>NC_064640.1:656271893-658771893 GCF_023864345.2 Schistocerca serialis cubense | reverse complement strand
GCCGATATCTGATTTCCATCTTACGAATTGGCTGAGGAGCTTACTGAATGTAAACTCACTTTTGTTGGCATCATGCGGAAAAACAAAGGAGAAATACCTCCTTGATTGCCGGCATTAAGAGCATTAGATCTTATGACATCAAGATTTATTCACCAATCCGATAAAGTGCTCACTTCATTCTCCGTAAAAAAGAACGAGAACGTTAAAGTTTTATCCAGGATGCATAGTTCGGGACCCGTAAAACCTAATACATGGGAGCCTGACGTCTTTGAGTTCTATAAGCTGACACAAGGAGGAGTTGATTGCTTGGACAGAACGTGTTGCACACAAAGAGGGACTCTTGCCATTGACCCATGCGATATTTTTATGCCACACTCGTTATAAAGAAGTAAACAACTTCGTTTCATTCACTTGAGCTAGGTTCCCGGGTTCGATTACCGACGGGGTCAGGGATTTTCTCTGCCTCGTGATGCCTGGGTGTTGTTTGATGTCCTTAGGTTAGTTAGGTTTAAGTAGTTCTCAGTTCTAGGGGACTGATGACCATAGATGTTAAGTCCCATAGTGTTCAGAACCATTTGAACCATTTGAACTTGAGCTAGAAGTAAATTGCCTCGCCAAAATATTCTGAAAAATCTTGGCTGCAGCTCAGCTGAACATCATATGAAACGAAGGCAAGCTAATGTGAAGATTAGGAGTAATCTACGCTTCGAATCAGGGATGGTCCTCGGAACTATAGCAGATGTGAATCGCCCAGTCACTAGTCCGCCATTCCTCATGAAAATGAGATGCCGCATGTGCGACAGAAAAGAGAATAAAGAATCCAACAACACATGCGCCAAATGTAGCTGTCCGATTTGCAAGCAACACGAAATATTAAGTCGATCATGACTGATATGTCATGCCAATGATTCACAAAGTAAATCTAGACAAGATTGATTCTGTGATGGAAGTGTGCTAGTTTGGGCTGTTCGTATTTTCAAAGTTTACGGATCATTCCAGATTATATACTTTTCGAAGTCTGATTTTCGTACCGTCTGAGTATAAGTTCTTTTTGCTCCGTCCAAACAAGTTCCAGGTTTATTCAAAGTTTGCGCGGTTTTATATTTACTTTTGATGTCAATACTATACTTCTAGTTTATATATTTATCTACATCTGGTCAATGTAGTAAGTAGATTGCAATTCATTTCTGATGGCAGTTTTCAAGGAATTCCCGAATGTGATACCTCAAGTCTGAATCAGCAATACAAATATTTGAAGTTTTGTTGGTACCTCTAACTACAAGGGAAATAAGGTTCTTCTCCTGTTCAATGCTCGCTCAAGTTTATGTATCTTTTTGGTGTCAATGAAATGCTTACCAGTTCAAATTTTTTTTCATTTTGGTATTCAACAAAATATCCACTTCCGTACCATTTTGCAACAGAATGGGAGAACTCATTGGAATATCTGCGTACCCTAATTGTGAAATAAAAGAAGAAATCCTCTCAGTCCTGGCGGCTTACTGTCGCAACTGCTTCACGAAGTTGTAGCCCTAATAGTGTCCTACCTAACACCTGTGTTGAAGGAATATTTTATTCTGTGCATAATACGAAGGATAGGGAAGAAGTCTGAGATGATAGTTATTTTAAAAAGGTGAGACACATACTCCTCAATGGTTCAAATGGCTCTGAGCACTATGCGACTTAACTTCTGAGGTCATCAGTCGCCTAGAACTTAGAACTAATTAAGCCTAACTAACCGAAGGACATCACACACATCCATTCCCGAGGCAGGATTCGAACCTGCGACTGTAGAGGTCACGCGGTTCCATACTGAAGCGTCCATAACCGTTCGGCCACACCGGCCGGCTCAGTGATAAGCAAATATAGTCAAATTTACAAAAAACTTGGCAGTACATGCCCACCTACCACTATGACGTTACACCAGCTCTGGCCCGGATTTTTGCTGTGATTCGGTTGGAAGGTTGTCATAAAGCTATTGTAACCTCTCCTACGGAAACTGGTCCATAAATGTTCCAACTGGTCCTTTGTATACTGGATATCGGAGACAGATCTGTGTACCGTGCTGGCCAAGGGAATATCTCAAAATTAAGCAGACATTTCCTAGGCACGCGTACCACGTCTGGACAACATTTTCCTGCTGGAAAATTGTACCACAATGCTGTCGCACAAGGTGTAACACTCAGGACGTACGGTTGTGCGGTCAGAGTACTCTCGGTAGTTGCCAGCCATGATATGAATTCATACCAGGTGCTACCTCACACAATGACGACAGGAGTAGAACCACTGTGCCTCTACAAAATATTTGAAGAGTGCGACTTCGTCCAATGTCGCTGCTACACACCTCGACGATCGTCATTCGACGTAACGCAGATCCACGAACCATCGTTGAAATCAATGTGACGATATTCATCAGCATTCCACGATTTCCGGTCACGACACCATTCCGTCTATCTATGGATGAGACTATAATTCATTCCTTAATCCGGTCGTCACTAGTCTCCGAACATTGATACAGGATGATACAGAATGTTGCATGGATTGTATTACTTATTTTCGAATGGTAGGCCCAGATGTGAAGTGGTCACAGAAGGAAGATGAGATTAGTGTTTAACATCCAGATGACAACGAGGACGTTAAAGACGGAGCACAAACTCGGTTTACGGAAGAATTGAGCAGCAACTCGGTAGTGTTCTTTAGAAGGAACTAACCTGGCACTTTTCGCAAGTGATTTAGGGAAACCACGGGAAACTTAAATCAGGATGGCCAGATGCAGGTTTGAACCGTCGTCCTCCCGATTGCGGGTGTAGTGTGCTAACCATGGCGCTATCCCTCTCGGTGAAATGGTTACTGTGAGCTTAGTGAAGACTATGACGGTCCTCTCTTGGGGTAGTCAGACGTGGTAGGCCGAAAACTTGACGAGTATGCCTGCTCTCATATTCTCATGCAACCCAACTTCAGGACGCAATTAAACCCGAATGATCTGAAAACTAATATAAAAATGGCATGACCCGCCAAAAGAAGAACCAAAGTGGGGTCGCTTTGAAACTCTGACTGACCCATGTACACGATGACTCCGTGTTCTTCATAGCTGTCACTCAACATCTGATGTGGTTCATATCCCTTCCATATTCTACCAGGCCTGGTAGCAGCACTATACACGAACAACACTAGTGCACTCTTGCAGCCGTTCATCTGTCACGGTGAACTGTAGCTATAAACGTTTACATACCAGCCGATGGTGCTTCAGCCTGGAACCGCGCAACCGCTACGGTCACAGGTTCAAATCCAGCCTCGGGCATGGATGTGTGTGATGTTCTTAGGTTAGTTAGGTTTAAGTAGTTCTAAGTTCTAGGGGACTGATGACCTCAGATGTTAAGTCCCATAGTGTTTAGAGCCATTTGAACCATTTGAACCAGCCGATGGTGTGTACGTATATGAAGTGGCACTGACATCCAACAATCTCACTTCTTTGTCAGGATGTATAGATGAGGGCAGAACATATAGTACCCACCATGAAATCTGTGAAAAAGCCTCTGGTCTCATGAACGAAATAGGTACATTTGCAACAACGAAATTTAGGCTACCACTTACTCTCAATAGTCAGTTTCTACACAATTATGTGAGTATTCGAATGGTTCAAATCGCTCTGAGCACTATGAGAGTTAACATCTGAGATCGTCAGTCCCCTAGAATTCAGAATTACTTAAACTTAACTAACCTAAGGACATCACACACATCCATGCCCGAGGTAGGATTCGAACCTGCGACCGTAGCGGTAACGCGGTTCCAGACTGTGGCGCCTAGAACCGCTCGGCTGCACCGGCCGGCCTGTGAGTATTCAAACTTCAGCAAGTGCCATCTGTCAAAATTAATGCAACGCACTGTCCCTTTAAGGAAATATGGTGCCTACCGGAAGAAGGCGACAGAAGGACTTTTCAGTGCTATTTTCTATATACCCTACGAACCTACAGATCGGGAGAAGATGTGTCGAATTTTACAAAAGAAACTGGAAACATTGGTTAACTAGTAACTCACAGGAAAGAGCCAAAAGAATGGATGACAGATGAATGGCAACGAATCTAGAATTCTCCCAGTACAGGTAGAAGAGATGTACGGGAACTCGCAAAATTAAATCTTCTTCCGTCGAAGGGGTTAGCCACATGCCGATAGGACACAAATGTAAGCCAAATTACCTCTTCACCACCTTACACCACCAATAGTTGTTTCGTGCAGCTTTAGAAGGGCTAAAATGTCCCTTATGGATCTCTTACCCGAGTTACACGCAGTGAGTAGTCCGTGTCCGAAGTCTGTGAGCGCGCCTGACCGACACATTCTGCGATTACTGTTTCTCTACTGCCAACTCTGCAGCCTCACCTCCTTTTACGTTGTCGGGTCCGTCTCCAGTCAGATCTAGTGCTCGATTCGGCATTTCATACATTTGATAACATAGTATGTATGACATTGTACGTGACATTGCATACATTTGATATCATAGTATGTATAATATTTTACGTGACATTGCATACATTTGATAAGATACCACACTACTCGCTATTAAAGTTTCTACACCACGAAGATGACGTGCTACATAGGCGAAATTTAACCGACAGGAAGAAGATGCTGTGATATGCAAATGATTAGCTTTTCAGAGCATTCACACAAGGTTGGCGCCGGTGGCGACACCTACAACGTGCTGACATGAGGAAAGTTTCCAACCGATTTCTCATACACAAACAACAGTTGACCGGCGTTGCTTGGTGAAACGTTGTTGTGATGCCTTGCGTAAGGAGGAGAAATAGATACCATCAAGTTTCCGACTTTGGTAAAGTTCGGGTTGTAGCCTATCGCGATTGCGGTTTGTCGTATCGCGACATTGCTGCTCGCGTTGGTCGATATCCAATGGTTGTTAGCAGAATATGGAATCGGTGGGTTCAGAAGGGTAACACGGAACGCCGTGCTGGATCCCAACGGCCTCGTATCACTAGCAGTCGAGATGACAGGCATCTTTTCCGAATGGCTGTAACGGACCGTGCAGCCACGTCTCGATCCCTGAGTCAACAGATGGGCACGTTTGCAAGACAACAACCATCTGCACGAACAGTTCGACGACGTTTGCAGTCGCATGGACTATCAGCTCGGAGACCATGGCTGCGGTTGCCCTTGACTCTGCATCACAGACAGGAGCGCCTGCGATGGCGTACTCAACGCCGAACCTGGGTGCACGAATGGCAAAACGTCATTTTTTCGGATAAATCCAGGTTCCATTTACAACATCATGATGGTCGCAGCCGTGTTTGGCGACATCGCGGTGAACGCACATTGGAAGCGTGTATCCGTCATCGCCATACTGGCGTATCACCCAGCCTGATGGTATGGGGTGCCATTGGTTACACGTCTCGGTCACCTCTTTTTCGCGTTGACGGAACTTTGAACAGTGGACGTTACATTTCAGATATGTTACGACCTGTGGCTCTACCCTTCATTTGATCCCAGCGAAACCCTACATTTCAGCTGGATTATGCACGACGTCATGTTGCAGGTCCTGTACGGGACTATCTGGATACAGAAAATGTTCGACTGCTGCCCTGGCCAGCACATTCTCCAGATCTCTCACCAATTGAAAACGTCTGGTCAATGGTGGCCTAGCAACTGGCTTGTCACAATACGCCAGTCGCTACTATTGATGAACTGTGGTATCGTGTTGAAGCTGCATGGCAGCTGTGCCTTTACACGCCATCCAAGCTCTGTTTGACTCAATGGCCAGGGGTATCAAGTTCGTTATTACGGCCAGAGGTCGTTGTTCTGGATACTGATTTCTCAGGATCTTTGCGCCCAAATTGCGTGAAAATGTAATCACATGTCAGTTCTAGTATAACAGATTTGTCCAATGTATACGCGTTTACCATCTGCATTTATTCTTGGTGTAGCAATTTTAATTGCCAGTAGTGTATGTATGATATTTTACGTGGCAGAGAAGTATATGCTGTACTAAGCAGACTGTTGGGAACAAACTTCAGGAGAGAGCTACAAAATTACCTTACTGTTTTGAGAGGAAGAGAGCATGTGGACCGGTAATGTGTAACAGCACTGCATCACGATAGATCCAACACCAGAGGAGGCAGTGTAAAGAGACAACGAGAGACGTCAGCATTGGGCACGGAAGTATGATATTTGCAGCATTTACCAGGACTCTCGCTCGACTCCCAGGATCCTGAAAAGTACCAGGGGTTCTATCCCAGCGCGAAATCCAGTAGAGAAATGGAATACAGCGCGTCTCACCGACAGGGTCTGTAGTGACAGAAAAGGTGAGGACGTTAAGTCACATTCGGTGGGTGACACCCTACGCACCAATGCGTGAAGATCGTACTGAACATTGCTAGTAAGAAGGAATGTACGTTTTCTGAGTCCGACGCCGAATGCTGGAATATTGCCGCGCTACAAATACGGAGTCACCGACTGCAATTGTGGATTGCCCTTCATCAAACACAGATAAAGCAGTAAAAGAAACATGAATAATTACTGCCTATACATAACGTTATCTATTAAAGGACATTTACTAACTTCTGTATAATCTTTACCGTTAGTTTTAAACTGTTTCCGTCATTTTAAATGTTTTGTACAGCCAGTATCTTGCTTATTTCAAACTCGTATTTCTCTCTTTCCTTCTCTCATTCCCCCCTCTTATTACTATCCTGTCATTTTCTGTTTTTCGTCGTCGTATACAGGTAAGCAGAAAGTACGCTGTTGTCTTTTTGAGCTGTAGAGACAATCATTTATAAAGGAAACAAACAATTTAATTAATGTTCTGCGTTCTGTAACAATAATAATAAAATAGTGATAGTTTTGAACATGGCTTGCTGTTACTTCTAGGGTACAGGTTCTATGTAGAAACAGAAACCAACAATTGATAAATAAAATAAACAATAATTACAGGTATTCAAATTAGGTGTGTGCAGCTACCATAAAATATAGCTTTGTACCACCACAAGCGCTTCATGTCGTTGATACAAAATATCGTGATTGGTCTGCGATGGAACATTTTGGTTTGCTTTCTAAATCTAAAAACAGTTCTTTATAAGTTGTATTAAGATTTGATAGTTTATTTAAGGCATTTTATGTCCGATTTCCTGGTAGATTAATTATTTTAAAGCAACTACGGACAGTGTGGCCGTACAAAGGAAGGGAATATAAGAATCCTGTTGCGCTATGACGTTACTCTGATGTTACCGGGGGCTGATTTAAATCTGTCGGGGTCCCGGGCGCAGAAAATGTTCTAGGCACACTCGTACACTCAAAAAAGCATTAAAATAAGAGTAAGTGGAAATCATATTTACAGATAAAAAGAAATTGTTAGGTAGTATTAACTCTCTTTTGCCGAGGTCCTTCCTATGACGAACCAATATAATCTTACACTCTTTACGAGGAAGAAATTTTTTTAAGTTTTGAGGAAATTGGTGACGTAGAGTTGCAAAATGAAACCCATCCAGTCAAATTTTAAATTCCGTACGCTTTCACTGACTATATATTTTGAGTGAAATAATACGTACACAAACCAACATTGAAATTATCAAAGCCGTTCACATTTCTCTTTCTTTCGTTTTTCTTTTCTGATTATTCTGTATTGTGTTGTGTCTAATGGCAGTTAAATAAAATATCAAATTTTAACTCCAACAGATCGTACTCTTACTTAATACCATATATGTATAAAATAATGAAAACGAAACTAGCGCAAAAGTAGTGGTTCTATCACTCATCACGTAATAAGGATTATTTATTGTTGAGCTTAGACGGATGTTCGTAATCAGAGAGGGCATGCAATAAGATTTACCAGCAAATTTTATGTAAATTTCATTTTATATTTCATGTGAAAAATAATAATATACAGTAATTTACATCTTCATAAATAACAATCAAAAAATGGTTCAAATGCCTCTGAGCACTATGGGACTTAACATCTGAGGTCATCAGTCCCCTTGAACTTAGAACTACTTAAACCTAACTAACCTAAGGCCATCACACACATCCACGCCCGAGGCAGCATTCGAACCTGCGACCGTAGCAGTCGCGCGGTTCCGGGCTGAAGCGTCTAGAACATACAAGGCAGATTTCAGACTGCCTAGCAGATCAAAACGAAAATTTCTGTTCCGACACTGACAATGTTGAGTGTTTATGGAAAAAGTTCAAGGCAATCGTAAAATGCGTTTTAGACAGGTACGTGCCGAGTAAAACTGTGAGGGACGGGAAAAACCCACCGTGGTTCCACAACAAAGTTAGGAAACTACTGCGAAAGCAAAGAGAGCTTCACTCCAAGTTTAAACGCAGCCAAAACCTCTCAGACAAACAGAAGCTAAACGATGTCAAAGTTAGCGTAAGGAGGGCTATGCGTGAAGCGTTCAGTGAATTCGAAAGTAAAATTCTATGTACCGACTTGACAGAAAATCCTAGGAAGTTCTGGTCTTACGTTAAATCAGTAAGTGGCTCGAAACAGCATATCCAGACACTCCGGGATGATGATGGCATTGAAACAGAGGATGACACGCGTAAAGCTCAAATACTAAACACATTTTTTCAAAGCTGTTTCACAGAGGAAGACCGCACTGCAGTTCCTTCTCTAAATCCTCGCACAAACGAGAAAATGTCTGACATCGAAATAAGTGTCCAAGGAATAGAAAAGCAACTGGAATCACTCAACAGAGGAAGGTCCACTGGACCTGACGGGATACCAATTCGATTCTACACAGAGTACGCGATAGAACTTGCCCCCCTTCTAACAGCCGTGTACCGCAAGTCTCTAGAGGATCCGAAGGTTCCAAATGATTGGAAAAGAGCACAGGTAGTCCCAGTCTTCAAGAAGGGTCGTTGAGCAGATGCGCAAAACTATAGACCTATATCTCTGACGTCGATCTGTTGTAGAATTTTAGAACATGTTTTTTGCTTGCGTATCATGTCGTTTTTGGAAACCCAGAATCTACTCTGTAGGAATCAACATGGATTCCGGAAACAGCGATCGTGTGAGACCCAACTCGCTTTATTTGTCCATGAGACCCAGAAAATATTAGATACAGGCTCCCAGGTAGATGCCATTTCCTTGAATTCCGGGAGGCGTTCGATACTGTTCCGCACTGTCGCCTGATAAACAAAGTAAGAGCCTACGGAATATCAGACCAGCTGTGTGTCAGGATTGAAGAGTTTTTAGCAAACACAACACAGCATGTTGTTATCAATTGAGAGACGTCTACAGACGTTAAAGTAACCTCTGGCGTGCCACAGGGGAGTGTTATGGGACCATTGCTTTTCACAATATATATCAATGACCCAGTAGATAGTGTCGGAAGTTCCATGCGGCTTTTCGCGGATGATGCTGTAGTATACAGAGAAGTTGCAGCATTAGAAAATTGTGGCGAAATGCATGAAGATCTGCAGCGGATAGGCACTTGGTGCAGGGAGTGGCAACTGACCCTTAACATAGATAAATGTAATGTATTGCGAATACATAGAAAGAAGGATCCTTTATTGTATGATTATATGATAGCGGAACAAACACTGGTAGCAGTTACTTCCGTAAAATATCTGGGAGTATGCGTGCGGAACGATTTGAAGTGGAATGATCACATAAAATTAATTGTTTGTAAGGCGGGTACCAGGTTGAGATTCATTGGGAGAGTCCTTAGAAAATGTAGTCCATCAAGAAAGGAGGTGGCTTACAAAACACTCGTTCGACCTATACTTGAGTATTGCTCATCCGTGTGGGATCCGTACCAGATCGGGTTGACGGAGGAGATAGAGAAGATCCAAAGAAGAGCGGCGCGTTTCGTCACAGGGATATTTGGTAACCGTGATAGCGTTACGGAGATGTTTAGCAAACTCGAGTGGCAGACTCTGCAAGAGAGGCGCTCTGCATCGCGGTGTAGCTTGCTCGCCAGGTTTCGAGAGGGTGTTTTTCTGGATGAGGTATCGAATATATTGCTTACCCCTACTTATACCTCCCGAGGAGATCACGAATGTAAAATTAGAGAGATTCGAGCGCGCACGGAGGCTTTCAGACAGTCGTTGTTCCCGCGAACCATACGCGACTATAACAGGAGATGGATGTAATGACAGTGGCACGTAAAGTGCCCTGCGCCACACACCGTTGGGTGGCTTGCGGAGTATAAATGTAGATGTAGCTTGGATAACAGATACGAGTACTTAATTCCTTGTTGCTTGACTTCTGTGCTGTAGCTTATCAGCAGTAATGGCTGGAGAGTGGTGGCGTGACAGTTTCTCGGCAACGCAGGACCAAATGTTTTCAGTGGGTGGGAGGCCTGGATAACGTGGTGACCAGAGCAACATTTAGATTCACTCTGTGTCGAGTCAGGCCATGAGAGCAAGAGCAACAAGAAATCTTGTGTTATAGTGTCGGATGATATTGTCATCGAGACTTCGAGCATAGGAGGCAGCCACTTACCTTAACACGCCCGAAATGTAACACCTGCTATCCAAATTACCGGCTATATCAACCAAAGGCGAATATATTGTGCGCCTGTGACATCTTGTACCGTCAGGCCATGTGCGAGGCCATGACATCTCGACAAGGTTGCAAACAGAAGAGATAGAAGAGATAACACGAGGAACTGCACAGATTGTCACTCATTTCTTTAGTCAGAACAAGAATACCATAGTTTTTCTCAACAAACTCGACATTAGGAGACGCTTCATTAAAGACGCTATGCTTCGCGGAGAGCGTTGCTACGAAAGTTTCGGGAGCCCACGTTTCAGTAATCATCACGAAGTTACTACTTCCTTATACTTGTATCTCGCTATATGGCCGCGAGCGAAAGTGGGCGAACTTGAGCGTATACAAAAAGTTACCAGTAATACGCAAATGGAACAGGAATGGGTCATATACTTTTGCTACATGATAAACCCTCCGCCAAGCACTGTACGTTTCGTTGCCGGCTGCACGTGCAGATTTATCATACGTAATGAGAGAAGGAATGAATCTTTGTTTCTTCTCTGATACTCGATGTCATGTCTTCCTCTAGCTAATAATGTCAAAACGAAGGATATTACTTATTCATTCATGAGTCATACTCAGCAATATTATCGTGACTTTTTTATAGGTGTCCGGAGCAAGATGGTGGCCAAAAGTGATAGAAGTGTCTGTTTGCTTGTCTTTATTACTACTGTCTCGAAAAGAATGAATGGCAGATCATCATAAACATGGGTTCTGTACACTTTCGTCTGAACGGAACCAGGTAAATTTTAATGAGTAACTGGATATTTTCTTTTTCATCTCCTACAGAACTGTCGGTATGGACTTGTTCTTCTTCTACGCTTTAATGTTCTTCAATGCAACCTCTCCCATTTCTACAGTGCGCGTAAAAATATTACTGTTTACTGTTATGGACCATTATATCCACCAATTAGCTGCTCTTTTTAACTTCATCTATATACTTGTGCCTTAGGGAAAGTGATAAATTTACCAGAGCTGTAGGCAGTGCCGATAACAACTAACATCGGAAAATGAACATAACCTCTATGAACCGTAATAAAGCAGTAGGCGTTACCGGCATTCTAAGTCTGCGTCACGGAAAACAACAGTGGTCATGAAGCATCAAAACTGATTACACAAATCTATTTCACTCTTAGTCTTACAACAAGAGTAACAATCATCACGTTGTTGCTTACGATCTCTTGATGGCCCATGTTGATACAGGAGACTGTCTCTTCATCAGGGTAGTTTAGTTAGTGTGAAATAAGAAGTATGTAGGCTCGCAAATCTGGAGAGAATGCACTGTTGTATTCTGGATATTAAAATGGAGAAGTATAATTATTTGTGGCAGTTGCCATTTCCATGTCAACGGTCAGAGCCTTTGTGTCAGTAAGGCTTTCTACTGAGAGAATCAAGGTGGTGAACACTCTTCGATTATACTCGTGGCGAATCAGCAGTAAAAACCGAAATAGTGCATTAGGTACATTTGTAAGTAGGCTGTTTAGGTTTTCTTATTGGTAACTCCACGTAGCGCTCTGTATGAAAATCACTGGCTGTGCTGTGTGCAGTCTGTGGCTAGTTTGCATTGTTGTCTGCCATTGTAGTGTTGGGCAGCTGGATGTGAACAGCGCGTAGCGTTGCGCAGTTGGATGTGAGCCGCCAGCAGTTGTGGATGTGGGGAAGTGAGATGGCGGATTTTTAAGAGCGGGTGATCTGGACGTGTGTCCATCAGAAACAGTACATTTGTAAGAAGGGATGTCATGAACTGCTATATATATTATGACTTTTGAACACTATTAAGGTAAATACATTGTTTGTTCTCTATCAAAATCTTTCATTTGCTAACTATGCCTATCAGTAGTTAGTGCCTTCAGTAGTTTGAATCTTTTATTTAGCTGGCAGTAGTGGCGCTCGCTGTATTGCAGTAGTTCGAGTAACGAAGATTTTTGTTACTTAAGTGATTTGTGAAAGGTATAGGTTAATGTTAGTCAGGGCCATTCTTTTGTAGGGATTATTGACAGTCAGATTGCGTTGCGCTAAAAATATTGTGTGTCAGTTTAAGCACAGTCATGTATAATTTTTCTAAGGGGGCGGTTTCACATTAGATAATTATATTAGTCCATAGTCAATTTATTGCAGCTAATTTTAAAGAAGTAATTTAAAGTAACATCAACGTTTGAAACTGTTAAATATGAAAGCTTCGCTTGTAGGTAAACTATGTTCGTACGTGATTTGAGCGAACAAGACAAGAAGTGATGCCTCAGAAGAAAGTGACAAACTGCATACAGGCCAACAACAGCAGCCGTTGATCTGCGACAGCCAAATTGCTGTTCACCCTTACAGGAACCTCTGATTCCCATGCGCGGTCTAGCCTGGTAGCCAGTCAAGGTCAGTCCACATATCATACAACGAAAAGTAGTTTCAATTATTTTGAACCAGACTTAATGACCACACGGCATAGGTAACTCACAAGATCGTGTTCGACTACTTATTGCTTTGTTTGGATATCGGACTAATTGCTTCACGAAACGTATAGACTGAATTACACTGAGCTACCGGTCAGCTTGAATGAAAAGTTACTGGAAGTAGTTAAATACCGGTAATGTTAGCGTATTAGTGCTTTTCGTTAATGAAAACATTCCCGAGCAGTTACTAGCAGCGCTTATCGTAAAATAACAAATGCTTGATTTTTTAAGACGAAAGAATTCAAGGAGGAAAAATAAATCAGCCCCTTTACAAAGAACATGTTATAAGGCATGCAAAACCCTCTAATTGGTTGATAATCCTCCCAAGCAATTTTCTAGTTTTCAGCTGAACACAAATTACAGCTATCGACTCTGCAGATCAATCCGTTACTGTGGTGGAGTTTCAGTTGACGACTTGTAAAAGTGTTTCACTAATTCAGTTACAGAATATATTCGCAGCACATTTTACCAGCATGATCGAGTAAGTTTTCCTCGTTATTTACTAGAGCAGTTGGTCTGGAAATTGGCCCGGTGGTACATAACGTAGCCGCATTGACCAGTGGGGTCACAACCAAGTGTCTCCACATTTAGTTCACACTTGTAACCTACCACTGTCTTCCATAGCACTGTTGTGAGCGCACCTGCGCTTTTTGAGTGCGAAGATAAAACGAATGCTGAAGCGCGAACCAGCGGTACATCCTTCCACTTTCGCCTGTACGGAATGCTCCACTTACCAACATTTGGATGTTGAAAATTTTACAGCGGCCCGGAATATACACTCATCATTTACTATCAACGCCGTAACTGTTGTGACACTTTGAAATCTGCATTAGCTGCAGTATTAGTAGGCACAATTAACATCGAAGATCTGACGAAAAAAAGAACCACAAGAATCGAAAGGAAAGAAACTGTAAATTTTAGGAATGACTTTCCAATAATCTACGCACAATTAAGAAAATTAGCATAAAATTGAAACAAAGACACACAAAACATGTTAAACCATCAGTTGTTCGGGAACTATTGCCCTGTATAATAAGGATACATTCCGATAGGCATTCCAAAGGTTGGTAAATGCGAAACTCTCAACTTTCTCCAAGCGTTATGTCAGGGTCGTAACGCTATGCTGGAAGATTCAGCAGTCAGTCTCAGTTACAAGTGTATTCTGTGGGCAACAGGGACAACATTCCTCCTAAGGCTCTAACAATCAATCAGATATTGGAGGTGAAATATTTTTATCACCACGATATATACCTCCTTATATTTAGTAAAAGCTTATAGCCTGCTGGCGTGTTAGACATAGTAACCACGCAAATAAATATGATTCAGGTCATTAGATACATTGTGCAAATATGTAGCTTTAGCAACATACATGTGCGTTACCATACAGTTATGTATGTCCAGACCGGCAGCTTTTAACGAATATTTTATTTTCGCGAATTAGAAAAAGAATGGCATAATGTGAAGGAAGAGTAGCCTCTATTGGGTATAAGATAACCCTCTTACGGAATACACTGTTTTTTCATGTGACTCAAATTAGTTTAGAACCTCTGTGCCATCATCAGTGGTTTTCTTTATTCAAATATGTGAACTGCGAATATATTTTAATTGATAACTAATGTATGAAAATTAGGCATAAAGACAAATTTTTTTTGTCATAACCTTAATTTTAAATTATGTGGTAATCCACGACCATTTGTACATTATCTTGCACTGATAGCTTTTCATCTGCAACCAAACGATGCTAACCTGAATTTCGTTATAGCGTTATTTTTAAACGTGATTTTGTCGTGCCGAGATATTTCACACATGTATTTGCTGTTACTTACATTTTGCTGTGACCTATCTTTTTTCTTTTGCGCTATCATGAATTGCTGAGAACCACACACTCGTCATAGACATATTTACCTAAATTTTTTTTAACGAATAATTTTCACTTCGCCAAACCACAATATACACGTTATTATGTGTAAACTTTCATGTCTCTCTCTTTGTTTGTTTGTGTGTGTGTGTGTGTGTGTGTGTGTGTGTGTGTGTGTGTGTGCCTTCTGCATTTGTTGTTACAAAAATTTCATAACACAGGACACACATAGAGAACACCTCAGAGGTAAAAGAAGTAACAGTTCCCGTAGCAATTTGCTGACCACCTAAGCCCACAAGCACCCTTCAGCTACAATAGTAACTGATTTAAAAATACTAAAATCCAGGGACAGGTTATACCATAAACTAAAAATAGAAGAAAACTTCCGCATACAAAAGGCAGTAGCAGACGGAAAACAGGTTATAAGCGAATACGTTACACTACGCAAAGGCTCATTATCCAATACATTGAAGGAGCTTTACAGAAAATACAACACAAACAGCTAAAAATCGCTCTCTCTCTCTCTCTCTCTCTCTCTCTCACACACACACACATACACACACACACACACACACACAATACAAAGAGAGAGACGGAATGTAAGCAAAATACAAATTCGGAGCCAAAATCACTTGAGAACAAGTGAATGCCGAGACTGCGATGGGACACACAATAACAACGTTTACTCTCTGTTTCTGCCAATTGAAAAGTGTTCGTTACATACAAAAATATACAAAATATGTGTAGTATTTGCGTGAGGTACTCAGTAACAGATGAGAAAGCAAAAGGAAGAGGGTGTGGCTTAGCAAAACGTAAGTAACAGGAAACATACTGCATGTGCGAAATAACTGGACACATCAAAATTATGTTTACAAATAAAGTTGTGGGTTACCTCTGAACAAAATTCACATTAACATCGTTTAGTTGTAGATTACAAGCTCCCAGTATATGATAATGTACAAATGGTCCTTCATAGCCATATAATATGAAGTAAACGTTATGATAAAGACAAATAAAAACTGTCTTTGGGCCTAATTTTCGTAGATAACTTATCACTGAAGGTATGTTAAAATTTCACAGATATCAATAAAGAAACCCTACTGATGATGGCAGAGAGAGGCTGAAATATGTTTGGGTCACATGGAAAAAGACTGGTTTGCATAACAGGTGAAACTTATGTTCAGTAATTTGAACTCCAAACGTGGTGAATGCAACAGCAACAAGTCCAAATGATGAATAAGCCTGTAACAGGAACAGGTAGATTACCAAGAATTTGTTTGTCCGTAAAACAATTATACAGGTACTGAAACTTAATCGCCTCGTGATGACTGGGTGTTGTGTGATATCCTTAAGTTAGTTAGGTTTAAGTAGTTCTAAGTTCTAGGGGACTGTTGACCATAGATGTTAAGTCCCATAGTGCTCAGAGCCATTTGAACCATTTGAAACTTAATCAGTTTATTAATCGTACCTCAGAGAATACTGAACGAGGAACCTCACATGTGTCACGTTCTCTGCTGTCTTTGGAAAGCAAATTGTTGTCTCACAGTTTCACAGACATTTCGCCCAAAACTGAAATCTGTTCACTCCAGGAAATTTCACTTCTACAAAACTATTTCGTATTTCAGAGTTCCTGTGAGGTATGATAGAAAAGCTGTACGCACTGTGTAGTAAAAAACGCAATCCATATGTTTTACGTACCAATAATTTTGTGACACTGAAGAGTCTGAATTAACATGAAAGTCAGATAAACGATTCACTTTTAACCTGCAGTGTGTTGACTTGACAGTTTTGTACTTGTGTAGAAAATAGGGAAGTGGAGCGGAGGCTAAGGCACTGGACTCAAATCCCTCCAGATACTAAAGTTACGTTGTCTGTACTTTCCTTAAATCGACTGAGATAAAGAGTGTGATGGTTCCATTGAAAACCGAGTACCTTCCCCATCCTTATCCAGTCCACCATTGTGGACTCTCTCAGATTGGTTCAAATGGCTCTGAGCACTATGGGACTCAACTGCTGAGGTCATTAGTCCCCTAGAACTTAGAACTAGTTAAACCTAACTAACCTAAGGACATTACAAACATCCATGCCCGAGGCAGGATTCGAACCTGCGACCGTAGCGGTCTTGCGGTTCCAGACTGCAGCGCCTTTAACCGCACGGCCACTTCGGCCGGCTTTCTCAGATTATTTCGTTGTTGGAGAAACTGTAAACCCTTATCTTCCTCTCTGTTTTTTTGTATGAATAGGACAATATGAATGCTATGCCTGTCGTCAGAAAAGAGAACGACAAGAGAGAGTAAGTAGTTCCAATATGGTTTGGTTAACAGTGAATACATCACAACGATCTTAATGAAGCTTATATTTTTCAAGTAATTAATGGAAGAATCAAGCCTTGTGGCCAATTATCGACACATATTTGTGGCAGAGTATGCCATATTATATTTTACTATAGGTACAGTAGACGAAAGAACATGGTAACAAGAACGCAACACCCATCTTACAACGGTCTATGTGAAGTTTTAAATTACTGAGACTTATTCCGAAAAACCTGCCGAATCATGCGATTTGTTGTCTTCATAAAAAACAATTGAAGAATATCCTAGCTATACTGTTAACCATTCACTACCCGTGGTTGGTAATATCCCGCTGAAATATGGGAACGCAGAAATGGCTGAGATATTAGGACCATACTATAGCTTACGCTCGTTTGAGACGTTGACATGTTTGAGAAAACTACACATACGCGATGTACTCTATAAACCCTTCCACTGCAGTTACAGAGGCAAGATGGCACAGTCTCAAGCGACTCACAATAGTTTGATACAACACACATCAAAAAAAGTTTTGCATCACTTCCGTTCCGAGAGTTCAGGAACCTATACAGAAAATTGGAATAGAGAGCAACATAAACATCATTTCCGCCCTTTTTATTGCTCATGAAAACCAGACATTGCGTGTCGTACCACCATACAGTGAGACCTTCAGAGTTAGTGGTCCATATTGCTGTACACACCGGTACCTCTAATACCCAGTAGCACGTGCTCTTGCATTGATGCATGCCTGTATTTGCCGTGGCATACTATCTACAAGTTCATCAAGGCACTGTTGGTCCAGATTGTCCCTCTTCCCAATGGCGATTAGGCGTAGATCCGTCAGAGTGGTTTGTGGGTCACGCCATCCATAAACAGCTCTTTTCAATCTCTCCCATGCATGTCCGGTAGGGTTCATGTCTGGAGAACGTGCTGACCTTTTTGGTCAAGCGATGTCGTTGGACTGAAGGGAGTCACTCACAAGACGTGCACGACGGTGGCGCGAATTGTCGTCAATGAAGACGAATGCCTCGCCATTATGCTGCCTATATGGTTACACTATCGGTCGGAGGATGGCCTTCACGTATCGTACAGCCGTTACGGCGACTTCCATGACCACCAGCTGTATACATCGGCCCCACATAATGTCACCCCAAAACATCAGGGAACCTGCACCTTGCTGCACGCGCTGGACAGTGTGTCTAAGGCGTTCAACCTGACCAGGTTGCCTCCAAACAAGTCTCCGACGATTGTCTGGTTGAAGGCATATGCGACACTCATCGGGGAAGAGAACGTGAAGCCAATCCTGAGCTGTCCAATCTGCATGTTGTTGGGGCTATCTGTACCGCACTTCATGGCGTCGTGGTTGCAAAGCTGGTCCTCGCCATGGACGTCGGGAGTGAAGTTGCACATCATGCAGCTTACTGCACAAGTTTGAGTCGGAACATGACGTCCTGTGGCTGCACGAAAAGCATTACTCAACATGGTGGCGTTGCTGTCAAGGTTCTCACTGCAGTAGTAGCCCTTGGGCGGTCTGAGCGAGGCATGTAATCGACAGTTCCTGTCTCTATGTATCTCCTCCACGTCCGCATAATATCGCTTTGGTTCAGTCCGAGACGTCTGGTTCAAATGGCTCTGAGCACTACGGGAATAACATCTGAGGTCATCAGTCCCCTAGAACTTAGAACTACTTAAACCTAACTAACCTAAGGATATCACACACATCCATTTCCAGACTGAAGCGCCTAGAACCGCTCGACCGCCGCGGCCGGCCCGAGACGCCTCGACACTTCCCTTGTTGAGAGCCCTTCCTGGCACAAAGTAACAATGTGGACGCATTCGTATCGCGGTATTCATCGTCTAGACATGGGTGAACTACAGACAACACGAGCCGTGTACCTCTTTCGGGTGGAATGGCTGGAACTGATCGGCTATCGGACCCCCTCCGTCTAATAGGCACTGCTCATGCATGATTGTTTACGCCTTTCGGCGGGTTTAGTGACATCTTTGAACAGATAAAGTGACTGTGTCTGTGATACAATATCCACAGTCAACGTCTGTCTTCAGGAGTTCTGGGAACCGGGGTGATATAAAACTTCTTTTCCGATGTGTGTAGTTCATGCCTGCAGCGAAGAAAAGGGGTGTGAAGAAGCTAATGCAGCGATGGTGCATGATCAGGAAACCGTCTATCGTCGCAAACAAACAACTCGAATAATGGTAATAGGAAATCGGGAAAAAAATCCAAACACAAGAATGGGAAGAATACAATACCTCGTCAACAAAAGTATAGGTACTTAGTCGTATGTTTAGAAGAGGTTCGAAGCTAGGCAGAGCACATACACGTCAGTATTTATAAGGCAACCTAAATTGCGTACAAGTTTGCCCGAGAAGGCAAAATCGAATCATGCAATTTTCAGGATGGTTACTTTTATTTCGTGCGACTAAGGATCGTTATGAGACTGCACTCTCTGAGCAAAAGTATACAGACACCTATTAGTGAATATTAATAGCCGAGCGGGATTAGCCGAGCTGTCTTAAGCGCTGCAGCCACGGACTGTGCGGCTGGTCCCGGCGGAGGTTCGAGTCCTCCCTTGGGCATAGGTGTGTGTGTTTGTCCTTAGGATAATTTAGGTTAAGTTTAGGGACTGATGACCTTAGCAGTTAAGTCCCATAAGATTTCACACACATTTTTTTGAATATTAATACGAGGTGTCCCCACCTTTCGGATTTATGAAGGCTTGAGATTTGCTGGGTAAACATACAGTGAGATGCATGAATGTCTGTGGAGGAACGGCAGCCCATTCTCCCTCAGGAGCGGACACTAGAGATGTGATGTTCGACGTACCAACACATCTATTCGCTACCATTAAATTCATGCCGGAATTCTGAATAGGCCAGTCCACTTCAACAGTGTTATTGCCCACAAACTATTTTCACACACATGCTGCTTTATGGCAAAATGCTATGTCATGTTTAAACAAGCAACAGACGTCTCCGAACTGTTCCTCTACTGACACAGTAAACAATACTGTAAAATGAGTTTATATCCTTCCGCATTTAATGTTTTCTAAACCCTCTGAGCCCCAGAAATATGAAAAAATATAATTTTAAAAGGTGCTCATAATTAACGTAGAGAAGAGAAGAAGAAATTGGTAAAACGTAAACACCTAATTATTTTAAGAAGGCGGTTTCACTTTGAAAAATAATTTAAAAATTTTTCCGAATACAGGAGGATATTGACAAAAAGTACTCCTTATTAAGGAGGTGGTTTCACTCTGGAACCACTAGGACGCGCGGTTTTAAACCAGCCATTATTTCATGTGATGTACTAGAAAGCGATTTCGCATTTTTCCTAGACACAACCATACACCTGGAACGTCCATGAACTCATAATGCCTAAAAGAAATTATAGTCCTAAATAACAAGCAAAAATTGGTCTAAATTTAAATAAATTTTGTACAAAAGCTGCATAAAGTGGTTTTATTTCAAAACCACTGGAAATAGCAGTGGTACCAGCTGAAACTTACGTTAAAATTACTTTAGATATACTTACTTTCACTGTCAGTGATCTTTTCAATTGGGCCATTATGCAAAAACAATATGTCAGTCACCTATAATCACGTAGCACAATCTCTACGCCGACTGTTGCTTTGAACGCTCTAAGTGACTGCTACAGTGCACCATATTCCTAGAAGTACCTCAGTGTGCCACAGAATCGGTAGTTTCATGTTGAAGGCAACTGGAAATTTAAAAAAAGATTAATAAGATGGTGGTCTCAGGCGCAAACGACTGGTACTTAAAGAGTTAAGTGCAGCAAGGAGATCACAATCTAACCACGACAAACCGCCACATGCAGTAACACCACCTTCTTAGTACTTTACTGCTAGCCCTACACATGACAGCTGGGAACATTCACAAGGCAGGCATCAAACACAGAGGCTTCCATCGCATTGTCACAAGATACAGCGTGCGTTTCTAGTCATTCACCGTCCAGAGGCGTCGCCCTGTA
Organism: Schistocerca serialis cubense; assembly: GCF_023864345.2. Classification (NCBI taxonomy): domain Eukaryota; kingdom Metazoa; phylum Arthropoda; class Insecta; order Orthoptera; family Acrididae; genus Schistocerca; species Schistocerca serialis. The sequence goes on along the minus strand of NC_064640.1, from coordinate 658,750,781 downwards.
CATCACCTCAAGCGCCTCTTAACGTTAACTACGCAAATGTTTGGTTTTTAAGGATCTGTTCGACCATTGTACAGCATTCTTTTTAAATTCGTGCTCCCTGTCATTATGCAGCCTACACTGCCAGAAGCACTTCGAAACCCTCGAGTGATTCCACCCGCGGATTTTATGTGATATAATCACAAACTAGATCTGGTTGAAATTCAGAGAGATCAGAGAGATAGTATCGACGGAAATTGAGAGATACATACGAAATAAATTAGTAAGAGATGGTACTGATCCCCCATGGTACACAAAATAGGTTGGCCTGCTGTTCCACAAGCAACCAAAAACGCATGCCAAATTACTTTAGATATACTTACTTTCACTGTCAGTGATTTTTTCAATTGGGCCATTATGCAAAAACAATATGTTTCCACAACGAAACTCTGTCTCGAAGTCTGGCAGAAATTCCAAAGAGATTCTGGTCGTATATGAAGTACACCCCTGCCAAGAAACACTACCTTTCCTGCGCGATACTAATGGTAATATTTTCGATGACAGCGCCACTGAAGTGGAGCTATTAAACGCAGATGTCCAGAATCGTTTTGAAATAGAAGGCGATGTAAATATTTCAGAATTCGGATCAAGAACAACTGACAACATGAGTACCTGAGATTTAGATATCCTCGATATCGCGGAGCAGCTTAAATCACATAATAAAGGCAAGGCCTCTGGTCCAGATTGAATATCAGCTACGTTCCTTTCAGGGCATGATGATACAATAGCTCCCTCCTTAGCGTCGCTGGTCAAAAGATAAGTACCTGTGGACTGGAAAATTGCACACATCATAGTAATGCTCAAGAAAGGAAATACCGGTAACTACAGACCTATATCACTAACGTATGAAACTGCAAAAAGGTGGAAATTTAAGGAGATGGGACCTGAATAAACTGAAAGAACCGGAGGTTGTAGAGTGTTTTAGAGAGAATATTGGGAAACGATTGACAAGAAAGTGGGAAAGAAATACAGTAGAAGAAGAATGGGTAGCTTTGTGAGATGAAAACGTGAAGGCACCAGAGGATTAAGTATGTAAAAAGACGAGGGCTAGTAGAAATCCTTGGGTAACAGAAGAGATACTGAATTTAACTGATGAAAGGAGAAAATATAAAAACACAGTAAATGAGGCAGGCGAAAAGGAATACAAACGTCTCAAAAATGAGATCGACAGGAAGTGCAAAATGAGTAAGCAGGGATGGCTAGAGGACAAATGTAATGATATAGAGGCATATATCGCTAGGGGCAAGTTCGATATTGCCTACGGGAAAATTGAAGAGACCTTTGGACGAAAGAGAACCACTTGTATGAATATCAAGAGCTCTGATAGAAAACCAGTTACAAGCAAAGAATGGAAAGCAAAAAGGTGGAAGGAGTATTCCGAGGGTCTGTACAAGGGCGATGTAGTTGAGGGCAATATTATTGAAGAAGAAGAGGACGTAGATGAAGATGAAATGGGAGATATGATACAGAATGAAGAATTTCACAGAGCACTGAAAGATCTGAGTCGATACAAGGCTCCATGAGTAGACAACAATCCATTAGAACTGCTGATAGCCTTGGGAGAGCCAGCCATGACAAAACTCTTCCATCTGGTGAGCAAGATGTATGAGACAGGCGAAATACCCCAAAACTTCAAGAAGAATATAATAATTCCAATCCCTAAGAAAGCAGGTGTTGACAGGTATGAAAATTAGCGAACTGTAAGTTTAATAAGTCAGGGCTGCAAAATACTAACGTGAAATCTTTACAGACGAATGGAAAAACAGGTAGAAGCCGACCTCGGAGACGATCAGTTTGGATTCCGTAGAAATGCTGAAACACGCGAAACAACACTGACTCTGTGACTTATCGCAAAAGATAGATTACGGAAATGCAAATTTACGTTTCTGGCATTTGCAGACTCAGAGAAAGCTTTAGACATTGTTGACTGGAATATTCTGTTTCAAATTCTGAAGGTGGCAGGTGTAAAATACAGGGAGGGAAAGGCTATTTAAAATTTGTACAGAAACCAGATGGCAGTTATAAGAGTCGAGGGGCACGAAAGGGAAGCAGTGGTTAGTAAGGAAGTCAGACAGAGTTGTAGCTTATCCCTGATGTTTTTCAGTCTGTATATTGAACAAGCGGTAAAGGAAACAAAAGAAAAATTTGAAGTATGGATTAAAATCCATGGTGAAGAAATGAAAACTTTGAAGTTTTAAGATGACATTGTAATTGTGTCAGAGACAGTAAAGGATCTGGAATATCAGTCTAGTCACCACACATCCTCGTTTTCTTATGACGTCAGTATATATTCAGTATTCCAGGATTGTTGGATTCACAGCGAATATTAATCATTCACTAAGATGGGATAGCGTGGACTGTCACAGAAAAATGTCATAAAGATATTATAAAATCTGAACCGCCAAACAGTGAAGAAACATACCTGTTCCCTAGTGGAAGGTCTTCTACGAAAATTTATCAGAGTATATTTTAAAAAATTTTGACGCTGCTCTTTGTAATTTTTAAGACCTGGGAAAGGATAGGCCTATGATTACTTTGCTGAATCACACATTAACAAAATGGTTTCATTCGTGCCAACAGACGTGAGTCTAACATTATGCAGACTTATTCTATCATAAGTTTAGAGTTTAGTGCGTCATAGTGATTAAGTAACTTATATTCAAGAAGCTATTTATATAATAGGAAATGTAGAATGTAATTATACAAGATGTTTAAGATTTGTAATAATAATACTATTGCAGAGTTGGAGAAATTATCTTGCTGACTGTAGTATTACTAAAAGTAAAGGATGACAGATTAGATGAAAGTGTAGGAGATTCCAGTTACTCCTCTTCGTATATACTTACAGGTATCAGTTCTGGAAGAGCCTTAGAGATGTGTTCCACAGTTCAAATTTACTTAAATTGATAGCCCGGTTTCGATCATTTCGATCCACAGAAATTGTCACTAGTCTTAATATACGAGTAATAGATTAGCACATCCTTGGAAGTTTGTTATTAAATAGCGCATATTGTATACACGTATTTACCTCATGAGCAATAGGAAAGCTGTTACGTACCAATTATAGTGAATACAAAAACGATACATATTAGATACGTTTGTCGGATTACAGACACGATGTTCTCTCTTTACCTCTCATATTGAAGAATATGACGTGTATCTGTGACCTTAAAGAGTTTTTCATGGTTCATTAGCCCGACGGTTTTTCACTGAGCACAGAACTTCTTTCAGTGCAGTTATTGGTTAAATGTTTCATAAATCTTTTCACGGTTCCTATTAAAACCGTAGGGAATTTCTAGATCTACAGTTATGTATAAGCTGTGTGTACCTATGATGGCTGTATCCTGAGTAGTTATGCATAAGTAAATGTCATAATTATTTAAATTCGATGAAATGAAACATACTATTCCTTGTGAATTTGGACTTTCTCGACGAATCTCGATGATGAAGTCAAGGAGTCTTTCTACAGCAACTTTTCAACAAGTTTCCTGCTTCTCATTATCAGACGAAGAGTGCGGGCTCTTGCCCTGTCCGGGTCTTTATAGCTACTGGACCGCAAGCTCCTCTGCCTTGTCTGCGTCGGCAGCTCCAGTCGTGCTCTTCCGGAAGGAGTGTCGCAGTCCGTGGTGGGACGAGTTGCGACCGGAGGTGGTGGGGACTCCCTGCTTGGTAGAGTTCGGGTGTCGCTCTCTGGTTTTTTGTCACTACGAATGTTACACGAGGAATATGAGGCATACCGGTCTGCTGTACTGAACATTGTCGTTAAATATTCAACTACAGAAAGAATGTTGTCATGAGGAATTGATTTAATCAGTTCGAAAATTACCTTTGCTTTAATTGAGTGATTTTTGTGTCCACATCATTCACAAGACTTCTACGACGCTCTCTGATTGTTCCTAAATAGCTTGTTAGCGGCGCAGTTTGCAGCGTTATCAGTTTGCTGTCCAGGTTGATAAATCTTCTAGGGAAGTTGCCAGTCGTTACATGAACCGAAGTTCTCGCTTTCTGCTGCATATGATACTGATAAATATCAAATTTTGCGAAGATTCTTCTGCTCTTGAGATACCAATTCCTTGTAACTCTCTTGAGATACCAATTCCTTGTAACTTAGCTCTATACGCTGTAAATATGTGGGTTATGGATCGAGTCACAATAATAAATGTATAATGTCAGTCTTGGTTTGATAAGAACGATTTTAAACTGCTCCATGAAGTCTGGAGTGATGTGCATACATTGTCTCTTTTATGTTTCCATCGAAAGCCTTTGCTGTGTATCAATTCGACAATTCTTGGCAGTCTGATCAAGAATTTCTGGCACTTCTATATAGCACTGACTAACCCCTAGATATCACGAGTGGTGTACCCAGCAGAATTAAAGGAGCTGGGGAGTCCTGTGATGTCAGTAGAGGAGCAGTACCAGCAGAATAGATCGGTTAGGAGAGCTCTGTGACTTGGAACGTTGACTAGTCACCGGATGGCACCAGAGTAACCAATCTATCAGGACTTTGTCGTGTCGTACACTATCAACATCACGCCGGCAGTCGACGTCACGATGCTGACAGCAACTCAAGTGACTGCCCCGCCAATTCGCGGCTGGCTCGAAGACACATCCTCTGCAGCACGCGAGGCCAGCTTTACCACAAAGCCGACTTAGGAAGACGCCGCAACGGCACCAACCCACTCGGAGAGCGGAGCTCGCTCTGTGGATTCGAAGCCTACCAGTTAGCTTCACACTTTGTGTTATTAGGAACGACGAATTTCTTTGTGTCAAGGAACTGTTGGAATTCAGTGGGACTTGCTGACTTCAACTTAGGTAAACAAGAATTGCATACATATTACGTGTGCTTCTCAATATTTTGCTCTCTGTCCCAGCACCCACCTACTCCTCAGCATCCACCCCTAGAACGACCCCATAGACATATCAACCATTCCAAAGCTGCTCAGTTCGACTGTTGGTGACATGAATTAAGTGGAAACGTGAAGGAACCATGACAGCAAAACCATGACCATGTAGACCACGTACACTGACGCACAGGGGCAGTCGTTCATTGCAGAGGGTGGCTCATCTACATCTATCCGATTACTCTGCAACACACAATTAAGTGCCCGGTAAGAGGATTCACCGAACAACTATCAAACTATTTCTCTGCCTTTTGCCCGCATCTCGTGGTCGTGCGGTAGCGTTCTCGCTTCCCACGCCCGGGTTCCCGGGTTCGATTCCCGTCGGGGTCAGGGATTTTCTCTGCCTCGTGATGGCTGGGTGTTGTGTGATGTCCTTAGGTTAGTTAGCTTTAAGTAGTTCTAAGTTCTAGGGGACTGATGACCATAGATGTTAAGTCCCATAGTGCTCAGAGCCATTTGAACCATTTCTCTGCCTTTTCACTCTCGAACAGAGCACAGAATAAACGAGCACATGAATCTTCTCGCGCTAGCACCAATTTCTCTTAATTTACTGTGATGATAAATTTCTCCCTTCGTAGGTGGGCCCGAAAAGATATTTTCGGATTCGGAGGTGGAAGATGGTGATTAAATTTTATGGAGAGGACTCGCGTACCATATCAGCGACACTCGCTTCCCTATTTCGCGATAACACAACCCTTGATCTTTTTTCGATGTTGTCAGTCCCATCTGATGGAGATTCCACACCACACAGCAGAATTCCAGAAGAGGGCGGACAACCGTGGTGTAAGCAGTCTCTCTAGTACACCTTTTGCACTTTCTAAATGTTCTGAAAATAAATCTATGTCTATGGTTCACTTTCCCAACAGCATTTTTTATGTGGTCGTTCCAATTTCAGTTACTCGTCATTTTACTGCGTGAGTATTTAGTTAAATTAACAGCCTTTTAATCTGTGTGATTTATTGTGTAGCCCATATTTAGCATATTCCTTTTGGTACCCATATGGATGACTTCGCAATATTTGATTATTTACTGTTAATTTCCACTTTTCGCAGCACACAGATTTTTGTCTAAATCATTTTGCAACAAGTTTTGAGAATATTATTACTTTACAAGACGGTAAATGAAAGCATCATTTGCAAACACTCAAAGAAGGTTGATCAGATCGTCTCATAAATCGATTATATAAATCATAAACAGGTGGCCTATGATACATCCTTCTGGAACGCTAGATATTACTTCTGCTTTACTCCACGCCTTTTTGTCAGTTGCTGCGAACTGTGACCTTTCTGACAGGAATTCACGAATCCAGTCGCACAGCTCAGGCGATACTCCGCAGGCATGCAATTCGATTAGAAGTCAGTTACGAGGAACAGTGCCAAAAATCTTTTGGGAATCTAGAAAATGGAAACAGTTTCAGATCCCCTATAGCCCTCATCACTTCGTGTGAATAAAGAGATAGTTGTGTTTCAGAAGAATGGTAATTTCTGAATCTTTATTGGGTATTTGTCTATAAATAGTTTTCTTCGAGGTGATTGATAATGTTGGAAAACAGTATACGTTCCAAAATCCTATTCCATATCGACGTTAGTGATGTTGTTCTTGTGGTCTCCAGTCCAGAGATTGTTTTGATGCAGCACTACACCCTACTCCATCCTGTGCAAGCTTCTTCATCTCCGAGTAACAACTGCAACCTACATCCTTCTGAATCTGCTTAGTGTATTCACCCCTTGCTCTCCCTCTACGATTTTTACTCTTCACGCTTCCCTCTAATACTAAATTGGTGAGCCCTTGATGACCCAGAACGTGTCCTACCAACCGATCCCTTCTTCTAGTCAAGTTGTGCCGCAAATTGCGTTTCTCCCCAATTCTATTTAGTACCTGCTCATTAGTTACGTTATCTACCCATATAATCTTCAGCATTCTTCTATAGCATAACATTTATAGAGCCCCTGTTCTCTTCTTGTCTCAACTATTTATCGACCATGTTCCACTTCCATATATGGCTACACTCCATACAAATACTTTCAGAAAGGACTTCCTGACACTTAAATCTATACTCGATGTTAACAAATTTCTCTTCCTCAAAAACATTTTCCCTCCCATTGCCAGTCTGCATTTTATATTCTCTCTACTTGGACCATCATCACTTACGAGTATTTAGTTTCCTAAATAGCAAAACTCATCTACTACTTTAAGTGTCTCATTTCCCAATCTAATTCCTTCAGCATCTCCTGATTTAATTCGACTACATCCCATTATTCTCCTTTTGCTTATCAGTAAGACGTGAATCAAACATTTCTATTTCAGTTTCTGCTGTCATGTCTTGAGCCTCTTTCAGCAACTTGTTAATGATTAATTCTCCGCCCTTATCGTCTTATTCTATACTGTCCCCCTCCACCACTTCCCCCCACCTTAACTAACCACATTGTGTTTGCTTGCAAGGTATTAACTGCTGGTTCCAGTACTGCCGAGTATATTGCTGCTTTAATTAAGGCAACAATGAACACCGTTTTCGTAGCTACTGACTACAGTTGGAATACAGATTATCTTGTAGTATAATTTCCGTCTGTGGCTGTAGTGTGCGCAATTGCTTTACAATTATTAAATGAATTTGAAATTCGTCTTAGTAATTATTAAACATGCCTTTCTTTTTTCTATGGCGCACTGCGATCTCTTGGATATTTTGAAAAAAGTTGGGAATTGAATATCAGGTACTTTACTTGTGTGGCTGTAGTGTGCGCAATTGCTTTACAATTATTAAATGAATTTCAAATTCGTCTTAGTAATTCTTAAACATGCCTTTCTTTTACCATTAGTGTTACGTATTATTCATTTAAAACTTCGTCATTGGTCTGGAATAAAACATTTAAAATATTGGTCTGTTTTCTGGAACTCAAAACAGTTCTTCACAGAAGATATAGAATTCCGACATTCACTTCAAACAATGTTTGCCTGATTTCCGCTTACATCAGAAAGTGTCGTCTGCTTGCCCATTTGCCAGTTGTTTCTACGTTTGGCACTAATGTGTTTTTCAAAATTTCACATTGGGTTGCTGCACAACACACTTCTTGACAAAATATTGCACCACTGGTATCTACTTAGGGATTGCTCGATAAAAGTATGTCTGTGTGTTTTGTGTATATAGTATTGCCAACTTATCTGATAGTTGTGGTTTGCACTTTATATAAAAGAGATATTCCTTTTATCTATCGTTTACCATATGCATACTATGTCATTTACTTAAGTTTGGATAGTGGATGGGAGGAAACATGGTAAAGCCGATAAAATGTAGTGAATGGTAAGAACAATGTAGGGGAAGTGAGAGTTGGTTGGTAATGAGATGGTGATAAGGAGAGAGGGGGGGGGGGGGGCGGCGAGGTAAGCTGAGGTGAAATGGAGGAGAGAAAGACGTGCAAACACGAGGGCTATTCGGAAAGTAAGGAACGATAGGTCACGAAATGGAAACCACAGCGAAAATCCCAACTGTTTTATTTACATTAGTTAGCTACAACTTCCAGCTACTTATCTCCATAATCGTCACCAAATGGAAACCACAGTGAAAATCCAAACTGTTTTATTTACAATAGGTAGCTACAACTTCCAGCTACTTATTTCCATAATCGCCGATCCGACTTAGACTTTAGTCGTAGCGTTGTATCAACTTTCCAATACCCTCGTGATAGAAGGCAGCTGCCAGTGCTTTCCGCCACTTCTCTACCCTGGCCTACAGCTCGTTGTCTGTGCCAAAATGTTGTCTTCGTGGCCATCGGTTCATGTGAGCAGAGATGAAACTCAGAGGGAGATAGTTACGGGCTGTATTGTGGGTAATCAAACACTGCCAACTGAAAACAATGCAGCAGCAACTTCATTGCCCCTGCAGAATGCGACTGAGAATTCTCTTGAAGAAGAAAACGCATGACAGTTATGTAATGTTGGCTGCATAGCTTCAGGCGAAATTTCTCGCCAGGCCCTCGTACTTGGAGGGAGACACTATTGTTCTACGTTTCTTTATGTGCTCCCTGTGTGGCCAGAACTAAAAAGAACAACGTAACGCGATCGACGGCCATACTAGAGACACTGCCCAGCACACCAGTGCAAAACGTCATCAGATTTTCACTGTGGTTTCCATTTCGCGACCGATCGTTCCTTACTTTCTGAATAACCCTCGTACTTCTCACCCAGTGCTATAGAGTTGGTAAGGACAGTGCAATAAGAAACAGCATTGAGTTCATTAATTGCATAATGGATATAAAAATGTCATACACAGTAATATTGGTTTCCCCTGATGAGAGAAACATATAGTGATACAGTTATATCCCAGTTATTGAGACCATTAAACTGACAGGACAAAACTCGAGAACACACAACCAGCTACGTGAAGAATATGTAGATAAAACAATAAAATAATTAAAGTTAAGAACACAACAAAACTTGTGGAATTCAGTTACAAGTATTACTTCACCTGGTTCAGAACTATTAGTGGAAAAACTAGCATTTGCAGATATTACAGCAAATAAAAGTGACGACATGGTCAGCTGGTACAGCTCTATGAATGTTTTAATACGAATGTTAGATGACACTCAGACCAAAACAAAACACTTGTACATAGACATACACTAATGAGCCAAAACATTATGACCACCTGCCTAAGAACTTGCCTGTCCGTCGTTGGAACGAAATACATCACTGATTCTGCGTGTCAGGGTTCCGACAATATGTTGTCAGGTTTGAGGACAGATGTGACGTTATATGTCTCAGCACAGGTCATGTAATTTCCGTAAATAACGGACCGCTGATCTGCATGCGCGGTGTTGGCTCCCGATAACAACACAGATGCTTTCCATACGATTTACATTAGGCAAATTTCGTCACCGAAACATCATCATGAGTTCACTACAATGCTCCTCAAACCACTCTGTCACGGTTCTGGTTCCGAGGCGCGGCCAATTATACTGCTGAAAGATGACATTACCATCTCGGAAGACATCAAATACGAAGGGATGCAGGTGGTCCTCAGTTGTCTGCGTGTCTTCGATTGCTACTGCAGGTCCCATGTAAGGCATGAGAATGTCTCTCATAGAATAATACTTCTCCAACCAGCCTGCGTCCGTAGAATGCTGCACGTTTGGAGCCGCCGTTCACCTCCGCGTTTATGGAGACGACCATCGATCAGGTGTAGCAAAAATATGATTCATCCGAAGAGCCGACGCGTTTCCATTGATCGACGGTCGAATCCTGATGGTCCCGTACCCACTACGATAGTAACTGACGATGTCGTCGGGTCAACATGTGAACACGTAGGGATGGTCTGCTGCGGAATTCCATGTGAATGGTGTGCTCCGAAACTGTTGTGCGTGCAGCAGCAGTGTGCTCTTTCGGCAGAGATGCCTTAGATCACCATCTATCCTACGTTACAGGGCAGACAAGCCTCCGAAACCCGCGTTCTGTGAATAGGGGTGGGTGACCAACCATTTAGCTTCTAGTTATAGTTTCACTGTCCCTCTACCCCTTTCCGTTGATGCTCAAGACAGTACTACATGCTCATTAGCCTAGTTTCACCGTTTTAGAGATACTCATTCACTGGCTCTGCGTAATAATCATCTCCCCTTTGTCAGAGTCACTTTTCTCAATGTATTTCCCCATTTCAGCCTATATCCCCACTAAGGTGATCCCCCGCCCGTGTCTGCTCCGTTTACATGTTCTTGATACAATGTCACGTGCCTGCAACGCTACCAGGCTGCATCCAACGTCGCATTGGGCAGTGGTCATAATGTTTTGGCTTCTCAGTGCAAATACAGTACAGAAGAACATACAGTTTACAATAGAAGGAGAAAAGGAGAAAAAACGCTTCTTTCTCGTTACAGCCCTAAGGAAGGGCAATCATAACATTTGGCGTATACAGCAAGTCCACAACAGTCGTTGAATAATAAGTACTACCTCAAACCACACATAGATTTTCAAACAAGCTGCATTCAGAACCGATAAGATGTTTCAAAGCACTTAAGATTATCAAAAAAAGGTGCCCGGTATAAAACAGATAAAACTGTTAGGAAGCAAAGAAATGCTAGTAGATGAATTTAGGCGAAAAATAAAGAGGAAAAACAGAAAAGATTAAACGAACAGACCAAAAAACACTGACATAAGTATGTAGACACAGTGAAAGTCCACATACACCGTCCGTCCAAAATATTAGGAACCTGGTTTTATTCATGGCGTAAAAGCGACTTAAGTACAGTAACTACGGTGGAAGCTTGAATTAACTAAACAACGGAAGTGCATTCGACAAATCGGTTACGGGCAAGTAGTCGACAAGCGTATGTGGTATGTCAACACTGTTGTGTAACAAATCGCAATGTAGCAACTTCTCTAAATCAAGTGTTCTAGACAGTCTCAAGAATGTTTTTAAGAAAAGAAAACTGTGGAATATTTGTTCCGCACATTTGTACCACACGACTTAACTCCCCAACAAATGTAACGGCGTGGGGGAGCCTGCTGCGACTTGATTGAAATGCAAATCACAGACAATTCTTTTCTTACAGAAATTATTTCAAATTAAGAGACTTGGTGTTATTAATACGAACCTACACAGAAAAAGAAAGAAATGCAAAATACAGAACTTCACAAGAAGGATAAACGTTTCGACAACATAGCAGACATTCAATGAAATGTGGTACAGGAGTTGAACAACATTCCTAACAAGGACATTAATGACTGTTTCGCATGGTAGTAAGAACGCTCTGTGCGTTGTACTCAAGTGGAGGGAGGCTATGTAGAACACCTGAAGCATTAAAAACCACCATCTTCGTTTCTCTATATTTTCTATTTGTCTACTCACGAAACTATTTGATTTGAAGCAGTGTAATAAAACAAGCAGCACAGTCACAGGCATACGGCCTGACCTAACGCAATGAACTCACATACAAAGTAGGTAATATATTCAAAAACAGGGAAAAAAATTTAATATCTAACGAAATAACCGATATGGAAACACATCCCAAATCTAAAACCAAAACAGAGACTGACAGTCTGGTACATACCAACTCAATACCAGGGCCTGAGACAGAATCTATATCAGAATGATTAACAGAACCTTCAACACAATTTAAAAGGAACACATTAGGGCATGGAACTGCAGTATAAACGACTCAACATTTGCACTTCAATTTAAGAGGTAATATCAGACGTAGGTGAAGCACAATACGAAGGGATTACGAGCATCACAAAAATCAATAGAAAGAGATGTCTCCTCACTTCTCAAGAAAAAACACCCACACGAAGCACTAACACACAATAAACAGTTACTTATTGACTAGATAATATTCGTAATCAAACATTGCACAAAATAATTAAATACTTACCTGAAAAGGTCTCCCTTCGTCTACCGTGCATTAGTTGTAATTTTAGTTCGACACCTTCATTTGTCTGTGTTTAACTTCAATCGCGACAACATAGTAGCTGTGCAGCCCTCCGATGACTACAGGTCGTGTGGAGTAGGGGCCAGTAGCGTTGAAGGGATAACTTCGTCATCACATACATAATAGTATTATAACACTACGAAGAAAACTGTGTGTAATTGTAACAAGGAGTAAGAACTTAAAGTGGCAGCTCCGTGTACTACATTTCACTCTCTGTATACCCAAAAAATTACCTAAAAATTTTGATTTGTACTTCTTACTACACTTAATATGCACAGTAAGTAAAATTCCGTTATTTTCTGTTCTTCCTGGAGTTGCAGTTTTGATGTACAGCTGTATAAACGATCACGAAACATGAAAGTGATATTCACATTTCGTGACTGTCGTCTAGACATCTTCCAGATTCCATTCAGCCTTGCTGTTATCAATAGCATGCAGGGTTTCCCACTGCAATGTTGAGTGGAATCTGGTTCATTCAGTATTTGTTAACAGGATATAAGGAGAAAGGGGCAGATTTCTAGATGACCATTGCTGAATGTAAACTGAATGGGAGTCTGTCAACTGTTAATGAATGTTATCGCATGTCTTTTCTAGTCATAGTACTACTTACTGTAGCCACACTTAGACATGTAGGCGTCGTCCAGTGTCTAATGACCCACGTCGGCACATAACGAGGCATGACATTGTGAACTGTGTTCCTTGAGTGTCTCAGAGAGTCGTTGATGTGTCTGAAGGTGGACTAGGAACTGACCGTAAACGCCACGTCTTTATCTCGAACAGCGGCGCTTCACTCTGAACTTGGGAAATGCTGCCAGGTATATATTGCTGCAAGTTTGGCAGGTGCAGGAACGCCTCAGTCCACAACTCACTAGGCGAGCGTGGAAGGCTATATCAGGTGATAATCTCATCACAAGATTCTGAAGTCTAAAGCAGGTGATTATAGCGATTCAGCAATCAGCAGAGATAAAATGATGACCTCTCTCCTACGAGTGGGATTGTTAATGGATCGTTTCCCCTGCGCTAGACTTACTACTGAAGATAGTTCAAAAATGGTTCAAATGGCTCTGAGCACCATGGGACTTAACTTCTGAGGTCATCAGTCCCCTAGAACTTAGAACTACTTAAGCCTAACTAACCTAAGGACATCACACACATCCACGCCCGGGGCAGGATTCGAACCTGCGACCGTAGCGGTCTCGCAGTTCCAGACTGTATCGCCTAGAACAGCTCGGCCACCCCGGCCGGCTACTGAAGATAGTGTTCACCTTTATTGCGTTGTTGGTTAGATGTTTCCTTTACGGCCATCATTCTTACAATTTCTCGAATTCTTCTACTCCACCACATTTCTTAGCAGTTTGCTATCCAGGCAGAACTTACCAACTTCCGCGTGGCCATCAGTAAACTACCTATGCTTGCTCAGGTTATAGCACTCACTTCTGTAGGTGCTACAAAAGGTCCTTCGCAAATATACATAGTGTACCAGTCTTGCAAAGTTGCTTCGTCCGGTAGCGGTCTCTTGCAGTGGCCAGGTGTGGGCCCAACAGAGTAGATGTCCTTGAGGGAACAATATACTGTAGACGGCCCAGTCTGTGCAGTAACCAGAGCGTTGCTAACACTTCCTCTTTCCTGGTGTCGGCCTGGCGATTGGTGGAGCAGTTTCCTATCAAGAGTTAATGCCACATTATCGTGGACAGACATGACTCTTTGTTACACTCGTAATAGCGTCTGCTGTCGACGTCTCTTTCGCAGGCTAATTTCAGATGGAGATAGCATCCGCGCATAATCACCACATCCTGACTACTGACTTATGAGTCATTGCATTATAAACAAGTACTCTTAAGAGGAGTGATATTTCAAGGAATGGTACTTTTGTACCATTAGTTTTCATACACCGGTTTCTTCCACTCTAGACATGACACATGAACATTTGAACATGCAGGATAGACTGTCGAAGCCGGCTTGTTGTTAATGGCGAGGAACTGTGGTGTCTCCGTATATGTAATTAATGTAATGTTCATACAATCATGTAGATTCATTTATTTACAGACCCTCCTCAACATACAATACGTCCTGCGACCTCTTTACTAATAATGTTCTTTTGTATAAGTAACGGTTTTTAAAGCCACTTTCATGTACGATATCTCCTAGAATGGTGAACATTAATTGTTCACCTAGTCGTGTCCTTTCAAAGGAACTGTCCCGGCATTTGCCTGAACTGATGTAGGGAAATCACGGAAAACCTAAATAAGGATGACCGGACGTGGGTTTGAACCGTCCTCCTCCCGAATGCGAGTCCAGTGTGCTATCCAGTGCGCCACGTCACTCGACGAACAAAGTACTCTGCTCTTCTTCGCTGCATCGTACAATCCACTGACGAAACTTATGTTTTAGGTAATTTCTTACATTCACAGTTTCTTATCACTCTTACGTAGTCTACAAGCGAACATAAAACACTACGAGGTGCGGCTAGAAAAAACCGGACTGATGCTGGAAAAAACATTTATTTACAATTATTTACAATTTCATGTTATCTCCTTCAATGTACTCTCCTCCTCGGTCTCTACACCGCTCCATACGAATTTTCCACTGTTCATAGCAATGCTGCAGATCATTTTCGGTAAGTCCATACATTACTTCCGTCGCTTTTTCTTTTACTGCTTCAACAGTCTCAAATCTAGTTCCTTTCAAAGATGACTTGACTTTAGGGAAAAGAAAAAAGTCACAGGGGGCCAAATCAGGTGAGTAGGGTGGATGATCTAAGATGGGAATGTTGTGTTTTGCCAAAAACGTCTTCACTGACAACGCACTGTGAGCTGGGGCATTGTCTTGGTGAAGGATCCATGACTTTTTTCTCCACAAATCGTTCCGTTTTCTCCGTACTCGCTCACGTAGGGTAGCCAGGACGCTAATGTAGTAATGCTGATTCACTGTTTGTCCCTCTGGTACCCAATCAATGTGCACAATCCCTTTGATGTCAAAAAAAACAATCATCATTGCCTTGAATTTCGATTTTGACATTCGTGCTTTTTTTTGTCGTGGAGAACCAGGAGTTTTCCAATGCATCGATTTTGTAAGAAGGTGGGATCACTTTCAATGTTTTCCAGGATGTCAGAACAAATCATTCTTCGGCGTTCCTTCTGTTCAATTGTGAGACACTTTGGAACCATTTTTGAACACACTTTGTTCATGTTGAAACTTTCATGAAGAATCTGCCTAACACTTTCCTTGTCAACTCCTGTTAACTCAGACGCTGCTCTGATTGTTAAACGGCGATCTTGTCGAACAAGTTTACCGATTTTTTCAATGTTTGCATCAGTTTTTGCTGACAATGGTCTGCCAGTGCGAGTGTCATCACTGGTGTCTTCGCGGCCATCTTTAAATCGTTTAAACCACTCAAACACTTGTGTTCGCGATAAACAATCATCGCCGTACACTTGTTGTAACATTACAAACGTTTCACTTGCAGATTTTCCTAGTTTGAAACAAAATTTGATGTTAACACGCTGTTCTTTCTGTACACTCAACATTTTCCGACGCACAGACAAAACGTCAACTACTTAAAACAGACGCCACGGGCAGACTGAGTGCAGGAGGCAGATGAAACTCGAGCAGTAGGCGGAGCAAGAGTCACGTGACAGGCCACGCGACTTTCAGCCTTATTGCATTCGTTTTATTGTTTCACCGGTACTAGTCCGTTTTTTTCTAGCCACACCTCGTATACTGAGTATATTATGAGCTGTCTGGCATATTTTACTCGAAGGCACAGGTTGTCTTACGCATTGAAAGAATTTCTAGACAGACATCCCCCAGTGAAAAATCTCTAGACAGACACTCTTGACGTTGTCGTAGAGCACTTACGTAAATACATGAGTCTCTCGCTCATAAATAATGTGCAATTATGAGCGTATGTGTCGCCACCGTCTGACACTTTCGCCGACACTTGATATTACTACATGCATTACCTACAAGAAAAGATACATTATTCGTAATTTACGAATTATACAAATCCAGCGTCATATCTACATAGCATAGTGTAGTTTCAGGAAACTGCAACGATAATATACTACGGTGACAGTATGGTTATCACGTTGCTAGTCAACTACAATATGTCCAGCAATTACAAAAAGCATTTAATTTATAACAATATTGTGCATTTATTTACACATAATACGAGACCATTTGAGGGAATAACTGATACATTTGCGTTTCACTTCAACTGTACACAGGATATAAAGACGCAATTGTGACCTCGACGTGTTGTTGCATATAAATAGTTTCCATTGCCCGTGCTCTTTGACGAAACTAATGTCCAAAGACTAAAGACGGTAATCGTTGGTTTTAAACCCCAGATTCGTTTCACAGTATTCTCAGTCCACGCCGACGGGAAAACTTAGTCACTGTATTAATTAAAACCCGAGTTTTTCGTCTTTGAGACCACACACAATACATAATTTTAATGTTGAAGCTTCGGGTTGATACAGGCCATCAGCTGACTATTGGTTGGAGGGTTGGTTCGGGGGAAGGGACCACACACGAGGAGAAGGACGTCGGCCGTGACCGTTCACAGGAACCGCCCCGGCATTTACCTGAAGCAATTTAAGGAAATTACGGAAAACCTAAATCAGGGCCGGCCGGAGTGGCTGAGCGGTTCTAGGCGCTGCAGTCTGGAACCGCGCGACCGCTACGGTCGCAGGTTCGAATCCTGCCTCGGGCATGAGTGTGTGTGAAGTCCTTAGGTTAGTTAGGTTGAAGTAGTTCTAAGTTTAGGGGACTGATGACCTCAGAAGTTAAGTCCCATAGTGCTCAGAACCATTTTAACCTAAATCAGGATGGCCGGACTCGGGTTCGAACCGTCGTCCTCCCGAGTGCCCTAACCACTGCGCCAGCTCGCTCTGTGCAGATGACTGTTTTGTTTCCGTAAATCACTTAAGGCGAATGCTACAATGGTTAATCTGAAAAGACCAGCGCTGATATACTTTACCCTTCTTGTTCAATCTGAATTTCTTTTTCGTTTCTAACGACATGGTCTTCGATTCTATGTTGAATCTTATTGTTACTTCCAGCGATGAAATTTACCACATTTTAGGTTAGATGAATTGGCGGCTACCACATAAGGCAACAGAAATAATTGTTTGAGTTTTTTGAGGAGAAACTATTATTGTTTAGCAGTGCATACCTTGCAAAATAAAACCCCTATTACTTTATCTTCGAACCTTGAGCTGTGGAACGACGCATTATGAAGGATGACGCCCTAACCAACTACTCAGAAATGTTCGCTGTGTGTTATTTGCAAAAGTGATTACTTTCGCAGGGTTGAGGAGCAACAAAGGCAATCTGTGACAGAACAGACACGCCCACTCCCTTGAGACTGCCTAAGTCAAACATGAAGGGCGTGTGCCCTCCCGGGGGAAGAATCGTATCGCTGCTGCTAGCGCCGCTTGACTAATTACTTGTCATGTTCTGCTTTCAAAGCTTACATTTACAAAACTTGCCTCCTGCTGAATAAATGACCTCGCCTCTTCTGATGTTGAGTAATCGAGCGTACCTTGAAAATAAATAATGCGGCAAAAAGCGTACAAAAGGCAACGTCTGGTTCTTAGGCCGACATGTAAATGCGTTTTATCTCATAACAGACAGAGAAAATAATTATAATGAGGCAGCTGTGACGTAAATAACGACTCCATAGATCCCTTACACAAATGATTACATTTTGTTACTGTGAGGAATATATTTTTGTGCATTGGCAACGCTCCAGCTAGCCAGATTTGGTAAATAGTGAACATTGTAAGATTTAACTAATCGTTTCCATACGTGCGTAATCAGTCAGCAGAGATGCCACTGCGAAGTGTACTGTGTTGGGCATATTGTATTAAGATTATTATTTTGTGTTGTTAAATTGCTTTAGAAATAAGCAATAACAGTAAGAAATGTACAGGATTCCGACTGTGACTATTAGATAGCTTTCTGTTGATGTCGTATTGACTCGATGGCTACTTGGAAGCTTAACTTATGGATCAATGCAGGTGTACAAGATCTAGATCTACGCTACTTGCCGAATTCTGCAAAGTGGGTCACTCAGGTAGATAGTACCTGTAAATAAATGAAATCATATGGGTTGTAAGTAAGACCTAATTTTGTTAAACCATACTGAAGGCACCTAAAGCATACTGATGAGAAAACGTAGTTCGAATCTCCTCGCTTGCTCAAATCACAGAGCTAAAAAGCAGAGAGCGGTACATGTGTGGTCTAAGACATATTCAGGAGCTAGTCCTATTTCCAGCTGAAACAGATGTTAAAGGTGATGGAAAATGGCTTGATATAATCACCAGAATTAGGGCAGGTGTGGTTAGGTGGTTAGATGTTGGTGGACAATTGACGTGTGAGTTAATCCGAAAGAGGTATTGGAGCAGTTGAACGGCACACATGATACTCATGAGCTATTGAATTAGAAACGTCTGCAAAGTAGTGAATATCAATTTTTTTCTGCCTGATGATGGCTCAGACACTTCCAAAAAGGATTTAACAGGCCACCGAAAGCGGTGGAGAATTTAATTCGCGTCCTCTAAAGAGCTGTCAAAAACTAACGATATGTCGTCCCAGTCACTCAGGCGAGGTAACGTGTGTGCCGCAGAAGCACACTCAAGTTGGCGGAGTGTTCCTTCATCTATTGTGACTCACTTCAAGAGCGACTTGATATTGCTTCGTCTTGCTAAAGATACTGGTCGCCGTATGACTTCTGAAGGCAACAAGGGAATGCAAATGTCCGTACAGGAGGTTCCTGCAATATTTGCCGGTGAGAGATGGTAGCATCCATGTGAGTAGCCCCGTTTTCTCTCATGTAGATATTTCCCGATAAGAATTCTTCTTTCACCTATCTGAGCGGTGCCTTGATGAAAAATGAGATGTATCAGCTCTTCTGGGTCTGGGCGTACTCTTGCTTTGCCATTGTCAGGTACCAGTACGTACCATGTAGGTACCACGTCACACCGCTCCAGGAAATCGTGCTTAGAGCATCCAACGGTTGTTTGGTGTTTCATTGCACATCTCTATCCTCTGTGATATGTGGTTAGGATAGATACACGTGTGAGTGATGGCTTTCGAGAGCCAAATCATGTAATCAGTTCCGGATGGTATAGTTGCTGAGTAGTTGCTGTTTACCAGCACTGCTGAAGCAAGTGCTTTGCTCCACTGCCACACGTTTCATACAAACCGTGATAGTCGACGGTAATTGTTGTCATGAGTGCGTTGTTTGGCACTTCATCTGACTCTAGATTCGGCTGTTTTGTGCTAATCGAGGTGCTCATAGTACATCCTTGCTATAGTGACATAATAAGAGTCCGATACCTCTACGTCCTCGGCGATGGGGTGTCATGTACTACCACCATGTGATCACTACAGTCCCGTTTCTTGTCACACTGAACTCGACTGTCACACCCACGCCGATTATAAGACCTGTCCACATTTTAGTCACGTGACGTGAACTATTCCAATCGCAGTTTACGCAATATGTAACAAATGAAAGAACAGTTAATTTAACAATAACTTTTATATCAGTATTTTTGAAGAGTTGTTTTACTGGTGATATTCTGTGCTCTGTGTTCGCAGGATCAGCTGGTGTAGTATCTCGTACGAAGTTACGTGCTCTCCATGTTACAAAAGAGCTGCTACTATCTGCACGTTACACCGGCATGTTGACATGGCTGGGTCGTTCCTCCTGCTCTATCCACACGTTATCGTTGCACAACTCCAACAGGAAAGAGTAACGAGGAACAAGAAACCAACTGAAGCTCGCGAGCTCTGGCAGCCACACTGAACTTTAGTCACATATTTCTACTTTTTCATTCTATGAAGCTTTTCTTGCAGAAGTTTCTGTCTTTTTTAGATATGCTTGCTTTTTTTTTTTTTTTTAATTACACGCACCCTGACCAGAAGAAGAAGCATTCACAAAGAGAGGAGGAAACGATATGAGACTACTCTGGCAGAGACTGTATGTGAAGTTATTGCAGTGATTACAATATCTAGTCAAATTTACAAAGAACTTGGCAGTACCAGCCCACTTATCAGCATAACGTTGCACCCACTCTGGCCTGGATACATGCACAGATTCCGTTCGGAAGGGTGCCATACAGCTGTAGTATCATTTCCTGAGGCAATCGGGTCCTCAACTGTTGTAACTGATCCTTGTTATCGTTGATATTGTCACAGGGACGGGGTTGATGTCCGAGATGGTTCCACAGTGCTTGTATCATGGACAGACGTGGTTGTCTTGCTGACCATGGGAGTGCCTTATCATACCCGAGACAGTCCATAGGAAGACGTGCCATGTGTGGACGAGCATTGTCCGGTGGATAAACGGCACCACGACACTTTCGCATAAGATGTAACACACAAAGACGCAGGATGTCCGTCACGTGGTCATTATGCCATTATTGGACCTTGATTCACTACCAGCCGTGACCTGAAGTCATACCTGATGAGTCTCGGCAACATGACGCAAAAAATAACACCGTTGTACCTCTCCTACATATTGGAAGAAAGACACCTTTCCTCAAGGCGTCTCCATACGCGCTGACGATGTTCACTCAGGATAGAAAAGAGCCGTGATTCATCTCTGAACATAATGCGACGCGATTCATAGCAGTCCACGCTTTTCAGTCAGGGCGTCACACCAAAAGCAATCGTTTGCGTTGTTGTGTTGTGCAGCCTATGCATGGGACGGTAATTGCATAATCTGACTGGTTTCTCTCTCCAACCAATAACGTGAGATGACACATACTGGTGCAGGGAGTCCATTAGTTCTTCTCAAGCGACAAGCAGATACGTGAATGGGCTACGATGTGCTTGGTGGACGTGGTCGACCGGAAAGTTCAAAACGAACACGCCGGCCGTCACGCTCCTATGCAGTCCAGCATCATACCACTGTCACATCTGGATTCCCCATAACTCTGGATATTTCAGGATTCGAGCAGCCGGCCAAACGGAGATCCACAATGATGCACCCTAAGAAACTGTGTTTGGTGAGGATGACGCTACATCAGACGAATTAGCGGCATCTCCTTGTCCTTCATAGTGTTCACTCTACATCTGATGCTGTTCATGCCCCTTCTATTTCCTACCAGGCCTGATAACAATAGTAAACACGAAAAACACTAATGCACTCTGCTGGACGTTCTGCCTGTGACAGAAATGTGCAGTCCTAATTATATCCAAAACCGTAGATGGTGCGTGTGCGTGCGTGTGTGTGTGTGTGTATATATATATGTGTGTGTGTGTGTGTGTGTGTGTGTGTGTGTGTGTACGAAGTAACATTGACATTCGACCATGTCTTCTGAGTACGTTATTTTCTTTTGTCAAACAGTTTACGTAGGTCCATGATTCTAGATCCGTTCCGGCACAAAGTTGTATGTGCGAGAAATTTGACGGCAGTTTATATGTCTGCATGTTTTCGTAGATTAATATCTGGATTTTGTGCTTCTTCCACCAGTGGAGATTTACTTTGCAGCTATCTGGTATACAAAGGTTTCGAAAAAGCAGCTCGGTCATCAATGCTTTGCTTATACAGTTCCCACGAAGTCGCGTCTGTTGAAGCTGTGATCTCTAGGTGTGCTGATCACCATTCGAGAGTGAGATCCCGACCGTGAGTGCGCAGTCTGAAACAGTGGTGTTTTAAAATTGGAGAATGGTGGGCTCAGAGCTATGTTGGGTATCCCAGTTAGTTATGCACGGACTGCTCATCTGGAATGTTGATCACGGCAATAAAATTATCATTTTTAAAGTGGAAACTGACGTTCGGAAATTCATAGTTTGAGCCCTCTGAGACGTCTAAGTATGAGAAGTGTTCGGTTATGGCTTGGCTGCATCATATCACGCAGCAAATTATAAAACATGTTCAACACTTAGCTGAGTGTACATGGAGTAGTATGTAAGCCTGTGCACTTAACATTCCAGGCGCAGAGTGAATCTGTGCGTTAAGATCCTCCTATTGCGTTGGCAGAGTAATATAAAACATAGACTTCGTAGTATTTCAAAGAAAATATAGTGATGAGGGTAAGATTTCGCTACTGCTTTGTTCATGGAATAGATTCCCTTTCATCAATCCATTCATTTAGGTATATGTCGTCTAAGTGGTCCCGAACGTTTTCATCAGCATCGTTTCATAGCCCCGTTACCTGATACACCAGTAGTGACATGTCATCAGATGGCTTAAGATAAAAGTGACGTAGATACTTTTGTCTACTGCCCGTCGAATCTCTGGAACAATTCTGAAGCGAATGCCACGAAGTGGTTCCTTCATTTTCGGAATCAAATCAAAGTCACAAGAACTAAGTCCGGGGAGTACAGTGGATGGTACAGTACTTCCCAGTCCCATAGACCGAACAGAGCAGCCACAGCTTGCGCTGTATGCGCCCGCGCATTGTCGTGCAAAATGATGGGTGGGTTGCGCAGAAAGTGTCGCCGCTTCTTTCGCAAAGCTGGTCGCTGGTGATGCTCCAAAATCGAACAGTAATACTGTGCATTCACGGTCTGCTGTGGAGGGACGTAATGCATTAGGATAACAGCATTACAGTCGTACACGAGAATCACCATAACTTTAGACCGCTCCATTCGCACCATCAACAGAACAGACTCTGCTAACGGTATACTACGCCTTCCACATCACTGGCAACTGGTTCTACACAACGCTGGAGACTACTTTGAAGGACAGTAACAGGTGCAAACACGTAGCTCTTTTGTATCTGTTGTGAGTAAATAGTTGCCACTATTTAAGTTCCAACCCTCTTATTTCTTAGCAAGAGTAAGGTAGTTACGGTGATTACATCTAGCTACATTGATTTCATATTTGTCTGTAAAATCTTTGCCTGGACATTCCTCCAAGCATGTGACCTATTTGTATGAGGATATTTAATTGCCATAGGATGCATAGGAGTGCGTTGGATTAATTATTGGTAGACCATTACTGAGGGATGCTTCAATGTTTCCTCTTCTAAGTAGCTTGTTTCTATGTAGTAGGTATAGATATATCTGTAAATTTAGCGCTCTGGTTCGATATAATTCGGCTGCCTTAGATCTGAGGGTCGATACAATTCGAAGATCATTTCTGTAATGCTTCCTGCATGTTCCCTAAGTATCCGGCTTGTATATTTTAGGAATACTGTCATGTAGTGCTGCCACGGATTCCACTACCCCGATCCGCCATTGCTACGTGACGTTACTGCGTTTAGAAAAGGCAATCTTAAAAAGTGAACTTCCAGTCATGCCACACCACCACAGGAAGTGTGTGTCTAGCATATTGTTCAGGTATAGGTAGGACTGCACGTACCGTTAGTATTGTTGGCAGTGGATATGGTCTAATGATATGATAACAAGCTATCCTGGCCCATACCTTCACAATGAACTTGTGTGACTACCTCTAACCACATTTTCCCCCGTATTTTCATTTGCCTGAACATATGGATTGTAGGAATTAACCATGCTGTCTCGACTGAACGGGAATTCATCATTCAGTAGGACACAAGTAGGGAAATGTGACTGCGGGATGCAGCCCTGGAAACATCATTCCGCAAACTGCTTTTGTCGTTGACAGTCGTCGATTGATGTTGCCTGGACCTTCTCCAGATGGTACGGGTGAAGTTGTTGATCTGTACATCTTACCATCATACGCGCCGATTTGGCGAGTGTTGGTGGATGGTCCCTTTTTGAGGTGTCTCAGATGTTCTCAAAGACGGTTGCTCGAACCGAGCTTAAACGGCTGGCAGAAGTTTCTGACACCTAATACTGATTAGATATACAGGGTTATTACAAATGATTGAAGTGATTTCACAGCTCTACAATAACTTTATTATTTGAGATATTTTCACAATGCTTTGCACACACACACAAAAACTCAAAAAGTTTTTTTAGGCATCCACAAATGTTCGATATGTGCCCCTTTAGTGATTCGGCAGACATCAAGCCGATAATCAAGTTCCTCCCACACTCGGCGCAGCATGTCCCCATCGATGAGTTCGAAAGCATCGTTGATGGGAGCTCACAGTTCTGGCACGTTTCTTGGTAGAGGAGGTTTAAACACTGAATCTTTCACATAACCCCACAGAAAGAAATCGCATGGGGTTAAGTCGGGAGAGCGTGGAGGCCATGACATGAACTGCTGATCATGATCTCCACCACGACCGATCCATCGGTTTTCCAATCTCCTGTTTAAGAAATGCCGAACATCATGACGGAAGTGCGGTGGAGCACCATCCCGTTGAAAGATGAAGTCGGCGCTGTCGGTCTCCAGTTGTGGCATGAGCCAATTTTCCAGCATGTCCTGATACACGTGTCCTGTAACGTTTTTTTCGCAGAAGAAAAAGGGGCCGTAAACTTTAAACCGTGAGATTGCACAAAGCACGTTAACTTTTGGTGAATTGCGAATTTGCTGCACGAATGCGTGAGGAATCTCTACTGCCCAGGTTCGCACATTGTGTCTGTTCACTTCACCGTTAAGAAAAAATGTTGCTTCATCACCGAAAACAAGTTACGCACTGAACGCATCCTCTTCCATGAGCTGTTGCAACCGCGCCGAAAATTCAAAGCGTTTGACTTTGTCATCGGGTGTCAGGGCTTGTAGCAATTGTAAACGGTAAGGCTTCTACTTTAGCCTTATCCGTAAGATTTTCCAAACCGTCAGCTGTGGTACGTTTAGCTCCCTGCTTGCTTTATTCGTCGACTTCCGCGGGCTACGCGTGAAACTTGCCCGCACGCGTTCAACCGTTTCTTCGCTCACTGCAGGCCGACCCGTTGATTTCCCCTTACAGAGGCATCCAGAAGCTTTAAACTGCGCATACCATCGCCGAATGGAGTTAGCAGTTGGTGGATCTTTGTTGAACTTCGTCCTGAAGTGTCGTTGCACTGTTATGACTGACTGATGTGAGTGCATTTCAAGCACGACATACGCTTTCTCGGCTCCTGTCGCCATTTTGTCTCACTGCGCTCTCAAGCGCTCTGGCGGCAGAAACCTGAAGTGCGGCTTCAGCCGAAGAAAACTTTATGAGTTTTTCTACGTATCTGTAGTGTGTCGTGACCACATGTCAATGAATGGAGCTACAGTGAATTTATGAAATCGCTTTAATCATTTGTAATAGCCCTGTACAGTACAACTGATACGGTATTGAGAAGGCCTAGATATAAACAGTAAATTTCTTAATATCACGCGGTTGTCCTGTCATTTCAATAACATCTAACAAGCACATAACACACACGTTGTTACCCGGCAAACCGAACTGAAGGCCTGGCTAGGGTGGCAGAACCATCGTACTTATCCTTGTGAAACAGGGAGGTGAGGCAGTAACACTGTACTCTCCGGAAACCTTACAAGTAGAGCTCTGCCACATGCTACGTGGCTATACATCAATGCCCTACATAGAACACCCAGTAAATGTAGAGTGACAATTTTGTCTGAAAATGCTCTTCGGACACTATCATTTTGTCAGCATTTATTGGTTCAAAAATGGTTCAAATGGCTCTGAGCACCATGGCACTTAACTTCGGAGGTCATCAATCCTCTAGAACTTAGAACTACTTAAACCTAAGGACATCACACACACCCATGCCCGAGGCAGGATTCGAACCTGCGACCGTAGCGGTCGCGCGGTTCCAGACTGTAGCGCCTAGAACCGCTGGGCCACCCCGGCCGGCCCAGCATTTATTCACAGAGTAATATAAATGAACCCACGTCTCGTCCAAATAAACATCTGGCAACTTTAAATCTTATGTCCCACATTTTTGGAAAAAATCTACTGTACGCTATTTGATCATCAAAAGTATCTGGACGCCCATTAGTGGACATTAATCTGAGGTATGTCACCCTTCGGCTATATGAACTGTTGAGTCCTGTTGGAGGCAATTTCAAATATGTGTACAGGTGTACGAACATCTGTAGCGGAATGGCAACTAATCTTCTCATGAACCGAGACTAGAGCAGATGACTGCTTTCAGGTCAGGAATCTGGGCAGCAAGTCCATTTTAGAAATGTATTTGTCCACAAACTACTGCCTCACAGATGCTGCTTTATGGTAGGGTACATTATCGAGCTGACAGAATTAATCATCGTTTCTGAACTTTTCATGTACTGTGCATTGCACACAATGTTGTAAGATGTGTTCATAATCTTCTGCATGTATATTTTTCTTATGCACAGTCAACTGAGCACCAGCTAATCACTAAAAACATACCAATACTGTAATACAACCTCCTTCGTGCTTCGCACTTGGCAGTACACACCAACGCTGCTAGGATCCTCCAGGCAATTTCCAAACCGCACCCCTTCCATCGGATTACCTTCATGTATAGCGTCATTCATCAATCCAAATCACTCACTTTCCAAGTGTCGCTTAGCACTGACTACTGAAATGAGTCGTTTATGAGGAGCTGTTCGACGATTATACCCCATTATTTAAATTTCCCTACGCACCGTCAATGTGCTGGCTGGATTGCTGGTAGTACTCTGGAACTCACGAGTGATTTCTGCCGCTGATTTCATGTGATTCTCTACAACTACGATCCAAAATGGACGACAGTCCCTGTCCATCGATAGATGGTTTGACTGTGGAGCTGCCTTCACGTTTCCACTTGAGAAATACATCACGGACAGTCGACGCGAGGGCTGCAGAAGAGTTGAAATGTCCTGATGGATTTGTTTCTCAGGTAACATCGAGTGACTAGTCCACATTCGAAGTCCCTGAGATCTACTCACCGACATACTATGCTGTTACTGCTTCTCTACTTATAACACGATACTATCGATTTCTTTTATACTGTCACGTTCGCCTCTAGTGACATCTTGTGGCGAATTCCTCACTTCATAGAGGTGTCCGGATACTCTCGCTCAGATGGCGTAGTTTGTTTCTCTTGAAACTATGTCGCCTCTTTTCTACACGATAACTCGTTTATGATGAGTCTGCGGGTGTCAAAACTGCTGAAACGTTTTTGGGATTTCCCTGTCCGTTTTCGGCACTAGAATAACAAATAGTGGCATTTCTAGGTTAAAAGATGTCTTAATTGTCCGATTTTGGATGCCAGCGGATGGTCTAGATACTCGCAAAGCTCCTGTGAATGGGAAGTTAATGGTAGTTAAGCACTGGCATTCAGCACGCCTAAAAGTTTCTGATGTTCTTCAAATGGCTCTGAGCGCTATGGGACTTAACATCTGAGGTCAACAGTCCCCTAGAGCTTAGAAATACTTAAACCTAACTAACCTAAGGACATCACACACATCCATGCCCGAGGCAAGATTCGAACCTGTGACCGTAGCAATCGGGCGGTTCCGGACTGAAGCGCCTAGAACCGCTCGGCCACCGCGGCCGGCTCAGATGCTCTTCGTCTGATACTAATATGTGAGGCACTTTACTCTAAAATTTATCCAGTATAATTTTATTCTCCTCTTCTAGGGTTCCTTCAGTGTATGAGTTATTATCAGTAGCACATCTAACTAGATTCAGTTCCTGTTTGGCGTCCATAATGATGCATTTATTATCCTTAAAGAAGTACATTAACATTTTCAGTAGGATACACGAACTAAGGCGACCATCTATCGACTCATCTCTGAACCATACTGGAGCTTCTAATACATTCAGAAACGAAATTGCTGTAGAGACTTACGTTTTGCGGATCGATGTGATTGCAACAGTTCTTAAGCGATCGAGTTTGTTTCTTATTTCTTGAACTAGAAAGGCGAATCCATTATGCATAAGATTCACTGATGTTATTTGTGGAGTTTTTCCACACTTCTTCATGGTCAGAAATCTTCCATTTAAATATAGGAAACTGTTGCTTGAAACTGTTAACTCATCTTGATCTAAAATAACTGGAGTTCTTGTATCAAGCAGTATCACTGTGCGTTTTCAGTTCTATTGACGTGAGAAACCTGTAATTCGTACGCGTTGTTGCGTTCCTCTTCCGCTGCGAAACGATGTTCTGATAAGTGTGTACATCACATTTATACTTTATTCCTATGCTGCTACTTCAGATGAGGGTGCACTATAATTTTGTAACCACAAAAATCACCTAGATTCCCATTCTCATCTATGATATTCAACTCGAGATGGTCTAATACCTGAATAGTCACTGGGAGGCCATATTGGCTTACTAGGTACCTCAATAATTTTACAACCTAGAATCACTGTAAGAAAGAATCCAGATTCTATGTAAATAAATGTAAATAATATCAACATGGATCGTGCTAACAGTTAGAATATACCCATGTTGATTCACTTCACTTGACTCGATGACATCCCAAGTAGCAATCCTACATAATCTTCATGCCTAAGGTGTACTGTTACTTCTGTTATTTTTATCTCTTCATTAAACGTATTAACGTTTGCGCATAGCTCAGTGCCTTGTACAAAACATTTCACGTATGCATTCCAGTCGTTAATATCGAATGAGCCAAGGGACTTTTCCACAAATTTGCAACTTCCAACAAAAAGTTTGCTTCACCTCAGAGATATTAGTTATGCTGTCGTTCGTTTCAAGACTTAACAATGTAATACTCTACTCTCCCTTGCTTTGATCTCCTGGGGAAAAGTCGTTCGCTCTTAATACTGACGAACTGTCTTTTACACCGAGGTGAAAAAAGTAATGGGATGCATACTAATTCGTGTCGGATCTACTTTTGCACAGTGTAGTGCATCAGTTCGACGTGGCAAGTCGTTGGAAGTCTCATGCAGAGATATTTAGCCATGCTGCCATTTCATCATCCATAATTGTGAAACTGTTGTCGGTGCAGGATTTTTTGCATGAACTGAACTCTCTATTGTGTCGCACAACTGTTCAATGGGATTAACGTCGGGCGATCTGGTTGGCCAAATAATTCGCTGCCGCGCGGAGTGGCCAGGCGGTTAGAGGCGCCATGTCACGAACTGCGCGGCTCCTCCCAACGGAGGTTCGAGTCCTCTATCGGGCATAGGTGTGCCTGTTTTTAGATTAGATTACATTAGATTCAGCTTTCGTTCCACAGACACAAAACATGAGATGATTCTCGTGGGTGTGGAACGTGTCAGAAAGTATAACATAAAAACATAAAACATTTGTCAAGAGACTGTCGTAATAGGTGAATACAACGCGGTAAACTGGAACAGATAATATTTACAGAATTAACACGCTGTTGGAATGAAACACTGTTATGCAATA
Source organism: Schistocerca serialis cubense (assembly GCF_023864345.2). Lineage (NCBI taxonomy): Eukaryota > Metazoa > Arthropoda > Insecta > Orthoptera > Acrididae > Schistocerca > Schistocerca serialis. The sequence goes on along the minus strand of NC_064640.1, from coordinate 658,721,260 downwards.
TTAATAAATTTATCATACACAAAATACCTAATCTTGTCTTTTGTGACCAAGTGCGGTCAAGCCTGAAATGTAACAGATATTTTTACTTAAGCTGGCTTAAAAGTCTCTGTTAAGATATTCCTCTATAGAGTAGAAGGAGCTGCCTATCAAAGAGTCTTTCTAACTTCATTTAAACCGTGCTTTATCTGAAGCCAAGTTTTTAATGGTTGCTGGCAATTTATTCAAACTGAGTGTTTCTGAATACTGGACCCCTTTATGGGCCAATGTAAGTGATTTTAGGTCTTTATGTAGATCGTTCTTATTCATAGTATTGATGCTATGTACTGAGCTGTTAGTTGGAAAGAGAGATGTATTAGTAGCAACAAATTTCATTAAGAAATAAATATACTCAGAAACAGTGGCAAGAATACAAAGTTCCTCGAACAGGTTTCTACATGACGTTCCTGAATTTACAGCAGCAATGATTCTTATCACGCTCTTTTGCACTCTAAAAACTTTTGCTCGGTTACATGAGTTGCCCCAGAATATGATCCCATATGACATAATAGAACAAAAGTAAGCAAAGCATCTAAGTTTTTTTTTATACTTATATCTCCTACATCCGACATCGTTCTCACTGCAAATACCGACTTGTTTAGGCGCTTAAGCAATTCTGTGGTAAGCCCATCCCAACGGAATTTGTTATTGAGTTGTAATCCCCGAAATTTAACACGGTCAACCTCTTCAATCTGCATGTCTTCGTATGTTAAACACATGCTGGAAGGAAATCTCTTACAGGTTCTGAACTGCGTATAGTGGGTCTTCTCAAAGCTTAATGACAGTGAATTAGTTTTAAACCACTTACTAATGCCAGTGAAAATTAATTACGAGCTATTTCTAAATCTGTACTTGACTTGCTACTTGCAATGGTCGTGTCATCTGCAAACAAAACAAACGCAGCATCTGGCAATGTAACAGATGAAAGGTTATTAATGTATACAAGAAAAAGCAATAGACCAAAGATAAAACCTTGAGGAACACCACATGTATTTAATTCCCAGTCAAGTGACGACTGACAGTTTACTGCACAGGTATTTTGCAACGACGCCCTTTGTTTCCTGTTAGGTAGCTAAGACCCAAATCATTTCGTAGCATTGCCGGTGACACCATAATTTTCTAATTTACTTAAGAGAATGCTGTAGTTCACACAGTAAAAGTCTTTTCACAGGTCACAGAAAATATCAGTAGCCTCCTTCTCCTTAGCGTAAGTTAGTTTAAGTAGTGTGTAAGTCAAGGGATCGATGACCTCAGCAGTTTGGTCTCTAAGAAATTCACACACATTTCAACATTTGAATAATTCGCTAGAACTATCGAGAATGTTCTTCAAACAAATCGGAACAATTGTGACCTGGTAAAACGGTGATTTGTTATCTATGAAAATTCCATCGTTCTTTGGGAACATGAAATTCATGAATGGTTGAAAATTGTCTCCCTGTAGCCGATCATAAGCATTTCCAGTTAACGATCGGTTCTGTTGGACCGGAGGAAACAGTCCATTCCGTGTAAACACTGGCGTCGGTCGTCTGCTGCCATAGTTCATTAACGCCAAATTTTGCCACACTGTCCTAACGCATACGTTCATCGTACATTCCAGATTAATTTCTGCTGTTATTTCACGCAGCTTTCTTGTATGTTAGCACTGACAACTGTACGCAAATGCTGCTGCTCTCTTTGTAGCGTCGAAAATTGTAGAACACGTGATTATTGTCGGAAACTATAAACACAATTCTATAGATGGTCTTTAATCACCGTAAGAGTCAAAGTAGTAGATGGTATTTCGTATCTGTTTTTCAACATAAGCAGCCCAGGGAATGCCATATCCTCCTGCAACAATTAAACTGACAGTAATATTTTCTCTTTATTTCCACATGATCTTTGATAACATCTTGCACATAAACACTCAAAGAGGTCGTAGGATTTAGAATTCTGTGACGAATCTAAGCAGATAGGTATTTATAAGTTTTCTGTCTGCTAGTGTCACTATGAGCATTTTGTATGAACAGTCCAAAACCCTTTCTTTCATGCTTTTAAAGTAAATCTTTATCGATAGCTGTTACCCCTTTTGCCCCATTACGCCTTTTAATCTCCTGTAGCTCCTCCTCTGCGTTTTGTACATTCTTCACTCTTCAAGCTACGGCGACCACCCTTTCAGCCACAGAAGCGACTGCTGATAGCCCTATGAGCGCTGAAATTAGATAGAGTGTGATTCCATCTGAGGTCCTATGTATTGGTAGAACCACTGGCGTTTTAAATCGACTTCTTCTTCGTTTCTTGTTCTTCTCCTTGTACCTATTATTTTCTGCACCAAGACACTTCGAGCAGCTGCCACAAGTGACAGGTTGCCATTTTTAAAAAATACCCTACAGGATCCTTTATTGTATGATTATATGATAGCGGAACAAACACTGGTAGCAGTTACTTCCGTAGAATATCTGGGAGTATGCGTACGGAACGATTTGAAGTGGAATGATCATATCAAATTAATTGTTGGTAAGGCGGGTACCAGGTTGAGATTCATTGGGAGAGTGCTTAGAAAATGTAGTCCATCAACAAAGGAGGTGGCTTACAAAACACTCGTTCGACCTATACTTGAGTATTGCTCATCAGTGTGGGATGCGTACCAGGTCGGGTTGACGGAGGAGATAGAGAAGATCCAAAGAAGAGCGGCGCGTTTCGTCACCGGGTTATTTGGTAACCGTGATAGCGTTACGGAGATGTTTAATAAACTCAAGTGGCAGACTCTGCAAGAGAGGCGCTCTGCATCGCGGTGTAGCTTGCTCGCCAGGTTTCGAGAGGGTGCGTTTCTGGATGAGGTATCGAATATATTGCTTCACCCTACTTATACTTCCCGAGGATATCACGAATGTAAAATTAGAGAGATTAGAGCGCGCACGGAGGCTTTCAGACAGTCGTTCTTCCCGCGAACCATACGCGACTGGAACAGGAAAGGGAGGTAATGACAGTGGCACGTAAAGTGCCCTCCGCCACACACCGTTGGGTGGCTTGCGGAGTACCAATGTAGATGTAGATGTAGATGTAGACTTTTCTTTAGTGTACTACGAGTTGCGTTCACAATTGGCTTGAAATTTATTCCAACACACAATTTAATTTTGGTTCGCATTACATTACCAGCTAAAAATGCTGTCATACGTTTCCAAATGCCTCTGTCCCTTCTTCCATGTGCTTGCCTAACTTTGTCAGCTAGTATTCGATCTACAGTGTGACGATTTTTATTCATAGTATAATCAGTATTGTGCGGCTGCCAAGCACCGTCTTGTATTATAATTCCCTTACCGCCATGAGCTAGATACATTCTCAGCTTCGTTTCTGATCCACAGAGGTCGTATCTAGAAACATGCAATTCAGTTGATAACTTACCGAGAATACCAACACCACCTCTGTGTTTATGCCACACTACTGCACGGTTTGAGGTTCATATGTCCTGTTCATACATTTAATCATAAGCTTTCATCTAAATTCTGTGCTTTGCTGGGAAGTTGGACCACTTCACTGAAGCCTTGTAGCTTCAACTTCTCATAACACGCTCTACAAGTAACATGTGTCGTTCAGAGCTTTTATATAACTTGTTTGTGTAAAATAAAATCTTCCAACAGTTTCATCACTTTACTTTACGAAATAAGTTCTCGGGTTTGTACGTTGCACTTTGGATGCTGATAATACCACTGTTGACAAGTTCAGCGGATATGACTTATCATACACAGTTGTGTATTTCGAAATACGCACCAAATCATCTACATTAATTTTGCGCCTCCCCCCCCCCCCTCCATGAACCATAGACCTTGCCGTTGGTGGGGAGGCTTGCGTGCCTCAGCGATACAGATGGCCGTACCGTAGGTGCAACCACAACGGATGGGTATCTGTTGAGAGGCCAGACAAACGTGTGGTTCCTGAAGAGGGGCAGCAGCCTTTTCAGTAGTTGCAGGGGCAACAGTCTAGATGATTGACTGATCTGGCCTTGTAACACTAACCAAAACGGCCTTGCTGTGCTGGTACTGCGAACGGCTGAAAGCAAGGGGAAACTACGGCCGTAATTTTTCCCGAGGGCATGCAGCTTTACTGTATGAATAAATGATGATGTCGTCCTCTTGGGTAAAATATTCCGGAGGTAAAATAGTCCCCCATTCGGATCTCCGGGCGGGGACTACTCAGGAGGACGTCGTTATCAGGAGAAAGAAAACTGGCGTTCTACGGATCGGAGCGTGGAATGTCAGATCCCTTAATCGGGCAGGGAGGTTAGAAAATTTAAAAAGGGAAATGGATAGGCTAAAGTTGGATATAGTGGGAATTAGTGAAGTTCGGTGGCAGAAGGAACAAGACTTTTGGTCAGGTGAATACAGGGGTTATAAATACAAAATCAAATAGGGGTAATGCAGGAGTAGGTTTAATAATGAATAAAACAATAGGAATGCGGGTAAGCTACTACAAACAGCACAGCGAACGCATTGTTGTGGCCAAGATAGACACGAAGCCCACGCCTACAACAGTAGTACAAGTTTATATGCCAACTAGCTCCGCAGATGACGAAGAAATTGAAGAAATGTATGATGAAATAAAAGAAATTATTCATATAGTGAAGGGATACGAAAATTTAATAGTCATGGGTGACTGGAATTCGGTAGTAGGAAATGGGAGAGAAGGAAACGAAGTAGGTGAATATGGATTGGGGGTAAGAAATGAAAGAGGAAGCCGCCTGGTAGATTTGCACAGAGCATAACTTAACCATAGTTAACACTTGGCTCAACAATCATCAAAGAAGGATGTATACATGGAAGAACCCTGGAGGTACTAAAAGGTATCAGTTAGGTTATATAATGGTAAGACAGAGATTTAGGAACCAGGTTTTAAATTGTAAGACATTTCCAGCGGCAGATGTGGACTCTGACCACAATCTATTGGTTATGAGCTGTAGATTAAAACTGAAGAAACTGCAAAAAGGTGGGAATTTAAGGAGATGGGACCTGGATAAACTGACTAAACCAGAGGTTGTGCAGAGTTTCAGGGAGAGCATAAGGGAACAATTAACAGGAATGGGGGAAAGAAATACAGTAGAAGAAGAATGGGTGGCTTTGAGGGATGAAATAGTGAAGGCAGCAGGGGATCAAATAGGTAAAAAGACGAGGGCTTGTAGAAACCCTTGGGTAACAGAAGAAATATTGAATTTAATTGACGAAATGAGAAAATATAAAAATGCAGTAAATGAAGTAGGCAAAAAGGAATACCAACGTCTCAAAAATGAGATAGACAGGAAGTGCAAAATGGCTAAGCAGGCATGGCTAGAGGACAAATGTAAGGATATAAAGGCTTATCTCACTTGAGGTAAGATAGATACTGCCTACAGGAAAATTAAAGAGACCTTGAACCACTTGTATGAATATCAAGAGCTCAGATGGAAACCAAGATCTAAGGAAAGAAGGGAAAGCAGAAAGGTATATAGAGGGTCTATACAAGGGCGATGTACTTGAGGACAATATTATGGAAATGAAAGCGGATGTAGATGAAGATGAAATGGACAATATGATACTGCGTGAAGAGTTTGACAGAGCACTGAAAGACCTGAGTCGAAACAAGGCCTCAGGAGTAGACAACATTCCATTAGAACTACTGCCAGCCTTGGGAGAGCCAGTCCTGACAAAACTCTACCATCTGGTGTGCAAAATGTATGAGACAGGCGGAATACCCTCAGCCTTCAAGAACTGCTGTGTTCGGATGCAGGCTGAGTTGGCATCCCTTCGCTCCCAGCTTCAGGCAGTGTTGGCTTCGGTCACACAGCTTCAGGCTGTTGCCAATGGGCATCACTGTGGGGGTCCGGATGGGGGTTTGTCGGGGACGGCCAGCTCGTCCCACGCATCCCCTGATCGGACTACGGCTGTGGTTGCCCGGGATACTGCATGCATTGAGGCTGATCCCTCACCTGTGGTAGAGTGGGAGGTCGTCTCAAGGTGTGGCAGGGGGCGAAAGACATTTCGGAGGGCTGAACGGAAGGCCTCTTCAGTTTGTCTGACGAACGAGTTTCAGGCTCTGTCTCAGGCTGATACTGATCTTCGGCCTGATATGGCTGCTTGTCCTGTTCCAGAGGTTGCCCCTCAGTCTGCAAGATCCGGGCGGTCGCAGAGGGTGGGCTTACTGGTAGTTGGGAGCTCCAACGTCAGGCGCGTAATGGGGCCCCTTAGGGATATGGCAGCAAGAGAGGGGAAGAAAACCAATGTGCACTCCGTGTGCATACCGGGGGGAGTCATTCCAGATGTGGAAAGGGTCCTTCCGGATGCCATGAAGGGTACAGGGTGCACCCATCTGCAAGTGGTCGCTCATGTCGGCATCAATGTTGTGTGTCGCTATGGATCGGAGGAAATCCTCTCTGGCTTCCGGCGGCTATCTGATTTGGTGAAGACTGCCAGTCTCGCTAGCGGGATGAAAGCAGAGCTCACCATCTGCAGATTCTTCGACAGGACTGACTGCGGACATTTGGTACAGAGCCGAGTGGAAGGTCTGAATCAGAGGCTGAGACGGTTCTGCGACCGTGTGGGCTGCAGATTCCTCGACTTGCGCCATAGGGTGGTGGGGTTTCGGGTTCCGTTGGATAGGTCAGGAGTCCAGTACACGCAGCAAGCGGCTACACGGGTAGCAGGGGTTGTGTGGCGTGGACTGGGCGGTTTTTTAGGTTAGATGGCCTGGGGCAAGTACAGAAAGGGCAACAGCCTCAAAGGCTGCGGGGCAAAGTCAGGACATGTGGGGACCAAGCAGTAATCGGTATTGTAATTGTAAACTGTCGAAGCTGCGTTGGTAAAGTACCGGAACTTCAAGCGCTGATAGAAAACACCGAAGCTGAAATCGTTATAGTTACAGAGAGCTGGCTGAAGCCAGAGATAAATTCTGCCGAAATTTTTACAAAGGTTTACAAGGATAGATTGTATACAACCGGTGGTGGAGTGTCCGTCGCTATTAGTAGTAGTTTATCCTGTAGTGAAGTAGAAGTGGATAGTTCCTGTGAATTATTATGGGTGGAGGTTACACTCAACAACCGAGCTAGGTTAATAATTGGCTCCTTTTACCGACCTCCCGACTCAGCAGCATTAGTGGCAGAAAAACTGAGAGAAAATTTGGAATACATTTCACATAAATTTTCTCAGCATGTTATAGTCTTAGGTGGAGATTTCAATTTACCAAATATAAACTGGGACAGTCAGATGTTTAGGACGGGTGGAAGGGACAGAGCATCGAGTGACATTATACTGAGTGCACTATCCGAAAATTACCTCGAGCAATTAAACAGAGAACCGACTCGTGGACATAACGTCTTGGACCTACTGATAACAAACAGACCCGAACTTTTCGACCCTGCATGTGCAGAACCGGGAATCAGTGATCATAAGGCCGTTGCAGCATCCCTGAATATGGAAGTTAATAGGAATATAAAAAAAGGGAGGAAGGTTTATCTGTTTAGCAAGAGTAATAGAAAGCAGAATTCAGACTACCTAACAGATCAAAACGAAAATTTCTGTTCCGACACTGACAATGTTGAGTGTTTATGGAAAAAGTTCAAGGCAATCGTAAAATGCGTTTTAGACAGGTACGTGCCGAGTAAAACTGTGAGGGACGGGAAAAACCCACCGTGGTACAACAACAAAGTTAGGAAACTACTGCGAAAGCAAAGAGAGCTTCACTCCAAGTTTAAACGCAGCCAAAACCTCTCAGACAAACAGAAGCTAAACGATGTCAAAGTTAGCGTATGGAGGGTTATGCGTGAAGCGTTCAGTGAATTCGAAAGTAAAATTCTATGTACCGACTTGACAGAAAATCCTAGGAAGTTGTGGTCTTACGTTAAATCAGTAAGTGGCTCGAAACAGCATTTCCAGACACTCCGGGATGATGATGGCATTGAATCAGAGGATGACACGCGTAAAGCTGAAATACTAAACACCTTTTTCCAAAGCTGTTTCACAGAGGAAGACCGCACTGCAGTTCCTTCTCTAAATCCTCGTACAAACGAAAAAATGGCTGACATCGGAATAAGTGTCCAAGGAATAGAAACGCAACTGGAATCACTTAACAGAGGTAAATCCACTGGACCTGACGGGATACCAATTCGATTCTACACAGAGAACGCGAAAGAACTTGCCCCCCTTCCAACAGCCGTGTACCGCAAGTCTCTAGAGGAACCGAAGGTTCCAAATGATTGGAAAAGAGCACAGGTAGTCCCAGTCTTCAAGAAGTGTCGTCGAGCAGATGCGCAATACTATAGACCTATATCTCTGACGTCGATCTGTTGTAGAATTTTAGAACATGTTTTTTGCTCGAGTATCATGTCGTTTTTGGATATCCAGAATCTACTATGTAGGAATCAACATGGATTCCGGAAACAGCGATCGTGTGAGACCCAACTCGCTTTATTTGTTCATGAGACCCAGAAAATATTATATACAGGCTCCCAGGTAGATGCTATTTTTCTTGACTTCCGGAAGGCGTTCGATACAGTTCCGCACTGTCGCCTGATAAACAAAGTAAGAGCCTACGGAATATCAGACCAGCTGTGTGGCTGGATTGAAGAGTTTTTAGTAAACAGAACACAGCATGTTGTTATCAATGGAGAGACGTCTACACACGTTAAAGTAACCTCTGGCGTGCCACAGGGGAGTGTTATGGGACCATTCCTTTTCACAATATATATAAATGACCTAGTAGATAGTGTCGAATGTTCCATGCGGCTTTTCGCGGATGATGATGTAGTTTCCAGGACGTTGTAGCATTAGAAAATTGTAGCGAAATGCAGGAAGATCTGCAGCGGATAGACACTTGGTGCAGGGAGTGGCAACTGACCCTTAACATAGACAAATGTAATGTATTGTGAATACATAGAAAGAAGGATCCTTTATTGTATGATTATATGATAGCGGAACAAACACTGGTAGCAGTTACTTCTGTAAAATATCTGGGAGTATGCGTGCGGAACGATTTGAAGTGGAATTATCATATAAAATTAATTGTTGGTAAGGCTGGTGCCAGGTTGAGTTTCATTGGGAGAGTGCTTAGAAAATGTAGTCCATAAACAAAGGAGGTGGCTTACAAAACACTCGTTCGACCTATACTTGAGTATTGCTCATCAGTGTGGGATCCGTACCAGATCTGGTTGATGGAGGAGATAGAGAAGATCCAAAGAAGAGCGGCGCGTTTCGTCACAGGGTTATTTGGTAACCGTGATAGCGTTACGGAGATGTTTAGCAAACTCAAGTGGCAGACTCTGCAAGAGAGGCGCTCTGCATCGCGGTGTAGCTTGCTCGCCAGGTTTCGAGAGGGTGCGTTCCTGGATGAGGTTCCTGCTACTTATACCTCCCGAGGAGATCACGAATGTAAAATTAGAGAGATTAGAGCGCGCACGGAGGCTTTCAGACAGTCGTTCTTCCCGCGAACCATACGCGACTGGAACAGGAAAAGGAGGTAATGACAGTGGCACGTAAAGTGCCCTCCGCCACACACCGTTGGGTGGCTTGCGGAGTGTAAATGTAGATGTGTAGAATATAATAATTCCAGTCCCAAAGAAAGCAGGTGTTGACAGATGTGAAAATTACCGAACTATCAGTTTAATAAGTCACGGCTGCAAAATACTAACGCGAATTCTTTACAGACGAATGGAAAAACTGGTAGAAGCCGACCTTGGGGAAGATCAGTTTGGATTCCGTAGAAATATGGGGACACGTGAGGCAATACTGACCCTACAACTTATTTTAGAAGCTAGATTATGAAAATGCAAACCTACGTTTCTAGCATTTGTAGACTTAGAGAAAGCTATTGACAGTGTTGACTGGAATACTCTCTTTCAAATTTTGAAGGTGGCGGGGGTAAAATACAGGGAGCAAAAGGCTATTTACAATTTGTACAGAAAGCAGATGGCAGTTATAAGAGTCGAGGGTCAAGAGAGGGAAGCAGTGGTTGGGAAGGGAGTGAGACAGGGTTGTAGCCTCTCCCCGATGTTATTCAATCTGTATATTGAGCAAGCAGTAAAGGAAACAAAAGAAAAATTCGGAGTAGGTACTAAAATCTATGGAGATGAAATAAAAACTTTGTGGTTCGCCGATGACATTGTAAGTCTGTCAGAGACAGAAAAGGACTTGGAAGAGCAGTTGAACGGAATGGACAGTGTCTTGAAAGGAGGATATAAGATGAACATCAACAAAAGCAAAACAAGGATAATGAAATGTAGTCGAATTAAGTCGGGTGATTCTGAGGGACTTAGATTAGGAAATGAGACACTTAAAGCAGCAAAGGAGTTTTGCTATTTGGGGAGCAAAATAACTGATGATAGTCGAAGTTGAGAGGATATAAAATATAGACCGGCAATGGCAGGGAAATCGTTTCTGAAGAAGAGATATTTGTTAACATGGGGTATAGATTTAAGTGTCAGGAAGTCGTTTCTGAAAGCATATGTATGGAGTGTAGCCATGAATGGAAGAGAAACATGGACGATAAATAGTTTAGACAAGAAGAGAATAGAAGCTTTCGAAATGTGGTGCTACAGAAGAATGCTGAAGATTAGATGGGTAGATCACATAACGAACGAGGAGGTACTGAATAGGATTGGGGAGAAGAGGAGTTTGTGGCACAACTTGACTAGGAGAAGGGATCGGTTGGTACGACATGTTCTGAGGCATCAAGGGATCACAAATATAGTACTGGTGGGCAGCGTGGAGGGTAAAAATCGTAGAGGGAGACCAGGAGACGAATACACTAAGCGGATTCAGAAGGATGTAGGTTGCAGTAGGTACTGGGAGAAGAAGAAGCTTGCACAGGATAGAGTAGCGTGCAGAGCTGCATCAAACCAGTCTTAGGACTGAAGACCACAACAACAACAACAACAATTTTGGGCTTGTTTGGATTCCCCATATTAATATGACTGTGTTCTCTATTTAGAAGTCCATTGTCACAAAAATAAGAAGGTCCCATTTTAATCATACGATGTTTAGTTTTATCATACTGATCAATTATCGTGGGAGAATGTCTAGCTATTCGCATGAGCACCGAATATTAAATGTCATCCATATAAGATTTTCTTACTGTCCTGTTCAAAAATTCCACAATACTTCTTGTCACGTGGCAGAATTTCGAGTAGCAGCATATTCCATATCGTTCCATTACCGACTTCGAATATCTGCTCCATAATTCGCCTCTATGGTCGTCAGGACATCGATTTTTCCCCAGATGCGGCAGTTGTTCGAACACTTACACTACTTCCTTCTCTGTCTTTGCCTTCACACCCATGGTCCAGGCAAATTTTGAACACATGTCAATGGCCATTAAAATGTGTTTGAAACCTCTATTCGATTGTGGATATTGGTTCACATTTACCAGATTGGCCTGCCATAAATCATCTAAGTGGCGTATTTTTGAGGTGCCTATGGGGGAATGTACTGAGTGCAGACTTGTGGAGCTTATGCTCAACTATCTCCATAATTATCCGACGATCCATCTTTCTGGAAGCTCTGAAATGTTTGATATAATTTCATTCTTGCGCGCTGTATTCCCTGCTGCAGACAATGCTGTGAGTATTTTTAATCATTCTTCGATATGATTCGGTAAACATAGAATATAATGTAAGAACGCAGTGTCACGCCGGTAACACTGAATACAAAGTTCTTGGTTATACAACCGAGTCAATAATTAAAATTACACGGGGTTTCGGTCAAGCACCCTTGCGCATTTTCGAGTGGTACGACTGCCATTAAGCTGCTGATACGCGTGTTATAAACACTAGCTGCCGGCTGTGACGTCACTGGTGCCAGCGGCATCTCCTTATACAGCTATATGTTGACTCAGTGTTCGATGCGTCCGCTCCAACAGAACTCTCGCTGGATCGCACAACTTGCTGAGCTGCAGGCACCGTCTCTATGTGGGGTGTTTTCGGTGATTTTTATTTCAATGGCTTCTTTAATTACACAATCCCTGAAGTCGTTTGTGCGAACCACGACGGGTGTTTCGTCAAATTTTAAAAATGGTTCAAATGGCTCTGAGCACTATGGGACTTAACAGCTATGGTCATCAGTACCCTAGAACTTAGAACTACTTAAACCTAACTAACCTAAGGACATCACACAACACCCAGTCATCACGAGGCAGAGAAAATCCCTGACCCCGCGTCAGATTTTATCCGGTGTCCATTTGCTAAGGCATGCTTAGCTAAGGCAGATTCCTCGGGGTAGCGTACACAATAAAACTTCTCATGTTCCTTCCTGCGTTGTTCCACAGTGCGTACTGTTCGTCCGACATAAGACAAGCCATTCTCGCAAGGTATCTTGTAGACGTCAGTTGTTCTAAGAACAGCTACGCCTTTACCTAGTCTCAATAATTGATGGATTTTCGCGGGAGACCTGAAGATCGATTTGATGTTGTGTCATTTCAGCAGGTGGCTTGTGTTGCCAGACATGGAGCCACAGGACAGCAAAAAAGCGAATTTATTTTCCTGATCCTTGTTGGTGATCTTGTTGTGAGTCTTGCTAGGAATCACTTCATGTATTTGGTGGACGTTACAGCCGTTGTTCCTGAAGACCTTCCGTAGGTGGCTCAGCTCACGGAGCAGGATACAAGCGTGTGATATCGTTCTTTGCACGATGCAACAATGTTTGTAAAGCAGAGCGCATCTGTGCTGGGTAATGATGGCTGATGGCGTACAAGTACAGATCGGTATCGGTGGGTAGTTTTCTATAGACGCTGTGGCCAAGGCACCCATTTCGTTTGCGACGGATGAGAACATCGAGGAGGGGTAATGCATCTTCTTTTCCTACCATCATGGTAGTCTTGAAGTTGCTATTAATATCTTTGAAGTGTTCCCAAAATTCAAGTTTCTACTTTTGTGGGACCAAATGACGAGTGGGTCATCGACATATCGAAAGAAACAGCTGTGCTTTAGTGGAGCAGTGTGTAAGGAAATATCGCCAGAATTCTCCATGAAGAGGTTTGCCACAGCTGAAGCTGACTGACTACTCATTGCAACACCGTCCGTCTGATAGTCATACTGGCCGTTTTACTGGAAATAAGAAGACGTAACAGTGTGCTTAAATAGTTCGAACACTTCGCTTAAGAAGTACTGGGATACTAGGTCCAAACAGTATTTGATAGGCACATTCGTAAGCAGCGGCACAACATCAAAACTGACCATAATGTAGGTTTCTCTTTTGGTAGATACGTTTCAGGACCTGAAGGTCTGAAGAATGCTAGCCCTAATAAACCTGTTGTTCTCTCAAATGTCATGTTCCCAATCCGTATTGCATACGTGGTTAAATGTATAGGGTGGCAACCTAGCATATGTTGCTTGTCCTTGCTGGCCCTCTATGTGGTGTCTAACTCTTTATCACTGTGTTTGTTAATGTAATTGGTATTTGTGTTTCCTTCTTCTTCAACCTCCTCTTCCTCTCCTCATCTGCCACCATCTTTAGATTGTGAGAACCTTTTCAGTCTCTCATTTTTGAGGGAGACTGATCTTGTTGCTACTATCCTAATTTTACGAGTCATAGTTTCCACAGGACTGCTGTTTTTGCTTCAGTAACTGAACGCTATGTCATCGACATGCTGTTGTATACTAAACCACTTTTGAGATTTGCATGCAACATGTTTGACTACTTCATATATATTGAACAGATAAGACTAACGATATCCATTAGTATTGCGTTAACTTCTTCCATTCTGTCATGCAACATCTAACCTTTTCTAGCTACTGCCTTAACAAGACTTTCAACATGTTTTAATTTTTTTTTTTTTTTAGTCTCTCAATTTGTCTATCAACGTATAGATATTTGTTCAATTTGGGCTTAACACACTCAGAATGAGTGTATGGCATTCATGTGAATGTGTCCATTATCTGTAGTATACTGATATATTTGTGTATTAGTACATTACCTTTTAAGTATAAACCCAGAAAGCCATGTGTGAGTGATTCCAGAAATCCCCACTTATGCTAAGGAATTCATTGAACTTCATGTATGTTTTAAATTCGTATTGTCCCATTTGTATGTGATAATAAGGTTCGAATTATCCCTTACCAAATGCTTTAGAATTCAGAAATATATCTCGATGAAATGAAAAACATCAGCTTTCACATTATGACCAAAACTAAAATATTTATCTACCTAAATCTGGTTATTCACAACGACGTAATCATATATGAATAGATTGTTTAACTTTAGATTCTCAGTTAGTGGAATATCACTGTTTTCGCTAAATGTCTGCTAGGTTACTCCAGCAAGGCTGTTCAAAATCCTCTGTAATAACTGGTGTTTTGACTGAAATAGGGTTTTCGAAACATACTTGCATGCTCGTAGTGAAGCCCGTCATTATGTGTTAGCAGTGACAGAATAAGATTAGTCGCCCCACAGTGAGGTAGCCCAACAATCGAACCACTTGTATTATTGGAAAGTAGCCAAATATTCCTCTTCTTTCACTGGTTGTTCAGTATCAATGCAGGACCAATCAGTTAGTAGATGGTTTTTGTGATGGCAGTGCTTCGTCCGTTCAGTCATGGGGGTGATTATACAATTACATGTGCATGCAGGGGACTTTAATAGAAAAAAAAACTCTATAATTCTTTATTTATAAACTCTTACATTCAAACCTGCATTTAGTTCTTACATTTCTTCTTCGTACAGATACCCAACATGAATTGCAGAGCTGAGCAATGTTTTCTGCTGTTTGGTGAATAGTTTTGCTCACCATCTCCAACAGTTTCCTCCATATTCTCTTATACAATCGACAGAACTATGGTTGCCATCTTCGCCGATAGTCTAGAGCATGTTAAAGTGCATCACTAGAACACATTAATTTGTTAAATGTGTGCTCCTCTAGGTGAGTGCACTCCCTCTCTCGTTAAGCGGTTAAACTATTCGTTGGAAAACTTCTGCTGTGATAGTATCCGTGAGTGGGTGACAGTGCTTCCATGGAATAAAGCAGATAGCTACATTAAGACTCAACACAGACAGGTCCACTCATCTGGCGATAATGTTACTTCCATGTAGCTATATTGCTGATTTGTAAATCCCACCAGTGGATAAACGCCACGATCTTATGTCAATCTCATGCTCATGAATTTGTAGGTGCCCTTGTTTAAACTATAACTGACCTTAAACAGCGCTATTTTACGCACGTTATTTACAAATCAAGTGGGTCTGATGAGTTACATGGGTGCCCAACTCATGGCTCGTGGGATGCGAACGACCCAGTGGAAGTACCAATGTGGCCCTAAAAGTAAGCATGTATCACATGATTGGTAAAAAAAAAAAAACCATTAAATTCCGTTACTGTGAAGTTCTGAAACAATGAGTATTTTCAATCTGAAACTCCCACCACATTATGCCATTTTTCCTTTTTGGTTTATTTGCTCAGGATTTATTGTTAGCGGTGTTAAGTATATAGACGTATTATATGCGGCCTAGAATTACTCGTCTTCTTTCAGTGTGTCTTAGGTGAGCTAAAAAATTTAGCAACCCTGAGCTACACTTTCATGTAGTTAGTCTTTAAACGTCCTCACACGACTGGGTCAGTGATTTATTGATGGCCGTCAATATATATTTAGCAGCACTGTATGTAACATTTAAAAAGGGAAGCTTGCAATCGAAATGATGAATTTGATCATCTTGCATTAATGTCAACCAGTGGAACTGTAGACTAAGTCTTTACTCTTCTAATTGCAGCTGTCAAAAGAGGGTGTTGCTGACACACCCGCTTGCACGCGTCGAATATGTCGGAAGTGGTGAAACACACATGTATCTCTCAGCCAAGAATGGCTTGCGGGTCGTGTATCACACAACACTCCATCGAGCTGTAAGCATTAACTGTTGAAAGTGGTATCCTTTGAGCCTCATGAGTTCAAGTTACTGAATAATAGTACTGGTTTCTCTATAATAGAAATCCTGCTTCGGACCTGTCACTGGTTTCCACTACTTATCTTTCTACCTAGTTCACAGTTACACAGTCAGCTCATAACTTTCGGTCTTACTAGTTAATCGGGAATTACATGATTACATTGCAGATTTTGTTCTCGACATACCTCCTCCTTAGCTGTTTAGTTTTAATTCTGCACTAACGACGAATATTGGGTCTTCGATATATCCACTTGTTAATCGTCTGATGGCAAGAGATATGTTCACAGGAAGATATGATTATAGTCCCACAAAGCCAGTCATCAGTCCAATACGATGGACTTTCAAACAACTGTAGTGGTTTTCTATTTAGGAGATGCATATTGCCCTAAAAATATAGTTCTTAGCACGACGGGTCAGCGTGTTAGTGAAACAGACATGCAGTGCGAAGAAAAACAAGTAGTTCTCTAAGGTGAGCTTGGAAGCAGTACAACGTTAGCTGCTGCCCTCAGAAAAATCGACTTCGTTAACAACGAAAGGAACTGATGAATACTTACTGTCAGACACCTTCTGTCTAGCTGATTGCTGCTTGCTCTCCATGCTTGTAATCTCACTACAAACGGCAGCTGGTAAATAATGGTGATCATGAATTAGAATTATATAAGTTAATATTTCTATAGTGGTGATCACATAGGAAGGCAGATGGCGGGACAACGCATAGTGGCAATGAGAAATGTAGCATTTGACGCACCAGACAAAAATATCATTCTGTCACACCCATCTTTAGCGTGTGCATCATAGTAGCCGTAGAAAATGTTGTATTGATTTTCACGTTAGTTTAAATTTGGTAAGATTACAGAGCCACTATAGTGTTCGTTATAGCTTATGTAAAGCAAACAGAACAAGTATTATATTAAAAAGTTAAAACAAAAGTTTGCCAGCAATTCTACTAGGGAAAAATCAGATACAGAAACAGTGGACTGGTGTAGTGCTCAACACTGTGTTGCCATTACTAGGATGGGCAATGGCTGGTGTGTGATTACAGGGAGTTTTGGGGCTGGGATTGCACAGCACTGGCTAAAACATCAGAGCTCCAGGGGCCCAACACATTTGTCTGAGACCATGATGACGTTGACACACACACACACACACACACACACACACACACACACACACACACACACACACACACACACAGTGGAATGGGGGAGGGGAAAGAGTTCTGGGAGTGCTAATGCTGACGTCAACGATTCCAGGAATGCTGATGCTAATATCTGCAATTTGAACCAGAACTGACTGTGACCCCCTACCCCTGGCAGGGTTAGATGAAACGATGTTTGCCTTTTCGTGCGTGAGAAATGGGATGAATTAACTATTTCTGGGAAATCGGTTTCTTAAAACGTGATATTTTCGCTCACAATGGAGAGATTGCAGCGACTGTGATGCTTATGTGAATTCAGAGCATAGGCAGCATCAAATACGGTAATGAGATGGAGATGGACAATTCAATCTGACAACAGTGCGGAATAAATACCAAATTGTTCACATGGTCATAACAGACACTACAGATTGTTTCATCGTGATGATTTGCCACTGCAGCATTCTCACAGATATGTAGCTGTCGATATCTACTGCAGACTGGACTTCGGGCACAAAATACTGATTGAGACAAGTTCGCTGTGAATGAGTCCTATTATCGTGGTTAAATAGCGGTCATATACCACCACAGACATGTGGCTTTGACAGGTGACATCGAAGTCACACGTTATATCTCATCTTTTGGGTTGCCTTTGGAAGTGACTGAAGTATCTGCGCTAGGAGAATAGAAGTGCGGAAAACAAGCCCGAAAACAATTAATTGGACTCACCAAAACGAAACATTAATACAATCTCCGACTCAGTCCCAACCGCGGATCGACACAAATACATAGCAACAATTAATAATAATATTAAAAAAGGCCAGACTCTTCATGGGGAGCGAACACAAAATGTGCTACAACGTCGAGAGGTTCGTCGACTATACAAAGAGATCGGCCAGCAAGAAGAGGTGCCTGGCCGTGGCTGCAAGGATGGCAGGATGGCAGGATGACAGCTCTGTATCCTTCCGAGCGGTGCGTCGAACTGCCTTTTTCCGGCAGTGCGCCGCCTTATACAGCCCGTTGGCTGATATATCTGCCGGAACTATTTGCGATCAAGCGCCTGGCGTAGAAAAGTAGTTCCTAGGCTAGCTGTGACCTCTGGTGAAGCTGTTATGCAGGCTCCGCGAACGGGTAGCGGTCCCTGGCGGCTGTTGGTGGAGATCTGGCGGTGTGTTGTGTTGTGGCCGCCAGTAAGTCTTTGCTTTGACAGTACAGATGACGTAGTTTTTCCTGGTGAATATACACCCTGTGATGCAGGCATCCCGTGATGGTTCGACGTAAAGTGGATTACTGATGCAGTAGGCCCTACGATGTCCGAAATGTGTGGCCACAGCAGTGACGACTCCAAAGAGAGTGGTCTGTAGCCTTCAGAGGCCAACGTGCAGGATTTTTTAGGCAATTCCATGAGCCAAAATTTAGAATAACAAAGCTTAACCACATGTGGCAAGGAATGTGTGAGCGTTCTTCGAAGAATGGTATGTACC
Source organism: Schistocerca serialis cubense (assembly GCF_023864345.2). Classification (NCBI taxonomy): domain Eukaryota; kingdom Metazoa; phylum Arthropoda; class Insecta; order Orthoptera; family Acrididae; genus Schistocerca; species Schistocerca serialis. The sequence continues at coordinate 658,702,742 of NC_064640.1, read as the reverse complement.
GTTGCTTCCCTGTTCTGCATGTTCACCTGTCATCTCACCTATCAAACATGTCTCAGATATGATGAAAACTGCATAGAGGGAGATTATCGGTAGCAAATCGACGCTCGTTCTGAATGTATGCTTTAGTATTTATAACCTGCGACGGGGACTTCATGCCACACTAAACCATCACACTCAACGAAAATGTACATATTTGGTATCTTAATCACATGTGACTTGTCTTGGACTGTTATTTAGTATTATAATAATTACAGCTACATTTATTGACCCACGCTTAACAATTTCCGAACAAACTTGTGCATATCTCATCTCCACTTCGTGTTTTGCGAAAGTCATTTAGTTTCATTCAGAGCGATATCATTAATTTTGTTGCGTACCGACCATATATGGACATATTAGTGTGAGTCTAAGTGCTGTATTGTAGCAGCACTGACAGCAGGCGAAGGCCAGATGTTCACTATAATAATTCAACAAGGCCGACGCAGTGTTGCGAAGCGGGTTAGCTTGTTGAAACAGCTAACTCAACGGTACTGCACAGACTAGTACAGCAAGGCGCAAGGCAGATTTCCACTCTGAATGTGGTAGTGGTGTTTTAGATACGTGATCCATAGTGATGCGTATAGACGACAAGCGCGCCGCTGCCTAATATAAGAGCTGGACATTTTTGTAACAGAATTATTCTTAGTCTTGCAGCTCTACCAGGATGGTGGGGCTGCGTTAGACGAGGTCCCTACATGTATCTGCCTGTAGAAGTCACCGTTTTGGGAACGCACGGAGTAGCCGCGCGGTTTATGGCGCCATGTCACGGATCACGGAAAGGGACCCTTGATCTCAGCAGTTTGGTCCCTTAGGAAGTCACACTTATTTGAACATTTGAACACCGTTTTGAGGCCATGGCAAGACCAGAGTTCAGTACCGTAAGTCCCTTCCCGGAATAGTGTCACAGCGCAGCTGACGATCCGGGTTCAAAACCTGCAGCAAGGATGATTCCTGCCCAGGTAGCAGTAGGTTGCTCCCCGTGCACACCGGTCGTCTACAGCCTTCGAAAGGATGGGTGTCTCGTGGTATTCGGTGTCCATTGCCATGACGCAGCAGGACGTCGCCCCGGGACTGTAGCAGATACAGCAGTGTCGAGTACATGGCTACACGCCACTGGCACGGAAACAAATATGTTGCTGGTACTCGGTGGAGACTCCGTTCTAGCATCAGGCGGCGTGCAGGCAGGCAGCCTGTCGGTATTCAACAGGCACGCAGACTCAGACATGGTGTACCAGGCACCGCGATTGCTCCAATAAAGAATCTGTTGCATCTGCACTGTGATCAATACACTTTGCTGAGACTTTTCTGTCACTATCGAAAAGGTATACAGAAAACAGATACCGACATTGAATGCTTTTGGCTTCCGATCGTATTCTAAATATTACGAATACCTATATTTTGCCGGCCGGGGTGGCCGAGCGGTTCTAGGCTCTACAGTCTGGAATCGCGCTACCGCTACGGTCGCAGGTTCGAATCCTGCCTCGTGCATGGATGTGTGTGATGTCCTTAGGTTAGTTAGGTATCAGTAGTTCTACGTTCTAGGGGACTGATGACCTTGGAAGTTAAGACCCATAGTGCTCAGAGCATTTGAACCATATGAACCTAAATTTTCTGCATTTTTGTGACGGCCTGCTTTTGGATTTTGAGGATAAGTTTCGTTTTGATACCGCCATCGGTTAGAATTTCATATACTAATTCTCTAGAAGACAATTATCCCCAGATCGTGAAGCTGCTACTGAACTAGTTGAAATGTTTCTGATTTTCAGCTCTTCCTTATGTTGCTGTCATTCATTTATCTTGCCGTGAAAGTTTAGCAAAACGAATAAGCTTCAATCAGTAATAGTACCTTTTTTCCACGCAGCTACATAACCATTAACATACAGTGTAATAACCAGCAGGGCAATTAGCTCGGCTACGAACACCTTCCTTCTACCCTCTTACCTTTCTTATATTCGAAGTCTAAGACCACAGAGAGCCACAAATTTTTTGACGAACAGCGAAACTGAATATTGTATTTCCTAGCACAAAATATGTTTACTAACTTCAATTTTATTAAGATTTTTGAATAAGTGTGTTTATATTTATTAGTCACCTCCATGTACATCACTAAGTCTACTTATTAACGGCATAAAGTGTACTAATTTGCACGATAAACAACTATATAGAAAGCTGGTCAACTGTGGTAAGACAGTCAGCAGGCCAACTGCAGGAAGACTCGATGAGAATAGAAAAACAAGAGTAAGAATCTAATACGAAACGCCGTCTAGCAATGCAGCTGGGTTTGAGTCTCGGTCTGGTACACAATTTATATGTGCCAGGAAACTTCGTATCAAAGCACATTCCGCAGCAGACTGAAAATTTCGATCAGCCGACAAATTATTCCTGGCGCAATGTAGAGTACGGAACACTCGAATACCGATTACGCCGCCTTTTCCAAAAGATCTTATAAAGTGAAAGACAGGGATACACTACCACTTCGTAAGTGTGTCCGCTCATAAAGAATGCTAGAGGTACCTGCCAATGACGTGTACTTCAGCAAACGAATACAGGACGAACATCTGATTCAGACATTACCGAGTAAAGCGTACCATCCCTATGATGAAGATGACGCGTCATAACATTAGACTCCGCCATTACCAACGCATCAGGGCGCAGTGCTTAATGCAGAACCGCTTAAATTACGCGCCCCCCCCCCCCCAAACCAGGGAGATTAGACGGAGCTGACTATTAGGTGTGGATATCTCATTCGATTGCGTGCCAGATGTGGTCAATGGGATTGAGTGCAAGTGACCTGGACCACATAAGGTCTCTCATAGCTGCGGATTGCTTTTGAAACAATTTTTACAGATTTAGGGAGTGATGAGAATTGCAAACGTGTTTTCCTAAGCTGTAGGCCTCCTTTAGTAGTCATTCTGAACCGTTGAGACAAGACTATGCACTGTTATTTGTAATATACGTAAGGTACGTGATACTAGATAGATACCTTCATTTTTGTGCGTTATTCAATGTTTCTTTGTTTTATATCAATAAGAACATTGAAAGAATGTGATTTCGAAAATGATTAGTTATCCAAAACATCATTTATACCAACGCTTAAATCCTCCAACACTTACTCCCCCCCTCCCACCCCCTCACCAATTGTTTGAGATAATCGATGCTCTACTGTATTTTTAAAAACTATGTGTCTCCATACGGCAGTGTAGTTGAAACACTGATACTGTACTTGTTACCATGTCATATGTTGTAATATAAGTACAACCCGAAACTGAACTTAGTAGCCGTAAATAGAAGCAAAAGGAAAGAAAGTAATTCTAACATATGCGACTTCTTTTTGTGGTAGTATATTAAAGACAAGGTGTGCAGCAATAACACCATAACCATTTATGAGCTGAAAACAACTAGTCAGGAGGTCATCGACAACGACGATGTTCTCACACTTCAGCGGGTCATGCAGAATTTCACTATTCGTCTGCGATACATCATCGCCAATGATGGTAGACATATCGAACTTGTCATAACCTAAATCCGAGTATCTGTAGTGACGTTTAAATGTTGAATAAAGTGTATGCACACCGTAGTTTGTAACTAATTAACTTTTTTTCATGTAATTCAGTAATTGTTTCCCTGTATATCCCGAAGTGGCTATTTTTTTAGAAAAAATCTCTAACACTCTGTCGTACACCACAGATCTAGAAACTGCGTAATATCAACTGAATTTCGCTGCAGTTAATGTATCTGAAGCTTCACTAAGCTGTGAACTGTGATGTTGTTCCCTCCTCCACATAAAACGCATTGTTAGTCTGTTTGAATGCTGAAAGACTCCAATAAGGAAGTGAATCAGTTCTGCGCACTGTTTATGACAAGGTGACTCAGCGTCAGACTTTTGTGCGCTGAGCGTCGTATTGTATGGGACTGCAGGCAGTCACGATAACGAGTTCCTCCTTAAGGACAGAGGCAGCAGTCAAGTGCCTCCGTGGCCTGTTATATCGCCAGCATTATCATTACGTCTCCCCACTTCCACTTAACAATAAAAGTTTACAATCTCTGGATACCGTTACTGATCTGAGATACCCTTGTCTCAACACACTTTTAAAGCGTCGTAAAACTTAGTATACTGAACTTCATAAAGTGATGTATGGTTACACTAGTGGACGTAAAAGCAGTTTTTCATCTGTTCTCGAAAGACGTAACAGTTTACGACGGCTTAATTTTTACATTTCCAGGAGAGATAGACGAGGCTCACTGTACAGTACGAGGCTCTAACTCTGTACAAAAGATGAAGTTCGGGATAATCTTATCTGAAGGCGTTTCCTCTATTTTTCTTGGCATTAACTCGATTGTTGCGGTTTTCCTGTGCTAATGCAAGATTCTCCAAAGTCAACAGAGATTATAAATGTCGTACGTCTCCAAAGCCGATGATAACATCCCGATATGACGCCACTTACGTGACTTGATTGTCTAAGGAAGGAAGAATTTTGTCAAGATGGCCGCCGAGTAAGTGACGCCAGAAACTATTTCCAGAAAGTTAAGTGATTTAGACAGGAATATAATTTAGTTTAACACCGACAACAAATTAAATACGTGCATTAGTGTATCGTTTAGTCTTGCCGTTAAAGGTTTCACTTTCCTTTGCGTATTTTTTTCAGAAAACACGAAAAGATCGTAACTTCGCGAAGTCGCGTTCAGGCTTAAATTTTGTAAACGTGTTTGTTTCTTGTTTCACGATAAGTTGACTAGTTTCTCGGTAACAAATAAGAAAACTACCGTAAATAGCGAATAACTTCATTGTTTTAATACAGATTTCAGAAAAACAGCGTAACTTTATATCAGAAACTTGCTTATATACATTTGTTTATAGGCCTAATTCTCGTAACGTTTTTGGAGAATCAAACTTAAAGTATCTCGTTTAATTGTCCTTTTTTTTCATTCCATCGAGTGAAATATATAATAAATAGCGTATACCTTCATTGTTTTAATACAGACCTTAGAAAAACAGCGGAATTTTATATCCGAAACTTGCTTACATACATTTGTGAATATGCTTAATTCTTGTAACGTCGTTTTTGATTTTCGGTAATTTAATTGATTTATTCTAGCTAAAGTATTATTTTTGCCATGAGTGAGAAGTGCCTGACTTGCCGTAGAATTGTTAGTTCCGGGTTTTGGTGTGATGGTTGCAGTAGTTTTTTTTTTTCATTGGGGGGACTGCAGTGGCGTGGGTGTCGGGAAAGTGGATCAGGCTCATCAGTGGGTATGTAGGATTTGCAGCAGAGATAGGAAAATAGTGGAACAGGAGGGGAAAATTGCTGCCCTTCAGGTTGAGCTAGATCAGGCTAGGGAACATCTGACAGGTTAAGGAAGGAGAAGGGCAAAGAGAGGTGGGAAGTGGCAACAGGTAACAGAAGGAACAGGCCTAGAACTAAGTCTGACAGTTTTGTGGTGAAAGTCAAAAATACGTTTGACCTGTTGCTTCAGTTAGAAACTGATGAGCCTCAAGCAGAGGTAGGTGTAGACAGGACACAACAAACTTTCAATAGGAAATTGAAAAATAATGTAGGAAAGTCATCGAAAAGGAAGAAAGTTTTGTTGTTAGGCAGTTCTCATGCCAGAGTTGTAGGCCAACTTCTGCAGGAGGAATTAGGACCAGAATACCAGGTCACAAATTGTTTCAAACCAAGTGCTAGCCTGGATCAGGTGACAGAGGATTTAGTTTCACTCTGTAAAGGATTTAACAAGGAAGAGACCGTGGTTATTGTGGGAGGGCCAGGGAACAGTATCGACAGAGATCCTGGATACAGTATAGAGTGTGACCTGGTAAAGATTGTGTCGCCATCGAGACACACCAATGTTGAATTTGTATCTTTCCTGAGACGCCATGACCGGCCTCATTTGAACTCTTCTGTTGGGAGAGTTAATTTGCAGTTGGAACGGCTGCTTGGGTCGGGTGCGGGGGCTCATATTGGTGTGGTTCCTGTTGATTCTCTCAGTAGATGGGACTATACCAGGCACGGCCTACATCTCAACAGGAAATGGAAGGTTAAACTGGCTGGGGTAATAGCAGAAAATTTAAGGGGGGATGCACTGCCATGAATGGTAAAATACCAGTGGTTACAGGTGTTGGAGCAGCTCCTTTTTTAGGATAGGTAAGACAGAAAGATGTCAAGTTCTACGAGAAGTCAGGATTGAAACAAATCTTCAGTTTAGGAAAGAAATTAAACAGCACAATTCTAGCACATTGGATCACCAATCACAGCTGTCAATTATAAATTTTCACCAATCACCAGAAATGTTATCTCCACCAAGTTGTATCTCAGTCCTAGGTAATTGCATTGATGAATTAAAGTCACCCAACCCAGTTGACATAATCTGCCTCTCTGAACACCATGTGACCACTGGTATAGGAACTAGGCCTAAGCACAATGAGAAACTCAGACAGGAGAGTACTGCAAATGTTAGAATAAGGAAAGGTTCTCATAAAAGTATAATTAAAAATAATGAAAGTATATTTCATCAAAATATTGGGAGTTTAAAGAATAAAATAGATGAGCTTCTGGTTTGTTTAGAATATTTAGAAGCTGAGGATGAAATAGATATACTATGCCTGTCTAAGCATCACATTGTTACTGATATGGATAAGGTAAATGTAAATGGATATAAGCTCTCTGCACATGTAATTAGAGAAAATATGGAGAAAGGAGGAGTAGCCATATATGTCAAAAGTTATCATTGTGCAAAAAGTATAGAAACAAAAAAGTTTTGTATAGAGAAACATCTAGAAGCATGTGCCTGTGAGCTTAAATTAAATAAAGGCACATTTATAATTGTAACAGTATATAGGTCTCCATTGGGAAATTTTCATCTATTTCTGAAAAATTTGGACTCCTTGTTATGATATCTGTCAGACAGGGGAAAGGAAATTATTATTTGTGGGGACTTCAATGTAGATTCTCTGAAGGAGAGTAATAGGAAAAATGACATTGAAGCATTACTTGGTTCTTTCAATTTGACACCTGTTATTGATTATCCTACTCGGGTGGTAAAGGATAGCAGCTCACTGATAGATAACTTCTTTATAGACCAAGATAAGTTTAACTAGATAAATGCCCAGCCTGTTGAGAATTGTCTTTCTGATAATGGTGCACAACTAGTTACAATATATGACATAGCTCCACACAGCAGTACTAAACAGTCCTCCAAAGTAGTACGTTCAGTCAACGATTTAACAATTGCAAATTTCAGGGAAAGCCTACAGCAGTTAGACTGGGATAAGGTGTACCGTGAACCTGATGCCAATTTAAAATATAATTTCTTTCATGACACTTTTGTAAATGCATTTGAAAACTGTTTCCCCAAGAAAATAGTTAAATATACTTGTAAGAAGCCATGTAACAAACCATGGCTAACTACGGGTATAAAAATATCTTGTAACCGGAAAAGGGAAATGTATCGGACAGCAAGAAAGAGTAGTGACCCAGAAACTATCAAACATTATAAAAAACTACTGTAATATATTAAGAAAAGTTATTAAAAAATCCAGAAGTATGTGTAATATGTCTGAAATCAGCAACTCTAATAGTAAAATTAAAACAATTTGGAATATTATTAAAAGAGAAACAAGTCAACCAAGAGCACAGGAAGACAGTATTACCATCAAATTGAATGAAAACTTTACGAACAAAAAGTCAGAAGTTGAAAATATTTTTTAATAATCATTTTCTAAATGTTGTGGATATAGTAGGATTCAGGTGTTCATTAGAAGATGCTAGGCTGTTAGTGGAAGAGGCCATACTTATGCAATTTGATACAATTGAAATCTCACCCACTTCTCCCTCTGAAATTAGTAAAATAATAAACTTGCTTAAAAGCAAAAACTCACATGAAATTGATGGCATTTCCAGCAGAATACTAAAAGCTTGTTCTCAACAAATAAGTAAGATTCTCAGCCACCTGTGTAATAGCTCTCTGGAACAGGGTATTTTCCCTGATAGACTGAAATATGCTATTGTTATACCTTTGCATAAAACAGGGGATAGATCTGATGTCAACAATTACCGTCCAATCTCCCATCTAACAGCTTTATCCGAAATTTTTGAGAAAGTAGTGTATTCAAGAGTAGCTTCACATATCTGTAAAAATGAAGTACTAACAAAATGTCAGTTTGGTTTCCAGAAAGGTTTTTCAACAGAAAATGCCATATATGCCTTCACCAATCAAATTTTGAATGATCTGAACAACCGAACACCACCCATTGGGATTTTTTTTGATCTCTCAAAGGCTTTCGATTGTGTAAATCATGAAATTCTGCTAGACAAGCTCACGTATTGTGGCATGAGTGGGACAGTGCACAAATGGTTTAATTCGTACCTAACGGGAAGAGTGCAGAAAGTTGAAAAAAGCAGTTCTCATAAAATGCAAAGATCAGCACATTCCTCAAACTGGGGAACTATCAAGTATGAGGTTCCACAAGGGTTGGTCTTGGGTCCTTTGTTGTTCTTAATATATATTAATGACTTGCCATTCTACACTCCTGGAAATTGAAATAAGAACACCGTGAATTCATTGTCCCAGGAAGGGGAAACTTTATTGACACATTCCTGGGGTCAGATACATCACATGATCACACTGACAGAACCACAGGCACATAGACACAGGCAACAGAGCATGCACAATGTCGGCACTAGTGCAGTGTATATCCACCTTTAGCAGCAATGCAGGCTGCTATTCTCCCATGGAGACGATCGTAGAGGTGCTGGATGTAGTCCTGTGGAACGGCTTGCCATGCCATTTCCGCCTGGCGCCTCAGTTGGACCAGCGTTCGTGCTGGACGTGCAGACTGCGTGAGACGACGCTTCATCCAGTCCCAAACATGCTCAATGGGGGACAGATCCGGAGATCTTGCTGGCCAGGGTAGTTGACTTACACCTTCTAGAGCACGTTGGGTGGCACGGGATACATGCGGACGTGCATTGTCCTGTTGGAACAGCAAGTTCCCTTGCCGGTCTAGGAATGGTAGAACGATGGGTTCGATGACGGTTTGGATGTACCGTGCACTATTCAGTGTCCCCTCGACGATCACCAGTGGTGTACGGCCAGTGTAGGAGATCGCTCCCCACACCATGATGCCGGGTGTTGGCCCTGTGTGCCTCGGTCGTATGCAGTCCTGATTGTGGCGCTCACCTGCACGGCGCCAAACACGCATACGACCATCATTGGCACCAAGGCAGAAGCGACTCTCATCGCTGAAGACGACACGTCTCCATTCGTCCCTCCATTCACGCCTGTCGCGACACCACTGGAGGCGGGCTGCACGATGTTGGGGCGTGAGCGGAAGACGGCCTAACGGTGTGCGGGACCGTAGCCCAGCTTCATGGAGACGGTTGCGAATGGTCCTCGCCGATACCCCAGGAGCAACAGTGTCCCTAATTTGCTGGGAAGTGGCGGTGCGGTCCCCTACGGCACTGCGTAGGATCCTACGGTCTTGGCGTGCATCCGTGCGTCGCTGCGGTCCGGTCCCTGGTCGACGGGCACGTGCACCTTCCGCCGACCACTGGCGACAACATCGATGTACTGTGGAGACCTCACGCCCCACGTGTTGAGCAATTCGGCGGTACGTCCACCCGGCCTCCCGCATGCCCACTATACGCCCTCGCTCAAAGTCCGTCAACTGCACATACGGTTCACGTCCACGCTGTCGCGGCATGCTACCAGTGTTAAAGACTGCGATGGAGCTCCGTATGCCACGGTAAACTGGCTGACACTGACGGCGGCGGTGCACAAATGCTGCGCAGCTAGCGCCATTCGACGGCCAACACCGCGGTTCCTGGTGTGTCCGCTGTGCCGTGCGTGTGATCATTGCTTGTACAGCCCTCTCGCAGTGTCCGGAGCAAGTATGGTGGGTCTGACACACCGGTGTCAATGTGTTCTTTTTTCCATTTCCAGGAGTGTATATTCACAAAGAGGCAACGTTAGTTCTCTTTGCTGCTGATACAAGTGTAGTAATCATACTTGCCAAACAAGAATTAACTGATGAAATTGTCAATAATGTCTTTCAGAAAATTACTTAGTGGTTCCTTGTAAACAGACTCTCACTGAATTTTGATAAGACACAGTACATACAGTTTCGTACAGTAAATGGTATGACGCCATTAATAAATATAGACCTCAATCAGAAGCATATAGCTAAGGTAGCATATTCAAAATTTTTGGGTGTGTCCATTGATGAGAGATTAAATTGGAAGAAACAAATTGATGATCTGCTGAAACGTTTAAGTTCAGCTACTTATGCAATAAGGGTCATTGCAAATTTTGGTGATAAACATCTTAGTAAATTAGCTTACTACGCCTATTTTCACTCATTGCTTGCATATGGCATCATATTTTGGGGTAATTCATCACTGAGGAATAAAGTATTTATTGCACAAAAACGTGTAATCAGAATAATAGCTGGAGTCCACCCAAGATCATGTTGCAGACATTTATTTAAGGATCTAGGGATATTCACAGTAGCTTCTCAGTATATATACTCTCTTATGAAATTTGTTATTAACAACCAAACCCAATTCAAAAGTAATAGCAGTGTGCATAACTACAATACCATGAGAAAGGATGATCTTCACTATTCAATATTAAATCTAACTTTGGCACAGAAAGGGGTGAATTATACTCCCACTAAAGTCTTTGGCCACTTACCAAATACTATCAAAAGTCTGACAGATAACCAATAAGTATTTAAGAAGAAATTAAAGGAATTTCTGAATGACAACTCCTTCTACCCCATAGAGGAATTTTTAGATATAAATTAAGAAAAAAAAAGAAAAAAAACAAACAAAAAATTATTAAAAAAATTAAAAAACAACAACAAAATTAAAAAGTTGTTATATTAACTTAATTATGTTGTTAAATTATCTTAATTATGTCATGTATTGGAAAATCTGACTCGTTCCACATCATTACGAAATATCGTATTCATGATCCATGGAACTAGTATTAATCTAATCTATCTAATCTAATCAAGAATTCAACCTTTCGTCGGCGACGAAGTGGTTATAGGTACAACACATGTTCCGACAGGACGACGATGGGGAAGTTGTCTTTCTTGCAGAAAACGTAGTTCAGACGACTTTAGAGTAGGGGAGCAGGGTGAGTTCTATCACTGATCCAGTTACAGTCAAATCTTAGATTATAGCTGACACAATTGCTCTTGTCATATTCAGTGGTCGAGAGGTTCTAGGCGCTTCAGTCCGGAACCACGCTGCTGCTACGGTCACAGGTTTGAATCCTGCCCCGGTCATGGATGTATGTGACGTACTTAGGTTAGTTATGTTTAAGGAGTTCTAAGTCTAGGGAACTGATGACCTCAGATGTTAAGTTCCATAGTGCTTAGAGGAATTTGAACCATTCTGCCAATCTGTCAGTTTCACGGTGTTTCTTACCAATTCGCCAATTATACAGCCTATCATACTAATTTCCTACCTGTTTCACGGCCTGTCCTGCCAATATCACAATCATACAACCTATACTGTCGATTTCGTATCATTTTACCGATTTTCACTCCCAATTGGATGAAAACGATATTTTTAATTTATACACATCGTAATGTTAAAATATCATAAGTTATTATTTATCGCCCTTTGGAGAATATGTGATGTCATCATTAGTTTGTACACCCTGTAATGTACACGGCATGTGGGAATCAAGTACCATGTCACCTCTCGAAACTACACTTGAAATTCACATTAAGGAATTTGAAGATGTGTTGAAAACTTCTCTATGGCTCTTCAGTTTCCAATATATTCTTATGCAGTGAGGGGGCTGGAGGGGTAGGGGGGAGGGGGGAAGAGAATCTATAGTGACACCACATACACGCACATATGCACATGCCTTATGGTGCTATTAGGCTAGGGGTTTTCAGATGGATTGCAAGTATTACCAGATTTAGAAGGAATGACTGGAAGTGCTACCGCCTTAGGTCTTCAGAAGACAAAGTGTTTGTATGAAATAATTGTAATATTACAATTTTGCCTACTGTGGGTACTTTCTGACAACTTATTGTTTTTTGAGTTTTATACTTATAAACTAAGAGGAGGAAATTGTTAACGAACACGACATAGGTACTCTATAGTACTGTCAAATATATACACAGGGCTCATTCGTCACAGAGAACTATCCCAGTCAAGGTCGCTAAGGCTCGTTTCAAGTGGAAAAGTACCACAGGCGCCTGGGAATTACTTTAGGTAAGTGTATGGATGACTGTATAAAGCCACCAGTTCACCTAGTCGTTGGTGCTATGTTATTGTTCACAAGAACGTCTTGTTGCACCACTGTGGTTCGCAGTGTGTGAATGTCGGCTTTTCATCAGACATCGAGCCTGAGGTGATCGTTAAGATAGAGAATGTATTGCATTGTAGGCAGTTTTAGATGGCTCACAGAGAGTATTTTATGTTCCAGTGTATCCATGATCCTGTCTAGAAACAGTTCTGCATGCTCCTCTAATAAATTCTTGATGGCCTAGTAGGCCTAGACGCTTTAAATGAGTGATGGCTAGAAATCTGCTGTAGATGTTTGATGCCCTGTGTGTAACGTGACTATTATATACAGGGTGTTACAAAAAGGTACGGCCAAACTTTCAGGCAATTAAGCGTTTCCGGACACATGTCCACATAACATCTTTTCTTTATTTGTGTGTGAGTAATGTTTCCTGAAAGTTTGGCCGTACCTTTTTGTTACACCCTGTATATTGAGAGCCAATTAACTGACGAGTACAGGCCGGACCAAATCAATGTCTCCGTTTTCTCCAGCAGCAGCAAAGTCAATACCAGCAACTGCAGGAGCAGTAGCCGTCTTTGTGCCATGATATTAAGAATGTTTCGTGGCACAACACTAAAACTATTTTATCGGGTGATGACGCGTTGTTTATCGTTAAAACAACAGAGTGTGACAAAAATCCAGGATTTATATGATGCCGTATGTTTTGATGGAGACCAAAAATATCAAGTAAATGAAAATGTGAAAAATCTGTCCATTGACTTTGTGAGAAGTGAAACACAACATCACCTGTGTGTAAGTTCCACGTTAGACGCTTTCATAGCTGGGAATGGGCAATGTGGCATATATGCTGAATTTAACGTATATAAACAATTATATTACGGAATTCGTCGAATGGCAAACAGTAATTACTGAAGAAATATGAACCTATCATTGATTCCTAGGCGCTAGCATGACAGGTGTCGCTTTCGGCACGCCTTAGATTTCGTTTACGGCAAGGAGGCACTAGTTGAACGACATAGCGCCTCTCAGATCAGGGATGTGGCAGTATGCAGATCAGAAGCAGAAAGACGACACACGCACTTCGTAAACAACTAGTACCACTACACGACGAAAGATAAAAAGATAACCAAGGTCAGATGGTATTTGTAGTGAATATTAATTACCAACGGAAGAGCATCACGGATGTGGAGTACCGCTATATTAAGCATACGCGTCACACACGCTTACAACAGCTGAGCAAATCTGTTATTGCAGAGCACTGCCTTTGCTCCAATCATCTTATGGAATATAATAACACAGAGGTTCTAGCATGCACTTCCAGCTACTGGGATTTTTTTTTTTAAGCAGTTGAGATTAAAGTAACGTGTGACTTTGTAGACAGAGATGGAGGTTTCCGCTTAAATTCTACTTGGAATCCTGCTCTCCCTCTAGTCAAATAACTGAAGGGCAGAGGTTATGTTACTTATGTTACTTGCTCATCCTTTTGTAATTAATATTAGCTACTGAAACTTCTGATGTTGGTCATCATTGGTTATGTGGTGGCGCTAGTTTTTTGAGGTGAACGTATTGCTGTATTGCCTTCCTGCATATGCTCTGCATGCTCAGGTTTGAACTTTATTGGCATATTGGCATGAACCTTTCCCGTTGCATTAATGCCTTGAAAAATGGGGGGCAGGCACTTGCTTATCGAAAACATCAACCGGCTCCATTGCAAAAGTTGTTTGAATCTTTACCACACCGGCAGAAACTCTGTTTTCACAACGATGTTAAGTTGTCCCGTATAACTGTTGAAGCGTCAGGGTGGTCTCTAACTGTATTGTACCATGCCGCCTTGGCGAAGATTCATAAGATCTTGCTGTTCCTTCTCCTGACTGCTGTTAAGTACTTTCTCGGATATTTTGCCTATATTAATCTTAGCAATACCAAGGTAATTTCCATAACGCGCATGACCAAGGGGGGTTACTTTTTGCCCAACGTAGAAAAAATCAAAAGAAAAACAATATTCGTTACTTTTGGACTAATATTAAATACATATGCAAGTAGAGTCCAGAACCTGAATATATATTTTAGCACACTCCTAGAATTGTAATGAACTTTCAGTAACGTGTGCTACCGACGGGGGATAGTTTATTCTTATCGTAAAACAAATTTTAAAGAACGTGAAATTCGGTAGTTGCTGTTGAATTTTACTCACAACATACGTTTAAAGATATATTGACGTGTAAGTAACGTCTTGAAAGTGAAAATATTGAATATGACATTTACTGGGGGAAGTTGCGTCTCCTACTAAGGCTTAAATTTTTGGGTTGGTCAACTGAAAAGTTTAACATATTTTTTGATCTGGGAGAAGAATTCATTAAAAATAATAAATATATTTTCAGAATTTTGAAATGAAAAGTAACTGGTTATGTCACAGTATTTTCAAATGGTTGACACAAAGTACCCCCCCCCCCCCCATATTATAGCGAGATTTAAATCATGAGGCGAGGAGGGAGGAATCTTTCTTTACGGGAGAAATAATTCGATATAATTCTGCCGTCATCGTTTCCATGGTTTTATCTCTGATCAATGTAATAAAACTGACGACTGTGTGACGCTATGTCTATAGATACATATAATTAGTGCTGATGAACCAATACATTATGAACTGCTGCTACGTAGCATGCTGGTCTTCCTTTAAAAGGCGATATAGTAGCTATTCTCCGTATTCTGAATTCGACAATTGTATGTCTGGAAATCCAGAATAGGTGTGGCTAGATGTGTTATGGAATTCCAGGCTATGTTCAATACGTCTCTGTATTCAACTAGGAAGTTCGCAACAGGTATTTCGACTATAACATTATTTTGATCAGCCCTTAGCATATGATGTACTCCCTGGGAGGCAGTAGAACTTTCCAGGGGAGATATATTAGCAGGATAAAAAGTTTTTCAATGAAATGCCTCAAATACTCCTCCTGACGCTGATTCGCTGAAAGGGCTGCATGTGTTTCATGTAACTCATATTAATGCTTGTATCATCCGAAGTCGTCGAGTTTGCCACAGCCTTCCTGGATGTACGAGGAAACATGTGTACACTTGGGGCACATGTATATTTTTTTAAAGTGATTAACATTTCGAAAGTCAAGAGTTAGTAATCCCTTGTGATCAACAATGTCACTTTTCCACTACGAAAAGCAAATAAGAATTAGAAAGTCTGTGGCCGTGCGTGGGTGTGGAATTTTGCTAAGCACTTTCCGGTTCTCTAGGCAAGTGTCGCAGTTTAGTCAGCATGAACGTGTTCGCTAGGAAGAGACCGCGTATCAGAGCGTAACACCATTAGCTGGCAAGACGGTTGTGTTTAATTGATGAGGTGAACTTGCCAAGCTGTAACTGAAGCCAATAAATTACGTGTGCTACCGTGGAAACTTGGAGAGTATGGCAGTTTTATGTGATTTTTTACCCCTCATTATTGAACTGTTAACACGTTTTTTGTGTAGATTTCCGACAGAAGTTGCTAGGAGCCAGCTGGAGGCAGCGCACCACTTGTAAGCAGTGGTCTTTTTCTAGTCCAGTGGTCGGATCTCGGCATCTTTCTGAAAGTAATTATATATCTGGAGAGTTTTAATTATTGATTTTGAAGTAGTTATAAATATAATCCTGTCTCGCAAATCAAATCGAGGCTGACGACTGTTATTTTGCTATGTAAAGAATTAATTTGGGTCGGCCAACAAACGTTTCTTAATAAATCTGTCGGGCAGTACGTAGCGTAATTTGTCCGCGCCTCTCACATTCCTTAGACTGTGTGGATTCTGACCGCAGCTGCGAGGGAGATTTCGCAAGATGCCAGAGAACGTCTGAGTAAGGTAGTTAGGGAACCTTTCATCTTCACTGTTGTAGAAGGTTGTCCCCTCCTAGATTCATATTGAGCACAGTTGAAGATCTGCGACCTGTAACTTTATTAAATGTGAATTTCAGGATACTAACATTCCCCCTAAACAAATGGATGCGGTCAATAATATCTTATATCATAGGAACATAAGAAAATAATGCTATAATCGAAGTATCTATGATAAACTTGCTAGTTGAATATAGAGAAGTACTAAACCTAATCTGAATTGGCTGAACACGTTTAGGCACAGCTTTTTCGGATTTTCAAAAGGCATATGGCATAATTCAATACAATTATCGAATCCATGCCATGAACAATCCCTCAGGTAATGGAACGCACCTGATAACTTTAGAAAGTCACTAGCTTTGAAGCCAGCGTAGTAAGCTCTGACAGCAAACGTCTTCAAACGGATTACGAAATGATTAGTCCATGAGCACCAGGCTGGACAATGATCTATTCTACTGGGACACGGTAAATCTAAGCTCGCATCCCTAACCGCTCCCGACACATCTCACGGAATGTCTGGGAAAGATATCTTGCGAAGAGCTTTGGCAATATCGTTATTCAATTCTGACTGTCAACCAACACATTGCGGATATCAGGAGACAGACAACGCCATATTCAGAGAAATTCGGAATTAATTCTGTATGTCGTATGCAGATGGAATGAAATAAAAATAATTACAAACGTAAAGCACAATAATGTCTATTTAATACCGTATTAATTTATTGTATTAACCGTTTAACGGCTTAAGGAACTATCATCCGACTTTAACCCACTATCGTCATCAAAAGGGATTAAACTATTCATAAACTATACATAGATAAAAGATGTTACTCATCGTAGAAGTCATCATTGAAAGTGCAATGGTAATTCACTCGAAACTGTTGAACAGTAGATAACTGTAAAGACAAAAACCAGACAACTGTTACCACTAAGCCGGCCGTAGTGGCCGTGCGGTTAAAGGCGCTGCAGTCTGGAGCCGCAAGACCGCTACGGTCGCAGGTTCGAATCCTGCCTCGGGCATGGATGTTTGTGATGTCCTTAGGTTAGTTAGGTTTAACTAGTTCTAAGTTCTAGGGGACTAATGCCCTCAGCAGTTGAGTCCCATAGTGCTCAGAGCCATTTGTTACGACTAAACTCGAGAAACATGCGTCTATTTTAAAATTTAAACTAAGAATCCAAATACAATAAAATTAGTACGTAATAAAAGTAATTGAAGAACATCTTGAAGAGATAGTATATATGGAAGGTGATAGAGAAACACGGTAAAAGATAGAATTGGCAATTGCAAGAACATAAAATAACGAATAAATTGAAATCACAATAAAGTAAATTAATTTGTAGAAGAAAAATGCAGGAATAGAACAGAATTCAGTGTGGGAAGCACTGGGAAAGTGTGAGGAATAAATGAAGTTTAGAAGAGGGGTAGTACTGACCTTTCTGTACCAGATATTTATTGCTTCCCAGTGCTTCCAACAGATTACATTTTTGACCTTTTCTTGCCAAGTAGAGGACATAGGGCAGTGGCCGGTAGGTATATCTGTCACTCAGTACATGTTCAGCAAATGTTGAGTCATAACTCAGCGACCTCCAGCTGCAATCATCTTAGCCAACCTCATCTTAGCCAACCTAGGTAATATGTCTCTGCCTGATTAACCAATATAACGCTTATCACAATCAGGGCTTCACTAGTGAAATAGTCGTACTTTTACTAGTGAAAATCCAGTCAAAACACATAAATACTGTATAATGTATCCAACATAGCGCATTTCATTTATAATTACGAAGTCGTTCTACTAAGAAGCGACGAGAGAATCAGTTAACAAAACAAAAATTAGCTTCAGTGACTGAGTCATATTCAGCCGCAAGTAGAGTTCTAATTAAATAAGAAGTCGGTTTTAACATCAGTTTTCATACAAATATTCTGATAGCCTAGAGGCATTATAAGTATGCATTATCAGAATCTTAAATAACAGGAAACTGCTCCAACTACTAACGCACTGCATAGGAGCTCTGCCCCACACTCAGCTTTTCGAAGTTCTTATCGTTATTTTTGCTTCTCTTTGTCTTAAGTGTTCTGCGAATTGGAGAAATTGTCGACTGAGCGAGATGGCGCAGTGGTCAGCACACTACATTCACATTCCGGAGGACGACGTTTCAAATCTGGATCTGACCATCCAGATTTAGGTTTTCCGTGATTTTCCTAAATCTCTCCAACGCCGCAATGGTTCATTAGAAAAAGCACAGCCGATTTCCTACACCATCCTTAGCACAATCAAGGCTTGTGCTACGTCTCTAATGACGGGAAGTTAAACCGGAACTTGCTTCCTTCCTTTTTGGAAAGCTTATTCATCACACACATTTATTAACAAAGCATCAACAGCAGGTGTATTATCGTCATTAACAATCGATGAAATTTTCTGTTCTACAGATTATTACAGACCGAATCACAGTATTGTCAAGAATACGCCATCCTTAAGAAACCAGTTCGCGTTTCCTCTTCCTTTTTACATTTTCTGATGAGAATTATTTACCCTTTTGTGTTAGCTGAGGTTGAACTCGAAGTTTCACTGAATTTTTACATCGATTCTTAATTATACTTGTTTGCTAACTGCACATGGTTTCCTTGCAGAGATGCTTTATTGTTTTGAAAATTTAGGTTTAGCACAGGCTACGAAATGTCTCTGTGAGTGTGTTGTAGTCTTTTCTTTTGTGTTCCTCTGTCTTAGTGTATTCTCAATTAAGAGAAAATCTGATCAAGCATGTAATAATATTAAAAAGTTTTATCTAGTCGACAATGATGCCCAACGCTCCTAATTTATGGTACCCAAGCTGTAGTCAGTGTATCTGAATATTTTTCACAAGTACACTTCACTTTTAAATTACAGTTGTAGAAATGAATTTAAATCTAATTGGACTATTCATTTGATATTTCTTCCCTTATTGAATTCTGCAGATGCCTTCGTCTCGACTTTTAAACGTAACGTGTGTTTCTCAGGTAAGAGAAGTTTTGGGTGATTAGGAGAAACAGATCAGATGTGGAAACAAATTCTTCCTGGCGCTAACGTAAGTGAAACTTTGCAGCATGACGCTGGAGAAGAAACTTTTGCTAGTTTCCCTAAATATAGAAAGAGAGAGGGAGATTTTCAGCTGTGAGTTAGGAAACCATTGCGATTTCATCCATTCCTACTGTAATTCTGATTAGTGTATCAGAGCAGGGAGTGAGTAGTAGATTTTGGGGCGAGCACACGCTGGCGGTCCGTATCTCGTCGTTGGAGAATCGCTGTTCTGTTCCCTACTTCAGCTTGGCTCTCCTTTAGCTGCTTTGGAGTCAGTGTTGCGTTTAGCGTTTGCATTACCTTTACACTTAACAGCTCAAAATTTACGAGTCTTTTTTGCCTCCTGTGAGTACTGTTTATTTTCAGTCCTCTATCATACTGGGATCCAAAGTCGATGCTGTCCAGTGTATGTCTCTTTTGTGAGTTACCCAGTCTTCGGAAGGCGATTTGCGTCTCAATTTACAGTCATCCGGAGAGCATTAGGGTACCTTATACACAGAGATAGCGGTTGTAAATCTGGATATTAACATGCTAGTGATTCAGAAAAATCTTAACACTTTATACATATTGCACTTTACATATTTTTATGAAAATACTTGTAAATCAATCCGACTTTAACTGGGACAGTATTGATTGAGAGAAAATGAAATAGTATTTTTAAGATAACTTTTTCTCATTCCTGCCACAACGTTCTGATGAGGCGACCCTTTTCCATTAAGAATACATATCGTCAGTGGATTCTTGCTCACTGAATTTTACTCTCACTGTGACCGTATTTCCAAAGTAATACAGGTGCGATTACGAGGAACATACCTTTATCTTTTAATCTAGAAAGTTTGTTCGGTCCTTTTTAGTTATATGAATTGAACAAAATTTTTTTTTGCTGCATAATGAAACTGGATGTGCATTAACACTTACCAGTGTGAGTAATTACCAATTTAACAGTTTTACGATTGTGTTGAATTCTATCTGTCACGCATGTCGAAGAGGCGTATACATTTCAGTATGTCAGAAACAGCACTATGAAACTGAAAGAGGAGTAAATACAGCCCTGGTTCACTAACCAAGTTATCATAACGTCGCTATTCGAAGTGAATTTTGCCTTCTCTGTTGGTTTCAGTATGGCCGTACACCTACTATACTTGGCTAGCATTTCAACTTACCTCTGGTCATGCTAGAAGCAGCTGGATCGGAAATTTTTAAGTGAATCTTAAGGAAACTTCGCCACCCTAAATCTTCTCATGACCTCTATTCTTTACCCCACAGGCCTGAATATGAGATCATTATTAAATTATGCACTTCTTAAAACCGGCATGTATCTGATTCTGTTGACATAATTTTCACTTCTCTGTGAATACTTAATTTTATTTATGTGTGCCATTAAATAATGAGTTGGCTAAGTTTATGTAATAGTCAGCTACAAATGCCAGATTTCAATAATTTCGCAGACGTACTAATATGCTACTTGAGTATGACAAAGTACTGCACAAAGATAGTTTTAAGGACAAAAGAGATGAATAATCTCTTTGTTGCTATCGTGGTCTTCAGTCCGAAGACTGGTTTGATGCAGCTCTCAGCATTAGTCAGTAATATGCAACCATCTTCCTCTCTGAATAACCGCTGCATCCTACATCCTTTTGAACCTGCTTACTGTGTTCCGAGCTTGGCAGACAGTCACGAACTCTCTCGGGCAAAAGCTTTTTTAAGACGTTGCCATTACTAGCGGATCAGAAAATGGAAGAAAAGTTATTTATGCGCTGCCATTAGGTCGATACTTTTGCCATACATATGAAATGCGGTTTCAGAAGTAAATGATGGAGTAGGCTTGAACTAGAGATTTTACCTTTGCACACTATCACTTCATTAGGAAAAAATTCAACTCCAGAGCCTCTCGAGTAGCGGACACTACCTCCTTCAGAAACTTCCACATTGCATAATGTTACCAGACCGTGCAGATTGTTGAACGTGGAATTTTGAGGGCAGATATGTTTATTGTGCCTGATGTAAACGACTCGTACTCTACGGCAGTCGGCCGCTGGCCGTGATCTATACGTAACATTTTAATTCTCGCATTATTACAGTTTGTCGAAGACCTGCTACACTCTAGAAGTCATACTGTCTCGCTGTAGCCGCTCATCTTTACATTGGGCGTGTATCAGGAGCCACAATAGAGAAGACCATAGCTATAACATCGAAAGCTCGTTATCTGAACAGTTACTGACAATATGTTCACGACTGAGGTTGAGTTATGCCTTACTGGTGACTACTGAGTAACTCGCAGTACCACTGCAGCATGTGAGACTAGAAATATGGCGACGTAGAACCTAGAATGTGGACGAAGGGCTTCCACGCAGTCCGTTTTACTGTGTGGTAATGAGGGAATCATTCAGCAGAAACCGTTCTGTCGTCACAAGAAGAAAGGGTGTCAATGAGAAGTCTTAGGCTGAGCAGAACTCTGTCGACCTGTGTTAATGTAGCAGCTCCATAGTTTCCTGCACTATGAAGGGCCTAGAAAAAGCTAGATCAGAGCACTAGGAATTCTTATGTTCATGTCTGTTGTAGTTTAATAATTGTAAAGTTTATATTTTGTTCATAGTTAAGCTGTATATTCATATGTTGTATGCTGTTTGCTTCACACACAAGAAATAAATATATTACAGTCTTCTATGAAACAGTTACATATAAGACGTAATTCAGGTGACGTACAAGCCGTCCAAGTGGTATTAACTGGTAAAGGCTTCCACCAGAACATGAGTGACGCGCGTTCATTCACTAACTTGAAAACAAATTCCCAACTCTGCAGCCGAGGGTACTAACGGTTATGAGGCAGAACCAGTATTGATACGACATACTAACTGAAAGACATGAAACACAACACTGTCCTGAATCACATGGCAGTCATCAACAGTACAGAGTTTCAGTTGTGACACTACACCAACAAATGTGACAATGAGGGAGACGGCAGAAATGTTCTACAATTTAATAGCTGGGATCTCAAAAGACAAAGAACTTCTTATTTTCCACTAAAGAATTTATTTTAGATTGGTTTCAGCTTTTCAGCCGAGAAAGTGATGTACAGTTTACTGCTTAAAATAGTATGTGGCTACGTGTCCTCACGTTGATAGCATCACCCAGTAACGAGAAATCTTTCAGAAACTTGTATCTCCCTCTTACCTATATAATGGCGGAGAGGCGCGAAGAGCAATTGATACAGGGTGACTGTTGCAGGACTGCAAAATATCTACTATTACAGTATCTGTAGCTCCCCAGGATCAGTCAGTATCATTTTTGTTCCTTACAGAAACAAAAGTTATAAAATTCATAGCGTGACGATTGTGTGTAGTGACATTGACACATGATAAACAGCGCTCTATTTGATAGGTTCCTTCTCCACAACACAATCCTATTACTTTACGTATTGTGAGATAGATATGCTCCGCCTCTAGCAACCCGTGTAGGAGAAGTTTAATAATCTTTTTTACCATTTTAAAGTATGACGTTCACTTTGTATGTGCTGCTTCCTTTTCCTCAAATTACAAAAAAAGAAAACAATTCGCAAAAGTAAGGTTTTCCCAAATTTGAAAGGTACAATTTGGTCGTATACCGAGGAGCAAATATTCTGTATATGTATGCTGCTCGGTATCCTGAACGACATCATCCAAGTGTTCGGACAGTTCGCCGGATAGTTACGTTATTTAAGGAAACAGGAAGTCTTCAGCCACATGTGAAACGTCAACCACGACCTGCAACAAATGATGATGCCCAAGTAGGTGTTTTAGCTGCTGTCGCGGCTAATCCGCACATCAGTAGCAGATAAACTGCGCGAGAATCGGGAATCTCAAAAACGTCGGTGTTGAGAATGCTACATCAACATCGATTTCACCCGTACCATATTTCCATGCACCAGGAATTGCATGGCGACGACTTTGAATGTCGTGTACCGTTCTGCCACTGGGCACAAGAGAAATTACGGGACGATAACAGACTTTTTGCACGCGTTCTATTTAGCGACGAAGCGTCATTCACCAACAGCGGTAACGTAAACCGGCATAATATGCACTATTGGGCAACGGAAAATCCAAGATGGCTGTGACAAGAGAAACATCAGCGACCTTGGCGGGTTAATGTATGGTGCGGAATTATGGGAGGAAGGATAATTAGCCCCCATTTTATCGATGGCAATCTAAATGGTGCAATGTATACTGATTTCCTACGTAATGTTCTACCGATGTTACTACAAGATGTTTCACTGTATGACAGAATGGCAGGAAGTCTTCAGCCACATGTGAAACGTCAACCACGACCTGCAACAAATGATGATGCCAAAGTAGGTGTTTTAGCTGCTGTCGCGGCTAATCCGCACATCAGTAGCAGATAAACTGCGCGAGAATCGGGAATCTCAAAAACGTCGGTGTTGAGAATGCTACATCAACATCGATTGCACCCGTACCATATTTCCATGCACCAGGAATTGCATGGCGACGACTTTGAACGTCGTGTACCGTTCTGCCACTGGGCACAAGAGAAATTACGGGACGATAACAGATTTTTTGCACGCATTCTATTTAGCGACGAAGCGTCATTCACCAACAGCGGTAACGTAAACCGGCATAATATGCACTATTGGGCAACGTAAAATCCACGATGGCTGTGACAAGTGATGCATCAGCGACCTTGGCGAGTTAATGTATGGTGCGGAATTATGGGAGGAAGGATAATTAGCCCCCATTTTATTGATGGCAATCTAAATGGTGCAATGTATGCTGATTTCCTACGTAACGTTCTACCGATGTTACTACAAGATATTTCACTGTATGACAGAATGGCGATGTACTTCCAACATGATGGATGTCTGGGAAATAGCCCGCGTGCGGTTGAAGCGGTATTGAATAGCATATTTCATGACAGGTGGATTGGTCATCGAAGCACCATACCATGGCCCGCACGTTTACCGGACCTGATGTCCCCGGATTTCTTTCTGTGAGGAAAGTTGAAGGATATTTGCTATCGTGATCCACCGACAACAAATGACAACATGCGTAGCGCATATTCAATGCATGTGCGAACATTACGGAAGGCGAACTACTCGCTGTTGAGAGGAATGTCGTTATACTTATTGCCAAATGCATTGAGGTTGACGGACATCATTTTCAGCATTTATTGCAATAATGTGGTATTTACAGGTAATCACGCTGCAACAGCATGCGTTCTCAGAAATGGTAGGTTCACAAAGGTACATGTGTCACATTGGAACAACCGAAATAAAATGTTCAGACGTACCTACGTTCTGTATTTTAATTTAAAAAAACCTACCTGTTACCAACTGTTCGTCTAAAATTGTGAGCCATATGTTTGTGACTATTACAGCACCATCTATCACAAAGCGAAAAAACTGGTCCAACTAAGACATTCATATTTCTTTATGTACTACACGAACATGTAATAAAAATGGGGATACCTACTTTAAAAAAAACGCAGATGATATCCGTTTGACCTATGGCAGTGGCATCTAGCGGGCCAACCATAGCGCCATCTGGTTTCCCCCTTCAAGCTAGACAAGTTTCGTTCCTTTAGTTTTTTTGTTTGACGCTTATTTTGTGAGATATTTGGAACGGTCACGATCAATAGATCACCCTGTATACACTATGTGACCAAATGTATCCCGACACCAGGCTGAAAGTGACTTACAAGTTCTTAGCGTCCTCCACAGGTAATGCTGGAATTCAATATGCTGTTGGCCCACCCTTGGCCTTAATGACAGCTTCAACTCTCGCAGGCACACGTTCAATCAGATGCTGGAAGGTTTCTTGGGGAACGACAGCTCATTCTTCACGGAGTGCTGCACTGAGGAGAGGTATCGATGTTGGTCGGTAAGGCCTGGCGCGAAGTAGGCTTTCAAAAATATCCTAAATGTGTTCTGTAGGATTCATGTCAGCACTCTGTGGAGGCCAGTCCATTACAGGGATGTTATTGTCGTGTAACCAATCCGCCACAGGCCATGCATTATGAACAGGTGCTCGATCGTGTTGAAAGATGCAGTCGTCATCCCCGAATTGTTCTTCGAAAGTGGGAAGCAATAAGGTGCTTAATACATCAATGTAGGCCTATGCTGTGATAGTGCCACGCAAAACAACAAGGGGTTCAAGCCCCCCCCCCCCTGCATGAAAAACAAGACCACACCATATCACCAGAGCCTCCGAATTTTACTGTTGGGACTACACACGCTGGCAGATGACGTTCACCGGGCATTCGCCATACCCACACCCTACCATCTGATCGCCAGATTGTGTTCCGTGATTCGTCACTCCACACAACGTTTTTCCACTGTTCGATCGTCCGACTTTTACTCTCCTTATACCAAGCGAGGCGTCGTTTGGCATTTACCGGCGTGATGTGTGGCTTTTGAGTAGCCCCTCGACCGTGAAATCCAAGTTTTCTCACCTCCCAACTAACTTTCATAGTACTTGCACTGGATCCTGAAGCAGTTTGGAATTCCTGTGTGCTGGTCTGGATAGATGTCTCCCTTTTTACACATAACGACCCTCTTTACGTGTTGCCGGTCTCTATCAGTCAACAGACGAGGTCGGCCTGTACACTTTTGTGCTGCAGGTGTCCCTCCACGTTTGCATTTCACTTTCACATCTGAAACAGTAGACCTAGGGATGTTTAGGAGTGTGAAAATCTCGCGTACAGACGTATGACGCAAGTGACACCCAATAACCTGACCACGTTTGAAGTCCGTGAGTTCCGCGGAGCGCCCCATTCTGCTCTCTCCGCATTTCTAATGACTACTGAGGTCGCTGATATGGAGTACCTGGCAGCAGGTGGCTGCACAATGCACCTAATATGAAAGACGTATGCTTTTGTGGGTGTCCGGGTACTTTTGATCACATAATGTGACATTTTATTAACGACGCAATATAGTGAAATTTTCTGTATGATTATTACACGTAATTGTTGTTCCTGTCCAAATAATGATGCCAGTGCATTAGTTTTTTATATTACGGTTTTTTTTTAGCTGACGTAGATAGAAAAAAAGTCTGCAACAGTAGTGCAAGACATGAGCACTACCAGTGACGGTTTTCGTCAAAGTATCAGAAAATGTTGAGAATGTGAGGTTCAAGTCTGACGGACAACACGCTCTCTCCTCCACTGTTACATAGCTATTGCATAAGGAGGGTAAATCTATGCTGTATCAGCAATATGTCCCCTCTCGTATCGCAGCGGTTTCGATTGTTATTGAAACAGATTTCACTGGTATTCTTTGTATCTTCATTCTCTTCTTTTTACGAATTTTCATATGATTTGATGATGCCTACATCATTACATTAAAAATCGCTGTAGTTTCAGGATAACTGTAGATAAAAATGATTTAAATATTGATTGTACACACGCCCGAATGCAGGCAGTGCAGGACGTTTTATTTGGTGTCTTTAATTGCTATGAAGAATTGTGTTTGTGCTTGTTACATGGGGAATCTATGTATCGATTGAGGATTACAAACTATAAAATCAGAGAAATTATCCATATGCATATATATGTATGAGAACACGCTACATCTGTGAATACAATCGTATATGAAACAAAGCAACATCACTAACTTCTCCCTACCGAAAATTATAATAAGGCCTGCAGTGCACACACTCTGATGTAGATACATATCCAGAGGAAAGATGTTGTCAATGAAGATTATAAGTTTATTAGTAATTACACTTACAGCTGACTTCCCTGTGGATTCATCAGATACCTTATGTGAGGACGATAGGGATAGAAAATATAAAATACTATTGCCACCAAGAACTAGCGGTGGTTAAGAACAAACATAATTGTAGATATGTATGTGTGTTGTCGCCTTCAATACACAGGATGTTTTTTTAAAAAAAAAAGTGTCGAGTACTTTGAGAAGTGGTAGTGCCATCGAAGAGAAAAAACACAACTCCAGTAAACATGGGTCCGGAAATGCATACTTTCTGCGATAAACACGGATTTACAGGAAGTGATCAATATGGCGTCCATTCATGACAATGCACCCCTCTGTCCGCCTGCACAAGGAATGACGCACCCTTTGAGATGGTCGCAGTTGTTGCTGAACCTGCCGGACCACACTGAAGACGCGTCTCTGGAGTGTCCGCACATAGTCGACTGGAGTGGTGTAGACTAATTCCTTCACGCGTCCCCACAAGAACATGTCTAAGGGGATTGGGTTTTGGGGAACGAGAACGAGAAGGTGTGCCCCCTTTCTCCCCTGACCAATCCAGCGGTCCTGAAAAGTCTGCGTCAGATGTTCACGCACATTGCGACTAAAGTGTGCTGGTGCGCAATCATGCATAAATCAAAGATTTTTCGTTGCTGCAGTAGCACAGCCTCCAGCAAGATAGCCAATACATTTATGACAAAGTCCAGATAATGTCCCCCTGACAACACATATGGCCCTATTAATCTATCGCCAAGTACGCCTGCCCATAAGTTAATTGAGAATCGGTGTTTATTCCCTCTTTCCTGAATTTCTTGGGGTTTTACATGTGCCCATGCAAGCTGGTTATGGAAATTCACAACGCCATTTCTTGTGAACCCTGCCTCATCGGTAAATAAAATCTTAGATGCGAACAATGCATCTGCGGCGCACTTCTGCAACAGCCACTGACAGAACAGCCGTCTTCCATAACGATCCTGTGACCTTAGGGCCTGAACGCGCGCTGTTGATGATGTGGGTACAGTAACGGTTCATGAAGTACCCCCCCCCCCCCTCCCCACATAAGGGAGTGAGACACGCCTTCTGCTGCTGCTAATCGTCACACACTGGTTCCAAGGGTATCTTCCACCGAACGTAGCACACGCTCCCCCATGTCCGGCCGCGGACTGTGCGGGGTCTTCCACTGTCAGTCTTCTGAAGTGCAAGGGTTGGTTGGTTGGTTGGTTCGGGGAAGGAGACCAGACAGCGAGGTCATCGGTCTCATCGGATTAGGGAAGGACGGGGAAGGAAGTCGACGGTGCCCTTTGAAAGGAACCATCCCGGCATTTGCCTGGAGCGATTTAGGAAAATCACGGAAAACCTAAATCAGGATGGCCGGGCGCGGGATTGAACCGTCGTCCTCCCGAATGCGAGTCCAGTGTCTAACCACTGCGCCACCTCGCTCGGTTGTGCAAGGGTACCTGTGTCTCTCAGACGCTGGAAAAGTCTACCGAACAGCTTATCAGAGGGCACTCTGAGTTGTGGATATTTTCAGTGCTGAGGGCAGGGGTTCGCAGGCTATGTCCATTTGCTAAACTATAGCACAATATCATATCCGTTATTTCACTTGTCGAATAGTAAGCTTCTATTGCTGACAAGTGGTGAAAGAGAGAAAATGTAAATGTACTACTTCATTTGTACCTACACACAGCCTAATAGCAAAAAAAAAAAAAAAAACGTAAGGGAATTCACGTTTGGAAGAAGGTAAAACACGATGCTACGTACCCAAGGTTGACAATACTGCACAAGAAGGCACACAATCACTACGAAAAGTAACGTAGCCTACAACACGACTCGAACAACAAAACTGACTGCAGACTACCTTGTGGTCGGTAGAGTTCTATGATTAAGACATCATAATGCACGCCCGGTTAGCCGTGCGGTCTAACGCACTGCATTCCGCGGGGAAATGCGCGCCGGTCCCCGGCACGAATCCGCCCGGCGTATTAGTGTCGAGGTCCGGTGTGCCGGCCAGTCTGTGGATGGTTTTTAGGCGGTTTTCCATCTTCCTTGGCGCATGCGGGCTGGTTCCCCTTATTCCGCTTCAGTTACACTATGTCGGCGATTGTTTCGCAAACACTTATCTGCGTGCGCGTATACCATCATTACTCACCACGCAAAGATAGGGGTTACACTCGTCTTGTGTGAGACGTTCCCGGGGGTGACCACTTGGAGCCGAACCGCACAATAACCCTGGGTTCGGTGTGGGCCGGCGGAGTGGTGAATGGTCTGCTATAGCCTGTTGTGGGGTTCTGTACCACTGAGGCTAGCCGGCCAGGGTGGCCGAGCGCTTCTAGGCGCTACAGTCTGGAACCGCGTGACCGCTACGGTCGCAGATTCGAATCCTGCTTCGGGCGTTGGTGTGTGTGATGTCCTTAGGTTAGTTAAGTTTAAGTAGTTCTAAGTTCTAGGGGACTGATGACCTCAGAAGTTAAGTCCCATAGTGCTCAGAGCCATTTGAACCACTGAGGCTACGGCGGGGACGACGCCCCTCGGTCGTTTGTAGGTCCCCAGTTCAGTAGAATACAATACAGTACAAGACATCATAACACCGTGACGACACACTTGACGGAACGACAATACAACGATTGTTCTGATATCCGCAACCTAGTGTCGCGCGGCCCTTCCTATAAACACGTGTTTATCTCGTGAAGTATGCGTCTCCGGACCCATGTTTACTGGCCATATTTTCTTTGTTTCGATGAATATTACCGCCCCTCAAAGTATTCGGCCCTTTTTTGAACACCCTGTGTTTGTTTGCCTTTATCGTGAATTTGTCTTGTTTTCAGAGAAAAGTGTGCGAAATGAAAGTGTCAGAGTTTTTACAAGAGCAGGTTACAGAGTATTCACTCAATCTCCAACTTGCAGAACTGGGATTTCTAACTGCATTTTTCCCCAGTACTTTTGGTCTAATTCTACCCAACAAGACTGTGGCCTTACGTTCTTACGGTCCGATTGTCGTTGGGATACAAATAAATCCACTTTGGCTAATAGAATCTTAGCTATATTTTTTGTCTATATGCAAAGTCCCCTTTTAAGCTCAAAGCAGTAAACGTGTACATACCAACCACTAAACCTTACAACTTAAAATAGAAGTGTTTCGGCTTTTTCGGTTATTTTTCGGATAACAACATGGATTCATTGGTCATCAGCATTGCTGTCAGGGAAATGAAGAC
This sequence comes from Schistocerca serialis cubense, assembly GCF_023864345.2. Classification (NCBI taxonomy): domain Eukaryota; kingdom Metazoa; phylum Arthropoda; class Insecta; order Orthoptera; family Acrididae; genus Schistocerca; species Schistocerca serialis. The sequence goes on along the minus strand of NC_064640.1, from coordinate 658,672,598 downwards.
AAAAAGTTTGCAGTATCTCTGAGTATACAGTGCAAACTGAACTCGAGAATCAGTCATCTGACCTTCACTTTCACTCAGTACTTATAAACTCCACTAAAAAAACCAAAACTTCTCGTAACTGATAAGAACTGACGTTTAGTGACCGTTACGAAGTGTGTACTATTATAGCCTCTACGTACATCAATGAAAGCAGTCTATGGAGACTACTTTGTATATAAGTATCTTATTTACTCTTTATTCGTTTTTAGCTTTCTGATCATTCCTCTTTCCTTCCATCTGCTTTAAGATTATCGCTTTTGCTTTGCTTCATGATTTAACCTACTTATTGTCTGCCCCCGGTAGCTGACTGGTCAGCGCGACAGAATGTCAATCCTAAGGACCCGGGTTAGATTCCCGAATGGGTCGGAGATTTTCCTTGCTCAGGGACTGGGTCTTGTGTTGTCCTAATCATAATCATTTCATCCCCATCGACGTCCAAGTCGCTCAAGTGGCGTCAAGTCGAAAGACTTGCACCAGGCGGGCGGTCTACCCGACGGGAGGCCCTAGTCACACGACATTTAAATTTACCTATTTATTTATTGAACCAGGTGTAATTACAGCTCTCAGAGCCTCTCTTACATTGGATCGGGGTTGCATATGTACAGTACATTTTTACATCACAGTTACCTAAGAAATAACAATTTCAGTGTGATAAACAGTATTAAAATGATCTGATTGCCTCTAGAGGCAATGTGAGTAAATAACACTAAATATGAACCAATAAAGCTATTTCTGGCAGTAGTTCCACCACTGCTGTCGCTGCCACTCGTAATAATAATAATAATAATAAGAAGAAGAAGAATAATGACAGTGCCAGATATAAAAAGAATTTATACGCGCTCAGAATAGATGTTTTCCGATATAGCGGATTTTGGGGGAAGTAGGTTTAAAGAGACTGCACCAACTAAGAATACGGGTAAATGGCAAAGGTCTGGTCGGAATGAAGAATGAACAGTAGAAACGAGTATGTACAGAGACTACGGTAGTTACTGTTGTTGCTTCAGTAGATATGTCTTCTGATGCTCGATATGATTTTCAGTTATCTAACATAATGCGGGAGGTTATTTCAGAGTCGGGTTCCTGCTACTGAGAATGATTTCGAGAAAGTGGCTGAATGTTGGAGTGGGACAGAAAGGATTTTGTTCTGATGGGAGCGGGTGTTTCTGCGATGTTGCCCAGACAAGACCGTTTAGGTCGAGGAGGGATGTGACGGACGGTGTATGTTGATAATGCAGTAGAGAAGACAGAGGATACGGAAATCATTGCACGCAGCCAAGATAGCCGTGCATGTGATGGTGAAATATGATCAAGGAGTCGAACATCACACATATGACGAGCACAGGCATTCATAAACAGTTCCATGCGCCATGAGCTTTCCTGTCCACCTACAGAAAAGAATAACTTCAATGTTAAAGACATACTTCAAGAATCCGTAGCTGAATTGTGTGTACATACTGTTCATAGTGTTCCTTATCAAAAGAAAAAAGTTGTATCAACATATGCTTCTCATGAGTGACCGAGATGGTGAATAATTTATAAAGATAAAGAAAAGGATGAAAAAAATTCTTTGGAAAGGTACGCAAAGAATCTAGTGATTGCGGTTCTGGTACAATTCCCACGAATCACTGTGTTAAAATTAATGAAGTCGATCTTTAATCAGTCTAGGAACGAGAAATCTTAGGTATTTTGAGAATGTCTGGAAATATTAGGCGAGTTGAGAAGCCAGCCGCCACTGGATTCGAGCCCAGTGGGAGTGAAGGGAAGCGGCGACTGCGTTTCATAAGGCATGCATATCGCGGCCAAGCTGGCGGTCTCTTCGCCGACGCAATTTACATTTAGTTGCCTGAGAGCGATCGGAGCGGCCGCAGGTAATCGCTTACCATAAACGGGCCTTAAACTACGGCGGAGTGCGCTAAATGCGAAGGCCGCCGGCGTGCGGCGTGCGGCGTGCGGGAAAAACAAATCCCAGCCAACACAATAACGTTTGCACACCAACAGGTGCACGTGGTACTGAAAAGAACTTTGTACCACGCGTTAGCCTGCCGTCGCAGCCGAGGCCACTAATGCATGCTGCTACAACGCCGCTCGACTCGGAGGTATTCCAGGTTTTGGACGACGTCGCTAATATTTGGGCTACAAGAGGAGGCGACGTAAAAGCGTCAAGTGACTGATCACTAGACGTGGTACCGATGTTCTACAGTGCTTGATTAAATAAATCACCAGAAGGATATTTGACAGTATTTCAGTGATTAAAAAATCGAGTGAAATTTACCAACAACTTGACAGTATGGAAATAGTTGTCACTATGACATTGCTCCCACTCTGACCTGATTTCATGTACCGATTCAGTTGTCAAGGGTGTCACAGTATCATTGTATCCCCTCTAGAGGCAAGCTGGCCCACAACTGTTGTAACTAGTCCTTGAAATCTTTGATACTAGACTGGGACAGAGTTGATATTATATTGTGGACAGATCTATGGATTTTACTGGCCACAGGAGTACTTCAATATATCACGCAGACAGTCCATAAAGAATTCTGCTTTGTCTGGACGAGCATTGTCCTTCTGAAAAATGGCACCACGATACTGTCGCTTCAGAGAGTAACACGTGATATGCAGGAAGTCTCTGACGCCACGTGGAGTGGCCGCGTGGTTTGAGGCCCCATGTCACGGATTGCGCGGCCCCTTCTGCCGGAGGTTCGAGTCCTCCCTCGGACATGGATGTGTGTGTTGTTCTTAGCATAAGTTAGTTTAAGTAGTGTGTAAATCTAGGGACGGATGACCTAAGGACTTTGGTCCCTTAGTAATTCACACACATTTGAACATTTTTGATGTCTGTGACGTACCGTTGTGCCGTCATCGTTCTCTCAACAACTACTAGCGACGACCTTAAGTAATATCTGATGGCTCTCCACACCATGACTCTGCGAATAACACAGCTACGCCTCTCCAAAACAATGGAACAGTAGGGCATCACCCGAGCTCGCTGAAGATGGTCATCTACATCTACATCTACATTTATATTCCGCAAGCCACCCAAAGGTGTGTGGCGGAGGGCACTTTACGTGCCGCTGTCATTACCTCCATCTCCTGTTCCAGTCGCGTATGGTTCGCGGGAAGAACGACTGTCTGAAAGCCTCCATGCGCGCTCTAATCTCTCTAAGTTTACATTCGTGATCTCCTCAGGAGGTATAAGTAGGGGGAAGCAATATATTCGATACCTCATCCAGAAACGCACCCTCTCGAAACCTGGCGAGCAAGCTACACCGCGATGCAGAGCGCCTCTCTTGCAGAGTCTGCCACTTGAGTTTGTTAAACATCTCTGTAACGCTATCACGGTTACCAAATAACCCTGTGACGCACTGCGCCGCTCTTCTTTGGATCTTCTCTATCTCCTACGTTAACCCGATCTGGTACGGATCCCACACTGATGAGAAATACTCAAGTATAGGTCGAACGAGTGTTTTGTAAGCCACCTCCTTTGTTGATGGATTACATTTTCTAAGGACTATCCCAATGAATCTCAACCTGGTACCCGCCTTACCCACAATTAATTTTATATGATCATTCCACTTCAAATCGTTCCGCACGCATACTCCCAGATATTTTACAGAAGTAACTGCTACCAGTGTTTGTTCCGCTATCATATAATCATACAATAAAGGATCCTTCTTTCTATGTATTCGCAATACATTACATTTGTCTATGTTAAGGGTCAGTGGCCACTCCCTGCACCAAGTGCCTATCCGCTGCAGATCTTCATGCATTTCGCTACAATTTTCTAATGCTGCAACTTCTATGTATACTACAGCATCATCCGCGAAAAGCCGCATGGAACTTCCGACACTATCTACTAGGTCATTTATATATATTGTGAAAAGCAATGGTCCCATTACATTCCCCTGTGGCACGCCAGAGGTTAGTATAACGTCTGTAGACGTCTCTCCATTGATAACAACATGCTGTGTTCTGTTTGCTAAAAACTCTTCAATCCAGCCACACAGCTGGTCTGATATTCCGTAGGCTCTTACTTTGTTTACCAGGCGACAGTGCGGAACTGTATCGAACGCCTTCCGGAAGTCAAGAATGCTGCAACGGCCGTGGTAGTGGAGCACCGCGATGCACCGGTGAACACAATACGACGTCGTTCATCAGCATTCCATGCTTCCCGGTGTCGATATTGTTGAGTGGTACTTAAGTAAATAATTTAGTGAAATCAAAGTGAACTAGAAATTAGAATATAAATGGAAAACTTGGTTTAGTTTAGAGAGTTACATACTGGCATTCAGCGGGCAGAACAGCAGAACAGAAGAGACAATGACCGTGAAGTCAGCAAGTTCCACATAAGCGGGCACTGTCGATTCAGCCGTCAGGGCATCGCCCGACCGGCTCACGTGTTTCTCAGTTGTCGCATGTGAGCAAAGGCCCTCGCCTACATTCCAAGAGCCAATGACCGACGTTAAGAAGATTCTTCGAGAAGCTTTCCAACGTGACGGAAGAGGCAATGACTCGCTCACGTGTTTCTCAGTCGTCACATGCGATCAGAGGCCCCCGCCTACATTCCAAGAGCCAATGACCGACGTTAAGAAGATTCTTCGAGAAGCTTTTCAACGTGACAGAAGAGGCAATGGCCGTGAAGTCGTTCACCTCCAGTGAACTGAAGTGAATAAATACGCGAGACGCGGTGGGCCTGATAGATGAAGACAGATGAAGACGGGGACGAAGACAAAGACGGAGACGGGGACGGAGACGAAGACGAGAGACGAAGGAAGAAAAGAAGAGTAACAGTAGTTTTCAGTCAGTTTCGGTGCTGAAGACCGTCATGCACAGTCGCACGAAGTCCGCCGCTGTAATGGACTAGCAAGCAGCAGCCGCGGCGCCAGAAGACAGAAGTTAAAAGGTATTTGAAGTCTGATTTTTACGTACCCAGGTGACTCGTGAGGACGGGAAGGAGACGGCCTCACCTCAGCAGTCACCTGTGAGCTGGGATGAAGACCTGACAGCCGAAGACTGGCAAGCGGGAGTCCATGGTTCGAGTTCGGGACACTGGCCTTGCCCTGCCCCGCCGCTCCGCTGGTCGACGCACAACACACGCGGCCGCTTAGAGAAGAGAAACACTGGGACGCCACATCCAAGGTATCACCATCCGATGCACGACTTCGCTTGCCATAATTAAACGGGCCACCTCACGCTGCGCGTCTCCAGTCAACTAGGCGAGACGGCGACACGAGATACACACCGCTACGCGTAATCAGACGCCGCCGCCGCCGCCGCCGCCGCTGCCGCAGCAGAAGACTTCACAAACGACACAGCTGCTGCTCTCCGAACCAGAACATCCCGTAAGATACAGTTGTACAAATCTTCAATAAATGTTATCTTATGTAAAAATGATGTTTCATTCGACCTCATACCCAAGCCAAGGAAGAACCCACCCTGCCCACATGTTATTAAGAGAGAAAAGTTAATTTATTTAATATTTTCACCCTGACAGAATGCTTTAGAATGCACATCCTGACAATTGACAGCATGAAAAGAGAAAACCCAGTTACATTTGATGTCAGAAGCCGTTTTAGTTGGTACATTGAGTGACAGAAGTGTCCCATTTAGTAACACAACTGTTACATTTGGTGTTACATTTGGTGTCAGAGAAAAAACCCTTGGCTCAATATGAGGTGTGAATGACAGTCACTGAAGGTCCACAGTTAGTATTGTTTAATGTGTGAAAGGATAGAGGTTTGCAGAGCAGTCGTAATATTTTTTTTTATTTTGAAGTGTGTTTTCTCTTGATTTTAAGAGTTTGTCGGAAATATTTAAACATCTTTTAAATTCAGTATAGGAAGATTGTGTAACTAATAGTTTGTAAAATGATGACACGAAATCGTACAAAGTCAGAGTCAGCACCACAAGCGGTTTCTACTGAGGAAGCTATTCAGATCTTAGTTAATCAAATAGTCGCTACGGTCGCAGGTTCGAATCCTGTCTCGGGCATGGATGTGTGTGATGTCCTTAGGTTAGTTAGGTTTAATTAGTTCTAAGTTCTCGGCGACTGATGAACTCAGAAGTTAAGTCTCATAGTGCTCAGAGCCATTTTTTCTCTCCACACTGTTATATGGGCTGAGGGCATACAGGACTGCAAGAAGCTGTTCCGTTCATACGTCTGATGTGATCGTTAAGCCCCCTTCCCTTCATCCGTAACAACACCAACACTATACAGGCTTACGCTTCAGTCATTCATAAGTCGAAGGTGCGCGCTTGAAACTTCATAATAGGCCTACGACAAACAACATTCTCTGGGAGTCTGTTCAGGGCGACAATACTAGATTTCTGTATTGGCATCCAACATTCATTTTCCAGGAACTGTGCTGACTTCTGACATCAATGTAGGTACTTATAAAAACAAAAAAACATTAAAATAAGCAGACAGAACAGTAAAGGAGGAAAGATAATAAGACCATAAAAGTTCCGTCGTCGACGAGATCATTAGTGGCATAGCATGATTTTGGACTGGGGAAGGATGGGAAAGGAATTATTCACACCGTCATTGTCCGACCAAAGTATAACATTCCGGGTTAACTGCAATGGTGGCAGTACCCTGGCCTCTAAGGCTCCTTGATGCAGTGGCTACTCTCTATATACAGGGTGCTACAAAAAGGGACGGCCAAACTTTCAGGAAACATTCCTCACACACAAATAAAGGAAAGATGTTATGTGAACATATGTCCGGAAACGCTTAATTTCCGTGTTAGAGCTCATTTTAGTTTCGTCAGTATGTACTGTACTTCCTCGATTCACCGCCAATTGGCGCAATTGAAGGAAGGTAATGTTGACTTCGGTGCTTGTGTTGACATGCGACTCATTGCTCTACAGTAATAGCATCAAGCACATCAGTACGTAGCATCAACAGGTTAGTGTTCATCACGAACGTGGTTTTGCAGTCATTGCAATGTTTACAAATGCGGACTTGGCAGATGCCCATTTGATGTATGGATTAGCACGGGGCAATAGCCGTGGCGCGTTACGTTTGTATCGAGATAGATTTCCAGAACGAAGGTGTCCCGACAGGAAGACGTTCGAAACAATTGATCGGCGTCTTAGGGAGCACGAAACATTCCACTCTATGATTCGTGACTGGGGAAGACCTAGAACGACGAGGACACCTGCATTGGACGAGGCAATTCTTCGTGCAGTTGACGATAACTCTAATGTCAGCGTCAGAGAAGTTGCTGCTGTACAAGGTAACGTTGACCTCGTCACTGTATGGAGAATGCTACGGCAGTACAAGTTGTTTCCGTACCATGTACTGCGTGTGCAGGCACTATCAGCACTTCTGCGAATGGTTCATCCAACTATGTGTCATTCCTCATTTCAGTGCCAATGTTCTCTTTACGGATGAGGCATCATTCCAACTTGATCAAATTGTAAATTTTCACAATCAACATGTGTGGGCTGACGAGAATCCGCACGCAATTGTGCAATCACGTCATCAACACAAATTTTCTGTGAACGTTTGGGCAGGCATTGTTGATGATGTCCTGATTGGGCCCCATGTTCGTCCACCTACGCTCAATGGAGCACGTTATCATGATTTCATACGGGATACTCTACCTGTGCTGCTGGAACATGCGCCTTTACAAGTACGACACAACATGTGGTTCATGCACGATGGAGCTCCTGTACATTTCAGTCGAAGTGTTCGTACGCTTCTCAACAACAGATTCGGTGACCGATGGATTGGTAGAGGCGGACCAATTCCATGGTCTCCACCCTCTCCTGACTTCAACCCTCTTGACTTTCATTTATGGGGGCATTTGAAAGCTCTTGTCTACGCAACCCCGTTATCAAATGTAGAGACTCTTCGTGCTCGTATTGTGGACGGCTGTGATACAATACGCCATTCTCCAGGGCTGCATCAGCACATCAGAGATTCCATGCGAAGGAGGGTGGATGCATGTATCCTCGTTAACGGAGGACATTGTGAACATTTCCTGTAACAAAGTTTTTGAAGTCACGCTGGTACGTTGTGTAGCTGTGTGTTTCCATTCCATGATTAATGTGATTTGAAGAGAAGTAATAAAATGAGCTCTAACGTAGAAAGTAAGCGTTTCCGGACACATGTCCGCATAACATATTTTCTTTCTTTGTGTGTGAGGAATGTTTCCTGAAAGTTTGGCCGTACCTTTTTGTAACACCCTGTATACATATGTGGGTACTACCAGTGGCAATGACTGTAAGGCTATGTGACACTGAAAATACTACCGAGAATCTGCCTGGAGGAACTGTGCATGAGCTAATTATTTTATACCACCTCCAAGCGAAACGAGTTTTAGTGGTAATTACGCATCCTTTGTCACACAGTGTCGAAGGTTGACAGCAGCGCGTGACACGACGGAGAATTAAATCGAGAAACTAAGCAGACTTACTAAAGGCGCATCTTATCGAAGTACAGAAACTTACTCCGAACGTATAGTAAGATAAAACACACAAATAATGTTCCATATTTAAATCTTAAGAAGTCCAAGTGTAAACGAGTAGGAGGTGGAGGACATATTGTAAAACCTCTAATTGTCAGATAACATGAAGGGACAGCTAGTACACAATTGGAGGGAAACTACCTGTAACAATCATAAAAGAGTACAGCAGATTTCTTGTCGGTACGTCATTTCTTACAGGCATTATTGAGGGAAAACTAGAATCTTTTTCTGAAGTTGTGGTTGGTAACTCAAATAGAGTTCAGGGCCGGCCGGTGTGGTCGAGCGGTTCTAGGCGCTTCAGTCTGGAACCTCGCGACCGCTACGTTCGCAGGTTCGAATCCTGCCTCGGGCATGGATGTGTGTGATGTCCTTAGGTTAGTTAGGTTTAAGTGGTTGTAAGTTCTGGGGGACTGATGACCGTAGAAGTTAAGTCCCATGGTACTCGGAGCCATTTGAACCATTTGAACCGTTGTTGTTGTCAGTGTGGAGATGTGTGCCGTTATGTTACCGACACTAGCCTATACAGAGTAATATCTGATATCGGGTGAACTGTAACTTCATAAATCATCACAATCCACTTTACATGGAACTTACACTGTGTAGTGAGATAACCTTCTCGTTCTCCACTTTGAGGAAGGAAGGTGAGAATATTCGTGAGATCATCTGACAGATGGCAAGGAGGAGAGAATCCTCGTGAGATTCAAGAGACAAAACATTTTCGTCTGTATTTTAATTCTGTCCCACTGGAATATAGTAATAATGTTTCTGGTATAGCGTTTCGTGAGTGGATATTTTAACTTGTATCAGGAAGTATTATTTCCGGGTGTTGGCAACAAAATCGATGGAGACAAGCCACTTCATAGCAGGACCAATACGTGATCCTAATTGCACTGTGAAACATACAGTGTCAGCAGAATTTACCCCTGCCTCAGGAATAGCTTTTTCTTGACAAAACAGTCCAATGGAAGCTCGGAATGATTGGCATGCACGTCAGACCTTTGGTAGTGTCCTGCTCACAACTCCGCAAAGTTCACTGTGAAGTTCGCAAAAAAGAGACTGAAACATGAATGAATAGATGAATATGGGGTGTCCTGCTCACAAGTTCATTGTGAGGTTCGCAACAAAGAGACTGAAACATGATTAAACAGATTAATACGCCTCTCTATCGAATAATGATTTAGATAATGATTACCGTCGCATTTTTCTCTGGCAGTGTATGCTGTCCTCGGTACAGCATGAGAAACACCTGGAAAGGATGGTGGCGGTAGTAACGTGGTATGGAAAGATTTCATGTTAGATTAGCGTATGGAGCTTCTCATACTCATTGTTGGTCGTCCGCGTGCTGTTCTAAACATGTTATACGAAGTTGCGCTACTGCGACAAAATTCACGTTTTATAGGGTTCCGCTACATCCAAGTTGAGAACTAATGCATGAGAGTTTAACGAGAAGACACTGGAGAGAAGACTTCGTGCCTATCACCCGGCATCGACACTCTTGATGATCCTGTGCAAGCCTTTCTTCATAATAAGATCAAATTTCAACAAGTTTATTAAACAAAAACCACAGATCAAAATGCAGTAAAGTGATGGGCAGATACAAAATCATCTCATGAACTGCCCAAATAATGGTCCAAAAATGGGTAGAGCGACGGGTCGTAACACATCTGAAATGTAACGTCCACTGTTCAAAGTGCCGTCAATGTGAAGAAGAGGTGACCGAGACGTGTAACCAATGGCACCCCATACCATCACGCCAGGTGATACGCCAGTATGGCGATGACGATTACACGCTTCCAATGTGCGTTCACGCGATGTCGCCAAACACGGATGTGACCATCATGATGGTGTAATCAGAACCTGAATTCATCCGAAAAAATGATGTTTTGCCATTCGTGCACCCAGGTTCGTTGTTGAGTACACCACCGCAGGCGCTCCTGTCTGTGATGCAGCGTCAAGGACAACCGCAGCCATGGTCTCCGAGCTGATAGTCCATGCTGCTGCAAACGTCGTCGAACTAGATGGTTGTTGACTTGCAAACGTCCCCATCTATTGACTCAGGGATCAAGAAGTGGCTGCACGATCCGTTACAGCCACGCGGATAAGATGGCTGTCATCTCGACTGTTATTGATACGAGATTGTTGGGATCCAGCACGGCGTTCCGTATTACCCTCCTGAACCCACCGATTCCATATTCTGCTAACAGTCGTTGTATCTCGACCAACGCGAGCAGCAATGTCGCGATACGATAAACCGCAATCGCGATAGGCTACAATCTGACCTTTATCAAAGTCGGTCTCGTGATGGTACGCATTTCTCCTCCTTACTCGAGGCATCACAACAACGTTTCACCAGGCAACGCCAGTCAACTGCTGTTTGTGTATGAGAAATCGGTTGGAAACTTTCGTCATGTCAGCACGTTGTAGGTGTCGCCACCGGTTCCAACCTTGTGTGAATGCTCTGAAAAGCTAATCATTTGCATATCACAGCATCGTCTTCCGGTCGGCTAAATTTCACGTCTGCAACACGTCATCTTCGTGGTGTAGCAATTTTAATGGCCAGTAGTGTGTTTGCTGGCACTGGAAATGGTAAATAATCATCCCAATCATTATGGTGTCCATTCACGTAGATGCTCGACATCCTACCAATAATAATATGTACATGCTCAGTCCTACGAGTAGCTCGTGGATGGAATGGGTTATTCTTTAGTTTTTGAACCAATGGTAAGTGACACAATTGGTTCATCAAGACCGACATGAAGTTAGTACCTTGGTCTGTGATTAGTTTCTTGGATACCAAATATCAGCAGCCACTCATTTAATATGCCCTGCGCCACTGTCGTTTCTTGATGGTCCAGAATAGCGATCAATGCAATATATCATGATTAATGATAAATAATAGTCAGAACGTAACTGTTTCCTACTGTCATCTGGCTACAAGATTCTGAAATATCCATTCCTCTCGTTCGAAAATATTTCGTTACCACTGTCAAAATTTGTGCCTGCGCTTGCTAATGGTTCAGAGCCTCTCGCTGTGCACGCAGTACATAATTATTTATGTACTGACCTATGTGTCTGTTCCTTGTACTCCACCAGTAATGCTCTACTGATCTTCAATCCCCATCATGCATCACCCGACTCAAAACAAACTATAACACCTGGCTGGAAGTGTTATATGATAGTGGAAACTCCTCCTCACAATCCAGAAAGATGAATACCTGACTCAACGTGTAACCCTCTTTCACGGAAATGCTATACACATTTTTTGTAACTGTGTTAGTAACTGCGCAAAGTCGGCGAAACCCTTCCACTAATTTTCTGTGATATTTGGCCAACCCCAAGAATTATTGTAAATCCTTACATGTTTGTGGGGCTGAGAGACCCCCACTGCTTGCTCCAAATTTGTGTCTGTTGTTACCTCTTTCCGACTAATCGCATGCCTAAATAACTCACTTATTCCAGGGAAAAATGACACCTTTTCGTACTCAAAGTAAGATGAGAGGTCTGTATTTTCATAAACACTTACCTTAACTGCTGTATACGGTATGTTCCTCCATATTTCTCAAAAACACATATATCGTCGAGGTGTCGAGGTTTCAAACTCCTCGACATTCCATCCAACAATCTCTAAAATGTGATGGGCCCATTTTTCAACATGAATGGCGTCACTGATACGGGAAATGAGGCTAAAGGACTGAAAAAGCAGTTCTTCAACTGTTGATACCTGCTCAAACGTACCGTTGAGAAGTACTGGCACTGCCCCAAGCTATCAACGGTTTCAATAATGTTGAGTATCAGGTATGTATGTTTTATTGTTTTTCTATTCTAGTGGCAATAGTTACAACTAAATCTATACTTATTTGTTGAGGCTGCAGACTTTTTGGGTACCACGACGATGATTTCTTCTCAAGGGCTAGTGTTCTCCTTTTTTATGCCATTGCTCAGTTGTTTAATGAAATCTTCCCCGTTGGAATTCTCTGTTGCCTTATGTGCGTTGTTGGTAATGGACCTTCAGGATTAACTAGATATTCGAACTCCAGTAATAATTCTTCAGTTCAATTATCCCTTCAAACGCTCTAACTTCAGATGTAAAGGGGCTGTGATGGAAGCTTGCCTCTTGCATATGACTACTGTCCACGTGTGATGTGGCCAAATCGTCTTCGTCCAAAACGTCTAAACGTGGTACCAACAGTTCTTTCGTTTGCTTCAACTCATTACTGCCAAAGGTATCTAAACTGACGGATACTACTCTCTCACTATCCATTTCCTGCATGCCTACAATAATTCTTCGTGTGGAACATCGTGATGCCTCAAAACCGTCATTCTTCTCTAGTGGTTCTATCACATACAACATGCTAAGAGGTAGTTTTCACCCAACATTACCTTTCCAAAACATTTTGTTCATATAGCAAGCGAATCTAGGGTTAGTGATTTTTTCCAAAGTTTAGCTGATTGTTTCCTTAAGGTAGAAAAACTTTGTGACAGTATTTCACTCGTAACAGTTTCTCTTAGTTGGAACGTTGTCCATCTGAGTTTCCCCGAACATCACCAAAGGTCAATATCGATATGATACTTGAACAAAACGACAAGCCTCTGGATTATACAGTAACCGACACTTAATTGAAACAAAGCTTATATGCACTCCAGAAGTCGTTCCACCCCATCATGGAAAGTTAATATATCTGTACCCAAGGACTTGACGTCACCATCTCACACCCCATGGAAAACTAAAGCACAGTGGATTTAATTGTTTCCTACTTGAGAGGTGCATACCACTGACACATGCGCCGTTGAGTCCAACAAAAATTTATAAATCTTACCCCTTATGATCGCTACTATGCCACGCTCAGCCTCTGAATATGTTTCTACAGGAATGAAATTTAATGGAAACGCCAACTGGCAGACTTGGGGTTCCCATTTGCAGTTAGCGCCTGATCATTCCACTACTCCGCCCCTTGCTTCTACAGTCCAGTTGTTGGTTCCCTACCATACAACACTTTTCACAATGCGGCTGACGGCACGGCCTTTGGATATGGCCTGCACAACCACTCCAGTAACACTTTACGTCATTAGATAAAATGTCTCACCTTTAGAGCACCACTGTTGCTATATCTGTCTCCTCCTGCTACATAGCTGTCCTAAAGGTGGTGTTTAAGTCCTTCAGGGCACCTGCTGAAAACCCTCCTACACATGTTGGGTGATAGATCCCACAGGAAAGCGAACAGAGCTCTACACTCCGCTTCCTGGAGAAGAACCTTATTCACTTCAGCATTTATCATTAACTCATAAGTATGTCCATTGAGTTTTCTTATTCTATGCGTTGCCTGACTTCTTGTCTATACTGCTCAAATGTCAGTGCGTTCTTTAATTCGCCACTACACCTAACACACTCTCTTGTCTTCCCTGTCAATCGCAGCTTAGCCTTTTGTAATAGCTTACAATCTGTCCAAACACCAATCTCTGTCGCTGCCTCCAGAACATCGAGCAAGGGCATTACATCATCGAATGGCTTGCCAGAAAAGAGAGTAATGAAACTAACGTTCACTGAATGCACCTAGGGAGTAGGCGATGCCCCAACTTCCTTCATAGAAACCATTTGCCTATGCATCTCTGCCCTTTCCGCCGATAATTTTCGTACCTAATTTACTGATAACTAAGTCGCCTCCTGCCAAAAACACACAGGATCCCAGACTCTGTCATCGTGAAACCTTTATTCCCAGTACTAAACGAAGTGTAATAAATGATAACACCAGGACAATATTCACCCATAATCATAGAATATTAGCTTACACCTTACGTGTAGTCATAAAATACTTTTAGTTGGTACACTTCACAGCATAATGGTCATAATGGCAGCATGAAAAAAACTTCACTCATACTGAATCACAACATAGTGCATCGTGGTCTAGTAGGTTCCCTTCCAGCACATTATCAGTTCTGGAATTTCCAGAAAATAGTGAAAGTCCACATGTTCATCAGCTTCTTAGGAACTTAAGTCAAGTAAAGATGACAAATCCACCTAGATCCCATCCTCAGCATATGAAAGTACGAGAAGAAAGCAAAACAGTTTGTCTACTCATCTCAGCATAACTCTCGATGCTGACCGCTAAGGCTGGTGTATGATGTTGGGTCCATATGCCAATGTGTGTCTCAGCTGTGCTTCTTACACCAAAATATAGAGGCCCAGGGCGAGTATCCTCTACAGTGTCATGGTTGAGCTGAGACAGCGGATTGATATCAAGACGCCATCCAGTGGTGGCTCAAGAACACGTCGTCAACAGCAACTCATTTCGTTAGAAAACCAGCTACAGCACTCACGGCGTCGTTCTGTAGACAGTAGTGCTCTGGCAACATGTGGATAGCAGCTGGCTGGAGGCTGGAACGGAACGTTGATGTTGGACACAGACGGCAGCACGTGCATCACCCTACCCTGCTCCGAAGCTCAGGACACGGCACACCTGACTACACAGAGACCTGCCATCATTGTTGCAGTGGAAGATAGTCCGATAGCCCACACTTCTGAAGTTGACCCTTGCAAGCAGAGGCGGAAAGCATCAGTTCCCCCGCTCAAGTATAGGCAGTTGGGCGGCTACATAGCTAAAGTCATCACCAACTGCCATCCAAGACAGAAGCCCAGTTGAGGCCGAAAACAGGCCAAAGGTGGCCCACCAGCTGCCAGAGCCAACTTCACAGAAGTGGGATTAAAACAAGAAGTGGGATAGTCACTGGTAGTCGGTGGTATCTTCCAAAGCCACGTCGCTTCATCACCTGGCGACAACCTTTCCAATGTTGAAGGTGCTGCCAGACACAGTGCCATGGCTAAAGTTGACAGGTATTGATACAGGTCCGGTGTTCACTTGTTTGTTGTTTGTGCGAAGGCAATGGTTACAAGCACGTACACCAAAAAAAGCAGCAATGTGTGCAGCAGTAATTCCCTGATTGTTTCACAAGAGAGAAAATTAGACTCTGATGCTGGTACCCAAAAATATTCGAATTCTTTTTTGTGTTTTAGAAACTTTTCCAGACAGATTTTTTACCAATGAATGCGATGTATTTTCTATGCCTTGTCTCCAGGAAGAATCACCGCTAACACGCCCGAGATCGTCTAAAATGAAATGATACTGTATTCATCAACACGAATTGTGAATAATATTCTTCCTTTTCATAGATATATTAATAACCTAGAATTCGCTATAACTTCTTTTTTATCAAATGAAGTAATAGCACATTCTGCTGCTAGTGTTAGAGGTCTGAAAGAGACTGATTCAACAGGGTTACACTCTCCGAAAGCGAACAAGTAGTTTCAGGGAATTGTCAATACCTCAATACCTGAAACATATGGTTTCTCTGTTTTGAACCTCAAATTGGTTCTTGCCTAATGCCAAGGTTCGTAATACACTATAAAACTCTCGTGCTTGATTGACAGGTTAGTCCACCACTATACTGTGTACTGGGTATGATTAGGATTTAGAAGTAGTGGAAAACTAATATCGTGTAAATCTGACACTGGCTACACCAAAGTGGACTGCAATAAACGATCAATGGGCATATGGGGCAAAATTCCAGGAACCGAGACGCCACCACTCGATGCGCAATCAATTGAGCTTGCTATATTATGCTAACATCTGCATCAGCATTTCTGAGATTCTGACATTACAGTATCCGCACCAAGCAATAACAACATCGCTCCAGAATTTCTGACGTCATCATATCACTGGCCTGTGAAGGCCACCACCACCCCGCACTCAAGCGCCCCTCGCATAACGCGCCCTCATTCGTCGCGGTATTGATTTGCAAGAGTTGTCGCCGCCATTGGCGCTGTTTTATTGACAATGTATGAACTGATGAAGCTTGTGGTTGTGATATCACTCGTATTTTACGTTCATATGTATGATATCTGTCGACTCATACTGCTGGCGTGCAATATCTTCCTCCGCCGCTCTCGAGCTATTTATTAGTGAATGCGCGAGCGCCGTCATTTCTACGCTGTCTGCACGAACGTCCAGAGCTCACGTGTTCAATTGACGAGACATTTGTGTTGAGAAAACAAGACTAACAAGAAAAGACTACTTGCTGTAAACATCTATTACAGAAATGTACTCACAGCTGTCTACAACATGAATGGAAAGCTATGACAACGCAGGAGAGCATGAGTGTGGCCAGGATGAACATTGTTCAACAAATAATGGTAATGCAGCAGAATGGCCAGAAGATACATTACGTGACTGGGCAGACCAACACAACGTGGTGTATATTCTGGAATTGTATACCCCTTTAAAAATGTTTACCTAGTCTCCCACCACGAAAGAAAGTGTAACAGCAAATAATAGCAATGCAATACCTGGGCAGACACTGGCTGTAGTTACTGGAGAGGTCTCTCAGTAAGTATTTCTCCATCTATAGTTATTATTAACATGCGTGTGTGACGTTGTACTTGTGGTTTTGTTATCACACTGAAGAGCCAAAGGAACTGGTACACCTGCCTAATATCGTGTGGGGTCCCCAAGAGCACGCGAAAGTGCTGCTACACGACGTGTCATGGACTCGACTAATGTCTGAAGCAGTACTGGAGGGAACTGACACCATGAATCCTGCACGGCTGTCCATAAATCCGTAAGAGTACTAGGGGGCGGAGATCTCATCTTAACAGCACGTTGCAAGGATTCCAGATATGCTGAATAATGTTCATGTCTGGGGTGTTTGGTGGCTAGCAGAAGTGTTTAAACTAAGAAGAGTGCTCCTGGAGCCACTCTGTAGTGATTCTGGACGCGTGGTGTGTTGCATTGTCCCGCTGGACATGAATGGATCCAGGTGATCAGACAGGATGCTTACGTACAAGTCTCCTGAAAGAGTCGTATCTAGATGTATCAAGTGTCCCATGTCACTTCAATTGTACATCCCCCACACCATTACAGAGAATCTACCAGGTTGAAAAGTCCCCTACTAACATTCAGGGTCCATGGATTCATGAGGTTGTGTCAGTACGCGTACACGCCCATCGGCTCAATACAACTTGAAACGAGGTTTGTCGACCAGGTAACATGTTTCCAGTCATCAGCAGTCGAATATCGGTGTTGACAGGCCCAGGCGAGGCGTGAAACTTTGTGTCGTGAAGTCATTAAGGGTACACGAGTAGGCCTTCGACACTGAAATCGCATTTCGATTATGTTTTGTTGAATGGTTCGTACACTGTCACTTGTTGATGACCCATCATTGAAATCTGCAGCAATTTTCGAAAGGGTTGCACATCTTTCACGTTGAACAATTCGCTTCAGTTCTCGTTGCTCCCATTCTTGCAGGATCTTTTTCCGTCTGCAGCGAAAAATCTCCTCTTTATCGCTACCTCGGAGATACTGTGTTCCATCACTCATGCGCCGACTATAATACCACGTTCAAGTTGACTTATACCTCAATAACCTGCCATTGTAGCAGCAGTAATCGGTCTAACAACTGCGCCAGACACTTGTTGTCTTGTATAGGCGTTGCCGAACGCAGTGCCGTTTTCTTCCTGTTTACGTATCTCTGTATTGGAATACGCATAGATATACCAGTTTCTCAGTCGCTTCAATGTATTACAGCACTAGTAGAGCTACGATTGGACCAGGACATGAAGGTGCTCCACACGTCAAAATAACCAGAACGGGACACAGAGGTGTTCACAGCAACAGCAGCAAAAGTCCACAAGTGTGTATAGCAATCAGGAGGATATTGTTCTCCACACAAGAATAGATTGTAAACATATCGCAATGTAAATAGAAATGTCGCATAAAATGTTTTTTTTTAATATTTTCCCTTCATTTTCCGTCCAATCACTCAATTACAGCACAAACACGTGTGGTTTTTGAAGTGCCAGCATCTGAACTGTTTCTTAGTACAGGCAAGCCACGTGGATGATGGTAGAACAGCACGTAAATATAGGGTGTAGTCACTGACAGATACGACTAATGCTAGACACACGGGAACATTCTTGTGATGATAACAACAACTTTAGATGGTAAGGTAACGTGGTACCGAGCAGACGGCCTGCACTGAACACAGTGTGAAAGCCTTGCCTTTGACTCGGAGGCGCTGAGCCTACTGCCAGATACTGCCAGATGTTAGTAAGCCACGCAACGTGATATTCAATTTTCTGTGCTTGTCATCACTTCTTAATAACAGATGCACCTGCGACTTCAGCACGCCGCTCCACAGCTAAAAACACAAGACACCTAGAAAACTTTATTGTCTTAAAATGTTTTAACCAGTCGTGCATTTGATAACAGGCGTCTCTCCGTGACATATACCTGTGTAATTAGCGCTAGACCACCTATGATCCTACTTAATGACAGTATTCAAGGATATATATGTTGACAACAAGGACCATTATCCTGCATTTACTACCGAAGAACATACACACATCAAGAAAAGCTTTGCATCATCTCGGTTCCGAGAGTTCCGAAACCTGAACAGAAAATTCGAATAGAAATCAACATAAACATCATTTCTGCCGTTTTTATTGCTCATGAAAACCACACATTGCATGTTGTACCACCATGCAGCAAGACCTTCAAAATTGGTGGTCCAGATTGCTGCAACAATCAGTACCTCTAATACCCAGTAGCACTTCCTCTTGCATTGATGCATGCCTGTATTCGGCGTGGCATAGTATCCATAAGGGAGTGTTGGTCCAGATTGTCCCACTCCTCAACGGCGATTCGGTGTTGATCCCTCAGAGTGTTTGGTGGTTCACGTTGTCTATAAACAGCCCTTTTCAATCTATCCCAAGCATGTTCGATAGGGTTCATGCCTAGAGAACATGCTGACCGCGCTAGTCGGGCGATGTCGTAATTCTGGAGGAAGTCATTCACAAGATGTGCACGATGTGGGCGCGAATTGTCGTCCATGAAGACGAATGCCTCGCCAGTATGCTACCAATATGGTTGCACTGTCGGTCGGAGGATAGCATTCACTTATCCTGCAGCCATTACGGCGCCTTCCATGATCACCAGCGGCGTACGTCGGCCCCACATAGTGCTATTTCGAAACAGCATGGGACCTCCACCCCGTAGCACTCGCTGGACGGTGTGTCTAAGGCTTTCAGCCAGACCGGGATGCCTCCTAACACGTTTCCGACGATTGTCTGATTGAAGATATATGCGACACGCATTGCTGAAGAGAACATGATGCCAATGCTGAGCGGTCCATTCGGCATGTTCTAGGGCCCATCTGTACCGCGCTGCATGGTGTCGTGGTAGTAAAGATGGACCTCGCCGTGGATGTCGGGAGTGAAGTTGCGTATCATGCAGCCTATTGCGCGCAGTTTGAGTCGTAACACGACGCCTTGTGGCTGCACGAAAAGCATTACATAACATGGTGGGGCCGCTCGCTGTGACCGAGCGGTTCTAGGCGCTTCAGTCCGGAACCACGCTGCTCCTACGGTCGCAGGTTCAAATCCTGCCTCGGGCATGGATGTGTGTGATGTCATTAGGTTAGTTAGGTTTAAGTAGTTCTAAGTCTAGGGGACTGATGACCTCAGACGTTAAGTACCATAGTGCTTAGAGTCATTTGAACAATTTTTAACATGGTGGCGTTTCTTTCAGGGTTCCTCCGAGCCATAGTCTGTAGGTACGATGATGCACTGCAGTAGTAGCCTTTGGGCGGCCTCGGTGAGGCATGTCATAGACGGCTCCTATCTCTCTGTATCTCCTCCATGTCCGAACAACATCGCTTTGATTCACTTCTAGACACCTCGACACTTCACTTCTTGAGTGCCATTCTTGGCACAAAGTAACAATGCGGACACGATTGAACCGCGGTATTGACCGTCTAGGCATGGCTGAACTACAGCCAACACGAGCCGTGTATCTCCTTCCTGGTGGAATGACTGGAACTGATAGGCTGTCGAACCCCCTCCGTCTAATAGGTGCTGCTCATGCATGATTGTTTACATCTTTGGGAGGGTGTAGTGACATCTCTGACACAGTCAAAGAGACTGTGTCTGTGATAAAATATCCACAGTCAACGTCTATCTTCAGAAGTTCTGAGAACTGTGGTGATGCAAAACTTTTTTTGATGTTTGTAGAAACTGATGTGTCGACAGAAGTGCCGACACAGTGTTATTTTGAGGGGGCCGATATGCATGCTATAAGCTCACGCAGAATATCTTGAAGTCTGAAACAGGACTCTCAATGAATTGCTATAAAGAAAAGTACGTTGCTTTTGGAATACTTAACTTTAATCCATCCTTGTTGTATACATCGTTCTTGTTGAGACATGCTTTAGACGATAATTATCAATTGCTATGTAAGGCTAATGGCGCCTTGCTAGGTCGTAGCCATGGACTTAGCTGAAGGCTATTCTAACTATCTGCTCGGCAAAGGAGCGAGGCTTCGTCAGTGTAGTCGCTAGCAATGTCGTCCGTACAACTGGGGCGAGTGCTAGTCCGTATCTCGAGACCTGCCTTGTGGTGGCGCTCGGTCTGCGATCACACAGTGGCGACACGCGGGTCCGATATGTACTAATGGACCGCGGCCGATTTAAAACTACCACCTAGCAAGTGTGGTGTCTGGCGGTGACACCACATTATCTGCTCAGCTAATGAGCAATGCTTCGTCAGTGTAGTCGCTAGCAATGTCGTCCGTACAACTGGGGCGAGTGCTAGTCCGTATCTCGAGACCTGCCTTGTGGTGGCGCTCGGTCTGCGATCATACAGTGGCGACACGCGTGTCCGATATGTACTAATGGACCGTGGCCGATTTAAAACTACCACCTAGCAAGTGTGGTGTCTGGCGGTGACACCACAGAAACCTTCTTAGTATTGAAGATAACGGTGAACTGGCAATAGGGGTCAGCGTTCTCCTTTTTTCTTTTCTTTTTTTTATTATGTCTCGAACAGTATGTATCTACGATGATCGCTAAGTAGATCACCCAGTTGTGAGTCAAAGGATAAAGTTGAGACGTATGTCAACATGCCCTCCTGCAAGGCACTGTAAGTATTAACAATGATGGTGATAAAGGATTTAGACAAAAAATAAATGTTCTTAGTAATTATTTTCCTTGCAAACTAGATGATGTCATTACAACACCAGCCACTTGATGTGGAAATAATGATATTCAGTCAAACTTACAGTTTAAATAACAGTAGCTGCAATATTGTAAGTGTCAGCATGATATCGAATCAGGAGTTCCACCCAGTGGTGGTATTCGAGAACACTCTATAGATTAATGGTACCGACCATGTGTCAGTGCATCAATGCTGATTTTAGTCTTTTCCATGGAAAAGTTTACTCTCCATCGGTAACAATGTGTGATAATACAATCCCTGCAGGGGACTTCCCTGGAACAGTTACAATATTTAATAATAGACAGATCATAAATCTCCAGGACCAAACTTTTAAGAATTTAATGTATACCAACTATGCAATACAGCATGATGTAGGGTGTCGACTAAGGTGGCAGCCATATGTCCACCTATTCTGTGAGTTACTGTGGAGTAATCTGCTTTTCTCTACTCATCGAAAGAAACCACAACTGACCTCTACGATTCACGCTCTGCATTGACGGAGGCAGAAATACACGATTCGCTTTTGCAAGGCGTGGGCATACAAATAAAACAAGTTGATGGGCTATATATGCATTAATTATTTCCCTATGAAAGCCCCCTCATCCTAATGTAAACAAATGCTTGCCACCATTACCGAGATGAAGAAACAACCTCAACATAAGCAAACACATCTTGAGGGGATTTGCTTCTAGCACGTACATATATTTTCAAAAACCCTATTTCAACCAAAATACCTACTATCAAATGAACTTTTTTATGGCATAAATGGAGTAACCTGCCTGACACACAGCAGAAACAGTGATATTCCACTACATGAGAAAGCAAAACCAAACAGTGTATTCATATATGACAACGTCGAAGTGGACAACCAGGATCCGGTAAAGAGTTTTGTTTTGTTTCGGCAATTATGTGGAAGCCGATGTCTTTTGTTGGAGGTAGACATATTCCAAAGCTGTTGCTAAGAACGCCGGCCGGTGTGGCCGTGCGTTTCTACTCGCTTCAGTCTGGAACCGCATGACCGCTACGGTCGCAGGTTCGAATCCGGCCTCGGGCATGGATGTGTGTGATGTCCTTAGGTTAGTTAGGTTTAGGTAGTTCTAAGTTCTAGGGCACTAATGACCACAGATGTTAAGTCCCATAGTACTCAGAGCCACTTGAACCATTTTTTGTTGGTAAGGGATACGGTGAACCTTATCATCATATTAAAACTGGACAACATAAATTTTAAATGTATTTACCAACTGCGTGTAGGACTTGACATGACATTCAATGAATTTTTTAACATATGTGAGGACTGCTGGAATCACATGCTCTATGGCTTTCTGGTTATTTATCAAGTGAGGTAATTCAGTGATGGTTGGTATATTTATACTACCAAGAGTTTTTACCTAAATGATACTGCAAGAATGTGCAGCTTCACTGGTCACGTGTAGACTAAGGACAAATTTCTACATGTGTTGCACAGTTGTCCATATTCTCTAAATCATATACATCTATACATAAATGGAAAAATCGTGGAATTCAACACAAAATTAATAGAACTGGAAAGCCTTATGTAGGCAGTAGCTAGAAAAGGTGCGATTTTGAATAGCGAAAATTATCGCGGCAACAGATGTGAGATAGTTTCGGAGTAGATATATGTAAGTTGTATACCATCACAAAACCGATTTAGTATATATCATGTATCAGTATAGTACTTATACAATGGTATGTCACCAATAAAGCATAAAGACACAAATTACGATTGGTAAAACTAGAACAGTAGCAACGTGACCAGTCTCCTCCGGAAACGTCAAATTGTACCTCCCGGATGAGATAAAAGTTTATGATGGGTTGGGTTGTTTGGGGAAGGAGACCAGACAGCGAGGTCATCGGTCTCATCGGATTAGGGAAGGACGGGGAAGGAAGTCGGACGTGCCCTTTCAATGGAACCATCCTGGCATTTGCCTCGAGCGATTTAGGGAAATCACGGAAAACCTAAATCAGGATGGCCGGACCTGGGGTTGAACTGTCGTCCTCCCGAATGCGAGTCCAGTGTGGTACCCACAGCGCCACCTCTCTCGGTAAAGTTTATGATGAAATATTACGTATGTGGTGGTGGTTAGTGTTTGACGTCCCGTCGACAACGAGGTCATTAGAGACGGAGCGCAAGCTCGTGTTAGGGAAGGATTGGGAAGGAAATCGGCCGTGCCCTTTCAAAGGAACCATCCCGGCATTTGCCTTAAACGATTTAGGGAAATCACGGAAAACCTAAATCAGGATGGCTGGAGACGGGATTGAACCGTCGTCCTCCCGAGTGCGAGTCCAGTGTGCTAACCACGCTCGGTATTATGTATGTCCAACGCGCATAGGAAAGGCAACACCTCAAATAGCCGAGCGAAAGGCTCAATTAGTAACAAATAGGAGAATATAATTAAAACTGCCGGCCAAAGTGGCCGAGTGGTTCTAGGCGCTACCGTCTCGAACCGCGCGACCGCTGCGGTCGCAGGTTCGAATCCTGCCTCGGGCATGGATGTGTGTGATGTCCTTAGGTTAGTTAGGTTGAAGTAGTTCTAAGTTCTGGGTGACTGATGACTTCATAAGTTAAGTCCCATAGTGCTCAGAGCCATTTGAACCATTTTAATTAAAACTGTGTTAGCTGCTGCGCATAGCGCAGTCAAAGGCAAAGCGTACAAGACTGAAATACGTGCCTTTGTAGCATGTAGATAATAATGACCCAAATAAAATCATAGAACAGTTACAACAACTCACACCATCAGCCGCTGCAGGGAATAGAGGTCACATAAAAGAAATCATATGAATAGTTTCAGAGCTTCGAGAAGGAAGTATCATGGATTAACTGTGGATATTGTTGTTCATGAGCTCCACAAAGCCAGTGTACAAAAGTTTCTCATGCAGAAATGTTATAACACGAGTTTATGGCATGCTGATCTCGTAGATAAGTAAGAATATTCATGATCTAATAAAGTTTTCAAGTTCATTATAATGGACATTATACATTTTTCAAATTCGCGTTGTCTCTGCCTGTGAAAGTAAAGACAGGGAAGATGGTTGTGCAGATGTTTGAATCACTGCTGCAGAATAGAACGAAACGGTGTCCTGACGAACTTAAAACCGACCATAGAAGCGAACTTTGCAACAGGAGTTTCAAAGCGGTATAATGTGGAATAAACACTACACAACATTGGTTCAAATGGCTCTGGCACTATGGGACCTAACATCTGAGGTCATCAGTCCCCTAGAACTTAGAACTACTTAAACCTAACTAACCTAAGAACATCACACACATCCATGCCCGAGGCAGGATTCGAACCTGCGACCGTAGCAGTCGCGCGTTTCCGGACTGAAGTACCTAGAACCGCTCGGCCATAGCGGCCGGCTACACAACATTCTCCCACTTGAAGTAAGTACTGTTGAACGGTTCAACCGGACAATCAAAAACCCATCAGGTAATGTATCTTCTTGTCATTTAGTTGCAATATCATTATTTTTGATTAACAATATTCCTACTGGCCACAGTCATATGTTCCTTTGTTATCATGTCTTTCCGTACTTGATGCTAAAAGCTGTGAGTACATTTCTCTGATAGATGTTTACAACAAATAGCTTAATTAAAGTCTTCTTTGCTCGTCTCAAGGGTCTCATCACTTGAACAGGGGACCTACACACACACATACAGACAGTGAAGAAATGACTGCACCCACGCAGTCGTATTATATAAATTGCTCTAGGTGTGGGAAGACTAAAGTTGCACGCCAATATTTCGGGTTCACAAACATTATACATATTAAATTAAAATATTCGTGACGTCGTAATCGTCGGCTTCATCAGCTCACAGCTTCTCCACAGTGCAGCAGCGGCGGCAACGCATGCAAATTAATTCCATCAGGAGTGGGAGTATGGGCGTGCAGGGGTGCAGTGCATGGTGGCTGGGGCAGGAGGTGGTAGGTGGTCTTCGCAAGTGAGTAACGCATCACCAGTTTCTGGAATTTGGCCCCATATTTCCACTGATCGATAAATCAACCGGATAGGAGAGGAATTACATCTAGAGATTATTCAGGCGTTAGCTTTGGTTGGTTTATTTTTTGCAAGACGATTGAAATTGTTTGGATGTCACAACTAGAAGGGATACACGTATCAGGTGACTGAGGCATAACTTTTTTTTTTTAATTTACACTAGCACGGCTAGTCCCAGCGGAGGTTCGAGTCCTCCCTCGGGCATGGGTGTGTGTGTTTGTCCTTAGGATAATTTAGGTTAAGTAGTGCGTAAGCTTAGGGACTGATGACCTTAGCAGTTAAGTCCCATAAGATTTCACACACACATACACTAACTGAAAATTGACAAGTGTTAAGAATTAACCCTGTAAAGTTACTACGCCAGCAACAATAATAAATAATATATCCATAAATAATGCGCTCATTACCATGTCCATATAATTCATTTAATTAAACGACTGTTAGAAACTTCCGTTGTCTACCTCAATACACATTTGCGATTGCATGTGCAAGGTGATCTGCATGAACTGAGCAGACTCATAGGTCGTTTTTGCACATGCTGCAATATTGCGACGTTTTAAATTTACGGACTAGTTGAAACTTGTGCACAGACTTCATCTATAACAAGTAAACCTACCCCAGAGAAGAAACTTCCATGGTGTCACATAAGATGTACGTACTGGCCTCCTAAAAACGCCTTTACTTCCTATACAGCGAATATGAAATAGCTGCTTGAGTGCGTTTCCACCCACAAGGGAGTAATGGAGTGGGGTTTCCATTGTGTTTGATCTACACAAATTACGTGATCAAACATCCCTTAGTGCACATTAATGTGGTCTATATCCACTCTTCGCCTTTATGACGGCTTTATCTCTGAGGGAAAACCTTTCAGCGAGGTGTCTCAATTTCTATGGAGAAATGGCAGACCATTTATCCTTAAGAACCGAAACAAAAGAAGATAGTGATGTTGGACACTGGTATCTGGAGCGAAGTCGACGTTATAACTCAATCCAAACCTGTTACATTGGGTTCAAATCGAGACTGCTGGCAGGCCAACCCATTTCAGCAACGTTATTGTCCACAAACATTCCATCGCAATGCGCGGGATATAGCGTCATTCATCTCTCCAAATCACTCGTTTCCAATTATCCGCTGTTCAATGGCGTGGCGCTTTACAGCAACTTTAACATCGCTTAGCTTTGACTACAGCAATGGAAGGGCTTATGTACCCCATTATTTTTAACCGTTTAAGTAGCAGTCACGTGCATACCCGTGCACAGCCCTCGTGCTTCCAGCGATAACGACGTATTCATGCGAGAGGAGCTGAGCGTTCAGTAGTGATAACGCCGTGTATAGCCGCGTCGATGTTTTGTTAGTAAATGCAAGCTGTAAAACACAAGCTGTATATGGACATTTGGTACAAAAGTCCATACCCTCTCCACTACTTATACGGAAGTAGAAGAAACGCTGTCGGTACTATTCGCAAAAACTGCAAATATGTGACGTGGAATTCAGGTCAACATACACTGTGATCGCCGCATGACCATAGAGATGTACGTACGTTGAAATCATGCGAAATAGCTCCAATGAAAACAGCTGTGATGATTGACCACCGAGCTAACTGCGAAAAATATAAACAAAATTGGTGTTGGATTACGAGTCTATGTGCGCAGTGGAATAGTACGAAGTTCTACTTAGATCAACGGAATGTGTTCTCAAAACACCGCAGTGGTAGAAACAACTTTATTTTGAACTCATTAGTCATGTGGGGGTAAAATGCCACATTTTTTACATCGTTCACACGGGAAAGAACACTTCAATCACCGAATTTCGTCTCAGCCTCATTCGTGAGATTTTAGCCGTACCATCAAGAAATGAGAGCATCAGGACTTCGGCGATTTTAAGAGGAAAACCCATAGCGACTTCCAGAAAGTGACTTCCCGAGCACCGCTGAATTTTCAGTTAGACGGTATGGTCCCGTAAGGAGATGGATCATCTGGGGAAAAAACGAAGAACGATTTTGAATAGCGTTACTGCTGCAAACAATGTGATGTGGGACTGCGTGTCGCACACAGAAGAAAATTTTCTGAAATGTGCTTCTTTGTAATGTTCTTTAGTATTATTGACATAAAAAATAAAGAATTTTCAAAACAAATTTGGTTTTAAAACCTAATTAATGGAAATAAATGGAGAGGAGACTACGATGATAACGACTCGATGTAATATCGTACCCAGCACCTGTAGGCACTGTACTGTGGAGAGTCCTGACCGCACACGGAAGTGCAGGCTGTTACGGCGCACGCAGCAGTGAAATGGTTAACTACCTACGCACAGTCATTGTTCTAGCTGCAATGCTGGTAGCACTTTGAAAGTCACGAGTGAGTCCTACTACTGATATCATGGGACGTTTTACAGTGAACTTCTGCGACGTTTGCGGTCGCCGTCCGTGAGTACATCGGTTCAGCTGTGGTTGTTCCTTCACGTTTCCACTTCAGAGTCACTTCACCAACAGCTTTAGAGGAGTTAAACTGTCCCTGATGAATTTGTTACTGCGGTGACGTCCAATGAGTAGTTTACTTTCGAACACTGACGTCTCCTGACGGACCCATTCCGCTATTACTGCTTGCCTGCTGACGTCGCAATACTCCCCGCCTCCTTTCATACTGGCGGGTCTGCATCTCCTGACGTCTAATGGTCAGTTTCACCTTACATCAGAGTGTCTGGATACTTTTGCTGGTATAGTGTAGATCTACATATGGTACTGCGTGTAGTAGAGATGGATATTGTGGGTGTCTGACGGCTTACACACTCTGCAGTAATCGGACTCTTAATTTTCGTACTCCATTGCCTTTGATGTTCACTTTTCTTATGCAGTGCGATTTGTCAATACCAAAATAATATGTGTTCCCTATACTCAGATTTTCATGGCTTGTAGAAATTGATTTATGGGGAAAGAGAATTGTTTCTGGAAAGAACCTATTGCATCGGTGTCACATGAAAACTGAACTTGTGGATTCTTTCTGTCACTTGTATTCCCGCTGGTCTGTCTGCATACGACACGAATGAGACTCGTTTACTTGTAACATAGGACTCACGATTCACCGACGTATTCTTGATACTCTCGTAACTTGGCTGGAGATGGAAAGTTGTGTATTTTATTGACCGGCTGCATGTTATGCACATATTTCTCGTTTTGTTTGCAGGTGACATGCGCTCAGTTCATTAAAGATAAAACAACATATTACATTGATAAATACTTGTCATACTCATCTGGTAATCAGAAAATGAGTCACTGAGTTTCCATGTTTAACAACATTAAAGTATTAAATTCATTACGATAGTTAAACTAAATTGCTCTACTGTACAGCTATTTCCAATCAACAAAGCAATAAAGCAAAAATTTTATTTTAAATATCTGCTAGAATGAATAACAGGAATTTTAAAAGAAAAGCTCAAAGGTATTTTGAAATGTTTTGCCTAAAATAAGAAATTAAATACATTAGAGAGACATGTCGCGTGAAGCCATGTACATCAAAACAGCTGCCGATCGTGAGTTTAGCGTTCAATTTTTAGCTTATATTTTAAATAGTAGTAGAAGATATTTGTGTGGTATGTTACGTAGACAAATGGTTCAAATGGCTCTGAGCACTATGGGACTCAACATCTGAGGTCGTCAGTCCTCTAGAACTTAGAACTACTTAAACCTAACCAACCTAAGGACATCACACACATCCATGCCCGAGGCAGGATTCGAAACTGCGACCGTAGCGGTCGCGCGTCCAGACTGTAGCGCCTAGAACCGCTCGGCCACTCCGGCCGGCGTTACGTAGACAGTGCATTCTGCTGTTGTGTGGCCTTGAGATACTATTTCTGTTTGAAGTAAAGCGTAAAATATTGTACCACTTGAGATGTTGTTACTACGGAAAGTAAAGTCGTAAAACAATTTACTGGTAGAGTAGCTATTCGTTATGTGAATCATTAGGAGAAAGTCGTGCAGAATCAGCCGCCATGCAGTGTCTGCCACTACTGTGATTTCCTTTTACTGCTCCAAATGGCATAAATGTAGAGTATGCAGAAGCAGCTTGTGTGTTCACGTGCACTGGAGTCGTTTAACTTCTTCCTCTCTTCAGTGCTTTGTCTGCTCTGAGTGTTTGATCGTCTTACTGTAGCACTTAGAGCACGAAAGATATTTTGAGGCTTATGGTACCCGTCTTCAAGGCAAGCGACTAACTTCGTTGCTGTATTTCGGTTATCTGTGTTAACTATGGTATGACATGTATCAAACATCTCATGGTAATTTCTATAAAAGAACATATGAAATGACTAGAGCCTATTGCGAGTATTTCGCGCAGTACCGATCATTCGATTATCCTTCAGTATCGACCGGAAGTAACTTCAATTTTTAAATTATACTCTCTTCATCTTACTTCTTTTCAGATCGAAATGGCGGTAAATAAGAAAAAAAGTAAGAGGAAAACACAACGAAGAGCGCATGAAAATTTTTATGAGCAGAGTTATGTCTAACAAAATGACCACTTGGGAGTTAACTGAAGGGTTTTCAACAATTGTAAAAGAATAAGATCGCCACCGAAGTGAAGAGATTAAAAACAAAACAAAAATAAAGTCTTAAAAGAAGTTGAAGAAAGCTGAATTTAATTCGGGTGTTCCAAAATAAAATACACGCAACGTGTGCCCATGGAAATCCAATTACGAAGCCGCGAAGAAAACTGGACTATACTGGAAATATTGGGTCAGACTGAATAGCTCATTTTATGACTGGACTCATTTAAAGAAGACTAGGTGCCATGAATCAAGTGTAGAGGATGGTCAAGTGTTAGATATGTGCATCAGGAAAATATCTTCTATTTTATTGGCGATCTCTGTAAAACAGGGAAGTAAATACTGGTGAACTTAGCTGAAATAGTAACAGTAGGTTCCCTTGTTTATGTGTTCTTTTATTACTCAGTATCAGCGCAGTGTATCATTAACAACTGATAATATCACAGAAAAGACAAAGGCCGGGACACTTGCTACAAGCCCTTTACCTGTAAAGCTTTTGCTTTCGATATAATTAATTATTATAATGAAGAAATAAAAACCGTTGCACTGTGCTGTTCATAGAACACGTCCTGAGGAAAGAGAGTAGTATATTAATAATGCGATTAACCACCACAGTTAAACAACAGAGTCAAAAATCTTAAGCCGGCCGATACTGCACTACAGTCGCTTAACGGTGGCAGGTGAGATGCTTGTACATTTGTGATGTAAGGAGACAGCTAAGTGAAATTCCGCGACAGATTTCAACTGCTGTATGATTGAAGTTTCCAGTTTTATTCAATTTTCCCGATTATCCATTGACAAACGTTAGTCAGTAAAAACAACTTTACCAACAGCAGGAAGAAGAGATGGGCCACATCTTGCACCACATACATTCCTTTTCCTTGTATTTGTGTGGTTCTGTAGTGGGACATTTTTCAAGCTCTACAACTAATTAAGATTTTTCATATATATCACTGTAGATCAGAGATATATGTCACAGCCTCACAGCAACATTGAGTATTGTGAACAATGTCCACCAGGCAAATATTTCCCAGAACCACTGACTATTACCTTTCGAACAATGAAGAAAAAATGTGGTTAATATTTCTACGCACTATCAAATATTTCAATATTTTAATTCAGAAGCAAAGAACTGTAACATCTGGAGCCCCTATACGTTAGTGACGTAGAAAGAGGACTAAGTACAATCCGAGGTTCTAGTGGAACTGGTCTGATTTATGGTTCCTATTTCACTCTATTTTTTTATATTCACTTTTTTTTTTTTTTTAAATCGGCAACAGTAAATGAGCCAGAACAATATTGTCCACAGAAATTGTAATGGAGATATTACTTCTTACGCCACACAGATTCTCTTTCTGTATATTTGAGGAATTAGTTATAGACAAACTTTTGAGACAGTATAATTGTGGGAATTCTTTTACACACTCTTGTATACAAGACAGAAATATTTCAAATTTATCTTAATATCTCAGATTGTCAGAAAAGGAGTAAGCAATCAAACTGAGATTTATTAAAATTTAGAAAAATAACATTTTAAATATTTTCTGGTGTTCTAGATCGCAAACATTATAACACATTCAAAGCCAGCGGCCTTGCCGCAATGGTAATACCAGCTCCCGTCATATCACCGAAGTTAAGCGCTGTAGGGCTTGGCTGGCACTTGGGTGGGTGACCGTCCGGTCTGCCTAGCGCTGATGGCAAGCAGGGTGCACTCATTCCTTGTGAGGCAAATTGAGGGACTATTTGATGAGAAGTAGCGAGTCCGGTCACGAAAACTGACGACGGCCGAGAGAGCCGAGTGCCGATCTCAAGCACTTACCTATCAGCATCCAATGACGCCTATAACAAAGAATGGCACGGCGGTCGGTCGGAACCGTTGGGTCTTTCGAGACCTGTTCGGACGGAGAGAGTAATAGCACATTAAAGTGTGATGAGTAGATTTAGTAGACTAAGCAATCATCTGCGTATCACTCATGGTAAAATATGTGTCAGTGTGTAGCATATCGAAAAGTCTCTATCGTTTATATAGCTGGGCGCATCTCTATATTGGTAACACTTCCAATAAAAACTGGATACACCAGGAACGAGAAACGAACTATATCAAAACCCTGCTTAACGAGACTGCAGTGGACTGAAATGAAATGTGCATATTGCGTTAACTGCCAGGAGTTAACTACTTGGGAATTCGGCCGTCTAGTGCAAGTCTTCTTATCAGACGCCACTTCGACGACTTAGGTGTCGATGGTGATGAAATGGTCACGAGGACAAGACATTCAACCGGCCCCGAGCTGAGCTGCAAAATCTTTACGTATCTAGAACGTCTGGTTTGACCTCGATGTAAAGATGTTGTATATACGTTTTATAACTGACTGCAATTTCACTAAGCATAGTTTGGATGCAGTTGGTTGTATTCTGCTGATTTATTCAGTTTTGTATTAAAAATGTTGCTCATACGGAACACATACTCCCTGCTATGTTGACAATGCAGGGTTTTCAGTACACTATATGCTGACGTATATTTTACCATGAGTGATCTGAAGATGGTTGCTTATTCGAGTGAAACTAATCATCACATCCTAATTTTTTATAATGTACGCGATCTAGACATTTATAAACGAAATTTAAATTTTTTTGAAATATGAAGATAAATACGTGAAAGCTGCACTTCTGAAACTGCATAGTCTACATAATCCATCAGACAGATATCCTCCGGTACTCATTAAAATTCTAAGAGTCTAAGATAAACATTGGGTTTTAAATTCTCAATCGGCCCCTAGTGATTTCGAGGATCATTCGAAGTTGCGTCAACTGTTTCTCTAATCGGTTTTGTTTTATAGTTTTAGACAAATCATGTCACAAAAGATTAGACTTTTTTCAATTTTTTATTTTCATTATCAGAACGTGACAGGCTTTAAAAAAGGCGTCGCTGTGGTTCCCCTCTTGGTTGCCTTGTCGAATCGTGCAGTATCCAGATTGTTGGGACATTCAGATGTTACAGTGGCCTGATGTTGGACTGCATAGGAACGTGAGGGAAATAAAACTTGTTGTCAAGGATCTTTTCGACTAACCTGACCAGCTCGAGGGAGGATTTCATCCCCCCCTCCCCTCCCCGTTCACAAGTGAGCAAGTAATGGTCTTCTCAGGTCTTCTCATAACATTTAGTATCATCCCGCATCACAGGTTGGAGATTATCGGTTTCCGGATTAGGACATTACTGTCCAATGTGTAGATTACCTTTAACTCCACAACAAAACCGGCTACCTTTGGAATAGTGCGTTGAGCGGGAAACTGTTCAACGGTGTATCGTTGAGTTAAACGATGAACCGCCGTTCTGCCCAACCCCCTATAATCAGCGTTGGTGAGTTTAGCGGCGACCTGGAGAGAGGATGCGTTCTTCCAAAATTTTTAAGAGGCATCTTGATATGGGGGCAAGTGGGTATAGCTTCAGATCACGGCTGAGAGAAATGACTTCATGTTGTGGTGTCACCGCCAGACACCACACTTGCTAGGTGGTAGCTTTAAATCGGCCGCGG
Organism: Schistocerca serialis cubense; assembly: GCF_023864345.2. Lineage (NCBI taxonomy): Eukaryota > Metazoa > Arthropoda > Insecta > Orthoptera > Acrididae > Schistocerca > Schistocerca serialis. The sequence continues at coordinate 658,638,960 of NC_064640.1, read as the reverse complement.
TCCTTTAGTACATGTCGGACCCGCGTGTCGCCACTGTGTGATCGCAGACCGAGCGCCACCACAAGGCAGGTCTCGAGATACGGAATAGGACTCGCCCAGTTGTACGGACGACGTAGCTGGCGATGCACACTGACGAAGCCTAGCTCATTTGCAGAGCAGATAGTTAGAATAGCCTTCAGCTAAGTCAATGGCTACGACCTAGCAAGGCGCCATTAGTAACATTGCATGTATCTAAAGAGTCTCACTTGTATCGCCACAATCTCCAGATGTACCAAAAGGATGGATTAAAGTTAAGTATCCCTGAAGCTACGTACTTTTCTTTATAGCATTCATTACGTATCCTGTTTCAGACCTCACGCCCTCCTGCTTTAGCTTAGCGCGTGCCTTTCGGCTTCCTCTCATTGTGTCTAGGCTGTCTTGTCTAGACACAACACATGTGATGGCTGGTAGTAATTGAGGCATGTCTGATGGACATCCTTATCCTCATGTTGGGTTTTTTGGGGAAGAAGACCAGACAGCGAGGTCATCGGTCTCATCGGATTAGGGAAGGACGGGGAAGGAATTCGGCCGTGCCCTTTCAAAGGAACCATCACGGCATTTGCCTGGAGCGATTTAGGGAAATCACGGAAAACCTAAATCAGGATGGCCGGACGCGGGATTGAACCGTCGTCCTCTCGAATGCGAATCCAGTCTGCTAACCACTGCGCCACCTCGCTCGATCTTATCCTCATGTGTTACAACTCATGCGATAGTATCCCGGTGCCATTTTCCAATAGAAGAATCCTCATCCACATTTCACACATGTGTCTACGAAATGTGTGAGTAATTTTGAGGTACTTCCACGGCCATCATGATCCTCAGATCTAACCTCAGTAGAAATTCCGTGGAGCAGATAGGATGTCAAATCTTTTCCAGTGCCAGTATACAGTATATCAAAGACAAGTGGCAACAGTTGTGGGCCAGCTTGCGCAGGAGAGGATGTAATGGCATTAAGACACCCTTTCTAGCCGAATCAGTGCATCCATCCTGATCAGAGGGAATGTAAATTAATACTCATAATTGGGCTGCCACTCAAAATTTCTTTGTAAAATTGAATCGTTTTGAAAGGCATCGATGCCGTGTAATTCGTCTCTTTTAATTCCGCAATACTTTAATACGTCAATTAGTTACTTGGCTCCGAGCGCTATGGGACTTAACTTCTGAGGTCATCAGTCCCCTAGAACTTAGAAGTATTTAAACCTAACTAACCTAAGGACATCACACACATCCATGCCCGAAGCAGGATTCGAACCTCCGACCGTAGCGATCGCGCGGTTCCAGACTCTAGCGCCTACAACCGCTCGGCCACACTGGCCGGATTTGAATTAGCCACATTTTTATATGCAAATTAGGGTCAGTTCTATACGTAAATTAATAACACATCAGTTAAATCCAATCGAAATCGGAGATATTGCATAAACAAATGTTGATTTCGACTTCCAGTACAATGACAGTGATATCTTTTCTTTTATCATTTCTTCATTTGTAGGTATAGTCTGCAAGTTTCCGCGTGTATTAGGTACAGCTTCGGTGAACTGTGTCCACAGCACCGAAGACACAACATTCCGAAACAGGGACGGACCTCACACGTCCCCATCCTCCCCCTTCCCACCTCCCTTCCCGCGCTTAAGAGGTGGGGAAAGAGCCGGTCCACCAGTACAGGAGACTGCCACAGGTCGCGAGCCCACTGCGTCGGGAGCCAGGCTGCGACAGCGAGATGGCGGATTTTATTACGTAAGGCACTCGATTCCAGGAGAGACGACGCCAGTTAGATGCCTCAGCCAAACCATTCACTGCTCTGGTCGTCGGCAAAATGCTCCCCTCGTGGAATGAGGGATATTAAACAACACAGGCTGATTTTTACGTCATTCGTAAGATGAACTTTCTAGATGAGATGTAGATCTTGGAAACATTGTAAAGGACCCGTGTAGTCTCCGAAAATAATGTCACACCCATAACCCGCGAGTTCAGCACCTATCCCGGCATTGTTAGTTCTTTCTGTATTTACACTCCAGAAAATAACGAGCCAAAGGTGCAAAAATTAAGACCGTAGGATAGGATTGCTTGGACCATCGTGACGTAAATTTTTAGATTCGAGTATTGGAAGTGGGTCGACACTGACTTGTCAGGGATAGCCACATTTTGCCTGCTTTTGGTGGAAGTACATTGAGGTTAACGTCTTTCTTTCATTTGCGGGACACTAAATGTAACGTCCCGATTGGCAGTTGCTATTTGAGACACGAAAAACTTTCGCTGAACAGATTTGCTCTGTGCTCTGTCGACACCTCAGATTCTGTTTTCAGTTGAGACATTTCGGGTCTACATTTCAGTAAAATAATTTCGATTTCAGACTTCAGTGAGGATGCTTCAGGCGGAGATGTCATCTAGCAGACTTCTAGTTCAAACGTAGTCCGAGGTTGACGCTGCAGCTGCAACTAGGCAGGTGCACTTAGCGAGCTTTTTCAGAATTGCTTGACGAAGTTTGAATATTAATTGTTGTTGGTAAACTCAGGGATCTTTCTACCTTTCAATTTAATTTCACAGCTAGTAGTCCCTTTGCACAATCAGTGAAAATTTGTATTAACCCCCACCCAGTGAGCCACTGCTGGGCCAGAAATGAGCAGTTATTAATTCCGTTGGGCACAGTTTTCTTAGCAGTGTTTCATCGGGCAGAGATTTGGATAGACATCTAACTAGCATCATCGGTCTCTCTTCAACAGTGAGGAGGATTCGCAGATTTTGTGATCACTGAAGTAACATCTTACACCCCCTCAACTCAGGAAATTTCATTTCGTTTCCTCCCCACTTCTGGGCGCTTCACTTTTCTGTGTGGTAGAATATATTTAAAATATTTATACTGGATAAGAAAAATACATATATTGTTTTATCATATTCTGTCACAAGTATATGGTGAGTGTCATCACTCACAAAAATCTACAACTCTACTCTGTGCATCAACTTCAGAAGGTTGGCGGAGGGTACTCTGGCTACCACTGTTATTTTTCCCATTCCTTGTTTCATGTCACGAATGTTGTGTGGGAAGCACGACTGCTGGTAAGCCTTGGCAAGACCAGAAGTCTCTCTACTTTTATCTTCGTGGTCTTTTCACGAAATGTGCTTAGGAGGAAGCAATAATATGTTACTTAACGTTTCCAGGACTTTATTCTCTCGGAATTTTAAGCGTAAACCATAGCATCGTCCACAGTGCCTCTGCTGAAGCGTCTGGATAACGAATTTTGCACTTACTAAACGTCACCGTAAAGAAACTCGCTGCTTTATCTGATCTTCTCTACACCTCTATAAATTCTACGTGGTAAGTGTTCTACGTTGAGGAACAATACTCACTTATCGATAGAATGAGGTTTTTGTACCCATTGGGTGAGGACTACTCTTCCTGAGAAATCTTCCAGCGAATCTTAGTTTGGGACCTTTCTCTCGACAATTAGTTTTATGTGGTCATTCTACTTAAATCATTCCATACCCATACTGACAAGCCAAAGCATTGTAACCATCTGCGTGATAGCTTGTTTGCCCATATTTGGAACGAAATACACCACTGATACTGCTTATCGGGGGTCCTACAGCTTGCTAGTAGGTTCGTGGATGTATATGGCATTAGATGTCTACGAAAAGGTCATGTAATTCGCATAAATAATGGGCCGCTAATTTGCGTACGCGGTGATGGCGCCCGATATAGACCCACATAAGGCAAATTTGGTCGCCGAGACATTATCGCGAGTTCACTATAATGGTCCTCAAATCACTGTAGCGCGGTTCTGGCTCCTCCAAGACACGGGCAATTATACTGCTGCAAGATGACATCGCCGCCGTCAGCGTGTCTTCAATTACTACCACAGGCCCCATCCAAGTGTAGGAGAACGTCTTCCTTATCATAATACTACTCCCACCAGCCTGCGTCCGTGATGCGCTGCACGTTACTAGCCGCCAATCACGTCGATGACGGCGTTTGTGAAGACGACCATCGACCTATATAGTAAAAATGAGATTAAACCGAAGAGCCAACACGTTTACATTGATCGACAGTCAAATCTCTATGGTCCCACGCCTACTGCCTTCGTAATTAACGATGTCGTTGGGTCGACATGTGATCAGGTAGGGTTGATCTCCATCCCATAACTTTGCAAGGGTGATCCCCGTCCGTGTCTGCTCTGCTTACAAACACTTATTACCGCGTCACGGGACCGCAACGCCTCCAGGTGGTATCCAACGTCGCAGTGGGAAGTGGTGATAGTCTTTTGGCCCATCAGTGTATACTCGCAAGTATTTAATGGAAGTAACTCTTTGCAGTGTTTGATTGGAAATATTGAAATCTAACAATGATGCGCAGTATGTTACATTTACTAATATCAAGGATCTATAATCAACCTCTGTACCAAATTTCGAGTCTCTGCTACAATTTTGTTTTCTGATGACTGCTATATACACAACAGGATCATCCGCGAACAGTCACATGAAGCTCCTGACGTTATCCACTAGGTCATTTTTATATATTATAAACAGTAGTGGTATCACAATACGTCATGATGTCTACCGAAAGCTGCTCTGGAGAATTCTCTCCTTCATTGCCGACATTCTGTGTTATGTTCACAAGGAACTTCTCAGTTCAATCACTAAGCTGGTCTGACACTCCGTAAGCTCGTATTTTGTTTATTGTGCAACACTGTGGAACAATATCAAACGTCGCTCAGAAGTCAAGACACAAGACATCAAGCGGGGCAATCATGTCTACTGTATTTCGCGAGAACGATGTTTGCGGAATCAGTGTTGATTCATAAGAAGGATAGCCTCAGTCTCCAACGCGAACATAAAAAATTTCCCATAATTCTACAACATGTTTACGACCGTAATATAGGCCTATAATTGTAAGCATCTGTCGAACGACCTTTCTTGAAAACTTGAATTACCTGCTCCTTTTCCGAGCGCTTGGCACCCTTCATTGCTCCAGTGACATAGTAACTACTGCTAGAGAAGGAGCACGTTCTTTCGCATAATCTGTGTACAGTCATACACGTTTCTCATCAAGTTCCTCGTCTATCCACTACCGAGCTATTGTAATGCTGTTTCTGTTTCGTGATCACTTATCTCTGTATCTGTCATTCTGGCGTTTGTACGACGACTGAAAAGAGGAGCTGTATCTCCGTGAAGCAGTTTCGGAAAACTGATCTAGTATTTCGGCTTTACATCTGTCAGCCATTGTTTGAGTACAAGTATGGTCGCTGAGTGACCGGATGGATGGCCTTTATCGGTTTACTTACTTAGTGTAAGACTAAAACTTTTTACGATTTTGTACCACATCAGTAGATAGAACTTTACTTTTCAATTGGTCCAACACTTCACTTATGGCTCTATTTCAGCTCAGTTTGGCTTCATGTGGATTTAGTTTTTTCAGCAAGGCTTTTTCTACATTTAGATTTTCCAAGAGGCAACTAACGTGGTTTAGAACCACACCCGGTCTTTTCCATCCCTCAAATTTTGCTTCGCACACATCTGTCAGAGCGTATTTAGAATTTTCTTGAACGTTCCAAATTTATACCAAATACTGTCAGTTTCAGGGATGAATATCTGATGTTGCCTACTTAGATCATACGAAACTTTTCTTTTCGCACTTAATTTTATATTCATACTTCAATCCGTAGTCAGCGATACTGCGTTGCTTTCATAATAACTGATTGTCTGCTGTACGTCAATTGAATCAATAAGGTCAGGCTTCCATTTAACCAGAAGATTGAAGACGTTACTTACGAGTCGTTTCTTTGGTTAACTTCTGCAGGTAATTTTCCAGTAAGGCATTTAGAATAATATCATCATAAATGCGGGCATTAAATACCCTATCTCCCTCAGCCTTCCTGTCCATAGATGTTTAGTTGGAATTTCCCTCTAGTAGTATAACATGCCTAGAAAATTTACGCAAGATCTTTTCCAGGATTTTAGTGAAGCGTTACACAATTATGGCTCCTGAGACATGGGGCTATAAAAACACCACATTATTGTTTTACCACGAGGGAATGATGGAAGGCAACGCCTTAGAGTTATTTATGTGAAAACCCTTAAAGATTTTTTAACAAAACTAACGTTATTAAAGTGCTACATTTCTGTTCTTCATGTCTAAATATTTGCGGTCTCCGGAAGCTAGAGGGCTCCGAATCGTTGCGTGTGATATGATGCTGTGAAACATAACTACGTCAGCACATGAGAAACAGCATGCTGTAACCGGGATTCGAATTAGAAGCGTTCGTTCACACATGGAGCACACTCTGCTACTGCATGACACTGTCAGACTACATGCGAACGCTGCGGCGTCTGCAACAATCCGTCGCCTTGGGTTCACTGTCAACGATCATCCTCCACTCAGTCCCGACTTCGTCCCGTCCGATTTTCATCGCTTTCAAAAATTTAAAGAACTCCTTCGAGAACTTCACTTCCATAGTGATGAACTGGTGCAAACAGAGGTGAGGTTGTGGCATCATCAACGAGGTCAGACATTCTGCAGTGACGTTATCAACAAACTGGTATCTCTTTGGGAGAAACGTGTTCCTTGCCAGGTTGACTATGTTGAGAAACAAATATGTAGACATGATGAATAAAGATGTAGGGTATTTATAGCCCTTGCTCATCCATTTAATGACCTTACTGAGACAGAGCTTGTTAATTCATTTGTTATATTTATTTCACCCACAACACACAGGGAATCAATATCAAAACATAACTACGCGTTTGGAGATTCATGTCTTCATCACCTGGTTGTCCGTGCTTAAATCGATGATCAGAAGTGCCCGAATTTACCACAATAGCTGTCAGAAAATGAACTTATCTGTTTAAAAAGTCATCGACTTACTGTAAAATTTATAACTGGTGTTCCATTTTACGATAACATCGGACCACCACTTGCTCATCGGTGTGCGTCCTTTTCTCCAGCCGGTCTGTCACCGTGTTTGTTTTTAGCAACACTTTTTGATCTCGACTACATCGGTTTATACAGTGAACATTAAATACAAGACGCCACACAATGCAACAAGGCATCGACTTGCTGTTCCCATTCAAATGATGACAACTCGTGGTTGTGCTGATGAAAATATTAACATTAGTTATGTAAGAAAATATTTTGACGAGTGCTGTGTTTGTACTAATATCAGATATGATCCATTAAAAGATTAAGGAATCAGCTCTCGCTGTCTCCCAGCTGCCAGCAGCATAGAAGTGCGTTACTAAATCTTCCCTTGTTCGTAGCTGTCTCAAATCCTTCAAGTATGTGAAGTTACTGCCATTCTTTCTCCATGTGCCATGTCTCTAGATCCTATTCGTTTCTTTTGGTGTGTCCCTTGTCTCATGTATTTGCTTGGCTACTGCTGTTATTTCATAAGAGCCTCGTCCAAAGAGTCTGTCCGTTCTTTACATCTCGTCAGGTATCTTCTTCCTGTATTTTCGATATATCAACTTGCTCTTCGATACAAATTTATGATAGTCAACCACGAAGTAGCGTCTAAATTTCAGAGAACTAGTCTTGTTTCCTCGAGGCTCTCACTACAGATTAAGAAATAAGTGCAGTCCGCCCGCTGATGAGAAACTCCGAAGAAAGAACCAGTCATTACACCTGACATTTCAGGATTTCGAGAAAGCTTTTGCCAGTGAACCTCACAAATTAATTTGTAAAGAGCTTCGAGTAATAATTTTCCAGACATCTTTGTGTGACGTGTCTAGGCCTTCCACTGTAACGTTAGGTGTGCGTGCAGTTCGCTGCACACCTATAATTTCATGCCCACCGTAATTGATATTGATGTGCACCAAGAAATGCGATCTCGCCCCTCCTCCACATTCCCCTTTGTTGTTGTTGTTGTGGTCTTCAGTCCTGAGACTGGTTTGATGCAGCTCTCCATGCTACTCTATCCTGTGCAAGCTTCTTCATATCCCACTACCAACTGCAGCCTACATCCTTCTGAGTCTGCTTAGTGTATTCATCTCTTGGTCTCCCTCTACGATTTTTACCCTCCACGCTGCCCTCCAATACTAAATTGGTGATCCCTCGATCTCTCAGAACACGTCCTACCAACCGATCCCTTCTTCTAGTCAAGATGTGCCACAAGCTCCTCTTTTCCCCAATTCTATTCAATACCTCCTCATTAGTTATGTGATCAACCCATTTAATCTTCAGCATTCTTCTGTAGCACCACATTTCGAAAGCTTCTATTCTCTTCTTGTCTAAACTATTTATTGTCCACGTTTCACTTCCATACATGTCTACACTCCATACAAATACTTTCATAAACGACTTCCTGTCATTTAAATCTATACTCGATGTTAACAAATTTTTCTTCTTCAGAAACGCTTTCCTTGCCATTGCCAGTCTACATTTTATATCCTCTCTACTTCGACCATCATCAGTTATTTTGCTCCCCAAATAGCAAAACTCCTTTACTACTTTAAGTGCCTCAAAATGGTTCAAATGGCTCTGAGCACTATGGGACATAATTTATAAGGTCATCAGTCCCCTAGAACTTAGAACTACTTAAACCTAACTGGGCTAAGGACATCACACACATCCATGCCCGAGGCAGGATTCGAACCTGCGACCGTAGCAGCCGCGCGGTGCCAGACTGTAGCGCCTTTAACCGCTTGGCCACCACGGCCGGCTTAAGTGCCTCATTTCCTAATCTAATTCCCTCAGCATCATCCAACTTAATTCGACTACTTTCCATTATCCTCGTTTTGCTTTTGTTGATGTTCATCTTATACCCTCCTTTGAAGACACTGTCCATTCCGTTCAACTGCTCTTCCAAGTCCTTTTCTGTCTCTGACAGAATTACAATGTCATCGGTGAACCTCAAAGTTTTTATTTCTTCTCCATGGATTTTAACACCTACTCCGAACTTTTCCTTTGTTTCGTTTATTGCTTGTTCAATATACAGATTGATTAACATCGGAGATAGGCTACAACCCTGTCTCACTCCCTTCCCAACCACTGCTTCCCTTTCATACCCCTCGACTTGGAAGACTGCAATCTGCTTTCTGTACAAATTGTAAATAGCCTTTCGCTTCCTGTATTTTACCCCTGCCACCTTCAGAATTTGAAAGAGAGTATTCCAATCAACATTGTCAAAAGCTTTCTCTAAGTCTACAAATGCCAGAAACGTAGGTTTGCCTTTCCTGAATCTTTCTTCTAAGATAAGTCGTAGGGTCAGTATTGCCTCACGTGTTCCAACATTTCTACGGAATCCAAACTGATCTTCCCCGATGTCGGCTTCTATCAGTTTTTCTATTCGTCTCTAAAGAATTCGCATTTGTATTTTGCAGCTGTGACTTATTAAACTGATAGTTCGGTCATTTTCACTTCTGTCAACACCTGCTTTCTTTGGGATTGGAATTATTATATTCTCCTCGAAGTCTGAAGGTATTTCGCCTCTCTCATACATCTTGCTCACCAGATGGTAGAGTTTTGTCAGGACTGGCTCTCCCAAGGCTGGCAGTAGCTCTAATGGAATGTTGTCTACTCCGGGGGCCTTGTTTCGACTCAGGTCTTTCAGTGCTCTGTCAAACTCTTCACGCACTATCATATCTCCCATTCCATCTTCATCTACATTCTCTTCCATTTCCATAATATTGTCCTCAAGTACATCGCCCTTGTATAAACCCTCTATATACTCCTTCCACTTTTCTGCCCAAATCAAAAATGGTTCAAATGGCTCTGAGCACTATGGGACTCAACTGCTGAGGTCATTAGTCCCCTAGAACTTAGAACTAGTTAAACCTAACTAACCTAAGGACATCACAAACATCCATGCCCGAGGCAGGATTCGAACCTGCGACCGTAGCGGTCTTGCGGTTCCAGACTGCAGCGCCTTTAACCGCACGGCCACTTCGGCCGGCCCACTTTTCTGCTTTCCCTTCTTTGCTTAGAACTGGGTTTCCATGAAAGCTATTGATATTCATGCAAGTGGTTCTCCTTTCTCCAAAGGTCTCTTGAATTTTCCTGTAGGTAGTATCTATCTTACCCATAGTGATATAAGCCTCTACATCCTTACATTTGTCCTCTAGCCATCCCTGCTTAGCCATTTTGCACTTCCTGTCGATCTCATTTTTGAGACGTTTGTATTCCTTTTTGCCTGCTTCATTTACTGCATTTTTATATTTTCTCCTTTCACCAATTAAATTCAATATTTCTTCTGTTACCCAAGGGTTTCTACTTGCCCTCGTCTTTTTACCTATTTAATCCTCTGCTGCCTTTACTATTGCATCCCTCAAAGCTACCCATTCTTCTTCTACTGTATTTCTTTCCCCCATTCCTGTCAATTGTTCCCTTATGCTCTCCCTGAAACTCTGCACAACCTCTGGTTTAGTCAGTTTATCCAGGTCCCATCTCCTTAAATTCCCACCTTTTTGCAGTTTCTTTAGTTTTAATCTACACCTCATAACCAATAGATTGTGGTCAGAGTCCACAATTGCCCCTGGAAATGTCTTACAATTTAAAACCTGGTTCCTAAATCTCTGTCTTACCATTATATAACCTAACTGATACCTTTTAGTACCTCCAGGGTTCTTCCATGTATACAACCTTCTTTCATTATTCTTGAACCAAGTGTTAGCTATGATTAAGTTATGTTCTGCGCAAAATTCTACCAGGCGGCTTCCTCTTTCATTTCTTAGCCTCAATCCATATTCACCTACTATGTTTCCTTCTCTCCCTTTTCCTACTACCGAATTCCAGTCACCCATGACTTAAATTTTTGTCTCCCTTCACTACCTGAATAATTTCTTTTATCTCATCATACATTTCATCAATTTCTTCGTCATCTGCGGAGCTAGTTGGCATATAAACTTGCACTACTGTAGTAGGCGTGGGCTTCATGTCTATCTTGGCCACAATAATGCGTTCACTATGCTGTTTGTAGTAGCTTCCCCGCATTCCTATTTTCCTATTCATTATTAAACCTACTCCTGCATTACCCCTATTTGATTTTGTATTTATAACCCTGTATTCACCTGATCAAAAGTCTTGTTCCTCCTGCCACCGAACTTCACTAATTCCCACCATATCTCACTTTAACCTATCCATTTCCCTTTATAAATCTTCTAACCTACCTGCCCGATTAAGGGATCTGATATTCCACGCTCCGATCCGTAGAACGCCAATTTTCTTTCTCCTGATAATGACGTCCTCTTGAGTAGTCCCCGCCCGGTGATCCGAATGGGGGACTATTTTACCTCCGGAATATTTTACCCAAGAGGATACCATCATCATTTAATCATACAGTAAAGTTGCATGCCCTCTGAAAAAATTACGGCTGTAGTTTCCCCTTGCTTTCAGCCGTACATTCCCCTTCTGCATGTAAAATGACAACAAATATTCCGCGAACCCATCACCCCACGCCCGAACACATTTCTACGCTGATGATGCACCGATGCTATTTAGATTGTGTGCTACTTATAGCGAACACATGCTGCTGTTTTCACTTTCTGTTATACATCGTGTAGCGAGATGACTGCGTTGATTAACATGGTCGAAATCACCTCGGAGCACCACTATATGTGATGTTGCGATAAACACTAAGTGTCAAACTACTCGGCAACCAGAGAGTCCGAAATTGCAGTTAGGGACAAACACGGAAGAAAGTGACTGCGACAGCGCTAATAATTCACAGCACGAAATGGAAGGGAGTTAAGTCTAGTAAACAACTCTGTGGGCTGAGGCTAGCGTGCGACTGAAGTGGGAGTCTGCAAGGTCGCACCAGGAAATCTATACCTCCAAAGACACAGACCACCGTACGCGATACTCCCGCTGCCTACGATGAAGTCGCAGATCACTTCGACTCTCGACCGCTAACAACAACTAGTCCGACTTACAGGCGTCTTGCGGGGACACCAGACGTTCACTGTCACTGGTTCTTCCTAGACGCAGCCTGAGGTGGGTCACCATAATGTCTGGAAAACTAACTACCGGATGAATATGAGATCACATTAGATACCCTCATCACTTTAAGCAGATGAATGCCAGTCAAGCTGTCAGGAATTCAGTTTCCTATGGTTTAAATCGATTTGTTGGTAATTAACATCTGCTATACTCTGAACGTCTTACAACAAAGATTTCTTAGCCAGTCAGATGCCAGTTGACGTCTGGCTGTAATGGTTCAACTGGTTCTGAGCACTATGGGACTTAACATCTGAGGTCATCATTCCCCTAGAACCTAGAACTAGTTAAACCCAACTAACCTAAGGGTAGCACCCACATCCATGCCTGAGGCAGGATTCGAACCTGCGACCGTAGCAGTCGCGCGGTTCCAGACTGAAGCGCCTAGAACCGCTTGGCCACCGTGGCCGGCTGGCTGTAATGATAATGGGACAAATTTCCTAGAATCGTGTGATTGCTCGGTGAAGAAGTGTGAGTCTCATCTGAAATATTGGATCAGCGAATGCATGCGTGACATCCACATGCGGATCTAGAGGGTAGGGGACTCTCAGAATCTGTAAACCAGGCTCTATGTTGTTGAAAATGAAGAACACAAACGTGCAAACGCTAACACTTTGATGCACATTGTGTATGTTTGTAAAAAAAGCTGTGGAGATATAAGGGAAATGAAAATAAGCAGTCGAAGAGGCATATCCGGAAACACTTCGTGTTAGAGATACCCCTGAGTTACCAAATGGTTGTTAAACTGCATGACATTACAGATAACTGTTATATTCCATTAACCCACAGGAAGCGAAGCAATTTCTGTTATAGCAGAGAGAGAAATCAAAACAATGAAATTAAGGGATAAATCTCTCTTGCTTCTGCTTTTGTACCAAAAAACGTGACATTATAGTTTTATCACAATTTTTATATATTTATGTATTTTATACTTTACACATTTATCTTTTGCTTTAATGTATCATTTATAACATTGGGTTATATCATCCTTATACGTTTTGAACCATTAGAACCGTATAACAGTCGTCTAATAATTCATGTACTTTCCCTGTTAATTTTTTTTACACAGAATCGAAAGATAATCCTGCTGCTGTAAAATACCAAAATGGATTTAGACAATAAGCTTTTATACAAGCTTTTCTAAAATTTTCAAAGACAAGGTTTCAATGAATTTAAGAAATGAATAGGCCCAATTAAGTTTATATTAATTTCGAAATTTATTGTTTATAACCTATTTCTAGAAGTTTTATTAACTAAATATTGATGAAATTTTTTTTATTTTTTTCGTTTTCCCAAATGTTCTTGTTACAAGGAAGAAAACAATGAAGAGAAAATTCCATTACATTGCATTCAAGATACTGAAAGTGGGAACAACGAAAGCAAGAGAGACTCCTTTGCGGAAAGCAATAAAATAAGAAAGAGACATAGCTCTAGAAGTACTTTACCTACTTTTTAAAATGAAAAACAAGACCTTTCTACTTATCTTTTAGTAACCGAGAATAACGAATTTAGTGGGAAAAGAGATAACCGCTAGAAAATAACAACTAGTTGGGCAAGGTGAGAAAAGGCAAAGTAAAACATTACTACACGTAAGTCCTGGATCAACAAAAAAGATCGATCCTACTCCACTGATCTAATTCCACCTATTTTTGACTGAAAATACACTCTTGGAAATGGAAAAAAGAACACATTGACACCGGTGTGTCAGACCCACCATACTTGCTCCGGACACTGCGAGAGGGCTGTACAAGCAATGATCACACGCACGGCACAGCGGACACACCAGGAACCGCGGTGTTGGCCGTCGAATGGCGCTAGCTGCGCAGCATTTGTGCACCGCCGCCGTCAGTGTCAGCCAGTTTGCCGTGGCTTACGGAGCTCCATCGCAGTCTTTAACACTGGTAGCATGCCGCGACAGCGTGGACGTGAACCGTATGTGCAGTTGACGGACTTTGAGCGAGGGCATATAGTGGGCATGCGGGAGGCCGGGCGGACGTACCACCGAATTGCTCAACACGTGGGGCGTGAGGTCTCCACAGTACATCGATGTTGTCGCCAGTGGTCGGCGGAAGGTGCACGTGCCCGTCGACCTGGGACCGGACCGCAGCGACGCACGGATGCACGCCAAGACCGTAGGATCCTACGCAGTGCCGTAGGGGACTGCACTGCCACTTCCCAGCAAATTAGGGACACTGTTGCTCCTGGGGTATCGACGAGGACCATTCGCAACCGTCTCCATGAAGCTGGGCTACGGTCCCGCACACCGTTAGGCCGTCTTCCGCTCACGCCCCAACATCGTGCAGCCCGCCTCCAGTGGTGTCGCGACAGGCGTGAATGGAGGGACGAATGGAGACGTGTCGTCTTCAGCGATGAGAGTCGCTTCTGCCTTGGTGCCAATGATGGTCGTATGCGTGTTTGGCGCCGTGCAGGTGAGCGCCACAATCAAGACTGCATACGACCGAGGCACACAGGGCCAACACCCGGCATCATGGTGTGGGGAGCGATCTCCTACACTGGCCGTACACCACTGGTGATCGTCGGGGGGACACTGAATAGTGCACGGTACATCCAAACCGTCATCGAACCCATCGTTCTACCATTCCTAGACCGGCAAGGGAACTTGCTGCTCCAACAGGACAATGCACGTCCGCATGTATCCCGTGCCACCCAACGTGCTCTAGAAGGTGTAAGTCAACTACCCTGGCCAGCAAGATCTCCGGATCTGTCCCCCATTGAGCATGTTTGGGACTGGATGAAGCGTCGTCTCACGCAGTCTGCACGTCCAGCACGAACGCTGTTCCAACTGAGGCGCCAGGTGGAAATGGCATGGCAAGCCGTTCCACAGGACTACATCCAGCATCTCTACGATCGTCTCCATGGGAGAATAGCAGCCTGAATTGCTGCGAAAGGTGGATATATACTGTACTAGTGCCGACATTGTGCATGCTCTGTAGCCTGTGTCTATGTGCCTGTGGTTCTGTCAGTGTGATCATGTGATGTATCTGACCCCAGGAATGTGTCAATAAAGTTTCCCCTTCCTGGGACAATGAATTCACGGTGTTCTTATTTCATTTTCCAGGAGTGTATTATAAGTAAAATTGTCCAAGAACAAATATTTAAACAGAATGGCAAAGGCAAAACTAAATAACAATGAATGATATGCCAAGGCATACCTGTAAGGAAAAATTTAAAGCATTGGTTGGTATCTTCATTCTCTCAGCTGCAAGATAATCATCTATCTGCTAAATTAGTGTTTGTTAACCAGTTACACAGCTACTATTATATTGCCGCTACGTGTCGAGAAAGCTTTCTGTTCCTAAACTCAGCAGCAAGTACGATGACTGAGAAACCAGGAAACAACAGAGGAACAGAAGTAAGCTGATACCGATCAGATACATGTGGGAAATACTTTTTAAATAACTGTAACAAACTACAGGCCACGTTTGTACTGCACCATAGACGAACAGCACATTGGCTTTCGTGTAAGATGACCATTTATGCAATATATGAGCAATAAGCCAATCAAATATGGACTGAAACCTGTCATGATATCTGATATTGCTACCAACTACATAATAAAGGTAAAATAACAACCCCAGATGGAGTGGCAGTTGCTGACCAATTTGTACAAGAGTTGTTAGATGAACAGAAGGACTTGCTTAGAGATATTACCATGAACAACTGGCTCATGAGTGTGCCCATCAACACTTCAAAATGGCACCAAGCGCAACTCCATTGGTAAGAATGGGCCTAATGTTAGAACTACATCAACAACCTACATATTCCTGGCTCATCCAACGATACTTTGTGTCATATCTGAGCAAGGTGAAGACAGTAATAAAAATAGAATTACAAACGAATATTCAAAAACAGAAAAGACCTGTTTCACAACATGGTCAGAGGGAGTCGTGTTCTTACTCCCACTACTGTAAGAAACGAAAGACAACTATTTACTATGTAACTTAAAACAAGTCAATAAGCAACAAGAATAAAAAAAAGTGTGTGTTCATTGCCCATAATGTTGATGTATCTAATTTGATCTTTAGTATACAAAGTACAATTTCCTTACTAAGTAATTTTTATTGAATAATCATTTCCAAACAATACGATTATGTTCCTCATTTTCATGTAACAATGTATACATAATTAACATGGTTGTGCATTGTTTAAAAACTGCTTTTGAACGGTATGCACTCTTACATTAAAGGCTTCAAACCAATAGTAAGCCTTTAATTATAATAGCCGCTCGGGATTAGCCGAGCGGTCTATTGCGCTGCAGTCATGGACTGTGCGGCTGGTCCCGGTGGAGGTTCGAGTCCTCCCTCGGGCATGGGTGTGTGTGTTTTTCCTTAGGATAATTTAGGTTAAGTAGTGTGTAAGCTTAGGGACTGATGACCTTAGCAGTTAAGTCCCATAAGATTTCACACACATTTGAACATTTTTTAAATTATAGTATTTAATAAATATTATCATTTGAAGACTTGCACATATGTTTTACCTACCGTTAGTATTTAGTATAGGTAAAGCAGCGTTAGTGTTCTAGCGTTAAGTAAATTCAGAATTTGGACCCCTCAAGAACAGATACACTCCTGGAAATGGAAAAAAGAACACATTGACACCGGTGTGTCAGACCCACCATACTTGCTCCGGACACTGCGAGAGGGCTGTACAAGCAATGATCACACGCACGGCACAGCGGACACACCAGGAACCGCGGTGTTGGCCGTCGAATGGCGCTAGCTGCGCAGCATTTGTGCACCGCCGCCGTCAGTGTCAGCCAGTTTGCCGTGGCTTACGGAGCTCCATCGCAGTCTTTAACACTGGTAGCATGCCGCGACAGCGTGGACGTGAACCGTATGTGCAGTTGACGGACTTTGAGCGAGGGCGTATAGTGGGCATGCGGGAGGCCGGGTGGACGTACCGCCGAATTGCTCAACACGTGGGGCGTGAGGTCTCCACAGTACATCGATGTTGTCGCCAGTGGTCGGCGGAAGGTGCACGTGCCCGTCGACCTGGGACCGGACTGCAGCGATGAACGGATGCACGCCAAGACCGTAGGATCCTACGCAGTGCCGTAGGGGACTGCACCGCCACTTCCCAGCAAATTAGGGACACTGTTGCTCCTGGGGTATCGGCGAGGACCATTCGCAACCGTCTCCATGAAGCTGGGCTACGGTCCCGCACACCGTTAGGCCGTCTTCCCCTCACGCCCCAACATCGTGCAGCCCGCCTCCAGTGGTGTCGCGACAGGCGTGAATGGAGGGACGAATGGAGACGTGTCGTCTTCAGCGATGAGAGTCGCTTCTGCCTTGGTGCCAATGATGGTCGTATGCGTGTTTGGCGCCGTGCAGGTGAGCGCCACAATCAGGACTGCATACGACCGAGGCACACAGGGCCAACACCCGGCATCATGGTGTGGGGAGCGATCTCCTACACTGGCCGTACACCACTGGTGATCGTCGAGGGGACACTGAATAGTGCACGGTACATCCAAACCGTCATCGAACCCATCGTTCTACCATTCCTAGACCGGCAAGGGAACTTGCTGTTCCAACAGGACAATGCACGTCCGCATGTATCCCGTGCCACCCAACGTGCTCTAGAAGGTGTAAGTCAACTACCCTGGCCAGCAAGATCTCCGGATCTGTCCCCCATTGAGCATGTTTGGGACTGGATGAAGCGTCGTCTCACGCGGTCTGCACGTCCAGCACGAACGCTGTTCCAACTGAGGCGCCAGGTGGAAATGGCATGGCAAGCCGTTCCACAGGACTACATCCAGCATCTCTACGATCGTCTCCATGGGAGAATAGCATCCTGCATTGCTGCGAAAGGTGGATATACACTGTACTAGTGCCGACATTGTGCATGCTCTGTAGCCTGTGTCTATGTGCCTGTGGTTCT
This sequence comes from Schistocerca serialis cubense, assembly GCF_023864345.2. Classification (NCBI taxonomy): domain Eukaryota; kingdom Metazoa; phylum Arthropoda; class Insecta; order Orthoptera; family Acrididae; genus Schistocerca; species Schistocerca serialis. The sequence continues at coordinate 658,621,100 of NC_064640.1, read as the reverse complement.
GTCAGTGTGATCATGTGATGTATCTGACCCCAGGAATGTGTCAATAAAGTTTCCCCTTCCTGGGACAATGAATTCACGGTGTTCTTATTTCAATTTCCAGGAGTGTATTACTGTGCGGCCTGCGAAAAACTATGAATCTGATTGACTACAACATGTTTCAGCCAGTCCGAAGGGAGAACGTTCGCGTGTTCTGGAAGGGAGAGAAATTTGTGCTCGTGCACCATGTGCAGTCGTATGTCAGCTATTAGGAAATATGCAGACTTACCGCATGGTGAAATATGCTAATGGATGCTAGTAAAATTTCTTATAATTAGACGTCCATTAAGAGGCAGAGTAGTTCATAAAACAATTGTGATGTAGAGTTATCTACGTTAATAGAAATACTGAAAATTTTGGAGAATTTGCTTACTTTATTACAAATTACATCAAAATTGTATGTGGTGTAGTTATACATGTGATAAAGAACCCTCTTTACAGTAGCAAAACAATGAGTTATGTAGCCTGCTGACAAGTAAAGTGGTACCCACGTTTCAACGTCTTTTCGAGGTTGAACTACTTTATACATTATCTGATGAAAACTATCAGGGTCACCATTGTGTAATGCAGAATTGACCACTAGACGTTAGTAGAAGAACAAAACCGATTCAGGGACACTTTTGATATCAAATTGATATGCAAATTAATTAACTTGCCCTCTTAAACTACCAAAATCCTCACCTTAACCCATTGATTTCTGACCCCATGGGATTGATTCATGACCCCTGACGATAATCTTTCCTTCTTAGAAACCCTACCTGTCCCCCTCCCACACCTCCTGCCCCTCTGGTAAGGAGCACATATTTTTGCCAAACCGTCCTCAATTATGAACCTCTTTTCCCCATCCTGGAAAACCCCCCAGCCCTCTCCTCCCCTCCACCACTTCCTTAGTTCCCACCCCCATCTGTAATCTGGTGGGAAAGAGACTCGGTCTGTGTTGTTCAATTCAAATTTCGGATTATTTATTTAATCAGTTTGCAGAAGACAGGGCTTCCCCACTTGGGTACAGCTCATATCTGCACTCCCCGCCCCAACTTCCCTTGATTTCATAATTCTAAGCACCAAGGATTAAAGTTGAAGTGCAGTATATCAAGCATCGTTTTGGGTAGAAATCGCTTAATGTTCTAATTACAGATCAACATACCAAATACCACCAACCATGGACTGGAAGTGTGCATCCTTTGATACTCGATACCCAAGAAACCATTTCCACTCTTTCTCAAGTGGCTCACTCATATTGTAACAACTGCACCTTAAAACCATAGACCTAGGTGATATGCATACCCCCCTGAGGGACCTAAATTATTTCTCACAGGCGCTGAAGAAAGCACAATGAGCCATCATTCCTCTGACTGGAAAATTCCAGACTGGCTCCCTGACTCCAGTTCTGTCAAGAGGTTATTTCCTGTTTGTGTGAACACTTACATGAACCATCATATCCAAACACATAGATGGAGTTCTCCATCTCTCCTCAGACTACTTCGTCCCTTTTGGCTAATGCTGGGGACAAAGAGAGAGCTGGCGCAATTGCGATATCAAAAATGGTGGGAAAGAATCCATTTGCACTACCCTATCAAATTAATGGTTTGACAATTTACAGGAGTCAAACAAACCGCTTAAAACACTCACCACCACCATACGACGATTTTTCTTCATAATAAAAAATATTTTCAGTGTTTGAGAATCACACGCAAACGTTTTGCAAATGTAGCAGTTAAATTTCCGCCACAAATAGACTGGGTCGCTAAATATATCCGTGGGCTTGTGTACACCATTCTTTGACAGCTCAAGCACCCTTCTCCACCACAAATTACCCGCTTTTCACTAAACATATGCCGAAAGAGGTGGCGCAGTGGTTAGCACACTGGACTCGCATTCGGGAGGACGACGGTTCAATCCGGCGTCAGGCCATCCTGATTTACGTTTTCCGTGATTTCCCTATATCACTTCAGACAAATACCGGGATGGTTCCTTTGAAAGGGCACGGCCGACTTCCTTCCCTGTCCTTCCCTAATCCGATGAGACCGATGTCCACGCTGTTTGGTCTCTTCCCCCAAACAACCCAACCCAACCCAACTACACATATCTTGCAAGAAAGCCTTCCTTTTTCACATACTCTAAATCACAAAGCGTGTCGCCCGCTACTTGCTGGGGAGCGGAGGCCGCACCAGAAAGGAGAGTACTAAACACTCTCAAGTTACCCACACGCTGGCCGTACCAGTCACTCAGAAGCCAGAGAGACTATTAGCATGACTGCCAATCAGTCAACAATCAGTTTACATGGAGGGAATAATCGTCCAGAGCAAACACTCGCCTTATTGAATCTACTCATACAATACACACATCTGCTCCTGTTGCCATTCAACTAGCATACTGGTTACTTAACTAATCAGACATCCAGAGGGCGCCATGAGTGACAGAGGGCAAGAGCTGACAGGTTGGAGCATTCTTCATGCCAGCATGGTTGTGAGAGGCTATCCCGAAGCTTCTGGTTGGCTGAATATTCGTGCCCATCCCTGCCACAAGCCACAGCACACAGTAAGACAAGCAGCTGCTGCTTGAACATAAAGTTCTCACAACATTTCCATCCCCTACAAAAAAATAGACTCCCTAGTAATAAAAAATTACACGTTACACTGTTCGAGGTGGTGATGTTATGCATACACCTCAAATTTCCTATGCTAAATGTAAATTCTCCCTTTTATACCAACTGTTTTTGAAGTTAGAAGAAATCGGGGTATACATTCGTTTTCACATTGATAAAGTACTCTTACTTGTGAAAATCCTGTAGACATTATGACGTTGACTATATTTCCTGTAACTATTCTCTCAAGAGCTAAAAAATTCTGATCTTATCAGCTTAATATCTGTTACGTCCTTCTAGAATATTAAAGTCATTTTTATCTAATGACTGAGTGCCAAGAGCATGTTCTACCTATGCCAAAGGTTACCCACTTACTTTCAAACTCTCTTAAAGTAGCCAAAGTCCTCTATTAAGTCTCTTAAGCTAGCAGCACAGTAGTAAATATTAGGTTAATACTACGCATCGCTTTGTAAATTTCTTAACATAGCTGATTTTATTACACTGGTCACATCTCCCTGTGTAGTTGAAAGACAGAAATTTCGTTGAAAGACCTTGACGCAACGCAAAACTCCTGATTACCGTTCTAATTCGAGAATCATATCTGTGGTACTCTTGTCCTTGTTTCCATCTGTTCGGCAGCATATCAAAGTGATTGACTAATTAAGCAAATTGATCGTGAAAGACCCATTGAATCGTATTTCTTTCCTGCAGTAGAATACCACTCGCCAGGCAACCTTTACAGACGCTTTTCTGACGTCTCATGGGGCTTCCGACAGGCCACCTAATCACTTGTTCCAATGCCATAATGGGTGGTACCAATCGTCAGATAGCTGAAGATATCCTACGTTAATCACTTTCTGTCTGTCGGTTGCCTTGCCAAGCTGGTGGAAGTAAGTTACTTAGAATTCGAATATACTACTCCCGAAATAATCAAACTAAGATCTGACAGTCAATGGGGGCTACAGGATATTTCAGTCTCTTCTCCACCTGCGTGACGCCTCTGCTCCCGTCATCCCAGTCGCCATCAGCCTGCATGCGGACAACAGCCACTGCGGCCACCACCAAATGTGTGTGAACCTGCTGACCAGGGTTTTTCTCAGAATATAGCCCCATAGCAGCATTCCATTGACTCCTCACCAAGTTAGTTTCTGGATGCTTCGAGAACTTAAATGGGAATCCCTGGAGGGAAAGCGATATGATTCTTGAGGAACACTAAATGAGGAAATTTAGATATCCGACATTTCAAGCTGATTGCAGAAGGCTACTGATGCTGTCAACGTACATTTCGCGTAATAACCGCAAAGCTAAGATACGGGAAATTACCGATGATGTGGAGGCATGCAGATAATCTTTTTTTCCTCACTCTATTAGCGAGTGGAACAGGAAAACAAATGGCTAGTAGTGGTACAGAGTACCCATCCTCGGCCATACACCATACAATGGCTTGTGAAGTAAGCATACAGATGTAGATGTGAATTTAGTCTAACTATTAAAACGTTACCCCATCCGTTTATAGGCACACAAAACTCACGATAGAATTTTGTCTCTTATTTATCGGGACAGCAAGTGGCGCAACTTCTGCTTCTGATTGTCTCTCGGTAAAAATCTTTCTATTAGCCCCTCATTTTCTCATTACAGTCACTTTGCGAGACGTTTCTTAGGGACTGTAATATGTTTGCCCCAATCACTTAGAAGAAGTGGTGTAGAACTCACCTCTCAACTACCCTTTCGTCACTCTATTGCTTACCGGCCATATTCTGACTTTCCGCTATTCGATTTTTAGGACTCAATCCACCTGAGTTCGACGAGTAAAAAACGTCCCCCGCCACTTTACAGAACCATGACAATTCTCTCGAAATTACATCATGTTCCAACAGAACTGTTCCATTGGTCAGAAGACTGTCTAGTCTTCTTCTATCTGTCACTGACCAGGTAGAGAGGTATCACAACGTCGAAAACAGCAAAAAAAAAAAAAAAAAAAAAAATGGCTCTGAGCACTATGGGACTTAACTACTGTGGTCATCAGTCCCCTAGAACTTAGAACTACTTAAACCTAACTAACCTAAGGACATCACACACATCCATTCCCGAGGCAGGATTCGAACCTGCGACCGTAGCAGTCGCGCGGTTCCGGACTGCGCGCCTAGAACCGCTAGACCACCGCGGCCGGCCGAAAACAGCACACTAACGTACAGGAGGAAAGTCACTACCATGCTGATAATACACTGGAGAGAAAAAGAAACTGGTACATCTGCCTAATATCGTGTCGCAACACGACGTGGCATGGACTCGACTGATGGCTGAAGTAGTGCTGGAGGGAACTGACACCATGAATCCTGCACGGCTGTCCATAAATTCGTAAGAGTCCAAGGGAGTGGAGATTTCTTCTGAACAGCACGTTGCAAGGCATCCCTGATATGCTCAATAATGTTCATGTGGCCAGCTGAAGTATTTGAACTCAGAAGAGTGTTTCTGGAGCCCCTCTGTAGCAATTCTGGACGTGTGGGGTATCGCATTGTCTGCTGGAATCGTCCAAGTCCGTCAAAATGCACAATGGACATGAATGGAAGCAGATGATCAGATAGGATACTTACTTACATGTCTTTTATCAGAGTCCTTTACAGATGTATCAGGTGTCCCATATCACTCTAACTGCACACATCCCACACCATTACAGATCCTCCACTAGCTTGGACAGTCACCTGCTCACATGCAGGGCCCATGAATTCATGAGGTTGTCTCCATACTCGTACACGTCCATCAATACAATTTGAAACGAGACTCGTTAGACCGGGCAAAATGTTTCCTGTCATCAACAGTCCGTTGTCGGTGTTGATGGGCCCAGGCGAGGCGTAAAGCTTTGTGTCGTGCAGTCATCAAAGGTACACTAGTGGGCCTTCGGCTCCCAAAGCCCATATCGATGATGTTTCGTTGAATGGTTCGCACGCTGACACTTAGTGATGGCCCAGCACTGAAATCTGCAGCAATTTGCGTATGGGCTACACTTCTGTCACGATGAACGATTCTCTTCAGTCGTCGTTGGTCCTGTTCTTGCAGGATCTTTTTCCGGCCTCTGCGATGTCGGAGATTTGATGTTTCATCGGATACCTGATATTCACTTTACACTCCTGAAATGGTCGTACGGGAAAATGCCCACTTTATCACTATCTCGGAAGTGATGTGTCCCACCGCCCGAGAGGTTCTAGGTGGCCGTGCGGTTAAAGGCGCTGCAGTCTGGAACCGCACGACCGCTACGGTTACAGGTTAGAATCCTGCCTTGGGCATGGATGTGTGTGATGTCCTTAGGTTAGTTAGGTTTGAGTAGTTCTAAGTTCTAGGGGACTGATGACCTCAGAAGTTAAGTCCCATAGTGCTCAGAGCCGTTTTTTTTTTTTTGTCCCACCGCTCGTGCGCCTACCATAACACCACGTTCAAACTGACTTAAATCTTGACTACCTGCCATTGTAGCTAACAACTGCGTCAGACCTGTGTTGTTTTATATAGGCATTGCCGACTGCAGCGCCGTCTTTTGCCTGTTTACATATCTCTGTATTTGAATACCCATGCCTATGCCAGTTTCTTTGGCGCTTCAGTGTAAGTGGACTGTACAATGAAATTCTGAAGTGTAGCATCCATAAGTCATCGTTATGGAAATACTGTCCATAAATCTCCCTTCTGTACGTGCCCTAATCTCCTTGATCGCGTTCCTATGACTCCAGCAGTAGAAGTACGATATTATTGTATTCGTTGACAGCGTAGTGTTTCGTGAGGTATACATTACCTTTTCTTAAACGGAGCATATATTCATAATCCTAATCTAACAGTATCACAGAGCTCCCAATACACCATCCATTGAAACGTTTACATTTGTGTAACAGCCTCACACCACACATAATTCAGAGCTACTGGAGGAGTAGGGGCAGATTCGGGACTTGGTAACAACATTGCTCATTTTATGTGCTGCAGTGGATTGAGACTAGATACACGGCATGGTTTTGTTTAAGATAGTAAGAGCATTGACATGGAAATGTGCTGTTCAAGATTTCTGTCACTCTATTATTCTAAGATCAACGAAAGTTCACTCAAGTTGGTATATCTACTCCAACAGATTTTGCATTCAAGAAATGTGGAACTCAAAGCATACAAAAAACAATATTTGTGGAATACTGTCGCATAGTTTCCAAACATCAGTCAATGCTATTTAAATACAGTGATACCGTGTATGGTACTGCGCCCCACCATTAACAAATATTCCTTTAAAGCTAGAGTTTTCCATACCACATACCTGCATATAGTCTCCATCCTGAATGCAAAATGTCAGCTTAAGATGAAAATACAGTCTATCCAGTGATGCAGTGGACGCAGATGTCTGTAACTTAGCTACGAATCGTTTTCCACAGCTATTTAAGTAAAGCTATGCTGTGTGTGGTGCTCCACCCCCATTAAAAATGTGCTATTAAAACTGGATTCTTCCATGTGCGTATAGATCCCCTTCTGATTTCTAAATGTATTTTGCTTAGAAAGGAAAGAAATACTCAGTAGTCCAGCGGTGCAATGGAATGGGATGTATGTAACTTAATCTTCCAATGTCTGTCAGGGCTATTGAAGTACGGAGACTCTATCCGTGGTACTCCGTCCTACCACTAATGGATGTTCTATTAAACTAGAGTCTATCATATCATATACACGCATATATACTTCACTCTAATTTCGAAATGTAATTAGCATACGAAGAAAAAATCCCAGTAGTCCTACGGGGCATTCGTATCAGATGCATATTGCATAGGTCCCAAACGAGTGTCAGGGCTATTTAAGTACTGTGATGCTGTGTACGGTACTCCCTTCTGTAAATAACAAACATTCCATTAATGTACAGTCTTCTACTCCACATACGTCCTATACCGATTTTTGAACTGTACTACCGTATCGTTAGCATTTCGACAGAATCAAATTTAAACAATTCATTTCCATAGTTATCAGTCAGAGCTTAAAATCTAGGTTCATTTTAGTGGAGGGATCATCCTATCACATTCCTACAGAAGCAGAAAAAGTCTGCGACACTGCTGCTGCCAGGAAGGTAATTTTTGGAATAGATTGTGTTCAGACGTTTGAAATTCTAATAAAATAAGCATAAGCTACAGGAAAATTAATTGCAACAGCTGGTAGCTACTTTGATATTCCAGACAGCTGCTCCATTAGAACAGCAATTTTGAAGGTCATCCATTTCCAGCTTGTATTATTCGATCGCGGGTTTTCAAAATCTTTCAGGCTAACATATTTTGCATAAAGTGGAGTTTAACATTTCAACTGTTATAATGGCAGACAGAGTCCACACTTTTTCTTGCGTGCTATTCACAATCGACTTTGCAACCTAGGTGAAGAGATCCATTACCGAAAAACATTCACCCCTATATGGCTACCCTTGAAAGGAGAAAGAGTTATATTTTCTGATACAGCTTCTCACATTTCTTCCACCATACGACCACTATCAAGTATCTTCTTATCGCATTCCTACAGAAGTAGGAAGAGTCAGACACTGTCGCTGCCAGAAAGGTGGATTTACGATCTGGTGGTGAACAGGTCGTAGAAATTCCAAGAAAATAAGCTTAAGCTATACTAAAAGAATTGTAAAGACTGGCAGCTACTACGATACTCCAGACAACTTCTCTATCAGAACTATAATTTTTACCTTCAGCCATTTCCAACTTATATGGTTTGATCATTGGTCTTTAGATGCTTTCTTGCTGTTTTGACCTACTATTCCTGAAGCCATCAAATTTTCATCACCATGTAGGAGACATGGTTTCTCAGTTATGGTACAGAAGAACTTGAGAAATTTACGTCACAGATAGCTACTAAAGCCACCACACACATTTGAAAGTGTTCGTCTTTGGTACTCCCCCTTCTCTTTAGAAGCTGAAGGTTGCTAGAGACCTTAAAACTAGAACAAGAAGACAAGATGATTCACAGACATGTGTATGTACCGAATAAACGCACTCACACACACACACACACACACACACACACACACACACACACACACACACACACACACATGTTGACTTTGGTATGGAGTGAGGGAAGGACTGCCCCTCGTGAGCCTCAAGCTTTTTCTGTGGATAGTACAGTGCATTAAGGGGATGACACTGTTGAGTTCCTTGTCGTGTATTTGTTTTAGATGTTGGATTTTCATAGGTGGTGTTGTCGGCAAGCAGGTGAGAAGACCTGTGATGGAGTTGGTAGTTCACCTGAATGTAACTATAACCATTGCACATTACTATGAGGAGAAATCACATATACCATCATCAGAAGTGCTAACTGCTGTTTAATGACTAGCAGCCAGCATGTACATTGAGTTGAAGTAGAATATATATATCGCGTTTGGATTCATTTGAGGGAATCATAACAGAAGTAACCCAAGCACTAAGAACTGACAAGTTTGTGAGCTAAAGCAGCAGAATATGTCACGCTCAAATTCATTTGCATGGATTTTTAAAGGGGGTGTGATTTGCCCACTAATATGAGATGATGTATAAGGCGAGTGGCCGCAGATCCTGTCGGTATGTCACCTAGAGACTGTTGCACTACAATTCGGATCACGGTGTAAGAGGTGCTGAGGCACTGCTGTTGCTGGAGGAAACATTGCCACTGAAATGGGCTCGCTCGTAGTTGTTGGTTACTTGCCTCTCGATGCACAGTAGTTTGATAATTGTAGAAGTACTGGATTTCCGTCTAAATAAACAGCTAGCACTATGTGACAACAAAGGTAGGTCCCTTGGGAGGGTAGGCATGTGCAGTAAAAAAATGTGCAATGTTGTAATAAAGTCCCGAGTCTCCCCTGCTGTTGTAGTAGCTCCGAAGTATGTGTGGAGGTCTGAGGTTCTACCACAAATGGAAATGGTTCAATGGATAGTGTATTGGAAGCTCTATCATACTGTTAGATTAGGATTATGGAGGAATGTTCCATTTGAGAAAAGGTGATCTATTACACTGTTTTCTAGCATAGGAGTTATAGGAATGTGATAAAGGAGATTAGAATACATTTATGGGCGATATTTATAGACAGTCATTCGATATCGATGGATTGTAAGTGCTACGCTTCTAAATTTCTTTAAGCAGTTACGCGATTCCCTGACTAAGTGAGAGTTGAGAGATGAGTTCTATGCCGTATTCCTTCAATGTATTATGGGCAAACATATTACAACCTCTCATGTACATCTCGCGAAGAGACTGCAATGAGAAAATGAGGGACTAAAACATAAAATTTTAGTGAGAGACAATCAGGAGCATAAGTTGCGTTAATTTTTCTCGATAAATAAGAGACAACATTCTTTCGTGAGTTTTGTGTGTCTATAAATGGATAGGGTGACCTTTAATAGGTAGACTAAATTTACATCTGCATCTATAAGTTTTCTTCGCAAGCCATCGTATGGTGTATGGTGGCGTGTACCCTGTATAACTACTAGTCATTTCCTTTCCTATTCCACTCCAAAAAACAGTGAGATAAAGAAGAATATTTATATGAATCCATATGAGCGCTAATTTCTCATATCCATTGTTTGCGGTCCTCACGCAAAATATATGTTGATAGCATTAGAAGCCTTCTGCAGACAGCTTCAAATGTGTAATCACAAAATTTCCTCAAATGTGTAATCACTAGTCACTTTATATCACTTGTGTACCAAATGTAAAATGGACATTTCTAATCCTCACTGGATATCACTTTTGTACCAAATGTAAAAGGGATATTTCAAACCAACTAATGCTGACCATGTTTACTGTTATAGCTCAATCAGGACCTGACAGTCCTCATGTGCTTGCAGACAGCAACTGTTGAGCATTATGGAGGCTGGTTGTTAAAAATCACATCAATTCAGTCGAAATGCTACTAGCAATTCAACTAATGCGATGATTGTGCGTAAGAAGTTAAAAGGAATACGTTACAACGACCGAGTAGCCCCCATAAACCACACTTGTCTGAAGTCAAGCGACGCTTGAAGTGGTATAAAGAGTGACCGTACTGGAATGACTGTAAATGAATTATTTGGTGTGATTAACTTCATTGTACACTTAGGCAATTTGGTGGCGGGGTTTGGGTTTGGTGAATGCCTGGAGAACGTTTCCATGTGCAGTACCAACAGTGTAGTACGGAGGGGAGCATATTTCATCAAAATATAAGAGGTATTAGAGATAAAGTTAGTGAACTGCTAATAGATGTTAACTCTGAATTTATTGGTATATCAGAGCACCACTTAAATAATTTGATAATTCAGAGGCTTCCTTTACCAGGCTACAGATTAGCTGGCTGTTTCTCAAGGAGTTCCTTGCGGGGTGGGGGAGTGGCTCTGTACGTAAAAAACAGTATTTCATTTGAGTCCATAGACGTATCATGACACTGCACTGAACAGATATTTGAAAGTTGTGCAGCATTAGTTGAATTTAGTGAAACTAAACTTCTAATTGCTGTTGTTTATAGGTCCCCTAACTCCGACTTCAGACCATTTTTGCTCAAGCTAGAGAGGGTTCTTGATTCACTTTGTAGGAAGTACCAGAAAGTAGTTCTATGTAGTGACTTCAACATTAATTTTGTACATGATTGTGCAAGAAAAAGGATGTTGGTAGATCTCCTAAATTCATATGATCTGATGCAAACTGTGTTTTTTCCAACTAGGGCGCAGGGGAACAGTAGCATAGTCATAGACAATATTTTTATTCATTCTTCATCACTAGATGGGCATTCTGTTAGTAAAAGGGTGAATGGCCTTTGAGACCACGATGCACAAATTTTAACACTAAAAGATTTTTGTACTCTAATCAATGTGGTACTTAATTACAAACTACGTAGGAAAGTTAATCCAACAGCAACAGAGAGTTTTTCAAAACTTGTCAAGGAACAAGAGTGGCAAGATGTTTATAGTGCCGATAATATAGATGATAAATACAATGCTTTCCATAAGACATTTCTCATGCTCTTTGAGAGTTGCTTTCCATTAGAACATTCTAAACGGGGTACTAGCAGTAATGGACAGCCCGGTTAGCTGACTAGTGGGATAAGGATATCATGTAGAACAAAGCGGGAATTATATCATAATGTTAGAAGTAGTCACAATCAAGCTACAGTAGCCCATTACAAACAGTATTGTAAGGTGCTTAAAATGTTATTAGCAAGGCAAAAAGTATGTGGTATGCAAATAGAATAGCTAATTCACAGGATAAAATTAAAGCCATATGGTCAGTTGTGAAGGAAGTGTCTGGTCAGCAGCACAAGGTTGACGATACAAAGTCAGTTTGCAGTAATAATATTTCTGTTACTGATAAATCAGATATATGTACAGTATTTAACAACCATTTTCTGAGCATTGCTGGTGAATTAAATAAAAATTTAGTATCTACAGGAAATCATATAAATTTCTTAGCAAATGCCTTTCCGAGATTGACGTCTAAAATACTTCTCTGTGATACAGACAAGAGGGAGATTGAGACTATAATCAAATCACTGAAGACTAAGGACTCTCATGGTTATAATGGAGTGTCTAGTGGAATATTAAAATACTGTGCTGCACATGTTAGCCCTGTATTTAGCCATATTTGTAATGGTTAGTTTCCTGAGCGATTAAAGTACCCAGTAGTAAAGCCGCTTTATAAAAAGGGAGAAAGGGATAATGTAGATAATTTTAGACCTATTTCTATGCCATCAGTGTTTGCAAAAGTTATCGAAAAGGCTGCGTATGTAAGGTTAATTGATCATTTTATATCACACGATTTGCTATCAAATGTACAGTTCGGCTTTAGAAGTCGTTTGACAACTGAAAATGCTATATTCTCTTTTCTCTGTGAGGTACTGGATGGGTTAAACAAAAAGTTTCGAACGCTTGGCCTATTTTTGATTTAACAAAGGCATTTGACTGTGTTGATCACACAATATTGCTCCAGAAGTTGGACCATTACGGAATAAGGGGAATAGCTCACAATTGGTTCACCTCTTACTTTAGCAACAGGCAGCAAAAGGTCATTATTAACAATGTTGATAACGGCTGTGATGTGGGATCTGAGTGGGGTACTGTCAAGTGGGGGGTGCCTCAGGGATCAGTGTTGGGGCCGCTCCTGTTCCTTATTTACATAAATCATATGACCTCTAGTATTATGGGTAACTCTAAAATATTTCTGTTTGCTGATGACACTAGCTTGGTAGTAGAGGATGTTGAGTGCAACATTGACTCGGTTTCAAGTAGAGCAGTACATGACCTCAGTTCATGGCTTGTAGAAAATAAACTAACGTTAAATCACAGTAAGACTCAGTTTTTACAGTTCCTAACACACAATTCAACAAAACCTGACGTTTTAATCTCACAGAACGGGCATATGATTAGTGAAACTGAACAGTTCAAATTCCTAGGTGTTCAGATAGATAGTAAGCTGTCGTGGAAAGCCCACGTTCAGGATCTTGTTCAAAGACTTAATACTGCCATTTTCACTATGCGAACGGTATCGAAAGTGAGTGATATTTCGACATGTAAATTAGTCTACTTTGCTTATTTTCATTCACTTATGTCGTATGGTGTTATGTTTTGGGGTAACTCTTCCCATTCTAGAAGGATATTTTTGGCTCAGAAACGAGCGGTTCGGGCAATAAGTGGTGTGAGTTCACGAACCTCTTGTCGACCTCTTTTCACGAGTCTGGGTATTTTGACATTAGCCTCTCAATATGTATATTCCTTATCGTCGTTTCGTGTTACCAATATTAGTTTATTTCCAACAATAAGCAGCTTTCACTCGGTTAATACTCGGCAGAAATCAAACCTCCATTTGCATCGGACTTCCTTAACTCTTGTGCAAAAAGGTGTGCAGTATACTGCTGCATCCATTTTCAATAAGCTGCCACTCGAATTCAAACATCTTAGCAGTAATCCACGCGCTTTCAAATCGAAACTGAAAAGTTTCCTCATGGGTCATTCCTTCTATTCTGTCGAGGAGTTCCTTGGAAAATGAATATGATTCTCATTGTACTGCTAATAGCGTTTTCTTAAACTTATGGACTGATTTTCTTTCAGGTTCATGAACATTTATTTTTATCTGTTATTACTTTTTATGTTGTAAGTTCATGTACTGACACGTTCCATGACCTTGGAGATTTGCTCCTCAATGTGGTCCTACGGAACTTGACATAAAAAAAAGCGGTGATAGGATTTGGTGGGTGTTTTTCATGTTTCTTTTCATGGCTAGGTTGTGTTTCCTTGTTGCGTTTAAGACAATCCTAAATGCCTGAAGATATGAACATATTGTATAGATTGTATAGCATTGTATACTTCGTGCAGTACAGGAACAGGCGCTGTTAATCTCGGCGTTAGTGCCCATCAGCTCCTTCCTTCCAGGAGCAGTTCGGAGCTGATGATTGTTTGTTAAGCATCACAATGCACCCTGTAATAAAGCAGCGTCAGTAAGTGAGTGGTTTGTGGACAATTACAGTTCTCAGTTGATCAATATGCCGTGAGTCCCGACCTGAACCCAGTGGAACACAGCGGAAGAGTCAGGACGTCGACTTGGGCCAGATTCCAGTGTTCAACATCACCACACACTTTGGTTTCTACTCTTGAGGAAGAATGGGCTGCCGTTCCCCCTCAGTCATTCAGACATCCAATTGAAAGTAATTCCAACCGAGTTCCAGCGGTCATAAAGGCGAACGGTGAACGCACCCCATATCAACGCCCACTAATAAGTGTCCAGATACGTCTGATTAGTTAGTGTACGTCGTCTGCTCCCTTATCGGAGTGATGAGCGCTTCTGACTGCCAACATTATGATTCATGATGTCAAGCGTAGCGTCACCCGAACAAGCTCGCAACTCGGCGTTTGAACTTCCGAAAGTGGGGATTGTCGACCATCAATTCCGTACGATCAGCGTACGTCGCTTCAGGGCAGGTCGTGGTGTTAAGAAAACTCGTTGATGTGAGTAATTTTAATCAGCCAGAACAAACCCGCACCGTTGCATACTGTTGTCTGTAAAAAGCACTAGTGGTATTTAACATGAGCATGAGAGATGCACAGGAGGCTATGATGCGTCTGGCACTGGTAATGATGAGTTAATTTGACATCACTATCTGCAAATTTTGAGGCAGTTAATAGTTTCTACATATGTAAAATGTACTAATACACGAGAAGTACATGATAAATGCTGTATTCTAATGTGGAAAATTTAGTTTCCTTTAAACTGCACGTTTATTGACACAGTGTTGTGTTTGTCGGAAAGATGATTTCTATCAAAGATTTATAGCGAAAGAGGGAAAGAGTATTCGAAAAATCAACATCTGTAGTGTTACAGATCACCGTACAATTGTTCGAGGTGTGGATGAATATGTTTATGCGGAAATAAAATTTGCTAATTTTTGTATTTCGATAGCTTTTTTTTTATTTCCCCGTTTGCTGCGAATGTAGTCGTTCATTTTCAGCTCCACACAGCTGATCTGGAAGACTCGCTAGTACCAAATTCACTTCTTATTGCTGCCTTCTGTATAGGTACTCCTGCTTGTAAAGCCGTTTTACTTCCATATCCAACCACATTTTCTTGGTACTATCTTTCTAAATTTCGGACCACATGAAATGTCAGCCTTTGTATACTTTGTAGTATGCGCATTTCTTTGTAATCTTTTCTTTCAGGTTAAGGCGAGCGATCATTTCTACTAGTTTGAACTCAACTTCCACTAAGTTGCTGCCATTACTTGTTGTCTGTCCATACTCACAATTAAGTTTTTCCCATATCAAAAACTGTATTGTCAGGAAACATACTGTGAACCTCAATGGAAACATTACATTTTTAGTGTTATTCACAACCTTTCTTTTCCCGTGTTGTCAGAAACCATATTGTGAATCTGAATGGAAACTTTACAATTTCGGTATTATTCACAAGATATTGTTTTCTTTTATTCGCTTCATGTTTCGACACTTGTTGTTCTTGGGAACATAGTCTACAGTAACAGAGAAGCATCTTTGACATCGTTTTGCACCGCTCTAGAATACTCAATCGTGCGATAGCTCACTCACAGCTTCAGACCTACTTTCAGTTTGAGTATTTAAAGAAATTATTGTCCCCAAACAAAGTTCTTTAACAACTGGAAAGGTGTTGGATTCGCTCTGTATATTGCATAGGGAACGAAAAAGAAATAGAATTTGCTGATACCTGATTTGCTGTCGATGAAATGCTTAAGTGCGTCCTGTTATGGGGTATCTGGATCATTAGCAAAGTTTTTCGTAATCTCTTAAAACATCTAACAACATCTGTGAGTTTCTTGAGATTTCAATGTACAATTAATTGTTGGTGGGATGGTCACGTTACAGTATATCATGGATAATGATTGTCACGGTGACTTACGCTGACTCTTGCAAAAGGGTTCAAATAGCTCTGAGCACTATGGACTTAACATCTATGGTCATCAGTCCCCTAGAACTTAGAACTACTTAAACCTAACTAACCTAAGGACATCACACAACACCCAGTCACCATGACTCTTGCACTTCATTGTACTTGGCGGATATGTATCACGCCATTCCATGGATAAGTTATGTGTGTTTTGATCGGAAGTCTGTACTGGCTTCTACCAGATCAGAGCAGAGTTCCATCCTTCTTCGCTTCAAATTTTCTTTAACAGCAAATACAGATACTTGTTATATTATTTTCCCTATTAGCCTCTAGGCTGTGCCATTCAGCAGGCTTATTCATACCTGTGACACCAAACGAAAAGGTGATCTGCATCCTCCTCTCCTACACAAGAATAGAAACGGGTCCGCATGATGCACAGTTTGCACACATGATGATGTTTGTGCCCGTTTTC
This sequence comes from Schistocerca serialis cubense, assembly GCF_023864345.2. Taxonomy (NCBI): domain Eukaryota; kingdom Metazoa; phylum Arthropoda; class Insecta; order Orthoptera; family Acrididae; genus Schistocerca; species Schistocerca serialis. The sequence continues at coordinate 658,604,655 of NC_064640.1, read as the reverse complement.
CAATGTCAGTGGAATATTTAACGAAGTCAGACCTCTAGACATTGAGAATGGATAGTATTTCGTAGAATGAGGACTTGTCGTTTGAATTAATGCATAATTATTACTGTGCTGCTTCACTGTATATTCTCGTTGGTGTTGTGCGTCTTATCGTGCATCTAAATACCAATTATCCTCTATTTCGTAACTGAGGTTTCACTTCACGTTATGTCACCTGACGGTCAGTTCACCAAAATGAAGCTCAATTCATCTTTTGGACGTGGAGCTATTGTAGTAGTAAAAATAATCGGATGAAAGGTCCGCCTGTTAAGCAAGACATTGTGTTCTCATGCGGCCCAGACATGTTTCAGCACCTCTGTGCCACAATCATTGGTTTCTTTTCACTCAAGACTGTTAAATGTGAACATATTTTTAAGTGATAACTATGAAAATTAGGCCTAAGGACAGTTTTTTGTTTGTTTTTGTTATTACCTTGATTTTACATTATATGGTTTTGTGGAAGCATTTGTGTTTTGCCCTGTACAGATAACTTGTCGTCTGCTACCAAAAGATGTTAATGTGAGTTTTTTTGACGAGTTAACACATCCTTTTATGTGTAAACGTAAATCTGTTGTGGGATGATATTTCGCCAGCATATTTGCTGTCACTTATGTTTTTCTATGGCAGATCGTTTTTCTTCCACACACTGACGAGTTGTCGAGCACCTCACGAAACGTACATTATTTAGGAATTAGGTTGCAACGAACATTTCCCATTCACCAAGACGAGGTGTAAAAGTCATTACTGTGTGTCTGTAGTCCCCAACCCAGCCAGTGTTCGCGTGTTCTCAAGTGGGTTTGGTGCCCAATTTGAGTATTGTTTACTTTCCATCTCTCTCTTTCTGTGCGTAAGCATTTTTAACTGAGTGTGTTGCCTTTTCTGTACAGTTACTTTAATGTGTTAAACAGCGTGCCTTTGCCTAAACGTAGTGTATTCATTTATAGCCTGTTTACTTTCGGCTCTTCCCTTTTGTATCTGGAAGTTTTCTTATATTGTTAGTTTATGGTATAGATATTGGCTGGATTGTAGAATTTTAAATCTTTTTCTGTTATAGTTGGGTGGCGGTTTTGGGCTATTAGGAGTCGGCAAATGTGCTAGGGGAGCTGTTACTTTTTAGGATTCTGAAATTGTCTAATTTCCTTGCTTTAAAGTTCCTGGAAGTTTATCCTATATACACTATGTGTTCAAATGTATACGGACACCCCCAAAATATACGTTTTTCATCTTAGGTGCATTGTGATGCCACCTACTGCCAGGTACTCCATACCAGCGACCTCAGTAGTCATTAGACATTGTGAGAGAGCAGAATGGGGCGCTCCGCGGAACTCACAGACTTCGAACGTGGTCAGGTGATTGGGTGTCACTTATGCTTTACCTCTGTACGCGAGGTTTCCACACTCCTAAAAGTCCCCAGGTCCACTGTTTCCCATGTGACAGAAAAGTGGAAACGTGAAGGGACACGTACAGCACAAAAGCGTACAGGTCGACCTCGTCTGTTGACTGACAGAGACAACCAACAGTTGAAGAGGGTCGCAATGTGTAACCGGCAGACATCTATGCAGACCATCAAATTGGAATTTCGGACTGGATCAGGATACACTGCAAGTACTATGACAATTAGGCGGGAGGCGAGAAAGCTTGAATTTCATGGTCGAGTGGCTGCACATCACGCCTTTAAATGCCAAACGACGCCACGCTTGGTGTAAGGAGAGTAAACTTTGGACGATTGAGCAGTGGAAAAATGTTGTGTGGTGTGACAAATCACGGTACACAATGTGGCGAACCGACGGCAGGGCGAATGACCCGTGAACGTCATCTGCCAACGTGTGTAGTGCCAACGGTAAAATTCGGAGACGGTAGTGTTACGGTGTGGTCGTGTTTTTCATGGAGGGGCTTGCACCCCTTCTTGTTTTGCGTGGCACCATCACAGCACAGGCCTCCACTGATGTTTTAAGCACCCTCTTGCTTCCCACCGTTGAAGAGCAATTCGGGGATGGCGACTGCATCTTTCAACACTGACGAGCACCTGTTCATAAAGCATGGTCTGTGGCGGAGTGGTTACTTGACAATAACATCTCTGTAATGGACTGGCCTGCACAGAGTCCTGACCTGAATCCTATAGAACACCTTTAGGATGTTTTCGACTGCCGACTTCTTGCCAGACCTTACCGACCGACATCCATACCTTTCCTCAGTGCAGCACTCCGTGAAAAATGGGCTGTCATTCCCCTAGAAACCTTCCAGCACCTGATTGAACGTATACCTGCGAGAGTGGAAGCTGTTATCATGGTTAAGGGTGGGCTCACAGCCTACTGAAATCCAGCATTACCGGTAGAGGGCGCCACGAACTTGTAAGTCATTGCCGGCCGCGGTGGTCTAGCGGTTCTGGCGCTGTAGTCCGGAACCGCGGGACTGCTACGGTCGCAGGTTCGAAACCTGCCTCGGGCATGGCTGTGTGTGATGTCCTTAGGTTAGTTAGGTTTAAGTAGTTCTACGTTCTAGGGGACTTATGACCTAAGATGTTGAGTCCCATAGTGCTCAAAGCCATTTGAACCATTTTGTAAGTCATTTTCAGCCAGGTGTCCGGCTGCTTCTGATCACATAGAGTATATTGATGACAAGTGTTTCATGCGAGTTCATATATTCGTGATCTGTTGAATTTAAATGAAAGTAACCAACATGCTTCGTTTTCAGTACCCTTCTGTGGCTTTGTATGGAAGTGGGTTTTCTATATCACTGGAATTCAAACTCTTTAGAATTTTTAAGGCAGATAGTGAATCATTGAGTGGACTACATGAAGCTTTTGTCCTTCGTAAACAGCACTGTAAGGCTTCTAATATGTTCGGAAGTCCCGCATTGATGATATTCACTTGTGCTGGTAATTGAATGAATTATCACTTTTGAAAAAAATTTGAAATGATGTCGCAGATAGGGATTGCTTCGATATTTTGTTTTCTCTAAAGTAAACTGATATGACAAGATCTTTCCCCTCTCCACCATGGCACTACATTACTATTAAGTTTTGGAGGAGACTCACGTGGCTGTGAGACTCGTCTCTGGGCTGACGACTACTGTCAATATGGTTCTAATGGCTCTGAGCACTATGGGACTCAACAGCTGTGGTCATAAGTCCCCTAGAACTTAGAACCACTTAAACCTAACTAACCTAAAGACATCACACACATCCATGCCAGAGGCAGGATTCGAATCTGCGACCGTAGCAGTCACGTGGTTCCGGACTGAGCGCCTAGAGCCGCACGACCACCACGGCCGGCGACTACTGTCAGTCAGAGGATGTAGGCTCTGGATTCATAATGTGCCGAATTCCCACTTTGGAAACTCCTTCATCCATGAGTGAACATTTTACTGTCAATGGTGTCATTTCTGTACTTGTTTGGTATCCTTCTGTCAATGCAGAACAGTTTGCACTCCTCCTTCATTCATAACTAAATAGCAGTAAGTTATTTCTTCTTGCATTGCATTAAAAATAATACGATACTTGTCATCGTCACATATCATCACTAATTAGTAATCATTTTTGTGGTGTAGATTCAGTTTCGATAGAAGCATTAATTTACAAGTGGAAAAAGAACCTGAAAATCAGTATGGAGGAAGAGCATCTCGAAATAACGTGTAACTTGAGTCACTGATATTAATTAACAAGGATATTATGGTTTGTATTATTTTAGCTTTCATGCGTTTCTGCTGTCGCAAGAGGCTTTTTATGTTGTACTAGCTGATTACACAGCACTGACTGAGTATAGTCTTCTGTTACTCTATATCCTCTATCTCCCTCCTCTTCATTTCCTCCTCCTCCTGTATCTGTCCTTATCATACACTACTCTCCGTTCGTTCTCTCCTCCCCCTCTCACCCTCCACCTTCTTCACCCACAACCCACAATCTCTGCGCATCTTGTACTAACCCTTTCTGTCCCCATCTCTTCCTCTCCCTCTCGCTGTCCAGCTCCTACTGTCGATTTACTTCTTCCCACTCCCTCTGTCAATGTCTCACGTCCTCCTCTCTGCCCATCTTCTCCTCTTCTCTCTCTTCATCTCCTCCTCCACATCACTCTGTCCATCTCCTTCTCCATTTCTCTGTGACTATCTCCTCTTCCACAATTCACTGTCCATGTACTCCTCCCCCTCTCTCTGTCCATCTCCTCTTCTCATATCTGTATCCATCTCCTTCCCTCTCTCTGTCTCTCTCTCTGTCTCTCCATCTCCTCCTATCCTACACGTTTCTGTTCATAACCCTGACCCAAATGAGGCTAGTGGTTCTTACCCCACAGTATTTCTTTCCATATACTGAGTAACATGATTACCATGTTTGGCTGTTATCAATCCTGAGTTTTAGAAGAAACATTTGCCCGAAATTTCACCCATGTACGCCCATGTCACATATATCTCACATAAATGTTCATATTTCACACATACTTACACACATATTTCACCTGTATTCCTTGAGCATTTCGCCTGCAGCTTCGTTTACAACTAGTTCAGTGTTTACGAAATCCTATCTCCAGGACTATGTGTTGTTCAGTGATATAATTTTTGCAGGTACTTTCAGTGGCATATGTGAATACCGTCTGCAAAATTTGTCCCGAATGTAACGGGTAGTAAAGAAGTAATACATTAAAAGGTCAAGCCTGATGTGGCAGTCTAAGTGTACGAACATCGAAAATCTAGTAAACTACAAACTTTTCTCTTATCATCATTTTGTGGCAGATGTCAGCGAGATAAATTTAGTAACAGATTTGAAATCATACGTCAAGTTTGTTGCAAGTGACCAGTGCTCTCATTCTCAAATAGTGGTCGAATAAAGTCTGGATATTGGCGCGTCGTGGGCTACACTATTTTTTCAACCTCATCTCTTTGATAATTAGGTGGTTCTTACCCACAAATTGCTTCTTTCCAGACGGTAGGCGATACGTGTACTACGTCTGCTTCAAATGGAACCAGTTGTATAGGAGAAGATTAGGATCATACGTGCATACATTTTTATAATATGTGTAGGTTAGATAAACTGTTTCGTTCAGTAATCACCATCTCCAAAACTGTCAGGAAAACACAAATATGGTATGTATATGAATGTAGTGTATTACGGAATAATCTGAGGGTAACAGATGCTGATCGAAAGTTGCTCTGAAATAAAATTTGAAGCTCTTGCCATGATATAAGTAGTAAATGTTAAGTATCTAGACGGCTGTGCTCTCAATATCACGATGGCGATGTCGCACTTCACAGAGAGCATAAAGATATAAAGATAACACGTATTACTTAAGCTATTTTTATTTTTTGTGGCATACGAGCAATAAAATATATGTATTTTATAAAGACTTGGTGATTTTGAAAGTCCTAAGATAGTGGAATAGCTAAAAAAAAAGCGACTACACAACCGCTAACGTCCTCCTGCATGGTATGTAATCACTGCGATCAACCAACACTGCTTCTTAATATATGAACGATTTTTGAACAAAACCTGGAAGGCTACAGATGCCGTTCACACCATCCCTAAAGTAGAGCCAAAAACTGTGCTTGCGATACCTCCTAATACATTTGTTCCTCAGAAACATAATACAGTTCCTCAAGATAATCAATACCCATCTCACGTAAGAGCTAGCCTAGCATCAGTAATCCTCCAATAGTGTCTCGAATTAACTTACTGTTTTTATACACAGATACCGAAATCTCTTCCAGAAACTTAAAAGTCTCTTGACAATGGGCGAAAGAATTTTCGCAGCATCAAGAATAGCCACTGCGTGATAATAGTGTACCCACAAATATCATAACCATAAAATACTACAGACAACTGAGGAAGCTGCTAAATAGCCCCTTTCAAAATGAATATTGAGGTGACACAGTCTACAGTTCATCTATATAATACAATATCAGCTGATCAAAAAGAAACTGAACAACACTAAAATTTCATTTCTAAGGATAGAAGCGTGTAATGAAGCCAACGGGTTCTCTTATTTGTTTATTTTTTTAAGTTAATGGTTTTACAGTAGATGCGCTATGGTCTTCCATATGTATCATGCCACAGTTTACCGTCCTAGATAGGATTTTTGATGCATTAGGCCTACTTCAAACATTACCTGAACGAGATTCTTGAAGCAAATAGAGACTTAGTGACAACTGAAGGTACTCTATTATGTTCGCTGTCAGTGCACACCCCATTGTCAAGAGACCGACTTTTAAGTTTCTGGAGAGGATTTCGGTCCCTGTATATAAAAACAGTAAGTTAATCCGAGACCCTATTGGAGGATTACTGATGCTAGGCTAGCACTTACGTGAGATGGATATTGATTTTCTTGAGGAACTGAATTATGTTCCTGAGAAACAAATGTATTAGGAGTATTATGGCAGAACTATTTAAGGAGAAACCGTGAGGAAGACTGGTATTAGACTCAGATGTATGCAAAAAAATGGCTGTGCACAGATAAAATTAGAAATTAACTTAGTTTAACCCTTTCAGAACTAATTTTCTTTTCGAAGGAAGGGAATTTATCTTTATGCTCTAATGCTCTTTGGTGAATTTTTAATGATTTTAGATGCATGGTTTATGCAAATGTACGCACCCGTTTTCAATACATACTTTGAATATTTGGCTTCTGTTTATGGACTAAAACGAATAATATTGCAATAATCTGTGATGTAATAAGAAAGCTGCTAGTTCGATAACTACCATGCAAAGTAACAATAATAATGTCCAGTTATACGGCTGAGTATAACTAAGCAATAACATCCGTGAATTCTGGCCGTCACAAGCTGCTGCGCACTGCTAAATTCACTCGTTAATATATTTACTGTGATGTGCAACAGGTGTGAGCACTTGTGCATCTAATGAAAAAATAGAACATTCACACATGTGTACATGAGGTTTCCATTGAGGAAAATATTCCTGTTGCAGCTAACACACAATAAATATTAATGAACAGAAATGTAGCCAGAGGGTATGAAAGGGTTATCAGATATGCTGTTCCTTTCCTAGATCGGTAATGAGGAGATTCTACTGGGCAAGTTAGACATCAGAAAACAAAAGTGTACATTATCTGATCAAAAGTATTTGGACACCTGGCTGAAAATGACTTACAAGTTCATGCCGCCCTCCATCAGTAATGCTGGAATTCAATATGGTGTTAGCCCACTCTTAGCCTTGCTGACAGCTTCCGCTCTCGCAGATATACGTTCAGTCAGGCACAGGAAGGTTTCTTGAGGACCAGCTGCCCATTCTTCAAGAAGTACTGCACTGAGGAGAGGTATCGACGTCAGTCGTTAAGGCCTGACACGAAGTCGGCGTTTAAAAACATACCAAACGTGTTCTATACGATTCAGGTCAGGACTCTGTACACGCCAGTCCATTACACGGATGTTATTGTCAAGTAACCACTTCGCACAGGCCGTGAATTATGAACAGGTGCTCGTCGTGTTGAAAGATGCAATCGTCGTCCCCGAATTGCTCTTCAACAATGGGAAGCAAGTAGGTGCTTAAAACATCAATGGAGGCCTGTGCTGTGATAGTGCCACGCAACATAACAAGGGGTGCAAGCCCCTGCATGAAAAACACGACCACACCATAACACCACCGCCTCCGAAATTTGCTCTTGGCACTACACACGTTGGCAGGTGACATTCACCGGGCATTCGCCATATCCACACCCTGCCATCGGATCGCCACACTGTGTACCGTGATTCGTCACTCCACACAACGTTCTTCACTGTTCAATCGTATAATTTTTACTTTCCTTACACCAAGCGAGGCGTCGTTTGGCATTTAAAGACGTGATGTGTGGCTTATGAGCAGCCCCTCGACCATGGAATCCAAGTTTTCTCACCTCCCGCCTAACTGTCATAGTACTTGCAGTGGATCCTGAGGCAGTTTGGAATTGCTGTGTGATGATCTGGGTAGACGTCTGCCTATTACGCATTACGACCCTCTTCAACTGTCGGCTATCTCTGTCAGTCAACAGACGGGGTACAAAAATGGTTCAAATGGCTCTGAGCACTATGGGACTTAACATCTGTGGTCATCAGTCCCCTAGAACTTAGAACTACTTAAACCTAACTAACCTAAGGATATCACACACATCCATGCCCGAAGCAGGATTCGAAGCTGCGACCGTAGCAGTCGCGCGGCTCCGGACTGAGCGCCTACAACCGCTAGACCAACAGACGAGGTCGCCCATACACTTTTGTGCTGTACGTGTCCCTTCCCGTTTCCACGTCTCTATCACATCGGAAACAGTGGACATAGGGATGTTTAGGAGTGTGTAAACCTCGCATACAGACGTAAGACACAAGTGATACCCAGTCACCTGACCACGTTCGAGGTCCGTGAGTTCCGCAGAAGACCCATTCTGCTCTCTCACCATGTCCAATGACTACTGTGGTCCCTGATATGAAGTACCTGGCAGTAGGTGGCAGCGCAAAGCATCTGATATGAGAAACGTATGTTTTTGGGGGTGTCCGGGTACTTTTGGTAACATAGTGTATAATAAATTCATATATGAAGAAGTTAACCAAAAATATTTACATTTATGCATACGTATGAGCACAATATAAATCCAACGGTGTTGCAGCCAAGCGCCATCAAATACACTGACGGTAAGAAATCCCAGAACCATGTGATAATTAATGTCGAATAATGAAATTTTTGGGACGCCTTTGTGTAGATAACATATTTAATTGATTAATGTTGCAAGATAACAGGTTCATGTAAGAGCGGGGAAAGCCATTGCAAATGTGAAATGCTGGTACATTAATAATGGGTGTGACTACCTAAATATCGAATTGAAGCATGCAAATCCGCATGCATTGTGTCATGCCAGTGCTGGATGTCAGTTTTATTGGATGTAGTTGCATGCCTGCTGCACTTTATTGGTCATTAAATGGACAGTTTAATGCTGGTTGTGCATGACATTAGAGTTGTCCGATGATGTCCCATACGTGGTCGTCTGGAGACAGTTATTATGATCGAGTAGACCAAGGTATCATGTGGACTCTTAGTAGAGAATGTTGGGTTACAATAATGGTTTGTGGGAGAGCGTTATTCTGTTGATAATACCCCCTGGGATACTGTTTATGAATGGTAGCACGACAAGTCGAATCACCAGACTGATGTCAGGTGCGTTGGGTAACCACGAGAGTGCTCCTGCTGTAATACGAAATAGTATCACAGACCATAGCTCCATGTACAGGTCCAGCGTGTATAGCACACAGAAATTTTGGTTGCAAGCCCCCAACAGATCTGCTTCTAACCAAGACATTGGCATCACTGGCGCCGAGATAGAACCGGATTTCATCAGGAGCTTTCTGGTTCGGAGCTATCCTTGAAGTAACCGATTTGTACCATTTTGTTGTGTCACTGTGGTGCCAACTGCTGCTCGAATTGCAGCTGCAGACGCAGTACGATGCGTCACAGCCTACGCCGAAAACGACGGTTTTTTTCTCTCCGTAGTCCCACCTGGTCGTCCGGAGCCCGGTCATCTTGCGACGGTAACTTTCCATGCCTGTGGCTTCCAGCAATCATGTCTTTCTGCATTACCGCGGAAGGAACATTCATCTTCTCGTAGCCCTGTTACACGACCTGGTTCTATCTCAGTGAACTGTTGACAACAGTCTATTTGTCGTCTTAAAGGAATCCTTGACTAACATCAACTCACTACGTCAATTCTGAAAGGCAACTAACGCTCACTACTGTTACAGCTCGTATTTAAAGCAAACCCAATTTGCATCCTCATAGTGGCGCTACTAACGCTATTCTTATGCGACTGGAGCGAAATTTGAATAGGCGTCAATTTTCAGATGTGGAAACACTCCTACCAACTGTCGTTTATCTCGAACAACTCCTTCTAGGTGTTCGAATTTCCTTTCACGTCAGTGTAAACAACAACAACAACAACAACGTGGAATTGTTTCACACCCCGGTTGCATTGAGGCACTGAAGTATTGTGCCGGCCAGGGTGGCCGAGCGGTTCTAGGCGCTTCATTCTGGAACCGCGCGACCGCTACGGTCACAGGTTCGAATCCTGCCTCGGGTATGGATGTGTGTGATTAAGTTAGTAAGGTTTAAGTAGTTCTAAGTTCTAGGGGACTGATGATCTCAGATGTTCCGTAGTGTTCAGAGTCATTTGAACCATTTGAACTGAAGTAGTGTACCTATAGTGACTTTCACTCACAGTCCAAATATCCGCCACTATTCGGCACTATAGTCTCAGCACTTCAGTCGCAGCTGCGGCAAAATTTAGGAAATGGTGAAGTTTACCTTAGTTCTGAATTATATGACATGTATGCAAGACACCACTCATCACACTATGAGAATGGGAAAGATGAATTGGGATGCACGCTCACTGCTTCTTAGCTTACTCCTATAACTCAAGACAAAATTAATCTGTAAAGTTGTGAGTCTGTCAGTTTACAGATAAATTTGAATCCAATGAAAATTTCCATCCAAACACAGTTACCGTGACACAATAATACATGACTGTGTAGTAAAGTATACACCACTTATTGGAATTATACAAAAGATTGTGTAAACCAGCAGATATAAAGATAGTATAAAACCAGTTGTCAGCGGTATTCCAGCGTGCATATATTATTATCAGTGTTCAAGGTTTCTGTAATAAAGACAGTTGATCTGTGATTAAGGATGTAGCATCCATCGAATTATCCATTAACAGTCACAACATAATGTTCACTACAAACATTCCATCACACAGACTATTCAGTGCAGTACAATATGTAATGACATGTAAACTTGTTTTATACATTGGCGTCCAAAATTAAAGCACCACACCGCTATTTCCCCGTTCGTGATGTAGTGATACGAACTGCCAACAGATGTCCCGTATCACCGTGGTCTGCACAGAAGTGTCATTCCCGTCGTCAACGGATAACCGCGCTGACAATGACGTCATGGCACCTACCGAACGGGATAGTGTTTGCAGAACAGGATCACATCGACAACTGCTGTGTGCACAGTCGCAGACGGTGCACTATGGCACAGAGAAGACGCCTACCCAACTCTCTGCGGTGGAGGCGCATACGAAGAATGGAAGCAGGACAGCCGTAAGCTGATGTGGCCCGGTGGCTTAATGTGAATCGTTCTGTTGTTTCTAGGATATGGCGACAGATATAGAGACCGAAACTGTATCACGAAAACCAGGGCAGGGTGAACTGCGCGTGACATCAGAGGGAGAGGACCGTTATTTGGCTGTAGGGGCACGACAGTACCGCCTTAGTGTTGCACGGCAAGTAGCACCTGACCTTGCAGCGTACACTGGACGTGTTGCGTCGAGGCCAAAGGCTTCAACAGGGTAGCTGCTATGTCGGAGACCTGCTGTATGTTTATATCTGACGCATCTTTGCAGTAGGGAACGTCTAGAGCGAAGTTGTCAGCACGTCACCTGGACAATAAAACGGTGGGCCAATGTTCTTTTCACACATGAGTCCCGATTTGGTCTGGAGAATGATTCTCGACGGATTCGCATCAGGACGAAACGTGGAACACGATTTCGAGACCCATGCATTGTGGAATGAGACCAATGTCGAGGTGGGTACCTAATGCTGTGGGCAAAGATTACGTTGACCACTATAGCAGCTCTTCGTGAAACTGTACGGCGAATCGGCAAGTTTAACTGCTGTCAGGTATCGTGAGAGTGCGGTTGTAGCCAGACGCTGTGGGTCCAGACTTCTTACTGATGGGCGATAACGTTTGATCTAATAGGAGACGGGTTGATTATGTTTTCTTGGAAACAGGAAGAAATTGCACGTACGGGATGGTCTGCTCGGTCTGCCGATTCTAAACCCGTAGTGCATGCCTGGGATGCTCAAGGGAGACGGGCTGCATCACGTCAGCATCCACCAACCACACTCCATGACTTGTGAGCAGCTCTGCAGGAACACTGGGCATTATTGCCTCAACATGAGACCGACGACACCATTCACAGCATGCTCCGACGTTTTTAGGCCTGTATTGCTGCCAGAGGTGCCCCACCCCATAGTGAGCACATTAACCAGTTGTCGGAACGTGCGTGCAAATACGTTAATTTGGATAAAAACGAAGAACATTTTTGTCCAACGTTATGCGTGTTGCAGTTGTTTACCTTCTGTATTCTTTACATTGTTTGTAGTATATTATCACCTATTTATATTGTATTGTGACAAAATAAACGCAACCATGGAATATTTCCGCCAGCTGCTTTAGTTTTGGACACCAGTATAGTTAACATTTGAACACCATGGAATCAACTGGAACGGTTCTGAAATTCAATGATATAGTATCAATGTTCAGAGCTTTTGATAATATGAATTAAACTGTTAAGGCACACATAATATTCGTGAATATGTCACAATAAAAACTTGGAGGGCCGCGCGTAGTGACCGCGTGGTTAGAGGCGCGAAGTCACGAATAGCGCGGCCCCTCCCGCCGGAGGTTCGAGTCTTCCCGCGGACATAGGTGTGTATGTTGTCCTTAGCATAAGTTAGTTTAAGTAGTGTTTAAGTATAGGGACCGATGACCTCAGCCGTTTCGTCCCTTAGGAATTCACACACATTTCAACATGTTTTGAACAAAACCTGGATGGCTGCAGGTGCCGTTCACCCCACCCCTTAAGTAGAACCTAAACCTGTGCTTGTGATACCTCCTAATACATTTGTTCCAACAAGAAAATGTGTTTAATGTACTGGTTAATTAACTGATGAATAAACAATATCTGACAATGAAAATGTGATACCAGCATCTATATTTCTTACATCTTGTAGCCCACAGCCCCATTCAGATGCTATCCAACTCGAAGCTGCCCTTCAAACACCCTGTGCACAGACAGCCAGGGAGAAGCACAGTCTTTTCCTACTTGTTGCAGCTGTATACATGACTGTCGTAGCAAATACGTTCTTGTTTTGTCCTAAGCTGTGATGACCTTATCTACCATAGTTCAACACAGTATACTCCTGGATTACAAATACAAATATTTCATCAATGAATATACAATAAAGCGCCCTGTCAGCAACTGTATAAACATTAATTTTAATTTTAATAATCAACAGCCTCAGTTGCAGCGTTTACCTAGAATTTACCTAGGTTTCAGTCGGGATAACTCAACCTTCTTCGGAATAACAGTAACTATCGTTTGTCCATAGTGGACATCGTCAAGCTAAAACTACAAATCCATAAACTAACGCCAGATTATAAAACTTATCTGGAACTGCCTCGGCCCCACTTAGCGACCACTATGCGGCAGCCATGAGTGCTGTACTGGAACTAGGTAAACTGTGCAACTGAGGCTATTGATTATTAAAATTAAAATGAATAGGCATGCGTATTCAAATACAGTGGTACGTAAACAGGCAGAATACGGCACTGCGGTCGGCAACGCCTATATAAGACAGCAAGTGTCTGAAGCAGTTGTTATATCGGTTACTGCAGCTAAAATGACAGGTTGTCAAGATTTAAGTGAGTCTGAACGTGGTGTTATGGTTGGCGTACGAGCGATGAGACACAGAATCTCCGAGGTAGCTATGAAGTGGGGATTTTCCCTTGCGACCATTTCACGAATGTACCGTGAATATCAGGAATGCTATAAATCATTTAATCTTCGACATCACTGCGGCCAGGAAAAAGATCCTGCAAGAACGGGACCAACGACGAATGAAGAAAATCGTTCAACGTGACATAAGTGAAAAACTCCTCCATAAATTGCTGCAGATTGCAATGCGGGACCATCAAAAAGTGTCAGCATGCGAACAATTCAGCGAAATATCATCAATATGGGCTTTTGGAGCCGAAGGCACATTCGTGTACCCTTGATGACTGCACGACACAAAGTTTTACGCCTCGCCTGGGCCCATCAACACCGACATTAGACTGCTGATGACTGGAAACATGTTTCCTGGTCGGACGAGTCTCATTTCAAATTGTGTCGAGTGGATGGACATGTGCGGGTATAGAGACAACCTCATCATCCATGGACCCTGCATGTCAGCAGGGAACTGTTCAAACTGGTGGAGGCTCTATAATTGTGTGGGGAGTGTGCAGTTAGAGTGATATGGGACCACTGATACGTCTGGATACGACTCTGACAGGCGACACGTACGTAAGCATCCTGTCTGCTCACCTGCATCCATTGTGCATTCCGAAGTACTTTGGTAATTCCAGAGGACAATGCGGCATGTCCAGAATTACCACAGAGGGACTCCAGGAACACTCTTCGGAGTTGAAACACTTCCATTAGTCACTAAACTCTGCAGAGATGAGCATTATTGAGCATATCTGGGATAGCTTGCAACGTGTTGGTCAAAAGAGATTCCACCTCCTCGTAATCTTACGGATTTATGAACAGCCCTGCAGGATTCTTGGTATCATTTCCCTCCTGCACTACTTCGGTAATTAGTTGAGTCCATGCCACGTCGTGTTGCGGCAATTGTGCATGCTCACTGGGGCCCTACACAATGTTAGGCAGATGTACCAGGATGTACCAGTTTCTTTCGCTTTTCTGTTTATTACTTTCAGGACTGTTTGGGGGGGGGGGGGGGGTATATGACGCACGGTAACTCACCCAACATTTGAAGGGCTTATTTCAATAGTGGTACAAGTCCATTATAGTTTATTCTGAGATGCAGAGTCCTAAAGTTAAATGAGCACTGAAAAATCTGCAGTTGAGATACCAGAAGTATTCAAGCATATATACTTGATTATGTCTGGTATCTCAACTGTAGATTTCTCAAAGTATGTACTTGAATATTTCTGGTATCTCAACTGCAGACTTTTCAGCGCTCATTTAACTTTAGGACTCTGTATCTCAGAATGAACAGAAATTGACTTGTAGCACTATTGTAATAAGCCCTTCATTTCATCAGTGCCACATTTAACCCATAATGACGGTTGTGACAACGTCAGTTTCAGAAGTGACTTTAATTTTGGTGTTGTTAACAATGAAGTCCAAACCTCTAATTGCTTCTGAATTGGGTAGTAGATGGTGTGCTGTAATTAAGCTCTGATGTAGTCATGGAACAGGTGACCAGGGTTTTACTCGGCTCCCACGTGTCCGATAATGTTTCTTTGTAACATTTTGACAGAGTTCGGGAGTTGATTGATGTAGGGCAGCAAATGCACATAAATTATTGGGCAATAGGTTGCCCGTGCCGTTAGCCACCTAGTTAAGAGCCGCAATGCTCGGAATACTGCTCTCACATTCGAGAGGATGTGAGCTCAGATTTCCATGCGGCGATTCAGATTCAAGTTTTCATCGTTGCTCTAAATCTAAGGCAAATACTGGAACAGTTTATCTAAAAAAGACGCTGCCAAATTCCCACCCCGTTTTTCACAAATCCAAGGTAATCATCTGTAAGTAATGGCCTCGTCGTCGGTGCGACGTTAAACAATAATCTCAAATCTTGGTCAAATGTTTGCCTTGAGCAAACTCAAGACTTCCTATAAATTACACAATGTTTTACTGTTCGAATTTTTATAGCCAGACAAAGAGAGGAAAATTAAAAAGCAGGATATTGAATTCACCAATAAAAAAAATGGCTCTGTGCACTATGGGACTTAACTTCTAAGGTCATCAGTCCCCTAGAACTTAGAACTACTTAAACCTAAGTAAGCTGAAGACATCACACACATCCATGCTCGAGGCAGGATTCAAACATGCGACCGTAGCGGTCGCGCAGTTCCAGACTGAATTCACCAGCGTGAAGTGATTTTCAGCAAAGAAATGTTTAATTTTGTAAAGAAAATCATGGAATTAAGTAAACAGATAATTAATGAATTAGGAAAAACCTTTATCCGAATTTTCTTAGTGGAAAACAGATTGGGAAATGTACAAATGGGTTATGAAATCGATGAAAGGGGAGTCCAGTTCTATAAAAAATTATTTAATTGTTTGAAAGTGATTAGAGAAACTAAGAAAAACTTAGCGTTTTGAGGGAAAATTACACAATGTATTCTTCCTTGAATTTTCATTGTAAAACGAAGACTCGGAAATGGACGGATGGAGTTTCAAATTGACCAGCGTGACGTGTTTGGGGAAAAAGGTTGACTTGGTTGAAACTGATCTGTATAAGTAAGAAAAATTTAGTTATCTGAAGGAAAGTTATGGCCCCAAGTGTCATAACAAAATGAAGAATGGGAAATAGGGGAATGGACTATTAAATTACAAGAATAAGGTTTAGTTTCATAAAAGGAGATTTAATTGTTTGAAAATAATCATGATTCAAATGTTCAAATGCGTGTGAACTCCTAAGGCACCAAACTGCTGAGTTCATCGGTCCCTAGACTTACACACTACTTAAACTAAAAAAAAAAATGAAATGATGGCATTGTTTGCCGGGAGGCCCCATTCAGGGGAGTTCGACCGCCGTATTGCATGCAAGTCCTTTTTAGTTCACGCCGCTTCGGCGACTTGCGAATCAATGATGATGAAGAACACACAACACCCAGTCCCCTGCCGGGAATAGAACCCGTGCCCTCTACATGATGGGCGGTATCGCTACCGTTACGCTACGGAGGCGGACTACTTAAACTAACTTAACGCTAAGGACAACACACACATCCATGCCCGAGGGAGGACTGGGACCTCCGGCGGGAGGAATAATCATGGTAAAGGTGGAAAACAATGATTAGTTATTTGAGGGAAGACTGAAATATTTCACGGACAGCTGCTGCTAGCTGTGAAGAGGAAGTGTGAAGAAGTTCAACCCTCTTAGGCCTAGCTTTTCTGTGTATAGAAGTTAACACGGGTGAAAAAAAATTGTCGAATTCTTTCTCTCGTGTTAAAAAATGAAATAAAATCAAACTATAGCATAAATCAAAATTTCTCTGCTTGTTCTTGATCTGTTTAGCCTTAATAACAATAGGATACAGACCGATAATTAAATGTATTATATTTAAAGGTTCCTGAAAAAAATTGAAAATAAAAAAGCGTCGAAATGTTTTGTGAAATGCTTTGTCTAAAAGTAACAAATAAAGCAGATTAAAGAATATTTAACGCACTTCATTTGCTATACGTGATTTTGAGCATCAATCAATGGCGTATGAAATTCTTCTCTAATTGACTTCATTTCTTACTTTTACACAAATCGTTCCGCAAAAAATATGACCTGTCTTAACTTTTTTCCTTTTGTATATTTTACGATGAGAAGATATGGCATACGTACCTGATGTCTCCATTTACGAGTTACGAATCACGAAAATAAAACAGTAACACTCACTAGAATCTTAGTGTATTACCATTCCAAATATTCTACACAAGATGTTTTCTGAATAAAACTGCAGAGATAAAGAGCAACAAATTAGGTCAAATGCGTACCGTGTCACTGCTCCAAAACACCTTACCTAATACGGCGTACCTCGAGTTGTACTATTAGCTGTATCGGCCTGACATCATCATTTCCATTTGGGGTGACTAGGACGACAGTTCGGCGCAGTCCATCTAGGCCTGATCGTAAGCCTTTTAGCTTGGACTTCTTCCACATCTAGCGAGGACTTATGTTTCTACAGTTTCATTGACATACGTACCCTGCGAAATATCACGCAGTCCGTGACAGAGGGTACATTGTACCAATGCTAGTCATTCCTTTTTCTTTCCACTGACAAATGAATGAGCGGAAATGCTTGCATACGAGCGTTAATTTATCTTATCTTGGCTTCGCGGCCATAACGCGAAATGTAAGCTGGCGGTAACAGAATCGTTGTCTTTAGACTGACTACGTCCACAGTCAAGTTTGCACTACACGTGACTTAATGGAAACTCCTAAGGAGCAATAGGTATTCCTTACTGCACTGCTTCCTAAAGTCGTCACCTATCTTCTGCTGAAGTTTTCATTCCCTTAGTAGATCGGTTGTATTTTATGGAAGAGGACCCATGGATAGGGTAGTAACTTTACCTCCATGAGGAAGTTACATGAAGGACAAACTTTTGAAAGTTAAGAATCTGTACGTTGTTGAGTTGATAGTTACTCCAATATGGACGAATATTGTTACAGGATAAGTCAGAAAGACAATATGACACTTCATCGAACAGTCCACGGGTGTATTTCCGCTTCTTAGTGTCCTACAAGCACGGCATTTCTGCAATCAGACATGTCGCCACTGTCAGGGTCGCTGAGAACGTGAAATCATGTTGCAAGCCGTTCTCTACGCGACCCACGTTGGGTCAGCAAAATTCAGTTTTTACTCGATGATTTTCCAGTACGCGTCCCATTTCTGCCTATAGCGCGCCGGTGTACGGTATAAAGGCACTGGCTACCTCTTAACCAGTGACTTCTTCCGTCTCCACACTTTGTACCGTAATGGTGAACCAGAGAGTGCGCCTAACCTGCCTTTCTGAGGCGTTTCAGTTACCATGACATCCAGGAGTCGTAGTCTTCATTCTGTTTCGGACTCCTTACTGAATCTCATTTTGGGATGGATCGATTTCAGATGTGCAAGGAATTCCGTCCAAGGGGCCAGATGACGAACGTATTATCCACGTAACGAAATAAGCAAGTGTGTTTCCATTTTGATGATGTGAGAAGTTCTTCCTCCAAGTGTTCCACATACTATGAATATAATCCAAAACATTGTGATCACCTGTTTAATAGCGTGTTGGTCCACTTTTCAAACACAGTGCTGAAGCGATTCTGCTTGACATGGATTATACAAGTCCTTGATAGGTTTCCAGAAGTATGTGGTCACTAAATTCCCGCAAATTACTGACGGTGGTTTGTGGGCTAGCTACGTAGCTAGCGCCCGGTATGTTATCCAATGGGTACAGGTCAGAGGAACTTGCTGGTTAAGACATCAATGTGTCTTCACTGTCACGCTCCTCAAACGTCTACAGCAAAATTATGACCCTGTATCTCGGAGAGGTATCCTGATGGCAGATGTTATAGCTAACATAGAAGACTTCAGCCATGAAAGAATACAGGTGGTACGCAATAATGTTTACTTAGTTCACTGCTCTCATGATGTCTTCGAGTACTACCACAGGTCCCATAGAAGCCCAACTCAATATACCCCATAGCATAATTCACCTCCATCTGTGGCGCAGTGCACGTTTCAAGTATCCATTCGCTTGGACGAAGGCGAGTAAGGACTCAACCGGCGATCTAGTGTATCAAGAAATGCGATTCATTCGACACGTTTCTATTGATCCACAGTGAAAACTCAGTGATGCTGTGCCAACTGCAATCGTAACCGACGAGGTCGTTGGGTCAACACAGGAACATGTGTAGGTCGTGTCATATGAGGCTCCATGTTTAACAATGGCCTTTGAACGGTGAGGTCAGAAACATTTGTGCCTGTACGAGCATTTTACTCTGTCGTCAGACCTATCACAGATCGCTCCCTAACCTGGTTTACACAGTCTGGGATCCTCCGAACGCTACGTTTTGTGATGAGACGTGGATGTCCAGTACCATACGGTCCTCGCTTTTTTCCAGAATACTTTAACGACTTGGCATAGCTGCTCACACGAATAGCACGCAAACAGCCGACCAGATTCACCGTTTCAGAGATTCTCGTTTCCACCCCTAGCGCCACAAAATTGTGTACATTGTCAAAACCGCTTATATCAGTGGATTTCCGCATTTGCGCCTCATTCGTTTCTCTTCCGCTTACATTCTTTCCTTATTACGTCACGTGTACGCAACATCATCAGCAGGCATTCAACCTGGCGGTGGCAGTTGTCATAATGTTTTGGTACATGAGTGTAAGACGCTACCACAAGTCAGAGTGGGCTGCCCATTGCGACTCCCCTCGTTAATTCGTATTATTCTGCATTAAATACAAAAACTTAGAGGGCAGGAAATGCCTGAAACTGTTGGTGGTCTTCTTGTCAAATTTCTGACAAATAAGTTCTCGTGACTCTCACAGAGGCACCCAAGCTCACTATGATATCTAAGTCCTTCAGCCTGAAGCGATTGAGTCGTTTTACAGAATCCACACAATTGTGGTTGAGATGTGGACATTTGCCTACATAAGAGCTTAGTATTTTGTCAGTTATTTTGCCAAAAAATATGTAGGAGCCCTGACGTAGCTGACGTACAGCCGTAGCTGTAACGGCGCATCATTTTTTTGGATCTCAGTGAGACCATAAAGTCTTCGCGGTACGGTTTCTTGTGATAACAAGAAATAGTACCCAGGGCGCACACAATATCAGACGCAGAGAGTTTGCCCCAGGAAATGGAGCTGCTCAAAACTGTGTTTCTTAAAAAATGGTTACTCAGAACGGCAGATTATGGGCGCTGTCTACCCCTCCATTTCATCACAGCCTATAGAGCCGGAAGGAGTCACGGAGGAAGTACTCAGGCGCGCTATAGGAGAAAACCGGATGCGCACTGGAAAAGTAACGAGCAAAATCTGTCTTTTGCCTGCCCACTGAAATATATTCGTTACTGGGAGACCTCAAATATGGCCTCGGTTTGCGGAAGGCCGGGGTATATCAAATCCGTGCCAATGTGACAAGACATCTGTTGGATAAACAGTGCGTACCATCGTAGACCGATGCCGCGAACACAGTGGCCTACTCGACTAACGTACCCCAACAGGTCGGCTGCCGTAGAGCACTATTTTTTCGAGAATCACGCAGTGGAATACGAATGTACCAGATTTACCACAAAATTCGAAGTACTGAGACAACATCGTTAGAAATCCCATCGAAATTCACGCCAGAGACAATATCGTCGACTGGGTGTGCGGCTTTCGTCTCAACAAGGCTTTGGAACCAGCACAGGGTCTAAGAAGACACCCAGAAACCTCAGCGATCTGGTGGTCAAGGTGGACAGAGTAACCATACCGACGCTACTATAAACGCCAACGCTATAGCTCACGCAGCCACCCGCGCGACCCCACAGGCGCGGACTACGTAGAGAATGACTTGCTGGGGGAAAGAGGATGTAAGTCGGCCGCGCCCCCAGGACCTCTGGTCGCTAGCGCACTTGACGAGGGTGACATGAATCATTGCCGAAACATTCTATCCGTTGGATAGAACCGGTAGAATCGGCATCGCACTTGTGAACTGTTCAATTAACAGATATACCGGGAGAAACTGAAGAAAGACGAGATGATTTTTGTTTATAACATTGCTTATTTTTGTGTTGGGTTGGCAGAAGAGCCAATACCGTGTTACTAGAGGAGGCCGAAATGCACGCGTTTTAGCTCACGCAGGCTGTCGTGAGGAGGGAAGGACTCTACAGACGTGAGGTCTGGAACATGACAAGGAATTAGAATTCAGAAAGCGGACGTAGCTAGTTTGATACTTAACTTTAATCCATTAATGATGAACGTCGCTCTTGACGCTACATGATTCACAATATTATTTGTTCAGAACACAGTCTAGTAACTGAATATGGCGCCTTGCCAGGTCGTACCACATGACGTAGCTGAAGGCTATGCTAAACTGTCGTCTCTGAAAATGAGAGCGTATGTAGGCAGTGAGCCATCGCTAGCAAAGTCGGCTGTACAACTGGGGCGAGAGTTAGGGAGTCTCTCTAGACCTGCCGTGTGGCGGCGCTCGGTATGCAATCACTGATAGTGGCGACACGCGGGTCCGACGTATACTAACTGACCGCGGCCGATTTAAAGGCTACCACCTAGCAAGTATGGTGTCTGGCAGTGACACCACATTTTGAGTGTACGGATTTAAAAACAAATTATTTCAGAAATTAATAACCGCTGGCGATCCTCCGCTCTCACGGATGACAATTATATTTCCCATTTTACTGGAAATTTAACGACAAAGTGCTGATTTGATGATACAATGATGGACCAGAAGGATGCAGAAGGATTTTCGTGGGAGCAAAAGAACCAGTGTGATCCCAAAAATGTTATAGTTTGATACGAATACACTTGATCAGGAATCTATTTAAGTAATGTTTACCATTAGACGCCATTCTGTGCTGTGAACGATTCTCAAACGTGAAAAACTGTCATCAATGCAGAGTTTGAAACATTTTTTCTTAGATGTGCTGTGTAGCTAAACAGTTAATTTCTGGGAAGGGGCATTTTCCTGCGCTGTCTTAATCCAGAAGGAACGATCCTTTGCTGTATCTTCTGCATCGAATGGTACACACGTGTATTCAATAGAAATATGTTTGTTTGAAGTAGAGAACGTAAGTAATGATGTGTAATAATTTCCATTAGAGGCCGACTGTATTGGCCTGTTGGAAGCCAGAATGAGGAAAGTCTGAGGAGGTTTGGATAGCCTCCTATTTCTGATAGCGGTATTGATACTGCTGGTAATTGACGACTACTTAGCAAAGTCTTAGGACGATGTGAAAGTCAAAGCGGATCGGTCTGTCGCATATGCAGCGTCCGTAACGTCTGAGGCGAGGGTCCTCTGGAAAGGAATCCAAAGTTCTTTCCTGGACATGATTTTGACGCATTGAGGTAACCTGATATCCTCGGGAAAACTCGAATGTTTCGTGAAACAATATAAATTCTCGAAAGCAATGAGCTAGACATGAACGTTCTTCCACGGACTCCCTAAGCTCAGACCCACGAAGCTGGAAGATGTGAATGTCGAAGAAGATTCGAATACATATACTGATAATGACCTAATGTTCACAGACTATAAGTTTAGGTTATCAGTAAGAGGGTCTTAATGCTGGAATCCAGAATATAATGTTGTTGTCTAGTCTCGCCTGTAGGCCTTATAACATATACAGGGGATAGGCAAAATAATGTGAACGGTGGTAGTAGTGGCATGGTTGTGTTTGACCGTCAACAACGCAGGTAAGGCACGTGTTGCACTGGACTGTGCGTCTTCAGTACGGACTAGGCATCAATGCAGGTTGTTTACGAGTAGTGCACACTTCGTATTTGCATTCAGAGGCAGAGGTCGACGTGCAATGAAAGACCTAACAGAGTCTCAAAGAGGGCAAATTGTGGGGACCCGATTAGCTGGAGCGTTAGTAAGCAAGACAGCAAACTTATTGAATTTTTCATGAGCAACAGTCATAACAGCCTACACAAAACATTAGAAGACATTATCGTGTAAACGTTATAAAGGGCGCATATCAAAACCAAATGACAGAGATCATCGTACGCTGACATGAATTGTGTCAAATCATCTTAAAACTACGGCAGCTAAAGTGACTGCAGAGCTCAATAGCCATCTTCGATACCCCGTATCTATCGACACTGTCCACCGAGAACTCCATAAAGCGAATATTCGTAAACGAGCTGTTATACCGAAACCATTAGTAACGATAACCCACGCAAAGAAGCGTAGAACATGGTGTCAGGAGCGTAAACCCTGGACAGCTCATCAGCGGAAACATGTCATATGGCCCGACGAGTCAGTGGTTTCGCTATTTCTAACATCTGGCCGGGTTTATGTCTGGAGAATGCCAAAAGAAGCCTACAATCCTCACTGCTTGATTCCAAGGATTAAGCATGGAGGTAGAAGCGTGATGGTGCGGGCAGCCATATCATAGTATTCTGCTGGTCCCATCATTACTCTCAGAGGCCGTGTTGCAGCCAACGATTACGTGAACATTTTAGGTGATCAGGTGCACCCCATGATTCGAAAGTTGTTCCCCAAAAATGTCGCCATTTTTCAGGACGATAATTCACACAGCCACGACAGTACAATCGTGGTATGAGGAGTATACAAATGAACTGAACCGAAGCGTTTTCCCTAGGCAGCACAGTCCCTGGACTTGAACATTATCGAACCCTAGTGGATGGAATTGGAGCGCAGACTCTGGAGCAGATTTCCGCCTCCCTCGTCACTACAGGAGTTAGAAGAGGTTCTGATCGAAGAGTGGCATAACATTCCACTAGAGGCTATACAATCATTATATGCCAGTATTTCAAGAAGAATCGCAGCTGTATTACGAGCAAATGAGGATTCAATCCCTTATTAATAAACCGTTCCTAAGTAAGTACAGGTGTTCACATTTATTTTGCCTATTCCCTGTAAACGTGCCGTATTAACGAGAGTGAAACTTACGAGTTAGTGAACTACTGATAGGGACCTGGAAGGATGAAATGGTTGAGGACTGATCGGTGATGGTTCCTTTAACAGTGAAGGCATGTAATCCTTTATTCCCTTGAAGTCTCGCACAGTATAAGTCGTTTAAGACTGAGAAAGCACCGATTGCTCGATATTAGTAGGCTGAGTCGCTCCCGAAACACCATTACTATTTTACAGTATTATGCTCAGTGGCCGCACTGTTCACAATATCCACAGTGAGATTCCACGGTGGCTTAATCTAGCGTTTCTAACGACCGTCCTTGTAATGAACGTTAAGAGCAGTGGCGGTAAATGGTAGGCTGGCACATGTGCTTGGTTATCTTTTGCACGATGAGCAGCCGACCCACCTCTTCTCCTAAAAATTCCATTCATTTTAGTATGTTACCTTCAAATAATTTCTCTCTCTCGACGTGAATTACCTAGCGCCGGTAAATGTCGGCGAAATAGGTGCGCAGTATTTTCGTCGACAGAACCTTGCTATATACGTTTACATCGTCAGCCAAGGACTTTAGAGATTGCATCGGTCTGTTGCATCTTATGGATGTCGAAATAAGACTCCCAGTAAATTCATCTAGAATACATCTCATCTTTTCTAAGTAATGCAAGTGAGACTATCTAGGCGGCTGCGATCTAGCTGAGAAATTACCTTAATGTTCTCGTAAGTCGAGGCAGTCACTGCACTGCCATTAAGACTATCAGGGATAGGGTTTACTGAGAAGCTAGGTTTTATGAAGGCACTTTAGGGGGCTGGGGCCACAAGTCAAAACCCTTTCTATGCCATAGATAGTGGCAGGACGAAGTACTGAACTCACATATGTTATTACGCCTTGAACTGAGTGGTCACACTAGATAAACCTCAATTTTTATTACAGTCACATCGTAGTAGAGGACAGCAATTTCTATTCCACAAAAAGCTTTATCTCACAACTAAGTGAGTAATTCTCATCCGTACTTGATACGAAGTAACTCTTCTGTTTACCCGTTGAAAACTGACCAATAAAAGCATAGAACATGGTGGTGTTTTCCTTTGTGTATGAAAAATCAAAATGCGGAGAGAGATATGTCGTCTAACCTTCATGGCAGCTTTTGCAGATTTAAACTGTTTTTGCAAGAGGGTATAAAACGGATGTTAACGCAAAAGCGATGGTTGGTTGAAAATCAATTGCTCAAACGATATCACAAAAAAAAACAAAAAACAAAAAAAACCAGAAATGTTGCAGAACATGGAGGAGATAATCAATAATCAGAAAGAACAGAAAACGATCGGTAATTGTTGTTTCCGCACAATCTCAGTGAATCGAAACGAATCTAACGCCGTCAATTACCACGTTAATGAAATAAATTAATTTTCAAAAAAATTTTAAGAAATGGATGTGGTATTCTATGGTTCACATAAAAGTGAGTACGTTACAGATCAGAAACGGAACGAATATGAGTCTAACGTTAAGGGTTGCCTACATTATAAATCTAGACGCCACTTTTAGGTCATTACTATAGTGGCTTCCTTCCTTCCTGCCACAGTTCGTGCGTATGAGGAGTCTGAGAACTGGGGCTCTGTGGTTACTTCCTACTCTTCGTCTCGTTCTCTGTTACGGAAGCGGGTAGGAGGTAAGGATAGTCATGGGTTAGAACGAAAGTTGAGTGCACACTGTTGCTCTTATAAAGTAGCAGTGACAAGGCAAAAGAACCTGACTCTCGGGGTCAGATGGCCTCTAGGAAAGCTACGTTTTTGAGGGTGTAAGACGAAAGTTAAGAGAGCAGCGAATATAACTGCAAATGTGGTCGTCAATAAAATTCTTCTGGGCTGTTGACCAAATTGTCAATATATAAAATTGTCCGACAATTCGGCCACTATTGCAGACGGCATTCCTCAGGGCTTCGCGCTGTGGAAGACTCAGCACAAAGCACTGAGGAAGGCTGTTTGCAATAGTGTCCGAAACGTCGGACAGTTTTATGTACTGACAATGCCCAGAAGAATTTTAATGACAGTGACAACGGACGCGTACGCCTACACTTTCAACGGCAAATGAACTCCTTAAGGGGAAGAGTGATCTCCGCAAAATTTTCTATGCTACAGTACACACTTCGGAAGAAAACAATACAAATTTCTTTGTGTGTACATCCTTATACTAGATGATTGCAGAAACTTCGGCTGTTCAGTAAGAAATTAAAATTAAATCACCCGCAGCGGTATCTTTTGCATTTAATTTATGTATGCAACCAGCATCGTTGTCCCATTACATCATTTTCCGTCCCCTTGACCAGAGTAAATCTGGAGATAGCACTTCGCTAATGAACGGATGACTGCCAGGTCAACATTCAAATCAGAACGTCCCACACCGCTGGACTGACTTTCCTCTTTGGATGTTTTGGTTTGAATGTTGTCCTGAAAGTCGTTGGTTGAGAAAGAAGTGGTAGTGTCATGGAAACCAGAGATCTATGAACACCAGTTACTTGATATTGGTTTCTGTTACGACCGCACACGAGATTGGGCTACACCCACATCACTTTGGTCAAGGAGGCTGAAAATGGTGTAGTGGAACTCAGAAATCGGATGCACACATAAATTAACCGCAAAAGAGATGGCTGCAGATGTTTTCCTTTTCATTTCATTCAAATTTAATGTAACACACTCATAATGGTTTTATTCTTCTTTATTCCATTTCCACCAAGAGAAAACATATGTGTTCCATTAAACGTAAACACGGCAGAGCGCAAGTTCGCCATTATGTTCGTGCGAGAAAAAAGTGCGCTGTTTATGAATTCTTGTTGCGAGAATGTCAATCCTAAGGGCCCGGGCGCTATTCCCGGCTGGGTCGGAGATTTTCTCCGTTCAGGGACTGGGTGTTGTGTTGTCCTAATCATCATCATTTCATCCTCATCGATACGCAAGTCGCCAAAGTGGCGTCAGATCGAAAGACTGGCACCCGGCGAACGGTCTACCCGACGGGAGGCTCTAGTCACACGACATTTGCATTTACATTTCCTTGCGGACAACTACAAAATTACCATAATAATAATTAACCTTCATTTAGAGAGTTCATTTCATAATCGTATCCTACTTCCTTGTACGCCGTCACAGAATCGGCAGCATGTCGAACGAGTGTTTATGCCATGTTAATTGCTAGACATTCTCCGAATAGAGGTTAAATATTAAAATAAATTTACAGCAGTATTTTAAACATATATAGGGTGTTACAAAAAGGTACGGCCAAACTTTCAGGAAACATTCCTCACACACAAAGAAAGAAAATATGTTATGTGGACATGTGTCCGGAAACGCTTACTTTCCATGTTACAGCTCATTTTATTACTTCTCTTCAAATCACATTAATCATGGAATGGAAACACACAGCAACAGAACGTACCAGCGTGACTTCAAACACTTTGTTACAGGAAATGTTCAAAATGTCCTCCGTTAGCGAGGATATATGCATCCACCCTCCGTCGCATGAAATCCCTGATGCGCTGATGCAGCCCTGGAGAATCGCGTATTGCATCACAGCCGTCCACAATACGAGCACGAAGAGTCTCTACATTTGGTAACGGGGTTGCGAAGACAAGAGCTTTCAAATGCCCCCATAAATGAAAGTCAAGAGGGTTGAAGTCAGGAGAGCGCGGAGGCCATGGAATTGGTCCGCCTCTACCAATCCATCGGTCACCGAATCTGTTGTTGAGAAGCGTACGAACACTTCGACTGAAATGTGCAGGAGCTCCATCGTGCATGAACCACATGTTGTGTCGTACTTGTAAAGGCACATGTTCTAGCAGCACAGGTAGAGTATCACGTATGAAATCATGATAACGTGCTCCATTGAGCGTAGGTGGAAGAACATGGGGCCCAGTCAAGACATCACCAACAATGTCTGCCCAAACGTTCACAGAAAATCTGTGTTGATGACTTGATTGCACAATTGTGTGCGGATTCTCGTCAGCCCACACATGTTGATTGTGAAAATTTATAATTTGATCACGTTGGAATGAAGCCTCATCCGTAAAGAGAACATTTGCACTGAAATGAGGATTGACACATTGTTGGATGAACCATTCGCAGAAGTGTACCCGTGGAGGCCAATCAGCTGCTGATAGTGCCTGCACACGCTGTACATGGTACGGAAACAACTTGTTCTCCCGTAGCACTCTCCATACAGTGACGTGGTCAACGTTACCTTGTACAGCAGCAACTTCTCTGACGCTGCCATTAGGGTTTTCGTCAACTGCACGAAGAATTGCCTCGTCCATTGCAGGTGTCTTTGTCGTTCTAGGTATTCCCCAGTCGCGAATCATAGGCCGGAATGTTCCGTGATCCCTTAGACGCCGATCAATTCTACATCTATACATCTACATCTATACTCCGCGAGCCACCTTCGATCGTCTTCCTGTCGGGACACCTTCGTTCTGGAAATCTGTCTCGATGCAAACGTACCGCGCCACGGCTACTGCCCCGTGCTAATCCATACATCAAATGGGCATCTGCCAACTCTGCATTTGTAAACATTGCACTGACTGCAAAACCACGTTCGTGATGAACACTAACCTGTTGATGCTACATACTGATGTGCTTGATGCTAGTACTGTAGAGCAATGAGTCGCATGTCAACACAAGCACCGAAGTCAACATTACCTTCCTTCAATTGGGCCAACTGGCGGTGAATCGAGGAAGTACAGTACATACTGACGAAACTAAAATGAGCTCTAACATGGAAATTAAGCGTTTCCGGACATATGTCCACATAACATCTTTTCTTTATTTGTGTGTGAGGAATGTTTGCTGAAAGTTAGGCCGTATCTTTTTGTACCACCCTGTATATATATATGAAAAACTTTTGTATCACCTCGGTTCCGAGAGTTCCGGAAACTGTACAGAAAATTGGAATAGAGATCAACATAAACATTATTTCCGCCCTTTGTATTGCTCTTGAAAACCAGACATTGCATGTTGGACCACCATACAGCGAGACCGTCAGACGTGGTGGTCCAGATTGCTGTACACAACGGTACTCTCAGCTGCATGTCCTCTTGCAGTGACACATGCCTCTATTCGTCATGGCATACTGTCCACAAGTTCATCAAGGCACTGTTGGTCCAGATTATCCCACTCTTCAACGGCGATTCGGCGTAGATCCCTCAGAGAGGTTGGTGGGTCACGTCGTCCATAAACAGCCATTTTCAGTCTATCCCAGGTATGTTCGATAGGGTTCATGGCTGGAGAACATGCTGGCCACTCTTGTCGAGCAATGTCTTTATCCTGAAGGAAGTCATTCACAAGATGAGCACGATGGGTGCGCGAATTGTCGTCCATGAAGACGAATGCCTCGTCAATAGGCTGCCGATATAGTCACACTATCGATCGGAGGATGGCATGCATGTATCGCACAGCCGTTACGGCAAAACAGCAGGGAAACTCAAACTTGCTGTACTCGCTGGATAGTGTGTCTAAGGCGTTCAGCCTGACCGGGTTGCCTCCAAACACGTCTCCGACGATAGTCTGGTTCAAGGCATATGCCGCACTCATCGGTGAAGAGAACGTTATGCCAATTCTGAGCGGCCCATGCGGCATGTTGTTGGGCCCATCTGTACCGCGCTGCATGGTGTCGTGGTTGCAAAGGTGGACCTCGCCATGGACGTCGGGAGTGAAGTAGCGCATCATGCAGCCTCTTATGCGCAGTTTGAGTCGTAACACTACGTCCTGTAGCTGCACGACAAGGATTTTTCAACATGGTGGCGTTGCTGACAGGTAGCGGTCATCCGCTGCAGTAGTAGCCCTTGGGCGGCCTGAGCTAGGTATGTCATCGACAGTTCCTGTCTCCCCGTATCTCCTCCATGCCCGAACAACATCGCTTTTGGTTCACTCCGATACGCCTCGACACTTCCCTTGTTGAGAGCCCTTCCTGGAAATGTACCAATGCCGACGCGATCAAAGCGCGGTATTGACCATCGAGGCATGGTTGAACTACAGACAACACGGGTCGTGTACCTCCTTGCTGCTGGAATGACTGTAACTGATCGTCTGTGGGACCCCCTCCGTCTAATAGGCGCTACCCATGCATGGTTGTTTACATGTTTGGGTGGGTTTAGTGACATCTCTGAACAGTCAAAGAGACTGTGTCTGTGATAAAATATCGACAGTCAATGCCTGTCTCCACGTGTGTTGTGAACCGCTGTGATGCAAAACGTTTTTTGATGTGTGTGTACCGCGCGGGATTAGCCGAGCGATCTGAGGCGCTGCAGTCATGGACTGTGCGGGTGGTCCCGGTGGAGGTTCGAGTCCTCCCTCGGGCATGGGTGTGTGTGTGTCTGTCCTTAGGATAATTTAGGTTAAGTAGTGTGTAAGCTTAGGGACTGATGACCTTAGCAGTTAAGTCCCATAAGATTTCACACACATTTGAACATTTGATGTGTGTATATATATATATATATATATATATATATATATATATATATATATATATATATATATATATATATAGAGAGAGAGAGAGAGAGAGAGAGAGAGAGAGAGAGAGAGAGCCGGAAAACGAATTATTAAACATTTTAGAGATATCCAGTTCACTCAATGCCTATTATTGCAACATTGAATATGGAGTACATGAATTGGGTCCTTTTACAGATCAATAGCACAAGCAGTTCTGAGGTACCAGGTATCGACACATGCTGAAACACCCATATTGGCATGCGGCGAAGCCTCCACGGGAGGCAACGCAGGCGCTGACTCTGGCATTCAGTCGATCGTACAGATGATGAATACTATCCTAAGATACGCCTGCTTGGTTTGTTCAAGTAGTTGTGTAAAGGTTTTCGGTTGACAAGTCGCACGACTCACTTCTTGTCCCTTCGTGTCCCACATTTGCTCGATCGGAGACATGCCGGAGACCGTACTGGCCATGGAAGCTGCTGCACATCTTGATCTTGCAGAGCACGTTGGGTTTCACGGGCAGTGTTTGGGTGAGGATAATCGTGTTCTAACACAAATCACCTTCCTGTTACAAGAGCGGCGAAAGAACGTGGCTAACAACATTCTGCATGTACCGAGCACTGTTTAGCGTCCGCTCCAGAAACACCAAAGGTGAACGGGACTTGTATCTTATCACACACCGGACTATAAGGCCAAGGATGGGGCCAGTGTGTCTTGTACGAATGCCCTCTACGAGACAGCGCTCACCAGGTCTGCGTCGTAGGCTGAAACGAGCATTACTTCCTTGCAGATCTAAACGGCTTTTATCGCCGAAGCACATGGCACGATGTATCTAACCAGTCAAAATAACATTACAGGAGTGATAAAGTATGGCTATGATAAAAATCATTATGATTGTGAACTTAATGTGTATGATTTTTACATCACAATAACTGGCAACGAAAGGAAAAGGTATCGCAAACGATGATTTAATTATACGCTTTAGATGAACAGTTATTCCTACTTTTCAATTCATTTTAGTGCATTACAATTGCTAAAACACAATATAGCGAATCTAAAGCATTCATATATTAAATTAATTGTTTACTTTTCCTTCCATATCACTGGATTACTTCTCTATAACACGGTCTGCGAATTTGCGAGCCGAAAATCTTTCAACATGGGTTTTAAACCGGTGGCTCGTTATCAGACACGCTTCAGTTCTTGCGGAGGCTTGCTTAATATTTAATATAGCCTACTACAGTGCGCGACTTAGTTTTTTGATATTGGTGAGGAAGTGCTCGTAACGTAAAGTTCATTCTTCCAGTTTGGGTTCTCCGAATGCATATCACCCCTTCTGTCAAACTAGTTCGAGTTGGCAATTAAATATCTCAAGTAAGTGGATGTGATGCAGCGTTAAAGCAGAAGAGTTTACTTGTTAGCGGGTCGGTATGCATGAGGTTCGTAAAGTAATTAACGTCTCGTACGCCTCATTTTTGGCCTGTTATGAAGGGCTTTCAATAAGCAATGCAGCACATTTCTTTTCTTTCGGCCAGTTTCGGTTCAAAAAGGGTAGACTTTGTTGCGGGAAATCATGGAATATTCCCGCCCCTGCCACTATAGTTTGATGAAATTTACATGGGTGGCGGCGCTACACGTAGCCTTTAAAGTGGTGTCTGTAGCGGATTTGCTTTCCAAGTAGGAGCTGTCACTGAGTTCCTTTTGGTGGAAAACCAGAGCATCCGAGATAATCATAGGCCTTTGCAGGATGTCTGCGGGGACCTGGCAGTCAACAAAAGCATGCTGAGTCGTTCGGCGTCGCGTCTGTCATCGTCGCAATAAGGCCGTGCAAACCTGTACGACCTCCCTCGTGCTGGTCGGTCCCACATAGCTGTAACTGAAGCAATGTTGGAAAGTGCGGACACTCTCATTCTGGGTAATCAACGGATCACAGTCAAACACTCGCTGCTCAACTGGACGTCTGTTTTGGTAGTGCTGACACAGTGTTCTACCAGTCGGGTACTCAAAGGCGTGTGCTTGCTGGCTTCCTCACCCCCTAACAGAATACCATAAAAAGCAGCGAAGGACGATCTGTGCGAAACTGCATGCGTGTTACGAGGTTGACTGCAACAACAAGCGATGTAACATGGGTTCATCACTTCGAACCGGAAATAAAACGGCAATCCACACAGTCTCTCCTCCGAAGAAAAAGCTGAATGCCGCAAAAGCCGGGAATATCATGGCGAAAGTCTTCTGGGACTCTGAATGGATTCTTCTGTTTGAGGTTCTGGCTCATGGTGGGACAATCAACTGCGAAGTATATTGTGCTAACCTCAGGCAACAGAAGAAACGACTTCAGCGTGTTCGTCGCCACAGAAATGCAAACAAACTTTTCCTACATGACAACGCGAGGTTGTCTGCGCACCCGAGAGGGGCTCACAAAACATATTTAGCTTTCTTCCTCATCCACCCTACAGCCCGGATCTCGCACCATCCGACTTCCATCTGTTTGGGCCAATGAAGGAAGCAGTACGTGGATGATGAGCAGGTTATTCATGCAGCAAGACGTTGTTGACCAGTAGATTGGTAATGACTCGGCATACAAGCCCTTCCAGTAAGGTGACGTAAGCACGTAAAACTGAACAGACATTATGTAGAAAAATAGGGTTTTGAATCCAAAACAGTGGGGAATAAAATTGTGCATTGGAATCCTGAATAAAACCAACCGGCTTTCAGAAAGAAAATGTGTTGCAATACTTACGGAACCCTCTTCATATTATTATTGCAACTAAACCGAGTAGCCTCAAAAACGGTCCCATATGAAATTAACGGATAGATGTACGCTATTTGAGCAGCGCACTTTACTTCCTTCTTTAGTTTACCTGCCTAGCTTCTGCTTCCTAGCAGTATATCGAGCTGGTGAATTTGTTTGTTTTTCTGTAGCTGGTTATATCTGATCAGTTTGCTGTTTCCACGCCTGGGCGATGTGAGCTCTCAACCACCCACCTAGACCCGACCTTTCCCCAGCGTGACAGGCGCGGGCTGCTGATTTATGGAGTGCGTTGTTCAGCTGAGTGCAGTGTGTTTGTGAGAAAGCTCGCAGCAAGCGGCCGTGTACGACTTGCGAGATTATTTGCAGGCTGCGTGCGAGTACGAGGGAAACCGGTTGCGCTTGACAAATATTCTCACTCCGGCTGGAAAGGGCACCATGAACGCAGCCGGTGCGGATCGAGCGGGCCTTATAATAGCAGTATTATATCTGCGCGATAAGCTATCGGCGGGCCGGCGCGCGCTTTTCCTCCTTTTGGAATGAGGAACGATCTTGTTAGAGCCGCATTTTACCTTGGACTCACCTACATGTAACCCGGACTCTGAAATGGGTCCTAACGACTGGCCGCGAGGAACGCTATCCAAATAAAGATTTGATTTTATTTTTCTGACAGATATGTCGGTTTCTATTATGTTTTCGTAAAAATAATATACTTACGATGGTCAACTCGTTGAGCCTCCCTAACACCTCTGTAGGCATTTATTTTATTTGTTTATATAAATAAATAAAGTAAATATCTGCAGCGGTGCTTCCTTTTTCTTCTACTTCCGTTGTATATATTACCCTTAATGCTAGGGGACAGAGGGGACACAACGCTCACTAAAACTTCACCTGAGATGGAAGTATCATAGAAGTGTAGTACGTTTCTACACAGACAAAAATAATTATTTCTCCTAAAACTGTTTAACTAGCAGTTTCCTGGTTGGAGGTAACGACTGGATGTTGAATATACAGATGGAAAATATTAAAATACTTGTTGTCAGCTGTCGAGGCGTTCGCGTAAGGTACCAGATATCACCAATCACATCCAACTAATATAAGGAACTCAGGATCGGTTGAATATTGATGAAGAATGGGAGATAATTTTCAACATCACGAACGTACTTAGGGAAGGTAGATTATTCTTCACAGGATGTGGAGCGTTAATAGCAACAAGTAGAAACATTCGCTATAGCGAAGTCAAAAATGAATCCGATAGAGGTCTGATAGGCAACCATCAAGAACTAGAAGTTTCTGTCGGCCGTCAGATTCCGACACAGTTCGTACAGACATTTCAAGATAGCCTATATTAGAGAGGAAGGAAATACCCCGTTTAGTAGAAGGAGGTTGCTTTAATTTGTCTTGTGTCAACCGGAAAAACAATGCATATGTTATCGATGCCAAGAATTGTCATAGTAAGTAATACTGAACATAGTAACATCCAACTATCTTTGACGTGTAGTGCGACACACACATACGCACCACAAATATTTCAGACCCACTCCCCCCCACTCAACCGGCTACAAACAGATGCAGTATTATCGAGAGTGCCATAAAAAAGACATGAAATAGCGATAAAAATGGCATTACAGCGAGGATGGCTACCAAAGATAAGAAATTCATACAGGAAAGTTAGAAGCTCCTTGTATTGTATAGAAATGATAGATAATGAAAAAGATCTTACCTAAAAGACGTGCTCAGAACATTTAGGTCAAATGTGATCACCGTTGAAGAATTGCCACTGAAGATCACTCACATTATACTCGTGCTCTACATAAATAAAAATTAACTCAGCCACTACTAGAGGCAAAGATCCACAGGTTAAATGGTACAATTACGAAAATGCGGGATGGTTGCAAAAACGTAGGTTTTTCCACATTAATTACAAAAGCGCACATACAGAAGCTGATAGGGGAAACAGAATGGCAACTTCTGTATCAGTAAGAAAGGCTGTGCTACACATCAGCAAGAATATCCGCAGTCAGATCCTAACGAAATACCTGTCATAAAACCTTAGGAGGCCCTGATCTTAGGTAAAGTCAATAGACGGCTCGAGATTCTCCATAGAGTCTGCTCTTCTCATTGACGATTTCTAATAAACAATAAATATACAGGAAGTGGACAAAAATGTGGAAACACCAGAAAAACAACACATTTCCGTGCCTAATACGGTATAGGGAAACCGTTGGCATACAAAACGGTTTCCAGTCATATCGGAGAGGATAAATTCCGGTCTTGTACGGTTTTTATGCAAAATAGTGGCAAGTTCAGGTAAATATGTTAGAGGCGGTTTACGAATTCCCACACTCCTCCTCTAAGTAGGTCGTACAAGCTCAATACTATTGATATCTGGTGACTGGTGGCCCGAGCAGATGCGACAACTCATCCTCATGCTCACAAAACCAGTCCTGGATGATGCGAACAATCTATAAAGGGACCGCGTCGTCTTAGACCACAGCGTCATCATTGGGGAACAATCATTCTACCATGGGACAGACCTGATCAGCCAGTATGGTTACATAACCTTTGGCAGCAATGCGAACTTGCAGACTAAACGTGAGGCAAATGGAATACCAGGATATGGCTGCCCAAACTATCACCGAATCCCCGCAAAGTTTCACTCTTAGGATGTGTACTGGACCAGAAGTTGAAAACTGTGAAACAAGACTTATCTCACCAAATGACATTCTTCCATTACTCCACATCCCAGCTTTCATGGCTTCGGCACCACGTTTTCCTGTTTCGGGCATTTTCATCACTGAAGGGTCGTTATGGAGTTCGAGCTCATCTTGCAATTCCCTTCGTATTGTATTGGTTCTGACAGGGTTCACGAGTGCTACATTCAGTTCTTCAATGCCTTCGCAGTTTTCGTCCTCTTATCTATCGCCACAATCCTCTTCAATGACATATCCGTTACGATCACTCATCACACTTTCATCTACGTTGTAACTTAGCGGATGATGTTTTACCTGAATGAAGTACAATTCTTCGATATGATGCCTCTTGAAGCACCAGACACTTTTGCTGACTTGGTTACGGAAGCCTCCGCCATAAGAGCATCAACAGTTCGCCCACGTTCAAATTCATTTAGCACCGAAATAATGCGTTCACAACTATGCGGAGCAATGTTTTGCCGGCCGAAGTGGCCGTGCGGTTAAAGGCGCTGCAGTCTGGAACCGCAAGACCGCTACGGTCGCAGGTTCGAATCCTGCCTCGGGCATGGATGTTTGTGATGTCCTTAGGTTAGTTAGGTTTAACTAGTTCTAAGTTCTAGGGGACTAATGACCTCAGCAGTTGAGTCCCATAGTGCTCAGAGCCATTTTTTTGGAGCAATGTTTTGACCATGAATGACACATGAAACGTATTGAGAACATTGCACAGATGCAGTTCGTGACCAAATTCAACAGCGCAACCTGCACGCCTTGCTAGCATGTGCATTTATGTTCAAGCATGCATTTCTGGCGGTGTTTCCGTACTTTTGTCCAACCTTTGTAGTTGTACAAGTCGATTTCCTCTTGCCATGTATCTCAAATGTGTGTGGCACTGTACTACACTGTCGAACGACAAGTCATATACTATCATATGAAATATATCCACAAATATCTGATTAGCTCTACGAATTTTGTGTTACAGGTTTAACCCAGTTGGTTGGTCTCTGTTTAATAGTAACGGAAGTAACATAGAGTGTGTCATAAAGAAGGGTAATAGAACCGCTAATGAGGTCAATATTCACAAACAGCTTATCAGTTACAGTCAACAGCAGTGTCAGATTTTTCCGAAAGGACAACACCGCAGGATGATCGTACTGAAATGTAAAACCATTCAGACAATATTTCAACTTGTTGCACTGTGCGACACCAATTTTTGAAGTTGGATATATCCGCAATAATGACAAAACAATGAGAGGAAACCCGACAACATTAATTTCCAAGTGATAAAAACCTGTCACGTCTTTTATATACTACCTGGTAAAGCTGCGAAGTCACATGAGACTTCCACTTGTTGCAAGCGCATCCTAGTAAAAGCGTGTTATATTTCTACTAAACTAATCGTGTTGATAACATGGTGATCGTGAGACTAAGAAAAATCAAGGTGCGTACCGTAGTATACACGTTATCTGATCAAAACTATCTGGACAGCAACCATCGCACATTAATATGGGCTCTGTTAACCCTTCGCCTTTATGGCGGCCTGAACTCTGCTAGGTAAACTTTCAGTAAGGTGTCTTTATGTCTGCGAGGGTATGGCAGCCCAGTCTTCCTGAGGAAGCGAAACCAAAGAAGGTAATGATGTTGGACACTGGTGTCTGGAAAGAAGTCGACGTTCAAACTTATCATAAAAGTATTCCACTGGGTTCAGGTCGGGACTCTGTGCCAGACTGTATATTTCAGGAATGTTGTTGTCCAGAAATCATATCCTTCCTCATTTGGTGTTTTCTTAGATCCGAGAAGGGGACCATAACCTGAGCATGTGAGGAACTCTCATACCGGTATGCAACCTCTTCCGTACTTCGTTGTTGGCGCTACGCATGATTACAGGTAGCGTCCTCCAGGCATTCGTCAAACCCTAAAACTTCCATCGTACTGCCACAGGATATAACGTGAGTCGTCTTTCCAAATCGTTCGCTTTCGGTCATCCATTGTCCAGTGGCGTCGCTATTTACATCATGTCAAGCGTCGCTTCTCATAGACTACAAAAATGTGTTTTTATGAGGAGCTGCTCGACCATTGTACCAAAATCTTTTTAGCTCCTTTCGCACAGACATTTGCTTGCTGGACTGCTGTCAGTGCTTTGGGACTCACGAGTGGTTCCTTCGTCTGATTTCATACGATTTTGTACACTCACTCTCCTCAATTCTCAACAGGCCCTGTTGGTCAGTATATGTAGTCTGCCTGGTCCTGGTTTACCTATGATTATTCCTTCGAGTTTCCACTTCACATTCATTTCACCAACAGTCGGACTGAGCAGCGTTGGCAGAGCTGAATGTCCCTGATGCATCAGGTGGCGTCCTTTTATCCTGGCCGCTCCGCATGTTGCTATATCTAGTGCTCAATTCCGCAATACATAGTTGTGTCCGGGTACTTTTGCTCAGATAGTGTATACGTTGTCCCCCTGCATAGGCGAATGGAATAGGATACACAGTCACTGTAGTCTTACTAATTATCCTCCGTCATACACTCTGCAGCGGCTTACGAAGAATAAGTTTCGAAGAAGGTGTATGTCAGTTTGTGTATTTATGCTTGCAGGGCTGTGGCCTGTGAGATTTGGACGTCAGCTCGACCTGGTTCTAACATATGCGTTTGTTTTACGAGATCTGTTGTGGAACTCTCGCAAGACTAAGTGTAGCTTTTAAGAGATATCTCAGCACTATGTACGTAAATGATTAGTTTCTTCCCCATCTCTGCCTCTGAAGTATAAGACACTGATAGTTACAAAATTAATACACACACGACAAAGTCCACGCGATTTCACAGACGGACAGTGCACAGGACATTTCGAAGAGGTTCACACGAATTCAACACCTTCTACTTGCTAGTGGAGAACCAAACAGACGAATTCGGCAACTCTCTTGTATCAGTCCCTGAACGGAACGCAAGAATTTGGCAGCTTCTACCTGCTGCCATTATTTGCAATGATTTCAAAATAACACTGAAAACAGCGGTGCGGTGAAAGAAGTGTAAATGGAAACAAGATGTACATAAAAGCTAAGATTTTCTCTAACCTTCCACGTCATGAACACAACTGAATTTATTTTGTATGCTCATGATCACCTTACAGCTGCATTGTATGATACTCACTTTACAAAATCTGCTCTGCTAAGTCGACCACTTTTAGTAACTCTAGTTTTCGATGCATCAAAGCTTCCCTCTTTTTGATGTTGGCATCAGTTGTGGTGTTGTGGCCATTTCTCGCAGAATTAATTCTTCCTTGCATATCGCTTTCTGCATGTTTCAAACTTTTTAAAAATTTGAAGATTTTTGGCGGGCGGAGTCACACGAAGCATTGAATCGAGAATAAAAATTCTCACAAGCGTTAGTAGTCCACCACAAGGATGCAGAATCCGCTATCCAAATGTGTGGAGGAGACAATGCATGTTCTTCCTCGTCGATTTAATTTTCCACAGTGGAATCTGCAAACTTCGTGAGTTTTTTGTCTTGTAGCGGCTGTATTCTAAGCAGGTCGCGAAAAACATCAAATACATTTTTGGGGCTTAACTAACTAAGTTAAAGGTGCAGTACAGCCACTGTCATTCTCCACTGTCCTCCTCATTGTACAACGACGACAAACAAAGTTCTTGTATAGAATAAAATATTGTGTCTGCGAATTTTAAAGATAAAAGTTTTTTTTAGGTAAAGTCTATGACGTGAGCAGTGCTCACTATTGCTGGTAGCGCCGAACAGAGAGGGCACCGAAGTTGTGTTGTTTTAGATAATTTTAGGAATAATCTAATCAGAATCGACAGCAGACCAACACAGGTATACATGCCGACGTCGCAAGCTGAAGATGAACATATAGAGAAAGTGTATGAGGATATTGAAATGGTAATGCAATATATAAAGGGGGACGAAAATCTAATAGTCATGGGCGACTGGAATGCAGTAGTAGGGGAAGGAGTAGAAGAAACGGTTACAGGAGAATATGGGCTTGGGACAAGGAATGAAAGAGGAGAATGACTAATTGGGTTCTGTAACAAGTTTCAGCTAGTAATAGCGAATACCCTGTTCAAGAATCACAAGAGGAGGAGGTATATTTGGTAAAGGCCGGGAGATACGGGAAGATTTCAATTAGATTACATCATGGTCAGACAGAGATTCCGAAATCAGGTACTGGATTGTAAGGCGTACCCAGGAGCAGATTTTGACTCAGATCACAGTATAGTAGTGATGAAGAGTAGGCTGAAGTTCAAGACATTAGTCAGGAAGAATCAATACGCAAAGAAGTGGGATACGGAAGTACTAAGGAATGACGAGATACGTTTGAAGTTCTCTAGCGTTATAGATACAGCAATAAGGAATAGCGCAGTCGGCAGTACAGTTGAAGAGGAATGGACATCTCTAAAAAGGGCCATCACAGAAGTTGGGAAGGAAAACATAGGTACAAAGAAGGTAGCTGCGAAGAAACCATGGGTAACAGAAGAAATACTTCAGTTGATTGATGAAAGGAGGAAGTACAAACATGTTCCGGGAAAATCAGGAATACAGAAATGCAAGTCGCTGAGGAATGAAATAAATAGGAAGTGCAGGAAAGCTAAGACGAAATGGCTGCAGGAAAAATGTAAAGACATCGAAAAAGATATGATTGTCGGAAGGACAGACTCAGCATACAGGAAAGTCAAAACAACCTTTGGTGACATTAAAAGCAACGGTGGTAACATTAAGGGTGCAACGGGAATTCCACTGTTAAATGCAGAGGAGAGAGCAGATAGGTGGAAAGAATACATTGAAAGCCTCTATGAGGGTGAAGATTTGTCTGATGTGATAGAAGAAGAAACAGGAGTCGACTTAGAAGAGGATGGGGATCCAGTATTAGAATCAGAATTTAAAAGAGCTTTGGAGGACTTACGGCCAAATAAGACAGAAGGGATGGATAACATTCCATCAGAATTTCTAAAATCATTGGGGGAATTGGCAACAAAACGACTATTCACGTTGGTGTGTAGAATACATTTGTCTGGCGACATACCATCTGACTTTCGGAAAAGCATCATCCACACAATTCCGAAGACGGCAAGAGCTGACCAGTGCGAGAATTATCGCACAATCAGCTTAACAGCTCATGCATCGAAGCTGCTTACAAGAATAATATACAGAAGAATGGAAAAGAAAATTGAGAATCCGCTAGGTGACGATCAGTTTGGCTTTAGGAAAAGTAAAGGGACGAGAGAGGCAATTCTGACGTTACGGCTAATAATGGAAGCAAGGCTAAAGAAAAATCAGAACACTTTCATCGGATTTGACGACCGGGAAAAAGCGTTCGACAATATAAAATGGTGCAAGCTGTTCGAGATTCTGAAAAAAATAGGGGTAAGCTATAGGGAGAGACGGGTCATATACAATATGTACAACAACCAGCAGGGAATAATAAGAGTGGACGATCAAGAACGAAGTGCTCGTATTAAGAAGGGTGTAAGACAAGGCTGTAGACTTTCGCCCCTACTCTTCAATCTGTACATCGAGGAAGAGGAGTGGAATTAAAATACAAGGTGAAAGGATATCAGTGATACAATTCGCTGATGACATTGCTATCCTGAGTGAAAGCGAAGAAGAATTAAATGATCTGCTGAACGGAATGAACAGTCTAATGAGTACACAGTATGGTTTGAGAGTAAATCGGAGAAAGACGAAGGTAATGAGAAGCAGTAGAAATGAGAACAGCGAGAAACTTAACATCAGGATTGATGGTCACGAAGTCAATGAAGTTAAGGAATTCTGCTACCTAGACGGTAAAATAACCAATGACGGACTGAGCAAGGAGGACATCAAAAGCAGACTCGCTATGGCAAAAAAGGCATTTCTGGCCAAGAGAAGTCTACTAATATCAAAAACCGGCCTTAATTTGAGGAAGAAATTTCTGAGGATGTACGTCTGGAGTACAGCATTGTATGATGGTGAAACATGGACTGTGGGAAAACCGGAACGGAAGAGAATCGAAGCATTTGAGATGTGGTGCTATAGACGAATGTTGAAAATTAGGTGGACTGATAAGGTAAGGAATGAGGAGGTTCTACGCAGAATCGGAGAGGAAAGGAATATGTGGAAAACACTGATAAGGAAAAGGGACAGGGTGATAGGACATCTGCTAAGACATGAGGGAATGACTCCCATGGCACTAGAGGGAGCTGTAGAGGGCAAAAACTGTAGAGGAAGACAGAGATTGGAATACGTCAAGCAAATAATTGAGGACGTAGGTTGCAAGTGCTACTCTGAGATGAAGAGGTTAGCACAGGAAAGGAATTCGTGGCGGGCCGCATCAAACCAGTCAGTAGACTGATGAAAAAAAAAAAAAAAAAAAAAAACAGAAATTTGCTCAAATTTATAAAAAAGAAACAAACAGAAACTGCCTGAATCATAATGGAGGTACCAACTTGAAGTGCAGTTCTGTGTGACAGAAAACATTTACGGCCAACGACCTTGTCGCAGATCACTGAAGTTAGCGCCGTTGGGCTGGGCTAGCACTTGGGTGGGTGACCATCCGGTCTGTCGAGTGCTGTTAGCAAGCGGGGTGCACTCAGCCCTTGTGAGGCAAACTGAGGAGCTAATTGACTGAGAAGTAGCGGCTCCGGTCTCGGCCGGGAGAGCGGTGTGCTGACCACATGCCCCTCCATATCTGCATCCAGTGACGCCTATGCGCTGAGGATGACACGGCGGCCTATCAGTAGCTTTCGGCCTTCATGTCCTGTTCGGGAGGAGTTTAGTTTTAGTTTTTAGAGAACATTTACGATGAGAGATTTCATATCCGCATGTAAACAGTCTGTTTTTATCTGTTTTATATATTTCGTTACTCTTGCTTGATAGGTATATTTTCTTGCTAGGTATAGCTATATATATTTTTTCCCAGTTTCGAAAATTAGGAACATACATAATGATAACAGCGAATTATGCGGGGAAGTTTGTCACGAGTGCTCTCTTTTG
Organism: Schistocerca serialis cubense; assembly: GCF_023864345.2. Lineage (NCBI taxonomy): Eukaryota > Metazoa > Arthropoda > Insecta > Orthoptera > Acrididae > Schistocerca > Schistocerca serialis. Next base: position 658,561,827 of record NC_064640.1, on the reverse strand, counting down.
CCATTGCTTCCGAAACTCTAGCCGGCCGGGGTGGCCGAGCGGTTCTAGGCGCTACAGTCTGGAACCGCGCGACCGCTACGGTCGCAGGTTCGAATCCTGCCTCAGGCATGGATGTGTGTGATGTCCTTAGGTTAGTTAGGTTTAAGTAGTTCTAAGTTCTAGGGGACTGATGACCTTAGAAGTTAAGTCCCATAGTGCTCAGAGCCATTTGAACCATTTAGAACCGAAACTGTAAGTGTATTACTACTAAACTGTAGCGCTCTAAAAGATCCATACAGAAGTTAGCGAGACTGGCGTTGACCCACATTGACCATTTTCATCTTTTCGAGCTGCCTGGTGCACAGCTATAAAACAGAAAAACTGTGATTCTGAATCAGCCGTAAGAGTTACATATATGCACTGCCTTACTTTTATTTAGATATTTTCCAGATGTACAATTCGACACCAAACCGTTTCGTAAATCTCTCATTATGTTGGCAGAGTATGTAAGAGAGTGAGCTGTCAGCATTTCTTTTTACTTTGTGTAGCTAATGATCAATAAACGGTTGAAGATATTGTAATAAAAGCCGCGCGGGGTTTGCCGAGCTGTCTAAGGCGCTGCAGTCATAGACTGTGCGGCTGGTCCCGGCGGAGGTTCGAGTCCTCCCTCGGGCATGGGTGTGTGTGGATAATTTAGGTTAAGTAGTGTGTAAGCTTAGGGACAGATGACCCACACACATTTGAACATTTTGGTCATAAAATATAACAGAGACGCATCCCAATTAAATCAGTCTCAAACTGCACTAAAATTACTCCCTTGGTTTACGTGCTCTGGTGCCATACACATAGGCGAATCGAAGTTGCAATACTTCTTGCTTTTACGTCCGGAGTTGAAAAGGGCTAATAGCAGTCTATATTAAGAATTGAAATACACGGTATTGATGTCTCACAAATCTAAATAACGTGTGTCTCAATTCATAATATGCCTGTGTTCTTCCAAGTACGGGCAGAAGATTCCACAGACATTCTGTACGAATTATGGCCGTTTGTTGTTCAAGAGAAGCATATCTTACAAAAAAGAAACACTTATAATTGCACTTACCAGTCTTCAGCTGGACAAAAAAAAAAAAAAAAACAACCTTGAATGACGGGAAAGTAGTGTTCACACTCTCATGGATGTGTTGTTCGAAGTCAATAACCAATACTTTTTTGTTTAAAAGGCAATTCTCTCCCCCCGCATTCATAGTGAAGACACTTCAGAATCTTCAGATACGTTTGCTTCGTCTTGTCGTTCATAAAGATGAATACGAGTGGATATGTAAGAACCTCTAGAGTAAAAGTGTATTGTAAAGAGCTGAAGAAAATACTTTGCTGCTTGCTGAAAATGACCATCCATCAATATCATTAACTGCTGATATAGAAATTGGAGATATGAGTCGGAAGCAAAAGTGACATGGATATTTTCTGTGTCATTATTGAGGACAACAGTTTCGCCTTCTGTAGTTGTTACCTCCATCATGGACAAAGCAAACCGAACTTCCGCGGCAGGTTTTGGCTGTTTCAACAGACACTGATGAGACAAAATATTATGACCACTGTTCACCGCGAGTTGAATCCATCCCGGTGGTGTTGTGTGGGCACGTGAAGCAAGAAGGAAAGAATATAAGCGAAACATAGACGAATGAACAGTCATTATAGCGCAGATACGGGCCGCAAATGTGGGAATCCACTGATATAAGCGGTTTTGACAAAGGGCACGTTATTGTGGCGCTGCGGATGGAAACGAGAATCTCTGAAACGGCGAAGCTGGCCGGCTGTCTGCTTTCTACTGTCGTCAGAACCAATGGACAGTCGTTTAAGTGTGGTGGAATAACGCATTGGCAATACGCTACTGCAAGCCCATGTCTCATCACAAGACACAGAGCTCGGATGATCGAACATTGTGTAGCACAGGATATTCAGCGATTTGTGGCAGATCTGTCGACAGAGTACAGTGCTGGTGAAGACACAAGTGTTTCGAAGCACACCTTTCAAAGGCCATTGTTGAACATGGAGCTCCACGTCACACGACCCTTAAGTGCTCCTGTGTTGACTCAACGACTTCGTCAGTTACGATTGCAGTGGGCATAACATCACGGAGTTTTCACTGTGAACAGATAGAAACATATCGTCTGTCGAGTGAATCACATTTCTTGTTACACCAAGTCGATGGTTGGGTCCTTACACGGCGTCATCCAGACGAATGGCTTCCTGAAACGTGCTCCGCGCTACAGATGCAGAACGGTCAGAGAAGAATTATGCTGTGGCGTACACTGATTTCGGCTTGTATGTGTCCTATGGTAGTACTCGAAGACACCATGACAGCAGTGATCTATGTAAACATAATTGCCGACCACTTGCGTCCATTCATGGTTCAAGTCTTCTGTGATGGGGGTGACAGCTTCCAGCAGATTACCCCTCCGCCACACACGGCCTGAATCGTGCTGCACTGGTCTGAGGAACATGATTGTTAACTCACATTGATGTTTTAGCCAGCAAATGCCCATGATCTGTACCCATTGAAACACGTATTGGGCTCCAGCTGCGTGCCCACAAACCACTGTCCCGTAATTTATGGGAATTAATGACCTGCGAGTATACATCTGATGCCACATACTTCCGAAAACCTATCAAGGACTTACAGAATCCATGCCAAGCACAATCGCTGCTGTACTGTGTTTGAAAAGTGGACCAACACACTGTTTAACAGATGGTCTTCAGATGCTAAAAGGTTTTTATAAGTTTTGAATTTATTGCCATCGCAAACTAAATGTGTATTAACATGTTTAAAACATGGCAATATATGTCTGTTTGTCACATTTTTCTCATTGATAACCTTAACATGAAGGTCAAAATGAAACACTATATACACTCCTGGAAATGGAAAAAAGAAGACATTGACACCGGTGTGTCAGGCCCACCATACTTGCTCCGGACACTGCGAGAGGGCTGTACAAGCAATGATCACACGCACGGCACAGCGGACACACCAGGAACCGCGGTGTTGGCCGTCGAATGGCGCTAGCTGCGCAGCATTTGTGCACCGCCGCCGTCAGTGTCAGCCAGTTTGCCGTGGCATACGGAGCTCCATCGCAGTCTTTAACCAATGGAATGACTACGTAGCAAGACAAACACAACTTAACATATGGGGGGAACCTTACAAGATCGTGACCGAAAAAATCAAGAGCCCACTGGTTCTGGGAACGCTACGACAGGATGACGGGGTGATGACTAAAGGATGGAGAGGCACAGCGGAGTACCTGCTAGGCAAACTCCTTCCTGACGACATCGCCACCACAGACACACCTGAACAAGCAGCATTGAGACGAGAACTTACCACAGCCTACACCACACCAACCGTCACCTGTCCGTTTGCGCAGGAAGAGGTGGCGATAGCGATCTCAGAACTTAAAAATAAGAAAGCGCCTGGACCAGATGGTATCCACTCTGAGGTACTAAAACAGATAGCACCGCAGATCACCTCCTACCTCACAACACTGCTGAACGACGCATTAAGGCTAGGCCGTGTGCCTGCAGTGTGGAAAGCCTCTAGGGCGGTCATCATCAAAAAAGCACCAGACAAAGACCCCTCAGAACCCAAATCATACAGACCCATATGCCTCATCAATACACTCGCTAAAACACAAGAAAAACTCCTTTGCAAAAGATTACAAACACATCGCACACTTCGGGGACTGACACGACACCAATATGGCTTTCGGGAAGGAAAGTCTATTGACGATGCAATCAACAAAGCACTTCAAATTGTACACAACACACCTACAAAGTACACACTAGCCATTATGATTGACATCTCGGGTGCATTTGACAATCTATGGTGGCCGGCCCTCTTCAAGAGGCTCAGACACCTGCAGGTACCGGAATCCCTGTACAACAGTCTTGTAGACTACTGCAGGGACAGAACAGTCGCTTGGCACATGGACGACAAGAAAGTAATCAAACGCATTACCAAAGGTTGTCCACAAGGATCGATCTGCGGCCCCATCTTCTGGGACATAATGTTAGAACCGCTCCTAGAATTACTTGAGGAGCACAATGCGACAGATGGAGTTGTCGCTTACGCTGACGACCTGCTTGTGGCAGTGTCAGCAAACAACCGTGCCCAGCTAGAAGACAGAGCCAATGATACACTCAAAACAATTACACAATGGTGCACAGACAACAAGCTCAAGGTAGCAGAAAATAAAACAACTTACACACTACTAAAGGGCATCCTGCATAGGAACCCAGCAGTCAAAATCGGGGACACAAACATTAAAAGATCAAAAGTAACACGCTACCTTGGAGTCTACATAGACGAACGGTTGAACTTCCACGAATACATACGAATATCCACGGACAAAGCAGAAAAAATACTGCACAAACTGGCAAGGCTAAACTCGAAACAATACAGACTACCACTGTCAGCCATACGAACATATCATTGCGCTCTCTTCGAGTCTGTACTATGTTTTGCTGCCAGCACGTGGGCCCATAGACTCAGCCTATCCACTAACAGAACCGCCGTACGGCGGGGGCAAAGAAGCATTCTGCTTCGACTAACAGGGGCCTTCAACACAACCTCAGTCGACGCACTTTGCGTCGTGATGGGAATCTTCCCAATAGACGTAACCATAAGATACCGTGCGGCAAGGTACTGGCTAAAGATGGGGAAACTAGACCAGGTTCGGCAGATCACTGGTGTACCATATGCTACATCACGTCAACTCAAAGCATGGCGTGTGGATACCTGGCAGAGCGAGTGGGCTAACAGCGATAAGGGCCGACGAGTCTATAGCTTTTTCCCTGACATCAAAGAACGATTAAGACTGAAGCATATCGATCCTAGCCGCGGTATGGTACATTTTCTGACAGGCCACGGCCCTTATCCCATGCACCTGAGCCGCATGAGTCTGCAGCAGACTACCAGATGCACATGTGGGGAAGAAGGCTCCCCAGAACACACTGTCCTATTCTGCGGGCAACGCACAAACATTAGACACACACTACACATTACCCGGCAGAATACCCAAGATGAAATATACACCATTCTACGAGACCCAGACCTATGTGACAAACTTAATACACTAACTGACGAAATATCCAGGTCTCTGTATACCGAATATCTAAACAATAGACCATTCAGAAGGCAAGGCCGGGGACGCAGACCACAGAGTGCCCATGAGATGGATAGCAGTACAAACACCTCGGGCGAAGACACAGATGTTGAGATAAGCCATGTCGACGACCCATTGTGGCAACCTGCGGATGAGTAGTCTAGGTACCTGAACAACATCCAACACTAAAGAACACACACATGCACACAAAATCACAAATGAGTAATAGTCAAAAGCCAGGCACTTACCCCAGGGACCTACGCATCCTGGCGAGAAGCAACACCCAGCCTGGATGGAAGGATCTTAACTGTGGTTCCCCTTTGCTGGGCCCAACCCGACGGATACTTAACGTAGATCGGGGAAAACCACCGTCCAGGCTGAGTTGCCGCGTAACCAGGAGGCGGGAACTGGTCTTACATGCACATGTACACACATACACACACACGCACATAGCACATATATATAAGAACACACACAAGAGGATATGCAGTCAAAGGTGACATGACACCTGTAAACAAGGGTTAACTCCAAGATAGGCACCTACCATACGAACCTACGCCTCCCGACGAGAGGCAACACTGGGCCTGGATGGAAGGATCTTAATTGTGGTTCCCCTTAGCTGGGCCCAACCCGACAGATACACAATGTAGATCGGGGAAAACCACCGTCCAGGCTGAGTTGCCATATAGCCGGGAGGTGCCAATCATTCATCAAGCGAGAACTTGTCTGACAAGCACACACACACAACCACACATAATGACACAAACACAGACCTAAGCAAATTCAATAAAATCACTCCATCACATCTAGACTAGTTAATATTTAATTTTGCACTATGTAAGTAGTAATAAGCTAATGAAGTATACAAGTACATATGTGAACTGTGAGTGGCGGCCAGCGTCTTGAAGGTCATTCCAAGACCCTGACCGCAACCCACACATAGGTGGTGGTAATTTCTCTATCCTTTTCTTTCCTATCTTTCTGTTTACTCCTTCTTAAATTCAAAATGAAATTGTTTTCCATTTCCGTATTATTTATATTATTTGTAATGTATCTAAAAGCTGCACAACGAACAAAAACGAACAAATAACGTAAAAGCCCGCCTCCACGTGGCAAGACTTGGGCAACAGTGTGAGTGGGATCGGGAACAGGGGAGGTAACTCACATAACCACTCCTGGGCCCGAGCCCAGTCACAGTGGCTAAGAGGCTTAATACGACCCACCATAAGCAATTAGAAGGTGGGTCAATAAATAAAGAGCAGCAAGTGAAAAAAAAAAAAAAAGTCTTTAACACTGATAGCATGCCGCGACAGCGTGGACGTGAACCGTATGTGCAGTTGACGGACTTTGAGCGAGGGCGTATAGTGGGCATGCGGGAGGCCGTGTGGACGTACCGCCGAATTGCTCAACACGTGGGGCGTGAGGTCTCCACAGTACATCGATGTTGTCGCCAGTGGTCGGCGGAAGGTGCACGTGCCCGTCGACCTGGGACCGGACCGCAGCGACGCACGGATGCACGCCAAGACCGTAGGATCCTACGCAGTGCCGTAGGAGACCGCACCGCCACTTCCCAGCAAATTAGGGGCACTGTTGCTCCTGGGGTATCGGCGAGGACCATTCGCAACCGTCTCCATGAAGCTGGGCTACCGTCCCGCACACCGTTAGGCCGTCTTCCGCTCACGCCCCAACATCGTCCAGCCCGCCTCCAGTGGTGTCGCGAGAGGCGTGAATGGAGGGACGAATGGAGACGTGTCATCTTCAGCGATGAGAGTCGCTTCTGCCTTGGTGCCAATGATGGTCGTATGCGTGTTTGGCGCCGTGCAGGTAAGCGCCACAATCAGGACTGCATACGACCGAGGCACACAGGGCCAACACCCGGCATCATGGTGTGGGGAGCGATCTCCTACACTGGCCGTACACCACTGGTGACCGTCGAGGGGACACTGAATAGTGCACGGTACATCCAAACCGTCATCGAACCCATCGTTCTACCATTCCTAGAACGGCAAGGGAACTTGCTGTTCCAACAGGACAATGCACGTCCGCATGTATCCCGTGCCACCCAACGTGCTCTAGAAGGTGTAAGTCAACTACCCTGGCCAGCAAGATCTCCGGATCTGTCCCCCTTTGAGCATGTTTGGGACTGGATGAAGCGTCGTCTCCCGCGGTCTGCACGTCCAGCACGAACGCTGGTTCAACTGAGGCGCCAGGTGGAAATGGCATGGCAAGCCGTTCCACAGGACTACGTCCAGCATCTCTACGATCATCTCCATGGGAGAATAGCAGCCTGCATTGCTGCGAAAGGTGGATATACACTGTACTAGTGCCGACATTGTGCATGCTCTGTTGCCTGTGTCTATGTGCCTGTGGTTCTGTCAGTGTGATCATGTGATGTATCTGACCCCAGGAATGTGTCAATAAAGTTTCCCCTTCCTGGGACAATGAATTCACGGTGTTCTTATTTCAATTTCCAGGAGTGTAAGTCTGTATGGATGCTAGCCACTTGACGGCAACCACGGAAATGACGGGGTATGTTTACAATCAGAATATTCATCTCTGGTGGATGGTTGACTTGGTCCAGCTGTTCTATTATCCGAGTACAAAGTTGCCGAATTCAAGTGAGGGTTTAACTGAATCTTTTCCAGTACCTTCTGTCCTCATTAAAAGTTGCCAGATTCGATTGTTCCTCTTCGAACTCCTATTACAAGAGAAAATAAATTCGGTCACGAATTACATTCAAATAACTGTCAAACAGTGGATTCAAGTTTGCGCTCTGTAATCTAACGGCTGTATAAATGTAAGAAAAGGGGGGGGGGGGGAGGAGAAGAACATAAATTTAATGAAAGAAATTTTTCTGTATGAGTATTTCCTGATTTTCTATATATATTTTTATTTTTTGAACGAGAGTAATATCTAAGGTATACAATATGCGCAGATTTCGCTAGGTTTAGTCAGCGGCGCTGGTGCAGGGTGTCTGCAAAGCTGAGACCACAGTTTGTAGCTGGATCCTCTGACTCATCTTAGCTGACTGTCGACTGTCGACTGCTGTGTAACGTGTACTGAGAAATGATGTACATACGGAAAACAAATAATGCAAGATAACTTGTTACTGTACATAGACTGGAAGTGGTGGAACAGGAGATTGAAATTAAAATAAGATAAAAGTGATCGGCAAGGAATACCCTAGAGGACTCGCAGACACTGTCTCAAATGAACCTTGTGAGACATTGAAACCGTCGTAAATTATATTCGACAATCTACTAGAATAAGCACGCTCTAGAATTCAACGTACCTATACTCGTTAACGCGAAGTCATATACCAAAAAACAGGACAGGGAAGGGTGTTATGCGTTATTGGCAATTGATGCAGTTCTAAGACCCTGACAAATCTCTTTTGATTACTGAGTCTGCTGTCAGGAGACGCTTGTTCAGCAAGATATCTGGTTCCCCATAAGAAGTTATAAATTTGCGTAACGCATCATTACTGCCACGAGCCAAACTGCTGCTCCAGAAGATGTGGAAACAAAATCAGAATGAAGACTAATGAAATACATCAAACAATGGTGAGTTGATATGGAAATAGTTATCCGAACGTCAGCTATGCACTTACTGGATCGAGTCGACTAAATAATTTTACTAAACTGACTGAATAAATACTTTTATCCGAACCAGTTTAGTTACCCGATCACCACCGGACAAAATTACTGGCCGAGTGTGAAACTGCCCTATATACACTACCCCCTGAGAAAACTGCAACATCTTTATTGTAATGAAATTTATTCCATAGATTAGGAACAAGGCAATGCATAAGTTATTACAATTACAGATCTGTACACGCGCTTTGACCGGGAGAATTTAGTACGTTGTGAGGCCACAAAGTGCTGCAGTCAGCGTCCCTAATAAACCTAACATGGAATCAAGGACGCCCTAGATATGCTGCTAAGGAACACACATCACTACGGTTTGTAGACATGTCAGCAAATTATTGTCAGTCGCTACAGTAACGCCAGAACGGAGACTTCGGTGTCCGACGATACGCCAGACATCTTTTATGGGCAACATGCGAAGCGAACGTGCAAGCCAGTCATTGTCCTGCTGAAATATAATATGTGAAGCTGCATGCAGAAGGCAAAGTGTCCTGGGTTTTAAAACTTCACTGAGGTGTCGCTTGCTTTTCAGATTACCCTACATATGTAAGAGGCGAGATCGCATGTTGCAGCCGATGGCGTCCCAAGCCGTCAGAATTGGTGCTCGTCCGCTGCGCAGCTCACCAATGCAGAATGCCCGACTGTGTTCACCAGGATAGTGTCTAACACTGTGGGACAGGCTGAATAGGGACTCGTCCGAAAACACTACATTTGGCCATCCAGCATGCCAGTGACAGTGTACACTTGCCCACTGGAGTCTGAGGCGCAATCCATGCGTACCGTAAGTCCAGTCCTCGACAGACAGAGTACAGTCGTCGACACCCGTTGCAGTGCTCCAACGTCCACACCGTGGTCAACAACGTTCTGTCATTTGCAGCTATGCGAACAAGATGGCAGTCATTCCACGTTGTGATCACATTTTGTGGTGCAATGACAGCTCGTCATTGTGTACGACTTTCTTCTATCGTCTGGTTTCATACAGGCATCAGTCGTAACAGAGTGCCCTATAGGAGCCGTAATGTCATGTTACGATTAATTAGTTGCCTGGAGACTATCATTCAGCCCCCTCGGTACTGTCATAGTCGGTCGGTCGTCGTGTCACTAGGGCCTCCCGTCGAGTGGACCGTTCGCCGAGTGCAAGTCTTTCGATTTGACGCCACTTCGGCGACTTGCGCGTCGATGGGGGATGAAATGAAGATGATTAAGACAGCACAACACCCAGTCCCCGAGCGGAGAAAATCTCCAACCCAGCCGGGACCAGAACCCGGGCCTTTGGAATGTCATTCTGTCGCGCTGACCACTCAGCTACCTGTGGCGGACACTGACATGGTGATACTGCGCATAATTTCACTTTCTTGCACGTCTCCACCTCGTTTGACGGATGTGCACCAATTGAGTGTGGCCTAACACTTACCTGTTCAATCACAAAAATGAAAGTGTTGTTGGGCCTATGTGCATGCCATCTCATTACAGTCTTAATCATTTATTATGATTCCACTGCTGTACACGGTCGTTCTCCGAATTGCAGTCATTCAGATTACTCCTTCTTGGTTTTGCAGCTTTCACAAACAGTAATGTATATATACGTGAACATCTCCGGACACGCCTGAGAACAGTCTGTGAGTGACACCATCCAGTGCCGTCTATAACATATTTGTTGTTATAATAACTCAGCATCATACAAGTGTTTTACCGATCACAATGGATTTGCGTAGAGAACTCAGCACATTCGTGCGGGGTAGGTTCGCAGTGTAAGCTGTCAGAGATAGTCACAGGAGTTGCCTATGACCAGGTGCATTGTTAGCGATGTTTTTGGAACTCGGAAACGTCAGGAGAATACTAGACCCAAACACATTTTCGGCAGTGTTAATTAATTTATAGGGTCTGGCAATGGGAATTATGAAAGCCATCGAGGAAAACGAGAATCCGCGCATGAGGTTAAGATTTATGTGGTCCAAGGGACACACTAACATTTAATACAGTGTAATAACTTACCACTTAACGGAGACCGCCGCACATGTAAATGTATCTCATTACTACCAACAGACGTGAAGATTACATTATACAATGTGATTCGTATTAAGGTTTAGGAACCCGAATCGTTGTAGATGACGCTGAGAAAAGTATTTTAAGACACATAGGGCCGCAAATGTCGGGTAATACCGAATAGTGGATGTCAAATGTTGAACATGTGACGTCACTGGACAACATACCTCGCCGCACGTGCAGCTGTGGAGCCTATCGCTCTTTCAGACCTGGTCATCCCAACCCAAGTCAAGTATTCACGTCGGCGTGGCTCCGGACCTACGTGCACGACTTCAGCGCATGCGGCTCCGACTTCTAGTCTTGCGTCTGGCGAGCAGTGCATTGCGTTAAACAGTTATGTGTTCACTTTGCGGTAAGGCTTATGACTTTATCTACTGGTCTCGCAGACTCTACTAGTTTACTGTAAAGTATAGTATAATCAAACGCTGTCGTATTTCGTCACAAGTAAAGAAGTAGAAGCTTCCGAATTGCATCGCTAACAATAAAGGACCAACGTTTTCTCTGCTAAACAATGTCTGTAAACAAAAAAGAAGTGATAAAAGGAAATAAAGACAAAATGATAACAGGTTTTGCTTGATTACAGCGAGGGCAATAATTTGGTAACTTCGGCGTTTGCAACAGATCACATTTACAAAAGGTGTTCGAAAGCATAGTAGCCTATCACAGCGATGTGTAGCACTGGTCCATCCGTGCGAGAGTAGATTCGGCAAGTCTAGTCGCTGCACGTGCGGCGAGGTACGCCCTCTGGTACGTGACATGATCAACATTTGTCATCCACTTTTGGGTTATTTCGTGAATTTGCGGTCAATTGTGTCATGGATTACTTGCCTCAGCATCACCTACGTCGCTCTGGGTTTTTTTTAACGTTAATAAGAAACATCCTGTATAGAATATCAAGGTGTCAATCGGAATACGAATGTCAACTATTGATACACAGTAAAGGGAAATATTATGGACAAGTACACCCGAAAATTCCCTCGACGAAGTAGTACTACACAATGAAGGCAAATAGAAAGTTTATAAGCTACATAATTCGGGTGAGATTTAATCATCGATCGTTTCCAGGCCATCTTTACCGAACATACTTTCAAGGTAATCCTAATCATGAATGTGGTGAAGTAATAGTAGCAGATATCATCCACATTTTTTAGAATTGCAATTGTATGCAAAACAACTAACTGATTTCACACAACAATTAGTCAGATTTCATTAACTATTATCAACTAATATAGCAATTTTGCCTCTTCAAAGTCATATATTACTTTTAAGCTAAAATTTGGAATAAGTGTTATCTTAGTCTGCAAAATCGTAGAAAATTTCTAAAACACTGACACATGGCATTTAGGTCAAAAACCAAAAATTTAAAAAAGAGTTGAAATGGTAGAAGCACATTATTTCTCGAAGAAGCGACAATACCTCGTAAATGTCGGATCGAGTCCATGATATGCAGACATGGTGTGTGTGTGTGTGTGTGTGTGTGTGTGTGTGTGTGTGTGTGTCTTTATTTTCCTTTCTTTTCGAATAAAAAGCCATTATTGTGATTGTGCGAACATACAGGTTGTCTCAGAAATACTTTAACAAGCTCTGGAGTTGGATTCCTCAGAGTAAGGAGAGATTAAAAAGTATATAAACAAAAGCGATTCGAAGCAAAATTGAGGAAATTAAATGTGTGAGTAACAATTAAAATAGGTTCTCATATTCCCCTCATACGTTAGTAGAAAAATTTCATATATAAGGGAAAAGGAAAAAAAATTTTTTTTCGCCACTAATGTTTTTTCATATAAACCGGTTTTAGGGCTTTCATCTTTAAATAAAAAAGTTAAAAATAGTTTTTTCTAATTAAAATTTTCGCTTTGCAGTGAAGTGTGGCCTGTTTTGAAACTTCCTGGAAGATGAAATTCGAACCCGGAGGCTTTGATGGCCAACGCTCCTACGAGTACTCACTTTGCTGCAGAGTGAGAGTCACATTCTGGAAACATCGCATATGATTTGACTAAGTGATGTCTCAGCGATGTTCTTTAATTTCAAGCGCCAGTCTAGAATTTTATGCTGGAGAGCATGTGTGAAGTTTTGACGGCAGGGCGTAGTTAATGAGAACACTAAAACTACGACATCGTGTTCGCACGCGGCTAGCTCAACATTCAGCGTGTCAGAATCGGGATCGAGTCTCAGTCCACGTCACAGCTTTAGTACTAGTATGAAAGGAAGTTTCGAAATTCGTTTTCCTAGATAATCGAATGATGGTATTATCACGATTCGTCTGCTGATCCTCAAATGTTCGGATTTGTGTGAAATCTTAAGGGACCAAACTGCTTAGGTCATCAGTCCCTGGACTTATACACTACTTAAACTAACTGATGCTAAGAACCACATAAACACCCATGCCCTAGGGAGGACTCGAACCTCCGGAGGGAGTGCTGCTGATCCTCTTAATGTATCTTCCAGGGTAGTATTCCGAACGGAACGTGTTTACTTTTGAGATTATTCTGTCTCAGATGTTTCGTATGTGGAGTAGTTGTGAGCTGCCTGAAAAGTTTGGGAGGATATTTATCTTGCTGAGCATGCACATATTATTGTTGTGTAGATCCGAGAAAATAGTTAGGGATATGGGGTTGCACACTGTTTCAAATTGCAGAAGGCAGTCGAAGCATCAGACGTCTGTTTGCGTTTTGTGGTCACCATGCTCCTCTAAACGAAAAATTTTGGAGTGAGGCAGACCAAAATCTGCTTAAACGCTCGACTGCTAGAATCCAATGTAAAGGCTGTTGAAGAAAAATTCAGGTACCAGCACATCACATGACACTATAGCACGTGATACATAGTGATACTGCTCGCCTCCAACCCCAAACTCACTTATATTCAAAGTCACCCCCCAGTCTCCACCCCGACTCCCACGGAATCACCGGCAACTGTTCGAGGCTATCCTCCTCTTTCCCCCCCCCCCCCCCCCCCTCCTCACCGAGCCAATAAGATCCTTGGACAACCTCACGTCTCCTGGTTTTATAACTGGAGTACATGAGTGGGTGGGTTCATTCTGAAGTTATGCACCATGCGGAGAGGATCAGGGTGAGGCTATTTGTTAGTAACAAATTAATCTTGGGTTACGTTAAGTAAGGTAACTCCGTATCTACAGTGTGGGTATTTGTTAATGACGAATTAAATTTCATACCACATGATTTTTGTCATTCGAGGTAGCAGCAGAGACCACACTCCGGCAGATATGTAGGTACTCAAATTTTTTTGATTTTCCCACAATTTTACGTATTTTCTCACATTTTCTACAGGTGTTTTCGTATTTTCCATTTATTTCACAATTTTACGTATTTTTCTTCATTTTTAAAATTTTTCACATTTTTTTCACAATTGAACGTATTACATCCAATTACACGCATTTTGTCCCACTGACCTACATGTCCCGTCAACATCACTTCACATCACATAGCTTCATGACGTTATGTCTGTGTTATATCGTGCCATTTTGTGTCACAACATCGTGATGCTCTCGTCCAAGTACAATCCCGCAAGTCCCCAAAAGTACCCAGATTATTTATCACTGCTAAGCCACCATTACATTTATAATGAGAGGGTGTGTGACATCATAGTGCAAGTGTTAGAAAAGAACACCTTCCCGTAAGGGTAGAAATAATGACATCACGTTATAGTCCGTAAAATTAATGACCTCATATCAGATTGTATAAGCATTGGAGTCTTACCGATTTCCAACCACAGATATTGCATCTGTAACAAATATGAGTCATTTTTGAAGCCACCATTACATTAGTAGATTGTGTGATATGATTGTTTATGTGCTAACATGAGTGCGTTGTCGTAAATAAAGCCATCCTGGTAAAATTATGATGTCATAGCACAATTCGGAGGCTTACCGATATCCAACCAAATGTGCTGTGTAACATAAAATTAGCACAGTACTACAAAATACGCACCCAGAGAGCCATTATCTCCAGCCACTCACGATGATTCAAGGCAGAAAATTTAAGCGCGATTACAACTCAGCAACGTGGCACCTGTTGGGGTAGACCGTGTCTCGAACGCTGATGTGTTGAGCATAGCGAACACTGCGAATACCGTGCTAGCAATGTTTAGGGAATTTGCGATATTTTAGGTTTAATCGTCTTCAATGCGACCGACCTGGTTGCCGGCACAAATGACACTGCTACTGTATCAAGCTTTCAGGGAGAGGTATGCTGACCACGGAAATAACGGCAAATTGGCCACAATCCATTGGAGGAATATGTTAACAGTTACGTAGACGAGCTCTTCATTCCCCCTTCTCTCTGGACCAATCAGAATCAAGCTCCCCCCGGAGCTTATGAGTGGGTGGCATCAGTTTCAGTCAACCAGAGTTCCTAGGCAGAATAAAAAGGCGTGTATCCTACCACAGCGTGATGTAAAATGTTTCTTTATTATTAATGAGTGTGTGACATTGCTAGAGGACCCGTAAACGACCACGAAGAAAATGCGAATATTAACGCTACCAATCGTTCTGTGTCCTTCACTTCGTTAAAGTCAGACTAGAGTTTCTTTGAAACGTGCGTAGGAGCGCTGCAATGCGAGTAACCGTTATATTCCCCCCTAAACATGGACAATACTGGGCATATCGTGAAAGATTCAACGATAAATACAATACTGCAAGCACACTGATGGCTGTCGAGATCTGCCAGAGCTCCCACACAAAAGAAAATACCTGTAATACCAAATACGTCCTTGGTATGTAAGTGTTCAATGGCACTATACGACTCGTAAGCAGGTAGTGAAATAATCTCAAGCGTATTTACACGTCCCTACCCGCAAAATAAGGCTCAGCAATGGACACAGTACTACAAACATAAAGTATTTCTACTTACCAAGTCATCGATACACGCAGGTCAGGATATCTATTCTAGTCGGCCGCTGTGGCCGAGCGGTTCTAGGCGCTTCAGTACGAAACCGTGCTGCTGCTACGGCCGCAGGTTAAAATCCTGCCTCGGGCATGGATGTGTGTGATGTCCTTAGGTTAGTTAGGTTTAAGTAGTTCTAATTCAACGGGACTAATGACCATAGTGCTTAGAGCCATTTGAACCATTTTTGACACCTATTGTGCTGCGTGATAAAATGCAGCTATACAGTGCTACAACATTCACGCGCCATCTATTGATCAGCACAGATGAATTACAATTTCATCGATTCTCACTTAACAATATGCAAAAGAAATTTGTTAAAAAGAATGGAACCGAACAATTACACTAAGGTGACAAAAGTCATGGGATACCTCTTACGATCGTGTTGAACCTTCTTTTATCGAGTGTAGTGCAGCAACTCGAACATCCGTAGGACCTAATCCATACCGTGGAACGTGGCCACACCATTATGGAGCCACCACTAGCTTGCACAGTGCCTTGTTGACAACTTGGGTCCATTGCTTCGTTGGGTCTGCGCCACATTCGAACCCTACCATGATCTCTAACCAACTGAAATGTGGACTCATCTGACCAGGTCCATCACTACACCAGCCAGTCGCCCCCTACTCCACTGCCAACCACTTCCGCTCCCGATGTCTCCTCCGGTAGCTCGATGTCGGCTCCTGCCGCCTTCGGTACTGCGAGTCTCCAACCAGTCATGAGAATACTGGCGAGGCCAGGACTGACCAACACCTCCGCAACGGTACTCCTCCCATAAATGAAACGTTTAGCCCCGGTGAAGAACCGTCACAGCCTAACACGCTGACATTGGTTGACACAAACCGCTGGAATGCGTCGGAAGCAAATCTGAAAAAAGTAAGGGAGTCAACAATCTGTAAGTATCTGTATGTAATGGACAAGAAACTCGTTTCAGCAGCGCGTAACGCTCACACCTGGCGCCGTAAGATTAAGATGCCCTTATGATAGACACTACCACACACCAATCGGTGCGATGATGTCAGTGTGAGTGCTGTTGCCTTCCACATTGTAGCCCGAAATGGTCACTACAGGAGCTGCGTGTTTAGTACTCAGACAACCCAAAAAAAAAAAAACTTTTTGTAGCATGTTGATGTAAATAATGTCAATAATGACACTAATAAAAAACGTTCTGAGAAAATAAGCAGTACCATGTGTCATATTGACCATATTGATAGAATCATTAAATATGCATTTTGGTTATGTATGTAGGGATAAACTTTGATCGATGTATCACAAGAAAGGTCTACACACTACTTCCTACAAAGAGAGGAAAACGATATTCCGAGTAAAAATATTATAGTGAACCTAAGTGGTTTATAAGGTTGCTGGCAGCACATCATAGCAGTGAATCTTTTGTTGCTTGCAGAAATGCAATACCACACTCCTTACTAACTTAGTAGAAGGCTTTTCCCAAAACTAATTACATAATCCTTGGCTTGTTAGTGGTAGGTTTAGTCGACACACTAGTATTACGTGAATCCAAGTGGCGAAAACACTACTGAGAACTGACATTCATAGCCAACACACATTTCGTGTAAAATAAGAGAAATTAGGGCTTATAAAGAGATAAAGAGACATATAGACAGATGTTTCTTCTTTCCTCATTTAATGTGTGTGTGGCGTAAGGTACCTTCCACCGCTGACCTGCTGAGTATGAATTCATTCTAAAAAAATTAGGGGGAGACGTCATGTTCACGTGACAACATATAAGCATACAGCGATCTAGAGTTTACACCTGCCTTGAATAACACAAATCGGCTAATGTACTAGTTGAGTTCAGTTTCTGGCGCTGCTGGGAGAGTGCCTCTGTGTAACGTATCTGTTACTGAGACCAGGCAAGAGTCTCAGGCTGTTGAGCAGATCACATAACCTTACGTATTTTTACGTAACACACATAGACAAACGCGTCAAATCATTTTCCGAAATGTGGTATATAAGCGCGAACATTTTAGGTGAGGTTTTGGCATGAATGTTATTGATATTAAATGAAATAACAAGTTTACTGTTACCAGTCATTGTTTATTTATCTGCACGACGCGTTTCAAAGGTTTTTAATGACGTGGGCAGTAGCTTTGTTTTCAGCAACTGTCTACGTTATTAAATTTGCAATACACACACACACACACACACACACACACACACACACACACACACACGAGCACATACGGAAACACATGCACCTCAACATTTACCATAAATATTCCGTTATGTTATAATGACATCCCACAAATGTACAAGGGATTGACCTCACTTGCAAATAAAAAAACCACACTAACAGCTTGTACCCCGTGTCAGCTTGACACTATATGTACATTAACTAACGCCACAAACTGGACATCCATCTGCATATTTTAAAACATTAACCAGTGGGTTATCCCAACCTTGAGGCAGTGTTTACAGGTAACAGATATAGAAATCCTGCTTTTGAAAGTCTGCTCTTATCCAATCACTCCTCCCACCGTCTCTCACCTCTCACTCTCTCTTTCTCTTTCTCTGGATCCAGCCTTTCATGTCTGTCTGTGAATCCCAAATAAAATTGTTATTTTTGTATGCTTTTGCCACTGTATCCAACATAATTATTATACTTAAAGATTACTACATGCCACCTTATTGTATAAACGTGTTTGAAGTTTAAGCTATATTAACTTGACAAAATCGGATTTATATATCACCTGAAATATTTATTCCATGCCTTTATTCAATACCTCAAAATAAGGATCTGCAAAATCCTCTAAAATTTATTCTGTAATAATGTTATGATGTATATTCTTTGCACTTTGTGATAATGTTACTCTTGTGCTATATGGTGCTTGCACCTAATACTTTCCCGACACCCTATTTGCTTACAAAATATGTCAGTATACATGTGATGTGTTACGACTGTTAAAGAAACCTGTAACCACTGGAGGTACTCTATATTATTTATTTTATTTTTACCGTTAGATATACGTTTAGTTTCTGTCAAAAGAAACCCAAAACAAACCTCTGAAGTATTGTCTTATATCTCCCACTAGACAGTGCCACAAGTTCCTCCAAACGAGCGTAAAATAACACAAACCCACAAACACACACACACACACACACACACACACACGCACACGCACACACACCACACACGTCATACTAACAAATCTAAATCCACCTGATGATGGGGGTTTAAACCTTTGAAGCGGGTCGTGGAGATAAATAAACAGTGACTGGTAACAGTAAATTTGTTGTTTCTTTTAATGGTATGTCAGTGTTAAATAATTATAGATTAAACTGAACGCGATGGGTGTTCATGGCTATTTTTATGACAGTGTATTGACATTAGCGTGGCGTTGTGAGTCTGTGACACATTTCCAAACTTTATGGTCTCTGTGGTAGCGTTAGAACAGCAGCTAATGCACAAATCGAAAATATCGCAAACCAACCGATAGTGTTGCATGACTTTTTCACCCGTAGTGTCAATATGTATTTTTTTCTCTTAAGGGGTCCTACCTGGAAGTGATGTCATGAACACTTGATCAACTTATAACACAAGTTGGCTCTTGAAAGACTAGAGATATCGTGGCACGCATTAGTCTGCAGTCTTGTAACACACTCTCCATCGCGTCGTTAAACTTATTGCACTTTCTTCTCCCATTATATTTATATTCCACCAAACGATGAGAACCTCGAAGTGTTTCACCTCCACTATTGACAATAATTATGCTTAGGATGGAGTAATGCTTATTTGTTGTTCATCCTTCACTGAAGCACTTGAAAATCTGACTCAGTACCTGGAACGTGGTATATAAGTCACAAATACTTGCAGATTCAATTTGTAATCACAGTTTATTTGCGAAACCATACTGACATTAACACAGTATGGTGGAAGCGTAACACATTTTCGCGCGAAGACCTATCTGTCTTAGAGTTAGGGTATTAGTTTAGCAACAAATCTGGCATGGTGATGTTTCTACCAGCCATAGCTGATTCCGCTCATCTAGTGGAGTGGCATAGAATTACACCATTAGATAGATTACAGAACGCTGTTAGTATCATTGTTTTTGCAATCAAGATCAACTTTAAACAACTGAAACTAGAGCTATACACTGCATTGTTTTATAACCCATTATCAGTCCTGAGTGTCTTTACGGGTAAGAGTATCGACGTATAATACTGCGTCCTGGCGCTACCAAATATTCCGTAAAAGGTACTGTCATCCATTGCATCTATGCATCCATCCAAAACGTAACACCTACGTATTCTAATTTTAAGGTTCATAACTGGAAAGGGCATCATGGACAAGTGAGCAGCATGTAAGCTCGTATTACTTCCCATCAGACAAACTGCATAACGACATTGGGACTGCATACAGGGAGACTTTAATAGACTGTCAGTCATATTTTTCAATCGTCAATAACAACTATGGATTTCTATTTGAAAAGGGGATTCAGTTTTCAATATTCTGTTCTATCCCTATAGTGATAATAAAGAAGTATTAACATGTCAAGTATAAGACATCCTGTTGTTTATTTGACTGGTTGTTCGCCTAGAGTGGTACTGATGAGTGTCCACAACGACACCGACATGCCTTTACCTAAGACGATTTCATTCTAATAGCTGTCATTCCTTCAGCTGTCTGGGTAACAATCATTTCGCTTTAGTTTACAGTACACTGTGCAAATCTAGCAGTGTGTATACCTTAACAGATTCGTTCCATTTTTCTTCCTAATGTGGTGGAAGCAGGATATTAGAATTGAAAAACGTTCTGCAATTGCAGCCCTGCATCAGGAAGGCTATTCAAGTAAGACAATAGCAACAAAAGTAGGCCTAGCCCAATCTGCAGTGGTGTAGACTTCGCAGCGGTTCTAGAAACTGGTGCCAGTGGAATTATATCGCCGTCTGGAAGACAATGAATAACGCCATACTGGGAAGATCAGTTCATGTGTGTGCAGAGTTAATGTCAGAGGACTCGTACTGCACCTGAAATTCGCAGGGATGTAAATAGTAGGCGAGCAGCTACAATCTCTGCCTCAACAGTGCAACGCCGTCTCTGTGAATAAGGTTTAAACGGATGTATGTCGACGAAATCTGAAACATGTTTCTTAATTGTGCAGAGGGTATGCCAACAGAAAAGAGATATGTGGAATATACTTTGCAAAGTCAGTTACCTGACTTAAATTCCATTGAAGTCTTACGGGATGAACTTTACTCGGAGGTCAGGAAGCGGAGCTCGTCTAATGTCGAAGACCTTTGGGAAATTTTAAACACGTACTGAACTGCAATATCTGCTGAAACAATCAAAAATGTAGTCTTCAGAATGCCAGGAGTTCGTGCAGCTGATCTGAGGGCAAACCGTAGAAATTCCGAAAAGGGTAGAATCTAAACCATATTGTATTGCAATTAATGACATAGGGAGAAAATATCCATTTTTAGTTTGCACGATGTGTTTGTAAATTGAGGTAAAATATATTGCTTTTTACATGAGTGCTCTAAAACTTTTGACCGATAGTGCAGATATGGTTTCAGTTTGCTCGACGTATTAACTCCGCTACTTACCAGGAAGGTATAATGTGTTCTGTATCTTTGCCAGCATGAAAGTCAGATATCTTAAAGTGTATAGAAGCTCTTTGTTTTCTCGGATTTACTGTCGCTAGTATTTTCAATATTCTTAAGACTAGCGAAAAACCTCTGGGGATGTATTGTATCCCATATAGATTTTGACATATGCTTTGCTTACGATGAATAGACAGTCATCCAAATGCACGACAGAACACCACTAAGACGTAATCTAGAGTACAACTGTCAGCATCACTATTTTGTAGTTCGTTTAATTAATTTCCAGGTTAACTAATTAAAATTATAGACACACAGAACAAGGTTTTATAAGCAGTTTTGGATCCTCATTACCTATAATGTCTGTACAGCACCTAAAGTCAACAGTACTTGCTTCAATTCTCCAGAAGATGCTGTTTAGACCCCACATAATCTTATGTTAACATTTTTAAATGTGTATAACAAACACTGGAATCTATCTTAGTGTAGCAATATGATCAGAATGACCACCACCAGCAAATACTTTTCACGGATGATGGTTACTCATACTAGCAACAAAAACTTTCGAGTAAATGTCACGATGACAACACTTTCAGTCACGGGATTGTTTGGCCATTCTTTCTAAATGTGATTGGACTTGCAACTCGGCTACACAATTCTGTGCGTGCTGCGACATGGATACCCCAGATCCATTGGTGGGGTGTGGGTCCAGCAACGACAATCAACATGCATGTGTACTTTTTGCATGAATAGTGTTACTCTGTACATCTAAAACTAATACTTAGCGACCTGTATTTACTGAAATATCTGTCCTGACGTCAATAAAATCTGTGAGATGCCATTCCCAAGCCCGTAAGCCATACGGAAGAATGTGATACTCTTACCCAAGCATAGAGGGTCGTCATAAAGTATGGATGACTTCGATATCATTTCATGATTATCGTCGTACGAAGCTTAAGGATGGGATGGAGACTGAGTTACAAAATTACAGACCGATGCATGTAACTATACCTCTAGCCTTTCAAACTGCTATGTATTTATTATAGGCTGATCATGTGATCATGTCATCACTTCCAGACATGACACCTAAAAAGAATAAGAATACACATCGACATTACAGGTAAGATAAACGCATAATATGATTAGTTGCTTCGTGACAGTTTTGATGTTTTGACCTGTGCGTTAGGCGCTGCTCCAAAGTTAACACAGAGTCTATGATATTCGTGTGTCAGTGTTCCACAACGCTATACTAATTTTAGTGTACTATCATAATAAATATGCATGATTAACATGTTCACTCTAATCTATGATTAATTAACACTTTACCGCATACCATGTTTGGCAAAATGTTTCGACACGTTTTCCAATGTCTGTTATATAATAATGTGTCAGGTTATACTGTATGATTTGCTCATGACCATGAGACTCTTACCGGGTTTGATTAATAGAAATGTTATACACACGCCACCGCTTGGCAGCATAAGGGATTGAACTTCACTTGTGTGTTAGCTGATTTGTGTTATTTAAAGCTGTTCTGAACTCTAGGTCGCTGTATGCTTATAAGTTGATCACGTAATCATGACGTCTCACCCTGAATATGTTTACAAGGCATACATACTCCGAAAGTCAGCGGTGGAGAGTATCTTATAGCACACACACACTGAGTGAAAGAAGAAGAAACGACAGGATTTATGCCTCTCTATGAGCTCTACTTTCTCTTATTTTACTCGAAACGTGTAGTGGCTACGAATGTCAGCCACCAATAGTTTTCTCACTAAAAGAGTGTTGTCTAATTGGAGTTCACACAATACTAGCGTGTTGATCTAACCTACAGATAGTGAGTCCAGCATTACGTAATTCGTTTTGGGAAAAAACGTCTGCCAAGTTAATATGGAGTGTGTTACACAATTTACGCAAGCAACAAAACATTCACTGCTACGAAGTGCCGCCAGTAACTTTATAAACCACAAGGGTAGAACAAAATTTTTAATTTAGATGTTCGTTGGTCTCTCTTGATAGATAGCAGTGTGAGGACCTGCCTTGTGGTACATCGGTCGTAGTTTACCAACGCATGCGTAACCAAAATGTATATTTAATAATACCACCAAAATGTTCAACATGACACAAGTTCTGTATATTTATTTCTGAACGTCTTTTGTTAGCACAGTCGACTTAATAAATTCCTGCTACACAGGAAAATTTTGCTACCGTTAGTAGTATGTCTTTATTATTCTTGATATTTAGGTAAAAAAAAAAATGGTTCAAATGGCTCTGAGCAATATGGGATTTAACATCTATGGTCATCAGTCCCCTAGAACTTAGAACTACTTAAACCTAACTAACCTCAGGATAACACACAACACCCAGCCATCACGAGGCAGATAAAATCCCCCACCCCGCCGGGAATCGAACCCGGGAACCCGGGCGTGGGAAGCGAGAACGCTACCGCACGACCACGAGATGCGGGCTTAGGTCAACATGGTGGTGGCGGCTGTAACACCTGCAGAGACGTACGTATTTGTTCATTGCGTAATTTTGTACACACACGTCTTACGAACGTTGTTGACCGAAAGTGAATGAAATTGTAATTGATCTCGGCTTACCGACAGACGGTGCGTTAGTACTGCTCCTCTCTCCATATTGCAGCAGACGTGTCGTGACCCGTGTGAGTCAAGACCTGGTAAGTAGAAATACACTACTGGCCATTAAAACTGCTACAACAAGAAGAAATGCAGATGATAAACAGGTATTCGTTGAACAAATATATTATACTAGAATTGACATGTGATTACATTTTCACGCAATTTGGGTGAATAGATCCTGAGAAATCAGTACCCAGAACAACCACCTATAGCCGTAATAACGGCTTTGATACGCCTGGGCATTGAGTCAAACAGAGCTTGGATGGCGTGTACAGGTACAGCTGCCCATGCTGCTTCAACACAATACCACAGTTCATCAAGAGTAGTGACTGGCGTATTGCGACGAGCCAATTGCTCGGTCACCATTGACCAGACGTTTTCAATTGGTGAGAGATCTGGAGAATGAGCTGGCCAGGGCAGCAGTCGAACATTTTCTGTATCCAGAAAGATCCGTACAGAACCTGCAACATGCGGTCGTGCATTATCATGCTGAAAAGTACGGTTTCGCAGGGATCGAATGAAGGGTAGAGCCACGGATCGTAACACATCTGAAATGTAACGTTCACTGTTCAAAGTGCCGTCAATGCGAACAAGAGGTGACCGAGACGTGTAACCAATGGCACCCCATACCATCACGCCGGGTGATACGCCAGTATGGCGATGACGAATACACGCTTCCAATGTGCGTTCACCGCGATGTCGCCAAACACGGATGTGACCATCATGATGGTGTAATCAGAACCTGAATTGATCCGAAAAAATGATGTTTTGCCATTCGTGCACTCAGGTTCGTTGTTGAGTACACCACCGCAGGCGCTCCTGTCTGTGATGCAGCGTCAAGGGCAACCGCAGCCATGGTCTCCGAGCTGATAGTCCATGCTGCTGCAAACGTCGTCGAACTGTTCGAGCAGATGGTTGTTGTCTTTCAAACGTCCCCATCTGTTGACTCAGGGATCGAGACGTGGTTGCACGATCCGTTACAGCCATGCGGATAAGATGCCTGTCATCTCGACTGATAGTGATACGAGGCCGTTGGGGTCCAGAACGGCGTTCCGTATTACCCTCCTGAACCCACCGATTCCATATTCGGCTAACAGTCATTGGATCTCGACCAACGCGAGCAGCAATGTCGCGATATGATAAACCGCAATCGCGATAGGCTACAATCCGACCTTTATCAAAGTCGGAAACGTGATGGTATGGATTTCTCCTCCTTACACCAGGCATCACAACAACACCGGTCAACTGCTGTTTGTGTGTGAGAAATCGGTTGGAAACTTTCCTCATGTCAGCACGTTGCAGGTGTCGCCACCGGCGCCAACCTTGTGTGAATGCTCTGAAAAGCTAATCATTTGCATATCACAGCATCTTCTTCCTGTCGGTTAAATCTCGCGTCTGTATCACGTTATCTTCGTGGTGTAGCAATTTTAATGGCCAGTAGTGTAGTTTATTTTGGTTGCATTGTGACAATTTCTTAGTCTCGTCTTGTTGGTGGGGAGATGTATATACACTTCGATTATTTCCTTATCTATTTACGAGTCTTACAGTGATATAGCCCTCCAAACTCGCAAGGGCGTGTTTGATGGTCTATGCATTTTAATTCGGTCTGGGAGCACTGGCAGTTCTCGACCTCTGCTGGGGTAATTGCAGGATCGTATTTGTCACCATATTTTTCCCGATATGCTTAGTACGGTACATATGTAAGGATAATATAGCAGTTTCGTCCCTTCCACCATTGCTGCCCGCGTTTGAATGAAATTTCAGACTAACCTTACCAATGTGATGAACACATAAGGATTGGAAGCGCTTCTTCCATCCAGATTTTTCACATTTCTTTACGTGTCTCCTGGCAATGCCATAAACTCACTAAAAATAATGCAACAGTTTACATCGTGTTGGAGTAGGTTACATAACCTTTCTACACTGTCTGGGAGCTCTGGCTGACAGCGACTGATTCCTCCCACAGATAAGGGCTGGTTTTGAAACTAGAATGATTGAGGGAGCTTGACTATGATTGGTCCTGAAAGAGAGTGCCGAAGGGAATTGCGCTTATCTACACAATACTTCACATATTTACTCCAAGAAGTTACAGCTGATTGGCCATCATTATAGTGGGTGGAAGATTCTTTTGCGCCAGCAACCAAGTCGGCCACTGGTTATAATAAGACCTGAAATACTGAAAACGTATCGATCGTTGATAGCGCGGTGTTTGCGGTCTTGGCTATACTCCACCAGTCAGCGTTCGAGGTGTGGTCTGCCCCAACATGCGTCTCATTGCTTAGTTGCAACTTTGCTAAGATCTATCGACCTTGAATGATCCGCAGTGGTTAGAGATACTGGTCAGCTCTCTAGGTGTGCATTTTTGGCACTATGCTAATTCTTATACAGTGAGTTTCCTTGCCTGGAAACCGGTTTACCTCAGAAATTTATGGCATGAGAAAATTTACCGTGATGTCATTATTTGCAACAATGTGACATGACATCACACAAACTAGTAATCTAATGGTGCCTTAGCAAGGGTTTATATACATTGGTGTGTTATTTGTTATACTTACAGAGTCTTTGTTTGCAATTCGGTTAAACTGCAGTTCCTAGAGTGTTTGCTATGAAATCACTACTAATGCTGTGTATGTGGTGTTGTCATTTTTTCTGCCAAGAGAAGAACGTGTTCTTTTGCACTACAGTCACTATGACGTCGCTAAAAATGTAGAAAAATTCTTAATATTGGGGAAAACACAAAATGATGCTACTTACATATTTGATGAGTGTGGTCTTTGCTGGTGCCTAACGAAAATCACATGATATTAAATTTAATTTGTCATTAACAAATACCCAGCCATTAGACCTTGTGTGACGTGAATTAACGTAATGTCACTAACATTTATTTGTCGTTAACAAATAGTCACACCTGATTCTTTCTATGCAGTGTATAACTCCAGAATGAACCCGCCAGCCCAAGCACTCCACTAAAAAAGGGAGGAGGGGATAAGGTGTGCTTGAATCTCATTGATCCTGTGCGAGGGGTGAGGAGAGAGGGGGAGGGGTGGGGTGACCTTGATCAATTGCCGGTGAATCCCTGAGGAAAAGAGATGGAGGGTGACCTTTACTATAAGAAGCACAAATGTGTGGCCTGACACCTGAATTGTAACTTGACACAGGACGTGCCCTTGAGATAAGACTGTTATCTGCGCTCATTCTCTCCTTGGTAACTTACTGCGTATCAGTTACAGTATTATCATATCACCGGATATGTGGGATGCCTGTACCCCTTACCCCTTGACCTGAACTTGTTCTGCTATCCTACTGGGAATATCGCAATTGCTTCCGGGAAATACAGTGAACTCAGGACTCTCTTCCCTTCTCCTGATCCTCTGCGACTTACATCCTGTGGTCAAGCAGACGATGGGATGGTCACCTGGAAACCCCGTTTCTTAACAAGTGAATTTGAAACCCTTCTCCAGAGTTGGAAAACTTTGGGCTCTCTTCAAAAATAGCCAAGAAACTAGCAGAAAAACAATCAAATGTCTCTCAGTTGTTAATTGACAACGGTTGTTAAAACCTCTGTTATTGACCTTTCATATATATCTGGTTTTGAGCATTACGCTCACTGTAAACATATGCGCTAGGACAGAAGGTACAAGATTCATCGGTCACTATCGATGTAGTAGTTTGCCGGCCGGTGTGGCCGTGCGGTTCTAGGCGCTTCAGTCTGGAACCGCGTGATCGCTACGGTCGCAGGTTCGAATCCTGACTCGGGCATGGATGTGTGTGATCTCCTTAGGTTAGTTACGTTTAAGTAGTTCTCAGTTCTAGGGGACTGATGACCACAGATGTTAAGTCCCATAGTGCTCAGAGCCATTTGAACCATTTTGATATAGTCGTTTGAATAATGAACGTCACAAACAGGTCTAAGAATGCCTTAACAAAAATATGAGCTTCTGTGAGGTTATACGTACATTAATCAAATAAGCCGGCCGCGGTGGCCGTGTGGTTCTGGCGCTGCAGCCCGGAGCCGCGGGACTGCTACGGTCGCGGGTTCGAGTCCTGCCTCGGGCATGGGTGTGTGTGGTGTCATTAGGTTGGTTAGGTTTAAGTACTTCTAAGTTCTAGGGGACTTATGACCTAAGATGTTGAGTCCCATAGTGCTCAGAGCCATTAATCAAATAAGAAAACAAATTCATCACTAGTTTTTGTATAATACTAAACAATTAGCATGTTACTCGAAACCTGTTATGTATAAAGGAACAATAAAGGAGATTTTGGCAGCCGAAGCGATAGCTCCGTAAGTATTCCGTAAAATATATCTCCATTAATGGAAGGTGGTCAATACGTAATCACACCTGCACCTGTTATGGTCTGATTAGGAGGTGGTCACCCCTAAGGTCTCGTCACTGCCTCTGACCTTGCAGGGACGAACTTAAGGAAGTTGATAACATTTGGAGCTACTATTTTAATACTACTAAGTTCAGAAAATGAGAATTTGGTCGCAAAAACATGACCGTGAGTCCCTATCACCCCCTTAAAAACACGGACAATTATCCTGGGGGAAGATGTCATTGCCCTTGGGGAAGACGTAAAGAATGAAGCGATGGAGTTGGTGGGTACTGATGTTCACGTAGTCTACAGCTGTCAAGATGCCTTTCGTTACTACCACAGGTCCCTTAAAAGCGCACGTGGGTATCCCTCAATGGCTAATATTGCCCCCATTGGCGTCTGACCGTTGCACTGTGCATGTTGCGATTAGTCGTTCGCCTGGATGAAGGCTTAATAGGATACGTTCCATCGAGAAGAAACGTGACAAAAAACGTGAATTATCCGACCAGGTGACCCATTCGGTGCCATTATTGAATTTAAAGGACAGGAGCCATGAATGCAAGGAAACGGGTAGGAACCGTTCGTGTAGGCACAGCAGCAGGCATCACACAACATGGTCCAAAAAATGTAAATTACCATTTATTCCGTTTTTACAGGAAATTAAATACATTCTACGAAGTAAAAATGGGAAACAAACGTTAAAAACTAAATGTTCCATTGCGATCGAGACTGTTTGCTTCAATTGTTTCAATCAGTTTCTCGGACTGTCGGTACTCCCGGCAACAATGCTTTCACCACTTACGAATTAAATAGAGTTATGTTGGCAAGTCTGTCATTTACGTATCACTAACTGCCACACTAGCTCTAAGACACCGGGTATGTCACGAACAACTTCACAAGCTATATATAGCCTCGCTACAGGGTCTTCCACTGACTCCATCGGGGTTTCGTATACCACTTTCACCAGTTGGCTACACAGCAAGAAGTCCATCAGGTTGAGGTCAAGCGGCCGAGGAGGCCATGTTACAGAGCCAACTCGACCAACCCAACGATTTCCTAACATCTCTCTGCAGCTCGACTGACCACATATGTTGACAGACTGCAAGTGGCGCCTCCTACGGTAACTCCGGCAGCAATTCCCAGATGAACGTTGTATAGCTGTCGCCTGTGGGTCGAGAGGATGCCGGCACGGTAGCTCAGCGTGTTCGGTCAGAGGGTTAGCCGCCCTCTGTAGTAAAAAAAACTGAGTTAAACGATCAACAACGAACTTAAACGGAAGTCTTACGACGTCCACCCCGAGAAGATGCAACGAACAAAACAGAACAAAATGAGATTTAACAAAAAAAAAAAAAGGGGGGGGGGAGCCATTTATGGGCCAATCAAGTAATCGTGGACCATGCCACCTAGTACAATGATTGTGAACTTTTCCCGACGACCACGTTCGTGAGTGGAATGGGGCTTCACTTCCATCCACACGTGGCAGTTATGAGCGTTGAACAACACCCTCATGGATGAAGGACACCTCGTTTACGAACAACACATACGTGGCGTAACACGGCTGTCTGGCTCAGCGCTGGAGGAACCATTGTCCGAAAACCACAACTCGAGTAAAATCGTGGGCCAGCAGCGCAAGTGCCTTCTGAAGATGGAAAGGATGGCTTCCCTCCTCCTGTAGCTTTCGCCAAACTGGTGAGTGGCAGCTTTGTATTGCGTGTGCCACAGGACGGTTGCTTGCTGACTGGTCTCCGTCCAGTCTCTCTAGTACGTCCTCCATAAACAGTGGCACGTGTACGTTTCGCGCGACCTCTGTCGTGTTGACGCCCTGTGAAACCACTCGTTCCATCCAGACTCCATTGGATGGTCGCAAACGTGGAGTGGTGTGACTGATGCCTATTGGGATATCGTTGCTCATAGATGTGTAGCGCTGAGTGCCCAAAGCCTCTCCCTTCACCATACGCAAAATGTTTGCCGCAGTGCTCTGCTCAGGTGATCGTCTCCATAATGTTGCACATCAGCATGCGACAAACTACGACAGAGGGCTGTGTTTCTACTGCATATGTTTGTCATTACCCTCTGCCGCTATCACTGTTATCGGCCTCTACAGTGTGACAGACGTGCCCGTGTTCAGCGTCATCTAACGTCCAGACTGCTGTCATGTACTTATGAGACGTTGTGCCCGCGGTCTGTTCGCGTACAGAGTCACACCTGCTGCTGGAGGTGAAGCCTAGCGGCACTTGTCAGTACCTGTAAACTCTACGCTATGTAGCGTCGTCGGATGACGTTTCCGCACACGGGTTGCTGTCGTCAATTTGTTCCTCAAGACACCTTCTATATCCCCTCGAAGTTTCTTGGTTCAATTTTGAAACACACTCTATATTATCATGTAGGTAACAACATCGCTGATAACCGCTCTGGTGAGAGCTCATAAGCTACTCCTTCCTTTCTCCACAACATTGGAGTTCCAAATCTATCAAAAAAGTAACCGTTTCTGCTGTATATATTATATCCCATTATATTATAATCATAATACTTATAACCAAAACAATACGTATAAGCCCCATTTTCGTGTAACTATAAAGAACTGCTCAATTTTATTGGCAGTAACTTATTTTCATTTTACTATTACATAGGAATTTTTTAACAGCGGAATTGTGTGATATCCAGAAGTAGTTCAGTATGTTCCTACTTGTGACATTACGAGAGTTTGACTTGTGATGCGAGAAGCGGCTATAAGTAAATGACGGCCCTACGGTTCGGGTGGGTGGTCTCCTGGTCGGCCAAAGCACGTGAGACAGCTAGGAGAACGGGATTGCGGAGTGTAACCTTGCAGGCAGCCCTGAGCCTGTCCCAGGCAAAGGGTGTGACGCTGTTCTCCAGCCATATGGAGTGGGTAATTGCCGCCACTGTTGGCTGGAAGTCAATCAGTACTATATTTCCACTGAAAATATGTAACATACCTTACAGATATGCTACACAGAAACCAGATACACTGATCAGCCAGGACATTATAATCACCTAACTAACAACCGGTATTATGGGGCGGGGAGTGATGAGCAATGACGTCCCGTTCAGTCACACCACAGATGTCTTCGATCGGGTCCAGATCGGGTGAGATGGTGAGGGGTTTGGAGGTGGCAGCTTATCCAGGTTTGGGTTTTCCATGATATCCCTGAATCTATTGAAGTAAATGCCAGGATAGTTCCTTTTAAAGAGCACGGCCGACTTCCTTCCCCATCCTTCCCTAATGTGATGCGACCTATGACCTCCCCGTTTGGTCCCCTCCCCGAAATCAACCAACCAACCATCGAACCACTCCATCACATTCCTGGCCTTGTGACATTGTGCACTATCCTGATGAAAAATGTCACTGCCGTCGGGAAGCATGATCATCATGTAGGGGCATACGTGGTCTTCAAACAGTGTACGTTACTGAAACTTCCTGGCAGATTAAAACTGTGTGCCCGATCGAGACTCGAACTCGGGACCTTTGCCTTTCGCGGGCAAGTGCTCTACCATCTGAGCTACCGAAGCACGACTCACGCCCGGTACTCACAGCTTTACTTCTGCCAGTATCTCGTCTCCTACCTTCCAAACTGTGAGTAGCGGGCGTGAGTCGTGCTTGGGTAGCTCAGATGGTAGAGTACTTTGCCCGCGAAAGGCAAAGGTCCCGAGTTCGAGTCTCGGTCGGGCACACAGTTTTAATCTGCCAGTAAGTTTCATATCAGTGCACACTCCGCTGCAGAGTGAAAATCTCATTCTAGTGTACGTTACTGTTTGGCCGTCATGGTGCCTTGCACGAGCTCCAATGGGTCCATGGGTGCTCACGTGAATGTTACCCAGAGCACAATTGAGGCGCCGTCAGCTTGTCTCCGTCCTGCAGTACAGGTGTCAATGATGTGTTCCTATGGAAGACGACGGATTCGAGCCCTCCCACCGGCATGATGAAGGAGGTATCTGGATTCATCACGGTATGCAACACTCTGCTACTCCACCAATGTTCAGTGCCGATGGCGACGGGCCCATTTCAGTAGCAGTTGCCAATTTCGTGGTGTTAACATTGGCACATGAAGTGGTCGTCGGATGCGGAGGCCCATCGCTTGGAGTGTTCGGTGCACAGTGTGTTCAGTCACAGTTGCACTCTACACAGACATACTTCTGATGTTCGTTCCACCACAGTTCGCTGCCTGTTCTGTTTTAACAGCTTGCCCAGCCTACGACGTCCGACATCTGTAATAATATAATTTCAATTACGATAGTTTATAAAATTATTAAAATGTACAATTGAAACACTAATATACGTCATATGAAATATGATAATGTCAGAAATGTCTTCATCACGGCCGGCCGCCATGGCCGAGAGGTTCTAGGTGCTTCAGTCTGGAACCGCGCGACTTCTACTGTCGCAGGTTTGAATCCTGCCTCGGGAATGAATGTGTGTGATATCCTTAGGTTAGTTAGGTTTAAGTACTTCTAAGTTCTAGGGGACTGATGACCTCAGATGTTAAGCCTCATAGTGCTCACAGCCATTTGAACCATTTTGTTTCTTCAACAAGTTATTTTACAATCAGTTATGAATATAAATAGTTCTTGATAATTTTAGAAATTGCTGTGATATTTGTGGCAGTGCTACAAATGGTCCTCATATACACGTAACCTAGACCAGCATGAGTGTCCCGATCATTACCCAACATTACCAATGTATGAGCAAACGAAACTGTAATATTTCAGAAGAATTTGCAATTGTCAATTGAGCTTAAACATCTCGCATGTCTAAATCAAAGACTACTTTCGCGTAATGTGTACATAATTTTGCTAATTATGTGAAAACATTTTAGTGGGAGTTTTAGAAGGGACAGCAAAATTTTTCTCTACATTCTAGTGTATTGCGAGTATATGTTACTGTCTTTACAACTGATTGGTGGCCGTTTCTTAAATTCTTGGAAGGAACTAATTAGTCATGATGTCAAGAAGTGCTTGATAGGCAAGAAAGTTGGCGTGCACGGTCTTTTGTTGGTGATCGATTGTAGTGGTAAGTCACTAAGGTACTGTTTGGCTACAGTGCCGTATGCATGGGTTTAGCGTTAGTTGGACTTCGAAAATTTCTTGAGGACACGATTTGAATCCTTCTCTTTCTTTTAGTGTTCAACCGTGAGGTTGGTTTGCAGCAGAGTGTCGTAGCTATATTCTGTCTGCCTTCCTCTTCTTTTCAACGTATATGTTACATCCAACGTCATTCAAAATCTGTTGCATGTGTGATAACCTTGGTCGAGCTCGCCGATTCCTTCCTTCAGTAGCTCCTTCTGTTATTGTTCCAATGATGTTGTCGTGTCGTAGGATATGCCCTACAAGTTTGTCTTTTCTTGTTTGGATGTGCCTCCACAGAGATCTGGTTTCCTGTACTCTTCTAATCACCTCTTCATTTGTTACTTTGTCTCTCCAGCTGATCTTCATCATCCTTCTATAGCACCGCATCTCCAGGGCCTCTAGCCGCCTTCTCTCTTGTCTTCCAATTTTCCAAGTTTCTCATCCGTATAGGACTACACGCCAATCTTTCATGATACGTTTCCTTATTTTAAGACTGATGTTCTTGCTGGTGAGTAATTTCCTCCTCCGAATAAATGCAATTTTGGCTTTTTGTATTCTGCTCGCAATTTCTTTCCGGCTTCTGTCATCCCTTGTGATTTTGCTTCCCAGGTAAATAAATTCCTCTACCACTTCCAGCTCCTCTCTTCCAATACTCATTCCCAGAGGTTCAAATTCGGCTCCTGTGCTTCATACCATCACTTTAGTCTTTTTCTTTTTATTCTCATTGCATACTGATTGCATAGAATCCTTTCCATTGTTCTGAGGACCTCCACTAGATCTTCTTTTGTCTCCGTGACTATAGCAATATTATCTGCATAACGTAGCATGTCTATCTTCTGCCCATTACTTTTGATCCCCACCTCAGTAGTCTATAGCTTCCTGGATGTAAGCGTTGAATATAAGAGAAGAGAGAGCACATCCTTGTCGTGCCCCCCTTTCTAATACTTGCTTCTTGTTCCTGGTGACAGTTCCTAATCACTGCCACTTCATTCTTATACAGACTGAGTATCACACAGATGTCTTTGTACTTCATCCCACTTTTCCTAAGCACTCTGAACATCTCTTGACAGGTAACGTTATCAAATGCCTTTTACAGGTCTATAAAGGCAATATAAGTTTGTTTATTTTTGTGTAATTGCTTTTCGATAAGGAGTCTCAGTGCCGTAATCGCTTCTCTTGTTCCCAGTCCCCTTCTGAAACCAAACTGATCTTCACTCAGCATACCCTCCACCGTCTCTTCAATTCTCTTCGGAACTATTTTTATGGGAATTTTTGATGCATGTGATATTAGGCTTTAAGTTCGGTACTGTTCACATTTTTTAGCTGCTGCTTGTTTGGCATAGGAACAATGACGCATTTTTTTCATGAAGTCTGTCGGTATCTCTCCTGTGTTGTAGATGGACCTAATAAGTTTAAGCAGCATCGTTTTCACGCTGTCACCAGCGTTCTTTATTAGTTCTGCAGGGATGTCATCAATACCCATTGCTTTGTTGTCCCGTAGGTCTTTTAGAGCTTCCTCAAATTCTTCTTGCAGAATGTCATCTCCCTTGTCATCTTCGTCTACTTGCTCTTCTCTTCCTATTATTTCCTCCGAGCCGGCCGGGGTGGCCGTTAGGTTCTATACGCTACAGTCTGGAACCGCGTGACCGCTACGGTCGCGGGTACGAATCCTGCCTCGGGCATGGATGTGTGTGATTTCCTTACGTCAGTTAGGTTTAAGTAGTTCTAAGTTCTAGGGAACTGATGACCTTAGAAGTTAAGTCCCACAGTGCTCAGAGCCAATTTTGAACTTCTTCCGATAGAGGTGTTCCGGCATAGAATTATTTGGGTGATATTCAGTAACTGTTTTTGCGGCCACGTAGTGTTCAGGCAATTTGAGGCAACTGATGAAATTACGAATTTTAGTTTTCGTACTGACTGTGATATTTTGCTGCTGATTTTTGAGAGTTAACGTGCTGCTGTATGAACTTTATTAGCTCATGTAACTGTGTTTAAATGATATCCTCGCGCTGCATGACTACATGTTTTACTGCTTAGTTAATTATTGTCCAACTGGTTTACAATTTTTTGATCCGTATATCTAGATGATGCTACTATTTGCATATGTGTGCATATTCATTTAATAAATACTCTTTGAAACTGAACTTTAAATTTTTCAGGTAATTTTCTTATTTATAGTTAACTTAGCTGACATGTTACAGTATTTTAAGGCTGGGTAAGTATTTGTGTGTTAAGTATTCGGACTTAAAGGCGGCGGTGCATGACTGACCACTTTTGACGTATACCGAGCCATGCCACTAAAGCTTTAGGTCGTGCGCCTGCCCGCTCCAACAGCGGTTACCTTTAAGCTGCGTACAGTCGTATACTCTTGTTAATTGTATAATTTAGAAAGAAGAAGAAAATCCTCTTTGTCACCGTGTCACGGTAATACTTGAAGTATACATACACACCTTAATTAACCTTGTGTTTGCTATGACTTTGATATGTAAACTCTTTGGCGAAAAAATGCAGCGTCACTGCTACATAACAACAACATTGTGTGATTGATGTACAGTGTGAAGCAACTACGAATTTCAGCGGTGGAATGCGGCATATAGTCAGCTGTTCTTGCACTATAAGTGCCTTCAATATCTTTCAACTATATGGTATGTCACTTCTATTATTTATGCGGTTTAGCCGAGCGGTCTGAGGCGCCATGCCACGAATCGCGCGGCTAACCCCGTCGGAGGTTCGAGTCCTCCCTCGGGCGTGGGTGTGTGTGTTGTCCTTAGCGTAAGTTAGTTTAAGTTAGCTTAAGTTGTGTGTAAGCTTAGGGACCGACGACCTCAGCAGTTTGGTCCCACAGACCTTACCACGAATTTCCAAAAAATATGCAGTTAATTAACAGTGTCAAGTCTAATCTAAGCGATCTATCGTCTTTCATAAAACTACAAAAAGCGGCAGAGCTTACCGTTATGAAGAGCCACGTAAACGACGTCTACCACGAGATGTTGAGGACTAACCATCGAAAAACGTAGTGGATAAACTAAGAGTTTGGGACTGGCACAGAATTATATTTTTTTCAGACTGTAAACTTACTTTGATATTCTAGACACCATGCATTTGTGCGCTGTCTTGTTCTATAGCACGATGACTGTGCTAAACTACCGTCTATCGGACTTGCAGTAGGCCACACAGTTTTTGATCGACGTGAGTGATGATGATAGCTGACTGCGTTGCCACATTACTCGACGAGCGCAAACTTTCAGGTACACATGTCGGTTAGTAATCATTATCAACAACTGGGGCTATACTGAACTCTTTCAAGGAGTCAGTGAGGTAAAGACCTCATAGACGGGTTTCACCTCCCTTTCCTTCTCCGTTGGTGAATGCAGCGAGTGAAAATAACAGTATGTCGCCGCTTCTGCAATATTCTCTCATACAGCACATTACACTGCTGATCCCTACGCCGGATCCTTGGAGGAGGCGATGAAAGTGCCCAGACTACCTTTCCTGCCGGTTGACTAAATTTAACTCATGACAGCAGGCCCGCGTTTCTACTAAAGGGTCCATTTGAATGTCCTGAGCATCCCTTTTACACCTTCACATGAGCTACAGCGACCTGTTACTCTCCCAACAGCGCGCCTCTTGATTTTTTGGACGCCTGATCCCAGGTTCACACTCTTAGACCTCCCAACACAGCATCTGTAATCTAACTTTAAGCGCACTAGTCATTTAGAGTGAGGTCATAGAAATCATGGGATACCTCCTAAAATCATGTCGGACCTCCTTTTGTCCTGCGTAGTGAGGCAGCTCTAATCATGTCGGACTTCCTTCTGCCCTGCGTAGTGAGGCAGCTCTATGTAACATGGACTCAACTAGTCATTTAACGTCCTCTGCAGAAATACTGAGCCATGTTGCCTTTACAACTGTCCATAACTGTGGAAGTGTTGTCAGTGGAGGATTTTGTGTACAAACTGACCTCTCTATTATGCCCCATAAATGTTCGATAGGATTCATATCGGGCGATCTGGATGACCAATTCACTCTCTCGAATTGTCCAAACCATCTTCAAACCAGTCGTGATCAATTGTGGCACAATGACAGGGTGCATTGCCATCCATAAAAATTCCATCGTTGTTTGTTGCAAATTGTCTCCAAGTATTCGAAAATAGCCATTTCCGGTCAATTATTAGTTCACTTGGACCAGACGGCCCAGTCAATTCCACATAAACGCAACCCCCAGCATTACGGAGCCACAACCTGCTTGTACAGCGCCTTGTTGACTACTTGGGTCCATGGCTACGTGGTGTCTGCACCACACTCGAGAACTATCATCAGCTCTTACCAACTGAAATCGGGACTCAACTAACCAGGTCACGTTTTTCCAGTTGTCTAGGGTCCAACCGATATGTTCACGAGCCCAGGAGAGAGGCTGCAAGCGATGACGTGCTGTTAGCAAAGGCATTCACGTCGGTCATCTGCTGCCATAGCACATTAACGCTACATTTCACAGCACTATCGTAAGGGATACGTTTTTTGTGCGTCCCACATTGATTTCTGCGGTTATGTCACGCAGAGATGCTTGTCTGTTAGCACTGACAACTGTACACAAACGCCGCTGCACTCTGGGGGTTAAGTGAACGTCGTCGGTCCTTTCGTTGTCAGTAATAAGAGATAATGGATGAAATCTAGTATTCTGGGCACACTTTCCACACTGCGGTTCTGGGAACATTGAATTCTCTAACGATATCCTGAACTGAAGCCCCAACTACCATTCCGCGTTCAAAGTGCGTTAATTCTCGTCGTGCTACCATAATCACATCGGAAACCTTTTCTCATGAATAACCGGAGAACAAATGACAGTTCCGCTAATGTACTGCTCTTTAATACCTCGTGTTCGTGATATTACTAGGATCTGTATCACTATCGCATGACTTTTCTCACCTGAATTAACATATGCACTGCGCTTCTTCTGCAGACTTAAAAATTTAACACTTTCACTTCGTTTCTTACAGTCTCACACGATTATTCCTCAAAAAACTCAGCTTCAGGCTCCGTAACTTTATCACTAGCACTGTAATCCTGTATTACCGTGTTCTTACTCTTGTTTGTTGGCAATGTGTGTTGTTCATCAAAATTTTAGTAGAGCTACGACTGAGTTTCTTCGCGTCCGTGTCTGAGTGGTCATCTCGGATGAGGGGGGACTGGACGTGGGTGCACTAAAAATCTCCCATGTTGCCAACTGAATAGGTCTCAATAGGTACTTGACCAGATAGTAGCGGGTAAAGGTCACAATGGCCGGAAGAGCGGTTTGCTGATCCTACGCCCCACCATACCATATTTGATGACACCATTGGTGGTCG
Source organism: Schistocerca serialis cubense (assembly GCF_023864345.2). Taxonomy (NCBI): domain Eukaryota; kingdom Metazoa; phylum Arthropoda; class Insecta; order Orthoptera; family Acrididae; genus Schistocerca; species Schistocerca serialis. The sequence continues at coordinate 658,523,153 of NC_064640.1, read as the reverse complement.
GTGATACGGGAGTCGTTCGGTGCCCAATGACCTACAAGGTCCTCTAGACTGAGTTTACGTTTACCACTGAGTTTACGGAGCGGAAATTTTGTGTAAGACATTTTGCATTTCCTTTTAGTAATTGAGGGACGAAGCTTCCCTGTAGAGGCAGCACGTCATTGCATAATCTGAAAATGCTGTTGAGCTTAACTGAAAAATCATTGATATAGACTGAGAGTACTCTTCGTAAGAAGAGCCCAAAATGCTAGTGTACACTTCCCCTTACTTGTGTTTCAGATCAGCATCCGCTATTGACTTCTATTAATTATGTATAGGGTGTTCGGAAATTGCAATTACAAATTTCTAGGACTTGGGGACCGGAGTGAGAACACGATATTTTGAATAGGAACGCCGTCATTTGTATGAAACAAAAGACACTGTTACAAATATATGTTTACATGAAAATAAATGTTATTACTAACTGCACAATTACCTAATGTTAACCCAACCACCATCATTATGGATTATAGCTTGGCGCCTTTTCGGTATGCTTTTCACGAGTTTTTCTGTATATTGTCTCGGTAACGATCTCCATATCGTCCTGATTTTAAGTGACAGCTGGTTCAAAGTCCAAATTGGCTTTCCTTTAAGCTTCATCTTAATATACGACCAAACATTTGCGATCGAATTTTGCAGGGACAGCTGCGATGTTTCGCATAATTATCCTCTTGAAGCACCCAGTTTTCTACGTTCGAACCAACTAGTTTCTTGACGGATCTCAGAAGGCATTTTGTATAAATATTGAACATTTTTTTCAGCTTTTAAATTCGCTGTGAATAAGTGCAAATAGTCTCGTCGCGCACTCTAGCCCTCCCACCGGTAAATCATCCACGTTTCCAACCTCTAAATATCGTTTGACCCACTTCGCAACGAAAGTCTTTGAGTTTCTAAGAATTTTAGAAGCACCTCCATATGAAATCTTTGGTCCCTTTGGATAATTTATAAGAAACACTGCCTCGTGACGGGTCAAGTATTTTGCATTCATTTTAAATTGCAATCGACAAAACAACACATTCAACTCCCACGCTGTTTATCAATACACTGCGCAAAAGCGCATTGATTACAGATTCGAGACGACTATAAGATACGTCACTGCGGACGTTACACTTAAAATTATGGCGTTTTGTGGAACTGCCTGCAATTGGAAATTTGTGGTAAGGTTTTATGGGACCAAACTGCGGAGGTCAAATGGACAACACACACACACACACGCCCATGCCCGAGGGAGGTCTCGAACCTCCGCCGGGGGGAGCCGCACAGGGCGTGACGAGGTTCCCTAGTCCGCACGGCTACCCCGCGCGGCTGAAATGACTCTATCTACGAATGATGTTCTGGTACACACTCTCCATGCCACCTGGTTTCTCTTCAGTTTCTAGTGCAACTGCCAGGACTCGTGCTAGCAGATCTCCCTCTGTCTCTACAGGGGTCTCGAAAATTAAACTTTGCATACGAGCCCCCAATAAGAAGTGTATAGGAGATAAATCCGGCGACCGCGGCAGCCACGCGGTTGGACCATCTCGGCGTATCCCTCTTTCCCTCAGCAGACGTGGACGCTCTACACATCTAAATAGAAACCGTCGTACAAAGGAAACGGTACGTTTCCTGACATGGGTTTTTATTCAAAATATCACATAGTCTCACCCCTCTACAAATCTTAGAAGTCTGTAACGCGAATTTCGGAACACCCTGTATACAGTGTATTGAATGTGTTTGTGAATAAATTTTGAAGTGATTTTGAATGCGATTATCGTGCTATAGCAGAATTATTCTTCACTATCATCACTGGTTATTGCTTTTCGAAGTAACAGTAAATATTATCGACAACAGATCCTTCGATTTGAAAGTTGCAAAACGTACAATGGCACAATTCAAGCAGCGGACGGCTGAGCCAACATTTCAACAGGTTTACGGAAGTATACCCTGGGAAGCCAAAACATTGTAACTACTGAAGATGGGGACACTGATAGCCCCTGGAGGCGTTGCCTGCAAATGACGAAGTAAGGAAAATTCGCTGCCTGACAAAAAAGCAACTACAAGGAGAAAAGGAACCGAAACGAACTATAAGGGATTGAGAAAATCTATTATTTTCTTTCAGTGAATACGAGGCCAAGTCAAATTTATAAACAGCTTGTCAGTATATGGAAACCATTCTGGATTTTCTTGCCACGTCAATTCAGGATAAAATCTCAAGCTTTCGACGATAGCCTCCATCGTCATCGTCGGGAGCAACTGACTGTCTTCACTGTTTTTTTTTCTTCATTGTGATTTCTTTTGGATGCCCCATATGGGATGGGGAGGGCTGGCAGCGGCACAATCCGCCGCTCTTCAGCCGAGTGATATCACAACTAATACAAGAGTAAAATGTTACATATAGGGCGATAAAAAAGGGGGACATAAAACAGAGCAAGGGAAGATAATGGAGGTAAAAATACACCGACATGGAGACATTCATGGGGGGACAATTAAAAAAAAGTCTACATAAAGTTAAAAAAACACAGTTGGTGATTCGTAGAACACAACAAAAGGCACTGGAGTCTGAAGAGGAGCCTGGGATGTCAGACATGATCGTAGGCGTTCTGGAGGTCAAGGGAAACAAAACAAAGATAGCGGAGCGACAGAAGTTATGTTGGAGGGAAAGAGGATTGGTAAGGTTAAGGAGCTAGTCGTCAGCTGAGAAGGAAGGCTGGGAGCCACACTGGGTATGGGAAAGGAGGTGGTGCTGGATAAGGTGGCGGTGAATATGGTGAGAGAGGATGGTCTCGAAGACTTTACTAAACACAGAGGTGAGGCAGCTGGGACAATAGGAAGAGGTATCAGAGGGAGGTTTGTTGGGCTTAGGGAACGGCAGGACACAGGAAGTCTTCCACAGGTAGGGGTAAAATCCAGTGGAGAGGAGGACATTGTACAGGGCAGCAAGGACAGCCAGGAAGGATGGTGGGGATTCCTTGAGGTGGCGGTAAGTGATGCCATCATGACCAGGGGCGGTGTTGCGTTTGGAGTGGAGGATGAGTATGATGTTGTATGTGGTGATGGGAGTGTTGATGTCTGAGGGAGGTAACTGATCCAAGTACTGGAAGCTAGGGGCGAGTGGTGGGACAGAGGTATCAGTGCAGACAAGGATGGTAGGGAAGAGGGAGTAATCAAAATGGGGATCAAAAATTGGTTCAAATGGCTCTGAGCATTATGGGACTTAACAGCTATGGTCATCAGTCCCCTAGAACTTAGAACTACTTAAACCTAACTAACCTAAGGACATCACACAACACCCAGCCATCACGAGGCAGAGAAAATCCCTGACCCCACCAGGAACCGATCCCGGGAACCCAGGCGCGGGAAGCGAGAACGCTACCACACGACCACGAGCTGCGGACTAAAATGGGGATCATCAGGAATGCAGAAGACCTCAGAGAGGTAGGAAACAAAATGGTTAGCCATACTCAGGCTGTTAGAAAACGGTCGATCGTCATGTAGGATACGGTAATGAGGGGTGGGATGGCTACCAGTAAGGCAGTGGAAAGCTGACCAGTACTTGGAGGAGTTGACAGGGAGGGTGGAGTTGAGGCATGTGCAGGTCTGGCGCCAGTCCCGTCGTTTCTTTGCTGTAAGGAGGTTCTGCATGAGTCTCTGTAATTGCTGGTAGCAGATGAGTGTATCTTGGTCATGGGTGCGGAGGAAGGAGCGGTACAGCCTGTGGGATTCATGTAGAAGGACGGCCTGTGGAGAAAGTGTAGGACAGTGAAGGTGGATGAGTTTGATAGGGACATGCGTCTCCACAGCATCAGTGATGGTCTTCTGAAGGAAGGAAGAGACATGGGTGATGTCAGGAGGATGGTGAAAGGTGATGGGGTGGCTTTCAACCTGTAAGGCAATGTATTCTCGGTAGGCATCCCAATTAGCACGGCAGTAGTCATAGACAGACTTTTGAGGGGCAGCTGGGCGGGTGGCTGCAGGGGAGTCATGGGCAGAGGAGATGGTGAGAAGGACAGGGAGACGGTGACTACTAACGGGATCGAGGACGTCCATGGCGATGCGACCAAGGCGGTTGGAGGAAGCGAGGATAACATCAGGGGTGGAACTACTTTCAGGATGGGTGTGTTGTGGGAGAGGAACAAGGTCAACGTGGAGGGTGGCAAGGAACTGATGCTACCACTGAAGGGTGGCAAGGTCACGGCTGTGGATGTTGAGGTCGGTGGCAATCACATAGGTGGAGAAGGTACGGTCAACATGGGAAATGAAGTTGAAGGGGAGAGGAGCTGTGGAGTGGATACAGACAGTGGTACAGGTGATGGTGAAGGAGGGAAAAAATAGGCTGAGGAGAAGGTGTTCAGTTGGATCATTGAAGAGGGGCTGCGGCTGCACAGGGAGATGCTTGAGGAGGCCTATAGCGACACTGCCTCTGTCAAGAGGAAGGGGATTGTCAATGTGGTGAAGGAGATAGGGGGAGGTGCGGAAAACATGATGAGAATAGAGGAAGGTTTCATTATGAATGAAGGAGTCAACCTGGTGCTGGGATAGGATATGCATGAAGAAGTATTTGTTGGCAGTAAGGGAGCGAATGTTGAGGTAGAGGATCCCACGGGCTACAGGAATCGCCGAAGTACGAAAGGAACTAAAACGGGGGCCAGCGACGAGCACTGGGCGGCGGCGAGCACCGGGAGGCGGCGACCAGGCGGAGCCGGCGGCGCCGGCGGCGGCAGCAGCGAGCACCGGGAGGCGGCGACCAGACGGCGGCGGCGGCAGCGGTGAGCACCGGGAGGCGGCGACCAGGCGGCGACGGCGGCGGCAGCAGCGAGCACCGGGAGGCGGCGACCAGGCGGCGGTGGCGGCAGCAGCGAGCACCGGGAGGCGGCGACCAGGCGGCGGCGGCGGCGCCGGCGGCGGCAGCAGCGAGCACCGGGAGGCGGCGACCAGGAAGCGGCGGCGAGCACCGGGAGGCGTCGTCGTCGTCGTCGTCGGCGGCGGCGGCGGCGAGCTCCGGAAGACGGAGAAGGCGGCGGCAGCGGCAGCGGCGAACTCCGGGCGGGGAGGACCGGACTGTGGGCAGCGGTGACAGCGTGCTGACGGACGGAAAGACGATAGCAATGGCTGGGGCTCTTCCAAATCGACGATACACCCTGAGTGTAGCCTAGGCAGTGTAAATCCTCGACTAGGAACTGAGGGGATATAACCCTCGAATCTGGTCTTCACAGCTGCTGCGGTGGCCTTCTATAGCCCGTGGACATCTTCTGAGTGGTCGGCTTGTGATTGGTCGACGATTGCGTACTGCTGTCGCAGACGGTGTCAATGTCTGCGCTGGTGGTGCCACCGCTTCCATGAGAACGTAAACCCTGCAAGGAATATCTCTGCTGCTTTCTGTATCTAACGCTCGTTTTCATGCACTGCTCAGATAGTATCCACTATCACGGTTAAAGTTCCTCTCGCTCATTCTTATTTCAATAGCCTCTTTAATAACAGAATCCTAGTATGTGGAGGCATGCGACAAAATTTTTGTTTCATCAAAGAGTAGTTTATATTTGTTCGTGAGGCTGTACTCCGCAATTGCCGATTTCTCCAGTTCTCTATTTTTAATATGCCGTTGGTGTATCGCACAGCGATAGGAAACGGTACGAATGGTATAACCTATATAACTGCTTCCACTCACATTGGATATTATAAATTCCTGGGACCCTGAGGGTGAGACTGTCCTTAACAGGGGCATCACCTTTTTAATTTTCTTAGGAGGACGAAAAATCGGTCTTATACCCCGTCTACCCAGGACTCTTCCTATTTTGATGGATATAGCACCACAAAAAGTAAGAAACGCGATGGATGTTTCATCCTGTGTGTCTGCAGCATTTTCACATTTCCTTTTCTTGGAGAACGCTGCCTTTATATCTCGTGCAACACAGCCACTGTTTCGGAACACATACTTCAAATGCTTAATTTCGGACTTCAAGTGGACCTCGTCACAAACAATTTTTGCTCTATTTACCAACATGTTCAAAACGGCTCTCTTCTGAACAGGATGATGTAAACTCTGCGCATATAAATCGGTATGCGTCGTCTTACAGTACATTGAGTGGCCGAGAAGACCGGTCGCCTGTCGTTCTGCTAAAACGACTAGGAATGGCAACCTTCCTTCGTTCTCTATCTCGACAGTGAACCGGATGTATGCTGCTCATGTGCTCCATGAATTGTTCGAGGGCTTATACGCCGTATGGGCAGACCATAAATGTATCGTCAACATAAAGATAAAATAAAGATTGATAGAGGGGAACCGAGGTTAATGCACATTCCGCAGAATTGTCAAAAATGGCTCTGAGCACTATGGGACTCAACTGCTGTGGTCGTAAGTCCCCTAGAACTTAGAACTACTTAAACCTAACTAACCTAAGGACATCACACACATCCATGCCCGAGGCAGGATTCGAACCTGCTACCGTAGTGGTCGTGCGGTCCCAGACTGTAGCTCCTTTAACCGCTCGGCCACTCTGGCCGGCGCAAAATTGTCAGTAAGAATGTTACCCAATGATGGAGAAAACGGAGATCCCATCGCCGTACCGTAGGTCACTTCAGAAAATTTGTTACCATACAAGAAGTGGGTGGTCGTCATCACAAACCGGAACAACTCGAAGACTTGAAAATTGAGCCCGAATTGACGCGGTAAGAAAACCGAGAACATTTTACGTATTAGTGCCGTCGGGAAAGACTTCGTTCTCACACCGATTGTCAGTATGAGGTCGTACAGCCACATGCCATTTGTGGACGAACATTTTGCTGTTGTAATATGGCTTCATGATACTGCAACAATAACGGTATATCATGTCGTCCCAAGATAACCGTGTCGTACCGATGTCCTGTCGGAATTGTCTCAATGACTACCTCCTACGACCTAAAGTCACACTCAACGGCTCAGCTCACGATGAAACCAGGAGTAACGTCGCTGTCTTTGTAACACAAAAAGCAGACCTCTCCTCTGGTCGCTTCCATACTCACGGAGGATGGACATCGGAGATAGTGCAGAACCACGATTTATCGTTGAGCACAATGCGACGCCATTTATCAGCAATCCATCTTTCTTGACCATCACACCACTCCAAATGCAACAGCTCTTGATGTGATGTTCACGGTAGTCCGTAGCAGTGGTGTGCGTTGTCACAGAATGTTGCGAGGAGTTCACTGCTTGTTCTAAGATGGCAGACACATATGTGAAAGCGTTACGATGTACTTGGTGCATAATAAGGCTATCCTCCATTTTGGTGATCAGACGTGGTCGACCAGAATCTTGAAACTAGGACATCTGCCCTCAGACTACCACGCAGTCTAACATCGGGCCACTGTTACATAAAAATGACCCACGAATTTGGATGTTGCAACATTCGATTATCCAACCAAATGGAAACCCACAATGAAGTCCCTTTCAAACTCTGTCGAATGCTCATAACGCTGTCTCGTGTGAGTGCTCTGCATTTCCGTGCGACTGTTATATTGGTCACAGAGAATTGCAACTGTAATTAGTTATCTTCACACCAGTGGTGTGTACTTGAACGAAGTTGCATCATTTCTTCTGTCACGTAGTGTATATGAGCAAAGCGCAGACGTACGGAGAAACGTCCAACGACGATACGAATCGCGAACCGGAAATTTTCTGACATGTTACTTTAAAAAACGGAAATTTTTTTATGGCCTGGCGGGTAGGAAGAAGCGTCTGGGAAACGGCGAAGCTGGTCAGCTATTCGTGTGCTACTATCGAAAAGATCAATGGAAAGTGGCTGAATAATGGTAAAACTACGAGTGACAAAAATTTTTACATACCCGCCTCATCACAGCATGTGGTAACAGGCTTGCATCCTTGTAAAGCAGGATAGGTGGTGATGTGTAGCAGATATGAAGCTAGAGTACAGTGACGGCTTGGCACAGGTGTTTTTCGAAGCGCAACGTCCAGATTACATTATTAAAGATGAGGTTTCGCAACAGACCACCCCTACGTGTTCCCAAGTTGAACCAACAATATCGTCAGTCACCTTTACAGTGGGAACCGTGGATCAATGGAAACATGTCCTGTCGGTTCAAGCCGATGGTGGTGTCCGGATACTCAGCCATTCATATGAACAGGTACTGGAAGCATGCACGTCTCGGTGAGGGCAGTATTATGCTGTGGAAGACATTTACCTGGACTTCCAGTGGACCTGCCCTACAATTCTAAGGCATCGTGACAGCTGTGGATGCCGTGACCGTTACTGTGGACCACCTGCATCCTTTCGTGATTTGTGTCTTCCGTGACGGAGGTGGCATCTTGCACTACAAAAGCTGTCCTTGTTACTAGGCCAAGTTCGTATTGCAGTGGTTTGAGGAACTCACGTTCATGTCTTGGCCAGCAAATTCGCCATATTGTAATTCGATGGTATTCATCTGAGACGCTATCGGGCACCAACTTCCGGGAGATATAGTATCGGCCCGTAGTTTATGCAAATTACGTGAACTGTGGGCAGGTATCTGGTGCCATATACCTCCCGACACCTACCAAGGACTTGTCGTATCCACGTCACGGAAAATAGATGTAGTATAGCGTTCCAGAGTTGGACCAACCGGGTATTAAACAAGTGTTAATAATTTGTGGCTCATCAGCGCACTCCCTGCTGAGAAATAAATGGAAATGTGTAGCCAACGTTCATTCCTTAAAATGGACAAAGTGTAAAATATAGCAGAAATATCCATAATTTGATTATATGATACAAGCAAATATTCTCACTTTGCTAAGAGAAGTCGTTATATAACACTCGTTCTTAGAAGTAATGTAACTGAAATTGACTCAGTCCTTAATATTTTACAAGACATTTTGTCATTATTTTCTTCTGTGACCAAATATCTGATCTTTACTTATTAGTTCCTGTAAAACGTAGATTGTATTATCCTGATGTCGCAGAATATTTGTTATCTTTTCCAAGTTATATCAACTGAATCTGTACGCTTATCATTCGGTTATATGTACGTTATTTCCATAACGGTTGTGTTAGTTTATAAGTAACAAATGACTGAGATGAAGTTTAATCAAGGCCTTAAAATTTTAGAGCTCTTAAAGGAGCGCAGCCAGGCTGCCCTTGAAAGCAGACTGAGTTCCCGAGCCGAACAGAGGATTTTATAAAGCAGTTTGAAAAGTCGCTGTGGAAAAGCAGGCTCCATGCATTCCGGTGAGTAATTACACAGGCCACTGAACACGATAATTAAAAAGTATCTTGTTGCATATCTGGTGCTCAGTTACTGGGCCTGACTGTATATTTCAGAGGAAAATGACCAGTTTTGCATGTTACTTTGGAGTGCAGTCAGCACACTGATTTATGAGCAGCTGCGACTGTCGATAACTACGCTTCACAAAAGCAAGTAATTTACGAACCACGGCGAAACTAATAACGTGTTTTATCGACCTTTTGCGTGTGAGCATCGAGATCGCGTTCTCTTTTCCTCTCAGCACTAGAAAGTCGCCCTTTGCTTTGCCTGAACGTATGACAAAAACAAATGATGCTGAATATTCATGCCTCAGTTGATTTCTTATTTAGCATACTAGCTATTGGTGACTCTCACTCATCACAGAAATAGTTCCCCTACGTGCATTTCTGAATCGGTACGATACAAGAATTATTCTCTGGATATCTGTTACAAACATAGACGCGAAGCGCCCAAAGGAACAGTTGAGCGTGACTCAAATTAATTATTAAGTGTAAACGTGAACTGCATCCATAAATATGTTCGTACGCTTCTAGTCTACATCTGTGTTTTTCAAAGCAGTCAAGATGGCCAATGAAATATATCTTTCATTGCAACCGTTGATTTCTTTGCTTTACCCAGTTTGCACAATAGCTAAGATGAGCACAACAGACTGACCTAAAATTATCGTCATTAAGTACATTCACTCAGCCGCGTACTTAGTAAATGGTAGACCAACATTTCTCGTGATTACAGCCTTGGAAAAAAAGTATCTCTGTTTTTCACCTACTTTAGGCTTACATGATAACACAGCTTGTTCAGACTTCCTCCGTCACCATCGTCTGGAGTTGATTTTCGTGACTGATGCTGCGCCGAATTGTAACTGATGCAGTGTTGACCTGTCACCTGTACTAATCGGTCGAATTACCTTGTAGTGATGTCATGAAAAGGCCAAGCAATTTGCAAATGCTACGAGAACATATGCCACTCTCTGCAACGGAGAGATGCTAGTAGAGCCACCGACCTACTACGATTCTGTCATCAGAGAAGGCTTTGAGATCTCATTAAGCACCAGTTTGGCCTACTTTAACCGATTTATACCCTAAGCGATGCTTGCAAGCCGGCTTCAAACGGTGTAGAGAAATAGGCTGAAGGTTAATTTTGTAGCAAGACTGATGGCTCAACAAGCAGTTCTCCAACGCAGGTATCGACATAATCTCTCTAAAATCTACTTACAAACAGGAAGTTCAGCTGCTGGTGGAGGTGTTATGAGTGTCAACCTCCCTGTCCTCGTCCTCGTTGAGTTACGCATTAAGTGCCACTATGACTCGTGCATAAACGGCCTTTCAGAAAGGTCGATGAATTTTGGGGTCTTTTTGCGATAGGCGTCCGAGGGCCGACAGAACTGAAACTAAACGTTCTTTCCCACACTCAACTGTTTTACGTGTTTGGAGGCTGCCTGCTCCATCCTTTTGGTAGCTTTTTCTTATAATCATTTCCTGGCTTTTGTGATCGGTTGTCTATGTCTCTGACGTTTCTCCCGGTTGAAGTTAGACAATTTTCTCTGACATCAGCGCCTTCGGCCGTTGGTACAGCCGGTCGGATAGTCGAGCTGTAGTGCGCAGCTTCGTCGATATGCTGTTCCATACCCTGGAGATACTTTTCCCCAGTGCTTTGTTTATACCCTCAGTTACCGTATGTGTCTTTGTGCTGGGTTCGATTTGGGTTTCAATATGGACGAGAAAGTCACTCCATTTACAATCCAGATTTCCACCTCGGCGACCAAAAAGTAGTCGCGGGCTCCAATAGGATTCTTTCTGGTTTTCCACATAGTCACATAATTGCTAAATATTAATATCGTAGAACACTTATTCGCTGTTAGAGAACAGCTTGACATGCTTTATGAAAACATCGACCATTACAGAAATTTAGATCGTTATATTCTTCGGCTGTGCTTGCCTGTGTCTCACCCTCTGTGGGTAGGTCCCTATGTATTACACTCTGACACTTATCGTAACCCTTGATCTTCGCTGTAGTGCTACATCCTGCCATTCCTTGACGATCGTTGCGTATAGCTTTCGCCCACTGGAATGCCCTAACCGTCGGTGCTACTTTTCAGTAACACCATCTGAAAGTGTATCTGGACATTTTCTCCCAATTCTTTACATTACCTGTCATGGGGGACACACTGTTTGCTCTTTCGCACCGGCTACACCTGTATTGCAAGTTCCTGTGTCCTCTTCACGTAGACTTTGTGAGATAAAGTTTTCCAAATTTGCATATCTGACTTTAGGTCGTAAAAACCGTTTAGTTGTCACCAACATGTGTAGACCCACACCTGAGCCCAGTGTTTTACCGTCGCCGTTTGTGCCTCATTATGTGACTGGATGTGCCCACTGTCCTTGTCTTGGAAGGGATTTCGACTCAGCCAGCCGACGAACCTGTCCTTCTTCCCTTCGCAATATGCGATCTACTGTATTGCCGGAGCCCACAACATGCTCCAAATTATCTTATGCCTCACCGTCATCAGTTAGTTCAATGCGTGATGGTGGTATATAAATTAGCCTTTTGACCAAGCACGTACCCTCCGTACTGGTTTTGTGTATAGCAAATGGCCAGAATTTCCAATTCGGTAGTGAAGTACCTGGCCTCCGCATATCGTACTTTACGACACCAAGTCTGCAAAATGTGCATTCCCTATATCCTCGTTGAACTGTTGCAGCCAATGTCTGACGTCGAGAATGTTAGGATTGGCGCATAAATGGAAGGGCCTGTTCCACAAAATTCCGTTGCGCCAAGCAAATTTTGTCTGCAAAGGTCTTCCTACCTCACCGACCATGGCATCCTCCTCATATCTCCAATACCATTTCTTATTCATTTTTAATAGTTCATATAATGGACTCAGTAACAGTGTAAGTAGGCTGTTTAAGTTTTTATGTTGGTAACGCGACGTAGCGCTCTGTATGAAAATCACTGACTGTGCTGTGTGCAGTCTGTGGCTGGTTGGCATTATTGGAATATTCGCTATTGTGATGTTGGGCAGCTGGATGTGAACAGCGCGTAGCGTTGCATAGTTGGAGGTGAGCCGCCAGCAGTGGTGGATGTGGGGAGAGAGATGGTAGAATTTTGAGAGCGGACGATCTGGGCGTGTGTCCGCCAGAAAAAGGAAATTTGTAAGACTGGATGTCATGAACTGATATATATATATATATATATATATATATATATATATATATATATATATATATATATATATATATATATATATATATGGCAGTATTGGCGATCGCTGCATTGCAGTAGTTCGAGTAACGAAGATTTTTGTGAGGTAAGTGATTCATGAAAGGTATAGGTTGTTGTTAGTCAGGGCCATTCTTTATTAGGGATTATTGAAAGATTGCGCTAAAAATATAGAGTGTCAGTTTAGTGATGATCAGAATAAGTAAAGAGAGAACTGTCTGAATACGTTCAGTTTTGCTCAGCTGTTTGAAAATCAAATAACGTAAAAGGTTTACCAGCACAGTAATTCATAAATTTTTCTAAGGGGACGTTTCATAACAGCTCTAATTTGGCGCTATGTCACCGACTAGGATAAACATAAAGGCAAAACCTATTTTAGTTCTTTGGTGCCGGATGGGCATCTCTTTCTTACTGTTTACGTCGCCTTCTTCCTTTCCGAGAATGCTGTCTCTGGCATTGTACCGAAACCCATAAAACGTAACATGTTCATCGATAGCATGGCCTTTGCGGGCCGAAGAGTCACTCAGTGACTCATAAGGGCTCTGAGTAGGTTTGTGATGAGATTCCCGAGTTCAGTGAATGTTGCCGAAGCTAAAATATGCCAGTTACGTATGCTTTGCTGAATGAGTTCAGTTATGGTGTGAGAATAGCAGTCAAAGATCATGTAAAGGCTTTTTTACATTACTTTCGGCTAAACAGAACTCTGTTGCATACCCACTGCTCCACTGAAAATCTAACTGTATTTATTTTCTGCATTGCTCTTCTATTTGCACCTGGTTCAAATTAGAAATTTGTGGTAAGTTCCAATTGGACCAAACTGCTGAGGCCATCGGTCCCTTGGTTTACACACTACTTACTCTAATTTAAAGTAACTTACGCTAAGGACAACACACACACCCATGTCCAAAGGAGGACTCAAACCTCCGACGGGGGCAGCTGCGACAACAGTGTCAAGGCGCCTTGGACCGCGCAGCTATCTCGTGCGGCTCCTGGTTCAAAATGTAATTGATAAAAGTAGCGAAGAACCACACTCGTCCTTAAAACTGCCACAAGGTCTCCTGAATCGGTTTAGGACGCATTCAAACAACTTTAATGTAAAACTTCCTGGCAGATTAAAACTGTGTGCCCGACCGAGACTCGAACTCGGGACCTTTGCCTTTCGCGGGCAAGTGCTCTACCAACTGAGCTACCGAAGCACGACTCACGCCCGGTACTCACAGCTTTACTTCTGCCAGTACCTCGTCTCCTACCTTCCAAACTTTACAGAAGCTCTCCTGCGAACCTTGCCGAACTAGCACTCCTGAAAGAAAGGATATTGCGGAGACATGGCTTAGCCACAGCCTGGGGGATGTTTCCAGAATGAGATTTTCACTCTGCAGCGGAGTGTGCGCTGATATGAAACTTCCTGGCAGATTAAAACTGTGTGCCCGACCGAGACTCGAACTCGGGACCTTTGCCTTTCGCGGGCAAATGCTCTACCAACTGAGCTACCGAAGCACGACTCACGCCCGGTACTCACAGCTTTACTTCTGCCAGTACCTCGTCTCCTACCTTCCAAACTTTACAGAAGCTCTCCTGCGAACCTTGCAGAACTAGCACTCCTGAAAGAAAGGATATTGCGGAGACATGGCTTAGCCACAGCCTGGGGGATGTTTCCAGAATGAGATTTTCACTCTGCAGCGGAGTGTGCGCTGATATGAAACTTCCTGGCAGATTAAAACTGTGTGCCCGACCGAGACTCGAACTCGGGACCTTTGCCTTTCGCGGGCAAGTGCTCTACCAACTGAGCTACCGAAGCACGACTCACGCCCAGTCCCCACAGCTTTACTTCTGCCAGTTTTAATCTGCCAGGAAGTTTCATATCAGCGCACACTCCGCTCCAGAGTGAAACTCTCATTCTGGAAACATCCCCCAGGCTGTGGCTAAGCCATGTCTCCGCAATATCCTTTCTTTCAGGAGTGCTAGTTCTGCAAGGTTCGCAGGAGAGCTTCTGTAAAGTTTGGAAGGTAGGAGACGAGGTACTGGCAGAAGTAAAGCTGTGAGTACCGGGCGTGAGTCGTGCTTCGGTAGCTCAGTTGGTAGAGCACTTGCCCGCGAAAGGTAAAGGTCCCGAGTTCGAGTCTCGGTCGGGCACACAGTTTTAATCTGCCAGGAAGTTTCATATCAGCGCACACTCCGCTGCAGAGTGAAAATCTCATTCTGGAAACTTTAATGCTGTGAGTACCGGGCGTGAGTCGTGCTTCGGTAGCTCAGTTGGTAGAGCACTTGCCCGCGAAAGGCAAAGGTCCCGAGTTCGAGTCTCGGTCGGGCACACAGTTTTAATCTGCCAGGAAGTTTCATATCAGCGCACACTCCGCTCCAGAGTGAAAATCTCATTCTGGAAACATCCCCCAGGCTGTGGCTAAGCCATGTCTCCGCAATATCCTTTCTTTCAGGAGTGCTAGTTCTGCAAGGTTCGCAGGAGAGCTTCTGTAAAGTTTGGAAGGTAGGAGACGAGGTACTGGCAGAAGTAAAGCTGTGAGTACCGGGCGTGAGTCGTGCTTCGGTAGCTCAGTTGGTAGAGCACTTGCCCGCGAAAGGCAAAGGTCCCGAGTTCGAGTCTCGGTCGGGCACACAGTTTTAATCTGCCAGGAAGTTTCATATCAGCGCACACTCCGCTCCAGAGTGAAAATCTCATTCTGGAAACTTTAATGTACTCGCTTATGGCTCTCACGTTGGGGCACTGTCAAACCGAATCCATCAATGGATTTATATGTTCCGCTTCGGCTCTGAAGATTATTCCTTCCACCTCCATTGCAGAAATCACCTCACGGCCTGCATTAGGATATTTCCAGGCTGCTGAACACGGACGGGCTGTCTGTGGTTTCCCACTTGTCACGCGAAATTGGTATGTAGCTCCTCTGATTTTTCCCGGATCACAGAAAAACACGCTTGCACACTCTGCAACCAGTTCTATGAGGCCGCTTTTCTTGTTCTCGTACAAAAATTCATTCCTTCTCATTTCATCAGTTAGAAATTTGCGTGATGTGCAGTGCAGAGGCCAAGCCTACTATCATTGCGACGATCTCATCATTGACATCGCCCAGACCTGAGGCATTTCCCAACGATTTACCTACATTCGACAAAGATGCAGTGCAGTTTAAGTACAAACGTTGTCATGCTACAACCCTGAAAATACGTATGTAAATTACCTGGCTGTACGAATGTGTTTGTTGACAATACAAACTCAAGTCAGTTCACATCGTCCACTGGGAAAATCGCCTCGAGGTAAATAATCTCTATAATTGGAAACCTTTTTAAACACGAACACCGAAAGATCTCTTTTCAAGTACAAAAGTCTTTTTTTATTTTTTATTTTTTTTAATGTAATAGTGCGTAGGGATTGTGTTGTTAATGATGCTGAGAAAAGTGAGAGAGCCGGTCCCATTGACAACATGTGGCCCTCTTCTTGCGAATATCAGCTAGAAGACTGTTGACATGCTTTTGTAACAGAAGGATAACGTGTTCAAAATATTCCAAAAGTAAGATTAGCGTATGTGCCACGTACAAGGTACAAAATTTGTAGGCTGTGAAAGAATGACTGACGTTTTGGCGTTTTAGGATTATGTAAATTTATTCTTCTTCATGGTTATATTTTAGATCATTGAACTTTGTATAACATCTTCCAGTGATTAGATTCCATCCCTTTCCCATCTACAAATCCTGTACCTTATCCATTGGACTTGGGACATTCCACAGCCTCACATTTATTCAGATGGAGAATAGGTGGAGATGGAAGGGTTGGATCTTCCTACAGTTTTATGTTTATATTCCACAACTTTTCCATTGTCAAAGTAATGTCATGGGAAGATATATAGTCTTGAAGAAAAATTGTTTCTTTTGCAGGCCTCATCTGTTCTCACTAAGTTTTAAACCTGGTGGTACATTGGACATTCGGATTACTGGTCAGTTATTATCTTTGTCTTTCTGAAGAAGTTCATAATTCCATGTAATATATCAAAAAAGACATATTATCCTTATCAGTAGGTGAAACTGGGATTAACCTTCACCTAGGACAAGATAGTGTAAGACATGGCAGACTTACCCTGTCGGCCTTTCTCATCATTTTCATTTCACGGCATGTACTTACAGTCCTGATGTAGGATAGGGCTCCCGTTACTATGATGTTCTGTTCGTAATAATTGTCATGATGCTCTCAAATAGCCATAACCAAATAGGGGCCAAAGTAATGGGCTAGAGCTGGTTCTAGGCCACTCTGAATTACCGCCAGATCTCTGCTAACGTCTGGACGATCATGCATTTTTGCTAGATCTCCTGTCTCCAGTTGGATGAGTTAAAAATGCCCTGGTTCAGTACCCCACTGGTCCGGAAAGGTGGGAGTAACTGCAAGGTTGCCTTATGCAGATCTAATTTATTACAATTATATGAATAACATGTCATTCCTTTTCTATGTTGTTGCTATATTTACGCAATTGTCATAATTTATGATACAGAAATGGCTGCTTCCCTCCAAAATATCTGGTGCAGTTTTAGTCACTTAACTCCATCATTTATTCAGGCGCACTAACGGACTCATTACTCATGTTCTTAACACTTCGTGGAAGGTCCAAGAAGAGTCAGCAGCAGAGATTAGCCACCTACAGACATATTAAGGAAAATATGACACGCTTAGTATTAGGTTGGTCCGTAAGTTCGTACAGTTTCACCATAAGTATTATAGACACAACAGATAAACAGTAACATATTATCCTTCACTATTTACAAAAGTCTACTAAACAGTGGTAGCTTTTCGATTCCACAACTGTAGATACCCAGTAGTTTTGAGGTGAGGAACTCGTCGAGCCATGTTCGGAGCGCATTTCTATCTGAAAGGAATGTCCCTTGAAGGCTGTTCAATAATGAGCGGAAAAGGTGAATATTTGAGGGTGGAAGATCAGGTGAATGAGGTGGGTGTGGAATGATTTCCCAACCCAAGTCCAGTATGTTTTTTGTCAGTCTAGCAGAATGCCGGCGGACTTTATCTTGGAGTAGCATCCCTTGGTGCAGGCTTTCTGGTGGCTGTTCTTGGACTGTCTCTGTAAGACGCCTCAGTTAGTGACAATAGATGTCAGCAGTGATGGTTATACCTCATGGAAGCAAATCGTACTACACCACACCGTTGCTGTTCCACCACATACATAACAGTACTTTTATGCAGGTGCACAGGTCTTTTTATGGGGAACTGCTGCTTTTTTTGGACTCAGCCATTCCTTTTTTTCCTTGTGTTAGAATAAAGACACCATTTCTTGTCAGCAGTAAATATACAGGACAGGAATGTTTGGTTTTGTTCACAAGCCAGTTGGTGACGAGCAAACAGAGAAGCTCATGTGACCAATCGCTGATTTTTGTGAGTTTGGCTCAGAGCATGTGGTACCCATACACCCAATTTTTCAACGTTTTCCACTGCACGAAAATGTCACACAGTGGTGGAATGATCACAGTTCATCACATTTTACAGTTCTATAGTACACTGACTTGACTCGTTGTGGATTAATGAGTTTAAACGATCTTTATCCAACTCCGAAAGTTTGCCTAAATGTGGAGAGTCACTAATGTCAAAACGATCTTCTTTAAAACGAGGAACCATTTTCTTGCTGCGCTCTATTCAATGGCATTAATCCTATAAATGGCAAAAGTGTTTCTGGCTACCTCCGCTGCTGTTTATCCCAGACAGAATAATATGTCGTAAACGTTCCGATTACGCCATTTGGTAGTACACTTTCTGGGATCCGCAGCTCCACTCACTATCTGCAGATGACAAAATGACCATATGAAAGCCCATAGCAACCAGAAAACGAACATGCAAGACAAAAACGCTACGAACTCACGCACAAACCTAATATTAAGCGTATTCCTCTCCTACTATTCGTTATTGATCTTGGTGTTTTTGCAGATACTTACGGTTTTATTTTCCTTTTTCACAGAGCAAAATCCTTCATGCAGTGGAGTGTAAATCAGTAGCAGCTGATATGTTGAAGCAAGGCACACAACTATTCATGTTTCTATTGTCTCCAACGCCGCCGCTAATCAAGCTGATGTCAAAAACTCATATTTCGGAGCAGGTGACACAGTTGCTAGCTGCACCACCACAACCATTCGCTGATCCACAGCTACCTGTGTCAAGGGTACTACTCCTCGTCACTACATATAATATAACTGCCAATGAATCCAAACTTGTAAATATAGTTTTCTTCGCATGTAGTGTCTGCCATGTAGCAACAGAAATCGAGAATGTGGAAGATGGTGCTAATGTGCAATTTATGGAGACAAAGTGGGATGAGTAATGTGGTAAGTGGGAGCACGTTGAGGCTCAGATGGCAACCCAGTATTACCTGTCTCGTATTTATGTAAACATATTGTTTAAGATTAAGGTGTCAGTCATTGATATGTACAGGGACCCAACACTCGAGGCAAAATTGAGTGACTATTCCTTTTACTTACGTCGTTCAGGTGGTTTGAAATTTTGTGGTAAGACATGTTGGGTCACTGGCAAGTTTATACCAAAGCTGTGTTCAATGACGCTGTAAGTCATCTATGCCAGAATAGTATGCTCCTGACTGGGTTAGAAGAGTGAATTACTTCATGTGTACACTCAGTAGCAAAGAACATTATTATCACACCCGTAAGTGTTGATTCCATATAAGCAGAATTTAAAATTGTAAAAGTCAAGTACAGGGACACTCCTGTATGTTTGACTGCTATACACTGTGAACATAAAGCATATACAAAACAGTTATTTGGAAAATACTGCAGTGTGGATGCTGCAGAAAAAAAGAATGATTACATTTCTCGATGACTGTGAATAAAAATGAATGTAAATAAAAATAATGAAAACACAATAACATTTCTTACAAAACTGTTTTACTTTTACCAGCCCATCCTGCCATTTAATGTGATTTAACAGTTTATAAATATGTGGAGTAATTATATATCAGTGAGTAAGGCAACTGAAGAAGAAACCACCTCAAACTGGTTAAACTTCAGTGATTGCACATTTGCGTAAGAAAGAAGAACGTATATCATGCATTTTGCAAAAAAAATTAATATCTGCTCTGTTTTATAGCGCTGTAAGTGTAGTAGGAGAAGCGCCATCATACATTCAAATCATAATGCTCATAACAATTTTCTTACATAGAACTCACTCTGATACACGTGAAGTAGCCCATAAAGTATCACACAAAAATGGTATCAATTGTGTAAAAAACAAATAAATTCGGCTGCATTCAAACCCCAACACTTTTCTGTAACTTTCTTACACATAACTTACAGAAATTTTTAGCTTTAAGTCACTCGAACATGTAGTAAGAAATAACCGTGTCTTCTTTCCCGTTAGATCCATTGTCTTCCTGTTGCAACATAATAACATATCAAAGAATAATTTCCTACGGAATATCTAGGATGGATGGGCTTAGAAGATTTCTTGATAACACCAACTTGGCTCAGTCATCATTCTCCTTTAGGGGTGGGTCAATTAAAAGCACTGAAAAACACCTCAGAGTTCAGAACCTACAGTGTACACTCATTACCGTCACTTTTGTTTACAATTAATATTCTCACTGTGCGTTTATGAGGTTTAGTGTCAAATATCACAACCTTACTCATTTTCAACGGTATCTGTGACGATGGTGTGAGTGATAGCCATGAAATCGTTTTGGAACTCATAATACTTTCTTTTCTTTTGTAGCTGAGTTCTGTTGTAAAGCTGCATACGCTGTTGCCAATTATTCTTATTAACAACGGCTGAAGAAACCATTCTCCCAATCACATAAGAACTATGAGAGGGGAAAACATGTCGAAACATGAAGCAGCAATGCAGTCGTCATGTAAATGTTATTGGCAGTGAGATTTTAGTAGAAGAAGAATGCTTTAGTAACTATGTGTAAATCATTTACTTTTCTTCGTGCAGGTGAGAGAAATACTGAAACTTCCCGGCAGATTAAAACTGTGTGCCCGCGAAAGGCAAAGGTCCCGAGTTCGAGTCTCGGTCGGGCACACAGTTTTAATCTGCCAGGAAGTTACATATCAGCGTACACTCCGCTGTAGAGTGAAAATCACATTCGAGAGAAATACTGTTTAACTAAAAATCCAGTTAAAATGGTAGCGATAACAAATGCGACGATATAGGGATGGTATTTGGACTTCGAGTTCTATCCAGTACTGGCTTTCGAACATCCTTGATATCAAACTTTCCTCGCAGATCAAAACTGTGTGCCGGACCGAGATTCGAATTCGGGACCTTTGCCTTTTGCGGGCAAGTGCTCTACCATTGTAACCACCCAAGCACGACTCTCGCCCCGTCCTCACACCTTTACTTCCACCAGTATCTCGTCTCCTACCCTCCAAACTTCACAGAAGCTCTACTGCGAACCATAGCAGCGCACACTCCACTGCAGAGTGAAAATCTCATTCTGGAAACATCCCCCAGGCTAAGGCTAAGCCATGTCTCCGCAATATTCTTTCTTCCAGGAGTGCTGATTCTGCAAGGTTCGCAGGAGAGCTTCTGCGAAGTTTGGAAAGTAGGAGACGAGTTACTGGCGGAAGTAAAGCTATGAGGACGGGCCGTGAGTCGTGCTTGGGTAGCTCAGATGGTAGAGCACCTGCCCGCGAAAGAGAAAAGTCCCGAGTTCGAGCCTCGGTCCGGCGCACAATTTTGATCTGCCAGGAAAGTTTCATAACAGCGCACACTCCGCTGCAGAGTGAAAATCTCGTTCTGGATCCTTTATATAGTTAGGTAAAAGTTATATTATCCCTGTTTGATTGACTTCGCCTATGTGATGCTTTAATGCATTGCCGCCATGTTCGACGGAAGTGCTCAAACTTTCTCAGTGATATTAGGTGACCATATGATCTCTGCATAAGGAATCCCATGAACCGTTAAACTTTTTAATAAGGGGAAGAGAGGATTCTTCTGCTGGAGTGTGTGCTTAGAAATGTAATGTGTGCCATTTATTTGAGCCAGCATACTCTAGACAAACGACTAGGCTGGCAGCCATAAGTGAACAGGTTCTACAAGGACTAATCCGTTGGAGTCATCACATGAAACCCTTGCATCCAATTGTAGAAATCTTCGCTCGACATCATGTTGCCTGCTGTCCATCAATATGTGCAAATACGTATGCTCAAGCTATGCCAGTTGTATGCACAGAACTACATTCTTAATTAAGCAGATAGATATACTCGACAGTTTTAACAGTTCGTAAACAGAAAAACGCAGGAAGAACACGTCTGTGTGTTCCTTCTTTCTCTATAAAATCCCCTGTCCTCTAATGTTAGTGCATAATAATCACAGTGGTCGAGTGGACAGAAGAGTCTAGTCACAGGGACTACACAGTTTTCTACTTTGTAAGTACGCTGTTTAGGTTTTTATGTTGGTAACGTCACCTAGTTAGGTTTAAGTAGTTCTAAGTCTAGGGGACTGATGACCACAGATGTTAAGTCCCATAGTGCCTAGAGCCATTTGAACCATTTTTTGAAGCACTTGATAAGGGGTAACACAAATCTTTTAATAGCTTTCAGAAAGGACAATATGAATTTGATCCACATTATCAAGATCATGCAGCAACTTGCATGATACGCAATGAATTTATAATCATTTGTGGAGACTGCTGCAAACTAATAGTATGGGTTTATGATTATTGATAAAGAAAGAAAATTGAATAATGTGTGGTACAGACGAAACTTCCAGAAGTTTCTCTTGAAAAGGTTGTGTACAAATGTATAATTATGTCACTGTATTGGATACAACAGGTGAACCTACTTCCACATCAGGAAGACAGCCCTAGAGAAAGGGGATACATGGACAGAATATTCATCCATTTTTGTATGCAAAAATTGAATCAATAAAGTAAGTCTTAACGTCACTGTGAGAAAATTGAAAAAGTAATGAAAGGCTCTCCACCACAACAATTGAAAATATTGAGAAAAGCTTCACTGAAATGTTTAACACACAGTTTGAGGTGACTAATCAGCAGATTGATACACATGATGAGATGATTGGGCATTTACTGAATATAAGATGTGAGAATATGAGGAAATCAGTCATCATGTTAACAGCAAGGATTGTAGTAATTGAAAAAAGCATTAGGAATTATGAGAAACACTCCTTTCATAAATATTGAGAATATTGGAACTGTAAATGCAGTTAATCGGTATGCTAAGGCAGACAACATTGAAATAAAGAGTTAAGCATTAACATACATTGTTAAGTGTGCATATAAGCTGTGAAATCATTCCGGGATGATGCTTAAAAAGATCATCGAAATATACGTCAACGCAAAAATTGAATAAATCAATAAAAGTCTCCCGGATATTGATACAAAATTAACGGAATTCAAACGGATTATCTAGGGACTGGCTGTAAAGGGTGTTGCGTATGAGTCCATCATCATTTAGTTGAATTAAAGAATCAATTTCCACGAAGCTCAGTTAAAAAAAAGCAACGTTTTCACACCTAGCCTGAGAGTATATATAAGTTACATACTCTCCCAAAGTCAACATAATACACGACGTAAACTGAACAAAACCTTAACTCATCGATGTGTTTAATGTCGTAAGACAGAAATTACAGTTGCTAAGTCTGGGACACTTGGAATGAGATCAGCTTATCAAAGGGAGCTGTTACTGACCCTCTTGAACAGCTCTTGGAGGTTAAAAAATAAGAAGAACATGAGCCATTGCCAGTTCATTAACTGCCACATTAATTCTTAGATAGATGAAATACATGGAATCAGCAGGGGAAAATCGTACATACTGGGCGTGCAACCCATAAGTTTAACTGAGTACACGATACAGAATACACAGTGTAGATCAGGTTTTCGATTGCTTCGTGCCAGAACTTTCATGGGGTGCTACGCTCAAAATACACATCCAACTTTTGACCGATGTCGATGTTTTTCTACTTTTGACGGACGAGATTAGTGAGGGTCTTTGTCAGTGTTTGCATAGGGACGCCAAGGCAAAGAAACTATGGATTTTTGAGAAGTTAAATGGATCTGACGTTTTGAGTTACATACTCGTTACAGCATTTACGAGAATACCATGCAACGCCGTCTGAACTTTATGATTGAAGGTTTTTCATGGCTGTCTGACCAACAAATCGCTGCATTAGGATAATTCAAAAATGTGGCAGCGGATGTTGTTGTAGGAAATGTTGTGGAGACGGACATAGCGTATGCTAATAGACTCCATAATGCACACAGCGATTTGCCGCTATATCCAGGGCGCCTAGTTCCATAAGACGGCCACGTCATCAAGTTGATGAGGATGCTGAAGGATAAACTGAGATACATGATTCATTACATATACCGCCAGTAGTGCCTCAGTTTGGTTATAAAACTGATTAGAATCATCGCAGGCTGAAAGAATATATTAACGCCAAAAAGAGGGCTTCTGCGATGTGAGACTTTGATAAAGACTTTTTTAAACACATGAACAACGTTTCTTTTTGCAAAACAATGAAGAATGCTAGAGATCATCGCGAAATTCACTTAACCCTTCACTGCGTTGCTTTGCAGATGTGCTAAGAAAAGTTTCAACTCTCTTTTCGCCGTTGCTCTTTAAGTTCAACGCTTGAAACTGCTTTGCTGATGTGCTATGTTGCATTATGGCGGTAACTGATACGATTCTGCCACTCGAATGCGCTACTGAGTGTATGACGCGACAATGTGTGTTGTTGTGAGTAGTATTGTAAGTCACGCTGACATTGCTCTCTTTGGGCGGTGGTTGTTAGTAGTTGAATGGAAGAACACGTGAATGCAAAAAAATTGTAGTGCTTCTAGAACCATTGGAGAGTATTCTGCTCCGTTCGTCTTGTATTTCTGCTAATAAATATGTGAGTAGTATACAAATCAATTTCATTTGCATATGTGCAGTAGTGCGTAATAATACTTCTATCCACAATCGAACGATGAGAAAGTAGTCTTTCCTTCTTTCTGCTTTTTTCTAGTTTATCGTGATAGTTCGAGTGCTGTAATGGAGTCATTCTCGTATTTCGATAATGGACGACGTAATGACGTATGACGAATTCATGGCCCTAGAATGCCCTTCTGGCAGTGAAGATGAGTTAGATTTTGACGATTCAGATGAAGACCCGACGACAAACGTAAATGTTCTGGAATCTTATGAGTGTATATGATAAGTTTCCCACAGTTTTGCATAAATGCAAACTGAATAAAAATAATTTTTTCTGAATGAAAAACATCTTTTTTTTCAACACTTTTCCTGGAATCCTTGAACAATTTGAAATACAAAAAAAAAAAAGAAAAACCATTTTAACTTCTAAAAAAAAGTGTGTAATGAAGGGTTAAGACGAAATGAAATTGGCATATTGGTGTAAAGATTTATATTGTTGGGCTAAATTTAATAAGGGTCACACTCTACAATGGAGAATTTGTCACTCGGGAAATGGCTCAGCTTTCGATGGAGTTCACAAAGACTGTTTATAAGGATGTGAATATTGGACCTAACTGAACTCCACACTACAGGTTTACACTAATTTATTTTGCAGACCCAAAGTTGCTTAACACGGATATGGAGAGCATCATCTAAGGATGAAGGATTTTGACCAATATCAACTAATAAGGTGCCACGCCAACACACTCGACATGTCTGGTAATGCAACCATAATCCTTACGCCACAATACATGCAAACAATAAGGTTTAATGAAATTCGAGGCAAATGGATTACAGATTGTGAAGTTTGAAGGTCTTAGATCGAAAATGAATGGATATCATTTTGTGAAACTTGCTAGCCAAAGACGGGCAAAGGACGTGCTTCAAGTTGCTTTAATGGCTCTTGAGGCAAAGACTATTCGAAGTGCATTCTCGGCAGTGTTAGTGGTACTCTGCCTATGGTAAAGCACGATAGTGTACACTTGAGGGATCATGTGGTACACTTTGTATCACATGTGCAAATCTGCCAGTCACGTGATGAAAATAAGCGTGTCATTTGTGAGGATGAGATTGAAACCATACCCTATTCACAGTATTTACCTGGGTGATAGTGAGAGAGGCTTTATTTATTTGTATGTATGCGTGTTTATGTCGCGTGACATAGCAAGAGAGAGAGAGAGAGAGAGAGAGAGTATGTCAAATACTGTGACCTGTTTATCACAGCGTAAATAGGTGTGTGTAAATATACTGCTTGGTTATAATAAAAATTCAGCTAGTAAGGGAGATCCAGTGTGAGCTGTAATTATTATAAGGCAATGAAACACGGTAGAAATGCTAATGAGTTAATTTGGAAGCGTTTTACACAGGAAAGAAAATAAGTTCCAGTTGTGGCTGCCAGGTGAAAATCTGGCACTGTACACTGTCTGTAGTCAATATGATATCCACAGCCATTTGACAAGTCATAACGTGAATGAACAGAATGGATATCGATAAGAGAGACCATGGATTGTTTGTGATACTGTTTTGCCGGCCGGAGTGGCCGTGCGGTTTTAAGCGCTACAGCCTGGAACCGCGAGACCGCTACGGTCGCAGGTTCGAATCCTGCCTCGGCATGCATGTGTGTGATGTTCTTAGGTTAGTTAGGTTTAAGTTCTAGGGGACTGATGACTTCAGAAGTTGAGTCCCACAGTGCTCAGAACCATTTGAACCATTTGATACTGTTTTATGTGAGCAGCATGCATGTGTGTGATGTTCTTAGGTTAGTTAGGTTTAAGTTCTAGGGGACTGATGACTTCAGAAGTTGAGTCCCATAGTGCTCAGAACCATTTGAACCATTTGATACTGTTTTATGTGAGCAGATACAATTACAGTGCTGTATTCAGAGAGTATCAACGATTCATAGGTCTCAGGAATTGCCTGATTCATTAAACGGGTCTAAGAAGATGTTAATGAAACAAGAAAACACGGGTGAACTTGGTGTGGCAGTTGGGAATGGAAGGTGTTATATTCCGGTGGAAGTTATTGATGAGGCAGCTGTTGCTGTAACTGTCCATGCAGCATGTCTCCTAGGTAGTGCTAGTACTCATGCAGTGCCATGAGAACTGCGCATCCCATCGTCAGCAGTATGGAAAGTTTTGTGGTCTATTTTATACTGGTAACCATATAAGATCCAGATGCTACAGCAGCTGAAACTTCATGATTCACAGTAACTTACTGAGCTTTGTCTTCGGTTTCAGGGATAGATCAAAGTTCATGACATGTAGCCAGGCAATGTTCTGTGGTGAGACGAGGCTTGGATGAGGTGGCGGTTGAATGTTAGGTATTCAATCCATCGTAATGATTAGACTTGGAATCTAGAGGGTTGAAATCGGCACCGAAGGTGGTAGGCGAGTGCGCAATTAGTAATGATGTGATCGACACTTTAGAGATATTCTGAGATCATGCAGACTATGAATGTGTAGCCAAAGTTTTGACTGTGTGAGACTTCGCCGACTTGGATATCAGTATTTCCTTTTAAATCAGCTCTCTTCATCACCGTATTGCCGATAGGTGGGACCTGCAGAGGTATGGATGTCTTGGTCATGGGGCACCGAATGGGAACAAGATAGCGTTAGAACCAAAGCTTAAGCTGGGCATCTGCGCAGAAAGAGGGAATGGATGTCTGAATTTGGAGATGTTATTCTGACAAAGACTTTACGCACTACAAATTGTGTATGTATAAGTTCGGTAGGTACTTTTCATCTTGAAGGATAGGATGTTTTTAGGCTGAAAAGTTTTGGTTGATGTAGAGTTAAACCTGAAGACTGAGAAGTAGCAAGTTATCAGGTATTGTGGGAGCATATTCCATAGATTTTGGTGTTTTTATTGTATTTGGTGGTTTTCTGACTTCGGGGATGGACTTGGTGGCGTGTGACGGCTGAATCTTGTTGTGGGATTATTTTGGGAAGTCGTTTGTGAGGATGTTACTTGGTCTGAGGATTAAGAGGTAATGGAGGAGAGGTGGGTGCCCCGAAGGTTCCAGCGAAAGGTACCTACAAATGTACAAGGGAGCACTGAAGAGTTACAAGGGAGCACTAGAGAGTTACAAGGGATCACCTCTTACATTAAAGAAACCTTATTAACACTCTGTATCTTTATTCTTCATGTCTACATATTTCTTTCTCAAGTTAGTCACCCAGGGGATGAACACATCTCTCCCAATGAGAATTCTGTTTCGGAAACAGATTAAAATGGATTGGATCTAATTCCGGACTGCACGGAGGACGATCAATGAGAGCTGTCGCAGATGTCACGATGCTCGTGTGTGGTCCTGCTCTGTCATGCCGAGTGAGAGGATTCCCCATTTGTGGATGAACTCTATCGAGCTATAAACTCTATTACCACATGCTGTATCTCACACATCGACAAAGTTGCGTTCTACACCGCCATGTTAACAGGTTACAGTTCAGATCCCATGAGGGTCAGAGGGCCGCAAACATGTAGACGTAAAGAATAAAGATGTACAATGTTAATAACTTTTGGTTTTATTTAAAAATCTTTAACAGATTTCACATAAAAAACTCGGAGGCACTTTTTTGCACGTCCTCGTAACAAGCTATTTATGGAATCATCTGCACTACATTCGGCACCGCGTCAGAGGTCAACTGGCTGCTGAATTCGGCTGGGCTGCCAGCTGCATGGTCCGCAATGCTCACACACATTCTCCACTGACCAGCGGTGGCCTTGTTGCATAAAACTTGCAGCGTGATCCACACAACAGGGACATATGTACGCTACTACTATTGCAAATCTTCTACGCACACGCGCAGTTCCGGGCTGTCTCAAGGCAGGGGATGCCCACCTTGAAGTGACGCCTATTCTGCTATGGTGGTCAACCATTGGTGTGCACAGGGACCGACCCGCTGCCTCCAGAGCGAGAGTCGGATGTTCTGCTGGGGTACACTTCGGATGGCCAACTGCGCCTTGGCATTACGTCCGGGGGCGTCGTGCTGGCTGGGCTGTGAAATTGAGAATAATTTTGTTACAAAATGTCCATTACTTACAGTCAGCAGCAGAGAATTTCTTGGGCAAATGCGCCATTACCAGCCACGAACCCTAAAACACCATTGCCTTTGCCAGTGTGCAAATGGGGGTTGCACGTTACTGCACGAGTCTGTGCAGTACCACTGAGTTTACAGTTCCAGCAAACTAACCTGCTTCGCAACACTGGGCTGGGCATTTTTATTTCTTGCAGAGACAACAACCTGTATTCACCTGCTGTCAGTGCTGCTACTATTCATCTTTCAGGCTCACACTAATATGTCCATATACGGTTGGTACGCTACTGTAAGTATGACATTGATGTAGGTGGTGGAAATGCTATATGTCCTGGAAGATCACTTGATAGAAAATACGCTGAAGAGCCAAAGAAACTCGTACACCTGTGTAATATCGTGTAGAGCCCCCGCGAGCATGCAGAAGTGCCGCAACACCACGTGGCATGGACTCCACTAATGTCTGAAGTTATGCTGGAGGGAATTGACACCATGAATCCTGCAGGGCTGTCCATAAATCCGTAAGAGTACTAGGGGCTGGAGACCTCTTCTGAACAGCACGCTACAAGGAATACCAGATATGCTCAATAATGTTCATTTCTGGGAAGTTTGGCGGCCACGGAAGTATTTCAACTCAGAAAAATGTTCCCGGAGCCACTCTGTAACAATTTTGGACGTGTGGTGTGTCGCATTGTCTTGCTCCAATTGCGTAAGTCCGTCGGAATGCGTAATGGACATGAATGGATGCAGGTGATCAGACAGGATGCTTATGTACGTGTCACCTGTCAGAGTCGTATCTAGACGTCCGTCGGAATGCATAATGGACATGAATGGATGCAGGTGATCAGACAGGATGCTTATGTACATGTCACCTGTCAGAGTCGTATCTAGACGTATCATGGGTCCCATATCACTCCAACTGCACGTGCCCCACACCATTAGAGAGTCTCCATCAGCTTGAACAGTCCCCTGCTGACTTGCAGGGTCCATGGATTCATGAGGTTGTCTCCGTACCCATACACGTCCATCCTCTCGATACAATGTGAAACGACGCTCGTCCGACCAGGCAACATGTTTCCAGTCATCAGCAGTCCAATGCCGTTGTTGACTGGTCCAGGCGAGGCGTAAAGGTTTGTGTTAAGCAGTCATCAAGACTACACGAGTGGGCCTTCGGCTCCGAAAGCCCATTTCGATGATGTTTCGTTGAATGGTTCGCACACTGACACTTCTTGATGTCCCACCATCGAAAGCTGCAGCAATTTGCAGAAGGGTTGCGCTTCTGTCACGTTGTACTATTATCTTCAGTCGTTGTTGGTCCAGTTCTTCCAGAACCTCTTTCCGGCCGCAGCGATGTCGGAGATCTGATGTTTTAACGGATTCCTAACATTTACGATACACTCGTGGAATGACCGTACGGGAAAATCCCCACTTCATCTCTACCTTGGAGATGCTGTGTCCCATCTCTCGTGCACTGACTATAACTTCACGTTCAAAGTCAGTTAAATCTTTCTAAATTGCTATTGCAGCAGCAGTAACCGATCTAACAAATGCCGCAGTCATTGTCTCCTATGTGCGTTGCCGACCGCAAAGCCGTATTCCGCCTGTTTACATGTATCTGTACTTGAATACGCTTGCTCATATCAGTTTCTTTGGCGCTTCAGTGTAAATAGTTCGTGAACTTGATTAATTTAAAGATTTGAGGTGAACGGCTGTAAGAACAGCCCTGCCGGTAGCTGTGGAAGAATTTAAGTATGGGAGGGGATAATGAATATGGGGTAATGGTAAGTGTGGTAGTGTGAGTTGTAACGAAACAATAGTTCCATGCGTTTATTAAGACCTTTAGGAAGTAAATTTAAGACACTACGGACTTGCATTCTGTGAGTTGAAATTTCTCTGTTATGCAGAGTGGGCGCCATGAACCGCTAGCGTACCGCTAGATCAAAGAAACCACATATTCGCGGAAATGATTCCGTAATAAGATTTTTACTGCAACTGTCTTCTCTTCAGCAAATTCACTCTCTTTGTGTGTTGGCCGTTGCGTACAGGAGTAACCCAGATACAAGAAAATGGACTAAGACAAGTGTTGCGGACATATCCACACACAATAAGTAGTGGTGAATGCGACGGCGCGGCGGCGGCTACGTCACGGGTGAAAGGCGATGACAGCTGCTATAATCACGGTGACACACAAGACTAGCAGTGACGGAGACGGCAGCGAATGGGACGACTGGGTGCGAATAACTCCGACTGTGATTTCCAAGATGCGCGGCAGACAAGCAAGTTTTACTCAGACACGAACATGACACCAGAAGTAGCACGTGCTAGTCACTCTATTAATGAATGAGGCATCTTAGGCCTCCGGTGAGCGCTTTGCCTTAATCACTGTGGCATGTGGCGTTCAGTAAACACTACTAATATTACATTTGATCCATCATGTGTGACACATGGAATATAACAGTTAGATCTGACCATTACGTGCTGGACGTTTCATATCGGCTAAAAGAGAGTAATTTAGACAAACTTCAGGGCATTACTGACACTTTGTCGCCCACAACATATCTGAATGAGTTTCTTGGAAACCTCCCGATAACCCGTCTGTCGTACCATTAGTGAAAGTGGTAGTTTTAAACCTGTGCAACATAGATGTGGAGAGGCACTCATTAGCCGTTGCTGTTGAAATCTGTGGGCTTCTGATATAACTTGGTGTTCACTGAGCGCGTGTGTTTGTGTGTTTTGATGGTATGAGGGGGGGGGGGGTTAGGTCATCGTCATGGAATGGAATGGATGCGAAAAAGCATCAGTGGCAATTAAATTTTGTTCCAAACCCGATTTTGCAGTGTCAAGGACTTCTAAACTGATTCAGGAGTCGCGCCGTCAGTCATCACCGAGTTCCATTGTAATGTTTGAATCTGGCAAAAGTTTTCATGATAGCCGGAAGAATGGAGGATGACATCAGAAAGATTATTGTTACTGTCGATAAACTAACTGAAAATTGTCGGAATGGGACTAAACAGAGGTTTCGCGGATTCTGTATAAAGACATGGGCAAGCGGAAGGCACATGCAAGCTTTCCTCCAAATGCGCAGTCTCAGGACGGTACAATTGATGGAACGAGTCTTCGCAGGAGTTTTCATCCATATCTAAAAGTGACGAGGACTTTCTAAAAAGGATTGTTATTACTTACGGTACTTGGTGCAGTGCCTACGATTCTGAAATGCAATGTCTAGCTCCGAATGTATCTGTGAAATATTCACTAGACGGTGAAAACTGTGCTATCAGAAATCTAGGACGAAGATGATGCATATCATGTTTCCTCTAACAGTGGAGACGTGCACAAATAATTCGTGCTTTCAGGTACGTATCAGGAATAGTTAAAACGCTTGCGAGCTCCAGTCCATCGATTTCGCAGGGGCCTCTTTACCTACTTGAGTTTTCTGCTCCACTATAAGGCCCCGGCTCAGTTTTTCTTATAATACTAAGTCTCGGTGTTTCATCATCTACTTGAGTCACCAGATTTCTCATCTTCGGGCATCTCTCTCTTCCTATAACTGGAAATGTGACTGAAGGGTAAAAATTAGACTTAGATGAGAAAATCGAGCCACGTGTTACCAAAGAATTCAATACTATCCGGAAAATAGATTACGCTACAGGACCATAAAGGATTGTAAACGCTCACTTAGCAACGCATTGTTTCAAATTTACCCAGTTAAAGCACATTCGACTTTGATACTGAATTTCTTGCAGGGTGTGACCGTTAGTTTATGGACTATGCATAGATAACATGTTACAGTATCAAAAATTTGGTGATGTGATGAAGATCAAAGGGTATGATGAAAAGAGAGGGAATGACCAAAAAGATTCAAAACGTGCCTTGAAAAACTTTTTTCTAGCTGATTAATAAACATGTCTACTGTGGTTCCCGCTAAACCCATGTCGAAACCGTCACGTTTAATAGTGCATGTTACAGGCAGTGTGCCGGAATCCCTATTGAGAACTTTTTAGTGGAAAACATACAAGAAATTTTAATTAACCAACTGGGAAACACTTTTTCGGAGTTTATCAGGACGCTATTAGCAACATAATATATTGCAGAGGAGACGTCGCTGAAGCAGCTATTCCTTACGGAGGACACGACATGCTAATAGAGAATCTGGGTTAGGATTTGAGCAGTATGCATTTCCATATGATATTCGCTACAGAATGTGAAACTAATGGAAAGATAATATTTTAAAGATTACACAATTTATAACAAAAACGGCTGATACGCATTTCATCTACACTGGAAAGCGACTTGGACGTGATCATTAGTGCCCATTCCAGTCATCCTCTGCACAATAAACAAGCACATTTTTACCGTTTGGTATATACACTCCTGGAAATTGAAATAAGAACACCGTGAATTCATTGTCCCAGGAAGGGGAAACTTTATTGACACATTCCTGGGGTCAGATACATCACATGATCACACTGACAGAACCACAGGCACATAGACACAGGCAACAGAGCATGCACAATGTCGGCACTAGTACAGTGTATATCCACCTTTCGCAGCAATGCAGGCTGCTATTCTCCCATGGAGACGATAGTAGAGATGCTGGATGTAGTCCTGTGGAACGGCTTGCCATGCCATTTCCACCTGGCGCCTCAGTTGGACCAGCGTTCGTGCTGGACGTGCAGACCGCGTGAGACGACGCTTCATCCAGTCCCAAACATGCTCAATGGGGGACAGATCCGGAGATCTTGCTGGCCAGGGTAGTTGACTTACACCTTCTAGAGCACGTTGGGTGGCATGGGATACATGCGGACGTGCATTGTCCTGTTGGAACAGCAAGTTCCCTTGCCGGTCTAGGATTGGTAGAACGATGGGTTCGATGACGGTTTGGATGTACCGTGCACTATTCAGTGTCCCCTCGACGATCACCAGTGGTGTACGGCCAGTGTAGGAGATCGCTCCCCACACCATGATGCCGGGTGTTGGCCCTGTGTGCCTCGGTCGTATGCAGTCCTGATTGTGGCGCTCACCTGCACGGCGCCAAACACGCATACGACCATCATTGGCACCAAGGCAGAAGCGACTCTCATCGCTGAAGACGACACGTCTCCATTCGTCCCTCCATTCACGCCTGTCGCGACACCACTGGAGGCGGGCTGCACGATGTTGGGGCGTGAGCGGAAGACGGCCTAACGGTGTGCGGGACCGTAGCCCAGCTTCATGGAGACGGTTGCGAATGGTCCTCGCCGATACCCCAGGAGCAACAGTGTCCCTAATTTGCTGGGAAGTGGCGGTGCGGTCCCCTACGGCACTGCGTAGGATCCTACGGTCTTGGCGTGCATCCGTGCGTCGCTGCGGTCCGGTCCCAGGTCGACGGGCACGTGCACCTTCCGCCGACCACTGGCGACAACATCGATGTACTGTGGAGACCTCACGCCCCACGTGTTGAGCAATTCGGCGGTACGTCCACCCGGCCTCCCGCATGCCCACTATACGCTCTCGCTCAAAGTCCGTCAACTGCACATACGGTTCACGTCCACGCTGTCGCGGCATGCTACCAGTGTTAAAGACTGCGATGGAGCTCCGTATGCCACGGCAAACTGGCTGACACTGACCGCGGCGGTGCACAAATGCTGCGCAGCTACCGCCATTCGACGGCCAACACCGCGGTTCCTGGTGTGTCCGCTGTGCCGTGCGTGTGATCATTGCTTGTACAGCCCTCTCGCAGTGTCCGGAGCAAGTATGGTGGGTCTGACACACCGGTGTCAATGTGTTCTTTTTTCCATTTCCAGGAGGGTAGAATAACACGTAATTCATTATAATAAGCGGAAATAAAAGAAGGAATCAGAAAATTAAGACAGGTAGCCAACGCAAATGAATATGAGCCTGAAATAGTAAATGCCATACATAGTAAAACTGAAAAGACTGTACAGAAAAGAAATAGATCAGAGATGCAAATGACAGCTGATAAAGTCAAGTACGGGGCTATGAAATGTATAGCCAAAACATCGGATAAAACTAAGCACATATTCCGGAGGAACGACGTTTAATATTCTTCATTCCATCAGTTAATATAAAGATATGAGTGTCTCTTAACTTTCCACATAAGAATAATAAATATGAGAAATCTGTGATGTATGAAATATCATACAGTGACTGCGAAAAAATCGATGTTCTCAAGACAGGCAGGTCCTTTGACTTGAGTTTTCAGGAGCACACTTAAGTTAGCAATGAAACAGCATTTGGCTCACAAATGCAAAATGAAGGACATAGTATCGGTGAAATTGAGGACCGATTACAAATTTTACAAACAGATGGAAAAAGTAAATGGTTACATATTTTAAAATAACTGGAGATTTACTCTACCAAACTCAAGTAACCGGCCGACTCCTCAATGAGGAGAATGCGTTTGCAACAGACGAATATTTTAATATTCAAGACGATCTATTCTGTTGCGGTAGTCGCTGCGTCCTGCATATATGCTATAGCTGATGAAGGAGCCTCTCTGTGACCGAAGGCTGCACTGTCCTGTCCGGTCCGAGTCTTCACTTCCAAACAAACACCTCTTCTGAGCTTATGGGTAGTGCTGTAAATATCTAGCAGGCTGCAGTGCCGCGCCATTAACCATCGGAAATACGTTCGATAATGACTTTTCTTTTCTTAATGGTACTGTAAAGACATCACTTTACTTTACATATGGTCTTACTATTTTAACGACCTGCACCCTATTTTTATATACATTCATGCTCATAAATGAAGGATAATTGCAGAATATGGTGCCACACAACGTGGCACTACGGAAAACTGGCGCTAAAATCATAGTAGGTACATAGGGATCACACACGACACAGATATGTAAGTCCACGGTATTGGTCCTTAAAGTGAGAAAACCGTCCCGAAACACATGTGCTACAAAACACAACTGTTTCCTGCGCTTGTACCTCGACATCAATATGGGATATGATCGGAATGTACACGTACACAGGCCGTACAACGGGTTGGCATACTCTGGATCAGGTGGTCGAGCGGCTGCTGGGGTATAGCCTCCCATTCTTGCACCACTGCCTGTCGGAGCTCCTGATGTGCAGTAGGGGTTTGAAGACGTGCAGCGATACGTCGACCGAGAGCATCCCAGACGTGCTCGATGGGGTTTAGGTCTGGAGAACAGGCAGCTCACTCCATTCGCCTGATATCTTCTGTTTCAAGGTACTCTTTCACGACGGCAGCTCGGTGGGGCCGTGCATTATCATCCATCAGGAGGAAAGTGGGACCCACTGTACCCCTGAAAAGGCGGACATACTGGTGCAAGATGACGTCCCGACACACTTGACCTGTTACAGTTCCTCTGTCAAAGACATGCGGGTGTGTACGTGCACCAAACATAATCCCACCCCACACCAATAAACCACGACCTCCATACAGGTCCCTTTCTAGGACATTAAGCTGTTGGTTTCTGGTTCCTGGTTCACGCCAGATGAAAACCCGGCGAGAATCACTGTTCAGACTACACCTGGACTCGTCCGTGAATATAACCAGGGACCCCTGTTCCAATGACCATGCGCTGTGTTCTTGACACCAGGCTTCACGGACTGTCCTGTGACCAGGGGTCGGTGGAATGCACCTTGCAGATCTCCGGGAGAATGAACCACGTCTGTTCAGTCGACTGTAGACTGTGTGTCTGGAGACAACTGTTCCAGTGGCTGCGGTAAGGTCCTGAGCAAGGCTACCTGCAGTACTCCGTGGCCGTCTGCGGGCACTGATGGTGAGATATCGGTCTTCTTGTGGTGCTGTACACTGTGGACATCCCGTGCTGTAGCGCCTGGACACGTTTCCTGTCTGCAGGAATCGTTGCCATAATCTTGAGATCACACTTTGTGGAACACGGATGGCTCGTGCCACGACCTGCTGTGTTTGACCATCCTCCAGTCACCCTAGTATTCTACCCCTCATAACGTCATCAATATTTGTTCTTTGAGCCATTTTCAACACACACTCACCATTAGCACGTCAGAAAACCTCTGCACACTTACATGCTGCACCGTACTCTTACATGCACCAACACACCTGTATGTATGTGGACTGCTGCCAGCGCCACTGTGCGACGACCGCAGGTCAAATGCACCACACGGTCATACCCTGAGGTGCTTTAAACCCGCAAACCATCCACCAGAACGTTGTTTCACCATGTATCAGCATTATCCTTGATTTATGAGCTTGAGCGTATTACGAACTATTGAATGAACTCATTCAATACTGAGCACTGCTCGATTCAGTACTCTCACAGGTGAAAGGTTATATCAGATAGGTGATACTAAAAAGTGTAAAAGCCTAATTTTTAGATAACTCATGTTGTAATTTAAAATCTTAAGTATATTAAGTCAAGTAATAAAAACGTGCAGGTACGATTAAACACATGTCCTCACAATTAAAGTAAGTTACGGCAGTCTACATGTAAAATATCATTTAGTGAAATGATCATTATCTAATATAATGTCACTGAATTCCGTTTCTATTGTGTCCTTGACCTCGAAAGCGTGAATTCCGACGTGCGGCGGTGGGCAACAGAATGACACCTCTGTACCTGTTTCTGCAGAGAACGCAGAAAATACTGAATGTTCTGGACAAGTTATCCTACTTGTAACATTCTCTTCATGAGCCTCAGGCGCAGTGGCTGCCTGAGAAAATGAAAAAAAGTATTTGTATGGTCACAACACATCTGTTTTGGAGCCTTCAGCACTGAATAAAGGTCAACATTAAAGACGCTAAATTCTTTCAATAAGGCCAGGTCGTCTGGAATAGCAAGATATTTCCGAAATACATTCCGCAAGAGGGAAATGAATTTCCTCCTGTCTAACACCGACAATAGACGGCAGTTAAGCACACACACAACCGACAGCTTTTGAGAGTAACAGTGCTATTCTACCCCCTCATTATAGGAGGAGTATCATCTCACACTCCTCCATGAATCTGGGTATAGTCCTCGTGACCATATCACTTTCTAAGATCGATGAAGTTTTCATATTCTTTACACAGCTGACTGAAAGTGGTGTACATAATTTCACGTCGTCCTAGGGCTTTATGTGTAGCAGTAGACAATGCGTTTCTCAGTTCCCACACAGAGAAAGAGCAGTTATATTTTTACACGTTGTCTGAACTTAAGTTCAACTGCTACTTCTCTGCAACTTCTTTTCTGTGTAGGAATGTAGGAAATTTGTTGCCAGAACAATTACGCTTTACTCGTGCTATGTCAGATGGAGAAGTTAAAAAAATCATTATTGATTGACTGGGATAGATGTTTGTCTACTTTAATAGAGACTCTCCGGACCTACTACTATAATACAGTATTATGGATGAGATTGAGTGATTGATGGATTTCAGAATATCTTGCCATGAACGTTTCCCATCTCACGTTAATTGTTCTTCACGCACATGCCCTCAAGAACCGAAAGGCCTCTAAGTTCTCTCCTGATGGTCCGATCTCGGACATTCGTTATGCAGCTGACCTCTCCCAGTTTGCATTACGACATGTTTTATTCTATCAAAGGACAGTTTGTCTTTGAGGGTTTTGTGTGATTTATGGAACAAATGTAATATAACTTACCTAGTCTTGTACCCTGACTTTTCGTTTAAACCTAGCTAAGTGGCTATAAACCTTCCATTTACCTCTGAAGAGCATCACTTTCCTTTCAGTTTTTCTTCTGTTTGTAAATGTATTTAGATAGTGAATTTGTTGCGTTAGCGCATTTCAGTTTTCTCTTTCAAATGCAAAATATCTACGATGGACGCTGAATAGTAGGAAAGGTCAGTTTTTGCGAACGACCCTACGATTCAATTAAAATACATCGCTTGGCTTTAGTATAGAAAGCAGGGTTCTTCTGGAACAATAAGACTCCCGAGAACTCTAAAACTGGAGCAGGTTTTGTTGGAAACCCAGAGCACACGGTGTGCATTAAAATCCCCAACATCCCACATGGGTTCATTCAGTCGACCGTCGTAAGTTAAAGGTTTGTGTGGGCACGAAGAAATGCAGTTCATCTATGGGGAATGTAATCAACTGTAGATTGCTGTCTGAATGACAAGTGTGCATTTCCTTGTGTTTCCATTCGTTTATTGTCAACTCTAGGAAGTGGACGAGTTAGATTACCCGGGTATCCGCACTTTGTTGTTAGTTCAGGAGAATATAAGTCGTTATGTTTTTAATAACGGAATGTTTATGCGAATGGTACACTGTGATATGTTATGAATAGGTCGGGAGGACAGCAAGTAAAAAATATATACAATGCTATTTAGTAAGGAACTGCTGCTCTACGTATCTCCGTAAGGAACAAAGTTCCAAGAAAGGCAACGATGCTGGTTAATGTTCCCCTGTACCAAAACAATATGTGGTTCAAACATTTCCTATTTTACTTCTGTACAACATGCTATTTCGTGTGGGTAAGATAAATTGGGGCAACCCAAATATATTTGCAAAATTTTATTAGATACATCTATATTGTCACTCACGTTGATTACGTAACTTCTACAGTTTTAATTTGTGATATTCCCTCCTCTTGCGCTTATCAAAGGTTCCCTTAATTGTGTTTCAGAGCAAACATCGCGGGGAAATCTTATCTTACGCGACATGATGACATCTGGTTATCCCAGGGCCTCTGAGATCGCTAACGTATTCCGTGCCTTGTGCTCGGTTCCTGGCTAGCCGTTTCAAAACTTGGTGGTAACAGTAATATTCATCTCAAGTACTTAGCTGACAAAGGGGGGGGGGGGGGATGGGCATTTGCGTAGAGGAAACTGTAATACAGCTTCGTCTGCAAAGTTGAGTCGACAGTGAATGACAGGAAAATGTGCAGACCAGTCACCATCCCGTGTGCTAATGTCCTGGATTAAACTCCAAACCTCTCCACTGTGTCTCTTGGAATGAGGCCTGTGACATTGGTGACGGTAATCCATTCGTTGATGGAAATGCTAAGCTCGGCGGTCGCCTCGGTACTATTCGAGGGGAGCAGAGTATGTGCCAGCACCGTGTTTCATCCACTCCTTGCTCTCTTCATCGTACAAAACAAACATGAAACCACGCTGTACATAAATTTAATATAGTCACCTAAACTCAACAAATACTTAAGTTGGAGCTGACACACCGCGAGGAAAGAAGCCATCTTGCGCGGAGAAAGAAAACTCTTTCCGATGAGGTGACTGAACTTACCCGTCGGGGTGTTGCAGCCTATGTGCCATAATTCCTTTATTTCCGGAGTCTTACTAAGGAAATTTATCGCAGATAGGTTACTCTGTGAAGGTTCTATACGAAGGATCCAGAAACAATTTTTTATTCACGAATAAGTGTGACCAATTACTACTGAGGAAGCACTCCTTCTTAAATTTAGTTTCGAGCTCTGTGATGCGTGCGTAGATTCAGTGTACAATATGGGTCATTCGTAGAGCATAACGAACCACATAATGGGACATCAGTCTTACCTTCATGGTGGTAACGGAACATATATTATTGCTCCTTCTGCAGTGTTGAGTCGACACTAGATGACAGAAAAGGTGCACACCGGTCGTTATGGAGGTCTTGTGGCCGCGTACTGCAGATACCACGTGCGGCACGGATACCCGAGGGCTTCAGTAGTTCAGACATGAAAGGACTCCGACTGCAGGGGCTCCAAATGACACGCCAGTTGACTACAAAGTGTAGTATTTTTGAATAGTTCAAGGATGGCGAAGGAAAGAGACGGTGTTCTTTTTCAAAGGAATCCTTCTTGTATTTGTCTTCATCCATTTAAGGGAAACAAAATGAAGTAAATCAAGATGGCAAGAAGCGGATAGTAGCTGTGCTCATCCAAAATTCAAGCCACGAGACTTAATAACTGAGCCACGTCACTCGCTGCGGAGATTTTAGAGTTCGGGTCATTAGTAATTCTGAATTTCATAATGATAAAGCTCGATCACATGATACGAAAGATTTACAAACCTTACTTGAGGAACGACGGATACCATTGCTCTCCGAACCTCTGCGTTCTACTGACCCATTACTACTAGAATATGTCTGGGGTATAGATCCTCATCCAGTAACAATTGTTGATGATTAGAGGAATTACATAAAAATAAGAGAACAGGACGCCATATATGTAACCGAACCGTCTTCGCGATGGAGGGTTTCACACCATCCTGAATTCTTACAATTAGAAATTATGCAGAATTATGTGAGCCTAATCGGCATGATTTGTGCT
Source organism: Schistocerca serialis cubense (assembly GCF_023864345.2). Lineage (NCBI taxonomy): Eukaryota > Metazoa > Arthropoda > Insecta > Orthoptera > Acrididae > Schistocerca > Schistocerca serialis. The sequence goes on along the minus strand of NC_064640.1, from coordinate 658,482,514 downwards.
CCTGCAAGGTCTCTGGTGGAAACTACACATTTATAAAGAATATGTCAAACTGATGCTACATTAGACAGCTTGAAAACCCCGTATGAATGTCTTCTAATTGTGCTATTATAAATTCTACAATGAACTATAAGCAGTTACCTAAGGATAGAGGAAAGCAGTTTTTGTCTTTTAACAAATGACAAATTATCGTTTTATGTTGGTCCTCCGCATTAATCAAAAGTCAGTTTAACCTTTTGGTTTCATAGATTTCTGATAGAAGATATTTAACTGCAGTTTTTCTATAAACAATCCATCCATAGATCACTGATTTTATATCAAATGACAGTCCAAACATCAACCATGATACCTACAATGCGCTAGATAGATGTCTAAGTAGTAAACAGGAAATCCAATGAATTCAGAGAAGGGTGATGCATACTAAGATTATTACTGACATCCTACTACAGATATCTCAAGCCGTTACCACCGCTGGCAGCCTGCGAGAAAACATGGTAGTATTTTAAGCCTGATGTGAGCAATGCTCTGAGTTTCGAGGCGGGACATGATTTGCATCCGGCAATGCGTCGTATTTCAAGTACCTTCAGGACTAGCTTCTTGTACTCGGTGAAGGGATCTTGTGAATCACTCAGTCTGCGAACGTGCAAATTATTTCTCTCTTTATTGGTATTTCATGAGAGGTTGTAGAAGGTATGAAATGTGGGCTCAGCAATATGAGTGAAAGATACCTTACCTTTTCAAATTTAACAGTTGGTACTCAATCAGTAGAATGTGTATCTTAGTGTCCTACAATGCCTGCCATCAATGGAAACGTAACCAAATACTAAACAGCATTACGTCACCAGGTGAGTCGCTCTTGAATTCGAACAGTTATGTGTAATTCTACAAGTCACTTACTAAATAACGCCCAAACTCCACAAAAGGCAATTATGAGAGAAATTTTCCAAATTATCGAGAAAATGAATTTCCTAGTATCAAGACTCCAAAGTGTCCGTGTAGTTCTATAACTTCTTATGAGAGTATGAAGGTAACCGTATAAGCAGACCTAAATTGGAGTCAGCGACGTTGGACAGCTATAACCTAAAATTTATTCTTGAGCGTATGTGGAGAAATGAAAGATAATACTCTATTTTGCGTAACATATCTTTCGAACGTCGACATACGATTCATTTCATTGTCTCAAAGCCTGAAAAGTACTAAATTAGATTAAGAAAACGGTAATTAGTTACAAGAATGTAATTAAGAGGCGGCCAGAGTGGCCGAGCCGTTCTAGGCGCTACAGTCTGGAACCGCGGGACCACTACGGTCGCAGGTTCGAATCCTGCATCGGGCATGGGTGTGTGTGATGTCCTTAGGTTAGTTAGGTTTAAGTAGTTCTAAGTTCTAGGGGACTGATGACCTCAGATGTTAAGTCCCATACTGCTCAGAACCATTTGAACCATTTGTTGTAATGATGACAACATCATTAGAAAGCAAAAGGAATATGAAAACGCTTCAGTTTCTTCTATGTACTGTTCAGTGTTATTTCTATAAGACTGGTCACTAAGACAAGAACAACAATACGCTAGACGGTAAATGACAGCATTATCCGCAAACAATCCAAGAAGATCGGGAAGAGCAAAGGGTCTATACCACTTCCTCGGGGCACTCCGGATATCACTTTTGTCTTACTCGACGATTTTCCATCGATTTCAACGCACTGTGACAGGAAACCAAGAAATCAGTAGCACAACTGAAGCGATACTCCATAGACGCGTTATTTAACTAGAAATCTCTTGTGAGGAGCGGCGTGAAAATCCTTCTGGCCATCTAGAAACATAGCATCAATTTGTAATCCCCTGTCAATAGCACTTATAACTACTTGAGAAGGAAGAGCTAGTTGTGTATCACGAAAACGATATTTTCGGAACCCATGCTGACTGTATGTCAATACGCCCTTATCTTCAAGTCAATTCATAATGAAAGAACACAGTATTTGTTCGAGAATCCTACTGCAAATCGACGTGAGTGATGTGGGTCAGTAATTCATCGGATTACTACAATTTCCATTTTTGAGTGTTGGTGTGACTGGTGCAACGTTTCAGTCTTCAGGAATGGATATTTCGACGAGAGCGGCTGTATATGATTGCTAAATATGGAGCTATTTTATCAGCGTCCTCTGAAAGGAACCTAACTGGTATACTATCTAGACTGGGACGTTTTTCTTTATTAAGAGATTTAAGCCGTTTATCTACACCGAAGGTATCTACTTCTAAGTTACTCATGCTGACAGCAGTTCTTGATTCGAATTCTTGAACATTTACTTCGTCTTCTTTGGTGAAGGAAATTCGGAAAACTGCCTTCAATAGCTCCTCTTTAGTGGTGCGGTCGTTGTTAATATCACCATTGGTATCAGGCAGTGTAGGTATTGACTGTGTCTCGCCGCTGTTTTACTTCACATAAGGCCAGAAGTAAACGAAATAGGGAGCTCACAAAATATTCGTCCGGTCAATTTTTCAGTACTGCTCATTATTCAGGAATCCATACCAGGTACAATCAATAGGTGAGATGGTTGAGATTCAAACAATGGACACGGGTCATTTAGTAAACATTACAATGTCATGAAAATCCTCGTCACAGTGCAGTAGCAGATGTTACAGCAGAGGAGCTATGTTCACAGAGAGGTCTACTGTACAAATTCCAAGAGTGCAAGTTTCAACAAATATCAGGCAGCTTACTAATTCCTTCTCCTATACAGCTTACGATATTCCAGCTACGTACGAAGAGCTGTTCACTCTACGCAACGCTAGAGACTGGTAAAGTAATGGGGGACCTGACAATTATACCTGAAATACTCTCTAAATCTACATCTACTTCTTCATCTATACTCCGCCAGCCACTTCAGGAAGTGTGTCGGAGGAGACATTGTGTACCGGTGTCACTTTCCCCCTTCTCTATGTCAATTACGAATGTATCGCGTGAAGAGCGATCGCCTATAAGCCTCCGTGTGGACTCGACTCACTCTAATTTTGTCTTCATGGTCTTTTCACGAGGTATACGTACTACTCAGCAATATGATTGTCGACTCTTCTAGGAACGTACGCTTTCAGAACGTAAACATTAAATCACACAGAACACCTCTCTGGCAGCGTCTGCCAGGCCATTTATCATCTCTGCGACGCATTTGTGCTTACTAAATGAACCCGTCTCAAAACTCGCTGCTTTTCGTAGGATCTTTTCTATTTCATCTGTCAATCATACGTGGAACGTATCCAACATTCACGAGCAATATTCAGGTATTGTTGCAATGAGAATAAGCTATCTCCTTCGTTGACAGATTACAGTTCCGTTTGGTTTATGGGATTTTCCAGTGAACGACCGTGCAAGACTAATAATGTTAATGATATTCAGTTTCGTTTACAAAAGAAACATTCATTTTTATTCCATTACTCAAATATATTTAGGAAATTCTTCATCTTCTTAATTAGTAGATACATTCTATATTTTTCATATTTGATATTTAAAGTACAGTTTAATTATAACAATAATGTTGTCATTTGAAAATTATAAATCTACTTCCAAAGCCCAGTGCAACATGGTAACTTATAGGAAAAAAATTGTAAATTTAGTAGGAAACATATTTAACAGAGAGGTACGTCGGATAATACACATTAAATATTAAAAGCGCGACTTAACGAATGACATATTCAGTAAGATTTTCGCAGTTAACGTATGACTTTTCTGTTTATTTTTGCAAATGGAAATTAGAGGACCTTTGAAACGAGACATTTAGAATACCATTTGCAAGTTTTTAACAGTAGTTCATCACTTAACAGCTCCCATCCGCTACCCAATGAACTTGTATAAAAATGTCAACATGAGAAATGGAGCACAGTTCCGGAATGGCAGAAGTGATACATGTTTTAAATTAATACCCTGTTCAGAGTTAACTGGAATGATCAGCGTCTTGCAAAAATGTTTAGAAGATGAACTTCGATCAAAGTAATGGTATTGGAATATAAAATGAGGCGATGGTAGGGAATTGAATAAGGTAACGAAAAACTAAAATCTGTAATTCGATTTTGTTATTTTGGCAACAAAATAAGAAGAGATAGCCAAAGAAGAGAATTTATAAAGCACGGAGTGGCAGCAGTAAGAGATGATTTTTGGGAAACGAAATTAATTAGCCTCGACCATAAAATTAAATCTTAGAAAGTCTTTGAGATGGTGTTTTCCCAGATTCTAGTCCTACATGGAGCTGAAACGTTGACAAATGAAAATTCAGAAACGAAGAGAATATGAAACTTGGAAATCTGGAGGCGGACGCTGAAGATCGGTAGACAGAATGGATAACTAATGAACAGGTACTGAATAATATTTTGAGAAAAGAGTAATATACGACATAACTTGACTGGATCCCGATTTATAGGACAGATACTGAGACATCAAGGAAACCATTCTTCTGAGGGAAGACCACCACGTCAACATCACTATACGGCACATTAAATGGGACTGCGAAGGGAGGTTAGGTGGGGCTAGGGAATGGTGTTCAAAACACACACACACACATACACACACACACACACACACACACACACACACACACACACACACACACACACACACGCACACACACATGGCACGTTATTAGTAAGAAAAGAACAAACGAAGAATTTCTGCACCTAGAAATATGGTGACAACGTATAAAGTTTTGCTTTATAAATGTTGAGTAATTCAGAGCGTGAAAGATCCAAGTGCCATTGATAGAATGACTTATACCGTCTTTCTGTCAATACGTTTCCACGAGTGGAAGTCGATTACATAGAAAAAAACCGTAAGTATAAAACATTTCATTCATTCTAACCTACCTAGATGAGCAATCACAATATTGCAGTAATGGAGATGGCAGACTACTTGAGCATAACAAATGTACGTTCCACGACAATCATAAAATAAACCAAGAATCAAATTTAAAATCACGTAGTGCTGATCGGAATAAATTGCACTTAACACTTAAAATATAATTTAAAAGGGCAGATATGAAACAGAAACTAACGCAAGATGACACAGAAAATGAAGGTGAGTTTCTGTTTCTTCAAGATATATTCATCTGATTCCTAGCATCAGTTAAAAAACTGTTATTCATATTTTCAGCTGCAGGGGCATGAATCACGGAAAATATATGTTTGTATTTTCCAGCATATTATGCCGCACGTACATTATAATTCAGCTTATTTTTACACGGATGTGCCTGGTTTCTAGTCCTTCTGACAAACGTACATAATAGTTCTGTGAAATAATCCTGAGAGAACAGTGAAGGAAAAACATTTGCATTTCTGAACCGACCCTGTAAGACGCGCTCCATTGACTCTTATCAATCAAAACATGAAATCAGTCGTCCAGAATAACAGTTGCTTTCACTATTTCAGTTGTTCGGAGAAATACGTGCGTCATAGTTTACCGGTTCACATACTTTTTACTTTACGATACTTGTTACATTGTGTTGTGTGATTGATCTGTGACTGATTGTGTTGGCTAAAAGTGCTGGCATAAGTTATCGTACAGGTAGAAATACAAGCCATTAAAAAGAGTAAAAGTGAAAGAAAACGGTATCAGCTGCCAGAAACATTCATTCTCTATTTTTAAATGATGATAATATCTGGTAGATCTGTAACAATTAACACCGTAATGAGATTTCAGTTACTAAAAAATAGTGTCGATGAAGATTTTAGAAATCAAGATGTTTTCAGCTTACAACCAGTCTGTAATTTTTAAGAACGTTAATTTACAAGAACATATTTTAGGTGTCACTAACACATTTAGGTATCAAGAACATTCTAGTTTTCGAGCGGATTTTAATTTCCAAATGAATCTTCATTTCCAGGAACATTAGTTCCCATCAAGAAACTTAATTCAAAGAAGCTTTTAGTTCTCTAGTTCTCTAGTTGGACTTTAGTTTTGCTGAATGGTAACTTAACTAAAGTGCGAACTTACACGCATCTAACACCACATTGTGTATGTTTTATCAAATGTCTTTATATTTGTATAAACCATTTATTATATTTATCGTTCTATATGATCACTGCAGTTCTATTGTTTTATTATTTTTCTACTTAAATTTTATCATTAGAAAGACGTAGTAGCAGCATCGAAGAAATTGTGATTAATAAAAGAAGGTGTTTAATTTCACCCAGGTCAAGCAGATAATTTGCAAATTTATGTACATATCCAAACAAACAAATTTCGGAAGCCCCTGTGAGGGAGGATCGCGCTGCGTATTGGCTCAGTACATAACATGAAGCATTAGTGTGAAAGACAGTTGTTCTGTATTACGTGCGAGGTAAAATGAAGGCTTAAGACACCCAAACGTAGGATGCGTTCTGCTAAAGATAACGATGATTAGCTTTAGACTGATTTCAAACAATAAGTACAGCTGTTTAAAACAAACTAGAGTATTTTCTCACTGCCAGCTTGACGCTGTAGATGCCGGTCTCCATGTTAATGAAACGATCGATACCATTTGTTATCGATGTTATCGTAAATCACTGCTATTAGTTGGATGCTGCTTTTTATTATTTTCATTCATCAATTAAATTCCTTTATCCTACTGGGTAATTATGAGAATATGCTTTTTATACGAAGGTAATTGCTTTCTGAAAAACTAGTCACCCAGACATTTTTTAATCTCAACTTAAAACGGAACCAGATGAAAATGACCATTAATGCCAATACGAATTAAATTTTACAATAGTACATGGAACTCTAAAGTAATGTAACAGTTTATTTCCACGCCAATGTAACTTCTTGGAAGCCTGTCTTTAGCACATATGTATCTTTCGGTTCGAGAGCATAAAAATTCTTTGTTTTGTATCGAAGTGTATTGGACAGTATGGTATTAGCGCGTTTGTAACTTGGGCCTTTGTGATTTTCGGTTGTGGGCAGTTGCTGGGTTCTGTAGAAGGAAGTTTGATTTCGCTGATGTTATGATGAGAAAGTAATATAACGTCTGCGTAAAAAAATACACGAATAGATTTTTTCTAGCTTTGAATAACTAGCCAAAAATGAATCTAGTGTTTTATTCAAGCAACTGACAAGAACCAGGGCCATTATTAACACCGGGTTAACAGAAGAAACGAACCTCGAGACGACAATGTGAAAGTTAAGTACCTGCCACCATTTACTGAATGTACACCACTCCAGACTAATAGTAAGTGAAAAATGGATGTTGTCACTTCTAAAATGCCTTCAGTAAATACTTGTCGGAATAATGTCACTGCGGGAACTAGGTACATTTCATGTCGGAAAAATAATGGCACATAATGAGGCATGCAAGAAAGAAGGTGCTAATTATATGTGAGCTGTACAATATGACGCAATATTTCTCAGCACCAACGAGCTAAGCGTAAATCTCACCACCAAACAGCAAGAGCTTTTCTTTGTTTCAACTTATTTTCGTAACTGGGTAACGATTACTGCTTTTCTAGATTTGGTAATATACCATGTCACCAGTTCGTTGTGTATAATTGATTGCAACCTACCCTGTTATCGAACTTCTGATTCGTAGCCTATTGCGGATTAACAAATTCCATTATGCATTTGTCTCATTGACAGTACATTGGAAATTAACCAGTGTTGCTTTACGGCCACGGTTTTTAGTGTGCGCTGCTAAACTGGCTCACTGGCTAATTGACTGAGTAAAATATTAAGACCTTTCAGCCAAGCATAGTTCTAACATCTTACTTAAGTTTAGTCAGTTCCTAACCATAAAATTTAAATTTAGAATCTATACTAGTAATAAATTAAATGTTGCTTCTTTGTCAGGATACAATCAATGAAAACGACATTTAGATTCAAGAGAGTTGTACTTTTCCGTACAGAATTTCTATAGCATCTTCAAAATTGAAAAACATTTAGGTGGATTGTCTAATTACTGGCTACTGTTTTATCCCCTTTCTGCTGCACTACCATAACACTATGATGATGTTTAAAGACACTAATCAGATAGGAAGTGATATACAAATTTAAGACCCATAGTTCAGGGTGTCATTGTGTCTTCTGACTTCCATTGTCTTAGCACTGACTCAAGAATTGTGAACAGGTCACGGTGTAGACACGCTACAGCCGTTTCATACGGTGGCTTTGTAGATACTGTGATATAGAGCGGATTGATTGTGGTCATGACATCTTTTAACTGATTTCTAAAAATCTTACTAAGCGACCCAATAAATAAAATGAATCCACTAAATTAAATAAAAATAATTGCACAATCATAACATAACAGAAATTTCGGATAATGGTTCCAGCTCATTTGAGGTAAAAATGTTGTGTTGTTGTTGTGGTCTTCAGTCCTGAGACTGGTTTGATGCAGCTCTCCATGCAACTCTATCCTGTACAAGCCTCTTCATCTCCCTGTACCTACTGCAACCTACATCCTTCTGAATCTGCTTAGTGTATTCATCTCTTGGTCTCCCTCTACGATGGGGTAAAAATAAGAGACTGAATAAAGTATAAACATTATGGTTTTATTAAGGTATGGTTGTTAGTATTTTGGGTACAGACGCCGACTATCCACGATCGATTCACGACGACCTCCAGTGGTTTTTCTATGATAAGGCCTAACGAGAAACCGTTTGGTTCGACTGACAGAAATACTGGTCTGTAGATGAAGTGTGAATGCCATTCGAGGTCTTTCAGTTATTACATTCTTCAGTGAAATTATGTTTCGTTCCAAAAGCTGTGTTTTAATAGTTGCAATCGCCAAAACAAATTTTCTGCTTAATACAACAAATTTTTCTGGGAATATCGAGAACATTAGGATATGTGGCTAAATCTGCAATGATGTTATTAAGTGTATGTGTATATGACTCACTCTATGGAGAAGAATTGAGTGTAGTGGGTAGAGTATCTTACATCAGTATGGACACTTGTTGGTTAGGATTGTTGGTTAGGATATCGAGCGAGGCCGTAATAGTTTCCTCTTAATGTTTCAGAAGCTGCTGTTGGTCCATCGAAGTGCGTTGGGGAGTGAGGTTCGCGACTGCGTTAGTTACAGTGAGGTTTAGCGATAGACTATGTGACGCAGTAACGCAGTAAACACAAGGTATGGACGTTTGAATTGCACGAATGTAATGTAGAAAACTCTGGATCACAAATTATAACTAAATTTTGTATTTGGAGTATAGAGTCGAGTGGTTAACAATTAATGGAGAAGGATTGGGATATAATTTCCCTTTGAGATCATCAGGGGCTGAGCTAAGTCTTGGAATGGAAAAGGAAATCGGCCGTGTTCTTTTCATATTAACCACCCTGGCTTTTGCCTTAAGCGATTTAGAAGTACCAAAGAAAACTTAAATCTGAATGTTTTGACGGGGAAATGACCCATCGGGCTATTGAATGAGACTCCAGTGCCTCACCACTGCATCACCTTACTCGGGTGTTTATCAGCCCACAATGCCGTGAGAATATTATGTGACAGATACACAATTTACTCATATCGCTATTATAGCTTTGTAAATGTTGCCTCAGTCGCGAGAGTATGTACTACGTGACATTAATCAGTGAGATGTGGCATGCGTCAATATCGGTCAGTAGACTGTGAAATTTGGCTTTAATATCTGAGACTAGTTGTTCAGCGGTATATTACAAAAGGAACAGATTTCAATTGTTCATTAGAGACAAACTCCGAACACATTGCGCATGCCACTGGATAAAGGAAGTTCCATAGCACTATACCATACACTCAACATGAGCACCCTGCGTTGCTCGAGAAACATGAAAACGGCAGCCCATTTCACTGCACAAGCGAACCAACAGGTCCTTATTATTGAATCGACAGCTTCAACAATTCAGTTTTTCATACCTCGAATAGGTGGGACAAAGACTTTGTCATTTATGTATCCCCCACAGAAAAAAATCTCAAGGTGTGGAGTTTGGTGACTTTCAGGCCAAAAACGATGAACAAGATTTTGTTGTGGACCTCTTCCACTTCTACGTTGTGGGATGGTGTTCGTAAGATAACGCCGCACCTAAAACTGAAAATGAGGCAAGGCACTGTCATGCACAAAAATGAAATCATTCGAGTCTTCCTCAGGTTGAGGAAACAACCAGCTTCTCAGCATGTCCAGTTATGACATTCCTGTCACAGTTTCCTCCACAAAAAGAAAGGTCCCGAAACTCTCTGAACAGAAACGCACAAAACACATTCAGTTTCTGTGAGTCTGCTTCATACTCGATGACGACCCCCTAATTCTTAAGTTATGATTTTCTTTGGTAATAAATGAAACGCTCATTCGTCCGAAAAGATGAGTCGTTTGGAAAAAAGTATCTTCTGCCATATCTTGGAGAACTGAAATGTACGCCCGGGTTCCCAGGTTCGATTCCCGGCGGGGTCAGGGATTTTCTCTGCCTCGTGATGGCTGGGTGTTGTGTGCTGTCCTTAGGTTAGTTAGGTTTAAGTAGTTCTCAGTTCTAGGGGACTGATGACCGTAGATGTTAAGTCCCATAGTGCTCAGAGCCAACTGAAATGTAAAATTCATACCTCCTGTTATGGTCGCCGGGACGCAATTTCTGCAGAAAGTGCAACTTGTTAGGCTTCATATGCAGGCGTCGTTCCAGAAAACGCAACACCGTTGTTTAAGGAAGCTGAATCTCCTGGCCTGCCCGTCTTGTGGACTTTCAGGGGCTCCGTGTAAACGCATCTCCGATACGCTCGACGTTTTTGCGCATGCTAACTTCCAAGAATTTTTTATGACTGTCATAAATCTCCTTGTGCAGAAGCGGCTTCTTGGTGAATCGACTTCTGAATGCACGTCGCACTTGAAGAATGGACTGACTTCGTGCAAATTCCAACACATCAATTGTTTCCTCTTGTAGTGTAGCCGCCATGTTGTTACAAACAAACAACAATGCGGCTGTGTCAGAACCTTTGAACCTTCCTCTATCCAGTAACATGCGCAGTGTGTATCTAATTTTCATAGTTTGTCTGTAAGAAGGAATTGAAATGAAACCTGCTCTTTCGTTTTGAATGACCATGTGACTACTTACTAATTTAAACTGCAATCAGTGCAGTCCAGTTCGTATGACTTGTGTGTTACAGTACGTATCCAGCTTCTAGCAGATTTGCAATTACCTTTATTTACATGTTTACTCATCACTTTGGCGTTAAAAATATTTTAGCTCTTTTCCAGTGTATTAATAAAGAATTGAGAAGTTGGCTGGAACTTCAGCTATATAAATTTATGAGACCGTCACTAACAATTTATAATTTTTGTGACTGTGTGGACCATTCAGGAGATGGTCTATGGGTTAAACAGAGCACGAATACCATGATGAAAAACACAGCTATTCATGAGTGCCTTCAGGGTTTCAGTAGATGACTGCGTGAAAACTACAAGACATACAGAAAGTAGGTACATACCAGTACACAGAGCATATCTGAAAGCGCTATTCAAATTATAGGTGCAAGGCAAATGTCAGTATGTGTATGGAATTCATGGAACTCCCTGACACAAATTGCCTGCGAAGGTGGGATTGTAGCCGACTTTGGTAATGTTGTCACTGTTTTGACTATTTACTGGTGCAAACTATTTCGATGCAACAGTATGGAGCAGATAATTTGTCTATAGGTTCTGACACGGCTGCCCACTCATCTTGGAACGCATTACGATTCGAAACTTGGGGAGATGCTCTATCCATTTGTGTGAGTCATCTTTCTATATGCGTTGTGGTTTTCGCGTTCATCTATGAAACCTCATATGTATTTATGAATAATCCTGTATTCAGGGCGCCCCACCTAACTCTAACATCTGCAACACGTAATCTAATTTTGATGCGACAAGATACTGGTTCAGAAAAAACTGTTTGTTTCCGCCCGCATCTCGTGGTCGTGCGATAGCGTTCTCGCTTCCCACACCCGGAGTCCCGGGTTCGATTTCCGGCGGGGTCAGGGATTTTCTCTGCCTCGTGATGGCTGGGTGTTGTGTGATGTCCTTAGGTTAGTTAGGTTTAAGTAGTTCTAAGTTCTAGGGGACTGATGACCATAGATGTTAAGTCCCATAGTGCTCAGAGCCATTTGAACCATTTTTTGTTTGTTTCCAGAAACCCAATATTCATCTACACATTTAGCTGTATGGGGAAAGGAACCTGGTAATGTTTTTGGTCATTCCCGTACTTGTTCCACTAGCAAATGGAGCAAGAGAACAATGACTTTCTATATCAGTATTCGCCAAACTGTGGTCTGTGTGCTGCATGAGGCCCGAATCCTACATTTGTGGGGCCTACGGTTCCCAAGCGAATTTTATAATAATGTGGATCTAGCAACTAACAACGAATCCTAAAACGTCAACTAATGTTAAGAACCTCTTAAGAGTGTAGTTTTCCTATTCAGCGTGTCCACTGAAGGGTTAGAAGATGTGAGAGAGGCAATGCTTTGTCTTCCAGCATGGGAGTGCACGAATCTTACCAATCAGCTGACACGGTATAAATTTCAAACAAAAATAACATGTATTCGTGAATGTGCATTTTACAAACGGTCGTCGTCAAATCCGGTATATACTTGTAGCAAGTGATAAAAAACTGGATTAAGGAAGGCATTTGATAACCAACCCAATGAGTGTAAGCAAAGTAATCTTCGTAACATTTAGTCAACACTTGTATTTGTGTCTCACATTGCATAATGCTTTTCAATTTAACTGTAGCTACTGTTGTTAATCAGGTAATTATTGGCTCACAAAGACCACATAAAAAACTCATTAGACAATTAAAGTGTTACAACTTTGGGATCGCTGAGGGTGGCTGCAATTTGAAACGGATAACACCCGGCAAGAAATGTTCAGTTTGGCCTCAACTTTAAACGATTAGTACTTGGGGATCGGCGCTCAATTTATCGCGCCCTTGTTACAGCTAAGTTATTATAAATTTCCGGTTCAACCCCCCGATGGCAAGATGAATATGCAGCCCGCATGTCCAGTGGTATGATAACCTCGTAACTGATGAGCTGTGATTTATCAGTGTATGTTCTACGATGACCTTTACCTTGAATATCAGGTTAAACGTCGGGCATCAGCTTACACACCTGCTATATATATATGAAAGGTCAGCAGCACTCCCCTCCCCCTTGCCATCACTTGTGACTAGCCAAGGCCACCCCATGCCCACCCAGTCCTCTCTCCCTCTCCTCACCACTCCCTTGGATTAATGAGATTCAAACTCACGCTCCGCCTCCTGCTTTGATAAGCAGAGCACTTGAGTGGGTGGATTCATTCTGAACCTGTACACTATACAGAGAGATCATCAATATCTTTCTCAATTTTATGCATTTTTCCACCTTTCTTTTAGTTTTTCGCATTTTTCGACAATTTTACGTATTTCATCCAGTTTCCATACCTTCTGTTTGGCAGAAAGACCAAGGTTTATAGTAGTCACTAGAATTGACTGTTTTTAAAGATATCAGTGCTGACTCATGAATGCCTGCTGTTCATTGTATTTGCAGGAGTTAAGATTCAGGATTGTCTTTATGCTGGGAGAGAATAACATTGTCACCAGTGCCTTATCTTGTGCACAGGGTGGTTTATCCAGGGACAGTGACCACAGAATAAGATAGAGCAATTTTGACATCATGTACACGAAGCCAGTCAGATCCAAGAATTTTGTTTGTGTAACTCTCATGGACATTGACTGTGGACAAAGTAAGGATTGAGTCCTGAAGGAGGTCAAGACGAGGTGGACAGATAAGGAAGAAATATGTGTTTGTCAGTATTACCTTGTAAGCAATGATGTTCTGTTCAGGAGAATGAATCCAGGTGACCCAAATTGGGTCCTATGTGTGTCCAAGGATTTTGTCAAGAAATTAATCTGGTACACCCAACTATGTTGTGCACGTTTCATTCTATACAAATGTCACATCAAATTAAAGGAATCAGTTCATCTGAGCATTATGGAAAAACGAATAATGGAAGTACTGGTCACCTGCGATGTGGAGGGTCACATTGTCTGCGGTGACTCACAATAGCCCATTATTTCCGCTTGTTCCTATCACGCTGCAAGAACTACCTGCTACAGACTTATTTGGTACATTACAACGTACATGGAGACGGTTCAAATACATGCTGTTAGCAGTGGAACTAACCCACAGTGTGTAACATTTACTCCATTACACAGCACCACAACTAAATTGGTAACATTGGCTATTAGTCATAAATTTTTAAATATGGTGGGATAAGTGGACAAAATTATTTTAGAGAAATGGGTACAGTTCTGTTGGTGGAGGCTGGAGAACCTCGTGCAGCAGAAGAAGATCTTTGTAGCAGCCAGAGTAACTTCACGTAAGTTCCAAACTCGTACCACTTAACTGGAAAAATGCACCACTTCTGATCTTCACATATCACTCTACTAGCAGCCTGCATTTCTATTGTAATGTGTGGTTAACAGGTGAACCCGCCATAGATAGTTCTCTGGCATAGTTGAAAGTTTACTTGGTGAGATAAGGCTAAAAATAAAAGGACTTTTTTTTTCTTAAGTACAAACACTCAATAGTTTCTGAGAATACAGCAAAGTTTTGATACTACTTCATCAGTCTGCGCACACGGCATGAAACCAGGCGAGTTGGTAGCAAAGTGACTTTGAGCGGAGTGTCGAATTAAAGCGCTCCATGTTCAAACCAATCGTTACTTGTTGTTTTTCTCTTTCATTGTCACAGAATTATGAGACTGAATGGCATTATTGACACAGGAAAGAAGTGTTTCATATCTTCTTAGAAGTAGATGTTATCATCATAAATCTCATATAACGTAATACAGTAAAGGATAATTTAAAATGAAAAATGTAAATTGTAGTATTTCAATTTTTCCTCTGATCTTTTGCTTTTATACTTCAAGTGGACCAATGTGTTCCCCAGGGTGATGTATGTCATAAAAACTTTGAAAGCATCGAAAGTTAGAGCACCACGAACAATGGGTGAAGACAAGTATACCACAGTCACATTTCTTAATCTGAATATCATTGGGTAAAGCACGTTGCCAAATACGTCACATAATTTCACTGGAAACCATGCAAATCAGAGCGTTTTCTTTAAAGCTGAAGACTGCAGTTGATAACGGATACAGGGGTATATTTGATTAATTCCAACACTTGTGCTTGTGATTTCTGCTTACCTGTCACTAAAAGTAAGCGTTGCAGTGAAGCGAAACAAGCGCTGTATCGTTTGTGAGGCACAGTGGCGAGCGAGTGTGCCGGGACTTCCCCCAGTTCACTGTTAGTAGCGCCACGTCATCTTAACGCGTCTGCGCGTAGCGCAAAAGTATTGCACCATGATTAAGTTTAAAATTAAAAGTCAAAATTTCTTTTTCAAACTTTGTCAGCATATACTTTAATGTAACAACGTTTAAAGTAATTAAATCAATACTTTTCATAAAAATACCGTTTTAAGAAAAAAATAAGTGGCGCTAACTAATAAAGCGGGAAAGCCAGAACTTGGTCAATATGTGCCAATGTATGTCAAAAGTAACTCGTGCAAGTTTGAACGTAATAGAATAAAAGTTATAGCCAGAGTCCACGTTTTAAGAAAAATTGAAGGCGCTAAATTTAAACTTCGAAATGTAAAAATTTTTATGACGCTTCATTTCAACCTAAAAATAATAATTAAACCACGTTAAGCTACCTCGAACAGTTTTTGAGTAATTTAATGAAAACCAAAATAGTAACTAGAGCATACCCATTTGTTGTAGATTATGTATCTGTAATTTTAATGATAGAAATTTTTCGTTACAACACGTGATAAAACCAACTAAATAACAGAGCTATAACAAATTTTAGAATTATAGTATTAATAACAACGAATACAAGGTATATTAAACTTATAGTTCAGAGGTAAGAATCTACCGTTAGTTCCACTCTATAAACTCTAGAAAGCAAAGCTTTTATGCCAGCGAGCTGAAACTTTTTCTGTGATTTCAACCAAGTTACCTAAATGCATTTAAAAATTAAGAAGATTCTAAATTGATTCATAACTTTGTTATTAAAAAATTATGTGCCCGAGAAAGCGGTCGTTCAGGGACTGCTGCCGTTTGCAAAAGGCAGATGACAGCTGGTGTTCCCCTGGCCGTCCGCTGCGGCACATATATAAATACAGCCCGAGAGGCAGGAAAAAGGTTCACTTCGCACTCAGCCACTGTTAAGATCGGCGTCTGTCAAACGGCGGATTGCGTTGTGTCTCGAATGACGTCAGAGACGGACTATTGAAAAACGCTTCTTTTCTGTAATAACTGATAGTGAACTCGCGACGACTGTGCACCATCCTGGATCGCTTAGATTTTCGCTAAAGTAACTGTTAATTTGCCATCCGTGATATTTACAAATCTGAAACATATATTTGAGGATTAGTAGTCAGGGCGAAAGACAATTTGGTTGGAACGTACCGTAGAGGTCACCTCTGAACTGCTTGTAGTGTTGTTTAGAATAGAGATGTACTGTCAACTGAACATAGTGACTTTCAGTGTGGTGTGTGAGAGATAGTTTACTAAATATATATATGAACTAGAACTCTATACCTTCATTTATAATCAAAGTCCTGATCCCGCTAAGCAGAAAGAGAATAGAAACATTTCTTTCAGTGGGCAGAACAACAATGTGGACATGCAGACTGGAAGCTATGGTCAGTATGTTCTCAATCGCTTTCTAGCTGACCACAAAAATAGTTTCCAGGCTTGCGTGAGAAAGACGGTGAACTACATCAACTAAAACCAGCTAAAATACATAAAATTTTACCCGCCGCCCCACAGTAGGGACGACAGAATTGTACGTGTTGTGGCAGAGTTATGTTTAGTAAACAAGTCGATATTTCAATTTCATCGACTACTAGGCCATTGTATGAGGAAGAACAGCTATTCCCAGCCCACGAGTCAGTAATGACTCTATTTTACGTAATAAGACACCAAAGACCTACAGACAATGACTGTGAGTGAGTATTGATTTAAATCAATGGGGAAAGTTGAAAATTTGTGCTGGACCAGGATTCGAACCTGTGTCTCCTGCTTACTAGCTAGATGCTCTGACCACTAAGCCACCTGGACATAGTTGTCATCTCAACTGCACGGACTAACCTACCACGCCTCTCGTCAGACGCAAATCCTCAACCTATCCACGCAATACTAAGGTAGTGCTCTTGCCCGTTATCCTCGTTACTAGCGGCATTTCGCTGATTCTCGTATGAGTTAGAGCCAGATGTGCATCCGCACTAAAGAGATCATTGGCTGTCTCGCTTTAATTATATGTGTGTGGTTTTTGTTCTTTCTCAAATACCTGAAAGGTCAGACATCACATATATATAATTAAGATTAGGACGATCAATTGATCACTTCAGTGCATATGTATACCACACTCTAACTCCTTCGGGAATCGGCGAAATGCCGCGAGTAACGAGGTAATGGGCTAGGGACACTACATTAGCAGTGTGAGCATATGTTGAGATTTTGGGTCTGACGGGAGGCGTGGTTGGGTAGTCCGTGCGTTGAGATGACCATTGTCTCCAAGTGGCTTAGTGGTCAGAGCATCTGTCTAGGAAGACGGAGACATGGATGGGAATCTACATCTACATCTACATTTATACTCCGCAAGCCACCAAACGGTGTGTGGCGGAAGGCACTTTACGTGCCACTGTCATTACCTCCCTTTCCTGTTCCAGTCGCGTATGGTTCGCGGGAAGAACGACTGTCTGAAAGCCTCCGTGCGCGCTCTAATCTCTCTAATTTTACATTCGTGATCTCCTCGGGAGGTATAAGTAGGGGGAAGCAATATATTCGATACCTCATCCAGAAACGCACCCTCTCGAAACCTGGCGAGCAATCAACACCGCGATGCAGAGCGCCTCTCTTGCAGAGTCTACTCACTTGAGTTTATTAAACATCTCCGTAACGCTATCACGGTTACCAAATAACCCTGTGACGAAACGCGCCGCTCTTCTTTGGATCTTCTCTATCTCCTCCGTCAAACCGATCTGGTATGGATCCCACACTGATGAGCAATAATCAAGTATAGGTCGAATGAGTGTTTTGTAAGCCACCTCCTTTGTTGATGGACCACATTTTCTAAGCACTCTCCCAATGAATCTCAACCTGGTACCCGCCTTACCAACAATTAATTTTATATGATCATTCCACTTCAAATCGTCCCGCACGCATACTCCTAGATATTTTACAGAAGTAACTGCTACCAGTGTTTGTTCCGCTATCATATAATCATACAATAAAGGATCCTTCTTTCTATGTATTCGCAATACATTACATTTGTCTATGTTAAGGGACAGTTACCACTCCCTGCACCAAGTGCCTATCCGCTGCAGATCTTCCTGCATTTCGCTACAATTTTCTAATGCTGCAACTTCTCTGTATACTACAGCATCATCCGCGAAAAGCCGCATGGAACTTCCGACACTATCTCTAGGTCATTTATATATATTGTGAAAAGCAATGGTCCCATAACACTCCCCTGTGGCACGCCAGAGGTTACTTTAACGTCTGTAGACATCTCTCCATTGATAACAACATACTGTGTTCTGTTTGCTAAAAACTCTTCAATCCAGCCACACAGCTGGTGTGATATTCCGTAGGCTCTTACTTTGTTTATCAGGCGACAGTGCGGAACTGTATCGAACGCCTTCCGGAAGTCAAGGAAAATAGCATCTACCTGGGAGCCTGTATCTAATATTTTCAGGGTCTCATGAACAAACAAGGCGAGTTGGGTCTCACACGATCGCTGTTTCCGGAATCCATGTTGATTCCTACAGAGTAGATTCCGGGTTTCCAAAAACGACATGATACTCGAGCAAAAAACATGTTCTAAAATTCTACAACAGATCGACGTCAGACATACAGGTCTATAGTTTTGCGCATCTGCTCGACGACCCTTCTTGAAGACTGGGACTACCTGTGCTCTTTTCCAATCATTTGGAACCCTCCGTTCCTCTAGAGACTTGCGGTACACGGCTGTTAGAAGGGGGGCAAGTTCTTTCGCGTACTCTGTGTAGAATCGAATTGGTATCCCGTCAGGTCCAGTGGACTTTCCTCTATTGAGTGATTCCAGTTGCTTTTCTATTCCTTGGACACTTATTTCGATGTCAGCCATTTTTTTGTTTGTGCGAGGATTTAGAGAAGGAACTGCAGTGCGATCTTCCTCTGTGAAACAGCTTTGGAAAAAGGTGTTTAGTATTTCAGCTTTACGCATGTCATCCTCTGTTTCAATGCCATCATCATCCCGGAGTGTCTGGATATGCTGTTTCGAGCCATTTACTGATTTAACGTAGGACCAGAACTTCCTAGGATTTTCTGTCAAGTCGGTACATAGAATTTTACTTTCGAATTCAATGAACGCTTCACGCATAGCCCTCCTTACGCTAACTTTGACATCGTTTAGGTTCTGTTTGTCTGAGAGGTTTTGGCTGCGTTTAAACTTGGAGTGAAGCTCTCTTTGCTTTCGCAGTAGTTTCCTAAATTTGTTGTTGTACCACGGTGGGTTTTTCCCGTCCCTCACAGTTTTACTCGGCACGTACCTGTCTAAAACGCATTTTACGATTGCCTTGAACTTTTTCCATAAACACTCAACATTGTCAGTGTCGGAACAGAAATTTTCGTTTTGATCTGTTAGGTAGTTTAAAATCTGCCTTCTATTACTCTTGCTAAACAGATAAACCTTCCTCCCTTTTTTTTTATATTCCTATTAACTTCCATATTCAGGGATGCTGCAACGGCCTTATGATCACTGATTCCCTGTTCTGTACATACAGAGTCGAAAAGTTCGGGTCTGTTTGTTATCAGTGGGTCCAAGATGTTATCTCCACGAGTCGGTTCTCTGTTTAATTGCTCGAGGTAATTTTCGGATAGTGCACTCAGTATAATGTCACTCGATGCTCTGTCCCTACCACCCGTCCTAAACATCTGAGTGTCCCAGTCTATATCTGGTAAATTGAAATCTCCACCTAAGACTATAACATGCTGAGAAAATTTATGTGAAATGTATTCCAAATTTTCTCTCAGTTGTTCTGCCACTAATGCTGCTGAGTCGGGAGGTCGGTAAAAGGAGCCAATTATTAACCTATCTCTGTTGCTGAGTGTAACCTCCACCCATAATAATTCACAGGAACTATCCACTTCTCCTTCACTACAGGATAAACTGCTACTAACAGCGACGAATACGCCACCACCGGTTGCATGCAATCTATCCTTTCTAAACACCGTCTGTGCCTTTGTAAAAATTTCGGCAGAATTTATCTCTGGCTTAAGCCAGCTTTCTGTACGTATAACGATTTCAGCTTCGGTGCTTTCTATCAGCGCTTGAAGTTCTGGTACTTTACCATCGCAGCTTCGACAGTTGACAATTAAAATACCGATTGCTGCTTGGTCCCCGCATGTCCTGACTTTGCCCCGCACCCGTTGAGGCTGTTGCCCTTTCTGTACTTGCCCAAGGCCATCTAACCTAAAAAAACGCCCAGCCCACGCCACACAACCCCTGCTACCCATGTAGCCGCTTGTTGCGTGTAGTGGACTCCTGACCTATCCAGCGGAACCCGAAACCCCACCACCCTATGGCGCAAGTCGAGGAATCTGCAGCCCACACGGTCGCAGAACCGTCTCAGCCTCTGATTCAGACCCTCCACTCGGATCTGTACCAAACGTCCGCAGTCAGTCCTGTCGACGATGCTGCAGATGGTGAGCTCTGCTTTCATCCCGCTAGCGAGACTGGCAGTCTTCACCAAATCAGATAGCCGCCGGAAGCCAGAGAGGATTTCCTCCGATCCATAGCGACACACATCATTGGTGCCGACATGTACGACCACCTGCAGATGGTGGCACCCTGTCCCCTTCGTGGCATCCGGAAGGACCCTTTCCACATCTGGAATGACTCCCCCCGGTATGCACACGGAGTGCACATTGGTTTTCTTCCCCTCTTTTGCTGCCATTTCCCTAAGGGGCCCCATTACGCGCCTGATACTAATTTTCAACTTTCCCCATTGACTTAAATAAATGCTCGCTTGCAACCAATGTCTGTACTTCCTTTGAGTTTTATTTCATAGAGGCTGCTGGATTGAAATGGTGTTTGTTCTTTCGTACATGTCAGCAAGAACAGATACCACATACATATTTTTACGTAAGGTGACAAAACTTCGTCCAAATACTAGTGATTGATATTTCTATCAGATTTCAAGATTTTGTGGCTTTTGCGTACACATTATGATACCAATTGGATTACCACTTTTAGAACTCGAGAACCACAATTACCATTGACTTTTGGAGACTTGGTAAAAGTTTACCGTAAACTTGGCAGTGTACGTGTGCGTAAGCTCATAATTAAAGAACAGCTGTACTTATGGAGGATCCAATGACAAGCGGTGGTTCGACTCGAAATAAATATACGATGGTCGACTGGTGGGCGTTTTATCGCTTTACGGAGGCTGAAAACGATGGACACAAACTTCCTATATGACAATGGCGACAGTGGGCGATGAATGCAGCAGACTCTTCGCAGTTGCAGTTTTGAATACAAAGCCTTAAACGCCTGTAGCGATGCTTTCAAGGGGAAAAACAGAATTCGGCAGCGTCATCAAATACACAAGCAACAAGGACAAGCGTATGTTTGATGAATTATAGAGAACAGCAAGGTTATACCAAAATCAAACCGCAGTTATCGTTCATATGTTTCAACCATAATTTCATTATAAGTACGGATGAAACAGAATTTATTGTAGGATGTGAGGCCCACCAGTTACGCAAAACACCGTTCTTTCCAAGTACCCATAACTGACGGACTTCACATCCTCACATCCTACAAATTTAACTGCAAACACTTTAGACACAAGGAGCTGCAGATCCAGATGATGAAGAATTTATCATATATGTAGTAAGAGAACGTCATGGTTTTGAGGTGCGATAACTGCAGAAGTTACTGTCGGCCAACCGATTTGACACATGGCACGTACAGAGCTGTCTCTCCATATACAATGGTCTGATTGCCGATGAAATCGGTACATCGGAGTGTTCATTGAAAGTTATTCCACAGTATAGCTTCTGCCTCAATGAAACTAATTTTTGCACATTCTGACATGAACGGTTCCTTTGAGTACAGAATCAAAGTATGTAGATGCATGGGATGAGATTTTTTTCATCAGACGTAATTTATGTTTCTTTATGAGGCAAGTTCCAGCACAGCATAACTGTCAATACTCTGTGCAGCGTTCTGAAATCGTTTCTGTTGACTGACCAGTGTTTCAGACAGTACTCATATGCACTCTTTATAGCAGGAATTCTGAGACCAAGGCTGTGTTTTACTGGGCGCAAAGTGTGTTTCAATTTCTTGCGTGTCAGGAAATAAACACAACACTGTTTCTGCCCACGTCTCAGCATGTCTTATTTGTTGTATAGACCACAAAACGCCATTAAATTTTCTATGTGGTAATTAGACAACTTAAGCAAATTCTCACTGCAAGTGAGTTACGCTTTGACTTCCCTTGAATCTGTGAAGAAGCTTTCTTTGCCAATGTAGCAGTTTTCTAACACGGCTATGAAACCACGGTGGGTCTTTCCTATCCCTTAAGAATTTGCTAGGAAGATACTTGACTAAGACTAGGGCCTGACTCCAGCAGAACGTTGTATGACGTCAGCCCACGCTGTAGTGTCCTGAGTTCGGCGGTGTATAATAGAGTACTGAGGTAATATTGAGAGTAAAATGATGCGAGCGCTCCGTTACCTCTGCCGCCTTTTCCACACTATTTTATAGAGACCAGTCGATGAAGAAAATAATTTTTACGTTACGTCATATGTCAGCTTCATGGTGAAGTGTCCATCATCTCGTTAATGGTCATACTTATTGTGATATTCTCATTTAATTAAGAAACTTGGAAAAATTTGCAATGAAATATACGCGTCGATATGATATTGCGTTTGTTGCATGTTGTACCATATGTGGCTGCGAATAAAATTCATATAAGATATTGTATTTTCCCTCAGACATGGAAGGAGGTCTCTATCTGTCTCCAGTCTCGAGAAAATATAATTTGCGTAGGACGTTCACTTCCGACCACTCGCTTACGAGAATGAAATACTTTTATCATACTTCATACCTCCAAAACCGTTCGAAATATCTAAACGAGAGTTTGACAAATGATATCACACAACGAGGAGAGTATTTTGCCATGCGGTTCACATTAGTAACATTCTTATCAAAGTCGATGTAGTCAAAGCTAAAGCTTTTTATTTAACTTTTTTTAAATCAGTACTGTAATTTTTAAGAAGTCATTGATAGCTAGTGAAAAGAGAATTTGCTAGTATAAAAATATACTTTAAATTTCCGCTATTATGTTAGAAAAACCGACACATTCAGGTTTACTGTAAGGAATTGACCTCTCTGGTCGCCTTTTGTTCGTTTATAAGACACACTGTTTCAAGGTTCTGTCGCAATAGCGATTGCAAGGTGAGTTTGTAATTTATGCTGTGTTTTGAGGAAAGAAGCACAATTAAAGCAGTCAGCAACAGAAATGTAATTGTTACGCATGATATGAGAGATGTTTAAGAACTGAAACACCAGGGCACTTCCGTATCAAAGATGTTTGTGTTGCACGCTGCGGGGGAGCAGCGTACAACGCTGCCCGCCTCACTCCGCTCAGGCCACGATCTAAGGGATACTGAACGATGAGTCTGATTTTTTTTTCCATTTGTGTCACAAATCTTCGTCCTCATCACTGATGAAGCTGACTACTCAGACACTCTGAAGTTTGTACCCCGACACTCTCGCTAAGCAAAAATATGAGAGTATGTTCCTACCTTTCTTAACATAAATTGTAAAACCCGTAGTCTTATAATCACTGTTGCCTTCCTCTTCACTAACTGATTCCGTAAGATCACCTCTGTTTATTGATAGGAGGTGTAATGCGCTACTTTCACGATTTGGTTCTCTATCTGCTTGAAGTAATTTTAGGACAAGACGTTCAGAGTATTGTCACACTAATCCGTATCTCTGGCGCCAGTTTTGATAGAATGACTCTCCCAGTCTGTACCTGGCAAGTTACTCACCTCCCATTGCAACTGCATAATCGGGCCCTTAGCCTGCCACCTAAACCAGAGAGGATTTGAGATGGTTCTTCTGTTGAACTGTCCTGTTTTCTCTGGAACTGACACAGGTCTCAGATATCTTTTTAGACAGGTACCCAGTACACATGCAAGAAGTATCTAAAAGTGCTTCGATGAAAGAAAAGGAATAAATCCCATACGCAATCACTGTTGGTGTATTGGAAATGGATATAAACATGCGTTTCTGAAGTCTCCCGAATTCCGAACAGAAATGTATTTACTTTTCATATCAAACTGACTGTAAGTCACATATAGAAATATGGCTAGTTTGCATATTAGCCGTATTAGTGTATCGTTGAATGAAAAGAGATGAAGCATACTGCTTCGACGCTTTTCGGGGTGTTTGGTTATTCGATGTTTTACTTCTGCTAATGGAAACAGAGGGCACGGGGTGAAGGCTAATTGTGTTGTCCCGGCTCTCTCTCTCTCTCTCACACACACACACACACACACACACACACACATACACACACACACACACACACACATACACACTTAAATATGACGCACTATTAATCCCGATTGACCCCTGTTGAAAAATACGCAATTGACTTTACCCATTACCGCCGCGCGGGGTAGCCGTGCGTTCTAGGGCGTCTTGTCACGGAGGTTCGAGTCCTCCCTCGGCACTGGACTCGCATTCGGGAGGACGACGGTTCAATCCCGTCTCCGGCCATCCTGATTTAGGTTTTCCGTCATTTCCCTAAATCGTTTCAGGCGAATGCCGATATGGTTCCTTTGAAAGGGCACGGCCGATTTCCTTCCCAATCTTTCCCTAACCCGAGCTTGCGCTCCGTTTCTAATGACCTCGTTGTCGACGGGACGTTAAACACTAACCACCACCACCACCATCCTCCCTCGGGCATGGGTGTGTGTGTTGTCCTTAGCGTAAGTTAGTTCAAGTTAGATTAAGTAGTTCGTAAGCCTAGGGACCCATGACCTCAGCAGTTTGGTCCCATACTCCTTGCCATAAATTTCCAAATTTTTTGCCCATTACCTATGGTTGGTGACGGTGTAATGCTTCCTTCGTTCATGATGTGAACGCAGATGTTTGTTTGGGTTTCTGTTGAAGTCCATTGTCCGTTCGTGCAAATTGGCGATCGTGTATGTGGGCCATTCGGCCGTTTCCGATTTGTAGCAGACACTGCTCCTTGTCTGCCATGAGATACAGCCTATTTTAAGCTCTTATCCTTCGCAATCTGGTCTGTTGTGGTCCTGCTCTCCTCATCAGCTACGCACAATTTCAGTTTCCCTGCAGTCTTCATCGTGTTGCCAAGATATACACCCCTAAAATAATCGAAGACTCCGACTCTGTGAATGAAACAGTTGGAAATTTGGGGTAAGTTCCTATGGGACCAAACTGCTATGTTCATCGGTTCCTAGGCTTACACACTACTTAATCTAACTTAAACTAAACTACACTAACGACAACACACACACCCATGCCCCAGGGAGGACTCAAACCTCCGACTGGGGGAGCTGCGCGAACCGTGGCAAGGCGCCTTAAACCGCACGGCAACCCTTTGCGGCTCTGTGAATGAAAACTGATACATACAAGTAGCATGGCAAGAACTTTTGGGCTGATTTGAATGACGTAATTTAATCTTACACAACCTTTAGGTTTCATTTCGAAACGAAATTTGATTTACGATCGGCATTCCACTATGATCGTCTTCTCGATAAGGTTTAAGCCCTTCATATCCCCGAAAAAGCCCAGAGAGAGAGAAGATCGTTTTCACCTGATGGATTACAATGAGTGGCCTAAGTTTCTGTGTCCTTTCGTATTTGGTTTTAGAGATCTAGGTAGCCTTTTCAGCCACATTCTGGCAGTGTGCCCTATGATTGCGTTCCACATTTACAACATGTGGCACCGTGCGAATGCTCTTTATTCTCTAATTCTCCTTTCCACAAATTTATTTTCCTGTCAGAATATCCCTCACAGCCTTCTGGTCGTTGGAAAATTTTATAAAATGGATGCGGACGTGGGCCTGTTCAATCTTCGCTTTCTCTTTAACCCATTGTATTCTGTCCGTCACTACAGAGACAGAGAGAGCATCCGATTGCTTTCTAATGTGACAGCTTCTCTTCTTCCTCGTGCCTATTTTGGCGTGTAGACTCTATTTTTTCGATCACGACCTGCTCATTCGCATGTGCAAGTGCGTTCCTTATCCTCCCGTTCTCAGCTCAGGTTCCTCGTTATTTTCTTCGAGTATACTCCTTAAGTAGATAATAAGTGACGGGTTCCAAACTTTTGTGGAGAGTATCACTCTCAGTTTGCCCACCTTTCCCTCGAAGTTCACTGCATAGGAGTTTGTCTTTCCTTCTATCCGTTAGGGAGGGAACGCGGCACTTCCTAAGTGGGTACGCTTACTGTTCGAAGGTTCATGCGGCTGCTGTGAGGCAGCAGTCATGCCACCAAGTTGCTCATTTGGCCGGTGGCGCCTGGGCTGTCACTTGGCACTGTTCGCTGAGGTAATCGTCGGACGCGGGAGAACAGCAGCTGGCTCCTGATTGGTTGTCTAGCGCTGCGGCCGCTGACGCTGACGCGTAATGAAACGCACGAACCATAGAATAGGAATATGTATGTAGTGAACATTTCGCACTGCGCATGTTGCCAACATTTGAGTGAAACAGTCACGCGACCGCTGTATGATTCTGTTCCTCACGTTCTTTACCGAGACCGAAACTTCAATATTACATTGTTCTACCTACTTCATAAATCTGTTTATTAATAAGAATAACAGCGTTGAACTGTTCCTGCTACAGATACTAAGCCATATTCCAAAAATTGAGGAAGTTATTTTTCGTAAGACCTCAAAGGTGAAATTCAGCCAGTATCCTCTTCAGGGGCGTTTCTTGAATTGATGAATATTGAGACAAAGTGCAACGGCTACACAGATTACCGAAAATGTGAAGACACGGAACGGACGTATGAAACGATATGGAATTTCATGGCTTGAGAGGGTAAGTAACTTTGTTTTAGTGATTACAGACTCGAGTAAGATTTTTTTTAAAAAACTTGAAAACTTGGCAGTAAGAACCCACTGATCAGTAAGATGCTGTACTCCATCTGACCGAGGTGCATGCACTGATCCGGTTGGGAAGGCTGTAATATATCCGTTGTATCCTCTCCTGTGGCAAGCTGGGCCACAAATGTTCCATCTGATACTTGATTTCCTTGATACTGGCAATGGGACAGACTTGACGTCCAAACTGGTTCCACATATTAAGATCCATAGGGAACAGATCTGGAAATCTTAAGGCCATGGGAGTGCCTCAGTATCACGCAGACAGATTACAGAGATACTTACCGTGTGCGGAAGAGCACGGTCCTGTTGAATATAGGCACCACAGCATTGTCACATGAGAGACAACACGAAAACACAGATCGTCGTGGGCGTACCGTCCTTTCGTCGAGGTTAATAGTAGGGTACTGTGGCTCAGAGTGCAATTTTGATACGGAATTGATATGAAATAGATATACAAATTAATTAAATTGATCAAATAATTACCCCCATCCCCAGATGACATCATGTGTTTTCCTCAGCTTGGACGTTGGTCCCCACTGAACCCCCTCCCACACCCCTCCCCCTCGCCTTTCCACACCTACTGTATTGGGGGAATTTTGGCTGGAATTTCGAATTTGGGTGGGAATTTCTTTGTCATAGGGCTGTACTGACGTCCCACCCACCCTCCACCCCCAACAGGGAATTGGCGGGAAATTAAAAATGGCGATGCCCTTTCTGGGACTCGAAATCTGGTCCTTCTGGATGGGAAGCCCAGGTGAACCGCCCAACTCAACTGGAAACTCCCCAGATGCAGGAGAGGGAGGTTGAGTTACTGTACTTTCTTCATTTTGGTTAGGAAGCTCAAGTAAATCTCGGTCCTAATTACGTAATTCATCATAAAGATCAGACCTAATTACACAACTATATTCATATCACTACACAAGGCATACCACTACACAAGAACTGCCTAAAGTTGCAATACAGTTCAAAAATTGAGGATGCCATATGACTGGTGTTAACTTGCCGAGAAAAAAAAATTCACAATACCACTCAAAAGTAATGGCAGACACACTCATACTTACAAACTGGCAGTAAAAACGGCTGGAGTTCGAGGAATTATTTTCACAATTTTTTTGTCTTTTTTGTAGGTAATACTGTATATTCAAGAGACGAGATGCTGATGATAGACAGAGAGAAGTTTAATAATTGCATTATCTGTAAGCATACACCTGAGGACTGCATCTATCACTGTTCAACATCAGAGTTCGCTACAGATGCCTGCTCGACAATCACCCTGCAGACCCGGTAATTGAAGACAACGCATGCTTACACAACTGATGGACAATACTTCTGCTCTAATTACGCATCGAAATTCTCCTGGAAAAACCAGCACTGGTAATCAACTGGTGATAATTCGACATATGTACTGGGCGAAATCGTCATCTCAAAAGACTGCAGAGGGGACGGTAGTTGAACGTGAATTCACCTCGATGTATGATCACACACTGCCGAAATTAGAAGCCCTCTTACCTCCCCTCATCCCTTCCACTCCCTTCCTCCGTCCCTTCCTCGACCTACAGTGAAGACCCACGACTTTTCAATCAGTCAACTGGTACCAAGCGCCTTGGGGTTTTTCTGTGGCCTATCGCCCATCCTCAAGCAGACGACAGGCACCCAGCCTGCCTTGAGGTGAAGGCTCTTCACCAGTACAAAAAGATATTAATACCAGATTCATTAAGGGCGTTCCATACCACACGCCGTGCCCTGTTAACCACGGGCCTAGAAACGACGGAGAGGCTCCGTCCCCACCACAGCCACAGTCGTCCACGACGACTACCGCAGTCCACTTCACCCCTTCGCCGCCCACACCAAACCATTCTTTCAGGGTTATTGCGCGGTTCGGCCCCCAGTGAACCCCCCCCCCCCCCCCGCCGCCCAACCCACCCCAGGGAACGTCTCACACCAAACGAGTGTCACCCCTGTGTTTGCGTGGAAGAGTAATCGTGGTGTACGCGTACGTGGAGAACTTGTTTGCACAGCAATCGCCGACATAGTATAGCTGAGGCGGAATAAGGGGAACCAGTCCGCATTCCACGAGGCAGATGGAAAACCGCGTAAAAAGGATCCACAGACTGGCCGGCTCAACGGACCTCGACACTAGCCCGCCGGGCGGATTCGTGCCAGGGACCAGGCGCTCCTTCGCAGTCCATAAAGCCATGCGTTAGACCGCACGGCTAAAAGGCCGGGCGCACTGGACCATTACCACACCACTCCCACAAGTGCCCACCTTCCTGAAAGTGTAAGCACTGCACTGTAACTATCGTATTTAACGTCAGCGCACCTCCTACAATCGAACATATATCAAAAAGGAAAACGCAGTTACGGCGATAATAAATGACGTTTTTCCACCAAAATAAGAACAGTCCATTTTCTTTTATTTTTATGAGCAATATCGGTGTAGTTTTTCTGGTTGACTGCAGTATATAATCCACATCTCATTATTTTGCGACATCCAATGACGCGCACCGCCATCGATTGCAGATGACCAAAATACAGAGGTTGGGCTATACACCCACTATATCTACCTGTCGACCCTATGTAAAATCAGGAAAAAAAACTTCCAAAATTTTGCTGCGAAAACTACCAATCACTGTAGAATGTTCCCGCTATATCAAAACTGTCGTCGGACTAAAGAAAATGTGAGAATTTAAAGTCTGAAGAAAGTATCTAATGACGTCAACTTGCAACGGAATATTGTAGGAGAAAGGGGAAAACGTATGAAAAATGGTTCAAATGACTCTGAGCACTATGGGACTTAACTGCTGAGGTCATCAGTCCCCTAGAACTTAGAACTACTTAAGCCTAACTAACCTAAGGACATCACACACATCCATGCCCGAGGCAGGATTCGAACCTGCGACCGTTGCGGTCACGCGGTTCCAGACTGTAGCGCTTAGAACCGCTCAGCCACTCCGGCTGGCGGAAAACGTATGACTGAAGAAATTATATAATGTGAAAATTCATCAATACATGGTGCTGTATGTGTCAGAATATGTAAATGAAAGCACCAGTCCTGCGCTCGACCCATTGAAGTTGGTATAAACGCGCCGGGTACACGGCTTTTCCACCTTTCGCTTCTGCGACGTCCGCCATGACTGTCTCAACGCAGGATTGCGCTGTGCTTCTAAAGCTGTATTACAGGAATGATGACTGGGCACACGTCGCTCTACAGAAGATCCAGACACTGAAGGGTCCGGAAAAGTGCCTTGGTCCGATGACTGCCGTGTGTCTGGAGAAAATGATTCGGAATTTCGAAAAGACGGGTTCTGTTGGTCCGCAACCTTGTAGAGGGAGGAAACGAATTGATTCGACGTCAGTGGAAGCAGTGGCCACAGCAGTGTAGAAGGAGACGAGTGGAGATGTGCAAACATATAGTGCACAAAGAATTACCCGAACATCCTACAAAACATTCTTCTTTGCTATCCATTCAAAATGAGCCATGTGCACAAGTTGCTTCCTGTTGACCTACCAGCAAGAGAGACCTTTGGTTTAGGATTTCTTGCTCGCATGGAAGTGGGCAATGATTGGCCGTAGAAGATTTTGTGGACAGACGAAACCCACTTTCATTTAACAGGATATGTCAACACACAGAATTGTTGAATATGGGCAACGGAAAATCCACACGCAAATCACCCAGTGCAACTTCATCCTGAAAAGGTCGCTGTGTGGTACAGGTTTACGGCATCATGGGATAGGGCCATATTTTTTCGAAGGGACAGGTGCTTCCGGTCCTGTTATCTGTACCATCATTGGTAAGCGCTATAAGTGTCTTTTGCGCAGCCACGTCATTCCAGCTCTCCAACAGCGTGGCTGTGTGGATGGGATCATTTTTATGCAAGATGGCGCACTTCTGCACATTGCAAATCCAGTAAAGCAGCTGCTGACGCCCCATTTGGGAAATACTAGAATTATCAGCCGCCATTTCGCTACAGACTGGCTGCCCCGATCACCTGATCTTAGCCTGTGTGACTTCTGGCTGTGGGACTATCTGAAATATGCTGTGTTCAGCAGAAAGTGACTCCAGAAACACTTTGATCAGTTGTGGAACATGCTACTCCTAGATTTAAACTTGTTGAAGGAAACGATGGGAAGCGTATTGAACATGTTTTGCGCCTGTCACAGAGAAATCAATTATCCATTTTGATTTTGATTGATACCTTTCATGCGGTTTATGGCCTCAGGACAATTATAAACTGATGCGAGTGATGCTTCTTATGCTGTTTTTTGGCCTCAAGACAATTAAAAACCGATTTTCCCCATCCGATGTGGTATGACCTTGCCGTGGTGGATAGGCTTACGTAACTAACAGTATCACACCTGTACACCCATGTACACTGAATACTACAGTTTGTTTAACATCAAACGAACGCCTTACGCATTATTTTAAGATTCATTTCTCATTTGTGGTCGACCAGTATTAAGTTATGGTACTTACAACGACATATGTTACTACATTTCGTAACTTTTTATTTTTTTTCTGCCCTAAGTTTTCCCCCTTGTCCAACAATATTCCGTTACAGTTTGACATCATTCTAACCAGTGGTGTTATTTCTACAGCGGCCTGAAAGTTTACCTTTAATTATAATCACCCTGTACTTGAATGCCGTTAAGATAGTATTTAACTGCTTCAGTATCTCGACCGAGAGAGGTGTTGCAATCGTTGAGGCAGTAAACATGCACAAAGTGTTCAGAATCTCGTCCGGTCACCCAGATGCAATGTTCCATGCTTTCCCTAAATTCCTGAGGGCAAACTCCAGCATGATTTACATCTACATCTACATAACTGTTCTGCTTCTCATGCTTAAGTGCCTGGCAGAGGGTTCAGTGAACCACCTTCAGACAATTTCTCTACCATTCCACTCTCAAACAGAGCACAAGAAAAATGACACTTAAATTTTACCGTGCGTGTTCTCATATCTCTTACTAGTTTTCGATGATCGTGTCTCCCAAAGAAGGTGGGTGCAAACAAAATATTTTTGAATTCGGGCGAAAGTATTACATACGTGACATTCTCTCTCGCTGTTTCGCTATAACACAAAACGAGCTGACCTTATTTCAACTTTTTCGACGTCATCCGTCAATCCTATCCGCGTAGCAGTACTCCAGAAGACGTCGGGAAAGAACAGTGTAGGCAGCCTGTTTAGTAGACCTGTTGTTTCTTTTAAGTATTCTGGCAATAAAATGAAGTCTTTGGTTTGGCTTCCCTACAACATCATACGTGTGATCGTTCTAGTTTAAGTTGTTCGTAACTATAATCTCTAGGTATCTAGCTGAACTGACAACCCTTAGATTAGTGTGATATATAATGCAACCGAAATTTAACAGAATCGTTTCGGTACTAATGTGAATGACCTTACGCTTTTCATTATGTAGTCAGTTGCCAATTTTTGCAATATAGAGATGTCTTGCATAAATCGGTTTGCAATTGGCTTTGATCTTCTGATGACTTTAGTAGATGGTAAACGACAGCATGATCTGCAAACACTATAAGAGCTCTGCTCGGGTTATCTCCTAAAGCTTTGATATAGGTCAGGAACAGCAAATGGCCTATAACTCTCTCGTTTGCTGAATGACTTCCCGTCAATTACTCTGAATCGTCCCCTCCTGACAGCAAATCACGAATCCAGTCGCACAACTGGGCCTGTACTCCTTAGGCAAGCAATTTGATTACACGTTTCTTGATAGGAACGGGGTCAAAAGACTTTTGGAAATCTAGAAATATGCAAACAATTTTAGTTCCTCTGTCGATATCACGCATTAGTTTGCGTGAATGAAGTACTAGTTGTGTTCCACTAGAACGATAATTTCTGAATCCGTACTGACTATTTGTCAGTAGGTTGTTTTCTTTGAGGTAATTCATGATGTTAGTTGACAGCAAGCGTTAAAATCCTACTGCAAATAGACATCAGCGATATGGGCCAGTAATTCAGCCGATTACTACTATTTGCTTTATTGAGTATTGCCGTGACCTGTGCAGCTTCCCAGCCCTCTGTCATGGATCTTTCGTCGATAGGCTCGTTGTACACGATTACAAAATTAGGAGCCATTTTATCAGCATATTCTGAAAGGAAGCTAGTTGGTACACGAGCGGCGACGGATGAAAAATGGTTCAAATGGCTCTGAGCACTATGGGACTTAACATCTATGGTCATCAGTCCCCTAGACCTTAGAACTACTTAAACCTAACTAACCTAAGGACATCACACAACACCCAGCCATCACGAGGCAGAGAAAATCCCTGACCCCGCCGGGAATCGAACCCGGGAACCCGGGCGTGGGAAGCGAGAACGCTACCGCACGACCACGAGATGCGGGCAGGGCGACGGATGATTTACCTTTAGTAATCTCTGCCGCTTCACTACACCGAGGATATCTGCATCTACATACATACTCCGCAAGTCACGTATGGAACGGGGCGGGCGGTATCCTGTACCACTAATAGTGATTTCCTTTCCTGCTCCACTAGCAAACTGAGACAGGAAAAAACGTCTTCCTATATGCCTTCGTAGCAGCTCTAATTTCTGTTACCTTATCTTCGTGATATTTACGAGAAATATACGTACTTTGCTGTCGAATCCTTCTGCAGTCAACTTCAAAATCAGTTTCTCTACATTTCTGAACAGTATTCCTTAAAAAGAACGTCACCTTCGCTCCAGCGATTTCCATTTGAGTTGCTCAAGTATTTCCGTAATATTTGTGTGTAGATCGAACCTTCAGATAACGAATCTAGCTGCCCGTCTCTGAATTGCTTCGATGTCTACCTTTAATCCGACCTAGTGCTGATACTAAACACTAGAATAGTACTCAAGAATGGGTAACAGTTGTGTTCTATGCTCGGTCTCCTTTTCAGGTGAACCCCATTTCTGTCTAATTCTCCAAATCAATCGAACTCGACAAATCGCCTTCCCTACTACAGTCTGACTTCTGCGTTACGCGTGTTGCCACCTGCTCTTGTTTCTAGTTCTGGAATATTTACTTCTACATCTGCATGACTACTGTGGAATACACATGTTCCTTTGGAAAAGACATGGCCTACTTTTCCCCGCTAGTAACAAGGAAATAACGAAAATTATGATATTATTCCATTGATGAGGCCCTTAGAGACTGGCAGACTGGCACTCACTTGGACTGAACAAACGGATGGGGTAAAATGTAATGAATCCTTCCCAGAAGAAAATAGCTCGAAAATCGCCTTAAACGACTTAGGGAAACTACTTGCAACCTAAATCAGACGGAAAAATTGTCGTGATTTGACCGTCAAAGCAGCAATGAGTTTGAACATCAAACCGAGATGACATCACCAGGAGATGCGATGTTGTCTGTTTCATAAATGAGGTTGGCAGGAATGGTATTTCCGTGAATGCAAATACAGCGCATTATCCATGAGGCCACTTTGCTCTCCTATCGACTATCTTTTACTTTCTAATGACTTCTATGTAGACGATGCGCTAAATCCTCATCTATCTCCTGTTCGACAGGTGAAAGCATACCTTCAACTATTTCTTAAGTACTAGAGACCTCAACGCTAGGTTCGATTCCCGGCGGGGTCCGGGGTTTTCTCTGCCTCGTGATGACTGAGTGTTGTGTGATGTCCTTAAGTTAGTTAGGTTTAAGTAGTTCTTAGTTCTAGGGGACTGATGACCATAGATGTTAAGTCCCATAGTGCCCAGAGCCATTTGCCAGCCTCAACGTTACTGTAAACACCTCGAACACAGACTGCTGTTCGATATTAACGAAAGTCATATTAATTCCTGTCCTTCTGTATCTAACGCTATATTATTTTTATAGGCTGTCGCCTTCAGAGCTAGATAGCTAATCTGCAAACTTACTGATTGGACGCATGACTCAACTAAGATTGGCAAATTTGTTCTGTCTCATAAAAACAACACGTCCACATTCTCATTCAAATTTTCTTGGAGAATGGCATTACTGCAAAACTGCTGGAGAGACCTTAGACAACTAGTTTATGTAAGGTCGATGGAACAAAAGGTCTTTCTGCATTCCTGCACGCTGAATAGTCATTTGGTATCTTAACTCTCAATTCCTGTTACTGAGTGATTGAAGGAGCAGAATTTCCTATGTAAAACATAACTTACCTCGAACTATTTGTGTAACGCAACCAAATATTATTCAACAACAAACGGTAACCTTCTAGGCAGGAAATGTAGCGAAAATCTATGTGCCAATATAACATAATTCACAAACGTTTTCGATACTTCCAAAGATGAAATCAGCTACACCTTTAAATTAGTAGCGGCCTCTTAACCGAGAAACCGTGGCCTTGAGTAGCTGCAGTTAACAGTTTAAGCTTAAATCTGTCTACGTTAGTCGTCAACTGAACTCCGACCTGTGGAACATTACTCTGGAGAACAACAGTTGCGCCGATTGCCTGCAGGGTGACCGTATCAGTAGCCGTCGGGGTCTGCAGTATTAATAACTCCTGAACATTGCGAAGACAGCCACAAAATGGAGTTCCGCGACCACCCGCAGCAGAAAAGAAAAGAGCCGAGCTACTCCGGCTGCAGAAGGCAAAATGCCAAGTCAGCCGAGCGCACTAGCTGTAATACGCGGCCTGCTGCGGATTTACGGAGCAGAAATGGGGAGAGTCTCTCAGATGTTTATGCTTATGACGGGCTGTAATCCTTTATAGCTTCTAGGCTGCATCTTCAATGAATATTAATTGGCAAGGAACATTGCCTTAATTGCTGAAATATGTTATCCTGTCTAGATAAATGCATAAATGCAAATGTGTGAACGTGATGAGAATGTAAGTACAATGCCCAACGTCTCTGGATTAAATTTCGTAATAAATTCACTGAAAATGGCACTGCGCATGAATAGTTGACACATGATTTGAGTGACGATCTCATGACAGTTTAAGTTGACATACGTAGAATGCTACGCTGATCACCTCCATCACAAATGGAAGTAAGTGCAGGGTCATTGGATTAATAGTATTATTCACTGACAAGTACTACTTCCACCCAAAGGCTGTAAATTCTTTTTGGGCGTATTATTAAAGTGTTTCCCAACCGGTTTTCCTTAAATTATTCAAATAATTCATGTACGACTCGAAAAAAATACTGAACCATACTTTCCTTTAAAGCCTCCAAAGAATAAAATGGTGAGGAACAACTGCTCGAATTTCGTTCTCTTCATTCAGGCGTATTTATTGGTGTTAGCCTTATGAGCATTCAGTATCAAGGTAGATAGTTTACTCTTCAAACGACTGTCTACGACGCATTACTAAAGAGGGAGCTGCAATTTGGTACCATTTTACGCCACAGTCTAGAGTTTACTGGTTAATAATACTAAAGGTTCCAAAACGAATATCACAAATATTCTAATAAAAGTCGTGCCTGCGTGGCACACCCGTGCGATAGCGTTCGACTCGAAAGCAGACTGTTAGAATCATGGCGGTAGAAGCAATTTCCATTGCCAGTATTTGGCGGGGCAAACAGAGGTGGTGGCGTACATTTCGTGACACAAGACTTTGCGCTAATTCCATGGCTTGAATTCTAAACCACTGCGTTATATCTCATGAAGAAATGGCATGTGACACTGTTGATAGGGATTAGTTCGTCGGATGAGAACCTTAAGCTCGGATGATCCCTTGGTGCAATAGCACCAGGTGTAACTACTGTTCTCGCAAGCTATTTGGCCACACCGGGGAGCGTCTTTCTGGTCGAGCGTCTGCTATGCAACAGATAAAACATTACATTCCGCCATGCAGATACACGTCTAAATTCTTTAGGTGTGCCTTCTGGTGGATACTGCACCTTCTACAGAACATAGGCTGTGGTATGTCCATACTGTGGACAGGGAATGGGGCCCGCTAGTTCGTTAGAATAACCAGAATCACAAGAGCATTGCCCAGTCGCATTGCACACCGTCATTTGTATTTCCTTTACCTTGGACTATTTATTTTCTTCGTTTATGCTCGCAGATATGTCACTCATCTTAGCGTTTATCAGCGTTTCTAAGTTGTCAACCTTCACCCGGGTTGTTGGTGAGATCCATCCTTACCTTTGTGCTCTCGGTCCCCAGTTCAAGCCTAACATCATCGATCTGCCAATCAATCTTCTGATTACAAAGTTTTGGCTCGACTTTCAGTCTTTCAGATTGTGTTGTATTCTCCTCTCTCATGGCTGTTGACTGAGATATGTGGCTCTCTCATACCGCGATAACTCAGTCCAGTGGACTCTGACCTTAGGTATCCACTACAGACGTACCCTGTGTTCTCACTCAACCTCGAACCTTCCTCATTTGGATTATCAGTTTCTAGTGTACCCTGAAGCTGTGAATCTCTGAATCTGTGTACTCCCGACAGCTGGCCCTGGCGTTTACTCACTCGCATCCGAACTCTCCTCCATTGGCCTGACGATTGTCATATCCATCCACTTTCCAGGCCTCATCTGCATGGAAACTGTGACTACATACAAAAAGCAATCCACAGAACGAACTGACACAGACAATACGACGCTGATCGCAACGCTGGTGTCCGTAAACTTAACAATGAAAACCTGCAAACTACATGTTCAAAAACTGCTTTACAAAACACAAAGGAGACTGTGGGAACTGAAACTAAATATATTGACTACCGCTATGTCTTGTTAATACAGCACATTTTCAAAGCATTGAGCACATACAAATACACAATACGTGCACCTGATATCTCACACAGAGAGGCTAGCAACTTCCAGTGAGCGTATGGGAGACGTGTATGAAAATTTAGAAGTTTTCAAACTAGCGAAATGAAGAGTATGATGCCAAATCGACGCCTCACGCTAGGCGCGCAAATGCAAACTGTAGTGATCGGGAAAAATCCTCCTCTCTGACGTAAAATGATATGTAGACGAATAATAAGATCACCCGCGTCGAGCACCAAAATGTGAGTTCAGAATTCTAATGACCAATTCCATAAACTGACATGCACATTACTAATATATTGCCCTATGTTAACACCCGATAATTGGGTGCATCAATAATTAATTAAAATAAAAAAGCAAAAGTTTATAAGATTAGCGGGTCCATAAGTGAATGGAATAGATCTTTTACAAGAATAAAACATGAAATGACTGCATTTATTTCAGTACCTTTTAACATACACACAAAATTTTAAATCTGAGGGTCTATTAGCCTGGGTGTGGATACGATTCAGTTATTAAGGAGAATGAGGGAGGATTGAATTATCTCACCTCCTCATATTCATTTATCGTGTGGTGATGACAGAGGCAGATGCAGGGTTGGCACGGCGTGTTTCGTAGCAGCGAACAGGGTATGGTCTTTACATTGATAGCTCGCCGTGGGTTGCTTTGTCGAAACTGTAATATCAAAACGTCGGCAGGAGAGGGTAGGCGATGGATGGAAGACCCCCATGTCCTCTTGCTTCCGTGCTGCTGCACCGCCTCTCTCTTCACCTCCCATCACTCCACTAAGCACAAGGGCCCCACGAAATTTTCATCCTTTCGGCGTTATCACTGGCAAACTAAATTTGCAATGCTGCCCAATAACAATCGCCGTTTCGTGACCGTACCTCCCAGTGCACCGTGAAAGTCTTTCTGTATTGTTCGGGCTTGTGTCTCACTCGAGAATTCGCGTCTTTCTCACAGTTTCAGTATCAGCGCTGTTCCCAGTGATAGTCACAGATTAATTAGATGTTTTTCTGCATTCCTAAGTTGCTGTGAAAGCAGCCTCACAGCATTCCTTTATAACAGTTATCTCTGTGTGTTGCCTGGAGGGTCTCACGTTAGTACTTTGTCTAGGAATCTGCTGGCATTCTTGATTAATAAGCAACCTCCTTACTATCGAGCAAACGTATTTTTAAGTAGGCTAACTTCTTCCACACTTTCTTAGTTTCACACATCTCCTGGTCCCTGTGGGCTTCTTGTATGCTGACATGTTCTGGCTTTTTGAGGTAGGTAAAAACGTCTGCTGCCAGAAGATTTACACGCCTCAATGTGTACATTCTTGACGCTTTTCTGTCAAAATGGTTCAATTGGCTCTCAGCACTATGGGACTTAACTGCTGTGGTTATCAGTCTCCTAGAACTTAGAACTACTTAAAGCTAATTAACCTAAGGACATCACACACATCCATGCCCAAGGCAGGATTCGAACCGGTGATCGTAGCGGTCACGCGGCTCCAGACTGTAGCGCCTAGAACCGCACGGCCACTCCGGCCGGCTTTCTGTCAATGTCCCATCCCAGTGGCTGTAGGGATCCAAAAGCTTTCGGCACACTTGTCATTGTCAGCTAGGCTCTTCCCAAGGTATCCATCTTAAGTGAGGCGAGGGCATCTGCCAGGCTACTCCCTGCGTGTATGCAGACTGCATGTCTTGTGCTCGCTCTATGGCGTCTGATTTTCCCCTCATCCTGGGCTGTTGGCGCTCTGTGTAAGCGAAAGTGGCCACTAGCGGAGGCATCAGAGAAGGCAACCGCAAAGACTTTTCCATGAATGCACTGACCATCTAGTCTCAGAGTGGGGTAAATCAGTTAACATCTATGGCGATTGTTTTTTAAATAACAAACTATTTACTTACTTTGTTCGTTCGTGTTTGTTTCTTTTTTCTGTTCCTTATACTTGTGTCCATGAGCGTTGGTGAGGACAAACATGTTCTCACTAGCTGTGCCACTGCCATCTTGCGGCGAGGCGAACACCCAGGATCGCAGCAGTGGTGTGCAGAGTTATTCCCCATAACATGGCTTGTTATTGTTATTGCCATACTGACAAATTTTGTTTTCCCTGAGCTGTCATGGCCTCTCTTCTCTGGGCATCCATAGCTTGTGCTGTAGTGCTGTCATGCTGGTGCGTCAGTCCCGAGCACGGTGTGAACTACACATTCCCATTCGCATGCTGTACTGAGGATGTTGTAGTCACACCACGAAAGATACAGTTCCCGCTGTTGCAGGCCTCGAGAAGTCCTGGTAGGTGTGTTCGGATGGACGTTAATCAATGCTAGAAACGACTTATAGTCTGTTAAAAAATACATCGTTGTCTATTCACATAGTCATGAACTTGTTTAGTTCAAACATGATTGCTATCGCCTCTTGCTCTATTAGATTATAAATATGCTATGCCAGAGTCAGAGTTTTGGAAACTATGAAGTCGAGTGCTCCACCTCGTTGATTTTGTGAGAAAGAACAGCTCCAAGGCCATAGTCTGGCGTATCTGCCACAACGATCCGCAGCTGCATAGGGTTTAAGCTATGGGACTCGTCGGCTGGAACAACGCCCATTTTAAATTCCAAAAAACCTTGTCAAGTGGAAGATCAATGCCACCTGACAATTTTGTGAAGAGATTATGGATTGATTACGCCATGCCTGCTGCATGGAGAATGAATTTTAACTCCTACCAGAAGTGATATAACACTGAGGTTAGTTGATTAGTATCCTCTCATGTACGGCTTCCACATTGTAGTGAGTGGGACGGACCCCTGAGGCACTTAAAACTTGTCCTTAATGTTCAACTTGCGGTAAGCAAAAGCAGAGTTTTCATACGTTACACTTAAAGTTTTCTTGTTGTAGCTTGCAAGAGCTTTAGCGTTTTTGCCACTGACGCTGATATCGTCAAGATAATTCGCTGTGCCTGTTACTCCCTGCGTTGGATGTTGCAAATACTTTGGTGTTCTTTCGATACCCATAAGCATAGGGTCATATTGGACAATGCTAAGGGCTGTGTTTTTATAATCTTCAACCTAGGGTAGTCGTTGGTAGTGGTCTCTAAGATCTATTTTTGGTAACAGCATGCCAGCAGCAAGTTTCCTATTATGCCCTTAACATATAGGATAGGTTAGGCGTCGGTGCCAAACTGTTGTTTGACGGCAGACTTAAATTCCCTCAAATTCTCAAAGATCAGTGCGATAGCAATGATAGTCTTGCTGATGGCAGTGCCACTAAAGTGGATACTACCCATGGTTTTACGAAATTTCTTTACCAGAGAAGACGACGTAAGTATTCCAGACTTCTCATCAAGAACAGCTGCCAGCATAAGTAACTTAGAAGTAGATATCCTCGGTGTAGCGAAGCTGCTTAAATCACTTAATGAAGGCAAGTCTTCTGGTCCAGATGATAAACCAATTAGATTCCTTTCAGATTATGCTGACATAATGACTCCGTAGTTAATAATCACGTTCGACCACTCGTTCGGCGGATGATCAGTACCTAAAGACGGGAAAGTTGCACAGGTTTCACCAACACTCAAGAACGGAAATAGGTGCAATCCGATGAATTACAATCCCATATAACTGACTTAGATTTGCATTAGTATCTTAGAAGATATACTGCTTTTGAACATTATGAATTATTTAAAAGAGAACGATTCATCGACACACAGTCAGTACTGATTCAAAAAATAACGTTTTAATGAATTACAACTAGTTGTTTATTCTCGCGAAGTAATGACAGGGAAGCTCAAGTAGATTCCATATTTCTAGATTTCCAAAATCCTCATAAGTAG
Source organism: Schistocerca serialis cubense (assembly GCF_023864345.2). Classification (NCBI taxonomy): domain Eukaryota; kingdom Metazoa; phylum Arthropoda; class Insecta; order Orthoptera; family Acrididae; genus Schistocerca; species Schistocerca serialis. The sequence goes on along the minus strand of NC_064640.1, from coordinate 658,440,903 downwards.
TTTCTAACGAAATAGGTGCGTATGGTGTATCGTCCGAGTTGCGCGATTTCATTTGTGATTTTCTGTCAGAAAGATCACAATTTTCAGCAATTGATGGAAAGTCGCCGAGAAAACAAAAGTGATATCTGGCGTTCCGAAAGGAAGTGTTAGCGGTCCTCTGATGTTCCTAATCTATATAAACAATTTAGGAGAGAGTCTGAGCGCCGGCCGAGGTGGCCGTGCGGTTAAAGGCGCTGCAGTCTGGAACCGTAAGACCGCTACGGTCGCAGGTTCGAATCCTGCCTCGGGCATGGATGTTTGTGATGTCATTATGTTAGTTAAGTTTAACTAGTTCTAAGTTCTAGGGGACTAATGACCTCAGCAGTTGAGTCCCATAGTGCTCAGAGCCATTTGAACCATTTAGAGAGTCTGAGCAGCCATCTTAGATGTCTACAGGTGGTGATGTCATTTACCGTCTAGTAAAATCATCAGGAGATCAAAACTATCTGCAAAATTGTTTATAAAAGAATATGTATGAGCGAAAAATGGAAACTGGCTCTAAATAATAAAAACTGTGAGGTCATTCACTTGAGTTCCAAAAGGAATCCGTTAAATCCTGATATACGATAAATCACATAAAAACAAGGGCTGACGAGTCAGCTAAATCCCTATCGATTACAATTACAAACAGCTGAAACTGGAAAAACCACACAGAAAACGTTGTGTGAAAGGTGACCTAAGTCTGCGTTTTACTGGCACAGTACTGAGAAGATACAACAGGTGAACTAAATAGATTGTCTACACCATGATTTTCCGCCCTTGTTTGAAGTACTGCTGCGCGGAACGCGATCCTTAGTAGATTGAACGGACGGAGGATATCGAGAAACTTCAGATAAGGGCAGCTCGTTTTGTACTATCGCAAAATAGGGGAAATTGTCACGAATATTAAAGGAGAGCTGGAGTGGTAATCATTAAAAGAAATTAGTTTTTCGTTGCGGCGAGATCGTAACACCAAACTTCTACCTCCAACTTTCTTCTCCGAATGTGAAAATATTTGGATGACACCCAACTGCAAAGGGAGAAATGATCATAAATTAAGAGATATCAGAGCCTGCACGCGAAGATTTAAGTGTTCGTAGTTTTTGAGCGCTGTTGGAGTGAGACAGTAGGGAAAGAGTATGGGAGTGGTTCTATGAACATTCTACCAGGCACCTAAGCGTGAATTGCAGAGTAGTCATGTAGCTGTAGAAGTTAGGCACTGGCAGTTGGCGACTGGGGTAAAGATTCCTTCCTCTTGCAGTCTTTGTAACATCACGTGAAGCCTATCCCACAATGCAAAAGGTACGTACCGTGATTCGAACATCCTTTGCTTCACCGACGGCTCCTAGAATATGTCTGCTTCAGAGTCAGTGACACTTGTCGACTGATGGAAAAAAAATCGACCCATACTTTGTAAAATGTTCTTGAAGGCAGATATCATGTGTGAATAGATGGATACGGTTCGTTCAGTCGTAGACTTCCAAACACGGAGTATTAAATTTATGTAAACGCAAGAAGTTAGTCGACTATTAAGGTGCAGGCCGACAGGGCTGCTGCTTCATACTGGATTTGAGCACAGAAATGACCCTTCATATTCAAGGTGTCATTGCTTCTGCTTCCAACTGCTTGCCAAAGGACTGGAGTGGCGGTGAACCAACGTGCCTATACGTATTCAAAATCCGATGGTCTTGAAGGACCCAGACCTGTTTGATAGGTGATGGAGTTGATGATCACCTCTAACATCTACAACATATCGGGCACGGCAACACTGTTTGTTAGTGGAGGATACCTGCGCCATGTATTATCATTCTCAAAAACATACCAACGACCTGAATTGCGTTCCGTCTGATTTGCACGCAGCCCACAGTACGTAGCTTTTTTGCAGGTCCTCTAATGTAGTTTCGGTGTGGTCGCTTGACTTTACGAAATAGTTGCTACAAGTGACTACTCTGTACCGCAATAACTCCAGTTTTAATTAATACCACGATACTACAAATACCAGGAAGCATCTAAGACAGTCTTTAAAGCCGGTAAACTGAAAATTATTACACTAAGTGACGTTCCTAATGAGCTGCCACTCTCATTAGTATCTGATACAAATAATTCCTGTAACTCTAACACATCAGTCATCATCGTATTCCTGTCCCCTAAATGATTTTCCATCCATCTATTAACCGTCATTCGGTCGGCGAGTGCTTTTGCATAAACTGATGAATTAACTAACCGCCGGCCGAGTTGGCCGAACGGTTCTAGGCGCTACGGTCGCAGGTTCGAATCCTGCCTCGGGCATGGATGTGTGTGATGTCCTTAGGTTAGTTAGGTTTAAGTAGCTCTGAGTTCTAGGGGACTGATGACCTCAGAAGTTGAGTCCCATAGTGCTCAGATCCATTTGAACCATTTTTGAATTAACTAACCAGGACTGGAGCTCCGTAGTAGTTGCACATTGGTCATAACCACGGTACTTGTTGTCTAACACAAAGTGCCATCAAAAACATAAGCTATTCGTAAGCAGCTAGGTGTACATATGTTTCAGCTTTGAATGATGTGACGAACTGTTTTTTTTCTCAATATAGATTGAAACCCAGTGATAACGAATAAAAAACTCGTATAATACAATAATCGTCATTGCTGACTAACCATAAAGAGACGTGGTAGACCACATTTTTACCGAGTAGCAGTTAGCAAATCTGAACTTTAAATTACATGACAAACGTTTGTACTGCAGAGGGACTCCTGTCAAGCTGCTATCGTCCACGTTAACAAATCGCGAAAGATGTTAAATATGGTTTCATTCCCAAGCAATGAACTTGAAATGATGGTGATTCGAACACAGCACCTAATCCGATTGTTAAGCAAGCACAGTCAAAAGCCTGATATCGGAGTTTCTCAGCAGTAACGAGATGTTTTAAACTGCAGTGACAGGACAAATGAATAATTTCTGCCTTCCAGGGATTCGAACCCAGCACCTGTAGCAGTTGTTCTCTAGTCAAGAATGGACATTGAAGTTTATTTCAGCAGTAGCGAGATGTGCGCATGTTTTAACTATAAATGACGTGACAAGGAGTAAAGTGATGATTAGGAATCGAACCCCGCACATATCTTCGTTGATTACATATGAAAATTGGTTAACTGTCGAATTCCTTTTCACCAGTTGCTAGGATTGGCATGTCTGAAATTGAAATGCTGTGACTAAAAGACCTTTGTCTCTCTGGCGGTCGAAACCGTCAAATATCGTTATCGACAATGACTAAAGATACGTTGAAAATCAAAATAATTTCCCCTCAAAATATAGGTTTTCTTATGCTAAACCTCGAAATGACGTTATGAAAATTTTTGTGCCGAACCAGGATTCGACAGCTGACAAGCGCCTTACGTGGAACCCCTGGGGAACTTGGAATCTTGAGAAAACAACGAACTGATGGAAGTATGTCGTCACGAAGGGATCAAATCCCACGAAGGGGAAGATCCAAGTTCGAATCCCAATCCAGGGTCAATGTATTCAGCTTCTCAAGCTGAAATGAAAGATAGAATAGGAGCCCGGGGACCTTACATGGCGTTTTGTTATATAATTGAAGTAAGAACGCCAGTCTAGGAAAAATCTGCAGATGACAGTTTCTACATGCTTACGCCTCCGTCATGGTACAACATTGCCAGTTTTCGGTTGCAAACGGACATCTCGTTTAATGTGACTCTGAAACGACGGTTGTATCACATGCTCTTCTTTTGGCGTAAAGGGGGTAAATATAGTCTAGCTGTGCATATTAAAAACCGTCCTCGTAAGTGGGAATCGAACCCTGGACCTACGTATATTAGCCTAGCATTAAGTCCCCAAACCACTTCGGTCCACTGATAACAGGATAATGATTTTGTCGTAGTGCACTTGCGCCATACGGACTAAGAACTCTGGCTTCCTGACACCTTGGAGTGGATTACAATCTGTTCGATATATTCATTTCTTGCTCAACATAATCGCCTTTAAGCAGCCGCCTCAGCTACCCGTGCATACATTCAACTTTGTTTTGTACTCACTGAAATAAAATCATACACTGACCATATACACAAGCTTCCAACACTGTAAGACGCGGAAGTTCCGGGTGGGAGTGTTGGATAGGACTTGGATTACTCTGCAGAACTCTCTCTTCACTGTAACCGTCGAACAGGGCAAAAGAAAAGCTATCTCACTGATCCTGACACATTCGCAGTTTAGTAAATCACGAATCGGTGGTCTGCTAAGTGTATCAATCTGTTTGAAGCTTAGAAATAATTTACTTTCTTTTCTAACCCACAAGTAACAGCAAAATTTGGGAATACTTTTATGTGAAGACCTCGTGGCTGTGTGTGCTGATCAGAGCAATTTATGCTCCACTAGCTTACTGCCGTGTGACGCTAATCATTTTCGGCTCAGGTGATCGCTACGGATCGTTCCTTCAGCCAATGGTCTACAGAAGACGTTTCAACATTAAAATAGCCACGAGGGAGATTTTTTAATTCTGTGTTTTGGTTTTCAGCATGGAATATTTTCTATGAAGTGTGTGTACACCATGTGTTAACAGCATTGTAACCAGTATTCTGGCATCATAGTAGGAATGTAATCTACCACTGCGAGTAAAATTTACCTGGAAAAAGAAGGTTCGTACATAGGTTTGTGGCGATTTTGGATTTAATAGAAGAATGAAGTCAGGAAGCTCGAATATCTTTCCCCTGTATGGAGTGAATGCTATCGAAGGAATTCCGTCCCAGAATAGCTTCCTCATTTCATGTAGGATTACTTCAACGTGAATTATTTGTGGCATTCAGGAAATCGAGCGGCTGTAGCTCTGTCATATAAGAGGTACATCGTTAGTCTGCCGTGAGATTGGAACCTAGACCCAATGCAACTACAGCTTCGCAGTGTGACGTCGTTTCCAGTGACTTAGCGACCAATTGCAACATCCATTGCTCCCTCATTGTACTAGTTATTACCAAGACATATAATTCGGAATAAAGACGAAATAGTTGTAGTTTCTGCGTGGAATGACCTTTCTGGACTATAGACATACTTTTGATACTTAGATGACACACCATAAGTGAAAATTGTTCAGAATATTTAATTCAGCTACCAAGACTATATGAAGTGAATTTAGTAGTATAATTCTGTATCACTCCTGAAAAATATCGACTATCAGAGGGTTGACAGACTTAACGTACAGTATTGCCCAGTCCTAATTATCCTCGCAGCAGAAAGTCATACGTTTAACAGCCGATGTGTTTCTTGAGCAGGGTAGCAATCGACGAGCAATTCTTGCTCTTCTGAGACGCAGTGAAAACAGCCCGCAAATTGACACATACCTGAGATATGACAGTTTCAAGCAAATGTGTATAACTGAACAGAATCAGTATATATGAAGAACGGGGGAAATTAAGTGAATGACCTGGCTCTCCATAGCTGTCATTATTCTATTTCTGTTTTATTCTCTAGGTTATCAGAATATTCATATGAGAATTATCGAGGAGTAATTGTTTGAACAGACTGCTACTTTAAGTCTTAATAAGAAAATAATATAGAGCTTATTTTACCGGAGGGCTCAATGTCAGCAAGTCCATACATGGGAAGACTTAAAAAAAGGTAGCTTGGAGTGGTGTTTACGTACTGCGATCCACAGCAGGTCTGGGGATACGAATGCGATGGTATACACGAGCAGACGTTACTAAAATTTGGACACTCTGTCCAGGTGCTGCTGATTCAGTGAGTCAAACTACCAAGATTCCTAAACTGTGATCGTTTCCAACCAGATTCTAACCCAGACTTAATTTCTGCTGTTGAAACAACTGCACAACAGCGTGTGAGCAGCAGTATCTTTTGTCCCACAAGCAACACAATCCTCTTATCACAAACTAATTGCAAGAGTATGCGCCGCGCGGAATGGCCGTGTGGTTTAAGGCACCATGTCACGGACTGCACGGCCCCTCCCGCCGGAGGTTCGAGTCTACCCTCGGACACGGGTGTGTGTGTGGTTCTTAGCATAATTTAGTATAAGTTAGTTTAAGTAGTGTGTAAGACTGGGGATCGATGACCGCAGCAGTTTGGTCTTTCACACACATTTGAACATTTGAACAGTAGTATGCAGTTTCTTAATTTTAGAAGTGACAAACAAAAGTAACAGGCCATCGCACAATCAAATACCTTATACATCCCCAATACTCCTCCCACCAGCAACCTTCATATTGCATTCCTCATAAATTACAATCACACGCACAGATACATAAGAAAGTTTTGTTGTCTTTCCGCATTCGAAAGAAGTTTGACAATTCTCTAGATATTTTATATATCTGTCTTATAAATGTGGTGTACTGCCGAAAATAAGTACCATGTCCTACATCCTTCTGTGCGCTTGCACGTCTAGTCTACCCTAGAATAGGTAAACCACCTACTGCTTAATTCTGCGATTTCATAACTGTCCTTTTTGTATTTGTTTACTGTCTATTCGTTTTCACCAATCAGCGCTGTAGGTACAGTTCCACTGGAATTTTGTATCACCCACTGGCTTCTAGCCCTAAAAGCACTGCTCTATAAAGCTCAAATAACTCCCCCAGCGTGAACATTAGAACAGTTCACGAGAAACCTCGCCTCAACGGGTGACAGACGTAGCATCTCAACATTAACGGCTGTATACAAATGGATGCATTCGCCTTGCGAACCCTCAGCTCTTAGCTCGTTTAATTGTGTAAAGGTTTGAAATGGCTCTGAGCACAATGGGACTCAACTTCTGAAGTCATCAGTCCTCTAGAACTTAGAACTACTTAAACCTAACTAACCTAAGGACATCACACACATCCATGCCCGAGGCAGGATTCGAACCTGCGACCGTAGCGGTCTCGCGGTTCCAGACTATAGCGCCTAGAACCGCACGGCCACTCAGGCCTGCGTGAAGGTTTCTCCGCTTGTCTTATTGTTAAGTAAAATCACTTTTCAGCTACGAACAGTAAACTGATGGTGAAGTATTTCTTCTCCACAACTTGTTACTATAGGATAGTACATGAAATTTTTCTAAGGAGCTCGGTATTCCCAAATCAGTCAACTATGGCTACTCAGACAACAATCTGATTCATTCTTGCCAGAGGATCTATGAACTGTTTTCAGTACCATACGTCATACGAGTAGCTACTACGTATAGGAGTTTGACCCAAAAGCAAGAAGAACTCAGTATTTCAACCTTTTCATACTTTCGTTACAGGTGCTCCAGAATCTCAGTGTCCTGAAATATTTTTTGCCATTTTCAGTTAATTCAACGGTGCCCACAGATAAAACAACATAAAACCATTCAAGGCTAATCAGGAAATCACATTTGTGGCGTCCTGGTAGTTCCAGCACATTTACTCATTATATAGTAGGGGCACATGCTCCAACATGAATTACTTTGCCGTTACAGTGATAAATCAGCAGAACTGGTTGTAGGTTTATACCTGGACTACCGTTATCAGCTTTTACGACTGGAGCTTTTATGACTGTGTGTTCTTCCTTCACTCTGAAAATTAAGTGATCAGTGAAGATAAAGCAAAATATCACGTGAGGCGAACATCCAATCTTCCATCATTTCAATGCACCATTCAAAAATTGTGAAAATGAGGTACATAAAAGTTTCTAAGATAGAACAAATAACAACAGCAATAACAGTATTACAGTCATAAGTAATGAAGTGTGGCATATTCAATCATTCCGCTCATGATTATAAAAAAGTTACATGTTCAGTCTACAACAAGCTGTAGCAGGAATTCAGAAGTTTTGTTAAGATAGCATTATCGAATTTCATACTGGTTCTTTCCAGTTGTATCAGAGAAGGTAAAAAAGAAATGACTTTCCATACTCTACCTTTTGAGCTATGCGCGTCCTTCTCGTGAAAGTTGAATTCGCGTCAGCAGATAAGCGCGTTCTCTCAGAGCAAGTGAAGCACCGATACCTAGAACATTACCTCACTGCTGCAATTCGCAGTTAAGACAGAAAGAGAAGCATACTGCTCACAAAATTAAAAATAAGAGAAATTACAGAAATCTACGTGTAAAATTACTTTCTTGCAGTCAAAAATTAAATTCTCTCACTAAGAGTTGTTAAGAATGTTTTGTCAAAATCACGAAAAAATATCCAATGAATCTGGAAGGTTAACTAAGCTCTAATTCCGAAAGTATCTCGACGATCACAGAGTTCGATAGCGTTCTCGCTTCCCACGCCCGGGTTCCCGGGTTCGATTCCCGGCGGGGTCAGGGATTTTCTCTGCCTCGTGATGGCTGGGTGTTGTGTGATGTCCTTAGGTTAGTTAGGTTTAAGTAGTTATAAGTTCTAGGGGACTCATGACCATAGATGTTAAGTCCCATAGTGCTCAGAGTCATTTGAACCATTTGATCACAGAGTTGTCAACGAATTTTGTGGTACTTCCAAGTCTAAGTTTTTCTAAGACCTGTAACCTCCTTTTTGTAGCTCTCACCTCTCTCTAGCGCTGCCACCCAAATCTTCCTACATCTCTGGGCTACCAGAAATCAACAGAAGTGCAGGCATCAATCAACGCACCTGCGGTATAAATAATTGAGTTTACATTCATTCTGACTGATAATTATAGTGATCTGAACATGTATCACACCATAGAAACATTGTAAATCTGAGTAAAGTCCCCTGCAATTTATGTAAATGTTTTATTATATGTTGTGTAATGAAGATATACAGGGTGATTATAATTAAACTTTCAGAAGGCTCTAGAAATAACACCACTGTTCAGAATGACGTCAAATTGCGACGGAATATTGTCGGAGAAGGGGGAAAACGTAAGACATAAGAAAAAAAAACTGTGTCAAAATTGATCAATACATGGCGTTGTATGTTTGAAAATATGTAAATGAAAATACCTGTGATGCACAGTTGGTATAAACACGTCGGGTACATGGCTTCTCCTCCTTTCGCATCTGCGAAGTTCTCCATGACTGTCCGAATGCAGGATCGCTCTCTGCTTGTAAACTTATATTACAAGAATCATAACTATGTACGCGTCGCTCTGCTGAAGTTCCAGACACTGAAGGGTTGGGAAAAAGGCGTTGGTCCAATGACTACCGTGGGTCTGGAGAAAATGATTCGGAAAGACGAATTCTTTATGTGGGCAACCTGGTAGAAGGAGGAAACTAGTTGATTCGACGTCAGTGAAAGTAGTGGCCACAGCAGTACTGGAAGAAACGTGTGGTGGTGTGTACAAGTATAGTGCACAGAGAATTGCCCAAAGATTGGACATACCCGTGAGCATGGTGCGTAAAATCCTACGAAACATCCTTCTTTGCTATCCATTCAAAACTACCCATGAGCTTGAATTACTTCCTGTTGACCTGGCAGCATGAGAAACCTTTGGTTTAGGATTTCTTTCTCGTATGCAAGTGGACAACTATTGGCCGTGGATGATTTTGTTGACAACCGAAGCCCACTTCCATCTGACAGGATATGTCAACACACAGAATTGTCGAGTATGGGCAACGGAAAATCCACATGCAAATCAGCCTGTACAACTTCATCCTGAAAAGGTCACTGTGTGCTGCAGGTTTATGACATCATGACATAGGGCCATATTTTATCGAAGAGGCAGGTGCTTCCCGGCCTCTTACCTGTACCGCCACTGGTAAGAGCTATGAGTGTCTTTTGCCCAACCACGTCATTCCAGCTCTCCAACAGCGTGGATGTGTAGATGCGATCATTTTTATGCCCGATGGCGCACTTACGCGCCCTGCAAATCCAGTAAAACAGTTGCTGAAGGGCCATTTTGGAAATTCTAGAATTATCAACCCCCATTTCGCTGCAGCCTGGCTGTCCCGATCACCTGATCTTAACCCGTGTGACTTCTGGCTGTGGGGCTATATGAAAGATGCTATGTTCAGTGTTCCGATTGCAAACATAGCTGCAGTGAAGGCACGCATTGCGCAACACATTCAGAACTTGACCCCCGAAACACTTCGATCAGTTGTGGAACATGCTGTCTCTCGATTTCAACTTGTTGAAGAAAACGGTGGGCAGCATATTGAACCCGTTTTGCGCCAGTCACATAGAAATCAATACTCCGTTTTGATTGTGATTGGTACATTTTGTGCAGTATTTGGCCTCAGGACAATTAAAAACCGTTCTGAGTGATGCTTTTTATGCACTTTTTTGGCCTCAGGGCAATCCGAAGTGGTATGACCTTGCCGTGACGGGCTTACATAACTAACAACATCACACCTGTCTACCCATGCAGACTTAGTAGTACAATTTGTTTAATATCAAACCTACACCTTAGGCATTGTTGTATGATTCATTTGTCGTTTGTGGTCGACCAGTATTAAATTATGATGCTTGCAGCGACACCTATTGCTACATTTTGTAACTATTTATATTTCTTCTGGCATACATTTTCCCCCTTCTCCGATAATATTCCGTTGCAATTTGACGTCATTCTGACCAGTGGTGTTATTTCTACAGCGTTTTGAAAGTTTAACTTGAGTTATAATCACCCTGTAGTTGCGTCATGATATTTGTGAAAGACGAAAGCTCTCATGTAAAAATTTGAAATGAGCCCTTTGTATGGCAAGCGCATTTCAGCAATCTTTCCATGATTGCGAAAGATCTAAACCGGCCAGCATATCGATTTTAGGTAGTTTTTTGCTAAGAAACACATCATGTAAGGTATAAATAGTGCTTCGCAAGTGAGCCCCAGAGAATGGAGCCGCAGTGGCTTATTACATAAAATATTAAGTATCATGTAATATTTTGTGAAATGTAATATCTTGTATAGACACCTTTCATTGACCTGACACGTTCCACATCATTACGAAATGTGGTATCCATGATCTATGGAACAAGTACTAATCTAATCTCTAAGCACACTGGACTCGTATTCGGGAGGAAGACGGTTCAATGGCGCGTCCGGCCATTATGCTGGGATGTTTCCTTTGAAAGGGCACGGCTGACGTCCTTCCTCGTCCTTCCCTAATCAGATGAGACCGACGACCTCATTGTCTGGTCTCCTCCCCTAAATAACCCGAACAGAACGGAACCTGAAAAATTGCATTATACTGCTGGAAATTTCATGGAGTATGAAGTAACAGTAAAACGTAAACACCAACATGTCAGTTGCTGCGGACACATTGGTACTCATGGATTGCTGGGGAGACGTATCTGCTGTCATCTTACTGCAGCAGATAAATGTTCTTCATTTTTGCAGAAGCGGATCAGCAAAACAGTCAGCAGATCCAAGCTGCCTCATTTGAGAAGCTGAAGACAGATTTGTCATCCAGTAAGTGGCTGGATTGAATTGTCCTTTAAGACAATATAAGTGAACTGCAGACATTAGTTTTGACATCTTTGTAATACGACCATGGCGTCGTCGCATCTTCACTCATTGTTTCGTGACGGTGCTACCCCACCTAACGCGAGCATGTATCAACATGTAACACCTATTCATTCAAACTACTGGCAAGTAAAATTGAAAGTAGTGAAGGGAATACTGCAATGAATGTGCTGTTCATTCAAGTAACTACTGGTCGGTAAAATTCAGAACAGCGAAAGGAATATTGCAATAAACTGATTATTAAACTTAACGTAACACACAGAATCTGAATAGTGGCTCTTATTTCAGTTGATAGCAGACGATACGATTTGTTTTGGATATATCTTCAGATCTGTCATATTTAAATACCTAACGTTGATCTGTGTTGCAGGAGGTGATCTGTAAATATAGTGTTGTAGTCTTTCTACTGAAAACCTTTTATTTGACAAAATCGAAATGAAGATTACTTCGGTTACTAGTTTCGACCAGTAAAACGGCCACCGTCAGATCACATAACAGAAAGCATTGCCTACATCAACGACTGAAATACGACACTTCTTCACAGTCGTTTTTGCAATTTCAGATTACAGTTTTTTAGTTAAAACAGAAGAGTGTCATTTCTTTTTGTTCCGTTCTTTCAAGTCCGTAAACTCTGAGTTTCCATTCCTTGAGTTATTGCATTATCTGTTTCGGGCCCCACCTTGAACGTCTTTTGTTATTGTTGAGCTTGTTACTGATAACGTTATGAACCACGCCAACATCTAATGAAATTTTTTCCTACATGTAGAACCGTAACACGTCAGTCTTCACAGTTAATATTGTGAATGCGGATCTCAAGCGAAGGAGATGACACTTCAACTGGTCAACCAGGACTTCACTCGTTACTAAGTTTTTGGACTGTTCTGCCCACTTACAAACAACTTATAATAATTTCCGTGATTCATACATCGTTCGCCACAACGTGAAATCATGAATCATCCGAGAAAAGATTTTAGTCTGTTTTTATCACAAGAAAGCAAAACAATAAAATAAAATAAACAGAACACTGAACGCTGTTGAGCTATTGTGGAAACTTTAAGCGGCCACGTCATCATTAAATTCAGTACTGAGGTTACAAAGAAAACAATATTTATCCGTCAGCTGTTCTCAGCTTATCCCAGTGATGATAACCGAAACCCATAAAAACAGAAAATTCCTCTTATGAACATTTTCATTTCTACATCATTTTCTCTCCTTAATTATTTAATGTCCCCCGTATACAGGGATAAAAATATCTTGTAAACAGAAAACGGAAATGTATCTTATAGCTTGCAGGATTAATGATCCAGAAAAAGTCACACATTGTAAAACTACTGCACAGTATTAGGAACAGTTATTAAAAAGTTCAAAAGTAAGGGCATTATGTCTGAGATTAACACCTCTGATAATAACATTAAAACAATTTGGAATATTGTTAGAAGGGAAACAGGGCAATCGAGAGCTTGTTCAGATAAGTAGGATCCTCTGCCACTTATGCAGTGGCTCACGAAAACAGGACATTTTTCCAGATAGACTGAAATGTGCTATTCTTAAGCCATTGCATAAAAAGGGGGTATGTCTGATGCTAACAACTACCTACCAATCTCACTTGTGACGCCTTTATACAAATTTCTTGAAAAAACAATATATTCGAGAGTAGCTTCACATATTGAGAAAAACGAAGTACTAACAAAGTCTCAGTTTGGTTTTCAGAAAGGCTTTTGAACAGAAAATGCTGTATGTGCTGTCACCGGTCAAATATTAAATACTCCGAATAACTGAACATTATCCATTGGGATATTTTGTGATCTCTCAAAGGCTTTTGAGTGTGTGACACATGAATTCTTATAGATAAGCTTAAGTGTTGAGGTATGAGTGGGGCAGTGCACAAATGGTTTAATTCATATTGAACTGGAAGAGTGCAAAAATTTGAAATTAACAGTACAGATAGTCTGCAAATATCAGCAGAGTCATCTAACTGGGGAGGTATCAAGAATGGTGTCCGACTGGTTTCAGACTCGGGTCACTTACTGTTCTAATATGTATTAATGACTTGCCACCCTGTATTCATGAAGATGCAAAGATAGTTCTTTTTGCTGATGATACAGTTACAGCAATCAATAAGCTGAGGAAATTGTAAACCATGTCTTTCACAAAATTATTAAGTGACTCTCTGCAAATGGACTCTTACTAAATTTTGAGAAACCACGGCATATACAATTCTGTACAGTAAATGGCATAACATCACTCATGAATAAAGACTTAGAACAGAAGTATGTTGCTAAGGCAGAATATTAAAAATTTCTGTCTGTATGCATTGATGGTAAATTGAGTCAGAAATAACATATTGATGATCTGCAGAAGTGGTTAGGTTCAGCTACTCATATTATAAGGGTTATTGCAAATTTTGGTGATGAGCATATCTTAAAATTAGCCTACTACGCCTGTTTTCATTCACTGCTTTCATGTGGCATGATATTTTGCGGTGATTCGTCATTAAGAGAAAAACTATTCATTGCAGAAAAGCGTATAGCTACAATAATAACTGGAGCCCACCCAAGATCACCTTGCAGACGTTTATTTAAGGAACTCGTGATATTCACAGTAACTTCACATACACGGCTAGCACACTAGAAGAAAGGTTGATCCTCATTATTATGAGCTAAATCTGACTTTGGCACAGAAAAGGGAGAACTATGCTCAAACAAAAATATTTTATCGTTTGCGAAAAAGCATTAAAAAGTCTGACAGGTAGCCAACCGACATTTAAAAACAAATTAAAAGAATTTCTGAATGACAACTCCTTTACTGAATAGATGAATTTTTAGATATGAAGTAGTAACTGTAATATATATATATATATATATATATATATATATATATATATATATATATATATATATGTGTGTGTGTGTGTGTGTGTGTGTGTGTGTGTGTGTGTGTGTGTGTGTGTGATACATCACTAATCATAAACTTTTTTGGCCACTATTATAATCAAATCAAAAACTATGTATGAAGTCCTTTTAAATGATGCCATGATGACGAGATACGCCCAAAACACGTAACCAGACAATTTTTAACCGAAAGTAGACAGTCATTATTAGGTACCGAATAAAACAATAAAAAAAGACGTGCTCATTATCAACTACTTTAAGCTGGGACTGAGGTTTGCCGATGCCGTTCACGGGTTGTTGAGGAACTTAAGTAATAATATGGTTTCTGACGCACACCATTAACCAATCATGATGATTTTAGGTACTAAACCTACAGCTCCTGGATAGTTTGTACACATTATAGCATCTTGTGTCCATCTATACCTGGCATTCGTATCCCCAGATGTTGCTGTGGGTTTGCAGTGTATAAACGCCACTCCAGGCCACCTTTTTTAAATGTGTTATTGTGTACGGACTAGCTGGCATTGAGCCCTCCATTAGAATGAGATAGTTTATTTTCTTATTAACACTTTAAGCAGCAGTCTATTCAAACATGCAGTCTTCAGTAACTCTCATGTGAATATTCTGATAACCTAGAGACTAAAAAAGAGATAAAATAGCAGCAGCTACGAAGAGGAAGGCCATTCACTTAATTTCCCCTGCTCTTCATTTCTAATGTTTGTCTTCAGTTACACACATTTGCTTGAGGCTATCGTATTTCAGGTATGAGTCAATTTGCGGGCCGTTTCCACTGCACCCCTTAAGCCAAGCTTTACTCCTGGCTTACTAGCGCATTCAAGAAACACATCGGTTGTGGAAATATATTCCTTCCTGATGCGAGGATTATCGGCACTAGGCAGTACTGTAGGTTAAGTCTGGAAATCCTTTGATTGTCGAGATATTTTTTGGCGTGATACAGAATTATCCATAAATTGAAGGTGCAAGGCGGGATAAGGCCGGAAAGAGATTATTGACGTCCTTCACTTCTCTTCCCTTCCTGCACTGCCCTATCCTGCCCTCCCCTTCCCTCCTCCCCCCCATACTCTCAAATGGTTGAAATGGCTCTGAGCACTATGGGACTTAACATCTCAGGTCATCTAAAACTTAGAACTACTTAAACCTAACTAACCTAACGACAACACATACATCCATGCCCGAACCTGCGACCGTAGCAGTCCCGCGGTTCCGGACAAAAGCGCCTAGAACCGCATGGCCACCTCGGCCGGCATCCCATCCCCTCCCCCTCCCCTCCCCTCCCTCTTCAATTTACATATAGTGCATCGTGGCTGTGGATTCCGCTTGGCCGGCCGGAGTGGCCGAGCGGTTAAAGGCGCTACAGTCTGGAACCGCACAACCGCTACGGTCGCAGGTTCGAATCCTGCTTCGGGCATGGATGTGAGTGATGTCCTTAGGTTAGTTAGGTTTAAGTAGTTCTAAGTTCTAGGGGACTTATGACAACAGCAGTTGAGTCCCATAGTGCTCAGAGCCATTTGAACCATTTTTTTGATTCCGCGTGGTGTCTGTTTTTTCGGACATCTCCGTAAGTACGGACGCCTTCATATAATTTATTCGCCTAGATGGACAATAAATCCAGCTTATTCAGTGCGGATGTACAAGTACGTCCGACTTCCCACATGAATCTCAGAGTAGCGAGCTCCGAAGTAATAGGCAGTGGCTGCGGAAAGTTGGCGCTCGGCGGGAATGTGGGTCGGCCGTGAAGCATGCTGTAATTGTCCGCATAGTAATACCGTGTCCCGCATGGCGCAGGTTAATGCACCTACCTAGAAAACAGGAGATCCTACGTTCGAATAGTTACGTTTCAGCCGCGTTAGCGAGTGGACGTTGTTAACTGCTGCGCTGCGCTTCCGTGTTTACATCGCTGTACTTGCGCTTCGCCGAGGGCAGTCCATCCGTTAATCTCCGTATTCGTTCATATTCCAAGTGATCAGATCGCTCTTTCTAGTCTTGCTGCTGCAAATTGGAATTTTGGTCTTTTAACCGAAATTTCGTCGCTAGTTTAACCATGGCTATAAACCTCAGGAAGAATACTCTGGTATTTGCTTTTGACAAAGAATTCCGTCCTGTTCAGCCGACATCCCTGGAAACAGGTAACTGGATTACACAGGTAATGGGTCTCAATTCTGAAACCGTCCATACCTGGCAATTGGATCAGGAAAAATACTGTGTTTTTGTCAAGTTATTCAGTGCTGCGACTGTTGATAAAGTGTTACGAAAGTGGAGCTATCAAGTAGAAATGGTTATAAAAGTAAGGTTTCCTTCTGTAGAGCTGACATTAATTACAAAACCGTTCGTGTCTTGAATCTGCCCATTGAAACTGAAAATGATAAGATTAAGGAAGCTCTTTCAAACTACGAGGACTTTAAATCAGTTGCAAATGAAAGATGGTCGCTTCGCTTTAAACTTCAATGTTTCAACGGGGTCCGCTTAACTGAACCCTGAAACACAGGAAACTAAATTAGTACATCAAAACAACTACATATTGACAGCGCAATGACGCAATCCCATTCTGTCACCACTCAAAACAAAATAAAATTACGTCCGGTTTGAGATCATCGGCAATTAAGGACTGATATTGCCTGTTACAAGAAGTTCTAATGTCGGATTTAGTAAGTCCCTGTTATGCCAGTTACATAAATGTGTCTCAGGAAACAAGTGTTGGAACAGCTGTTTTGGTGAGGGAAGGAATTACAGTAAATGAGTTGGAACGACAGGAATCCGAAAGGGGAATAGGACTAAATATCTATGATGTGACTATCATCAACTTGTATGCCCCTTCAGGAAGTTCTCACAGAGCTGACAGGGCACGTTTCTTCAAAGATTAACTGATATACTTGTTAACAAAAAATCCAAGACAGTCATTACTCGGAGGTGATTTTAATTGTGTTTTAAACCAAAAAGATCAGTTACCTAATTTTAATTTCTCAAGTGAACTAAAACAACTAGTTACTGGTTTTGAATTAAAGGATATATGGGAAATCAAATACTTCTCCATTGTTGAGTTCACTCATCTCACGGCAACATCTTGTAGTAGGATTGATAGATTATATATTTCTATAAATCGTGAAACTTCCGTGACAAAAGTAGAAACCATTCCTACGCACTTTTCAGACCATTCAAGTGTCTTAGCTTGCATAAATCTAACAAGACAGCGAGTTCGCCCATTCAAGAATCAGTGGAATTGGAACATTTCCTTGTTGGTAAATCATGATTTAGAAGACCTGATTAAAGAAGCATGGGCAATATGCCTGCGTGCTCGTAGTAGATATGTCACTGCAGTCGACTGATGGGCTAAAATGGCGAAGCGAAGGTTGCGGGCGGTTCTTCTTCAATACAGTGTCCAGAGCGCAAGAAAAATGAAATGCACTATAGAACATTACTGTTCAATTTTGAGAGATCTGTATGATGTCGGTGTCAGAAGACGATACTAATTCCCAGTATCATTCAGTGAAGCATAAGGAAAACGGAAGAAGGACTTTTATAGATGAAATTCGAACAAAAAAACGGTACGATTCTCAGAACCCAGCAGAATATGATGGAAGAGATTTATCGCTATTAATGCGAGCTATATTCTGTAAATCAAAGTAGTAATGCTCCCTTGGAAGAATTCCATGACATCCTAGCCCCACAGCTGACAAAAGGTGACATCGGAAATTTTCTCGAGGTAGTCAGAGAAAAAGACGTGTATCAGACTCTGTGCGCCTCACCACCAAAAAATTTCCCAGGACCTGATGGTCTGCCAGCAGAGTTTTGCATCCGTTACTGGCCAATAATGGGTGCGAAAATCACGGACATCGTAAATGAAGTTATTCTGGGTAAAATTATTCCGGCTTGGTTTAAGGAGAGTAAAATTGTTATTGTGCCAAAAAATAATGGGAACAAAGATTTAAATAATTTTCGTCCAATTTCAGTGCTGAATTCTGATTATAAATTAATAGATATAATAGTAGACAAGAGAATTTCATGCCTTACAGATAAAATTATTAGTCAATGTCAGAGCTGCGCGTAAGGCAGAACCATTTTTCAAAATCTAGCAGAATTCAGGTATATCAATTCAATAACTTCTGTAACAAACATAAAGTGTGCTTTTTTCTTTTGGTTTTTATAAAGCCTTCGATGTAGTAAATCATAAATATCTTCTACAGACGTAGAAGAAAATACGTTTCAATGATAGGGTCATACAGTTGATAAAGAACATAGCAACTGAAATAAATGCAAAAAAAGCGCTGAATTGTCAAC
The DNA here is from genome assembly GCF_023864345.2 of Schistocerca serialis cubense. Lineage (NCBI taxonomy): Eukaryota > Metazoa > Arthropoda > Insecta > Orthoptera > Acrididae > Schistocerca > Schistocerca serialis. The sequence goes on along the minus strand of NC_064640.1, from coordinate 658,422,368 downwards.
AATCCAGGCGGGTGCAAATAAAACGAGGTGTTCCTCAAGCAAGTCCTCTGCCCACGTCGCTCATCGCCATTTCACCGGAACCTTTCCTCCGACATGTCCATGCTGGATTAAAAGGCTTATTTTTATCAGGAAATAAAACAATTATAAGAGCCTATTCTGACGATGTAGGTGTTATTATAAGGAATAGAGAAGAGGTAACGACCTTAGCAACAGTGATTGTTACTACCGTAGACCGTCTGGAGCCAACGCAAACGAAAAAAAAGGAAGATGTTACATCTCAGAGGTTTTGATAATATCATCGTCGAGTGAGCAAAATTAGTTCGACAACATAAAACACTTGGGATCATCCTGACAGCATGCCCCATGAAAATGACGGCTTTAAACTGGAAAGTTGCAGCAGATAAAGTGCAAGAAGCCATTACAGAGATTTAACTCGATATATGAACCAAGTTCAAAGAACAAAGTATATCAACTCATACATCCTTGCTAAAGCTTATTATACTGCCCAACAGTTTCCAGTACCGAGAATGATATCGAGGAGAATAATGTCCAAAATCACAAACTTCTTGTGGAAAGATGAAGTGTTCAGAGTACCGCTAAAGTAGACACTTTATATCCTAAAAATGGTGGACTAGGATTAACTGATATAATGGGTAAAGCCTCTGCACTTTTTATCAAATGGCAAGTTAATTTAATAAGGGGCTCGCGAGAAAGCATAACCAGCCAACAGTCATTAAACCTCGAAGCCTGGTTCCCTCGATTGACGTGCAGAATATCAACAGTTATTTACGGCATGTGAGGGTTTTCTATGTTGAGATCAGTTATGTAATTGCCAAAATCAGACAGTCACGACACTTAACATCGAAAGCCATAATACGGGAACAACAGAAAAGCGAAGGAAGGAACAAAATAGAACGACAGTTCCCAAACATCGATTAGACTGAGATTTGGAAAAACATTAGTTCTAATGTTCTCACGTCTAATATAAAAACGTCATAGTAGAAGACAGTTAGAACATGGAACCAATGAAAGACTGTACGCAATCGGACTCTGTGAAACAAATTTATGTCAACAATGCCATCAAGATGACACAATAATTCATAGATACGCTTGCAGCGGTCACATGAATAGTTGGAAGTGGATCCGAGAGCAAATAGCTCTGATTACAACGACATCCCCTGAGAGTATAACGCTGTCATTGATACACAGGCCTGAAGAACGCTGTTTCCCAGAGGCAAATAATAACGCTGTGTACTCGTTGCTGAGTAATTTTGTTAAATACGTCATTAACAAACTAGGATCCGACGGCACCATAGAAATCAAGGTACACATGCTGTGTGAATACCACAAAATTGGAAGGTATTTGAATCACTAGAAAAAGTTTGGTAATATGTTAAAAATTACATTTGAAAGAATGAGCACTGGTTAATATAGAAAAAGAAGACTGTGTTGACGGTGATGAATTGTAGGTACCTTAAGGATATTATTTAAATTTTTACTGTAAATTTTTGAAGTGTGCTTTTTCTACTTCAGAAAGTAGTTTATGAAATTTTATAAGCTAATGTACAGAACTTAAGTGACAGTCAGATTATATGTTTAATAGTGTCAAAACACAAAACATTAAAGCTGCGTTATTTACTATAGTATAAATATGAAAATTGACAGTTTTTATGGAAATTTCTTTATCAGTAGGTTAAAACCATAAGACTGTACGTGATACAATGTAATATTCAATGGCTGGCAAATTGCCCTGTTCATTTTTGCACTGCGATGTGTAAGTCAGTTTTCCAGTGAAAGATCTGTTATATAGGTCTGATCACTTCAGATAATTAACATTCCATTAATGTCCATAAAATTTAGTTGGAAGGCTAGTCAACTTTATAACATCTCTTTTTCGCAATTATCAAGTATTTAGGAGATTGTCTAATATGATTACTAAATTGTTTTTATGTGCGATGGGCATAAATCTTCCATATTCTGTATTCGTTTTGGTAACTTCCATACAATTGTATGTAACGCTCATGGGTAGTCTGTCTGAGCTGAGGAGGTTAATTATCAGTTTCTTCCCTTAACCTGTCTTTCTCGGAGACAAGACCCTTGTGTACAGGAATGTATTAAAAATTATTCCAAATTCTTTCTGATATCCTTCATAAAGTGCTATTTATGCTTATATAAAGATTCGAGCTGCTGTAATTCAAAGTGCAGCTTTTTATTTATTCATGCCTGAAAAAGTTTGAATCTCTTTAAACAGCTTTTCTTGATGTTAAAATTAATTATTTCCGGTAATTTAGTCAGTAACACAATCTTATGTTGTATTTCTTTAAAATCATAATAATTGTGATGATCAAACTGTTTTTGTTTAAATCTTTTCATGTATAGTATGTGTGCATGATTAGTACATGTACTGAACATGTATTTGGAATGTGTAACATTGTTCCTTAAATAAATGTTTAAAAATAAAAAAAAATTGGTCCGTTACATATTTCCACTCGTCGCCTCTGATTCTACGTAATCTCCCGCTGCAGCTGACATCAATAATCCCTTTCCTTTCCTTTCCTTTCTCCACCCTCCACTCTCAATTTACATATAATGTATCACGGCTGCGGATTCCGCGTGTTGTCTGTTCTTTCAGGCATTGAGAGCAGACACCCCACATTCATACAACAGAAATATCCTGCCAAATTCACTTCATATAGTCTTGGCAATTTTCACTTAAATTTCCACTTACGGTGTGTCATCTAAGTATCAAATATATGTCTTTCGTTCAGGAAGGTAATTCCACACAGAAACTAAAACTAATTTCGTCTTCTTGACGAAGTACCTGTCTAGCAGCCACAAGTGCAATGATTGAGCAATGCCCGTTGCAATTGGTCGCTAAGTCAGTGTAAACGTAGCCACACTGCGACGTTGTAGTTGCATTGATTCTAGAGTCTTATCTCACAGGAAAGTAATGATTTACATCTTATATGTTAGAACTACAGCCGTTCGGCTTCCTGAATGTGGCAAATAATTCACGTTAAAATAATAGTACAAGAGACAAGAAAGCTATTCTGGGACTGAATTTCTTCGACAGCACTCACTCCATACATTGAACAGATGTACGTGCGTCCTGACTTCACCCTTCTATTAAGTCGAAAATCGCCATGAACCTATACACGAACATCGTTTTCCCAGATAAATTTTCCTCGCAATGATAGATTACATACTAGTATTTCTCTCTTCACATGCTGCGAGAATACTGATTACAATGTTATTGTTAACCATGGTGTACACACAGTTCATAGAAAATATTTCGCACTGTAAACCAAACTATAATATTATATAATATTTTCCTAGGCAATGTGAACATAAAAATGTCAATTATAGACCATAAACTCAAAGCGCGATTCGTCACGATATCCTGCGCTGAAGCAAAGGGATGAGGGAGAGTCACGAGGCTAATGATAGGTTATTCAATTTGAGCCGGTCATTCCGGAGCCTGTCATCTGAGGAATGCACTAGCATTTTGTCCCTAATTAATGATTCAGCATATAGCTGATGGAGAGTGGTATTGGAGCAGTGAAAACGGCAAGTCCTTGCAGTTGTGCCATGCACTCCCGGTATGACTGACCTTTTCGTTTGTGAAAACTACAGATATTGTGCCTGGTCGCTGCCACATATACTTTTGAATCGAATTAGTGCAACATAAGTTAAACTATGAGGCTCTACTTCATGATTTAACTAATGCAAGAGGCGACAGATATCAGCCACGGCATTGGACAACATAGAAGTGAGCTCTCAGTTACACCTGAAATCCCATAGGCAATGTAATGCTGTTCTGAGCTTTCCGTCTTTCTGTCACACCAGGAACGGCTTTGGCTACACCTGGAAGCTTTTCACGTTGGAGACCTTGCGAGACAGTCGGCTGAACACCTCAGGTTACATGGTCCAGCTGCCATTACCTCCTAAATCAAGTCTTGTACCAGTTTTATGTTTTGCAATATCAATAACACTTGAGCAGTTACGTCCATATTGAACGTGAACATACAAAAACGGAAACATTATAGAAGCACACCACGTGTCTGGGCAAAATAAAATACGCAAAAACAGTATATACCTGTGGCACAGTGCAACAGCTGAGAGTAAATTCTCAGGGCAATGGGTCGCGCTGGGATCAGTGTACAAGAAACTAAGACTCAGATAGACAATGAACAACAGATTTCTTACTAAAGACATAAATTCGCTCTTCTGCCCTTTGTGGTACAAATTCACTTGCTAACCAAAAATAATTTATCAATAGGAGTCTCTGCGTTACTAAACACTTCTGGAAGCTTATGTCAAAGTTTAACTATTCACCTAGAATGGCTGAGTCATAAACTACCTGACTGAGTCCAGTGGACTATGTGCCCTGAGATAGCACACGACATACAATATCCTTAGCTAATTTCTCCCAAACTCTGGTTGAGATTTTCCTCAATTCGCTTACAACAGAAACTCTTGCGTGATTCAAACCCGAGGGTTACACTCATTTCGGATCCCCGCTGCATAAGCTCTTGTTACCACCATGGGTCTTACAACATTTTACTGAACTGCAGAAGACGCACTGTTCTTTGTAGACAAGTTGAGCAGTCCTCATTCTCACAACAACAAACCAGACAGTCTCACTGATGGTGTTGTGATTGGCACCTCCAAACATGATAGCTCCTTTCTTCCATTTTGTCACGTATCTAAGCCGACACATCATCCTACGCTGATTCAATACAACCTACTCTTTCCTATACACCACATCACTGCCATGATGTATGTCGGTCGTGGAATGTCACATGATCTCCTGGTACAAGTTCTCCACATTTCGCTGGCTCTCCTTGCTTTGTTTTATTATTCGCGTAACAACTAATATATGAGTTAAATATGTTGCTACGAAAAGAGCCCCGAAATACTTTTTAGGGATGCTGTGTTGTGACTTTCTTTGGATCATTAAATTTCAACAAAACAAAATATATTATGTTCTTATTATTCTGGATCTGGCTTTCTATTAAAGGAACATTTTTTCGTTACTGTAACTCTCCATAAAGTTCAACATATCTTCCTTATTTTACAGTTACTGAAAAGGTTAATGAAAATTACTTCGTTATCAATAATTATGTTACAGTACGCAATGATTGTTCAACATCAAATTTTTGCAGTGGTTTTTTGTTAACAGTAAAACACCAATAAGTATCATAGAAAAAGATGTTTCTACTATAATGTTTGCCAGACCAGAACCACGCACAGCAGAATTTCTTTTATGTTATGAAGGTAAATTATCTTTTTGCATTGTTAATAATATATTATCAGCAGCCCGCGTCCACCTGTGAAACAAATCATAAAATCTGCTTCCCTGCCCTGGAATTCCGAAAGCTGAAATAAATAATTTTAGTTCACTATTACCTGTCCGCTTCTTTGCGGTATTATTGGTTTCATTTAATGGAGTTTGAATGCGCCGCGGCAGCGGCTCGTTCGTTCGTAGCGCAGCTCTGCACCACGAATAATATTTAAATAGCCGAAAACGTTTTAAAAGGATGGGATAAAATACCAGGCTAGCTTATTACAAATCATAATGCAAGTTTTCACTACGTAATTCTATTCTAAACATTTAGACAGATTAAATTATTACACACCTTTACAATGAGTATCTAATGGCGTACGTCTCTCAATCTTGATAAAAGAATGCTACGCAAGCGTACAATATAACGTCACAGGCTCTTCCAACTCACGTAACTCCAAGAAGACGACAGAGAAATTAATGTTCGGTCACTACTATTTAGACTTGTCACATATTCTCATCTTTGTTTGATATTTAATAATTATCGTCTGTGGCGGTTTCAGTACTCGCCGACACAGATATTATCTTTAAAAAAATCGGTACATAATTCTATACAAGAACAAATCATGACACACAATGCTTTCTCTTTATTACATAAAGTTCACACAATCGTTGTCCACGCAATCACAATCATCCAGTTCAATTATTCTTTTCTCCTTTTTTTACCACATATAATATGTGTTTTGCTAAGAGACGTTACACACGATATACAATGCTTCATCGTAATCAGAGCGCTCTTCTAAGTTGGAGACTAATGTTTCATCCCGTGAGCTTACTAGCCATGAAAATATCTTCCATGCCAGGAATTGTAGAGCCTATCTGCAAGTCGGGTGTCACTGCAAATGCAAAGGCATTTGTTATCAATCTAGGGTAAGAAGACCACTGAGACGGAACTAACTTAGAAAAAAGGGAAAACATAGATACCGTGTCAAACCATTTTAGTGTACGAAAATGTTGATCACTGTGGCAGTCCTCCGAATGTAATCCAGTGTCTTAATCACAGTGCCGTCTCACTCACTCTGCCACAGAATTTGTTATAGTGGAATGTCAGTAACTCATCGTTTAATTGGTTTTTTTTTCGACTTGTGCGCTGACCGAGGTACAGTCGAAGTTAAGTCAAATAACTCATATCAGTTAATTAATAAAAATTTTGGCTCAGCATGGAAGGAAATTCTACATTGAAACTAATGGCTAGTACGATGTTATGCCAAATTTTAAAGCGTGGAAGGAAACCATAACGTGACTGAGGCGTAATGCGTTACAAATGTAACTCCAGAAGACTACCTTTTGGAATACACGTGTGTAACAGACATTCCTTCCATCTTAAGTGTTGGAAATAGGATCCGTCATTTTCCAAGCAGTCTGTTTACAACATTAATTTGTTATTTCTAGAATTAGACATTTTCTCTGGGAGATCAGGCAGTATAGCTACATTTTGTATTCTGACGTCCATCGACCGATAAATCACCCACTAGAACTATCATTTGTTTACTTAGCTCAGAAGAGCAGAAATTGATAGCAAACGAGACAGTTTATTTGGATTTGCCACTCATATCGCACTTTCTAAAGGGAAGTGTACTGCAGAAGTTGTGGGTCCTGTTATAGAAAATGTATCAAAAATAAGAAATTTTTTAATTAGCGTAGTCTAAATACCCTCTGAACTCGAACAGCATTGCAGAGGCTCTCCATTTGTATTGAAACAGTACTTCAACATCGAACGAAATGGATGATCCTGTCTTAACCTCATGCACAGGTGATTTAATCAAATGAAATTATATGGCTCGAGAGACCTTTTCGGGTCTCAAACATCTATGATGAATATATGCAGACTGAAGCGGCGAATGAATTTTTTTTACCAAGATCTGGATATAAATCCAGGTCGCCTTCTCACTAGGCAAATTTGCTAACCACTATGCCACCCTGGCACAGTGGCTGTGCACAACTTCATGGACTACTCTACCACGTGTTCCACCTCAGTCAGAATTCCCTTTCACACCTCAGCAGAGCTGCATCAGTTTACATGAATGGGAAGTTGGAATGAAGAGGAAGGTGAGCGAGGATAGTGCCTGCAGTTACGCAAAGCCAAACTGCCACGGTGGCGTAGTGGTTACCGCACCTGTCGAGTGCTCAGGAGACCAGAGTTTGAAACCAGGTCTTGGTAGAAATTTGCATTTGCGTTTCAGTCTGCATATACAGGGTGTTACAAAAAGGTACGGCCAAACTTTCAGGAAACATTCCTCACACACAAATAAAGAAAAGATGTTATGTGAACATGCGTCCGGAAACGCTTGCATATACAGGGTGTTACAAAAAGGTACGGCCAAACTTTCAGGAAACATTCCTCACACACAAATAAAGAAAAGATGTTATGTGGACATGCGTCCGGAAACGCTTAATTTCCATGTTAGAGCTCATTTTAGTTTCGTCCACCTACGCTCAATGGAGCACGGTATCATGATTTCATACGGGATACTCTACCTGTGCTGCTAGAACATGTGCCTTTACAAGTACGACACAACATGTGGTTCATGCACGATGGAGCTCCTGCATATTTCAGTTGAAGTGTTCGTACGCTTCTCAACAACAGATTCGTTGACCGATGGATTGGTAGAGGCGGACCAGTTACATGGCCTCCACGCTCTCCTGACCTCAACCCTCTTGACTTTCATTTATGGGGACATTTGAAAGCTCTTGTCCACGCAACCCCTGTAACAAATGTAGAGACTCTTCGTGCTCGTATTGTGGACGGTTGTGATACAATACGCCATTCTCCAGGGCTTCATCAGCGCATCAGGGATTCCATGCGACGGAGGGTGGATGCATGTATCGTCGCTAACGGAGGACATTTTGAACATTTCCTGTAACAAAGTTTTTGAAGTCACGCTGGTACGTTCTGTTGCTGTGTGTTTCCATTCCATGATTAATGTGATTTGAAGAGAAGTAATAAAATGAGCTCTAACATGGAAAGTAAACGTTTCCGGACACATGTCCACATAACATATTTTCTTTCTCTGTGTGTGAGGAATGTTTCCTGAAAGTTTGGCCGTACCTTTTTATAACACCCTGTATACATGACAAATGCCTAACCATATCGTTTCATTAGACTAGTCAAAATCAGTAGGATTCAAATATGTGGACCTTACTAGTCCAAGCTGACTAACTTTCGTTGCGAGAAAATTTTCCACTACAGGTGCTCGACAGAACAGACCATTATTGCCTATGAATAAAACGAAAATGGTCCCTCTGAGTAATGGACACCCTTCTGTGCAATGCGTGGTCTTATTTATATAGTCTACCTTTTGGAGGACTTGTGTGGAACTGGTTTCAGGGTACCCCTAAGTTTGGCTAGCTTACTGCAGACAGACAAAGGACTTCATCCGACACAATCTCTTGAGTCAGCTCGAGACGAGCTTAGGCGCGTTAGAGACGAACAAAGCAGTAGTATTAGTATTAGTATTGTACGACTGCGTCGTGAGCAGCCAGACGCGAGGCTCCACCGAAAGCGTAAGCGATCTAGATGGCGACGTGACGAAACACAATAGCGACGAGAAATCGCGTATTGTGAGCAGGCGCGGGATGATGTAATGAAATAATTGAGCGGCTGGCGCGGCCGCGGCTATTATTGTAGCGTGCTGTAGCAGCAGCAGCAGCAGCAGCGGCCGCCGGCGGCCAACTTTCACGCAGCAGCACGGAAGTGCCCGCCGCAGCCGCTGCCGCCGCCACTCGAAATTCGGCAGCATCGGCAATCCGTGTCAAGGGTTCCCTCCGACCGTGGCCTGCAGCCGATGCACCTCCCCGCCGTGAGCACCGGGAATCGAACCGGCGATTTCGAGACCACTCCTCCACTTCTCTTCTCTCCCAGCTCTGGGTGTCACGTATTCTACCAAACAAGTTTTGTCGTTCGATCCTGCCGGTTGGCACGTCTTTGCCTAACGGTAGGTTTGTGGCGGTCGATGAGCTGAGTGTCGAGCATCGCTGTGAGGACGGCGGTGGCAGCCAGGACGGTTGTTCATGGGGAACTGCGGAGCGGCAAAGAGCAAGTGCGGGCTGTGTGTGGGGCAAGATGTAACGGAACGTGTGTATAACAAGTGGGGCTACGGCAATAGGTGTTCTGTAAATGACGTGGACGTTTGCAGTGATTACTGTGGTTAAGGCTGAGGAAACTTAGAATCACTTCCCTCACAGAGGAACGGGAATGTGCCTTGCAAGGAAATTATGGTATGTTACTTTTAATGTAACTTGATAGGTGGCAGTAGCTTCCTGTTATGTAATACGGATGGGTTGAGTCAATGGACTGTTATGTGGTAGGCCTTCTGAGTAATTCCGTACTGAATGGAAGTTGCTGTTCTGTATTGACATTATCCACTAATTGTTGTCGCTGTGTTTTGCCGCAAACTCTTGTGCGGTATAGCTGGTCTTGGCCTTATGTCCACCTAAGCATTACAGAACTCATATAATTGAATGCAGGTTACTGGTGGTTGTCTGCGTATCGGGTTAGTGCGTATACTATGGTAGCGAGTAGGAAGTCCACAGTACGGTGATGTGGAGACTGGGTTTTAGTGCATTTTTGGTATCATATCGTTCTCACCTAACTGTGGAGTGATAACCGTGTTATCGGACCTAACGTGGATTTTTCTGTATCTTGCTGGGCAGCAGAAGCTATGTTGTGTAGTATCTCTGTTTCGGACGAACCTCAGATATGGTAACTAGCAATTATTGTGTGGACAGTAAACAGAAATACCCCTGCAAGTACCGGCGGTTAGATGAATGGAAATATACCAAGCTGGTGACAAAAGACGCTGCTACATGATCCATTTCGCCGATGGATGAAAGTTAGGTAAATGTTTTTTGTCTTTTTCTCCTACATTAATATGCCTTTACATTTATTAATGAGTGAATTAGATTGTGGTTTTGGATTATAGTAATGCTATTGTCGGTTTCATATTTAAGTAATGCTGTTACTGGTATTAGCCAACGGCCTTGCCCCAGTCAGATCACCGAAGTTAAGCGCTGGCGTGCTGAGCTAGCACATGGATGGGTGACCATCTGGTCTGCCGAGCGCTGTTGGCAAGAGGGGTGCACTCAGCCCTTCTGAGGCTAACTGAGGAGCTACTTGACTGAGAAGTACCGGGTCCGGTCTCGGGAACTGACATATGGCTGGGAGAGCGACGTACTGACCACATGCCCCTCCATATCTCCATCCAGCGACGCCTATGGGCTGAAGATGACACGGCGGCTGGTCGGTACCGTTGGGACTTCATGGCCTGTTCGGGAGGAGTTTAGTTTTAGTTTAGTTACTGGTATTAAGTGAAAATTTTTGGATAAGGCTGCAGGGGGCCCTCTGTAGAAAACCGATGTTTGGACGTAGAACAACTGGGAGTACATGAAAGGTTCACATTAAAATCTGCGTTGGAATAATTCTGAGCTAGTCTCGTTTTCGGGTCGTAAATATCTTGTTAGTACTACGGGGTTTTTATTATCGTTATGAAATGTGGAATAAATTATATGTTTGGCAGTAAATGATAGAGAACCCGTGTGGTGTTTGCTTCGAATTAAAGTGGAGCTGAAGCATCATAGACTTTAATGTCTTTCGGCAACGGCTTGTTGCCCGTAATCTAAAGGCATTATGTTTCCTATGAATATTGCGTTATGAGTTTTTTGGTAAAATACCAGATAAATGTAATAACATTATTAATGTTTTAATAAATGTCACTCTCCACTCATTTTCTGAGTTAAATGTGAGCAGTTAAAGTTCTACGGAACAACTCCATCTAAAATAGTATGGAGTAAATAAAATAGTTTTCCAATTATTTAATGTGTGAAGATGGAACGTTTAAAATTAGGCCTATTGTAAAAAAAATGAAGCATGCAAGGAGGAAATGCCATAATGGGAGGAATAATCTAACATGTAGCCAACTAGTATAGACGGTATCATCATATTACATATACAGGGTCTCTCTCCCAACAGTCGTCAGACAGATTTTCTCTGGTGTTTCAGCAGATAATTTGCAATTTACTTTTTTGCGCTGTGTGGCCCGAGTCAGCCAAAACAAATATTGCTCATCAATTATTTCATGCGGCGCTCAGTATCGACGGAAAGCGTAGGCTTGTTTCCCGTTCCAAAGACATCAATTTTTAAGCGGAATTTTACGTACCCATTCGGTAGAGCAGTCCCAGATTAGTCTATTGTGATACTCTTTTTATCGATTTGTATTAACAGTGACAGTAAAAAACGAGGGATAACCGATACTCCAGCAGCGAAAACACCGCCTTGGTTCGAGCTGACTGCTGTCGCCAAGCATGCAGCGCTGCTAAGTCGTTGCCGGATTATCATTTATTCTTCCTGTTTTACAATCCCTGTTAATACATGTCGATAAAATTAATATCGGACTAGACTATTTTTGGGAGAAGTTTGTGGAGTGGGCACGTAAAATTTCAATTTAAAAATAATTTTGTTGGCAGTGGGAAACAAACCGACGCTTTCTGTTGGCAAAGGACCTTGCTTAAAAGACACGACTAGCGGGAATTGTTTGACCTGGCTCCATCTACACAACGCAAAAGCTAAATGGCAAATATCTCCTGAAACATCAGAGAAAATCCGCCTGACGACTCCTAAGAGAGACACCAGGTGTAGAACCAAATAGTACACCTGTACACTGTAGTTCAGCACTAGCAGGTACAGAGTTCAAAGAAAACCCTGACAAAAGAGAGCCGCACAACAAGACAGGAAATTAAAATGAGAAAAAGGAAAGAGTTTTGTTGCAAATGGAGGGACGTAAGCTCTCTTCATTGTGTCAGAACTCAAGAGTAAATGTTTGTAATAAGCTACATGGCTGGTCTGTATGACAATATGACATACAATACTTAGAAAAGTACACGATTTCTGTTACGGTTTAGCTGCCCATGATACCAGAAAAACAGTGCTACGACTTTTCCATTTCCTAAATCGTAATTCCTTGTATATTTAATCAAATCCCATGTTAGATGTGTATTAAATAATTGCGTGCTAACTTTTAATTTTTTATTAAAAAAAAGACTTTTAAAGTGATATGATGAAGTATATAATAATAACAAACATACGTGTCTTTATGGCTGGATATACAGTGTGTATTTCTGTCAGCACATCTACATCTACATCGATACTCCGCAATGCACCGTATGGCGCGTGGCGGAGGGTACCCCGTACCATTGACAGTCATTTCCTTTCCTGCTTCACGTGCAAATACAGCGAGAGAAAAACGACTATCTATATACCTCCATACGAGCCATAATTTCGCGTATCTTATCTTCGTAATTCTCACGCGCCAAGTATGTTAGAGGCAGTAGAATTGTAATGCAGTCAGCTTCAAATGCCGGTTTCCTACATGGTAAATGCAGAAATACAGTTCGTTTTATACATCTGTCTTCAGAACTGTTACTTAATAAACACAAGGTTTCTAATCGGAAAGGAAACCGAGATTATTAAAATTTCCCGGAGATACCACAGCTGGTTATCAGTCTAGTTAGTGTCAGACCTCAAACTTTATCTGATCTGAAAGATAACTCCGAGTTTTGGATTATGATTGTAAAATGCCATCATAAATATGATAATAAGAATACACAGAAAATTACACTGCTGACAAAAGTCATGGGATACCTTATAATATTTCTCGGACCTCCTTTTGCTCAGCGTAGTGCGGCAATTCGACGTAGCATCGACTTAACAGGTCGCTGGAAGTCCCCTCCAGAAATATTGTGCCGTGCCACCTATATAGCTGTCCATCATTGCGGAAGGGTTACCGGTGCAGGGTTCTCTGTATCAGCTGATCTCTCGATTATGTCCCTTGAATGTTCGATGGGATTTATGTCAGGAGTTCTGCGTGGCCAAATCATTCGGTCGAATTGTCCAGAATGTTCGTCGACCAAGTCGCGAACTGTTGTGAGCCGGCCGGTGTGGCCGAGCGGTTCTAGGCGCTTCAATCTGGAACCGCGCGACCGCTACGGTCGCAGGTGCGAATCCTGCCTGGAGCATAGATGTGTGTGTTGTCCTTGGGTTAATTCAGTTTAAGTACTAAGTTCTAGGGGACTGATGACCTCAGATGTTAGGTCCCATAGTTCTCAGAGCCATTTGAACCGTTTTTGAACCGTTGTGGCTCGGTGACATGATATCGTTGTTTGGGAACCTGAAGTCCGTGAATGGCTGCAAATGAGCTGCACTCAGTTATCTGTTCAGTAGGACCAGAGGACCTAGTCAGTTGCAAGTAAATACCGCCCACACCATTATGGAGCCAAAACCAGCTTGCACAGTGCCTTTTTGGCAACTTGGGTCCGTGGCTTCGGAGGGTCTGTGCCATACTGGAACCCTACCATCAGCTCTTATCAACTGGAATCGGGACTCATCTGACCAGGCCACGGTTCCAGTCGTCTAGGGTCCAACCCATTTTCCTAACGGATTCATTAGGCGTACGTCCGACATTAATTTCTGCGGTTATTTCATCCTCTGTTGCTTGTCTGTCAGCACTGACAATTCTACGCAGATACGCTGGACTTGGTCGTTAAACGAAGGCTGTCAGCCACTACGTTGTCAATGGTGAGAGGTAATGCCTGAAATTTGATATTCACGCTACACCCTTGTCGCGGTTGATCTGGGAACATAGTATTCTCTAACGATTTCCGAAATGGCATGTCCCATGAATCTAGTTCAATCTACCATTCGTTGTTCAAAGTCCGTTAATTCCCATTGTGCGGCTATAATCACCTCGGAAACATTTTGACGTGCATCACCTGAGTACAAGCGACATCTCCGCCAATACACTTCTCTTTTATACCATGGGTACACGATACTAACGGCGTATAGGTATGTGTTTATCACTATCCCATGACGTTTGTTATCTCAGTGCAATTTTGTTCATTTGATAATCTGTTTGGTTAATTTGTTTATAGTAATAAAAGGTTCCAACTCTTCAAGGTTATCGAAATGCCTCCCATAGCCAAATATAAATTGTCATATGTATTCGTGACATTCAATTTCTGATTCTCAAATTCTCGTCTTGTATCTGACATTAAACCCTTATCTTCCTTCCTTTCAAGGAAGGAAGAGTGGCTAAAGGTATGTGTTTTAACGCACAGTTTTTATCGACGTCATTAGTGACGAACTCATTTCTTAATTGTGGATTTGGAACAGGATGTTGCACTCAACCAGTAGATCTCTAAGATGATTCGTATTCTCACTCTTAAACGCTGACTGTGAACTGAAAAACAATCCTTCAAGTATCACTGGAAATCTACATAATATCCATTAAAATATCAAACCTGAACGCGGCAGACTTGGGAGTAAGACAGATAAGAAAAATGAAAGGCATGTTTTATTGTAATCCACATAAAGTGATCCGTCTCTTGATCATGTGGTCTACTTTATACTCGAATAAATAAATAACAACCTTACGTTTAAGCACCTAACTGTCTTTAGAGGATGATCTCCAAACCATTCATCAGTATTAGTTACGTCTTTATAAGAAATACCAGATACCCTTTGAGGAAACGCTTAGTATCTGTGAGTCAGCTAACATAGGAACTCAGTCGCGGTTCGCAGAAGCCTTGCGGGCGTGTAGGCAACCTACTAAGAAGATAAAGGTGAGCGGCGAGTATGGCAGAAAGGAATCGAGCCGGTTACACAAGCGTTGCCTCACTGACCCCAGAGCCCAGAGCGCTCCGTGCGCCGGCTGGCCTTCCAGCGCTGGGGTCACGACATCCACTACATGCCAGCTCACTCACGGAGAAAACGCCACTTGGCCAGTGATACGTATTCGCTGTCATTAATCCGCTCTTTCATCACGAGACACGCAATGGTCGCAACCCAGGTATTTCACCTGTGTCATGATTAGCAGTATCCAAATTTGTTAGTCATCGGCTGCGGCAGTGTTCTTCGCAGATGGCGAGCTTTCTCTTGTTTCGGGTAATGATAAATTTACTGCGACGCCCTGTAGTTCCAAACGCCTCAGGGGAGCTGTCCAGTCAGATAAATGACATTATAAGGAGAATACATTCGTATAATCAGAAACTGCTTATTGCAGAGTACATTGTTTGTATCGCACAGGAATGATCAGTTCCGTAGTTCTAAGCACACTGTTCGATAGCAATTGAAGGCAAAAAGTACTAATACATGTTTATTCTAGACGGCCTCATATAACACCAAATTGGTTACACCACGCAAATTAGCGGACTCTGAAAGAAGAAAGGAAGAGATATTAGAATTTAACGTCCCGTCGACTTCGAAATCATTAGGGGCGGAGCCCTGAATCGGAATGCCGAAAAAATATGATAGTAAATCCACTTTGACCTTTTCAAGGAAAAGTCCCGGCATTTGCTATAAAGAATTTTAGGAAACCATGAGAAACCTAAATGTGAATTTCCGGCCTGAAATTTGGACCACCGTCCTCCCGAATGCAAGTCCATTTCACTAGTTACTGTGCGATTTCCCTCAAATCAGACTGTTATACAGACATTTGTCATCAAGATAAAAAAAAAAAAAAATTCTCACTTCGTTCACGATCCACTGGCGAAATCTAAAGACGACCGCAAAACAAAATTCAAGTTTATGGTGTAAAAACTTGTTTCCCTATGTTGATCAGTACGTAATCAGTAAGTGTCAATAGGAGCGGAAAAATCGTAGGTAAAGAACCGTGTAGACAACATAAAATCATAAATTACATACAAGAATTAGCAGTATCCGTTGAAGACAAGTCTATTCCGGCAGGGATGACTAGTTCCTCTTTATGTAGATGTTCAAGATCTTTCCTTGGCCCATCCCATAGCAAAGTGAGTAAATCATCAAGTTTTATCTTAATATAATGACAATTAGGATCATTTAACACCAATGAAATCGGCCTCGCCAGTATAAAATTTTTTTATGTCAAATTTTTTAGCCGTAGGTGGCCGTTTTCCTTTCCAGAGTGGCTAATTGCCACGCTGAGTCGCCTCTCTAGCACGTCAGGCTGCTTAAAGCGCCAATGAATAATTTTTACCTCGTACGAATCCGCCAAAGCGCGTTAAAATCTGACTATGCAGCTGCATGCACCGATTTATTCGAAGAAATTCAGATTTTTTAGATACTTTAACCCCAACAGGATTTTTACGATACGTGCGTGATCTCTGGTGTCGTCGTCAAGTGTTCGGCCTACACATTCACCGCCAGACATCAGTTAAAAGCCAGTGTTCATGCCGTTAGAGAGATGATATGTGTATATATGTCATGAATGGTCATTGATCTTAATGGATACAGACATCATCCTGGACGTAACTGCGTGATACGAAGATACAGTTGCAATTATTCCGAACGATCTCTGATTTAGACAGATAAAGACCTAAATATTTCTCTTCACTAAAGGCTATAAGCATACCCTGTATTTTGTGATTTGTAGTCACGTCCATTATCTGAAATAGCTCTAAGCACTATGAGACTTAACATTTGCGCTCATCAGTCCCTTCGACTTAGAACTACTTAAACCTAACTAACCTAGGGAAATCACGCACATCCATGCCGAGGCAGGATTCGAACCTGCGACCGTAGCAGCAGCGCGGTTCCGGACTGAAGCGCCTAGAACCGCACGGCCACAGCGGCCGGATGTCCATTATTCAAAGCCTTTGGAGGTGTTCTATGTTGGTAAAATACACTGCCTTCAAGTTACTTGAATTCGAACTGTCGTGCCATCCATACACAATGAGGTGACAAAAGTCATGGGATAGCGATATGCACAAATACAGATAGCGGTAGTATATCGTACACGAGGTATAAAAGGGCAGTGCATTGGCGGAGCTGTCATTTGTACTCTGGTGATTCATGTGAAAATGTTTCCGATGTGATTACGGCCGTACAACAGGAATTAGCAGACTTTGTACTCGGAATGCTAGATAGTTGGAGCTAGACGCATTCCATTTCGGAAATCAATAGGGAATTCAATATTCAGAGATCCACAGTGTCAAGAGCATGCCGAGAATACCAAATTTCAGGCATTGCCTCTCACCACGTGCACCGCAGTAGCCGACGGCCTTCAGATAACGACAGAGAGCAGCGGCGTTTGACGTAGAGTTGTCAGTGCTGACAGACAAGCAACACTGCGTGAAATAACCGGAAAAATCAATATGGGACATCATGGGACGTACGTCGAACGTATCCGTTACGACAGTGGAACGAAATGTAGCACTGATGGGCTACGGCAGCAGACGGCCGACGCGAGTGCCTTTGGTAACAGCACGACATCGCCTCTCATGGGTTCCTGACCATAACGATTGGATCCTAGATGTCTGGAAAACCATGGCCTGGTCGGATGAGACCCGATTTCAATTAATAAGAGCTGACGGTAGAGTTTGAGTGTTGTGCAGACGCCACGAGGAGAAGTACCCAAGTGGTGAATAAGGCACTGTGCCAGCTGGTGGCGTCCCCATCATGGTGTGGTCTGTGATTACATGGAATGGTCTGGGTCCTCTAGCCCAACTCAGTCGATCATTGACTGGAAATGGTTATGTTGGGCTACTTGGAGACCATTAGAAGCCATTCATGGAATTCAAGTTCCCAAACAATGATGGAATATTCGT
This sequence comes from Schistocerca serialis cubense, assembly GCF_023864345.2. Classification (NCBI taxonomy): domain Eukaryota; kingdom Metazoa; phylum Arthropoda; class Insecta; order Orthoptera; family Acrididae; genus Schistocerca; species Schistocerca serialis. Next base: position 658,404,451 of record NC_064640.1, on the reverse strand, counting down.
GGATGGCAAAGCATCTTGTCACCGGACCACAATTGTTCAAGATTGTTTTGAAGAACATGCTGGACAGTTGGAAGGAATAATTTGACCACCCATTTCGCCCGACATGAATCCTATCAAAAATGCGTAGGACATAATAGAGAGATCAGTTCATACACAAAATCCTACACCAGGAACACTTTTGCAAATATGAACGGCTATAGAGGCAGCATGGTTGAATACTTCTGCAGTGAGCAACCGATGTGTTGAGTCCGCGTCAAGTCGAGCTGCTGCACTACTCCGGGAAAAAGATGGTCCGACACGATATTACTAGGTATCCTATGACTTCTAACACCTGAGGGTATTTTCGTGGACAGTGGAATTTTTTCACTATTGCACAGATTTTTTGTCTGCAGAGGCGTATGTTAAACGGTCACGATCACCCTGCTTTAAAACATCTCAGCAGTAAATGAAAAGTCCGCAGCTCGTGGTCGTGTGGTAGCGTTCTCGCTTCCCGCACCCGGGTTCCCGGTTTCGATTCCCGGCGGGGTCAGGGATTTTCTCTGTCTCGTGATGACTGGGTGCTGTGTGATGTCCTTAGGTTAGTTAGGTTTAAGTAGTTCTAAGTTCTAGGGGACTGATGACCATAGATGTTAAGTCCCATAGTGCTCAGAGCCAGCCAGTAAATGAAAATTTATTTTCAGCTATCAAACACAAATCCACCGTCACCAAACCATCTATCTACATAAAAATGACATGTGTTGTATTCATGTAGTGCCGAGGTAAAGTTCAGTATGTGTTGCTTTGCAATGAATTAAATAAGATAAACTTTTGGATTCAGGTACCTATGGTATAGATGTAGTAGTCTCTAAGGTTTCTAAGATGTAAATTATTTTGTGTTCATCAGTAATTTCGTGAGAGGCTCGTGGTCGCTCTTCATAGCCATATACTCTCTTTGCCCTGAACGGCTTTATTCTGAATATCTTAGAAGTGATGGGACTGCACAGTCCCATTCTCCGTTAACCGTTGATTTTCCTACTATTTTAGTGGAAGACAATGAAGTGGAACATTATTGTACCACCTATCTCACATGCTTTTATCCATTGTTTAGCGACTTGTGTGGGCCAAGGTCGCTATTTGTGAGGGAGTCGAGTGTTGGTGTAAGAGTGGTCGGGTGGTACATCTGAAGATATACCCATCTCGTTACTTTACTAGAAGGAGCTTTCAGCCATAACAGCCATTTCAATGATTTTATCTCTGTTATTACCTCAAATTTCAGGCCACATAAGTAACAACCAAAATTTGAGACCACGTATAGAACCGCTGATATTTCTTTTCCATCGTGGACTATTTACGCTTTGATTTGTTCAGCTGTAGTGAAGCATATGTTTGTGCATGTTCTTTTCCATCGTTATTCTGGCTCAGAATACAACCAACCGCTCCATTGCCGGAGTCAGACAATGTGTTAAACTCTTTTTCATACTCATGATGGATCGGAAACCAATGGTGTCTTCATTGTATCAGACGTCGTTTGACATTCCGCCGACCACTGGAATTTCACACCCCTTCTTAACAATCGATTCAATGAATCTGCGATTTCTACAATTTTTTTAAAACTTTTCGATAAGATTTTCATAATTCCAGAAACGACTGTAGTCACTTCACTGTCTGTGGTGTTGTGAGGTTCCAAATTACCTCTGCTAGGAGAGGATCAGTTTGAATACCTTTCCCACAAATCACATATCCAAATTAGTTCACCTGTGTCTGCGCAAAATGGGATTTACCTATACTACTGTCAGATGTGCTAACTGTTGTCTGCTGAACATGTCTTCCAAGTATTTCACAAGACGTGGTATACCTTTCAGAAACACAGTGATATCCTTCAAATATACCATGAGTGTCAGTCCACGTGGCACTCCCTGTAATAACTTCTGGAATGAGGCAGGAATATTTTTGGGCCCAAACAGCATTCTACAGTATTGGTAATGGCCCCACAGTACTGTGAATGCTGTCTCTGGACTATCCTCTGGAACCACCTCTAGCTGGTGAAATTAGATACATCATTTTTAAGTCCTGGGACTGTCCTAAGTTGTCCAATGTTCCCATTATATTTGGAGTCGAACATGCGTAAGTCACCATCTTAGCATTGAGATATCTGTAGTCGCAACAAAATCTGTATTTTTTTGTACCACACGGTGATTTCTTTGGTACAATGGTCTCTGCTTCACCCCATGAGCTGTCACTATTCTCTGTTATCCCTTCTGCCAGTTGCTGTCGTTTGAACTTCTTTATTAACGGTTGTGGATACTTCAATATTTGGTGTGGATTTCTGTAGACTGACGCTTTGCTAGCCATAGGTGTAAGGTGCTCGATAAAAGATGTTGCTAGTAAAGGACCCTTTATATTATATAAATCCACAAACCGTGGAAGCAAAGCCTCCATTGCCTGCTGATTACTGCCTTGCAAGTGATCCTGTTTCCTATCTAACGCTGATGCGCCAGTGGTTTATTAGCACCTCTGGTCATCACACGACTTACTAATGTCCTCTTAGGCTAATAAAACTGAAGTAGCGAAGCCCGACGACAGACTTACTATGTCCATTCCAAAGCTATCCAAGCTTACAGGGACCATGCGCCAAGCAATGCATTTTGTCCAGTTCTTCATTATTTACCAGTGGCTCTACCACATATAATGCTCCACGTGGTAAACTAGTATCAACGGAAAGCCACACTAATTACAGTGAAATGTGTTGTGTGCTGTCCTTAGGTTAGTTAGGTTTAAGTAGTTCTAAGTTCTAGGGGACTGATGACCTTAGATGTTAAGTCCCATAGCGCTCAGAGCCATTTGCTCCAATTACAGTGAAATGAATACCCTTAGCTGCATACAGGCGTTGATATAAGTCAACGGGGACAGTTGAAAATGTGTGCCCCGAGTGGGATTCGAAACCTGTATCTTCTGCTTACATGGCAGACGCTCTATCCATCAGAGCCACGGAGGACACAAAAGATAGTGCGAATGCAGGGTCTTATCTCCGGCACGCCTCCCGTGAGACCCACATTCGCATCTTATTGTCCTGCACTATATTAATGGTGTCCCTGCCCATCATATTCATTATTTGTGGCTTTAAACCGATTCCGGTAAGAGTTCGGGCACTGTTTGTGCATGCGCACAGAAGAAAATGGTCAAATGGCCGGTGAGCCTTAAATACATACATGAAGATGGTATCTGTTCCTTCGGACATGCTCAATTGGATTCAAATCAGGAGAGCGAGCAGGCTACGCCACGCGTGCAGTATTTTCCAAGAAAACATAAACCTTTCGTGCTTGATGAGGTCGAACATTGTAGTTCATCACTACGAAATCTGAGAGCACAGCACCTCTCAACAACAGTACATGAAGCCCCAAGATCTCAACACGGTACCTCACAGAAGTTAATTCTTCCCGATTCACTCGCACAGTTTCACGAAGAGGTCTTCGAGTGGTCAACTAATCCCTGCCCACACCATTAGCGATCCTTCTCGATATCTGTCTCGTTGCACAAATTTCGGGTCTTGACATCGTGTCACTTCAGATACGAATCCGTCGAGAATCAGTTTCCAGACGAAATCGGGACTCATCTGCGAAAAGAACAGTGGCCCACTCTTCGACTGTACAGGTGGCATGTTGACAACTCCCATTTTGTGAAGAAGTGTCAGAGGCAGACATAAGATAGGTCTCCGACAGTATAAGCCTTTCTATCGGATCCTTCTCTACACCGTTTGCCTCGATACAACGCGTCCTGTGGACGCTTGAGGTCCGATGCCAGTTGCTACACAATACTATGGCTGTACCGTCATACCCTTACAGCCAAATAACGGTCCTTCCTTTCTGATGTCACACGTGGTCGGCCGTGCCCAGGTCTTCAGGATATACTATTCACTGTCGCCGCATCGGATAAAACAACAGAACGATTCACGTTAAGCCATCGAGCCGCATGAGTTTACGACTGTCCTACTTCCATTCTTCCCTCCACTGCAGAGAGTCTGGTAGGCGTCTTCTCTGTGCCATACTGCACCGTCTGTGAGTATATACACAGCGATTGCGGATGTGTGATTACCCGACAACACTACTCTCTTTGAAAGAAACCCTGACGTCTTTGTTGCCGTGGATTTCCGTTGACCGAAAAGACATCTTCCGTGCAGAATGCAATCGTGAGGGCGTCTGTTGACAGTTTGTGTGATTATATAGTGAATTAAACACAGGACGGGGACACAGCTGCTTGTCGCTTTAATTTTGGACATCAGTGTATTTATCACATGTTTGTACCCATATTTCGCCTGTAGATCTAGCGAATTTTGCCCTACAGGTTAGCTTTCACGAACCTCAAAGCTTTTGACGTCACGTCTCCTGAACTGTATGTCGTACAATGATATAATTTTGCCGGTACGTCCAGTGGTATTACGTGGATAATGCTTACTAAATGTGTTGCGAATAAAGTAGGTAGTAACGAAGCAGTAAATTAAACTGAGAAGTCATGCCTAATGCTACTGGAGGAGAAACGTCTTGGGTCACGGTGTGGTTTACAGTTTATGTTTCGATATCTTAGCTCCCTAGAAGATGCATTGCTTCCTCCTATATATATTTCGCGAAAAGACCATTAACATAAAATCCAAAATATTCGAGCCCACACGGAGGCTTAGCGCAACCATTCTTCCCAAGAACTTTTAGAGACTTGAACAGGAAAGGGAGGAAGTGACAATGTTATGCAAAGTACCCTCCTACTCACACCACGAGGTGGCTTGTGGAATATACATGTAGATGTCACAACCAGTACACGGGCTGTGCTAAAATAAAGAAAGAAGTCGATGGAATTTGTGAACCACCTGCGTAAGCCCAACGTGTCACAATGAGCGACCAATTGCAGTATGAAGGTACCCGACGCAACCATTCTCAGGTGTACAAAGAATTTACTTTTTCCAAACAGCTGTTACGATGGGCACTTGATAATATAATAGTTCGAAAGTCCTCTGATATCCATATGAGAAGACATTCTAACGATTACATTAGCACAGACCAAGTTTGAAACAACAGCATCGTCTTCTTCGGACAGTAAATGTCTAATGCCTGCGTAATATAAATTATCACTCATTGAATGTTGAGTGAAGTGTTATTTGTAGAGTTAATATTGAAATGACTGCAAGGTGGAAGGTGACACCCTAAATTGGTCTGTAGGCTAGTGTGATTCAAAGATTAAGAAAAGCAGTCTGTTACTCCCATAATATTGCAGTCCTGTTTGTACTTTCGTTATGAGCGGAATGTATTCTTTTGGTGATGTTCACGGTTCAGCGGAACAATGACTCTGTCGTTACTTCGGAGACTCAGGAAACATTAATCGCAGGTCAGTACTAGGTGGACCAGAAGGAGCTATTCAACAAAATGACAGCTGTCAGGACGTCACAGCATGATTGTATATACGGCTAAGACCTGAGTTAGAACACCGTGGGGCGACCTGTGTCAGACTTACCAAGGCGTCTGTCTTTTGGCTAACGCAAGGTCAACATGGTTCCTTTGAAAAGAACGCGACCGGTTTCCGTCTCCACTCTCCCGTCATCCAAATTAGTGCCCCGTCGGTAATGACCTCGTCGTCAACTTTCTTTGACCGTGAGCTTGCTTCCTTACGACGATGATTCCAAAACAAGTGCCCCTAAAGCGCACAACACCCAAATAAAATGTGTGTCAGGTGTGCAGAATAGTTGCTATATTTATCTGGCTGTTCTAGCTCATTGTAGTGAACACAATAACCCTTTCATTATGGATGTAGTAACACTAGCAATACCGAGTTTGGGCGATGAAAGAATGGAGATACCTGATCAGAGAGCAATCCAGCTTCAGCTTAAAATTTTTTTCTCGTATCCCAGTCGTCCCGAGCGAAAGTGGTTCACTTTACTTATTTGTTTATTCATTTATTCATGTCAAACGTCTAGTTCGGTAGGATCAAATTGAGGAGCAAATCTCCATGATCACAGAACCATTCAGTACATGTAACTAACATCAGAAAAGTTAATAACAGGTAAAATAAAATTTAAATGAATGGTATGCTGTCGACAAGCTGCTGGATATATACTAGCATACTAAACAATATAACACAGGAAATTGATTTTTATTTTCATGATATTCCTCACAGTAGCTGGTACAACACCGACAACATGGTTGTTGGGAGTCACTGTGTGCTGAGACTTCGGGTTGGATGAAAGTACAGAGCTTCACATATTAGTGGTTTAAAGAATATGGCAATGAAAAGAGATACGGTATCAACTTTACTTTTGTGAGGTATTAAGGTAGGCTTGATCCAGAGTTGCTTTTGATTGACCACAATATCCGTCCACATTGGGTTGCTATAGAGTATAGATTTACGACCAATGAATACATCCAACATATGAACCGGCAAGCAAGACCTCAGGATCTGAACTCCAGAGAATAGGTGTGGGATGCACTCGGAAACGAAATACAGCTCTCCATTTATCGTCATTGACTGTCTCATACTTCCGTACAGCTCTTACTGAAGAGTAGGGCCGATTGCTAGTAGTACTCTTGAAACGCCACCTCACAAATAGCGTACCACGTCTCTGCCAAGCATGCAAGAGAGCCAGGGGTAAAAATATCCTACATAAAATGTTTTGTTGATGCCGAAACTATTTTCGATTTTGGTAAATTCTTTTGAAATTTGTAATTTTGCACAGCCAGAAGCAATATGAAATTGTTCTGGCTCCATCGAATGTCGTCCAGGACTCTGAAAGTCACCTGGGTTTTTATAGCACCAACAGAAACCATGGAGATATAAACTCCGCTTAGTGTCTTCCAAGCTGCCAAATGTGGGAAAAGTGTTTCTGTTTGTCGCCGAGATCCATATTTTGAACAGCATAGTAGCATTGAAGGAAATCAAACAGGAAAGCAGTCGTATATTTACATTTCAGCTTAGTTTAATCTTTTGCAAACAGAAAACGCACACTGCCTTCTGACTGAAATAAAGAAAGGTGGATACAAGTTAGGATTAATCTACTAGAAGTGTAATAGTCGAATTAATAGTTCGCGTGAAATGATAAGTTAATCTTATACGAGGCTATGTTCAATAACGGTCTGACACAAACATTCTTGCCAACTTGTTTCGCCTCTAGGGCACAATTACCGCCATTTACAGATTGGCGTGAACTTTAGCTGCGCAGTGTAGTTCTACACCCATCAGTTCCGCAGAAAGGAACGACGGCACGGTGCGGAGTAATGAAAATGGACGCGAGGCTAACTGGATTACGGCGCGCAGGCGCTGGGTCGATCGCCACAGCGACCTTTGCCGGGAAGAGGCCAGCTACGTGTTTCCTCTCCTTTCCTGCCACACCTCACCTCTCGCCGCTGCTCTCTGCGACGTGACGCGGGAGGCTTCACGTCATACCACCCATTACAGTCCCTGGACGACAACGCAGTGTTCCAGATTCTTAACGAAAATCATAAATGATCTAACGTCTTTGGAGCTGAAGGTATTGCTTTCTCGGCTACCATGTGATCTTCCAACTACTGCGCCAGTTTGTTTACAGTGAGAAGTTCAGTGTTTCACTTTATCAATCTGTGTATTCGTGCGCTAGGTGCAAGATATACCACTTCTTTACTGTCAAAATTATACCAATGAGATAGTATACTTTAGACAGGATATTGGTTCGAAATAAGGAACTAACGGTCGGAAATGAAGATTCGTATAGATAGAACCAACTTACACTTAGTGACAACAACCTTTGAAAGTGACGACTGGCACTAACAATGCATACATTACTACAATGCTTCAAACTGCCTGCACGTCTCGAGTATCCCGGTTATCTGTTGCATAACTAGAGAAGCAGCTACGACCCTATTCAGTAATTACTTTGTGACTTCTGCTGGTCTTCCACACACTAATGATTTCATTTCAACCCTTACTGGTAAGTTCTTCCTCCCATTATCCACTACGATGTCTCAAAATTCTGCGGAGAAAAGAGTTTTTGAGGATCCCTCAGAGTGGTTAGTGGGTCACGTCGTCCAAAAACAGACCTTTTCAATCTATCCCAGGCATGTTCGATAGTATTCCTATCTGGAGAACATGCTGGCCACGCAAGTCGAGTGATGTCGTTATCCTGTAGGAAGTCATTCACAAGATGTGCACGATGGGGGCTCCAATTGTTATCCATGAAGACGAATGCCGCGCCAATATGCTATCGATATGGTTGTACTATCGCTCGTAGGATGGCATTCACGTATCGAACAGTCGTTACGGCGCCTTCCATGACCACCAGCGGCGTACGTCGGCCCCACATAATGCCACCCCAAAACAGCAGGGAACAACCTCCACCTTGCTGCACTCCCTGGACAGTGTGTCTATGGCGTTCAGCCTGACCGGGTTGCCTCCAAACACGTCTCCGATGATTGTCTGGTTGAAGGCATCTGCGACAATCATTGGTGAAGAGAACGTGATGCCAATCCTTTGCGGGCCATTCGGCGTGTTGTTCGGCCCATCTATACCGCGCTGCATCGTGTGGTGGCTCCAAAGATGGACCTCGCCACGGACGTCGGGAGTGAAGTTGCGCATCATACAGCCTATTGCGCTCAGTTTGAGTTGTAACACGACGTACTCTATCTGCACGAAAAGCATTATTCGATATGGTGGCGTTGGTGTCAGGGTTCCCCCGAGCCACAATCCGTAGATAGTGGTTATCCAAAGCAGCAGTAGCCCTTCGACGGCCTGAGTGAGTGAGGCATGTCATCGACAGTTCCTGTCTCTATGTATCTCCTCCATGTCCAAACAACATCGCTTTGGTTCACTCGGCGACGTCTGGACACTTCCCTTGTTGAGAGCCCTTTCTGGCACCAAGTAACAATGCGGACGCGATCGAACCTCGATATCTACCGTCTACGCGTGGCTGAACTACAGAAAACACGAGCCGTGTACCTCCTTCCTGGTGAAATGACTGGAACTGATCGTCTGTCGGCCGCCCTCTGTCTAACAGGCGCTGTTCATGCATGGTTGTTTACATCTTTGGGGGAGGATTTAGTGACATCTCTGAACAGTCAAAGGGACTGTGTCTGTGATACAATAACCACAGTCAACGACTATCTTCAGCAGTTCTTGGAGCCGGGATGATGCAAAACTTTTTTTGATGTGCTTATATGCATCTCTGCAAGTTTGTTTAACGAGTAATTCTCCATTTTGGATAACCAATCGAGAAATGTATGCACTGGTAAAATCCACCAAAAAAACATCAAAGACGATACTCAATTGCTTTTCAAGGCAGCGCCGCCACTGTTCATGCGGCAGAGAGATTGTGTTTATTATCATTAATATTTTGTTCAAAATCCCGTGTTCTAGTCTGCATTCAAAACCTCGCACAGCCTGAAATATTCATTTTCTTCCATCTGTTTCTCATTTCAAAATACTCATTTTGAGATAAACTAAATCAAGATTTTAACCCTTAAGGTTTGTGCCAACATGAGTAAGATGGTCACATAACCAACTGCAGCATCGTCACATTGAGAAAATTATAGGAACTTACACTTCTCAGAGATATTACATTTAAGAAACACTGTAAAAATATAAAAATGACAATCTCTATCTAAAAAAGTTAATCGCAACTTGCGTGGGTAGCATGACACGCCCACTAAAAGTCTGTCCATTAGCAAACGTTCTTGATCAGTATAACATACGCCAACTCATTGTGTGATAAAATGAAGTCAGTCGGCAGATTTCTGCTTGCTTCAAGCCGATTTCCAACAATAGGGCTTCTTATAACGTGTGCCTTTCCTATGGGTCGTGAAGCGCATTTTCTAGGTGTTTCGCCAGATACTTGCAATTTCGTTTTTGCAACGTGTAGCTGGAGTCAGCCCGAACTAATACTGCTCATCACCTCTTTCATATGACGCCCATCGTCAATGGAAAGCCTCGGTTAGTTTCCCATTATAAACAAAATGATCCTTGAAGTCGAATTTTACGTGACAGTTCGATAGAGAAGTCGTCTATGAGTCTGGTGCGTTATTCGTTTTGTTGACATCTCTAGGCTAGGATACTAAAACATGAAGAATGATGAACACTGTGGCAGCGACTGAGCAGCATTTCTGCATGACGGTAGCAGTTAACGCGGACCATGGCGGTGTTGTCGCTGCCGAAGTACTGGATAGTCTTCGTATTTTACTGTCTCTGTTACTTCACATCGATAAAAGGAATATCGTTCTACACTACTTGGGCACAGCTCTGTTGAATGGGCACGTAAGATTCCACATCAAAAATTATCTTTTTGTAACCGGAAAGAAACTGACAATTTCAATCGTCGATGGGCGTCGCAAGAAAGACCTGAGGAGCAGTATTTGATTTGGCTGGCTCCAGCTACCCGTTGCAAAAAAGAAATTGCAAATATCTACCGTAACACCAGAGAAAATGTGCCTGACGACTGTTAATAGAGACACCCAGTATAGCTAGGCTACTGTCAGAGAAGAAACTGCCACTGTATTTAAAGGAACAAGGCCATTTTCACTCGCTGCTATGTCTGAGGACCTGGGGAGGTTTCTAAAAACATTTCTTGTCCACTCGCCAAATCAAGACTTGTACTGTGTAAAAAGATACCTCGCCTCACTAGATAGATGGCAGCACCCGAAAAGTTACCTTAATAAGAACAGTTTGATACTCGTATGGAGGTATGTGAATAGACTGCCATCGGAAGTGGGGAAATCTGAAGAGAAAATCAATAAAATTTGGTTTCATCGTAGGTGACATGAACTGTATATGCAGACAAGAGCAAACTGCACTCGAAACGTCTTAGTTCCCTGTGTACACGACATGACGTGCAAATGATGATCGCATGCAATCCGCTCCGTGTAGTTTTAATGTTACAAAGGTATATGAAGACGCGAGATGCATCACATGTGTCCAGTTTTCACCTAAAACACGAATTCACTGATCCGTGTGTTGGTAATCAAGCTAGATATTCTCGCCTCGAAAACCACTGTTTCGAAAAAAGTTATGGCATTCATTGCAACTAAAAGTAACGGCACTGTACATTCTGGAGTCACGGGTAATTACTGTAACTATTGTCCCGTAAGAGCGGAGGAAACTCTAGTGCTGTAACAAATGGTTCAAAAGGCTCTGAGCACTATGGGACTTAACATCTGTGGTCATCAGTCCCGTATAACTTAGAACTACTTAAACCTAAGCAACCTAAGGACATCACACACACCCATGCACGAGGCAGGATTCGAACCTGCGACCGTAGCAGCAGCGCGGCTTCGGACTGGAGCGCGTAGAACCGCACGGCCACCGCGGCCGGCAACACCACATGACAATCGTGTATAAAATGAGCTGTAGTGAGAGAGGAAGTCATGTCATACCTTGCTGATTGATAAATACCTGCTGGAAGGTACGAGTTTTATGCAGGATGGAGCTCCTCCCCACATTGCCAAACGTGTGCAAGAGCTGTTGCACACATCGTTTGGTGAGGATCGCTTGCTGAGCCGTCACGTCCGTCACCCTTGGCCTCCAGGTCCCCAGACTTCAGTGAGTTTGATTATTGGTTGTGTGGTCACCTGAAGTCGCAAGTCTACCGCGATCGTCCGACCTCATTGGGGATGCTAAAAGACAACTGCCGACAGCAGTTCCTTATCACACCTAGCGAAATGCTGCACAGTACTGTCCACAGCATTGTCCTTCGGTTATAGGTATTGTCGATGTTTGACAGCCAAGATGTTGAGCATTTGTTATAAAGAGTAACGTCTTTGCTAAAAATCAATTTTATGCTAATTATTGCTCTTTTATCCTACGAAGGGCTATCTGCTGGTCATTTTGTGCACTTTTTTGGTTTCAGCAAAACTATTTCTTATTTTACATGCCAATTTTTACCACTCTACCTACATTATTCCGTGAAGTATTGAATTTTCAGATGTTAACAGACTTCTGGGTCACCCTGTAGATAATTCAACTACGGCCAGTCAAACACAGAGTGTAAGTATCAGTTAGATTTTATCCAGCATGGATAAAATAACTTGTGAAGATTATCGTCGCGGTACTGAAGTGGGAGAATAATTATTAGAAAAAAATCCCTCATTATAATGAGAAGAGAATGGAACTGCTGAGCAACCCAGGAAAAAACCACAGCCATCTGAATACATATCAAATAGCAGTGCCTGGAAGGTTCTTTCACACATCGAAAGAAATAGGCCAATTTAACTCAGTATAGCAAAGAATACAACCAGAATACGAGCAAACCTTGATATAATATGGGTAAGTACATACAACATGCAAATTGTCGGTAAGCCTATACACATAAACTAAGAAGGCTGGTTTTCTTATTAGCATTATTTCTAAAGGGAGTGGCCTAGCAACTGTGTAGTAGCCTCTGCTTAATAAAATACAAACTAATACCAAAAAGAAATTTTAATAGAGTAAAACTGTGGTCAGTACATAATGTGAAGATGGTGAAGTGAGTTCTTCCGCTCTGTAGGGGAGATGGTGTAGTGATGGCGTGTGCTCATGATAAATGTGAGTAAGGAATTTAGATGAAAAGAGTATGTAGGAGATGTCTTAAAAAGTTGAATGTAGTGTGTTTGTTCTAGAACGAACTGGTTGCTGAGATATACGAGTCTAAGAGATTACCGGATGAATTCCAGTATGGCAATAAGAGGGTGGAATGGGACCCTGAATTTTTCTGGGATAGTAGAGATGGGCGACAGCTAATAGGATGAGTGCTAGGGTGAGTTGACAAAAATTGACCAGCGAAATCATGTAAAATGTTTGGAGATGAATGGAAACTAGTATGTGTTGACAGGAGCGCAGCAGCTGCATATGGTTTTCAAAAATGGTTCAAATGGCTCTGAGCACTATGGAACTTAACATCTGCGGTCATCAGTCCCCTAGAGCTTAGAACTACTTAAACCTAACTAACCTAAGGACATCACACACATCCATGCCCGAGGTAGGATTCGAGCTTGCGACCGTAGCAGTCGCGCGGCTCCGGACTGAGCGCCTAGAACCGCTAGACCACCGCGGCCGGCGCATATGGTTTTCATGCATGTGGGACACAACGGTGTGTTGGGACTTAAGTTTACAGGAGATGTAAGGCGGGCGAAGGTATTGGGGGTGTTTGACAATGCGAGGGAATTTTATGTGCTGATACTAAATACAGTGTTGGTGTGAGATATTTTCATTGGGTGTTTGTGAACTGCTACATAAAGCTCTTTGGAACTGTATGTACAGGTGGTTTTTCCTATAATTCTTGCATGAGTTTTTGCATGGTTGATAAGGATGCAACGTTTTTTGTACTGTGACGTGAAGTTGTTGCGTTGGAATTGGCGGGGTGGGTGAAATAAGTGGGAAATGTGCGCTGGTTTTCTAACTGTTGTCAGCTTTTCACTCTATCTGCTCAGCCCTGGACTGTGATGTTGAGCGGCGAAGATTCTAGACGACGCTGGCGGCTGCAGAGCAGCGACAGCGCCCTCAGTAGACGATCTCGCCTCGTAAAATATGAAAGATAACATCGGCAATGTGTACACTACTGGCGTATGTGCACAGAAAATAGGCCATGAACCGGTATTGTATTTAGGATTGGATCAAACTCTTTCATGAAGGAAAGATACAATTGTTGACGCACTGCCATCAGGTAGGGCATCAAATAGCAAAACAGGGTACAACATTAAGAAAGTACGACGTATTCCAACGGTAAGTTTCCAACTGTGTCTTCCCCTGATACTGGAGGTAGTGATTAAGAAGGACAGTAGCTTTTTTCCGCAAACTGATTTACAAATGAAAGGCATGCACGCAGCCATTACATGGCATGTGTTAGAGACCCACCTTCTCTACAAACTAGGACTACATTGGCTGGCCAGAAGATACGGGCTCAATCTGGTAAACTTGATTCTCAGAAACCAAAGTGGTCTGCATGACATGGTGACTAGTATTCAGAAACGTGTAACATTTCTCGATCTTTTTTCAAAAAATTCTTCACTGACAGTTAGCAAAAGTTTGTGGGCGTTGCTAAGGGTGTATCCTGGGTAACAGATGGTTTTGGAGGTCAGTAAAAGCATGTTGTTTCTATATTTGACTTTCATTGTCTTATGGTATCACTGTATGCACATTTAAATGCATTTGGCATAACCAGAATTGAGTCATTTGTTGGTGGACTTAAGTTTTCAGTCTTAAGTTTGTAAATTCATTGCATATACAGGGTGATCCATTGATAGTGGCCGGGCCAAATATCTTATGAAATAAGCATCAAACGAGAAAACTACAAAGAACGAAACTCTTCTAACTTGAAGGGGGAAACCAGATGGCGCTATGGTTGGCCCGCTAGATGGCGCTGCCATAGGTCAAACGGATATCAACTGCGTTTTTTTAAATAGGAACCCCCATTTTTTTTTTACATACTCGTGTAGTACGTAAAGATATATGAATGTTGTAGTTGGACCACTTTTTTCGCTTTGTGATAGATGGCACTGTAATAGCCACAAACATATAAGTACGTGGTATCACGTAACATTCCGCCAGTGCGGACGGTATTTGCTTCGTGATACATTACCCGCCTTAAAATGGACTGTTTACCAATTGCAGAAAAGGTCGATATCTTGTTGATGTATGGCTATTGTGATCAAAATGCCCAACGGGCGTGTGATATGTATGCTGCTCGGTATCCTGGACGACATCATCCAAGTGTCCGGAACGTTCGCCGGATAGTTACGTTATTTAAGAAAACAGGAAGTGTTCAGCCACATGTGAAACGTGAACCACGACCTGCAAATGATGATGCCCAAGTTGAGGCTAATCCGCACATCAGGCGCAGACATACTGAGCGAGTATGGGGGATCCCTAAAAATGGTTCAGATGGCTCTGAGCACAATGGGACTCAACTGCTGAGGTCATTAGTCCCCTAGAACTTAGAACTAGGTAAACCTAACTAACCTAAGGACATCACTAACATCCATGCCCGAGGCAGGATCCGAACCTGCGACCGTAGCGGTCTTGCGGTTCCAGACTGCAGCGCCTTTAACCACACGGCCACTTCGGCCGGCAATATTTTATGCAGTGGCATCTGAATGTCATAATTATGGTAAAGATTTGTGTTACATGTACGATAATACATGTAACTGAATAAAGAAAATGTAGCTGAGCTGTGATTTTCGTTCAAAAAATGAAATGAGACTTTGAAACTCCACTGGAACGCCAAGAATTATGTCGCAGTTCTAAGACAAGAGGGGCATATACATATGGTACCAAATCGCAACGTCATTAGGGAACTCACTCATCCGTGGTAAATTTAATTCATGTAACAGTCGGTCATTCGCAGTAGAAACTATCTCGCACCGAAATTTATAATTGCTTCCAGGCCATGCCGTTGGAAAATTCCTTATTTTAATGAAAAAGTATCAAATCTGCATTTGAGGCTGCGGGTAGCAGAACAAGATCAAATAGATACGATCCTCATCGGAGGAATTTGTATTATGAATGGTTCATAATATGGTGAAAAATGGAGGTAAATTTCTGAGAAACGTAACATTGCCGATGAGACACATTTCAATTAACTTGAACGTAACATTATTTTAACATAGCTGTGGGAGTTAGTACGCAGTTAGTCGAAGTCGAAAGAAAAGTCAATTTACCACGAATTAACATCTGGTGTGGACTGACAAATGGCTCTGAGCGCTATGGGACTTAACATCTGAGGTCATCAGTTCCCTAGACTTAGAACTACTTAAACCTAACTAACCTAATGACATCACACACATCCATGTCCGAGGCAGGATTCGAACCTGCAATCGTAGCAGTTGCGCTGTTCCGGACTGAAGCGCCTAGAACCGCTCGGCCACCGCGGCCGGTTTGTGGACTGACATGTGAAGGTCTATTGTCATTATTGTTTTTTGCAGGTACCGCAAATGGTCAATCGCGAGTTGACAAACCCTGTACATTCATCTTACCACCCATTTATAAACCCTACCGTGACGAGCATTTTCCTCTCTAGAAAGATAGAGTCATCTAAAAAACTTTTATTCAACTCCATTTAACGAATTAGTTTGGTTGATTTATTACACAAACTGATGCAACAATCACGTAATGTGGAGGATGAGGTGTGGCTAGTGCGTAGCCACTACTTGGCCGTCATAACGAATATATATATTTTGGTAGTACTACCTTTCCACCCCGCAAGCTGCACACATTCCATTTTTGCGAATTTTTTCTGTACGTCTCCAAATTTTCATCGAACACATATCAGTGCTTTAACTTTGCGACCAACTGGTCTTCTGTAAGTTGTTATTTTCTTGGATCATACATTGCCTCCCATTCATGCAGTGTGCCACGCTGTAATATTCAACTCTATTCCGAAGGTGGGCGATTCAGATCCCCTGCCGACCACCCAGATTTCCGGTGAATACCTTATGTCAAATGCACAGGAGGTTTCTTTAAAGAGCAAAGATTTCTTTTCACACCCTTCCATAATGTAAGCTTGTACTTCGTTTCTAGTGACGTCGTAGTCCACGGGACGTTAGGCCCCAATATTCCGTCTTACTTCTCTAAGGCCTTCCCGAGGTATATACATATAAAAGATATCGAAATGCGAAACAGACCTCCAAGACGAAATCTTGTTGATCTGAATAGACCTTGCGGTGGGCCATTGTGTTAAAATTTATGGCAGAATTTTAACGATCAGTCACCTATGATCCAGCTCTTGTCTAGCTACTAATATGCAAGTACTTCAGGTGTATGCAAAATAATCACCTAACTGATGAAATGCTAGATAAGATGGAGTGAGCCGCAACAAATAATAAATTGTTTGTGGTTACTTTAATAGTCACGATGTAGATCTAATGCGTCGAACTGCATTTCTTGCAACCAGTCCAGATGTTATTAAAAAATCTATTAATAGTGAGTAAATAAGTTATACTCTTGTATTTGATGCTAGGAGATATATGTAGATTACAATTCAAAACACTCTGAGAAATATAGTGAACTAATGTGCATTGGAGAAGAAAAGTAATTGCGACAGGGAAGAAATCTGAAAATAATACTTTCAAACACTGAGCCGTAGGAGGATGATCCGATAAATTTAGCTTCATACATAGAGTCGTGTCGTTACCTTTATATCTACAGGACTACTCTACAATTCCCACTTCAGTGCCTGGCCTTCAGATTATTTCTCTATCATTCCTCTTTCGAACAGCGCGCGGGAAAAAGTAATACATCAGTCCTGCCGTGCGATCTCACAGTTATTTTATTTGCATGATCATTTCTCCCTATATATTTCGGCCTCAATAAAATACTTTCACATTCGGAGGAGAAAGTTGGTAATCGAAATCTTGCCGCAATGAAATATGGCTTTGTTGTAATGACTACCGCCTCAACTCGCGTATCATATCGGTGACAAGCCCGGCTCTCTCTTTCAAATGTTCAAATGTGTGTGAATTCCTAAGGGACCAAACTGCTTAGGTCATCAGTCCCTAGACTTACACACTACTTAAACTAACTTATACTAAGAACAACACGCGCACCGATGCCCGAGGGAGGACTCGAACCTCCGGCGGGAGGGGCCGCGCAGTCCGTGACATGGCGCCTCAAACCGCAAGGCCACTCCGCGGGGTCTCTCTCTCTCTCTCTCTCTCTCTCTCTCTCTCTTTCTTCTGTTTCACGATAATACAATCGGAGCTGCCCTTCTTTGAACTTCTGCGACGTCTTTTGTAAATCGTAACTGGTATGGATTGATAATTAATCATTACTATAATTGAGCAAAGCAGAAAGGAAAAAATGAGAAATCATCGTACATAGCAAAATATCCCCAAAAATAGAAAATCTGCTGCCTATATAGGTAAGGAGTATCTTTGAATTCGAATAACCACTTTATTTAAAGAAAGGGAGACACTGCATTTGACACATAATGTTTCAGTTTGCAGTTTCTCTGTGAGCGGAGAGTATTTTGTTAAAGGACTAAACTCTTTTTGGAGCCAGTTACTGGATCCTTTGAATAATGTAAATCAAAGATTTCAGTGTCAGATGAATTGTATGTTTCACAAAGCAGCATTTCAAAGTTTTTGAGACAGTTCAGTGACACAGAAATTAAAAGCCGTATCGTAGTATATGCTCAGTGAAGATTAACAGCTCCACTGCATGACTGATATTCTAGTCTTACTTGTAGAATTAAATCCAAAGATTTCTGCCAGGCAACTGTCCATAGAGTTTCCAGATGTCGCAAAATGTGCAGTTTATCGTACAACTGTGTATCTGAAGCTAAGAACGCTTGGTCAATGTGTTAGACACTCGGTGATGCGTACCCCATTCTTTTTGTAGTAGAGTTACAGTTATTGTTTCTTCTCTTTGTTAATATTTCGATCCTCGATACTGAAGAGGGTGGAAAGGAGAAAGCTTGTATGCCCCATTAATGCGGGTTACATTCTAATAAAGAAATTTACTTAAATCAAAGTATTATAAAATAGTGACTATTAACAAAGAGTCATATCACAGGTGGATGGCGTTGAGGCATGATAAAAGCTGATCTCCAAGACACTGATGCATTTCTGTTAATGAGACTCTTGTTCTTTTTTTTTAAATTATGTATTGCCTTTCAGATCGTGTCCATACAGTCATCTCAACACTGGAAAATTTATACTACGGGTTGTTTTCTCAGTTCAGATTATACAATAGCTTAAGTTGTACCCAGGTACGGAGTTACATAAGCTTTACAAAATTGCAGATTCCGACTAAAAACAAATGCCACATCCACAGTATACTGAAATGACTAAACTCGACGAAAATGTAACACACGAGACACAGAGGCAGTGTGCTATAAATGTTCTATGTATACTCTTTATGGTATCGTTGTAGCTTGCACCATGCGATTCCCTTGGGCTTAATAATAGAGATGAATAGGGTGGTACGAAAAGAGACTATAGTGTTACTTGAATAGAGAACTGATTTTCGGAAAGTAAACTGAAGAAGGAGATTTTCTGAGCCACTGTTATCACGCACACAAGGCAGTGCATAGGTGGAGCTGTCATTTGTATTCATCTCATTCATGCTGAAAGGTTTCTGACGTGATTATGGCCGGACAAAGAATTAACAAACTTTGAACACGGAATGGTAGTTGGAGCTAGACGCATGGGACATTCAGTTTCGGATATCGTTAGGGAATTCAATATTCTGAGAGCCATATTATAAAGAGTTTTTCGAGAATATTAAATTTCGGGCATATTGTCAGCATGGTAACGCAGAGGTCAACAGCCTTCACTTTACAACTGAGAGTAGTGGCGTTTGAGCAGGGTTGTCAGTGCTAGCAGACAAACAGTAATGTCTGAACCAACTGCAGATATCAATGTGGGATGTGCAACGAGCGAATCTGTTAGGACTGTGCAGCGAAATCTGCCATTTGCTGACTTTGCTGCCTTTGCTGACAGAACGACATTGCTTGCAGTGCGTCTCCTGGGCTCATTAGCGTATTGGTTGAACTTTCGACGACTGGAAAACTGTGAACTGGTCATTTGAGTCAAGCTGCAGCTGGTAAGAGCTGATGGTAGGGTTCGAGTGTGGCGCAGAACCCATGAAGCCACAGATCTAAGAGTAGGGGGGAACAGGGGTGCAGTGCCATTTTGTGGGTTGCCTACATCAGGGGCGAAAATATTGTTCTCCTTTGTTTGACAGGTACTTAACTTATTGTTCTGTTAAGTGGTTTTCCATGTCACTGCACTTAACCTATTGTTCAACCACCCCCTCTCACTCACCTCCCCCCACGCTGCTAGAGTACACTTTCGTGTTTGAGTAATCTATTGTTCTCATTTGATTGACAGGTACATAACCTATTGTCCTGTTCAGTGATTTTCCCTGTCACCGCACTTAACCTATTGTTCCCCCACCCACTTTCCCCTCACTACTACAGGTACACTTTCAGGTCTGAGTTATTGGATTAGTCTCTGTCACTACTATCAGTTTGATTGACTACATAATTAAGTTGTAAACCCCCTCTCCACCCACCCTGCCTCCCTCCCAGAAAATGTTTGCGGAAAAAGACTCAGTTGATCGGCCATTTGGAGCGAAATAGTTTGCTGTGTATGGAATATTGTTTTAGAGGATTCAAGGCGGTGTATGGAATATTTGGAAAGGGTATATTTTTTATTTACAAAAAAAACATTTTTTGGGGGCTTGTATTTCTCTTGCTCATCATTCTCTGCTATCTGGAAACATGTACGTCTTGCAAGAAGCAATAACATTGGGCAAACATGTTGCATAACCCAATGTTCAGCACTGTACTCTGGGTGCCTTAACCTAATGTTTGGACCTTTATCGGAACTTAACCTATTGTTTTGTTAAGTGGTTTTCAATGTGACTGCACTTAAACTATTGTACCGCCTTTGATATGAAATTAAGTAATCAATTATGTCCTCCCACCATTTTCTGGTACACTTTTCGAATTTCACGTGCTTTTGAACACCATTTCTGGCACATTTTACTTTGTCACCCACCCACTTAAACTATTTTACTGCATTTTACATAAAAATTATTCAAATGTACTTAGTGTTATGCACTTACCCTGCTGTTATGCCCCATGTCACCCACTCACACTCACATCCCCTTAACTATTATACCGCTAACACCACATTGATATAAACAAAATTTTTGCAAATTAATTAAATCGATATTCTTCACATGTATGGGGTAGTTTTTGTTTTTAATTCACGGCATCCTATTGGTGTTATTGTTCGTCAGTTCCCTTACCAGTAGTTTCCCTTACCAGTTGGGTCTGATTCAGGAGAGTGAGAAGGTTCAAGCCGGCCACCGTGGCTCTAGGCATTCAGTCCGGAACCGCGCGACTGCTACTGTCGCAGGTTCGAATCCTGCCTTGGGCATAGATCTGTATGAAGTCCTTAGGTGAGTTAGGTTTAAATAGTTCTAAGTTTTAGGGGACTGATGACCTCCGATGTTAAGTCCGATGGTGGTCAGAAACATTTGAACCATTTTGAGAAGGTTCAAAGAAGAACGGCAAGATTCGTGACTGGTACACTTAGCCATCGCGAGAGCGTTGAAAATCTTATTGAAATTTTGAAGAGAGGCACACTTGCAGGTAGATGACGTGTTAAACGGAAGGGGCTGCTCACTAAATTCCGAAATCCTACCTTCGCTGCGGATGTAGAGCATATATTATTACCATCAACTTTCTTATCACGCAGTTATCACCATTCAAAGATAACGGAAATTAGAGCTCGTACTGAGACGTTCAGACAGTCGTTTCTCACTCGTGCAAACCGCGAGAGGAACAGAAGGAGTAAAATATGACTTTGGTGCGAATAGTGCTCTCCACCACACACCGCTTGGTGGCTAGCAGAGAACATATGTAGATGTAGATGGAATATAGTTTAAACAAAAGATCGCCTGTAATAAAAAACACATCCCACCACTGAGTTCCTGACGCTGACGCAGGAGTTCGGGTGCACTAGCGCTCACAGCGAAGCTACGACGCGACAGTTCGGGCCCTAAAAGGATGAGGAGGCGACATCTCTTTCATACTTTACACTTGAGAAGTTCCTATCTAAGTACGTGTCCACCTAGGTACCGTTGCTGGTGCGATGGTGCATAACTGTGGTTCGGTCCACAGCGTAGAGAATATCACAGGGTACATTCCTAACGGGACAATTTGTCCGTCAGTGGATTTACCCGTCAATCTGCCAGTCTGGGAGCACCATCCGCCATTTTTTTCTCCAGACACTACTTTCAGAGGCAAAATTATTTTACACAGATGGCCACGTTGTACTGACAGTTAAACCCCGCAGAAGTTGTCTACAGATCATCAAATACATACAAGACTCAGAAAAATATTTAACAGTCTAACTACAATTAAATATTACAATTGCTGCTGCAGTCTGACACCGATCGATGTACATGTAATGTTTCCTCTGGAACGAATCTCAGTATCTATAGCCCACATAATTTTCCACGCAAAACATCTCTCGCGGTTATCGACGTCCTTAACCTTTACGTCCCTCACGATAGGACGTACACTCATCTTCTCTGGTCGTGCCACAACATAAGCCACAGTAACATTACACTGCAATATACATACGAATTTTACACAAATAGTACAGTTATCTTTTATATCTGTACAGCGCTCGAAAAAATTATTGTATACCTACACTCACACATCCTATATGTCTCGATTCTCCTCAGTCCTAGGATATTATCTGACAAAGTCGTTGAATCAGCGCTTCTGGAAGGTGTTGCCAAGATGCTCTCAAATAAGTGTTATGAAGGACAGATGTCCTGAACTGTTTGTGATAATGAATACCGCACCCGCGGACGTAATGCTTCGAAAGACATCACCGACGTCGGCTGGTGTACTGTATTTCAACATCACCATCGATAGAACAGCAAAGAAAATGCTAGGGTACGCTTGGGGCTGCCGATGAGGGGGCATATTGTTACAGCCGTTTCTCCGTCCTGTTTTTACACTATAGCAGATCCAGTTGAACACATGCATTGATATTTTGTGCAGCTGTTTAGGAAATGAATCTGTCACCACTTACGTTCAGATATACTTCTCATTGCGTTGAAATCACAATTCGACATGTTCAAACTATCCCTCCATTACGAGTAGACACACACAGTCTTTTTTTGTTTTTATGTGAATAGTAGTTTGATTACTTCCCAAAATCATGTGTCGGAACATAAGCCAAGGTACCCTCACGTTCAAGCAGCAGCATAACATTTCAGACCATCAATTATAGGTGTATAAAAATATATGGCACGTCCACACTTGCACCAGCTGGCTGTCGCTTTCGCACTGCAAAAAAGCGTCCCACCGTTACGTATTTGTCGATGAGTAAAGGATGTAGTTACAATTTAAAAGCCCTAGAGTATTTTCGGTTTATCGATTTCACCACTTCCACGAAGCCTTTTGGTATTTTAGATATTTGTAAATCCAGCCAACACACAGAGAAGTCTTTTGTATATTCAGACAGCCAAGTCGAGGTTTGTGTCAGTGCGTTCCATGCATAGCTTTCACCACACACACAACTTTCCCCTGACCAAGAAATCATTGTGAGTGCGGAATATACTAGAGTACATTCATTCTAAGTTAATTTTAACGGGTCGAGCAGGTGGTGGAGAAACCGGAAAACTGTTTTAGTCTAAGCGCCGTACCTGTTTAACAGATTGGAGTAAGAGTAGGATCATCGCGGTACGGATATGTTATTTCAATTGGTAAAATTGAGTTTGTTACGAAAAACAAAAGAGCCTGTTAGAGCGTCATACAAATATTTTGTTTGTTACATGTGCGAGAAATGGTGCTACAGCCCTGTTTAGATCCTATAACGTGTATGTGCGTAGGAGCTGAATTTTCAAAAAGGAATATCATGTTATGTAGAAACCTCCTATAGACCTGAATGCAAATAATGATTTATTACAAGCGTGCAATAGACTTGTGATTGTCTCTTTCAGCGCACTACCTTTATCTAACTGAATAATCACTATGATTCCATGGTCATTCAGTTATTCAACTTCAAGTGTGTCGTAGATGTCCGTGAATAAGGTACTGCCGTACTTCTGAGTTGCGGTAGTAAGTGTAGTGTGCAAAGCATGGTCATGCTTTAGTTATCGCTATTGAAGGGGGTTAGTGATTGCGCAACTCTGATTGTTCAACAACAGAGCTGTAACCACACATTAGAAGAAATATTCCATAGCTCTTACTTCGTTAGTGAGAACTACGGATTCAGGAGAAAAGAGAATGTTACTGCTTACAGCGTGTTTGAGCTGGTGAAATCAAGAAATGCGTGTAATGTGCTCTTGAATATTTATATGAAACTGATAAAGAGTCGTCGCCACGTGAACGCTTTTGATTATTACGTGTTCCCTACACAACTTGTACCATTACTACGTGATATATATTTTACTTGTATCTGACATATGTCAAAGTGTGAGCCACGCTTTAAGCACTATTACTTGAATGAGCGGTGCCACACTGATGGGCCGCCATTAGCGTCCCTTATATCACTTTAGTTTAAGCTTTACAGTAACGTCTTGCTGGGCTACAGAACATACATTATGTTGCTACCAGACACGGAATTTGTTAACGTAAATGCCGGAAGTCTGTCACCGATAAAGTATTTGAAGGAGATGGAATCAAACGCGGATGGACGGAGACACCATGGGTGCGCAAAACCTCACGTTAGATTTGCCGATAGTTAAAATACTGGTAGGGTTGATGGGCTGACTGCAAAGTGGGACAAGCGTTTCAGTGACTGGATCCTTTGAAAACCCTGGATAGCGATAGTCAAAGGACTTCGTAGTCAGATAGTCCGTGTTGCTCGACGCCAGCTTCGGGGAAGCTACAATCCAAGTTTTTTTTCTCACTTGGAGTGTAGCTATCAAATGTTTGTTCTTTACGACTGTGCTAGTGATTACGACTTCTGTTAGCTCTCACCCCTGGGACACAGACACTGGCTTCTGTACTACCAACAGCCGAACGCTTCGCTTCTTCTCATACTTAGGAATAGCTTTCATTGTAGTAGTTTAGACTGAATGCAATAAAAAAATTTTATCCTGGTCCCTGCGTTCCTTGAGTCTCCTACAAGTATCCTTGTCACGTCCCAAAGCCTACACCTCTCATAGGTACTCTGTGACAGTGTTTGGCGCTGGTCCAACTGATCATCTGCCATCACTGGAAGTTCGTCTTTCTGCATTACCTCTCGACCGCTTGGAAATTCAACAGTGACAAGAGCTTCCCCGACGTTCCGATATTTTTTCTCTAGCCTATTTCAGTACACAACAATTTAAAGATTTCTGTTGATTATATGATACCATCAAGTCAAAGTTGTTTTAATTTGTTACTTTAAAAGTAAACTCTATCCTCTTTCAGGGGAACTTGTAGATTTATTTCATGTTATAAAATGTGTGATTAGGTATTAGAAATTGTTCAGTGCATCTAGAAAGACGTAAACTTAATTGACACGGAGAAAACGAATTCCATTGTTGGAAAAGAAAGGGGAAAATATTGCAGGAAATCATTGACTGGAGAAAAGAACGAAAGATTAATCCTCCCGGTAGGACTCTACACAGAGCACGATTTAATCGTTTTAAGCAATTGGTTTCACAATGATGAAATTAGATGGTGTTTCTAGAATTAACCTGGAGGAAGAGGAGGGTTTCATACGGATTTTATACTGGTAAGACAGAGGTTTATAAATAAGTTCTAAGCTGCAAAAACATTTCGAGGGTCCGATGTGGATTCAGACCGAACGTTAAAGGCTGAGAATTGAAGCATAAAGTTAAAGAGATTGCAAAAAGATAGGATAATAAGGAAATACAACCTAGATAACCTGCAAAAAAAAAAAAAAAAAAAAAAAAAACAGACTTTATTGAGAGTTTCAGTGAGGGCGTAAGACAGCGATTAACGTAAACTGGAGAAGGAATTCAGTACAAGAAAAATGTATAACTTTGAGAGCTTAACTGCCGGCCGGAGTGGCCGTGCGGTTCTAGGCGCTACAGTCTGGAGCCGAGCGACCGCTACGGTCGCAGGTTCGAATCCTGCCTCGGGCATGGATGTGTGTGATGTCCTTAGGTTGGTTAGGTTTAGTTGGTTCTAAGTTCTAGGTGACTGATGACCTCAGAAGTTAAGTCGCATAGTGCTCAGAGCCATTTGAGAGCTTAACTACTGAGGGCAGAAGTGGAAAAAACTAGACAAAAATACAAAATCCAGTATAAATACCTGGCAAAACTTGAGCTATTACACATGACGTATGGAAGCAAACAATATAAAGATGTAGGAAATGAAACAAACCAAACGGAATACAGCCACCTAAAATATAAGCGTTACAATCAATACAAAAGGGCAAAATTGAAATGACTAGTGGAGAAATGAAAATTGTAGGAGCATTTATTACTATTAGAAAGGGGGATGAGACTTGAGAAAGTAATGGACCCAGGAATACATAAAAGTGCTGTATAAGTAAAATTACCAGAAAGACAATATAATGATAAAAGAAGAGGAAGTACATGAACATGAGGAAGAATTTGACTGCTTCCTGATTAACCTAAATCATAACAAAAGCATTGAGCCTCATACATCTAGGTGTCGAAAACGACAGTTCCTAGTGTGATGAGAAACAGAATCACATTCTCGACAAAATTTGCCATTATTGACACTCTCTAGGCAATTTAGCCCTTATCTAAGGGCATCGCGGGGCTACAAGCACATTAAAGGTGACCTCAGTACTTCGGAATATAACATGACAGCAATATTTGCTCTGGTATACAGGGTCGAGCCACTGGGGACCGTTTCAAAACTATTGGACGAAAACTGAATATGGTGGGGGGCTTTCACGACTTCCTGCGGTGTGTGCACGTGTTGTTGTTGTTGTTGTTGTTGTTGTTGTTGTGGTCTTCAGCCCTGAGACTGATGTGATGCAGCTCTCCATGGTACTATATCCTGTGCAAGCTTCTTCATCTCCCAGTACCTACTGCAACCTACATCCTTCTGAATCTGTTTAGTGTATTCATCTCTTGGTCTCCCTCTACGATTTTTACCCTCCACGCTGCCCTCCAATGCTAAATTTGTGATCCCTTGATGCCTCAGAACATGTTTTATCAACCGGTAGGGGTGCGATATTGACACTCATGTGAATGAAATGGCAAAGAATTCCTCTAAGCCCCCCTAATTCAGCAACAGCTTTGGTGCCACTCAAGCATCCATTTGCGTACTTTAAAAATGTCCCTACACAGAGATACTTATTCACCGATTGCTGTCCGCTGGTGGGACTGGAAACCTGCACCACACAAGCGCCTGCCGGCCACATGCAAAATCAGAGGGCGGCGAAAGAGTTTCCTATCTGGTCATCGGGTTGGGGTAGTTAGATGGGAGTCTCTGTGCGGACACATTTTTAAAGTACCCAATTTAGGTGAGCACGTGGCACCGATAAAGTTTCTTCCGAACTCAGTGGAATAAGCCGGCCCCTTTGCCGTTTTCTTTACGTGTGCTTCAGTCTCGCACTGTACCCACACCACGGGGAGGGAGTGGGAGGGGTGGGGGGTGGGGGCGTAAAGAACAAAGGATGAAAAAGGATAAACATCCGTTTTTTCCTTAGATCAAATCTTTAGACAAGGGTTCAATTGTCCAGAGGGTGTTATCAGTGGCAAAATGTGGCAAGAACGTCGTCCTGTTTCTCATCGGGCAGCGAACTGTCGTTTACAACCACGAAATGTGTGGAAATAAACGCCCATATGGATGGGGTAGTTTCATTCAAACCATTTATGCCACCTCCTGGGTCCTTTTTGTGTAGATTCTGATCGGCTGTTAGTACGAAACGCTTTCCTCGGCCACCCATAACAAAATCGCGTGATTCCTACACTGGGTGTGGCGGTTGTGACTTCCATCTCAGAGACATTAAGACGGACTGAAATGTGAATAAGAAGCGGTGTGACGACTTTCCAGTCAGGTGACACGTCCACGATGGCGTTTGGAAGAATTGTTGTGAAATTTGGTGCCGGTGTGTCATCATTAATCCATCTTACACGTTACATGAACTTCTGAGCTATGGCCTGTATTTCGCATGTGTCGACACATTGCTGCTGAAGAGTCGCCGATCCCAAGGGTTACGTCGCAGGGCGCCAAGGCCTTGCACCAACACAGAGGACGGATGTATGCACCTTTGAGCCAAATCTCAAACTGATGCCTTGCAATGGAAGAGAATTGCGGGGTTCAAATATTTGTAATCATAATTAAACTTTCCTTGATATAACACAGAAACTAATCATCGTACGATTGGGAAGAGAAAAAATGCAGAATCAATTTAACTGAAACACTTTTAGTGTACTGCTACGGTACATTATACCATTACATACTGGTACCGTAACTGCTGTAAAATGGGCTTAGTATGGCACCCATCACTGTCCAGAAGAGTCTGAAACAGCAGGATTGCATTCTGCACAGCAAAACGAAACGTGTCCGTAGGTATGCTGGCTACCTCTCCTCATAAGGTGCGCTTCTGATTAGAACACGTGTGAATGTCAAATTTGAGGAGCAGGTGACCTTCACGAGCGATGTGCGGTGCGGTTCCATCTTGTATGAAAATTATTGAGTTCAATGCGTCTCTCTACAGGACTGGTATGACATGCTGGCGAAGCATACGCCAGCATGTTCAAAAAAGAATAAGCCAATGATGAACGTAGCCGTGAAGCCACACCATACTGTGACAGGTTCACCACATGGAGGAACTTCATGCACAGTGACTGGAGGTGAAGATCCCCACACTCGGCAATTTTGGTGTGTTCACGTCACCTGTCAGAGAAAAGTGAGCTTCCTCTGTCCATAGCATGGTCCAGCGCCAGCCCTCATCAACTTCAATCCATGCGAGAAAGCGGAGAGTGAAGTCGACACGTTAGTTGTGAACCCTGTGGTGCAAGCTGCTGTGTGATATGGATCTTGTACAGATACCATTTGAGAATGGTTCGATGGATCTTCCGTACAGTGGGCCATGGGATGTTCAACTGTCGTGACGCAGCACGCGCACTTCCTGACGATCGGGAACTGAGCGCAGCGTTGTCTGCCATGTCAACAAGTGAACTGCACGACTGGTCAGGTGAGTGAGACTACGAATCACGATGATTGATCACGGCACCTCGTGGACATGGTTGGAACTCAACGATGGTGCTGTAACGCACGGAAATATGCACCCCATACTCTGGACATAAATGCTACCAAGTTTGGTACTCGTACGGTAATTAGTTTCCGAGTTATAGCTTGTTAAATAGTGAAAGATTAATTACAACCACGCGGTACTTCTCGCCGCAGTCGACAACGTTGAATCAGTCCTTCAGTGGGGTCGCAGATAGTGATTGCTAGAAATTAGAGAAAATTCTGTAAGGGATAAAAAGTCTGTACCCAGTTTCTTGTAGGGGAAAAGTGCCTGCTCTTACTTCTCCTGCGACCTCCCTCTCCCCATGTGGACTCCTATTGTATTGTAGGATCTCCAAGGTCGGGGAGTGCGAATTGAAGCAGATATACCGTTTGACCGACAGTGAACTTGAGCACCGCGCGGCGAAGGAGGAAGCAACCATAAAAAGTGAATAAGAAACGTAATTCACTTGCACCTCCAGTCTAATACTTTCACTGTTCCTAAGTTGTCTTTGGTACGGCATGCTGTGAGAATAAAAGAGGATTCAACAATAGTGGCCGACTAGGCCAGACTAGGCGCTACAGTCTGGAACCGCGCGACCGCTACGGTGGCAGGTTCGAATCCTGCCGCGGGCATGGATGTGTGTGATGTCCTTAAGTTAGTTAGGTTTAAGTAGTTCTAAGTTCTAGGGGACTGATGACCTCAGAAGTTAAGTCCCATAGTGCTCAGAGCCATTTGAACCATTTGAATCAATTCAACAATAAACCTCGTATAGCTGATTGATAATATCACGGGAGTTATAAGTCGTTGTGTGCCATTTGCCATCGACTGCATTTCACATGCATGTAGTGTCGTAAGAGAATTGGAAGTAAACTTTTCTTATGCATTAGATCTTTTGTCGTTATTCTACTCCAAATGAAACTCTGCGACATGCTACAATAAGTAAGTGGTTTGTTTCATCACCGCCAGACCGCGACGGCCGTCTGTCACTAGCGAGGACATAGAGTAAACCTGCAGAATCGAACACGGCTGTACGCAAAGAGGATACTCCAGTGACGTAACTACAGAGGAATATACAGCACTCTTTGGGCATTCATGTCCTGCCCACGAAGAATAGATCGTAGTGACATCCAGGCATTTGCCTAAGGCCACGGGTTATTCCAGCTTAAACAGTGTCACCTAGAAACCCGACAATCCCTTCACTCGTACATGTCTTTCTACTGTATATTCTTAAAAGTTGTTGTGGGAGGTACTTGTACTCTAAAACTTGAAATAGGTTTACTCTGTTTTCTCTCTGTCTCTATGTCTCTCTCTCTCTCTCTCTCTCTCTCTCTCTCTCTCTCATACTTCTTCATGATGAATTAACGCGAGGTGTACTGGTAAATTATTTTGCCTCTCTGTTTTTCTGTTAGCTGTACCATTGTGAATAAACATTCTTTGCGCGATCAGACTTAACAGAAGCCATTTAGAGCATCATATTTGAGTGCTCGGAATTACATTAGCTTGAAGTAACGTTATTGAGGTCCTACTACTAAACGAAGTGTGAGCACAATATAAGCTCTTACAGAAAACGAACCCTAATGTCTGTCTGACATATAAAAATAATACATTCTTTAGTAAATATCACGTTCTGTATTATTTTCCCTATTAATATGGCTTCGTTCTTAAATTTTAAACTTACAGTTTTCTCCTTTACGTTCTTCTGCTGTATGGTTTCGGTTCGCATGATCTTCTCAGGCTTTGAACGTTATGTGTAACTTGTTAGTAAGTAAATGTGATCATGAGAAAGTAATGCAAGGCTTATCACATGAATGTGCCTACAGTTGCTATCTGTACTTCTCGTTTTATAATTTAACCCGCCTATCAAACTGCACTGTATGCGGAATGGCCAAAAGAAGAGTAACTAAAAATATTATTAATGTTCGTAAGAGATTCGCGATGAACAGTAAGTTCCAAAATTATCAGCGAGAATCATATTTTGTATGAAACACTTAATGAAAATTTGGGGAATGTAAGTGGGCTAGAGTAGTATACGATAAATATTGCACTTCATTGTTGTGATATACCAGATGATCTACTCATGTGAGTCTCGTAAAATTTCTGAAATTCACAGCCAAATGCAAAGATATTTTGATTTATATATTAGTTTAAAGCAGTTTTACTATTAAGAGACTGGTAAAGGTAGAGAGGCTGTTTGGAGAGACGGCTGAGTGCGAGGCAAAATTTATCTCCTCACAGAAACTGTTTGAGCTCGAATGCTTCAAAGTATTTGATAGAAAACCGAGCTCTCATACATCAGTCCACTTCGCCTCGCTTTAATTTCATCTCGGAAAAGTCTTCAATGAAAGTTATAGACCTCGAATTCTGAAATATGCAGCTGACTTTGGCTCCAAATATAGCAGAGATATTGATGCAATGGACAAAGATAACGAAATAGCTGCTTTGAAGACCCAAGTGAAAGATCTTATTAAGGGTTTCCAATTTACATATTATGAAGGTTTTGCAATGCATTGGGTTAACAGAGCACTAACCAACCAATGAAACAGGTTTCGGAGTATTTATGACACAGCCTGGAACTGTGGCACCCTGTGAACGTAGTTTCAGCAAGCTGAAGATGATAAAAACTATGTAAGGTTGAACATTGTGTTAAGCAGACTGTGAAATTTAGCTATGTTGCCGACAGAATACGACACAGTTGCTGAACTTGACTTCAGTGAGATAATAAATGAGTATGCTTCACTCAAAGCAAAAAATGCAGAGCATAAGGTAAAGAAACATTTCCTGAAAAGTATATTTCCCTGATTATATTTATAGAAAAGGAAGGAAATGCGGAATATAATTAAGACAAGGAAATAGCTCCTGAAAAGGATATTTTTCCAATTTCAACTGCAGCTCCTTTTTTAAATTTGTAATTCATAATTTATCTACTATCAGTAATGTATGAGGGGCAAATAAAACTTTTTTTATGCTACGCAGCTTAATAAAACCATTGTATACAAGCATGCATTAACTATAAGATAAAGATTTTGTTTTATTTTCAAACACGTATACACATTTGCAATTTATTTCCAACAGTGCTACTTTTAATATGTTGTGTGCAGTATTTTTCATTTAGGTTATTAGAGATTCATGCCTCTGTGAAAAGATCTATGGGCGAAGGTAGTGTAAACACATTGCAAAATGGAGAAGACGTAATCTATTAGAAACCAGCGGAATAATCCATGGACGGCCGAGGTGGCTGAGCGGTTCTAGGCGCTACAGTCTGGAACCGCGCGACCGCTACGGTCGCAGGTTCGAATCCTGCCTCGGGCATGGATGTGTGTGATGTCCTTAGGTTAGTTAGGTTTAAGTGGTTCTAAGTTCTAGGGAATAGATGACCTCAGAAGTTAAGTCCCATAGTGCTCAGAGCCACTTGAACCATTTGAACCAATAATGCATGTGTTCTGGCACTCGAGTGCATTTGTCAGGCACATACAGACAGAGCAGTAAATATTCAAGATTTCGAATCATGAACAGCTATCAACTTGAGTATGTTCGAAGTAGACATAGTTCAAATGGACCAATGGGCTCTGAGCACTATGGGACTTAACATCTGAGGTCATCAGTCCCGCCGGTCAATGTGGCGAGCTGTTCTAGGCGCTTCAGTCAGGAACCACGTGACCGCTACGGTCGCAGGTTCGAATCCTGCATCGGGCATGCATGTGTGTGATGTCCTTAGGTTAGTTAGGTTCAAGTGGTTCTAAGTTCTAGGGGACTAATGACCTCAGATGTTAAGTCCCATAGTGCCCAGAGCCATTTGAACCATTTGTCATCAGTCCCCTAGAACTTAGAACTACTTAAACCTAACTAACCTAGGGACATCACACACATACACTCACTTAACTAATCTACCAGCGTGTGGAAAAGAGATTATAATATGGATGGCAATAAAATAAAAATAGAGGGTTTAGTGCAACAGATGAATACTGAAGATTAGATAGGTATCTTGTGTACGAATAAAAAGGTAATTCGTGGCACAACTTGAATAAATGAACGGATAGGTTGATAAGAAACATTCTGAGGTCTAAAAGAATAATATATTTGGAAATAATAACAAATATGGTGAGCAAAAATTTTAGTGAAAGAGCAAGGCAGCAATCAGGTGCAAATGGATGAAGTTTCTGTTGTTGTGCGGATAGGAAGAGGTTTACGCAGGATAGACTAAGATGGAGTATTGCGTCGTATCGTTCCTCAGACAGTGGGCAAAAACAATAACAAGTACAACAACAAAATTGCCCATATTGTCCATAGGGTTTTGGTGTTAATGCAGGCGGACAGACCAGACACCGCCCAGCCATTCCTACTCGTACTCACGAGGCAGGGTTGGTAATCGTTCTGGCCAGTGTAGTGGCCCAACACCTTGCAGAGTGCGTTGCATAACAGGAAAGTGTGTGAACGGTTCTTTAGCGGCTCGAAATGTACATGTACCTGAAATCAAAGTAACTACAATAAATGGAGTGGGTAATGTTGTGGATGTATCCAACACTTTCCATTGTTCATTCAGGAAATACTAGACCAGTATTCTAGTGTATCCGATGGCCTCTGACACATAACTGAAGTGGGTTCTCTGTGTTGCTACCTGATACAGCCGTTTTTTGGTCGGCACTGCACTGACGGCAAAACATAATCTACTTCCGTAATTTTATACAAGTTTACACAATTTTACTCCGCCTGTACTCCAGTTGTATCTTTTGCTACATTAACAGGAGAGGAATCTGGCATGCATCACTTTTGTTTATAAAGTAATTCGGTACAGGCAGTCGATAGGAGATGCCATAGAGAAAGGGAACGGCTCGATTTCAGGGTAAGAACTAACGACTAAGCTAACAGACAGAAATCGTTTCAATAAACCTTAACCTATATTCACTTCATTCTCCAAAGTGAAAGGGAGAATCGATGTAGAGCACATAATCTAACATCCAGTACGTGAAACCGTCCTGAGCGCAAAAATAAATAATTGAATGGCTATAAGAAAGAGAGATACTTCTGCATGTTGTCGATTTTCCTTCGTACCCAAGAGGCTCCTGAAGATAACACAGAAAATTATAAATCTCACTAAATAATAATACCACTAAGAACTGAAAGGTAAAAAGTGAAATGATAAATTATATGTAAGCTATGAAATCCACCAAGTATTTGGATAATTGTGATAGTTCATTTTAATTTTTTGCTTCACCTAAAACTTTCCCCTCCCTCAAACGAGTAGGGTATCACAGCATCTCACATATTGGATTGAAGTCCAGACTGAGCAAAATTCAGGTCCTCAACCAGATTTAAGTTTTTTGTGCTTTCTGTAAATCGATTAATGCGGATTCCGGAACTGTCCCTTCGAAAAGGGTACAACCGATTTTCTCTCCTATCCTTTCCTATTTCAAGCTTGTTTTCTAAAAATACCCTCACGGCTTTAATTATTACATTTTACCTTTGTAATGCAAGTTTAAGGCTGTTTATGGGTAAATCAGTAATTATTAAAATAGTGTCATTACTGGAATTTATGCCAAGAGAGAGAAACACAGGACAAAGCATAACTTCACCAACAAACCTGCAGTGGTTGTTCAGGGAAAACTTAATATCTTGATATAAGGGACTCACGGTCACCGGCGGCTCGATACAGTGTTATTTCCCCTATTAGCTTTGTCCTGAAAATAGTGCGCAACAATGCAAATGTCGACGGTATGCGCTGTGTGTCTTCCAATTCGTCACGATACCTGCTTTAGACAACAGTAATATCCTCTTGAGCTCTTTACCCTGAAGTTCGCATTCACTACTGCTCGATTCTGCTTAGAATTCTTCGTTAGCAAGATTTCCCTTCCGTGTCTGCTCCTCTTATGTACTTTTGCTACCGTCTCACGTGCCCACAACGCTGCCACACGGCATCCAATG
Organism: Schistocerca serialis cubense; assembly: GCF_023864345.2. NCBI lineage: Eukaryota > Metazoa > Arthropoda > Insecta > Orthoptera > Acrididae > Schistocerca > Schistocerca serialis. The sequence continues at coordinate 658,369,940 of NC_064640.1, read as the reverse complement.
ACGCGGAGGGCGGTGTTCGTAATGTTATGTCTTATCAGCGTAGACTGGTGTTTACTCTCGGAACGATCGTCCGTCATCCGGGAAGGAGAACATGAAGATATATAGTATTTCAAGAAAACACAAAAAATGTGCATTTACAAGTTGTTTCCAAAAAAAGCCTTACCTAATAGTGTACAACCACATGAGAAAACAAGCGTAGTGTCATTTATAATGAGGGGCATGATAGACTGAGAGGTCACAGTGAACAGTAAGTACCACATTTATCTTAGCTTTTGCTGACGTTGGCTTGTGATCAGCAAAATCTGCCGTTACGACTCGTAAAGACGTGAAAATCTTCTTTGCTGCCGTCCACAACCAAGGAAATTAACTTGTCGACTACCGTAAGCAACATTGATACACGGCTGATGCTTCACATCCGACTTTTTGTGCAATTCTTCCAAAGGGTCGTCCAGCAGAAGACAGAAACTGTCCTCGTAATGCTGTCATATACAGATTTGTTGCGAATGCTCTTGCATTATCCTACATGAAAGAAACGTAGGTATTTTCTTTGTTAGTTCCCTGAAAGAAGGTTGTAGTATTCTGCTCACATACATATGATAAGAGTCGATTTGGTGAAATGAGATCGATCCAATAATGAGTGTTGTACAAACTGCCCCTAGTGCTCCTTCTGAAGAATTTTCAAAATTCCATCGTTAACTACTTAGCGAGTTCACGTACCCTGATAAACGCGGGCAAGCTTCATCAAAAAGAACTAGTTCAAGGTGATCCTCTCCATCATTAACAGAAAGCAACAGCCATTTGCAGTACTGATGTCAAGCAGAATTATTTGAATTGATCAGTCAGTTCACTACCGTTCCTTTTTTAGATTTTAGTTTGAGTTTTTGCGCAGCTCTGTCAGAAGATGCTATTCACTCAGCAGTCTGATGTGGAAAATGGCGCAAGGCTTTCCTCGGACTTACTTCCAAAGCTACTCTTAACGCATCAGTATGGTAAAGTCGACAACTCACTGGCAGAGTTCGAGGAAGAGATGAGGGTATGTGCTGATCGGAGCCTGCCTCCCCAATATTGATTCTCGTACAACGTCGATGATAGCACGTGAAACAACCTGTTCTCTAAGAACAAGAGAACAATATTCCGCCAAAAAAACTGACTGATAGAGACCTACCGAGTAACATGGAATACCCTCTTTTACCCTAATGACAGTAGCTGCACTTTTCTTAATAGCGCTGAGGTCAGGATACGTGAGAAGGAGAAAGGAAGGACAGTATCATCCCCATCTCGGTGACTGATTTTTCAACTCGGGAGGGATGGATTCTGAGGGCTGCTCTAGGCGAACTAATGGATTCATATCATCAGACAGTGGATTAGTCTGTCTTGACCAACGAGAGACGATGAGAGAGGTATCAGGATCAAAATGTCTTCCAATTTAACCATCCCCCACGAAATAAAGCTCCAATACTTGTCTGAGCGGATGGTGTTCTTGCGCCAGTAATACTCGGTGTCATGTGACGTGAGGTGAGCGGAAGTATACGTATGGACCGGTCGCTTCTGTACTAAACATCGATGCAATGGTTGCTTACCGTTTGTTGTTGTGTCGTTGTGTAGCAATGAACTGTATTCAGTATGGACCTATAGGGTGCAGCACTTAAATCTGTACAAATTTATTAAAACAAAATACGAATGAAAATGAAAATCTTTTTACATGTAAGTAGTGATATGTTCCAAGAGTAACATTACTCGATGTAAACCCCTTCAGCCGCAATGATCCCCTCCAACCTTTCTCGAAGCGATCGCACACACTGTTTAAAACAGCGCTGTCCGTATTCGCGAAAGCTGCGTACAGATGCGAAATTACAGTGTCTCGTCCTATTGGTAACTCTTCCGACTACGCTCCAAACATAGAAGTCGAGAGGATTCAAATCCGGGCTATTCGGGGGCACCTTTGACCAAACCATGTCAACGTTATCCGTGAACCAGTTTTGGACTAAACGACTCGTACGAGCCTCTGCACCGTTCTATTGAAAGACTTATTGTCCCCCCGAGGCCACAGTTTCCATTCACGACATTCATCAACTTTTGCAGATAAACTTCTTTTGTGTCAGTTGTCCATTTTCAACGACATGTAGCGGCACGATATCACCCTCACGGGACACAACACCTGGGACTTGAACCCTTCACTTCTCCGAAGCATTGTACGTGTCTACAATATCGAAAACAGTTGTTCCAGGGTACTTGAAGACTCGAACTATTTCAGTGGGCGAACGACCAGCGCGAAGACTTTCGATGATCGCGGCTCTTCGTTTGTACTCCGCACTTGGCCGTAACATGTCAGCCATGTTGAGGTTTTGACTGTTTACTAGTAGCCTATGGCTTTTAAGAACACCAATCACGACGCCCACCGGAACTAAGATATGGCGGTAAATTCAAATCGAAATTCGTCTGGATTTAAGCGCCACGCCCTGTACTATCCCCTGAAACACTCGCTGGTACTCGACGGTGAGGCTTGGCATAAACATGTTTCTGAAAACGGCAATAGATTCAAGCTGCGGTGGTTTTCCCCACATCACAGCATAGACGCGCCACAGAGCGTGCCATCAATAAGGAAGGCGATCGTGATCTGGTAGCTAAGAGAAGAATTCATGTCACTCCTCTCGCTCATTCTGGCGTAACTGTCAGTATAAGGCCTGATGATGTCGCAGTCGCTTCATATATGAATGATTTTCCATAACAGTAGTTTCATGGTCTTATCTTCTTACAAGAAGCGAACGTATGAGAAACACTGAAGAAGTGTGCAGGCTTGTTATCGTAATCTTCTTACTATAACAAATATTTCCAAACTCTGTACAGTGCCATTTTAACTGTAGGATCTAATAAAGCCTTTTACAAGGAATAAATGAAGCCTGATATACATATTTTTTCTGCGGTCATCACATGTGAATATTCGCCACCAAGCAGAATCTATGCCGAAACATTCTATCAGAAAATTCACGTGAAAGTATTACGATCAGCAGATGAAGTCTGAGTGCCCATTTTGTGATATTATGAGAATAAGTGCTGATACGTGAAGGGATACCTACATGAGACGGCTACTGTGGATAAATTGATGTGTGTGCCTAGGTGGATAAATTTTCAAGTGTCGGACATGCAGCAATCAAACCAACAGCGTTTTCGCAGCTTCTTCAACAGCATTTTGTATCTCCTTACTCAAAAAAAAAACAGCCCAGCTCTCTCTTTAGCCTTTCTACATCCTTCAGTTACACGATCACGCAGTTTTCTCTGTCTCAACACCAATTAATGTTGATTGTTATGAATCATAGAAAGTTTCTGATTCAATAGCGATGATCCCTGCAAATGCTGAAGACTGCAGGTAGTAGGAAGACATTCGTTTTTTGTCAGGAACGTACATGCTTTATTCCAGCACAATAACGTCATTTAAACAATTCCTTGTGTTTCATAGAGTATATGCAACATAAACGCCACTATTTAGGCCTATAGTGTCTAGTACCAAGGGAACAGTCTTCGAGGCGACGTAAGACGAGTTGAGAAGAATGAGCAGTTACCATATCTAGCTGTTCTGCAGAAACTCACCATTGTTGCCATGAATAAGTGCTCTACAAATAATAATGAATGAATGAATCATATGATTCCTTCTATGAAGGTGTTCGCTGTTCTCTACTAGGTTGTTGGAACTATCTACTTTCACTCCGACGTATTACGTTAATCTGTCTTCGAAGACCTCGCTGTTAGTGGAGCATTCAACTCACCGTAAATAGAAGTAAAACATAAAGTGAAAGTTAAAAACTGAAAAAATGAATGCCGTCTCCTGGCATCTTGCATTACGTTAGCCAGGTTAGTACCCGAATGATTACTCAATGAACACGCCGGTCATCCACCTCATACGTTCTGTCTCTAGTGACCCACTGTGAGACGGGCACTGAACTCGCTCTTATCCTTTGCTTCGTAAAGAATGTACGACCACCATGTGACAGAAACTGTTCTGTAGCCAATCATCGTATTTTGGTATACCGGACAGTAGCTGGTCCAGATATGAGAATCAGTAGAAAACCGTAACAATCATTTGAATCAGAAACCTAAATCTTGAGACAGAAGAATCTCTATAATAAGAGCATGGCAATGATTAGTATTCTCTTCTTTTCTTATAAATATTCATGTTCCGCTTTATAATTTTCTTCGCCCTTATGATGTGTTTGACCAGTGTAGCACCTAGAGGATAGTGTACCTAGGAACATATGTACTCTTTTTTCTCTGGAACTTCAATCTAGTAATTGATCTTAGAGTCATACGAAGGAAAGTGCAGATGGAATGTGCACTAAAAACCGCCATTAACAGTCACGCCAGTATCTACAGTTTTTGTTGCTGTTAGCCATGAGGTTGTGTTTTGAGCAGCATTTGTAAATATTTTGAATTCTACATATTTAAGTGCTGTACAATATATTTCAGCCGTTTGGAATATATTGTTAGCTCTTCTTATAAAGAATTTTGTCATGATTTAAATGCTACATATATTTTAGAACTATTTATATGATGTGGACTGTTAAGCCATAAATCGTCGATCATGTACCATCGTGTACCAAGAAACAGAAGGTCTTATACCAGGGAACAAGTCATACTTACAAATTACTGAATTACTTTAATGTAGTAACAATTTTACCGATCTTAAAAATGGAAATTTATGTAAGTTTCCAGTAGCTTCTAATCTAAAATATACTTCACCTGAAAGTGGTTTTCGATAAAAATTCTGCTTTGCTTGATTTGACTTACTGATTATTTGTGTGCACTAGATTAATAATTTAACCAGTAGACGATTAAAAGTAGTATTGAAAGAATTTTTATCGACAGCAATTCTTTTAAATTCCAAGAGAATATTTGTTCCTAGGTACATGGCCATATTGTACCTTGGAACACGTTTTCACATTTGGGAAATTCTTAATTTTGCGGGGTAATTTTTGTGATTTCAGAAAAACCCTTCCCCAAACATAAACTGGACCTGACGGGATACCAATTCGATTCTACACAGAGTACGCGAAAGAACTTGCCCCCCTTCTAACAGCCGTGTACCGCAAGTCTCTAGAGGAACGGAGGGTTCCAAATGATTGGAAAAGAGCACAGATAGTCCCAGTCTTCAAGAAGGGTCGTCGAGCAGATGCGCAAAACTATAGACCTATATCTCTTACGTCGATCTCTTGTAGAATTTTAGAACATGTTTTTTGCTCGCGTATCATGTCATTTCTGGAAACCCAGAATCTACTATGTAGGAATCAACATGGATTCCGGAAACAGCGATCGTCTGAGACCCAACTGGCCTTATTTGTTCATGAGACCCAGAGAATATTAGATACAGGCTCCCAAGTAGATGCTATTTTTCTTGACTTCCGGAAGGCGTTCGATACAGTTCCGCACTGTCGCCTGATAAACAAAGTAAGAGCCTACGGAATATCAGACCAGCTGTGTGGCTGGATTGAAGAGTTTTTAGCAAACAGAACACAGCATGTTGTTATCAATGGAGAGACGTCTACAGACGTTAAAGTAACCTCTGGCGTGCCACAGGGGAGTGTTATGGGACCATTGCTTTTCACAATATATATAAATGACCTAGTAGATAGTGTCGGAAGTTCCATGCGGCTTTTCGCGGATGATGCTGTAGTATACAGAGAAGTTGCTGCATTAGAAAATTGTAGCGAAATGCAGGAAGATCTGCAGCGGATAGGCACTTGGTGCAGGGAGTGGCAACTGACCCTTAACATAGGCAAATGTAATGTATTGCGAATACATAGAAAGAAGGATCCTTTATTGTATGATTATATGATAGCGGGACAAACACTGGTAGCAGTTACTGTAAAATATCTGGGAGTGTGCGTACGGAACGATTTGAAGTGGAATGATCATATAAAATTAATTGTTGGTAAGGCGGGTACCAGGTTGAGATTCATTGGGAGAGTGCTTAGAAAATGTAGTCCATCAACAAAGGAGGTGGCTTACAAAACACTCGTTCGACCTATACTTGAGTATTGCTCATCAGTGTGGGATCCGTACCAGGTCGGGTTGACGGAGGAGATAGAGAAGATCCAAAGAAGAGCGGCGCGTTTTGTCACCGGGTTATTTGGTAACCGTGATAGCGTTACGGAGATGTTTAATAAACTCAAGTGGCAGACTCTGCAAGAGAGGCGCTCTGCATCGCGGTGTAGCTTGCTCGCCAGGTTTCGAGAGGGTGCGTTTCTGGATGAGGTATCGAATATATTGCTTCCCCCTACTTATACCTCCCGAGGAGATCACGAATGTAAAATTAGAGAGATTAGAGCGCGCACGGAGGCTTTCAGACAGTCGTTCTTCCCGCGAACCATACGCGACTGGAACAGGAAAGGGAGGTAATGACAGTGGCACGTAAAGTGCCCTCCGCCACACACCGTTGGGTGGCTTGCGGAGTATCAATGTAGATGTAGATGTAGATGAGTGGCATTTTTTAAAAACAGAATAAGAAAATTTATTAAACTTCTATTACATGGCTAGCTGGAAGCATAGGTCTTGTGTACATCACTCTCCCCTACTTTATTCACACATTCGGACGTGGAAATGACATTGGATCATTTCTTTTCGTTTAATACTTCAAAATTTATGTAGTTTCGTAAGCTGCCTCGTTTGCAAAAAATGCTACTGCTGGCATGACTGGCATTTAGGAGAATCTGCCATTCAATTTTGGATTCCATGAGATGGTTAATGCGAATGACAGAATGTTTCCTTAGGAAAGGACATGGACGGTTTCCTTCCCAGATTTTGTCCAATCCGAGTTGGGTTCCTTCTACAATTATCTTGACAACGGGACGTTGATCTCTGTTTGTTCTCCGTTAATCGACCGTTTAAATCGATATGGTAAAAGGCTGAATATAAGTTTCATCCGACAAAAATAATGAAGGGAAGTAAGAGGCAACGAGATCATTATATATATACATATATACATATATATATATATATATATATATATATATATATATATATATAAAACTGATAATTTAGGGGAACCTGTAAATGAGTGGACTACGGCATTGTTAAGGGCTGATAGTGTCACCACTTTGAGACAGCAAGGAAGAAGACATTTCTCGCAGCAGGACACTGCTTTGATATATTTTTGCCGAGTACCAACAAAGCATATTGCAGCAAAATCACTTCCTTTGCTATTTACACGTTGAAAAATTTTGTACGGAATTTTCTCTTCTGAGTAAGAGATTAGTAAGCTTAGTGAATATTATAATATAAAGAAAGTGTCGTCGACGTCTCAGCGTTAAAAATCGGTTCACTCTGTAAGCTGAGCGCTATAAACCACTACACTTTTATACGGTTAAAGGTCGCTGATTGTCGTCAGTGAAACCTGTTAAGTGTATAGTTGTGCAGAAATGTAACATGTTTTATTAGGCCCTAGTAGGAGTTAAAATTGCTTACATAAAATATAAATTTGGCTGTGATGGATAGGCATAAATTTGAAGACGAGTAACCACTACATACATTTTCTGATCTCGACTCTACTGTGCTTAGGTATTCCGCAGTAGCCAGGTATGTCAGTTTGACATTAAAGTACGGTGACAATCGGATGATACGATAATGGCAAGTTATTTGACCTATGGTAAATCAGGAAAAGAACTTACTAGACTGAATAAAATGAAACGTGTAGAGTCTATATCTACATCTAAATGACTATTCCACAATTCACACTTAAGTACCTAACAGAGGGTACACCGAACAAACTTCAGACTATTTCTCCACCGTTCCACTATCGGAAAGCGCTCTGGAGAAACGAACACCTAAATCTTTCTGTGTGAGTTCTCATTGGTCTTACTTTATTTTGATTGTCATTTCTCCCTATGTAGGTTGGCGTCAACAACATATTTTCGCATTCAGAGGAGGAAGTTGGTCACTGAAATTTCCTAAAAAGATCTCGCCACAACGGAAAAGTCTTCATATTAATGTTTGCCATCCCAAATCGCGTATCGTACCCATGACACTCTCTCCCCTGTTCCGTGATATTACAAAACGAGCTGATCTTCCATCATCTTTTTCGATGTCCTCCATCAGTCCTATCTGGTACGTATCCCACACCAAGCAAATCCGCTCCAGAAGAAGACTGACAAGCGTAGTGTAGGCAGTCTTTTTAGGAGGCATGTTGTACCTTCTAAGTCGCCTACCATTCTTTGGTTCGCCTTCCTCACAACATTAATCTATGTCATTGCTAAAATTTACGTAGTTCGTAATACTAATCCTGAGGTATTTAGTTGAATTAACAGATTTCAGATTCTTGTGGTTTATCTTGTAACCGAAACTTAACGGAATCCCTTTAGTACTCATGTGGATGACCTCATCCTTCTCATTATTTAGAATCAACTGCCAATTTCCGCACCATTCAGATGTCATGTCTAAATCATGTAACAATTGGGTTTGATCTTCTGATGACTTTACTAGGCCGTAAATGACGAAGCATACCACGGAGATTGTCATTTAGAAGCTGCAGAAGAATTGCAGAGTGATGATAGCGTGGAAGCACAGCTTTCGAATCTGTTTCGAATCTGACGATACGGATCACGACGATTGTGTGGAACTCTACGACGAAATGAGCTCGACCTATCACACGGAGATAATCCAGGTGATTCCTGGCATAAAGAACCACATGATATAAAGTATCACCCATTTACGAAGGAAGAAGTTTTGCATATTCATCCTGCTGGCAATACTCCTATGGATTTCCTAAGATTATTGGTAACAGACGAATTATTACAACTTGTAGTGGACGGAACAAACGATAACGCAGTCAACATATTGCTGAGCGAAAATACAGAAGAGGGATTTAGGATCTGTAAATGGAAACTTCTAAGTATTGGCGAATTACTAGTTTTCCTGTGTGTTTCGTTAAATATCCGCGATTGCAAGACTACTGGAAGAAAGAACCGCTGCTTGAGAATAGAGGAATATCGATGAGTATAAGCAGAGACCAGTATTTGATCATATTACGCTCTCTGCATTTTGCAAAAAATCCACTTCCAGGAAACCCGAAACCAGACGATCGTTTATATAAGATACGACCTATGTTGGATTATTTTAACACGAGAATGTCTCAAGTGTATTACTCGGGAAGAGATTTATCAATAGATGAATCAACGATTCTTTGGAGGGGAAGATTGTCATTTAGATAATACATAAAAAGCAAACGTAATAAATATGGCATTAAGATGTACATGCACAACAATACAGGCGGTTCCATAAATAAGTGCGCTGTGTACACGGAAAGTAGTGGTGACACGGGGGGAAAAGGGTAACGCTGAAAAGTTCGTTTTGCATTTGATGGCAGAAAAGATGCATGTTGGTCATCACATTTACTTGGACAATTATTAGTTTTCATTTAGCTACAACTCTGTTGAACCTAAAAACACATTCCACAGCTAGCCTGAAATTAAATAGGAAATATACCCCCGAAGACGTTGTATCGGCAAAACTTGGTAGGGGAGAGGCAATTGCGCGGTACTCTAATGGAGCTATGGTTGGAAAATGAAAGGATCGACGAGAGGTTTCCCGCATTTCCACAGAACATCTAAATCTTATGGAGCAAGTGACGAATGCGCGCCAGCAAATAGTCACGAAACCATTGCCTATGATTAAGTACAATGCGTGTATGTCTGGGACTGATAAACAAGATCGAATGTTATCGTATTATTTATGTGAGCGAAAGACTATCCGCTGGTCGAAAAAACTATTCTTTCGTGTCATTGACATGCTAGTTTTCAATTTTCTATATCTGTACAACTAATATTCAGGAAATAAAATGACGTTGTACGATTACAGAATGAAGATTATAAAGGTTTTCCTTCCACCAATGGACGTTCCACGAAATGCGAGCAAGAAACATCACAAACAAACACACATTGTGCAAAAGCGGGAAGCTACTGCAGGAAAGAAGCAAGTTATGACGAAGCGGTGTAAGAAGTGCGTGGAACAAGGCAAGCGCACTGATACACCATACGAGTGTACAGCCTGCCCAAACAAACCTGGATACTGCTTGAACTGCTGTATAATTTCCCATAAGTAGAAAAAACGCAATAATATCGGAGAAATTCCGATTATCAAAGACAACTTCTTTTATTTCTTTTGACATTGCATTTTTTCTTTTAATGACGTGAAAGGTTAGAACTTTTTTTCACTAGTACCCAGAACATGAGGTTTTCTTCTGTGTTAAGTCGACTTATTTATTATTGCGCTGTAATGAGTTCACTTCACTTTTTTGTGAAAGAATTTGTTGTGATATATTTGTTTTAATAGCACCTCAGTTGAAGTAATGGTCTAACATTCTGCGTGCTGTCTGTTCGTTCTATATCGTGTCTCCCTACCACTTTCGCGCAGCGACGCTCTGAGCGTGTTTTTTAGGGAATTGACTAGTTTGAACCTGGGACCTGTTGCTGGTAAGGAGACGCCAGACCACACATGACATGTAGAGTTCAGAAGAGTTCGGTGAGACTAGCGATGATATAACGAAATACTTAATGATTTCAGCGTCAGCTCCACTGCACTCCCTGTAAAAGAATCTTAATACTAACTAAATTTAGTGGAAGGGGTTCAAGGCTTTCCTATTTTTGATTAGCTGGTAAAATAACGTCGAAAAGGCAGTTAAGTTTACCATTGGAAATTTTATTAAACTCACAAAACATTGTTTATAAATTGCACTATGATAAAAGAAAATGTTTTAATACAGGATGGTAAAAACCAACTGCGTTCAACAAAAATGTGAACGAATATTCCCTGAATGGATTTCCAAGTTCTACAATGGATCGAAGGATGACCTATGCCATATCACATCTATAATCTAGGTTTAAATTAAGTTTCACAAAAGAGAAAACTATCAAAATGGTCTACAGTGTCCCTCAATTATCTTTAATTACTTATCTAACTTGTCGTAAATTACAGTGGCTGATGTGGCTTCTCAATAACCATATAACAGAAAAATCATTGCGTTTCAGATTTTTACTTCAAGTGGCAAATGTGAACACCATGAGCTTTAATTGACGATCGACACTAGTATTACGCAAAAAGGGGTTGTAACAGATGAGACTTCTGCAGTTCTGAGTGAAGCTTTAGGCACTGTTATGCGGCATCGCGTGTGTTCATTACCTTGTCGGTGTTCGTCAGGGGGCGGTGGGCAGCACAGCTCCGCTCACCTAGCCGTCTCGGAAGCAACTCCTTCCTAACTTCTCCTTACTACAATTTACCGAAGTTGGTTTAAAAAAACTATCTGGCTGTATTTTCATCTGACCAATCATGGTCTCAGTGTTAACCTTAAGCTCTGCCTACAAAAATTCTGTCTATCCAATGAGAAACATACTTTTCGTGATGGGGCAATGTTTTTAAAGTTTGCAATGTAACAGAGACGCGAAAAAGTCTCACGCTAAAACTTGCAGCTGGTGTGGTCCTTTTAGTGTTATTGTAAGATCTATACTGTTCTTCTGGAGAGCTCTCTGGGGGGGTGATCCTGACGTAACAGAGACGCGAAAAAGTCTCACGCTAAAACTTGCGGCTGGGGTAGCCCTTTTTGTGTTATCGTAAGATCTATACTGTTCATCTGGAGGGCTCTAGCTTTTAACAAGGGCTGGGGGGTGGTCCTAGCGGTTAGCTGGCCACGTGGGTGTCCGTCCCTTGTCGTAGAGCCTTCTCGCTTAACACGGTTCTGCTCTCGGCTTCTGTTCTCGTTTCTCCCCTCGGAACTGCGTCTGTCTCACGGTGGGAAGGTATGACATGCATTTAGGCATTCTTGTGTTAGTCGGTGGTATTCCATTTGCTCACTAGTTACTCATATTACATTGGTTAATTTAATGTCACGATTTATTTGGAGCTATGTGACATACTACTGGATTTGCTTATCATGTCAGGGTTTTCATGGAAGGTGTTGGATTTGCCTGACACCTTACAGTGGGGGACACGAGAGAAGCCTCCACATAGGGTGTGTTTCGTTTACAAATTTCTACACATCCGGGCTTCCCCTGAGCATCTATGATAAATGTAGACGGCTAATTCTCTCATACCAGGAGCAAACGTGCTACTAAATTGATGACCTCAATCATAGTCAATCTTAAAAATGTTCATTTGAAGTAAATATAATTTCAAATGAATCCAGTTTCCTTTTTCCTTTTTTTCCTTCTTAAGAATTTGCGGTTTGGAATCCAAATTTTTCCTAAATGCAGTGGATTTGTTGCTTGCTTGAGTTGTATTTTTTGTTACATTTGTAAGTAGGCTGTTTATGTTTTCTCTATGTAAGTAGGCTGTTTATGTTTTCTCTATGTAAGTAGGCTGTTTATGTTTTCTCTATGTAAGTAGGCTGTTTAGGTTTTTTTATTGGTAACGCCACCTCTGTATGAAAATCACTGGCTGTGCTGTGTGCAGTCTGTGGCTGCTTTGCATTGTTGTAATACTCACCATTGTAGCGTTAGGCAGCTGCATGTGAACAGCGCGTAGCGTTGCGCAGTTGGAGGTGAGCCGCCAGCAGTGGTGGATGTGGGGAGAGAGATGGCGGAGTTTTGAAATTTGTCATGAACTGCTATATTTATATATGATGATATCAAGGTAAATACATTGTTTGTTCTCTATTAATATCTTTCATTTGCTAACTATCCCTATCAGTAGTTAGTGCCTTCCATAGTTTGAATCTGTTATTTAGCTGGCAGTAGTGGCGCTCGCTGTATTGCAGTAGCTTGAGCAGCGAAGATTTTTGTGAGGTAAGTGATTTGTGAAAGGTATAGTTTGATGTTAGTCAGGGCCATTCTTTTGTAGGGAATTTTGAAAGTCAGATTGCGTTGCGCTAAAAATATTTTATGTCAGTTTAAGCACAGTCCTGTATAATTGTTCAAAGGGGACGTTTCATATGTCGACCCTTAGCCTAGGATACCTCACTGGAATCTTCTGATTTTTTCTTGTAGTTTGTGTATTTAGTGTAGCTTTTGTTTATTGCTAGCGCGTAATTATAGAGAGAATTTCCTTTGTAGTTGTAGTTTTTCATTGTTGTACTGTAAAACAGTTGTGGCATGCATGTAGATTTGCACCAAGTATTTCGCAGCTGCGCTGGTAATTAACTAGATATTATTTTCAGTGCTATGTTAATGTGTTCTCTTATTTTTGATCTTCAAATTGTGTTTTTCTGTGTTGTCGTGTGAAATACTGTGACAATAATGGCGTGTGAAAAACGTAATACTAGGCTCCAAAGTAAACTGAGAAATGACAGTGAAGACGAAAGCAGTGTGTTAGCGCCGCAGAGTAATGAATTAACTAATGTTCAAAGTAGTAATTTGGTAATTGTGCATAGGGAAATGGAGCGGGCGGCAAACAATGGTGTAGACAGTGAAACAGGTAGTGAACAGGGAAGCGTTATCGATCGATTGGTCGGCAACAGCTCGCCTCAGGAATCGGGAATGACAGAACACAATATTGCAAATACTGCACACTCAGGTTTTGGGTTCCCACCGTTTTCTCAAATGAGTCAAGACACATTTTCCACTTGTCAAAATGTGAATGTTGCCGGTACAACTTCACTGCCGAAAAGCACTGAGGAACATGTTCCAGACACCAGTGCATTGTTATTACAATTAATACAGCAAATGGGACAAACACAGCAAAAGCTTCAAAAGTTAGACACAATGGAACAAAATCTTCAAAAGTTAGACACCACACTTGAACAAACACGTGAAGATTTAACTACTGAGTTACATAACATTGAATCGAAATGTCAAAAAGTCTGTAATGACGTAAAAACACAAATTTGTGAGCGTTTTCAACCTATTTTTTCGCGGCATGGAAATGCATTACAGAATCACGAAGCAGCCATAAAAGAACTGCAAACCATTGTTCATGAAAATCATGAGACCTTGTGGGCTAAAATTGACTCAGTTGCATCTACCGATTCGGTTACGCAACTTGCAAAAACTCAGGAAAACTTAAAGGACACAGTAGATTCGATTTCAGCACAAATGGACACTCTGAAACTTGGTTCAGAAAAACACACTGAGGAAATGTGTTCACTATCGGAGAAAGTAGCCGAACTTTCGGATCAGGTCACTAACTTATCTACAAAGGTAGATGATGATCTGAATGACACAAGACCCGTAGCCTTCACTGACACAGAAGAGTATGAACAAATAAGAAAATTCAAACAAAATCAGAATCAAATTAATACACAACACCAAAGAGAAATCCGGGAAGTACAAGACCAGCTGACACAGGTAATACAAGAATTACGTATTTCAGAGGACACTGGCACTCCAACACGGGAAGAGGGACTTAGAAATACGGAAAAGCCGCAAAATAATAACACAGGGCATTTCGGAAGTTATGAAAGAAATTGGCAATGTGCACCGAATTTTGAGATGGAACGGCCGACACGACCTAACAATGACCGATATGCGACTCGCCGACATGATGATTTTGACTATAAGCTGTTCATTACTACACGTAAATTCAAAACATTTAAGAATTCTGGCAATGACATTCATCCACAAGCATGGCTCCATCAATTTTCTCATTGTTTTCCTCCCAACTGGTCATTGGAGCACAGATTAGAATTTATGTGTGGCTACTTAGAGAATGAACCAGCTGTAAGAATGCAGTCGGTCATTCACGATTGCCACAGTGAAGGAGAGTTTTACCATGCCTTCCTCTCAGCATATTGGTCTCAACCCACACAAGACCGAGTAAAACATAGCATCATAATGATGAGACATTTCGAACAATCAGAATTCTCCAGTCTTGTGAAATATTTTGAAGACATGTTGCACAAGAATCAGTACCTGTTAAACCCATACAGCCCCTCAGAACTCATCCGCATTTGCTTAATCAAACTGCCCGAACATTTGAGACATATTATTTTGGCAGGACGTTGCAAAGACGACATTGAAGCTTTTCAGGGACTCCTACAAGAATTAGAAATTGACACAGACAGTCGCGGGATGCGAAAACAGGAAAACAATCACTACAGGTCACATCCGTCACAATTCCATGACGACAGAAACGATAACTGGACGCGACAAGGCTATTCTCACCACACAAATCGTGACCAAAATAGACACCACCCGTATGACAACCGTTGGCAGGGTAGTAATAATTACACGGAAAGATCACCTCTCCGCAGTAATGACTATCACAGAGACAATCAGAGAAACAGACAATATGGGAACCAAAATAATTATTATCAAGGGAGACAAAATAATTTCAGACGCAACGGTCCAGCGCGCAGTTACGATTCAAGGAGAAATTCTCCACCACTTGACCGACAAGAAAGAAACTACAGAAACTACCGACAAAACGACAGACCTGAATTCCATCAGAACTGGCGAGCTTTAAACAGAGCTGGGCCCTCTCGGCAAGGCGAATTTGTGGAAGTTAGGCCTTCTAATCCCAGTAACGACGCGCGGCAACAAAGAGACAGACAATGACTCGCACCGCAGGTATACACGTGCGGCTGGCTCCGAGAAAAATAACATTATATCTGGTACTGCTAATGAGATTTTAATGCAACATTTTGGTTTACTTGAAAATACATTCTGGATTTAAAGTACTTTCTGTGAGATACCAGATGACACAGTGGTTAGTTTATGTGACAGCTACACGATTTTTATCACGACGCTACTAATGAGTGACAATTTACAATGTTGCTTTTGCGGTGTATCTGTTTTATATCTGCACAGTTTTTCTGAATTCTTCTGGAAATCAAAACATGTTTTATTAGTAACTTTTGTGGTATAGCTACAAGGAGACAGCCTTTTCCATAGCACAACAATACGTTACAGCACAGTACTTTCATCATCACAACAATAAGCGTAATAACTAAGATATCTCTACGCAAAGCATTTCACTTTTGTTTATCATGAGGTAAGTACATTGACTTCTGCAGAACTTAGCTTTCGGAGGACGATAACTACGACACTTCCACAGAGATTATGTTACAAGACGCACAGTTTAGCGCCACAGTACACGCATTTCAGTGATCAATTTTATACTTAAAACATTTATTTTTAAAGATTTTTGAATTACAAAGAAAGTTTTCCGTGATATATTTCATTCCATTGGTGTAATCTGTAACACCTGAGGGTATAATTACATTAATCCTCAGGGGGGTACACGCTTACTTTGTGTACCATGTGTTTGGCAAGCACAAGGAACCCTAGCTAATATGGTATTTGCTTATACAACTTTACACATTGGTACCATATTTCTCTAACACACAAATTACACAGCTATCTGATCATTTAACTGAGACAGACAAACGTTTTTACTACATCAGTGACAGATGTTTACGTAATTACACAGTTGGATAACTTCACACTTACGAAATTGTATTTTGTCTGTACTTTGAGAAATGCTCACATTTTTCGGAACCATTGTGATACTATGAGAGCTTTGAATGATATATTTGGTAAGGGAGCATGATTTTAAAGTACGTTTGAGGTAGATGACACTATTGAAATGAGCAGAGAATTTTTTTTACGTTTTGAAATTATTGGAGGAAGTTACGACGATTTTGAGATTTGACTGAGGTGTTATGATGTTATTATTACGACGACGATGTGTACTATGCTGTTGAGGTATGTTTATGATAAATAAGCTGATGCTATATGAGGAATCTGATTATGCTATGTAGCTATTATGATGAAATATTGAAGACGTGTTGATGAATATGAATATGTATATGTGTAATAAGGTAAGGAATAAGGAGTAGGGGTTAGGGACTCTGATTTATGAAAAGGTTGTTGGAAACCAAGAATCGTACTTTAAGAGTTATGAAATGTGTGTGTATATGCATGAATGTATTACAATGCAGACGAAAATTTTTTGGACACTGTTATATCAATTGCATTTTGTTTCTACAGATTTGCAACGCTAATTCTTGACCTGTGAAATATTTCTATGTGAGACTGTCACTGTAGCGGAAACTGCTGTCATAAATATTCCCGTACGAAAGTTAAGTGACCACCTGCACGTAATGCGTTGTGGCGCCCAGCTGGGCCAGCCGCTCGGAGAAAAAGCCATTAGGTGGAGAAAAAAAAAAAAAACATAGGCCATTAACCTCGCTTCTGACATTCCTTTGTAGAAAACATCGCAAATACGACACGCTAATAATAACTTGGAAACATTCTTACATCTGCAAACCTGATAATGACAAGTGTCTTTCTACGAGAATTGAGAGCTACTGACTTACGAAATGCCACATAGCTATTGAATGATGTTTTTATGCTTTGGTTTGTGTAATTGCTTATTTCATTTGATATCTGGTTTCCAGCTGTGTTGCAGCATTGCTTTTATAAAATGAAATGCATTTGCTAATGTGAACACTTTCTGTCAACAGATCTATTAAATAATTATTTTATGATCCACATTCTTTAAAAAAGGAGCACTTGGAAAGGAAAGAACAATAAGAAGGAACTAGTAACAGTAACACATAATTTTCTTTTCAAGTACTTGGTAATTTCTTTTGTAGAATAAATTGTGATGCATCACTCTAGTGTTAAGATGTGACATAGGTATTAGACATGGCCATTTTTAGTGTAATATTTTTTTCTGCTTGAGCTATGTCATGTTTTGATATAAGTTATTACATTTGCTGCTGCTAGCTTTGCCAGTCTGTATTTTTTGTCATTGCTGCTTGTGTTAATTATTTTGTGCTGCTGCATTGCCTCGTCCCTTAGTTTAGCATCTGAGCTCAGTAGATTTAAGTTAGCTTAAGAGGAGTAGACTATATAAGAAACTAACTATTATAAATTTATAAGAAATGCATTGAGAAGCTATCAGAAAATGGTCTGGCAAAATAAAAAGGATACTGTACAGTGGAGAAAAACTATTATTGACAGAGGAAGTGAACAGAATACAGAAAGCAGGGAGAAAAACTATTTTTGACAGAGGATGTGAACAAAATACAGAAGGCAGGCTTAGATAGGACTTTTGGGAATAATGATGAATGAAGGGAGATCTCCAAGAAGTAAAGAAAGTTTTGTTTGCAAAATACTGCAGTACAACAAACCCTGTCCTTTCCTTTTGTGTTATCCCACTATATGTTTGGGTACCCTTGTGTATTTGTTTTCTTCCTGTCTCTGTGTAGTTTCATAGAATTTTTTCTTCTTTTAATATTAAGCTACATTCACTATGATGAGGAATACTGTTATCCTCAAATATAATTTGCATTAATAATATGTTATTTACCTTGTAAATATGCATAGACATTATTTATTCTGGTTTGTTGCTCACATGTGAAGGTGATGTTTCAAAAGTTCTTGTGATCTTTATGTATGTACTCATGTCATAATTCCTGTAACACTGACGTATATGTTTATTTCTATTCTTTTGTAAAGCCTGTTTTACTACAAATGTTATCTGTATTATTATGTTTTTAATAATGTATTTTGTACCTTTGTTATTGTATTCTTATGTTATAAATTTGTAATTGTCACCAGTTCATAATATTATTAACTTGTTAGTTACATTTCACTGCACACGTTTCTGTTGGTCATAGTATATGGACAATATGTGAGAAGTTGGGACTGTTCGTGTTTGCACGTGTGTTACTAATTCAGCAAAGGACTGGATAACAGCATTGCTGGTTCTAAGGACAATTCCAAAAACCTTGTGAGTGCACAAATGATGGTTTATGGACTTGCTATATTCTCCGCAAGACTCTTCGATGGTGAATGTGCACCTGCACAATCGCAACAGATGGCTGCTGGCCATCTCTACAAGGACTACAGTGGGTCTGCACCTCTGGTGGCCCACCAATACCACAATCTCTACCAGACTACAGTGGGTCTGCTCTGTGATGAGCTACCTACCAATGCTCTTCAAAATTTCGACTGCCTCTGCTGTGGGTTTGCTCTGTTGTGGCCCATTACCTGCATGCATGTCAAGAGTCAGCACTGTCTTTCCGTTGGAAGGACATCACTACTTCTTCAAGACTGTATGGAAATCCACTACTTCTGTGTGCAATTTCTTTTACTAATGAGAAACTGTAATTACTATTATGATGAATGATGAGGACTGTCTTTATGGACTGTGAGAAATTTTTAGCTTTTGACCAACATTGTATCAATAAGTGTGTGCATTTTATATCTTTGTTAGTGTAATTGTGAAAAATTTTTGTCAAATCTGTATTGGCCAGTGCCCAACACCATTTGTAAAAATTTTTTGTGGGGAGCATGGGGGCTATGTAAGTAGGCAGTTTATGTTTTCTCTATGTAAGTAGGCTGTTTATGTTTTCTCTATGTAAGTAGGCTGTTTATGTTTTCTCTATGTAAGTAGGCTGTTTAGGTTTTTTTATTGGTAACGCCACCTCTGTATGAAAATCACTGGCTGTGCTGTGTGCAGTCTGTGGCTGCTTTGCATTGTTGTAATACTCGCCATTGTAGCGTTAGGCAGCTGGATGTGAACAGCGCGCAGCGTTGCGCAGTTGGAGGTGAGCCGCCAGCACTGGTGGATGTGGGGAGAGAGATGGCGGAGTTTTGAAATTTGTCATGAACTGCTATATTTATATATGATGATATCAAGGTAAATACATTGTTTGTTCTCTATTAATATCTTTCATTTGCTAACTATCCCTATCAGTAGTTAGTGCCTTCCATAGTTTGAATCTTTTATTTAGCTGGCAGTAGTGGCGCTCGCTGTATTGCAGTAGCTTGAGCAGCGAAGATTTTTGTGAGGTAAGTGATTTGTGAAAGGTATAGTTTGATGTTAGTCAGGGCCATTCTTTTGTATGGAATTTTGAAAGTCAGATTGCGTTGCGCTAAAAATATTTTATGTCAGTTTAAGCACAGTCATATATAAATTGTTCAAAGGGGACGTTTCACATTATCAATAAATCACGAACAATTGAATGACGCCTGCAACCCCTATAGGTGTCAGACAGCAAACAGATTTTAAAACATGACCACAATACAGTCGAAGCTTATTTGAATTAATGCATCTAAGGTGTCATCATTAAGTCAGTATAGAACATGATCCTACAGATGTTACAAGGCCTTGACGTCAGCCTGTAGCTCTGGTGTGCTTAGGAGCCTCGGCGACGAGCGGTACCTGCTGTTTCAGAGTACTACCGGGCCGCACTCGAGCTTCACCGGCCCGCACTCGCACGTTGCCCGGCCGCACTAGAGTTGCGCGCCTGCACCGATGCCGCAGCGTAAGTGTTAAGCAAATGGAGCAGATAGTATGTATATACATATATTTGGTCTATGGTGCGCCTTAAGGGGCTTCCGCAGGCTCCATTTAGTCCAGAGTCAGTTCCTGAGGAAAACAGGAAAATATGGTTTTTGGGTACAAAATCTGAGTCGCGGATTCCACGACTGCTATGCACAGTAAATAGCTTACATCTGCACGTTATATTTCTAAGATCGAGCTCTAGAACATCCTTGAAAATTTTCTACTTGCCTATATCCGTTTCCGAGATACAGAGGTTCGAAATTACCCCACTTGTACAAGTGAAATACACACGTAATATGCGGTATGAGGCGAAAACGTAGTTTATAAAATGACGTAACACGGAGAAATATGCTGTCAGGAGTCTCCGTTATAACCAGAGGTGTTGTAGGAACCCCACGTTGTAGCACTGAACGATGTTGTTGTTGTGGTCTTCAGTCCTGAGACTGGTTTGATGCAGCTCTCCATGCTACTCTATCCTGTGCAAGCTTCTTCATCTCCCAGTACTTACTGCAACCTACATCCATCTGAATCTGCTTTGTGTATTGATCTCTTGGTCTCCCTCTACGATTTTTACCCTCCACGCTGCCCTCCAATGCTAAATTTGTGATCCCTTGATGCTAAATTTTTGTGCAAATAAAATCCTATCTCGAGTGTAAAATTTGTTTTGCATTATTTCAATTTCAAATAGGTAAAGTATCAGAATTTCATTTCCCCATATGTTCTTTTCATGTGAGAGACACGTCCTACTGTAGCAGGGCAAAGAAGGGAACCGGTTCTATCGAAGTTCTATCGAAACACAAAACAGGCAAATATCCTCCTGTTTTAAAAAGCTCTGACTGAAAAGTGGGGTACCAGCTGCCTCGTTCCACCTTCCTCATTACCTCTGAAAAAATTTCCCACAAATTTTTGCATGAGAACAGAGACCGAAAAGTAAAAAATACAGGAAGATAGGAGACAGTGGTTGTGATACAGAATGAGAAGAGTAGAAAATAGCAGTGTGAAAGAGAAAGAGAGGGATACAGTGATAGTGGAATGTAGTTGAAAGTGACGGAACAGCGCTAGGAAAAGCTTGCAGGTGACAGTGGCTGTAGGAGAAGAATAAAGAGGAAGAGAAACTGCAAGTGGGTGAGTCAGGGGGATTTGCTGTGAGACAGAGTCTGTGCCAACCACAACGATAAAGAGAGAGATGTGACAGTGAGAGGAGACAACAGCAGTGTGAAGGAACGAATGACGTAGTAGCAGCTAGACAGAGCAAGGGGGAGATAGTGGCAATGAGAGGAGACAGTAGTAGTAGGACAGAACGAAGGAGACTGTGGCTGTAAGACAAGAGACAGTGACAGAGAGACACAAAGACATACTGACAAAGCGTTGGGCCGAATGAGTGAGTGAGAATGGGCAAGTGAGAGTCTAGAGGAGCCTGTGGGAGTGAGATGTGAGTTGAATGTTCAGAAGAGTGCGAATATGTTCGCTTGCCAAAATTTTTTAAAAAATTTTTAAAGATTCTGAGACACGTAGAATGACGGAATTGGTAACACACTTTTCGAAGTCTTTTACAACATGAGCATATTAGCCTGTTTTGTGCACCGATAAGTGCGTTATTCCGCTGTTTCTTCATTTTGCAATGTGTTTGGTACGTTAACCTTCTTTTCCAAAAGTCGCTTATTATTACTCCGTTCTATTGCAGTGACATAGGGAAGGTCTGGTGGCTGGATTATATTACAGGCAGATGGTTTAAGTGGAATTGCTGTTCGCTAGTTGAGGTAGTTATAGTCGTAGCCAGCTGAGTCACAGGTAGCGGTGCGTTGGGCTAGTTTTTACTGGACTAGTTTTACAAGTGTCTTGCAGTAAAAATCTTCCGCTGTTGAAGAATTACCATTTTAATGCCACCGACAATAAGTTAACCTTTCGAGTTAATCATTATGCCCCAGAAAAACGATCACGTACAGGGCAGGATATCCGTCATTTAGAAATCCAATCGAGAATAGACACTTGTGGCGGCCTATACATGAAAGCTGCCATTTTCTGCACGAGGCACGCCTAATTACTTCCTATACTGCCCGATTACGTCCATCGATCAGAGCACGAACTCAGCTTCTTACACGTCTGCGTTGACGTTCATACCTAGTAGCCATACCTCTTCTTATAATTTAAGGCAGCGAATTAAGGTACCGTATACAACATCATGTGTAGAATGAGAGCCAATAATGCTAGAAACTTCCTTTTGTAAACCTGCCGGTTACTGATTAGTGCGATATTTTCCAGCTACGCAAACTACATTTTTAATAAAAAAGCTTAATACTTGCATCTACATGTACATCCACATACATACTCCGCGAGCCACAACACGGTGCGTGGTGGAGGATATCTTGTAGCGCTGTTAGTCATTCCACTTTTTTTCCATTCTCAAATACCACGGAACCTAATACACTTGGTGTGAAGGCAAGCAAGCATCATTTTTAATCCGTTGTTATTCACCTATAAATATCGAATCTTCATACGCTCTGCGATTTTTTAGGTTTTCTCCTCCTTTAAAAGAGGACCCTCCGCCCCCCCCCCCCCCACCCCTCCCAGCTTCTTTCGTGAAACAGTGGCTCTTGGTTTTAATGACGCCAACGGATAACTACTTGTACACCATCACGTCTACATCTACATACATGCTACGCAAGTCACCGTACGATGCTTGGCGGAGGGTATCCCGTACCATTATAGTCATTTCCTTTCCTGTTCCACTCACCAAAAGAGCGAGAGAAAAACTATTTTCTATGTGCGTCAGCATGAAACCTAGTTTGTCGTATCATGTCTTCGTCGTCCTTACGCGGAATGAATGTTGGTGGCAGTACATATACATCTACATCTACGTGAGTACTCTGCTATTCACAATATAGTTCCTGGCAGAGGGTTTAATGAACCACCTTCATGCTGTCTCTCTACCGTTCCACTCTCGAACGGCGCCCGGGAAAACCGAGCACTCAAATTTTTCTGTTCGAGCCCCGATTTCTCTTATTTTATCGTGTAGGTGGCTGCCAAGAGAATTTTTTCGGAATCGGTGGAGAAAACCGGTGATTGAAATTTCATGAGAAGATCCCGTTGCAACGAAAAACGCCTGTGTTTTAATGATTGCCACTCCAATTCACGTATCATGTCTGTGGCAATATTTCCCCTCTTTCGCGATAATACAAAACAAGCTGCCCTTTTTCGCACTTTTTCGATGTCATCCGTCAGTCCCACCTGAAGCGGATCCCACACAGCACAGCAATACTCGGGAATAGGGAGGACAATCGTGGTATAAGAAGTCTCTTTAGTAAATCTGTAGCGCCTTCTAAGTGCTCTGCCAATGAATGGCCGTCTTTGGTTTGCTCTACCCACAACATTATCCATGTGATAGTTCAAATTTAGGTTTTTGTGATTGTAATCCCTAAGTATTTAGTTAAATTTACAGCTGTCAGATTTGTGTGGCTTATCGCGTGATCGAAGTTTAGAGGATTCCTTTTAGTACTAATGTGAATAACTTCACTCTTTTCTTTATTCAGGGTCAATTGCCACTTTTCGCACCATACAGATATCTTATCTAAATCATTTTGCAATTCTTTTTGGTCATCTGATGACTTTACAAGACGGTAAATGACAGCTCATCTGCAAAAAAATCTAAGACGGCTACTCAGATTGTCTCCTATGTTGTTAATATAGATCAGGAAAATAGAGGACTTATAACACTTCCTTCGAGAACGCCGGATATTACTACCGTTTTACTCGATGGCTTTCCGTCTATTACTACGAACTATGACCTTTCTGACAGGAAATCACGAATCCAGTCGCACAACTGAGACGATATTCCATAGGCACGCAGCTTGGGTAGAAGAGTGTTGTGAGGAACGGTGGTGGAAGTCTTCTGGAAATCTAAAAATAGGGAATCAATTTGACGTCCCCTGTCGATAGCACTCATTACTTCATGAGCATAAAGAGCTAGTTGTGTTTCGCAAGAACCATATTTTCTGAATCCGTGCTATGTGTCAATAAATCGTTTTGTTCGAGGTACTTTATAATGTTCGAATACAGTATATGTTCCAAAACCCTATTGCAAATAGACATTAGTGATATGGGCCTGTAATTCAGTGGATTACTCCTATTTCCCTTTTTGGGTATTGGTGTGACTTTAGAAAGTTTCCAGTTTTTAAGTCCGGATCTTTCTGTGAGCGAGCGGTTGTATATAATTGCAGTGTATTTCAAATACCAGTTCTCTAAATTTTCTCAATAGTGTTCCCCGAAAAGAACATTTTATTCGCTCGATGGATTCCCATTTCAGATCCCGAAGCATCGTCTTAACACATGCGTGTTGTTCGAATCGAGCGGTAACAAATCTAGCAGCCCGCTTCTGAATTGCTTCATTCTTTTCCTTTAATCCGACCTGGTACGGATCCCAAACGCTAGAGCAGTACTCAAAAATAGGCCGTACAAACTTCCTATATGCTGTCTCCTTTACAGATGGAACTCACTTTACTAAAATTCTCCCAAAAAATCGAAGTCGACCATTCGCCTTCCCTACCACATCCTTACGTACCTGTTCCATTTCATATCGCACTGCAACATTACGCCCAGATATTTAAGCGACGTGACTGCGTCCAGCAGGACAGTACTAATGCCGTATCCGAACATTACGGATTTGATCTTCCTACCGATATTTTCCTGCATTTGGAGGTAGCTGCCATTCATCACACAAACTATAATTTTTTTTAAGTCGCCTTGTATCCTCCTACAGCCACTCAATTTCTACGCCCTCCAGAAGCCCACATCATCATCAGGTAACAACTGCAGACTGCTGCCCACCCTATCCGCTAGATCATTTATGTATGTAGAAAATAACAGTGATCCTACCACACTTCCATGGGGTGCTCCTGACAATATCCTCGTCTCTGATGAAGACTCGTCGTCGAGGACAACATATTGAGTTCCATTAGTTCAGAAGTCTTCGAGCCAGTGATGTATCACGGAAACTACACTCCTGGAAATTGAAATAAGAACACCGTGAATTCATTGTCCCAGGAAGGGGAAACTTTATTGACACATTCCTGGGGTCAGATACATCACATGATCACACTGACAGAACCACAGGCACATAGACACAGGCAACAGAGCATGCACAATGTCGGCACTAGTACAGTGTATATCCGCCTTTCGCAGCAATGCAGGCTGCTATTCTCCCATGGAGACGATCGTAGAGATGCTGGATGTAGTCCTGTGGAACGGCTTGCCATGCCATTTCCACCTGGCGCCTCAGTTGGACCAGCGTTCGTGCTGGACGTGCAGACCGCGTGAGACGACGCTTCATCCAGTCCCAAACATGCTCAATGGGGGACAGATCCGGAGATCTTGCTGGCCAGGGTAGATGACTTACACCTTCTAGAGCACGTTGGGTGGCACGGGATACATGCGGACGTGCATTGTCCTGTTGGAACAGCAAGTTCTCTTGCCGGTCTAGGAATGGTAGAACGATGGGTTCGATGACGGTTTGGATGTACTATGCACTATTCAGTGTCTCCTCGACGATCACCAGTGGTGTACGGCCAGTGTAGGAGATCGCTCCCCACACCATGATGCCGGGTGTTGGCCCTGTGTGCCTCGGTCGTATGCAGTCCTGATTGTGGCGCTCACCTGCACGGCGCCAAACACGCATACGACCATCATTGGCACCAAGGCAGAAGCGACTCTCATCGCTGAAGACGACACGTCTCCATTCGTCCCTCCATTCACGCCTGTCGCGACACCACTGGAGGCGGGCTGCACGATGTTGGGGCGTGAGCGGAAAACGGCCTAACGGTGTGCGGGACCGTAGCCCAGCTTCATGGAGACGGTTGCGAATGGTCCTCGCCGATACCCCAGGAGCAACAGTGTCCCTAATTTGCTGGGAAGTGGCGGTGCGGTCCCCTACGGCACTGCGTAGGATCCTACGGTCTTGGCGTGCATCCGTGCGTTGCTGCGGTCCGGTCCCAGGTCGACGGGCACGTGCACCTTCCGCCGACCACTGGCGACAACATCGATGTACTGTGGAGACCTCACGCCCCACGTGTTGAGCAATTCGGCGGTACGTCCACCCGGCCTCCCGCATGCCCACTATACGCCCTTGCTCAAAGTCCGTCAACTGCACATACGGTTCACGTCCACGCTGTCGCGGCATGCTACCAGTGTTAAAGACTGCGATGGAGCTCCGTATGCCACGGCAAACTGGCTGACACTGACGGCGGCGGTGCACAAATGCTGCGCAGCTAGCGCCATTCGACGGCCAACACCGCGGTTCCTGGTGTGTCCGCTGTGCCGTGCGTGTGATCATTGCTTGTACAGCCCTCTCGCAGTGTCCGGAGCAAGTATGGTGGGTGTGACACGCCGGTGTCAATGTGTTCTTTTTTCCATTTCCAGGAGTGTATTTCATATGCTCGTACCTTCGATGATAGTCTGCAGTGGGGCACCGTGTCAATCGTTCTTCAGAAATCTAGAAATACGAAATCTGCCTGTTGTCCTTCGTTCATAATTCGCAGTAGTCCGCCCCCGGTAGCTGAGTGGTCAGCGCGACGGAATGTCTATCCTAAGGGCCCGGGTTCGATTCCCGGATAGGTTAGAGATTTTCTCCGCTCGGGGACTTTCTCCGCTCGGGGACTGGGTGTTATGTTGTCCTAATCTACATCTACATCTATACTCCGCGAGCCACCTTACGGTGTGTGGCGGAGGGTACTTATTGTACCACTATCTGATCCCCCCTTCCCTGTTCCATTCACGAATTGTGCGTGGGAAGAACGACTGCTTGTAAGTCTCCGTATTTGCTCTAATTTCTCGGATCTTTTCGTTGTGATCATTACGCGAGATATATGTGGGCGGTAGTAATATGTTGCCCATCTCTTCCCGGAATGTGCTCTCTCGTAATTTCGATAATAAACCTCTCCGTATTGCGTAACGCCTTTCTTGAAGTGTCCGCCACTGGAGCTTGTTCAGCATCTCCGTAACGCTCTCGCGCTGACTAAATGTCCCCATGACGAATCGCGCTGCTTTTCGCTGGATCATGTCTATCTCTTCTATTAATCCAACCTGGTAAGGGTCCCATACTGATGAGCAATACTCAAGAATCGGACGAACAAGCGTTTTGTAAGCTACTTCTTTCGTCGATGAGTCACATTTTCTTAGAATTCTTCCTATGAATCTCAACCTGGCGCCTGCTTTTCCCACTATTTGTTTTATGTGATCATTCCACTTCAGATCGCTCCGGATAGTAACTCCTAAGTATTTTACGGTCGTTACCGCTTCCAGTGATTTACCACCTATGGCATAATCGTACTGGAATGGATTTCTGCCCCTATGTATGCGCATTATATTACATTTATCTACGTTTAGGGAAAGCTGCCAGCTGTCGCACCATGCATTAATCCTCTGCAGGTCCTCCTGGAGTACGTACGAGTCTTCTGATGTTGCTACTTTCTTGTAGACAACCGTGTCATCTGCAAATAGCCTCACGGAGCTACCGATGTTGTCAACTAAGTCATTTATGTATATTGTAAACAATAAAGGTCCTATCACGCTTCCTTGCGGTACTCCCGAAATTACCTCTACAATCATCATCATTTCATCCCCATCGACACGCAAGTCGCCGAAGGGGCGTCAAATCGAAAGACTTGCACCAGGCGAACGGTCTACCCGACGGGAGGCCCTAGTCACAAGACATTATATTATTAGTTCGCAGTACATCATGTGAGAAAAGAGCGAGCTGGGTTTCACACGAGCGGTGCTTTCTGAAACCGTGCTGATTCCTGGACATAAGATTCTTGGTCTCGAGAAAATTTATTATGTTCGAACTGTGAATATGTTCAAGGATTCTGCAGCAAACCGATGTCAGGGACACAAATCTGTAATTTGTAGGTCCATTCTCTTTCCCTTCTTATCTGCAGGTATCACCTGAATTTTTTTTTCATTTGTAGTAAATGGAAGCTAGGTGAAGGGCTAATGCCATAGAGTACTCTTTGTAAAACCTAATTGAGATTCCATCCGGACACAGCCATTTATTTGGTTTCAACTCTTACAGTTGTTTCTCTACGACAGAATAGCTCACAACTATGTCGTCCATAGGTAGTCTGTTCGACACTCAAACGACGATATGTTTTTATGAGTCACCTCAAGAACGACTTCTTAAACGTTTGCTCTAAAACATCGGTTTTCGTTTTGCTATCTTCAACTACCACACCAGACTGGTAAATGAGTGACTGGATGAAGCCTTAGACCTGGTTAGTGATTTTACATAGCACCAGAATTTTTTCGGTTTCTCTGCCAGATCTTTTGCTAAGGTATGACGGAAAAGTTGTTGCATGCTTCGCTCATAGATCTTTTCACAGACGCATGAATCTCTACTAACCTTTGCTTGTTGTCATTTCCACGTTCTCTTTTGAACCGATAGTGAAACAGCCTTCGCTTCATATGCATTTTCCGAATTTCGTTGATAAACCGGGATAGGTCTTTTCTGACCTTAATCCACTTATTAGCCACATAATGCTCCAGACAAAGATTTGCAAGCTGCTTTAACTTCGTCCATAATTCTCTACCTCCACCAAACTGGAACTAAGTGATGACAATACATTATGTAAGTGGGATGCTAACATCTGCTTCTCTGTTGTTTCTAGCAGAAACACTTTCCTAGTCTTCCTGACTGATTTATTAACTTTCGTAACCATTTTTGCTGTAATGACATAATGATCACTAATCCTTGTCTTTATACTAATTCTGTCGTTAAGGTCCGCCTTCATGAAACTACTATGTCTAAGATACGAGGGTTGGAACTTAAACGGTGGCAACTATTTATTCACAACCGATACAAGAGAGTTACATGTTTTTACCTGTTACTGTCCTTCAAAGTAGTAACCAGCATTGTGTAGAACCCATTACCATCGATGTGGAGGGCGTAGTATACCGTTAGTAGAGCTTCTTCTGTTGATGGTGCGAATCGAGCGGTCTACTGCCTGTCGAATCTCTGGAACAGTTCTGAAGCTAATGCCACGAAGTGGTTCCTTCGTCTTCGGAATGAAATCGAAGTCACAAGGACTTAAGTCCTGGGAGAATGGTGGATGGTGCAGTACTTCCAAATCCCATGAACCGAACAGAGCACCCAACCCGTCTCGCTCTACAAGTGCCTCTCCAACCGAGCCCAAAGATAGGGATAAATCAAGACGACACTGATGAAATGGCTGTCATACTCTAGTGGAATATATATGGATACAGGACTCATTTGGAGAAACAGAGACTCCATGTACAGGAGAGACCATTTTGCCTCTGTCTTCAAGAGACTCAAAGATACTGACATACCCGTACTTGGAGGGTGTCACCTTTACAGAAAAGACGACCTTACTGGTGACAGAGCAAAAGATGGAGTTGCAGCGTTCGTCAAGGACACTTTTCACTCCTCACCTGTTCTCTTAACAACAACATTACAAGTGGTTGCTGTTCGTTTATGGGCCCATGTTGAGATCAAGGTGTGCTTTGTGTACCTTCTACACCATTACCCTCCTGACAGTGGGGTCCTCATTCATCTTTTTGGTAAACTACTACATTCCTTTCCCCTTTTGGGGAACTTCAATGCACACAGTGCACTATGGGGTTCTTACACCACTTGTCCCAAGGGTTGGGTACTTGAGGATCTGCTACGCTCAACAGATCTCTTACTGCTGAACGTGGGTGAAGCTACACATTTTAGGGCTACTACTGGTTCGTCTACAGTCATAGACCTCTCCTTCTGCTCCCCTGTCCAATCAGACATTACTCAGGTGGCAGTGGACGATGGCCTTCATGGTAGTGACCATTTCCCTATCTGGATCCATCTGCATGATGGAGTAAATCTCGAAAGGAAGCCACCGAGATGGTTGTTCAAAATGGCTAACTGGATGAATTACAGGGCATTTTCGAGCAAAGTGGATCACATCACAGCTGTGATTCACCATGCCGCTGATGCATCCATCCGCAGGTCAACGGAAACACCTAGGAGGCGACCTATCCCTTGGTGGAACGATGAGTGTCGTTTTGCAATCAGGTACAGGATGGTGGCTATGTGCAGATTCAATTGATGCCCTACAGATGAGAATCTTGCAAACTTTCGAATTGTGCTTGCAAAGGCGAGGAGAGTATTTCGTGAGAGTAAGGAGACGTCTTGGCAAGATTTCCTGAGCTCCATCAGTAGCTCCACTTCCGCAAGTAAATTATGGGAAATCATCAGGAGAATCTCAATGCACAACTCTCGACCGCCAATAGCCACTGTACGAATACAGGAATCTCTCAACATCACCAATGGACATAGCTCCTACGATGGCTGAAACATATAAATCCATTACTTCCGATTCTAGCCAGGATCCCATCTTCCGTCGCTATTGCGAGACACAGGAGAAGGCTGATTTTGCTTTCCATTCTATCAAACTGGAGGAATACAACCAGCCTTTCTCTCTGTGGGAGCTGTATTCTGCATGGTCAGCAGCTTCTATTACGACCTCATAACCTACAGCACGTTGCAACAGTAGGGCCGACGGTCGAAGGAGGTCCTCCTTCAGCTCTTCGGTAAAATTTGGATGACGGGTGACTTTCCCAACTCGTGGGAAGAAGCTATTCTAATCCCAATTTTAAAACCAGGGAAGGATCGGACACATCCCGGTAGTTACCGCAGTATTAACCTCACAAGCTGTGTAGGAAAGACACTGGAGCATATGGTCAATCGGCGCCTAGTGTGGCTCTCGAAACCAGATCCCTACTCGGTAGCTCACAGTGTAGGTTCAGAAGGTATTGCTCCACATTCGATAACCTGACCCTGCTCGAAGCAACGACTCAACAAGATTTCCTTCTTAAGCAACACCTTATCGGTGTTTTCTTCTGTTTGGAAATGGCCTATAACACTACTTGGAGGCGTACTCCATCAGTGGGGATTTCGTGGACGTCTACCGACCTCCATATGGTCGTTTCCCACGGACAGATATTTTAGATAGAAGGTTGCGAATGCCTGTGTGACCGTTTAAGCAGGAAAATGGTGTCCCTCAATGGAGTGTCTAAAGTGTCACAGCGCGACGTCCAGTACTATGTTCCTTGTTTGTGGACGATTTCTCCATCTTCTGTGCATCCTCCAGCCTCTCAAGGGCTACTCGGCAATTGTAACTGACGATCAGGCTGTTGGAGGAATGGTCTTTCACCACAGGCTTTAAATTCTCTTTGGAGAAAACAGTTTGTGTTGATTTTAATCGTTCCCAGTATACGTTTAATTTACCCGTTTTAAAACTGGGAGACACCGTTCTCACTTTTAAGGAGAAGGTGAGGTATCTGCGTCTTACTTTTGATGAGAAGTTAACATCGTTACCGCACCTCAAGCAACTGAAATTGAGATGTCTCAAGACCTCAAACATCCCTAAACGTGTCAGTCATAGGCCTTGTGAAGCCGACAGGGAATATCTCTTCACTTTTATAAGGCCTTTGTGCGATCCCGGCTTGAATGCCAGATTTATGGGTCAGCAAAGGCCTTCATACCTTAAATTGCTGGATGCAGCTAATCACGAGGGTATTAGGCAGTCAACAGGGCCTGTCCCACAAGCCCCGTTATTAGCTTGTGTGTGTGTGTGTGGGGGGGGGGGGCTGGTGAGCCTCTGCTGTCTGTTTGACGTCTTCTTTTTTTGGTACGCTAAGTATATAGGGCATTGTCCGTTCCTAGATCGCCAGAATCCACCAATATTGCTCAGCCGCCACTGGAACAGCTGTTCGATCATGGGCCACAAGCAACACGGCCATCTGGGATCCGTGCAAGAGAGAGCCTTGAGTTATTACAGGTGGGGGCCATTAAGGTCCAAAGCCAGGGGTTGATATGGCATCGCCCTGGATACTACCAAAGACCACATTGCTTTTAGGAGTGACTGCTTACAGGAAGCATTGTACCCCAGACTATGTTTTTACAATTAAATTTAATGAGATTTTACATAGCCACCCAGATTTTATTACTCTCTACACGGATGGTTGTAAGCAGGGAGATTTCTTCGGTTGTTCTGTCGTGTTCCCCGACATTGTCCTCAGGACAGGGCTCCCAAAGCACTTATCAGTTTACTACACGGGACTATTTGCTATCCTGAGGGCAATGGAGCAGATGGGATGACGTCGTGGCAAAAAATACATCAGCTGCTCCGATTCTCAAAGTGCTCTTCTCGCTATTGAACCAGGGAAACGAACTCGCTGGTGCTGCTGCCAAGGAGGTTTGCTTCCTTCCTCCTCGTGCTCACTGCTTAGTCCCTCTGCGAGCTGTCACTTCATTTGTGACCAGGAAGGCCATATATCGGTGGAAGACTCAGTGGCTGGAAATGAGGAATAATAAACTACGTTCCATTAAGAGTTCGGGGCGACCATGGATTACCTCCTTTCGCTCACGACGGTGTGAAGAAGTAGCCCTTACTCGGCTTAGAGTGGGTCGTTGCCCATTGACAAATGGCTTCCTACTATGTCGGGAGGAGCCCCCACTATATAAGAGATGAGGGACACAGCTGTCAGTACGATATACCGGGTGAAAAGTATTTAAACCGACAAACTCTGGGAGGATGTAGGGGACATCAAAACAAATATTTTTCCCTAATATCATTTTTTCCTATGAGGAGTATTTAAACTAGTAGAGGAAGATTTCTCTGGCGGCAAATCAATTAAACCAACAAACACTTTTCCATTTTTTTATGACCAAGAGACAACAGATTAACACAATCCCCGTTTCAATTACAGTAGATTTTCAAAAATGCATCCATTGACACGTAAACAAAGGTTACACCGTCGGATCATGTTCTGTCTGACACGGGTAAAAACCCCAGGAGTATCCTGAATTGTTCCTGCTGCTGCCACTGTCCGGGCAACCAGATCCTCTTCTGATGAAACAGGAGTTGCAGAAACAAGGTTGCGCATCTCTCCCCACACAAGAAAGTCCAGATGGGACATATCTGGGGATCGAGTAGGCCATGGTGCAGGACCACCTCTGCCAATCCACGTTTCTGGGAACCGTCGGTCCATGAATCGACGCACACGACGGCTGAAATGCGCCAGCGCACCGTCATGTTGCAACCACATACGTTGTCTTGTAGGGAGCGGGACGTCTTCCAGAAATTCTGGCAATGCTCTGGCGAGAAAGTTGTAATAGTGCCTGCCATTTAATGGCCTAGGTAGCAGATACGGCCCAATTAAACAGTCCCTAACAACACCGACCCACACATTAACGAAGAACCGCACTTGATGAGCGCTAGTAACTGTGGCATGTGGGTTATCCTCACTCCAAACATGCGAATTGTGAATGTTGAAGACTCCATCATGCCCGAACGTTGCTTCAAGGGTAAACAACACAGAGGATGGAAATGTAGGATGCATTTCACACTGTTCCAGGTACTACTGCGAAAACTGTGCTCAGGGTGGATAATCAACTGGTTCCATGTTGTGGGCACGCTGTAAGTGAAATGGTCTTAACAATTGCTCTCGAAGGACTGTTCTTACATTCGTCTGATTCGTCCCCATGTTACGTGCAACTGCACGAGTGCTGACTGAAGGATCCCGCACCACATGCGGCAAGAAAGCTTCCTCAAATTGCAGCGTTCTTACCGTGTGACGATGCCCCTGTCCAGGTAATCTGCTAAATGACTCGGTCCACGCAGACGTTGGTACACAGCAGCAAAGGTCGTATGATGCGGGATATGGCGATTAGGATATTGTTGTTGATAAACCCGTTGTGCAGCTCGTCCGTTGTGGTGCGCTACGTAGTTACAATGTGAGTCCAGGGTCATAGCTACTGCGTCACCCCCTTCGGTGGTATCGTGAGAAATTTTTCAAAATAATTATAGATTCACACAAAAACCTCATATACTAACAGAAATGAAACCATCTGTATCCAATATCCTTCCACAGCAGTTCACGTTTCTCTGTCCCTTTAATTATTTGTAATAACGGCTATGACGTAAACGAAATTTCATTGTGTGGTGGAGGCAATTTGGTAACCATGCTTTGTACTGCTTACTACTGATCTGATGACAGGAAAAATGCCTATTGTCACCACCATGAGGATTACACCTTTACCGGCAAATTGAGATCTTGTCTAGATTACTAAAACGGCCTTCCATCAGATAAATGAGTATCTCCATTACGCTTATGTCTGAGGATAACTAATGTACTTCGAAGAGCGACATTATTTTTTGTTTATTTTAATGTAACATGTTTAAGATACTGAGTCTTAATTGCAGACCAGAGACTATGCACAAAGGGAAATAATTATAAGCGGCATTCAACTGAAAACGAGACAGATGGGAGAAAACGTAAGTAAACAGTTTATTATTTAACAAGTAACTGTTACACATATCCCAATTGTAGACAAGACGGTCAATGTCTTTATGCAAAAGTGTTTGCAATTGCCTACGGAAACATGGTTGTACTCAGGCGTGCACATCTTCGTCCGAAACAAATGGAGTGCCACGAATGTCTTTCTTGAGGTCTCCAGAAATATGGAAATCGCATGGAGACAGATCGGGACTGTGTGGAGAATGTCTAAGGGCTTCCCAGCGAAACTTCCGCAGCGTAATCGACACAACCTGCCATCAAACTGCCGGTCCACATGTTGCAAAGCACGCTTCGAGAAAAATGGTTCAAATGGCTCTGAGCACTATGGGACTTAACATCTATGGGCATAAGTTCCCTAGAACTTAGAACTACTTAAACCTAACTAACCTAAGGACATCACACAACACCCAGTCATCACGAGGCAAAGAAAATCCCTGACCCCGCCGGGAATCGAACCCGGGAACCCGGGCGTGGGAAGCGAGAACGCTACGGCAGGACCACGAGCTGCGGACGCACGTTTCGACTACGACGCATAAGTTTCGCTGGAAAAACCTTAAACGTCCTCTGTACTATCCCGATCTCTGCTAATTTGATTTCAATAACCCTGGAGCCCAGGAGAAAGACATTCGTGGACGTCGATTTGTTTAGGAAGGAGAAGTGCACGCCTGGGTACAGTTACGGTTTTGCAGGCAACCACAAACATTTTTCCGTGAAGTTATTGACCATCCTGTCTCACAGTGCGGTAAATGAATTCACCGTTATGGCGACTATATTTGGAATAATACTAAAGAGTTCACTTACTTTTGTTAAGAAAATTTGTTCGCAATTGTGAATATGAAACGCCACAGGCTGTATATTGGAATAACGACAATGAAAATTTTTAGCGGACGGAGAAACGAACCCGGATTCCCCGCATTAAGCGATCGGTCCTCTTAATCACTTCAGTTATCCGTGCATGAATCACTGCCACACGCCAACTGCCATATCTTATAGTCCATGTGTCACAACCGTCAGACGTACGTTACGTAAATACGCGTCCATGGAGGATATATTTAATCAGGTTCGAGGACTGGCGAATGAATACGATGCACACTATGTGATCAAAAGTATTCGGACACCCCCAAAAACATGCGTTTTTCACATTAGGTGCATTGTGCTGCCACCTACTGCCAGGTACTCCATATCAGCGACCTCAGTAGTCATTAGACATTGTTAGAGAGCAGAATGGGGCGCTCCATGGAACTCACGGACTTCGAAAGTGGTCAGGTGATTGGGTGTCACTTGTGTCATACGTCTGTACGCGATATTTCCACACTGCTAAACATCCCTAGGTCCACTATTTTCGATGTGATAGTTAAGCGTAAACCTGGAGGGACACCTACAGCAAAAAAGTGTACAGGCCGACCTCGCCTGTTGACTGACAGAGACCTCCGACAGCTGTAGCGGGTCGTAATGTGTAATACGCAGATATCTATCCAGACCATCACACAGGAATTCCTATGTACTATGACAGCTCGGCGGGAGGTGAGAAAACTTGGATTTCATGGTCGTGCGGCTCCTCATAAGCCACACATCAAGCCGGTAAATGTCAAACGACGCCTCACTTGGTGTAGGGAGCATAAACATTGGACGATAGAACTGTGGAAAAACGTTGTGTGGAATGACGAATCACGGTACACAATATGGCGATCCCAATGCAGGGCGTGGGTGTGAAACTTCACCGTCGTAACCGAAACAACCTGCCATCAAAATGGCGGCCGACGTGACATGTTTCCATCTGTCTCGTTTTCATTCGATTGCCCTTTATGTAAACCTTATGTTAAATCCAGCCTAGTCGTCAAATATGGGGTGTCTAAGAAACCTGCTTTCTCGGATGTCTGGAAAACATCCCAACAACTCGTATTCATGAGTTTTATTACAAAAGGAAAAGATTACAATATTTAACTTCGTAAATTACACAGATTTGTCGCAAACAAAGGGCGACATGCAAAATAAACAACGTTCTTCAGTATAAACAATCATAAGTCGCTGCTATACAAGTACCTAATCTTGATGCTACTATTTGACTGGGCAGCAACCAGACGGGTGCGGTGCTTCTGTCCTCTTCACATAGGGACCGCTGCTGACGCGTTGTCGTTCAGGAGAGGGCTCGGTTAGTGTGCGATTGACTGACGTCTTCTCACAGCCATCTCTTCCCTATCGTTCCCGACTGGCGTGTCGGCGCTTGACTTCACGCCGCAATATTCCTCCCCACCCCCCAAAGCGACGGACCTTCTAGCAAAAGGCTCGGGAGGCACGAGCGTGGACGCTCTGTAGGACTGGAGGTTGTGGCTGCAGGGGACGGTCTGGCGGAATACCCCAGAAGGGTATGCGCCCACCTCCTGAGGCCCATACAGAGATGCAGAAGGCATTGACTGCTACGGCGTGGGCAGGTCCAGCTCCATCGTTAGGACGAGAGGAGACAGAGGAGACGAAGGCTCCGTCTCCATAGGTCGTTCCGCGGTGTCGTGATGACACGCTCTGGCGGCTGCTGTGGCCCCGCTGTCCTCGGGATCTGTGAATTAGGGGAAAGAGTTACCATGCACATGACAGCGACGAATTTGATAGTAATGTCGGCACTGCAATCCGTCTGGGCTTGAAATGAGATGCATGCATGTGACAAGTCTAAGAAGGATCTCGCCTCGGTCCCACCGTCTGCTGCCACTAAAAAACCTGAAAAACACAATATCATGCGGCGCGAAGCGATACTTGCGACCTTCCTTCGGCGCCGGATGCTGAGTATGGTGGAGCAGGTTTAACAGTATCCGATGGCGGCGACCGTAAAGCATTTCCGGCGGCGATGCGAACGATATGAGGCGAGAAACAGTTGCAATGCTTGATCCTTCGTGCCTGTGGGGTGAATTTTGGCCATGTGCTGCTCGAAGGTTCTGACAAAACGTTCATCCTCGCCATTGGACAATGCATGGAACGGTGCACCAGTGGGATACTGTATGCCGATGCGTTCACAAAATGTTTCAGATTCATTTGACGTAAACTGAGGGCCGTTGTCTGACACTATGAGTTCGGGCAAACCTTCGACGCAAAAACCATAGGTAAACGCCTGAACTGTGCTAATGACGTTGTCGAGTTCACGAGCATAGCAAAAGGAAACTTGCTATAAGAGGCTACCACAATCAACCATCGAATGTCGCAGAAAGGTCCCGCGAAGTCTATGTGCACACGTTGCTATGGTGATTGCTACTTAAGCGAAGCAGAGAATTTTTGTGGTAGAGCAGACCGATTTTACGCACATGATTGACACTGTGACGTTATCTGTTCTATTTGGGTGTCCATACACTGCCAAATACAGTCTCCACGCTCTAACTGTTTCGTACGAACAATTCCCCAGTGTCCTTGGTGAAGTAAATGCAACACTCCTTTTTGCAAAGCTTTGGCGATCAACACACGTGACTGTCCACTGTCATTCTGAACAAGAATCACGCCTTGCTGTATAGCGATGCAATGCCGATGTGCAAAGTATCGGCGCATTACAGAGTTCTTTATGCTATACAATGAGCGAGGCCAAGATGTGCCAATGTATTTTAGCAAAATGTTCAAATCTGAATCAGCTTCCGTAGCCTGTACGACTTTCCTATAGTTCAGAGGAAAGGATTGAAGCAATGCAGAATCCTGCGCATCAATGTGACAACAAGATGCAGCAGAAGTGTCAAAAACTGTATACGGCCAATCGCAAGACGTGACAGTGCGTCCGCATTACCATGTTGAACAGTCGGACGATACACAATCTCGTACTGGTATTGGGACAACAACAAATCCTATCTTTACAATCTTCGGGCAGTTCGTACAGGAACCGAGTTTATCGAATGAAACAAGGACAGCAATGGTTTGTGGTCCGTCACAAAGTAGAATTTCCTGCCGTACAAATAGTGGTGGAATTTGGTGACACCATTCACAATAGCCAATGTCCCTTTGTCTATTTGTGAATAGTTACACCGAGATTTGGGCAATATTTTCGATGCGAAAGTAGTAGGCCTGTCTTTATCACCAATTCTGTGTGAAACCACTGCACCGATTTCGTGAGAAGCGTCAACTTGCAACACAACTGCTTTGTCAGGATCCAGGTGAACCAAGCATCGATCACTGAGCAATACATCTTTATGTTTTTGAAAGGTTTCTTGGCACCCATCTGTTCGAACGACTGGAAGGTTCTTGCGACACAAGCGATGTAATGGAGCTGCGATTTGTGCAGCATTTGGTCTGAACCTGATACAACAGTTCATTTTTCCTAAAACGGACTGCAATTCTGTGATATTGCAAGGAACTGGCAGGTCACATACGGCTAACGAATGTTACTGAAGGGGATGTACACCTTGACTGTTTATGACATGACTAAGGTACAGCAACTCAGGTTTTAAAAAATCACACTTGTCCAGTCTACACTTCAGTCCTGACTCAGATAACACACGAAACAAAGCACATGTAATGTGTTCTTCAGGTATACGACCTTCTACGACTAATCGTCCAAGTTGTTTGAACAGTTTGATACTTGAGCAGTCAGCTGTTCTAAATACCATTGGAAAATGGCGGATGTGGAAGCACTTCCAAAACGCAAACACACATATTTAAACAAACCAAAATGAGTGTTCACAACACACATATGGTTCAAATGGCTCTGAGCACTATGGGACTCAACTGCTAAAGTCATTAGTCCCCTAGAACTTAGAACTAGTTAAACCTAACTAACCTAAGGACATCACAAACATCCATGCCCGAGGCAGGATTCGAACCTGCGACCGTAGCGGTCTTGCGGTTCCAGACTGCAGCGCCTTTAACCGCACGGCCACTTCGACCGGCACAACACAAATAGTTTGAGATTCTTCATCTAGTGGTACTTGAAGAAGTGCATCGCGCAAATCAATTTTGGAAAAGTAGCGACCAGCGCCTAATCTGTCCATGAGCTCCTCTGGGTGTGGCAGTGGGTAAGAATCACCGTTTCAGGGTTGAATGAAGACTTTAAGTCAACACAGAGGTTAATGGGACCGGAAAGTTTAGGGAGCAATACCAGTGGAGTTGCCCAATGATTAGCTTGTATGGGCGCAATAGCTCCACTATCTTGCAACTCTTTAAGTTCAGCAGCCACTCTGTCACGTAATGCAATGGGAACGGTTATGGTCCTGCAAAATTTCGGCTGAACATTGTCTTTATATAGTAATATCTGCAACAAAACTGTTAGCCTTGCCTAAACGTTGAGAAAAGAGTTCAGGAAATTCTTTCAGCAAGCTAGCTACACTATCTTTGGCACTGAATGCCGTCACTGACAACACATTGTCCTGAATTTGAAAGATAAACTAATCAAATGAATCAATGCCAAATATGTTCTCGCTATAACGTGATTGTAGCACAGTGAATGTCACAGTTCGTGTATACGAGCGATACATGGCTTGCAAATTACATTTTCCGAGAATGGGAATGTCTTATCCGTTATAAGCCATCAGCTGTGTTCAAAGTGGCTCTGAACACTATGGGACTTAACATCTGAGGTCATCAGTCCCCTAGAGCTTAGAACTACTTAAACCTAACTAACGTAAGGACATCACACACATCAATGCCCGAGGCAGGATTCGAACCTGCGACCGTAGCGGTCGCACGGTTCCAGACTGAAGCGCCTAGAACCGCTCGGCATATCGGCCGGCCATCAGGTGTGTGCTAGTTTTAGACAGGCGTGGAGAGTGTAACAGTTCATATGTGCTACAATTCAGCAATCTAACAGGCACCCATGCCCAACATTTTCCACCAATATGCAATTGAACAAAGCGTTTGTTGGACTGGTGTAGCACTGAAGAAACTGTTTGCTTGCTAAATTTGCCTGCAGGAGGCTTTGAATAAATGGCATTGATTACGTGGGCCTTGTGACTAGATTTTTGTGAGTGGGCAGAACTCTTAAGTTTCTTCCGTTCCAAACATATTGATTGTACGTTATCTTTCTTGCCATAAGCGTAACACTGTGCTTGTCTGGACGGGAAATCTTG
Source organism: Schistocerca serialis cubense (assembly GCF_023864345.2). Classification (NCBI taxonomy): domain Eukaryota; kingdom Metazoa; phylum Arthropoda; class Insecta; order Orthoptera; family Acrididae; genus Schistocerca; species Schistocerca serialis. Next base: position 658,329,357 of record NC_064640.1, on the reverse strand, counting down.
GCGATTGTGCCGTGAATAGCACTGAGGGCACAACTTAATTCTGTTCACCTGTGTAGAGGACTGTTTACGCGGCATGGTGCACGTGGGCTGTTGCTGCCCAATGGGCCAATTACGAACAAGGGACAACTCAACCCAACAGATTGGTGGCTTCTCAAATTGATTGGCCGACACGGTACTAGAATCGTACTGATCGAGAATTTGCGCTACGTCCTGAAATGATGGATCTAACTGTTTCAAAATCTAGTCTCTAAGTTTGATATCAAATATATTGTACACGGTTGCATCACACAACATAACATCTGAATATAAATCACCACAATCACATTTGAGTTTGCATTTCCTCATCATACCCTGCAAATATGTTACCCATTCGCGACAGGTTTCTTGTAACGAAGGAATTGGTACCTAGCTGCCACCACATTCACTTGTTCGTCATAATATTTAGTTAGAGAATCGGCAATCTGTTCAGAGGAAAGATCACTTGGAGTGCCGTTAGAGAACAATTTCTAAATGGGACGAAAGCCTGAACTTCGTACTGTTGACAAATTGTAACATACACTCCTGGAAATGGAAAAAAGAACACATTGACACCGGTGTGTCAGACCCACCATACTTGCTCCGGACACTGCGAGAGGGCTGTACAAGCAATGATCACACGCACGGCACTGCGGACACACCAGGAACCGCGGTGTTGACCGTCGAATGGCGCTAGCTGCGCAGCATTTGTGCACCGCCGCCGTCAGTGTCAGCCAGTTTGCCGTGGCATACGGAGCTCCATCGCAGTCTTTAACACTGGTAGCATGCCGCGACAGCGTGGACGTGAACCGTATGTGCAGTTGACGGACTTTGAGCGAGGGCGTATAGTGGGCATGCGGGAGGCCGGGTGGACGTACCGCCGAATTGCTCAACACGTGGGGCGTGAGGTCTCCACAGTACATCGATGTTGTCGCCAGTGGTCGGCGGAAGGTGCACGTGCCCGTCGACCTGGGACCGGACCGCAGCGACGCACGGATGCACGCCAAGACCGTAGGATCCTACGCAGTGCCGTAGGGGACCGCACCGCCACTTCCCAGCAAATTAGGGACACTGTTGCTCCTGGGGTATCGGCGAGGACCATTCGCAACCGTCTCCATGAAGCAGGGCTACGGTCCCGCACACCGTTAGGCCGTCTTCCGCTCACGCCCCAACATCGTGCAGCCCGCCTCCAGTGGTGTCGCGACAGGCGTGAATGGAGGGACGAATAGAGACGTGTCGTCTTCAGCGATGAGAGTCGCTTCTGCCTTGGTGCCAATGATGGTCGTATGCGTGTTTGGCACCGTGCAGGTGAGCGCCACAATCAGAACTGCATACGACCGAGGCACACAGGGCCAACACCCGGCATCATGGTGTGGGGAGCGATCTCCTACACTGGCCGTACACCACTGGTGATCGTCGAGGAGACACTGAATAGTGCACGGTACATCCAAACCGTCATCGAACCCATCGTTCGACCATTCCTAGACCGGCAAGAGAACTTGCTGTTCCAACAGGACAATGCACGTCCGCATGTATCCCGTACCACCCAACGTGCTCTAGAAGGTGTAAGTCAACTACCCTGGCCAGCAAGATCTCCGGACCTGTCCCCCATTGAGTATGTTTGGGACTGGATGAAGCGTCGTCTCACGCGGTCTGCACGTCCAGCACGAACGCTGGTCCAACCGAGACGCCAGGTGGAAATGGCATGGCAAGCCGTTCCACAGGACTACATCCAGCATCTCTACGATCGTCTCCATGGGAGAATAGCAGCCTGCATTGCTGCGAAAGGTGGATATACACTGTACTAGTGCCGACATTGTACATGCTCTGTTGCCTGTGTCTATGTGCCTGTGGTTCTGTCAGTGTGATCATGTGATGTATCTGACCCCAGGAATGTGTCAATAAAGTTTCCCCTTCCTGGGACAATGAATTCACGGTGTTCTTATTTCAATTTCCAGGAGTGTAGTTTCACAGTACCTGGTACGTTGTGAGCAATTATGTGGTCTTCATACTGTTGCAACCACTCGAGCCACTGCTCGTCATTTTCGTTAAACTGGCGAAAAGGCGGTATGGCACTCGGAGCTACAGGTATTTCTTGTTGCACTGGATTTGTGTCTTGATTCGTCAGAAACTGCTGCACCATGTTTAGTAGTGCTGAGATTTGCTGGGTCTGAAACTGAAACATTTGTGTTGGCTGCATTGCACCTATCACTTGCACCTGAGGCGCCTGAACAGGGGGTGAGAGAGGTAGGTTGCTCATATTCGAAGAGACAAATGCAATAAACAGACAAGGCTAGCCATAAATATAAGCATACAAGCAAAGTAAATTTCTGCAACGTCCACCTGAAAACATTGATTAGCAAAAGCACTGTAAGAGATACTATTAAAACATGTAAACACTTCGCTGCAAAGAAAAGACAAAGTAGTATTAAAGCGCCAGTAAAATACAACTGTCCACGACAAAACACGGAGACTCTGTGGTGGGTGGTTAACAGGTTGTCACTAGATGTTCTTCGTTCAGCTCGTCGCCACATGTTAAATCCATTCTGGTTGTAAAATCTGAGATGTCTAGGAAATCTAGTTTCTCGGAGCACTAGACAACATTCAAACAAATCGTTTTAATGAGTTTTATTACAGAAGGAAAAAAATTGCGAAACTAAACTATGTCAATTACCCAGATGTGTCGCAAGCAAAGGGCGACATGCAAAATAAGCAATGTTCTTCAGTGTAAACAATTCTAAGTCGCTGCTATACAAGTGCCTAATCTTGAAGCTGCTATTTGACTGAGCCACGACCAGTCGGGCGAGGCGCTTTTGTCCTCTTCACCTTGGGCCGCTGCTGTCGCATTGTCGTCCTGGGGACGGGTCGGTCAGCGTGCGAAAGGTAGTTGATGTACTACCATAGTCTTCCACTTTCCTGTTAAATTCGTGATATCGCGCAGGAAGAACGACTGTTGTATGCATTCAGTTTCCCTGAATTTCTCTTCATGGTCGTTTCACAAGGCGTATGTAGGTGGAACTAACATGTTGACTAACTCTTTTTTATTATACATTCTCAGGCTTTTTTACATTACCAATAGATTACAGGGAATGATTAGGTTTTTATTAAGAGCAAGTAAAGATTGTAGATGTTACCAGATGCCTAAAATTCAATCTTTCACCTCGAATCAGTTATGTGCTTTCTTTGTCTCACCTACGCAGCCGCTGGAGATTGTTATGCTCTAACTTCTAATGGGGGTAGTGCAGGGGAAGCGGTTAGGCCAGACAACTGCAATACTAAACAAAATGGTTCAAATGGCTCTGAGCACTATGGGACTTAACTGCTGAGGTCATCGGTCCCCTAGAACTTAGAACTACTTAAACCTAACTAACCTAAGGACATCACACACATCCATGCCCGAAGCAGGATTCGAACCTGCGACCGTAGCGGTCGCGCGGTTCCAGACTGTAGCGCCTGTAACCGCTCGGCCACTCCGGCCGGCGATACGAAACACTTCACATCTGAAAACCTTACAGTGAGAAACTGTCACTAACTAATGACTTTATGGATAAATGGGACAAACATTCAAAACTGAGAACATTAAAAAATTCAGGTTAGAGGATAACTCTCCAGTGAATAAGCAGTAGTAAACCAAAACCATATATTCACTGCTCAAAAAATGTTTTCGTTACTGTATTATTTACATTAATAAAGCAGTACTGTAGGGCCGAGGAACACCGCATTAGCAGAGTTGCGTGAACAGCTACACGACAGAGGCCGTGATAAAATAATAAGAATAGTAATAATAATAATAATAATAATAATAAAGCTGATATAATTAGGGATGCGCTAGTGTGCACGCACGGGTTGCAATTACATCACACAATATTCAAGGTACCACCAGGATAAAGAATCAACACCGATTTAATTTGAAGGGATTGTGAACGGAAAATCACAATGTAGCAGCGCGAAAGGAATGCTCAGTGTGTTATTAAACTCCATAATAATTTACCCCGTAACCGGTTATGTATCGAAATATCCACTTGAAGTATCGCGTAATATAGTTTCAAAGTTATTACAAGCTATTCAAATCGCTCAGAGTGCTCTAAGTGATAAAATGCGAGCAATTTTCTGAAACCTTATTGCATAATCACATATCTCAGACGGCAATGAATTATAGAATCATTTTTCAACGTCATCAGAGTTCCAGCGGTGATTTCGCTCAAGCTTTTGCTTTGTGTAACACAATGAACTTCTGAAAAAGCACTTCCGTGAACGTGTCACTGTAGCATTTGTTGCATGAATGTAACTGATGTTTTGCAGTACTTACGAATTCGAAAATGCACAGTTTCTTTGAGTGTAGGGAAACGGGTTCTACTCGTATGATAAAAATGGCATCTTATGAATGGAAGTGCTGTAATTACATTAGAATGACACTACACTTTCTCTAAAAGGAGAAGACATTGTTCGTGCTAAAACTCATCGAGATCGAATTTCCTACAGACGGGCGACTGTGTCCCTACAACTTGCAAGAAAGAGAACAGTGACTGGACATTCCATTTATGTTTAACTGTAGCACCTTGTAAAATTTCGCATAGAAATCAGAAACGTTTGCTGGGCTGATAAGACAACGAGAAAGCTACTGATGCATTTAGTGAGTGACGCGTGCTATGGCTCCAGCAAGTAGCTGACGTGTTGAAAAGCAATACCTCTGATTTTGTTATTTCGTTGTCAATATCGGTTGAAGTATTACATGTCGCACATATTACTCGGCCGACTTTCTCGCTTCCCTGACGCCTGAGTTGGCTGTATTTAAACAGTTCACTTCTGAAACATTTTTGTTTATGTCGCTAGAGGGCTCCGAATTATAGCGTGTAACATGGCAGTTTGTAACGTAATTACATCGATGCGTGAGAAACATCGTGTTGCAATAGATTTTGAGCATGATAATGAAAAATCACACACGAGAGCTGCGACATCTGCAGCAATCCGTCGCCTGAGGGTTCACTATCATTGGTCATCCTCCATACAATCCGGAGTTGGACCCATACGATTTCTCTGTTTACACAACTTAAAATGGTTCAAATGGCTCTGAGCACTATGGGACTTAACATCTGAGGTCATCAGTCCCCTAGAACTTAGAACTACTTAAACCTAACTAACCTAAGGACATCACACACATCCATGCCCGAGGTAGGATTCGATCCTCCACAACTTAAAAGAAGATCTTCGAGGAGTTCTCTTTGACAGTGATGAAGCGGTGCAAGCATAAGTGAGGTCGTGGCTCCGTCATCAAAGTCACTCTAGACTAACGGTACCAAGAAACTGGTTCCTGTAGCGCGAAATTTGTTCGTCGCCAGGGTGAACACATTGAGATATAAATATGTAGACATGATGAACTAAAGATTTAGACTGTTAAAAAAATTGTTTTAAGAATCTTTCAGAGTTTTCACATAAACTATTCGGAGTCATTACTTTTCAGCACGCCTGGTATGCCGTCAATTGGCTGTTCCCAACAATCACAGAAATAACGACGTCCAAACACTATCTCAACAGGAAGAATTCAACAAATAATTTAATTCGAACCAGATTTTTACGGCTTTTTCTCAGTTTAATCAGTATTCATTGGCATCATATTCGATACGATATTACAAATAAGACGTAAAGTACTTAATGTTTTCTAACTTTATAACGTTTATAGCGCATTAGGACATAAACAAAAATGTTTCAGAAGTGAACTGTTTGAATACACCCGCCTCAGGCCGATGGTCTAACATTGCAGTCTGAGGATGCGTCATACGGATTCTGAATAAAAGTTATCCTGCAGAAAGTAATTGGCACTGAATACGCTCCATGAGAAAAAATCTGCTACAAATTTTGACTACGGGGAACTATTTCGTATTCCGCCCTAAATCAACTGGCGAATTTCTGTTAAAAGGCTAAACTCTTTAAAAACTATGACTGAAAGCCGCTGGGTCCGTGTTTAGCTTGTGACGAGCCGGATACACGATACATACACTATGTGATCAAAAGTATCTGGACACCCTCGAAAACATACGTTTTTCGTATTAGGTGCATTGTGATGCCACCTACTGCTAGGTACTCCATATCAGAGACCACGGTAGTCATTAGACATCGTGAGAGGCTAGAATGTATGCTACTGTTGTGCTGCCATACAGCTCATGAATGGTGCTCACAAGCTGCTTGCAGGTGTAATTCTTAAAAGTGTGAGTCTGCACGTGTTATCATTCCTGTCTTACAATACACTACACTTTATTTTGTGAGACAACAGTACTTTTCGCGTATGAGTTTCCATTTTACCTAAGTCTCGTGATATGTCCTCCGGCAGGGTATCAAAATTTGCGTTCTGTCACACCTGTGGCGCTTGACACCCAACACCTTCCGAGACTGAATTGAAATTCCTTTTATGGACAAAAATTAGGAAACACCAAAAACACAATACATTAACATTCCTGACATGGTGTAGGAAAACCATGACATTCAGAACCGTTTCAGAATGAGTAAATACAGGACTTGTATGACTTTCAAGGGAATATTATATCAGTCTTCCTGCCAAACTGTGGCAAGTTCGTGGCCACGTGGCCCGCGGAATAGCAGGATTCGGCTGCCCAAATCACCACCGACTCCCGCCGTGTTTAACTCTTAGGACGTAACTCGGCCATAACTTGGAAACCGTCTGAAAAAAATCTCATCCGATCAAAAACCTTTCTCCCTTACTCCGTGGTTAACATATTAGGCTTCGGTAGCAAATTTACTGTTATAGATATTTGCATAATTATGAATGGTTTTGAAACCATAGCTCACCCAGCAGTTCCCTGCTACTGGAGCTCCGTTCGTGTTGTTCTGCTGCTGACAGGATTCGCAAATGCCACATTTAGTTCTTCAGTGACTTGTCTGTCTATCCCCTCTTATTTTTCGTCACAGTCCTCTTCAAAGACCGTCCATCTGGATCACTCAACAAATAATTTCGTCCGCGTTGGGACTTCATCGATGATGTTTTTCTGCTTTCCTTGTGGCGGTGCCTCTTGATACACCAAACACGTCCTCTGCCTTAGTTACGGAAGTACCAACCATACGAGCACCAACAATTTTCCCACATTAGTATCCACTGAAATCCTACATAATACACTCACAACTAGAAAGGTCACTTTCTAACCACGACTGACACTTGCAACGTATTGAGGACATTACATAGTTATCGGTCGTGGTAAAATAAAACAGAGGAACCTTCAGTTCAAGTATGCACTTTTCACGATGTATCCATATTTTGGTCCATCGCTGTAAATCTTAACAGTGATGTTATGCACACTAGAAAGCGTAATCAGTTTACTGATTTAATTCTTCCTTTAGGAAACAACTGTTTTAACGGCCATTTTCAGGTTTATTTATCCCATTCGGGAAAAGCTGACTGGGTCGTTTGCGTTCAGTTCGAGAGTCGAGGGAAGTCTGAAAGGAACCTACCTGCGTGGTTTATGACAGTGAAAGATGTGGACTGCTAGATGTTGGTAAGCGGTCATACTGGAACATGGCAGACAGATGTAGTGTGTCGAAGCACGTTGTCGCCTACTCGAGTTGCTCGTGTAAAAGTTCGCGGAGGTAATGCAATAACCCTAATTCGGTGCTGCAGATAAGGGAGACTTTCATTGAGAAGTGCAACAGTGCTCCACATGTAAAAGAAAACTCTATGTTTGGCGACGTTATCTTAACACCGCTATTGCTTCCTTCAAACTCGCCCTGTAACCCCACATCCCGTGTTTTATTTATGTCTTTAGTTGACCTCCTAGTTGCAGCAACCGTCTGCAGTCATGGTTAAGGCGGCGGACTGCTGATGCATGAAGTTGCTCTTGTCTCACCAGGTGGACAAAGGCCAGAGACGTATTTTCCATTTAATGTTGTTCCTGTTCTGAATCTTGCGAAAAGAATTATATTAATCATTACAAACCTCTGGAATTTATAAATTGTACATGAAAATTCGTATTTAGGAAGAGAGAAAATAAAGATTGAAAAGATGTAAGCATAGGCAATATGTCACTGCAGTCATCCTCGAGTGAAAACCTCGGAATCCGCCTTTAGCTCAGATCATCCTGCAGGTGACCTAATACTCCATATTAATATTCTACTCATGAGTTGTGCAACACCTCTCAGGTCACAGGGTCGTTGCACCACATTTAGCTCTGGGTTCATTTACTGCTGGTGCTCGTGATGTCAATGTCTCTATTACTGGTTCCGAAGTGTCCATATTTTATTGTCTCCGTGTCATATAGTAGTACACTCAAGACAGGACAGATAAACTACAGAGCGACACACAACATAGATTCCATCGTACAATCAGAGAATCTCAAAATTTTCACAGACGAAATGGATAGCAAAGTGACTCTAATAATTGGACTTCAAGAAATGAAAAACATTGATCAGGAACCAATACAATCACGAGGATTCAGCATTTATAAGGGAATACCAGGAAAAAGAATAATGGAGGAATGTTCACAATTCGGAACGCGATTTGTGGTCAGGCTCAAAATAATTGAATCCGTATTAGAATTTAAATGACAATCTCCCAGGCTATCAACACTAACTATAAAAGTTGCAAATAAAACGTACACAAAAGTAAAGGCCCATGGCACAACTAATGATAAAATGTAAGGAAGAACACAGAGTAGATATCGATGAATTTTTGAAGAATTTAGATCAGATGATAACAAACATAAATGAAAATCACACCAAAATATTAACTGGAGATTTTAATGGCCACTTAGGAAGAGAGAAGAGATATAGAGACATAATAGGCATAATGGAGAACTGGCCAGCACGAAGAAGAACAAACAGGAATGACATGAAACTTGTGGAATTATGTACAAACCATGACATGATCTGAAAGTAAGCATACTTCAAGGGAAGACCAAGTAAGCTCAAAACTTGGAAACTTTCAAACTGGCAAAAAAGAAGAATGATAACGGGATCACGTCTGTATGGATAAAAATTACTACAGGGAAGTCAACAATATGAAAGTTTTTAGAGGTGCTGGTTAAGATCATTATATGATAAAAATAAAAATTAAATTCATCTCATTGACAAAGAAATTATCTCACCCCAAAAAGAAGAAAATCTCCGACCTCATCAATTGATAATCAACAACGAATATAAAGGAAAAACAAGGGATATAAAAATAATAGATGATCTAGAGGAAATAGTTCTCCGGTTGGAAGAAACTGCTGAACAGGTAACCCACTTAATCCAGGGAGAAAACACCAATGAGTGTGAAAGAACAGTGGTAGGTAGACACAGAGCCTCATTGAGGTAACAGAATCATGAAACTAAAGAATCGCACATGTTACTCACAAAACAAAGAAATATAACCCAAAAATAATAAGAAGGGTGAAACGCCAAAATCAAAAAGGTATAGCTCTAATGAGAGAAATAAATAGCCAGAAAAAAGTGCAAGGGACTACTTCAAAATACTTAGCAGACATCTACAAAGATATGACCCTCTAAAATTAATGCTGAACAATAAAATAATAAGAGGGCTTATAACAGTAAAAATACAGCATTTTAGCAGAAACTTATAAAAATTTATTGAATTGCGAGTACCCTCCAGAACTACTACAAATGTACGCAAATACGCCTATTAAAACACCAGCAAAAGTTATAAATCCACCCCAATCCATAAAGTCTAAAAAGCTTTGAAAGAGCACAAAAACTACAAAGAAAGTGGGAGAAGATCAAACATTTGGGGAACTACGGAAATAAGCAGCAGACCCATGAAATATAGCATTACACCAGTGCATAGTGAAAATCAGGAACAAAGAAGATCTACCAGGACATTGGACTACAGCTACAATCCATACATTACACAAAAAGGAGACAAATCAACTCCAGACAACTATAGAGAAATATCTCTTTTAGATATCAGACATAAAGACATGTCAAGAATTATATACAATCGTTGTAGAGCTAGGAGAATACCGAGGATAAGCTAGACCTTGGAGAAGATGTCCGGAACAGATAATCACTTTGACATTAGTAATGGATTACTACAAAAGAAGACAAAAATGACAAGTCGTAACTTTGTAGCTTCAAAGAAGCTTATGGTTGTATCCACAGATATTCAGTGACGAAGATACTAAGGAAATTCGCTTTCCACGCCAAATTAATAAAAATAATGAACTTAACTGTAGGAAACACTGAATCTAAATTAAAGTTCAGAGGATAACTATCTCAGCTATATACGATTAAAACAAGATTAAGTCGGGGAGATGGTTTATCGACGTTACTATTGAACTGTGCACACGAGTAGATTATATGGAGTGGTACAAGGAAAATTCTAAAAACATAAGAATTATAACCAAGAAAGAAAAAATAAACTGAAATTGCTTGGGATTCACAGATGACTTAACGTTATTAAGACTGAGTGAGGTTCCAGTCTCGGCTGATAAACATCTACAGAGCGGCAAGTTCAGTATTTATTTCTTCCCGTCTTTTTCTCATTGTATATTTATTAAATTTCGTTGTTCTTTTTAAGAGGTTTATTCTCTTTGAAACGGTATATTCATTCAGCCTGTAGCGCAGTATTTGCTCACTGAACAGGCAACTAAATAGCTCATTAATGCATCAGCGTCCATTGGTAACACAGCAGGAGGGTAGCTACTTGCCTATCTACGATTCTGTCTCCTTTTAAAGTTTACTCTTCAGTTAGTCTTGGTAGGATGGTTAGCACGTGTGCATGCTGTGTGCATATTCAGGAAGAGTTGCTGCAGTTCGCGTAGAGCTGAATGCGTTTTTGGCTACGGTCAACCACCTTCAGCCTGCTGCCTCGGAGTGTAAAGGTGAGGGACAATCTGGGGCGTCGCATTGGACACCCCAGGTGTTGCTTGTTTCGCTCACGGGCTCTACTGCCAAGGGACCTCCTAGTACACCCAACGTGGCGGATCCGCTCTCACAGCAGAATGTGTGGCAGGTGGTAACGCTTTCGCGTCGCTACAGGCAGAGAAGCAGTGTGGAGACTGGACGTCTGGCCTCGCCCACTCACCCTTTGAGTGGACAGGTGGTCGCTCCTTCAGCAGCCTCCGAGGAGGAACGCCGAGGTGGGGGTTTACTAGTTATCGGGAGCGCCAATGTTCGGGCGATATTGAGCCCATTAGGTAGATAGCGTTCAGAGCAGGAAAGAAAGCCAACGTGCACTCGGTATGTCTATCAGGGGGCCTCATCTGAGATGCGAATGCGGCCTTGCCTGCGACTGCCGACCGGAGTGGCCGAGTGGTTCTGGGCGCTACAGTTCGGAACTGCACGACTGCTACGGTCGCAGGTTCGAATCCTGCCTCGGGCATGGATGTGTGTGATGTCCTTAGGTTAGTTAGGTTTAAGTAGTTCTAAGTTCTAGGGGACTGATGACCCCAGAAGTTAAGTCCCATAAAGCTCAGTCAGAGCCATTTGAACCATTTGCCTGCGACTATCAGGCGTGCAGAGTGCAGTCTTCTGCAAGTTGTGGCTTGCGTCTGCACCAGCAGCACCTGCCGCATGAGTTCTGAGGTCATCGTCACTTCATACAGGCTGCTGGTCTCATGCGTGGGGTTTAAGGAGAGCTCTCAATATGCGGCATTGTTCCCAGAGCTGATCAGGGCCCTTTGGTTTGGAGCCGGGTGGAAGTTTTCAACTAAAGTATTCGTCCTCTCTGTGATGGTCCTTGTTACAAATTTCCAGCCCTGCGTTATCGGCTGGGATTTATAGGCCTGCCCTCGATAAATCAGGGGTTCACTACACAAAGGAAGAAGGTACTTGGGTGGCAGATTAGTTGTGGAGCGCATATGATAGATTTTCAGGCTTGGTGGTAGCTTGAGGTACTCTAATGAACACTCGTTCTCGACCTCAAATTATTCTTGTGACTGAGAGCTGGCTAAAGCAGAAAGCTCTGAAATATTTAGCTAATCTTGGAAGATTGGACGCCGTTGGAGGGAGAGTGTTCACTGAAGTCGACAGACATATTGTCTCTACTGAGATTGAAATTGAGTGAAAAAGTGAAGTTATCTGGTCGCGTATAACAGGTGTAGGTGAAACTAAGTTAATTATTGGATGTCTTTACCAGCCACTCGAATCCGTTGTGACAGTTCTAGAGACATTCAAAGAATATCTACGGTCAGTAGAGCGTAATTACGAAGATCATGCACTACAACTTAGAGGCGACTTTAACGTAACGAGTATAGATTGGTAAGCCTATGGATTGATTGCTGAGGGTACAGACAGAGAGTCATGCGAAGTAGTTTTGAACATGTTTCCTGAAACCTGTCTCGAGCAGCTATTTTGGCAGCCCAGACGCAATGGAACTATCTTAGACCTTGTACCTACAAGCAGTCCAGAACTTATCGGCAACGACAGTATAGAAACGAGGATTAGAGAGCATAATGTCATTATAGCAACTATGGTTATGAAAGTAAATAAATCATTTAGGAAGGCTAGGAGAGTGTTCCTGCTAGAAAGAGCAGATAAGCAATTTTTGCATCTTACTTATTGAACTGACATCACTTATTTCCAGTAAGGTGCACGTAGAGGAATTATCGGCAAAGTTTAATCAGATTGTAAATCGGGGTTTGAAGACTTATCTGTCTAGTATGGCTGTAGAAGATCGCAAAACGAAAAGTGAAGTTTTAAATTTCGTGATCAAGAAATCGTTCACGCAGGAGAATCCTACAAACATACGGTCGTTTCGCCACCGGACAGATTCCTGTGCGGACGACATAGTAATATTCATCCGTGGCCTAGAGCGACAACTGAAAGATTTTAAATCAAAGGAGACACTCGGTCCGGATGGACCCCCAGTTCGGTTTTATGGGGAGTACTCTGCGATGTTGGCTCCCTACCCAGCCTGCATTTATCGCGAATCTCTCGCCCATCGCAAAGTCCAAAGTGACTGGAAAAAAGCAGAGATGACTCCTGCGTACAAGAAGCAAAAGAAAGGACCCGCAAAATTACAGACCAATATCCCTGCCTTCGGTGTGCTGCAGAATCCTTGAACATATTCGCTGTTCGAATGTAATAAATTTCCTTGAGACCGAGAGATTAATGTTTACGGATGATTTTAGAAAGCATCACTCGAGCGAATCTCAGCTTGCCCTTTTCTCACATGATATACTGCGAATATGGATGAAGGTCAACAGGCTGTTAAAGAAAGTACGAGCATACTGAATAGGCTCACAGGTATGTGAGTGGCTCTAAAACTTCTTAAGTTATAGAACATAGTATGTTGTCCTCGATGGCGAGCGTTCATCCGAGATAAGAGTGTCGTCTTTATATACGTAAATGATTCGTCGGGCAGTATGGGCAACAATTTGCAGTTGTTTGCTGATGGTGCTGTGGTGTACGGTAATCTGTCGAAGTTGAGTGGCTGTAGAAGAATACAATGTGACTTAGACAAAATTTCTAGTTGATGTCATGAATGACAGTTTGCTCTGACTGTAGACAAATGTAAGTTAATGAGGATGAGTAGGAAAATACAAACCTATCATGTTTTTATACAGCATTAGTAATGACCGGCAAAACACAGACACGTCGTGTAATTATCTGAGCATAACATTGCAAAGCGATAGGAAGTGAAACGGACATGTGAGGAATGTGGTAGGAAAGCATAATGGTCAACTTCTGTTTACTGGGAGAATTCTTGGAAAGTGTGGTTAATCAGTAAGGGAGAAAGCATATAGGACTTGTTCCTGAGTACTGCTCGAGTATTTGGGATCAGTAGCAGGTCGGATTAAAGGAAGACATCGAAGCAATTCAGAGTCGAGTTGCTAGATTTTATTACTGGTAGATTCGAACAACACACAATTGTTACAGAGATACTTCTGGAACTCACAGGGGAATCCCTGGGGGAAAGGTGACATTCTTTTCCAGGAACACAATTGAGAAAATATGGACAGCCGGCATTTGAAGCTGACTGCGGAACGATTTCATTGCCTCCAGCTTACATTGCGCACAAGGACCACGTAGATAAGATATGAGAAATTAGGGTTCATATGGAGGCATATTCAGGGTGGTCCATTGATAGTGACCGGGCCAAATATCTCACGAAATAGGCGTCAAACGAAAAAACTATACTTGTCTAGCTTGAAGGGGGAAACCAGTTGGCGCTATGGTTGGCCCGCTAGATGGCACTGCCATAGGTCAAACGAATATCAACTGCGTTTTTTTTTAAATAGGAACACCCATTTTTATTACATATTCGTGTGGTACGTAAAGAAATATGAATGTTCTAGTTGGACAACTTTTTTCACTTTGTGATAGATGGCGCTGTAATAGTCACAAACGTATAAATACGTGGTATCACGTAACATTCCGCCAGTGCGGACGGTATTTGCTTCGTGATACATTACCCGTGTTAAAATGGGCCGTTTATCAATTGCGGAAAAGGTCGATATCGTGTTGATGTATGGCTATTGTGATCAAAATGCCCAACGGGCGTGTGTTATGTATGCTGCTCGGTATACTGGACGACATCATCCAAGTGTCCGGACCGTTCGCCGGATAGTTACGTTATTTAAGGAAACAGGAAGTGTTCAGCCATATGTGAAACGTAAACCACGACCTGTAACAAATGATGATGCCCAAGTACGTGTTTTAGCTGCTGTCGCGGCTAATCCGCACATCCGTAGCAGCCAAACTGCGCGAGAATCGGGAATCTCAAAAACGTCGGTGTTGAGAATGCTACATCAACATCGTTTGCACCCGTACCATATTCCTATACACCAGGAAATTCATGGCGACGACTTTGAACGTCGTGTTCAGTTCTGCCACTGAGCACAAGAGAAATTACGGGACGATGAATGTTTTTTTGCACGCTTTCTATTTAGCGATGAAGTGTCATTCACCAACAGCGGTTACGTAAAGCGGCATAATATGCACTAATGGGCAACGGAAAATCCACGATGGCTGCGATAAGTGGAACAACAGCGAACTTGGTGCGTTAATGTATGGTGCGGCATTATGGGAGGAAGGAAAATTGACCCCATTTTATCGATGGAAATCTAAATCTTGCATTGTATGCTGATTTCTTACGTAATGTTCTACCGATGATACTACTAGATGTTTCACTGCATGACAGAATGGCGATGTACTTCCAACATGATGGATGTCCGACACATAGCTAGCGTGTGGTTGAAGCGGTATTGAATAGCAAATTTCATGACAGGTGGATTGGTCGTCGAAGCACCATACCATGGCCCGCACGTTCACCGGATCTGACGTCTCTGGATTTCTTTCTGTGGGACAAGTTGAAGGATATTTGCTATTGTGATCTACCGACAATGCCTGACAACATGCGTCAGCGCATTGTCAATGCATGTGCGAACATTTGGAAGGCGAGCTACTCGCTGTTGAGAGAAATGTCGTTACACGTATTGCCAAATGCACTGAGGTTGACGGACATCACTTTGAGCATTTATTGCATTAATGTGGTATTTACAGGTAATCACGCTGTAACAGCATGCGTTCTCAGAAGTGACAAGTTCACAAAGGTACATGTATCACATTGAAACAACAGAAATAAAATGTTCAAACGTACCTACGTTCTGTATTTTAATTTAAAAAACCTACCTGTTACCAACTGTTTGTCTAAATTTGTGATCCATATGTTTGTACCTATTACAGCGCCATCTATCACAAAGCAAAACAAGTGGTCCAACTGAAACATTTATATTTTTTTGCGTAGTACACGAATATGTAGTAAAAACGGGGGTTCCTATTTAAAAAACTCAGTTGATATCCGTTTGACCTACGGCAGCGCCATCTAGCGGGCCAACCATAGCGCCATCTGGTTTCCCCCTTCAAGCTAGACAAGTTTCGTTCTTTGTAGGTTTTTTAGTTTGACGCTTATCTCGTGAAATATTTGGCCTCGTCACGATCAGTGGACCATCCTGTATACAGTCGTTTTCCTCTCGGACTGTTTGCAAGTGGAACAGGAAAGGAAATGATTAGTAATGGTACGGGGTACATTCTACCACGGGCCGTAAGGTGGATTGCGGAGTATCGATGTAGATATAGGTGCACTAGCTACTAAAATTCAAGAAGCAAGAAGTCAAATAAAAAGCCTACAAAATATAACACAAAGAAACAGTACTCCAGTTATCATTCGAAAATACTGAAATTATTTTAGCGGATTCCCTAGTAATCAACAATATAATACTAAATAACAGGAAAGAGAAAAAGAGAAAATATTTCTATATCTATGAGAAATTTTAACACACAACTTGGAGTAGAAACATGCATGGCATGTAAGAAATAACAAAATGATAAAAGCTCAAAAATTAATTTAGTCCATATGCAATAAAAAATCTATCAACCAAAACTAAATTAAAGCATGACAAGATGGTGGTTCAACCAGAAGTGACACACGGAAGTGAAACTCTTTCCAAAGTCACCCAGAAAATAGAATAGACAAAATCCTAAAAGCAGAGAATAGCTACAACATGCATAGATATTGATTATTAAATGTT
The DNA here is from genome assembly GCF_023864345.2 of Schistocerca serialis cubense. Lineage (NCBI taxonomy): Eukaryota > Metazoa > Arthropoda > Insecta > Orthoptera > Acrididae > Schistocerca > Schistocerca serialis. The sequence goes on along the minus strand of NC_064640.1, from coordinate 658,312,867 downwards.
TCAAATGGCTCTAAACACTATGGGACTCAAGATCTAAGGTCATCAGTCCCCTAGACTTAGAACAACTGGAACCTAACTAACCTAAGGACATCACACACATCCATGCCCGAGGCAGGATTCGAACCTGCGACCGTAGCAGCCGCGCGCTTCCGGACTGAAGCGCCTAGAACCGCTCGACCACAGCGGCCGGCAATGATGATCAAAGACATGGCCATTGGCGGATAGTGCCAAATGAAGTGGTGTACAGTGAACTTGAGTCATTATAGATACAGTACGGAAGAAAGAATCTCTTATTTTGGTCACGTTATGAGGACGCCGGAAACCAGATTATCAAGAAATGTTGTAGAGAAAGTTTGTAACGTGAAGCAACAAGTAGGGTGGACAAAGGAAATCAGGGAGAATACGAAAAAACCAGAATTACATTTTGGGCGATTTGTAAAACAAAACAAAATACTTAAATAAATTCAAAAACTTCAAAACAAGATTTAAACTAAAAGTAGACAAACGATAAAAAATAAAAAGTGTATTTACAGATGGGGAATGACAAAAGAGATCAGAATGAATGAAAAGATCCTGGTAAATGCGGAAAGATGACTTATTGACAAAGATTATCAGAAAATTATTGACTGAAGTGCTCCAATGAGGCCGTAAAAGCAGAAGAAGAAGAAGAGAAGAATAATTGTTTATTATAATTTTACATTGCTAGTGCATTGCTGTGCTACGGTTTATTTATGCAACTTTCATTTTGAAACTTCCTGGCAGATTAAAACTGTGTGCCCGACCGAGACTCGAACTCGGGACCTTTGCCTTTCGCGGGCAAGTGCTCTACCAACTGAGCTACCGAAGCACGACTCACGCCCGGTACTCACAGCTTTACTTCTGCCAGTACCTCGTCTCCTACCTTCCAATCTGCCAGGAAGTTTCATATCAGCGCACACTCCGCTGCAGAGTGAAAATCTCATTCTGGGAACTTTCATTTTACTTATGCTTGACTCTTAATGAGTTAATTTAGTTTTTCAAGGGGTATTTACACATTTACGTCACCTTTAAATATCAACAGCCATTCAAGATATATTTCGTAGGATATTGTAGACTACTCACACCTTCATTGTGACTATCGTCTTACAATAACAAGTCATGGTTAGGCTAAGTTAATCTACCTTGGTATTATTTGTAACTTCATTATAATAACATACTCTTAGAAGTAACACAAGTGTCTTTGTTTAGGTCACTCGTATACTGACAAAATATGGTTCAAATGGCTCTGAGCACTATGGGACTCAACTGCTGAGGTCATTAGTCCCCTAGAACTTAGAACTAGTTAAACCTAACTAACCTAAGGACATCACACAACACCCAGCCATTACGAGGCAGAGAAAATCCCTGACCCCGCCGGGAATCGAACCCCGGAACCCGGGCGTGGGAAGCGAGAACGCTACCGCACGACCACGAGATGCGGGCGTCCTTAGGTTAGTTAGGTTTAACTAGTTCTAAGTTCTAGGGGACTGATGACCTCAGAAGTTGAGTCCCATAGTGCTCAGAGCCTTTTGAACCAGTTAACTATTAGTTGGACGGTATTTGTCAGTTGATGTCCCTTTTAATGTATTCTACCTACGGTGTACAAGTGTGTGTTCTGAATAACTAAGCTATCAACAAGTGTACACAACCTAATGACAGTGCACATACGCTGAAGACATCGTAACGTGTCAGGCGTTCCCACTAAAAATGACAGCAGTCCACTCGAGGTGTGTAGTGAAGATTTAGTAACATCCTATATTACTTACAATTTCCAAATGTTGTTGTTGCTGTCTTCAGTCCAGAGACTGGTTTGATGCAGCTCTCCATGATACCCTATCCTGTGTAAGCTTTTTCATCTCCAAGTCCCTGCATCCTTCAGAAACTGCTTAGTGTATTCATCTACTGGTCTCCCTCTACGATTATTACACTCCACGCTGCCCTCCAATTCTATATTCATGACCCCTTGATGCCTCAGAACATCTCCTATCAACCGATCTCCTCTTCTAGTCAAGTTGTGCCACAAATTCCTCTTCTCTCCAATTCTTTTCAGTACCTACCAATCTAATCTTCAGCATTCTTATGTAGGACCACATTTCGAAAGGTTCTATTCTCTTCTTGTCGAAACTATTTATCGTCCATGTTTCACTTGCATACATGGCTACACTCCTCTCTACTTCGACCAACATCAGTTATTTTGCTCCCCAAATAGCAAACCTCAGCCGGCCGTTGTGGCCGAGCGGTTCTAGGCGCTTCAGTCCGGAACCGCGGCACTGCTACGGTCGCAGGTTCGAATCCTGCCTCTGGCATCGATGTTTGTGATGTCCTTAGGTTAGTTAGGTTTAAGTAGTTCTAAGTTCTAGGGGACTGATGACCTCAGATGTTAAGTCCCATAGTGCTCAGAGGCATTTGAACCATTTTAGCAAAACTCATCTACTAATTTATATGTCTCATTTCATAACCTAATTCCCTCACCATCGCCTGATTTGATTCGATTGCATGTCATTACCCTCGTTTTGATTTCGTTAATGTTCATATTATATCCTCCTTTTCAAGTCACTGTCCATTCCGTTCAATTGCTCTTCCAGTTCCGTTGCTGTCTCTGACAGAATTACAATGTCATCAGCGAAACTCAAAGTTTTTATTTCTTCTCCGTGGATTTTAATTCCTATTCCAAATTTTTCTTTTGTTTCCTTTACTGCTTGCTCAGAATATAGATTGAATAATATCGGGGATAAGCTACAACCCTGTCTCACTCCCTTCCCAACCACTGCTTCCCTTTCGTGCCCCTCGACTCTTATAACTGCCATCTGGTTTCTGTACAAATTGTAAATAGCCTTTCGTTCCCTGTATTTGGCCCCTGCTACCTTTAGGATTTGAAGGAGAATACTCAAGTCAACATTGTCAAAAGCTGTTTCTATGACTACAAATGATAGAAACGTAGGTTTGCCTTTCCCTAATCTATCTTCTAAGATGAGTAGTATGGTCAGTATTGCATCACGTGTTCCAACGTTTCTACGGAATCCAGACTGATCTTCCCTAAGTTCGGCTTTTACCAATTTTTCCATTCGTCTGTAAAGAATTCGTGTTAGTATTTTGCAGCCGTGACTTATTAAACTGAGAGTTCGATAATTTTCACACCAGTCAACACCTGCTTTCTTTGGGATTGAAATTATTGTATTCTTCTTGAAGTCTGAGGATCTTTAGCTTGTCTCATACATCTTCCTCACCAGATGGTAAAGTTTTGTCAGGGCAGGCTCTCCCAAGGCCATCAGTATTTCTAATGATATGTTGTCAACTCCCGGGTCCTTATTTCGACTCAGGTCTTTCAGCGTTCTGTCAAACTTGTCACGCAGTATCATATCTTCCATTTCATCTTCATCTACGTCCTCTTCCATTTCCATAATACCGCCCTCCAGTACATCGCCCTTATATAGACACTCTTTATACTCCTTCCACGCCGGCCGCGGTGGCCGAGCGGTTCTAGGCGCTTTAGTCCGGAACCGCGCGACTGCTACGGTCGCAGGTTCGAATCCTGCTTCGGGCATGGATGTATGTGATGTCCTTAGGTTAGTTAGGTATTTAAACCTAAGTTCTAGGGGACTGATGACCTCAGATGTTAAGTCCCATAGTGCTCAGAGCCAACGCCTTCCACCGTTCTTTTTTTCCTCTTTTGCTTAGAACTGGTTTCCCATCTGAGTCTTGATATTCATACAAGTTGTTCTCTTTTCTCTAAAGGTCTCTTAATTTTCCTACAGGCAGTATCCATGTTACCCCTAGTGATGCAGGCCTCTACATTCTTACATTTGTCCTCTAGCCATCTCTGCTTAGCCATTTTGCACTTCCTGTCGATCTCATTTTTGAGACGTTTCTATTCCTTTTTGCCTGCTTTATTTGCTGCATTTTTAAATTTTCTACTTTCAACAAATAAATTCAATATCTCTTTTGTTACCCAAGGATTTCTACTAGCCCTCGTCTTTTTACCTACCTGATCCTCTGCTCCCTTCACTATTTCATTTCTCAAAGCTACCCATTCATCTTCTACTGCATTTCTTTCCCCCATGCCTGTCAATCGTTCCCTAATGCTCTCTCTGAAACTCTCTAAAACCTCTGGTTCTTTAAGTTTATCCAGGTCCCATCTCCTTAAATTCCTACCTTTTTGCAGTTTCTTCAGTTTTAGTCTACAGTTCATAACCAATAAATTGTGGTCAGAGTTCACATCTGCAGCTGGAAATGTCTTACAATTTAAAACCTCGTTCCTAAATCTCTGTCTTACCATTACATAATGTATCTGAAACCTTCCAGTGTCTCCAGGCCTTTTGCACGTATACAGCCTTCTTTTTTTATTCTTAGTGCAAGTGTTAGTTATGATTAAATTATGCTCTGTGCAAAATTCTACCATGCGGCTTCCTCTTTCTTTTCTTACTCCCATTCCATATTCACCTACTACGTTTCCTTATCTTCCTTTTCCTACTATCGAATTCTAATCACCCACGACTATTAAATTTTCGTCTCCCCTCGCTATCTGAATGACTTCCTTTTTCTATCATACATTTCTTCAATCTCTTCGTCATATGTGGAGCTAGTTGGCACAAAAACTTGTACTACTGTGTTAGGCGTGGGCTTCGTGTCTATCTTGGCTACAATAATGCGTTCACTATGCTGTTAGTAGTAGCTTACCCGCGCTCCTATTTTTTATTCATTATTAAACCCACTCCTGCATTATCCCTATTTGATTTTGTATTTATAACCTTGTATTCACCTAACCAAAAGTCTTGTTCCTCCTGCCACCGAACTCCACTAATTCCCACTATATCTAACTTTAACCTATCCATTTCCCTTTTTAAATTTTCTAACCTACCTGCCCGATTAAGTGATCTGACATTCCACGCTCCGATCCGTAGAATGCCAGTTTTGTCTCTCTGTTAACAACGTACTCCTGAGTAGTGCCCTTCCGGAGATCCGAAATGGGGGTAGGGGGGACTATTTTACCTCCGGAATATTTGACGCAAGAGGACGCCATGGTCATTTAACCACACAGTAGAGCTTCATGCCCCCGTGAAAAATTACGACTGTAGTTTCCTCTTGCTTGCAGCCTTTCGCATTACCAGCACAGGAAGGCCGTTTTGGTTAACGTTACAAGGCCAGATCAGCCAATCATCCAGACTGTTGCCTTTGCAACTACTGAAAAGGCTGCTGCCTCTCTTCGGGAACCATTTGTCTGGCCTCTCAACAGATACTACTCCTCGGTTGTGGTTGCACCTACGGTACGGCTATCTGTATCGCTGAGGCACGCAAGCATCCCCACCAACTACAAGGTCCATAGTTCATGCCATAGTTCATGGGCGGGGGGGGGGTCCAGATAAAGTGTAATATTTGAAGTCTCTCGCTGAAGTGTAATTCCTCCAGAATTTTACTTCTGCGGTTTTTCACTATGTTCATTACGTCAAACCCCAACTGAGTTTCTTAATTTCGCTAATACAATTATTTAACGATTTAACAGCAACTTCCGTAGCTCTTGTACAACGCCTCCTTTTTCCATGATAAAAGGCACGCATGTCAAAAGCAAGCTCCTCTCTTAAAGCATGTCATCGTTATCTCAAGTTACTCTTAGACTCTCTGAAAACTCAAGCGCTATGTCTGCTGTGTCGACAATTTTTCAAAGGTCTTCGACTACCGCCTTTGTTGTGCAAACGTGAGCATCTGTTTCAGGCCAACAACAGCCGTGGCTCAGTTCCCTCTGATCTGTATCAACAATAATCTATCCAAAGATGGCGGCAGTCATTATCCGGTGAAGTGTCTTTGCTAGGGGAGTAATTCCACTTCTGTCTCGGAGTGTTCGGGCGTCCCATTCGGCTGACACAATACATTATGCTGATCTCGACAATCACAATAGAACTGATGTATTACCAAAATGAAGCCTCATCTCATGTAAGAAGGATACCCTGATGAGCCAATTGATACTTGCGAAAGCTAAAGGCCACGGTCAGAATTTCAGCCTTGTACATCTATGATCTGTTATGAGGCTGGAGATGACACGGTTATATCATATCGGGAGAGACTTGCGGCAGATAGTTCCCGGCAGCAGGAATCATCGTGAGGGTATGGGAAGTGAACGGGGTTCTCAACGGGATCACTCCTGAACTTCTCCATTCCAGCGTCACTGAGGCATGCAAAACATGAGAGGAAAGGCGAGAACTTAAACGCGATTTACGGGTTCCGCTGTAGTATCAGTTACGGATCTGCGCGATGACCTCGATGTGAGGAGTGGTACGGCTCCAGATCGACGGCGGCGCGGCGCGGAGCGGGCAGATGGAATTTCATATAGAAACCGCGCTGGGGACCAGCCTGCGCTTTACCTCGCCGCGCTGCCCTACTTTCCTGCCGGTGACGCCAACAAAGAACATCTTCGTAATACCTGCACGCTCCGCTGGCCTGCCTCTTACCCATCAATGAATAAAAATTACATCACTTTACAGGCACACTCTAAGCATCGACACACAATAGCTGCTCCACTAGCCCAAGAGCTACTGCGGACCGTTCTCTGGATACGCAAAACGACCCAGGAGAACATCTTTCATTTTAGTGTGGTTTTAAATCGATAGAACTCAGATGCATTTCTACGTTTGACACTCAAAGTTATAGTGCCGCGCGCGCTGGTGCAGTGAGTAATACACTCGAGAGGATGAAGGACGCAGGATCAAATCCCCATCCGGTTATCCATATTTAGGTTTCCTTTGATTTCCCTAAATCTCTCCAAGCGAATTCCAACACGGTTCCTTTGAAAAGGCCACCATGGCAGATTTCCTTCTCACCCTGTCGTAAACCAAGCTTCTCATCTATCCCTAATGAGCGCACTGTCGACGGAACGTTGAACTACGAGGTGCATTCAAGTTCTAAGGCCTCCGATTTTTTTTCTTCGGACTGGAAACATGCGCATTGTTTTAAAATGAGGCTGCGTTCATTGTCAATACGTCCCAGAGATGGCAGCACCGTACAGCAGATGGAATTTTACCGCCAGCGGTGAGAATGAGAACTGTTTTAAATACTTAAAATGGCGACGTTTTCCTTACTTGAATAGCGTGCAGTCATTCGTTTTCTGAATTTGCGTGGTGTGAAACCAATTGAAATTCATCTACAGTTGAAGGAGACATGTGGTGATGGAGTTATGGACGTGTCGAAAGTGTGTTCGTGGGTGCGACAGTTTAATGAAGGCAGAACATCGTGTGACAACAAACCAAAACAACCTCCGACTCGCACAAGCCGGTCTGACGACATGATCGAGAAAGTGGAGAGAATTGTTTTGGGGGATCGCCGAATGACTGTTGAACAGATCGCCTACAGAGTTGGCATTTCTGTGGGTTCTGTGCACACAATCCTGCATGATGACCTGAAAATGCGAAAAGTGTCATCCAGGTGGGTGCCACGAATGCTAACGGACGACCACATGGCTGCCCGTGTGGCATGTTGCCAAGCAATGTTGACGCGCAACGACAGCATGAATGGGACTTTCTTCTCGTCGGTTGTGACAATGGATGAGACGTGGATTCCATTTTTCAATCCAGAAACAAAGCGCCAGTCAGCTCAATGCAAGCACACAGATTCGCCGCCACCAAAAAAATTCGTGTAACCGCCAGTGCTGAAAAAATGATGGTGTCCATGTTCTGGGACAGCGAGGGCGTAATCCTTACCCATTGCATTCCAAAGGGCACTACGGTAACAGGTGCATCCTACGAAAATGTTTTGAAGAACAAATTCCTTCCTGCACTGCAACAAAAACGTCCAGGAAGGGCTGCGCGTGTGCTGTTTCACCAAGACAACGCACCCGCACATCGAGCTAACGTTACGCAACAGTTTCTTCGTGATAACAACTTTGAAGTGATTCCTCATGCTCCCTACTCACCTGACCTGGCTCCTAGTGACTTTTGGCTTTTTCCAACAATGAAAGACACTCTCCGTGGCCGCACATTCACCAGCCATGCTGCTATTGCCTCAGCGATTTTCCAGTGGTCAAAACAGACTCCTAAAGAAGCCTTCGCCGCTGCCATGGAATCATGGTGTGAGCGTTGTGAAAAATGTGTACGTCTGCAGGGCGATTACGTCGAGAAGTAACGCCAGTTTCATCGATTTCGGGTGAGTAGTTAATTAGAAAAAAAATCGGAGACCTTAGAACTTGAATGCACCTCGTATGATCTGCTTTCCTTCCTTCCTTCTTGTTACTGCCAGTAACAGAATGGAATCAATTACCACAGTAATTAAGTATATGTTACTAGAATCTTCAGTCATACGTCATTTCAGCACAAAGAGAAATTTTCTAGTGGTACCTACACTTTCTCAAAAGTGAGGCTTCCGTTCGAGTTCTATCTATGGCACGGGTATGTATGTAGTTCCTGTGTACATCCGGCAGAAATTGTGGTTTGCTGTCAGTAAATTTCACTGAAATCGTACTTCAATTCAGTAAAGAGATATTTATAAACACGCTAATTTCAGGTCTGTATTTTGTTTGACCATAAATTACAATTTAGACCACACTTCTTTTATCGTGAGAAGCCAAACACTGGTGTTTTTCAACAGCTGAAATTATATGAAACAGCTTCACGTCTTGGCTGTGTTTAGAATGGCTTCATGCATACATTGTAAAAACTAAACTGAAAGTTACTTCAGAGCATCCAAGAAAGTAGCATAGCACATTGCAAACAGACACAAGGTGCATGCGTGTGCGTATGTGTGTATGTGTGTGTGTGTGTGTGTGTGTGTGTGTGCAGTGTTTGTGTGTGTGCCACGTGGTGGGGCTATGTTCCATTCCAAGTGGTAGCCAAGATCGCTTGTTATTGGAAGGACTGTGGTTGATATTGCTTATGTCACGTGGGCATCTGTCACGCTAACGATGGGAGAAGCCGCGACTCCATTTCGGCAATACAGGCATTAATAGTCAGGGAAGCTGCGTGCTAATAGCATTTGCATCCACACTGACGTCTTTGGCAGAGGTCGATCAACAACGCGTGGCACACAAGGGTGGGATTGTATAGCTCATCGTAGTAGTATCTAACCGTTATCTTTGTTTTCGTGGCCCTGCCAACTGCCAGGACATAATAAGTAGAGAATCGAGTATGGCAACTATTCACATTTCGTTGATGGTATCTTCCAGGTTTCCCCATAAATAATTTACAAGAACAAAACTGAACGTGGATGAGCTGAAAGAATGCGTATTGGCTCCCCTCCAACATAATTTAAAGAACGTTTTTATGTCGTTAACTACTCAGGAAACGCATTCTGTTAATGTCACTGTGAGCCATAATCGACACGAGAAACTGATCATCCGGAATGGCATGAAAGATACCGCACTCACGTTTGCACAGAAAAAGTCTCCTCGTAGAATAATACACACATTAAAAAAAGTTTTGTATCGCCCCGGTTCCCAGAACTCCTGAACATACACGTTGACTGTGGATATTGTATCACAGAGATGACAGAGATGTCAGTACACCTGACCAAAGATGTAAACAACCACGCATGAGAAGCGACTATTAGACGGAGGGCGTCCGACAGCCGATCAGTTCCAGTCATTCCACCAGAAGGACCTAAACGGCTCGTGTTTTCTGTAGTTCATCCATGTGTAGACGGTCAACACCGCGGATCAGTCGCATCCGCATTGTTACCTTGTGCCAGGAAGGGCTCTTAACAAGTGAATTGTCCGGGCGTCTTGGAATGAACCAAAGCGATGCTGTTCGGACGTGGAGGAGATACAGAGAGACAGGAACTGTCGATGACGTGCCTCGCTCAGGCCGCCCAAGGGCTACTACTGCAGTGGATGACCGCTACGTGAAGCCCTGACAGCAACGCCACCATGTTGAATAATTCTTTTCGTGCAGCCACAGGACGTCGTGTTACGACTCAGACTGTGCGCAATAGGTTTCATGATGCGTAACGTCACTCCCGACGTCCATGGCGAGGTCCATCTTTGCAACCACGAACCATGCAACGCGGTACAGATGGGCCCAACATCATGCCGACTGGACCGCTCAGGATTGCCATCACGCTCTCTTCATGAGTGTCGCATATGGCTTTAACGAGACAATCGTCGGTGACGTGTTTGGAGGCAACCCGGTCAGGCTGAAAGCCTTAGACACACTGTCAAGGGAGTGCAGCAAGTTGGAGGTTCCCTGCTGTTTTTGGCTGGCATTATCTGGGCCAGCGTACGCCGCTGGTGGCCATGGAAGGCGCAGTAACGGCTGTACGATAAGTGAATGCCATCCTCCGACCGATAGTGCGACCATATCGGCAGCATATTGGCGAGGCATTCGTCTTCGTGAACGACAATTCGAGCCCCCATCGTGCACATCTTGTGAATGACTTCCTTCAGGATAACGACATCGCTCGACTAGAGAGGCCAGCATGTTCCCTAGACGTGAACCCTATCGAACATGCCTGGGATATATTGAAAAGGGCCGTTTATGGACCACTCTAAGGGATCTACGCCGAATCGCCGTCGAGGAGTAGGACAATCTGGACTAACAGTGCCTTGATGAATTTGTGGACAGTATGCAACGGCGAATACAGGTATGCATCAATGCAAGAAGACGTGCTGCTGTGTATAAGAGGTACCGGTGTGTAAAGCAATCTGGACCAGCACCTCTTAAGGTCTCGCTGTAAGGTGGTACAACATTCAATGTGTGCTTTTCATGAGCAATAAAAAGGGCGGAAATGTTGATCTCTATTGCAGCTCTCTGTACAGATTTCGGAACTCTCTGAACCGAGGTGATACAAAACTTTTTTGATGTGTGAATATCAAACAAATCGTTCTGAAAAATTTTTTCATTGTCATCGCAAAAGACGAAATCAATCAATTGGCTTGAAGACAGATGTTATATCAACAAGTGCTACAGTGCCACTCGCTTCAAAAGTAACTGACTTAAGTACAAAACTGTTAAGTAATTGCGCCTTGTAAGCTTCCTATTCACGCGGGGAGCAGTATCTTATCCCTGCTAGTACCGTAGGATTGTTAACCGTTCTTAGAAGAGGCACCGTATTCCTAAATCTCACGTGGTATGCATCGCAAGTAAATTGAGGGGGCCTACATAATTTCAAGAAGGGTGAGAATGTCATTCGAACACATTTCTTTAAAATCGCTCACCTCTCAGTCTATGCAAGAGGAAACAAAAAACCGCCTTGGGTAGCAGGACAACGGGACTCTGGTCTCTCACAAAAATACATGAATTACATAACTTGTACAATGGCTATACGAAACTCGATATAAAAGGCAAAACCATGGCGGATTGGAGGAAGCAAGCATAAAAAATAAAATTAATCCTAGATATAGAAAATTTAGTATATAAACAGAAATGAAAACAGCATATACACACGCCAGGAAATATAAATACAAAAAGTTTGTTGTTAATGGTGATTTATATGTGACGTAGGACACAAGCTATAGTCTCTTAGCTCACGTAAAGGATGTGAGAGACGATAGAAAACATGAACTCTTGACCACCGGTACCTAAAGACGTACACTTTCACTGCATTGAAAAGGAATTTGGCCACTACGTCAGAGGCTTGTATTTGCAATTCTCCGCGCTTCCTGGAACCTTTCCAGATCTCGTCTGCCCATAGCGGTACATGTGATAGAACAGGCAACAAAATGTCTAAGCCTGTTCGTCCAATAATTATTCAAGTAGCCCACATGTCATTAGAGACAGACAAATTTCTGCCTTACGCTATAAGTGAAATCAGTAATATACAGCTAAGTTGCGTGAAATACATGAATACTTTATATTGGCATGTACTATTTTCCTGCATCTGCGTTAGTCGGAAGAGGATGAACCATCTTACAGCAAAACGACATTAACTGGAGTACATACACTGATGAGCCAAAACATGAACTCTGCGCACGGCGATATCAAATACCTCCTAGTAGCGCTGCAATTCTGTGACGCTGTAAGGAAAGTGTACAAGCGAAGACAGACGAGTGGGAAATCATTCTAGCGATGATACGGGTCGCAAATGGGAATATCCACTCTCATAAACGACTTTTACAAAGGCAAACGAATCCATCGTCTGAGAAAGAGCACCTCAGAAAAGGCGAAGATTGTCGGCTGATCGCGTGCTACTATTGTGAGCATCTTCGGAAAGCGGTTCAAGGAGTGTGGAACCACGTCTATACTACAACGTGTAGGATGTCCACGCCTTATTGTACAACGTAGGGTTCGGAGGTTTGCCAGATCTGTGAACCAAGACAGACTCTAATCTGTGGCAGGTCTGATGAAAGGGTACAATACTGGTGCAGGCACAAGTATATCGGAGGACGCCGTCCAGCGCACGTTGTTGGATACTGGATCCCGTCACAAACGGCTCCTATTTGTTCCCATCTTGCCACCACGAAATCGTCAATTACGATTACAGTGGGAACGGACCATCGAGATACGACCATGGAAACGTGGCACTTCGTTTGACAAATCACATTACTTGCTATACCAGATCCATGGCCGTGTGTAGATACCCCTTCACGTAGGCAAATCGGCGCTCGAAACATGCACCACGACACGGACGCAGGCCTATGGAGGTAGTATTGTGCTATGGTCGATATTCACTTGAGCTTATTTGGGGCTTATGGTAGTAATCTAAAGGAACAATGACAGCTGTGGACTACGTGAACGTTACTGTCGACAGCCTGCATCGCCCATGCCTGATGTCAACCTCCACCGCGATGGCATATTCCAGCAGGACAACAGTCCGTGTTCACAAGGCCAGAAGTGTACTACAATGAACTGAGGAGCACGATAGTTAATCCACGTTGATGTATTCGTCATCAGAATCACTGGTGCAAACCCGATGGAACACATCTGGGACGCTATAGGCACCTACTCCTTCCCCACGAACCACTGGCCCGTGCATCACAGGAGTTGCGTTACCTGTGCAAAGACTTTGGTGTCACATACCTCTGAGAACCTGCCAAGGACTTGTCAGATCACGGTCACGCAGAATCGCTGCTGTATTGGGTACCAAAGGTGTAATACAACGCTGTTAAGTAGGTGGGCATAATCTTTTGTTCAACAGTGTCTAAATATTATTGTTAATACATATAAACAATATCAAGAAGAAATATGTCTGTTTGACATGAATAGGTATTCAGTATTGCATAACGTAGGTGACATGAAGATTTCTGCTATTCGTATCGTTTGATCCTCGGTCTGTAGATTGTCTTCCTGCAACCGTTTCTTGCATCTTTGTTTCCCCGATGTGATTTCTTCTGTTTTGTTATGACATTTTCTGCTTCTGGAACTATAATGACTATTTCTCTCTTTGTTGAGTCAGTGACCTCCACTCTATGATGTATTTCCTGTTCTGTCACAGCCTCCGCAGCAGCTTCCATAGTATCGAATATTTTTCGATGAACCAGTTACAAACTGTTTTGATATATTATTTTTCTTTTTCTCCGCAGCATTATTAAGTTCGTTCAATACTTCTTCCGCCTTTCTTATGGGATGGGATGCTGTTTGACGTCAAATATTTGACTGACTGATCAGATTGAACTAGCAGTTGCCAGTAACCGGACTTACAAAGCTCCCCCTCCCCAATCATCATATCATAAAGCCTAATCACAATCAGCGTACATTTCAACACTTTTTCGAAAAATAATATTATAATCTAAAAAATACTGGTCACAGAGTAAAATATTTAATCATTGATTACAAAATAAGGTAATATAGTGGCTATAGTGCAATAGAAAGGAAAAAAATCGACAATATCATATTAGGTATAAAAAGTTGGGAGAAATTACATAACAAAACAATGATAATTGTCGATAACATACTGCAAGACAACAATTGTAGTTGTGCTGCAAATACCAAACAGACTTGTGAACACCAGTTTGTAATAATAAGGTGAATGCGAACATCCTGCCCCGACCGAATAAAATTTCCAACACTGCCGCGACTCGCAGCCGGGGCACTTCGATCAAGGGGTAGCGACTCGAACCATGAGACCACGAGCTGATGACATTTCCTTGTATATCACCTGTAAGAGAACGAATTATGATTGTGCAATTTTATAAAGGGCTATGATCTGACGATTATTGTTTACACGGGCCACATTTGCCGAATTACAATAATCACGACAACGAACATTTGCTGAAAAGCAATTTCGAAACATTAGAGAAATCTCATATTTAAAAGCGATGAAAACCTAATATTTTATTATGTAACCGAATCTGTTTATTTAATTGTTTTTACCCCCTACGAACCATGCAATTGGCCACGGCGAGATGGCTTGCTTGATTAAACGATACAGATAGCCGTACCGTAAGTGCAACCACATTAGAGGTGTATCTGTGGACATACTGTTCCTAAAGACGTGCAGCAATCTTTTCAGCAGTTGCAGAGCCCACAGCGTTTATGAGTGGATTGATCTGGCCTTGTAAAATTAGCTCACATGACACTGCAGGTCAGTACTGCGAACGACTAAAAGCAAGGGATATTACAGTAGCTGAATTTCCCATCGAAATGAAGGTGTACAATATGGAGTAATCAAAATGGCATCGATTTGGGTAGAATATTCAGGCGATAAAATAGACATCCCTTGCGATCATTGGAGGAGGACTATTCAGGAGTCTGTTGTCACCACGAAAAAGGAATCTTGAATTCTTCGGGTCGGAGGGTAGCTCAGGTTGTCTTGCGGGTAGAGCACTGCGCTCCAGGCCTCGAGGTCCTGTATTGAATCCAGGATAACTGCGGGAATATTTATTCGTTCCAGTCCCCAACGATAGTCTTAGGTCCACCAGTGGGAGAACCAGAGGTCTTTCCAGGAGGAAAAGGCGGCTGGGACGGTGGAACTCCTAGTGCCCTCCTAGTGCCGCAGCAAAGAAAGGCTGCACTGTACCTGCAGTCAGGCCAATAGCCCAGTCACGGGCTTATGCCACAGACTTAACCTTATCGGGTTGAAGTACGGAATGTTAATCCCTTACTAAGGTAGTTCTAATTGGTTGGAGAAATTAAAACGAGAAGTTGACAGACATAGAATGAATCTGCAATTCCAGCGTGCTTCTTACCGAACATGAGTTGGGACCTTGCACGTATGTACCCATTTCATTTACTGCCGTTCCACATATCCATATTACTTGACGAACATTGGTTGGTTTGAGAATGGGCGTAGACCGAAATCGGTTACCGACTAAATAAACATTCATTTTAGTTGCTACTCAGAGAAAAGAGGAAATTAGTGAAATGCGGTGGCAGAGGGGCCGGGATTTAAAGCGGATGTAATACAGGTTTATAAACACAAAATCATAATGGGGTAGAGCTGGAGTAGGTCTAATAATGAATCAGAACGTAGGACTGCAGGGAAACTCTGCAAACAATATAATGTAAGCATTAGCGTAGCCAAGACAGAAACAGAGCCAACACCCAACTCAGTAGTACAAGGTTATATGCCAACTACCTTCACACATGATGAAGATACGGAATGTATGATGACATGAAACAAACTATTTATATCATCAAGAGACATGGAAATACACTCCTGGAAATTGAAATAAGAACACCGTGAATTCATTGTCCCAGGAAGGGGAAACTTTATTGACACATTCCTGGGGTCAGATACATCACATGATCACACTGACAGAACCACAGGCACATAGACACAGGCAACAGAGTATGCACAATGTCGGCACTAGTACAGTGTATATCCACCTTTCGCAGCAATGCAGGCTGCTATTCTCCCATGGAGACGATCGTAGAGATGCTGGATGTAGTCCTGTGGAACGGCTTGCCATGCCATTTCCACCTGGCGCCTCAGTTGGACCAGCGTTCGTGCTGGACGTGCAGACCGCGTGAGACGACGCTTCATCCAGTCCCAAACATGCTCAATGGGGGACAGATCCAGAGATCTTGCTGGCCAGGGTAGTTGACTTACACCTTCTAGAGCACGTTGGGTGGCACGGGATACATGCGGACGTGCATTGTCCTGTTGGAACAGCAAGTTCCCTTGCCGGTCTAGGAATGGTAGAACGATGGGTTCGATGACGGTTTGGATGTACCGTGCACTATTCAGTGTCCCCTCGACGATCACCAGTGGTGTACGGCCAGTGTAGGAGATCGCTCCCCACACCATGATGCCGGGTGTTGGCCCTGTGTGCCTCGGTCGTATGCAGTCCTGATTGTGGCGCTCACCTGCACGGCGCCAAACACGCATACGACCATCATTGGCACCAAGGCAGAAGCGACTCTCATCGCTGAAGACGACACGTCTCCATTCGTCCCTCCATTCACGCCTGTCGCGACACCACTGGAGGCGGGCTGCACGATGTTGGGGCGTGAGCGGAAGACGGCCTAACGGTGTGCGGGATCGTAGCCCTGCTTCATGGAGACGGTTGCGAATGGTCCTCGCCGATACCCCAGGAGCAACAGTGTCCCTAATTTGCTGGGAAGTGGCGGTGCGGTCCCCTACGGCACTGCGTAGGATCCTACGGTCTTGGCATGCATCCGTGCGTCGCAGCGGTCCGGTCCCAGGTCGACGGGCACGTGCACCTTCCGCCGACCACTGGCGACAACATCGATGTACTGTGGAGACCTCACGCCCCACGTGTTGAGCAATTCGGCGGTACGTCCACCTGGCCTCCCGCATGCCCACTATACGCCCTCGCTCAAAGTCCATCAACTGCACATACGGTTCACGTCCACACTGTCGCGGCATGCTACCAGTGTTAAAGACTGCGATGGAGCTCCGTATGCCACGGCAAACTGGCTGACACTGACGGCGGCGGTGCACAAATGCTGCGCAGCTAGCGCCATTCGACGGCCAACACCGCGGTTCCTGGTTTGTCCGCTGTGCCGTGCGTGTGATCATTGCTTGTACAGCCCTCTCGCAGTGTCCGGAGCAAGTATGGTGGGTCTGACACACCGGTGTCAATGTGTTCTTTTTTCCATTTCCAGGAGTGTATGTGATGGGGGATAGTAGTAGGGAGAAAAAGAAAAAATAGTAGCAATACGTGGACTGGGGGAAAGGAATGAAAAAGATAGCTGACAGGTAGAACTTAGCACAGAGTACAATTTCATCATTGATAGTACTTGGTTTAGGAAGCGTAAAGAAGATAGCACGTGTAAAGAGACATGGAAACGCCGGAATGTTTCAGGTTCAGTATATAATGGTAAGAAAGAGAATGTGAACCTAGATGCTAAACTGAGCAAACATTTCCTTGGGCAGATGTGAACTTTGAACGTAATTTGCCGGTTATATTGCAGACTAAAACTAAGAAAATTCAAGAAAGAGAGCTAATAAAGGTTATGGGACCTGAATAGGTTCAAAGAACCAAAGGTTGCTGAGAGTTTCAAAGGGACCATTAGGCAACGATTGACTAAAGCATTAAATACTATGGGAAACGAATGGGCAGTGGCTAGATGTGAAATAGTGAAGCCAGCTGGCAATAAAACTGGCAGAAAGACAAGATTCAGTAGAAATTCTTGGATAACACAAAAGATACTGAATTTTACCGACGGTAAGAGAAAAAAGGAAACACAGATAGTTAAAAAATGAGATTGTCAGGGAGTGAAAAATGGAAAAGTAGAATTTTTAGAGGGAAAATACAAAGCTGTATAAACACACGAGACAACGGGAAAGGCAGATTCCGCCTGTGGGAAAATTAAATAGACTTCCGGAAAGAAAAGAAGAGCTTGTATGAGCATGAGATATCAGATGAAAAACCAGTTCTAGGCTAAGAAGCGAAATATGAAAGGCGTAAGGAATACGTGCAAGGTCTACACAAATAAAACGAAACGGAATACAATATTAAGGAAAGCGAAGCAGATTTAGAGGAAACTGAAGATATGATACTGCGAGGAGTATATGACAAAGTGTGGGAAATCATAAGTTTACTCCACCTCCTTTTCAAGAAATTGAAGATATGTGAAATACCCTCAGGCTTCAAGAGGAGTATATTAATTTCAGATCCAAAGACTGTAGGTTCTGGCACGTGTGACTATATCCAAATCACTAAAATGCTGATACAGTTTTTTTTTGTTTCAGAACACTGGAAAGACTGGTCAAAGCCGAATTCAGAGAAGATCAGTTTACATACTGGAGAAATGCAGGATCTCGCAATGCAATATCGACTTACGACTTAAATAAGAAGATAGACTGAAGAAAGGCAATCCTAATTTAATAGAAAGTGTAGATTTAGAGAAAACTTTTGACAATGTTGTTTGTAATTGACTCTTTGAAATTCTGAAGGTAGCATGGATAAAAAACAGAGTGCTAAAGCTTATCTAAGACTTACACTACAGTTATAAGAACCATACGGAACCAGTAATTGAGAAGAGAATGAGATATGCTCGTAGTCTATCTCCGATGTTGTTAAATCTATACGCTGAGCAAACAGTAAGGGAAATGCAGACGATTTTTGAAGAGGAATTTAAATTGGGGAGGAGGAAAAAAAATTTAGAACTTTAGCGATGTCATTTTAATTCTGTCAGAGATTGTAAGGTTTCGGAAGAGCAGTTCAGCGTAATGGGAAAGGTCTTGAGAGCATACTGTAAGATTAATATTACCAAAAGTAACACACGGTAAAGGAATGTAGTCGAATTAAATTAGGAGATGCTGAAAGAAATCGATTAGAAATTGAGAAACTAAAAGTCGTAGATAAGTTCTGCTATTTGGGCAGCAAATTAGCTGATGATTGATAAGGCATATAAAATGTAAACTTTCAATTGGAAGGAAGGCATTTCTGAAAAGGAGAAATTTATTAACATCGAACATATATTTGCATGGCAGTAAGCCTTTTCTTCTGCGGATGTGAAACATGGACGACGAAAAGTTCGGACGAGAAAACAATAGAAGCTTTTGAAAAGTGAATTTACAGAATCAGTGGCTTGCACAGGTCATACTAACGTGGAGAGATAGTTTTCGGCCTGAGGACTACAAGAACAACTATTAGATGGATAGATCGGATATCTACCGATAATGAACAGAGCTGGATTGAGGAGAAAAGGAATTTATTGCACATCTTCAACAAAATAAGGAATCAAGGAATCATGGTTACAGAGGTAAATGTGTGTGTGTGTGTGTGTGTGTGTGTGTGTGTGTGTGTGGGTGGGTGTCGTGTGTGTGTGTGTGTGTGTGTGTGTGTGTGTGTGTGTATGTGAGATAGAGAGAGGGGGGGATGGTGGTGGCGGGGGTAGGGGGAGGGGGGGGAGGAACTGCAGACTGAAGCCAAAGCATGGCTATAGTTAACATGTTCAAATGCATGTAGGCTACAAAAGTCATGCTATGATGAGGACGCTTGTACAGGATATACTAGCGTGGAGAATTAGTCTTTGGTTTTAGGACAATATCACCAACTATTTTTATTCAAATGAACCCCTACCATGTAGTCATACAAAATGTTTTATATGCCAGGAAAAGAACTCGAGAAAAACAGTGTATATTTGTGGTAATAGTAATTTCCAAATGCGTCTATTCCAAAAGCAAAGGACTGTTCATTAATAAAAGATAGACACATAAGACTAAGTTTCATGTTATACATACTGGGATACATTAGCAGATGGAGGAAAGTAGAATTGTAACTAATATTTAGAATTTTCCGGTTTACGAATTGTCCTTTCATAAAGCTGCTGAAAATAGTACGCACTGACTTTAACGTAACATTCTTCTGCATTGGTGGATTTGTATCAGACAGTAATTTCTCCAGATTGAAATTCGCACATGGTATCATATTCGTAATATGGAAACGTGTTTTAATTTTTAATATCATCTGAATACGAGAGGACACTATAGTCATAATCCCTAAAAACAGACAATGATTGTAAAATAAATAATCCTTAATCATGATTAAATTACAGATTGCTTTCGAGACACCAGATACTTCTTATACATTTGACAAGCTTGCATTATACCTATTACAATAAAAGTTTTTCCAATAGTTGTCTTCGTTATATTGAAAAAAAAATTAGTTTTAAAGAAAATCCAAGGGTTCATGGAGTAATATTCTTTACTGTTAATGGATATATCGAATACGTTTATAAAAATAACTTGATAAATTAGCCTTTTTATGAGATTTAATGATACGTTCGTATGAAACATAAAAATAAACAGCAGAGAGAGATTAAAAGCAGTTTAATCTACTTTTACTGTTTATGCGAGGACCATGAAACCTTTCTTTCTATAATTTTTGAAGTTCGAGCGATGTAGCTATTACCGCATTCTTATGCAAAACAAACTAAAAGTATGATTATGTAAATGGAGACATTTAAAATACGAGCTTCAGTTATTATTTGTTTGTTCCTTTTCCCATACGTGCATAGAACTTACGGGTACTTCTTTTATTACGGATTACATCATTCCTCATTCTTCAGAATATCACTGAGTCTTCTAGTGGTGGAGGACACGAGGGAGCTAAACACATGAAGACTTTTCCTGATGCTCTCGCACAAGGCGGATTCATCATTTCGAAGAGTCTATCGAATACATTCCAAACACAGCTTTTTGTCTCGAACCAGCAGTGACCTAACATGTTTTTTCTGGGAACTCATCGCGACATTCCTATAGTGATACTTCTTGGGATCTATTCAGGCGAATTTTTGTTATTTCTGACAAGTGTAGCATCGTCTTATTGTTCACGAAGTGCTAGATAGCCGTATCTTCTCTTGTATAAGGAGTCTAAAGTGCTTGCAGCATACATTCTTCTAAAGCATGTTTATCTGTTAGTCCACCATGTATGAACCTTTAAGAAATTCTCTTACTCTAACTGCGTCATCCAGTGCCAAACAGACAAACTGTTTCTTCCGCTTCATCCTGTGGCACTAATATGTTTAGAAGAGTAGCAGCTGTTATCGGTTCTTCGTAATGACAGTCTGTCATCCTGGTCCTACTTTTTCGTCGGGCTAAACAACCAGAAGTCTTTGTACGGTATAAGAAACGCTATGCATGCTTCTCGATACCGAAATGTAGCGTCTTATTTTCTCCCAGACTTCTGGTGATGGTAACCAGCAGCGTGAAGAAGTCGCACATAGGAACAACACCTACTGTCCATCTCTGTTGACTAGACTATAGCTGCTAACATCGAAATCGGCTTGCCAATCCTTCCTAGTAGTTGACTGCAGCCTTGCCATTTGTTGGGGGGGTTCAAAGAGTATCTTCGCTCTCCTTTTTATATATTTTTATCCTCATTTTCGCAGTTTTGTTTTCCGCGTCAGGTGTTAAGCAATACAGGCGACCACATTCCACGTATCGACAAAACATCACCCAGTTACCTGAGAAGTGTGAGGTATGATTTGGAAAGTACCTCTTCCCTTGACTATTTCTTCTTCGATAAATAGCTGTAGACACAGTTCAGTATGGACAAAACCTCTCGCTGCCATTTCTAAGGTTATGAGCTCACAGTTTTCGCGCTTCTTTTCAAATCCGAGCAGAAAATGAGCTGTTCATCGCAACAATTCGAGCCAGTTGCTTCCGTAAGATAATATTGAGCTGAATTGTAAAATGTTTTCCTTCTTTGCATAACCTATGGGTCGAGGAAGGGGGGACTATAGTAGAAGATACGTATCGAATTCTGGAGAACAAGTGTTCATAACTGATCTCAACCTTTCGACGTGGTTTCTCTAATGTAGATTTACTGATCTCTTATTTGGTTCTGCCACCTTTGGTCTCATGATTGCAAAGACCACGAAGTTCTTTGAAGATGGTCAACATTTGAATAGCCATAATGTTGCAAACCCATCCTCAACTGCAGTGCGCCCCTCATCGTTCCACCAACGTACGGGTGATTTCCAGAAGTGAACCAAGAGAGAGAGCAATCATCAAACTCCAAGAATACAGAGAATATATTTCTAAGTGATCATGCAAACGATGGCTGTAGGATTTTTTATCGAAAACGCGGTACAGGGATTTCAGCAGGTGGAAAAGATTTAGTGTTACATATACACTCCTGGAAATTGAAATAAGAACACCGTGAATTCATTGTC
This sequence comes from Schistocerca serialis cubense, assembly GCF_023864345.2. Taxonomy (NCBI): domain Eukaryota; kingdom Metazoa; phylum Arthropoda; class Insecta; order Orthoptera; family Acrididae; genus Schistocerca; species Schistocerca serialis. The sequence goes on along the minus strand of NC_064640.1, from coordinate 658,290,905 downwards.
CCAGGAAGGGGAAACTTTATTGACACATTCCTGGGGTCAGATACATCACATGATCACACTGACAGAACCACAGGCACATAGACACAGGCAACAGAGCATGCACAATGTCGGCACTAGTACAGTGTATATCCACCTTTCGCAGCAATGCAGGCTGCTATTCTCCCATGGAGACGATCGTAGAGATGCTGGATGTAGTCCTGTGGAACGGCTTGCCATGCCATTTCCACCTGGCGCCTCAGTTGGACCAGCGTTCGTGCTGGACGTGCAGACCGCGTGAGACGACGCTTCATCCAGTCCCAAACATGCTCAATGGGGGACAGATCCGGAGATCTTGCTGACCAGGGTAGTTGACTTACACCTTCTAGAGCACGTTGGGCGGCACGGGATACATGCGGAAGTGCATTGTCCTGTTGGAACAGCAAGTTCCCTTGCCGGTCTAGGAATGGTAGAACGATGGGTTCGATGACGGTTTGGATGTACCGTGCACTATTCAGTGTCCCCTCGACGATCACCAGTGGTGTACAGCCAGTGTAGGAGATCGCTCCCCACACCATGATGCCGGGTGTTGGCCCTGTGTGCCTCGGTCGTATGCAGTCCTGATTGTGGCGCTCACCTGCACGGCGCCAAACACGCATACGACCATCATTGGCACCAAGGCAGAAGCGACTCTTATCGCTGAAGACGACACGTCTCCATTCGTCCCTCCATTCACGCCTGTCGCGACACCACTGGAGGCGGGCTGCACGATGTTGGGGCGTGAGCGGAAGACAGCCTAACGGTGTGCGGGACCGTAGCCCAGCTTCATGGAGACGGTTGCGAATGGTCCTCGCCGATACCCCAGGAGCAACAGTGTCCCTAATTTGCTGGGAAGTGGCGGTGCGGTCCCCTACGGCACTGCGTAGGATCCTACGGTCTTGGCATGCATCCGTGCGTCGCTGCGGTCCGGTCCCAGGTCGACGGGCACGTGCACCTTCCGCCGACCACTGGCGACAACATCGATGTACTGTGGAGACCTCACGCCCCATGTGTTGAGCAATTCGGCGGTACGTCCATCCGGCCTCCCGCATGCCCACTATACGCCCTCGCTCAAAGTCCGTCAACTGCACATACGGTTCACGTCCACGCTGTCGCGGCATGCTACCAGTGTTAAAGACTGCGATGGAGCTCCGTATGCCACGGCAAACTGGCTGACACTGACGGCGGCGGTGCACAAATGCTGCGCAGCTAGCGCCATTCGACGGCCAACACCGCGGTTCCTGGTGTGTCCGCAGTGCCGTGCGTGTGATCATTGCTTGTACAGCCCTCTCGCAGTGTCCGGAGCAAGTATGGTGGGTCTGACACACCGGTGTCAATGGGTTCTTTTTTCCATTTCCCGGAGTGTATTATTTCTGTATTCCTCGGTTACAGCTTCAGACTGGTCAGTGATCCCGTTCTGCACCCACATTTACAGGTCATGTGCCTATACAAACTATACTGTTCATCGTGACACTTTAAGACGTTAGGGCAGCTTTAAGGTCCCTCATCGGCTCTGAGTAAGGATTGTATAGGTGTAAACTAATTCTCTGAATTTTTCGCCTTTTTTAACCAGTAAGGACCCGGAAGCTTTTGTCCCACCACTGTCACACGCAGGCAGAGCAGAACATTTTGTAACCGATTGGCGAGCAGGTGACCACAGGTTACAGCCTATAGTAGACTTCCAGCTTCGATGTCACTTGAGTGAATCCATGGAACTAAGTATATACGGACGACATGTGAAAGTCAGATCGCTCACCTGTATACACAATAGTAAACATTTATTAGTCTAACATAGTATGCTGCTGCTACTACTACTTTAGCCTTTCTCATTTCTTACGAATCGAAACAGCTGTCATTGTAACATGCGAATATTGAAAGGAAGAGCGATACAAATTTATTCAAAGCTTAAATGGAATTAAAGAAAGGTTAGAATCCCTTCGCAGTCGCTTCTGTGCTTGCAGATCTCCTTCCACATAGATATCAACATTGCTGCATCTAAAATGAACTTATGTTGCTACTTACTGTGGTACTTGCCACATCAACTGTTATTAAGACAGTTCTGGATCCCGTTTGATACACTGCAGCCGTATGACGTGATAGAGAAGACTCGTACGCGATAGGACTGAGGCGCAAATCTCCGTCTGGCGCTCAATACCTGGTTCTTCGCGGTTTTCCTAAAACACTAAAGTGAAATGCACGAATACTTCCTATGAAAGGACACGACTGATTTCCTGCAACAGTTTTGCTTGGACCGAGAGAGGTAGGTAGCACTGTGATAACACTCTGGACTCGTATTCAGGAGGACAGTGACTGAAATTAGTGTCCAGTCATCCAAATTTATGTTTTCTGTAATTTCCCTAAATCCCTTCAGATGATTGCTGGGATAGTTCCTCTAACAGGACTAGGCTGATTTCTTTCCTAATCCTTCTCTAGTCTGAACTTGTGCTCTGTGTCTGGTGACCTCGTCGTTGACAACTCGTTAAACTATAAATACCTTCTCCTCCACTTTCTTCTCGTATTCTGATGCTGTACCATTAAGCATAATTAGCAAACAGTTTGTGGTATAGTGGGAATAATTTGTATTCATCAACGCATACGTATGTTTATGACAGTATGGTGCTTGATTTTATTTCTTTCTGTTAATATTAGTAACAGTTTCGATGTTTGGAGCCCCTACATTTCTTTTCTGGCATAGTTACACAGGTTTAGTTTGCTCGCATTGCATTTTTCCCACTCGCAATGAAACAGGAACGTTGTTCAGTTTGTTTGAAATAATGCATGCATCACTTGTAAAAGAAAATAGAATGCATTCTCTATCACGTGACCCGCACAGATTATAAAATTTTCCACAAATATAATTTCAGCTTGTAGATCTCACTTATATACACTTTATAACTCCTCAAGATGCTAACAGCATATGGATTATAGGCGTTTCAGATTGTATCAGTGGATAGAACATCTCTTCCAGTTTCGATTCGTATTACATGCAGTGGCGTAGTTCCACTAGTGTCCAGGAGTGACACAACATGTAGACAAATCATTCGCGCCGTACTGTCGCAACGAGTTAGTTCGTCGCAACAGATAGGCAACCCAATGAACATATTTCTAATGCGGGCAGCCGTCGTAAATTAGGGGGCTTGTTAGTGACTTCTATCAGTAGCACACATGTGCTGCCATTAACTGTGTCTCAAATTATGCTCAAACTGATCACATATGATGTGAGTTAAACACTTGGAGAGATGCTTTATAAAATGATATGTATCTGTTTTCTGTATGACGTGTATTTTCAGTGCTGTAGTCTTTTGAAATCTTGGTGATAACTATAAATTGTCAGGTTTATATCGTGCTTCTCCAGTCCATCGGGAAAGCTTGGCAATAATATTTCACCATTTCCTTAACATATCCGCCATCTTCTGATTAATTTTAAATGTTGAGTATTTGTGTATGTCTCCATGCCTTCCGAATATACATGAGTAAAGAAATTAAATATTCATCTGTTATGAAACATGTTTTGCGCAATATGTAGGTAGTTTCTCTCTCCTCGGTTATGGAGGAGCGATAGTATCAACTTCTCAAGAGTGGCTGCTCGATTCATTAGTCAGTTTCATGTAAGATATTGCTAGATTCATTTTTTTGTCTACACACTATCACCAAACTGTGTCACTGACATACTCTAAGAATACCTTGCTTCATGCTTTCTTTGCCAATGTGACTTACTTTTTATTTATAGCTCTCACCTGATACGCGTATTTCTTTTTCATTTTCCGAAAAAACACGTGTTTATATGAAAAAACATTGACTTTCCATTTCTTCTGGCCGTGCAGTTTGTGAACAGGTATTTGAATTATTTTCTATATTGCTTTACGGGGACTGTGGAGGGTTTACAAATATGGACGCACTTATTCTCTCAATTATTTTTGTCGTTATCTTCTAGCTCTGCCACGTATCAGAAAGTATACACAAACCTACTACTATAACACATTCAGCTTGATAAGTCCGTTTTATAAAGTAAATAACATTTATAACAGACAATGTCTTCTAGACGAAAAAAACATTTTAACCCTGAGGGTTTCATTGCACCCTACCGTATATCGTTACAGTGCATCTTAGATTATATATCATTACATTTCCTTGCCTTTTGATGTTCAGTTGTGTGAACCAGGTCTGTCACAAGGTTACCCTTCCTGCAGGTCACACAGACTACCTGTTTCCCTTGACTAAACATTTAACATTTCCCATTGCAAATGTGTTGACTATTTATCTCGCAATAGTTGATATTTACCCTTGCCAGATGACATCCATTGAAGCTGCCTTAAAACCGCCTCTGTTCTTAATAATTTTAACTACACACATACGAACTGCCTCGTCTTCGTTGATTGTACAGTTTCCTGTCTATCAATGAGGCTTTAAACTACCAGCTATAAAAGTAAATACATATTCAGGAGATACAATTATGTCAGATCACTGGTCAGAGCATAGGTGTTTGCTAAGGAGGCAGTAAATTGTACCGGTGGTTATTGGAAGAGTTCCGTTATTGTGTTTTTGCTAGGCAGCTTTTTTTTACTTTAGTAGACACATTCCTAATCCTTGATTGTGTTAAAGGTTAGGGTTAAACTGGTTGATATAACAAACTACAAAGCTTTAGCAAAGAAGGGTTGTTGTAAGGGCAATTACTTCTTCATCAAGAGCTGGCAGAAGGTTACCTGGCAGTCAGAGCCCATGATCAACGGAAAGTCGGATTTCAAATTGACCACTGCTTAATGACAGTGGCATTCTTCTTGAGAGAACATAAAAGAAAGAAAGATTAAGATATAACGTACCGTCGAAACGATGCCATTAGAGATGAGCCCAAGATCGTATAGAACAGGGGTGGGCTAGTAAATCGGTCATGACCTCTTCTTGGAAACCACAATGACGCTAATATTCATTGATGCCGGAAAACCACAAAGTAATTCATATTTGGATGTCAGAGATGAGAACCAAACCGGATCTCCACAGACGAAATTGAAAAAATTGCTTAGGGTACTTTCTGAGTGTTTTTGTATATGGGAGTGCTGTCTCAGTTGGTATGTTTAAGAATAATAATTTAATTATGGTTCAAATGGCTTTGAGCACTATGGGACTTAACTTCTGAGGTCATCAGTTCCTTAGAACTACTTAAACCTAACTAACCTAAGGTCATCACACACACCCATGCCCGAGGCAGGATTCGAACCTGCGACCGTAGCGGTCGCGCAGTTCCGGACTTTAGCGCCTAGAACCGCTTGGTCACTGCGGCCGGCTAATTTAATTATGGTTTATTCACTTTGTTACCCCGCTTATCTACGTTTCTGTGTAAGTGTGTGTGTGTGTGTGTGTGTGTGTGTGTGTGTGTGTGTGTGTGTGTGTGTGTGTGTGTGTGTTTTTGTGGGGTGTGTATGTGTGGGTGTGGGTGTGTGTGCATGTGTGTATGCAAAAAGAGGACTTAATGATCAACTTGCACAATCGCAACCAGAATATCAACTCACACAAGAAAGCTATTGTAGCCTGCGAGAGGTTGCAGTATTAGATAACTCGACTTATATCCAAGAGGAAGACGGTTCAGATTCATGTTCAACTAATATAGTTCATGGTTACATGGTGCATCTAAATTTTTTCAAATTAATGCTAGGATGATTTCCTAAACAAGTCTGCAGCCGGTTCACTGTCCTAAACTTATCCAATCCGCAATCGAGTGAGATGGCACGGTAGGTAAGCATTGCATGTGTCTTCGGGAAGAGTAAGTTTCAAAATTATGTTTTCCGTGGTGGTCCCGACATCATTAAGTACAAATTCCACTGTTGTTATAAGGAACAAGACATACTCTGAGCCATGAAATGATATTTATGGCCTTTGTTTCTTTTACATCGTACCTGAGCGCGGTGTTTGATGAGCGCCTACTTCAGCGGGTGTAATACTGTGAGATAATTGTATTAACAAATATCTGCACGTCCTCTGATTGGGGATAAACCAAGAATGCACTGGAATTCATACTGGAATTATGTTTCTAAAACTTTATTAAGTAACTGATGTTATTAAATGTTTAATAGTAGAATACCTTAGAAAATCGGCACTTTTCTCTGCCATGTTCCTCTGCCCTCTAAGCACTATCTTATCCTCATTTAGTTCTAAACGTTTCCCACATCTAACACGAGCATCACCTATTAAGCGTTCACCTCGTGGGTAGAAAATTTTCGGAGTAGCGATGTTGGAACAACTTACGGAGAAGTTTAAAATCCAATGGGACTAAGTCACCCTACTTGAAAATCTACGTGTGCGCGGCCGTTGCGTAATTATTTCTTTTTGTGAAAAGGTGAACGTATTCCATTTTGTGGGACTAAATGACTTGTAATAGGTCTGTAATATATGCAAAGTAACACGAGCCGCGTTTTGAGCACACTTAAAGTTGCTCGTGGTATGCGTGCAAATACCGCAATTTCTACGACGAACCTCCTGCATTGAGGAAAGCATTTATGTAGCAACAAAATCAGTTTTAGCACTAATATTTGGAGAAACTCATACTTTCTACGAAGAAAACATGAAAAAGTGTTGGAAATATATTGACTTAAAGAAATTGCTTTACGGATGTATTATAAATAGTGTAACTTGGAGAATCTGACAACATTTTTAGGATTCCCAATTCCGTTGGCGTATATATTGCTGAAAATACATTACATTTTGAAAATTATATTAATCAGCGTACAGATTTTTTCAGGCATAGAGAAAAATATTTTTACACTGGTTTCTAACGCTTACAGAAAGAGCTAAGTCACGTAAATCTGCATAAATATGGAACTACGAGACAGTGTAATCGTAGGGTAGCGAAGCTCCACATTGTTTTCCTGTTTTTTTATTGGTATCACAATTAAAGGTGACGTGAACTCTGCGTCAAACCCTAGCAGTATGATACTTGCTCTTCGAAGGTAGTTCTCTACGTCAAGTTTTAATCAAACTTCTGTAAATCAGTTTAAATGTTTCAACCAACACTAATTTTAGTTCAATGTAATTGGAAATGATGTTTTTTTAGAAAATCTACAACTGTGTCAATAAAGTGCTAAATAATATAGTTAGGTGTTTGAGTCATAGCACAATGTGACAGAAAAATTTATTCTCTTTTTCAAGTACAGCGCGAATTCATATAACTTTTTAATATGATATCTGTTTCTTTATTGGTCTGCCCCTCCTTCCCAGCAGTTACCTTTTTAAGATCTCGCTAGAGATGGAAAATGTAAAACTAAATATCTTTGAAAATTAGACGGTAATTTAGTAGTACACTATTTTTGTAAGCCAACTTACGGCGACTGTGCCTCCTTCGTCATGCAGAAATTACTACACATGCAACACATTATTTGGAGTGTTTATTTACGTTGGAGTAAAACAATATATAACGACATTTGGCTGTACTGATTGACAATGAATTAGTATGCAGTGAAAGGTAGTCTTTTTACTTGATTACATATTTTATAATTTGATTTAAGCTTTGGCTGTCAGCTCCAGTTAGTACGAAAGAGGACTATTCCAAACAAAGATTATGATTTTTCCATCCGCCTTTTCCACTATTCCCTTACGTAAGACCATTACTCAGTAGTTACAGTTAGTACATACGAGATACGTGTGATGATAAGTGTAACACTTCTTTGATTTCCGTTAATTCACTGTAGTAATTAAGGACAAGAAATACGTTAGCAAATTAGACGGTGGTTTTATTATCGAACTTGAATTCTTTTAAAGTTTTTGTGGTGAACTAAAATGTCACATTCATCCTTTAGGTGCGATGAACATGATATCTGATAGTGATGCACTATCTTTAGGTCTTCTTCTATGACGCTTTCAGCTCTATCCTCCAGTTTTTTGTCGGGCAAACAACTGAGTGTCGAACACATAAGAATTATCCACTCACGTAAATACTGTACTGGTACCCCTTGTGACCGGAGACTAAATTCGCACCAACGATCATGTGTTGGACGTGGTGTCATTCTTTCTCTTTTTGATGCGAAATTCAGCAAACATTTATCCATAGTGTCTCAGAATCAGACTTCCGCTTCCACGGAATTCTGAATCATCCTTCTTAACACGGGTTCTATATTTCTAAGCCTCTTTGATGACTGAGTCTCTGCAGTTCGAAGTGCGACCTAGAAACCTGTCTGCTGAAACAAAATTTTATGGGCATTCTTAAAGCCCTAGACACACGGGACGAGCCAGCTAGTGTTGACGTGTATGGGAAATCTTGTGCAACGAGGGACAGTGCCGCCGATACACGGGACGAGCTGGTTAACGTAATATGCACTGACTGCGCTCTCCCACGGCAGCTGTCGGCTTTATTTGGCTCGCAAACCACACAGTTCGCTTGCGAAAATGTACACGCCTGAAACTTGTACGTCACCTTACCTCCCTTGTCCTTATACTAGTGCTGCTCTCTTGTCTGTTGTAATTACAAATAAAAATTTCGGTATTCACGGGCATGCAGTAAGTCAAGAAGGGAAGTTACATGCCCAGCCACAAAAGATATCAGCTTAAGAAATGTCACAAATTCGAACAACTTCTCTCGACAGTGAGCGCATAACATCGAATATTGCAGAAATTATTTCTATTAGTCTAATAAGAATGTCTCACAATATGGCAGAAAACACGAAGGTGAAAAAAGAAATCTGATGTAATGGTATGTGAATTCGCTACACATTGTTCCGTAACTTGGCACACCTACCAATAACACTACACTGAAGCTTTGCAGTAAGTGAATTTCTACTCTATGGTAGGATGCTCTGAAGGCTTTAATCATCGATATTACATTTATTGATATTTAATTACAACAAAAACTACCAAAAAAGACACGTGTTTGATAAATCTTCAATGTTCCGTTGCCTCAAAACGGTGCATTTTCATGACGCGTGAGCTTCAACACGAAAATAACTAGATACGAAACTTCTTTAACCACAAGTGTGACGATCACCGTCATTTAATTACACCAAATAGTACCAGCAACGATGCGTTCACGAGAGATTCAATGTGCCGGTGCTAAGAAAGAGCATTAATTAATTAGTTAATTAATTAGTCAGGTCGGATTGAGGGAGGACATAGAAGCAATTAAGAGGCGGGCTGCTAGATTTGTTACTGATAGATTTGACCATCACGCGAGTGTTACAGAAATGCTTCAGGAACTCGGGTGGGAGTCTCTATAGGAAAGGAGGCGTTCTTTTCGTGAATCGCTACTGAGGAAATTTAGAGAACCAGCATTTGAGGTTGACTGCAGTACAATTTTACTGCCGCCAACTTACATTTCGGGAAAAGACCACAAAGATAAGATAAGAGAGATTAGGGCCCGCACAGAGGCATATAGGCAGTCATTTTTCCCTCGTTCTGTTTGGGAGTGGAACAGGGAGAGAAGATGTTAGTTGTGGTACGAGGGACCTTCCACCACGCACCGTTGGTGGATTGCGGAGTACGTATGTAGATGTAGATGTAGAGTGTAAGTTATAAGGTAAAACCCACCAAAAACTCTATTTCACGTGAAGAAATGGCTCCTCAGTGTGAAATAGCAGGAAGTGACGCAACAAAACTGGTAAACACCCCTTCAACGTCAGTTAACTTTTCCCGCGTGACGACGGCATAAAGCTGTGTCTGGCTGCGGCTGATTTCCTGAATTATATACTTGTTGTTCGCATGGAATACTGTGGAGCTCTATGAGAATGTTGGAATACATTTCGCACACTGCCACCACCACACTGCAAGGACTGTTATAAATATTTTGTAGTAACTAGATGCGAGAGGTCCGCAGAGAAAATCTGTCACAGACGTCTTTATGGTTAAACTCAGAGAAAATCTGTCACCAACGTCTTGTCACCTTGTCCTTGGACCTAAGTTTTTTGCCCCTTGCCGGGTGAAACTTGCTCAGGCAGGGCTGCATTGCATTGTGTCACTGGGGACATTTTCGCTAGCTGCAGCCTCCAAGCCATAATGGTTCGGGCTGTGGGTAATGCTGTGATTTAGATTGTCATTGCTCATTTTCTAGTGAAAAGCGAATTGTCTGTCAAATAAATAGACGTCGGCATAATTGTGCTGTCACTCATTATAACAACGAGGCACATAAAACACTGTATGTTATCCAGCGAGAGCAGGCACCACCTACCGGGGAATGGCGACAGTATGAAATGACATTCTGGTGCAGCCACAAGTCACATAAAATTTCCTTCGTTACCGGTTTCACTCGTCAGACGCGGGCATGTTCAGAAATTTTCTAGCCAACGGCCACATTTTAAATGTATTTGACTGTGTACAGCGCTAACATCAGACATAAATTTTCTGAAGAATCTCGTGCCTGACGATCGATACCGATAATAAAGAAAATTTTATGCTCCATATTTTCATTTATGAGATGTTGTGTTTCTTTGTTTACCGAAAATACTGAATCTATTCCAGTTCCAGCCACATTAGTGAGATACTAACAGAATGAGTACATTAGCAAAGCATTAGTACCAATAAAAGTACTGACGTACGGCTAACGGCTATGCCTTGTCTTCCAGAAGTACAAAATGAAAAATAAGACTGTTAGCCATGATGTATCGGGTGTTTTGTTACAGTGATTCGCATCAGGGCAGATTTGATATTTACAAAGAGAGGGAAAGTGTGTTATGGGAAACACAGTCTTCTGTCTGTATTAAAACTTCAACGAATGTAGAAAAGTCTGACTTCAGATATATAGCACCATCACAAGAAGAATTACCTCTCGAAGTTCCGTTGAGTGTTACAGGGAGTTTTTGGAATATCTGTGAAATGCAGCAAGATTGCCAATTTTGGAAGAATAGTTCCTTAGTCTTGATTCAACCTAGTAGTCAATACGTAAGATGTTGCCATGTCTCTCAAATTGTCAAACAGTTAACGATTGTCAAATCACCTTTCTAAAATGCTTCGAGACTTACATTATTTTTACAATCTGTGCCGAACATGCTTATAGAAATCTTCGTAAGTAGCTTCGTACCAGTTGAAATCCTGAACTTCCCAATTTTTGTTTTTCTAATTGATCTTTATCTACGGAATTCTCTTTTCCAATGATATATAATACATATACATGATTGCCTTATATTTGTTTTATTCACTGATTTAAACAAAACAAAATGTGGACATAACCATTTTCAAGAATCTGAGCAGTTGAAGGAGGTAGGATTTGTCAGTTATACAGCAGATGGAGAATCAAAAACTTTCAAAGTTGTTGAGGAAAAGAAGCCATATGGAGAAAATGTAACTATCACTAAACTGGAGTGCATACGTTATCTCCAAAACGAATGGGTACGAGGCTGCGAGGACGGAAAACTGTATACAAGGGAAAGACATTTGAAGATGGCAGAGGAATATATGGTAAGAAAATACTCACACAGTCCACCACAGACAAAATCCAAAATTATTATGGCATGGCCATCAGGCGAAATGTTATTAGTGGACAAGAATTGCTTATGTCAATTAACACAAGTTCACCGCATTTTGGTGTCTTTGATGCGGTGGTAACATTCAGTGAAGGAAATGTTGCAAGGTGTGAAATCGTAAAAAGGCTCCTGCAAACGGCTCATCGTTTCACAGTAAAAAAATGTTAAATTAGGTAAAGAAAGAGATAGAGCATGAGGGAGAGCTATCAAAGGCCTTGGAACAAGAGCAAGACAGCGCAGACGAGCAGTAAAAAGGACACTGCAAGATGATATGGAAGAGGGTGCAGACCACACGTCTTATGGAGCTAACATGCAGTGACAGCTTTAATGGCTGTTTCCTACAAGTTATTAAGAATAAAGAGTTCTTTTTCTTACATCCCTGTTCAAAGTTATAAGATCATTAATTTGAGTATTGTGAAAAATTTTCACACAAGAACTATCCTATTTTGCAAATCTCAAAGAAATTAGAGCCTTACATGTACAGAAAATTGCAGACCGTTCCTTATTCTGACGTCCATTTTTTACAAAAATAATTATTAGCTTAACACTAATCAATATTTTTAGAAACCGTTCTGTTAAAGAGGTAAGAAATGTTTAAACCACAAGTCATAATTTTTACAAATTCTTATTCTCAATACTTTCTGATAAAAGGTACCTGTCGTGTGAATAAATTTTACATTATTTGAGATATGGCTTACCAACGTGCCTGGCCCTCTTAAAATACTTATCCAGTTCTTGAGGTTGAGGTCGTCTGGACAATCTTGGCATATCGCATCATCTTTAGGGCCTCTCGAGTTTAACACGTATCGTATACTAGTTCAGAAAAAACCTTCGCGTTTTCTTTACAATGTATCTCACAACACGTGCAGCAATCTTCGTACTCTGGTGTGGCCGTCCAGTAGTGCTCAGGTAGACGTTAATGCTGGGCAGAGTTCAACTGTGCCTGAACACACAGTGCACCGAACACTAGTGACGATGGACTTCCGCAGCCGACGACCCATGCATGTGCCAATGTTAACATCACTACTTCAGCAACTGCGACTGAAATGGGCCCATCGACACTGGATGTTGGAGGAGCGGTAGGGCGTCGCATGGCCTAATGAATCCCGATATCTTCTTCGTCATGCCGATGGGAGGGTGCGAATCCGTCGCCTTCCAGGGGAACGGCTCCTTGACACCTGCACTGCAGCACGGGGACAAGCTGGCGGCGACTCCATTATGCTCTTGGGAACACTGAAGTGGTCATCCATGGGTACAGTGGAGCTCGTTCAGGTCACCATGACGACAAGATGGAGTACCGTACATTGGTTGCAGGACGACGTACACCCTTTCACGACGATCATGCGTCCCAATGACAATGGCATTTTTCAACAATATAATGCGCCATGTCATAAGGCCAGAAGTGTGATGGAGTGATTCGAGGAACACAATGATGAGTCCCCCTCCGAACTCGCCAGTTCTGAACGCGATCTAACACATCTGGGATGTGACTGATCATGGTGTCAGAGCTCACCGCCCCCCTCCACAGAATTTACGGGAATCAGGTGACTTGTGTGTGCAGATGTGGTGTCAGCTCATTCCAGCAAGCTAATACGGCCTCATTGCTTCCATGCGACGACTCGTCACCGCTGTTAACCACGCCGAAGGTGGACATACCGGCTATTAGGTGTGTGGTCATAATGTTCTGGCTGATCAATGTGCGTCTTATTTGTGGATAGCCCAAGGTTCCTCACCAGTTTATCAATTTTTTATTGTTACTCATGTCACAAGCAATAGTTACAATGTGTTTTTCAGTTCAGTCTGTGTGTTTCATTACATCTTCTAAAAGCTCACTAGTCATTCTTCTGCAGAAACCAAACTAGTTTTAAAATTCCAGAATGATATTGGAAGGTAGGCGGTGAGGTACTGGCGGAAGTAAAGCTGTGAGGACGGGGCGTGAGTCGTGCTTGGGTAGCTCAACTGGTAGAGCACTAGCCCGCGAAAGGCAAAGGTCCCGAGTTCGAGTCTCGGTCCAGCACACAGATTTAATCTGCCAGGAAGTTTTAGTTTTAAAATTATATGTAAAATTCTACCAATTTGAGCTATCTAATTCTATTTTTAATCCTGTTATTACACAGCCCTTCCAGCTTCACTATTTACAACAGTAGTGGTTTTAAAATGTACCAAAGCTAAAGGGTGCAGATGTTTATGATCACTACGAGAGGTACACTGAGTAAAAACATCAGGATCACTGCTTACCGCAATTGAGAACGGAAGTCCGCTGCGGTGTTGCCCGCCCGGTAACTCTGCAGGACGCTGGCCCATGGCAACTATTAGGCTGCGGTCACAGTGCCGCCGACATCGGAGCATTCCGCCGACGACCGACATTGACGGAACATGGTCAATCTATTCTAATCAGTACATTAGTACATGCGTAGTCTCAATACAACCGATCTCAACGCCCGACTGTGAAGACTTCGGATGACGGTCGGCGGATTTCAAATTGGTTTCCTTTCTTCCGTCGAAGTGAGTGACATTCCCACGGAAAAAATGTGTATTGTGAGATATTTTTAAGTGGAGAATATGGAAGAAAGAGTTTGGGACTGAGAAACAAAGTAACGGTATATGTCCTGGAATCTACACTACTGGACATTGAAATTGCCACCCCAAAAGAAATGCAGATGATAAACGGCTATTCATTGGACAAATATATTATACTATAACTGACAAGTGATTACATTTTCACGCAATTTGGGTGCATAGATCCTGAGAAATCAGTACCCACAACAACCATCTCTGGCCGTAATAACGGCCTTGATACGCCTGGGCATTGAGTCAAACGGAGCTTGGATGGCGTGTACAGGTACAGCTGCCCATGCAGCTTCAACACGATACCACAGTTCATCAAGAGTAGTGACTGGCGTATTGTGACGAGCCACCTGCTCGGCCGCCATTGACCAGACGTTTTCAATTGGTGAGAGATCTGGAGAATGTGCTGGCCAAGACAGCAGTCGAACATTTTCTGTATCCAAAAGGCCCGTACAGGACCTGCAACATGCGGTCGTGCAATATCCTGCTGAAATGTAGGGTTTCGCAGGGATCGAATGAAGGGTAGAGGCACGGGTCGCAACATATCTGAAATGTAACGTACACTGTTGAAAGTGCTGTCATTGCGAACAAAAGGTGACCGAGACGTGTAACCAATGGCACCCCATACCATCACGCAGGGTGATACGCCAGTATGGCGATGACGAATACACGCTTCCAATGTGTGTTCACCGCGATGTCGCAAAACATGGATGCCACCATCATGATGCTGTAAACAGAACCTGGATCCATCCGAAGAAAATGACGTTTTGCCATTCGTGCACCCAGGTTCGTCGTTGAGTACACCATCGCAGGCTCTCCTGTCTGTGATGCAGCGTGAAGGATAACCGCAGCCATGGTCTTCGAGCTGATAGTCCATGCTGCTGCAAACGTCGTCGAACTGTAAATTCTTCTTGTGAATAGTCATCCAAAATATTAAAATAATTTTGTTGACAGAGATTTCTTAATGTTTGTTTCATTGTTGATATATATTCAGGCAATAAAAATTTAGCAACTGGAATTTCATACATTTTAAAATAACATTTGTAATCAACACACCCTTCCCTTCTATTATCATTAAACCAACTTCCTAAATTCAGCTGATAATTGTAGTCATTCATATATTCATTGTCCTTCACTCATGGTCTTGCAGAACCATTTTCATTTCCTCATCGTGGGGTCCCAGGTTCGAATCCCAGGGATGTCGATGATTTTCTCCTGCCCCGAGATGACTGGGTGTTGTTGTCTCGTCTGCATCATCATCACTCACCCCCAGTATGGTCAGAAAAAGGCAATGGCAAACCACCTCCATTAGGACCTTGCATAGTACAGCTGTGCGGGTCTCCCACGTTGTTCCCCTATGCTCTGTTAAGAAGTGTGGGACTTCATTTCATTTTAATATCTTCATCATAGATTCTTCTGAACTGCTAACACCATTAGATGTACTTGAAATCAACTCCACTTATATAGAATAAAAAATACATTAGATAAAAATATTTACCCTGGTTTCAGTAATTTCCTTAAGAGTGTGTCATTAAGATTAATTTTGTTTTTCATGAAATGTGCATTGTACTAAAATTCATAAATGTAATGAAAGATACATCGTAGATATGCTAGTGGTAGAAAAAAATTGAGAGTGTAAATATTTTATCAATACAGTTATTATGCACTATAACAAAAAGTTAAACAATAATTTGAATTAAACAATTGAAAATTTGTCTTAATAAAGGTAAGGGTTCAAGAAGTGGAAAAATTATAGGTAGAGATGTCAACTGAGAATTTTTACCCAATAATAATACAAAGGATAAAGATTCGGATATATGTAAGGAATCTGAAAAAATATATCATAGAAATTGGCATAAAAATAAACAAATTCGTTTTGAATGTTTTATATCTAATTATGAGAATCATTCAAGTGATGAGTATTCGAAAATATTATTGTCAATGAAAAAAGATGAAGAACAACAAAGTAAGCTTTCTTCAAAAAATGTATTGGTTGCCAGGGAGTACAAGATTTTCATTGCTTTTACTCAATACCTACATCTAGGGACAAACTTTCTAGCAGATGTAAGATTTGTCTTAAGGATTACTATAAACAAAGATGTATTAAAAAGTCTAATTTTACAAAAATCTATAGTTTCACACTTTTTTCAAAAGTCTATTTTCTTATCATTTTAAAAGAGATTAAATTGGAAAATTCATTGAGAAACGTAACAGTCATTCAAATTCGCGATTATTGCAGAAGAAATAATTTACAGGTATACAGTAGATTTAAAAACAGATGATCTAATTACTTTTATTGCTTCAAATAGTTTATCTATTTCTCATATGAATCTCAATAATATGAAAGAATCAGAACTCAAAGTGGAGCTAAAAATCTTGGTTTTAGAGGATACAGTAAATTAAACAAATCAGAATTAATTAGTTTGTTCATGGTACAGGAGATTCTGTTTCATCCAGAATTATTCCAAAAGACTAGGTCAAGGCCAAAACGTGTACCCAATAAAAATTTTTTTACAGGTTTGATGATGATGTTAATGAAAAAATTCGACCAACTAGCTAAGAAAAACAGTAAGACTAGATCAAATTTATCCATACCATAGGAAGCTATTTGAGCTAGAAAGAGAGACTGTGCCACATAAAAAGGATTTATTCGAGATTAAAGAAATAAGATCGAGACATAAAATATTTACAACATGGTCTGTTGACTATAAAATTGTTTTTAACTATGGTAATATTGCCAAACTTGATACCATTAGTGAGAAAACAGTTTATATGACAAAGGCACTCAAATCTACGGTAGAAGTAGCTGAAAAGAAAATTAATTTTAGAAAGGGAGATATGTTGAACATAACAACCAAACAGCCAATTACTAAAGCGTCAAATAATACTCAACAATCTATTCAAGTTTTGTGCAATAAAAGATCAGAGATGCCTTAACATCTGATTAATCTATTGATATAGCAGATGTCGTATTTAATATGAAATGTTACCAATTCCCAGAGGCAGTAAAGGTAAAAAATAATAAATTTAGCTGATGATAAAAAGACTGAAAGGTGTATCACAAGAATTAATAATAGTGATTATCTGTGTTGTCCTAGAGCTGTAATAAATGGCATTACCATACAACAGAAATAATATTTTGAGCAGAGATCTATCTGCCAGCGAAATTAAGAAGGTCAGAGGGGTTTGGGGGGAGGGGAATGCATATCACAAATTAGTTAACTCTCACATTATGTAACCAATTAGGTGAATAAAGTGAAGAAGGATTTAGTCTAGATTAAATTACAGATGTTTAGTGTCTCTCAGATATCCAAATAAATGTCACATTTGCTGGAAACTTCAATACAGTGATCCATTGTGGTCCTGAAAGAGAGAGATAACGATATGTCTGTATAAAAATCAAAAGAGTTTTTTTGTAATTGACAGTATGACAGCTTTCTTAGGATCACCATACTTCTGTGATGACTGTAAAAAATGGGTCAATCCATATGAAGTGGTCCAGTGATGGTTGCTTGGCCATTTTGAAAATGTTTAATTTTTTATATGTGATTGCCCTATATTTGAGAAGTTGACAGCAGTTTTTTAAAATAATTTATCCTGCACCTTTACTGGATGGTGGCCATTTCTATTTTCAGGTGCGTAACGATTTTTCAGTCTGGAGACATGAAGGAAAATTTGAATATCTCTGCACTGGGTTCAGTTACAAAACTGCAATTGATATGATTGTTTTTAGAAAAGTATCCTCTACAACACTGTCTATTACACAAAATACCCTAAATTCAAAAATTACCAGTGAAAATGACCTCCAAAATTTGGTATCCAAATTTTCAAAAATCCACTTTTAGAGCCAAAAATAATAAACAAGAAGTGATTTATGATAGTCTCTTTTTCGCTAGAGTTAGATATCATGCACTATTAGCCTCATATAGAGCAGGAACACTTACAGATGTTTCTTTAATTTTTTATAAATTTTTGAAATTTGATAATTTTTATGGTTTCTAAAGTTAGTTATCTCAGGTGGGACTGAATATAAAAATATGATTTTTACACGGTTTGTACGCCTTTATGATAGCAACATACTGTAAAAATCTCAACATTGATGTCTGACTCTGAACAAAGATATGAATTTTGGAAGATGAGGAAGTAATTCACATTACTCTGCAATTTCTCTTATGGCTATTGCCTATTTAAATGGTTTATTCTTTCACTGTAATAAAATTTAATTGTGACATGTATTTAATTAACACTATCATGCAGTATTCATTTAGTCTATTTATTTTTAAGAATGCAATATTAAACAATAGGTGCTTGCGCTTTTGTTCTGTAGTAATTATCAATAAAGAAGTACATTATTGCTGGGTGTGGCAATGTAGAAGTACATTATTGCTGGGTGTGGCATTGTTGTAGTAAGTCTGTTCTGAAAGTTCTGTTAGATTGGATATACATACTTCATCGAGAGTGTAGAATTTGTTATGTGCTTTGTTCTGTATCTAATTTGTAATTAATTTTGAGAGATTAACTGGAATGAAATAACATGGATGAACAGTACTCTGTTGGACAGATACCAAGTGAAGTGTCACAAAACGGTTTATGGTCCAGCTTTAAAAAACTTTAAAATGTCAATGACTTTCATGAAGTTAGACAAACTACGTTTAAATTTCGGGTAAGTTCTTCTGTAACTTCAGTGTGTGAGTATCATAAGAAGAAATATATTCTGAAGTACAACCATATTGTTGGCAGAAAGTGCTGTGATTCACTTAAAGTTCATAAAAAGGCTATTACTAAAGGTTTGAGGGAAATAAAACTTGAACATTTGTCCTTCCTATGTGAGAGTGAAACAGCTTCCCTAGTGAAACGTAATGTAATTCCTGAAAATTCCCTGTGCCCAAATTGATACTCAAAAATATTTGTTGTGAATCCAGAACCTGAATCATGTAACCTTCTTAGTGACATATATATTCCTAATGAGGAAGCTATTAGTATATTGTTTTTTCCTTGTTCTAAATTAGGCATATCTCCTGCTTTGAAAGTAACAAAATTATGTAGTAGAAAAAGAACATCAGCTATTGAAAATAAGGTAGAACAAAATTCAGACAAAATTAGAAAAGATGCTTTAATAATAGATACCAACATTGTTTCTAAAGAAGAAGAAAACCTACCACCAACATCATCTGACACTGAATATTTGAGCTTAATGTAGAAATTAAAAATTAAATGATCAGACATCTAAAGAAGGAAATGTTAAAATTTTAAGTTTACTCTCTGACTCATGATGAAAAGAAAAAATATTTCATGCATTCAACGTTTCTCATCGTTTGGTTAAACTAACCCGAAAATTAGTGAAAGTGCAACCCATTCTTCTAGTTTTAGGATAGAAGAAAGGAATTGGTATAAGTGAAGAAACAATTGAAAAGATCCAGGAGCTTTTCTGAGGACGATGAAAACAGTAGAATGTGCCCAGGTTGCAAAGATAGCCAAAGAGTTATTATAAATGTAGCTAAAGAAACGGAGTGGAAACGACTAGTGCTGTCAAATTTAAATGAACTTTATGTAGCTTTCAAAAATTCTCACCCTGAACGCAAAATTGGAAGGTCAAATTTTGTAACCTCCGCCCAAAGGTATATATTTTGGCTGGATCCTCATGGACAAACTCCATATGTGTCTGTTTATATCATCAAAATGTCAAACTGATTATTGTGGGTGCAAACTTAGTTATCTTAACTACAAAGAGTTACTATATTTAATGGTCTGTGGCACTAACCGTTATGACTGCATGATGAGTTTGTGTAATAAATGTACTGGTAAGGGAACCGTTATTGAATCGTTTCACAAATATGATGAAGTAATGCCAGACAGTTTTACCTTCAATCAGTGAGTCACAACTGACAGGGCAGAAATGATAACAGTGGTTAAATCTCAGGAAGAGTACTGGCAATCTTTAATTGACAACTTACAAAAACTCAAAAGTCACCCACTATGTTTCTAAAATCCAAAGTAAGTTTTTGAAGGACGAAAAACCACAACTTCATGAAAATGAATGCATTGTGCTAGCTGTTTTTGCAGAAAAATTTGCACTTGTGATTCAGGATGCAATACAAGGGTACCACTGGGTCAATGACCAGGCAACAGCGCATCCATTTATTCTGTACTTTAAAAATGAGAAAGATGTAGTCTGCAGTTCTTCAATTTGCATTCTAAGCGACTACTTGGAGCACAACTCTTTGGCTGTACACGTGTTTCAAAAGTATGTAATAAATTACATAAAAGAAAATTTTCCCGAGGTTGAGAAGCTGATAAACTTTTTAGTTGGAAGTGGTAGTCAGTATAAGAACATAAAGAATTTTTCAAATCCGTGCAACCACAAAGCAGACTTTGGG
This sequence comes from Schistocerca serialis cubense, assembly GCF_023864345.2. Classification (NCBI taxonomy): domain Eukaryota; kingdom Metazoa; phylum Arthropoda; class Insecta; order Orthoptera; family Acrididae; genus Schistocerca; species Schistocerca serialis. Next base: position 658,270,510 of record NC_064640.1, on the reverse strand, counting down.
TTGGAGGCCAAATGGTACTCTTTTGCATCTTGCCATGGTAAAAATGCATGTGATGGAGTAGGAGGTACAACAAAATGTGAATTAAGTAATGCCAGCGTACAATGACCAACCACAGACCAAATTCTCACAGTGCAGGACGTGTATGTCTTTTGCAAGGATAATATTAAAGGCATTACGTATTTCCTGATCAATAAAGAAGAAGTGGTTCTGCATATGACAACAACACTTCAAGCCAGATTTGAAAACTGTATAGCAATAAAAGGAACAAGGCATTTCCACAATTTCCTTGGCATTGCAGAAAACTTAGTTCGATGTTATGTAACATCAGAAACCCAAATTTATGAGGATCATCATGTCAGTAAAATTACATATCTGTCTTTAACGTTGAATGACATAGAGGCATGAGTGTATGATGGACAGTGGTGGCTTGCAAAGTTTGGAAAAATAAGTTTGGAAAGCAATGATGTTTTTGTGCATTTTTACCACCCTCCTGGTACATCATTCAAGAAATCAACTAGTGACAATGTTTGGATAACAATGAAAAATGTTTTAAGGAAACTTTCAGTACTTGACCTTACCACACAAACTGAGAATTCTTATTCTATACACAGAAGCTGTCTAAAGAAATAAGTGTTCTTAACATTCACTACCAGGTTTAGGAACAGCCACATCACGAAGGATGTTAATAGAAAATATTCATTTTAAGTATGTTAAATAATATAAATGTTAATTTCAGTAATGTGTCAACATTTTTTATATAATTCAGTACCTTACTTCAATAATAATTGATTATATCCCTTCAATACCACACATGGATGGGCAACAGCCATAAGATTAGTTGTACAGTAATGTTAATTATCTTCTCATTTTCAAAAATTCGTATCTTTGTTCACAGTCAGATATTAATGTTGATATGTTTACAGTACATTGCTGTCATATAGGTGTACAAACTTTGCAAAAATCATATTTTTATATTCTGTCCCGCCTGAGATAACTAACCCCAAACTTTACAAAAATGAAAATTTTCAAATTTCCAAAAATTCATAAAAATTAAGGAAACATTTGTAAGTATTCTTGCTCTATATGAGGCTAGTAGTGTATGATATCTAACTATAGGAAAAAATAGACTCTCATAAATTACTCCTTGTCTGTTATTTTTGGGCCTAAAAAGTGGATTTTTGAAAATTTGAATACCAAACTTCAGAAGTCATTTGGACTGGTAATTTTTGAATTTAGGGTATTTTGTGTAATAGACAGTGTTGTAGAGGACACTTTTCTAAAAATAATCATGTCACTTGCAATGTTGTAACTTACCCAATGCAGAGATATTCATATTTTTGCTAACGTCTTTAATCTGAAAGGTCGTCACACACTTACAAACGAAATGGCAGCCATTCCGTAAAGATAAAAAAAGGCATAATTTTTTTAAAAACTGTTTTGAACTTCTCAATTATAGGGTGATTACCCTATAATAAAAAAATTAAAATACTTAAAAATGGTCAGGCAAACAACTAAATTTAAACTGACCGAAACCATATAAAAACAAGAACAAACATAAATACAAAATAGAAAGAAAAATCTGTATACTATGCAGTGGTCCAGAACACGAAAGTGCAGAAAACAAGATATGCTGTGAAAACTGCAATGGATACTGTTATAATGAAGAATGCTTAAAAAATCATAAAGAAATTTGTGTCACAGCCTATAAATGTAAATGATTTGTTTGAGATCTAAGGAAGATAAATGCATTTCTATACATGGTAGCCCAAAAGTGGTTATAGCACTAAAATAAAATATGTGAAATTTTTTGTGGCCGTTTGCATCATTCATCAACTATCATCAATGGCCACAGAGGTTATAACCCTCCTATCCCTCTGGCTAATTATGCTTTTCTATATGACCTAAAGGGGAAAAGGTATCTACTCCAAAGAATAATGCAAAATCGAGAGACGTAGATGAAGTAATAAACGAATCTCCAGTGCTCAGTACTTCAGCAATGACGATTAGAAACAAAGTCTGGTTAACTTTCCATATTTTTAAGATGTAAACTAATTTTTAATTAACAGTAGTTAGTGGAAATGTTGGAAAAAAGATTTCGAAGTATGTTATTAATGAAAATAACCAAAGGTCACCGGTTCCTCAAAGGAACGAGGATAACTAAATGGAAACTGACATTTATACTCGTAATCAATCTTACATGACAACAGTTATTGGCATCATGAAGTAGGAACAGTACTTAATGCACACTTTCAAGTACTTCACATCACACATGTCACAGTACTCAGATATTAATCAGATAGCAAACACATACAAATATTATATTAATTTCCGAAGACCAATTAAAGTAATATTGTTTACTGGCTGGACAGAAGCTTTTTGTTACGTTACTCACCGAATTACAATTGTAGCAAGCAGAAAGATTGTTTAAATTTGCTCATTGGTAAGGACTGTCATTTACCTAGCAGTTACTCTGACACTTCTTTGTAATAAAAGTTATAAATTATGCTACAAGCTATAAATTAGAACTGTGCTTTGATGATGTAATTCAGTGTCCAAGTTACCTTAAGTTTTACTACGAATTTTTTTGTTATGAAAGTTACTCCACTTAAGCAAATGAATTAATACTGGCTTTTGCGTCATTCTATTTCTGACGTTATTCATACTACAGTCAAATATTTCATTGTGATGCAATGGTCCAAAATTTGTAAAATTTAGGTTTTGATAATCTTATAAATTAATGTTCACTTCATTTTCAGTTCATTTTCTGATTACCTCTGTTCAAAGAAAGGGAAACGATGGATACAACTTGGATCATGGCTTAGGAAAGTTATTTACGTGACAATATGCAGGAAAACAATGTTATTTAAGCAATAAAATTCCAACTACGCTGGCCAACCTATTACACTTCTAGTTGTAAGAAGTGTAAATCTTACTTCACTTTGTGATGCCGTTGGTTTGTGGAGTGCCTTCATTTAGCGGTAAAATGGGGCACAGGTTGATCTTCTTGCCATACCATAGCCAGTAACAAGGGCCCACAGTACTCTTGATGTTATGTGAATTACTCGTGCTGCATTTGTACTGTGCCCAATAAATTCCATAGCTTGCCCATATTAAACATCCGACAAACCAATTATTTCAGTTTTCACTCCTCCGCACTTGGGAAACAGACTTTTTATCTCCGCACTTTTGCATAGCCACACTGGCGAATACACGGAACCAACGCCACCAACTGTCTCCTCGCGACTCAGAAATGCAACTCTTTTGGCGCGCTTACACGCCCAGCGATAATGCATTAACATTTTATTACACTCTTTCGCAATAACTTTTCTCTGACTAGGCCAGTGTGTCTACTTACAAAATGTTAACATTTTATGCGTATTATCTATCTTCAACAACAAATAGCTTTTGTAACTTGACAACATATTTACAAGGATAATATTCAACACAACTAATAAAACAAACTGCGTAAAACACTTAGAAATTGTATGATCATCCACAGAGTTGTTGTGTTATGAGTTCACAAGATCCAACACGGATAAAACAACATTAAAGTTCAATTTACTGTAGTTCAGTAAAACAATATAATTTTGCCTCTGAAACATAAATTCTGAACAATTTATTTACGTATATTGTTACTTATTTTAGGCTGAAAATCCTGCTCACCACTAAAGAACCGATACATACTCTGTTTGCTTTCCACCGAAGATTTATGACTCAAAGGAAACCAAACCGAAGGTTTCTCATTAGTACAGCATGTGAGTCAGGTGAAAACTGCTCAGCAAACAGCGGAAACATATCCGCAAATTCCGCCACTGAATCATATGAGCCCCACCGACGTTTCAGCTACTTTCTTCAGTGTGAAGCCATCTAACTCGTTACACAGCCCGTCTTAATTGTAAATGTATGTACCCGATGCTCATATGCGAGCGTTGTTTCATAGAGAAGCGTATAATGACGAGCTGAAGTGGCTAGTGTTTCCCCAGGTTGGCATCGGATGTCGGAAACGGGAGCCGCGATCCGATCTGCTGAGAACAAAGAAACAGCGTCGATCGTATTGCAAGGTGATCAACTAGGAGTTTTCTCGTGGCTCTACATCTTCACGTGAGGCTCTCTGACCCATGACTTGTTATATTCACAGTACGGAATTTTTATTGTGCCTTCCTCTATTTTTTTTCCTACTTGCGGGAGTAAGGCGCGGTAGGTATCTAAACATGGGCGTATGTTATTATTATTAGGAATAAGTCACTTAAGCTACCTCGTTTCAGCAGCTTGCTGTTAAGGTGTTTTGACTAACTTACTATGATATGCTGTAAAGTGTATCTGAACATGTTTGTTGATGATGAAGACAGATAAGTTAAAAGTACACAGATTAATGTCCTATGAAGAGCATCAAAAGGTGAGATTAACGTCCCACCCAACGGATATACACCATAAATAGTGGCAAGTGCTCTTTCTCCACAACACTTTGTGGAGAAGTTTATAACGTAACTCAGGACGTTTGCATACCGTCTGGCGATCTGAAACTATACGCTATGGCAGTATACGAAAACGAATGCTCTGGATCGAACCTCATCATATGCAAGCGCGTTAACCACATTTTCTACTCTAGGGGGTAGATTCCTGATGTGCAATGAGAAATTTTTAAAAATTGTTTTGAATTTCTTGTAGTGGTGACCATTAGCTGTGGGTGCACTTTGTGAGATTCGTACGTCAAGGAAGACGGGAAACCTGCACCACAGTAGAACTCCTTGGGATTCCGCAGGTGGGCGGTATCAAGGACGGTGAGGCAACAGCCATAACTAAAGCTAGTTGGACCAATCGTCACACAGACAAATATTCCCTCGAAATCGAAAGTGAGTTCTACTAAGCTACAAAAAATGTTGTACAATGTGCATCAATACTAAACGAGATGAGAATTGACTGGTATTATGTTCTACCGTGCTACGGCTAAACTATTTCATCTCATATCTTTTCTATTCCTATCTTGTCAGTTTAAAATACTGACGATTTTGGAAAAACTAAAATTTTCTTAAAAATTACAAGTTACTAAAATTATAATATGTTAATAACCACATTGTTTTAAAAAAATTGTTGAACATACTCAGAGATTTCCAAATTCCCTTATACACGTTTTTTATCGTACTTAAGTTCTTGATTGGTGCGTATAGCTTATGTGATATATTGTGTTTTGAAACAAAAAGTTATTCCCAAAATCTTGTTATACCTGGAATATACACTGGTGTCCAAAATTATAGCAACAAACGGAAATTTCGTAATGTTGCACTTATTTTGCCACAAAACAATGTAAAGAGCCGACAGTGAAGTAGAAAAAATGTAAAGAATACATAACGTAAACAACTGCAACATGCATAACGTGAGACAAAAATGTTCTTCGTTTTTTCCAGCTAACGTAAAGGGAGACGGCTATTAAACTATATGAAAAGAAACGTAAATTAGTTACAAACTACGGAGTGTAGACTAATTATTCAACATGTAAACGTCACGACAGATATTCGGATTTAGGTTATGACATGTTCGATATGCCTGCCATCATTGACGATGATGTGGTACAGAAGAATGGCAAAATTCTGCGTAACCCGGTGAAGTGTCGGAACATCGATGCTGTCGATGACCTCTTCAATGGCTGTTTTCAGCCCAGCAATGGTTTTGAGGTTATTGCTAAACGCCTTAATTTTAATATAGCCCACAAAAAGGAGTTGGATGTGTCCAGATCCGGAGAATATGGCGGCCAGTCAATGCCTATGACAGTGGCCTCAGGGCACCCCAGAGCCAGAACGCGGTCCCCAAGTTCTCCCCAAGGACAGCAAACACACTTCTGCATCAGTGGTGTCGAGGTCCGTTTTACATCAATCACATCTTGTCGAAATCAGGGTCCCTTTCGATAATGAGAACAAAATCATCTTCCGAAACCTTCACGCAGCGTTCGGTAGTCACCGTGCCATCAAGGAATATCGCGCCGATTATTCCGTAACTGGACATTGCGCACCCTACAGTCACCCGTTGAGAATTAAAAGATTTCTTGATCTCGAAATGTGGATTTTCAGTCCCCCAAATGCTCTAAATACGAACCCATCCAAAATGAAATTGGACCTCGTCGTTAAACCAAACCGTGTATTCACATACTAATTCCCATCATGCCCAGCGCGTGACCGTGCAGTTTGAGCGTCCTATTGCAAACCGTTCATAAGTTACGACGATTTTATTTCACATAGTTCGGTAATTGCCACCCTATATTTCCACCCACATTTCGACAACTGGTTGAGGTGCTCAGTATGGGGTGTGACCACCTATGGCAGCAATACAGGTCTGACAACGACGAGGCTTGCTGTGAATGACGTCATCAATCTTATGTCCCAATAACCTTCATTATTTGTGCAACGCTTCTCAGAAGGCTTGAAGAGTGGTTCATGGTTGTAACCTTTCTCCCTAGTGCATCCTAGACATGCACTATGGGATTCACATCAGAAGAACTAGCAGGTCACGCCATCCGTGCAATATTTTCCGTCTCCAAGGAAACAACAGCCACCTGTGCTCAATTAGGTCGAGCATTATCGTCCATCGACAAGAAGCGTGGACCCACAGCACCCAGCAACAACAGCACATGAGGTCCCAATATCTCGTCTCGATACCTGACGGCAGTTTAACCTTGCCGATTCACCCATACAATTTCAGAAGAGTAGATCGATTGTTCAACATAATCCCTCCTCACACTATTATGGATGCTCTTAGAAACTGGTTTCTTTCCACAACGTTTGGATTCCAAAGCTGTGTTCCACGTTCCCACCAGATGAGAAACCGTCGAGAATCACTCTCTGAACGAAATTGAGACTCATTTCCGGAAAGAACATTGGCCTACTGTTCGGCCGTCCAGTTGACATGTCGACGACTCCACTCTAAACGTTTCCTTCTGTGAAGATGGGTCACAGGTACACATGCAGCATGTCTCCGACAGTAAAGTCACTTTGCCGAAGCTTTCTGTACACCGTTTGCCAAGATACAATGCATCCAGTGAATACTGCGAGGTAAGATACCAGAAGGCGTGCAGTACTAAGGGTTACCGTCTCACTTTTACAGCCAAATAACGGTACTCTCTTCCTGATTCCACACGTTGTCAGCCCTGCTCTGGTCTTCGGGATGCAGTCTCGGTCTCTATAAACTGTCGCCACATCTGAGAAACGACAGAAGAATTCACATTAAGCTAATGAGCCACATCCGTTTGTGACCGTCCTGCTCCCATTCGTCCTAGGCTCTTCACCGCAGGAATCTGATAGGCCTCTTCTCTGTGCCTGGCTACAGCGTCTGTGACTGTGTACACAGAGATTATGGATACGGGACTACCCGGCAAGTATTACCCAGTTTGATAGGTGCCCAGATGATGTCATAATTGGCGTGGTTGTCCGTTGCCCGGCATGCCGAGTTCAGTGAAGAACATCATCATACGGACATCTATTGACAGTTTGTATGATTATATCGTGAACCAAACACTGGACGGGGAAATAACAGTTTGTTGCAGCGTATGATGAACTTTCGGGACATGTATCCTAAACTCGCCTAATTCTTCAATATTGATGACATGCAGTGGAAATTATTTGTGTACTTTAGCCTATACGTGCCTCTACTTGAAAGGGATGTGTGGCTGTCTATTTATTCTCTGCGTTGAATAATGCTTGAATAATGCTTTTCATTTTTTAATTGTTTGCATTTTTGCGAGTATTAGTATAACGTAATCGAACTTTCTGATGAAGTTTCGATCTATCAAAGCGCCACGGCCGCCTCACTCAATTTGAATTATTAGACGATGAAAAATTTAATTGGTAGTGCACCACTCCGTGACAAGTGAGTGATAGCCAGAAGCTGTGTAGCAACATTATTTAGATAGTATCTAGCTGCTGTGTGAGCTAGAAGTGTACTTTTCCTTGTGTAACTCAACGAAGGTAAAGATGGAGAGGGATTGCGTCTGTTGCGTACGGATGCAGAAGGAGTTGGCCATTTTCCAAAACAGAAAGACACTGAACAGGCCATGGTCAGTAACGGCACTAGCTGTGGTACTTCAGGTGCCTCTATCGTCGCCTGGGTTCGCCGATGACGCAGCGTCGATTATGATCCCATGGCTATCCGATACGCTTCAGAAACCGATTTTCGGTTTTGCCTGTTGTCTGGACACTTAGAGAGAGTAGATTCGCTGGTCACTAGAAGCTCCAACGTTCTACAGTGGTGATGGAAGGCCTCGGGGAGATATCAGGCAGTCTAGGACCTAAAGCTGAGGCCATAGTATCTTTAGAGGAGTGGAATAGTTTCTCTCAGCCGATGCTGAACGCACTGGGTGCAACCTGCTGCATATCGTGGCTCATGTCCTCACGAATGACTGTTGAGACTGTCCTCAGTTCCTACATAAATCTTTCTCAAATGGTGAATTCTGCTTGCCTTGAAACATTCTGGCAGATTACAGCTGGAACCTTTTCCTTTCGCAGGGAAGTACCCTACCGTCTGAGCTATCCAAGCACGACCCGCGACTTGCCGTCAAAACCTTTCTTCTGGTGCCTTCCAGCTTCACAACAGGATGTTTCCGAATGCTAGTCCCACCATGTATGCAGGAGACCTGCTGGGAACTGTGGAAGGTGAGAGAATAGCTACCTTCGGAAGAAGATTTATGAGGACGGCTCGTGAGTCTTGCTTTGATAGCTTCGCCGGTACGGCATTGGCCGTAAGCACCAGTCTGAATATGCAAGAAGTTTAAAATTAGTGTGCCCTCCACTGCAGAATGGAAGTTTATTCTGGAGAAAGCTGGCATCGCACGTGGTGTGTCAGATGAGCTATAGTATAGTTTCCAGAAGAGATCGCGGTCCTCAGGTTTGGAGCTGCGTGGAAGGCAATTCGGGGGTGCAGACGATAATGGATGCGGAATTTTCCAGTCACAGCTCATCGGTGGAGAACTGCAAGATTCCTCTTAATATATTAGGCGTGCACTATATGTAGGAAGTGGCCGCTTGCGTATCAGAATGAAGATGTGTTGTTTTTACAAAGGAGAAATCGCTCCACATGCTTGATTAAATGATATGTACTGATTTCGCAGAGACGGGAACGTCAGTCACGTCATTTCCGATCGCAGTAAAAAAGTGAAGATATATTCGTTAACTTATGGAATGTCTATTTGAAACTCTCAAAAATAGTTACTCTCGTATTTTTTAATAGTGCCCACATAGCACTTGGAACAGAATCTGGTGCATGCGAGAATTTATTATCAACGAAATTATTAATTACAATTATATTCTATGTCACAGAGAAAGACTGGACGTAGATGGTAAAAGAGTGTTTATACTCTAAACAAATCGGTAATATCTAGTGAGATTAGTAAAGACCCCAGATTCGAAATAACAGGTGTGAAGTTAACCATTACTAGCTGGATCCACCGAAGGGATAATCAGATTGATTCTTTTCCACTATCAATTCCCCGATTAATACTTCATATATATATCAGTGTTTTTGTTTCATTCTTCTTGTACTACAGTATATTCTGTTTCCCTATTGCTATCCATAATGTCTGCATCTGTTAATTTCTCCTACTTAATGATACATTTAAGGCCTTCTTTCCTGGTCACTCAGTTGCAATTCACTTAGGTCAATCATTCTTGGGTAAAATGTGAGCTGGAAGTATTTTGTGTGTATGTATGTGTGTGTGTGTGTGTGTGTGTGTGTGTGTGTGTGTGAGAGAGAGAGAGAGAGAGAGAGAGAGAGAGAGAGAGAGAGAAAGAGAGAGAGAGAGAGAGTTAGTTCTCTTGTAGTAGTAGCTTTCTTATAAGCACATTTCATTTCTTTTTCTGTTTTGTGCAGTTCTGTTGCTATTTTTTTAGGACTGTAGGATTGTTAAGGTAAGTCGATGTCTTCAAGTGCCAATTGTATATAGATTTTTGCTTAGTTCCTGTATTTGGCATTCTGTTGTCTAATAGCACTATGTAACAAATATCTCTTTGCTCTTAACATAGCTTTTTCTTCCGTTTGAGAATCACTATTTAGCTTCACATAACTGTAATTTGGAATTAAGTCATATTAATTAGATTTTTGTTGATTTTTTAATTGTTCCTTGTCCTTTGGAGGTGGATAAGGGTCTTCTTGCATATGTTGCTGATCTGCAATGGAAATACTTCACAGGCAGTAATATTTGCAGCTATTCTTCTCCCACTACTACTCCAGTTACATTTGTCATATAGATAAGATAAAGTGTTATCTATTCTAGTGAAAAATAGGTTCAACTAAGCCTAAAATCGAAACTAATAGAATGCTGTATTAGTCTTTAATACTGTCAATTACATTTTTCTAATGCAGAACGTTGTGCACTGTCATATTTTTCCATAAATGGTGTTTCATGAAATGAACCATTGTTAAATTCTTATAAAAAAGTCAGAGGTTGATTGATTCTTTTTGTACCCACCGTCCCTTGAACATAATTTGCAATAACAGATGCTACTTCCACAACACATGTAACACTGTGATTAGATTTAACCGCATCTTAGTTGCAATATGCATCTACATGTGCGTCATCCTCCGCAAGCCACCTCACGGTGTGTAGCGGAGAATATTTCTGGAACCATTAACTAACCTCCCCCCTTTTCCTTTTACATTCGTGAATACTAACCTCCCCCCTTTTCCATTTACATTCGTGAATAGCGCGTGAGAAGAATGTTTGTTGGCAAACCACGGTTTTAGCTCTAATTTTACGAATTTTCTCGTCGTAATTTTTTATGATACGTATACTGGAAGAAGTAATATGTTTTTCAATTCTTACTGGGGAGTGTTCTGTCAATATTTCGATAGCAAATCTCACTGTAGTGCTCAACGCCTCTATTTTAGCGTCCGCCACTGGAGTTTGTTGAGCGTCTCTGTAACACTATCGCGAAGACTAAATGATCCTAGGACCTTGTGACGAAACGCAAAGCTCTTCGTTGTATCGTATCTATCTATTTTATTAGTCCTACTTGGTAAGGATCACAGACTGATGAAGAGAACTTAATAACTGGTTGAACACGCGTCTTATAACGCAAACCCTTCGTATATGAGCTACATCTGCTTGACATTCTTCCTGTAACTCTCAGTCTGGCACCTTATTTTCCTACTTTTTCTTTTATATGGTCATTCCAAATCAAATGGCTCTGAGCACTATGGGACTCAGCTGCTGTGGTCATCAGTCCCCTAGAACTTAGAACTACTTACACATAACTAACCTAAGGACATCACACACATCCATGCCCGAGGCAGGATTCGAACCTGCGACCGTAGCAGTCGCACGGTTCCGGACTGCGCGCCTAGAACCGCGAGACCACCGCGGCCGGCGTGGTCATTCCACTTAAGGTCGCTGTGGATAGTTACTCCTATATATTTTACAGTAAACACTGTATCCGGCAATCTGGAATTAGTAGTGTAGTTATACAGTTCTGAATTTCTTTTCTTGTATGTGCGCCATAGCCGGTCCCAAGCCCGGTCGAGAAAGGAGGAGGCGGAAAGCTAACTCTACCTTAAAAATCCTTGGTTTACGTGGGCCAGGTGATGGTACCTCGTGGGGGTCCCTTGCCAGGATAGCAATGAAGACCTCTACGGCAGTGAAGGTGGATATGAATATCATCGGTACTGTGGAACTGGCGTAAGAGGCAGTCTTGCAACCCAACGTCATATGCATAAGGGGTGGGCACCTGGCGAACAGTCTTGAAGAGTTTGCGACGCTTTCTGCTAGATGATTTATTTACATTGTTAACAATAACGGTCCTTTCACACTTTCTTTGGATGCTCCGGATATTACCTTTACATCTGTAGATTTAGTTCCGTTAATTGCGATGTGAGGAGTTCTATCTGTAAGGAAGTCTTGTATCCAGTCGCAAATGTGGTACGGTACTTGGTAAGCTGGTATTTCTATCTCTAAGCGACTTTACCGTCCGGGAGTCGAGGATCAAGGCATCAACCTCAGCGCCGCTGCCTGCTGCGCAATGGTTCTCATGAAGAAACAGAGCGAGCTAAGTTTCCCAAGATCTCTGTCTGCGGAATCCAAGTTGATTTTGATTGAAGATATTTTCGTTCTCCTAAATCGTCATAGTTCTTGAGCATAAAAGATGATCCTTAATTGTACAACAGCGTGATGTCAATACGCTGACTTAAGAGTAATAGTAAGTAAACAAAGTGCTTTACATTTTGCTCACAAATACTTAAGACTCATCTTGAAATATAGCAAAACATAAATTGGTTATTCAGTTCGCTGTGCAAATGGCTCTGCTTTCTTTTTTTCTCTCACAAATCCTTCAATTACGAAATAAAGCTATTATCCGTTTGTCAAGTCACATATACTTTGGTATTACTCGGAAAATCAAAGTGGAACCTAGCCACGGTGGCAACGCCGTCGTGTTTCGGCCGAGAAGCAGCAAACTGAAGTAGCAGAGAGCTGTTACACGCTACATGTCTTTAAGAGCCACTGAAAGAAGTGCCTAGTTAGAACAAGAATAGAAACAGAATATACATTATTCCCCTAGTTAGCTGATCACCACGTAAGGAGGCCTACTCAGCCTTACGATGATACCTGAAAAGGTGCTTGTGTATAAAGGCTGTGAAGCGGACGCTCACGTCACTAACGTAGCGTTACATCGGAAGGCTAGTACCAGACAAGATGACACATGGCTTTGTGTATTTGGAGCAAAAGGCATCAGCGGTCACGTTTTGAGGTTATAGATTTATATGTTTAAAGTATTAAGGCTATGAATCTTATTCTCTGCAGGATTTCGGATTACTTCTATAGAATTTAGATCTAGATGGTACAGTGGCAGTAGGTAGGAAACCAAATTCTTGCAAAATTTTCTGAGTGTACTAACGAAGAGGCGTTGGATGATCCTCAATCAGTGTCAAAGGTACAATTTCTCTTTTTCCTATATATTTTTATATCTTTCTGTCTATTTCTACATGAAAGCGCTTGGTTTTCTTGTATTAGTCATAGAGGGGAAATTGCCACAACTGAAAGTATGCTTTCTAACAACAAAATGTTATCTGACGCTGTTATTTGACGGTACTCGTTGGTTACTTTCAGTTACCAAAACCATTCACAGTGTAGTGTGTACGTAAAATAAATTATGATATAAATAACGATATATGTATTCAAGCACCTTTCAAAATCAAATCCCAAACATAAAAAAACTTTCTCTCAGAGATTATTCGCTATCCTGAAATTCCAATTTTATGCGAGAAAATTTTTGAAGTTTTTACAATACCTGTTTTCTTTATATTGTTCATAATATCATGTAAATTGCTGTATAATAGTACGCTTATGTATATAATCAATGAAATATTTATTGTGCGCATTTTACTTTCTCTGCTTTGGGGCAAAAACTTCAGTCCAGTTGCACTCATCACGTCCGTACTTTCGTAATTTACGCACGATTGACTTACAAAAGCTCATCTTGCCAACGTTTTCTTGCATCTAACTTTGCCTCCTCTGTCGGCACTAAGATACCATTGTCATTCTCATTGTCAGTAAAATTAACGCTATTAACAGTAAGATGTCCTGCTTCTCGCTAAGATATTTCTGACGCTAACTTTTAGTGACCGATTTCACTCTCGCACCTGTGAGGTAATAACATGCACTTCTTTGGACAGAAACATGACTGTATCTACATATGTGGCCCAGTTAGTTGCTGCTACGGCCAAATTACCACTTCACCTTGTCGAGTAGTATACAGGGTGTTCATTTAAACTGAAGACATTGAAATTTGTCTAAAGCTACCCTTCGGATCAAATAAAATTACAATTCCAACCTGTTTGTCTCGGAGAGGGACATCAAAGACAACACATGCGATCTGCCACCCTACCCCGTACGTGGTTGGAAAGAGGGTCGGGGGTGGGGGGGAACTTTGAAATCTTCAATAGGAACCACCGTTTTTTTATTGCAGATTACGATTCTACGCCAAAATCTGTGTACGTTCCGCCTGAAGCATTTTCTTCGTTTCGCCACAGATGGCGCTGTAAACAGAGGATTAATAATGCGTACTGGCTCTGAGCACTATGGGACTTAACAGCTATGGTCATCAGTCCCCTAGAACTTAGAACTACTTAAACCTAACTAACCTAAGGACATCACACAACACCCAGCCATCACGAGGCAGAGAAAATCACCGACCCCGCCGGGAATCGAACCCGGGAACCCGGGCGTGGGAAAATGCGTACTCAATCGTAATTTACGACATGGTACTCAATGGCCCTTGAACATCGAATGACAAGTGGGACCCCCATCTCCCTGCAGTATTTCATAACTTCTAATTGGAAGCCCCATACTCAACGGTATATTCCTCCAGCATACCGAACAGGGGACGACTCGACGTGCCACTGTGGCCGTGACTCGAGGCAAGCGCTACTCTAAATTTCCTATTAGAGTAAGTTTCAGTACCGTTAACTTCAATACACTTAGTGATCGGCTTTTCAAATGACCGTACATAAGACAGAAGCTTATCTGCGGGAATTAGAGGTTGTGAAGTACTTCTCTGTCCTGCAAATGACTATGAGTACCTGCGAGACGCTTGATTTTCTGGCAATGGAAATTCAATGACAGCTCTCTGATTGGAAGACACTTCCATTGCAGACACCATTTTGAAGGCTACGTACAGGATGACGCATTTCAAACGGTTTGTCGTAATATTTGGCGGAATACACATCGCATTAAAGAAATTGGTAATAAACGTTGTTAACCTCGAAGAGTGACATCATTAACATACCGTTCGACCCCCTGCACCACCCTCGGGGCCGGGAGGAGTCCTGACTTTGAAATCTTAAATAGAAATCCTTATTTTCTATTGCAGATTTGGATTCTTCGTGAAAAAAGTGTAAATTAAGTATAAAACATTTCTTTCGTTTCATGGTAGATGGTTCTGTAATTGGCAAACATTAAAATGAGGTGACAATTGTTGCAAAACGCTACTACCTCAAACAAATACACAACCGATTAAGACAATAGAAAAGACAATCGATGTACTTTTTTTGATATTTTTGATAATGCTATCATGTGAATCAAATGAAGCACAGACCGTGATCATGCGCTCAGTCCCCAGTTAGACTGTGCATGTTACTTGAGTGATTCGGAGTTTACATCTCTCGTCGCCATTGTTCCACGATGTAACAATTGCAGAGAGAGTAGATTTCCTTATTGCGTACTTTGAGGCTCATAGAAAGGTTGAGGATGATCCTCAAAGGTACGCTGCTCTGTTACCCGATAGGAATGTGACGTCTGCAACGACGTTTCGGAGTATTGTCCACCTGTTTACTGAAAAGGGACGTTTTAATCCTGGAGAAAGAGTCCGACCGCAACGTGTGCCAAACGAAAATAACGCAGTAAATGCTTTAGCTGCGGTTGCTACAAATCCTCACTTTAGTTCCCGGCTAATTGCGCGAGGTTCAGGAATGTCGCGGAGAAGTCTTCTACGCATACTGCATGCATGTAAATGGCATCCATTTCATTTATCGCTGCATCAAGAACTGCATGGTGACGATTTTTACAATCGCCTGAATTTCAGAAACTAGATACAAAAACAACTGACAGTCAATGATCATTTCATTTCACAGATACTTTTCTCCGATGAATCAAATTTTACGAATCATGGTCAAAGAAATCGACATAATATGCATTGTTGTTCAGTGGAGAATCCCGATTGGGTAAGGCAAGTTGAACATCAACGCTATGAAGTGTCAACGTTCGGTGCGGTATTTTAGGTACGCAGTTAATTGGCCCATACTTCATGAAACGTAATCTGACTGGTCAAATGTAGAGTGACATTGTGGATAATGTTTTAGCCATACTGATGGTCGATGTTCGACTTCAAACGAGACTAGATATGTGGTTTCAGCACGATGGATGCCCATTGCATTATGCACGACTATCTCGAGAAGTTTTGATTCGAAACTATCAGGAGGACGATGAACAACGTTCATTACCACTTTTTCTTAATCTGATGTATATTTAGCCAAGTATTCCGAAAAACAGTTTTAAATGCCTCATCCTCTATAGAACCGACGCCTATCGGAAGTTCATGAAACTACAGGGACTGACACGGGAATATTCCACAATGTCCCTCAACAAATTTTGCATTTTATGACCGAAAATGGCGAAGAAAAAACATTTTGCTTTACTTACTGAACTCACCTCATCTAACGTTTAACCTTCTTACGCCTCAAAATCGAGAGCAATAAAAGTTGTACAACAACTCACAGCTGCTAGTATCATCTCCTCCCCTATAGTGACGGTTGGTAAAGTAAAACAATACTGAAAAACTTCTAATAAACGGCAGATGAGAGTTTGTTTTTGTATCACCAGGGGAACAATGCCTAAAATCAAAACTAAAAAATGTCTATATAAACCAGTCAACATCGTCAACTGCATTTTTAAAGCCTAGTATATAAGGATTTACCATCACCTTCTCTACAGTGATGGTTTGTAGAGTGAAACATAACAGAAAACCTTGTAATATCGTTAGGTAATTGGAGTCTGATTTTCGTTCCCAACGTTCCTTGAACTTTATTTTCAATGATAGATGCTGCCCCTCTCATCACAAACGACAGTACAATAAAAAATCTAAATCATTTTTGTTGGGAAATATTGACTTAACAAAACAAAACTGTAGCATATGGAAAGTGAACAAACTGTTTTGCTGACAAATACTCTCTAATATAGCAAACAAAAGTAGGTTATTGATTCAGCTGTGGAAATGACTGTAATTTCAAATTGGTTCCCAAAAACGCCAAAATTCGTGATAAAATGCACTACAGCTTTTCGGTATCAAATGTTTGTGATGCCCGCAATTTCAATACACATATTTTTAGGAACATAACGCTCACAATAGCTCCGTTGAAAAGAGAAAATACAGTAGAATAAGCTAATATCTTTCATGCCCATAGTAAAATGTTTCACCATTTTAGGCCCCCAGGGAACGAAAATTGAACTAACGTTGACGATGGCACTAATACGCCCGACACCATTTTACATTACGTGAATGCCAGCACCATTGGATAAGAATGATGATACGCTCCGCCCACCCTTACCTATAGAAGCTCTCTGATTGCTGTATTTCCGTGAAGGGGCGTGGCTTCAGATGGGATTGAGACATGTGATTAGATGAGCTGATACAGCAGAAGAAAACTGAGCTGTTATTGGGAGAGTAAGATACGTGTGTTGACTTAGTGGCTCCCTGATAGCCTGATTTCTAAGAAAGATGGATGGCTTTAGATGAAGTTAGGAAACGTCATTGGATGGGCTGGCAGGACAGTAAATTATTGAGCTGTTATTAAGAAAGAAGATATGTGTGATTGGCTTAGAAGGTCTCTGACAGATCCATTTTCAAGAAGGGGTGTGGCTTAGGGTTTTGAACGGAAGGGAAAGGGGAGAGACAGGAAGGAGGGATGGGAGGGAAAAGTGTAGGGATGGGAGGGGAAGTGGAGGGGTGGTTTACGATAGGAGTGGTGTTTGACATCTTGCATGGGCTTGTAAGTAACCCAACAATGAAACGTCACACTTGGTCCAGAATTCCCATCACATTCCTCCTTTGATCCAGCATGCTAATTGCCCTCCTTCCATGATCCAGATTGTCTGTTACCCTTCTAAACACGAGCACTAAATGGACACATTAAGGTAAGTAATCACTGGGTTGAATACCAGCTAAAATCGCTCTGCAGAAGCAACGCTACCTGATAAGATATCTGTATCATTTTGCACGAAGTGTGAGATTGAAACCGAGCCTCTTCAAGCAACAATTAGTCTTAGGTTACTGAGGGATCAAAGTTTTCCTAGTGGCTGGGAAAACAGCATTCTCAATTTGAACAAGGGTCGTCAGAAAGATGGAAAATAATTGATGACTTTATCGCTCGTGCTACTCTATTGTACAACGTTATACATATTTTATGCTAATGTGCTGTGATCTTCCTTATCTCATTATTACCGACGGAGGTTAGTTCTGGCGGGGGTCCCTACAATGTCACCCTCAGGCTGGGCAACACTTCATACTGCAAAGTGTCGAAACGTCCAAAAGGAAAGGGTCACAGCTCAGAAGTTTATGGAAGCTGTAAGGTAGGTTAATGACGTCACATTGGCACCATATTTTACCGTAAGTCTGTCAAATGCCATCGTGGACGTGTCGCACGACTGGATGATCGTCACACCTCCTCTCACAAAAATTTCATTACTTCTACTGACGCCTCTGCTATGGAGCTAAGAACCACGACATGCAGCGTTGGAATCACGCGGATTTCTTGTGGGTGGCCAAGAATAACATTTCAAACACACAGCTGCTTAGAATGAACATGGAAAGCCCTCACGAAGTGGTATAAAGGGTGTCAATGAAACCACTTCTTCCTTGTTCCCTTGTGGCGTTGATTCCTACTGATTTCGCGGTCGAAAACGACGGTTCGCAATGCGATGAGCAATAGCACGATCTTCTTGACAAAATTCGACGCTGCTGACACCCCCTTGACGAGTCAACCCTACTTTATGGATATCGTGGAGTTGCATTTCCACTGAAAGTGATCTGACCCCATTGGTGTGTAATGCAACTGCAATTTTTTGCTCTGGTATACATGATGGAACCACTAAGGACCGTTCAACAGCGTTAGACGGCATTTGACGTGATCTGAAGCAGCACAGGGTGTTCATTGTTTTTCAACCCTCTTGCTTGGCGCCCTCCTATAATGTGATCACAGAGTGATGCAACATTGATATGTGCGTAAATCGATCGGCAAAAGGTCCATCCAAGCCCTCTTAGTTTGGCAACACTCTCAGAGCCAACCACTCACCTTTTTTGAGCATCTTAAAAACGTAGCTGTCAGAGACTTCAACATCTATTCAGCTGAGCGATGCCTCGCAGCTGCTCCAGTGCCTGAAGGCAGGCAGTGTCACCTAAGGGGTGTCGAAGAGACTGTCTGCCCACAGGTGCTAGAATAGCCAAGAGACACCACTCAGCTGCAATGGTGCTGAAATCTCTGACAGGCGCATTTTTAACGTGCTCAACATAGGTATGTGGGTGACACCGAGGGTGCTGCCGAACTGGAAGTTCTTAGAGGGACCCTTTGCCGTTTTACTCACGCATATCACAGTATTCCACGCCTCCTACATCATGTGACAGTAGGGCACCAAACAGATTGTCTGCTTCGAATCACGTTAAAATTTCGTCGAGTGCTCTTGAACGGTCCCGAATGGTTCCACAAGGTATACCATAGCAAAACATTGTGGTCGCACAACACAGCAATGGAGTCAGATAACGTTCAGTGGGTTTGCAGCACCACGATGTCCGTAGAGTATGGATGAAACCTCCAGGGGTGTCAGCAGTGTCGAATGTAGTCAAGAAAGTCGTACTGTTGCTCATCGCACTGTGGACTGTCGTTTTCCACCTCAAAAAGTGTGGGAATTAGTTTCCCAAGGAAACAAGGAAAGAGGTGGTTACATTGAGGTCCATTACACCACCTCAAAAATGGTTCAAATGGCTCTGAGCACTATTAGACTTAATATCTGAGGTCACCAGTCCCCTAGAACTTAGAACTACTTAAACCTAACTAACCTAAGCACATCACACACATCCATGCCCGAGGCAAGATTCGAACCGGCGACGGTAGCGGTAGCGCCGTTACGTCACCTCCTGATGCTTTTCATGTCGATTGTAAGTAGCGGTGTTCCTTAAATATTTTCCACGGCCACTCCGTAAGAAAATCGGTCGACTACAACGCTGGGTGTCGCTGTTTTGACCTAAATCCCAGAGGTGCCGGAGAAGGGGTAAAATGCGGGTCAGAGGAAATGGTTCAAATGGCTCTGAGCACTATGGGACTCAACTGCTGAGGTCATTAGTCCCCTAGAACTTAGAACTAGTTAAACCTAACTAACCTAAGGACATCACAAACATCCATGCCCCAGGCAGGATTCGAACCTGCGACCGTAGCGGTCTTGCGGTTCCAGACTTCAGCGCCTTTAACCGCACGGCCACTTCGGCCGGCGGGTCAGAGGAAATGTGACGATATTCAAATCGTGACACAGGTCCATCATGGCATTGGGCGGAATTGTCGTGAAATTTGACGCCAATGTGACATTATTAACCCATCGTCAACCTCAGATGAACTTCTGCACTGTGGCCTTTTTTTCGCATGTTTCGACACTTTGCTATTTGAAACGTAACCGAGCCCTAGGGTGCCGTTACCGGGAGCCACACTTTGCTCCATTACAGAGGAAGGTTGTAGACGCCTTTCAGCCAAATTTCAAACTTACAGTTCCAATGGGAGATAATTACAGTGTTTCACAAAAGTTAAAACATCTTTATTTGGGTGTTGTATATCATCACGAGGCTTCCACGTCACAATTTATCAGTGAGTCACGACACACACTTCATACAAAACACGACAAGGAAAATATAAGCTCAGTGTATGCAAGAGTTCAGATATGGACTGCACCGTAGACATAAAGATCCGTGTAGGTAAAGTATTGCCATCTTTTCTCCTGCGGTTTGTGATTGGCTGAAGTCTAGTCACGTGTCAGCTCTGGTCGTATTGAGCCCTCCTGGTACGTTCGCAGGATAGGACATATATTGTGTCTTCGGAAGTTTCGAGTGGACAAACACCACTTGCATTTTACGTGAGCCGAATGTAGAAAAACTTTGCAGTATTACTTTTAAGGAAAGACAAGTAAAATGTAGTTTTTATCCATTAATATAAATTAGCTTAAGATTTAAAATTTACCGACGAGCATATCATGTAACAAAGGGCTACAGTGTTTTACCTAGAACAAAATGCATGATCGATGTTGTTGCGTAATGACGTGAGATTAAAATTTTGACGTATTTACGCTTTTTATTTGTCTGCAGTTAAGTGAGACCCTCAAGTAAAGAAGACACATAACTGAGTGTACGAATTTGATTAATGTTTCGTTTCGTTTCGTTCTTAATGTTAAATTTTTGAGGACTGCTACATGATTTTGTCATTCACTTTATTGTGCTTAGTGTATCGTTACAACATACACAGAAATAGAAGAACGAAAGAGAAGCGTAAAACACATGCAAATGTAATCGGCTAAGCACAGGTGCTTTGTTTCTCTAAATTCTCGATATTTTACAGAAGATTCTATGTTGAACTAAACAATTTCAAACGCAAATACTAGGTAAAACATGTTCGTCAAATTAACTTTTTTGCATATTTTTCCAGAGCAGAATCTAAGTATAGTGTCTCCACATATCTTATATCCTGGTGTTAATGACACTGAAGTCGAGGTATGCTTGTGTGGACTGTAAGCTATGAAGCAAGTAAAATGTGAATGTTTCACACTTGCGTGATACTCCTGTAAGACCTATATTCCTCTTTGCATGAACATTATCACGAATTCTTTGCTTGAGTAAAAATTTCTCGACAAAAATACTACAATATTACTACACATATAGTATTTCCCATGTTGTGATTCTGACTCGGTAGTAAATGAGAGCTTGCGGGAGCACTGCGTTAATAAGCATTGCGGAAAAAAAAATATGTATAAGACTTCAAAACTTGCTGTTTGTTGAGTATGATCTTTGCTCATGTTAAAGTTATGTCTTAGCTAATATATTTCATATGTTGTTAACGATAACTGCTCCATAATTGTGGTGTTTGTCCAGCAGCGTTCATTTTTTCCTTGTAAAAGCGGCATTTTTCAGCATAATATTGTTTGCCTTTTTCTGCTGCTACTGAGTATTCGAGATGATCATTTCTGAACCACGCACGACAACGCTACGTATTTGAACTCACTGCTGTTACAACTGCTGTCACTGTTGATAAACCATAGCAGCACGAAAACTAAGATTTTATTCTCGTTACAATATATATTTTTCGACATATTTTGCTTATTTTTTGTTGCTGCCGATTCGGGACGTTTAGTTTTACAATGAGGTAAATGACCTTGCCTCTTCAGTAGATACGACTAAACACACTGTGGCCACTGCGATGGTCCCAAAATGGCGACAATCGACAAGCTGCCCTCACTTCCCTTTGTAGAGCTGTAGTTGCACACTTAAAAGGTGGGCAAAATAAAAATGGTCTGGAAAATATTTCTAAGACTGTCTTGGAACTGCCTCTTGTTAATCAACAGGAGAAGTGCTCACCACAATAAATTTACTGTTGTGTATTTTTAAAGCATCCGGACGAACTTTCGAGTTCTGAGTTCTGCTGATAGTTTCCTAGTGAATTTCTTCATATGAGGTCTGGTTTATCCTGTCAAGGGTATGTGGCCTTACCAACCATGGGCTATTATGTATCAGAATATCCTCATCAATACTTTGAAGAGCTATTGCATACTTTCAAGATTGGTGTTTGGTCTGCAGTGTCGTGTGGACGCATCGTAACACGATTCTTTCACCAAACTGTTGATGCTTACCAGTATTTCCGGAGACTGTTTAATCCATTTGTGAATCACCTCACAGAAGATGAGCGACTGTGTAGATATACAGTCTACAGTAACACAGTGCAACACCGCCTTGACAACCTTGTCACGAGTGCACGAGGCGTTCGGTGAGGAGAGGACTATCACGGTTATCTCGATTGCGTGGTCCGTCTCTATTTGGTTTTTATCCACGGAGCATTGAAGGGTCAGGTGTACACAAACAATCCTCACACCCTGGAGGAGCTACAGCAGAACACCGAAAACGCTGCTACTGCTATCCGTCAGGCAGAAGTGCTACGAGTGTCTCAAAGTTTGATCGATCAACAACAGAGCTGCATCGATGTAGACGGTGACCACCTGCAACATCTCCTGTGATGTTCATTAACAAATGTCAACTCCCAAATTAGTGTTATTGTAAACATTTTCCATGTCAGTTCTATTTTGTCTACGTGGTACAATCTGGCCGTTACCTAGTGTGCTGGTGTCACGTGTCGTGCACATCTTGTGCTCGACTGTGGCATCAGTGGCTAGTTCTGGGTCTGACGACACAACAGGTGAATGACACTCTCAGCTACTCCTTTTGTCGTGGCAACGGGAGCAAATTCGCTGCAAAACAATGTATATCTGCAATTCACTTGCTCATAAGTGTAGAATGCAGAAAGAGAAGTAAATTTAATTTCTCTGCATCACCCCTCTATCTGAAACTCTCGACATCGAACTGAAAGAAATTTACTGTAATGGGCCTCGAACCGTGATAGATAAATGTGGTTTCAAAGGAGACAGAAAGATTCAATACGCTTGGAACGAATTCGGACGCAAATGCAAACTGCCACCTCTAGTAGAGATAGACAGTCTATCGCGCCACTCATTATTAAAGTCTTCGAAAACATATTTTCTTTTCAACGAAAGTAGGTCAAGCTGCGGTAAGAGATCGGCTTGTGGCTATGATACGAGTATAATTAGGAAGGAGCCAGCTCGCATGCGGCGGGATAACACGCTAAGTTCCACACGCTACACGCCACACGCCTGTCTCTGTTCATACGTTAAAAAGCCGCGTGTTTCAGCTTTGCGCGTTGATTACGCTATGGGCACGGACAAAAGCGTGAGCTCTGGAAATGAGAACATCTGCCACTCGCAGCAAAAGAGAACTTACATCACGCGAAAAGACGTCCAGTTATTTACAGTAGGCGGCCTCTTTGAATATCTACGTACGGTTGAGATCCCATAGCGGTCCTATTGTGAGGCGGTACCTTTTCTAGACCTTTAGTAGTCGCGATCAATATTTTATGCACCTCAGAATAGTCGTCAAACATTTCACATAACCGTTTCTGGTACACTGAAGACTGTTTAGATTGTGGACTCTTTCTAGCTTCCTTCAAGGGTTCAGAAGATTTTCTGCTCAAATCAGGGTGTCAATAGCGTCTTTGTGGCATTGTCTATTTCACTACGAGACTACTTTCTGTTCACAACGGTAGTGAAGATATGGCTGTGACATCATGGCCGTAAAGTACTGCTTTTCGTTATCTCGGACTACCGAGTTTATTCAGTGCGGGGAATTCTCTTTTCTTATAGAGATGGTACAATTGTGGATCGTGAGGAAACCTTGATGATGATTTATAGTGATCGCCCACCATTTCTTAATCCATTCTGCACTTTTCTATATTTTTCTTTATTTGAGTCCATCATTGTTTTTTAACTGAAATATAAACGTGGACGGGTTTTAATACGCATGGCGAATTTCTGAAGTGTCTGTTAAAGTAGTTTTATTAAAAAGCCGCTATCAGTTTCGTATCGATAGAAATGCTTCTTTAGGTGATGTGTACACTGAATTAGAACATCACAGAATTAAAATGGTTTTAAAGTAAATGTGTACTACCATAAAGCACCATATACACTATGTGATCAAAAATATTCGGACACCCCCAAAAACACACGTTTTTCATATTAGGTGCATCGTTCTGTCACCTACTGCCAGGTACTCCATATCAGCTACCTCAGTAGTCATTAGACGTTGTGAGAGAGCAGAATGGGGCACTCCGCGGAACTCACGGACCTCGAACGGGGTCAGGTGATTGGGTGTCACTTGTGCTGTGCCTCTGCACGCGAGGTTTCCACACTCCCAAAAGTCCCTAGGTCCACTATTTCCGATGTAATAGTGAAGTGGAAACGCGAAGGGACACGTACAGCACAAAAGCGTACAGGCCGACCTCGTCTGTTGACTGATAGAGACCGCCGACACTTGAAGAGGGTCGTAACGTGTAATAGGCAGACATCTCTGCAGACCATTACACAGAAATTCCATCTGCATCAGGATCCACTGCAAGTGCTATGACAGTTAGGCGGGAGGTGAGAAAACTCGGATTTCATGGTCGATCGGCTGCTCATGAGCACCTGACTGAGCATATGCCTGCGAGAATGGAAGCTATCTTCAAGGCAAAGGTTGAGCCAACACCATATTGAATTCCAGCACTGCTGATGGAGAGCGCCACGAACTTGCAAGTCATTTTCAGCCAGATGTCCGGATACTTTAATCACATAGTGTATCAATGACAGCTGAGTAATCACAGGTTTTTTAAACAGCCGCGGCGCGGCAAAGTAATTGCTTACAGCCAAGTCCCTTCACTCATCGTAAGATAAAAACTGATAACACTCTAAAATAATAAACAACTGAATTTCACACATTACTTATTTATAATGGTAACTATGTAAACATGTAACATCGCTGACCCACAGTCATCCAGCCGTCAGAAAAGTAGCATATTTGGAAAACAAGTAACATCTGATATACATCGCCACTCTACACCTGGGAGAAACTAATAATTTCAAAACAAACAGGACATGACAGCAACGACGTTACATGTAAAGTAAAACACCTAATGATATATTATAAATTTTCAGATCATAGTTACAAAACTATTACATTACGACCATCGCATATCTATGTATTTACAGGGCACCTGACGATGGCAATTTGCCGAAATGGGCTCACTGTGAATGAGATAAAATATAAACAACTTATATATCAGTGTAGCTAGATATTATTCGTAAATAATCACGCTAAATGTGGTTGTCTAAGATTAAATTAACTGGGACCGCAATGCACCTGTACGTGATAGGAAGCCGGATAAAACTGTTTAAATTTATGACTCACTTACACTTATGGGAAGTGACCAAAAAGATCATATTAACAAGTTAACTTCGACACACAAATATAATGGAACCTTAAATGTCTTACCATGCCTTAGACACCACTTAAGTGTGCACGACCACAACGTAAACAGTACTGGGGGTTTCTATTACGAGCCACGTGTGCGAGGTGGCACTAGCGCGAGTCTCGGACCGAAATGATGCTATCTGTGACATGAAAGGAGGGGGGTGGCTTTACGGTGCGTCTAACTTCAATAAAAATGGTGTTCCTTAGGAGTTCCTTTTTTAAAAAAATTCGTAGTCAAAGACTGTTAAAAGTTTTAAAATACAAGTTAATGCAACCTAGGAAAACCTAGCTAATAATTTGACTCTCATCGTGAGTAACATCGTGGCTTCTAAAATATTCATAATGGAGAGTACTGGAAGTCGCTATTTTTTTTATTCTAGTAATTGCTGAATGGACGCGGCGAGCAGCTGTATGAAACAAAATTCCCACATGGTGACAAGACATCCTACGAAACAATACCGAATTTCTTTTCAGGAAACTACATAGAACATACACCTGCCTGATATGGTGTAGGTCCCCGGCGAGCACCCAGAAGTGCCGCAACACAACGTGGCTTGGACTGGACTAATGTATGAAGTAGTGCTCGAGGGAAGTGACACCACGAATCCAGCAGGGCTCTCCATAAATCCATAAGAGTATGAGGGGTTGGATATCTCTCCTGAACAGCACGTGCAAGGCATCCCAGATATGCTCAATAATGTTGTCTTGAGAGTTTGATGGCCAGCGGATGTGTTTAAACCCAGAAGAGTGTTAATAGAATCACCTGTACTAATTTTGGACGTGTGCGGTGTCGCATTGTCCTTCTGGAATTGTCCAAGTCTGTCAGAATGCACAATGGACATGAATGGACGCAGGCGATCAGATAGGATGCTTACGTACGTGTCACCCGTCAGAGTCGTATCTCTACGTATCGAGGGCCCTATATCACTCCAACTGCCGAAGCACCATACCTTTACGGAGCCTCCACCAGCTTGAACACTCTCCAGCTAACATGCAGAGTCCATGCATTCATCAGGTTGCCACGCGGTGTAGCCGAGCGGTCTTAGGCGCCGTGTCATGGTCCCTGAGTCTCCCCCTGTTGGAGGTTCGAGTCCTGCCTCGGGCATGGGTGAGTGTGTTGTCTTTAGCGTAAGTTAGTTTAAGTTAGATTAAGTAGTATGTAAGCTTAGGGACCGATGAGCTCAGCAGTTTGGTCCCATGAAACCTTACCACAAATTTCCAAATTTTTATGAGGTTGTCTTCATAACCGCACACGTCCACCCACTCGATACAATTTGAAACGAGACTCGTCAGATCAGGCAACATGTTTCCTATCATCAACAGTCCAATGTCGGTGTTGACGCACCCAGGTGAGGCGTAAAGCTTTGTGTCGTGCAGTCATCAAGGGTACACGAGTGGGCCTTCGGCTCCGAAAGCCCATAACTGTGATTTTTAGTTGAATGGTTCGCTCGCTGACACTTGTTGATAGCCCAGCATTGAAATCTGCAGCAATTTGCGGAAGGGTTACACTTCTGTCACGTTGAACGATTCTCTTCAGTCGTCGTTGGTCCCGTTCTTGCAGGACCTTTTTTCCGGTCGCATCCATGTCGGAAATTTGATGTTTCAACCGATTCCTGATATTCACGGAACACTCGTGAAATGGCCGTACCGGAAAATCCCCACCTCATCGCCATCTCGGGGATGCTGTATCCCATCGTTCGTGCTCCTACTATAACACCACATTCAAACTCACTTAAATCCTGATATCCTGCCATTATGGCAGCAGTAACCGATCTAACAACTGCGCCAGACACTTGTTGTCGTACATAGGCGTTGCCGAGAGCAGCGCCGCGTTCTTCCTGTTTACATATCTCTGTATTTGAATACTCATGCCTATACCACTTCAGTGTATATTTCGGATACCCACTCATGATTGAAATGTACGATGAGATAGTTTCTGAACTGTTTAGCATATAGTCCTGTTTCACTCACATTAATTCTAAACTAGTTCTCACTAAATGACTTATAATCCCTTTTCATAGCTATGTCAATTACAGATAATCAGTATTAACTTCGCTTTTTCAAACATAACTACAATAATTTCCGTTACTGGAATCGTACTTTCCAAAGATTCTAATTCATCGAAGATTCCCTCTTCAAAATCCGATTAGTAATTTTGGAACAATTTAAATAATTATGACACTAACACGAAACCGGCTGCTGTCTTGTTTGCATTGTTCGTGTTATACGGAGCTGTCACGTCAGGCTGATATGGCGCTCCAATTTGACGCAGCTAAGATAGTCTACACATAAAAGCGGGATAGTGCAGAAAAGTTCAGTTTTTTAACTGACAGCAGTCACACATCGCTATGGGTTGTTAGATCGACACACCAAACAGAAGGCAAGTGACGTGGTATCAGAGTACGATTCGGCAGCTAATAACTTAACAGTTCTGCTTTTATTTCTTCTAGAGGCTTGAAAGAAAGGTGCACGTCAAAAACTGGATGATTTTGAGGTTCAAAATGGTTCAAATGGCTCTGAGCACTATGGGACTTAACTTCTGAGGTCATCAGTCCCCTAGAACTTAGAACTACTTAAACCTAACTAACCTAAGGACATCACACACATCCATGCCCGAGGCAGGTTTCGAACCTGCGACCGTAGCGGTCGCGCAGTTCCAGACTGAAGCGCCTAGAACCGCTCGGCCACACTGGCCGGCTTTGAGGTATCTGGACTGTTAGATAGTAATGTCTCTTCAAAAGTTTAATGGCAAAACACAAATTTACAATAAAGAATTAAATCAGAAACAACAACATAAAGGAAATTGCACAAGGATATCGTCTTATACACTTTCTTAAAACCCCATTCATGTCAAATGCCTACCGTCCACTACAATATACGTTTTCAGTTGCTGGTGCAACGGCTTCTGGACCGACTGAATATTTTCTTCCATATCCCTACACATTCTTCAATAATGCGATGCGTATACTTCATCTTTGAGTTTACTCCAGAGAAAAAAGACCAGTGACATCATACCAGGTGCACGCGCAGGTCAAATGATAAACTCGACGGGTCTTATCCAGCAACCAGGAAAGAACTGGACGAGCGCTTTCCTAGTCACAAACGAGCAGTGAGCCTAGCACCCATGCTGCTAAAACCACATACCGTACATGCAGTATTTCATAAAGTACTTCCTCCGCGAATGCAGTAACAGTTTGGTAAGAAATTGTGCTTATCTTTTGCTCTTTAAGATTTCTTCAGTGAAGTAAGAGCCATCTGCGTAGTCCCCAATGATTCCACGGAAACGTTCCTCGCCACTACCTCTGATGTTCAAACTGACTCAGACAATGGGTGCGATGCTTGCTTCTACAATTATTGGCCATCATGTCATCGACGGTAACCTAACCGTCGGGACATATGCTATCTACCTCAAACGAATTCTTCCTTGTCCTCTCGATGAACCACGAAAAATCAGAATGCTTGTGTTGCACCAACACGAAGGATGTTCAGCACATGTGCTTAGTGTGCACGTCGTATTCTGAACCGAAGATATCCTGTCAAGTGAACTGGTTGTGGGCCAACAATGGATTGGCCTGCTCGATCCCCTGACTTAGCTCCCCTGGGCTTCCTTCGATGGCGATGCATAAAAGAAGCTGTCTGTCACAATAGTGCAGTAACTTCAGATACCATGCAAAAACGTATAGTGTTTGCTAGTAATTCACCTCAGCAGGCAACAATGGAAACAGCGACGAATTCTTTCATC
Source organism: Schistocerca serialis cubense (assembly GCF_023864345.2). Taxonomy (NCBI): domain Eukaryota; kingdom Metazoa; phylum Arthropoda; class Insecta; order Orthoptera; family Acrididae; genus Schistocerca; species Schistocerca serialis. The sequence goes on along the minus strand of NC_064640.1, from coordinate 658,241,143 downwards.
CACCATATTTTTTGTGATGTCAAACAGCATTTTCACACAGAAAAAAATTGAAATGGTCTATGCTTGTTGTTTGTGAACACGAGGAGAATTAGCCGTTTACAGAAACAGCTAGAGGCTGTGTGGGCGATGGTTGAGAAGTTTCAGGCAACTGCTCAAATCTGCAACGACATCGTGACACCAGTAGCGAAACCTGCGACACCTTATGTGCCGTTAGAATCGCCTGGCTATCAGGTTGTCACTGCGTATTTCGATGTGCCTAGTCTGGAGAAGCGCAGGGAGCCCTTCAGGAAAATAGCAGACAGGGCAGGATGGAATGTCAGTGCGCACTCGGAATGTTTGCTTGGAGTTCTCGTCCAAGATGTGATGGAGGCTCTCCCAGCGGCTATCGATCGCAATGAGTACAACTGGCTGCAAATCGCGGCTCCTGTTGGCACAACTAGCGACTATGTTTTGAGGCCATCTACGCCTCCTTTTAGCGGTTCGCTGAACTGGTGAAGGTAACTACTGTCGCACGTGGTGTTCCAACTCAGACAGCTACATGTGCCATCGTACTCACTGTCTATGAGATCGCGGTCCTCTAGGTATGGAGTTAAGTGGAAGACTCAAACCAGAGATTTTGAATATTCTGCGAAGATATCGGATATGAATTTCTCGAAGTCCGCTATCTGATGGAGAACTGTATGGCACCCGTTAATACGTTAGGCGTGAAATAAGCGCGTAAAGCGGTTATGGTGGTATCGGAGTACGTATGGCGTCTAAACGGAGGATATTACAGTTATAACAACTCCCCTTAGAATCAATCATGAATTAGAGTAAGTTTATCCATTACGGATGTTTAAGAACCCCTGACTGTTTATTCAACGTAAATACAGAAAACTGCCACCAGTCACATTTTAGGAATATTTATTCCGTGTACCCTTCTTCGAACCTTTTCACGCTCATGTTTAGATGGTGTACAGGAGGTTACGTAGCTAGTCTAAAGCATAATGCTGGGTGTTACCTTGCGACATTATGGCCCGTTTTTGTTGTTGAAATCCGTCTGTCTACTTCCACTGTCATGGACAGTTGGTTCCACATCACTCACTTTTACAGAATATGTATGCATGTGCACTGTAATAACGAAACTTTGCCAGCATCCAGCATGTGTAGTACACTTACTACTGCTCACATCATCTTAACGAACAAAGTTACAAAAAAGGCGATCGCTAATTTCCCCCCTGATAGCTAAACAACTGTTACACTGCTACATATATACTTCGCAATCCACCGTACGCTCCGTGGTGGACGGTCGCAGGTTCCAATCGTGCCTCGGGCATGGATGTGTGTGGTGTCCTTAGGTTAGTTAGGTTTAAGTAGTTCTAAGTTCTAGGGGACTGATGACCACAACAGTTAAGTCCCATAGAGCTCAGAGCCATTTGAATAGCTCCGTGGCGGAGGGTAGGTACCATGTACCACTACCAGTCATTTAGTTTCCCGTTCCGCTCCCAAACAGAGCAAGGGGAAAACGACTGTCTATATTCCACCGTATGAGCCCTGATTTCTCTTATCTTTTATTCGTGGTTCTTACACTAAGTTTACGTTGGCGGCAAAAGAATCGTTCTTCAGTCTTCGTCAAATGCCGGTTCTCTAAATTTTCTCAATAGTGCTCCTCGAAAAGAACATCACCTTCCATCCAGCGATTCCCATTTGAGTTCATGAAGAATCTCTGTACAGCTTCCGTGTTGTTCGAACCTACCGGTAACAAATGTAGCAGTCGGTCTCATATCCGCAACGACATCGGGGCACTAGTCACTAAACCTGCGACACCTTAGCTGATCAGCCAACCTCTACCCGAGGGTGAATGGCGAACACTGGTGGGTTCGAGTTTCTCTCTGCAGAGGGCGGAATTACGAACTGGTTGCTCGGCTGCATCCTAATCACGAAGCAACACGTACGAGGTGCTGCCCAGTATTGTACAGTACATGCTGGATGCTGGCAAAGTTTCGTTATTACAGTGCATATGCATACATATTCTGTGAAGTGAGTGACGTGATACTAACTGTCCATCACAATAGTCGCAGACTGGTGGATTTTAACAACAAAAGCCTGTCATATTGTCGCAAGCCAGTACCCAGTATTACACTTTGAAATAGCTATATACCATATGAAAATGAGCCTGAAAAGTTCGAAAATTGGTTTATGTAATAAATAACTGTTTAAAAAAGTGCCTGGTTGCAGTTTTCCGTATCTACAATGATGAATCGCCCGCTGAAAAACAGGCCAGCTACATTAACCTTAGAGAATGACCTCCTTCACAGATAGGAAAGAGAAGAGGTGAATATGATATTAGTAAATTGCAGGATTGTCCACGGTAGTGGTCCATTATCGGTATTCTCTATTAAAGGTAATAATGCCCAGATAGCTTAGAAAGAAAACGTTGTTTGAAACCGAAATGCTAAATAGTTACTGGAATACACATCGCAAGGATAGGCTAGAGCCCAATGGTGGCGGCGTCTTTATTGCAGTAAATAATTCGCTAATATCTAGTGAGGTTATTAAGGACTCCGACTGTGAGGTAAATTGAGTGTGCTAAGCGTCGAAGGTTGCTTAAATATTGTAACTGTTTGCTTTTATATACCATCTGAAACAGGGGCTGTAGTGGCAGAGCACTATGGAGAGAAGCTTCAAAATTTCGTGAGTAAGTTTTCTGATCACGTTACTGTAATAGAGGGAGATTTCAGTTTGCCAGCTATAGGATGTGAAAGTTATACGATCAAAACTGGTGTCAGAGACGGGATTCCTTGTGACATTCTTCTCCACGCCTTGTCCGGAAATTATTTCCAGTACGTAACTAGGCAATTAGCTCTTGAATGTAACATCTTGGAACTCCTAGCAAGAAACACACTTTAACTTTTCGAATCAGTAAACGTGGAGGAAGGCATCTGTGATCATAACGCTGTGATAGCGTCAATGATTGGGGGTGTTAAAAGGTCGGAAAATATTTTTTTCTTGCCGAGAGTGACAGGATACATTTTGAAGAATAACTCAGTAGTAATCTACTAATATTCTGTTTTAATGGCAAAGTTGTGGAGCACAAATTATAAAATTCAAAAGTATCGTTCAATACGACTTAGGCAAGTAAGTCCCGTGTTTAGCTTTAAGGGAGGGAAATACCCACCGAGGTTCAATAGCGGTGTTAAAAAGGTGCTGCGGAAGCAGGGAGAACTTCATCACAGTTTAAGCAAATTTAAAACCTACCTGTCAAACAAAATCTGGACGAAGTGAAAATAGGAGTAACGAGAGCAATTACAGAGGTTGGACAAGACTGTGGAAACACCGCGAGAAATCCATGTCTGAACATCGAAGTAGATGCTAGCCAAGCCAGCAGGTATCGCAGTTGTATCTGACCATGGACGGCACCTGTGCAATGTTCTCAATATGTTAAAAATGTCAGTCGTCGTCAGGACAATGTTCTGTTTAGTTGTGAATCTACTCGTCAGAGGTAAGTGAAATCGCGCGTGAGCAAATTGTTGATGCTTGTATGGTGGGCGCTTCGTTAACTAAGGTAGCCGAAATGTAGTGTGTGTCAAGAAGCACCGTATATTTCAAGAGGCACAGTATTGAAGATTTACACCGTGTTTAGAAAAAGAGCAAAAACTGTTATTTTATAACTCCCAACGCGAACGGAAGTGTGTGTTGAGTAATTGTGACGGACCGTCGTTGAAACGGGTCATGTCAAAAAATAAGATGACAACTACAAAAAATCACGGAGAACTGAATATCGCAATCGCGATCGCCGTCAGCACTAAAACAACACGAAGGGGGCTCCAGAATCATGAAGTTTCGGGGCGATCTGAAACTCCAGAACCACATCATGAAGTTTCGGGGCGATCTGAAACTCCAGAACCACTCATCAGTGATGCAATTGCCCGTAACAGGAAACATGATGCCGAGCCCCTGAAAAACCTGGACTATGGAGCAACGGAAGAAATTCATGTAGTAGGATGAGTCGTGGTTGACATTTTCTCCAACTTCTGGGCGAGTTTGCGTCCCAAGTGTGAAACATAGCGGGGGTTCCGTAATGATTCGCGCAGCCACATCCTTCTATTCTAAGAGCCCTGTCGTTCCTCTCCAAGGTCGTATTACTGCCACGAGTTACATGACTATTTTGGCTGTTCGGGTCCATTCACTGGCATGACGGTTGCTCCCCAATGATGATGCTGTGTTCCAAGACGACAGGAAGGAGATCGCTATCCACTTCCAGTACCGTTATATAAACTTGCCACTGTTTTACGGGATTAATGGTATATTATTTCCTGAAAAAACATTCAGGGCAATTATTTACCTATTCCTGGAAGCTCTTAAGAATACTAGTGGTTTTACTGGAGAGCATTAGGTATGGAAATGTGTTTCCATATTTTTGTCCGTCCTCTGTACATACATAATCCGCAAACTACCGTGTGGTGCATGGCGGCCGGTACCTTGTACAGCTACTAAACTGTTCCTTTCCTGCTCCGCACTCAAAATGAGCGAGTGAATATTGACTGTCTGTATGTCTCCATATGAGCCCTGATTTCTCTTCTCTTCATGGTTCTTACGCGAACTGTACGTTGGCGGCAGTTGAATCGTTCTGCAATCAGTTTCCAATACCAGTTATCTAAATTTTCTTATTACTGCTGTGCCACCAATAAGTACAAACATGGATTTGGGGAATTCTTGAAAATCTCTCACAGCTATGGGTGGAAGGCAGCAGTTAAGGAATCGACTGGCAAATTGGATGGCAGGTGCAGGCGATGTTGATATTTTGCAAATGATTCTGCGAGACAGGTTTACGACACCATTCACAAGCAAGAAGGCACGGCCCAGTGGGCATTGTATACAAATGTGAAGTAATAGGGCAGCACAGGGCATCGATCTGATGTGAAGAAGCTATACATTGCAGTAACAACAGTGTCTAGTGACTTGCCTGTATGGGCTGAAGAGGGTTGAGGAAAGCTGACGTTCAGATTCCGACATTCGCGTTGGGGTTGACCCACACACGCTGCGCGGCGCCATCGTCGAATTTAGGGGAAGACCAGCAGTCTATCTTCTACTTAATAGAGACAATGACACACATGCCTGTGTTTCTCTCCATCGTTCAGCGTGAATCATTCCTGTCTCCCAAACCATATCTCTCGGTCTTCCTCACGTAGTACAACCTCTGAGCGCTGGCGGGGTTGTAACATTACTGTTCACAAAAAAGTGCCGTCTTCCCTCCAGGGATTCCCGTTTGTCTTCAAGATGCATCTCCATAACATCTGTGTCTGATGTAACCTACCAGTAACAAAAAATGGTTCAAATGGCTCTGAGCACTATGGGACTTAACATCTGAGGTCATCAGTCCCCTAGAACTTAGAACTACTTAAACCTAACTAACCTAATGACGACACACACATCCATGCCCGAGGCAGGATTCGAACCTGCGACCGTAGCGGTCGCGCGGTTCCAGACTGAAGCGCCTAGAACCGCTCGGCCACTCCGGCCGGCTACCAGTAATAAATTCATCATCATTAATCGTAATTAAAGAAACGTTAAGTGATCCTAAGATTAAAATTTAGCCAATCGATCTAACTAAAACTACTTAGAAATTCTGTTCTTGCGTAAATTCGAAACAATCTCATCGGTCGCTGTGCCCGAACTTGCACCGAGGCAAAATATTACAGAGAGAAAGCAAAAAATGTTCAAATGTGTGTGAAATCTTATGGGACTTAACTGCTAAGGTCATCAGTCCCTAAGTTTACACACTACTTAACCTAAATTATCCTAAGGAGAAACACACACACGCGTGCCCGAGGGAGGACTCGAACCTCCACCGGGACCAGCCGCACAGTGAGAAAGCCAAAATACTGAATTCTGTCTCGTGAAACGGTTTCACCGTGGCACATCGTAATACGGTCCCACCTTTCTATCATCTCACAAACGCGGAAATCGTCGATAATGAAAAAAGTTATCTCAGAATTGCAAAGTAGCTAAAACCGCTTAATACCCAAGACGTATCTGTACCAGAAGAGGTACCTGTCATATTTTACAGAGATTATACTAAAGGACTTTCTCCGCTTGTAGCGGTAGTTTATCGTAGGTCGCTGGAACTGGAAAAAATTGCAAGCCATTCCCGTTTTCAAGATGAGTCGTAGAACAGTTGCACATAATTATTGTTCTATGTATCTGACATAAGTCTGTGGCAGAATTATTGAACCTTTTGTACCTACGTAGTATAACGTTTTTGAAGAACGATAATCTCGTCTATGGAAATTAATATGTACCACACAAACAGAGATCTTGCGAAACTGAACTCGCTCTGTTATACCATGAGATGCAGAGCGCCGTAGACATCCTCTCAGGTAAGTGTTGTGTTCATTGAATTCGGAGAGGCATTTGAGACAGATCCACAATGTCGTTTACTGAAAAATACGAGTTTATCGAGTATGGGACTAGATTTGAAAAAGGATTCAGGACTTTCTTGTAGATAATACTCTTAAGAGAATAAAACCGACAGATGTAAGGACAGACTAATTTCAGGAGTTTCCCAAATAAATGGAATACGATCTTCTCTGTTTATTATAATATTTACTGTCTGGAAAGAATTGCTTTGGGGGTAAGAACCAACTACCTGTCAAAGGGTGGGGGTGAGAGTGAAAGAAGTTGTCTAACCCACGACGTGCATATACCCAGACTATATTTATACCGCATTTGACAATGAGAGCACTTAGTGAGTTGCAACAAACTTTAAGAAAATTATGTCGGGCCGCTAGATTTGTTACTGGTAGGTTTGATCATCACGCGAGTGTTACGGAAAGGAGGCGTTGTTTTCATGAATCACTAATGAGGAAATTTAGAGAACCACCATTTGAGGCTGACTGCAGTACAATTTTACTGCCTCCAACTTATATTTCGCGGAAAGACCACAAAGATAAGAGATATTAGGACTCGTGCAGAGGCATATCGGCAGTCATTTCTTCCTCATCCTGTTTGGGAGTGGAACAGGGAGAGAAGATGCTAGTTGTGGTACGATGTACTCTCCGCCACGCACCGTATGGTGGATTGCGGAATATGTTTGTAGATGTAGATGTAGATATGTCACTGACAACCCCCGCAAAATGAAGAAATGAAAAAAGATCATCATTTATTACATTTTCGTTGGTCGTGCAGTAAAACAGCAGCATCAGGAACGACGTTTTAATTTATGGCTTCTTTACTATGAACTATATTGGCAACATACTTTGTAGAGAGTATTAACATATACCACTCAATGTAGCTGCAAATTATGTCATTGTAAGACAGGTAGGTAAGGAGAGATGACGTCATACACACCGAGATGCTAGAAAAACAGCCGCTTTATGCATGACGTTTAAGTTTATTTCTACTTTTCCACTAACGTTATTCGCAACACATTTAGGAGAAACTATGTCGTATGCCGCTGAATGTACCCACAAAACTGTAAGACACATATTTCAGGAGATACGACGTCATAAACACTGAGCTGCGCGAAAACGAAACTGTAGAGCGAAGTTCGCTTGAGATCAGTTGAAATATGTGTACAAGTATCTGTGAAATATATTAAAGATATATAAAATATGTCCGACAAGGCCGCGGATAAAAAACTCCTAAATTACTGAGTCGATTGATACACATATTACTTACCGTCTGGAAAGAAATACTGCGGGGGTAACAACCAGTAACCTCCTACTGGGGTGTGTGTGATATGGAGGAGAGACAAGAGGCGCGAAACAGATGCACAGACAGGGAGACAGAAGGATGGCGTAAGCGCAGATATGGAGGAAGGAAAGATGAACAGGGGGTGGAGGAAGGGAAAACGGTTAGAGAATGGGATGAGAAGCAGATGGACAGAAACAAGGGCAGGAGGAGATGGGCAGAGGAAGGGGTGAAGAGAGTGAGAGGGGGGATTCGGTGAAAAACGGAAGAGGGAGGCGGTGAAGAAAAAATGGTATGGACGTCTGGAAAGGACGGACGGTAGTCGATGGCCAAAGAAAGTATGACAGTGGAAGTATGTGTGAACAACCTAGAAGGAGGTAGAGTCCAGAGGTCGGGGTCACGATGGATGCCAGAGAACAGCAAGTAGGAGACTGCCATGATCGGCAGAAGTTGAAAACGGTATGCGAGAATCGGTGGCAGCCGTAGAACACTTCCAAATACACTGATCAGTCAGAACATTATGGCCACCTACTTAATAGGCGGTATGTCCACTTTCGGGATAACAGCTGCGACGCGTCGTGCCATGAAGGCAGTGAGGCTTTGGTAGGTCGCTGGAGGTAGCTGTCACCACATCTGCACACACAAGTCACCCAATTCCCATAAATTCCAGAGGGGCGGACGATCAACTGCGGCACCACGTTCAATCACATCCCAGATCTCATCAGAACTGGCGAGTTAGAGTGCCAGCACATCAGTTGGGAATCGCCAATGAGTTCCTCCAACTACTCCATCACACGCCTGGTCTTGTGGCATGGTACATTATCTGGTTGAAAAATGCCACTACCCTCGGATAACATGATCGTCATGAAGCGGTGTACGTGGCCTGCAACAATGTACAATGCACCTTGGCCGTCATGGTGCCTAGCATGAGCTCCACTGGACTCATGGATGACCACGTGAATGTTCCCAATAGAATAAAGGAGCCCCTGGCAGCTTTTTGTCGTCGCGCAATGTCCAGTGTTGATGGTCGCGAGCCCATTTCATAGGTGCCGAAGTCTTGGTGTTAACACTGATACATGCATGCGTCGTCGGCTGCAGAGGCCCATCGTTAGGAGTGTTCGGTGCACTGTGCGTTCAGACACACTTGTACTCAACCCAGCATTGAAGTCTGATGTCAGTTTCGCCACAGTTCGCAGTTTGCCCTGTTTTACCAGTCTGTCTAGTCTACGACGTCCGACATCTGTAATGAGGGGTCGTCGCCCAAAGCGACGACGTCCGGGCGTGGTTTCACCTTCGTTCCGCCATATGTTGAAGACACTCACCACAGCACTCTTCGAACACGTGACAAGTCGTGGAGCTTCCGAAATATTCGTGCCGAGTCTGCTCTCGGTCAAACTCAAATAGATCGCGTGCCTTCCCCATTCTAATAACAGAAAGCAAGCTCACTGTTACTACACGCGCAGTGCGTCTGTCTGAATAGCATTCTAGCCTCGCCAGGTCATGCAGCTATCGCCTGCACTGGTTTATAACGGTATTGGGTCGGTATTCATAATTCTGTGGCTGATCAGTTTATACATACTTGTCTGTGCAAGTTTGTGTGTGTGTGTGTGTGTGTGTGTGTGTGTGTGTGTGTGTGTGATCTAGTGGACAGTGTGGTGACTCCATGAGGCTGTTGGAGGACGACGAGGTTTCCTGTAAGAATGTAGCAACGTTACGAGGGTGCAGCGAATTGTAGGTAGACCTGCAGAAGATCGACGTTTTGTGTTGGAACTGGCAGATGACACACAACGTGAATAATTGAACGTGTTTGTCATAAATGGCGATCCATTGCAGTTCGGTTACATTACAGGCAAAAAAACTGGAACAATAAGTACCGTAAAATACCTACCACAAACAATCCCAAGCGACCGAAAAGAAAGTAAATAGTCGGACAAGCAGACACTAGATTGAAATTCATTGGAATAATCTTAAGGAAATGTATTTCATCCATGAAAAAAGTGACTTAAAAAGCACTTGTTCGAGCTTTCTTTAATATTGCTCTCCAGACTAGGAGCTTTACCAGATTGGATTAATAGAAGAGATAGAGAGGATCCAAAGAATGGCTGCGCGTCTCTTCACGGGATCGTTCAGTCGGCATGAGAGTATTAAGGAAACGATGAATAAAGTTTGGTGACACACCGTACTACAGAGGTGTTATGCATCATAGAGAAGCTTAGTATTGCAATTCTGAGAGAGTATATTCCGGGAAGAGCCGGGGACCATATTACTGCATCCCACATACGTCTCGCGAATTTATCACGAGATAGTACGATAAATTAGATCGGATGCAGCGTTTTGCGGACACCTACCGCACGAAAATCTAACAGAAAATGGGAGGAACAGGAAGTGATACCTGCAGAACCACCACCACACACCGTAAGGTGGTTTGTGGAGTGCAAGTGTAGATGTAAACGTATACCAGTATAACACTGTCGATGTTCGCCACTTAGAGCAAGTTTGAATGTTGAACTCTTTGCTATGCCCACAGTGGGTTACAGAACGTCGATATGCTTATATGTATCCCAGATGTTGTTCCTTAAAAAGTTGAATGTTGTGTTTACGTTAACACGTGATACATTTTTCGATTGAGAAGAAACTGAACACGGAATAGAGATGTAGGGTTCCATTTAAAAAAAAAAATACGTTACTGCTTTCTATATCTTCGTAATAAACTAAGATACAAGCAAGGCAATCATGTAGGTTAATACTCCGCTGGTAGCTAAACACCATTTGCTTGAGAAATTACTTTCTTTTTCCTCTTGAAAAACAGGAACACCGGTTTACTATCAGAATTTCAAGCTGTCGTTCTTTTCCTAGGATTTTATAAAGTACAAATTTATATACAGTAATTAAACATTTGTTGAAAGTAAGAATTCGAGGATCACAGAACACCACACTTTATTTTGAATATGAAAAAAAAAACAGGTGCATTATGTGATCAAAAGTATTCGAAGACCGCTTAGTTAACGTCAATATGGGATAGGTCCAAGATTCGCCTTTAAGAAGGTTTAAACCCTGTTAAAGCAGAAACCACAGAATGTAGTGATGTTGGACACTGGAGTCTGGAGAGAAGTACACGTTCCAGCTCATCCCGAAAATGTCCCACTGGCTACGCGTTGGAACTCTAGTCAGGTCAATCCATTTCAGAAATGTTACTGGCCACAAACTACGCAGATACTGCGTTATGAAATAGTGCATTGCCCTCTATCACGCACTTAAGTGAGAACTGCAGAGTTATATGTATGCAGTCCGTCATGTTGCTTCAGTTATCATTTCCGAAGTATTACTCTGCTGCACACAGACGACAATCATGCAAAAAGTGTTAGTTTACTTCGGTATTGATCTTTTTCTTAATCTCAATTAGGATACCACAGAGCTACCCAAACACGACTCACGCCCCGTCCTCACAGCTTTAGTTCTGCCAGTACCTCGTCTACTACCTTCCAAACTTTACAGAAGCTCTTCTGCGAAAGTCCCGAGTTCGAGTCTCGGTCCGGCACACAGTTTTAATCTGCCAGGAAGTTTCATATCAGCGCACACTCCTCTGCAGAGTGAAACTCTCATTCAGGATACCACAAATTGACAACGAAAAACACCACTACGCAGTAACACAACCTTCTCCATTTTTTACTGTTGGTATTACCCATGATGGTAGGTAAAGTTCTCCAGGCTCTCGTCAAACCTATACCTTTCCAACGGACTGCCATTGGGTACTGTGTGATTCATCACCCCAATTCACTCGTTTCCAGTCATCCACCGTCACTGGCGTCGTTCTTTACGCCAAAGGAATCATCGTGTAGGACTGCCTACAGTACTGTGTATCTTGTGAGGAGCTACTCGACCATGGTACTCCATTTGAACTACATACGCACAGTCATGGTGCTAGCTGAACTGGTCGTAGCACTTCGTAAGTCACGAGCAAATCCTTCAGCTGGTTTTACGCCGGTTTTTACAACCATCTTCCGCAATGCTCGACTATCCCAGTCTGTCTGTGTATGAGATCTACCTGTCGTTGGTTTAGCTGTGGCTGTTCATTCGCGAATCCACTTCACAAGTACATCACCAACAATCGACTTCGGCTACTGTAGAAGAACTGAAAACAGTAAAACTGTGAGGGACGGGAAAAACCCACCGTGGTACAACAACAAAGTTAGGAAACTACTGTGAAAGCAAAGAGAGCTCCACTCCAAGTTTAAACGCAGCCAAAACCTCTCAGACAAACAGAAGCTAAACGATGTCAAAGTTAGCGTAAGGAGGGCTATGCGTGAAGCGTTCAGTGAATTCGAAAGTAAAATTCTATGTACCGACTTGACAGAAAATCCTAGGAAGTTCTGGTCTTACGTTAAATCAGTAAGTGGCTCGAAACAGCATATCCAGACACTACGGGATGATGATGGCATTGAAACAGAGGATGACACGCGTAAAGCTGAAATACTAAACATCTTTTTCCAAAGCTGTTTCACAGAGGAAGACCGCACTGCAGTTCCTTCTCTAAATCCTCGCACAAACGAAAAAATGGCTGACATCGAAATAAGTGTCCAAGGAATAGAAAAGCAACTGGAATCACTCAATAGAGGAAAGTCCACTGGACCTGATGGGATACCAATTCGATTCTACACAGAGTACGCGAAAGAACTTGCCCCCCTTCTATCAGCCGTGTACCGCAAGTCTCTAGAGGAACGGAGGGTTCCAAATGATTGGAAAAGAGCACAGGTAGTCCCAGTCTTCAAGAAGGGTCGTCGAGCAGATGCGCAAAACTATAGACCTATATCTCTGACGTCGATCTCTTGTAGAATTTTAGAACATGTTTTTTGCTCGCGTATCTTGTCATTTCTGGAAACCCAGAATCTACTATGTAGGAATCAACATGGATTCCGGAAACAGCGATCGTGTGAGACCCAACTCGCTTTATTTGTTCATGAGACCCAGAAAATATTAGATACAGGCTCCCAGGTAGATGCTATTTTTCTTGACTTCCGGAAGGCGTTCGATACAGTTCCGCACTGTCGCCTGATAAACAAGGTAAGAGCCTACGGAATATCAGACCAGCTGTGTGGCTGGATTGAAGAGTTTTTAGCAAACAGAACACAGCATGTTGTTATCAATGGAGAGACGTCTACAGACGTTAAAGTAACCTCTGGCGTGCCACAGGGGAGTGTTATGGGACCATTGCTTTTCACAATATATATAAATGACCTAGTAGATAGTGTCGGAAGTTCCATGCGGCTTTTCGCCGATGATGCTGTAGTATACAGAGAAGTTGCAGCATTAGAAAATTGTAGCGAAATGCAGGAAGATCTGCAGCGGATAGGCACTTGGTGCAGGGAGTGGCAACTGACCCTTAACATAGACAAATGTAATGTATTGCGAATACATAGAAAGAAGGATCCTTTATTGTATGATTATATGATAGCGGAACAAACACTGGTAGCAGTTACTTCTGTAAAATATCTGGGAGTATGCGTGCGGAACGATTTGAAGTGGAATGATCATATAAAATTAATTGTTGGTAAGGCGGGTACCAGGTTGAGATTCATTGGGAGAGTGCTTAGAAAATGTAGTCCATCAACAAAGGAGGTGGCTTACAAAACACTCGTTCGACCTATACTTGAGTATTGCTCATCAGTGTGGGATCCGTACCAGATCGGTCTGACGGAGGAGATAGAGAAGATCCAAAGAAGAGCGGCGCGTTTCGTCACAGGGTTATTTGGTAACCGTGATAGCGTTACGGAGATGTTTAATAAACTCAAGTGGCAGACTCTGCAAGAGAGGCGCTCTGCATCGCGGTGTAGCTTGCTCGCCAGGTTTCGAGAGGGTGCGTTTCTGGATGAGGTATCGAATATATTGCTTCCCCCTACTTATACCTCCCGAGGAGATCACGAATGTAAAATTAGAGAGATTAGAGCGCGCACGGAGGCTTTCAGACAGTCGTTCTTCCCGCGAACCATACGCGACAGGAACAGGAAAGGGAGGTAATGACAGTGGCACGTAAAGTGCCCTCCGCCACACACCGTTGGGTGGCTTGCGGAGTATCAGTGTAGATGTAGATGTAGAAATGTCCCTGATGCATTTGTTACTCAGATGACATCCAGTGACTAGTCTACGTTCGAAGTCACTGAGATCTCTTTATTTTGTTACTGCTGCTCTGCTGACAGAACAATACTATCCATCTCCTTTTAAGCTGGCAGGTCAGCCTCTCATGACATCTAGTCAGCTTCGGCATGCATCTGTGGGCTGGAATTGTGGGACGAGTGCTTTTGGGCCCTTACCTATTGGCGGAAAAGTTTAGTGCACCCCTCTGTAGTACATTTCCATGCTATACTTTGCCTGACGAATTAGAAAACGTTCCACTTTGTGTTCAGCGACAGCTACGGTTTCAACATGATATCGCACCGCCACACTTTGGAACGAATATGTGTAAAATTTTAAATGAATTGTTTCCAGGTAAATGGACTGGTCGTGGAGGTCAGATGTTCTGGTCTAAAGGTCACCCGGACCTTAGTCCACTGTGATTTTATTTCTCGGGGTACTTACAGGTACACGTTTTTAGTACTAGACTCATGGATGTACGCGACCTAATAGCTCACAAGCATTCCGCTTCGGCAGTGGTGGACACAGGTGTATTGAGTAGGGTCCAGCAAAGTATGATCCAGCGAGTGGCGAATTATTGCAAATGCAAGGTGGTCGCTTTGAATATCTTCTCTAAGTTGAACATTACTCATCTGTGTACGTACTGGCACTCTGAAGATAAGCCTGGAAGTCAAACGTACAGAATGGAATTCTTTTCCATATCATAATGCGCAATCTAGTGCAGCCTACCTATTGTTTATTTTTTTCCTTTTTTGTACCTCACTCGATACAGAAGATGTTACTCTATCCACTACTATTCCCTATTAACTTTATTTGTTCACATGGTTCAAATGGCTCTATGCACTATGGGACTTAACACCTGGGTCATCAGTCCCCTAGAATTAGAAATACTTAAACCTAACTAGCCTAAGGACATCACACAAATCCATGCCCGAGGCAGGATTCGAACCTGCGACCGTAGCAGCAGCGCGGTTCCGTACTGAAGCGCCTAGAACCGCTCGAGCACAGCGGCCGGTGACTTTATTTGTGTTATGGACGAAACAAAGTGGTCGTTTACGTCTGGAAGAATTTCGTGTTATGTTTTAATGTTTAACTAAAAGTAACAGTAACAGAAAGAAATACACAAGATACGGAAATGTGGACGTGTAAATTGAATACAATTTGATGATTTAACTGAAAAAAATGTTGGGGACTAACGTGACTCGAACAGTGCCTTGTCTCATTGAGCTAATGGGACAGCTCTGGAACAGCGCAGATTTCATGCTCCATCTTCTTCGCCACGTTGCACGCTGTTACGGCGTTGCCAGAGCCTCGTTTCTTTAAATCGCATTCCTATTAAAATATTGGTGGGACTAGGTTTTGCTAGATACACTTTTGTCTTGAATTTGGATGAGAAATCGCATTGCGACCTCCAAGTGTGGCACTTTTTTTTGTTCAACCTAGATATAATACATACAGTTTTCTGGTGAATTAATTCAAGTTGTAGCAATCATATACAACCACTCCCGTGACAGAGCACCCATACCCGAAGACTGAAAGTTGGACATGTCACATCGATGCACAAGAAATGAAATAAAGGTAATCCGTTAAGTTATAGACCCATATCACTGACACCAATTAACAGTCGAATTTTAGACTCGATGCTGCGTTCAAACATGAAACAGGTCGAATCATTTACACGTAATCAAAACAGATTAAGAAAACATAGTTGCTGCGAAACAATGAGTACTACAAACAAGGGAACTCAAGGTGACACCACACTTCGGTATTTCCAGAAGGCTTTGAACCTCGTTCCCCATAAGCACCTTCTAAGCAAATTGTGTACCTATGGAGTATCGTTTCACTTGTGCGGATTCGTGATATCCTGTCCGAGAGGTCACAATTCATAGTAATTAGTTACAGAGTAAAACAAAAGAAGTATCTGGTATTCCTCAAATTAGTGTTATAAACCTTCTTGTGTTCTCAATACAGGGTGAGTCACCTAACATTACCGCTGGATATATTTCGTAAACCACATCAAATACTGACGAATCGATCCCACAGACCGAACGTGAGGAGAGGGGCTAGTGTAATTGGTTAATACAAACCATAAAAAAATGCACGGAAGTATGTTTTTTAACGCAGACCTACGTTTATTTTTAAATGGACCCCGTTAGTTTTGTTAGCACATCTGAACATACAAACAAATACGTAATCAGTGACGTTTGTCGCATTGTAAAATGTTAATTACATCCGGAGATATTGTAACCTAAAGTTGACGCTTGAGTACCACTCCTCAGCTGTTCGATCGTGTGTATCGGAGAGCACCGAATTACGTAGGGATCCAAAGGGAACGGTGATGGTCCTTAGGCACAGAAGAGACTGGAACAGCACATTACGTCCACATGCTAATACCTTTTTATTGGTCTTTTTCAATGACGCACATGTACATTACCATGAGGGGTGAGGTAGACGTACACACGTGGTTTCCGTTTTCAATTACGGAGTGGAATAGAGTGTGTCCCGACATGTCAGGCCAATAGACGTTCAATGTGGTGGCCATCATTTGCTGCACACAATTGCAATCTCTGGCTTAATGAATGTCGTACACGCCGCAGTACATCTGGTGTAATGTCGCCGCAGGCTGCCACAATACGTTGTTTCATATCCTCTGGGGCTCTAGGCACATCACGGTACACATTCTCCTGTAACGCACCCCACAGGAAGAAGTCCAGAGGTGTAAGATCAGGAGAACGGGCTGGCCAATTCATACGTCCTCCACGTCCTATGAAACACCCGTCGAACATCCTGTCAAGGGTCAGCCTAGTGTTAATTGCGGAATGTGCAGGTGCACCATCATGCTGATACCACATACGTCGACGCGTTTCCAGTAGGACATTTTCGAGCAACGTTGGCAGATCATTCTGTAGAAACGCGATGTATGTTGCAGCTGTTTGGGCCCCTGCAATGAAGTGAGGACCAATGAGGTGGTCGCCAATGATTCCGCACCACATATTTACAGTCCACGGTCGCTGTCGCTCTACCTGTCTGAGCCAGCGAGGATTGTCCACGGACCAGTAATGCATCACAATGTCAGGTGGCCCCTCAGAAGGAAGTGAGTATCGGTGTCCCAATGTTTTCTATTGAAGTACACAGATGGCAGTTGTCATATGTGGACGTTGTATTCATCCAAGCACATGCAATGCGACATCTTAATGCAGAGCAGGCTATAAGGGCTGTCTCTTTGCTTCGAAAGAATGGACCTCCGGCCGTGTTGCTGAACATGCCAGTGCCTCTCTATGTGCCATTAATAAATTATGGACACGCTATGTGGTGACAGGTGATCTCACAAGGTGAGTTGGACAAAGTCACCGACGCAGTACAACACCACGTCCGACAGTACTGTAATGAACAGGTTACGGGATAGGACTGTACGATTCAGACGTCTTGTTCGAGTACCTCGCTGGACACGACAATTTGCAGCTCGCCTTTAGTTCTGCCGTTCCCATGTCAAATGGCACTTTCGTCACTGGCGAAACGTATTATTCGCAGACGAATCCAGATATCATCCGATGCCAGGTGACGGCCGTGTTCGTGTGCAAAGACCCTTGATGAGCGGTACCTGCCAAATGTTGTCCAGGGAATCGACAGATTTCCTAGGTTCTGTGATTGGGGCGGCGTCAGGGTTGGCAGTCATACAGATCTTGTCGTTGTCCATAGTCGCTTTACTGCCAAACATTACATGGAACAGATCCTGTTGGACCACGTGGTGGCTGCTGCATACTGTGGTGGCCCTGAATTCCTTCTCACGCAAGGTACTATGTGGCGGGCGTCAGAAGAGATATCTTGTGAAACCTGGACATTGAAGTAATGGAATGGCCGTCGGTGAATCTCGACCTAAACCCCGTCGCGCATGTGTTGGATATGCTTGACAGACGTGTTCGTGGTGGTCTTCTTCCACCATAGACTCTCCAAGGACTCTGATGGGTTCTGGTAGAAGACTGGGAACGGATACCACAGGATGGCCTTTGTAGACTCTACTGAGCATACCACATAAGTGTCAGGCAGTGATAAACGCACACGCAGGACATACACGTTACTGAAGCTCTCAAAGTCCAATAAAAAGCAATTAGAATGTCAGGATGATTATTTCCACTTTGTTTTCGACACCTGTCGGACATTTCAGTTCTCTTTACGTAAATGATCGAGGATGTAATGATGTTTTGATGTGCACTTAAGTATTGAAAGATAAAAATATAATTTGGTAACATACCCAGACATTAGTCATTGCTCAATAGAGTATGGCAGACGCCCAAAGTCATCTTCCCCTAATTCTTTAGAGAAGTGTACGTAGTTGGACAGTCCTTACGCTTGTGCGATGTATTGTGTAGCAAAAATTTAACACATTCCTTTACAACTCACAATTTTGTGTACGTCAGTTGCATCGTTTTGTACCATACGGACATCTTGTCTAAATAGTTTGGCAAATCATTTTGATCTTCTGATAACTTTACTAGAAAGCACTGGAATACTGTCTTTCACATTCTGAAGATGGCAGGTGTCAAATACAAGGAGCGAAAGGCTATTTACAATTTGTACAGAAACCAGATGGCAGTTATAACAGTCGAGGAAAATGAAAGATAAGCAATGCTTGAGAATGGAATGAGACAGCGTTTTAGCCTATCCCCGATGTTATTCAATCTGTATACTGAGCAAGCAGTAAAGGACACAAAAGAAAAATTTGGAGTAGGAATTAGAATCCATGGAGAAGAAATAAAAACTCTGAGGTATGTCGATGATATTGTAATCATTGTAATGCTGCCATAGAGAGCAAAGGACCAGGAAGAGCAGTTGACAGTGTCTTCAAAGGGGGATATAATATGAATACCAAAACCAAAACGAGGATAATGAAATGTAGTCGAATTAAATCAGGTGAAGCTGAGGGAATTAGGTTACGAAATGAGAAACTTAAAGTAGTAGATGATCTTTGCTATTTGGGGAGCAAAATAACTGATGATGGTCGAAGTAGGGCTGTGATGCCAAGTATGGGAGTGAAATATGGACGATAAATAGTTTCAACATAAAGAGAATGGAAGCTTTCCAAATGTAGTGCTACATACGAATGCTGAAGATTAGATGGGTAGATCTCGTAACCAATGTGGAAGTACTGTATAGAATTAAGAAGAAGAGGAATTTGTGGCACAACTTGACAAGAAGAAGGGATCGGCTGGGAGGACATGTTCTGATACATCGAGGGATCACCAATTTAGTATTGGAGGGCAGCGTCGAGGGTAAAAATCGTAGAGGGAGACCAAGAGATGAATACACTAAGCAGATTCAGAAGGATGTAGGTTGCAGTAGGTACTTGGAGATGAAGAAGGTTGCACAGAGTAGAGTAGCATGGACAACTGCATCAAACCAGTCTCTGGACTGAAGACGACGACAACAACAACAACAACAATAACAACAACCATGAATATAAAATATTAGGTAAAACATTAAATCTCCGACATCGCTGTGGCCGGTAAATGATCTTGCAAGAATGGGACGAACGACGGCTGAAGAGAATGGTTCAACGTGACAGAAGTGCAGTCCTTCCGCAAATTACTGCAGATTTCAGTACTTGGCCATTAACAAGTGTCAGCGTGCGAAGCATTCAACAAAAAATCATGAATATGGGCTTTCGAAGCCGAAGGCCCACGCGTGTACCGTTGATGACTGCACGACACAAAGCTTTACTCCTCACCTGGGGCCGTCAGCACCGACATTGTACTGTTGGTGACAGCAAACATGTTGCCTGGTCGGACGAGTCTCCTTTCAAATTGTATCGAATGAATTTACACGTACAGATATGGAGACAACCTCATGAATCAATGGACCCAGCATGTTAGTAGGGGACTGTTGGAGCTGGTGGAGGCTCTGTTACGGTGTGGGGCGTGTGCAGATGGAGTGATTTGGGACCCCCGATACGTCCAGAGACGACTCTGACATGTGACACATATTTAATCATCCTGTCTGATCACCTTTACATTGTGCATTAAGACGGACTTGGGCAATTCCAGCAGGACAACGAGACACTCCACACGTCCAGAATTGCTACAGAGTGGCTCCGGGAACAATCTTCTCTGTTTAAACATTTCCGCTGATCACCAAACTCCCCAGACATGAACATTATTGAGCATATCTGGGATACTTAGCAACGTGCTATTTACAAGAGATCTCCATCCCGTCGCACTATTACGGATTTATGGACAGCCATGCAGGATTCATGGTTTCAGTTCCCTCCAGCACTAGTGCAGACATTAGTCGAGTCCATGCCACGTCGTGCTGCAGCACTTCTGCCCGCTCGCGGGGGCCCTACACAATATTAGGCAGGTGTACCAGTTTCTTTGTCTCTTCAGTGTATATAAACTGTGTAGGATACTTTGAGGTCTTTTGCTTTCTAGTAAAGTTATCAGAAGATCAAAATTATTTGCCAAACTTTTTAGACAAGTTGTCCGTATGGTACAAATAGATGCAACTGACGTACACAAAATTGCGAGTTGTTAAAGAATGTGTTAAATTTTTGCTACACAATACATTGCACAAGCGTAAGGGCTGTCCATTCAACTACGTACACTTCTCAAAAGAATTAGGGGAAGATGACTTTGGGCGTCTGCCATACTCTATTGAGCAATGACTAATGTCTGGGTATGTTACCAAATTATATTTTTATCTTTCAATACTTAAGTGCACATCAAAACATCATTACATCCTCGATCATTTACGTAAAGAGAACTGAAATGTCCGACAGGTGTCGAAAACAAAGTGGAAATAATCATCCTGACATTCTAATTGCTTTTTATTGGACTTTGAGAGCTTCAGTAACGTGTATGTCCTGCGTGTGCGTTTATCACTGCCTGACACGTATGTGGTTTGCTCAGTAGGGTCTACAAAGGCCATCCTGTGGTATCCGTTCCCAGTCTTCTACCAGAACCCATCAGAGTCCTTGGAGAGTCTATGGTGGAAGAAGACCACCACGAACACGTCTGTCAAGCATATCCAACACATGCGCGACGGGGTTTAGGTCGAGATTCACCGACGGCCATTCCATTACTTCAATGTCCAGGTTTCGCAAGATATCTCTTCTGACGCCCGCCACATAGTACCTTGCGTGAGAAGGAATTCAGACCACCACAGTATACAGCAGCCACCACGTGGTCCAACAGGATCTGTTCCATGTAATGTTTGGCAGTAAAGCGACTATGGACAACGACAAGATCTGTATGACTGCCAACCCTGACGCCGCCCCAATCACAGAACCTAGGAAATCTGTCGATTCCCTGGACAACATTTGGCAGGTACCGCTCATCAAGGGTCTTTGCACACGAACACGGCCGTCACCTGGCATCGGATGATATCTGGATTCGTCTGCGAATAATACGTTTCCCCAGTGACGATTGTGCCATTTGACATGGGAACGGCAGAACTAAAGGCGAGCTGCAAATTGTCGTGTCCAGCGAGGTACTCGAACAAGACGTCTGAATCGTACAGTCCTATCCCGTAACCTGTTCATTACAGTACTGTCGGACGTGGTGTTGTACTGCGTCGGTGACTTTGTTCAACTCGCCTTGTGAGATCACCTGTCACCATGTAGCGTGTCCATAATTTATTAATGGCACATAGAGAGGCACTGGCATGTTCAGCAACACGGCCGGAGGTCAATTCTTTCGAAGCCAAGAGACAGCCCTTGTAGCCTGCTCTGCATTAAGATGTCGCATTGCATGTGCTTGGATGAATACAACGTCCACAAATGACAACTGCCATCTGTGTACTTCGATAGAAAACACTGGGACACCGATTCTCACTTCCTTCTGAGGGGCCACCTGACATTGTGATGCACTACACAACCAACAGATGGTGACTGATTTTAATTGTTGCCTAAATTGTAAACGAATTTCTCAAGCCATGTAGATATACCACAGACACTACCCGTATCAAAATAGGCTTAATGTGTCGGACATGGGTACACGTGTTCCCTTCATTTTTTTGCACGCTGTACCTAGGGACCGCAATTACGAACAACTTGAAATTGAACAATCACTTAGATAATATTGTGGGAAAGTGAGCCAAAGATTGATGTTGTGGTCAGAACACACTTGTTGTTGTTGTTGTTGTGGTCTACAGTCCTGAGACTGGTTTGATGCAGGTCTCCATGCTACTCTATCCTGTGCAAGCTTCTTCATCTCCCAGTACCTACAGCAACCTACATCCTTCTGAATCTGCTTGGTGTATTCATCTCTTGGTCTCCCTCTACGATTTTTACCCTCCACGCTGCCCTCCAATACTAAATAGGTGATCCCTTGATGCCTCAGAACATGTCCTACTAACCGATCCCTTCTTCTAGTCAAGTGGTGCCACAAAGTTCTCTTTTCCCCAATCATTTTCAACACCTCCTCATTAGTTATGTGATCTACTCATCTAATCTTCAGCATTCTTCTGTAGCACCACATTTCGAAAGCTTCTATTCTCTTCTTGTCTAAACTATTTATCGTCCATGTTTCACTTCCATGCATGGCTACACTCCATACAAATACTTTCAGAAACGGCTTCCTGACACTTAAATCAATACTCGATGTTAACAAATTTCTCTTCATCGAAACGCTTTCCTTCCCATTGCAAATCTACATTTTATATCCTCTCTACTTCGACCATCATCAGTTATTTTGCTCCCCAAATAGCAAAACTCCATTACTACTATAAGTGTCTCATTTCCTAATCTAATACCCTCAGCATCACCCGACTTAATTCGACTACATTCCATTATCCTCTTTCAGCTTTTGTTGATGTTCATCTTATATCCTCCTTTCAAGACACTATGCATTCCGTTCAACTGCTCTTCCAAGTCCTTTGCTGTCTCTGACAGAATTACAATGTCATCGGCGAACCTCCAAATTTTTATTTCTTCTCCATGGATTTTAATACCTACTC
The DNA here is from genome assembly GCF_023864345.2 of Schistocerca serialis cubense. Taxonomy (NCBI): domain Eukaryota; kingdom Metazoa; phylum Arthropoda; class Insecta; order Orthoptera; family Acrididae; genus Schistocerca; species Schistocerca serialis. The sequence goes on along the minus strand of NC_064640.1, from coordinate 658,218,394 downwards.
CAAATTTTTCTTTTGTTTCCTTCACTGCTTGCTCAATATACAGATTGAATAACATCGGGGAGAGGCTACAACCCTGTGTCACTCCTTTCCTAACCACTGCTTCCCTCTCATGCCCCTCAACTCTTGTAACAGCCATTTTGTTTCTATACAAATTGTAAATAGCCTTTCGCTCCCTATATTCCATTCGTCTGTAAAGAAGAAGAACACTTAAGAAGCAACAAATCTACTAAACAGATCACCTACACTACGCTTGTCAGTCTCTGCTGGAGTACTGACGTGCGGTATGTAATACTTACAAAGTAGGGCTGACGGAGAATATTGACAAATTTCAAAAGAGAGCAGCTCGTTTAGTATTACTGTTAAGTAGAGGAGATAGTGTCAAGGATGTGATACGCGAGTTTTTTATTTCGACGATATCGTATTGTGGAATTTCAATCACACACTTTCTTCTCCCAATGCGAAATTACTTTTTTGGCTCTCACCCATGCAGGAAGAAATGACCGTCGTAATAAAATAGGAGAAATCAGACCTTTTGGATAGATTTAGGTGTTAGTTTTCCCCAAGCGCTATTTGACAGTGGAACGGTCGAGAAATAGTCTGAAAGTGTTTACTTGAACCCTAGGGCCAGTACTAAAGTGTGAATTGCAGGGAAGTCATGCTGACGTACATAAAGATGTCATCCCTTTCTTGCTGATCTCTCAGCTCTCTTGGCGGATATTTCAGCCCGATTTTTCAGTGAATTTTCCAAGTTAATTTCTTACAGCGAGGAAATAAGAACTGCTGCAAAACAGGTTATCTGCCACGTGTTCCAGTATGCTTCGCAACTTTTGGCACAGATCAGATGTCCCATGGCGTTCTTTTGCCATTCGAAGGTCCTGCATCATTGATGACTTGCAGGAGTGGTGCGCCGTAATTCGATGCTGCATTGGGAGATGTTCCTGAGGCTGCCACTTCACGAGCTATTTGCAGGAAACAAAATGTTAGATTTCAAAGAATGAACTTTCGAGTAAGTATTATTAACAATATAGCAGCTTTCGCGTTATTGAGTCAACATGAATCTGTATGCATCCAAAGCGGAATTTTCTTGCTGAAGATGTATGTGGTGGGCTCGCAGAATTCCTGTCAAGAGGCTGCACTTTTTTCGTTGTATGGGGGCGTAGGCACAAAACAGAAATGTGATTCTCTTTTGCCAACTTCAGAAAAACTTAGATTTATTGAATGGCTATGTAGCAGTCCAGCTTCATGCCAACAGATGATTGCTGAGTGGGCTTGGTAAAGTCCAAGAATTAATTAAACCGAATGTGAATATATATCTTTCGATCTTTCCAAATGAATGGAAAGCATGTTAGCGGAAGGAGCTCCCCTAAACAACTGGGAGTTCACGTAATTTATTGAAATTGTCATGGGAAGTAGAATAACCCAATCTGTGATCATACAAGTGATCATAAAGACGAGTATCTCTCTCAACTGAAGTGATGGATACCACTTGCCTCATCAGTTTGCATACCAGAATCTTAGCTGAACTACGGTGAGGCCAATCATTTAACTAACGAAGTCTATTCACAACGTATCCTCTTATTCCATCTCCTACTGCAGTACAGTGAAAGTTGTCACATGTTCTTTTGTGAACTGAAAAGTCCTATGCTGCGTAGCAGGTATAGATTTCCGGAAAGATAATTTCACTCAAAAACAATGTTCGTCAACCTTTCCTAGCATGCATCTTTAGAAAAGAATATGCTAACTACTGGGTGATCAAAAAGTCAGAATAAATTTGAAAACTTAATAAACCACGGAATAATGTAGATAGAGAGGTAAAAATTGACACACGTGCTTGGAATGACATGGGGTTTTATTAGGGCCAAAAAGAAAACAAAGTTCACAAAATGTCCGACAGGTGGCGCTGGACAGCAAAACGTCAGTGACTGCTACCGTGACGGGTGAGAGGTACGCCGATATGTTACAGAATCACATCATCCACAGCCTGGCTGATAAACACCTGCTGGAACGTAGATGTTTATGCAGGATGGCGCTCGACCCCATATTGCTAGACGCGTGAAAGATCTCTTGCGCGCGTCGTTTGGTGATGATCGTGAGCTCAACCGCCACTTTCGTCATGCTTAGCTTCCCAGGTCCCCAGACCTCAGTCCGTGCGATTATTGGCTTTGGGGTTACCTGAAGTCGCAAGTGTATCGTGATCGACCGACATGCTGAAAGACAACATCCGACGCCTATGCCTCACCATAACTCCGGACATGCTTTACAGTGCTGTTCACAACATTATTCCTCGACTACAGCTATTGTTGAGGAATGATGATGGACATATTGAGCATTTCCTGTAAAGAACATCATCTTTGCTTTGTCTTACTTTGTTATGCTGATTATTGCTATTCTGATCAGGTGAAGCGCCATCTGTCGGACATTTTTGAACCTTTGTATTTTTCGGTTCTAATAAAACCCCATGTCATTCCAACGTTGTGTGTCAATTTGTGCCGCTCTATCTACATTATTCCGTGATTTATTCAGTTCTCAAATTTATACTGACTTTTTGATCACCGTGTATTTCGAATCGTTAACTGGTACGCCATCTGGCTTACGTCTTTTATTGTTAGTTCAAAAACTGTTTTTACGTCATAAGCAAGTAGGCTACTAAGTTTTCTACTAATTTGTACCTTAAGACGAGTTTTCTTCGACGATTCTGTCATAGTCACTTTAACTGGCAAATTAGGTGCGACTAGTTGCATGACGCATATTACATAATTTTGAAACTTCTAAGTACCCCATTTTTTTCTCCTCACATCAATGACTGCTCGACTCATGTTCTCAATGTACCACAGCTTCTTGTTGCAGCCATGATGTATCGGTAAATAAAGAAATGAAAAAATATAAATAAATCAGATGAGGGACAACGTTTTTAAAATTTAATGTAATTAATCAGATATTAAACCGGCAAGTGTGTAATTTTAACCACAAGAAATCGTTTTACTAATATTTATAGTGTAACAGAACTGATAAAAACAAGTAATAGTTACCTTATAATCCTTCAAAATCCTCAAAACACTGATTTCAGTTGCCTCGCTTGCACTGTACATCCTCCAGTCGCAATTCTTCCTTTCAAAACTTAGCAACGCAGCCGTATCATGTTGTATAAAATTCTTCCCGGTTGCAGCAATATGTAGAACATATAACAATCTGTGTCATAATCGTACCCCAGTGTCACATTGATACTCCTTCCCCTATATTTGATTTCCATTTACTTAATAAGCGAGTAAAAGCAATTATTACTTGATAAAAGCTCACTCCCTAGTTGATCGAGAAACGTAACTAATGTGTAAAGCCCCTAGGGGATATTTTGGGAGTGTAATGTTAGCGCGGAAAAAATTATCCTGTTAAATGGAAGTGTACGTTGGTATAGACACAAATAAAGTTTGGCACACATATCAACTAGTTTGCTCAGTTTTATTTTGGCGAACATTATAAATAAATCTAGTATGTATTATACTTTTGGCATCCAAACAATAACTCCACTTCCGACGTGACGTTATTGCCATCAATAGGGAAACGCTCAATGTTCTGTCTAGGCGATGTACTCTATTTTGTGCCTACGAAAAATGACAACTGAATTGCTTTCGTTCCTTCAGGTTTCTGAAGTGTTTGCCTTGATGTAAGAACCTCCATCGCTCGGAATCAATATCTGGATTATTCTTGCGACCACTTACCGTATTCTTGGTCTTACACATTTTAAATTTAGTTTGCTTCTGTTATTTTACCCAGCATTCATCCGCAGGACACAGGGTTTGCAATTCTGTACATCAAAATGTCTGTCGGTGTAAGCCCTGCTATAAGCATAGTTCTCTTTCAGTTTAGATCAACCGTTGCGGAGAGTGTTATTTATGTTTCCGATCACCTGAACATTTCTTGACAAGGAGTGCGGTTGCTGCCTCTGACCTCCGCTATTGAATACCTAATTTCCACATAACGATCAGGTGCGCAGGCGTAATAGCTATGCTGCAGTGTGCCAGTTAATCCAGCCCGAACCGATTATTACCCGCGAAACTTTGTACGGCCGCAGTAGATAATTTAACGTTTTTGCCCCACATTTGTGACTTCTTGTTGTGAACCAGTGAAGTTCGTGGTACTTTGCGGACTAGACAGTGACAGCTACTGTTAATATTTTATAAATGGAACACATTTCTTTTAAAATTTCATCATATCTACATCTACATCCACATATATACTTCGCTAGCTACCAAGCGGTGTGTGGCGGAGGGCACAATTGGCGCCAAAGTCATATTTCTCCCCCTCTGTTCCACTTGCAGATGGCGCGAGGGAGAAACGACTGTCGGACTGTCAGAACGCCTGAGTACGAGCTCTAATTTCCCTTATCTTTGAATGGTGATCATTGTGCGATTTGAAAGTTGGAGGTAATAATATATGCTCTAAATTCTCGGTTAAGATCGGATTACGAAATTTAGTGAGCAGCCCCTTCCATTTAGCGCGCCGTCTATCTGCAAGTGTGTCCCACTTCAAACTTTCTTTGAGATTTGTAACGCTCTAGCGATGGCTAAATGTACCAGTCTCGAATCTTGCCGTTCTTCTTTGGACCGTCTCAATCTCTTGAATCAGACCCAACAGGTGAGGGTCCCATACAGATGAACAATACTCTAAGACTGGACGAACTAACATATTGTAAGCTGTTTCCTTTGTTGAAGGACTGCATCGCTTCAGGATTCTACCAATAAACCGCAATCTAGACTTTGCCTTACCCGTTACTTGTGTAATCTGATCATTCCATTTGAGATCATTTCGAATAGTCACACCCAGACCCTTGACGGATGTTACCGCTTCCAAAGACTGGGCATATATTTTGTACTCGTATATTAATGGGGATTTTCGCCTTGTTATACGCAGGAGATTACACTTACTAATACTGAGAGATATAGACCTGCCAAATACTGAAGGTACTCAGAAATACACAGTGCCTAAAATCGATTTTCATTTCAACTGGTACATGTTTGAGAACCAAATTTTAATTTTCTACAGAGGATGCAGACTCCATTTCCCACATAGAAAACATGGGACATTGTGATCAACATTTTAACGTCCTCACCAGTTATTATTTATTGCATCGATTTAGATCAACATTAAGTTGAAACGTCCCAGGCTGATTTGCTATCAGCAGTTAGCAGATCGATTTAGAACGGCTAGGCGGACTAAGCCAAAAACAGTCCGGCGCCTTACGTTAGAATCAGTCGTCTGCAACAATAAGTGGGGTAATAACAAGGATGCGTGACTGATTGGTACCAGGCCTAACTGCTAGTTCTGTGGACTTGAAGCACCTCTGCACGACCTCTACATGTTAAAACGTATCTGCCATTACTGTGTCTGCAGTCGTTCTTATGCTACGCTCTAACTGGTCTGAAATAGTTACTCTTTACATTGTCGCAACAAAACTCAGGAAAAGGGTCGTAAACTAACCAATAAATAACAAGCTAACCTGTTAAGAGCACTACGTTCTTGAGGCCCTATATCTTCTGATTAATTTGGAAAACAATATTCTGGCGAGTGAAACGCGACCTCTACAGTGGTGGGTGGATTGACTGCTGGTGTATCGGGATAGAGCTCCCGTTTCCACCACCATATAGACTTGGTTGCAGTCGTAGTGGTGGTGAACTGGAGCTTAACTGCAAACCTTCAGTGAAATATCCCTGCGTAAGTCATTCCTTTATTAATGAAAATTGCAGAGACAGAATAATAGCTGAAGAACAGGTCGCTGACCTCAGTAGTGTCATCAGCAGTGGTCACTGGAGCGTGAAGACTTCAGCTGTAATCTGCAGGAAGGTGCCATGTGCGGGGGCCGCGTGCACTGGTGCAATGCAGCCGCAAAGAGCACGCAAGGCGGTACGTTGTCGGCAATGGACGGCACAGGACACTGTGGCTGTTTGGCCGCTCCCGTAGCGGCAGTATACAGCACTCACTGGGTCACGAAATGCTAACCCAAAACTTGCGGCATGAATGAAGACGATGACGTGTACCTGTCCTGGAAGTTGAACAGGAAGAATGAGGACCGCACACACAAACAGAAAGAGACAGAGCAGCTGGACAGCTAGGGTATCCCGGGTCGAAAACACGCATCATCAGGGTGGTGGCCGCCAGCAGAAGGTAGTCACCCAGGGGTGAGTCAATGGTGCTCTGGCACCAGGTTGACTGCATGCAAACCTCCGTTCAAACAGAGGCCTGCAGTTATGGGCAGCCTAGTATATCGACGCCAGATGGGTTCTCCATCTTCAAATGCAAGCGGTCCTTTCTTGTGGTTATCAGCTACCAATTAGGGTGTCGCTCGACGTACTGTGCACCCCTGAATGCTATTGAACACAATCTGCGAATCTTGGTCTGGCTTGAACGGTGTATATGTTGGTCGACTGGCTAGTGTTTCTCCACTGGAAACACTCCCGCTCTGGAAATCATAGCTTCATAAATAACACTAACTACAGTCACTTCCTATGTAACTGCTCTAATTTTGATTTTGCCAACCTATGATGAACGATCAAAAAGCTTATTGCTCAACTGCGAGGGAAGATCCACCTTCTACAGATCCATCTTCAGCTGACACCCATAACGTTCTGCCTTGAACAATGGATTCCGACCCATTGTTACCCTTTTTTTTAGCCACTTATGATGTCAGACATTTTACCTTCCCAAATATATGCAAATATATGCAACTTTGATATAATAACCGTACACATTGACTCCTACAGTACGAGCTCTCTAGTAACTCCACTTGAGATCATTTTATGAGCGTAGTATCTCTTCAGCTGTAAAATGATGGACCTTAACACGACTAAACCCTTTATGAATTCTTGCTGGCCAATCTTAATTAGATTTGGCATGATTCTCACAAATCACGCTGTACTAACTTAGGAAATGTTCATGTAATGAGTACAGATGAATCCTCCACAAGGTTCTTACAGAACCTGATTCATCCTTCTCAACAGTCAATGAATAACATGTGAAGAAATAGATAGCTCTATTACAGAACTACTTTCGATCTCGGTTTCCTTTGTTCAATGCAGTATTTCAACATTTCAGAGAATGGATTTCCAGGAGGATCACTAAGCAAAATTACAATTATTCTTGACATATATTGTAAAATTTAGCTGAAAAACAGCCTCTTCTGTGAAACAGACATCTTCTTGGTGTTAAATTCGCAGTTAATCACCTTCCTTTGCTGTTACATAATTTTCGATAATATCGGCGTACTGGATTTCTAGCTTTATTATGCAGTTCTTTGTTCAGTGCGGTATTTGAACATTTCAAACAATGGATTCCCACAAAAGGTCACTAAGCAAAACTGTAACTGTTCTTGCCTTGGATTCATTAAATGTAGTCAAAACACTCTCTCTTCGGTGAAAGTTAATACTGCTTGGTGTTAAATACGGTGTTAATCTCCTTCCGTTGCTGTCAACATAATTTTCGATATATCGGTGTACTAAAATTCCAGGGTTTAGTATTCTGTTTTATTTTCCTTCTATAAATTCGCTGTATCTTATAATGTAGTCTACTATACTTTCTCATTCACACAAATGTTAAGTCACAGTCAGTACACTGATTAACATACAAATCACTATTTCTACCAGTAGTCTTCCACCCTTAATCAGTTCTGGAGTCACCATTAGAACACTTGGGAATTGCTTATTGTCAAAGCGTGGCAACGCTACGCCAGCTACAGGGAATATACCGGAAATGTTCTGTAAGGCGTACTACTGTTTCTATGGTCCATTTGAGCACATAATTTGATAATGGTTGCGGTGATTCTTTCAGGAACTATAAAAACAAATATTCTGAGCTGGTGTCTAATAATGGAGCAAACGTCCTGTTTCTTACAGTGCAACGATGTGTCAATATATCCTATGCCAAGGGAAGATGACTGACTACACTTCTCCAGCGTAGCAAGCTGCTTCAGCAAGTTCATCTTCGTGCTGCATACGAACCTTAGGCACACCGCACACGTATGAGAGCACATGAGACTTCATAACATACTTTTTGCCGGCCTTGTACTGGCAAGAAACATGAAACGGCAGCTATAATCATTGCTTTTGAGCCCAAAGACATCAAGCATAGTGTCTCCCATGTAGTACAATGGCAGATAAATGAAGGAGACTCCTTTTATTACTGAGAAACTATTTGTAGTGGCGTATTAATGCATTACTGTTTTGCGACTCTGTATTGTGTCCTTGCGCTGTGACAAATAACGCCAAAATAGAGTTACTCACTAGCAGTGGACGATCAGTTTACAAGAGACGTGTTGTGGAACTTCGTCGGAAAATGTCACTTACGGGGTAACACTCAGAAGAAGTGAGACTGTTGCCACATATTTATGTGTTTGGGGAATAAGTAGAATCAGTGGTATCTTCCTTCAACACTGAACGTATTTTAGTTGACTTATGTATTCATTCATCCGTTCCGTTGTTCTAAATAAATCTCCATTTTATTCTCCCTGAGTCTTGGCTGACGCTTCTACGTTTTTGGCTTCCTGCGGTGCAGCAGAAGACGCCTTAGTAAACTAGTTCTCCATTGGCACTGAGATGATCAATTTTAATGAAACTTGGCAAAACTTTGGGACACAGCTCCAGGTTGAAATCCAATCTTGCAAAAATACGCCATGAGATACAGTATCCAGCCAGTCTCATTTCCTTATTGTGGAATCGGTGCGATGGTTACCCATCAGTACTTTATATTTCTGTCCTTCACCGCAGTACTAAACCCTACTGCGACAATCTGAAACACTTTAAAAGCGCTCGAAAGCGAGTTTCCGACCCTTTCCGAATCATAAGCCCGCTCCCTTACCTCCGGTCATCTCCTACTACCATTCTTGAAAACTGCGCAGGCAGAAGGACAGGCACTAAGAGTCTGTATGTTTGAATTCGAATTCCTCTTATTTGATGGTATTCGTTATTTAGTGAGAATATGTTCGGGTAAGTATTAAGTTGCTTAAGTCTTCTTGCAGAGCGTGATCTTCCCATTACTTCAGTGTGACTCTATGATGTATAACGCCTTTCTTGTAGCGTCCACTAATGAGTTTACTTTAGCCTCCCTATGACGATCTTGTATTGACTACACGAACCCGTGATGATACGCGCTGCTCTACTTTGCTTCCCGCTATTAATTCTACTGGGTAACGATACCCAGAAAGGTAATCAAATGGTTCAAATGGCTCTGAGTACTATGGGACCTAACTGCTGAGGTCATCAGTCCCCTAGAACTTAGAACTACTTAAACCTAACGAACCTAAGGACATCACACACATCCATGCCCGAGGCAGGATTCGAACCTGCGACCGTAGCAGTCGCGCGGTTCCAGACTGAAGCGCCTAGAACCGCTCGGCTACATCGGCCAGCCAAGGTAAGCAGTAGCTTCGACTTAACGAAGGTATTGTAAGCTAATCTCTTCGTGGAAGAGTTCTGTTTTCTTAGGATTCCTCCAGTGATCCTCAGTCGAGATCTGCTTTTCCACAACTACTTCTGTAGGGTCGTTTCGTCTTGAATCGTTGCTGCAACTAACGTGGATTGAAGACGAAGAGGTTGAGTAATCAAACAGCACAATGTCGACTTGCTAAACAACGTAATAGCGAATGGCACAACAGCAGCGGTAGTAGTGGTTGTAGTAGTACAGTTGCAATGAGAGAATTCTCATATACTGATATCTAGGAAGAAAGATTACGAGGGATCGGAAAAGCAAGAAAAATATCAGAAAATGGTTCAAATGGCTCTGAGCACTATGGGACTTAACATCTGTGGTCATCAGTCCCCTAGAACTTAGAACTACTTAAACCTAACTAACCTAAGGACATCAAACACATCCATGCCCGAGGCAGGATTCGAACCTGCGACCGTAGCAGTCGCGCGGTTCCGCGTCTAGAACCGCTAGACCGCCGTGGATGGCAAAATTAGAAGTAGACTAGCGTATGTGCAGAATGCTTCCATGGGAAAACATTTCTACTGGTACATAATACCGGTATGGAGTTGAAGAAGCTCCGGAAATAGAGTAAAACTTTGCATAGAAGTGTAGCATGAACGGCGTTAATGTCATCGAAGAAGGAAAAGAGACATCTGATGCTGTACAAGAATGTTAAAAATTTAATGGGCACGAGGGAAGAGATTAAGAGGTGACGAAAGTAAAATTTGACGGAAGTAGTGTGTAACCACAAGAAATGACAGCTTAGTATGAGATCCTGCAATAGCCAACTACGTGATGGGAGATCTATAGAGGCGGAAAATTTTACGTTGAGAAGAAGACTAAAACATGCACAGAAAATTGCAGTTGAGGTTTGTAGTAGTCAGCAAGAAAGAACGAAAATAATATCCCACGACCGGAGAACATGGAGGACGGGATCACACCAGCCGTAAGACGAGGATTAGTTTATTTCCTTTAAAATCTGTAAGCCCACCAGTAATCCCCTCTGTCCTCTCTCGCGATGCGAAACTACTTTGTTTTCATCAAGATAAAGACTTTTCACAATGTAAATTAAACCCCCACGTACTAGACGAGCTAACGAATTGAGCGCGTATGGAACATGCGGCAATAGTTTCTTGGGCGTCAGCTGTTCTCCAAAACCATGTAAAACAAGTAGAATAATTCAAATTTACTTATGAACTTTGATTTATGTACCACTTAAAATCTACTCTTTAAATAAATGTTAAGAAATCTGACCCACTGCAAGACGATAATTCACTCCGACGATTTACACAAACGATCGTAGACACTGTAGTGCTTGGAATGTGTTTTAATGACACGTATCCTTCAGACCTAGACTGTTTAAAGGTCAGAACTTTCCTGAACTTGACATTTGGAGAATCACGGTTCAGTGGTCACCCGTTCGCGGGAAAATTCTGTGGAGGCATGAGTACTGGACCGGCACGGGCGTGATACCATCTGGACTGTTTCCTACGTACGCCGCTGTTAACAGTGTCTTTGGCATTAGCCTCCATCAGATACTCCATGTATACTTTCGCCTCAGAGATGTGGTAGTCCAGATAAACTCCATGTTGAATTTCTGAAAAACGAATTGCTACCATTACCTAGAAATCACCCTGACTATATTTGAAGATGGTCACTCGAGAAAGACGGTAAGCAAAGATTTTGATTACACTGTCTTTCCATCGTGGTCTAATTCTCCAGGCACCCTGTAGCTGTATTGTGAGACCATGAAAAGTCTTGGATTGAAACTATATTTTTTCAGTAATTAGCTTATTCAAGTGAAAACAGTATAAAGTTTCAGTCATTAAATTATAGAATAATTTCTAGAGAAGTTTTTGAGTTCTCCTAAGACTCTAGGATATGCTGCATAAACTGGACAATGCTAACATTTAATAAATTGTTTAAATAACACGGTAATGTGAACCAGTAGCTGCACTACAAAATTTTATTTTTCATGTTGAACATGTTTGGTACTAAAGTCCATTTTCAACAGTCGTTGTGATAACATAGCCATTAGCATTTAAAATGACTTCATCTCTCATGTACTATCACGATTATATTGTACGAAACTGTTACCACAACTAACCACTAGAGAACAGTGTTCTGTATGGCAATAACTCCTAATGTAAGGAAATACCACCAAACTACAAATACCAAGAAACACCTTGTTGGAGATGAGACAGTTCCTAATGCTTGTAAACTCAAAGTTATTACAATAAGCAATTTTCAAAAGTGTTATCACTCTCAGAAGCATCTGCGAGAAATAATGCCTGTAACACTACCTAAAACTTATTTCACTTCCGAATAACAGGTTTTTCGAGAATGTCTCCAAAAGAAATTATATTGTAATTCAAAGTAGTTTTGCTCTCTTAAGGGTTTTCAAACAGCTATTAACTGTCATTCACTTGGTATGTGGTTTTTGTATAAGCTGGTTAAGGCCAGGTTCTCATACAAATGAGCAAAACATTGGCAAAGTTTGGAATTTTGTATTTGAGATAATGGAAACATGGAAAGGATTTTTTGGAAATTATGATTGATCATACTTTGAACGTCATTCTGATTTTCAATAAAAAAATCGGGGCCCGTAATTATAGTTTGATCAAGGACCTACGAGTTTGAATTACGCATACTGAATGCAGTGTAGTCCCTCAGGAGTTCTCTATAATCAAACATGAATAAAATCAGTCCATACTACATTAAAGTTATGGGAGCTTATGCCCAACGACAACGAAATAATTTTAAATTAAACGTTATGGTGCTAACTCGAACTTTGAGCTTGACGTTTGGTGTTTCTTTTACTCTTCAGGGCTTTGCAAAAAATTGTTAGTATTAACAAATTTCATATGTTATAGGTATAAACTCCCAAGAAAAGTGTTTACTTTTCGGGGATCGAAGGTAGAACTTAATAGGTTGGACAGTTTTTATTTTATGCTGCACGAAGTTTTGAAAAATCATTTCAAGAGAGAAACATGTTTAAAGTTTAAGGAAAACTTTTATATGCATTATTAGTTGAATTTGCTTTAAAAATACATATTATTATACACTTTTGATGTCGATGAACACAAACCTGAATTTAGATTTGAAAAATTCAAAATTTCTGATCCAATATACTGGGCCAAAAGTTATGTTTTGAATAGTTTTGACCAAAATGTAACCAAAAAAGGTGTTTTCGTTACTTACGTTTAGTCTGCAATTCCAGAACGGATTATCATCCCTTCCTTTAACTCGAATTGTTCCTGGAGAGCAATTCCCTCGTTCTTGTTGGCGAGGAAACCCGATGACGCTGAGCTGGATGTGCTGCGTTCTGCGGCATACACACGTTGTTCGTTAGCTTTTTCGGCGAATATGTTTGCATGTATACTGCAATATAAATCATGTTGTGAACGTGAGTCACGGTACGACTAGTTTTCTATTTGTACCGGGCGTCTCTGGCTGAGAGCATTCCACAGCGACCATGACACTGCTTCGAACAAAGGGCTATAGAAACTTTTCTAATGCACGGATTAAGAAATCTGCCATCCTGACATTCTTGACGCACATAGCCTTATAAAAATGTAATAAAAATTGCATTTCCACCATTTTGCATGAGAACCTGGCGTTAATGAAGAAACCGGTTAGAAAAACCACGATTAATATCGTCAGGCAGACTGTGATCACCATCAACAACACATCAGTAATATAAGCGGCAGTGAAATGAAAAGCAAACACCCACCATAGTGGGACTATGGAATGGTTCCATTAATATTAATCACCAGACGCTTTAAGATACGTTTTTCCACTGCGAGACGGGACGATCAATTCCGGTTAATCAGAACGCGTTCGGTCGCTGACAGATCTACAGCAGCACCCACTATTGCAATTCCTCGTCCGACGGAAATGGCCGTCCACGCATGTCTTTCGTCAGTTAACCAAATTGTTGAACATCACACGATGGACGATCAGGGATGTACAGAGAATGTTGCACTGTTTCCCAATCAAATTTCTGAAGCGTAGCCTTAGTGCGTTTTGGAGTGTGGGGGCGGGCGCTATCGTGCAAGAGGATGCTTCCGTCTGACAGCATTCCTGGGGGTTTTGAATTTATGGTGCGTCACAGTATCAACGTGGGGTCGTTACAGCTCTGCGCATTGACTGTGGTTACACGCTGGGGGAACTCGATGAGGAGAGGACCGCTGCAGTCGAAGGAGGCGGTCATCATGATCTTACCCGAACTTGTGCGAACAGCTTTGGTTTTCTTTGGCGGAGGAGATGTGGGACGTTTCCACTGTTGGCTTCACCATTTACCCTCGGGCTGTCGGAATGCTTTCGGACGGAATCATCCTGTTGCACGACAACGCCCGCCCTACCCTGCCAATCGGACGAAGACTATGCTCAGCGATTTGGTTGAGAAACTCTGCAACGTCCTCTGTAGAGCCAGGGTCTTTCACCATATGATTTTCACAGTTTTGGTGAACTGAAGAAAGACATGCGAGGGCATCGGTTTCAGTAGGCCGACGAAGTGTAAGAGAAGCTGCAGTTGTGGAAACGTGAGCGCCCGACTTCGTTTCCCGAAACAGGAACTGATCGTATCGTTTCCCAGTACAATAAATTTCTTAACGAGTATGGTGATTGCTTTTGAATGGAAGCATTCTATGTACTCAATGAGGCAGGCACCCGGGTTTCATACCACTGACTTTAAAATTTCTCTGTATTCATGACGGCACTGGGAGGTCCAAAAATCATCAATCGCTCTTGTTACCCAACACAACGTGACGTTTAAGATCTATGTTACTCATAAGAAGGTTGTTTTGCATGTGTTTGAGCTTTAAAGGACATTGGCTAAAACAATGTTAACTAACCAAAGCTTTCGTAACTGCTCCACACTCGAACGCAGGACTGATTTTCATTGCTGACTAGGCATAAAGAATATGATATATCTCACGTTTAGACAGTTCCGATTAGGAAACATGAACATGATATAACATGACAAGCAACTCTTATCCCCGTTAACTAATAACGAAGATATTAAAGATGGTTCGGCTCACAACTAAAAAACTTGAAATGACGTGTCTTAAAGTTAGTGTTGGACGAGGTGCATGTCTTATACTGTGAAAAGCTAAATACACTTGCGCTATACATCGAGTAATCGCGCTCTTACAATCTGTACCACCTGAAAGTCAGATGGATGTATAATCCTTCCCCAAGTACCGACAGTACTCATGTAAGTCCAGCACACTACAACAACGAATACGTGATAAGTCGCCTTGATTAGTTGTAGCTACCTTTCTGCGCAAGAAAATAATAATAATAATAATAACAAGTGGCTCTAGGCACTATGGGACTTAACATCTGAGGTCATCAATCCCCTAGACTTAGAACTATTTAAACCTAAATAATCTAAGGACATCACACACATCCATGCCCGAGGCAGGATTCGAACCTGCGACCGTAGCAGCAGCGCGGTTTCGGACTGATGCGCCTATAACCGCTCGGCCACAGCGGCCGGCAATAATAATAACTCAAATGATCATTCTTGGCATGTAATAAAATACTGAGTTCTGTAATACTGGTTAATTGATAATAATCTGTAGGTGGTACAGCAAATGAGGAATAGTATATGAAAACGATCTGCAAATTTATTACCAACCGAAGAGGTAAAGAAGATACGGAAACGAATATGTTCTTAGTTTATTAATATATGCAGCGGTTTCCGTTTGAACTAAATCACGAAATGGAATAATTCAGTTTCGGTATTTCGCTGCCTAAGATATATAGAGCAGACACTAACGTTTACAGATTAAATGGCAATATTCTCATGCAGAACCGATGGGTGATGAACATTTGCCCAATTCGGTCTACAGTTATAAGCCTAATGTGTTTCAAAGAGTGAGCAGACCAAAGAGAAGATAAAAAGTCAGTTTGAAGTTCGCAGCAGATAAAAGGCCCTAGGCATGAAAATGAAGACGATGATGATAACGCATGTAGCTGGTGAGACGCGTAGCATCGACAGAGCTCAATGATTTCCAGCTATACATGTCGCTTTCTACAAGGTTTCGTCAGACAGAAAGATGGTTTCGATGTGCACTATCATATTCAGTTCATTACCCTTTTAATTCTTTCCCAACTAAGAACTGGTGCGACCTACCAATTTTTAAGTTTTGCGTAAAATTTAAACAATGACATGCGTTATTATTTTTCTCAGGCAAAGTATTAATCCATGTCTAATAGCCACTTGCGTCAAAACCGAGGACAAAGTTTGACCAATAATCGGATATGTCAACAACACACACACAACATCTTCTCTTATGATGAAGTAATCCAGCAAACTTCTCTAGACGTTACTGTTTTTCGAAACTGTTGGATATCGTCATAACTGTGTTAAGACAACTGAAAACCTTTGTGACGCAGTAGTGTTAGAGCAGAATCTTTTTCATGTCGGACGCACTCAGAAAGATTTAAATACGTGTCGGCCTTGGATGAGTGCGTTCTCCGCTTGCTTCGCGGTTGCGGTTGAGATGATCCGCCGGAAATATCACGTTCACTCAGGCTGCAACAATGGCGCCCACCTCACGCCTATGCGGCCACATTCAATGGAAGACACTAGTATATCCGTAATTGTACGGTCCTGCAGACTGTGATGTCAGTGAGGACCTGGAACTAATTCGTAACTTCATAACCTCGGCAGGGAAAACTGAAGAAAAACTGTGATGAATCCCGACATAAACTACGGAAAGAGCAGCAAGACAACTTTATTTGCTCTTGAGAAAAGCGGAGTTCAAATCCTGAACCAGCAATACTGAATAAGGTTTCCTATATTTGAGAAAGGAAGTATAGTAAGGTCAAAAGAAGTTGGCTGAAGTACGCGGCGAATCAGTCAATATATAAATAGGAGCGATGCCATTATTCGACGAAGTTTGCAGGAATGGGTGAACCATGGCCTAACACAGCGTCAAGAAGGAAGCGGTCGACCCAAGGAGACGACAGAACGTGAGCAACTGTCAGAGTCTGTCTTGGGAATCGCAGCTCTTCACAACGTTAATAAAACATCAGATGATCACAGAGCGATCATAGTAAGGGCAGATAAGGGTAAGACTAGTACTGTTATGAAGAAGGACGAACACATAGCGGAAGCACAGGATTTCTTCGAATAAAACTACATTTCTCGCTGTAGATCTGATTCGACTGCAAATTTTTCGACCCTACTGTAGATTCATATAAAATCCACTTCATCCTTTCCCACTTCTTTTCAAACGAGATTTCTCATATCTATGAATCCACAAGCATCCAGGTTAATAGCGGCTGATAAATTATAGGTCTTCTGGCGCGTGCAACCGTCAACGCCCAGAAATGGTGTTGGCTACCAGGCAGAAAATTGGTTAACCAATTACTTTAACGTACTTTATGCACACCGATATAGTTTTTCGTTAAGCCGCTGCGTACATCTAAGTTTCATTCTACACGACCTGAACATTATCACTGACGCCAACATAGCGTGTTCAGACATTAAAAACATGTATACCAATTACCTAAGAACGAAGTCCAGAATATTATTGCTGAAAATTTGGAAACCCATTGCAGTTGTCTACTCGATCAGATTAATGAAATGCTGAAGCTGTTAGGAATTTTTCTTATTTATAACTGCTTCAAGTTTGGTGATTCTTTTTTCATTCAACGACTGGAAACAGCATTGTCTTACCATCGGGCAAACATTTTTCTGTCTGTTTTTGAACACGGTTTTGTGCATCAACACCCAATTAACTGTGTAGAAATCCTTTGTTAGTTTTCTTATGTTGGTCGCGTTCTCTTACCATGTGAAGGTCTTAATGAGTTCCGCGGTTCCCTAGGTGAGCACTTGAATTCGCAACAATCAGTTGTTCAGTTTACACTTCAACGCAATGTTAATGGAACACTACCTTACCTTGCTCTCTTAATCACATTAAGAAACAGTACTTTTGTTTTTGATGTTTTCCGAAGTGCTTCAACCACTAACACCGTGCTCCGTCGTCCTTAAATCATCCCATGAAAGTGAAAATGCTTCATTCTGTTCACTTCTCCATCAAGTCACCCTAACCCTCAGGTTTTTCGACTGTAAGTACCAGGTTAAACAAAGTATTGCACTCGCTAATAGTTACGATATAAATTTTGTTCGCAATTTTAATAAAGAATTTTTGAGAAATAAATTTCTTCCAAAAACCAATCCACGTTTTCTTCCACTTTATCACCGATTGGGCAGGACAATGACTACAAGAATTGCCATCGCTTTCCTTACTACGGTCTCTTCTCAGAACGGATCGGTTAATACTGAAAAACGAATAACATAAATCCTGCGTTTTTTATCCAGAAGTATGTAGGTGGCAAATAGAGACACATGGAACAAAATGCAGATGAAGCAGTTTTAAAGCTAAGTACTTACAAAGTTGTTCAGTTATTAAATTTAGTAGTTTCCCACAGTGTTTCGTGCTGTTTCTGGTGAAATAACGGTTTAATAAACTTTCGGAAACTTTGTCTCACTGTGTTTTTTGAAGTTGTTTATGTGTTGTAGTCATTTATTAAATTTAGTACGATAGGTTTTAGCCAAAGTTTCTTACTGTTTCTAGTGAAATATTTCAGTGAAAACGTTCGTTCACTGTGTTTAATTTCGTTAATTATTGCAGTGGACTACTGAATTTTTGGTTTTAAGAAATTGTGTGACAGTTTTGTGGTATTGGTATTAGTTGTGGTTTAGTAGTATTAATAAAAGTAGTTTCTTTCTTAGTAGACTGCGAAATTTGATAACACTATTGCTAGTTATTTAAATCGTACTACTGTAGTAATTGAACTTAAGTAACGTAGCCGTTTATTTTTTCAGTATTTGTTAATATTTTGCCATGAGTGAGAAGTGTGGGCTTTGTCGTATGTTTGTGAGTAGTGGGTTATGGTGTGAGATTTGGTCAAAGTATTTCATTGGGTGAGGGGAGGGGAACGCGGTGGGGAAGCCAGTGGACATTCTAGCGAGATCCGCTCCAGGAAATGTCGAATTTGTAGCAGAAATAAGTTGATGAAGTAACAGGAGCGTAAGATCTGTGCCCTTCAGGTGCAGTTACTAAACGCAGAGGTGGCATAAATGTGCACTTCGTGCAACTGTTTCAGCGTCATGATCAGTTTCATATCAGTGCTGCTGTTATGTGTGTTAACATGGGGCTTGAGAAGGCACAGATGGCGAAGAACATGGCTCACATTTCACTGGCGCCAGTTGAGTCGGTCAATACATAGCGTTGCGCTAGGCATGGCCTGCACCTCAATAGGTATGGAAAATTGAGGTAGGCAAAGTTTATAGGTAACAGCGAAGTGGTCTGTGGTGAGATCACTCATAGGAAAATTCCTGTTGTAGTTGGTGTTAGAGCTACACCTTTTTTAGACTGAAGTCACCTGATAGAGATGCCTGCTTAAAGGAAGTCTCTCTAACAAAGAAACCACCTTCAAAGGAGATCAGGTATCCTAGTAGTGAAGGAGATAGCGTATTTCAAAAACATACAAGAGGTATTACATATAAAGGTAATAAACTGGTTATAGATGTTGACTCTGACGTTATTGGTGCATCAGAGCACCACTTACATAATGTGACAATTCAGAGGCTTCCTTTACCAGGATACAGATTAGCTCGCTGTTATTCAAGGAGTTCTTGCGGAGTAGGGGAATGGCCATGTATGCAAAAAACAGTATTCAATTTGAGTCCGAAGACGTATTGAAGCACTGCACTGAACATGTATCTGAATGTTGAGCAGCGACAGTTGAATTGAGTAACACTAAACTTCCAATCGTTGTTATTTATAGGTCCCTAACACTGACTTCAGGACATTTCTACTCAAGGTAGAGAAGGTTCTTGGTTCATTTTATAGGAAGTACCCAAAATTTGTTGTATGGGGTGATTTCAATATTTATTTTGTATATGATTGCCCAAGAAAAAGAATGTTGGAATATATTCTAAATACGTATTATCTGATGCAGAATATAGTTTTTCCAACTAGGGTGCAGGGGAACAGTACCGCAATCATAGAAAATATTTTTATTGACTCTTCATTACTAGATGGGCATTCTGTTAGTAAAAAAGTGACTAGCCTTTCAGGCCATGATGCACAAATTTTTCTCCTAAAGTTTTTTTGTACTCAAACAAATGTTATACATAATTACAAACTATGTAGAAAGGCTAATCCAACGGCAATAGACAGTTTTTTAAACCTCGTTAAGGAACATGTGTGACATGATATTTATATTGCTGATAACATAGATGACAAATATAATGCTTTCCATAACACCTTTCTCATGCTTTTTGAACGTTTCTTTCCATTAGAACGTTCTAAACAAAGTAGTAGCAGTAAAAGGCAGCCGAGGCGGCTCACTAGTGTGATAAGGACGTCATGTAGAACGAAGTGTAAATATATCAAAATATTAGATGTAGTCACAATCGAGCAAAGGTAGCCCATTGTAAACAGTACTTTAGTGTGCTTAAAAATATCATTAGGAAGGCAAAGAGTATGTGGTACGTAAATAGGATAGCTAATTCACATGATAGAACTGAAACCATATGATCAGTTGTGAAGCAAGTGTCTGGTCAGCAGCACAAAGTCGACGATATGAAGTCAGTACATAGTAAAAATGTTTCTGTTGCTGATGAATCAGATATATCCAAGCACATTGAAAACACCACCCTTGTTCCAACGGAATTAAGCCACCGAGTTTTATTAGCCATTTTCAACTATTTGAATTTTTAAATAAGGGATTTCTGTATCTAAGTAGGTAGTTAGCTTATTACAGTTCATGTTAATATCCAAATTTACTCTCACTGCCGAGCAACATATAGGTATAAACCATTTAATGTGCACACTGTTTGAACGTTAGAGAAACAAGTGACAATTTTTGAAAAAAATTTTCACAGTATTAAGATTATTATATTTGTGTCACCCACGTTTCCGCGTCTAATAGTTTGCATAGCGACCACAATTGCCTTAACAGAGCACTAGCAGCGCGCATCTCTTACGCTCCGTGTTGCCCATGTTAATTCGATTATAACCGTCTCAGTACACGGACGGCAGCCATAGCACACGTTCTGGTAATACACGGTAGAAACATCGTAGCCTGTATTGTCAGCCGCTACGATTACTATTAAGTTGGTGAGAAACACACTTAAGCGTGTGGCCTCAGGTACGTTTGACCTTCAGCACAGTCTTTTTCTTTTCGTTCATTGGTGGCTCGAAAAACACGTTAAAAATAATTTTTCAGTATATTTCTATACATTTATTTGATTAGTTTTCAGCATTAACTTTTTTATTCTTCAATTACTCCAGGATCAAATATTCTTCAGGATAACATTTACGAGGGGCATCGTCCGGTGCTGCACATAGGCCAACAGGAACATACTTCAACCGGTAAAGCGAGACAATTCGTGATTTTAACACAGATTATTCGATTTTTTGGCAGTTGTTCCAAGTTACATGGGGACCGTCACCACCTCTCTTTCATTTTAGATTATGCTTCACGATTTTTTAGTGAAGGTTCAGTCTATGGTTCCATTACTTTGCTTTTATAGATTGGACATTCATCATTTGTTGATCGTTTTACCAACTTAAAGCTGAGAACTTTGTCTGTCCTCGCCAACCATTACCCTGCGACATTCTGCAATAGCTCCCGACAGTACATGACATAGCAATGTAAGTAATCATCTTTTGGCATGAAATTACAAATCTTACGTATCATATACGAATAGGCCACTTCTTGTTGGGGCGTATGTAATCCACATCTAATTTACTAACTACAAGCACAATATTTTCTTCCTGTTTTAAGTCTATTCACTCAGTATTTTAATATATGTCAGGTAACATCATTTCCCCTTTAATAGAGTATTAGTTTATAAAATTTTCTGTACATGTATACAACAGAAAATGCAACTTAAAAGGAGCGAAACTGGTTGTGTGAGTCTCTAATCGAATTCAATAAAAACAGCCAATCCAGACAACTGGACTTTTTATTCACCTTTATATTTTAATAGTTTTAACATCAGTATATACAGGGTGACAATTATTGAACTATATGAAAAAAACGAAAATTTGTTACAAACTACGGCTTGCACACACTTTCTTCAACATGAAAACGTCGCTACAGATATTCGGCTTTAGGTTATGACATTTTCGAAATGCCTGCCATCATTGGCAATGATGTGGCGCAACCGAATATCGGAATTCTTCATGACCCCCTAAAGTGTCGGAATATCGATGCTGTCGATGGCGTCCTGAATAGCTGTTTTCAGCTCAGCGATGGTTTTAGGGTTATTGTCATACACTTTGTCTTTAATATAGTCCCACAAAAATGAGTCGCATGTGTTCAGATCCGGGGAATATTGTGACCCATCGAGACCCATGCCAGTGCCCTCTGGGTACGCCAGAGCCAGAATGTGGTCCCCAAAGTGCTCCTCCAGGACATCAGATACTCTCCTGCTCCGATGGGATCGAGCTCGATCGTGCGGGAACTACATCTCGTCGAAATCGGGGTCACTTTGGATCATGGGGATAAATCACCTTCCAAAACCTTCACGTACCATTCGTTAGTTACCGTGCCATCAAGAAATATCGCACCGATTAATCCGTGACAACATTCCAAACCACACAGTCACCCGTTGAGGGTGTTGAGACTTCTCGATCGCGACGTGCGGATTCTGAGTCCTGCAAATGCGCCAATTCTGCTTATTGACGAACCCACCCAAATTAAAGTGGGCTTCGTCGCTAAATCAAACAGTACTAATTCTTATCAAGCTCCGAGGCCAACCCTGCTGTGTGAACGTCCTAGCGCAAACAGTCCAGAAATTATGGCGATTTTATTTCATTTAGCTCAATAATTGTCACACTGTATAGAAACCTGTTATACTGCATGAATTGGTCAATAAACTATGAATAACAGTCATAAAGGCAATCAGAGGCGCAGAATTATCATTATCTTTGATCTGACATCAAATTGGCCCCTCAGTGACGACAGTGCCCATTAATAGGCGGCTCACATTAAGGAGCTGAGCTCACTGCGCCGTCTGCACCGACTACCAATAATATCTTAAGCTAACAAGCCCGTTTTCGGTGGTGTGGGGCACATTGGCCTGTTATCCCACTGACTGTAGTAAAATTCTTCTCAGTGATACGTCCCGCTTTGAAATGGGACCCTATAACCAGCGAAGACTAGTCTGGAGACGCCCCGGGCAGCGGTAGGTTACCTTCTTGACTGCTGCCTGCCATACGGTCTGACAACAAGAAGTGATGATTTGGGGTGTCATTCCATTTCATAGCCCAACGTCTTTGATTTACATCCACGGTATCCTTACAGCACGGCTGTACGTCGACGATGCTCGACGCCCCGTTTAACGTCCTTCATGGCAAGCCATCTTAGGCTTACGTTTCAGCAAGACAATGCCCCCCCCCCCCCCCCCACACACACACACAGCGATAGTTACTATTGCTCGTCTTTTTGCTTGCCAAACCCAACTTTGCCACCAAGGTCGTCGGATCTCTTTCCAACTGATAACCTTTTGTGCATTATGGGCAGGACCCTCCAACCAATTTGGAACTTAGACAACTTAGCGCGTCAATTGGACGAAATTTGGCACGATACCACTCAGGAGGACATCCGACAACTCTGTCAATCAATTGCAAGCCGAATAACCGCTAATATAAGTGTCAGAGGTAGACCAAGGCATTACTGACTTCTAAAGTTTGTCAAGCTCTTACTCTTAAATCCATTTTTTTCTTAAATTGTAGTCATTCGTTTGTCTGTACATGTACATTATATCTACCGATTTCCGTCCCATTCGGATAATTCCTTCGTGGAGCGTCGTTTTTTTTCTGTAGTGCATATGATAGTGGCAAAAGTAGAGAGGACATGAATGGAGATCGGCAATAGTAAGAAATCAATTTCTGGGAAAGAGGCATTGAATAGAAGCACATTCAAATTTGTGTGTAATGGAGCCCTTTTCGAAGGTATTTATCCTGCATGGACTTGGAACGTGTATGTAAAGCAGTTCAGACAAGAAGAGAGAGTATTATTTCAAGTGTGGTGTTGCTGGGGAATGCTGAAGAAAGATTGAGTGAAGGGATCGTCAGTCTCGTAATGGAAGGAAGTTTGGGGGTTAAAATTATAGAGAAATACCTATGCGTGAATACAGTTAGTAGGTTCAACTGGATGTACATTGCAGTGGTCATTCAGAGATCAAGAGGCTTGCATGGTGTGGAATACCGTAGAGATACGTGTTAAACCAGTCTTTCGACTGATCTCCACTATATACAAAACATTGCAAAAGGCGAAAAAAGCGATAGATTAAATCCTGGAACCTACTGAAGGTTGGATTAGTTCATTCCAAAATCAGTTCTTTATTGACTTCCAGCGAAGTGTCAAGAAGCTGCTAAGCACTTTCACTGTGTCAGTGGCTATTATTACTATTACTGACACTACTACTACTACTACTACTACTACACACACACACACACACACACATACACACATACACATACACACACACACACACACACACACACACACGCACACACACACAAACACTCGCACCCAGACACACACACAAATACTGAATTATCAAAGTTGCAGATATGATAAAATTAATCACAGTTATGGAAGATGTTAGACTGAGATTCACTAGATAAATCCTTCAGGAAATGCAATCCAGGCAGAAAGGAGGTAGCTTGCAGAACCCTCGTCCTACGAGAACTTGAATATTGCTGGCTTTCTGGGAGCCATAGCAGATAGAATTCACGGAAGGTGTAGTGAAGATACACAGAAGGGCAGTACGTGTCGTTACGGGTTCATTTATTAAGCTCGAAAGGGTCTCGGAGATGCTCAGCAAATTGCTATGGCAGATGCTACAAGGGAGTCGTTCTGCATTACGATGTGGTTTACTGTTAAAGTTCCGGGAATGTACGTTCCTATAATAACCGTCAATATATTGCTTCTTTCTACGTACATCTTGCGAAAAGACCATGAACGTAAAATGAGAGAGATTCGAATTCACACGGAGCCTTACCAGCAATCGATATTCCCGCGAAACATTCGCCTCTGGAACAGGAAAAGGGGAACGTGAACATTACACAAAGTACCCTCTGCCTCATAATATGAGGTGGCTAGCGAAGTATAGAGCTAGTTTTACATTTAGATCATTTACAGTTCTTTAATCCTAAACATTTGAGTATTCCCTTGTAACTAACACCGACTCTAACGTTCAGTTTATTCACACGAACCCTTCATAATCCTGCCATTTTCACAAGTCATGCCACAAACTATGAAAGAAAGAAACTTGTTTCTAAAAGCAATTAGTTGTTGTCCCTCTTACCACGAATGTACAATATGCTACAACCACAGAATTCTATAAATACGTCACAGATGAAATTAATAAATCTGGCTACCAACATAAAATTTTAAATTCTTTATCAGCAGAACTGTCTTGATCCCTTCGTTTGCTTAAACTAAGTCTTGTAATAAGTTAAAGGTGATAAGCTAATCCGTTGTTATCTATTTATAAACTAAATAGCTACAGAGGTGAGCAAGCAGCATATCTCTTACAGTCAACGTTTGACACAGGAACTTCCCAATTCCAAATATAGTCTTTCTGACGTACCAATGTTGTCGCTGCGATATGAGGCATAAATGTTCGATATTCAGTATGTCGTTAAAAGCCTCTAAAATATCAGTGAACGTGCTCTGTGTAGTTTTATGCCATATACCAGGGAATGCATTACAACAGGTGCTACGCATCCACGTAAAAGAGTTCCTGTTTGTTTCAGTGAGTCAGCCAGGAGAATTGACTGAGATCGAAATTGGCATTATTGTGGAAATTGAAATATTTGAGATTTCCTAAGGTGTTACGTAGGCTGCAGTCCGTTGTTTGTGATATTTTGATGTAGGAATGTAAGGACAGCATCATACCCACGGGCTTTTATTTCCGCTGCCAAGAGCTGGCAAAGTATAGCGAATATACGTTGGCTCTGAGTGAGTGAGGGAAAGAGTGCAGTGGTTAACACACTGGACTCGCAATCCAGAGAAGTGGAATGTAAATCTACGTAGGGCCATATACACACACGAAAGCAAGCTTTGCATCACCTCGGTTCCGAGAATTCCGGAACCTGTACAGAAAATTGGAACAGAGATCAACATATACATCATTTCCGCCCTTTTCATTGCTCATGAAAACCACACATTGCATGTTGTACCACCATACAGCGAGACCTTCAGAGGTGGTGGTCGAGATTGTTGCAGACACCGGTACCTCTAATACCCAGTAGCACGTCCTCTTGCATTGATGCATGCCTGTATTCGTCGTGGCATACTATCCACCAAGTTCATCAAGGCACTGTTGGTCCAGATTTTCCCACTCCTCAAGGGCCATTCGGCGTGTATCCCTCAGAGTTGTTGGTGGGTCAGGTCGCCCATAAACAGCCCTTTTCAATTTATCTCAGGCATGTTCGATAAGATTCATGTCTGGAAACATGCTGGCCTCTCTAGTCGAGCGATGTCGTTATTCTGAAGGAAGCAATTCACAAGATGTGCACGATGGGGGCGCGAATTGCCGTCCATGAAGACGAATGCCTCGGAAATATGCTGCCGATATGATTGAACTATCGGACGGAGGATGGCATTCACTTATTGTACTATCGTTACGGCGCCTTCCATGACCATCAGCGACGAACATCGGCTCCACATAATGCCACCCCTAAACAGCAGGGAACCTCTACGTTGCTACACTCGCTGGACAGTGAGTCTAAGGCGTTCAGCCTGCCCGGGTTGCCTCCATACACGTCTCCGACGATTGTCTGGTTGAAGGCGTATGCATATCGGTGAAGAGAACGTGATGCAAATCCTGAGAGGTCCATTCGGCATGTTGTTGGGCCCATTTGTACCGCGCTGGATGGTGTCGTGGTTGCAAAGATGGAACTGGCCATGGACTTCGGGAGTAAAGTTGCGCATCGTGCAGCCTATTGCGCACAGTTTGAGTCGTAACACGGCGTTCTGTGGCTGCAACAGAAGCATTATTCAACATGGTGACGTTGCTGTCAAGGTTCCTCCGAGCCATAATACGTAGGTAGCGGTCATCCACTGCAGCAGTAGCCCTTGGGCGGCCTGAGCGAGGCATGTCATCGACAGTTCCTGTCTCTCTGTATCTCCGCCATGTCCGAACAGCACCGCTTTGATTCACTTCAAATGGTTCAAATGGCTCTGAGCACTATGGGACTTAACATCTACGGTCACCAGTCCCCTAGAACTTAGAACTACTTAAACCTAACTAACCTAAGGACATCACACAACACCCAGTCATTTTGATTCACTCCCAGACGCTTGGACACTTCCCTTGTTGAGAAGCCTTCCTGGCACAAAGTAACCATGCGGACGCGATCAAACCGCGGTACTGACCGTCTATGCATTGTTGAACTACAGACAACACGAGCCGTGTACGTCCTTGCTGGTGGAATGACTGGAACTGATCGGCTGTCGGACCCCCTCTGTGTAACAGGTGCTGCTCATGCATGGTTGTCTACATCTTAGGGCGGTATTAGTGACATGTCTGAACAGTCAAAGGGACTGTGTCTGTGATACAATATCCACAGTTAACGTATATCTTTAGGGGTTATGGGGTGATGCAAAACTTTATTTTATGTATGTAGATTTAGATTTATCGTCTGTTTTCTAAATAGTTTGTGGCAAGATGCCTCAATGATTCATTTGCGAAGAACATGATCTTTTTTCGATCTGAACTTGTACTCAGTTTCCCCATGTATGGCCCCGTTGACGTTGATGGGAAATGAAGTAGTAAATTTCTTTCCTTTTGTGAGATATTACACGTAAAGGCCAACATCAGTGATGAATGTATAATACTGTTTTCTTCATGGCGTATCGATATGCACCCGATGTAAGGAAAATTGATGCATTTGATCTCTAAAAACGGAGAAGTGTGGAGAACATATCGTTCTGTTACACAATGGAACAGGCTCATATACATTTAAATGTGTGTTTATTTGTGTAAAATTATTACAATGAATGTGTATGCCTAAATGTTGTATGTGCTTTTCTTATTTTGAAATGGAAATATACGGAAGAAATTTCCAAGCGTCCATGCCTCAAAAATTGAACGTTTCCTTCTAAAGCCTTTTTCAGTATTAACAAGAAAATGTTTCATAAATAATAAATAAAAGAAGTGAAACGCGTATGACCAAAAACAGACTGTCTCACATTTATTTTCAAAGACAGAACATACCTACTTGAATTTTGAAGTAACTAAGGAACAGCGAAATAAATGACGAAAACAGCAATTAGTAACTAAGAGTAAAAAAATTGTCAATATGTGGTAAATGTTTCAAATAGACTAGATGTTTCTCAGCAGCAGTGTTAGTAATTGTGAGAAAGTATTTTTGAGGTGGATGAGAAAAAAACGCTGAGCTGAGAGATGTGAGCACTATTCAGTGAAGATCCTGACTTGGTCATGAATAACTTTCCCAAATTTGAAAGAGAGCTTTTGCCATGGGAATTCATATTTAGGGTAGCTATAACCCTTATCAGCCGTGTTCAGGAGCCAATCATATTCAGGCAAATTTTCTCCCCTACTGAAAAAGAAGTCTTACACTATAGTGCTTAATCAGCTGGAGATATTATTCACATCGTCCCGTGCTTCTGGTTGCAACAACCCGCAGTCTATTATGAAGTTACATGAAAAGCAATATTAATAAAAAATAATAAACGCTAATCAGTTATATAATTATCCTATAGTGACAGCGAGGAACCTTTATCTTTCATTTGGCACAGCCTTTTGCTCTGCTGTGTTGTGTACTATCTAACACAACCCCGCTTTCTTTCTTTATCTTAACTCAAGTGAATTAAGATTGGAGCTGCAAAAGTGTCTTAGCACGCTTTCAAATACTTAATTCTTTAGTGCGTTTGTAATCAGTAACAACAAAAGTAATTTTCATTTATTGGAATTCACTCAGGATACCAGTATGATGTTTCTTTATGGTGTGTGCCTAGGCTTCTAGTGGTATTCTCACGTAAGTCATCAAATTGAAGATGCATTTCACACTAAACTATTTCCATTTCTTATGATTCATTAAAGCCTTGCTGTGTTTATAATAGTATAAGTACACTGTACTCTTGTTATGTCTAACATCTCTAGGTTTCAGATACAAGAACAGAGACTTCAGATGAACCAACAAGATAACGAGAAGCAGAACGTATTGAACATTGGGGGATTAGCTTTAAGCAAATCTCATTCTGGTGAACATTTAGGTAGTACAACATTATGAGGAGATTCTTCTTAGGGGTTCTAATTACGGACTGTAATAGCCAAAGTAACTATAAGTTACCCCACTGTGTGCTGTTACAGTAACACCTCGACAATTTCTTAAGATGAAGGTTCCGTTGCTACATATAATCTTGATATAGACAATATATTCTGCTTATTTGTCTTTAGGTAGCACTACGTGCCCCGTAATTATTTGCCGTGAGAACAAACTGCACAGAATTACAAGTTGTCAGCGACGAAACAGTAAAAATTTAGGTAGTTCTTCAACCACCTGTTAGGCCTCGATAACGTTTATCCAACAAGAGTTACACTTCTCATAAGTCGAAATTCCGGCAGTTCAGTTCTAAACGTTAAAAGTGTAGGCCTAAAATTTTATTGATGTGGCGTGCGGATCGGCAGGAGGAACGAGAGGTTAGCAGCAATCACATTGACGCTTAGCGTAGGAGTGCAGTACGCCAACGGATTATTGCGACATTACAGGACGAATATTCCTGGAAATACCAAAACAGCCAAACATCGTTGAGAGCCGCTTCGCACTGTTACTTTGAGTGTTGAAAGATGTTACTCATGCTGGTGTCTGCAACTTGACAAAAGCACAATGTTGCTTAAGTTATCAGAGGCTCAGGCCCCTGTTATGTGAGCTGGAATTGTCTACTGCAATTCGGTACATGGAGCTGGATCGTATTGTGGGCCTATTTTCCTTCTTCTATACTGTCCAACTAAAACACGTGCAGTATCAGCGTAATTCTGAATCGCTCTCTTACACGCCATTTCGTTCAACTATTATGATATATACAGTATGTGATCAAATGTATCCGGACACCTGGCTGGAAATGACTTACAAGTCCGTTGAGCCCTCCATCGGTAATTCTGGAATTCACTATGGTGTTGGCCGACCCTTAGCCTTGATGAAGCTTCCACTCTCACAGGCATACATTCAATCAGGTGCTGGAAGATTTCTTGGGGAATGGCAGCTCATTCTTCACGGATTGCTACACTGAGGAGAGGTATCGATGTCGGTCAGTGAGGTCTGGCACGAAGTTGGCGTTCCAAAACATCCAAAGGTCTTCTATAGGATTCAGCTCAGGTCTCTGTACAGGCCAGTCCATTACAGGGATGTTACTGTCATGTAACCACTCCAGCAGAGGCCGTGCGTTATGAACAGGTGTTCGATCGTGTTGAAAGACGCAATCGCCATCCCCGAATAGATTTCAACAGTGAGAAGCAAGAAGGTGCTTAAAACATCAGTGTAGGCCTGTGCTGTGATACTGCCACGCAAAACAACAAGGGTTGCAAGCCCTTCCATGACAAACACGACCACACCATAACACCACCGCCTCCGACTTTTACTATTGACGCTACAGCCGCTGGCAGATGTTCACTGGGCATTCGCCATACCCGCACCATGCCATCTGATCGCCACATTTCTATACCGTGATTCGTCACTCCACGAAACGTTTTTCCACTGTTCAGTCGTCCAATGTTTACGCTCCTTACACCAAGCAAGGCGTCGTTTGGCATTTACCGGCATGATGTGTGGCTTATGAGCAGTCACTCGAGGATGAAATCTTAGCTTTCTTACCTCCCGCCTAACTGTCATAGTACATTGCAATGGATCCTGATGCAGTTTGACAGAGACTGCAGACAGTTGAAGAGGGTAATTATGTGTAATAGGCAGACATCAATCCAGACCATCACACAGGAATTCCAGTCAAGAGACAAGGTTGGTCGCTACGCTTTTGTCCTGTACGTATACCGTCACGTTTCGGTTTCACTGTCACATCGGTAACAGTGGACCTAGGGATGTTTAGAAGCGCGGAAATCTCGCGTACAGACGTATGACACAAGTGACATCTTATCACCTGACCACGTTCGAAGTCCGTGAGTTCTGCGGAGCGCCCCATTCTGCGCTCTCACGATGTCTAATGACTACTGAGGTCGCTGATATGGAACACCTGGCAGTAGGTGGGAGCACAATGCACCTAATATGAAAAAGTCTGTTTTCGGGGGTGTCCGGATACTTTGGATCACATAGTGTGTTCCGTATGTTCGTACTTTCATTAAGAGTCTAGAATGAGGCAGCGTGTCAATTGCTTTCTGGTGATCTAGACAGATGGGATCTACGTGTTCCTCTTCATAGTTCACGGTACGTCATGTGAGAAAAGGACAAGCTGAATTTCGCACGAGTGATGTTTTCTAAAACGATGCTGTTTCGTGGACATAAGCTTCTCGGTCTCAAGAAAATTTATTATATTCAAATTGAGAATATGTTCAAGTATTCTGCAGCAAGGCGAAGTTAGAGATGTTAGTCTGTAATTCTGCGAGTCCTCTCTTTTACCCTTCTTACCTACAGGAGTTAGCTGTGTTTATTTCCAGTCGCTTGGGATTTTGCGCAGGGCGACAGATTCGCGATAAAAGCAAGTTAGGTGAGGGCCCAGTGTCACAGAGTACTCTTTGTAAAACTGAACTGGGAGTCCTTCCGGACCTTGTGACTTATAGGCCGTCAAATATTTCAATTGTTTCTTTACGCTAGAGATGCTTATTGCTATGTCGTCCATATGGGAGGCTGTTCGATAGTCAAGTGAGTGCATGTTTGTTTGATTCTCCTGCGTGAACGGTTTATTGAACGCGAAATTTAACATTTCGGCTTTCGTTTCGCGTCTTTAACTGCTACACCAGACTGGTCAACAAGGGGCTGGATGGAAGCCCTAGACTCACTCAGCGATTTTACATGGGGTGAGAATTTCCTAGGGTTCTCTGCTGGATTTTTTCTGAAGTATAACGGTGGTAGTTCTTATATGTTTTCACGGACGCACGAATCTCTGCTGACCTTTGCTTCAAGTCATTTGTGCTTTCTTTTTTGAACCAAGAGTGCAACACCAAGTTTCCTCAGCATTTTCCTAATTTCATTATTAAACCACAATGGGTCTTTTCCATCGTTAATCCACTTACTAGGCACATCACTCTCCAGACCACGATTTACAGTCTGCTTGAACTTTGCCCATAATTCCTCTACGTCCATTGTACTGGAACTAAGTGATGCAAGTTCGCTGGCTAAGCAAGGTGCTAACAACTGCTTACCTGCTCTTTCTAGCAGAAATACCGTCCTAGTCTTCTTGTTTTCATATTAACATCAGTGACCATAATTTCTATAATGACATCATGATCACTAATCCTCGTTTCTATACTGACGTCGTCGATAAGGTGCGGCCCGTTTGTAGCTACAAGGTCTAAATATTTGCATTGCGTGTTGGTTGCCGAACTAACTGAGTTTTCCGAAAAAGTATTATTGGTCTGTTCTCCACCCCGCCCCCCCCCTCCTCCCCCGGCCATGAATCCAAAGACATCCCCATCTATATTTGGTATGTTGTTGCATGGTGCTACTGGCCACAGACATTCCTTGAATGACTCTATAAGTGGCACAGTGGAATCGGGTGGCCGGTAATATCTTCCAGTAATCAACTTGGTTTCACCTACACTTGTTACACGCGACCAGGTAACTTCACTGTCGTACTCATCTTCGACCTCAACAGAGAGAATATTTTTGTCAACTGCAATGACCACTCACCCTCCTTTGACCTCTAATCTTTCTTTCTGGTACATGGTACATAATCTTGCTGTGATACGCCATACGTCTGAAAGTATCTGAACATAAATCCAATACTTTCATAAGGAACTAGGAGAATTTAATATAGTTATTGACTCAAAGTACTTTGGTTATAATTGGATACAAGAAGTAAAAACGTAAAATACAAAACCGACAAAAAGTTTATTTCACTTTCTGAATGAGCAGTCATTACTTTGGAGCACATAAATTGGGTTATTATAAATTATATGTTTGTCAAAATGGCAGTGACAGGTGTAATTCGTTGCAAGAAGCTCGGTTTCAGCAGGGCCATATTGTGAGATTATGGGAGGATGACTTTCCTTCTGAATAATTGTCCAGTCTGAAGAACTCCAGTGACAGCTGTGTACGGATTTAGTTGGTAGACGTCCAAGTGTGACGTGGCGGCTTGAGTCCATGTTAATATGACATAATTAAATCTTTGCCACGTGGACATAATGAAAAGAAAATGAGAAAATTCTAATGTAAATGTCACTCCAAGTACAATGAATGTAGATAAATTTCGGTTTAGTTGGTTTTAGCTTTTATACTTTACATAAATCAGGAATAAAACAAAATTTTTCATTAGAACACAGAGTTAAAGATATATATTATAGATATTCCCCTACAATGAACAAACAGCTTATATCTACAGAGAGAACGTGTCTGAACTGAGGTACTAAAATCTTCGTCACCCAGCCCCCAATAAACTGCTGTTTCTGCTGTATTGCTAGTAAAATGTAGCAAAACCATCATGAGTTTGTATCTGGCTTTGATGACAGCAGACTCGTTAATGATATCTTCATAGCTGAGACCATCATCATTTAAGAGGTAAGCTTCAACGTAAAGAAGGGCTAAGGCATCCAATCGTTTTTCAGGCGAGGTAGAACGTAGGTATAATTTCAATCTTTTAAGAGCCGAAAACGAAGGTTCTGCAGAACAATTTGTATGTGCTGTACATAGAAACATTCTAAGAGCAATGTTCACATTCGGAAACATAGACTGTGGCCTTTTCTTTCCCAGAAATTTGCTCATTTCAACTGGTACGTCATTAATCTCATAAGATTTAAAAAGCACCGCGAAGTGTATGCATTCACTTGGGCACGAAGGCTCTAAATCAGTTTCATATGATGCCTGGAGTTCTGCTATGCGTTTAGAAATAATGTTTGGTTAAATGTTCTTAATTTTACTGAAAACTGTGAAGGAGCCTAACGGTGTTTATAGCTCTCATTCCTCCTCACTATTTCAGCATGTAAGTTGTCGAGTATTGGGAAAAATGTTTCCACTCTACATTTCTCCCTAGCAGTCAGCCGGCCGGTGTGGCCGAGCGGTTCTAGGCGCTTCAGTTGGGAACCGCGTGACCGCTACGGTCGCAGGTTCCAATCCTGCCTCGGGCATGGGTGTGTGTGATGTCCTTAGGTTAGTTAAGTTTAAGTAGTTCTAAGTTCTAGGGGACTGATGACCTCAGATGTTGAGTCCCATAGTGCTCAGAGACATTTGAACCATTTGAACCTAGCAGTCACAAAAACTTCTTCAGTGTCTGCTTCTTCTTCAACATGAAGTTTGTGTTTCATTGGTCTTTCATAGGTGCATTCGTATTCCATATCAGTCATAATTTTCGATGATCTAGTTTCATAATAGTCGATCAAGAGACGAACAGAGCTAATAAACCCTACAAGTGATGCATATAGTACTTGGCATCAATAGCTGCACATTATAATTTCAGATTTACAACACAGAGTCTCTGGATTTGAAGCCTCATTTCGTGCAAATGATATCCCACAGGTATGGTTCGTAACATGTGTGACGGCACTGATATAGCTCTCTCAGTTTTAGTTTCTCTGTTGCGGACCAACGTGTTTTTGATAAATTTGTAACTGTTTTGCTTCCTGGTTTCATGAACAAAAGAAATTGATTCCAGTGTAGTGCAGAACCAGAGAAAAAAATAAAAACATTTTGCACTAAATTGAAATACAAACACGCGTCCTGACAACAGCTTGCAACACTAGTGCCGTTTAATTCAAAGAATGTGCTGCATAAGACATACAATGCGCTTTCGGATTTTGTGCTTCAATGCGCGCCTGCAAACCAGTGCATGCTACTGACGAGTTGCTTCCGTTGTATGACTGGCATTTATAGTCAGTAATATCTATAGAATTTGTAGACAGGACTTTCAGTACGACCTCAGAAAGGTTTTCATGCTTTTGTCCTGGGTTTGGTAAAACCAGAAGGAAACGTTCGACAGGCTCACCATTCTCGTTAACATATCATAATACGGCAGATAACTGATCAATATGTGGAACGTCCATAGCAGACTCTACTATAACAGATAAATATTTGGTCGGTTTGGTATTATTTATAACAATTCTTCTTATTCTTTCAGAAAGCGGCTCTATTATATCATCACAGATTGCTGAAGATAGAAAACATGCCTTTCATTGCCCTCGATTTCCATATCGTACATTTTGCTCTGCGAGAAAAGGACTCAGCTATAAGTTCGAAAGACATCATAAACTTACCGTTGTGCAATGAATGGAATTATTCAGCGTGTTCACGTAGGGGAAATCCACGGCTTCTTAGCTTCTTCAGTACTACAAAAAACTCTTTCCAACACATTGCACCAGAATATTTCTTGTGTCTCAGCATTTGACCCGAAAAGGTTTTCTATTGTTCGAAGTGATTTTTTTCCTTGTAAAAAGTGATAATTCGAAGTTTTACTGCTCAAGCGAATTTTCAAGATGAGATAAAATATTACAAATATTTTTCCAATCTGAAATATCAACAATAGCAATCGCTGTCTTACCTCCACACAATTTACAAGATAAACAAATAATTGCTCCCGTGCTACAAGAGTGTGCTAAGTAACCGCGCAAAGTTGATTCACCATTTGAAAGTTTACAACATAATAAATTTTTGTTCAACAACCAGGTCTTACCGCTTATTGACCTTCGT
Source organism: Schistocerca serialis cubense (assembly GCF_023864345.2). Classification (NCBI taxonomy): domain Eukaryota; kingdom Metazoa; phylum Arthropoda; class Insecta; order Orthoptera; family Acrididae; genus Schistocerca; species Schistocerca serialis. The sequence goes on along the minus strand of NC_064640.1, from coordinate 658,183,079 downwards.
GAATCAGAAAAATCTCCTTTACAATTTTGATTTATGCCTTGGTGTAAAGTAATGTCGATCGTTGATTCAGTAATACACCATTCAGCAGGATCACCACTAACAAGGTTATTTCTTTTCGAAATATCTGATTCGACACTTAGGTTTTTGTGAGACTTGAATTCAGGAATAATCTGTTTTTCTTAATTTTTACGTACTGATTCGTTAGTATTTACTTCTTTCACTACAGCTGTAGTGCCAGACCCATCACCAATATTACTTGAAATCGAAATGACACCTGCAACATTTTTTGTGAAACATTTGTCTAATCTGCCAAGCGTATTTAAAACATTAGCTTTCCGTTCTCGCATTTTCTTCGCTAAATTCCAAAGTATAGCTCCACTTAATTTTTTACGTTTCTTTCGTTTCTTTTAGTCACTCTTATTCATGTTAAAGAGAACTACGAAACAACAACACCAACACGAAAGAAAATAAGCTTGTCCTTAAAAAGTATCCAGTTCAAAATCACCACACGGCACACGAGCACAAAGCTTTTTTACTTTACACGAGGCAGTGATCAACCGATTAGCTCGGATTACTTGACCGAACTGTGCTATGAAATAAAATCGTTAAATGCCAAAAGAAATATAGTGCAAGAAATGCCACCCCCCAAATCTGACGCCCCTAGGTCCGTGCCTAATGGGCCTACATGTTGCTTCGTCAAGAACAAGTACAGGAGTGGGTTTGGGGAATTCTTGTAAATCTAGTCCAGGTGTGGCTGGAAGGCAGTAGTTACGGGACTGATCGGCACATCGCATTGCAGGTGTGGGCGATGGTGACACTTTGCAAGCCGGTTGGAGTGGCCGAGCGGTTCTAGGCGCTACAGTCTGGAATCGCGCGACCGCTACGGTCGCAGGTTCGAATCCTGCCTCGGGCATGGATGTGTGTTATGTCCTTAGGTTAATTAGGTTTAAGTAGTTCTAAGTTCTAGGGGACTGATGACCTTAGAAGTTAAGTCCCATAGTGCTCAGAGCCATTTGGTACTTTGCAAACGATTCTGCGAGACAGGAGACCGGTCGCAGGCAAAAAGGCACAGCCGGACGGTCACTATATTCAAATGTAAAGTAATCAGGGCAGCACAGGGCACCGACGTGCTGTGAAGAACCCATACGTAACAGTTGCAACAGTGCCTAGTGACCTGTGTGAGGGGACGAAGTGGGCTGAGTAAATCAGACGTTTTAATTAGCAAATAGCACTCTACTTTTCCCCTCTAGGGGAACTACGTCAGAGGCGTAGGGAAAAGACGTATAATTAATACGACGCTCAAATCAGGCAGTCGTGTTGCCATTTTGTCTGCATCTAGAACCGGAGAGAATGACAATTGTTTAAGTTGCAAGCCGACCACGACGACCTTTTGGTGGAGGATATCGGCGACCAACTGCCTCGCTGAATCTACGAGGGGCGTTCAGAAAGTAAGCTCCGATCGGTCGCGAAATGGAAACGACTATGAAAATCCGATAAAGCTTTGCACAGATGTGTTGGGTAGTGTCTCTAGTATAACCCCAGTTAGCATCACGTCGCTCTTCTCATTTCTGAGCTCGCAGTGAGTGCGTAAAGATGTCTAGAAAATAGTGTCTGCCGCCAAGTACGAGGGCCTGGTGAGAAATTTCGCCTGAAGCTATGCAGCTAACATTACATAACTGTCGTACTGTTTCTTCTTCAAGACAATTCTCAGCCGCGTTCTGCAGGGGCAATGATGATGCTCCTGCATCGTTTTCAAATGGAAATGTGAGATTACCCACAATACAGTCCGCGATTGTCTCCCCCTGAGTTTCATCTCTGGTCACATGAACCGCTGTCTTTGAAGACAACATTTTGACACAGACAACGAGGTGTAGGCCAGCGTGGAGAATTGACGGAAAGCACTGGCGGCTGCCTTCTATGATGAGGCTATTGAAAAGTTGGTACAACGCTATGACAAAAGGCTAACTCAGAACGGCGACTACGTAGAGAAGTAGCTGAAAGGTGTAGCTAATTGTTACAAGTAAAACATTTCTGATGTTCACTGTGGTTTCAATTTGGCAATCAATCGGATCTTACTTTCTGAACAGGCCTCGTACATCCACCCTCCGCTGCACGGACATGTCATCGCTGTGGCGAGGCGCGTCGCACCTTGGCGCTACACCGGCGCAAGGAGTGGGAGAGTTGCTACACTTCGTTCTCTGGGTGCCCACATGGGCTGGGCCAGGGCGCCATCTCGGGACCTCCCCGGTGCAGAGCTGTCTGCGGACACTAAACGAGCTGCCCTTGGAGGGCAGCCGGTGCTTCTAACGCTCACTAGAACGACGGCGGTCGGCTGCTTCCCTTTGTCGCTCTACAAGGAGTCCACGAGTCGCGCTTGGGGGATCAGTCAGTCGTGTTCTGTGCCACTGGCACAGTTAACGCACGCGGCAGCCACTTACCCGTGGCGCGAGTAGGATTGCTACGTCCGCAAGGCTAGGTAATCAGATGCCGACGTTGCAGATTCCGGCAATCGCACTGGCAGTTACCCACGCCCACTGAGCGGCGCCATCGCCGAGTTCAGCTCAAGGCTGGCTGTGTACCTTCGATAGAATCTCGGTCGTTCTGATATATTACAAACCATGAGCTCAGGAGGTTGTAACAATGTAAATCCGCCTCTGATATTAGCAGAGGTATGTATCGAAGTCTTGGCAGCATCGAAACTTGTAGGATGCATGGGTGTTGGAGAAGTAGTAACTCAGTTGTTCTGTTGAAGATAAACCCCATACCGGGCAATTTTTTTTTTTTTTTTTTGCATACACAACCCCAGCGTGTTCCAAATCTTCATGCATATTTTAAATTTACAGTCCCACATTCTTTCCATTTCCACATCGTCTTTGGCAATGTATTCTGCATAAACACTCCACAAAATCTTGGCGTTTAAGTTTCATGACGAACTGAAGCAGATATGTATTGATAAATGGTCTGTCCATAGTATAGTTTAGGCACTTTTTTATCTACATCTACATGGATACTCTGCAAATCACATTTAAGTGCTTGGCAGAGGATTCATCGAACCACCTTCACAATTCTCTATTATTCCAATCTCTTATAGCGCGCAGAAAGAATGAACACCTACATCTTTCCGTACGAGCTCTGATTTCCCTTATTTTATCGTGGTGATCGTTCCTCCCTATGTAGGTCGGCGTCAACAAAATATTTTCGCATTCGGAGGAGAAATTTGGTGATTGGAATTTCGTGAGAAGATTCCGTCGCAACGAAAAACGCCTCTCTTTTAACGATGTCCAGCCAAAATCCTGTATCATTTCTGTGACACTCTCTCCCATATTTCGCGATAATACAAAACATGCTGCCTTTCTTTGAACTTCCTCGATGTACTCTGACAGTCCTATCTGGTAAAGATCCCACACCGCGCAGTAGTATTCTAAAAGAGGACGGACAAGCGTAGTGTAGGCAGTCTCCTTAGTAGGTCTGTTACATTTTCTTAGTGTCCTGCCAATAAAACGCAGTCTTTGGTTAGCCTTCCCCACAACATTTTCTATGTGTTCCTTCCAATTTAAGTTGTTCGTAATTGTAATACCTAGATATTTAGTTGAATTTACGGCTTTTAGATTAGACTGATTTATCGTATAACCGAAGTTTAACGAGTTCCTTTTAGCACTCATATGGATGACCTCACACTTTTCGTTATTGAGGGTCAACTTCCACTTTTGGCACCATTCAGATATTTTTTCTAAATCGTTTTGCAGTTTGTTTTGATCTTCTGATGACTTTATTAGTCGCTAAACGACAGCGTCATCTGCAAACAACCGAAGTCGGCTGCTCAGATTTTCTCCCAAATCGTTCATACAGATAAGGAACAGCAAAGGGCCTATAACACTACCTTGGGGAACGCCATAAATCACTTCTGCTTCTTTCCGTCAGTTACTACGAACTGTGACCTCTCTGACAGGAAATCACAAATCCAGTCACATAACAGAGACTATATTCCATAAGCACGAAATTTCAATACGAGCCGCTTGTGTGGTACAGTGTCAAAAGCCTTCCGAAAGTCCAGAAAGACGGAATCGATCTGAAATCCCTTGTCAATAGCACTCAACACTTCATGTGAATAAAGAGCTAGTTGTGTTTCACAGGAACGATGTTTTCTAATCCCATGTTGACTGTGTGTCAATAGATAGTTTTCTTCGAGGTAAATCATAATGTTCGAACACAATATATGTTCTAAAATCCTGCTACATATCAACGTTAACGATATGGGCCTGTAATTTAGTGGATTACCGTTACTCATACTAACTTTCTTGAATATTGGTGTCACCTGTACAACTTTGCAGTCTTTGGGTACGGATCTTTCGACGAGTAAACGGTTGTATATGATTGTTAAGTATGGAGCTAATGCATCAGCATACTCCGAAAGGAACCTAATTGGTATACAGTCTGGACCAGAAGACTTGCTTTTATTAAGTGATTTAAGTTGCTTCACTACTCCGAGGATGTTTACTTCTACGTTACTCATGTTGGCGGCTGTTCTCTATTCCAGTTCTGGAATATTTGCTTCGTCTTCATTTGTCAGTGAAGTTCTGGAAGGTACTGACAGGGGTGTGGATCCATGCCGGCTCAAGTGCCATGGCCAGCGGTGGTAACTTTCACAGTTGGGGATCCATGACGAAAACAGCCCGAACAAGGGGCTCCCACAAGTGCTCGATTAGGTTTAAACCTGTAGGGTTTGGTTATCAGGGAAGCGCGGTATATTCTTGCTAGTTCTCTTTGAACCACGCATTTACACTGCGAGCTGTGCGAAACATTGCATTGTCCTGCTGGTAGATGCCGTCTTTCGGAGGAAGAACAAACTGTATTTAGGGGTGGAAACAGGCACTACTTATGGTGATCCATTGTGCCTTTCAGAATCATGAGATCATCAAGCGAATGCCACGAAAACATCCCCCAGACCATAACGCTCCCTCCTTCGACCTGGACCCTTCTGACAGTTGTTGCAGCGCTGTACACGACAAAGGCCATCTGTCTGATAGAGCATAAAACGTGATTCATGTGAAAAGGCCACCTGTCGCCACTCAGTGGAGGTCCAGTTGCGATACTGACGTGCAAATTTCAATCTTCGTCAATGATGAACAGCAGTCAGCATGGGTGCATGGACCAGGCGCCTGCTGTAGATGCGCACATGAAGCAACGTTCGCTGAACGGTTGTTGATGAGATATTGTTCATTAACCCTGTCATCTAAGGCCGATAGTGCACCACGGTTGCCTCAGCAACAGTTTTGGATAGTGGCAATTTGCCACACAAAATTGTCATGTATAGACGATGTAATGACTCTTACATTGTTATGCTTAAGACTGTTGGAATCCAGCAAGGTCACTCTAAGACAGGAAATCAGAGACACAATGCAGAGAGTAGGCAAAAGGGGTAGTGTTTACGTCACTAAAGGTAACTCCGTTCACCACCTAGACGCTGTTGTAAGCCATCACAGTAGAAGATAGTCACAAATAGACGGATTTTAGCAGAGGCAGTAAGCTTGATACTTGCCTCTGAGAACAGCAACATCAGTGGGTTTACACAGGTTAGAGTGGTCCCCACTCAAAGAGGCCTCTGAGCGAGACCAAGTGATGTAATACACTATTGTTAATAAACATAACGGGAAGGGCAGTGACATTTAGCTTTCAGCTGAAAGTTGTTGCAACCATACTAGGAGTGAGAGACATCGCTGCCTACTGAGAATGAGAAAGTGAGGGATCTGAATGGGTGTAGCCAGAGGTGGCCTAAAGGTACAGAGCCACGTGTTAGACTGGCTAAAGGATGTTAAGTGCCGATGGATTGGTGGACCGACTATAGGAAGGGAGAAATAGTGCGCCACCACAATCCTTTGAAAACACATGTTTTTGTATTCTGACAGAGTTCTGAGTCAAATTGTTGGGACGCCAACTCTGTGTCGCTCATCGCCAATCCTCGGTAAGCTCGGAACAGTCTATTTTGCTCACTTGGAATGTTGCTCTCAAGCTTCGTACTTTACAATGCGGCTAATGGTTCCTATTTTGTTAGCTCTCACCCATGGACCCAGACACTGAATTTTCTGGTGCATTCAGTTTCATCCATTGCTTTTTCTAATGTTTGAAATAGCCTTAACTATAGTAGTCGGTCTAACAGCAAATAAATAGAGTTAAACAGACCCCTGGACTCCTTCTGCGAGCATCATATCGAGTCCCAAAATCCACGCCTCCTGTAGGAGTCCTGTGAGAGTGTTTCATGGCTGATTCATGCAACCAACCTGCCTTCACTGGGTGTTTGTCTTTCAGAATTTGATCCTAACCGCTCGGAAATTGCAGACTGACCTGTAACCCCCAGTCTTCCCTCTAGCCTGCGTTAGGACATGGCGTAGGTTAACATTTTACCGTGACAGGTGTGGGGTTTCCTTAATGATTTTTGTGATAGATAGTTCCTTCGTCCATACACAGCCCGATGTCATGACTGGACGGACGGCTTTGAGACTCTTATGAAAATCAGTACTTGCACTTTGATGGGAACAGATGAAGCGAGACGAGTAGAAGAAGAAGCACAAGTCTGGAGATCAACACCGGATCTTGGTAGAAGTGACCAGGGTAGTCCTGTCTACGTGATTTCACGACAACGCGATGGTTGTGGTAACTGCCGGGCGACAACGAGACGAAGCAGTTGTCGCAGTCATAAGAGACTCGCCAGGGCCCCACCCCCATCAGCGGCGAAAGCGCGGGCCACCAGCGGAGGGCGCGCGAGTCTTCGTTGAACTGCAGCAGCAGCGGTGTCCAGTGGGTTAGAGGACAACGGCCCAGCACACCACAGACGAAAACAGTACGGTACCGTGGGCGTCGTGCTGTCACGGCGGCTCAGCTCAGTTCAACTCAGCTCAGCACTTCGCTCCCAGCAGCGGCGCTGACTAGTCTCATGCCTACCCAACTCGTCAGTAAACAAAGTAAGTCACGGCCTCACGCAACAAGGCAGTCGCCAACAGTGGAGAATCAGCAGCAAACATTAATATTATTGATGCCATTAAACTCATTCCCCAGGGCTTCTATGATATCAAATCTACATTAAATGAATTTGTCAATAATGTGGATACAGCTTTTGAATTAGTGCATAAAGCAGACTATTCAGTATTGTTAAAGTTCACATAGTAAACCGCTCGTGTGTGAATTATCTTCCATATGGGAAGAATTAAGAAATTTCATATTGGAAAATTACGCATGTAAGCACACTTGCAAAGGGCGAAAACATCAACATAACTACGTCCCAATAAAGTGCAGTTTTTGCACCTGACTCGCAGCCCTTTTGAGGTAAACTGAGGAGCTACTTGACTGAGCAGTAGTGGCTCCGGTCTAATAAACTGAGATACAGCGGAACATGTAGTAAACCAGGCAATTTAATGCGAGACTGTCGACTTGAGAAAACAATTCGTAAAGCAGAGTCGATTCAAGCGTATCGAGAGTCAGAGGCTCCAAAGCCAGTTGTGCAGAAAACAAAACTCCTCCCGAACAGGCCATGAAGACCCGACGGTACCGACCAGCCACCGGGTCATCCTCAGCCCATAGCCGCAACTGGATGTGTATATGGAGGGACATGTAGTCAGCACACCGAAATCCCGGCGATATGTCAGTTTACAAGACCGTAGCCGCTACTTCTCAATCACGTAGCCCCTTAGTTAGCATCGCAAGGGCCGAGAGTCAGGTGCAAAAGCTGTACTTTATTGGGACATAGAAGTCCTAATTTTATGTGTTTTGATTATCGTAGACCAAGGCATATGGCTAGATAGTGTACTGAGGACACAGGCTATTCTGTGAAAAATAAAAAGAAGGGAAACAAAAGAAAAGTATAAGATTACAATCCCCTTTTGCTGAAATAAGAAAGGTATTTAAAGTCAACTCCGAAAGAAAAAATGAGTTTGTAGGATTACATTACCCACAAAATACAAAAAGTCTGGTAAAATTCCAAATAATCAAGCACCGATTACCTTGTTCTTCGCGAAGTATCTACGAAACCAGGTCCGGTATTGACTTGAATAAAGTATGAGATTAAAGGTACAACAAGTATAAAAATGTGACAACAGTTTTTGACATTGGAACAGATCAGGAATTAAGAGTTAAACGTAAGTTTTATGTGGTAGGAGGGGAATTGGATACTCCCTATTCCGGTTTAACTGGTACTGTCTTTTTTACCAAGCGTGATGTAGTAACTGCATCGTCAGGAGAACCATGAAGATTGGATCTAGGCCCTGGTGTACAGAGGAGGTAGAAGTGCAAGGCGCAGGTACACAGCGGTTGAGCTTAGAATGCCACAAATAGATTTTGAAACTACAGAATGTGCATGCAGCTAAGTTCATTGTTCTCTGAGCTGCTCAGAGGAGCCGGTAAACCAAAGTACGCCGAAGAAATGGCGAAGTAAACAAAGTACAGGTAGACAGATGTGCCATCGATGGGAGGTGGACGCTGCAGACCCTAAGGAAGACCCGGTGGCTAAAATAAAGTTAGGTCCTTGTGAGGGGAGGATCTTGAGAATAAAAGTTGCAGATACTAGCCTAAGAGATGGCATTGTGGATGAGCAGGAAATATAGGAAGCTATGGTGAAAGTACGAATGAGTTCATGTTTAATTAGCGTGTTAAATGCACGAGAGCAGGCGGATGCTATTCAGACGTCTTGTGTTAAGATGGAAGACGTTCCGTCACTTAGTCCAAATCCCAAGAAGGCTGTGCACAAGTTAGATGAGATCTCGAGTGAGAAAAAATCGATAATCAGTTTATTAAAAGAAAACTTGCGTTTAGATCAGTGAAATGGGATAGGAAAACAGTGCATAATAGAAGTGTGTTCTGCGTATAATGATATCTTTCATTTGCCATGGGATGCGTTGACATACGCAGACACAATTCGGCATCAAACAAAACTGATTTACGAAGCAGAGGGAGGAATAATTTGCTCTCGTCCTTACAGAAGGTAAGACACGCAGAAGAAGGCGTTAGAACGCGAGATGAATCAAAGTTTGGAGGACGTTATAATAGTATCTTCAACAGGCACCCGGAATTTTCCGTTGATCATGATTCCCAAAAATATGAATGCATCTGGTAAAAAAAAATGGAGGGTGGTAACTGATTACAGAAAACTAAATTACATCGCTGTCAACACAGTCTTCACACTCCCACGTATAGATGAAGTTTTGTATCGACTGGGCGAGAGAAAACACATTTCAACGTTTGAGTTGGCTAAGTGATATTATCAGCTGTTATTAGATGAAAAATGCAGTGAAATTACAGCTTTTAGTACACCGTACACCCATTACATGTTTGAAAATGCCAATGTGATTCCAAACATTTATGCATTCCAAACATTTATGAATACATTTATTTATTTCGACGATGTAGTAGTTTTTGGTCCATCTCCGGTAGAACACACTGCCAGCTTGGACGAGGCTTCCGAGAGGCTGAGTAAACACATTTTGAAGTGGCAGGTGGGTAGATGTTAAATTTTAAGGAGGGAGGTCAAATATCTGGGACATGCCTTGACGGAAGATGAGTTAAAGCCAGACCCAGTCAAGCTAAAACCAGTGGCGACGTATCACTGTTCAGTAGAATAAAAGCATTAAAAAGTTTTCTCGTGTCAATTGCTTACTTTAGACGCTTCCTAAATGACTAGAGTAAAGTGGAAAAACCACTACTTGACTTGTTGAAAAAAGGTTTTAGTATGAATGGTACGCCAAGCAAGAAGATGTGTTCCAAGCGCTAAAGGAGAAGCTTTTCGTTCGGCCTATATTATAGCACACAGATATTTTTTAAAAAAGGTTATAAGCACGTCTGACTAGAGCCGGCTCTGTTTTTAGCCTAGGGGAGGTAGGTAAAGACCATTCAGTTGCATATGTGTACAGTCTGAACAATGCAGAGCGAAATTATAGCACCATTGAGAGAGAGTTGTTGGTCGTAGTTTGGGAGGTCAAACATTTCAGATCATATGCGTTTGGTCGTAACTTTGCCATTTGTACAGATTATAAACCATTGCAGTGGGTCAAAAATATTAGCGATCTGTTCTCACGTTTAATGAAGTTCAGACTGGTAGTAGAGGAGTATAATTATAAGACTGAATACAAAATTGTCAGAACTAGTGTGTAGTGGATGGATTCTCAATAATAAGCAGCTGATACGGAAACTGGGACAAATGGAAGTAAGAAAGGGCCGGTAGTTATGGAAAACGAACAGCAGGAGATAACTGCTGAAGAAAGGGTGGCAATTTTGTGGGAATTCCATGACTCACTCAAATATAGCCATCAAGGAATCGTCAGAACATACGATCAAACTAGGGTATAAAAAACGTTGCCGGTATGAAAAGGATATTGAGGACTATATCAGAAAATGTGTAACAAATAAAGATAACACAAATAAGACGAAAGTGATTTTGGTTTTAACACCAACACCACAAGGAGTGTTCGATAGCTGTGAAACTGTTATCGTCGGTCCCCTGACAATAACAGACAAAAATAATAAATACATACCAATACTCCAGGGTGCTCTAAAAAGTTCATTGTAACAGGGCCGATACAAAAAAGGGTGCAGATACTGTGGCTCGTATACTAGTGAAAACAGCTGATATGAAACTTCCTGGCAGATTAAAATTGTGTGCCCGACCGAGACTCGAACTCGGGACCTTTGCCTTTCGCGGGCAAGTGCTCTACCAACTGAGCTACCGAAGCACGACTCACGCCCGGTACTCACAGCTTTACTTCTGCCAGTACCTCGTAGAGCACTTGCCCGCGAAAGGCAAAGGTCCCGAGTTCGAGTCTCGGTCGGGCACACAGTTTTAATCTGCCAGGAAGTTTCATATCAGCGCACACACCGCTGCAGAGTGAAAATCTCATTCTGGAGTAATTCTGATATTTGGGATACTATCGGTAACACTCAGCGACCATGGTATCAGTTTTTTGAGTGACATACTAAAGATAGTGTTCAAACCTCATGTTACCATACCCAGTCGACTGGAGCATTGGAAAGAGCACACCGAACTATAGCGGAATAACTCAGACATTATATCAGTAGTACTGAATTCACTTTGGACGAATAGCTTCCATTCGCGGTCTTTATGCACAATATCACAGCCCGCAACGCCTAGAATTATACTCCATATGAGTTGTGTTTCGGTGCAGCATGTAACATACGAGGCACATTGAAAAGAGGTCCTACAAGTGATACTTCTAATTGTATCTACATATGTACTCCGCTAGCCACCAAGCAGTGTGTGTGATGATCATACACTCTTATTAAAATAGAGAATGAGACAGATACACCAATGTGTCATGAATTATTATAAACAGTGTACGAAAAAGTACAAAAGGCACTGTGATAGAGACCGGAATCCGAAAGGTTTTAAAACAGGTGATCACGTTCTATTGTATTATGGCAGCTTTACACTGAGGTGACAAAACTCATGGGATAGCGATATGCACATGTACAGATGGCAGTAGTATCGCGTACACAAGGTATAAAATGGTATTGCATTGGGGGAGCTGTCATTTGTTCTCAGATGATTCATGTGAAAATGTTTCCGACGTGATTATGGCCGCTGGACGGGATTTAACAGACTTTGAACGCGGAACGGTAGTTGGAACTAGACATGCGGGATATTTCATTTCGAAAATCGTTAGGGACTTCAATATTCCGAGATCCACAGTCTCAAGAGTATCAGCACCGACAATACCAAATTCCACATATTACATCTCACAGCGGCCAAAGCAGTGGCTCACGGTCTTCACTTAAGGACCGAGGGTCTGTCTGTCTCTGAGCACTATGGGACGCAACTGCTATGGTCATCAGTCCCCTAGAACTTAGAACTACTTAAACCTAACTAACCTAAGGACATCACACACACCCATGCCCGAGGCAGGATTCGAACCTGCGACCGCAGCAGCAGCGCGGCTCCGGACTGGAGCGCCTAGAACCGCACGGCCACCGCGGCCGGCAGTACCGAGGGCAGCAGTGTTTGTGTGGAGTGGTCAGTGCTAACGGACTTGTAACATTGCTTGAAATAACGGCAGAAATCAATGTGGGACGTAGGACTACCGTATCCATTATTACAGTGCGGCGGAATCTGGTGTTAATGGGCCACGGAAACAGACGACCGATGCAAGTACCTTTGCTAACAGCACGACATCGCCTGCAGTGCCTGTCCTGGACTCGTAATCATATCGGTTGGACCCTAGACGACTGGAAAACCGTATCCTGGTCAGATGAGTTCCGATTTCAGTTGGTAAGAGCTGATCGTAGGGTTCGATTATGACGCAGACCCCACGAACCCATGAACCTAAGTAGTCAACAAAGCACTTCGCTAGCTGGTGGTGGTTCCATAAAGATGTGGGCTGTATTTATATGGAACGGATGGCGCCCTCAGGATGTTCGGCTACTTGGAGCCATTTTCAGCCCTTCGAGGACGTCATGTTCCCAAACAACGATGGAATTCTTATAGATGACAATGAGCCATGTCACCGGGCCATAATTGTTCGCGATTGGTTTGAAGAACATTCTGGACAGTCTGATCAAACGATTTGGCCACCCAGATCGCCCGACATGAATCCCATCGGACATTTATGGGCCATAATCGAAAGGTCAGTTCGTGCACAAAATCCTGCAGCGGCAACGCTTTCGCAACTATGGCTCCATATTTCTGCAGGGTACTTCCAACGACTTGTTGAGTCCATACGACATTGAATTGCTGTACTACTCAGAGGAAAAGGAGGTGCGGCACACACCTAAGACGCTAAAACAAATCCCTTGGAAACGGCACCCGCACCAATCCATCCCCATACGTATACAAAGATGTATTACACCGAAAAGTGCGACAAATACATTACCCCTATCAAATTCATCTCTGGTGGGGTGTACAATCGTAGCGCACGCAAACCCAGCACAGCTCAAAGTAATCACACACAAGGCGGTGCGCCTGACACAGAGACACAGATAACCATTACTTCAGTGAGGAGACTACTAGCACTCAAAGACGGCGAACTAGATACCAATTACGGCTGTGATAGTGAAAGTGCCGCTGACACAATCACCAAAACACTACAGGTAGATAGCACAACAATAAAAGCCTCTGCAATGGAAAACACCAAGAAGAAGGCGCCTGCAACAACCATCACCGCCACCATCACGAGCACAACTCAGATGGAGCTATCAACAGCAGTCTCCCATGTGGTTGACGCCACAATGGAGGAACCTCCACCAAGCACCATTGCCCCTCGAATGGGCTACACAAAGGAAAAGAACCTGATGCCTGCGAAGAGACACTTGACAAAAGTACAGTTAAATTTAAACCTAAGTATGTTAGAGAGAAAACAAGAACTTCAAATTGCGCAAAGGCACGTAACACCGTTACATCATCCTCAAGGACATACTATCTGCTTCCCGACCACGGAGCCGGGGGACAGACTCGCCCTGAGAACCGAAATCCTGCTAACAGAAACATAGCCCCTGGAGGACCTAGTGACTTTCGTCTGCGAACGCGGGTTTGAAAAACACAATCCATTAAAACAGTACAAAGATCAGGTTAGGGCACTCGGGAAGACGTATTTTGAATATGTACAAACAGGGTCAAACTGCTATGTTTAGATCAGTCACCCGTGATAGTACTCCAACTAAATGCAATGAGGAGTGCTTAAGTCTGTGCCAAACTCCCTATAGTTGCTCAGGACGTGAAAGCTGACATCTATGTTTGTAGATGCCTTATCCTAGTTTCGGGAAACTGGTTAACTTACCCTAGATGTTGTCGTAATAACTGGTATACAGGATTACAAAGCACTGGTATCCAGGATTACAAAGCACCAATTGTAAGCCTTGACGACTAAATCAACATTGAGTATCTCAATTGTGCAGCAGCCACTTGGTAACAATAGAAGCAAGCTGTGGAAGGGAAAGATATGTAATAGCCTTATTGTATGCCCAACACAGTCATACAATTGAACCATGTGCCAATATGAAAAAGGACGAAGCAGATTATTCTAGACATAAGAACTTAACTATAAGTGCTGACATTAACGCAACACCCACCCTCTGGCACCCAGACAGAACAGACGATCCCGGACATAAGATAAATGACACGATATAGGAGTCACAGCTACACACTTTACCACGGCAGGGCAAACATACATTTTCAGGATGTGACAGATCACACAGCAACACAGACATAACTCTAGCAAACAATAAATCACTCACACACGTCACTAGCTGGACAGTTCACGACAACGACTAAATAACAATGGGCGACCACAACACAATAACATCAGAATTAACACAAAAGACTAATAAAACACAGGAACAGACAACACTACATATTCCGTAGAGAAAACTACAGTAAACTAAAACAAATAGTATAAGATTACAAACCACATAATGTTAGAGGAAGTATAGGTTACAGAGCACACAGACTCACACAGAGTATACAATATGCACAGGAATAATCAATACCAACGACATCACACGCGAAATAGAGCTGTACCCTGGACAGACGAATTATGGAGACTAAAACGAGACATGAGGAGAAAACGAAAGCTCTAGCAACACTCGTCGATTCACACAGACAAACAGACTCCACTTTCTGCATATTGATAATCCTAAGACATCTTCAAACAAACACACTTTTAGGAAGCGACATTGCGAGAAATTCGTGACCACATACACACAACAGAACCTTTGGAGGGATCCATACAAAATTAAGACCTCACTAGTATCAGGTACACTAAGGCAGGATGACGGTACAGTGACAAGAGGGTGGAGGATTTCAGCACAATTCTTGTAGCATAAACTTCCACCCGAAGATATCATGAACTCAGACACACGACAACAAACAACACTGAGAAATGAACTATATGCACCATACAACACAGTTGCTATCACCTGTCCATTTGCTCAGGAAAAAGTATTGCATCCATTCAGAGGTACTCAAAACATTATCGCCACAGATCACCTTATATTTAACAGAAGTGCTTAATGACGCTCTAAGGCTAGGCAGGTTGCCTAAAATCTGGAAAGCCTCAAATGCAGTGATCATACAAAAATCCGCAGACAGGGATCCCTCGGATCTGAAATCATACAGACCAATACGTCTTATAAACATAATGGCTAAGGTTCAAGACAAGCTACTGTGTAGCCGACAGCCAGCCCACTGAGCTCTCCATGGCTTTAGTCCCCACCAGTTCGGCTTCAGACAAGGAAAATCCATCGACGACTCATTTAATCAAGCAATAGAGATTGTTACAAATACACGCTGTAGCAATAATGACAGACATCGCAGGTGCCTTTGACAACCTGTGGTGGCCAGCACTGTTTGCAAGGTTACGACAATTGAATGTACCCCATTCCCTATATAACAGTTCTCCGAACTACTGCAGCGACAGAGTAGTGGAATGGAGCGTGAAAAATCGCAAAGTAATCAGGAGAATTACCAAGGGATATCCACAGGGATCGATCTGTGGACTCATCTTCTGTGACATCACTATTGAACCCTTCCTAGAACTCTTGGATGGAGACAGTAGGACCGATGGACTGGTCGCATAGGCAGGCAACCTCATGATAGTATTTTCTGCTAACAGTAGATTGCAGCTAGAAGAGAAGGCATGCGACTCACTGCCGACAATCGCAGGATGGTGCACAAGAAACAAACACCAGATAGCAAGCCACAAACAGCATATACTGCACTGAAGGGCCTACTGAGCCAGGATCATTCAATAGAAGTCGGGGAGCACAAACATAAAGAGAATAACTGTAACACGCTATCTAGGAGTACACATAGACGAAGAGTTAAACTTCCACGAACATATCAGAATAACTACAGAGAAGACGGAAAAAATACTACACAAACTGGGAAGGCTAAACTCAGGAGGCTACAGATTATCTTTACCAGTAATCAGAAGATACTACTGGGCACTCTTCGAATCAGTATTCAGTTTGGCAGCAAGTACATTGGGCATCCGTTAACCGTCGCCACCAACAGAGCGGCGGCAAGGTGGGGCAGAGAAGAGTCCTTCCTACACCATCGGGGCCTTTCGGCACCACACTGGTCGAAGGAATTTACCCGATTTTCTCGGAATCTACCCGACTAATATCACCATCAGATATCCGGCTGCATAGTTCTGGTTGATGGGTGGACTAGATCGAATTAGCCAAAAACAGGTATATCCTGAAAGAAATGCCAGCTTAAGCTCTGCCTAATAGAAACGTAGCAGAATGAGTGTGACACAGATGATAAGTGACGGAGAGTCCACACATTCTTTCCGGACGTGTCGGAACGGTTAAGAATGAAACATGCCGACCCTAGTCGCGGCATTGTTCAGCTCTTAACAGGAAGTGGACCTTATCACACGCACCTAAACCACGTATGCAGATACCTATTTGCGCATGTAGAGCGTTGGGGTCTTCCGAACATACAGTCCAATTCTGCGGGAATTACAGACACATCAGGGACACAACACAAGCACACAAAGCTTACGCGGAGCGTCAACAGTACAATTTACTACGCAACGAAACAGAATGGACGCAATTAAATACACTAACAGACAAGATTTCAAAGGCAACATACAAGGAATACCGACGCACACAACCTTACAGAAGACAAGACAATATGCATGAGGATAATAGGCTCCATACGATGCGTAACGACACGGAAGACGACACAGAGAGCAGTACGGCAGACAGTGCAGGCGACAGCACATTTAGTACGAGACTACTACTCGACATAGACATTAATTTAACTGTGATATATTTAGTAACTCTATGTTATTCTTATCATGGACACTTGGTAGTTCACATTAGGCTAAGACAGTTAGTAAAGTGCCAGTGCATTGTTGCAAATTGCAAAGGCAACAGGCACTATATATCTGTAAGTAGTAATCTCATAAATAACTATGACTATTTTAGTATAAATTAGCCTTTAAAGTGCCGGCGTATTGTTGCAAATTGCCTACGGCAACGGACACTGTAAACCTGTAAATATGTATATAGAAACAACATTTACGAAAAGGCATGTAGTATAAGGACCACCCCACTTCCCAACATGCAGGATGTCTGGGAGTCAATGGCTTGAAGCAGACATCTATATGGCGGGACTAACATCTCTAATAACTCGTTTCTATATTTCTCGTTGTTTCTTCTTAAATTCAACAAAATTTTTATATTTCCAATCCATGTATTATATATTGATACACTACAAAGCTGCTAAACAAACAAAAAAAGGCAGAAAGAACCAAAAGCTCGCCTCCACGCGGCGGGACAAGGGCAACGGTACGATCCGATGTGGGTTCCGGGTGGAACTGCTACTCAGGGGGGTCCCATACACCGACCACAGTGGCCAACAGGCAATAAACTGCCCACCGTAAGCAATCAGCTAATTAGTCGATAAAATTAAGCAGCCAATGAAGGGAAAGGTCGACACGATATTAAGCTGTATTTCACGACTTTTGTCGCCCGGACGTAGTAGGGACAGAAGTCGTGAGCGAGACACGCAATGCCGTGGCACATACACTTCAGTAAGGACAAAGGGCCCAATTTTTTTAAAGAGAAACAAATTCCTTACATTTCTTACGGTACATTCCACTAGACTAGACTTCTACTGAAATGGAACTTTTTCTCCAATTTTAGATACAGAGATTGACGGGAGTGGTGCCCCTGGTGAGATTTGACTGTTTCCAGATTTTAGCATGGAGAAGTTTTCTTCATCGTCGGCCTTTTATTATGACAGTACTGGCAACATGTAAAATCGTCAGTAACATTACTCTGGTAGAATTCAGGAGAAAGCTCATGATACTGAGAGACTGCGAAATTTATATGTAGGATATTGTAAACGGAAGTTAACAAGATTGCGAATAAGCCATCAAGATTATACAGCTGTCTATCAAGCCTTCGAATAGCGTGCCAAAGAAATACGGAATGCGCAAAGTCTGTTTGGACAACTAAGAAGACATGAAACACGTAGGAGGCGAGGTGTCTTAAATTTTGTGGATGAAATTAGTAAAATAGTGTTTCCGACATTAGATGAAGAGGGTGCCTCTTTATTTCAAATCAAAGACTAATTTAATTCAAAATGAGAACAGGCAGATTCTTAAGTTGACCAGAGAGCAAGTAACAATCACAAAAGAAACGTTGACGAGTTGGTCACACAATAGCTAGCCTTGCAAGTAACGCTGAAATGATTGTTAGAAACATGGAAAAACTCCGTAGGTATATGAATGAATATGCTAACAGTTCTTGTCAGAAGATACAGCACTTAGCTGCGATGACAACTGGTAAAATGGAAATGCCGTGTTGCTAGAGCCCCCCGTCGTGTAGACTGTTCGTCTGGTGCAAGTCTTTCGAGTTGACTCCACTTCGGCGATGTGCGTGTCGATGGGCATGAATTGATGATGATAAGGACAACACAACACCCAGCCCCTGAGCGGAGAAAGTCTCCGACCCAGACGGAATCGAACCTGGGCCGTTAGGTGTGAATTTCCATCGCGCTGACCACTCAGCTACCAGGGCCGGACATGACAACTGGTGAACAGTTAATACAGTTAAAACAGATTTACAAAGGGAATGTGAGATGTCATTTTTGCCATCATAATGGCACAGAAAGGAATACTGGAACTTAGTTTGGTTAATCCAGTGCTAATAATTAAATACTTACATTTAATTTGGGATGACAAGAAGTTCGCAACTGCTCTTACGGAACAGACCGGATACCAGTTATTACGCAGAATTGATGTTGATGCGTTTATGCCTGGCCATATATTAAGTTGTGTACTGAATGTCCCATTGGCGATAAAAGAACTGTTTCATTTTTATAGAGTATTATTCCTCCCGTCCGAAATTGATGGAAGGCAAGGTTTATTCATTTACGTGCAAACAGAGGCAGATTATTTGTTAAGTGGTGAGTCCAAACGCCACCAAGTAAAACTGAGCAACAAACAACTGTTGTGTAAAAAGATAGATCGCGTTCGCAAAACATGTAAACAAAAGTTTATTTTAATGTCCACGTATGATCGTGAAAGATTTGAAGTTAGACTGTTGCAGTCAGCGCGGGAAATACCCAAAGATTGTATTAAGAAGTTTGCGAAACCAAGTGAAGTGTATGGACTCCAGTGAGTCATGACCAATGGTTATTCCTTCTTCCGCAGAGGAAGATTGGCAGTTTTGTGTAATGACAAGCTGACAGATGTACTGGTCAAAGGTACAGGGTAGCTAATATTTTATGTAAACTCTAAAGGGTATGGAACATAGGTGTTCATACAGTCCAAACAAATAATAAGAATTAATGTGACCATTGAAAACATGATCGCAGCTCGTGGTCTCGAGGTAGCGTTCTCGCTTCCCGATCACGGGGTACCGGGTTCGATTCCCAGCGGGTTCAGGGTTTTTCACCTGCCCCGAGATAACTGGGTGTTGTGTCGTCTTCATCACCATCATTCATACCCTTTACGGTCGGAGGAAGGCAACGGCAAACCACCTCCATTTGGACCTTGCCTAGTACGGCGGTGCGGGTCTCCCGCATCGTTCCCCTACGCTCTGTCAATTAGCATGGGACTTCATTTTCATTAAAAACATAGTGCCAGCTTTAAACATAGGGACAGGAGATTGCTGTATTACAAATAAAGGAAAGAGCAACATTTATGATTTGAAGTTCGACATTTCGTTGGAAGTTTAATAAAACATTTAGCTGACCTTAAAGTAGCAGAAAGAGCTGAAACAGAAGAGAAAACAACTTTTCAACGGTAGTTTCTCAGAAATACCTTGGTGCTTTTAATCGTCATGCTCTTACCAGGTGTGGAAATACTCTCCATTATGTTTATATGTTGCTTGTGCAGATAATGAGACTGTTTTAGAGATTGTATTAAGTAACGTGAAAAGGCATGGACGATACTTGTTGTGCCAGAGTGTGTGGAAGGACGAACACAGTAAACACATGTGAAGGGTTGGAGATGACACGCATTCGTAATCGACGGCATCTTTGGGTCAAGTACGGGATATAGTGAAGAGCTTGATAAAAGTTCTGTTACATTCGAACACAATGAGGAAAGGGCATCGTCATCGATGCAAGCACTATATGGGGATTGTAGATAACCCAAGGCGCTGCAAAACTCCCTTAGCACGTATTGTAAATTCTTGGAAGGATGTGTGTTCTTTTTCAGGTTTATTATTGTAATCATGGCATGCAGTGTTCTATAATGATGTAATTCTGTACAAGGAATGAGAAAAAACAAATAAATATTGATGTGTAAATGTAAATGTAACGTGAGGAAAAAGACAAAACATATTTTTGCTGTGGCTATTATCTGTGAAGAGAAAAACAAAAACGTCTAAACATTGATTTTTACTGGTGCTACTATGTGTGTGTATCTGGGTGTATGTAAAGTGCAGTGAAAATGCAACAATGTTAGATATTGATATTTACATGTATGCAGAAGTGCACTTTACAAAGTGCAAAATATAAAAAGGACGAAACTGATTAACCAAGAATGTATATAATGGCACTTTTAGGATTAAAATATTTTAACTATAACAGAAGCCAGATTACAAATTTGTTGTCAAGTGATTGTAACATCTTTTCAAATGGTTCAAATGGCTCTGAGCACTTTGGGAATTAACATCAGTCCCCTAGAACTTAGAACTACTTAAACCTAACCTAAGTACATCACACACATCCATGCCAGAGGCAGGATTCGAACCGACGACCGAAGCGGTAGCGCGGTTCCAGACTGAAGCGCCTAGAACCGTTCGGCCACACCGGCCGGCGTCAACATCTTTTCCCATGGGTGGAAATATCATATGTTAAAACGTAATGACGTGTATAAGCTTAAGGCTGTTAGAAGCACTCGAAGCACTCGAAGATAGGATATCAGAGACCCAATACAGAGAACAGGCAAATGTAGTAGCGTTCACGTTACTAGAGGTAAACAATAACGGTAGAGGGCTGATAACTTCAGACGCTCTGGGCAACTGTCCCAGGGGAGAAGTTTCACTTCAGAGCACCACTGGACCTGACGGGATACCAATTCGATTCTACACAGAGTACGCGAAAGAACTTGCCCCCCCTCTAACAGCCGTGTACCGCAAGTTTCTAGAGGAACGGAGGGTTCCAAATGATTGGAAAAGAGCACAGATAGTAACAGTCTTCAAGAAGGGTCGTCGAGCAGATGCGCAAAACTATAGACCTATATCTCTGACGTCGATCTGTTGTAGAATTTGAGAACATGTTTTTTGCTCGAGTATCATGTCGTTTTTGGAAACCCAGAATCTACTATGTAGGAATCAACATGGATTCCGGAAACAGCGATCGTGTGAGACCCAACTCGCCTTATTTGCTCATGAGACCCAGAAAATATTAGATACAGGCTCCCAGGTAGATGCTATTTTTCTTGACTTCCGGAAGGCGTTCGATACAGTTCCGCACTGTCGCCTGATAAACAAAGTAAGAGCCTAGGAATATCAGACCAGCTGTGTGGCTGGATTGAAGAGTTTTTAGCAAACAGAACACAGCGTGTTGTTATCAATGGAGAGACGTCTACAGACGTTAAAGTAACCTCTGGCGTGCCACAGGGGAGTGTTATGGGACCATTGCTTTTCACAATATATATAAATGACCTAGTAGATAGTGTCGGAAGTTCCATGCGGCTTTTCGCGGATGATGCTGTAATATACAGAGAAGTTGCAGCATTAGAAAATTGTAGCGAAATGCAGGAAGATCTGCAGCGGATAGGCACTTGGTGCAGGGAGTGGCAACTGACCCTTAACATAGACAAATGTAATGTATTGCGAATACATAGAAAGAAGGATCCTTTATTGTATGATTATATGATAGCGGAACAAACACTGGTAGCAGTTACTTCTGTAAAATATCTGGGAGTATGCGTGCGGAACGATTTGAAGTGGAATGATCATATAAAATTAATTGTTGGTAAGGCGGATACCAGATTGAGAGTCATTGGGAGAGTGCTTAGAAAATGTAGTCCATCAACAAAGGGGGTGGCTTACAAAACACTCGTTCGACCTATACTTGAGTATTGCTCATCAGTGTGGGATCCGTACCAGATCGGTCTGACGGAGGAGATAGAGAAGATACAAAGAAGAGCGGCGCGTTTCGTCACAGGGTTATTTGGTAACCGTGATAGCGTTACGGAGATGTTTAATAGACTCAAGTGGCAGACTCTGCAAGAGAGGCGCTCTGCATCGCGGTGTAGCTTGCTCGCCAGGTTTCGAGAGGGTGCGTTTCTGGATGAGGTATCGAATATATTGCTTCCCCCTACTTATACCTCCCGAGGAGATCACGAATGTAAAATTAGAGAGATTAGAGCGCGCACGGAGGCTTTCAGACAGTCGTTCTTCCCGCGAACCATACGTGACTGGAACAGGAAAGGGAGGTAATGACAGTGGCACGTAAAGTGCCCTCCGCCACACACCGTTGGGTGGCTTGCGGAGTATAAATGTAGATGTAGATGTAGATGTAGAACTGGTAACTCCGCTCACCGTCTAAACACTGTTGTAAGGCGTCATAGTAGAAGACACTTTCCAGCATGCTGTTTTGAATAAGTGGTCTACGCTAGATTCTTAAAAGTCTGCTCGTGTAGTTGTGAGCAAAAAAAAAAAAATGGTTCAAATGGCTCTGAGCACTATGGGACTTAACATCTGAGGTCATCAGTCCTCTAGAACTTAGAACTATTTAAACCTAACTAACCTAAGGACATCACACACATCCATGCCAGAGGCAGGTTTCGAAGCGCCTAGAACCGCTCGGTCACTGCGGCCGGCTCAATTTGTTGATACCGTTACTGAAGAACACACGCTACGCTCTACAATTGGGAGCCCACAAGTGGCACAGGCACAGCAATTTCGTATCGCTCGGCCGATATCGGGCGCGCAACGTATAAATAAAATGTCCCCCCTGTATGGAAATAACATTAATGGGATGTGCTAGTACAGATTGACACGTGGACGACGACATATGGATGTTAGATCTGGTTGTGAGTCGTGCTCGGTTACCCGAAGCGTTTAAAGTGACCGCTCGCATAAAGCGACAGATTCGGGTTTGAGTCCCGGTCCAGCATAAATTTTCATTGTAGTCGTTCCATCATACAACTGGAAGTGGTTCATATTCGCAACTGCGAATACATTCCATGTTTTTCATAGCAGCTGTAGTCGACCCAGTAAACGTTCCTTCGGACATGCACGCATGTCTGATGGAGCATTGCATCATACTTCATTTCATCAATGACACCGCAATATCGTGTGAGGAGTGATGACGAGAGGTACCATTTCATTTCATAGCAGGACACTTTGGCTGTCGACGTGGCACCCTGACAGCACTGGTGTACGTCGACGATATCTACGTCCCGTTTTGGTGGCCTTCATTGCAAGCCATCCTGGGCTTACATTTCAGCAAGATAACGCCAGCTATCACACGGCGAATGTTTCTATTGCTCGTTTTCGTCCTTGCCAAACCATACCTTCTGCAGGACTGTCATCAAACCTCTCTCCGCTAGAGAGCGTTTGGAGCATTATGGGCGCGCCGCTCCAACCGTCTCCGGATTTTGACGATCTAAGGCGCCGGTTGGACAGAATTTTGCATCGTATCCCTCAGAACAACGTCCAACAACTCTGTTAATCAATGCCAAGCTGAAAAACTGCTTGCTTAAGGGCTTTAGGAGGACCATTTCGTTGATAACCTGCTCAAATTTTGAAGCTCTTTCTGATAAATAACTAACTCAATTTTTCTGAAAATGTTTGTCCGTACATATACGTCACATCAACCGATTACCGTCCCATTCGGATAAATCCTTCACGGAGCGTCATTTTTTCATTACAGTATATTTTGTGATGTATTTTATTAGAAAAGCGTTACTGCGTCCCCATCGTGTCATTATTTCCCAAATACTCTAGTTCACTGTAAGAGAAATGTGTGTCCATAGCAGAATACAACTGAGTCTATAAATGAACGTAATATATCTGCGAAATTCCGTTAAGTGCTTTCTTGCAAGTTCAAAAGGTAATTCCATTTATTTTTACCATCTGTCGTTTCTATTTAACTTGTGGTTCGCGGAAACAGAATGCCTTACACGCACGTGAATAGGGATACATGTTTAAGAGAACAGTGATAAAATTATTTTTCCATATCAGCCGACGAAGTGCTCTCTCAATTGTTTCCTGCATCGTTGGAGTCTCTCGGAATACCTGAAGTGGTAGTATGTTAAGGAGCATTTTCACTAGATGTTGTTAATCTTTCTCACTTTCCATGTGCTATTGATAACAGCAAGGTATTTCCATATGGAAATTATTTTAAATTACTTAAACGTATACTTCACTCAAATATCAAAATTCTTATTACTGCTGCTTATATTCTCCTTATTTCACTTTCTCGGAAAAGTCATTGTTTCTCTGGCATACGCGGTGTCAAAGGAGGAATCGTCAGTATTCAGGGATGTGACGAGAACGATCATTTGAAGTAAAAAATTCTAGTGAATATGGACACTAAAATACATAACTTAAAAGCTATGAGCCCTTGTTCAGTAGAAGAGATGTGTTTCACAGTAGCGGAGATGTAAAGTGCCCATAGCTCTTAAGGTCTGCATTTTAGAGCACATATTTGGTAGACTTCTTTGCTTTGGATAATCGTTCCTATAATATCAGTTTATATTAGTAATTTCTCGTGGAGCACTGAATAGTAGTGCAACCCTTGACAGCAGTTTATGTAAGCTCATAGTTCCTTCCTCATAATTATCCACAGTCATATTTCCATGCATCTGTATTCCTTTATATTTCTTTCTAAATCTATTTTGTTTTGGCAAGTTGATATTCCGCCTCCCTTCGGTCTGAATTGACTAGTGTAGGCTATGACATACATGAGAAGTGAAATTAAGACAGACGGAGGTCTATCAACTACAGCAACACGAAGGAAAGAGGTAAAGGTTCTCAAAAAGTAGGTGACCTCATGCTTATTTACCCTGAGACAGTAAAAGTTAAGAAAAAATTGGAAATTTGTGGCAAAGTCTTATGCGACCTAACTGCTGATTTCAACGGTCCCTAAGTTTACGCACTACTTAATCTACATCTACATCTACATATATTCTCCGCAAGCCACCCAACGGTGTGTGGTGGAGGGCACTTTACGTGCCTCTGTCATTACCTCCCTTTCCTGTTCCACTCGCGTACGTTCCGCGGGAAGAACGACTGCCGGAAAGCCTCCGTGAGCGCTCAGATCCCTCTAATTTTACATTCGTGATCTCCTCGGGAGGTATAAGCAGGGGGAAGCAATATATTCGTATACCTCATCCAGAAACGCTCCCTCTCGAAACCTGGACAGCAAGCTACACCGCGATGCAGAGCGCCTCTCTTGCAGAGTCTGCCACTTGAGTTTGCTAAACATCTCCGTAACGCTATCACGCTTACCAAATAACCCTGTGACGAAACGAGCCGCTCTTCTTTGGACCTTCTCTATCTCCTCTGCCAACCCGACCTGGTACGGATCCCGCACTGATGAGCAATACTCAAGTATAGGCCGACCGATTGTTTTGTAAGCCACCTCCTTTGTTGATGGACTACATTATCTAAGGACTCTCCCAATGAATCTCAACCTGGTACCCGCCTTATCAACAATTAATTTTATATGATCATTCCACTTCAAATCGTTCCGTAAACATACTCCCAGATATTTTACACAAGTAACTGCTACCAGTGTTTGTTCCGCTATCATATAATCATACAATAAAGGATCCTTCTTTCTATGTATTCGCAATACATTACATTTGTCTATGTTAAAGGTCAGTTGCCACTCCCTGCACCAAGTGCCTATCCACTGCATATCTTCCTGCATTTCGCTGCAGTTTTCTAATGCTGCAACTTCTCTGTATACTACAGCATCATCCGCGAAAAGCCGCATGGAACTTCCGACACTATCTACTAGGTCATTTATATATATAGTGAAACGCAATGGTCCCATAACACTCCCCTGTGGTACAAATGGCTCTGAGCACTATGGGACTTAACATCTATGGTCATCAGTCCCCTAGAACTTAGAACTACTTAAACCTAACTAACCTAAGGACATCACACAACACCCAGTCATCACAAGGCAGAGGAAACCCCTGACCCCGCTCCTGTGGTACGCCAGAGCTTACTTTAACGTCTGTAGACGTCTCTCCATTGAGAACAACATGCTGTGTTCTGTTTGCTAAAAACTCTTCAATCCAGCCACACAGCTGGTCTAATATTCCGTAGGCTCTTCCTTTGTTTATCAGGCGACAGTATGGAACTGTATCGAACGCCTTCCGGAAGTCAAGGAAAATGGCATCTACCTGGGAGCCTGTATCTAATATTTTCTGGGTATCATGAACAAATAAAGCGAGTTGGGTCTCACACGATGCTGTTTCCGGAATCCATGTTGATTCCTACAGAAAAGATTCTGGGTTTCCAGAAATGACATGATACGCGAGCAAAAAACATGTTCTAAAATTCTACAACAGATCGATGTCACTGATATAGGCCTATAGTTTT
The DNA here is from genome assembly GCF_023864345.2 of Schistocerca serialis cubense. Classification (NCBI taxonomy): domain Eukaryota; kingdom Metazoa; phylum Arthropoda; class Insecta; order Orthoptera; family Acrididae; genus Schistocerca; species Schistocerca serialis. The sequence goes on along the minus strand of NC_064640.1, from coordinate 658,156,553 downwards.
GCACATCTGCTCGACGACACTTCTTGAAAACTTGAACTACCTGTGCTCTTTTCCAATCATTTGGAACCTTCCGTTCCTCTGGAGACTTGCGGTACACGGCTGTTAGAAGGGGGGCAAGTTCTTTCGCCTACTCTGTGTAGAATCGAATTGGTATCCCATCATGTCCAATGGACTTTCTCCTGTTGAGTGGTTTTAGTTGCTTTTCTATTCCTTGGACACTTATTTCGATGTCAGCCATTTTTCCGTTCGTGCGAGTATTTAGAGAAGGAACTGCAGTGCGCTCTTCCTCTGTGAAACAGCTTTGGAAAATAGGTGTTCAGTATTTCACCTTTATGCGTGTCATCCTCTGTTTCAATGCCATCACCATCCCAGAGTGTCTGGATATGCTGTTTCGATCCACTTACTGATTTAACATAAGACCAGAACTTCTTAGAATTTTCTGTCAAGTCGGTACATAGAATTTTACTTTCGAATTCACTGAACGCTTCACACATAGCCTAACTTTGACATCGTTTAGCTTCTGTTCGTCTGAGAGGTTTTGGCTGCGTTTAAACTTGCAGTGAAGCTCTCTTTGCTTTCGCAGTAGTTCACTAACTTTGTTGTTGAACCGCGGTGGGTTTTTCCCGTCCCTCACAGCTTTACTCGGCGCGTACCTGTCTATAACGCATTTTACGATTGCCTTGAACTTTTTCCATAAACACTCAACATTGTCAGTGTCGGAACAGAAATTTTCGTTTTGATATGTTAGGTAGTCTGAAATCTGCCCCCTATTACTCTTGCTAAACAGATAAACCTTCCTCCCCTTTTTAATATTCCTATTTACTTCCATATTCAGGGATGCTAAATCGGCCTTATGATCACTGATTCCCTGTTCTGCGCTTACAGAGTCGAAAAGTTCGGGTCTGTTTGTTATCAGTAGGTCCAAGATGTTATCTCCACGAGTCGGTTCTCTGTTTAATTGCTCGAGGTAATTCTCGGATAGTGCACTCAGAATAATGTGATTCGATGCTCTGTCCCTACAACCCGTCCTAAACATCTGAGTGTGCCAGTCTGTATCTGGTAAATTGAAATCTCCACCTAAGACTATAACATGCTGAGGAAATTTATGCGAATTGTATTCCAGATTTACTCTCAGTTGTTCTGCCACTAATGCTGCTGAGTCGGGAGGTAGGTAAAAGGAGCCAATTGTTAAGCTAGCTCGGTTGTTGAGTATAACCTCCACCCATAATAATTCACAGGAAGTATCCACTTCTATTTCACCAGAGGATAAACTACTACTAACAGCGACAAATACGCCACCACCAGTTGCATGGAATCTATCCTTTCTAAACACCGTCTGTATCTTTGTAAAAATTTTGGCAGAATTTATCTCTGGCTTCAGCCAGCTTTCCGTGCCTATAACGATTTCAGCTTCGGTGCTTTCTATCAGCGCTTGAAGTTCCGGTACTTTAGCAACGCAGCTTCGACAGTTTACAATTACTGTTACTCTAAGGACAACACACAAATACCCATGCCCGAGGGAGGACTCGAACCTCCGACGAGGGGAGCAGCGCGGACCGTGATAAGGCGCCATAGACCGCGCGGCTACCCCGCGCGGCAATGTTAAGATAGCAGCTGGTTAGAAATAAAACAAAAAGTTCCAAGAAAAAATTTGATTTATTGTTACTGTAGAGCTCGATGTAAAATAATATCTATGAGGAAATACGTTTTAATTTCAAGATAAATTATTTTGATTAGGTTGGTAGTGTGAAAATATCTTTGAAAAACACTTATTCCATCTCGCTCTACGTCTATAATTATATTTTCATGATTTACTGTAAAACATAAAAATACGAATAGATAACAAGATAAAATAGCAGATCTGGGCCGTTCATGGAATAATGAAGGGTTCTTGTAGTTCCTTATTAAGATCGAGGGCAAAGATTAAAGTTTTTCTGTAACGTTTAGGTTCACTAAGTCGTTGTCTCTAACTTAGATACTGACAGGAAGGACATTTCACCTTACTCGTGCGGAAATTATTTCTGAAACGTAAGAACAAGCAATTACGAAACTCTGGTTGAAAAAGGCCTTCAAATCAAACATTCTCAGAACTACCGTAGCATGGTAGCAACACTTGTTCTCTTAATACTTGTAACTGTTAAAGTATTCCACATATTTTACATTCACTATGATTGAAGTAAAAAATACTGTTCCATGTATGATAATGGTGGCTGTCTGTGATAGTAAATAAGTGCTGAAGCGCCACCTCGCGATTGAAATCGATGCATATTACACGGAGTGTCTGCATTTACTGCTGTGCTTGAAAGCAGGCAATAAGAACGACGGACAAACCACGACAGTCTTATGATATAATGGATGGCGCGCACATATTTGACTAGTGGTTATGACCATATACGTGGGGAGCGATTTTGAAATGATGGAAACCGGAACTCTCAGACATTAAGGTCACTTAGCCAGCGTCTTGGCAACTTTCCTTGGCTTACACACGAGCGAAATAAAAAAATCGCACCATTAATCCTTCCATCCTACTTGCTTTTGTAAGTGCAAGCCTGACGCCTGCATAATTCCACTTTGCCGCCCTCGGAAAAGTTATTGGACGTGACTCACACCTTAAAAGAAATCGCCTAAACATATTGTTTCAGATTTTCATTTTAACTGATCCTGAACATTATACATTCGATAATCACGGAAAATGAGATAGAGTGAGGGCTAAATAATTTTGGGTTAGTGTTCATCAATCACAACGTTTCCCCTCTCCGCCAGCAAATGCATTTCTAATGAGTCGTTGTGCGGCAAAAACATAAATTTGCCTATGGAGACGATAGGCTGGCTTTCATAGAATGCACAAATTTTTTTTACATATTTGAATAAAAATTCCATATCTAAGGACATAATCTGTGAAGCAATACGAAATGTGTACGAGAAACAGAGGGTTTTTTCCGTACCATTCACAGATGGAGTGTGGGAAGATAGAGTGTGTGTGCCCCTCTGTGAGTACTGTTATTTGCTTCGCTTTATCTGCACGACGTCTAATTTATGGATCCAACATTGGCAGAGAAATGTTAGTAGTTTCTGCCTTCAAAGAGATTTCTTGGGGTGTTTTAAACATCTTTTGATATGTATGTTACCTTTCATCGAGTGTCTACCAGTTAAGATTCTACATTATTTCTGTTACACTCTCTCATTATTCAAACAAGCCTGTGATCATTCGTACCTCCCTCTTTCATAACGCACGATGTCCTCTTGCAACATTTACACTCGACTTTATTGCCAGAAACTTGATGATGTGGTCTGGTTGTAACTGCTTGATATTTCAAGTAGGTATTGTAGCTGGACATGTAGACTTCAGACCCACGTCGCCAAAGTTCCGTCCTCTCGCCTTGACCCTTCTATAGCTGTATACACCCCGTAGAGGACCTCGTACATCGATTACACTCGCCTTAACTGAAATTAAGGTTGCTGTTGCTTTACGAATCTGCTGAGTTATTAACATTGAATGATTACGTATTTTTTATGAGTGCCGTAATATTTGTAAAGGTATTGCGCATTGTGTTCTACGCTTTATTAAAGTTACAATTAAACGATTGCACACATTCCAAACTGTTGCACTGTTCTTGCCTCCCTGGGTGCACTCCATTGCTCAGACTGATGATCATCCTCAGAACTGACGCCATCCGCTTGGTGTCACCCCATTCTAGAATCTCAGTTATCGAATTCCAGCCACTCAGAGACCAGGAAAGGTAACATTTTCTGAAAAGAGCGTGCTCTGGACCGTCAAAGGGAGACGAGAAAATGTATTTATAAGTTGTTTCATGTGATCACCCATACACCCAACACTTGATAACGATGCAATATCTGTTGCCTAGTTGGGTTTAAGGCGAGTTGCACCACATTACAGTTTCTGCAAGACCAGTTATCGATAGACAGTACACTCCGTACGTGTGACCTAATATAGCACCCACACATTTAACCAGTATTCAGCTACGGGCTGTACAAGTGATTAGTCTGCAATATTTTTTGTAGATGAACTACTGTTTCCCAGTATCCTACCAGCCAATTGCGGCCAGTTTTTGCTTTGCCTACTAATGGGCCCATATTATACTTCTTCTCTCTTCATTTTGTTACTCCTACATATTTACGTTACATGACTGATTCGTGAATTCTATAGTCAAATGATTTTTGCATTTTGTTAAATGCAAAACATAACTTATCTCTACAGTTTACAAAGTGATTCAAATGGTTGCACACAAATTTAAGCAATTGATACAGAAATCGAATTACAACAACTTGGGTATAAGAACTTACAGTTTTGGAGGCATTCTTTAGCTAGTGAAGGCTTTGGAATCTCAGGAACTACAAACACACCCTCGTAAAGTTCCGTTAAGATAGTGTTCTCTTTACCCCAAAATATAAAAAACAGAAACTTTTCAAAATGGTGAGTACCACATTTAGTACACGCATTACATCTTCGTAGAAAATTCTGGCGCACTCTACGAAGTACACCAGGTATCCCACGAACATCATCAGACACTGAAAGGATCCTGGCTAGAAGTATTTGTTCGTCGTCGTTGTCGGTAACTGGTGTCAAGTACACGAGGCTTTTGATACTTCTCCACACACACACACACACACACACACACACACACACACACACACACACACAATCATGAGGCGTCAAACAAAGAACGTAAGGGAGCCAATGCAAATGCACCACCCTTTCCGATAGAGCGCCTGGGATATGTGGCATTGAGTACATCACGCCCTTGCACAGAAAATTGCGCAAATACTCCTTCTAGTTGCATCGACATCTGACGACGAATGTTAAGCGGTACATCGTGCAACATTGGAGTAAGAACTTGTTCGACGGAGATCTTTTATCTTACTCCTTTCAAACATGGTGGCAGGGGGTATGGTCCAGTCACGTGATACCGGCCCATACATCCATTGCATTGATGGTGATGTTCGAATAGGACGTGAAGATTCTGATGAGCCCAGATGTGAATGTTACGACAGTTAAAGAAACCATCCCTGGTGAACTGTGTGTGTGTGTGTGCGTGTGTGTGTGTGTGTGTGTGTGTGTGAAATCTTATGGGACATAACTGCTAAGGTCATCAGTCCCTAAACTTACACACTATTTAACCTAAACTATCCTAAGGACAAAAACACACACCCATGCCCGAGGGAGGACTGGAAACCCTGCCGCGACCAGCCGCACAGTCCATGACTGCAGCGCCCCAGACCGCTCGGCTAATCCCGCGCGGCCTGGTGAACTGTACTGCTTATATGAACAACACGCTACTTAGAAATTTGGGCTCAATTTCACAACACTGTACAGTCCATTCACATAAAACAACTCCTCGTCGTAAATTATCCACACTTAGACCCTGAATTCGCTGGTGATGGTAAGGGTGTACAACTGGTTGTCATGAAGTACACGACTGCAGCGCTCAGAAGCGGCCATCACCGTTAGTAGCTGCCTCAGGCCGACACTCGCCCTACCGTTACGCTGGAAGATACCCTTGCTGGCAAGGCGTAACCTATAGAATAGGCAGCCCTCTGCCCTCCATCCCTCTTCGCGGGACGTCAACTAGTAGTTTCACAAGTGTCAAAACGTGTTTTCGGACGAGTGACGCTATGTTGTTTCGCACACCCCAACGGCGAGGGTACCATTCTTATAGTCGGTGTTGGGTGTGATAATTCTTCGGGCCTTTTAAAATAATTAATGGTCTTGACTGTCAATTATTGATGGTAATCTAAACCGCAGTTCCCACATCAATGAGGCTACAGAACTTTAAGCGCAGTCTCGTCTTCGGACAATAGCTTGTGCCATATACAATGGGGCACGTTTACGGAGCATACAATTTAGTGCCTAGAATAGGTAAACATAATGTGTTTGTCTACGGGAGATTACTCTGCTTTACAAGGTAATTTTACATAATTTGAAAGCGTGAAAGTCATTACTGTAGTTTCAAAATTAATCCAAATGTGGCGATGGGGGACGTTTATGCAGTTCTGTTGTGCACGTTTACGTACTATTTTGTATTGCCATCCTATCTGATACTCCAAGAAAGGAAACTTTAAGAGAACAGAAGTTGGAAACGTAAACTGAAAATATGAAGGCACAGGAGAATGAAGGGTAGAAACTGCTAAAAATGCTATTTGAAACTAACGAATCAGAAGCAGAAAGAATTAATACTATGAGAGCAATCACTGATAAGAGCAAGAAACTTCCATAATTAAGAAAAAGGAAGAAATTCTTCCAGTCCATATGTGGCATAACAGCATACCAGTGCTTAACAGTACTGGTTAAAAACAGTCTTGGTTGCAATTTTAGTTGTTTTTTATTTTCAACGACGCGTTTCGCCTTATTTAGGCATCTTCAGGAAGAACGTGGATAGGCCTGCTTCCGCTGTCATCATTAATGTTTTGCCAGAAGGTGGGTTTTTACATGGTAACTGTCCATGGTCTCCTGTCTTTTGGCGTCGTTTTCAGACCCGCATTATTTCCGCTTCCATTTATGTTATGTGTCATCTTGTGTCTCGTCTGCCGGCCGCGGTGGTCTCGCGGTTCTAGGCGCGCAGTCCGGAACCGTGCGACTGCTACGGTCGCAGGTTCGAATCCTGCCTCGGGCATGGATGTGTGTGATGTCTTTAGGTTAGTTAGGTTTAAGTAGTTCTAAGTTCTAGGGGACTGATGACCACAGCAGTTGAGTCCCATAGTGCTCAGAGCCATTTGAACCATTTTTTGTGTCTCGTCTTTCCTGTGAATCTCTTCCCACGAACTAGTCCATCCGAAGCATATGTTTGCAAGTACACGCGTCTCAACGAAAGTCCTGTCCCGTTTTTATTCCTTTCTGTTATAACTCACAACAGTCTGGTGAAGAAGATGAATGAAAATTGTCTTTGTATTTACTGCTTGAAACGGTACAACCAATCAAAAGGATATCAAGAATTTGTGCAGTACCATGGATGTAAAAGGTGGGCTCACAACGATTGTGCCATAGAAAACACATTTTTTGTGTGCATAAATTGCAGCTCGGATTCTGGGGATGAATAGGCTTTTTATTAACTTCTATGTAGGTCATGTTATGCTAACAGGTGGAAGTTAGCTAAAATTGGATTACTGTCAGTAAAATTTATTGGTTTTACCACGGTAATAGGTGTAAACAAACCGTTAATTCTGTATATTGATAACGAAACAAATTTTAAAAGTTAGTAGTGTGTTTTTCTTACTGATTATTATGTTCTGTGATACGCGTAATCGTGCCCCCATAGCTGCGTAACACTGCCGCACACTCGGGGCACGATTACGCACTCCACTTGAGTCGATGTAAAATTGTTTCGCTCTGTCAAATGTAATGCTGAGTTAAAAGTATATATATATACTTTGATAACTAGGTTTTAATAATAAACAATTTTAAACACGATAAAAGTAACCAACAAAAATTAAAATATTCTGAAAATGATTCCATATAAATGTGCCTAGGACTCCCCTAATATGTGGCGTTCTGTGAAGAATGACGCGCACTTTCACCTGACATGTCCATCCTTCGAACGAATTTATGATACTGTTGGTGTGCCACTTGTTTGTCATAATCCTCTACCAATCACTGTCATAGTTCGAGAAATTTTATTCTAATTGTACATACACGGAAATTACGCAAGAATCTATCCAGGTAGTCCATTCTACGTCTGACTTCTCTCTCACTGATGCAGATGAGGGCCTGATACAATAATGAATCCTCATAATCATATACAATGAATAATTCCATACGCCTAACCATATCTGAACTGTCGCGTACCTATTACAAATTATAGGATTCGTATAATTCACATGCATCCTTTATTAAGTTTCAAATTTTATAAAGTTTACTTAATAATCAAGTAGTGTAATTAGGCGTGAAGGCTTTCCACTTTGGGATTTTTAATGCTTTTAACGCTGTACAGTGGTTGTTGAGCTGTGGGTGCTAACGTATGTCACTTTTGGAGCTGAGTGGTGACTAATTTGTGCTGGTGGAGCTTTGTGCAGGCTTCGAGCTATCATACAATATGAGGTATCAGCTGAAAGCTTGCAGGATAAATAAACTACACAAAAAGCTTCATTTCAGTTACTGTACGTATACTAAAAGTTACAGCCGATTTTATAAAAGTGTGATTATTCAAATGTATCACTTATCTGATTACTTAACTGTCACGCGTCATTCAATGGCAGAATGAGTTGCCCAATTCCTTTTCCATTTATCCAAAATGATGAATATGTAAAGATTAAGTTTATGTTAGTGTTATTCTAGTTATTAAACCAATGGCTTTTAGTAAACATCTGATTAAAAAATGAATAGTCCACGCTACCTTAAATGTAAAAACACTTATGAATAGAGAGTAGAAGTACGCTCCTTTTAAACTCACGACATTTATTCTTTTCAATTTATTTAGCATACTTCTCTTATGTACTGCAAAACGTATGTGAGACTGATTTCTAATGTCTTAAATAATATTACATCGTCAATGATAGAGAGGTAGCAGAACGACACTCATGAATGTCGTATTATTCTAATATTATGGATATATTTGGATATAAAGTTAATGTGGAATGGTGGCCAGTATTAAATTTGTATTCAGTAGCACGTTACGTCACAGAGATTATTTAAGCATGAGAGTCGGCACTTTCCGGGTCGTTTGATCGTTGATGTTTTGGCAGCAGTAATTCTTGATGAGTCGTTTTGTGGGTTTGCAAGAGGTAGTATTTGGAGATAGTAAACTTTTCCTAGACACAGATCGGTGGTCTTACAATAATTTTAACTTAGCTCAGGCTCACATGGTTAATTTAGCGCGTGATATACAGTTAGAGATATTCTTAACGCAGTTTCGGTGATAGATTTAGAAACGGTTGTATAAACTTTAATTTTGTGCTTGTAAGAATTGATGCAGCATTGAAGTTAGAATATTTTGTTGCAGTTTATGTCAGTAGTTTTCCTTGACAAAGAATAATGAACAAAATTGCAAGTCATGTTATTTGAGGGAACAGTACTTCAGGATTTTGAGTAAAAGTTCATCGCTTTTATAGCAAACGCTTTGCGAAACAAATTCTGTACACAGTTGTTATGCATATAAGCTGTGCTACTGCGACTTATTAATGATTGTTTATTAGTAACTTTCAATTAAATACGCATTATTTTGAAGCTACAATTTACTCATATGTGTGTAATATCACTAAACGTGTACGTGATTTGAATTATAATTATAGTTTATTAGTTGACATCATTAACTGTACAGGATGTAATCTTTAATCCTTTCTTATAGTAATTGTATGATAACCTGCCTATCAGTATTACACCGACGGATCATTTCAACGTATATAACATCGTGTCGGACCACCTTTTTCCCAGCGTAGTGTAGCAATTCGATGTGGCACGGTCTCAACAAGTCGTAGGAAGCCCCTTGCAGAAACACTGTATTGAGCCATGCGGGGTCTATAGTCGTCAATAGTTGCGAAAGTGTTGCCGGTGCAGGATTTTGTGCACGAACTGACCTCTCGATTATGTTCCATAAATGCTCGGTGGCATTCATACCCGACGATCTGGCTGGCAAAATAGTTCGCTCGAATTTCCAAGAATGTTCTTCAAACCAATGACGAACAACTGTTTTCCACGGACATGGCGCACTGTCATCCACAAAAATTCGATTGTCGTTTGGGAATATGAAGAGCATAAATAGCTGCAAATGGTCTACTCCAGTCAGTGGTAGGAACAGTTGGACGAGAGGACACTGTCCATTCCATGTATACACAGTCGACACCGTTATGGAGTCACCACCAACCCGCACAGTGCCCTGTTTACAACGTGGGTCCGTGGAGTCCTTGGCTCCGAGGGGCCTCCGCCACACACGAACCCTACCATCAGCTCTTACATACTGAAATCGGGACTCATTCGACTAGGCCACGCTTTAACCCGTCGTCTAGGGTGCAACTGACATAGTCAAGAGTCTAGGACAGACAATACAGGCGATGTTGTGCTGTTAGCAAAGCACTCGCGTCGGTTGTCTGATGCCAAAGACCACTAATTCCCAATGTCACCGTACCGTTCTTACGAATTCGTTCGTCATACATCCCACATTCATTTCTACTGTTATTTCGCGCAGTGTTGCTTGTCTGTTACCACTGAGAACTCTAAGTAAATACGACGCGCTTCGTAGCTAAATGAAGGCCATCGGCGACGGCTTTGTCTGTGGTGAGCGGCAGTGCCTGAAATTTGGTATTCTTGGCTAACTCGGCACACGGTGGATCTCGGAATATTGAATTCTCTAACGATTTCCGAAATTAAATGTCCCATGCGTCTAGTTCCAACTACCATTCGGCGTTCAAAGTCCGTTAATTCCCATGGTGCGCCATAATCACTTCGGAAATCCTTTCACATGAATCACCTGAGTAAAAAGGATAACTCAGCTAACGCACTGCCATTTTATACTTTATTTCTGTGGTACTAGAGCCATCTGTACATGTGCACATCGGTATCCCATGACTTTAGTCATGTCATTGTATATGAGACCCGTCAAAAAACCTAAGACTTCTAATAAGTCATTATTGCGAAAAACCTGACATAATTATTGCGGAATAAACTAGCAGACGCCGATCTCTGAGGAGATCGTTTGCTTTCTGGAGAAATGAGGAAGACGCGAGGCAACCTTGGAGCATAAACTGAAGAAAGGCAAGCCCACTTTTATAGAATTTGTAGTTCAGAGGAAACTTCTGTCATGAAAGAGGGTTGACTTTTATGCCTCAACGATACTGATAACCGTAAGTAAGTGCAGCCACAAATGAGGGGTACTCGTGGGGGGCCGGACTAACATGTGGTCCCTAAAGAAGGCAGCAGAGGGGCACCAATCTGAATGATTAAATGAGCTGGTCTTGTAGCATTAACTAACACAGCCTTCCCCTGTCAGTACTCAGAACGATTAAAAGGAAGGTGGAACTACATTAGTTTTTTCCCGACGGAACGCCACTCTGCTGTATGGTTTAATGATGATTACATCGTCTTGGTTAAGATAAAGCGGAAGTAAAATAGTTCCATATTCGGATCTCCGGATGAGGACTGCTCAGGAGAATATCGTCATCAGGGAAAACAAAACTGGCATTCTACGGAGAATGAAACGTTAGATCTCATAATCGAGTACGTAGGCTATACAATTTAAAAAGGAAAATTGATAAGTTGACAATACATATAGTGGGAATTAGTGAATTGCGGTGGCAGGTAGAACAGGACTTCTGATACCGCGAGTACAGGGGTATAAAATTTAATAGGGGTAATAAAGGAGTGGGTGTAATAATGAATAAGAAAATATAAATGTGGGTAAGCTACTATTAGCAGCATAGTGAACTTACTAACATAGCCAAGACAGACACAAAGGCAACGCTTATCACAATGATATAAGTTAATGCCCCAGTTAGTTGCGTAGATGACGAAAAGATTGAAATAATACGATGAGATAAAGGAAATTACTGAGGCAGTTATGGGACAAGAAAATTTAATTGTAGTGGGTGACTGGAATTTGGTAGTAGGAAAATGAACCGAAGGAAAAATTGGAGTTGAATATTGACTGGAGGAAACGGATGAAAGAGGAGCCCGCTTGATGTAATTTTTCACATAGTGTAATTTAATCATAGCTAACACTTGGTTTATGACTCATGAAAGCAGGTTGTATACGTGGAAGAGACCTGGGAATATCGGAAGGTATAAGATTGAGAATAGGATTGTGTGACAGAGATTTATAAATCATATTTTACTCTGTAAGACATTTGTAGGGGCAGACGTGGGCTATGATCATAATTTATTGTTTATGAACTGCGGAGAATAACTAAGTAAACTGCAAAAAGATGGGAAAATTAAGGGGATGGGACCAGTATAAATTTAACGAAAAAGGAGTTGAAGACAATTTATGAGGGAGTATTGGACAACGTTCGACTGATGCAGGAGGAAGGAATACAACAGAAATCGAACGGGTATCTTTGAGAGATGTGATGAGAAGAGAACAGAGAGACAACTCCTAGAGAAATCCCTGGAAAACACAGAAGATACTGAATTTGATTGACAAAAGGGGAAAGTACAGGAAATGAAGCAGATGAAAAGCAATACCGACGACTAAAAATTGAGATTTACAGAAAGTGCAAAATGGATACGCAGGTATGGAAAGAGGACAAGTAGAAGGCTGTAGAAGAATTCATAACTACGGGAAAGGCAGATGCCCTCTACAGAAAAATTAATAAGGTCTTTGGAGAAAGAGAAACGGGTACATGAATGAGAAGACCTGAGACGGCAAGCTAGTACTAAACAAAAATTGAAAGCTGAAAGAAGAAAGAATTTATAGAATATCTATATAAGTGAAACGAACTTGAAGACACTGTTATTGAAAGAGAAGACGACGACATAGCAAAATGCAAGCCACAAAGGTGTAATGGATTTATAGAATATCTATACAAGTGAAAAGAACTTGAGGGCACAATTACTGAAAGAGAGGAGGACGACATCTCTCAGAATTATTAAGATCCTTGGAAGAACTAACCATGACAAAATTATTCCAAATGGTGTGCAAGGTGTACGACACAGATAAAATATCCCCAGACTTCAGAAGGGATGTAACAACTCCAACTGGAAAGAAGTCAGATGCTTACAGGTGTTAATACCATCGAATCATTAGTTTAATCAGTCATAGTTACAAAATATTGACAATAATTACATGCCGAAGAACGGAAATACTTAGAAACCAACATCGGGGAAGATGAAGGTGGGTTTCGGAGATGTGGAAGAACACGCTAGGCAGTACACTACGAGTTATCCTACATCGACATACGTACTACGCAAGTCATCTTGCGATGTGTGGAGAGTGGTAATTTGTATTCCATTCACTTCCACCTTTTCCTGTTCAAGCTGCGAATGGTTCGTGGGAAGAACCATTGCTGGTAAGCCTCCATTTGGGTTCTAAGCTCACTAATTCTATGTTAATGGTCTTTTAACGAGATAACGTAGGAGGAAGCAAAATATTTGTTGATTCTTCTAGAAGCGTATGCTCTCGCGACTTTAACAGTAACTCACACCGTGTTGCTGGATTCCTCTCTTTTAATGAAACTCGCTGCTCTTCTTCGGATTTTTTATATTTCCTATATCAAACCTATCTGGTACCGATCCCATTTGGACGGGCAATATTCAGTCATTAGCCGAACAAGCGTTTAGTAAGATACCTCCTTTGTTGACTGACCACATTTCCTGAGAATTCTTCCAATGAATACTATTCTGGCATCTGCCTTCCTGGAACCGCAAGACCGCTACGGTCGCAGGTTCGAATCCTGCCTCGGGCGTGGATGTTTGTGATGTCCTTAGGTTAGTTATGTTTAACTAGTTCTAAGTTCTAGGGGACTAATGACCTCAGCAGTTGAGTCCCATAGTGCTCAGAGCCATTTGAGCCATCTGCCTTCCTGAGATTAGTTTTATGTGGTCGTTCCCGTGTTAACCCCTCCGTACTCATACTCCTGAATATTTTATGGAAGTAACTGCTTCCAGTAATTATTTTACAATCGTGTAACCATACCATAATGGGCCTTCTGCCCTAGAAGGTAGATTGAAGAAAGATAAACCTAAGGTTATAGTATCTGTAGATTTAAAGGAAGCTTTTGAAAATACCGAATGGAATACACTGTTTGAAATTCTGAAGGTTGTAGGGGAAAAATACGGGGAGCCACGGGATGGTTACAACTTGTACAGTAACCAGACTTCAGTTAAGAGAGTCGAAGGACGTGAAAGAGAAACTGTAGTCGACAAGGGTGTTACAGATTTGCAGCCTATTCTCGATGATATTCAACCTGTGCCTTGAATAACGAGTAAAAGAAATCAAGGAAAAAATTAGAAAAGGAGTCGAAGTTCAGGCAGAAGAAACAAAAGCTTTGACGCAAACTGATGAGATGGTAATTCTGTCAGAGACGGCAATGGATTTGGAAGAGCAACTGAACAGAATAGATATAGCGACCGTATGGCTTGTATGGGAAGGTGCATGTGATGTGGACGAAGAAATAAAATACAATGTCTCCCATCAACTCGCCGGAAATGAAAGTTATGAACGGTTCACAGTTTCTGTATCAGCTCCGAGCCCCAACGTGCTACTGACGAAAAGATTTACCCACACATTATATAGCATAAGCATTTCAATGGGCCACCGTAAACATAGTTGGACTTAACAAGTTCTGACACGTTTCGGCTACGGGGCGCCAAACCACATTCATCTCAATGTACCCAGTGTTCCACAAAAGCATTTAATATAAATGCAGGCAGGATTTGCTATACAAAAATCACGTACACACGCGCGTATTTTTTAAAGTTTCACAAATTCGAGTTTATTTCCAATAAGAACGCAGAAAAATCGAAAGCTACAGTTCACATAAATTAGTTTCAGAGTCTGACCGAGTTTCTTAAGATCTCTGGCGGTTGAATAAACCAAAATTGATTGCGTGGGTCATCTTTAGAAAACCATTAAAGTTCCACAGAATATCAAACTATAAATTCCACAATTGATACACACTGAAACCTTATAAGTGCGACTTGTGTCAGACGCACACGAAAAGTAGCAAGTTCATCAGATGCCGAAAAATTTCAATGTCCGAAAGTAGGAGCTCTGAATAACTGACACACGCGAACTGGCGGCTATTTCTCCACTAATCAGACAAAATTTTCTCCTAACACAGACTAACACAGCCTGACCGCCTCCAGCGGCGTCCAAACCTAGACTCTCCTCCAAATTGCCGCTGTTCACACAGGAAACGTCATTCAGGCACCACTGAATTGAGCTAAGCTACTGAACGTGAAAATTGCTGAGCTTCTTAATTTAATCTTTTATACACATATGATACATTAAATCACACGGAAATATTTCAAGAAATATTGTGTTATTGTCAGTTATCTTCTTTATTTCAAAAAAGTTCTGTGGTTTTCCTCGTTTTCAGATTTATAAGTGTAAGTATTACCAAACAATTTAAATTTAGCATTAAATAAGTTGCTATATATCTAAAGTGTACAATACAGCCGCTACTTTTAATGTTTCTCTAGTTATTTAGTAAGAAAAACAGCTTTTAATCGCTTTTGGCCTCTCATTTAAATACGTGGATAATTTCAGTGAAGCGACTATCACAGACTGATACAATTCTACGAGATGTATCCGCAGACACCTCGTTTGTTGCAATCGCATAACGCATTGCCGAGACAGTTACTTTCACAGTCCAGGATTTGTTTATAACATTTCACTTGCAATATCTTATAAACTAATGTGGATATCGAAGACGTGTCTTCACAGGCGTAATTCTCCATCTCTTCCGCTTCAGCTGAGCCTACTGGCTTTTCAGTGACACATGTGGCTCAATATTCATTAATTTTGGAATGAGCTTTAATTTTGCACTGGACTTCAAAAGCGACCACGAGAAACGAGCAGGTCACGCGGTCACCTTAGAAGCCAATGGAGGTCCAGATAGTCTTTGGAGCATAGTGTGAAACTGGCCTCCCACGTGCTTCTGTCAAGCTGATTTCACCTGTCAACACGAATGTTACCCGATCTTAAACGCCACCTGTGAGTCCGCGATCGCGTGTTTGTGACTGAATAAAGTGTCTCTTCTCTTTGCTATAGGCTGTCGTGTTGCAAATACACTCCTGGAAATTGAAATAAGAACACCGTGAATTCATTGTCCCAGAAAGGGGAAACTTTATTGACACATTCCTGGGGTCAGATACATCACATGATCACACTGACAGAACCACAGGCACATACACACAGGCAACAGAGCAAGCACAATGTCGGCACTAGTACAGTGTATATCCACCTTTCGCAGCAATGCAGGCTGCTATTCTCCCATGGAGACGATCGTAGAGATGCTGGATGTAGTCCTGTGGAACGGCTTGCCATGCCATTTCCACCTGGCGCCTCAGTTGGACCAGCGTTCGTGCTGGACGTGCAGACCGCGTGAGCCGACGCTTCATCCAGTCCCAAACATGCTCAATGGGGGACAGATCCGGAGATCTTGCTGGCCAGGGTAGTTGACTTACACCTTCTAGAGCACATTGGGTGGCACGGGATACATGCGGACGTGCATTGTCCTGTTGGAACAGCAAGTTCCCTTGCCGGTCTAGGAATGGTAGAACGATGGGTTCGATGACGGTTTGGATGTACCGTGCACTATTCAGTGTCCCCTCGACGATCACCAGTGGTGTACGGCCAGTGTAGGAGATCGCTCCCCACACCATGATGCCGGGTGTTGGCCCTGTGTGCCTCGGTCGTATGCAGTCCTGATTGTGGCGCTCACCTGCACGGCGCCAAGCACGCATACGACCATCATTGGCACCAAGCCAGAAGCGACTCTCATCGCTGAAGACGACACGTCTCCATTCGTCCCTCCATTCACGCCTGTCGCGACACCACTGGAGGCGGGCTGCACGATGTTGGGGCGTGAGCGGAAGACGGCCTAACGGTGTGCGGGACCGTAGCCCAGCTTCATGGAGACGGTTGCGAATGGTCCTCGCCGATACCCCAGGAGCAACAGTGTCCCTAATTTGCTGGGAATTGGCGGTGCGGTCCCCTACGGCACTGCGTAGGATCCAACGGTCTTGGCGTGCATCCGTGCGTCGCTGCGGTCCGGTCCCAGGTCGACGGGCACGTGCACCTTCCGCCGACCACTGGCGACAACATCGATGTACTGTGGAGACCTCACGCCCCACGTGTTGAGCAATTCGGCGATACGTCCTCCTGGCCTCCCGCATGCCCAGTATACGCCCTCGCTGAAAGTCCGTCAACTGCACATACGGTTCACGTCCACGCTGTCGCGGCATGCTACCAGTGTTAAAGACTGCGATTGAGCTCCGTATGCCACGGCAAACTGGCTGACACTGACGGCGGCGGTGCACAAATGCTGCGCAGCTAGCGCCGTTCGACGGCCAACACCGCGGTTCCTGGTGTGTCCGCTGTGCCGTGCGTGTGATCATTGCTTGTACAGCCCTCTCGCAGTGTCCGGAGCAAGTATGGTGGGTCTGACACACCGGTGTCAATGTGTTCTTTTTTCCATTTCCAGGAGTGTAGTATCTTGTAAAGAGATTATACGATGAATATCAACAGTAGCAAAACAATGGTAACGGAATGTAATCGAATTAAACAAAAAGATGCTGAAGATATTAAATTAGGAAAAGAGACACTACAAGTAGTGGGCGAGTGTTGCTATTTGGGCCGCAAACCAGCTGATAATGGCAGAAGCAAAGGATTTATAAAAGGCAGACTGCAATTTTAAGAAAATAATTTCTGAAAAGAAGAAATCTGTAACGTCTGATATAACTGAAGAGTAAAGATGCCGTCTCTGACGTGTGTAGTGTAACTTTGTACGCAAGCGAAACGTGGACGAAACCTAGCCCAGGCAAGAAGGACATAGAAGTTTTTAAAATGTACAAAATTGCTAATCAGCAAAGGAACGTCCACCAGAGAACCTGAGACAGAAACCAACATGCTTTTGAAACGTGCAGTTGCAGAAAACTGCTGAAGATTAGATTGGTCGATCGAGTAACTATAGAGAAGGTACTGAACTGAGGCTGGAAGAAAAGAAAATTAGGGACAACTTTAAAGAAAAGGATCGTTATATGAGATACATTCTAAGGTATTAAGGAGCCGTCAGTTTAGAATGCAGGGAATGTGAGACGTATAAAATGTTTACGAAAGTCAAGACTCGATTGCAATAGGAAGCCGCAAACAGACGTAGGTTGCGCTAGTTATGCAGAGGTAAAGAAGGTTGCGCAGGACTGATTGGCGTGGAGAGCTGCAGAAAACCTGTCCTCCGACTGAAGACCATACGACGACGACAATTCTGCTCATATTTTCTTCACAGTTACAAAATTTTCATGTTATTCGTACCGCTATTATTTCGTATGCATCCAAATTGAATGACATAATTTTGGACGTGTTTTTCTCCAGGCATCTCTTCATAAACTTTCCTTTACTCTTCAATATTGAAATACGCTGTATAATAACAGGCACAATGAGCCAAGGTCACATAGATGTTAGTTTTTAGAACCATTCAGTTAAGAAAACTGGGCGAGATTCAATGTGCATAATTTCAGAGATTTACGTGAGAGAGATTTCACAGAAAGTATGTGTCAGGTGATCCACTGTTAATTTGAACTGGAAACGTCAGGAAACGCTAACGGCACTTATCACTCTGAAGAAATTAGTAATATAGATTAAGGTATGTGGAATCTGTGTCCGAATAATACGTCAAGGGCTAACTGGATCCCCTTTTCAATGGAGTGTAGCTTCCCTGAAATCATTGATTACAATAACGAATCCATTGCGTCTTGAAAACAACGACATCATCAAACTGTCTTTCAGTGGAGAAATGTTAATGGATTTATCAGTAATTTTGAAAACAAAATCGACATCGTCACGGTTTACACACTGTGACAACTATTTCGAGTCGAACATTGTATCAACGTAATAACACCCTTGTTCACAAATCGAAGACTATTGCGTTGGGGTTAGAAGAAATTCCCATGACTTGCTGGAGCAGCTTGTTCCAATTGCTCCATCTCTCGTCGCCCATAACCTGAAAAAAAGTTGAAGTAATTTTGTAGGATTAGAGAGCCGATGAGTGACAGATAAATTTTCACACGTAATTTCAACGTCTTCTTTCCGGTATTTGGTGAGCCGCGTTCTCAGTGTTAAAGATTTTCAGTAAATCTTTGCAGTTTAAATTTGTGAAAAGAGTGCATTCTGTGTACTGGGATATATAGCTTTGCTTTGAAAAGAAATGTAATAACTTTTAAAACATCTGACTGATAGTCGTGTAATGGATGGAATCGTAGACGAGAAACAGCTAAACTTTGCTTACCTTTAGTGGTGGCAAGAGAAGTTTATAAGCGAATAAGAGACGAAAGAGGAATCATTCTAGCGACGATAATGGCCGCAAGTGCTTAAATTTACGGGCATAAGCGACTTTTACAAAGGTATATCATTACCGGCTGGAGGCTGGGAATGAACATCTTAGAAACGGCGAAGCTGGGCGGTTGTTCACGTGCTACTGTCTTGAGCATCTATGGAAAGTGCTTGAAGGACGATGAAACCACAAATGGGAGATAAGGTGTTGGACGAGTACCCCTCATCAAAGACATCTACATCTACATCTACATTGATACTCCGCAAGCCACCCAACGGTGTGTGGCGGAGGGCACTTTACGTGCCACTGTCATTACCTCCCTTTCCTGTTCCAGTCGCGTATGGTTCGCGGGAAGAACGACTGTCTGAAAGCCTCCGTGCGCGCTCTAATCTCTCTAATTTTACATTCGTGATCTCCTCGGGAGGTATAAGTAGGGGGAAGCAATATATTCGATACCTCATCCAGAAACGCACCCTCTCGAAACCTGGACAGCAGGCTACACCGCGATGCAGAGCGCCTCTCTTGCAGAGTCTGCCACTTGAGTCTATTAAACATCTCCGTAACGCTATCACGGTTACCAAATAACCCTGTGACGAAACGCGCCGCTCTTCTTTGTATCTTCTCTATCTCCTCCGTCAAACCGATCTGGTACGGATCCCACACTGATGAGCAATACTCAAGTATAGGTCGAACGAGTGTTTTGTAAGCCACCTCCTTTGTTGATGGACTACATTTTCTAAGCACTCTCCCAATGAATCTCAACCTGGTACCCGCCTTACCAACGATTAATTTTATATGATCATTCCACTTCAAATCGTTCCGCACGCATATTCCCAGATATTTTACAGAAGTAACTGCTACCAGTGTTTGTTCCGCTATCATATAATCATACAATAAAGGATCCTTCTTTCTATGTATTCGCAATACATTACAATGCAATGTGGAGATTGGTGGCTTGCTCGCTCTTTAAAACAGGATAGGTGGCGATATTTTTAACATAGACAGCACAATGTTGGTGCAAACACACGTGATGCAGAGCACACGGTTGAGTGCACACTCTTGAATATGGGGCTCCGCAGCATACGACCCCTACTTGTTCTCATGTTGGCCCAACAACATTTTCGGTTTTGATAATAGTGGGCACGGGATCGTCGAGGTTGCACGGTAGATCAATGGAAACGTGTCATTTCATCTACTAGAATGAGACTCTGCCATGTCGATAGCCGTGTGCGTGTACGTCGTCATCCAGGCGAACGGCTGGTTGAAACATAAACCACGCCACGAACGCAGGACGGTGAGATCAGTGTTATGCTATTGGGGGGGGGGGGGGGGGGGCGCATGGGGGCATTCGCCTCGGCTCTCATGGCTTTTGCCTTAGTAACTGAAGACAACATGACAGCTGCGGAGTACATGAACATCATTGCGGACCACCTGCATTTCTTCAAGATTGATGGCATCTTCCAGCAAGATAACTGTCCTTGTCACAATACTAAAAGAGTGCTACAGTCGTTTGACGACGTTGATAGTGAGTTCACGTTGTTGTCTTGGCCAGCAGATTCACCCAACCGGAACATGCTTGAGCAAATCTGGGGTTTCGGTTATGGCGTGACAAGTGCGAATACAGCTCGCCCCTGATATCTCCGAAAACCTCCCAAGGACTCGTCGAAGCCATGTTACGTAGAATCGCGACTGTACTGCGTTCCAATAATTGGGCCAACAAATTGCTAAGCAGCTGGTTGTACGCGGAAGTTCTGTATTTCCACCGTTTGCCGTACATTTTCCTCTCCATTCCTTGTTCACATCTGGCAGTTCATCCAGATGCACCTAAGCAGAAACGAAGAAGTACTACCAGTGAATTTCTCAAACCTATCATGATATCAGTGGAGGTATTAAATATGAAGCAACTAATAACTCCAAAATTTTCCCCCGCCTGAAAATTTTATGAACCAAACTAATAATTTTTTTACTAAATAAGAATCGCTATTATGAAAGCTATACTTGATGTCACACGGAAACAAATCCATAACTGTATTTTTTTCTAATACCTTTTTATTACTGCTTACTGCAACATTTTTCTTTACAGCTATAATGTGTACCAGCTTTGTTCATGTTCTGAACATCTTCATATCTGTTAAAACAAAGAAAAGAATTGCGAAGTTAATTCTTTCATAACTTTTCCGAAACGCGCAAATGGTAAATACTATAGCTGTAGTAGTCGAAATTCTACCACAGCGTTATTAAATTAAAATGCACTTGAGTGCGGCGATAAGTTCTTTAAAAGGATTAGGAACGCCAGACGTAATAACGTAAATACATCAGTCATAAATACTTATCTGTAGAAGCAAAATGCCTTTCGACAACAGTTACTCAAATAAGTTTAGAAATTACATTTTTTCATAAGACATGGAAATAATAATTTGCCCATTATCGATTACCAAACTCTCAGAGCTGTTACAGGATGTCTAGCTCGTGGTCAGAAAAACAGAACTGGCAGGCAGACTTAGACGCGAGCGAGACCTTTAGAACATTTTACCTGGGGGTGGTTGTTCTGCCGTCGATGAAGATGAGTGCGCACTGGCGACGGTTAGAAGCGCCTCGTAGCAGCATGAAGGAAGCGGGTGGACCTGCAGCAAACGACTGACCTTATCTCTCGTGGGGTGATGGCTCTGGTGCGGCGGGAAGTACTTGTCTTTGGCTGCAACCGGCGCTGTGTGTAGGGCGCAGACGCCAACCAGGAAGCATCGCTGTTGCCGTCTCGTTCACAAGGGTGATCTCTTTGCAACCTTCGGTGACATGTCCGTGCTCTTCGCCGTACGTTAGATTGGTTGGCTTATGTTCTTCTTCTGGTGAATCACATTTTTGTTCACTATCATTGATAAACGTTTTTGTACCTCCCACAATTTCCAAATTCTCACGGTAAGATCCACACGTAGACCTTATTGTGGATAAAATTCCTTCACGGAGCAAGTTCCATGCCGCCAGTTGATAACAGACTCCCATGTCCGTCCATTTGTCACCTCCACCTCTTACTCTACAATCACCTTCCACTTCAATGTGACCACACGCGAATGCAGGAAGGAATTTTATACTAAGCATTCTTTCCTTAGAAAACGGGGTATCAATAATTTCACATTAGCGGCTCACATCTTATTGCAGTATCCAATTGTTCTCTCCACCCCCCAAATCTGATAGCGTGTCCATCCTACTCAACAGCACAGAAAAACGTTCTGGTGAACGATGGCGTGGATGTCCCGGTCCGGAGAGGGGGAAGGGGATGGGGTACGTCAGCTGTCTCCTTGCCTCTCACGCAGCACCGGGTCGGAGGTGGCCAGGCTGCTATCCTCAGGTCCATTCCATAGTGTATATAATACACATTATAACTGCAGAGCAACCAGACCAGCCAGTCACTGATGATGAGCTATTAAATTGTGTGGATGTTTACTTCTACGTTTCACTAGCTGTTCCTAATACACTTGAAAGGAGAGGTGCCGAGCTGTGGTTTGAAACCATTGTTATGGTAACGAAAGTTAAGGTCTAAGATATCACACTCTTGCAGGTACGTAATGAAAGTTAAGGTCTACGATATCACACTCTTGCAGATACTCACCCTGGCAGGCTCTTGTCTGCGAGTAATATACGAACAAAATTTCGGAATTTATTGTGATGCTATATAGCTTTAGAGGCGGAAATCATAAGGAACGTAGTTGCGTTAAAATACAGTCTTCGCTCGTATAGGTTGTGGGTTCGTCTCTCGTCAGTTGTTCTGAAATATTTTATTTTTAAATCTGTATCGAAACGCCTTTGATCATTATTTTGAATTAATTAATTCGTAAAAATGTATTTTTTATTTGTATTGATTTGTCATATAATTTTAATTATCATTTTAGCTGTTTCATTTGCTCTCATTGTTTCTTCCCATCGTTCTTTTTCCACTTGGAATCTTCGTTTATGTGATTTTAATTGTTGTTACGTATTAACATCGATTTATTTTCTTCAGTTTTACCATCTTATATTATCGTCCATATTATTGCATCCATTACTTCTGTTCCTCATTCTGATGGAATTTAGTTTAACTTATAACCCTATCTTCCTTTTAAATCTTTGTTTGCGTTATTTTGTCCACTGTAGTAAGAATTTATGTTTTAAATGCTTGTATGATGATTACTATCCAAAAAATGCACATCTTGTAACGAAGATTACTTTATGACAAAATTGCAACGTCAGTACGAATAGATTATTTTGTCTTTTGTCTTTAAAACTACAGATTTTTATTTTCAAATATTTAAATATTACAAAAGATAATTTAAATTTATTAAATTCTCGTGCATAGACTTTCCTAGTGGAGAAATAATGACTGGAAGAAAAAATAAGAGCAATTGAAACAGTTCATACGATGATTAAAATAAAAGCAGAAAGAAACAGAAACAAAAAATTACATTTAAACCAGTCAGTTAAATAAAAGAAATGATCGAATTCATTTCGATAAAGATTTAAAAATTAAAAGCCACAAAACACCTGACAAAATTTCGAAATTATTTCGTCGATTACTCGCGAACGTGGGCACACCAGGATGAAAGGTTCTAGGGTGTAGCACCTTGGTCCTAGATCACCGTATAGATGGATTCAAAATGTCGATCTCAGCTCTCATTGTTAGACATTTTCTTTAGGAATCTCAGCAGATCGTCGTCTTGCGGTTAGTATCGCTGATTCTTGATCAAGAGGCCGCAGGTTCTACTGCCCCTTCATATACTCTTCCTCACAAAGGAAGTTAAGGACCCAGAAGACATGGGGTTATGTCAGTGTCACTTCTAACACGTACACACCATCGGTGGATATGTAAATGATTTAAGTTGCAATTATCTGTAACAGTTAGAACGGCTACCAAATTGAATTATTTTTGTTCGTGTGTAGTGTTGTTACCAGGACTAGTAGCGGCGTTAACACCGCCAATGTTAAATCATCACTGTGAGGTAAATGGGGATGCCGCATACTCATGTGATAGCATTATTAGCATTTCACAGAGGTTGATATGAGTCTCATTACGGGTCTCCAAATGGCTCGCCGGTCTAATCGTGTGATATCTATATTTGTGGAGCATTCTTACGTGACAGTTGTCCCATGCTGGACTTAATGGGAATGTGAGGGTAGGAATACTGGTCATGTTTCTTGCCGACCGTGTCTGATGACCACAGGGGGAGTTCGCCATATTGTGCACAAACACACATAGTTAGCCCTTCACATCTTTGCCTGCCATCCGAGGTCAGGTAATGACACCCTTCAACGTTCTGTGTCGTCACGCGCCGTTGGTCAGAGATTAGCAACAGTCGAACTAGGCAATTGACTTTCAATACGTAGCCTAGCATTCACATCCCAGTACAACTGCTGCATTTCGATTGGTGTCGTAACTCTGAAATGTGGACTGCTGATTAATGCCGTTGCATTTTATTCAGCGATATATCGTGGTTTTGCGCTATAGCAGATGATCATCACCAGCGTGTATGGCGACTACCAGGGAGAAGACAATTCCTTCAAGGTTTTGGAGAGGCACAGCGGTGATACACCTAGTGTTGTGGTCTGAGGAGCTATCAGGTATGACTTCAGGTGAAAGTTAGTAGTGAGTGAAGGAATACTGTCAGCTCAACGTTGCGTCAAGAACATTCTGCGTCGTCATGTGTTACCTCCACGTACCACATTTACATACATTACCTGCAAGCCACCGTACTGTTCATGAGTGAGGATACCATATACCGCTAATATCCACTTCCTTGCATGTTCCACACCCAAATAGAGCGAGGGAAAAACATCTGTCTAAAAGCCTCCACACGAGCCATAATTTCTCGGATTGTGTCTTAGTGGTCCTTACGCGTAACGTACGTTGGCGGCAGTAGAATCGTTCTGCAGTCGGCCTCAAATGCCTGTTCTCTAAATTTACGCAGTGGTGCCTCGCAAAAGGAGCTTCGTCTTCACTTCAGGTTTTCCCATTTGAGTTCACGAAGCATCTCAGTAATACTTGCGTGCTCATCGAACCTACAACCGAATAAGGTGGCGCAGTGTTTAACACACTGGACTGGCATTCGGGAGGGCGACGGTTCAAACCCTCATCCAGCCATCCAGATTTAGGTTTTCTGTGATTTCTCTAAACCGCTCCAGGGAAATGCCGGGATGGTTCCTTTGAAAGGGCACTGCCGATTTCCTCGCACATCCTTGACACCTTCCGAGCTTGTGCTCCGTCTCTAATGACCTACATGTTGACAGTACGTTAAAAGTAATCCTCCTTCCTTGCTTCCTTCATACCTTCCTTCTTTCCTTCGACACTACAGGTAACATATATAGCTGCACACCTCTGAATTGCTTCGATGTTTTCATTAATTCGACCCGGTGTGGAGCCCAAACACTCGAACGGTACTCAAGGATGGGTCACTCTATAAGCATTCCTGATGCGATACTTTGAAAACGGGTGTTTTGTTTGGTACGCTACAGCGTAGAACTGACTAGAAAACTGTCCAATATCAGCAACACGCTGTCAGTTTGAGATCCAGTCAAAGAAACTGGGTTTTACCAAGACGGTATGGTCTACGCAACCGTCACTGTTGTAAATATCAGACAGAAGGAAGGAATGATTTTACGTTGCATCGATGACGACGGGAAGGAAGCTCGCTGTCTTTTCAAAGAAATTATCGCTGACGTATCCATTACAGTTTCAGGTCACACACAGGACCTGGATATATATATAGCTATTATATCCAGATTTTTCAAGATATTCTTTCAAGGTTTTGATAACAACTGGGACTCATTATTACTAAGTATTTGTTTAGGTCTGCATACTGTATGAACATAATCTTGTCCTAATTTACTAGCTCTTATTTTTCCGGTGTATTTCCCCATAGGGTACAATCTTAAAAATTTAGAAAACACGTCCATTATTAGCGACACATATTTAAAACCTCCTCTGGTGGTTGTGAGAGGCCCAAACATATCGGCTGCAGCTATCACATCTGCTTCTTTTGATATAATACAATATATTTGTCCATTATTTCTGGTTGTAGGTGTTTTCGTTGTCTGACACTTTTCACGTCTTTCTAATATTTTCTAAGACCTCTTTACAATATTGT
Organism: Schistocerca serialis cubense; assembly: GCF_023864345.2. Taxonomy (NCBI): domain Eukaryota; kingdom Metazoa; phylum Arthropoda; class Insecta; order Orthoptera; family Acrididae; genus Schistocerca; species Schistocerca serialis. The sequence goes on along the minus strand of NC_064640.1, from coordinate 658,130,505 downwards.
TAAAAAATGCAAGTCCCTTTCAGATATTTCGCACACTTTTTGCGTCCAAAATGACCATAGCTCAAATGTATATACCATATGAACTCCTCTATGGTATGCTCATGTTAACATAACATCTAATCTTCACACACTAAATTAGGTCTACGGTACAATACCCCTTTTTCCACCAAATAAGGAGGAGGAGGAATTTAGCGTTTAACGTCCCGTCGACAACGAGGTCATTAGAGACGGAGCACAAGCTCGGATTAGAGAAGGATGGGGAAGGAAATCGGCCGTGCCCTTTCAAAGGAACCATCTCGACATTTGCCTGAAACGATTTAGGGAAATCACGGAAAACCTAAATCAGGATGGCCGGAGACGGGATTGAACCGTCGTCCTCCCGAATTCCACCAAATAATGTTCCCTTACCTTGGGCTCCTGAATTTCTTCCAACTTTTGCTTTACCATCGCCAAAATCGGATCTTCTTCTTGTTCCTTTCTTGATACTGGTATTACATGTGGTCTCAGCTTACAAAGCTGCTGTGGATTGACTTTAAATTCATAAGGTTCTCCCTTCTCTAATCTTGATCTATCAAAAAATATTTCTTTATATTTTAACGACTCATTTTGTAGCTCTCTTTTACCATCTGCAGCAATAACATCAATATTTTTTACTTTATTCTTCATTTCATATACTATCCCTGAAGCAACCTCAGTCTGATTCTGTTTGCCTTTTCTCTGTGGAATACTTTCCTCACTATCTACTTCCTATTGAAAACATTCACGCACTATTTTTAGTACCTACCCTGCACTTCCCGTTTACCGTTGGGATCATAATATCCTTACCTAAATCCGTAACTGCTGCGTGGTCACAAACAAATCTGCCACTATTATCAATCCAGTACAAAGATTTTGGACCACCATTGCACAAGCCTCCAATAAAGTTACTTAAACGTTTACTTCTAATGATACTTGATCCTTTATTTTCTGACTTTTTCCTCCTACGTCAACTACAACAGCATCTATTTGTAAAGGAAATACTGGTACCTTACTTCTACTTCTTATTTCTTCATAGAGCGTCTCTGCTACAACACAGAACTCAATACCTGTGTCAATAACAGCAATTGATTTAATTCAACCAATTTCCACATCTACAACCGGTTGGTATTCCTCAGTACTGTCTATTTAATGTTCTACAAAAATAACTTCCCTAATATCCCCAGAACTTTCCTTTATCAACCTCTTCACAGTCAAAGTTCTGCCACTTATCTGAACTTGTATTCGAACCTCACACAAACTTCTTTCCGGTATTCACTTTCCTGTTGTCCCCTTTCGTGGTTTATTTCTGTCCTGTCATAATCACGTCTCTCATTTTGATCTTCATGTCGCCTGTCACTGTGATTATTATTACCTCCTGTGTTCCAATGTCATCTACCATGTCTGTTGAGTCCATTGCCATGCCTCTCGTCGTCTCTCCCATTATGATTTATGTTGTATCCCTTCTGCTCATTATGGTTCCTGTTTTGGTCCCTCCAATTACCGCTTTCTCTCGATCTCCAATTTACTCGTCACCATTCATTATTGGGTGTTTCCTCCCCTGAACTTGCACTCAGCTGGTGTAAAGCTTTTAAAATATCTTCTTTTTTCTTTTTAGATATCCCTATTAATATTTCCTGAACACTCAGTGGTAGTTTGACCAATACTACAGCAGTAAGGTATTGCTCACTAAGTGAATTATCTAAATATAAGTTCTAGCTGCAGAAACTTTCAAAATAGCCTTTACGGTTATCATACCCATAGGTAAGAATTTTCTCCCCTGGAAGATGCTGTTTCTAACATTGCATTGAATATTGTTAAACCAGTACTTTTCCAAGAATTTTTTAATACATTTGACAGGATTCGTCAGCTCCCATTAGCCATGAAATAGCATCTCGTTCCATTCTACTTATAACATATCCTATTTTCCTCTTCTAATCCCATTCTTCTGGTAACAGACCCTGGAACTGTTTCGGAAAAGCTTCAGGATGAAGTATCTCTTTGGCCGAAAAATTATGTAAAGACAAACTTTTAAGTATTCCTCTTCATTTGTATTCTTTCTACTAATATTTACATCAATAATATCTTTTAATTTTGAATCTATTTTTTCTCAACCCTTTCAGCAAAGATATCAGTGCCTCCTCTTTATGAATACTAGCTACATTTGTGAATGTCTCTTTAATACTTCTTCCCGCTGAAGGTATTCTATTAGATAAGGGTATCTCTGTTTTATCAACTTTTTTATTTACATAGGAGATCGGAGCATTACGTTTTTCAATCTCCTTACCTAAACTATTATATAAAATTTTAAGATTCTGTTGTAATTCTATAATAAATTTTCCGTGATTTACTACATCTGCCGGCCGCGATGGTCTAGCGGTTCAGGCGCTCAGTCCGGAACCGCGGGACCGCTACGGTCGCAGGTTCGAATCCTGCCTCGGGCATGGATGTGTGTGTTGTCCTTAGGTTAGTTAGGTTTAAGTAGTTCTAAGTTCTAGGGGACTGCTGACACACAGATGTTAAGTCCCATAGTGCTCAGAGCCATGTGAACCATTTTTACTACATCTGCTTCCCCAGTGGTGTCTATTTTCCCAAATTTTGAGCCACTGCCTGCTGTTTCCTCATTATATTCTCAATTTTTTCATCTACCACTTTTAAATTTTGGTTGGTATACTTAATATATTTTAATATATTTATCCAACATATCAGCTGTGTCATTGTTGATTTCTTTCATAATTTTTTTCAAGTGTTCTTTAGTTTCTCTAACACTTTCCTCAATTCTCTCATTAGTTGCTTCGAGTTTTAGGTTATTTTCTCCTAATTTCTTGTTAGAGTCCCTAGCAGTTTCTTCTATTTTGTTGTTAGTCGTTTCCCGTTTCTGGTTTAGTTGCTTAGTTTCGTAGCACTTTCCTGTAGTTTACTCATCATAGCTGAAAACATGACATGCATATTAAATTCTGAACCATTAATTTTGTCAGGTTTATTTTCTGTCTTCATATATTCCTTAACCGCTGTCTGAGAGACTCAGCAGCATTTTCCATGATATCTCAAGTATTTAAAAGGAGTTCCTGCCCCTCGTTACCTACAATATCATTCATCCTGACTACAGGAGCTTCTTTTGATTTTGCAAGCAGAAATACATCATGCAAGTCAGAGGTCTTCTGAACCATATTCTAGTTAATATTTCGTCCGCTCATTTTACTTTCAGTTGTCCTGCCGCTTCTAAGTAACATTAACTATACACACCACTACTCTATCACTTTAATTTACTTTGAAAATTGTATATTTTACTGGGCGCAGTGATGTTCCGCTACCTCGCCGTGCGTCGAACTCCGGACCTCAGCTAGAGCTCCGCCAGCGCACCACTTCCTTGCTGTTGTGCTGTACTGAGTTCATATCCAATCGATTCCGTCTTGTGCGTGTGTGTGTGTGTGTGTTTGAGGTTTACGGGCGCTAAACAGCGTGGTCATCAGCGCCCAAACGCATAAAAACAGGAACACATGCAGTGAAGGGACGAAGACGAACAGCGAACAAGGAGAACGGCTAAAAGACACAGACCTGACGCAGTTCCAAATCCTCACATACAGAGGCAAAACAAGAGGAGAAGGAACACACTAAAAAGGAAGGGAAACAAGGAAAAGAGAACAGAAACCGAAGGGAAACAAAGAGGTAAGGGTGACTGGCTGACCTCTTACCTAAAACCTGGGTGAGCCAGTCACCCAGCAGCACATTAAAACCCCCTCCCTAAAATCCGAGGCAACAAATTGGACAGGACACAAAACCGTAAGACCTTAACTACAGTCGTTGCGTCATCTTGTAAAATAGAGGGCAAATCCGGTGGCAAAGAAACCACCGCCCTCTGGTCAGAGAATAAAAGACAGTCAAGTAAAATGTGGCGGACAGTAAATTGGACGCCACAAGCACTGCAGATTGGGGGGTCCTCCCGCCGGAGTAAAAAACCATGCGTTAAGGGACTGTGCCCGATGCGGAGGCGAGTGAGGAGAACCTCATCCCGCCTGCATGACTGGTAGGACGTGCGCCATGGCCGCGTGGTGGCCTTGACCACACGCAGCTTATTTTCACCGACTGCCAGCCACTCCTCTTCCCACTGACGCAGAACGCGATAACGCAGGAGGGAGGTAACAGCATGGAGGGGGACGGCACATGCAACAACGTGAGGGAGGGAACATGCATCTTTGGCAGCCACATCCGCCAGTTCGTTTTCCTTAATACCCACCTGCCCCGGCACCCAGCAGAAGGAAACCTCCTTCCCCTGCCGTTGCAGGTGGAGTAGGGCATCATCGATGTCCTGGACGACCGTATCCGCTGGGTACAAGTGTTGCATGGTCTGAAGGGCACTCAGGGAGTCGGAACAGATGAGGAACTTACGACTGGGAACACATCACATCTGCTCCAATGCCCGCAAGATCGCAAACGATTCAGCATCAAAGATGGTAAACGCCGCAGGAAGCCTTAACTTGACGACTCGATCAGGGAAAACAACAGCACAACCAACAGAGTCCCCCTGTTTAGAGCCATCGGTAAATACTGTTACATGGTCGGGATGCCGGTTTAAAATATCATAAAATAAGGAGGTAAAAACAAACACAGGAGTGCAGCTCCTCCGGTACTCCGACAAGTCTAAAAGGACGCTGGGCCTCTGGAGCAACCAGGGAGGCAGGCGAGTAATACCTTGTCGTTGGGGGGCCACACGCTCCACACCAAGGGACTCAAGCAAATGCTTGGCACGAATCCCAAATGGTCTCGTTGCCCTGGGACGACTGGAAAAGAGACGTTCCATAGGCGGTCGGGCAACGGTAGGGTACGCAGGGGAGGTAGGACAGGCAAGGAATTGACACACCCGTCGCCCCATGAGGAGTTTCCGCCGGATGGCGAGCGGCGGTTCCCCTGCCTCAGCACACAGGTTGGGGATGGGACTGGTACGGAAGGCACCAGTGGCCAGCCTGATACCCTCATGGTGTACTGCGTCAAGAATCTTCAGATACGAAGGCCTTGTTGAGCCATACACGGTGCAACCATAGTCAAGACGCGATCGGACGAAAGCCCTATAAAACTGCAGCAGACGCGCCCGATCTGCTCCCCAGGACCGATGGCTCAGACACTTCAAAATATTCAGTGCCTTCAGGGCCCGCACCTTGAGGTCTTTAAGGTGAGGCAACCACGACAATTTGGAATCAAATTGAGGCCCAGGAACCGCACAGTGTCGCTAAAAGGAAGAATGGTGTCCCTCAGACGCAATTCAGGGAAGGTAAACAGACGTCGAGAACGATTAAAATGAACACACACACATTTGTCTGCAGAAAAGGTAAAACCCGTCTTCGCAGTCCATGCCTCTAATCGCTGTATCGTAAGCTGCAACTGCCGACTAGCAGCGACAAGACTGGAGAAAGAACAGAAAACAGCAAAATCGTCCACAAACAAGGAGCATTGGGCAGGACTCCGGATAGTGGACGTGATACTGTTAATGGCGACAGCAAAGAGGGTGACACTTAAAACGCTTCCCTGAGGAACACCATTCTCCTGCACATACAAATCAGATAGCACATTACCAACCCTATATCGAAAGAGGCGGTGGGAAAGAAAGGACCGAATGAAGATGGGGAGACGGCCACGAAAGCGCCACTCATGGAGTTGATTGAGGATATGGCGGCGCCAAGTAGTGTCATACGCCTTATGAATGTCAAAGAATACACCTAGACAATGCTGGTTACGCAGGAAGGCCTGTTGGATGGCCGCCTCAAGCAAGGTCAAGTTGTCTATAGTTGAACGACATCTCCGAAAGCCGCACTGAGAGGGGCTAAGGAGCTGCCTGGTCTCGAGCAGCCAAACCAGGCGACGGTTGACCATGCGTTCCAACGTCTTCCCGACACAGCACGTCAAAGCAATACTCCGAAAACTGCTGGGATGCGTTCGGTCCTTCCCCGGTTTGAGGAGGGGAATCAAAATCGCCTCCCGCCACGAGTCAGGGTACATGCCGGATAACCATATCATATTAAAACAATTCAGGAGAACTTCCTTTGAAGGCAGTAACAAGTGCGGCAGCATGCTGTACCGGATTTGATCATGACCAGGCGCAGTATCATGAGACACAGACAGCGCCGAATCCAGTTCCCACATTGTGAAGGGGCAGTTGTAGGACTCAGAATTTGGAGACCGGAAGTCCAAGTGACCCCTGTCGATGGCAGTGCGGTAGCGGCAGAAATCTGGATCACAGTCAATAGCGGCGGTAGACGCCGCAAAATGCATGGCCAGTGTCTGGGCAATGTCTCTCGGCGCCGTGAGAAGACTTCCCTGATGCAGCAATGCCGTGACAGGAAGTTGGCTGCGTTTCCCGGAAATCCTCCTGATGGCTTCCCATACTTTCGTAGAATTAGTGGAGCGGGAGATGAAGTTCAAGAACGATTGCCATGACCGTCGTTTGCTCTCTTTAATCACGCGCCGCGCTTTGGCCCTTGCCACCCGAAAGGCCGCAAGATTGTCAGCTGAGGGACGGCACTTGAAGCGGCGCAGAGCTGCACGGCGGGCTCGGATGGCTGAGCGGCACTCAGTGGTCCACCAAGGGACAAGACGCCTCTTGGGATGACCGGATGACCGTGGGATTGACAACTCAGCAGCATGGGAGATCATGGCCGTAACATGGTCTACCCATTCGTGGACGCTGGCACGGTGTTCCAAAACAGCCAGTTGGCTGAAAAGTGTCCAGTCAGCTCGGCAGAGGTGCCACCGGTGCGGCACTGGTAACGCCATAGCCTCATCCAGGAGGCGAATCCAAAGGGGGAAGTGGTCACTAGAATGGAGGTCAGCAGCAACCTCCCACAGAGCAGAATCCGCGAGTGCTGGAGAGCAAAAGGAAAGGTCAATAGCTGTTGACGACCCAGAAGCAGTATAGAAATGAGTGGGAGCACCAGAGTTGAGGATGCACAGTTCTTCAGACATCATGAGGCTTTCCAGAATGCGACCCCTGGGGCAAGTAGTCGAAGAGCCCCATAAGACATTATGAGAATTGAAGTCCCCCAGAAGAAGAAATGGGCGGGGGAGTTGGCTAATAAGGTCTGCGAGAGCCTCAGAGTCTATCGCATCCTGAGGTGGTACGTAAAGTGAACAGACTGTGAGCCGCCGACCCACAAGAAGGTCAACTGCAACTGCTTGCAAGTCTGTAACGAGAGGCAGCTCAGATGAGGGGTGCATGTCACGGACAAAAACCGCAACACCACCCTTTGCCCTTTCCCCCGTCAGATCATCTTTCCGATAGACGGTATAGCCCCGTAAAAAAGGAGCATCAGTGGCCCGAAAATGTGTCTCTTGGAGACATAAGCACAAAGGGCACTCTCGTACAAGGAGCTGTAATTCGGCCACATGCGTCCTGAACCCATTCAGGTTCCACTGTAATATGGGAGCCCGTGATCAGGGGGGCTGAACTCTCACCCTGCCTCTGTGCTTTGAAGGAGAGCCCGTACTGGCCGGAGATTTATTCCTGGGGCGAGAAGATCGCCCCCGGTCGACGTCAATGTCCATCAGCTCCGATGACGACCCACGGGAGATGTCAGACAGTACGATGGCCTCGTCATCGGACCGACCCTGACTAGTCTCCGCAGGTGGCAAAACCTTCAGCTTCGGCGTCTTCGTCTTGGGGAGCTTAGAATGCAGAGCCTTGTCAACAGGTGGAGCATTACTCACCTGGGCAGAAGGCCCCATATGGGGAGAGGGAGGAAGTATCCCAATGTCAGCAACCACAGCCTTGTCCGACGTTGTGGGGAGAGCCGCAGGTTGCAAAACAACCGCAGCAGCACAAGTGCACTGGCAAACGCAGGTATTAGTGCTAACACTAGCAACCTCCGTTTGCGTAGCAACAGTGGCCATTTGTACCGGTTTTTTCAGAGCGGAAGCGAAAGATGTAGTAAACACAGGAGGTTGCATGGCCTTAAAGAGCTTCTTGGCCTCACCATAGGGGATGCGCTTAGATGTTTTAATCTCCTGTATCTTCCGTTCGTCGAGATAGATGGGGCAGACCCGGCTTCAGACAGGGTGACTCCCAGAGCAATTCACGCACTTCACAGGCGATGAACAATCATCTCCTTCATGGGCAGGCTGACCACATTTACCACAAGTGGCTATCCCATTGCACCCCAACGTAGTATGCCCAAAGCGCTGACATTTAAAGCGGCGCATTGGGTTGGGGAAATAAGGCCTTACTGGCAAACGTAAGAACCCCGCTTTAACATGCTCTGGGAGTCGTGGGCAACTGAACGTGAGAATAAACGAGTCGGATTTGACTAGGTCCCCATCGACTCGTTTCATAATATGCTGCACGTCAACAATACCTTCGTCAGCCCATTCAGATTTTAACTCGTCTGTGGGGATATCCACCAAGTCCCTACATGTCACAACACCCTTACTGTAGTTCAGAGTGGAGTGGAGCTCGGTCTCGATAGCGTACTCACCGAGACAGGTTGCTTTCTGAAGAGAAGCGACTTGACGGGAACTAGATGTCTCAACTAACAGAGTCCCATTGCGCAGTCGCTTCACAGATTTAAGTGTTCCTGCAATTCCCTCAAGACCCTTGTGGATGTAAAAGGGAGAAACCCTCTCAAAGCTACCCTCCTTCCGTTTAATAATCAAAAACACATTCTGATTATCAGCATGTGCTCTGTTACGACAGTCTGATAAATCTCGATCAACACTAGGCGCTGGAGGACTCGCAGCACGAAGTCGCTTCTTCGATGGGGTGTGTTTTCCTACCAGTGGCCCACCCAAGCCACTGGTAGGGGGAAATGTAGAGGTCGAAGGGTCCATTGCGGTCCCACGAGCAGCTAGGGAACTAAAGGTCCGCTCAGACAGAGCCCCGCGTGCCTGAGTAAGCCTTATAAAACTGGGGTGCGGCAGGTGCCCCAGAGGTTGCCCGCTTGCGACTGTTCCACCTCAACAGCCATGCATCTCATAGGCGCGGAGCACACCGGAAGATTGAGGGGTTTTTATAGAGATTGTCCTTCCTCGCAATCCAAGCCAAGATTACCATTCCCCGCAGCACACAACATTCCACCGCCGCGCCATACGGTGGTCACTGAAGCATGTCCGGGGGTTACGGTGACAGGAGACTGGCGGCGCCGACCAGTCCCCAGCTCAGGACCCCGGGGTCGCCAAGCCCGTACTCAGCAAATGAATGCTGAGCCCCTGGGGGCTTCCGTCTTGTAGCGTTGTTTCCTCCGGTTGCGCGGCTTCCCTTACCACGTTAGACGTTGCTGTCTTCATTCTTCTGCTACGATTTCTTCTCGACAGTCGTTCGCTTTTCTTCACTCGCGAAATATTCGTACTAAAGTGAAACGAACTATTTTCCGATATGCGAAATTTATCACCTTACATAACACTCTACCGGCATTACTTGGCTCACACAGTTTTAATGTTAGACATTGAAATCACTTCTAACAGTTATTGTTTACTTCCCGCTTCTTTCCTCGTTCTGTTTTTCATTGAAATTGCACTTGGTATTTTGCCAATAAATTTGCAATAAACAGTTTTTTTCCGTCGGAAGTTATTTCTTTATACTCGTCTTTCACTAACAAGATGCCAAGTGCAATACGCATCCACTCCAATTTATCCACATTGCGACGATGTGAAAGGCACAACCACTGTAATCCATCCAAATTTGCGAGAAATTCGTTCCCACACAGGGACACCAAATGCAAGAATGCCCCAGTCGTACGAATCCGCCAGAAATATCTCAGATGAGCCCCGAAATGGTGATATAAGGGGCATACAGTATAACACAGCACGCTTTCCCACCTGAGTTTTGCGACAGTGCCAGTCCGTCCTCGAACTGACTTAGTGAGCTGCCGCGCAGGAATCATTGTGTGTGTGTGTGTGTGTGTGTGTGTGTGTGTGTGTGTGTGTGTGTGTGTATTCCTAAGGGAACAAACTGCTGAGGCCATTGGTACCTAGACTTACACACCAATTAAACTAACGTAAACCAACTTATGCTAAGAACAACACACACATCAATGCCCGAGGGAGGACTCCAACCTCCGGCGGGGGTAGCCGCGCAATCCGTGATTGGCGCCTCAAACCGAGCGGCCACTCCGCGCCGCTCATGAATTACTCCTAATTGTTATGTGGAGATGCTCTCGTAGCTTTACGTCCCCTTGCAGAGCCGTATCAGAGCTGTCGGGTTCTGAAAGTGCAATACTACTGCTTATGTTTTACGTAATAAAGCAGTAAAAAGTTTTTGTGCAAATAATTGTTACACCGGATGCCACTAGGGTGTATTTACTTAAGAAACACTGTAAAATGAACTTGTTCACACTGATTATAAACTAACTATTAACAACACGAGAGCATGGTCTACCGCATGACCAGACCGTAAGGCATTCTGTCCATAACTGGCGACTATTTCGAAAAGTCCGTAACCTGAGCTTACAATCGATATAGTTCGTATAAGATCTTACATCTTCGCTTATCCCAGAGTCATTCATTTATTTATTAATATCAATTACCCGTATACTCTCCTTAATATCAGAGTGGCAAAAGGCAACTTTCGTTTGCAATTATTTATTAATATCAGTTACTTTATTCGCGCCAGAATGAATATACTTTTACTACGCATTTCTTTGCTGACGTCACGAGCGACTTCGGCATCGGCACCTCATCCCACTGACTCTGAAAGTGCCATATGGCCAACCACATTTGCTACTCAGAGTGGAAAGCTACCACTCGCTCTTCACTCCATACGTGCCACAGTGCTGATACATTCACTTCACATGTGTGAAATAGTAAAACTGGAAATAAAATATAATGCACTCTTATCTGCAAATTGGTTATACCTTACAGCCTCCACAGAAGACGGGAGAAGAGAAACTCCAGTTAAGAAGATAGTATCACTGGAAGTCTCTGTTCGGGCGCCAATATTAAGAAGATCGCCGCCAGCTACACTATGCCACTGACATCGCTTCACACAACTGGACTCCGCCGAAATTGTAGTCTGGCCCTGTCGTACCATAACGAGACTTTCTCTCAGCAGTTCTCAGCCAAGTGTGACAGTCTAAGAAATATTTACTCAGCATATCTGTGCTACCGTAGATTATATCATGTGGAACACTTTGAACCTGCTCAAGTTATTATCTAGTGTTACTGGTTGCCTCTTGTGCTAGCCCATGAACTTATGGAATTTCAAGTGTCAGTTCCTTCTACTTCGTTTATAGTCATGTGCCCTTCAATTTTTTCCGTATACAAGGGTATTACGACTTAAATTGTATTAAAATTTGATGGCCAGTAAATACTACCACTATAAAACTGTTCGACGCTACAGCAAAGAGATTTTAAAATCATCCTATGATTCATGATATGGATGAGAATGGAAACCTTCAACATTTAACACAGTGGCTGGCTAGGGTATTGGTGAATGATGCCTTCGAAGAAAAATGTTACGCCTTCTTCGGCACAGCAGCTGTGACGTAAGCGTTGCAACAAGTTTAGTGTTTCCAGAAATGTTTATAATGATGGGGTTTTACTGATAACCCATTTTATTATTTATGTTGTCTAAAATCCTTTTACAATTAGGTTATGAATGAAAAGAAACTTCTAGATGATTTATTTAAGATAGTTTGAAATGTAATCGAATAATAGGCTTTTTTGATAAGTAGACAATTCAAGACATCTTAACAGCAAAAGTCAGCTTACTATAAGTGGCAGTCACAAGAAAACAAAACAGATGGAGAAATGTAAATAAACTATCTTTTATTTCAAAAGTTATCACCATAACTGATAATACATTTACCCCATTTTGAGACAAGCCGGTCAATGCCTCCTACGAAAAATGTTTACGATTGCCTATGGGACGATTATTGTACCCAGGCGTGCATCTCTTTACCCGCATCAAATCGACGGTCACGAATGTCTTTCTTTAGAGCTCCAAACGTATGGAAGAGATGAGCCTGCCTACACGTTGCCAAGGTTGTTTTGAATACGCACAGTCGCTGGGAAGTCCTCACACATCATCCTCCATACTATTCCGACCTCTCCCCCTGATATTTCCATAGATTTGTAGCCCGGCCAAAGAAATTAGTGGTCGTCGGTTTGCTTCGGACGAAGAGTTACACCCCTCGGTACAATCATGGTTTCGTAGGCAACCGCAAATATTTTTCCATGAAAACATTGACAGCCATGTCTCACAGTAGGATCAATGTATTATCAGTTATAGTGATTAGTTTTGAAATAATAAACAGTTTCCTTATTTGTACATCAGTCTCTTGTTCATTTAGCTGCCTCTCATACTAATTTCAGCATTTTTGGCCTAACTCCGCGAACAATAACTGACATCGACTATGATGGACCTAGCCTACTCTCGTTAGAAGAATTTTGCTGGTATTTGATGAGGAATCTGTACCTGTAATGTCCTGGAGGTTACCAGTGGCGTCACAAAAGACAAATCAATTATCTACATCCATTATTCGGAAAACCATCGTTACATTCATCTTCAAGTGAAGTTACAGCAGACGACAACTCAGTCATAAACTGAGAAGATTGGCGTTGACCTGATTTGTGGACCATTCCGATTATGTTTTGGTCGAGTAGGGGAAGTTACTGTGACAGGAAATCATTTTTCGGGACCCAATTACCTCCACAGTTACATACTGCATAGTGCAGAAACAAAAATTTGGGCTCAAATCTGGAATTTAATCTGTGTACTATGTACGCCAACTTTAAAATATATTTCTATGGCTCTTCGTAGTCAGTCCACGCTGCATTCTGCATTTATACCTATTCTTAAGAGACATTTTTGATCAAACAAGTACATCAGTATGACAAATATTTACCGGTGTCTCGGAATCGTCATCACACCATTCTAAACGACAATTTGTGGTACATTCAACACTGCTGAGACTTTATTCTATGTTCAGGTTTGATTCATGGAAACTGAGGCTACGACGCCACAAAGCTTCCAGTGCAATCACGTTGCAAAATTCACCACGAGGCTACACTCCAACCTCTATGAAAATGTAAACGCTATAGTAACGGTAAGTATCTAATGCGTCACGAACTTCTCCATTTAGTGAGGAAAATTGTCAATTAAGGAAGCAGTTCTTCTGGGGATACACATTTCTTCTTTATTTACTCATAACTAATTTCAAAGCTCACACTTTATTGTCAACTGCTAATGTACCTTGAAACGGACGTTAGCTATCATCGTTTTTGGGCATATGTAGGAGACATATCATATCTAACGACTCTCTCCTCAGTTGTGAACTTCCAGTGGAAGATCTCTGAGGAAACACATGTCAGTTGTGATCTTACTCTGTATGTCAGAAAATATTATGAGGACTTACATTTGATAGAACGAACATGAAAACTTGATAACAACGTTTCATTTATAAAGATTTTGTGGCTAAATAAACAGAGAATGGAGGTGTAACAGTGAAATAATTATCTCTTGAGATCTAATGTTCTGCTTTCGTAACCGTTGAACTATACGTATATATCAAAGGAAGACTGTTCAGTTCCTAGGCAGATATAGTATGCCTTGAAAATCCTACTCTTCCAATGTTCCTCTTTTCCCGGTTAATCTTAATTGTTTTATACAAAAATAGTTCCATTCATGTGTAAGATAACCGGACAAAGTATTTATTACTCCCTTAAAGGATGGTTCAAATGGCTCTAAGCATTATGGCACTTAACATCTGAGGTTATCAGTCCCCTAGACTTAGAACTACTTAAACCTAACTAACCTAAGGACATCACACACATCCATGCCCGAGGCAGGATTCGAACCTGCAACTGTAGCAGCTGCGTGGTTCCAGACTGAAGCGCCTAGAACCGCTTGGTCACACAGGTCGGCTCCCTTAAAGGAGCACAGTGATCGACAAATCGTGTAGAAGTGGCACCAGGTGGGCAGAGCTCACCATCTGCAGCATCGTCGACAGGACTGACTGCGGACCTTTGGTACAGAGCCGAGTGGAGGGTCTGAATCAGAGGCTGAGACGGTTCTGCGACCGTGTGGGCTGCAGATTCCTCGACTTGCGCCATAGGGTGGTGGGGTTTCGGGTTCCGCTGGATAGGTCAGGAGTCCACTACACGCAGCAAGCGGCTACACGGGTAGCAGGGGTTGTGTGGCGTGGACTGGGCGGTTTTTTAGGTTAGATGGGCGAGTACAGAAAGAGCAACAGCCTCAAAGGGTGCGGGGCAAAGTCAGGACATGTGGGGACCAAGCAGCAGTCGGTATTGTAATTGTAAACTGTCGAAGCTGCATTGGTAATGTACCGGAACTTCAAGCCCTGATAGAAAGCACTGAAGCTGAAATCGTTATAGGTACAGAAAGCTGGCTGAAGCCAGAGATAAATTCTGCCGAAATTTTTACAAAGGCACAGACGGTGTTTAGAAAGGATAGATTGCATGCAACCGGTGGTGGCGTGTTTGTCGCTGTTAGTAGTAGTTTATCCTGTAGTGAAGTAGAAGTGGATAGTTACTGTGAATTATTATGGGTGGAGGTTACACTCAACAACCAAGTTAGGTTAATAATTGGCTCCATTTACCGACCTCCCGACTCAGCAGCATTAGTGGCAGAACAACTGAGAGAAAATTTGGAATACATTTCACATAAATTTTCTCAGCATGTTATAGTCTTAGGTGGAGATTTCAATTTACCAGATATAGACTGGGACACTCAGATGTTTAGGCTGGGTGGTAGGGACAGAGCATCGAGTGACATTATACTGAGTGCACTATCCGAAAATTACCTCGAGCAATTAAACAGAGAACCGACTCGTGGAGATAACATCTTGGACCTACTGATAACAAACAGGCCCGAACTTTTCGACTCTGTAAGTGCAGAACAGGGAATCAGTGATCATAAGGCCGTTGCAGCATCCCTTAATATGGAAGTTAATAGGAATATAAAAAAAGGGAGGCAGGTTTATCTGTTTAGCAGACCAAAACGAAAATTTCTGTTCCGATTCTGACAATGTTGAGTGTTTATGGAAAAAGTTCAAGGCAATTGTAAAATGCGTTTTAGACAGGTACGTGCCGAGTAAAACTGTGAGGGACGGGAAAAACCCACCGTGGTTCAACAACAAAGTTAGGAAACTACTGCGAAAGCAAAGAGAGCTTCACTCCAAGTTTAAACGCAGCCTAAACCTCTCATACAAACAGAAGCTAAACGATGTCAAAGCTAGCGAAAGGAGGGCTATACGTGAAGCGTTCAGTGAATTCGAAAGTAAAATCCTATGTGCCGACTTGACAGAAAATCCTAGGAAGTTCTGGTCTTACGTTAAATCAGTAAGTGACTCGAAACAGCATATCCAGACACTCCGGGATGATGATGGCATTGACACATAGGATGACACGCGTAAAGCTGAAATACTAAACACCTTTTTCCAAAGCTGTTTCACAGAGGAAGACCGCACTGCAGTTCCTTCTCTAAATACTCGCACAAACGAAAAAATGGCTGACATCCAAATAAATGTCCAAGGAATAGAAAAGCAACTGGAATCAATCAACAGAGGAAAGTCCACTGGACCTGACCGGATACCAATTCGATTCTACACAGAGTAGGCGAAAGAACTTGCCCCTCTTCTAACAGCCGTGTACCGCAAGTCTCTAAAGGAACGGAAGGTTCCAAATGATTGGAAAAGAGCACAGGTAGTCCCAGTCTTCAAGAAGGGTCGTCGAGCACATGCGCAAATCTATAGATCTATATCTCTGACGTCGATCTGTTGCAGAATTTTAGAACATGTTTTTTGCTCTAGTATCATGTCGTTTTTGGAAACCATGAATCTACTCTGTAGGAATCAACATGGATTCCGGAAACAGCGATCGTGTGAGACCCAACTCGCTTTATTTGTTCATGAGACCCAGAAAATATTAGATACAGGCTCCAAGGTAGATGCTATTTTTCTTGACTTCCGGAAGGCGTTCGATACAGTTCCGCACTGTCGCCTGATAAACAAAGTAAGAGCCTACGGAATATCAGACCAGCTGTGTAGCTGGGTTGAAGAGTTTTTAGCAAACAGAACACAGCATGTTGTTATCAATGGAGAGACGTCTACAGACATTAAAGTAACCTCTGGCATGCCACAGGGGAGTGTTATGGGACCATTGCTTTTCACAATATATATAAATGACCTAGTAGATAGTGTCGGAAGTTCCATGCGGCTTTTCGCGGATGATGCTGTAGTATACAGAGAAGTTGCAGCATTAGAAAATTGTAGCGAAATGCAGGGAGATCTGCAGCGGATAGGTACTTGGTGCAGGGAGTGGCAACTGACCCTTAACATAGACAAATGTAATGTATTGCGAATACATAGAAAGAAGGATCCTTTATTGTATGATTATATGATAGCGGAACAAACACTGGTAGCAGTTACTTCTGTAAAATATCTGGGAGAATGCGTGCGGAACGATTTGAAGTGGAATGATCATATAAAATTAATTGTTGGTAAGGCAGGTACCAGGTTGAGATTCATTGGGATAGTCCTTAGAAAATGTAGTCCATCAACAAAGGAGGTGGCTTACAAAACAATCGTTCGACCTATACTTGAGTATTGCTCATCAGTGTGGGATCCGTACCAGGTCGGGTTGACGGAGGAGGTAGAGAAGACCCAAAGAAGAGCGGCGCGTTTCGTCATAGCGTTATTTGGTAACCGTGATAGCGTTACGGAGATGTTTAGCAAACTCAAGCGGCAGACTCTGCAAGAGAGGCGCTCTGCATCACAGTGTAGCTTGCTCGCCAGGTTTCGAGAGGGTGCGTTTCTGGATGAGGTAGCGAATATATTGCTTCCCCCTACTTATACCTCCCGAGGAGATCACAAATGTAAAGTTAGAGAGATCCGAGCGCGCACGGAGGCTTTCAGACAGTCGTTCTTCCGGCGAACCATACGCGACTGGAACAGAAAAGGGAGGTAATGACAGTGGCACGTAAAGTGCCCTCCGCCCACTCCGTTGGGTGGCTTGTGGAGTATAAATGTAGATGTAGATTCAGGTGTGCTCTTCCACAGCGTACATAAATAATGCCAGTGAACCTGTATGTTTGACCACTCGGTTCCATGGAATCAGCGCTGGAAGATAAGCATATATGGGCGCGTGACAGAGTGCAGAAAGATACTATCGTGTCTGTACTTGTCCACCTGTACTTAGCAGCCAGCGAAAACGGCGCAAGCACTGTTGTAAAAAGATCGTAATTGACAGGAACCAGCGACAAGTGTCACGTGTTATCAAGGGCAATTGGTTGAGTCAGACCAGGCATTACTGCTGCCACTTAATACGGGGTGAGTCACCTATCGTTACCGCTGGATATATTTCGTAAACCACATCAAATACTGACGAATCGATTCCACAGACCGAACGTGAGGAGAGGGGCTAGTTTAATTGCTTAATACAAACCATAAAAAAATGCACGGAAGTATGTTTTTTAACACAAACCTACGTTTTTTTTAAATGGAACCCCGTTAGTTTTGTTAGCACATCTGAACATATAAACAAATACGTAATCCATGCCGTTTGTTGCACTGTAAAATGTTAATTACATCCGGAGATATTGTAACCTAAAGTTGACGCTTGAGTACCACTCCTCCGCTGTTCGATCGTCTGTATCGGAGAGCACCGAATTACGTGGGGATCCAAGGGGAACGGTGATGGACCTTAGGTACCGAAGAGCCTGGAACAGCACATTACGTCCACATACTAACACCTTTTTATTGGTCTTTTTCACTGACGCACATGTACATTACCATGAGGGGTGAGGTAAGCGTACACACGTGGTTTCCGTTTTCAATTACGAAGTGAAATAGAGTGTGTCCTACTGGAAACGCGTCGACGTATGTGGTATCAGCATGATGGTGCACATTCCGCAATTAACACTAGGCTGACTCTTGACAGGATGTTCGACGGGCGTTTCATAGGAAGTGGAGGACGCATAAATTGGCCAGACCGTTCTCCTGATCTTACACCTCTGGACTTCTTTCTGTGGGGTACGTTAAAGGAGAATGTGTACCGTGATGTGCCTACAACCTCAGAGGATATGAAACAACGTATTGTGGCGGCCTGCGGCGACATTACACCAGATGTACTGCGGCGTGTACGACGTTCATTACGCCAGAGACTGCAATTGTGTGCAGCAAATGATGGCCACCACATTGAACATCTATTGGCCTGACATGTCGGGACACACTCTATTCCACTCCGTAATTGAAAACGGAAACCACGTGTGTACGTGTACCTCACCCCTCATGAACAAAAAGGTGTTAGCATGTGGACGTAATGTGCTGTTCCAGGCTCTTCTGTACCTAAGGTCCATCACCGTTCCCTTTGGATCCTTACGTAATTCGGTGCTCTCCGATACACACGATCGAACAGCGGAGGAGTGGTACTCAAGCGTCAACTTTAGGTTACAATATCTCCGGATGTAATTAACATTTTACAGTGCAACAAACGGCACGGATTACGTATTTGTTTATATGTTCAGATGTGCTAACAAAACTAACGGGGTTCCATTTAAAAAAAACGTAGGTTTGTGTTAAAAACATACTTCCGTGCATTTTTTAATGGTTTGTATTAACCAATTACACTAGCCCCTATCCTCACGTTTGGTCTGTGGAATCGATTCGTCAGTATTTAATGTGGTTTACGAAATGTATCCAGCGGTAATGTTAGGTGACTCACCCTGTATGGGTCCACCTAAACTAGTTACCGAGAGAGCAGTGTGAAGGGAACTGTATGCAATAAACAACTGTTGTCGGGTATATTACAGTAGGGTATTGCTTACAGTGGTACGTAAAGCTCCATGACTTCATTGCACTAAGCAACACAGAAACTCGAAAGGACCTGGTTGGAAACTTGTAGTTTGATTCGACGAGTTGAGTTTCTGCTTCTTTTTCAGTGACGTAAGTCGTCATTGTCCGCCAATGAGGGGACTAATCCATTTAACCAAGAAGTTTATTTCAACACCATCCGTCATGAAGTGTTGCCCTTTTTCGTCTATATCTTCGTGGTGAGTTTGCCGTCGACACCCTCTTCTTCCGAGACGACGACAGCCGTGATCACAGAACTGCACG
The DNA here is from genome assembly GCF_023864345.2 of Schistocerca serialis cubense. Taxonomy (NCBI): domain Eukaryota; kingdom Metazoa; phylum Arthropoda; class Insecta; order Orthoptera; family Acrididae; genus Schistocerca; species Schistocerca serialis. The sequence goes on along the minus strand of NC_064640.1, from coordinate 658,111,435 downwards.
CATATATTTCTGGTTAGACGGACGCTTAGGAACGCTATCCTGTCTGGAATGGTGCGCTAGCTCATCCGAAATGTTCTCATCGCATTGTTGGCCAGAAATCCCCTTCTCTACTTGTAACTATGGCAGTATGTGCTGCTTATAGTGATTTATGAGGCAACAAGACACTTTTTAAATAAGAAAAATATTTTTTACAGCACAGAAACATGTGATAAAAGTTACTATGCTCATGAAACAGTCACAGTACGAGTGGCAAGAAGTAGAAGAAACAGCATCGTAGGTAATTCTTTTCTATCCACTTTTCGGTATTGAGGAAGTTTCTTCCCATTTATTTGCTTTTTGCTGTGGTTTGGTCGTCCAGCGAGCAAGTGTCTGGCCACAAAGTGGAAGGTCTGGTGTTAGAACTCTGTTCCACCCCTGTCACTTATCACGCTTTTCATCCTGGGCTACGACTTATTAATGTAAAAACTGTCAGGTCGAGCCGTGGCTTGGCGCCTACTTTACAGTGTAGGTTCCTCTATAACTGGCAGGAAAACGTAGTTCTGAGGTAGCAGGTAGGCAATTTCATATCACATCCAATAGGACCATTTCTAGTTAAGCACTTTAGTGAGCAGTTAAGTTTTCTAGTTGATGACAACCTTACCTTATATGGTTTTGGTGATGAGCACCAGATCTTCGGCTAAATTTTGATTACACATCTAGCGATAACTTTTCCTTCTTCCGTAAATCACACACGTTCATACATACGTAAAGCGGAACACATGGAAAAATAGTATTGATTATGAACTACATATACAAAATTAAATTTACCCTGTGCTCACGTGTAAATGTACTTCTACATGTACACTCATTGAGCCACCTTACGTTGCCTGGCGAGTGGTACATCTGGTGCTGCTATTATTTCTTGTTCAGCTCACGAAAAAGTGTGGTCAGCTTCTGTATGAACACCAGTAACTTTTATTTTCCCGACGCGGTGAGTTCGTTTGCTCCGTGTGCTTTTTGAATTTTAACTGTAATTCATTCCACTGCAATTTAAGGAATTTTTCCGTAACTCTCTCGGGATCTCCAAGTAAACGAGGTCACATCTTTCCCTTCAATCTTGCCTCCTCCATTAACCCTACTTACTAAGGACCTCGGAGTGACGAGCGACATTCAAGAATCTGTCGAACGACTCTTTCGTAAATTACATTTTCTCTGGCTTCTTCTAAGGAACCTCCTGCTGTCTTGTCCTTTGGATATGCTCTGCAGCTCATGCGCGAGAGGACTGAGCTGAGTTTCACATGATATCTGTTTACAGAGTACATGTTGTGCACTATAAAGAGGATTTTGGTTCCTCAAAAAAGTCATAACACAGATAAGCGAAAGATTTTTTCATAATTTTACAAGTCTGAGGTCCGTAGTGTGAGGATATGATTATGTGAATTTGTCCGGTGACTCTTCATGGAAACAAAAGGGATGCGTACCTTCTTCCCATCAATTTTACCCGTCATTTCTCCAGTTATAAACAGTAAACTGCTACCAGAAGAGGAGCAAGTTCTTTTTTAAATTCTGTGTAGAATCGACTGAGTATTCGACACTTTTGAGACACTTTTGTTGACTTTCTGTTCAGCAGGTAACACTAAGTATCTATGGCTGGTCAATTGTACGGCGTAGTATTAATGAATTATATACACTAACCTTTCTGGGGAATCAGTCTATGTATTAGGAAATCCGTATCAAAATTCTTAAAGCGGTTTTTGAGATTAGCTTTCAAATATAGAGAGAAAATGGCGGCAGGGAAATTTAGTAGTATCTATAAATGTATAGATTATTCACCATTTCGGCGTTCCTGTGATAATATCAAGGAGGAACCATTTTACGATCGTCCGCAATGCAACAATTTCATTCAGTATCTTAACGTTCTCTCTGTCATCTTCCGTTTCGTTTGCTGTATTGTCACAGAGTGACTGAATATATTATTTACATATGTTTTCTGATTTTAAAAAAGATCAAAATTTCTTAACGTTGAATCGTATCCTGCGACAAAATTTTTGTTTCGAATTCACTTAACGCTTTTCGTGCTGCTCCCCTTGCACTCAGTCTGTCCATCTATAAGTTTCAATGAACCAATGTGTGTGCGCATTTCTGCTGCTTATCTAAAGGCGAAACTTTGTGACATGAACTTGTGAGGTATGAAGAGAAAGAAGAGACAAATACAAACTTTGAGTTAATTCAGTAGGCAAGCACGAATAGCGCACCGATATCGAAATGGAACAATTGATGTTCGATATAGCCACGATTCATAAGGAAGCAAGAAATTTTTTTCTCTCAAATCTGCTGCGAATGAAAATTTACCCTCGACGAAACTGACTATTTTTAAAGTTCTCCATTCAACAGATAGGCGACTTAAGTCCACTGACTAGCCTTCGACAACCACTAATAAAGATGAAACAACTGTTATACTTGTGTTCGTTTTAAAAAACAACATTCCCGTACTGGGCGTGGCTGATGCTATGAGACGTTGATTACTGGAGAGCGCTGCATGTTCTATGATGACTATTGGGCACCCGCCTACCGCGCTGGAAGCCACATTGGCGTCCACGTCCGTGTCAGCTTCTCGACTGAGCACGTATGTAGATTTCTTAATCTTCTTATGAGATTTAATAAGACATGTTGCTAGTTGCAGAGATTAGCACACTCACAAAACACCAAATATGGTAGCAGAAAATAAGAACCAAGGGTAGCTGAGCTGATAAGTACTGTATACACCATGTCTGAGAACGTCTTTCAGAGAGAATCATCTGCAGGCCTGTAGTGGCGTCCTGGTTAGTCGAGTATTATCATGACCTCTGATAGTCTGTCGCCCCTTTTACATGAATACAATACCCTTCTGTGGATTTCTAGCAGTGCGTCGTTCCGTAGAATAGGAGTGCTGAAGTGAGTGTGTCGGAACACTCCTCATCCTAGCCTGTGGAAAAGACGTGTGTGCCATGGTCGTTGTGCTTAACACAGCGGCTACCAAGCGCTCGCTGCTCATTATTGTCTCCCATAACTTCCATTTCAGAGATTCGCTGCCGCCGGCCGAAGTGGCCGTGCGGTTAAAGGCGCTGCAGTCTGGAACCGCAAGACCGCTTCGGTCGCAGGTTCGAATCCTGCGTCGGGCATGGATGTTTGTGATGTCCTTAGGTTAGTTAGGTTTAACTAGTTCTAAGTTCTAGGGGACTAATGACCTCAGCAGTTGAGTCCCATAGTGCTCAGAGCCATTTGAACCATTTTTTAGATTCGCTGCCGTTGTAAGTTTTAAAAAAAGGGTGTTAAACAACGTTATGTACGTGTACTCAACAGTGGATTCGTACCATTTTCATCATTGTTAAGCTACTACAACCCTAGTCAGGTTCATTCATAACAAGTATCCCATTTGCTAATATCCTTTTTCATCATCCTAAAACTGCCGAAAATATTCTTTTTCATGGGAAATTGTAAAACTCTCATAATAACTGTATTAATTTCTGAGAATGGTAAATGTGCTATACGACTGGGACGCTAGGAAGCGAATAAGGCTCAGATACAGCACATAAAGAATTTTTCTTGAGTTCGTCTTACGTCTGTCGGATAGTCAAAATAATTTTTTGAATGGAATTACACACCATTAATTTCATTACACGTTGTTGGTCAGAACATCACTGACCTATCTTCAGAGATTGAGTATAACTGTTTGCTGTGGCCTTTGTGAGAAGCATCTTACGTTTCACCGAACGAGATGGCCAAGGCAGCGGTAAAACCTGCAGTTCATTAGTCTAAATACCGATCTGAGCATCAAAATATAGGCTTTGAACGGTTTTCCTAAACCACTTAAGGTGAACGCCAAGAAAATTCATTTGAAAAGGCGCGGCAGAATTCCTACCCCATCCGTTCCAAATTCAATCTTATGCTCCTTCTCTAATGACCTTGTCATCGACGGGAGGTTAAACGCAAATATTTCTTCCTTTCGTATGTCTCCAGTGGATTATTATCAAATAATTCATTCTCTTTCTCGCCTAAATTACCTCTGAGACTTCAGTGCATCGAGAATACCCACATGTAAGTGAAAATATTTGTAAATACCAAATATCGTGTTTGTACAAAACGCCTTTTACTGACCCTTGAGCCACGCTGTTCTCCGCCGTGAATGAGTGGATAGCGCGGCTGACTTTAATGTGGAGCACCTGAGATCAACTCCCGGTAATGCTATGGACTTCTCCTGGGCGGTCTGGAACAGTATCCACTCTGCCTGTTGATGCCGACTGAGAATCTACTTGGATGAGAAGTATCGACCCCAAGGTCTTCAAAGCTGACAACTGCAGCGAGAGCAGTGGGCTGACCCCACGACCCTCCAACTGCACATAAATAGCGCCTTGACTGAGGATGACAAAGCGGTAGTTCGTCCTCGTTTGCCCATGTGAGGCCAAAACGCCGGAGCATTATGAGCCGAGCTGTTGGCAACACAGCTAAACTTGCTCTTGCCACTTTGTAATACTGTGCTTTGAACTAATTCACTATATTTAGTTTTGGTGGTCCTTCATTAACTCGATCTATTTTCCTAATTCGGCAACAGATCTTGATTTAGTGTAACATCGATAAATGCGTTTCTTTTTGTTCACAAATAGTAAGTGTTGATTAACATAAGTGAGTAAATATTATTCAAAATACAGAACACAATAAGAATACTTGCAACAAAGAGTAGGTAACCACTTGTTTAAATAGGCATGGCAACCAGGATAAACCCTACTGCCGAAGTCTCCAACAGCCCAGTACCTCGTCAAAACCACAGCTCACCTCTTTGGAGAACACATCAGGTCTTCAAATGGTTCAGATGGCTCTGAGCCCTATGGGACTTAACATCTCAGGTCATCAGTCCCCTATACTTAGAACTACTTAAACCTAACTTACCTAAGGACATCACACATATCCATGCCCGAGGCAGGATTCGAACCTGCGACCGCAGCAGTCTCACGGTTCCGGACTGAAGCGCCTAGAACCGCTCGGCCACCGCGGCCGGCACATCAGGTCTCCACGTTCATCTAATGACTTCATAATTACTGTCATCGTCACAAATATAGAAACTGTAAGTAGTTAGAAACGGTATAAATAGTGTTGTTTTCACACCATAACGAAGAACCTTGTCGCGATGCTCTGAAACGGTGTGTTATTTGTCTGACGTATTATTACCACTCATTATGTAAGTCTGGTGATTAGCGTTCTTTTCTCCGCACAGAGCTACCAGCCAGTTCGAACGCCCACGGCGCGATAATAGCTCTCCGCCATTCCTTAATAATCACTGCGTTCGTGAGCGGTTAGACTCGTCGCGGAACGCAAAATAACGGGTTCCCTTTAAGCAGGTCGGGCGCGCGGCTTTGACTGAACTGCGGCCGAAACTAACAGCGAAGAACAGCGCTACGGCTCCTTCCGTCTAACAACGACGCTTGCATAGTTTCACCATCGATAGGGAAGCTTCAGTTTCTAGAGAAATACTCTATGTAAAAGTGATTACAGCGATTTAAAGTACAATCAGTATAGACAGGCTAATCCAAGACATGGATTACACATCATTTTGCACACAGTCGCTCCCTTCGTGCTTAGTGAATGATCCGATATTACACCGATAAGGCTCAGTCTCTGATGTCTTTCATTTGCAAATATTGAATGCTATGTTGTCAAGAAAACCATTTTGCATACTTTCTCTCCTTTTTCCCTTACGATTTCATCTCGTACCACAACATAGCCAAAATAGGTGACATACTGCAAAAGATGCTATTTTAATGTAGTTAATTAAAATGCGCGCTTGAGTGCAGTAGCAGGTAGCAGGTGTTAACGGTAAAATTGGCATGATGTATGATACCTCCAATGAATTGGAGAGCGCAAACATTCAAATCAATTCTTTTGACCCGGTTATAATTTGTATTTACAACCATTATCAAAAATAAAATTTATAAACAAACCACATTTTAAGAAACAAGTTAGTTCTCATTATAAGTAAGCCAAAGTTTGGAAAAACCTTTCATATTTAACAGAAAATATCGGTGTTTCTTTGCGGAGGTAAATTTATTTTCTGTTGCTTCGAGAAATATTTTTACACAGTGCGCCCTCGCCACTGCAGCATCTCGAAGCATCCAAAGTTCACTACAGTAAAACAGAAAAGAATAACTCTGTTTCTAAAGCCCAAAGCAGATCCATAGTCAACACTCGCAGCAGGAGCGTTGAAGCTTCAAACCTTAATCGAAGTTTTATCTGAACTAGCCTTCCCAAACGGCTCTCCTTTTCCCCCCATCTCTCACAGAATGTATTGTCAACTGTTTTGAATGTCGAGCTTGTGCCTATGTTCCCAATAGTCTTATCGTTTGCTATAAAGTACCTGTTTCAGCAACACTGCAACCAGCGCAACATGTCTTGATTGTTAGAGCGAGATCTGATACCTCAGTTCTTGTTTTCATTCAAGATACAAATGCTACAGATACTTTAAAATCGTCGCTCGCTATATCTACATCAAAATCTACGCCTGTATCCTAGAAGCCACTAATCGCTTTGTGGCGGAGGGTATATAACGCATGAGAACCAGTTTGTTCTCTTAATTTTCCATTGGTTAGTGGTGCACAGGAGGAAACATTGTCGAAGTTCATCTGTATAAGGCAGAATTTATGTAATTTCTCCTTCGTGATGATTGGACGAGATGTGTATTGGAGTAAGTCAAGGGCGTTCTCAGTATCTGAGCGAGGAGACAGTGAGTAGCTCATATTAGTTACGGAGAGGGTTAGGGATGAAGGAAATGGCTTCAGGTACATTGTCCATTATGCATTACCTGATAGTAAGTATCTGGGCACCCCTATTTGGAACCGACCGCTAGATGTCACAAGAGGTGGACCCGCCAGCACACGAGGGGGCCGGAAGTATTGTGTTGTCAGAGAAGCGATAAATGCAGAATGGGTCGGTCAGGAGAGCTCAGAGAGCTCGAACACGGACTATGCACTGGATGTTACCAGACTAAGAAACCCATTAGGTACATTTCACTTCTTCTAATGCTGTCCAAGTCGACTGTTGGTGATTTGATTGTAAATAGGATACCTGAAGGAACAACCACAGCTAAATTAATGACCAGGTAGATGCTATATACCGACAGGGACTGTAAGGCATTGCGGATGGTGACTGCACAAAGTCGCACGAAATCAACGGAAGGTGTCTCTCGTGAATTCAAAAGTGCTAACTTAGTCCCAACAGCAGAACGACTGTGTAGGAAGTTAAAAAGAATTAGATACAATGGTCGAACAATTCCTCGCAAGTCATACATGTCTGTAGTTAACGCTAAGCGACACTTGATAATGCAAAGAGCAACGCCACTGGACAGTGGATGCGTGGAAACAAGTAATTTGGAGTGACGAATCGAGCTGTAACTGTGGCAATTCGATGGAAGGGTTTGGGTTTGGCGAATGCCTGGAGAACGTTACCTGCCATCGTGTCTGATGCCAACAGTGAAGTCTGGAGGAGGTAGTGTTAGTGTGGGTGTATTTTTCGATGTTAGGGTTCGTCCTTTAATTTCGTTCAAGGAAACGCGAAACACACATTTTACCGCATTGTGTACTGCATATAGTAGATGAACATCTAGGACACGATCAATATGACAATGCACTCTGTCATAAAATAACACCCGTTAGGTGTTGCAACCAAGGAGTTGTGGTCATTTTGCTGCAAGAGGCCGAATATGGAGTGAGGGAGAGTGGTCCAGATTATACCCAGAGACGTTAGTGACATAGTGGTGTCTATAATAACATTTATTTGCCTGGATGACTTTAAAGAGTTATAAAATGTCTCAGTGCGTCGGACGGCAGCAGGGCATATGCGTGAGCCTCCTCACCAAGTCGTGACATTGAGCCGCATGTTAGTGAGCTGCGACCTTGTGCTCTGCCAGAGGCAGGCAGGCGTCGCTCGCCCTGAACTTTTCTGTAGTACAGTGGGGCCCTTGGACCTCAGTGCTCTCGTAGTCAGCCTGTCTCTCACTTAGGTGTGGATGGTTAACTGTGTGGTTCATAATGCCGGTTGTCGTAAAGATGAGGTCCTGGTCATCCACCATGGAACAACACCGCAGCAAATCTTCTTGAGTCGGGCAGGGCGCTGCGCAACTGTGCGACTCCTGAACGGTGTAGAGATGGCACCTTGCAGATCACCTGCGATTGACCCTCAGTAGAGGAGGGCTGGCAGCACACCTGTCTTCTCCGCAGGTCTGATACCCCTGTGGGCAGCAACTGCAGACCATCGCTGTGATTTGCATCAAGTTTGCCGTGGCTTGGTGTTTAAGTCATCAATCATGTAGCAGACCAGCACTGATCAGCTTCTTGTGGTTTCACTGAAACTCAAGAGACTGCCACGCCCTCTGGTTCTTGGGACACAGACAGAATGGCGGCACGGTTGGAGGAGGAGGAGGAGATTGGTGTTTAACGACCCATCGACAACGAGGTCATTAGAGACGAAGCACAAGCTCGTAACAGGGAAGAATGGAGAAGGAAATCGGCCGTGCCCTCCCAAGGGAACCATCCCGGCATTCGCCTGAAGCTATTTAAGGAAATCGCCGAAAATCCAAATCAGGACGGCCAGACGCGGGTTTGAACCCTAGTCTTCCCGAATGCAAGTCTAGTGGGCAAGGTTGGATGTATCTTTGTGCTCTGAAACCCTCATAATTTAAAATTCTATGTCTGCACCTACAATGTAGTGACTCTGGGTGCATGATCGAATTTTCCCTCGTTTATTGGCCTCGTTTATTGGTCTTCTCAGCTCTGAGCTCGTCAGGTAGAACTTTTTTAAAAAAGTGGCGCGTGCATCAAAATTGTTGTGTGGTGCTACAAATCCATTTGTTTGTTCATAATAACGTTTCTGAAATTGGCTGGCCTGCACAGGGTCTCGACCTGAACCAAATATGATACTTTTGGATGTGTTAAAACTCTGATTTTTCCAGATCCCAGTGTCCAACATTACTGTTTCTTATGGTTTCGTCTACGAATGGGCTCCCATTCCTCCACAGACTTCCAGATACCTCATCTGAAGTGTCCCCAACAGAGTTTAAGGCGCTTTACAGATTAAGGATGGACACACCATATATTAATGTCCACTAATAAGTAACCAAATGCATTAGACCAAATAGTGCATGTTGCAGCTTTTCTCTGAATGGATACCTCTTCTGTTAAGGTGCTCTGCCATCCCTGGTCCCTTGGTTTGCACATTTTTGGGATAAGTCGAACTTTTCATTACATGGTTCCCCGCAATGCACAATGACTGTCACTGGAGTTTAATGGGCATATGTAAGCCGCTCTCTGACTCATTAAGTGAGCTCGTTGCAAAAAAGGTTCAAATGGCTCTAAGCACTATGGGGCTTAACATCTGAGGTCCTGAGTCCTCTGGACTTATAACTACTTAAACCTAACTAAGCTAAGGACAACACACACATCCATGCCCGAGGCAGGATTCGAACCTGCGACCGTAGCAGCAGCACGGTTCCGGACAGAGGCGCCTAGAGCCGCTCGGCCACAGCGGCCGGCAGCTCGTTGCAAAGAGCACTGCTCTTCACTGGCTTTCCTCTACCTCTTCCACTCATAAAAATTAGTAAAGCTCCCTGAACGATTAACGATAGTAATGAATAGTTAGAACAAGAATTTTTCAAATGAGTTACCACGTGGGTGAGATACACTTACTAAAGGTGCCATCATCTGCCACCTCACAATTTGGTTTATGTTATTCTACTAGCTCAAGACTCTCTTGCTGGGTACTGCTTGGTACATAACTCTCATTCCAGTGAATGGTCACTAGTCAGTTACTGAATCGATATCGGATTTTTGTCTATTAACATGCACTGCGTTCTACTTATTTATGTTGGGGTTCACATGCATTTGTTCACCAGGGTGCAGAAATGTATCGAAATCTTGACAGAAGAGTTTCGCAGAAAATGAATATCATTTGCTTGAAGGGTCAGCTACCACTAGAGTGTGCAGACAATAGATCCCTCAGTCGAAGTGGCTGAGTACCCCATGACAAGCACCGTAACTAACCTATCTGTTTGTCCAAATAAATTTTATGTAGTTATATGTATCAAATTATCCATATCAGCCATGGCTATTAGTTGTTTGACTAAAATATATATCTCCAGTTAGAATTAATGTCCGTTTATCTGTCTATATTTTTTCATCGACATCTGTATGGCTACTGTGCAATTCACGCCTAAGTGGCTAACAGAGAATTCATCGAATCACGTTCACAATAATTCTCTGTTTTCCCGCTCTTGAACAGCTAGCGGTAAAAACGAAAACTTATACCTTCCCGTGCGGTCTCTGATTTCCCTTAATTTATTATGATGATCGCTTCTCCCTATGTAGGTCGGCGTCCACTAAATATTTTCACATTCAGAGTTGGTGATGGAAATTTAGTGAGAAGCTCCCGCCGGTACGAGAAACACTTTTATTCTAAAGATGTCCACCCCAAATCCAGTATCATGTCAGTGACTTTCTCTCCCCTATTTCTCGATAATACAAAACGGGCTGCCCTTCTTTGAACTTTCTCGATGTACTCCGTTAATCCTTTCTGCGAAAGATTCCACACCGCGCTGCAGTACTCCAAAAGAGAACGGACAAGCGTAGTGCAGTGAGTCTCTTTAGTAGCTCAGTTGCATATTCTATGTGCTGTGCTAATAAAACGCAATCTTGGGTTCACCTTTCCCACAACATCTTCTATGCGTTCTTTCCAACTTAAGTTGTTCGTAATTGTAGTTCCTAGGTATTTAGTCTAATTTATGCCTTTAGATTCTATTGATATATCGTGCAACCGAAATTTAACGGATTCTTTTTAGGACTCATGTGTATGACCTCACACTTTTCAGTTATAAGGGTCAACTGCCAAATTTCACACCATCCTAAATCATTCTGCAGTTTGTTTTGATCTTCTGATAACCTTATTAGACGATAAACAACAGAATAATCCATAAACAACTTAAGACGGTTGCTCATATTGTCTGCTAAATTGGTTGTATAAATGAGAAACAGCTGAGAGCCCATAACACTACCACGGGGAACACCAGAAATCGCTTCTGTTTTACTCGATGACTTTCCGTCAGTTACTACGACCCGTGACCTCTCTAACGGGAAATCACGAATCCAATCACGTAACTGAGACGAAATTACATAAGCAAGCAATTTGATTGTGAGGTCTGGAAATCTAGAAATACGGAATCAGTTTGAAATCCCTTGCCAATAGCACTCAAAAGTTCGTTTGAATAAAGAGCTTGTTGCGTTTCACAAGAACGACGTTTTCTAAATCCGTGTTGCCTGTGTGTCAATAGACAGCTTTATGCGAGGTAATTTATAACGTTCAAACTCATTGTATGTTCCAGAATCCTGCTGCGTATCGAAGTTAATGATGTGAGCCTGTAATTTAGTGGATTACTCCAACAGCCTTTCTTGAATATAGGTGGGACCTGTGCAACTTCTCAGTGTTTGGGTACAGATATTTCGTCGAGTGAGCGGTTTTATATGATTGTTAAGCATGGAGGTATTGCATCACGATACTCTCAAAGGAGCCTAAATGGTATGCAGTCTGGACCGGAAGACTTGCTTTTATTAAGTGATTTACGTTGCTTCACTACTCCGAGGAAACATACTTCTAAGTTACATATACTGGCAGCTGTTCTTTATTCGAATTCTGGAACAATCACTTCGTCTACTTTATTGAAGGAATTTCTGAAAGCTATATTCAGTATCTCTGCTCTACCAGCACTGTCATCGACAGTATTTCCACTGCAATCTCTCAGAGGAGACATTGATTGTGTCTTGCCGTTAGCACACTTTACATATGGCCAGAATATCTTTGGATTTTCTGCCAAATTTCGAGACAAAGTTTCATTGTGCAAACTATTATAAACATCTCGCTTTGAAGTCCGCTCTAAACTTCGAGCTTCTGTAAAAGGTCGCCAATCTTGTAATTTTGTGTTTTTTTTAAATTAGTATGCTTCTTTCTCTGTTTCTGCAACAGTGTTCTGACCTGTTCTGTATACAATCGGCAATTAACTTCGTCACTTGTTAATTTATTCGGTATAAATCTCTCAGTTGCTATCGACATTATTTCTTCGAATTCAAGGAACATCTGGTCTACTCTTACATTGTTAATTTGGGAAGAGTGGAGACTGATATATATATATATATATATATATATATATATATATATGTGTGTGTGTGTGTGTGTGTGTGTGTGTGTGTGTGTTTCATTTATTTTGATGGATTTGTGAGTTACGGTACTCTGTCTCGCTACGACAATCCTGTATTCACTAATGGCTGTGTCCGTTTTGATGTTCGTTAGTACCTCAGGATTATTTGTTACTAAGAGGTCAAGTGTGTTTTCACAACCGTTTACTATTCGAGTGGGCTCATGAACTAATTGCTAAAAATAATTTTCAGAGAACGCGTTTAGCACATTTTCGGCTGATGTTTCATGCGTACCTCCTGATTTAAACATGTATTATCGCCAACGTATCGAGGATAAAGTGAAGTCACCACCAACTATAATTGCACGAGTCGGATACGTTTTCCAAATTAAACTTAAGGTAACATATTAAAACCAGCTAATAGAATTTATGAAAAGGTATCATTAAAACAATAATTCAGGACTTTAACTGGTCTCACAATCTGGGTTTTCACATCCTTCTATGCGAATACAGGGGCAACTTGTAATAACAGGACATGCCCTTCTTCCGTAGCTTTCTTGGCCATTATTAGCATAGCAATTGGAAATAAATGTTTTATACTGACATGTTTTATACTGACATACTGTAATTTCCTACTGTATTTCATGCTCATTCACTTTATTTTATAACCATTTACGCAAGGTAGTCATAAATTGTATGTCTAAGAGATATATCTACAGTGGTCCTAAGGGACAGAAAAATATAAAATAAATAAAGAGCATTTAACATCCCAGGTGAACAATGTTCAGCTTTGTTCCAGAAAATCTTAATGCGAATAACGCCCGACGTAATGATGTTAGCGTTATTGATGACTGTGATGAAATAATGATATGCAATAGCGAAACTACTTCACTGCAGTGATTTCATCTGAGGCATAGCATGCAGTATAGAGCCACCAGTTCATTACACAAAGCGGTACAGATCCCCCATCTCTTCCAAAATAATGTGACGGACGCCAGGGTGAGCCACAGGCACGTGCAGCTGCCGTCTACTGGTTTCATTACACAACAGGGTGGTTTTACAGAGCAGCGGCGATGATCAACCGCAACATTATGGCCACCCTTCTAATAGCGCGTTGGTTTACCTCGACACGCAAAGGAGCTGCGCTTAACCGTGGCAGGGATTACACAAGTTCTGTACGCGTGACCGGCGTAAGTGGCACCAGATATTTACGCACAAAATACACTGTTCCCGTAGGTTCCGAGGAGGTAGTTTGTGAGCTTTAAGATGACATCGCACATGTCATTGGTGAGGCTCATAAGGGACAAACGTAGCAAACGTTGTAGATACGTCAACTGCTATTCATATGCCAATTGTTTTACGATTTTTGACATGCGGTATGCTGCTGGTACTTGTCACGTCTGGTGGGTAAGAAGGCAGGTGTCGAAGGTCGCGAGTGGTCTGCAATAAGAGTGATGTAATCCATTGATTCATCAGCAAACTGTGTGAAACCTAAATCAGGATGACCGTAAAGATTGCTACAGAAGTAAATCCAATAATTTAATCACTCTACCAAAGCAGATGGTCATTATACTACAGGCACTGGCCTCAAGGTAGAGTGTGACAGATATACTTCAGATACATCAGATGAATCCCAGTTGAGATTGGTACATCAAGTAACTGGCCGTACTTCCAATATCTTAAAGTAATTGAGGAGCACTGAACAGATAAACGCCCCCTGAACACGCTGATCTACACTTATGGGTGAAGGAAACGGGTCCTCATATAATGATGATCTTTCACAATGTGTAGTCATTCAAGAAATGAGGTGAAAGTGTTTAAATAAAGAGTACTATCCAGGTTAAGCCCACCCGACTAGCCGTGCGGTCTAACGCACTGCTTCCCCAGCGAGAAGGCGTGCCGATGCCCGGCACGAATCCGCCTGGCCGTTTAGTGTCGAGGTCCGGTGTGCCGGCCAGCCTGTGGATGATTTTTAAGGCGGTTTTCCATCTGCCTCGGCGAATGTGGGATGGTTCCACTTATTCCGCCTCTCTTACACTATGTCGGCAATTGCTGCGCAAACACTGTCTCCACGAACGCGTGCACCATAATTGCTCTACCACGCAAACATAGGGGTTACACTAGTCTGGAATAATGAGACGTTCCCATGGAAAGGGGGGGGGGGAGTCCACTGGAGGTGCAACTGCACAATAACCCTGCGTTCGGTAGCGGGGCGGCGGTGGGGTGACTGAACTGCTGCAGCCTGTTGTGGGGTTGTGTATCATTGAGGACTACGGCGGGGACGAAACCTCTCCGTCGTTTCTAGGTCCCGAGATCAATACAACACAATACTATCTAGGTTAGTCTAACTTTCCTTAGTTATACCCTTCTTTTTCTCTTTTGAGGTGGCAAAGATGAAGGTGAGGATGTAACACTTCGTAAAAAAGTGACAGCACACTGTAAGTGCCTTTGTTTGTGGTAGTGGATGAAAGTACTTCAATGGTGGACGACGAAGACAGTTTCAACAGCAGAGCAGAGTAGGCGGGGGAGAAATTTTCATGATAGTGGAAGCAGCACCAAGGTATTGACAGAATGCAGAAGATACGGGCTGTTGGCCTGGTTGGTCACTGAATGTTTACTGGCATGGTCAGAACGACTTGAGCGTAAGTTACACTATTATGTGGATGGCAGCAAGGTACCACGACACTTCTTGGTATTCACAGAAGTAATGTTTCCATTCCACATCCTTGAACTCGTAAACTACAATTCAGCAAGGATTCAAGTGAGGTGATCCAGATCGATAGCCAGGGAAAATCTAGCGGCATTGAGAAAGAGATGAATGAAATAACATGGAATATAGAGCCACTTCTAAATTCAGGGAAATTATAAAAATTAAAAATTATAATGAACAATAATGACAGTGACATTTCATGACGGTGTGAAACCAGATGGTTAGTTAGGTAGTCTGTTACATGTTCCATAATTCATTTGAACAAATCGATTACCGAAATGATGTGGAACTGGTCAGATTACAGGATACGTATACGTGGTAATATTAATGAACACATCATTCCTTTAGTCCTGCTCATGAAATTAACCTTAAAAACCTGTTTATTTTAGGAGCTTCCAGTTCATATATAAAAATTTGTCTATGAAATAGAAGGAGTTATTCAGGAGAAATGATTTTAGCTGAGATTTACAACTTGCTTTGGTACCTGTCAGACATTTTATGCTATTGGGAAAATGATCAAAATTTTTTGTTGCGGCACATTGAACTCCTTTCTAAGATACCGACAACTTTAATAATGAATAATAAAGAACTTTTTTCTTATATTATTGTAGGTATAGACATCACTGTTCTTTTTAAATTGTGATGGTTCACTTATGACGAATTTCATTGAGGAATATATGTCCGATGGTGAACACCACATATTCCTACTGCTAGCCTTCGTGCTATCAATGCCTTCTTCCTAAGTGACGAGTTACCCCAGAAAACTATTCCACAAGACATTGATTTCATTTGATTAATGCACGGACACAGAAACAGAAGTGGCCTTACCCCACTGTTGCCTGCACCGAAATTGTTTATTGTGAGGTTTCGCTCCCTGTGATTCTAATAAAGCCAATCGGTACTCTTCAATAGTAGTAGGAGATCCTTTACTAGATCATTATTCGACAAATTCTTCATGCTCTACATACTCTTATTTTCTGTGTCTTTTGCCCTCTAGAACTTCGCTTTGGAAGATTAGATGTAATGCGGTTTCTTCCTCCTCGCCACAAAGCCTACATTTATGAGCTTCATGTGTGGGTGTTTCTTATGGTTCCTATTGCCAGTCAGGAGTCCTACTATGAGTTCAATCCGTTTCCTGTTCAAGTTAATTATTACCGAACTTCTCTTGAAACATGGCTTCGGCACCATTAGCTTATGATTTTTTTGTTTTTCGAACGAATTCTAATATTCTACAAGCTGACTCCTGATCCAGCTACGTAGTTTTGATTTTACCATCGTTTTAATGATTCTTAGGACAGGTTCTGGTCTAATAAATTGGGTCCTCTCGCTGGTCCGTCTTCACTGCCACCAATTCCTGAGTGCCCAGCAACCCATAGCAGGTTTACCTGGTTGCTTTCCACCAGTCCCTCATTGGCTTTATGGCATTCTGGCCTTACAAAACGATCTTTGATCTCGTTTCAGTGGCTGATAGAGATTTTAGCACTGGTTGCCTGTCCTAATAAATGTAGATTCTATGTCCTTGTATAACCTACGAAAACTCTCCTCGGCGCACTCTTTGATAGCGGATATTTTTACCTGGAATACTACAGCTCGCTTCCCTAGAGAGTTTGCTCACTCTAGTCTAGGATATACCCCATACACTGCAGTCTCAGCGCTTTTATCTGTTTTCGACCCGTCAGGAAACCAGACTGTGTCTTCTGAACAATGTCATGGCTCCGTCTTTCACTCCTCCCTTCCTCGCTGTAAGGTTTACTAAAGCAGCTGGAGGTTATTGTATAGTCACCCGGCATATCCCCGACCATTCCTATATTTACCAGACTCACTACAATGGTGTGAGTTATTTCAATTGTTTAACTTGTATGCTACTGCCGCGGCCTCCATTGTAACCCGAAAGTATTATGGGAGTATGTCCCTCATGATCTCCATCCCAGCAGTGGATGTGCTTCTAATTCCACCTATTACGGCTAAGCAGGCCAGTCTCTGCATCTTGTCAAGCTCCTTAGCAACCACCTTCTGTTCTGCTTTACTCTACCATATTGTAGCCCCATAAATTGTCATGGGTCTTATCAAGTGAATGTCATATAAAATATTTTATAGTTCAGGATCCTACTTATACATCTATCTCAGAAGTATTCTGTGAATAAATATCAGCAATAATTAACGAAATTCGTATTAAAAAAACTGTGATAGTCACAAAGGGCCCCCCCTGGTAGTACGCATTACTGAAAGTGAGTTGGTATTTCTAAGTGTGTACCAAAATATATTTTCAAGTTCTGGATTCTAGTTACACATCAATACCTCTTTAAAAAGTCTACTTTTAATATGTCAATAACAATAGTTACTTATTACATTAGCAGAGACTTTCAGAATTCTGTCTGGAATCCCATCGACACTGTACGAGCTTTTTTTCTCACTATGCTTAGCATTCTATTGATTTCAGTGGAAGATATTGATGCTACTTCCAGTTACTTAAAGTTTTCATAAACTGAAATTTAATTTAACTGCTGTGATATCTTGTACACTAACTGCTTGTCCTGTCTCATGTTCCACAATATCCCATATCATTTTAATCTAATTACTTACATTATTAATTTCTGCCAGGACGCACCTGTTTCTGGACATCGTAAAAACTTTCCTCAAAATATTAGAGTAATTTTTTTCTGGAATGGAAGTAACGTCAGATTATGAGTCATTCTAGGGTCTATATGAATCCCCCTTTTCCTCTTAAAGGAAATATTAGTCCCTTTAGTTACCACGGCTTACTTGGTTTATTTGTGGACTTCCTGGACAATCTTTTAGGAACGTTATTTACAATTAACGACACAAATTTTCTGTGGAATATATTGAACTTTTCATCAGCATCTGTTTTATATGGAGCCCATCCCATGCTAAATCTTTTAATTCATTTTTACTTTATTTCGATAACATTGTAAATTATTCTCATTAATAACAAAACTGCCTTCTATGAAACTACCTGAGAGATGGAAGGCGCTACATCAATTGTACATGATGATCAGATAGTCCATTAACAGTTAGGTACATATTAATTGTTTCATCCTGATCATAGTCTATAAAAATGTTATCAATCAGAGTCCTACTAGCTTTCTGCACTTGAGTCCGGAAGTTCGCCACTGAAATCGGTGTGAAAGAGCCAAATTCATTTTACCTCTCAAAAAGTCTTAATAAATCAACGTTGAAATATCCACAAACTTCTATTTCTTTTTCTCTGTCAGGTAGCTCAATAATTCACTTATAAGTCTCATTAGTAGTCTTAAATTTTTCTAGAGAGGATCTGTAGACAGCTATAATTACATGTGATTTATTCTGCAACACCAACTCACAAGCACATGCATCTAGGTCCTCATCAACACAAAAACTACTTCTATCAATATTTTTGACTCTTTGTCCAGCTTTTACTTACCTTACAACTACTCTTTTTTTCATCTTCACTGTACACGAAAAGATGCTAGTCCACAATCCCTGGCGGTTACACGGTGTTCAAAGGGGCACAGAACAACCATCGGTTCAGTATTTTGCACATCTACATGCAAAAATCTCATGTGCCTTTTCTTTCAGAGCCCTGTTAGTTCCGATGAAACAAACTAATTTTGCGTTTATAGAAACTGCTATGTACACGGGTGGACAAAAGTATGGAAACATGAAAATCACACGTTACCATCGCAGATACGGAGTAGGAAAACTGTTGACATTCATAACAGTTTCCAGTCGTCTCGGAATGTATAAATATAGGTCCTCTAAGGTTTTCAGGGGAATTTTATACCATTCTTTCTGCAAAATAATGACAAGATCAGGTAACTATAATGGAGGTGGCTAGCGATCACATACCCTTCTCTCCAAAGCAGACCATAAAGTCTCAATATTCTCGACACTTGGTGCCTATTGCGGACATGGGAGATACGACAATTCATTCCCATTCACAAGAAACCAGTCCTGGACTATGCGAGTTGTATGAACACGGCCCCTGTGTTATTGGAACACAGCAGCACCACTGGGGAATAAATATTGGATCGTGGGGTGGACCTTATCAGCCCACATGATCAGATAATCTTTCGCAGCAATGCAACCTTGCAGAGTGACCGTACGACCCTTGGAATACCACGATATGGTTGCCCTAATCATTTCTGAAAACGCGCCATGTTTCAATCTTGGCAGCAAACAGTCCTCGTCGTAGGCTTGGGACAGCGTACGCCAGTCGTAAACGCGGCCAGAAGTTGGAAACAGTGTGATACAAGAGTAATCCGACCCAGTGGTGTTCTTCCGTTGCTCCATTGTCCAGATTTTATAGCTTCGACACCACTTTTTCTTGTCATGGGCATTTGCACCCCTGACGCGTGGTTTTGGAAATCGACCTCTCCCCCAATCCCAGTTTACTCAACTCCCTTCATGTTGCTTTGATGCTAACGGTGTTTGCGGGTGCGACATTAAGTTCTGAAGTGGCTTTTGCAGCTGTTTTCCTCTTATTTGTCGTCACAGTCCTTTTCAAAAATGGTATGTACCGATCTCTGAACAGCTTCGTCCCAGTTGTGACACAGGGGATGACGTAGTTCTGCTTTCCCAGTATGCGGCGTAATTTTTCCGTCGGTGCGTCTTGAAACATCAAACGCCTCAGCTTCCTTGGTTATGGAAGCACCCGTCATAGAAGCACCTGCAATTCGTGGACGTCAGAATTCACTTAGCTCCAATATAATGCACTCACATCGACACCGAACAGTTTTTTTACTACAAATGTTTTTTGCAACATAAAGAGGACATTGTTCTGCTGCTGCCGGTGACCAAACACATCTGTGCTATCTGCAGGTTTGGCTATCATCTTCATTTGTGTTCACGCATGTATTCCTTTCGGTGCTTCCTCATTTTTGTCCAACTCCTGTACATTGTGGTTCTTTTATGTTCTAATTTCTTTCTTGACTGTATATCTGTAACCTGACTCTAATGCAAAAGATGTCCCCCTCCTACACTAGCAACCACAAAGATATTGCCTAGTGTACTTGGGGCCCCCCTAACACTTTCTGCAAGGTGTTCATTTAATCAATCCTTCCCCCTCCTATTCATATGTAAGCCATGATTTGTGATGGCAAGTGTTAGGAAATTTTAACAGTGATTTAATGAGAGTCATTTAGAGTGGAATAGGAGAACAACGCAAAACTGGTGTAGCAACCATGCTTCGAAAAATGGGGGAATAACTTTATAAGTACCTATTATGGAAATGATAGATTAATGATGACTAATATTATTGCTAAACTAGAGAGCTTATTAATGATACAATTTTATTTTCCAACTTCTTCGTAGGATATACGCTGACGACCCCAAACTTTATGACCACTACACATCACGAGATTGAGTGCCACTTGGTGGCGTTGTGGGCACGTGACGCGATAAGGAAAGTATATAAGCAGAGCAGAGACGACAGAGGAATCTTTTTAGCGACGATAAGCACCACTAATGGAGAAGTTCATCGACATAAGTGACTTTGGCGAAGAGGAGTTTGTTCCACCCCTGCATCTCGGAAACGCCGAGGCTGCTCGACCATTCGCATGCTACTGTTGTGAGCACATATGGAAGACGGTTGAAGGACGGTGATACCATGAGCAGATGAGAAGGTGTTCGACGTCTACGCCTCAAATCATGAAGTGGAGGTCGGTGGTTTACCCGTTCTTTAAAGGAGGATAGGTGACGAACCGTGGCAGATCTGATGACAGTGTACAATGTTGCTGCAGGCACAAGTGTTTCGCGGCACACGGTTCATGGTATACTGTTCAAGCCCTGCTTGCCCCATATTGATTCCACGACATCGGTACTTACGATTGCAGTGACAGTGGGCTCATTGAGATTGGACTGCAGTTCAGCGCAAATGCGTCGCCTGATTGAACTCTGGGGAACACATCTGTGATACTTTCGGATGGTAGCTCCGCCCTCACAAACCAGCATCCGTAATTTACGGGAATTGTGTGACTAGTGCTTATACATTTGGTGCTATATACCCTCAGAAATCTACAAAAGACAAGTCAAATTTATGCTACACAGATTAATTGCTTTATTGCTTTCCAAATCTGGACCAAGAAGCTACTAAACAAGCAGTCACTACGTTTTGTCTCTTTAGCGTAGATGAGATTAAAGAAATTTATGACATCGTACAAGATTTAACAAACATAACAAGCGACAAAGATAATGATTGATGAAAATCATAACAGTACAAGAGACATATTTTGGAAAACTGTCTTGAGCGCTGCTGAGGAATGAAATCTGATAGTTCTACCTGAAGTGGTGTGAATATTGTCAACTCCTGTAATCAATTTCAGTCATGGTAAGTACATTCGTTTTCTCGATAGCCTGTGTTGAGAGGCACTGTAGAGTAAGTTCCAAGATGGCAGAAGGTAATTACATATATGTTTCGGGATGTGATTTGCGAAGAAAACCAAGATTAAATGTCTGCAACAATTCCTTGTTGATGACGGAGTGTAATTTAGGAATTAATGCAGAAAATATAGATACATAAATAGGAACTATGGGTCATGTTTACTGCGTTAATAAGATAAGGTTTGTATAACTGTTTGACTTTTGTTACTTTTTTCACGTAACATAAAAGCTTTATTCTCTGATATAATACTTTCCTTTACTTTGTGAGAA
Source organism: Schistocerca serialis cubense (assembly GCF_023864345.2). NCBI lineage: Eukaryota > Metazoa > Arthropoda > Insecta > Orthoptera > Acrididae > Schistocerca > Schistocerca serialis. The sequence continues at coordinate 658,089,893 of NC_064640.1, read as the reverse complement.
ATCAACATTCTGAAAGATGTCACCAACACCTTACTGTCAGTGAACTCCAAGACTTATCAGACTTGTTTATTTTCACTTGTACCCAGTATAAGAAGTAAACTGAAGTAAATTGTGTAGTAATTCCAATTACAAACACGATAAACTACGATAATTTTATTTGTGGGAGGTTGCTAGACCCATGTACACGTTTGAATTTGTCTATTAAACTGCTCCTAATGTATTTCAGTTTATAATGGAGAGTAATACAGAGTTCTCTCTAAAACAATTTTACAACCAGGTTGCGTATAATTCTAAATTAATGCGTATAGCTATGTTTACACGTCTTTGCACGTACATATTCCTTGAATTAAAGTCATTTTTCGGTGTCAACTACATCTCGTTACATAGTCAAACCGAAGAAGTGTGTTAAGGGAACCCAAGAGCCGCTGTTTTTAATTTCCTGGGCATATGTGGGGTTTCCTACGCTTATACAAACCCCAGAAAATAAATTTACGTAAAAGGAAGAAAATTTTTGAGCTGTGGGAAGTAAATAATCAGAAAACACGAAGAAATCTCGGACAAGAGTATACTTCTGATACAGGAAAATTTGTTCCATCAAAAACCATCACGCATCTTTAGCATTGGAAGACATTTTCATTCGAAATAGGCAATGCAAGTTCTATTGTGAATATGTGATGAAAGGGTTTTTATCTGTTGGTGAATAATGCCACCTGAAAATGTAACATTTTTCCATGTTGTACTTCATTAATTAGTCAGATATTTTCTATAGGTATACTTTGCTTATCCAGGGCCTCAAGTTAGGTTTTGGAGATGGACAAAATGCAACCAGTGGCACCTTTTCTTACAGTTCAGCCTGGTAATGTTTCGTGTAGACTACATAAAATATCCGAATTAGCATAGTGGTTCAGTTTCCACTCTGTATGAAGGATCACCTTATTTCGCCAGAAGCGACGAGGTCCCAACCTGAAGTATTGCAAAAGTATCTGATAGCCGTATAGTCATTGCAGCAGTCATCTTCACGGTCGTCGCTTTCGAAGCATGATGAGAATGATTAATTCGCTGAAATAACTAATAAAGTGCATGAGCACTGATGCAACTTGGAGCAACAGGTCGGCCAGCAAAAGCGTTGCAGGGTGTTGACAGTAAGTCGTCTCGATTGAATGAGTACGTCGGCTACTGCAAGGCCACGATCTGGCAGATAACTGTAATGGGACGGCCAATGTCACGTCTTTCCACTGAACGCTGCGCACGCATACATGTGTGACTGCAGACCAGGTGGGTAACGTCATGGAAGCTGGTTCGTATCAGGTAGCTGCATTAAAGCTCCGTGGCAGTCATGATTCATTGTGGCTACTGCTCGAAAAGTTAGGGAACTGTGTGATTATAATATGACTGCGTGCGCGAAAGTGTCTCCCTTCGCAGGAAGCTCAGTGATTGTTTAAACGCTGTAGCCACTGTGCACATAGCCTATTCACATGTGTGTGCGTGCGCATTTTACATGCAGGTCTCAAGCAGTAACTGAGTTCCCAAAATGTGTGCAGCATCCTTTTCCGTCCTAATGACTGTATCTCGGCAAGGAACAAAATACATGTTGATCGATCCTGATCCTCGACCTTCGTCCCCCCTATTGGCATCTGTAATGCGTCGCCACATATGATTTTTGACGTCATGCCTTGAAAATGTCACGTACTATCATATAACGTGTCACAAAAGTTCAGGAGCCTTTTCCAGTAATTTGAGCGTTTGATGTCGGTATTCCCGCTCACATGATTATCTACGAGGGGTGATCAGTAAGTAATGCAAATATTTTTTTCCTGAAAGCAAGTTGGTTTTATTAGGATTCCAACACACAATAATATTCCCCACTCTTTTGGCTGCAAAATCCTATTTTTCGGTATAATCTCCTTTCAAGGCGGCGGCCTTAGTCAACATTACAGGGAGGGCCTTTATGCCCGCTGGGTACCACTCTACTAGTCGACCTCGGAGCCAACGTCTTGCTGCAGTAATAACATCCACATTATCAACGTACTGCTTCCAGCAGAGTGTATGCTTCATAGGACCAAAAAGATGGAAGTCGGTAGACGCAAGATCCACACCGTAGATTGGGTGAGTGTAGCACAATACACTTCAAAGTTGATCATTGTCCCATGAAGGAGGACATCAATGGAATGACCCCTTCAGAGCCCCAGAATACTGTAGCGCGTACTTTACTGGCTGAGGTTGCAGCATTGGACATTCTCTTCGAAGGGAAGGTGGTGTAGCGCCACCCCAGGGATTGCCATTTTACACCGAAAAATTGCCACCATCAGCCTCACAACGCGCAAGCAGTTCCGCACAGATGGTCCTTCATTGCTCTCTACGGTGTTCCGTTAGATGGCGAGGAACCCAGCGGGTACACACCTCTGAGTGCCCCAAATGGTGGACGTGTGTGTCAGCGCTACGGATAGAGACGTCCAGTTGAGTAGTGAGGTGTTTGATTGTGATCGCCTGTCGCCTCGAATGAGAGTGTCCACACGTTCCAAAATTTCAGGAGTAACAGCTGTGTGTGGCCGGCCGGAAAGCTGAAGATCGGAAAGGTTTGCTTGATCTTATTGCGATGATGACAGATTTTTCGCTCAACGACTCTCCACGCTTTTGTTCACTGTCATGTCTCCGTAGACATTCTGCAAGCGCCTATCAATATTAGTAGTGCTATGCTTTTCCACCTAAGGAAACTAAATCACAGCTCTCTGCTTGGAACGCACCTCCGTTACAGACGTCATTTCTAAGGCTACGTATAGCGCCGCCACCTGGGGGAACGTCATGAAACTATAGGGTCTGAAGCGACAATATTCTACAATGTCCCATAACAAAATTTCACATTTTTTTCAAACAAAAGTGGCCGATAAAAATGGGACGCATTAACTACTGAATGCCCCTCGTACGAACCCTGTGCCGATCGACGTGCAGAGGTATAATTGTGAGGCGAAATCTTGTATATTCCACAGTGAGGAAGCAGTTGTGTATGATATGGGTCTCGTTGTTTTCCATCATTGGACTGGCGAATCATCTGCGGCAGCCGCGCTGGATTAGCCGAGCCGCATGAGGCGCTGCAGTCATGGACTGTGCTACTGGTCCCGGCGGAGGTTCGAGGCCTCCCTCGAGCATGGGTGTGTGTGTTTGTCCTTAGGAAAATTTAGGTTAATTAGTGTGTAAACTTAGGGACTGATGCTCTTAGCGGTTAAGTCCCATAAGATTTCACACACATTTTAACATTTTCATCTGTGGCACTCAGGCCCTTCTATTCATCAGTATAATCCGTATTAATCGATGCCATCCCCGTCATCAGTACTACTTAGTCCGTAGCAGACCTGGCGACTTCGATTTTCGACTAATGGAAGTACTAACGATACACCCTTAACGCGGAAGCGTATGAAAAGTTAAAGTGTGACATGAAGTAGAGCAGGAGGCCTGCGACCATGACGTAATCCTGAACAGACTTACGGTTCCGCCGAATTGGTCGCTAGAGTAACTAGCCAATTGAAAAATTCTTATTTATACACGCGTTCCGGGCACAGCCGATTATTAGAACATTTGCCAAAGAAAAGCATAGAACCATAAACACAAGTGTAACAGACGAAAGGCACTATGAGAAAATTTAGAAAAGATGTTAAAAAGAACACTCAAAAAATACACACCATAAAGAATAGGCTTCATAAAAAATGCGGAGTCACATGTGTTAGCCATCACATGAACGTTTTAGTGTTATTTGGGCCCTTTCAACTTTTTTTTAACTGCACGTTGTTTTGTAACGATGTTCTTTGTTAACTGTAATGCATACTCTGTCAAATGAGCCACTGAGTACCATAAAATTATGCATGTAATATTCCGTCGGTGTGGCACCAGCTACGCAAGAAAAATATCTCTTTTCATCTCAAATTTTTTGTTAATGCGCTGCTGTTACACTCTTGTTTTATTGTGTATATTTAGGTTCAGAGTTAGGTCAATGTTCATATATCTGTATTTTATTTTAATAACTAATCTGGTCATTTACTTATGTGATCGTAAACAACGCAACTGTACCAACGCAGTCTTGAACCTTGTATGCTTTGTGCACTATTGTATATACTCCTGTTTTTATCATGTTTTTAAGTTCATGTTTGGGTCTTTGTTCTTGTTAAGCATATTTTGGTTTTAATATCAGGTTGTTCATTTACTTCTGTGAGCACAGCATAGTGCCACTTTTCTAACAGGATTTCTGTTACATTTTTAACGTCGTCGTTCTATCAGAGTACTGATGCTGACGGCTAACACATGATACCGCATACTTTATATGAAGACTTTTCAATTTGATATGGCTGCTTTTTGAGCGTTCTTTGTAAATTTACTCTCAGTGGCTTTCATAAATTACACTTTACTTTACGAGTCTGTACTTTTCTTTGGCAGATATTCTGATGATGAGTGGAGCCTGGTGGCAGGCATATCGAACACGTCACAACCTAAATCCGCAAATATGTAGTGACTGTTACATGTTGACTAAAGTGTGTGCACGCTGTAGTTTGTAATTTACCAGCTTTTTTAAATAGTTCAATAACTGTCACGCTGTACGACTTTCGGCATGAGGAATTACTCTCGTTCCGCCAACGGCCTTGTCAAATATGGCCTTGTCCTTGCCCTTGTGGTGGGAAAATGCTTCTAAAAGCCGGAAGAACGAGTAATGATAAACAGCACGAGGATGCAGACGCCATTGGAAACCGCTGAATTAAAAACACTTAATGTGTATCCGCAGCATATGCCATGTGTAATTGAAAATAGTCTTATGATGGCCTCGCCGCTGGCAAATGTTTCCGAATTAGTTCGCCAGTCGGATTGTCGGGAGGTGACTGCCAAGGGCGAGGTGAAAAGAAGACTGAATAATCAATTATCATATGACAAAATTGCATGAATAATGAACGCTATGTTAAAATTTTACGAGTCGGAGTATGGAATGCCAGAGATTTAACTGTGGTAGGAAAGCTAAATAATCTAAAAAGGGAATGACGAAGATTCATTCTAGATATACTGGGGTTCAATGAAGTGAAATGAAACGAAGGTCGATTCTAGGCGTTACAGTCTAGAAACGCGCGACCGCTATGGTCGCAAGCTCAGATCCAGCCTCGGGCATTGATGTGTGTGGTGTCCTTAGGTTAGTTAGATTTAAGTAGTTCTAAGTTCTAGGGGGCTGATGACCTCAGAAGTTACGTCCCATAGTGCTCAGAGCCATTTGAAACGAAGGTAAGCTTTCTGATCAGAAGAATATAGAGTATTATCGACAAGAACAACAGAAAATGGTTCGGTGGCTGTAGGAGTGTTTATGAATAGGGAGGTAAGGCAGAGACTGAGATACTGTGAACAGTTGAGTTCACGTATACACGTCGACGTTACATGCCGAAGATGAAAAGGTAGAGAAAGTTTCTGAGGATGTTTATGGTGGAATATAGGCTTAGTAGTAGGAATGAGAGCAAAATGAGACTAATAGAGTTATGCAATAAATTTTAGCTAATAATGGCGTATACACTATTCAAAACTCACAAGGGGAAGAGGTAAACTTGGAAAAGGCCCGTGGACATGGGAAGATTCAAGCTAGATTATCTCATGTTCAGAAAACGATTCTGAAATTAGATTCTGGATTTTAAGGTGTACCCAGAAGCAGATATAGACTTTGATCATAATTTACTAATGATGAAAGGGGGACTGAAGTTCAAGTAAATCACCCAAAAGAATCAAAGTACAAAGAAGTAGTATACTGAAATACTGAGGAATGATGAGATTTGTTTGGAATTCGCAAAAGTTATAGTTACTGCAATAATGAAAACCACAGTAGGCAGTTCGTTTGTAGAGGAATGGACGTCTCTAAATAGGGCAATCTCAGAAGCTTGACCCACAAATACAGTTTCAATGAAAGTAACTACAAAGAGACCTTGGGAAACAGAATAAATACTTCAGCTGATCGACGAAAAAAAGAAGTACAAAAAAAATTAGGGTAAAGACCGGAATACAGCAACGTAATTCATTTAAGAATTAAATAAGTAGGAAGCGTTGACAAGCCAACTCGAAGTGGGCCGCAAGAAAAATGTGAGAAAATCGAATATTAATGGTCGTTGGAAGGACTGATTTAGTAAACAGGATACTTAAAACGACTTTGGTTGAAAATAAAGGAAAGGACTGCTACATAGTGATAGCAGTGGGATTTCCACTGATAATCCTAATGGAGAGAGCGGGCAGATGGAAAATTTACGCTGAAGGACTTTACTATGGAGAGGACTTGTCAGATTACGTGATAGAAGAAGAAATGGAAGTCGAGATGGGAGACATCTGATCCGGTATTAGAGTTTAATTCAGCTTTGAAAGACCTGCGTTCAAATAAGGCAGAAAGGAAAGTTCACATCCTATCTAAATTTCTAAAATCATTTGGAAAATTGGCAAACAAACGAGTACTGCAGTTGTTGTTGAAAGCCACCTACTTCCTGTTGAAGTTTAATCTTAGCACACAGCTGGCATAATTTCAGTACCAATGCCATAAAAATATTTTCTTTTTAAGCGAAATGTTGACTTACGAATGAACAATAAAGTGATCTAGCTACTGGCGATGATATATAAGAAAGAAGGCATACCTCTCATAGCGCATAAGTCAACATACCAACAAGACATTCAGACCTGTACAGGAGATGTAGAGTACACTTTGTCTAGTCTAACACCCACTTGTAAGAACCCTGAATAACATCAGCCACACTCAGCATGTGGATCAGCAGCATGTGGCGTAAACTTCTCAGCAGCTCATCTCTATCTTCTACTAACTGTAATACGCTTGCAATGAAATAAACATATTGTCTGCCGATGGCAGTTTGTCAGAATCACCGTTCCACTGAAGCCGGAACGTATCCTCAAATTGTGCTATACAGTCAGTGAGACAGTCATAAATTAGTATAATGTTATACAGTTCCCCAAATAAACTTCAGCTTCTCACTAAGCAATATGTAAAATACGAAGGAGCAGATCTGTGAGGCAGAGTAGTCTGTTAAGTAACCCTTAACATGCAATGAAGATGATATTGTATCTCCATGCACATTGATAAAGGAATCATATCTCCCTCTTAATCTAAGCATTAACGTAAAAAAATTGAACTGTTTGCATGAAAAAAAATATCAGTACTGCCGAGGAAAGAAACCCATATTTCTTACACTCCAAGCATAAACAAAAATATAATACACTGAGGTGACGTAAGTCATAGATAGCGATTTGCACATATACAGATGGCGGTAATAGTATGTAGACAAGGTATAAAGGGGCAGTGTAAGGTGGAGCTGATGTTTGTATTCAGGTGATCATGTGAAAATGTTTCCGAAGTGATTATGGCTGCACGACGTGAATTACCAGATTTTGAGCGCGGGATGGTAGGTGGAGCTAGACGCATGGGACATTTCACTTAAGAAATCTTTAGGGAATTCAGTATTTTGAAATCCAAAGGGTCAAGAGTGTACCGACAATACCAAATTTAAAGCATAATCTCTTACCACGGACAACGTAGTGGACGACAATCTTGACTTAACAACCGAGAGCAGAGTTGTCGGTGCTAACAGACATGTAACGCTGCGTGAAATTACCGCAGAAATCAGTATGGGACGTACGGCGAACGTACCCGTTAGGACAGTGAGGGGTTAAGGGCTATAGCAGCAGGCAACTAACGGTTGTGTCTTTGCTAACGGCACGACATCGCCTACAGCGATGGGATCGTAGCCATACTAGTTGGACCCTAAACGACTGGAAAACTGTTGTCTGGTCAGATGAGTCCCGTTATCAGTTGGGAAGAGCTGATAGTAGGTTTCGAGCGTGGTGCGGACTCCACGAAACCATGGACTCAGGTTGTGTCAACAAGGCACTGTGCAAGCTGGTGGTGGCTCCTTACGGGTGTGGTGTCCTCTCGTCCAGCTCAACCAATCACAGATTGGAAATGGTTATGTTCGGCTACTTGGAGACCATTTGCAGCCATTCACTGACTTCATGTTCCCAAACTACGACGGGGTTTTTATGGCTGACAATGTGCCACGTCACAGGGCTACAGTCGTTCGCGATTAATCTGAACGTCCTGGTCAGCTCGAGCAAATGATTTGGCCGCCCAGATCGCTCGAGGTGAATCCCACCGAACGTTGATGGGACATAATCGAAAAATCTGCTCGTGTCAGAATCCTGCACAAGCAACTCCTTTGCAGTTATTGACAGCTGTAGAGGCAGCAAGGCTCGGTATTTATAAAGGGGATTTCCAACGACTTGTAGAGTCCTAGTCACACGGAGTTGCTGCACTACGCTGGGAAAAAGGAGGTCCGGCACAATGTTTGGGGTCTCCCATGACTTTTGTCGCTTAAGTGTGGAATGAAAATGGTTTTCCTGAAAGTAGACACAATAACAGAAATGTAAATGGATTTTGCATGAGAAGCAGACATGAGGCTACTGTCCTGACCATTCTAAGACCTCAAGCAAAAATATATTAACAAATGAGTTTTCCCGAAATCTAAAATAGTGAGTGAGGGAGTATTAAGCTGGTTTCCATATTGTCCAGCACTGTCCACTAGTCTCTCCACCTGAGCTCTTTCATGTCAAGTAGAACAGTCTCTCATAGCGTGACCACAGTTTAAATCATGTAGACTGGTACTTTTGGTCAGAGTGTGATGCCTCCTTGACCATGGTGTCATGACAACTTCCAATGACTCCTATCCTAAATTCGTAACATATAATACACGTACAAGAAAATATTACAGAGTTGAACAGTTTTATACGCCTACAATGAAATGGTTATAAGCTTGAGAATCACACAACAAACAATATACGAGTGGTACATCGGTACATCACCTATATTGTAAACAGTTCCTCAAAATAAATAATAGACAATGAAAAATCCAATATAGCACAAATAAAATCAGTGCAATACTACACAGTACACCCTCAACAACATCATAATCATGGACGACAATACAGAAGACGTAATTTATGGTAAATTGATTGCTATCAATTGTCGCATTGATATGTCTACAAGTTTAGATTCTTAAATTAGTAAAGTGGTTCTATGATAACGAGATATATCTTTCTCATTCTTTCATGCCTAGTATGAACATTTTCAGTGATAACACATTATGATGCCATCAAAACAATCCGTCCATTATGAAATAACTCTCAAAATACTCTACACAGTCTCAAACAACTCTCAGTACACCATTAACTACAGTGTATTTCACTGTTGCTGATCCACATCAATCATTCAGTAAAACAACTCTCGATGATTATACCTTTTACCTAGAACATGCGACTGTTTTATTTCATATTTACGATGCTGATTGTACCAGTAGATTAACTTCCTTCCATGACACTTTGTTTCGAGTTGGCAACCTGTAAATCGGTTGTTCATTGGCAAGATAAAGCAGGCTCCAGGATATATATATATATATATATATATATATATATATATATATATATATATATATATATATAGCTGTACAATTAAACTGCTTCCTCTGAGGACGAGAAATTCTTATAATTAGTGAATGCTACTTGGCTTCACAGGTTCTACTTTGGGAACAAGTCCTTCAAGTAATCTAAGAATGGAAGTTAAAGTCACCGATTGTACACTCACTTTGCTCTTTGACAAGTAATTAATATCTTCATTTTTGATTAAACAACATAAAAGTTTTCAAGGAAACCTACAGAAAACACATTTACATTGTGTTTCAAAAATACTTTTAAAAACTTTGGAGACAAGTTCCTGACTCCAAAACAAGAAAAAAGATCGTATAAATTTATGTCCAGACTTCATAGTTTCGTTTTATTAACCTGACGCTGAAAGGTTTTCTAACTACATCCCAACAACCTCACTTACCTATGCACCCATTTGACTCCGAGTGTCCTAGATTGGTTTGTATCGGCAGGCAAATTTGTTTACAATCATAATTCGCCTGCCTTTAATGTGCCCATTGGCTTCATGTAATACAGGTAGTAAGTTTACTGAACGTGCTCGGTTCAGATATGGCGGGATATTAATTTCACGAACAGGCAGATCATTACAGGCTTTTAATGATTATTATTTAACAACTCTACTGTAAGACATCTCAAATAAACTGCCTCTTTGGTTACATATTGAGATTCAGTAGATGATTTTGCAATATCTTTCAGTTTCTTGATCTCCCAAGAAATTATATGTTTTGCAGGAGAAAAGCATTTCCAAGTTGTGAGAACCCAGTAGTTAAATCATCTGCAAAATTTCAGTCAACATTATTAAAAATAATTCATAGTACCGTTGAGATAACGAAGGAATCTTTTTGCTGTTTTCCTATAAACTCTAGTAAACTTATAGTTATATTGGCTTAATACATTAGCAGCATAATATATGTCACGTATTGTATTGTTACTGATAATCAACATTCCACAAGTTCTTCATATGTCACTGGAACTTTATCACCCTAAGCATCCCAAAGTTTTATTCCAGCTTCCATTTATGTTCCTTCAGGAGGAAAATCAAGTGTTTCAGCACAACTGTAACAGAAACCTCCTGGTCAAGTTTGAAGCTACCTAACTCCGTGTTTCTAGTTTTCCACCTAGTTAGACAGGACTTCGCTTCTCTTAGATCATTAACTTCAAAATGCTCTGATAATCTCCGATACAACTTCTCTACCATTGCACTGTTATTAGAAGGAACGCGCGATTTTCATCAGTATCTGCAACATAACCTGGGTCTTAAAACACAATTAGCGCCTTCTCATTCCACTATCTACCTGAATGTTTTGCACCACAATTGGCCTGTGCAGTATAGACTTTATCTTCATTCCCTTTTGACACAAAACAACTTGACTGCTTCATAAAAGTACTTTCCACCAAGTCCCCACATAGGGAAGCAGTCTTAATATCAAAGAGATAAATTTGAAGATAAACATTTACAGCTAAACTAATGAGAGCTCTAAGAGCGCTATGTAGCAAAACGGGTCACAAAGTTTCATCTCAATCTATAGCAAACTTGCGTGAGACTGTTGAGCTCCTGACCTCCCAGATGAACAAAGGGAATACCAACAGTGTCTCCTCAACGACCGTTCTCCGAACGTTTAGCATCTGGGCCTCCACAGCAGGCGCTTGGTTCATGCACCTATGCTGACTGCTGTTCATTGGCGACGAAGGCTGGCATTTTCACGCCAATACCGCAACAGGACGACCACTGATGGGTGACAGGTGGTATTTTCAGATGAATCACGCTTAATGCTCCATCGGGCAGATGGCCGTTATATATACGGTGTGAAACGTTTGAAAGCAACTACCCTGAAACCATAATCTGGAGGCTCCAGCCCGGAGAAGGGAGCGTTATAGCGTTGGGAATGTATTCATGGCATTTCCTGAATGATTCCGTCGTTCTGGAAGGCATAATGGATTCGGACCATGTCCACCCTTACATGCAGTTTGTTTCTCCTGGCCAATGTGGCATCTACCAGCAGGACAATGAAATGTGTTACGCAGCTCGCAATGTATGTGCGTAGTTGGAAGAGCATCAAGATGAGTTTACCGTACTTCCCTGGCCACCATACTCACTGGATTAAAACCCAGTCGAGAATTTGTGGGACTATCTCGATCGTGCTGTACATGGGATGGATCCTCAAGCGAGAAACCCAGCACAACTGGCGACGGCACAGTAGTCGCCATGGCTCCACATCCCCGCCGGTACCCTCCAGAAACTCACTGAGTCTGTTCCTACAGATCTCACGTTTCAGAAGGTAGTTATTCAGGCAGCTAGTCACGCTAATGTGACTGGAGACTGTACGTGGCTATGTTGTAGTGACTGCTCTTGAATCTACTAGTTTTGGTGAAGTCTTTCTGATAATTCTGTACCTACTTCTACCACCAATTTCAATATACAGAGCCAAATAGTATTTAAATTCTTAAAAGTAATGAACACCAAAATATACTTCATGCATTAATGAAACTGATAAAACAACGAAATTGAGAATTATAGAAGCAGCAAGAAAGTGGTACACCTAACTAATCTCGTGTAGGGCGCACGCCAGCATGCAGAAGTGCCTCAACACGACGTGGCATAGACTCGACTAATGCCTGAAGCAATGCTGAAGGGAACTGACACCATGAATCCCGCAGGGCTGTTCAAAAATCCGTCGGAGTACGAGGAGTGGAAATCTCTTCTGAACAGCACGTAGCAAGGCATCCCAGATACACTCAATAATGTTCATGTCTGCGGAGTTTGGTGGCCAGCAGAAGTGTTTAAACTCAGAAGAGTGTTACTGGAGCCACTCTGAAGCAATTCTGGACGTGTGGGGTGTCGCACTGACCTCCTGAAATTGTCAAAGTCCGTCGGAATGCACAATGAACATGAATGGATGCAGGCGATCAGACAGGATGCTTACATACTTGTCACCTGTCACAGTCGTATCTAGACGTATCGGGGCTTCTATATCACTCTTACTACACACGCTCCACACCATTACAGAGCCTCCACGAGCTTGAACAGACCCCTCCTGACATGCAGGGCCCATGGATTCATGAGGTTATCTCCATACCCGTACGTGTTCATCCGCTCGATACATTTAGTAACGAGACTCGTTCGACCAGGCAACATGTTTCCAGTCATCAACAGTCCAATGTCGGTGTTGAAGGGCACATGCGAGGCGTAAAGCCTTGTGTCGTGCAGCCATCAAGGGTTGACGAGTGGGCCTTCGGCTCCGAAAGGCCACATCGATGATGTTTCGTTGAATGGTGCGCACGCTGACACTTGTTAATGACCCAGCATTGAAATCTGCAGCAATTAGTGGAAGGGTTGCACTTCTGTCACGTTGAACGACTCTCTTCAGTCGTCGTTAGTCCCGTTCTGGCAGGATCAGCGGTGACAGAGATTTGATGCTTTACCAGATTCCTGATATTCACGGTACACTCGTGAAATCGTCGTACGGGAAAATCCCCACTTCATCGCTACCTCGGAGATGTATCCGTTCACCCATGCGCCGACTATAGCATCACGTTCACACTCACTTAAATATTGATAACCTGTCATTGTAGCAACAGTGACCGATCTAACAATAGCTCCAGACACTTGTTGCCTTATATAAGCTTTGCCGACCGCAATGCCGTCTTCCACCAGTTTACATATCTTTATACTTCAATACCCATGTGTATACCAGTTTCTTTGGAGCTTCAGTGTAAAAGAATGATTGGTATGTCTGGAAGATAAGTGCACACGAAGTAAATAGGCCATGTATAACTTAATTCTGTTTAGGAGGACATTTCATGCAGGTTTAATGAACTCAGAAATCTGATGAGGGGACGGTTACATACTGAATACGATAGGAGGATCTCTATCTTAACCAGCTTGTGATTGTAGAAGAAGGTCAGGCTAAATAAAGAGATAAAGATAAACTGTACAAGATCAGAGTAAGTCATAGGAAGGGAATTTAAATATTATATAAGAGGAACGTAAAAAATTTAAGACAGAAATTTCAGATAGGTTAGATGTTTTTCCTAGACAAATACCAAAAAGAAATTTCTTGTGGCGTACTACCAGTCACAGTTGTCGACAGTAAATGCACAGCATGTTTTACACGTTAACGTGATTCATGAAGAGCAGAAGAAGCAAGGTGTGGAACCTGCCAGGGACATTGCTGAAAATAAATTAACAATAACTAGGAAAGTAGTGCATAAAGTCTTAGTGAAGAGAGATGAGACCACAACTGCAGTAGCTCCTTGAAAATAGATGTAGCTTTGTCCATACCGTGTGAAAAACCGATGTTCCTAAAGAGGTCATGTCAGTGCCAGCGCGTACTATGTATTCAGTGGTTCAGTGAACCCCGGAAAAAAGTTTATTGTGCAAATTATGAACGTGTATATTCAAACAATGATCCTTCGTTTCCGCCTCTTATTAGATCATTTTATCTGCATTTTTATAGTATTCTTGTAGTTTGAAACTTGTTGTAGTTGAAGACGTTTAGATAGGACGCACACGTGCCGAAACTTTGCCCAGGCATTGCTGAGGGTTAGTAGCTTTAATGAAATTTAATCGGTAACCTTATCAGTGATCTTTCGATAGGAGTGGACAAGAGGAAATGTCGCTAGTAATATGCGCTTTTGCACTGGTGAAAGTACCGTCTCAAATGCGAGTCTAACTCTGACGTTAACGCAAGAATTGACCTGAAATGAAAGCCTGCAGTCCACAAAAGAAGTTTATTTACCGAAGGAAAGTCACCGTACAGTCGCACGTTTTCAGAGAGTTATCTTTTTTAGACGACCAGTTTCAGCATCTCATTAATACCATATTCTAACCCCTTCCACTCCATGTGCAAAGAATCTGATACATCGATGCACGCATAACTGCAGCCATCAATACCAAATTCCGTGAATTTTTTGTGGTGTATGTATTTCGAACACTTTTCTTTGGTAAACATCTGCCTGCCCTTGTCCCGTATCCACGATGGCTCAAGAGAAAAAGAAACTCAGCAGTTAGCACGTGTGTCTTCATTGTAATAGAGTGCTTTTCTTACATTCGTTTGAAAATGTATTCAGTTACATAATGAGCCTTTGTGTTCGTAAACATATTGATCTGTTCTTGGAGTTTGTTTTCAAAGAAGAATGAACATCGTTCAATGTCATTTAGAAGCTAATTTCTCTGCTTTAAGCTTCGAAGAGAAGCGAGAAATATAGAAACTTGGTAGGCTAATTCCTCAGCCAGAATTAAGACAACTGTAAATAAACAGAGTAAGGCATTTTAAAGGTCTTTTAATGTAAAAGAAATAACTGGGGTTCCGGCTGCTTTTCTACAAATAAACTGTTTTGTTTTCGGTGCTTGCAGTTTGCTGGATATCTACTGACGTATCAGAGACAAGTCATCTAATACGGAAGGTTAAGAAGCAGGAGGAACATACAGCACATAACAATGCTTATATAGATCTATCAGTCCTTGGGAAAATACAAATTAGGAAACAGCTTTTAGGCAGAATACAGAAAGGCACAACGACAATGCAAGGAAAAATCGCTATGTTCATTCCCAAATGATTGAGTGAATTAAATTCTACGGTGAGTCTGAACTTGCCTTACGTGAACATGATGAAACAGCAAATTCTAGCAATCCTGTAATATTCAGAGGGCTAGAAAATTTCACTTCAGCTTTACAAGCAATCGTAGAAGAACACATGAACAATAATAGTCATTAATGGTACATCCATGGATATAGAAAATTATTTATTGGAATGTATTTTGCATACGTGTCATGAGGACATTAATGCGGAAATAGCTGAGCCAGATTTTGTGTCTGTGATACCACATGAAACTTTGGATGTGTCTCCCAAATTTCAGTTGATGGCAACATTTCGTTATTCGTTAGCTATTGAAGAGTCTGTTGAAAGATTTTTTACTTCTTCAAACCAATCTGGTAACGACGTTTCCTCCTTAGCAGTTCGTATTAAAAATTTTCTCCCCGATGTTG
This sequence comes from Schistocerca serialis cubense, assembly GCF_023864345.2. Lineage (NCBI taxonomy): Eukaryota > Metazoa > Arthropoda > Insecta > Orthoptera > Acrididae > Schistocerca > Schistocerca serialis. The sequence continues at coordinate 658,074,421 of NC_064640.1, read as the reverse complement.
TCAAAGAACAGAAAGAAATAGCAACATCTCGAAGTTATGATGGTGCTTGCGTCATAGGCGGCCAGCATGCTGGCGTCCAAACAGTTGTAAGAGAAAAGTATCATTTCCCGTCTTATGTACAATATTATGTACACCAATTCAACTTAATTCTTGCCCAAGCTTTAAGCGAAAATAAACAAGTAAAACTGTTTTCGGCATTACTGCTCAAGTACCAATGTTCTTCTTCCATTCACCTCAAACAGTGACTGGTCTACATGCAATTTTGAAACAAAGAGCCCCTCACGCATCAGTCAAAAGATGGAATTTTAAATAGAGAACACTATTTACAGTTTTTTTTAATGAAGAGGCAATTATAGAATGTCTTCAACATACTGGAGATATCAGCAACCAGACGACAACTGTGAATCAAGCTTATGATCTAAGGTCGAAACTGCCACACCAAAAATTTTACTTTTGGTTATATATATTGTACTGCCAACTACAAAAGCGCCCTTTTGTTCCCATCTCAGTAAAGCAAGCAATACCATCATCCCAAAATAAAATTTTAACAGTTATAGACAACGTTGACAATGTCACAATTTAGCAAAAATGAGATTAAAAGACCTGTATATAACAAGAAATGTAGCAGGAAAGGAAGTATGTGACATAATAAATTAGCAGAGCAAACAAAGCTCTGAATTCTGCAGCCAATTATTGGCCTCAAATTTACTTGACCGGCACTTCTTCCTCCCACTGAAAAATAAATTTCTTGAAAAAATTCATTGAGTTGTTACGCTGTCCTACCCATTTTTAAATAAATCTAAGTTAAAGACAGAGCTACAGATCATTTATTCTAGAAATGGTTTTCAAGAAATGAAAAGTACAATAACTCTTCTGAAGTTATCCTTTTGGTGGAGCTATGAAATCGATGGAATTAGTAGCTCGTATCCCAGTGACAAAATGTGAAGCAGAAATTTCTTTCTCCACTCCGTCTCGTATCAGAACGTTTCTTGGAAGTACCATAGATGAAGATTGGCTATCGGCTCTTGCCGTACTACCTACTGAAAAGGAAATGATCCACAGGATTCTAGGTTTCAACGAAAGAGACATAGGCAGATTCGCCATAACAAAGGAAAGGAGGATTGACTTTCTCCATATGCAGTATACACCTCTGAAGGAGACTGAACCCCAAGAACGTCGTCAGTTTCATTTTAAGATAATCTCAGAGCTACAGAATTATTTTAAATAATTTAGAAAATTTAGGCTATTTGGAAAATCGTGGTAAATTGCACAAGACAGTAAAAGTAGTGAAACCCAAGTCATTTTAGGCACCAGCAGCCACTGGGCCATGTCTTTCCTGGAGACTACAAAGTATTTGTTTCTGTTGCCAGACAGGTGTGATGCAATGTCTGAGTTTATTTGAGGCAGCAGTACCGATAGAAATAGTGTGATGATACATGGGGTTCCTACCTGTAAATTAATGTTGCCTCTCGGTAACTACACCACTGGTCGGTTTTCTGAAACTGTTCGTGATAGGATTGTATTTGTTAATAACTAAGAAGATAAGTCTAGTAATACGTTTCAAATGCTCACACGAAATCATTTCGCATATTTATTTATGGAGTTTTATTCATATTGCTAAATACGTTGCCTTAAAAGAGATCAAAAATGTTAATGCAGGTCCCCTTGTATTCACATTTGTCGGCAAACTTTAAATTATATTCCGCCCCAGGCCAAATTATTCCTTTCTAAATAGATGTAATAATGACTGTCAGACTTTGTTTATCAAATTACCGATAATAGCAGTAGCTATTAAAATGTGCAGAACCAATTTATGCTCAAAATATGGGAATTCCTGACTTTTAGAAATGGCATTCATATTGAATATTATAATTTGGTTATTAAAAATTACGCAGTTCTTAATTATGGCAATTACATATTTGTTATTGGTGTCGCAAGGTTCAGAGAATTTAGCCCATCATTAGCATGTTAACATATTCCAGAAGTTTATAGTGGTTTGGTCACAATACAAGTTGAAAATTTGAGCTGGTTGAAATCTTTAATTAATGATATCGTCTGAATTAATTAGGTTTGAGCTAAAATAAACGTGTCTTGGAAATGATCAAAAATTAGTCTACAACTTAGAGAAAATCTGATTTCTGAATCTACTTATTAGCTCAGTAGATTTTTCTGGATACCTTCTAGATCGAAAAATTTGAAATACAATAACATTTGAAATACATTATTTCCAGCAAAACTAATTAATACAAAACGTTCAGAACAGAGAATTGCATAATATGAATAAATACGTTTAACGGGGGAAATTAATTCACATTAATTTGTAAATTCATGAAATGTGTGCTCAGATAACCGATTCTATCGTCAAAATTTTTCAGAAGAATAACAGGAAGAAAAAATAACCTATTCCAGATCCTAGATATTGTGATTATGAGTGTAAAAGACGGAGTTGGATGAAATGGGTCAAACTTGCTATGTCACAATGGGATAAATAGAAATATTTGATTCTAGCCATTGGCTTTGTCATATAGCATAGGAAACATGCAACAGGCATCGTAAACTTCATGGCGACTATAACGTGATATCAGCAACGAGTTTTTCAAACGCGCTAAACCACAGATCAATCTGTCATCACCGCCTGTATTTTTCTTCCATATTACTTGCTTCAACAAGTTAAAACCAAACTTTCACCCTGCAACCTAACCTAAATCTTTGACTAGGATACAGATCAGTCTGGCACCACAGACAGACTCTTAGCTTTCACTTTCGTTGTCTTCGTAAACTAACAACCCAACTGTGACAATACAAACCAAACTATGATGACATTTCAGCCATTAACAGTACACCAGTGGTTAAAGCTGACATCTAGCATCCAATATTCCTTTTGACCCTAGGAATGAAGCTGTAATGTACTTGGGAGATGTTGAATTTAAGGTAAAGGGTCTTCTACAAACAATATCTCATGTTTCCATTCATGTGTTACCACGGATAAGGGATGTGGAACCATATTGTAAGAAAATTGGTTATAAAATTTAATGAGCTGAACAGTGAAGCCAGAGCAGGCCTCAGTATGAGAATGTGAGAAACCACTATAGTTTCTGATATTGCTGTCCCCAATCTAAAATATTTAGTGATTTTGGTTTAATATTAAGTGATTCTTGTGTAACCAGGCAGCTTTCACATGTTACTCCCCAACGTAATTTTTCTTGTGTCAGAATTATCGTTTTATGGCGAGATATTCATCATGTGTTTTTACATAGTTTTCTGTATATGAATGGCATATGTTATGTGAGGAATATCACGTGTTTTTATAATATGACTGACGAAGAAGTTTGCGGTGGTATTTACATATAATTGTTTTGTTAGCAATTATTTCTATATCTTTCTTCATATTTTTTTCATTTATTTTATTCATTGGTGAAGCATGTTTCTGTATGTTTCCTGCAGTGTCCATTATGAGGGTCATGTATAGTATGGTGAATAACCAGTACCATGCCACAAGGTGAATGAAGTGTTTTTGATTTGCCACAGTATTTTCCTTCTGTACTTTAATGATTTATGTTTGTGTAATGGACTGAGATGGTACGGTGTAAGATAATGAGGAAAATTTGAGGCCCTCGAACTGTGAGAGGTGATTTAATGGATATTCTCTATTAAATGAGGTTTAATGCATGATATGTATGATGTCTACCAGGATTTGTACCAATTTTGTTTACCTTTCACATGTAGTTTTGTTTAATATTTTTCTATGAGTAATTGACAGTCTTCTTTAATAGAGATCACTTCTTTATGCAAGAGATATCTGAGTTTAATCTGATATGTTGTGAATATTCAGATTTTATTGAACTTTCTGCTTGTTGGTATGTTGGTAATCTGCCTCCATGTTCCATCTTTGTCATATGTGGACTACGTTTAAGCTGTTCCGTTTATCTGTCTGTATAACGTAATATGTTTTCTGTGAATATAAGCATTATTATGATTGTAATTTCTATTTATCTTTACCATCACAAAACCACTCTCTGCTAATAGGTTCTGGGCCCAGATCGGTAAATCTGTGCAGTGGACTAAATATATTGGCTCTGGCTCTGATCACTATGGGACTTAACATCTATGGTCATCAGTCCCCTAGAACTTAGAACGACTTAAACCTAACTAACCAAAGGACATCACACAACATCCAGTCATCACGGGGCAGGGAAAATCCCTGACCCCGCCGGGAATCGAACCCGGGAACCCGGGCGCGGGAAGCGAGAACGCTGCCGCACGACCACGAGCTGTGGACTACTAAATATATTGCACAGGTAGGAAAATAATGAACTCAACAAGCATATTAGGTCATGTGACTACGTTGTGAGTGATATTTGTCTTCGTCTGTGTTTCGTCAATCTTATCGGCCTGTGGACTTTTTTTTTTTTTTTTTTTTTTTTTTTTTTTTTTTTTTTTTTTTTTTTTTGGAAGAAGTCAGTTACTTTACATAGTTCCTATTACTTAGGTTTCCAATAATGGCTTCAAAGGGAAGTTTGACGTAAACCACTGCTCCAGTGGTTGACAAACTCAGAGGCATGAATGATTACAACACTCTGAAGTTTGGAATGAAGCTTTTTCTAAAATGGTTCAAATGGTTCGGAGCACTATGGGACTTAACTTCTGAGGTCATCAGTCCCCTAGAACTTACAACTACTTAAACCTAACTAACCTAAGGATATCATACACATCCATGCCCGAGGCAGGATTCGAACCTGCGACTGTAGCGGTCGCGCGGTTCCAGACTGTAGCACCTAGAACCGCTTGGCCACTCCGGCCGGCGAAGCTTTTTCTAGTACGTAAAAAATTGTGGTGTTGTGTCACAAGTGTAAGTACTGCTACGAATGCATAGAAGGGTACAGATGGATGGATAGTTATTTTTTTACATGTGGGTAAATCTGTGTATGTAGTATATTGAAGTTTGGAATGAAACTCATTCTAGTGCGTAAAAGACTGTGGTATTGTGCAATAGATGCAAGTATTTCTACTACTGCAGAGAAGGATACAGATATACGGACAGTTATTCTTTTGCATGGGGATAAACCTCTGTATGCACACTTGTAAGACACAACAAAGGCAAGGGAAGTTCCGGATACTCCGAAAAACTATCTTACTGGTAAGAATAAGACTTCGTGGATGAATCTCTTTGATGCTGTGTTAGATACCACATCATCGAAATTTGAAGGAAATGTTCAGAATTATGTCACTCCTAGTATGGATGTAGCCAATAAACCGCAGAGTACGGTAAAACTACTTGATGATAAACCAATTGCACTTATTACGCTGAGAGATTTCTCAAAAGATTTTATGCCCTACCGGAGGGGTATAGGGATCAGGAAAAGGGACAAAAATGTCACATCAGAAAAAAATCAACGTACAGTTGTCAAGTGGAAGTGTGGAAGGATATCTCAAACTGGACAAAGATGGCAGGTATAGCAGTTTATTCACAAAAAACCTTAATGAATCACAGCAGAGTGTTTACAAAGACAACCAAGAGATGAGGATTTTATGTGCACCCCTCACGAAAAGGATACGGGAAGTGCTGCAGTCTGGCGAACATGACTGAAAACTGTGCTCGTTGTTGATACGCGGCAGCAGTGAACAGTTAGAAGCATTGTTTCAAGCAGTATCGTTACAGCGTCCGTTATTGTGTGAATTGGTGTTTGCTCAGGACTCCAAATGTTTGGCAGGTATGTGAAATCGTTTTATTTTTATATTTTCCTGACTAGTTTAATATTTCTCAGTGATACCTGGAAAAACGGAGTCCTAAGCTACTTTTAGAAGAACCTTTTAAGTTACACACGCTTTAAGTTAGACGTGATAGTGGCCATGTTGCTTAAAAATGGTTGGTGTAAATATGGGCCCACTGGGCTGGTGTAAAAATGAGCCCGTATTTAAGGAGGGTCCATAATTACACCATATCTTCTCTGAAGCAATGTAAAGCAATTTAAATAATTTGATGGGGTGTAGTTAGTCGAATCTTGTTTAAAGATCATGTATACAACTCCCACAGAAACAAACAAACAAACAGAATTTTCCAATTGCGATAATAGACCCCAGTGGTTTTGTTCTCAAAAAACAGCTTGTTTCTTATCTCCTTGATATGGAGCAAAAATTCTTTGGATGCACTTTGGCGGATCTGAGAAGAATGGCATTTTTACTTGCCCAGAGAAATAGCTTGACAACCCATTTCAAAGGAGGAGAAGCAGGACGAGCCTGGGCTGACCTTTTCGTTGAGAGACACAAGGATCAGCTGTCAATTCGCAAACCTTGTGGAACTTCATATGCCAGAGTCTTAGGTTTCAGTAAATAGAATGTGATGGTTTTCTTTGACTTATTGGCAGACGCTTTCAGCAAACACTCATATCTCGCAGACCGAGAGTATAACGTGGACGAGACAGGCCTGTACATTGTCCAAAGCAAAATTCCAAAACTGATAGGGATGAAATGGAAGAAATAAATTGCAGGTCTAACGTCTGCAGAAAGAGGAACTACTGTCACAGTTATCGCACGCATGAGCGCTTCGGGACATTAGGCCCCTACAACCAACATGTCCCCAGCTCTAATGAGAGGTTGCCCTCCTGGTGCAAGTGGAAGAGCTCATCCTTCAGGATGAGTTTAAAACAATTTGTTCACCAAATGGTTCGTTCACTTCATTGAGAAAGCGTGTCCGACTGGACAAAGACCTGTTCTCGTCACCTGGATAGTCATTATAGCCACGTTCGTGATCCAGATGTGATTGACTTGGCGAAAGAACACAATGTGACTATCATCTGACTTCCTCCACAACGCACCCACCAACTGCAGCCTCTAGATAAGATTTTTATGGAACGTCTGAAAACGTGCTACAGCTAGGCAATGAGAGTATGGTTGCATCACAATGGGCGTCCTCTCTCACGTTTCGACGCTATGGAGGTTTTCGGCCAAGCCTATCTTCGTACCGAATCAGCTGAGATAGCAATAAATAGATTCAAAGTATTTGGGTTATACCCTATGAACCGTTACATCTTCACCGACGCTGATTTCATAGCTGCTGAGTTGGTTGCGGGGAAAACTTGCTGCACAGTGTAACATAGATCTAATGTTTCTGAATCACATGCCCCCCCCCCCCCCCCCCCGCACTCTACTTGCTATATCTGGACCATAGACATCATCTGCTTCTTCTTTGAGTTATCCTGATATAGAGTCACATCAAGCTCTAGCTATGCCAGTTGATGAAGCTAATGAAGCACCAGGAAGTTCTCCAGGGACTGCAACAAATGCAGTTTCACTTGTCCCCAACATTAAGAAGAGAACTACAACGAAAAGCAACAACCGCCTGCCACATCACTGGGAATCCTTACAAAGAGCAGTTGATAAAGTCGCTTGACAAAAGTGCTCTCAACAAGGGGTCGTTGTGTTTCTCTGAGGTTAGAGGCCGCTCTGTGGACAGAGGTGCAAAATCCAAAGGCCTTTAAAAAAGAAAATTTGCTCCAAAAAAACTATCTGATTCATCATCGGACTCTTCAGGCTCCTGCAGCCCTCACCTTTTGGACAGCGATAATGACCTTGAGGTCATACACCAGACTCAAGGGATGCAAGCTGCATCTTTTGTGATGAAAAGTTCTCTCAAGACAGGAGAGGAGTGGTGTGGATTAAATGTGTTATGTGCCAAATGTGGGGACACTTAGATTGTGCTGGCGCTGGAGGAGCTACTTACGTTTGCGTTTATTGTAAATAATTTCAGATTTCATATACATATATGAACGAAAGTTGCTTTTTGCAGACTAGTCTACCATTTTGCATTGTTTTAAACCATGCCATTAAAATATTTCAAAAGATCTCTTGCATCTTTTTGTGGATGCCCGTATTTGCACCCCTCTTTTTAATTTCCATTTTACAACCTTTTTGTAGATCTTAGTTTTAGAATAGAAATACTGGATGTAATCGTGTTTCGCCTCTCATCATTTCTTAAACTGGTTATAGTTGTTAATGAAGGGATAAAATCTAGATTTTTTTTTTTACAAAAGAAGATACCTTTAAGTGAAAATCAAGAGACGTTGTCCTTATTTACACCTTTTCCTCTAGTCACTTCAAGTCCGACTGTCCCCAGAAGCAAAAATCGTCTAACAAGGATTCACATGGAGGAGAAAAATCAATGTTTAGTGTAGTTTGTTTGCCGGATTTGAGCCAGAATGAGTGGATCATTGATTCTGGAGCGTCGTAACACATGACTCCAAGAAAGCAATGTCTTCAAGAATTTGTACCAGAAAACTACAAACAAAAAAGTGTTAATGCTGAATTATTAAGTGAAGCTAGAGATAACTTACTATATGTAATTTTGTATAGTACGTAATATGTAATATTGTTTATATATGTATTATTATATTATGTAATATTATTATATGTATTATTGTATTATGTATGTAACTATTATATGTGATAATATGACTGAGTTATCCTGATATACAGTCACATCAAGCTCTAGCTATGCCATTTGATGAAGTCATTGAAACAGTATATGTATGTATTAATTAAGAGAAATATAGATGTATACACCTCACGACGTATGGATGTAGCATTAGGCACAGCTGGACTCAGTCATTTCACACAAAAAGTTGTGAGCAAAAATATTTGTGGATCATAAATAAGTGGAACAGGCACATACGAACAGATACGGTCAAAGCGAACGGAAAGCTTAGTATATTACATGTAATATTGTTTCACTTCACTTGGCACTACAGCGCTGTCAGCGTGAGAAAGAGGAAATAAGGCTGGGAGCATATACAGACAACGGCAGAGACATACGAAATATTTTCCACCCTATATAGCCATATATTAAAGTAAAATATTGTCCGTGTAAACGCATCTTAATATTGATTATGGCAACCACATTGTGATTATGCAGGTCACTGGACTGATGAAATGACCTGGAATTATATTTTGGAATCCGCGAGTACCCTCCAATGAGATAAGCAAGTCACAATATAGACAATTTTGCCTCTCATTTCCTTAACTTTAGACGTCTACAATTCGAGCAAAGAAAATTTTCCGCAAAAAATATTATTTAGCACCGGACGAGAACAAAGTAATGAGACAGGATTAAGTGTCTTAAAGAAAGTAGCTGTTGGAGACTGAGGGTGTCCCAGCGTCTACTGAAATATATTTATTTTATATCCATTTGTTTACACTCAGTCAACCTCCTTTGTTTTCCTTTGCGTTTAATTTCAAGGTCGACATATATTCAGAATGTGTGATCATGTTATTTATCCAAGGGAGGATATATAGTCTAACCCAATTTGTTCACGTCTAGTTTATTGGTTCTTCCCGATGCTGACGATTTCCTGGAGCTCTTGCCATAGGGTCATATCTTTTAACGTCTAGCACCTTATACAGATTCTGGGATCTGCTGTCGCGCATCACATTGTACCACTGTTAGCTAGTAAAAAGTTAATTATTTTCCATCCTTCATTTTCAGTATTGCACGAGGCTTATTCATTGATAAGACAGCTATGAAAACTTTGAGTTACTGCAGTTTTCACTAGCTGGAACGAATGAAGATCACCATGCTCACGCAGTAGCTGGTCATGGCATCAACGACACTTTGACATGTTTCGTTATGAATAATCACACTTTACTAGAGAAAATCCAATTCGTCACCTTCACCAGTAAAATTTTTTTCTCTCTAATCATCCACAACTGCTCTGAAGGAGTAGAGCATATGGAAATATTAATCATAAAACTAAATTTAGGTACTGAAAACTACTTTAACTTAGGCGCTGTTGAAGAAAATAAACAAAAGTTGCACGAACATAAAATCATCTACCTCGAAACTGCATCAGTCACTTATAAAATTTCTTCAAGGCATTAAGAACGCTGAGGTGTTAATCAGTTTATAAAACGACATTAGACAAGAGTAATCAGTTCTTAATCTTCGTTTTTGTCATACGTTTAGTAAAATACTGTGGTAAATGAAATTGGACGTTTATGTGTGGCAATTGCGAACAATAATAACTTCTATTCGTCTTAAGAAAACCTTTCCCTTTCCAAATTATTACAGTTCCCTATGAGATACCGACGATCTCGTATCTGCTCGGCTGACACTTTGAAAGGTGTCGAGAAAATAATCTCCATTTAAAATAAGACAAGAGTAAATAATTCAACCAGTTCTTGGGTGTGACTTATATTTCACTCAAGCGGCATACAGTTTATTGTCAACGCACCAATCCTTTGTTCTCTTAACTCATTGCCATTTTAAGCTTCTTCTGCTTTAGCGCAGTGAATGCGGTTGCGATTTCAATTAACAGATAAACTACACAGTCATCTCTGGACTTTCTGTAACGTAAAGGTATGGTTAAGGGCTCTCCGACTACTAGGTAGCAGAAAAGCAATTTAGTCGAAGTCATCGGGTCGATTTGTCATCCTTTGTCAAGCTTAGATTGTTTCCTCTTTGTATTTTGACGCTAATAATAGGAGAAATTAATTGCAAAATTCAGGAACATATCAGCTGCAAACCACATTCTTGTTTGTTGCCTTCCAGATCAATGTCTCAAGGTAAAACGCTGCTATTTTATTTCAGTCATGCACATAGCACAGTTCTCGCAGCACAAGTGATGTAAGGTTACCGGGCTAAGGTTTCGAAGATTGACGTCTGGGGGGGGGGGGGGTTAATGCAGTTTTCAATGAAGTTATCACCAAATTTTTGTCCATTTCCTAACGCCTGCCAAATCACCGTTCTTTATAGGCCGACCAGTTATGAATCGCCCACACTACAGCTGTATTCCAAAATGGTTCATATAGCGCTGTTTCCTAAAATCCTCACAATGACTCTAAGCTTTCCGTTCGCTTTGTCAGCATCTGATCTTATGTGACTGTTCCACTTATTTATGAATTTATGATCCACAAATATTTTTGCTCACAACTTTTTGTGTGAAATGACTGCGTCTAGCTGTGACTAATGCTAAATCCATACGTCGTGACACGTATACATCTATATTTCTGTCAAATAAAGCTTATTGTCAGTTGTTGTACCAAGAAGATGCTTTCACAAGATCTAAATGGGTATTAAAAGTACCTCCTATGTACCCAGTTCACTTTTGAAAAATCACAGGCTCTTCTGAGTTTAATGGGACAGTGAAATGTTTCGTCGGAAACGTATTCCTCGAACAAACGTCCTACAACTTTTAATGAGTAAAATTTTGGGGTCTGCAAGGCGCGAGTGAGTCGTTCAAAAACTAGGAGGATGTCCTCGATGCCATCAGGACTGGTGAATCCGAAATCTCTGATTTTCTCCAAAATGCTCTTCAAAGAAACGTGTGTCCGAACTTGTCCGATGCATAAACAATACAACAGCTACTTTTTGATGAAATATGAACGTACGTTATTGCCGTGTAGCGGCACCGCTATTTTCTAACTGCATTCTAGGTTTTAGATAGTCAAATAATTTCTGGCAAATTGCATTAATTTTTAGTGGGGGCATGCTCAGGTGTGATGCTTCGTCGTACAGCATAAAAATACTAGTCACAAATTTCTCATAAATATGGAGACCAATTAAAGGACGATTTCTGAGGATTTCAGTCCTTAACTAACAATTTTTGGTGTTAAAACTGAACAAGTACTCCATCTTGGTGAGATGAAAACAGATGAAAGCTGCTCCTCCATAATACAACTGCGTAAGTCCAAGATTATAGCAAATAATAAAATTTTATTTATTCCTCGTATATAGCATATTACAAACAATGCATAACACAGGCCGACCAAATTTGAGTTCATATATATAATGTCAATTACATGCCAATTATCTAGAATTTATTTAGCATCATCATCATTCCCATACTAATGCGTTCTCCGTCCCCCTCTGTAAAACATCATATGTTGCTCTTCCTCTTATGAGATGATTGTAGGATTTCTCGATGTAGTGACCGACAATAGTCTACAATCACAGAAACATTCCAACATCCTTGAAATCTTCTCTCCATGACACGAATGTCCTGATGAAATCCTTCCCCCTGCCCGTCACTGACCACTCCGAGGTTTTCAAGAAAGAAGTCCAAATATGATTTAAGAAAATGAAGTTCCAATATCATCAGACAACTCAATTTTTGAAACTTTTGAAGCATGTTTTCAACAGTGTTCTTTTAATCTGCATCGTCTGTATTCCCCAAAAATTTGAAACGACATCTCTTACATCATACGTCATTGAAGCAACAAATTCGTCGTCACACATTAATTTGCAGATGTCAGGTAAAACAAAAACATGTTCTTTGAATCTGGCTTCTGACAAATTAGGAAAACATTCACACAAGCCGGCGGAAGTGGCCGTGCGGTTAAAGGCGCTGCAGTCTGGAACCGCAAGACCGCTACCGTCGCAGGTTCGAATCCTGCCTCGGGCATGGATGTTTGTGATGTCCTTAGGTTAGTTAGGTTTAACTAGTTCTAAGTTCTAGGGGACTAATGACCTCAGTAGTTGAGTCCCATAGTGCTCAGAGCCATTTGAACCATTCACACAAATATTTGGAACATCTTCCATGTTTAGGTAGTGTTCTCACAAATTGCTCAATGAAACGTACCTTAATTTTGAGTGCTGCGAGTAAAATAAATAATGGAAAGTGTGAGGTCGTCCACACTGAAAATTAAACTAAATACCTAGGAAATATAGTTACGAACAATTTAAATTGGAAAGAACACAAAGAAAATGTTGCGGTGAAGCCGAGCGAAAGACTGTGTTTTGTTGGCAGAACACTTACAAGATGCAACAGGCTGCCTATACTACAATTGTCCGTCCTCTTTTGGAGTACTGCTACACGGTGTGGGATCCTTACCAGATAAGACTGACGAAGTACATCGAGGAAACTCAAAGAACGGCAGCACGTTTCGTATTATCGGGATTAGGGGAGAGAGGAGTGTCACGGACATCCCTTTGCGGCTGGATCTTCTCACGAACTTCTCCTCCGAATGTGAAAATATGTTGTTGACGCCGTCCTACATAGGGAGAAAAGATCATTATAATAAAACAAAGGAAATTAGAGCTCGCACGGGAAGACATAGGTGTTTGTTTTTTCCATGCGCTGTTCGGGAATGAAATAATAGAGAATTATTGTGAAGGTGGTTCGATTGACCCCAGGCACTTAAGTGTGATTTTCAGAGTAGCCATGTAGATGCAGATGTATTTTCCACCACTGATAAGGCTCAATGGCACAATATTTTCAGTCCCAGAAAAGATATTTTGGTGAACTGGCCCTTTTTCTGATGTAGTGTTGATCTCTGATTCTGCTGTCGCAATCACACAGAAAACATGAGTACTTCGTAATCCTGCCTGCTAGCCAAGTACCACACATGTAACCTTCATGTCCCCACACATCAATCTCTTTTAATTGAGTATTTTACTTTTGAAAGGTTCAGTTGTATGTTTTCATAAGTTTCTTTTAAGTATACTGAATGACCAGTTGACACTGATTCATATTTATTACCATAATGTAAAAGAATAGCTTTCAGGCTTTTACACTCTGTTCCAAATTCTTGTATTAATCCAGATACACTGTGTGATCAAAGGCATCCGGAAACCCCCAAAAACATACGTTTTCATATTAGGTGCACTGTGCTACCAACTACTGCCAGGAACCCCCATATCGGCGACCTCAGTACTCACTAGACAGAGTGAGAGAGCAGACTGGGGCGATCGGCTGAACTCACAGACTTCGAACGTAGTCAGGTGATTGGGTGTCACTTGTATGCGACATTTCCACACTCCTAAACATCCCTAGGTCAACTGTTTCCGATGTAATAGTGAAATGGAAACTGAAGGGACACATACAGTACAAACGCGTATAAGGCCTACCTCGTCTGTTGACTGACGGAGACCGCAGACAGTTGAAGAGGGTCGTAATGTGTAATAGGCAGACATCTATCCAGACCACCACACAGGAATTCCCAACTACATCAGGATCCGCAAGTACTATGACAGTTAGGCTTGAGGTGAGAAAACCTGGATTTCACGGTCGAGCGGTTGCTAATAAGCCACATATCACGCCGGTAAATGCCAAACGACACCCCGCTTTATGTAAGGAGCGTAAATATTGGACGACTGAACACTGGGAAAACGTTGTGAGTAGTGACGAATCACGGTACACAGGGTGGCGATCCGATGGCAGTATGTGGGTACGGCGAATGCCCGATGAGCGTCATCTGCCAGCGTGTGTAGTGCCAACAGTAAAAATCGGAGGCGGTGGTGCTATGGTGTGGTCGTGTTTATCATGGAGGGGGCTTGCACCTCTTGTTGTTTTGCGTGGTACTATCACATCAGAGGCCTCCATTGATGTTTTAACCACCTGCTTGCTTCCCACTGTTGAAGAGCTTCGGTGATGACGATTGCATCTCTCAGCACGTTCGAGCACCCGTTCATAATGCACGGCCTGTGGCGGAGTGGTTGCACGACAGTAACACCCCTGTATGGACTGGCCTGCACAGACTCTTGATTTGAATTCTATAGAGCATCTTTGCGCTGTTTTGGAACGCTGACTTTATGTCAGGTCTAAGCGACCGACATCGATACCTCTCCTCAGTGCAGCACTGCGAGAAGAATGGGCTGCCATTCCCCAAGAAACCTTCCAGCACCTGATTGAACGTATGCCTGCGAGAGTGAAAGCTGTCATTAAGGCTAAGGCTGGCCAACACCATATTTAATTCCAGCATTACCAATGGATGTCGTCATGAACTTGTAAGTCATTTTAAGCCAGTTATCTGGATCCTTTTGATCACATAGTGTATACAGGAACAAAATACCAAGTCACCTTCATTGATCAACGAACAGACTCACCTTCAGCCAGCAAAATCTTTTCTTTCAATCTAGATGCAAGCAGTCTTGCCTTTTCCTTGGTTATACTTAGGTTTCCCGTAAGGTCACTGACTTAGGACTGAGTGACACCTCACGGTTCGGACCTCTAGCACACACGAAAGTAGGACCTGCTTCATCACTTGAACCCGCTGGGCCATCATCACTTGATATGTCTGTCGGAAGCACAATTTCTTGCGTGACTCTGGAGGTAGAGATATTGGAACGATGGACCATAAAGAATCGGGCGAATGGCAGATAGAAGGTTTGGATAAACAACGTGCTTCGTGTTTTCAGAATTGCAACCACTAATACCAGTGCAAAATAAAGTAACAATTGTGACAAGGGTTCGTTTGCTCCTGCCACACCATAGCGATGCCGAATCTGAAACTTTTTTTTCATTCCCTTTCACCATTTTCTTAAGTCTTTATGATATGCCCAACATTTATCTTGGTCGACCAGTTTAATGCCAAAATATCCGAAGTACGCCTTTTTTAACGAAGTCTGCTACGTTTAGTTAACGATTGCGTATCACATACTCACTACCAATATAACGAATGAATATGGAGAATTCATGTAACCACGGGTTCCTATACTGCACAACACAAACTCACAATGAGGCTTCTCCAAACTTTGGAACTCTCGCGATTTGGTACTATCGCTCTTTGATACCGTATTATTGTGTGATTAATTATTTCAATGAAGTACAACTTGACGTACTAGTAGAAGTAGTACAGTTTCCTGCAAACACACACTCACAAAAGTACGTAAGGGATGCCTATATGCATCGAGTAAGGTGTGAACCACAAATTAAAAATTATGAGCAAACTGTACGTGCTACACACGTTCATGCTAATTTCTACATTAAGGATCGTAAAATACATGAGGCAGATCGAAAACTATTGCAAAAAGTTTTTATTGGTTGTTCAGTGTAATTAAATCTGTAGGTAGTTTTCGGACATGTTGCGCGTAATATTTACCACACAGAGCAGCAAATACGGCTGTAACCTACAAGGTACACTGAAAAGCCAAAGAAACTGGTTCACCTGCATAATAATGCGTAGGGCACCCGCCAGCACGCAGAAGTGCCGCAACACAATGTGGCATGGACTCGACTAATGTCTGCAAGTAGTGCTCGAGGGAACTGACACCATGAATCCTTCACGGCTATTCGTAAATCAGCAAGAGTACGAGGGGTGCAGATCTCTTCTGAACAGCACGTTTGATGGCATCCCATATATGCTTAATATTGCTCATGTCTGGGAGTTTGTTGCGCAGAGCATGTGTTTAAACTCAGAAGAGTGTTACTGGAGCGACTAGTAGCAAGTCTGGACGTGTGGGATGTCGGATTGTCCTGCTGGAATTTCCCAGGTCCGTCGGAATGCACAATGGACATGAATGGATGCAGGCGATCAGGTAGGATGCTTACGTACGTGTCACCTGTCAGAGCTGTATCTAGGCCGGCCGGTGTGGCCGTGCGGTTCTAAGCGCGTCAGTCTGGAACCACCTGACCGCTACGGTCGCAGGTTCGAATCCTGCCTCGGGCATCGATGTGTGTGATGTCCTTAGGTTAGTTAGGTTTAAGTAGTTGTAAGTTCTAGGGGACCGATGACCGCAGATGTTAAGTCCCATAGTGCTCAGAGCCACTAGAGTTGTATTTAGACGTATCACGGGACCCCTCACACTCCAAATGCACACGCCTCACACCATTAAAGAGAGACCACCTGCTTGAACAGTACCCTGCTGACATGCAGGATCCATGGATTCATGAGGTTGTCTCCATACCCGTACACGTTTATCCGCTCGATACAATTTGAAACGACACTCGTCCGACCAGGCCACATGTTTCCTGTCATCAACAGTCCAATGTCGGTGTTGACGGGCCCAGGTGAGGCGCAAAGCTCTGTGTCGTACAGTCATCAAGGGTACACGACTGGGCCTTCTGCTCCGAAAGCCCATATCGATGGTGCTTGACACTTGTGGATGACCCACCGTGGAAATCTACAGCAGTTTGCGGAAGGGTTGCACTTTCGTCATTTTGAAAGATTCTCTTCAGTCGTCGTTTGTCCCGTTCTAGTAGGATTTTTTCCCGGGCGCAGCTATGTCGGGGATTTGGTGGTTTACCGGATTCGTGATATTCACGGTAGACTCGTGAAATGGTCGTACAGGAAAATCCTCACTTTATTGCTACCTCGGAGATTCTGTGTTCCATCGCTCGTGCTCGGACTTTAACACCAAGTTCAATCTCACTTATATCTTGATAACCTGTCGTTGTAGCAGCAATAAACGATCTAACAACAGCGCCAGACATTTGCTGTCTTACACAGGCGTTGACGACCGCAGCGCCGTATTCTGCCTGTTTACATATCTCTGTATTTCAATACGCATGCCTGTACCAGTTTGTGCGGAAGCCATAATAATGGTCACCTTGCTAACGGACCACGGTGTTTCAGACTTCGTCGCACTGTTTAATTGTCTACTTTCAATCAAACCCATTTCCTGAGTTCAAGAAAGTGATGTTATTGTAAGATATCGCGCGGCCGAGAGAACCACATATCTTTCCTCTCAGGCCCTAGTCTTATTGTGCCCCTGAGATCCTACATGGCATGGAGTAAGGCCCTCGAAACCTATTCATTCATTATTCGTGTCACAGTCGTGAGAGTCCAACCGGTGCGAGCAGCGAAAACCCTGTCTCAATACGTCACGATCCTGCAGCTCTCGATTTCCGAAAGCTGCAGGTAGTCGTTTCCACATCTTACGCGGAACATAACAAGATATTCTCATAAACAAATAACATTCAAATGCAGTATCTGAATGAAAAATCCACTGTTTAATATTTCCTTCCATACAGAATGCAGCATATGTTACTTCTACCTACTTCTTGCGCATCAACTGAAACGATAACTATCTGCATCCGTGCATGTAGTGCACTCTATTCCATTTTGCACGAAGTCTTCACTGTTTTTCAAATTTAATGGCCAGCAGTATAGAAGGAGGACGACGAGACTAGAGTATCTCTATAAGCCTTTGCAACAATATCAGGAAGTCCTCTCCACGTGAAACGTGAGCAAAACGTGTCGCACTATCCCACCTTCACGGTTTACTGCTTTAACTTCACACGGTTACCATAACTCAGTGTCGTATACTACACGCTTGTACTGTATCATCATTTGGTAAATCTAGTGATGCACAGAGTTTTATCCACAGTCCTGTCGTGTCGCTCTATAAAACGCTGCTGACTCTAGTTAACTGTTTATTATAGATCGTTCACTATACAGTAAGATACAACGATTCGTACTGTGGAGACACAAAATCTTGAATACGACGCCTGACTGGAAAACGAAGACCCACCTTCGAGCACTTGAATGCAACACGATAATATCAGCATCATCCGGATCAAGAAGACGCTGTTGGTAAACAATGTAAATGGCCACAAGTGATTTTCGACGTACTCGTACCCTGAAGTGCAGGTGTACCAACATTTACTCCATCTCATCGCTCCAGGTGAGCCTCCCACATGCTTTGCTGCTCATTCGGTTCTAGGCTTCGTCATCGAAAGGGCACTTGATACATCATGATGACCCACACTGGAGATATGGTACAGAATAAACGTTTCGCTATCCGCGCTGGAAACACTAACATCAGTTGGTAAAGAGAGAGGGACTTGCCGTTTGTCGTACTAAGTGGAGGCTGCTGTATCTTAACTACGAAAAGACGATGAAGAAGTACCATTTGCAGCGACAGTGAGCCATGCTGGGACTGTGTAGAATGAGGAGGGTGAGAAACTGGCGAAGAATGTAATGTAAAAGAAATGAATACCAGATGGTTATCTGATTCCTCCAGTCAGAGACAAAGCCAGAAGCTAATGGTACAAGAAGAACGAGAACGAAGCTCTAAAACGTAACTCTGCTGGCAAAGGGAACGCGAGGTGTCTCATAATGATTACTGCTAGACTGAAATTGAAGCACGGCTGCTACTGACAACACCTTGACGGAATTCACGTCATACGAACGGCACAGAGCGCCTGTCCGGAGATCCTGGAGACCAAACACATATACACTATCTTATCAAAAGCGTTCCTTTGTAATGCGGAGTTGACAACAACATGTCACGAGAGGTGGACCCTCCAGTATAAAAGTGGGCGGGGATTTTTTGCCGTCACTAGAAAAGCAGTAACAGGAGAATGGTTCACTCGTGAGAGCACAGTGACTAGTGATAGTATTTTACCAGTGTAAAAAAATCCGTCAAGCACATTTCAATCCTTCTAAGTCTGTCAAAGACGAGTGCTGGTTATGTGATTACAAAGCGGAACAACCAAAGGTAAAGCAAGACCAGGCAGACCTCATATACTAACTGACAGGGACCGTTGAGTATCGCGTAGGATGGCTTTTAAAAATCGCATAAAATTAGTAAGGATTTACTCGTGAGTTCCAAATTGCTGCCAGCAATCCAGCCTGCTAAACGACTGCGGGCAGGGAGCAGAAAATAATGGTGTACGGTGGTCGAACGACTCCCCATAGTTCACAAATTTTTGTAGTCAGTCCTAAGTGGCATTTGGGTGGTGTGAAGAGCACCGGCACTGGAAACGAGTGATCTGAAGTGATGTATCACGATATAGGGTAGATGTGGGTCAAGGTTCGCACTTAACATATTTCTTCTTTATCTTTCTGCTTTTCTGGTTTTATGACAATTAAAAGCGTTCACAATACACCTAGGATCATACTATACATGATATCGTAAGTTCAAGATTGCTTGTACAATGTATTAAAGTAATATTTAACAAAATGTTACAAAGAAGAAACTGGATCTTTGTCCCAAGCCTGGGATAAACATCCTGTTGTTATGGAGCAGAATTCCACACAAAAAGATGTTATTGTAACAGACTGAAGGAGAATTACGTTATTTGTCAAGAACTGCCATTATTAACGTGTGTAACGTTTTACTATACGAAATCATCGACATCATCACAATCATCATAACCACGGTCTCCATCATTGAGATCATATTAAACATCAGAACATGACACTAACGTTATACTAATTTAAATACAAAATGTTTCAACACAGGAAGACACATTGTATTATTATTATTAATTCCTTCACTTTCTCAGACGTTAAGTCCGGTTAAAAATGGAGTGACGCGGACCTTGATCAAGCGTCACTTCCTTTTAACTGTACGGTATGTATTATATTGCATTTAGGAACTTTCGGGTAATTGAACATGTATCAATAATTACAAATTTCTGTAGTTGTATATATATGTTTGGATGTAGCAGTATTGCATTGATGTACTAGTGGATATTGTGTGGTATGACTCCTTTAGTTGATAGTATAATTGGTATGATGTCAACTTTATCCTGATGCCACATGTCTTTGACTTCCTCAGTCAGTTGGATGTATTTTTCAATTTTTTCTCCTGTTTTCTTTTGTATATTTGTTGTATTCGGTATGGATATTTCGATTAGTTGTGTTAATTTCTTCTTTTTATTGGTGAGTATGATGTCAGGATTGTTATGTGGCGTTGTTTCATCTGTTATAATGGTTCTGTTCCAGTATAATTTGTATTCATCATTCTCCAGTACATTTTGTGGTGTATACTTGTATGTAGGAACGTGTTGTTTTAAAAGTTTATGTTGTAAGGCAAGCTGTTGATGTATTATTTTTGCGACATTGTCATGTCTTCTGGGGTATTCTGTATTTGCTAGTATTGTACATCCGCTTGTGATGTGATCTACTGTTTCTATTTGTTGTTTACAAAGTCTGCATTTATCCGTTGTGGTATTGGGATCTTTAATAATATGCTTGCTGTAATACCTGGTGTTTATTGTTTGATCCTGTATTGCAATCATGAATCCTTCTGTCTCACTGTATATATTGCCTTTTCTTAGCCATGTGTTGGATGCGTCTTGATCGATGTGTGGCTGTGTTAGATGATACAGGTGCTTGCCATGAAGTGTTTTCTTTTTCCAATTTACTTTCTTCGTATCTGTTGATGTTATGTGATCTAAAGTGTTGTAGAAGTGGTTATGAAATTGCAGTGGTGTAGCCGATGTATTTATATTAGTGATTGCCTTGTGTATTTTGCTAGTTTCTGCTCGTTCTAGAAAGAATTTCCTTAAATTGTCTACCTGTCCATAATGTAGGTTTTTTATGTCGATAAATCCCCCTCATCCTTCCTTTCTGCTTAATGTGAATCTTTCTGTTGCTGAATGTATGTGATGTATTCTATATTTGTGGCATTGTGATCGTGTAAGTGTATTGAGTGCTTCTAGGTATGTGTTACTCCATTTCACTACTCCAAATGAGTAGGTCAGTATTGGTATGGCATAAGTATTTATAGCTTTTGTCTTGTTTCTTGCTGTCAATTTTGTTTTCAGTATTTTTGTTAGTCTTTGTCTATATTTTTCTTTTAGTTCTTCTTTAATATTTGTATTATCTATTCCTATTTTTTGTCTGTATCCTAGATATTTATAGGCATCCGTTTTTTCCATCGCTTCTATGCAGTCGCTGTGGTTATCCAATATGTAATCTTCTTGTTTAGTGTGTTTTCCCTTGACTATGCTATTTTTCTTACATTTGTCTGTTCCAAAAGCCATACTTATATCATTGCTGAATCCTTCTGTTATCTTTAGTAATTGGTTGAGTTGTTGATTTGTTGCTGCCAGTAGTTTTAGATCATCCATGTATAGCAAATGTGTGATTTTGTGTGGGTATGTTCCAGTAATATTGTATCCATAATTTGTATTATTTAGCATGTTGGATAGTGGGTTAAGAGCAAGGCAGAACCAGAAAGGACTTAATGAGTCTCCTTGGTATATTCCACGCTTAATCTGTATTGGCTGTGATGTGATATTATTTGAATTTGTTTGGATATTAAGTGTGGTTTTCCAATTTTTCATTACTATGTTTAGGAACTGTATCGATTTAGGATCTACTTTGTATATTTCCAATATTTGTAGTAACCATGAGTGGGGTACACTATCAAAAGCTTTTTGGTAATCAATGTATGCGTAGTGTAGCGACCTTTGTTTGGTTTTAGCTTGATATGTCACCTCTGCATCTATTATCAGTTGCTCTTTACATCCTCGTGCTCCTTTGCAACAGCCTTTTTGTTCTTCATTTATAATTTTGTTCTGTGTTGTATGTGTCATTAATTTCTGTTTAATGACTGAAGTTAATATTTTGTATATTGTTGGTAGGCATGTTATGGAGCGATATTTAGCTGGGTTCGCTGTGTCTGCTTGATCTTTAGGTTTGAGATATGTTATTCCGTGTGTAAGTGTATCAGGGAATGTAACTGTTAAATAATTTAGTTAGATGTGAATGTGTTGAGGTGAACTTCTTTAACCAGAAATTTGCTATTTTATCATTTCCCAGGGCTTTCCAATTGTGAGTAGAATTAATTGCTTGGGTGACTTCATGTTGCAAAATTATCACTTCAGGCATTTGTGGTATCATCTTGTATGTGTCTGTTTCTGCTTGTATCCAACGTGCATGCCTGTTATGTTGTACCGGGTTTGACCATATGTTGCTCCAGAAGTGTTCCATGTCTGTTATGTTTGGTGGATTGTTTATTTTAATGTGTGTGTTATCTATTGTCTGGTAAAATTTCTTTTGGTTTGTGTTGAATGTTTGGTTTTGTTTCCTTCTATTTTCACTTTTTTTGTATCTTCTGAGTCGTTTGGCTAATGCTTGTAATTTCTGCTTCTTTTCGTCTAATTGCTCTGTCGCTTCTTGTTGTGAGATTTTACCTAACCTTTTTCGTTTTTTTTCCGAGATTTCATTTCTTATAAATTGTGTTAGCTGTCCAATGTCTTTTCTCAGTTTTTCTATTTTGATCTGTAGCCTGTGTTGCCATGCTGGTTTTGTGGTTTTCTTCTGTGTGTTGGTTGGTTCTGATCTCTGCCTAGTGTGTATATTTAGTGTAGTGAGTGCTCCTATATAAACCAGTAGTTGTAACTCTTCCATAGTTGTGTTTTCATTTATTTTGTTGTGTATGATTGTGTTGATAGTTTTTATTGTTGTTTCGACTTGTGGGTTATTTGGTGGTCTATGTAAGAATGGTCTAATGTCTGTATTTGTGTCTTTGTATTCTATATATGTTAGCTGAAATTTTTCTTCTATATCTAACATCTGTGTCACTTCGTGTTCTATTTGTGCTTGTTCTGGTGGCTGTCTTAAGATTTCGTTTTCCTCTGATTGTTTAATTGGTGCGTGTTGTTCTTTGTTTGTTTGTTCTGGGATGTTTGAGTCCATTACTGTATTTTCTTCTTCTTCTGATTGCACATTATTTTATTCCAGTATTTGTTGTACTTGTTGTTTGATGATTTCTAATTCTGACTGGGGTACCCTGTTATTTTTTATTATTACATGGATCTGATCAGCTAGTCGTTGTTCTGTTAAAAATTTTAATTCTGGGTATCTGGTAATAAATGTTGTGTATACTTGTGATCTGTATCCAGTTGTGTTGGTTCCTAGGTTTGTTGCTTGGTAATAACAGAACATGAGGTGTCGATTATTATTATTATTATTACTATTGTTATTATTATTATTATTAGCGAATGTCCCCATTGGAGAACGATAAACAGGTGCTTTTCAATCTTTCTTGGGTTCCTATTTTCCCAATACATCTTCATTTTCCTCCTGAAGGCCTTCTTCATTTCCTGTGTCCACTTTGGTCGGTATGGTTTTGGCTCCGTCTGGGGAGTAAACTTCCACTTATCAGTTTTCCTTCTGAATGTATGCCTGTCTGATATGTTTGTTACGTCAATTTTTGCTTTTGTCAGATCCTTCTTAACTTCAGTTACCCAGGGTATTGATGCTTTAGGAGATGTCACATAGTCCAATACACGTTTAGTTAGTCTGTTTCAGAGTGATCTATCTGGGTGTCCACAGAATTTAATTCGTCTCTTTCTGATGTCAGTTTCGACGTTTGACACTTTTTCTGTTGTTTAGATGGTTTGCAGTCTGTATCCATCTTGTGCGTATTATGATCCCAGGATTTACCTAATACTCTTTCTCTCTACTTCCTTAATTTCTTGTAAATCTGGTTTTTGATTCAGTGAGAGCGTTTCACTTGCATATGTGACTTTCGGTTTGATTACTGTGTTTTAGTGTCTAATTTTAGTGCCTTTTGAGAGGCATTTTTTGTTATAAAAATTTAAAACAAGCCAGACGCTTTCTTGATTTTCTGCGATCTATTTTTTGTGCTATTTTTTCAAATCCTGCTGGTTCAATAACTTCACCGAGATACTTAAAGTGTTTGATTCTTTTGATTTCACCATAATTTGTTTTAAGTTTCGGAATATCTAATTTGGAGCACATGAATTCAGTCTTCTCAAAGGAGATTTTCAGGCCAAACTTCTCTGCACATTCCTTGAGGGTCTCGATTTGTTATACTGCTGTTTCTTCTCTGTCGGCTAGAATAGCTAAGTCGCCTGCAAACGTTAAATATGGGACGTTTAATTTTCCTTGACCGCTTTCTAATTCTATGGGCTTCCAAAAGTTTTGTTTCTTTATTTGAGTAGTATCTACTCTAATAATCATGTCGTTATTAGACATATATTATGCTGCTGGTCCGAAAGAAAAAAAGGTTGTTCTCTTTGTCCCATTTCCCATTCTTTCATCACTTTGTCTAAGACTTTGTTGAATAATGGTGGCAAGATCCTATCTCCTTGTCTTACTCCTGTTTTAACTGAGAATGGTTCCGAAATTTCATCTATGACATTAATTTTTGGTGTGATTTCTGACAGTGTTTGCTCGATCAGTTTTCGAGTTTTGGTGTCTAATTTGGGTTCTTCTAGTGTGTTGCATAGACATAACATATCTATAGAAGCGTATGCTTTTTTAAAGTCAACGATTGTGCAGACTATTGATTGCTTTAATTTTTAAAATAGTTTTAAGGTTAATGATCTCTTCTGGGCACGATCTATTAGGTCGAAAGCCTCCTTGCTAAACTGAAATTGTATGTTCTAGTTGTTCTTGCGCCCTCTTTAGAAGATACGCGGATAAAAATTGGTAAGTGACCGGCAAATGTTATATCCCTTCTAGTTGTTTTCATCTGAACTCTATCTTTTCTTGTGCAGTGGGTGAATTGGTGCAACTTTCCAATCTTCTGGAATATTTTCTCTCTGTCAAATTTCTTGGATGATTTGAGTGATCTTTAAGGAATTTGGACCTAGATTCTTCAGTAGATTAGCTACAATTCCATCTTCTCCCGATGACTTATTATTGGTTTGTTTGTGGGATTAAAGGGACCAGACTGCTACGGTTATCGGGCCCGATGACTTATAATTATTGAGCTTTTTAATATGACTACAAATTTCTTCTTGAGTTAGTCGTAATGATATGTCATTCGATTGTTCCGGTTGTAATCTGGGGAATCTCGTACTTGGTTGCGAGCAGTTTAGAAGTTGTGAGACATATTTAGCTAATTCTTGACATTTTTCTTTGTTAGTTAGTGCCAGTTTTCCGTTTTGTTTCCTAAAACACAGGTTTCGTGGAGTGTATCCTTTGATTTGATTTGCAAACGTTTTGTAAAAGTCGTGTGTTTTGTGGCTCCTAAAGTCCTCTTCAATTGACATTAGATGTTCATTAAGATATTTTCTTTTAGTTTATCTAAGTGTTTTAGCTGTTTGTTTTCTGACTTTGAAAAATTTCTCTTGTGTGGTTTCTGATTTGTCACAATTGTAGTTTAAGAAGGCTCGTTGTCTCTCTTCTATTGCATTATCATTATTTGAATACCACCATGGGTGTCTGGATATTTTTAATGGGACCGGTTTTCTTGGCTTGTGTATAATTTTCGCTTGGAAATCTCTCCAGTTGTTTGTAGGTTGTTTTCCCCATACTTACGTAATTTTTGATTCTTGGATTCTTTCCAAATGAAATTTGGGAGTTAGTGATGCTTTACTTCAGAATTTCCTTTTTGTTGTGAATTTAATTTTGACTCAGTTAAGATAGTGGTCAGAATGTATATTTTTCTCTGTGCTTACTTGAACGTAGTGTATTTCCTTTTGGAAATCATAGGGCAACATTGTCTGATTAAAATTTACCTAGCTGAAGGATCAGGGGTTACCAATTTTTTTTTCCCTTGAGGTTCTTTCGAAATGATATTGACATGGTTTTTAGGTAATTGTCGATACCAATGAAATTCTCCAACAGCCGTGAAGTTCAGATGTTATTTTTTCCTTAAGGTTACCAGTTTCGGCGTTCCACTATGCCATCTTCAGGCACCATATGCATCTCTCCAAATAAACGATAGTGTCATATAGTGCCATAAATGGCTGGATGTCGAGAATTCTATCGTTTCACTAGTGCGTCTTTCGAAGACTTGATAGCAACCCAGTCACCATCAGTTACATGGTAAATACTTAGATCGAAAGTTTCAAAAAGCTTACTCACCTTATATCTCCAAAGTTTCAAAGTTCAAACCACTAACACAGCACTGCTGACTTTTCCACTATAAAAATTGAAGATACAGGGTTGCCACACTGCACTGACAATTAGGAAAAACGCTAGGTTCTGATATTTGTCATGTGCACACCTTTACGCTCGCTTACCCTACCCTGTGGCTATCCGACGTAAGGATCTGGGTTTCACGAATACCTGAGGAACTTTATCTGCCATTATGTGTAGTGCCAAGAGTGAAGGACAGAGGAGGTGGTGCTATGTTATGAAGCTGTTTTTCGTGCTTACGGTGTGGTTCCATTATTGCGTTTAAGAAAACTGTAACTACTGAGGGATACGAACACATTTTCTAGCATTGTGTACTGTGTAAACTGTTAGGAGACGATGACTGCTTGTATCACTATGAAAATGCACTCTGTCGTGAAGCAGCACGTGTCTGACAAGGCTTGTGCACAATAACATCCCTGAAATGGTCTTGTCTGCCCACAGTCAAGGCCTAAAACCAATGGAGCATCTTTGGAGTGAGTTACAGCCTCTACTTCGCTCTAGACCCCAGAGTCCAACATCATTACCTTCTCTGGTTCAGCTCTTGAGGAAGAATGCACTACTATTCCTCCACAGGCATTCGGACACCTCATAGAAAGTGTCCCCTACAGAATTCAAACTGTCATATATGTGAAGAGTTGACACATCTCATATGAATGTCCACACTAGTCTCTCTCTCTCTCTCTCTCTCTCTCTCTCTCTGTGTGTGTGTGTGTGTGTGTGTGTGTGTGTGTGTTTGTGTGTGGTACATTTCTAGGTTTATTTTGATTACTTAAAAACTGGTTTGGTTACATAAGAGACGCATACCCTTTAGCCCTTGCACTTGTTATAGTACCTGTTATCGTAAACGTCACTGGACTTCGTGTTTAAAATTATTCTTTAATAGCTGAGAGGGATAGATTGAGGCTTTCAATGGCAAGGTAACCATGTAAGAAGGAGACTATGTGCGTCCCCACAATTGAGGTATTCTGTATTTATGTTCTGCATGGACACAGTTTTGGTTTCCACTTTCTCTTGTACAAGACTTCATGTTAAATTTGACGTAATCTTGATCCACGAGCCATAATATCGACATGCCGGCGCACCCCAAGAAATACGAGTCGACGTGTTCGGCAGTGTTACGAAATAGAAAGACACGTCGGTTCTGCGAAGCACAGGCCGAGCTACTGTTACCTGAGCGAACGTCCTCGCCACACAGCTTGCGTGTAGTTTCTCTCTTGTTGCGTTTAGTAGTGCACATCCTACCAAATTTTGTTCTTTAGAGCGTTCTGTATGCAACAAAAGAGAGAATATCTAACTTCCCTTATGCACTTCTAGCCATTAAACCACAACTCCTGGAAAGGTAGCAAATACAGAAATTTTACTTGCTGTATACACACTACAGTAGGAAGAGTGCATTATTAACTTTTTAGTTTAACAAAGTACACAAAGCAGCCAGCTGTGGCAGCAACAGCGTACCTAACCGGGAAGGATATCCCATGGAACTCAGCTTCGACGATGGATAAGGTACGTCATTCTATGCTGTTTCAGCTCTGTGCCAGAGTTCATACATCGTAGTAACTGGCCAGACATTCTCTCGACAACGCGTGATGAGATGAGTACAGTGGATGAGAGATCTAGACAGCATGTTGGCGAAGACAACAGCCGAAAACCCTCTGTTTCGTGGTAGCTTAGGATGGCACAGATAACAAGCAGTCTTGTGTTATCTCGTCATAAGGTAACTTTATAGAGATCTAAAAGACCTGGCACAGTCACTGCTTTGACTCTTCAGAAATACAACGCGTAATATCACAATTATCGATTATGTGAAACAGAGGTGATTGCTGTGTATCCCATGGCACATAAAATGTGTGTGAAATCTTATAGGACTTAACTGCTAAGGTCGTCAGTCCCTAAGCTTACACACTACTTAACCTAAATTATCCTAAGGACAAACACACACATCCATGCCCGAGGGAGGACTCGAACCTCCGCCGGGACCAGCCACACAGTCCACGACTGCAGCGCCCAAGACCGCACGGCTAATCCCGCGCGGCATGGCACATCAAGCCAGGTACTGGGCACATATGATGATGACGATTGCTAACTAGTAACTTTCGTTCTCCTGGTAGCCTTCACAGACGGATGCATTCATAGTGATGCTGTACGCAGTACTGGAGCTCGTCTTAAATGTCGAGGTGGTGCCACTCCTGTGTCCATTGTTGAAGTGAGCGCACCACTATCAGTGCTGTCGCTTCAAGGGAAGCCGTAACACTGGTCACCATACTGACAGAGCACAACACCGTTTCCTGACTGAAGTTACGTGACGTTGCTATCCAGTCCTGGACTGTCTAGCGAACAATCTCTATCCTCTTGGGTGTTAGTCTTTTAGGACTGCTTAAATAGTGTATGTCGTTGATAATGGCCTTTGCAAAGCCATAGACGTCGTTTCATACGTTAGTAGTGTGATCCAAACCAACGTGAGCTGTAGTATCGCGAAACGATAGACGACAGTCTGCGGTAACAACTTAGACACAATAAGACACTGCGCAGACATTAGCCAACAACACGACGAAACGATATGGTACGTACTGCAGTGTCTCTTCAAGTAATACGAAGATTCATTAAGAGGGGTAACAATGCTTCAATTTAAACAAATCACTAGGTACTGAAAATCTTCTTTCCCCATGGACAACGCCACTTAATGGCTGATAAAGTGTAGGTTAGAATCCTGATAGTGGAAACAATATTTCATCCTTAGAATTGGACAGGAAGAGTAACGGAGACGGTGACACACAGTTCTGGAATGTGTGTCGATGTGCATTAACTTACAGTCAGAAACTTCCCCACAGCTTGTTCTTAACTAAGAACAATGGCACTCATGAAGATGGCTTCTCGTCAATTGAGGACATCAAGATGCGGGAATCTAATGTGTCAGTTAAGGAGAAATGGGTATGTACTGAGTTAAATTTTCTATTCGTTCTATAGTTGCGAGTACCTATCACAACACTACACTTCGCAGTCACTCATTAGAGCCATTGTGATTTTAGATTGACACATGTAACTATTACTTTCAAATCGAACGAAGACAATTGTAAATCCCGTGCAGTAGTATTTCCAGGAAAGGATGGGGTAGGAGATGCGTTTTACCGGCTTCTGTCATTGGTGAACACGGGAGTCGTCATTGTCTGTTCTTTATTGATATTGCGAAAAGAATTACTTACTCGTCAGTTAGCTGCTGTTTTACGTTACACTATCAGTGTCATATGAATGTCAATGCCTTATTGATGAAGCTGACATAGCAATCGACTGTAATAATAGAAAGCTGCAAGAAATCTAAATCCTACCGACCCATAACTGAGCACGCGACCTGCATAATATGATTATATTGTTTTACGTTGCATTCCTTCAGTCAAACTAAATGTTTCAGAAAATTTAATCTAACGTAGTAATTAAGTAGTTCTAGGTTATTAAAAATGTGAGAAGTGGAAGGAACATCAAACATAATATTGTAAAAGTGAATACCCTTTACTATCTCATATCACGACAATGTTCTGAAAGACGAGCAGAATAAGTATAAAAGAACAACAAAACTGCTTCTGCGTGTGTACGGATCTCAGATCCAGGGAAGCGTCAGTTTTATGTCATGTTTGTGTAGGCCTAACAACAGTACATATAAATTTCGAAACTTTGAAACCGATACAAACAAATTATTGTCAAAAAATGAGTACCTTTTCAGACTATCACGAATTATAGTAAGAAACGGTACAATTGACTTCATCCTAAAGCACTGCTAGTCAAGTTGCCTCAGTTTGCATCCATAGTTCATAGTTACTCATTTACCAGCGGAGACCATTCCTGTTTCTGATTGATTAAACCCCTAGATGTTATTGAAATAGAAATTCAAGGCATTATCTGATGTGGTTAGAAGCAGATTTGTGCTCTAATAGGGGCGTACGTGGTAGAGCGTCCTTCCTCTGGTTTCTGTTCCCATCTGCACAGCTCCATTAAAGTTTCTTATTACATCCTCAAACCCTGAGAAGGTGTATAGCTGATTCCTCAAGGACAGCATAAGGAACACATAGTGCCTGATGATCCCATAAAACGAACGTATCACCATCATCATTTCACAAATTTATACGGCTGTCGGGTGTAACGGCGGATATGCAGTTACGTTGTTGACGCTGTGACCCAGGACCATGTAAGCAGTCATTACGTCGACTAAACTGCAAGGATTCACCAGGATTGTAACTTTCTTCAGGATGCTGCGGCACTACAAGCCGCATCAGTGCGCTCGTCTATGAACGTAGGATATAGTTTTAAAATATGAAAATGTTGTACACGTAATTTTTTTCTTCTATGTGTAAACGAAAAATCGTATGGTCAAATTTGTTCTGAAATGTGTCCATCTGAGGGCCATACAGTATTTCTTAGCGATTTCTCCACAAAAATCTTCGAAGACGCTTGGAATTTAATTTCAAACTTTTGACGCACTGTTCTATGATAAGGAACTGTGTGCCACCAATCCTCTTGCCATTCTATGCCAAATTTGGCTGAATAAATTTTTCACACCACCAGGTTTGCAGTATTGTTCCGGACGCTGAAGCAATTCAGGGTCCACCAGCGTTATCATCTAAGAACATGAATTATAGTTTTAAAATATGAAAATGTCGTAGATATAACTTTTTTATTCTATATGTAAACGAGATACAGCATGTTCAAATTCGTTCCGAAATATGCCGATTAATTTTAAATGCATCTGGGCACCGTACAGTATGTCTTAGAGATTCCTAAACATTACGTGCTTAGTCTAGGTATTGTTGCAGCTGCGTTTGTCGTAGGGCTCATATCTGGCTGCCACTACATTTCTTTAAAATGGTACTAACAATTTGGTTAGCTTTGAGAAAATAGATCTTCTTAAAAACTGATCAATAGTATTTTCTCCCTCTCGATCATCGTCCTAATCTTCATTAGAACCGTTGTTTACGAAACATGCTTGCTCGGTATGAAAAATTCAGACGCCTGGTACTCAAATTGTATTGTTCATTAAATTGTTGAATTACGCTAACACAAAGAAAATATTCACGGAAGGTGCCTTTGCTGATCAGTCACCTCGCATTTCCTTCAGTGTCAAGGGGAGATTTTAACCGGAGGAATGGAAATATGTTAGTTACTTATTCAAAAACATTTTGTGTCGCAACAGTTGCGTAACTCTTCAGTTGTTATGAGCAAAACGTTGTCTCGCGAACGGTAGCATTGTTATGGCAGGCAAGCATAAAAGTCCGACAACATACCGGGATCTCGCCATCAGTCACGTTGAGGAACTGATTACAGGAAGCATAAGCGGCGTCCCATTATAACTGCGAACGTCCACACTCACGCCACAGCTCTCCATTTGTAACATATTATCCTAGCTGCGCTGGTAGTATATTGCTACTGGTTACTGTCGACGTCAGAGCCATCTCCAGTATACAGCAGAGGTGATCCTGCCAGTCTGGAGATGATGGTCGAACTTTCTGTAATACTTTTAATTTGATTGGGGTCGGGACCATAAAGTTGAGTTATGGGTGAATGATTCTCCCATGATGGCAGATGTCTTCCAGCGCCGATTTGAAAGAAAGTTTTGAAACGCCGTGGCAGGAAGCAGTACTTTCCAGAGGACTGTCATTATTATCAGCAAAAAACGGACAATGAAATTATTTAATTTTGCTTCTGAATCTCATAGGCTTAGATGAAAAACGATTCTCGTGAAGCTGCTTGGAGCTCAAAAAATCGAGTTGGAGGCAGTAGGGGAGGCAGTAAGAATGAATTCGTGGGCCTAATGGCGTTAGGTTGATATTTTAAATTTTGCATGTATGAATTTGGGAGTAAACGATCGTCAGTGAACGATTAATCTATTCTGTTGTAGTTTGAACGTGCGATCCCGTGTACGGCAATGGAATTTGACTTAGTCATCTTCCGGTGTCCTGCGCGAGTGTTGCAATTTAGTAAGCAACTACGTTCTCGGTAGCCAGCGGCTTCACATTACAACGAGGAATCATTGGTTAGAAGAGGTGGGATTTCATAAAAGAAATGAAGTTTCTGGGCTCTAATTGAGTCAATAAACTACGATTGCTTCCGTGGAAGTAAATTGATGTTTTTTGCGTTACTTATTTCTCTTTTGACTTTGAGCTACACGGCCCGAAAAAAAAAATTTGTACACCTGGAAAGACGACGTCGATTTTGCTCGGACGACGCCATACGCCACCTGAAGGACAGTAGATGTACAGATAATGATTTCAACGACGTCCAACAACAGATAGCATAATGCGGTAGCTATTAGCTATTTGAGCGCCATCTGAGTCTACCCTTTAATAGGGAGTGCATACAGCCAGAATATTCATTATGTTACAAACGTGTGAAGCAAGTAGGCAACCATACCACGGAGATACACTCGTGCTTCCTGGAGCCAGGGGTCAAATTGTGGCCTTCCGAGTGGTGGGATGGTTCTTTCGGAGAATTACCACACAGGTTGGACGACTGGACGAGCTGCGTCAGTTGTACAAAGATGCTGGTTTCAGTGGTCACATGCTCCCACCCATTGACGAGGTGCTGGACGTCCACGCAGCACAGACGCCCGTCAGGATCTTCGTATTTTAAGGGGAGCAGTGGCATATCGAAAAAGCTAAGGTAGAACAGATAAGAGGGCTTGTGAGCTGAGACGTGTCAACACAAACTACTGCGAACTCATTTTAGCAGTGGGACTACGTGCACACATACCTCTAGCCGGTATTCCACTCAAGCCACAGCATCGACGTGTTCGGCTCGACATGTGTCGGCAGAGGACCATATGGAAGAGGAATGGCACGCCATGGTCTTCAGCGTAGAAAGAAGATTCTCCATGCACGCAAGTAAGGGTCGTTTGCGTGCACGTCGTAGACCTGGTGAGCGCTGTCTCGTAGAGTGCATTTGTTCAAGGTACACCTCCCCCTGCAAGCATTATGATCCAGGGTGCGTTAAACCATAACTCTCATTCACCTTTGATGTTTCTGTAGAGGATGCTAACCAGTGCTCGGGACTTGTTGAATGTAGTTAGACTCATTCTTTTGCCGTTCTTGCAAAAGTAAGGTAATGTGTTATTCCAACAGGATAATGTTCGCCCATACACTGGTCATGAAAGTCAACGTGCTTTGCAGGACTGCAACCACTTCCCTGGTCAGCACGATCTCAAGACTTGACTCCATCCAAACACGTGTGGGATATGAAGGGACGAGAAGTGAGTTGTGCGAATCGTCAACCAACAACTCCTAAAGAACTAAGTGAAAAGGTCGATCAGGGGAGACATAACGCTTTCCAGAACAGTATTCGTCATTTGTGCAATCGACTGGTTTCCATAGTCAGCGCCTGCATCGCCGTCAGTGGAAGCTGCACCACGTACTAATATGGGTGTTTGAGCATGGGTCGACACCTGGTACCTCAGAACCGCTTGAGCTATTGATCCGTAAATGTAATCATTTCATGTTCTCCATATGCCCTGTTGGTAAAATAAATGTTGAATGAACTGGAAACCTCTAAAAGGGTGTACTTTTCTTACGGGCAGTGTATTATCCTGTTCTGTTTCGAAGGTTGCTAGCAAACTGCTGGAAGCTTTGTGCTGATTGTTTGGTGAGAGATGGGGGAGAGCAGGTCTTCTAGTCTAGTGCTTGTCGCATCTGAATGTCTTTCTCAAGGTTGTTGGATTGTTATAGGACATATAGTGTTCGTATATGAGTAGCGACAATTTTAACCCTCCATCGGGGTTCAAGCCAGGATTGCGTCATTTCTTTTTTACACTACTGGCCATTAAAATTGCTACACCACGAAGATGACGTGCTATAGACGCGAAATTTAACCGACAGGAAGAATATGCTGTGATATGCAAATGATTAGCTTTTCAGAGCATTCACACAAGGGTGGCGCCGGTGGCGATACCTACAACGTGCTGACATGAGGAAAGTTTCCAATCGATTTCTCATACACAAACAGCAGTTGACCGGCGTTGCCTGGTGAAACATTGTTGTGATGCCTCGTGTAAGGATGAGGAATGCGTACCATCACGTTTCCGACTTTGATAAAGGTCGGATTGTAGCCTATCGCGATTGCGGTTTATCGTATCGCGACATTGCTGCTCGCGTTGGTCGATATCCAATGACTGTTAGCAGAATAGGGCATCGGTGGGTTCAGAAAGGTGATACGGAACGCCGTGCTGGATCCCCCTCGTATCACTAGCTGTCGAGATGACAGACATCTTATCCACTTGGCTGTAACGGATCGTGCAGCCACGTGTCGATCCCTGAGTCAACAGATGGGGGCGTCTGCAAGACAACAACCATCTACACGCACAGTTTGCAGCAGCATGGACTATCAGCTCGGAGACCATGGCTACGGTTACCCTTGACGCTGCATCACAGACAGGAGCGCCTGCGGTGGTGTACTCAACGACGAATCTGGGTGCACGAATGGCAAAACGTCATTTTTTCGGGTGAATCCAGGTTCTGTTTACAGCATCATGATAGTCGCATCCGTGTTTGGCGACATCGCGGTGAACACAAATTGGAAGCATGATCACCATACTGGCGTATCACCCAGCGTGATGGTATGGGGCGCCATTGGTTACACGTCTCGGTCACCTCTTGTTCGCATTGACGGCACTTTGAACAGTGGACGTTACATTTCAGATGTGTTACGATCCGAGGCTCTACCCTTCACTCGATCCCTGCAAAACCCTACATTTCAGCAAGATAATGCACGATCGCATGTTGCAGGTCCTGTACGGGCCTTTCTGGATACAGAAAATGTTCGACTGCTTCCCTGGCCAGCACATTCTCCAGATCTCTCACCAATTGAAAACGTCTGGTCAATGGTGGCCGAGCAACTGGCTCGTCACAATACGCCAGTCACTACTCTTGATGAACTGTGGCATCGTGTTGAAGCTGCATGGGCAGCTGTACCTGTACACGCCATCCAAGCTCTGTTTGACTCGATGCCCAGGCGTATCAAGGCCGTTATTGCGGCCAGAGGTGGTTGTTCAGGATACTGATTTCTCAGGATCTATGCACCCAAATTGCGTGAAAATGTAATAACATGTCAGTTCTAGTATAATAAATTTGTCCAATGAATACCCGTTTATAATCTGCATTTCTTCTTGGTGTAGCAATTTTAATGGCCAGTAGTGTAGGTAGGTTTAATTGTGTAACAGTGGAGAGCATTAACCGTGATCATCAGTAAACGTTTCTGCTTAAATTTGCGGGGCAATACGTAGCGTAATTTGTCTCGCACCCAAATATTAATAAGAATGAGGATACTGCGGGCGGGGCCGCGAGTGGCGCTTCGAACGACGAAACGGAAGTTCCGAGGACGACACGGAAGCAAATATTTCACACTTTCGGGGCCAACCCCCTTTTTGTGCAGCATCCACAAAGTTCATCTGTCCATCTTGTTGTTTGAGTTTTCCTGATCGTATTCCGATGCTGACTTCCGTTGTTTTCTAAGCACCTCGAAGGTGGGATATCAGACCTTGCTTAGGTACTACCTTGAGTAGCGGCTTTCGTGATATTAATTTCAGTGGATTTTTATGACTGAACCCCAGAAGTTGAAGGTGGTAGTCACCACCATCGGTTGGTCAAATTTCATGTAATGACCGCTAGTGAAGCAGTATTCTACCACTACCGACTAGCCCAGCGTATATCACTGGTGTTGAGCACAGCTTTCTTTCACGATACTTACGATTTCGCTGATGCATGAGGCAGACGAGTGAAGGGCAACTGTCATTTTCCAGTATTCTGGCGTAGACCGGCCACATTACAGTGGGACATAGTGTACGAAGCATATTCCGCCCGCCCGCCAATGTTAAATTATCCTGTGACAGCGTGAAAATCGATCTGGGTTTCTACAAATCGTAAATATACTAGATTTTTCGCCACAGCAGCCGACAATGTTCATAGTAACGTGACGAAATTCCGATTATCTTGATATGATAGATATCATATATGAGCATAATATTGTAAATTAAATTTTCTGCAGATGAAAAATCTCAGTACCTGGTGGATGCCTCGTTTGTAGTTTCTGGAAAATAATTGTTCAAAGAGAGACATTCCAAAATCGTGTTTGGAAAATCTGAAACTTGATCCGGAGACGTAGGGGACGCTATGTGATGTAGAAGAAACTGTTATAGCCAGAGTAAGAACGACATGTTGAAGTATATGTAGAGAAAAGAAAATAGTTTTGTTACGTTAAAAGTGATTTCCACTGTCTTGCGACTGCAATGATTATATATTAGCAGTGAGGCCATCCGGGACCGACTCGTAGTTCAAAACACTATTTGACCACATTCTGTAGTGTGTTGGAGCAGAGACCAATGGTGTCATCAAATACGTGCTCTTATATCATGACGGTACAGCGGCTCAGACATCGGGCGTTGCGATGGTACAAAAAAATGGTTCAAATGGTTCTGAGCACTATGGGACTTAACATCTGAGGTCATCAGTCCCCTAGAACTTAGAACTACTTAAACCTAACTAACCTAAGGACATCACACACATCCATGCCCGAGGCAGGATTCGAACCTGCGACCGTAGCGGTCGCGCGGTTCCAGACTGAAGCGCCTAGAACCGCTCGGCTACCGCGGCCGGCTGCGATGGTAAAAGTGAACGATCTTAAAAGCCAAACCATTCTCCTTCCACTCTGTACAACCAATATGACATGAATGATAACGAACATAGTTCTTGAACCATTCATAAATTTCAAACTATAGTCGTTTGTGGTCGTCTATTCTGCAGAATCTCCTTCCATATTTGCTATTTTCCACGGTATTTGTCAAACCAGTAAGAAAGAACTGTGTTCAGCGTGAGGAGACTCTAGCTTGTCGTCACCATGCACCATGACAGAGGAGCACATGCTTCATTGTCTCTCACGGTAGAATAAACGTGTTGTAAACATTTTGAAGTGGTGTATCTTGCTATGTGAACAGCATTATTACAGAAAACGAGACTACATGTATTACTACAACATTCCCAGCAACTCGAAGAAATGGTTTTTCAAAGGTCAGGCTACACTTGTCGATCTCTGTCAAGGAGCGAACAGAGCAGTTTGCTTTGGCGTAAATGGAGTGTTGAATTGTGTTGTTCCCGACACGCAAGAAGAACACAAGTAGCTCACATGCAGTGTTAATTTGTTGTTCCCGACTCTAGCAA
The DNA here is from genome assembly GCF_023864345.2 of Schistocerca serialis cubense. Classification (NCBI taxonomy): domain Eukaryota; kingdom Metazoa; phylum Arthropoda; class Insecta; order Orthoptera; family Acrididae; genus Schistocerca; species Schistocerca serialis. The sequence continues at coordinate 658,036,952 of NC_064640.1, read as the reverse complement.
CACACGTAACTCCGAAACTCGACAGGCTGTTTTATAATCAACACTCTTGCCAAAAATTTTTAGTAGCTCGTTGTGCGCATTAGGTCTCAAAGTTTGTGGGCGCCCTCCATGACTTTTATATTTGAGTACAGCATAATCCTGCAACTGAAGACTCTGCAGTAAGGATGGCCTGTCATCTACGCATAATGTGACAGTAAGACGAAAGCGTCCGGATGCTAGAAGGCACACGTAAAAATTTAGATGGTCGTTCCAGTGGCCAGCATCTCCTGGACCTCTTTTCTGTATTACACCAAACTGCTACATCATCTGCAAATGCAAATGCGTTGATATTGTTATTTTTGTTGCACTTGATTTATTTCTGGCGTCAGCCATGACTGACGATAGCTAATGGGAAAAGGGCACTGCACTGTTGAACTCATTTATATGCGTGGAACCAATCAGAATCATCAAACTGCGGTACCCTTCGTAAAGCATTTTAACTTACGGTATTAGTGGGTACATTTTTCTTCCTTAGGCTCTCTTTGGGACACTATCAACCACATTTTCACGATCTAAAAACACAGGTGTTTAGTTTCTGTCTCTCTCCCAGCTCTCTTCCGTTGTGGATTCTCAATGCAAATTGAGGTCTATAGTTACAAGGTATTCTCTGCGTGCGTTCCACACTTCCTGTAATTTGGTTCAAAAAATGTGTGTGAAATCTTATAGGAATTAACTGCTAAGGTCATCAGTCCCTAAGCCTACACACTACTTAACCTAAATTATTCTAAGAACAAACACACACACACATGCCTGAGGGAGGACTCGAACCTCCGTCGGGATCAGCCGCACAGCCCATGACTGCGGCGCCTTAGACCGCTCGGCTCTGTAATTTGGGTTTCATTATTTTTCTTAGCCCTTTATACAGCATTTTCCCGAATATTTTCAGACAGTGAAACAGTACGGTAATTTATCTATAATTCCAACATTACTCTTGGCTTCTTTGGTTAAGGGGAGTATTAGCATTCCATTTTTCCAATTGTCTGGCATTTTCTGGTCCTTCCTTTCAATACCTATTACTGTGTCAAGGCACTGTATTCCTACTGAAGCAACTGCTTTGATCATGTCTGCACTGACTCCACAAATCCTGTTACTTTTGCTTGGGCATACTATTAAGGGCTGTTTCTACTTTCTTCCATGTTCGTACACTCTCTAGATCAGGCTCGCAGTTGCAAATGAAACTAACCTGTGTGGTTATATCTTTGGGGCCTTCTCCTGCATTGTTGTATAGATTTCCAAAATAGGATTTCAGGATATTCCCTATTTGTGCCTCTTCCCTGACTATGTTGTGTCTAGTTTTTCTATTGCTGTTATATATTCATTGTCTCTTCTTTAACTTTATATTATTCGGTACAGCAGTTTAGAATTAACTTTGTTGCCCCGCTTAAATTTACCTCTGAAATGAGTCCAAGCTTTTTGTTTCCCTCCGACTTATATTCTTCATACTTTTAACTTCTGATCTTTGCATTTCTGCTGTAATTAATTTACTCAGGGTTAATTTCTTGAACCGCACTCGTGCATTTCTTTATCTCTTGGCTTCCCGGCGTCATTTTTCTCTTTCACGAATTTTACGAAGAAAATTTACAAAACCATAAATTCAGTAAAAATAAAGTGCCACAAATTCTACGGATAAAAAAATTGATGCAGTATTTCTCATTCGCACGTCTCCAACAATATTCCATGTCTCATTAATAGCTTTGGCTATAGCTACCAGGACATCACTTCATTTCCCAAAGAATCTTCTTATGGAGCACTGTTGGTCATTATGCTCACGGTCTTCTCTCCTGGTCGCAGTCAGGAGTATCGACGATTTCCCATATGTGTATAATAACCCCAATTCTGGCTAGGCCATTTCGGGTCGTGTTTAGGCGGCACCAAATTTTCGAGGATAGTTTGGATCCTAGTGGCGGTAGCTTCGTATTCGTTACGGTGGAAGCCTTAGTTAGGTTTCCATTTCTGTTTCCCAGAAACCGAAGGATAACGACAAAGGAGAAGACTGATACAACAGCGACAGTAACAGTAAAAGAAGATCAAACTGTTTTAATAGTGAACTGCGTGTACGATGGGGCAGGGACTTGTTACTGGAGCCCCTCTCACATTAAGTAGAGCAATCTGCAGGCAATAATGTGGAAGAGAGACATGTTACTGTAGAACATGAACAATTAAGTCTTTTGAAGATGGGAAGGAATGTAACTTCCCTAAGATTTTGGGGATTATCCTGATACAAGAAATTATTTCGATGAGATTGCTGTGTTATGTAGTAGTAGGGCAAAGGAATTTCGTGAGAGTAGGTATTTCAGGTATATTGTTCGCGTAGAAGTGTTAGAGTCGACAGTTACTGAGTTCCCAACGCGAATCTGTGATCATTATGCTTACACCATCGTCAAATAAAGGTCATTAACGTATATCGGTGAAAGAAGTGCCCTGATCTGGAATCTCCCCGTCACAGTACTATAGTTGTGTGCGAGCTCATTTCCCTATATATGAGAGTGTAAATCCATATTCTTCTTCATATTGCTCAATTAAGACCTGAATCAAATGAACGCCCCACCGTGCCTCATCATAATTTTCGCGCTACAAGTAACTGAAAACTGCCCTCAGGACACTTGAGAACAGTTTTGGTGAAACGGATATCGCTGCCTGGTCCCTTTCCTCAGTATCCTACTGAATTCTAAGTGAAGCTGAAGCACCAACGTATAAATTCTTCAAAATACTCACCGAACTTGTACCAGTGCCTTCGGTCTCTACGGCTGTTAGCACGGGGAACGCTCTCAGACACGTATGTGGTTACAAAAGCTAAAATTTTTGTACAAGAAATTTGTTTTGCAGCACACTTAAGTTTTAAATTCTGTAGAGGCGAACATTTTGAATTGAGAAGATAATGGAAACGCGGAAATCACAGAGCACAAAACAGATTGGGCTGCACTGCACGAGGCTGAGGCGCCGGCGGGCCAGCGCACCCAGCCGAAACGCAACGTTTAGGCGGCCGTGGAACATCTCCAAGTCTTCCCGCGGAGACTGGACGCCGTCCAAGCTTTCACACTCCACAGATTCGCTCTGGTTCCTCTCCGTTTTCCCGTTCGCGGCCTGCTGCATTCGCGTGTCTCGTACGGAGCCACTGTTAATCTTTACGGCCTTGCGTAAGATTTAATTTGCTTCACTGGACTGATAACCGAGTCGAAGAAACTTTTCTCACGTGTCATATTTTCATTTTTAACTGTTATAATTTACACTATGAAAGCCTCTGTTTATACTTTTTTGGATCAGTGACAGGTGTTTTTGGGGGTTTAAGGTCCATTACTATTTTCACATATATTTCATTTAATTCGCCAAGGGTTGTAATTTTCTGTTGCTGTCTAGTGCAGCTTTCTCCATATAAGCTTCAGTGTCAACTGTGTTTATTCATTATTGTGGAACTTTCTTCCGAACAGCCTTTTCCATGGTGAAAAACGTGCTTCACCTCTTATGCGCTCTCATTCATTTTCTCTTCCGGCCTTAAATCGGCTACAGATTTCGTGGATCTGCCGACCGTTTACGCTACAGTACGTAAAGAGAGCCAGATCCTCAAGTTCGTTGATGTAAGCCAGAGAAGTCACTCAGAATGCTCTATGATAGGTTTTTTTTCGGTTTGCTTAATGAAAAAGTAAGCAAATGGGGAACCGAGAACAACCATTTGCCTCGAGGATCAGTAGTGACTACCACACTGTTTACTTCATACGCCGACGTTGCGCTAGCTACTACCTCCAATGAAACCTAGCACACAGATGGTATAAATATATCAGAATAACATACCAAGCATTAGGAGACTACACTCCCAGGTAATCATACCACATTGACTGTGTACGTTTGTAAATGGAGACACGAGCCTAACACAAGAAAACCAGATGTCGTAGCGGTCTATTTCATTAATAAAGATGCACACAGGTGATACCTTATGGGATCGAAATTTATCCTAAAACTAGGGAAAAAACACTATACTGTAATTTCATTTGAGTACTCAGCTGTGTACCTGCTTGCAAACACTGAGCACATACAAATAAGAGTGGCTGACATCTCCATAATATCGTAAAGACAATTACTAGCATTGTCAGATTATCTCAAATTCAGTGGTTTCCTGCTCTATAGATATGACTATTCCTCACTTAAAAAAAGCTGCTAAGTTACAAATTCTTTAGAATCGCCTTAAGAATATAGTTCTAAATATCGCTTTCCAGAATCCACGACCTCTGTGTTCTATGCCTTAATCACGCAATCCACCTTTGGTCGATCTGAGGGTCACAGACGTTTTAAATGTCATCGATAAACGGACAGAACCCCGGTGTCAACAACAACTGCAAATCATCCACCTAAATCAATACCATCGAGGAATGTTAGAGGCTGTTAGCTTCCCGCCCGCATCTCGTGGTCGTGCGGTAGCGTTCTCGCTTCCCACGCCCGGATTCCCGGGTTCGATTCCCGGCGGGGTCAGGGATTTTCTCTGCCTCGTGATGGCTGGGTGTTGTGTGCTGTCCTTAGGTTAGTTAGGTTTAAGTAGTTCTAAGTTCTAGGGGACTGATGACCATAGATGTTAAGTCCCATAGCGCTCAGAGCCATTTGAACCATTTTTTTTTTGTTAGCTTCCCCGTCTTCATGGCCGAGGATCGACGCATCCTAAACGGGAGACTGGAGATGTAACGACTTCTTGAAGGAGGTGGCTTATTGTGAAAGTGATGCTTGCATTTAATGGTAGTGTAGAAGACCTGCCGACGCTGAGTACTGCCAGCTGGTTGTCTAATATGAACATTATTCTGTAAATACATTGTGTAAGTATATTTGTACGTACTGTCATACCATAAGATGACGATAATAATAATAATAATACAGTAAAAATTACTCAAAACGGAATCGCCTGGGACTAAAATAATTTTCCAAATTGGACAAGTTTCCGGATTACACAAAAATCACTGATCTACGTAAAATTTGTCAGGTATCGTGCACAAAAGTACAGTAAAAATTTTTAACTGTTCATATACCGTATTTACGTACCTTCACTCCAGCACAATAGATGTTCATTTACTGTATATTGAACAATAGAACACTGGATTATTACACTAATTGATAAATAACACAGCATTTCTTTATTTTAGTCGAAATTCCAATTCGTTTATTGTTGTATCACATATCCAGGAGAGAAACTTCTTTTAATTTCCTCCTGGCCGGCCGCGGTGGTCTCGCGGTTCTAGGCGCGCAGTCCGGAACCGTGCGACTGCTACGGTCGCAGTTTCGAATTCTGCCTCGGGCATGGATGTGTGTGATGTCCTTAGGTTAGTTAGGTTTAAGTAGTTCTAAGTTCTAGGGGACTGATAACCACAGCAGTTGAGTCCCATAGTGCTCAGAGCCATTTGAACCATTTTTAATTTCCTGTTTAAAGTTGTTTATACTAGGCAATTTTCTTCATAATCCTCTGTGTTGTGAATTTCTATTAAATTTGTTGCTAAAGTGAAAGTGGAGTGAGTTGACAGAAGGTCATCACTTCAGATGTAATTATTTGCACTACATGAAATGTTTCACATTTTCATTAATTCATTAATTGCTGCTGCATTTTCTTGAACTTCGATGGCTACAGAAGTGTCTTGCCCTGGACCCCCAAACCCCGCTTTGTTGAAGCACTTCGTGACAGTTTCGGGTTTTATTTCCTTTACTGCCAAGCCAATCCAATTTACTGCATCCAGGACAGAAACTGACTGTGCAAGAGCCAACGCACTTTCGGCTTCTTCAACACTAAGAATAAGAGATTGCGTCAGTAATCGCTTATAATGACACTTGAATGTGTAAATAACCCCCTGGTCGATGGGTTGTGTGAGGCTGGTTGAACATGGAGAGAACCAAGCCAATTCCACGTTTGGTAACGTTACTTTCGGGCAGCGCGTGGTCTTGGGCGCCTTGCCATGGTTCGCGCGGCTCCCGTCGTCGGGGATTTGAGTCCTCTCGTGGGCATGGGTGTGTGTATGTTGTCCTTAGCGTAAGTTAGTTTAAGTTAGATTAAGTAGTGTGTAAGCCTAGGAACCCATGAGTTCAGCAGTTTGGTCCCACAGGATCTTACCACAAATTTCAATTTTTTTTACTTTTGCGTGGCACGTTACATTGTCTAGGTAAAGCAGAACTTGGCAATTTCCTTTTTTCATTTTGGCAATGATAGAGGCCAGCCATTCTTCCAAAAGACCACTCACCATCCACGCCTTTTTATTGCTTCCTCTTGTGACTGGAAGCTTACTGCCGTCTATGTTTTTGAAACAATGCGATTTTGCCGCCTTTTCCAATCACCAGTGGCTTCTCCATTCCACCTTACATGTTTCCACACAGCAGTACCGTGAGTCTTTCCATGGACATTTTTCCGGCGGTGCACTTTTCGACTCGAACTGCTAGCGATTTTGGAGGCAGCGCGAGATAAAAGTTCCGTTTCATCGGCATTGAACACGTCTTTCGGGTCGCTTTTGGAGCATCACCTGCGACCAGTTTTGCGTAAGAAGCGGTGACTATTTCTGCTCAAATCACCCATTATTTAGCACGACAATGCGCGGGCGCGTACAGCGCAAGCTGTAGCTGCTCTGTCCGGTCGATGGGACAGGGAAGTACTGTACCATCCGCCATACTCACCGGACTTTAGTCCTTGTGACTTTGATTTGATTCCGAAGATGAAGGAACCACTTCGTGGCATTCCCTTAGGAACTGTTCCAAAGATTCGACAGGCAGCAGACCGCTCCATTCGCACCATCAACAAAACAAGCTCTGCATACGGTATACTACGCCTTCCACATCACTGGCAACGGGTTCTACACAACGCTGGTGACTACTTTGAACGACAGTAACAGGTGCAAACATGTAACTCTTTTGTATCGGTTGTGAATAAATACACTCCTGGAAATTGAAATAAGAACACCGTGAATTCATTGTCCCAGGAAGGGGAAACTTTATTGACACATTCCTGGGGTCAGATACATCACATGATCACACTGACAGAACCACAGGCACATACACACAGGCAACAGAGCATGCACAATGTCGGCACTAGTACAGTGTATATCCACCTTTCGCAGCAATGCAGGCTGCTATTCTCCCATGGAGACGATCGTAGAGATGCTGGATGTAGTCCTGTGGAACGGCTTGCCATGCCATTTCCACCTGGCGCCTCAGTTGGAGCAGCGTTCGTGCTGGACGTGCAGACTGCGCGAGACGACGCTTCATCCAGTCCCAAACATGCTCAATTGGGGACAGATCCGGAGATCTTGCTGGCCAGGGTAGTTGACTTACACCGTCTAGAGCACGTTGGGTGGCACGGGATACATGCGGACGTGCATTGTCCTGTTGGGACAGCAAGTTCCCTTGCCGGTCTAGGAATGGTAGAACGATGGGTTCGATGACGGTTTGGATGTACCGTGCACTATTCAGTGTCCCCTCGACGATCACCAGTGGTGTACGGCCAGTGTAGGAGATCGCTCCCCACACCATGACGCCGGGTCTTGGCCCTGTGTGCCTCGGTCGTATGCAGTCCTGATTGTGGCGCTCACCTGCACGGCGCCAAACACGCATACGATCATCATTGGCACCAAGGCAGAAGCGACTCTCATCGCTGAAGACGACACGTCTCCATTCGTCCCTCCATTCACGCCTGTCGCGACACAACTGGAGGCGGGCTGCACGATGTTGGGGCGTGAGCGGAAGACGGCCTAACGGTGTGCGGGACCGTAGCCCAGCTTCATGGAGACGGTTGCGAATGGTCCTCGCCGATACCCCAGGAGCAACAGTGTCCCTAATTTGCTGGGAAGTGGCGGTGCGGTCCCCTACGGCACTGCGTAGGATCCTACGGTCTTGGCGTGCATCCGTGCGTCGCTGCGGTCCGGTCCCAGGTCGACGGGCACGTGCACCTTCCGTATGCCACGGCAAACTGGCTGACACTGACGGCGGCGGTGCACAAATGCTGCGCAGCTAGCGCCATTCGACGGCCAACACCGCAGTTCCTGGTGTGTCCGCTGTGCCGTGCGTGTGATCATTGCTTGTACAGCCCTCTCTCAGTGTCCGGAGCAAGCATGGTGGGTCTGACACACCGGTGTCAATGTGTTCTTTTTTCCATTTCCAGGAGTGTAGTTGCCACTATTTAAGTTCCAATCCTCGTATTATTTGAAGTCCCCTGTGTGAGCGCGCCAAGTTTCCAACACTTTCGACAGATCACGTAGCTGCAGGACAGTTTAAAAATGGCATCTGTAGGCGATGTACGTTACAAGCAACGTGCCGTCATTGACTTTCTCACTGGACAGAAAGAAACTGTGCGTAATATTGACAAACGCTTGTGCAAAGTCTGTGGAGCATCTGCTGACGACAGAAGTACAGTTAGTTGCTTGGTCGCGGATGGTGAGGTCATCAGATAGCAGTTCGACGGAGCTCCATCCACAGGGAGACCATCCACGGCTGTCACACCTGACAGCCCTGACCTAGTCCCGTCGGACTTCCACTTGATTGGGCCATTATAGGATGCATTTCGTATGAGACATTTTGAGGATGAGGAGGTGATTCACAAAGCACTGGCTCCGCAACCAGGACAAGGATTGGTACGGACAGTGCATACACGCCCTTGTTTCGCACTGGAGGAAGGCCATAGAACGGGATGGAGATTACCTGGAAAAATAGGGTGTGTAGATAAAACACCATTCTTTCGTGTGTGTAATTGTCATTATCTTTAACACAGAATTGCTGCAGAGAAAAAAAGCGGTGCATTATTTTCCGGGAAAATCTCGTACGGTATGAAAGTTATTTTTTTCACTTTTTACTTTGTCGCCTGCCTTCAAAGTTGCCGGTTAACCTAACTGTGGTTCTTAAATGAGCACTGGAAACAATCTAAAAATCACAATGTGTGTACCAGGCCTACAGTTGCTAATCTGGCACGAGAATGCTATCTATGTGTGCTCACCTCCGAAACTCGTATGCTCACATAGTGTTCATTAAGGTACACGATCATGTAAGGAATGTACAGATATTATGAAATGTATGTATCTCCGTTACACATTCCCACGAAAACCACTAGACTGATTTCAGCTAAACTTGGTTCACGTACCACCTACCGTCTGGAAAGAATAGTTGTCAAGGTAAGAACCACCTACCGAACAAATGGGTGGGGATGAAAAAGAAGTGTAGCCCACGACTCGCGAATACCCAGAATTTATTAATCCAGTATTTGAGAATGAGAACACCTAGTGACTTGCAACAAATTTTACACGTAATTTTAAACCCGTTCGAAACTTTTTCTCGCTGACAACCCCACAAAATAGTAAAAGGGTAAAACTTCATAGCTTGCTATATCTCCGCTGTTCATGCAGTAAAACGGTTGTGTCAGGCTTGATGTTTTAATTAATTTTTTTCTTTACTACTCCCTGTATTCATGACAAATTTTGCAGACAGTATTCACGTACACCACTGAAAATACGTGCAAAACTATATCATTGTTCCACAAAGAGCTCGGGAGATTTAACTTCATAGACACTGAGATTCGTGAAAAACTGACGCATCATGCTTGACGATTAAATTTATTACTTTTTTGCTGCTAACTGTATTCGCAACTCATTTTTGGACAGTATCTGCATACGCCGCTGAATATACGTACAAACTTACGCCATTTTACGATACGTAGTTCAAGTGATATGATGTCATAAATACCGAGATGCGTGAAAATGAAACTTCTGGGAGAAGTTCACTAGGGATACAGGTGAAGTATATGTACAAATATGTGTGAAATGTATTAAGCACACTCTAAGAAAGAATTAACCGAATTGGACAGAAATCTGTAGATGTGATGTACATGAACAGGCAAGCTAATGAACACAATTTCAGAAAAAAATGGTTCAAATGGCTCTGAGCACTATGGGACTCAACTGCTGAGGTCATTAGTCCCCTAGAACGTAGAACTAGTTAAACCTAACTAACCTAAGGACATCACAAACACCCATGTCCGAGGCAGGATTCGAACCTGCGACCGTAGCGGTCTTGCGGTCCAGACTGCAGCGCCTTTAACCGCACGGCAACTTCGGCCGGCATTTCAGAAAACTTGGATGATTTATCGAAGAGAAAAACTTCAAAAATTAAGTAAGTCAATAAACCGCTGGTCCACCTCTGGCCTTTATGCAAACAGTTATTTGGCTTGGCTTTAATTGATAAAGTTGTTGGGCGTCTTACTGAGGCTATCATTCCAAATTCTATCCAACTGGCGCGTTAGATTGTCAAACTCCCAAGCAGGTTGGAGAAGCCTGTCCATAATGTTCCAAAACATTCTCAATTAGTGAGAGATGCGGCGACCTTTGTGTCCAACGTGCGGTTTGGCAAGCACGAAGACAAGCAGCAGAAACTCTCGCTGTATGCGGGCGAGCATTATCTTGCTGCGCCGGCCGGTGTAGCCGAGCGGTTCTAGGCGCTACAGTCTGGAACCGCGCGACCACTACGGTCGCAGGTTCGAATCGTGCCTCGGGCATGGATGTGTGTGATGTCCTTAGGTTAGTTAGGTTTAAGTAGTTCTAAGTTCTAGAGCACTGATGACCTCAGAAGTGAAGTCCCATAGTGCTCAGAGCCATTTGAACCATTTGAACCATTATCTTGCTGAAATGTAAGCTCAGAATTTCTTGCCATGAAGGGGAACACAATTGGGCGCAGTATATCGACGTGCCGCTGTGCTGTAAGGATGACAACCAAAGAGGACCGGCTATGAAGTGAAATGGCATCCCAGACCACCATCCCTGGTTGTTAGAACATATGACTCGCGACAGATAGATCTCAACCACTGTTTGGGGCATACACAGACACGTCTTCGGCCTGGAATCTGATTGACTAGAGTATAATTGTCCTTAGTGATGAATCCCGATTCAAAATGAGCCCACATGATCAGCGAAGACGAGGACGGAAACGCCCTGCACAGCTGTGAGATACCAACTAGACTGTCGCCCACCATACGTCCCGACAACTTGGAGTAATGATGTGGGGTGCCGTTTCATTTCATAGCGGAGCCCTTTGGTTGTCTTCCGAGGTACCGCCCCGTCTTTTTGCCCTTCATGGCAAGCCATCCTGGGTTTATATCGTTCACACGGCCAGAGTTTCTACTGTTTGTCTTCGTGCTTGCAAAACCCTACTTTGGCCAACTAGGTCGCCGGATCTCTCTCCAACTGAGAACGTTTGCAGCGTTATGGACAGGGCCCTTCAACCATCTCGGTATTTTGACTCTCTAACCCACCTGTTGCACGGAGTTTAGCAGTATGTCCCTCTGGGGGACATCCAACAATTCTGACAATCAATGCTAAACCGAAAAACTGCTTCCATAAGGGACAGAGGTGGACCGGTGCGTTATTGGCTTGTCCCATTAGTGAAGCTCTTTCTCTTGACTAAAGCATCCTGTTTTTCTGAAATTGTAATCATTTGTTTGTCTGTACATATACATTACAGAGATGGACAGACAGGGAGGAGAAAGGAAGACACGGACACAGATATGAAGGAGGAGGAGATTGACTGAGAGAGGAGGAGATGAGGGGAGGGAAAAAGAAAGAGGGAGGAGGAGATGGACAGAGGAAGGAAAGAGGGGGAAATGGACAGAGAGAGGGTGGAGGTGGAGATGGACAGAAGGCGGGGGGAGGCGCAGGAGGTGTCGGTTAGAGAGAGGCGGAAGAGGGGATAGAGGGATTGAGGAGCAGACAGATGGGGAAGGACGAGATGGAGTCAGAGAAAGGAGGAGGAGATGGACAGAGGGGGAAGGAGCAGATGCACAGAGTTCGGAGGAGCAGATGGACAGAGAGAGTGGGTAGGAGCAGATGGAAAGAGATAGGGCAGGACGAGATAAAGTATGGAAGTTGGAGAAAGTGGAGAGAGAGAGCGGGATGAAGGAGATGGACAAAGAATTGGGCAGAGGAATTTGACAGAGGGGGGGGGGGATAGAAGGAGATGGACTAATAGAACCTGAATAAATTCATATCCAGGGAATTTCAGGTACACAGCTAGTTCACCTACATGAGGAATTGTTTTTACTATCATACGAATTACGGCTGTTTGCAGCGGAATTCAGTAAATTTTAGATTCCTTTTCTATTTGACATGTTGTTGTTGTTGCTGTGACCTATAGTCCAAAGACCGTTTTGGTGCAGCTCTCCATGCTACTTTGTCCTGTGCAAGCCTTTTCTTCTTCGACTAACTACTGCAACCTACATCCTTCTGAATCTGGTTACTGTATTCAACTGTTGGTGTACCATTACAACTCCCCCCCCCCAACTTTTCCCACCAGTACTAAACTGGTGATCTCTTGATGCCTCTGAATGTGTCCTACCAACCGATCCCTTCTTCGGGTGAAGTTGTGCCACGAAGTTCTCTTCTACCCAATCCTAATCAGTACCTCCTCATTAGTTACGTGATCTACCTATCTAATCTTGGGCATTCTTCTGTAGCACCACATTTCGAAAGCTTCTATTCTCTTCTTGTCTAAACTATTTATCGTCCATGTTTCACTTCCATACATGGCTATACCCCATACAAATACTTTCAGAAAGGACTTCCGGACCCTTAAATCTATACTCGATGTTAACAAATATCTCTTCTTCAGAAAAGCTTTTCTTCCATTGCCAGTTTACATTTTACATCATCCCTACTTCGACCGCAATCAGTTACTTTGCTTCCCAAATAGAAAACTCATCTATTTTAAGTGTGTCGTTCCCTAATCTAATTCCATCAGCATCATCTGACTTAATTCGATTGTATTACATTATCCTCGTTTTGCTTTTGTTAATGGTCATCTTACATCCTATTTTCAAGACACTGTCCATTCTGTTCAACTGCTCTTCCTAGTCCTTTGCTGTCTCTGACAGACTTACAATGTCATCGCCAAACCTCCAAATTTTTATTTCTTCTTCCTGGGCTTTAATTCCTAATCCAATTTTTGCTTTCGTTTCCTTTACTGCTTGCTCAATATACAGATTGAATAACATCGGGGATACACTACAAACCTGTCTCACTCCCTTCTCAACCACTGCTTCGCTTCCATGCCCTGCCATCTGGCTTCTGTACGAATTACGAATAGCCCTTTCTTCCCTGTATTTTACCCCTGCCACCTTTAGAATTTGAAAGAGAGTGTTCCAGTCAACTTTCTCTAAGTCAAAAAATGCTATAAACGTACATTTGTCTTTCCTTACCCTATCTGCCATGAGAAGTCGTAAGGTCAGTATTGCCTCGCGTGTTCCTACATTTCTGCTGAACAGAAACTGATCTTCTCCGATGTCGGCATCTATCATTTTTTTCATTCTTCTGTTAAAGGTTCGTATTAGTATTTTGCCATCGTGACTTATTAAACTGGTTGTTTGGTAATTTTCACACCTGTCAACACCTGATTTCTTTGGAATTGGAACTACACTCCTGGAAATTGAAATAAGAACACCGTGAATTCATTGTCCCAGGAAGGGGAAACTTTATTGACACATTCCTGGGGTCAGATACATCACATGATCACACTAACAGAACCACAGGCACATAGACACAGGCAACAGAGCATGCACAATGTCGGCACTAGTACAGTGTATATCCACCTTTCGCAGCAATGCAGGCTGCTATTCTCCCATGGAGACGATCGTAGAGATGCTGGATGTAGTCCTGTGGAACGGCTTGCCATGCCATTTCCACCTGGCGCCTCAGTTGGACCAGCGTTCGTGCTGGACGTGCAGACCGCGTGAGACGACGCTTCATCCAGTCCCAAACATGCTCAATGGGGGACAGATCCGGAGATCTTGCTGGCCAGGGTAGTTGACTTACACCTTCTAGAGCACGTTGGGTGGCACGGGATACATGCGGACGTGCATTGTCCTGTTGGAACAGCAAGTTCCCTTGCCGGTCTAGGAATGGTAGAACGATGGGTTCGATGACGGTTTGGATGTACCGTGCACTATTCAGTGTCCCCTCGACGATCACCAGTGGTGTACGGCCAGTGTAGGAGATCGCTCCCCACACCATGACGCCGGGTCTTGGCCCTGTGTGCCTCGGTCGTATGCAGTCCTGATTGTGGCGCTCACCTGCACGGCGCCAAACACGCATACGATCATCATTGGCACCAAGGCAGAAGCGACTCTCATCGCTGAAGACGACACGTCTCCATTCGTCCCTCCATTCACGCCTGTCGCGACACCACTGGAGGCGGGCTGCACGATGTTGGGGCGTGAGCGGAAGACGGCCTAACGGTGTGCGGGACCGTAACCTAGCTTCATGGAGACGGTTGCGAATGGTCCTCGCCGATACCCCAGGAGCAACAGTGTCCCTAATTTGCTGGGAAGTGGCGGTGTGGTCCCCTACGGCACTGCGTAGGATCCTACGGTCTTGGCGTGCATCCGTGCGTCGCTGCGGTCCGGTCCCAGGTCGACGGGCACGTGCACCTTCCGCCGACCACTGGCGACAACATCGATGTACTGTGGAGACCTCACGCCCCACGTGTTGAGCAATTCGGCGGTATGTCCACCCAGCCTCCTGCATGCCCACTATACGTCCTCGCTCAAAGTCCGTCAACTGCACATACGGTTCACGTCCACGCTGTCGCGGCATGCTACCAGTGTTAAAGACTGCGATGGAGCTCCGTATGCCACGGCAAACTGGCTGACACTGACGGCGGCGGTGCACAAATGCTGCGCAGCTAGCGCCATTCGACGGCCAACACCGCGGTTCCTGGTGTGTCCGCTGTGCCGTGCGTGTGATCATTGCTTGTACAGCCCTCTCGCAGTGTCCGGAGCAAGTATGATGGGTCTGACACACCGGTGTGAATGTGCTCTTTTTTCCATTTCCAGGAGTGTATTATATTCTTCTTGAAGTCGAGGGTATTAGCCTGTCTCGTACACCTTGCTCACAAGATGGAAGAGTTTTGTCATGACTGACTCTCCCAAGGCTATCAGTTGTTCTAATGGAATGTTGTCTACTCCCGGCGCCTTGTTTCGACTTAAGTCTTTCAGTGCATTGTCAAATCCTTCACATAGTATCGTATCTTCCTTCTCATGTTCATCTATGTCCTCTTTCATTTCCATAATATTGCCCTCAAGTACATCGCCCCTGTATAGACTCTCTATATATTCCTTCCACCTTTCTTCTTTCCCTTCTTTACTTAGGACTGATTTCCATCTGAGCTGTTGATATTCTTACAGGTCTTCCTTCAAAGGTCTGTTAAATTTTCCAGTAGGAAGCGTCTATATTACCCCTAGTGATATATGCTTCTACATCTTTGCATTTGTCCTCTAGCTATTCCTGCTTAGCCATTTTGCACTTCCTGTCGATTCATTTTTTGAAAGTTCGTATTTCCTTTCACCTGTTCATTTATTGCATCTTTATATTTTCTTCTTTCATCGATCAAATTCAACATTTCTTGAGTTACTCAGAGATTTATAGTAGCCCTCGTCTTTTTACCCGCTTGATCGTCTGCTGCCTTCACTATTTCATCTCTCAAAGCTACCCATTCTTCTCCTACTGTATTGCTTTCACCTGTTCTTGTCAATCATTCACTAATGCTCCCTCTAAAACTGTCTGCAACCTCTGGATTTTTCAGTTTATCCCGGTCCCATATCCTTAAAATGCTAGCTTTAGCAGTTTATTCAGTTTTAATCTGCAGTTCATAACCAATAGATCGTGGTCAGAGTCCACATCTGACTCTGGAAATGTCTTACAATTTAAAATCTGGTTCCAAAATCTGTGTCTCACCATTGATAATCAATTTGAAACCTCCCGGTGACTCGAGGTCTCTTCCATGTATACAGCCTTCTTTCATGATTCTTAAGCCAAGTGTTAGCTATAGTTAAATTATGCTCTGGGCAAAATTTTACCAGGCGGCTTCCTCTTTCATTCCTTTCCCCCAGTTAGTATTCACCTACTACATTTTCTTCTCTTCCATTTCCTTCTGTTGAATTCCAGTCAACCATGATTATCAAATTTTCTTCTGCCTTAACTATCTGAATAATTTCTTTTACCTGATCATACATTTTCTCAATCTCCTCCGCATCTGTGGAGCTATTTGGCGTATAGACTTGTACTAATATGGTGTGTGTGGGCTTCGTATCTGTCTTGGCTACAATAATGCGTTCATTACGCTGTTCACAGAAGCTTATCCGTGTTCATACTTTTTTATTCATTAGTAAACCTACTCCTGCATTACCCATATTTGCTTTTGTATTTATAACCCTGTATTCACCTGACCAGAAGCCTTGTTCGTCTTGCCACTGAACTTTACTACTTCCCGCTATATCTAACTTTAACCTATCCATTTCCCTATTTAAATTTCCTAACCTATCTGCCCGATTAAGGGATCTGACATCCCACTCTCCGATCCATCGGACACCAATTATATCTTTCCAGATAACGACGTGCTTCCATCTGACGTTATCAGTCCCCTATAACTTAGAACTACTTAAACCTAACTAACCTAAGGACTTCACACACATCCACGCACGAGGCAGGATCCGAAACTGCGACCGTAGCACCTGCGTGGTTCCGGAGTGAAGTGCCGATAACCGCTCGGCCACCGCGGCCGGATCCAAATGTCAGACTCTTCTTCTTGGTTGATTTTCTTGTGAACTTTATTTTTTCCCGGTACAAGAAACTGACGATTTAAATTGTATTAATGTTTGATGGCCAATAAATACTGTAAAACTAAATGTGTTTGTTTATGGCTACAGGTCACAAAACCTATTTGTCGCTGGACATGTAACTTCAACGTTAGTGTCAACGTTAGCCACTTCGTTAGGAATCTGTATGTAGCACAGACTTGTGTTTGTCTGTTCTGAAGAAGATTATTTCGTATGTCACCCTTTGCTTGCGACACAATTCAAAGTTAAGTACTGTAATTGTCTTCCTGTAATAAAACTCATTAATACGAGCTGTTTGATTGTTTGTCTGGTGAACCGAGTATGCAAGATTCCTGTACCCAACACTGCATGCCCTCGGGAAAAATTATGGCTGAAGTTTCCCCCTGCTTTCAGCCCTTCGCAATACCAGCAAAGCAAGGCCGTTTTGGTTGATGTTAGAATGCCAGATCAGTCAATCATCCAGACTGTGGCTCCTGCAACTACTGAAGAGGCTGCTGCCCCTCTTCAGGATCCACACGTTTGTCTCGACTCTCAGCAGATACTCCTCCATTGTGGTTGCATCTTCGGTACGGCTATCTCTATCACTGAGGCACGCAATCCTCCCCACCAAAGGCAAGGTCCGTGGTATATCGCTGCGTGGAGGGGGGGGGGAGGGAGGGGGAAGAAGGAAATGGGGGATCATTTGACATACATATCTAGATTCAATAGATCGGTACAAGAGATTTAAGAATTCACAAGATGAAGTAAATAAGTTTATTTATCTTTGGGGCCGGATGCCTTCGTGTCGCCATAGTTCAGATACCTTGCTGCACCACTACATCCATACTCCACTTTCCATACGTCTACCCGCCTTATCCATTCTTTTCCACGGGTATTCCAACCAATTTCCACTCCCCAACGATGAAATCCGCCCCAAGACGTCCTCCTCTTTCCAACTATAGTGAAAACGCTTCACCTTACACCATATTTCCATTTTATTCCTCCCCCTTCCTCCACCTAGCTACATTCACTTCCTACGTGCGGTTCTACTGGGCCCCGTCGTCACACTCATTATTCCAGCTTCGCCCCGACCATTATTTTCATGCATCACCACGTCATCATTCACATTCTCATTAGTGACTATATTTTAACTGTAATCCAAAATCGTCAATCAACTCTTAAAAAATCATCAATATTCACTACCAATACGTCAAAACAAAACCTTCATTTATTGTCATCTGTTGTATGAAAAAATTGTAAACACTCTTCACCATTGGATTTTCTGGAAATTATCATTTCTTGTCATCTGTTTCACGAATTTTAATCAACTTAAGAATATATGTAACCTTGGCTGAGAACAGGTTTTACATCAGCTGACATCCTGCTCCGTTTGTGACGCACTGAAATAACAATAATGGGAAAAATAAAAACTTCGAAATGCGTGTGCACCTAATTCTATGACAATGGTTCAGATTATATTCATATGGTTAAGAGTAACATTATAATAAGACCCTTTTTCTGATATGAATCGTGGCTCTCGATTTCGTGGCATTCGGGAAAGGACAGTTTGGAGGATGTGGCCACAAACTGAGTACTCACGAAAAAAAAAATGTCTTTTCACCTGTTTGATTCGGTCCTTATCTTTTCCTATGTTGTGGTGGTCTTCTCATCTCTATGTAAATACTGCAACTAACACCCTACACAATGTTTAGTGTTATTCTACTAGTACAATCCTTACCTCTTCTGCTTCTTCCAGCTTTAAGTTATCGATTCGGAATATGGTCAATAATGTCTTCCACACTGGCTGTTGAAATACTTTTATCAGAAACCCACTACCGATTTGGCATCAATGGAGATGCAGCATCTGGTGATCTGTACAAGAAATTAATACATGGTTCGTAATACCAACTCATCAGTATAGCTTATGTAGGTGCCGAACATGCTTCTATGCTCCCTACTTCATGGTAAGATATTCAAGTTTTGTTATACATATCTGGCGAAGTTAATACATATCAATGTGGTGTTTCTAGTAAGTTCGGTTAATTAAATGGTACTCAGATATTTAAATAGGTTTTTTAGTTTGCTGTCACTGTTAGGTGGTCCAGGGTCCCAGTCAGTTTAATCGTGGACTGCTGCTTTTAGGGTGTGAGGTAACAGGCGAGTTGTGGCGCCCTGGAAATACTTTAATTTCAGAGTTGGCGGCCACCACTCGGGCCGCTCGGCAAGCCGTGGCTCTTTAGCAACCACGTGATGCCGCACAATGGCTGGACCACGTGGTCCAGCCGACCGCGTGGCTCGGAATTCCATGGTGACGCTGCGTCGATGAAGGAGGCATGCCAGGAGTGCCAAAGATGGCGGACTTTGTGAAACCTTAATAGCACACATTTCACAGTTCGTATAGAAATTAATCATAGCCAGATGAATCATGATAACTCAAAAAGAAACATGTACATTACCATCATTTGCACTATGATTCTGATGGTGTAATCAGATTTTCAATATCTCTATTAGTTTAAAGTTAAGTATCTGGCGATAAATTATACAAGTAACACCCAGCAACGAATTTCCAAAATCTAAACGGTTCATCCGATTTTCTCGATCGACATGTCTTTAAAGCGCTATTAGTGTAAACCTAAATTGTTATAAATTACAGGCATGTAACTTGAATAGTACATGAGTTATTAGAGGTCAAAGAGGCCAATTACTATCGATCGCGTCAGGCCATAAGTACTTCACAGTTACATGAAAAAAACCGTGGCAGCATGCTTATAAATATATTTGTTCATCTATGCCTTTGTTTATATCCGATATATACTATTCATGAAGAAAAAGTACAGAGACATTAGGCTAGTGGCTTACTTCTGTTCTATTCCTTTCATATATGTTTATTTAATTTGTTTATGTATTTAATAATGTGTGTTAGAGCGTGTTTATAGTCCAGCCGTAGGAATATTTATTTAATTTCAAGTTATTTAAATGTAAATCCATTATTTCGAATGTGTTTCATTATGTTTATGAGTGTGCGTTGGCTTGGAGACAGGGCGGGAGCGCTCGAGCCAATCACAGCCATCATTCCAAAAAGGACACGTGGAAGTGGGGGAGGAGCATAGTTTCGAGAGAGGACAGGGGAGTTCTGGACAGTACGGGAGAGGACACGGTAGAGTGCTGGACGTGAAGGCGCGATGTACGGTCGCAGGAAAGACTAGGAGAGTGGAGCAGTTTTGCGTGTGGTTGTGGGAGATAGAGATATTTCTTAGTGCTAGCTTGTGAGAATTATGTGGTTTCTGCAGTGACAACATAGTATGTATTTAGAAGTAAATATCTCGCGAGCTATGTTGTTGTTCATTACTAATTATGCGATGTGGGAATATATTATTCAACTTATATTTTATTTCATTGCTGGCTCTTCGACACCAATAAGTGTTTTACAGTAATAAAGGGCATTCTTAAAGGTACTTCTGCTATCGTACCCATCATTTAAAGTCGTTAAAATGGTATCTTCAGAATTAACTTAGTTGCAATCTTTCATTTATAAATTCCTATATAACATTCAAAATTGGCAATTGCCGAGTGATAGGAACCTTAGATCATTCGATTCATGTGTATATTCATATTGTATACTGTAAACCGAGCAGTATTTGGCTTATAATGGGGCAGACCGGTCGGAGTGGCCGAGCGGTTCTAGGCGCTACAATCTGGAACCGCGCGACCGCTACGGTGGCAGGTTCCAATCCTGCCTCGAGCATGGATGTGTGTGCTGTCCTTAGGTTAGTTAGGTTTAAGTAGTTCTACGTTCTAGGGGACTGATGACCTCAGAAGTTAAGTCCCATAGTGCTCAGAGCCATTTGAACCATTTGAACCATTTGTAATGGGGCAACTACGTACCCCAGCCCCTAGACAACGAAACCAGCCAAGTCTTTTAATATTTCAACTTTGAGTCAGAGGGGACGTAGTTGAGGGCCATTCATCACATTTTTCTATTTGAAAGCTCTCAAGCGCGCTATTTGTTTCTGTCTTGACGTTGGTCGTTGAGACTTGGCTCCAGGCAATCTCTTTGAGGCACAATGGCCTTCTAAGAAACCTGTGAGTACAAAGCTCTCGCTGATATGTGGCGCTTTATGGTAGTATAGTTTTGATGTTAACTAAGCTATTATTTCTCTTCTTGTTACTCTTCGCTACCTTCTTCTTGACCTTGCTGATCCGTAAGCCGTATTCGTGCAGTTCATTCTTATTAATGGGCCTTCTTAGGTGAGTTTTAAAATTTTCCTGGCTAACTGAATACTGAGTGCAGTTTCAGGATTGCAGCCCGACGTCGTTTACTACACTCGGCGATATTTCCACAGGGCACCTGCCAGTTATCTTCATCCCCATCACCTGAAACAGACGGGGCCAGGGCTGTCAGCTACTAAAGTTTTCTGCGCTTTAAACAGTTTTAAAACTTCTGCGCTTCAAACAGTTTTAAAACTTTAAAACGTATTTATTCTTTTTCAGAACAAAGTCGTTAAAATCAAACGTTTCGTAAAATAAAATACAGATGGTGAGTTGCCTTGGGTAAGACATAAATGGCTGACTTGTTGATTGTTTCATACGAGAGTTATTTCGAAAAGTACGTTCCGATCGGTAGCGAAATGGAATCCACAGTGACAATCAAAAATGTTTTATTTGGAAACAGTTTCTACACCTTCAAGTTACTTCTCTATATAGTCGCCACTCCAACTTAGACGCAACTTTCCAATACACTCGTCACAGAAGGCAGCCGCCTGAACTTTCCAGCACTTCTCTACGCTGGTCTGCAGTTCGTTGCCTGGGCCAAAATGTTGTTTTCATAGACAGAGGTTCACGTGAGCAGTGATGAACAGCAGAGGAAACCAAGTTCGGGCTATATGATGGTGACCAAACTCTTCCCATCGAAAACGCTGCAAGGGTGTCCTGTTGCCCCTACAGTGTGCCACCACGAATTGTCATGAAGCAGGAAATGCATAACAGGTACGTTATATGGGGGTTGCATGCAATCAGGTGCAACCTCGCAGCAGGCACCCATACTTGGCTAGAGATATTATTGTTCTAGGCATATTTACGTGCACAATGTGTGCTCGTAATTGAAAAGAGCGACGTGCATGCTAGGGATACTGCCCAACACATTTGCGCAAAGATTCATCGGATTCTCTGTCATTTCCATTTCGCGACATAACGGACCTTACTTTCCGAATAGCCGTCGTATATTGGCATACAGAAGAATAAGATGTTGAGTTTACGTAGACTGCCAGGGGCAAGGCTGTTGTGGGATATGCAGGCTTCTGGATGGTTTTATGGGTGCGGATGTTGGGTTGAGGGAATTGGGGGTGAGGTGAGGGAGAGATTCCGAAGCACGCCTTAGTACGTGGGTGGATGGGAGCGGTGAGAACAGGAGTCCTCACAACTGAAGGAGAGACCCGATACGTTAGACGTGGAATTACAGGTATATATCGGAGCAGATTTCATAGTCGGGTAAAAGGAGGTGATTAAAAATCAATTGGGAGAGGACGTCAAGAGTGTGTAGGTGTAGTGTTGGCGGAATGTGTTGCTATAGGTGCAGCAGAGTATTAGGGTCGCAGATTAGGGAGGAAAATATGGGACCAATTGTTTCAAATTTGCCGATAACGTAGGATATTTGTAGGTGTTTAACACAGAAGACAAGATTATGAACTATTATAACTTGTTAGAAGATTCGTGTAGGGAATGGTAAGCGGATCCGAAAGATTAGGCGGAGTGCGTGGCGTTCTATGATCTGCAGGGCTTGATAGAACTTTGGAGGGGCAGAAATCTACGCTATATGTGGATAGCAGAGGGTGGATAGATCAGGAGTTTATAGCTGTGGAGAACTGTGGAAGGGCGGAGTCCTGGCCGGTTAGTAGTTTTAGTCTCTTGTTGTTTTTCTGTTAAATGATTTGTTGGTGGGGTTTGCATTGTAACTGGTGATCAATCGTTAGTCGTAAGTATTTTAGTCTGTTAATTAGTTGTATATGATGTTCGTAAATAGTAGGGTAAAATGTGTGCAGCTATAGGCTGTAAGGGTTTCGTCCTATAATTATTCCTTGGGGTTCAGAAGGGTTCATTTTGAGGAGCCACTAGTTGCACTTGGAGGTAAATTCGTACATTTGGGTGTGGAGGAACCGTTCAAATTCTTAGAAGGTACGGTAGAGGGCTAGGAAAGCTCCTGCATCCTCGGCTCTCCCAAAGCCTTTCCTACTCTTCGTTCCATCTACACATCCTTATCAGTTTCAGTTTATTAGTCTGTATTCTTCCTACATTATGTTATCCTCCTTTATGTGTGACAGTTTATATTCTGTAGTTAATAAGTTCAATCATCCTTAAAAACATGGTCAACTTCGTAGTGTGCCAGAAAGGTAGATTTAGATGCAGAGAAGAATGGTTCAGCGTTCTATCTCTCAATGCTGTCGCCTTTGGTGCGGATACTGAACTTAATGAGCTATATGTCTTAAGATTTACTGCCCTGTAAATATATGTAATAACATCTTTTCAGCCTACATAGCACAACTAAGGAGTTGCATAGTTAAAGAAGTATTTGCATTATGGTTGGAATATTGAAAATAAATTCTAAATATGCTCCAAAATGCACAAATAGACCAACAACGTAAAAATATACAAACTGTACTTGGTTTTAATTGTGGAAATCTCTAAATTTGGTTATTATCAGTTTCATATTATGGTTATTAGTGCACCACAATTTTCTATCACTTATATTTTAAAAACTAAAGTCCACAAACTAAAATGTAGACCCTGTCGAAATTACGGGACATACAGTTGTTTCTGTTAGTGATCCATCAGAGAATCGTGGCTATGTGAAAAGTTTTGGTAATTATAGCTGACAGTTCGTAAGCTGATTTGCCTCCGTAGTTGGACAGTAGATGACCTCAGTTCCAGTCAAGGTATTGCCAGGGATACAGCCTTCGTGGCAGTTCCTTAACAAGGCGAATTAAGCCTTCCTGACATCTAATGAACTACGCGAACGACAAGTAGTTGTACCAGTTTTTAAAAGGTGACGTTAAAGACTCGGAGGGCAGTGTAGAAAAGTATGCGCATCCGTAATTACCGACTGAGGACGACACAGCAACTAGTCAGCATTGTGTGACTCTCTGGGTTTCATTATCAACTTTAGTTGTTTCCGTTCATTAGCTATAACGAGTGATTTTCGAGCGTCTTTGAATAAAACCTGATTAATATAGCGACAAACGATTTTGAGAGATGTTGGTTCGTGAGGAACTGTAAAATTGAATATCATAAACCATAGCGTTAATTCTCGAATAAAATTCTTAAGATGCAACGAATTGTGTTAGCGCCTGTTTTCTGTGGGTCTCCTTGGAAAGGCAAGAATAAATTGAAATAATTGAAGTGATGCAAACAGAGAGAGTAGAATGTGCTGTTAATGAAATGCACGGCGCATAAGTAGCTTATCAGCCCGTATTCTAAATGCTCCTCGATGGCTGCTGCCGAGCGGTGTAAGTGAATATCTGGTGTATGAATCGCAAGGCGTGACTGAGGCCGCAAACCGGCTCGGCCGCTGCATTTCGGTCTGTGTTCTTTTGTGCCCCGCTACTGTAATAGCGGACAGGTGGACGGACACTATCGGCGACCAGATCGACAAGCATTCCTACCCCGCGCGCTCAGCTGCACACTACCATTTTTCAAGCTATCGACAGGACATCTACATCACGTTATCAACGTTGCGACTGAGTTTTGGTATTGTGTACTAGGTTCAAATATCACCGCTCTCCAGCGTTCCGCCAAAATACGTAAGAAGGTATAGTGCCGATCGTAAGCCAAGAACTGCCTCAACTGACTGAGTCGTTGAAGTGGATTTTGAGTCTTCGACTTTGGCTCACTATGTCTGGAACATTCTTAACGGCACCAATGACTGCTTCCAAATCCACAGCTATGATCTTTCTAAGAACAGTAAGTTATTGTTTGTTTGAATACGAATACACAATTCCTTAGTCCAATATTCCTGAAATTTCTGTTAGATTACTAACTGATTTCCGCTTAATAAATGTCTAGTGGCAATCACTTTTGATCGGAAAAGAAGTGTGGAATGCCGTTTAACAAACACAGAATGGTAAAATTTTCGATATCATTGTAAGCAGTTTAAAAAAAGCCCTCGTGATAAGGAAGTTATTACAAAACCAGTATACAAAAGAAGACTTATTCAGTGTCACAGTAAGTACCCAAATTTATTCCTGTCTACATGAGTAAAGTTATAATGTTGATCATTAGTTGCGACTTGTACACCTGATCATATCCTAATCCAATTGCTACGAGTACAGTGTATCATTCTACATTCGTCGCACTTCGATTGCTCTCAGTTCTTGATGCACTCCACTGCATCTCTTGGATTTAATGTATTGACAGTAGTAACTAACGCAGTCAGTTTTGATAATCCAACACACAAAAATTTCTAGAAACAATGATTTGTTTCAGATATTTCGATATATTTTTCAGGGTGGCTCACGCAACTGTGCCCCAAAGCAGGCTCTGAATACAGTCTTTGCACTGACAAATAACATTCTCCTCATCTTTACGTGCAACTCCTTATCGTGACACTCAAAATACAAGCTGTTCTCGGCTGCACATACACCTTGTACAACGAGTCTCGAGAGACCATGCCGGCCGCGGTCGTCTAGCGGTTCTAGGCGCGCAGTCCGAAACCGCGCGACTGCTTCGGTCGCAGGTTCGAATCCTGCCTCGGGCATGGATGGGTGTGATGTCCTTAGGTTAGTTAGGTTTAAGTAGTTCTAAGTTCTAGGGGACTGATGACCACAGATGTTAAGTCCCATAGCGCTTAGAGCCATTTGAACCATTCCGAGAGACCATACTGAACGCTGGCCTCATGACGTCACATTACTCGTCCGAGTGATGTAATTGCGAGTACAACACTCTGATTCTGGGTTCTGTCAGAGGAATCAGTGGAGAGTAACGAGTGACTTCCAACGAAACACGAATGTAGGGGCCTGTAAGTTCCGAAATTCCTTCAGTCATATTTAGCCTGTATTACGTGTATGCAGACCAACTTTTAATTTACTAATGTCAGGAAAATACTAAACCCAATGTTTGCTCCGGTAAGCCTAAGAAATAAACGTACAGGAGATACTGAAGACTAAAGCCTAATGTACAAAGCACCGTAAGACACCGTTTCCACCTACCTGTGTTTCCATTCAAACACAGGAACGGGCGACAGTAACATTAGGGTATTTCGAGAAGCGACGGTTTACGCTGGTTTAAGTCCAGATAATCACTGTTTGTCAATGGTAGTTGTTTATGAAAACATTTTAGGCAACTTCCATTGTGCCACGTTCCGCCAACAGATTGAAATAGAATTTTTTCACCATGTTAATGATTTCGTTCATAAACCTAAGTCAAGGTATCGTAGTTCGGGAACTATTGCTTTGCGGACTGGCGTGCTCAAAGCTTCCACCTGAACATTGTTGAATTCTTCTGTAATTATTTATAGCCACGGTTACGAGCAAGATGTATTTCTCCAAAAATCGGACAGCAACTATTAACGATGTCCGAGAAATAAAAACTGGTGTCTTTGAAGCACAGCAACTGGCGTCAGGAGACTTTCGAGCGCGTTGTGTTAAGTTGTTGTAGACACTGAATTACTTTGGGTCTTTTGTGCATCAAGATCTTTTATCCCATGTCCTGCTTCGCCTAATTATCTGAACTACTTTAGTAATAATAATAATAATAATAATAATAATAATAATAATAATTTCTAACAGGTGTTCGTTGCCATTAATGAAAATCGTAGTTCTTATTTGAAGTTACATGTCCAGCCACAAATAGATTTCTGTAACCTGCAGCCATAAACAAACACATTTAGCGTTACAGTATTTATTGGCCGTCAAACATTAATACAATTTAAATCATCAGTTTCTTGTACCAGAAAAAAAAATAAAGTTCACAAGAAAATCAACCAAGAAGAAGAGTCTGACATTTGGAGCTCCAAAACCTTAGCTACTATCACAGGATTCAATCAGTGACGCTTGGTAATAATGTGAGCGTGTTTAGAGAGCTCCACACGACACAGGCCACGGTACAGACAAAATATTTCCAACTGTATCACCCACAGTGGTGCACTGCTGAGAGAGACGATAGTCTTTCGACAGCACAGAACGCCGAGACAACGAATGCGGCAGAGTGACTCCAACACAGCTGAGTGATGTGGTTAGTGCAGCTGGCAATAATCTTGATGTTTCTTCTGCTGTGCGGCCGGTTATATTGCCATCTTCATACACTAAAGAGACCAAAGTCATGGGATAGCGATATGCACTTATACAGAAGGCGGTAATATCGCGCCCACAAGGTATAAAGGGCAGTGCAATGTCGAAACTGTCATTTGTATTCAGGTGATTCATATGAAAAGGTTTATCATGTGATTATTGCCGTGCGACGGGAATTAACAGACTTTGAACGCAGAATGGTAGTTACAGTTAGATGCAAGGGACATTCCATTTCTGAAATCGTTAGGGAACTCAATATTCCACGATCCACAGTGTCAAGAGCGTGCCGAGAACACCAGGTTTCAGGCATTTCCTCTCACCACAGAGAAC
Source organism: Schistocerca serialis cubense (assembly GCF_023864345.2). NCBI lineage: Eukaryota > Metazoa > Arthropoda > Insecta > Orthoptera > Acrididae > Schistocerca > Schistocerca serialis. Next base: position 658,009,730 of record NC_064640.1, on the reverse strand, counting down.
GCAGTGGCCGACAGCCTTCACTTAATGACCGAGATCGGCGATGTTTGCGTAGTTGTCAGTCCTAACAGAAAAGCTACACTGCGTGAAATAACCGCAGTAATCAATGTGGGACGTAAGACGAAAGTTTCCGTTAGGACAGTTCGGCGAAATTTGGCGTTAATGGGCTATGGAAGCAACCGACCGACGCGAGTGCCTTTACGAACAGTACGACAGCTCCTGCAGCGCCTTTTGTGGGCTTGTGACCACATCTGTTGGACTCTAGACGACTGGAAAACGTTGGCCTGGTCAGATGAGTCCCGATTTCATTTGGTAAGAGCGTTCGAGTATGGCGTGACCCCGCGAAGCCATGGGCACAGATTGTCAACAAGGCACTGCGCAAGCTGGTGATGGCTCCATAATGGCGTGGGCTGTGTTTACACTGCTTGTGGTGGAGTTCCTAAACGTGCGATGTCCACGATACGTCTTCGTCCATCACTGGCTCTGGCTCTGAGCACCATGGGACGTAACATCTCAGGTCATCAGTCCCCTAGAACGGAGAACTACTTAAACCTAGCTAACCTAAGGATATCATACACATCCATGCCCGAGGCAGGATTTGAACCTGCAACCGTAGCGGTGGCGCGGTTCCAGACTGAAGCGCCTAGAACCACTCGGCCACAGAACTCAACTCAATCACTGGCAGAGAAACGAGTAACGTGAGAGAATATTCCCTCTTTCTTCCTAACCAACATCGACTCAGGTGCTCCACCCGACTCTTCTGACTGTCTGGTATGATTAAGCTGTCTCGATGCAGCGTTCGGCCTGCTGGTGGCCGCAGACCAACTTGGCTAGGACTAGCACCTATCGTATGCCACGTTCGAGGTATTTGCAACGAACCTTCGACAGTTCAATTCGTAGAGAGTACTACGTGGCAATACACAAGTGCTTGTGTTTTGTGTATCGTGACGATACGACCAGCTTCTGACGGGTCTGATGAGATTTCTTAATTCCTGAACGAAACACTATCAAACTTCCTACATGGGAAACACTGGCCCATTAGTTTCAATTAACTGAGCGAGAAAGTGCAATAGTGAGGGCATTGGAAGTATTTTCGGGAAGAGCAGGGCTCAAGCGATAACCGGGTATTCGAAATTTAGGTTCATTTCCTATACTGATGAACGCTCGCAAAACTAAAAGGGTTGGGGATACTTTACGGCCACATTTTAAAAGTATTGTAATCTCGTGAGTCTTTTTTATTTTATAATTTTGAAACAATATTAATTTTTTAATGAATTCTTCTACCACATTCCATATATGTTTCAACTTTTTCAGTTAAACTTAACACAATAATTCAAGCCTGAGTAGTAAATGTCACTTTCAAAAATGAAGGTCTTATTCAGTATTTCATTATCTCTTTAAAAGGTATCCTGAGAGTCAAAGTCAACAACAATGAATGAAATCTGCATTTTTAAATTTTTTGTGGTGGCCACAAAGTCGGTAGTACACATTATTCAAAATGCGTTGGTATTACTAAGAGCGTGTTAAAAGGAATTTTCAGATTCGGAGCCCTGATTATACATCAGTACCTCTTTAAAAAGTATGTTGTTAACATAATTCAACAACACTTAGCGATTTTTTTGTGGGCACAAAGTACCCACTTACCCCTTGGGGTTAAAGTGAATGTTAGTATCATTCGTATAGCGCGGATACGAAAGGTTACATTCCTCCTTTGCTAATGTCCTCGGTGTCGATAGGACTTCAACTCCATAATTCCTCCCATCCTGAACTATTTATGTCTGTGTACTGCAATATGAAGTAACGTTGACTTTAAAGGAGATGAATGACAACAACACCACTATATGTATAGCTTTGTGATACTTGTATGCTTATTTTCCTAATACGTATTCAACAACCAGAGATGTATTCGGTCGTATTAGTGTCTGTGAGAGAATGAAAAATCTGAAGTGCAATGCACGCTTTTGTGAAATACGGTACTAGTCTATTTCATCTTCAGCCACATACCCGTTTCCGTAGCCGATATCGCAAACTCCGCGGCACTCGACTCAGAGGTAGACGATTAGAATTCTACTGAATGTATAAATTTTCACCGCCAATATTTAGCTGACCACGGAGCTGAGGTGTTGGGCTCAGATAACTCATCATCAGACTTTATGCAAGTGTCCTATATTAAATTCCAAACCTATTCACAATGTTTCACGAAGCGAGAGCGTATGACCACTTCCGTTGGACGGAGACGTCAAGCGAGCGTGATCTCTAGTGTTGCGCGATGAGAGTAGGCTATGTCGGCTTTGCGATCTCTGTTTTCTTTAATGACAACAATACATTCACAACACTACACAGTACAATCACTCACCGCCATACAAACACTTAACTGTTCATGACAGTTCAAAATGCTAGAAATTTTCACCAAACACCCCTTTTCCTGAGTATGGGACAATTGTGACTGAAGTAACGTACATCTCTTTCAACGCATTTCGTGCTATAATCAAAACGTTTTAATTAATTTATATTTATAAAACGATTTCAGCTTTTGTACGAATACTTCGTCTAAATTAGACTTAAAACAATATCGAAAACAGATTAACGTTCGACAATAAATAAATAATCAATCCCCTGAATACAGCAGATGATTCGAAAAATGTATAGTTGAGACACAGAAGAAATTACACTACTGGCCATTAAAACTGCCACACCACGAAGATGACGTGCTACAGACGCGAAATTTAACCGACAGGGAGAAGATGCTGTGATATACAAATGATCAGCTTTTCAGAGCACTCACACAAGGTTGGCGCCGGTGGCGACACCTACGACGTGCTGACATGAGGAAAGTTTCCAACCGATTTCTCATACACAAACAGCAGTTGACCGGCGTTCCCTGGTGAAACGTTGTTGTGATGCCTCGTGTAAGGAGTAGAAATGCGTACCATCACGTTTCCGACTTTGATAAATGTCGGATTGTAGCCTATCGCGATTACGGTTTATTGTATCGCGACATTGCTGCTCGCGTTGGTCGAGATCCAATGACTGTTAGCAGAATAGGGAATCGGTGGGTTCAGGAGGGTAATACGGAACGCCGTTCTGGATCCCAACGGCCTCGTATCACTAGCAGTCGAGATCACAGGCATCTTATCCGCATGGCTGTAACGGATCGTGCAGCCAAGTGTCGATCCCTGAGTCAACAGATGGGGACGTTTGCAAGACAACAACCATCTGCACGAACAGTTCGACGACGTTTGCAGCAGCATGGACTATCAGCTCGGAGACCATGGCTGCGGTTATCCTTGACGCTGCATCACAGACAGGAGCGCCTGCGATGGTGTACTCAACGACGAACCTAGGTGCATGAATGGCAAAACGTCATTTTTTCGGATGAATCCAGGTTCTGTTTACAGCATCATGATGGTCGCATCCCTGTTTGGCGACATCGCGGTGAACGCACATTGGAAGCGTGTATTCGTCATCGCCATACTGGCGTATCACCCGGCGTGATGGTTTGAGGTGCCATTGGTTACACGTCTCGGTCACCTCTTGTTCGCATTGACGGCACTTTGAACAGTGGACGTTACATTTCAGATGTGTTACGATCCGAGGCTCTACCCTTCATTCGATTCCTGCGAAACCTTACATTTCAGCAGGATAATGCACGATCGCATGTTGCAGGTCCTGTACAGGTCTTTCTGGATACAGAAAATGTTCGACTGCTGCCCTGGCCAGCATTTTCTCCAGATCTCTCACCAATTGAAGACGTCTGGTTAATGGTGGCCGTGCAACTGGTCGTCACAATACGCCAGTCACTACTCTTGATGAACTGTGGTATCGTGTTGAAGCTGCATGGGCAGCTGTAGATGTACACGCCATCCAAGCTCTGTTTGACTCAATGCCCAGACATATCAAGGTTGTTATTACGGCCACAGGTGGCTGTTCTGGGTACTGATTTCTCAGGATCTATGCAGCCAAATTGCGTGAAAATGTAATCACATGTCAGTTCTAGTATAAAATATTTGTCCAATGAATACCCGTTTATAGTCTGCATTTCTTCTTGGTGTAGCAGTTTTAGTGGTCAGTAGTGTATTATCGATTTACATAAGAGGGAATTTCGATACAAAAATTGTAGTTGAATATTATTGTTTATTTCCCTCTGCAGGTACTGTTATTTGAATGAAGTATTGTTCTACATTGCCCGAGAAATGACTTAACAGATATGTGAAATATTTAGTTACATTATTACGTAAATGTACCCCAAAGCACTTTTCAGTCTTTGGTTGTCTCATATACTACGTTCCATTGTGTGTAATGCTCACGTTCCCTTTCTGAAACTATTGAAAGCTGTATCTGTTTACCGTCCTTGAGTGAGGTGAAGTACAGGTTAACTCAGTTTTGGGAAGAGCGAGAACAAATTCCCGCGGGACGATTCTGATATATCCAGAATTTAACATTAACTCTTCAGTGGATTGAACCTTGCTTTTCACGTCCAGTGCTCCTATCTAATGTGCTAACCACGTGAAACTGTCCAACCGCCCCCACAGGTTTTGTTCTATCAGCTCCCCCTTCCTACCCTCCGAACTTCATACAGGTTCACCTGAATACTCTTCTGGGTCAGAGCTGTTGAAAGAAATGGTGTCACAGATAAACGGCTTCTCCACAGCTTAAAAAAATTAAATTTTCACGTTTTAGTAGAGAGATACTTGATCAACTTAATCAGTGACGCTTGGTCACGACTTTTTCCTGGATATATCTTCCTCATTTAATTCTCCGCTGCTCCCGTACATCACTTCCGACGATATCGGGAGGATTAACCGCTGCCCGTTTTCTTCCTCATCCCAGTTCTATCCGTGCTAGTGCTTTAACAAGTAAACGTTAAATCCTAACTTTATTTTTTCTGCATGTTTACATCTCTCCAATCTCTTCACGACACAGGTCAAAGACTTCCATTTAGAAATCTGAATATATTCGTCAACATGTCTCGTGAGTCTGTGGATTCCACTAGTTGTTCATCTGCCACGTAATCACATTTTGCGAGGAATAAGTATTTTCTGTGTAGATAGTGTGAGGTAGCGATATAGATGGTTTTCGTACACAACGATTACAAGCAACTCAATACAGGGCTATTCAGTGATGATGTTACAAACTTTCGAGAATGATGGATAAGGATAAATGTACCAGTTTGAGGTAAGAGATCGTGATTCAGAATTTACCTAGTCGAAAATTATAAACACAAATTTTCCTGTTACCTCTGATAGGGGAATATATGCACCGGTACCGTTGTTGCTAAGATTGTAGGGTAGGCAGCTTTCTGAGGTGTTACCAAGGACCAGAAACAAAAGTTTAGTAAACATGGGCTCTAAAATATATACCTTAAGAGCTTCGGGCCAATGTTCAGTAGAAATGGTATGTTTCACAGATGAACAAGCGCTAAGGTATGTACATTAGAGCTTATATTTGATGGAGATTGTTATCTTGTTTTGGTCCATATTACCAACTCCAAATATATGAAAACCAAAGAACTTCAAGTAAAAGAGATGTATACTACAATATCGAAGATGAACGATTGCTCCTAGCTCCTAAGTTATGCATTTTGAAGCCTATGTTTACTAGACTTTTTTCTTGTTACTGTCGAGATTACCACCTCTGGACGATGCCTATCGTACAGTCTTAGCAGCAACGGTACGGTACACGTATTCCACTGTCAGAGGTATCAGAAGGATCTTGACTTATGATTTTCGACTCAGTCGTTTCTGGACCACGGTTCTTTAACTCCAACCCATACATTTACCCTCCTCCATCATTCCCGAAAGTTTGTGACATCTTCACAGAATTGCCTTCTGTAGCAAGTTGGAAACAATGTCTGAAATCAATTCCGGTAATAGTAGCGCAGTTTTGAGAGTTCAACCGCAAGAAGACCCGTTGTCCTCTTGTTTCAACAAAACAGCCCCTTTCCCTAGCATAATATAAAGACCCTTGTATAAACTAACCTCTCACTAGGTCTCTTGTTTTGTTTATATAGGATTTAAGTAATGACCCACAACTGTCATTTTAAGTACCATAATTTATTACCGAAGATGTCCGCTTAGTAATGCACTTACGCTCTGGTTTACACAGGTCTTATTGAATGGTCAAATGTTTTTAGACTGTTGTGCTACCTATAGTCCACTATACATTTAATATTAATGATCATAATTTATTACCCAAAAATTGTGCCTAACATTCCCTTCCCCTCCCCTTTCGTCGTCCGCAGCTCGTGGTCGTGCGGTAGCGTTCTCGCTTCCCACGCTCGGGTTCCCGGGTTCGATTCCCGGCGGGTCAGGAATTTTTTCTGCCTCGTGATGACTGGGTGTTGTGTGATGTCCTTAGGTTAGTTAGGTTTAAGTAGTTCTAAATTCTAGGGGACTGATGACCTCAGATGTTAAGTCCCATAGTGCTCAGAGCCATTTGAACCATTTTTGAACCAAATTTGGGTACTGCATGATTTGATCATCTGGTTTAATGGAGACCCCCAGTGAGTCCCCTTCCATACTCCGTCAGGTGCTGATAGCGCTGTCTCAACGACTGCTCACTGGATTGAGTCGCGCATCTGCCAAACTAACGAGGCAAATTTGCAGAGTATGTCATAGCGGCTCGCCCATCAACTGACTGGGAACTGATGCAACTGGCAGGTAATTTAATAAAAATGTGTAACCTCTGTGTAGATATAACAGTGAAACATACGTACAGAAAACAACTAAGGACATTTCTAATCCATGCTATGAAGAATCGCTGCTGTACTGGGATTCAAAGGTGGAACAATACGCTATTGATCAGTTATCATAACGGTTCAACTCATCAGTTTATTCACTATCTAATCAAAAGTATCCACGCACCCCATGTAATGCCGAATTGATTACCAGATGTCACGAAATGTGAACATGACAGTATAAAATGATTTGAGCAGTATTGTGCTGCCAGTAAAACAAAGTAACTGCAGAATATTAGTCCAGAAGAGCTTGGTGACTTCGAACACTGTCTAGGTACTGTATATCACCTGAGTAACAAATTCGTCACAGATATTTCAAGCCTGTTAAAAGTGCCGAAGTCGACTGTTTTGATATGATAGTGAAAAGGAAATGCAAAGAGACAATCAAAGCTGAACCAAGACCTGGTAGACTTCCTGTGCTGAGGAAAAGGGAACATCGGGGTTTGTGGACAGTGGTTATAAACAATCACATGACATTAGAAATAACTCATGAATTCGAATGTGCTACTAGAAGTCCACCTAGTACAGTGACTGTGTGCAGGGAGTTAAAAAGAGTGGGCAACACATTTCTGCAGTCACAGCTAAGCGACGCTTGGAGTAATGTAAAGAGAGACGCCACTAGACAGTTTATGACTGGAAATTAGTGATTTGGAGCGATGGACAATCTATCATCATTGGCAGCCGATTGAGGGTTTTGGGTTTTGCGAATGCCTGGAGACATTGCCGCAGTGGTAATACCGGTTCCCGTAAGATTACCGAAGTTAAGAATTGTCGGGCTGGGCTAGCACTTGGATGGGTGGCCGTTCGATCTGCCGAGCGCTGTTGGCAAGCGGGGTGCACTCAGCCCTTGTGAGGCAAACTGAGGAGCTACTGGACTGAGAAGTAGCGGCTCCGGTCGCGAAAGCTGGTAACGATGGTGAGGGCGGTGTGCTAACCACATGCCCCTCGGTATCCGCATGCAGTGACATCCCTGGGCTGAGAGGATGACACTGCAGCCGGTCGGTACCGTTGGGCCTTTCAAGGCCTGTTCGGACGGATTTTAGTTTAGTTTAGTTCCATCCCTGGAGAACATTGCCTGCTCTCATGCGTAGTGCCAGCAGTGAGGTACGGAGCAGATAACGTCTCGGCATAAGGGTGTTTTCTGTGGTTTACGTATTGTTCGCTTATTGCGCTTGAGAAGATACTAAATGCGGGAGGATATGAACACACTTTACAGCGTTATCTACTGCATACAGTAGAGGAAGATTTCTGAGGCCATGACTGTTCGTATCGGAATGACTATTCACCCTGTCTTAAAGTAGCATCTGTGAGACAATGATTTTTGATCAGTAATATTCCCGACTATGACAGGACTGCCGAGATTGCCGACGTAGACGCAGTCGAATACCTTTGGGATGAGTTAGAATGGTGGCTTCGCTTCAGACCCCAGCATCCATCATCAGTATTTCTGGTTTTGGCTGTTGTGGAAGTATGGGTTCTATATCTCGACTGTAATTAAGACGCCGCATTGAAAGTGTCTCCAGCAGAAGTCAAGCCGTCATGAACGTGAAGAGTAGACATATCCCATATTAATTTCCACTAACAGGTGTCCGAATATTTTTAATCTGATAGTGCATGTTGACGACCTGAATCAGTACTCATTCTTGTTCCTGTACTCAATTTAATTCTCTGCTTTAAATATTCTGACACAAGTGTTATAGCTTCTTATTACTATATTTCTGCCATTTACCTCTTTTATTTCGACAAAAAACTTTTCGTATCCAGTCAGTTATTCAGATCAGTAATGAAGAAAAATTCGTCGGCTTCTGGTCAGATACGTAGATGCTTTGCTGAACTAATGTCGACGATGAATAGCGGAACATTTCTCGCCTCCTTGTAACGCGCTTCTTTGAATTCTTAACGAGACATTAATTCGCGTGTGTCCTGTCGCACCTTAATACTATCGTGATTTAGGCACACTAGCGTAATACTTGATACGCATAGTTCCGCAAAAGTACAAGTTAATATTACGACAATTAGACAATCTAGTGGATGAATTTATTAATAAAGTTTTTGAATACTCTGGATTTATAAAATGTTCAACCAAACCTAAAACTAACTGGATTCTTATTAAAACAGTTATATTACTCCGAAACGCTCGGTGAATGTAAGGGTGGATCATTCTGTGTAACATTTTGCACAAACATTGCACATCTTACCTTAGTCACTATTCAAATGACTTTAAAACATCCACTACAAGACAGTGCTTGTATTAAATACCGGGTCGAGGATCAGTATAACCCTACTTATGCCTATCCTGAAAGGACAAAACTGGAAATAGTTTCTTTTTTTATTTTGCTACTAATACTACTGATTTTATTCAGAGCGAAATAATACTAACTGTCAGTTTTGCTGTTTTAAGGTAATACTGCAAAATCTTAAAACTCAAACCACGAACTTTGGCAAAAGGCTGGCCGCGGTGGCCGAGCGGTCCGAGGCGCTTCAGTCCGGAACCGCGTGACTGTTACGGTCGCAGGTTCGAATCCTGCCTAGGGCATGGATGTGTGTGATGTCCTTAGGTTAGTTCCAGGGGACTGATGGCCTCAGATGTTAAGTCCCATAGTGCTCAGAGCCATTTGAATCATTTTTGGCACAGGAATCATTCCAATAAACAAGTAAAACTTCTGTGTATCTTTTAACTGTGACTTAATTCAGTTACTCTTCAGAATGAAAATTACAGCAGTTTGCACTGAGGAATTAACTGACAACTATTTCTGCAAACGGAGGGCCTTTGATTAATATTTCTATGAAGCCACTTTAGCATTTCTCGCATAAACACTTATTCTACATATTATTATTCTGTAATTAACAATATGATTTTGCAAACTAACATGGGGGAAAGGAAATTATAAGCGTTCAAGTAATACTAACACACGTTATAACGGGCCTGATTAATGTATTATTCATAACTAAATAAGAACAAATATCAGCATTATAACTGAGCCTCTCACAAATGTTCCACTGAGAAAAGAAAACTTTCGTGCCTTTTAATAGAAGAACAAATTTCTAAGCAGTGAGCAGCTAAAAGGAATCTCATGTTGAAGATACAGTCATTGCTCCCCACACGGAGTTTCATGACCACAGTGTGCAAGCTAACATCACAAAGATGTTCGGGCTCACATGCGGTTCCTCTTCGTCGAAATGTCTTGTCTCAAACTCGTCTAGGGGTTGAACCGTACGTGTCGCATTTCACACCCTAAATTAGACACTTGTGCCCCTTTGGTTACATCGTCTGGCTGATGGCAAGTTTGCGAAATACAGAGTTAACATAACATATAATAACAGAAATAATAATATAGGGAACTAAATTAACGACCCATAAATGATGTAGGCCACACAGTTGTGATTTGGTTAGAATAATGTTTATTCAGAAAGCAAACTAATAGCGAATGTGGTCGTATTTAGAATTACTATTGTACTCGAGCGCATATCCATTTGACACAGTTCGATCATTCACAATATCATCGCGAAATACAAGTTATCTACGCAAAAGTTTGAGTTCATACAAGGCGCGTGGCTGATAACCGCTCAGAGACTAGTCCCGCGATGGCACACAACGCTAAATTTTCTAAGTCGTTTCACTTCCTAGCTGCCTTAAGATCGACCGTCCGCTTTCGCGTCTGCATCCGAACTGTACACTTCGGAGTCTCCAGCCGGTAATGCAAACACCAATCAAAACGTTGGGTTTCCAGCAATGAGAAGAAATAATAAAAATAATAGTAAACATTTCTAACATCCCTCCCCTTCATCCTAAACAGGCTATCAGAATTAGACAACAGCCAAGTCTGCAGGTATAAGAAAAAGAGGTTTCTCACTCAGCAGTAAACAAAAGCACCAGGAAGAATATCGCTTGCAATGGGGACCGAAACATCGGTAGTCTTATATTTATTGATCTTAGGTCCACCATATTTAACACTGCTACGTCTCCTCGGCGACAAACGGCTTCTACTCGGTTTCCCTATGATGTCGGTTCTCATCTGTCTCACTCGCACACTACAGCGCTTAGGCCACAATAAACAATAGACGCCTGTGAGTTTCCCCACCTCGTGGTGAATCTGTGCCCTTTGTGGCACACGGCTCTGGACGACCGGGTTCGTTTTACAATTCATGTAGGCTGACTCTTCCGGCCATGTATTTAAATGACAGCGAAGTACTCGTTAACTCACAAGTGGTGCCATGACTTACGGTGAGAGCAACTCCAACACAGATTTAGCCTCGAAAAGAGTATTGCATTCTAGGCCATTGGATAATTCTTACAAATTAATTCTGTGAATGTTCCAAATCGATGTCTACATCCAACATTGTGCCAAGCTCTTTACTGCCAAAATTAGCTGCTTGTTGTGCACATCAGCCTTTGACTGCACTGCACTATTGTCCCGCTAAAACTAACTGGCAGTCCTTTTACGAATTGCATGCCAAGGAAAGAAGAAGACTCCAAACTAAAAGATGTACTATATTCCATACTTTTGTGGTTGAAGACCACGTTCAGAAATTTAGTACATTATTACCTCAGGAAGACCTCAGTTGTTTACAGACGTATTGACAAACAATTTGATGTACAACATTGCTTTACTAAATCAAATGTTTCAGCTCATACTGCAAATTATCGATAGTTAATCATTGCTTTCACAGTCAAGGCATATAAAATATAACCGATATTAAACTACTATGCGATTAAACATAACCTAATAAACAAAAAGTAGGAACAAGATTTTAAACATGGCTGAAACAGCAGCTGTTGAAATTCTTCACGGTAAATGATGACAGCCAAAACAGTTGCAGGATAAAGATCTATTAAAATTCTTGTCCACGGTTTCGGTATATCTAAATATACCTTACGGCAGTTCATAGGCAAAGTACTGATGCTAAGCTGTGTTCGCATCGACCCTCTGTCCATAATTATGGTATATAAATGGAGATGATGTTTTAACTACTGTCCGCAGCTCATGGTCGTTCGGTAGCGTTCTCGCTTCCCACGCCCGGATTCCCGGGTTCGATTCCCGGCGGGGTCAGGGATTTTCTCTGCCTCGTGATGACTGGGTGTTGTGTGATGTCCTTAGGTTGGTTAGGTTTAAGTAGTTCTAAGTTCTAGGGGACTGATGACCATAGATGTTGAGTCACATAGTGCTCAGAGCCATTTGAACCATTTTTAACTACTGACGACGCCTTTGGCACAATTGTTTTATGAATCTCCATTCCAGGATGTGATTTTAGTGTGTTTTACTTCTGATGAAGGTATATTTAGATATATCGAAACCGTGGTCAAGAATTTTAATAAATCTTTATCCTGCAACAGTTTTGGCTGTCATCATTTACCGTGAAAAAAAAGTACTAATATTACATTACATCCTGACAATCAATAATTTAATGTGACCAATGTATGGTGTTCTAAAACACGGAGTAGTAGTTTTTAAACTTACCATTAGTGGAATTTTACAAATAGTATATGGTGCATGTACAATAAAGAGAGATTTTAGAAAGTATCCTAAAATATTCTAAAAATGCGTCTCTCAGTAAGATACACCACAGCTCCAAACAATAATATATGAACTCAAAGTGCAGTTTCAGCACTGAAATTTGTAAGGTTCATGTGACGACGGATATTTAAAAATCAGAAACAGAAATGGCTAAATGTTAACAAACAGTATTTTCTGATTGCTGTATTTAAGTTATATCACTTACAATTGACCAATGTAATTTCTGAGGTGGGTGCCTTCCCGCTTTTTTGACCTTTATGTGTCTCTTGATTAAAATTAAATTAGGTTAATACTTGTTTCATTGTTCATGAATGCGACATGGAACGGGTCTACTTAACAAACTGCATAGTTATTGCCTCTTCCATATATGGCCATGCCTTTTCTAATAGGCGTCTCTGATCTCTCGATACCACCATATGCACTCCCAATCTTGGCACCAACTAATTCACATAAAATTTGTGCCAGTTTATGTGACCCTGTGGCGTCCCACATCTTTTGACCAAGCATCCTACTACTGCCAGTTGATGACAAGTTTGTATCTGTGACCCCGTGTCTCAAATCTTTGTTCTCTCTGTGCAAGTCGACAGTCGCCTTCTTTGCACTCATTTGTGTCCCAGGCACCAAGATCATGAACCAATTCCAGTATTACACTCTGCTATTCTTTTCGACCAGTTAAATGAAAAGTGGACCAACGAGGTTGCGCAAGATTCCTAGGCCGACACAACAATTCAATGCGAGGTTACGTTAGAAACATGCATGAGAATCATGGATGCATGTAGCTAAAGAGTGTAATGGTCGGACAAGTCTAGTAGAGCAGGCTTTTATCCAGCATCGATTTTCAAAAGGCTTATGATAACAACCCAGTTGTCCGTGTGTACTGTGGTAACCGGGAACAGTTTCTTAGAATTCTTCAGCATTGTAAGTTCAGAGCTTGATTCTTCTGTTTCTGTCTAGAATTTTATATCTAGTTTCGTCTTCTGCTCCATAACACTAGTCTTCCACGGAGTTTTGCTGCCGTAGCTATTCAGTTGGCGTTCCCCTCCACCCTTTTTCTCTCAACAACTTTTATGCGGTCGGCCCATCTTTCAGAGAATCGAATTACAAACACTTAGAATTACATTGGTTTGGCTTCTTATTTTTACCGCCACAAGAAATCTCTCTGCTGCAACTGCGTTATTGTCTGAGACATTAAAGCGCATGCACTCTAACTGCAGATAGGCGCAGCTGTCGATGGGAGTACAAAGAGGAAGCGACGAAGCAGCAGCAGTCTTCTTCCTCAAAAAGCCTCATTCCGGTTGCCAGGCGGTTCTTGTCCATGCGGACGACATGAAGGATGCTGTCCGTCAAGGCAGATGAAATGCGATCTTTTTCAGCCGGTCGTTTAGTGACAGTATGTGCGGCGGCTGGGTGTTTAGCCCGCGACAAGTTCCTGACGACTTGTTTCCTGTACTCGCCCTGGCACTCGTATTAGTTATTGTTGGCGGGACTCGGAATGCGACAATGATCGATGAAGATATTGCGATGCAGTGTGCTCTCGTGGCAATTATCGCAGCCGACTCGCTTCTTGCCCAGCCGTCTCATTCCTCTGCTTGCGTCTCCAGTCATCCTGCATTGGAAGGGAAAAATCCGGTGCCGCGGAACTGCTGGAATTAATTTTCTGTTGCTTTGAATTATTCTCTATTCCTGGGGAAAGATACGTCCTACAGTAAATCTGTCCAATTTCAAAAGGAATTATTACCTGTGTCATATACGAACGAAAATTTGTAGCTTGCTCTTGTGTTACTGTTAATACTTCCTCAAGCATATAGTTCTTTCCAGAAAGAATGGCCACTCTATAGCGGAGTCCCGACAGAGAAAACTGTGTGCAGGACTGGGACTCGAACTAAAACCCTTGCCTTTCGAGGGCACTATGTTTTAATCTGCCAGGAAATTAGATATCACTTTTCCTTTCACGGTTTTCGAATCCGGGACAGAACCTAAAATTCTGATTCTTAAAATATTATCTTATTCAGGTATCTGACATCCGTTTTTCTGGAACATTTGCCTAGAACACGTCAGACAAACCGTGGCTCGAAGATATTACCCTCCAGTGAGCGCTTCCCTCTCCAATTCTGCTAGAGTGGTGTCGTTCTGGTCTAGCCGCAGCCCTCGGTTCGTTTGTTTATCAGCGATAGACTAGGGCAATATCTCTTCGAAGAGGCATCGCTGTTTTGTTAGTCTGCTTGCTCTAGGCGTTTTGTTCAGATTTACTCTCCTTAACACTGTGCTATCGTTCAATTTGTCATTGTGCTTAATACTGTGGCTGTCATTTTGGTTATTTTTGTGGTAATTTTTCTATTAGAGTTCTTAAGAACGTCTAAAAGAAAGAATACTGTAAAGCGCCTTTTTCACGAGGAATTGGAGATTAAGTACTTTTTTGTATATATTCCTATCAAAAAAGCTTAATGTTTAGTATGTAAAAAATCAAAATAAAGATAATAATTTTGCTTGACTTTTCTGTTCGTTCCATGAAGCAATACACAGGCGTTACTCTTATGACGAACGATTCCGTTTGACGATAACTTAAGAAAAGAGGTACAAGAGTTGCCCGAAACATCGAATCTGAAAGAAAAAACTTTTACTGCATCGTATGTCGTACGCTTAAAATTAGCCAAAGCTCATAAATGTGTCGGACGGGTTACTCGTAAAATAATCTGCAATATAAATGGCAAAAAATTAGATTTCGATGATGCCGCCGTACATTCCAAAACAGCTGCTTTGCAACGTAAGACTATGAATTCATGATATGTTGCATAACACAAAAAAGAAACAGCAATTTAATTGCTAACTGTCGGTATTATTTTTTGTGTGTTGCCGAGAGTACTGATACAATAGATCATTGTGAACAACTAATTTGTTTCGCATAATAAAGGATTAGTTTCCTGCACATGAAGAGTTACACGCTTTAGTTTCGATGCTCAGAACAACAGGTTTGGATATTTAAATCCAGTTAAAAATGTACTGGTGTAATTGGTGGTTTTCAAAAATGCTGTGCAATTTTTATCGATTGTGGAAAAGCTGTGGTCAGCAACGAAAATTGTTTCGTTGGTCGACTAAGCAAAGGCAGAATCGTTTAATTTGTGATTGCATTACTCATCAGGAAGCACCATGTGGGAAAAGTCAGACTGTTGTCTGCAGTGAAGGGCGTAACGAAAATTACAAAAATAATACGCTGAGAAAATCAGTCTCTATCTCATCGAAAAGTTAAATAGTTTATGGACGAAATTAGCGTGGTATGCAGAGACATACTTCTTCATTCTGAAATTCGTAGGCTGACTGCAGGAAAATGTTCAACTGGTGTTATTGCGATTAGAATATAACTTTTCAGGTTTTTTAACACCGAAGTAAAATCGAAATTTCATGATGAGCTAAATGGTTCACCTTTTTCTATCAGAATCAGAATTTCCAACAGATTTTACAAATCAATTACATAATTTAAATTTATGTTTTCAAGGGAAGGAACACATTATTTGTTGTATGTTTACTGGTACTAATGGGTTCTGGAGTAAATTTACGTTGTTTAAATTAAATTTACGCATGAAAAATGGTGTTATTTCCCGAGTTGCTTTGAACTGGAATAGGAACACACGAAAGTAAAATTTTCAACATTTATTTCCATTATTGTTGTAGTCTCCAACGAGTATTTTTTTTTCATAGAGCCGGATATAATTTCGTTTCATAATCAAATGAAAATAAGTCTTCTTCAAGAAGAAGGTTTCAGGTTACAAAATTACACATTCGTGCTATCCAGAAGAGAAACAGATGCCGAATTTTTTTTTTTAATCATGCCACAAATCACGGACTTCGCCCTTTAAATAAAATCATTTTTCAGATAAACACAGATTTGTGAAAATACATTTTCTTTAATGAAGTGTGTTAAATCGGGTCAACGTAATGAAGTGTCGATCGAGTCGATTCAGTTACGCTACAAAGCAAATTGAAATCGAATTGCAGAACTTGTCAAGACCAAAATTAAGTCTAACCTAAGCATTTAATTATCTCTTTAATGTAAGTACAAGACTTTGAGACAATTAACTAAATAAAGATCAGCATTTTAGAAGTGTATGTCTTTTGGCGTTTGCGTTTAGGGAGTTGGCATCATAGAGCTTACGATCCACGATGATTGATAGTCTTCCAGCATGACCGTGTCGGACCAGTGACGTCACCGCACCAGTCGAGCTGGAGGGGAATAGCTCGCGAGTCACGCTTTGCCATGCTCGGTCTAGCATACAACAGTGAAAAATAAAAAAAAGGATACCACTGTGAAACAGCGGTCAACTGTTTAAGAAGGTTTACTTAGATGTTGCTATTGTTTTTGTCGTGCTCTTCAGCCTGAAGACTGTTTGATGCAGCCTCTCTGTGGAGCTGCATGTGATTGGGAAACACAACTGCTGGAGTTTCACTTTGCTTTCAGCCATTTGCAGTATCAGCATAGCCAGGCTATGTCAGTTAATGTTTCAAAGCCAGAACAATCACCCAGACTGTAGAGCTGAATGTACTGAAAAGGATGTTGTCCCTCTGCAGGAATCAAAGTTTTCTCTGACCTCTGCAGACCCCCCCCCCCCCCTCTCCCCCATTGTGGTTGTATTTACGGCACAGCTAACTGTGTCGTTGTGGCACACAAGCCACTCCATCTCAGCAAGGGTTATGTTTCATGGGAGGATTCACATGTTATACAAAGTCAATGTCTCCATAGATATGCAGTCCTGTGATTATAATCATATTTTACGTAATTTGTTTTCAAATGTTACACAGAATTACTTTGACCATAGACAGAGGATGCTAACGGCCTTGTCGCAGTGGTAAAACTGATTCCCGTCAGAAGCGCTGTGGGGCTGGGCTACCATTTGAATGGGTGACCATCCAGTCTGCCGAGCGCTGTTGGCAAGCGGGGTGCACTCAGCCCTTGTGAGGCAAATTGCGGAGCTACTTGATTGAGAAGTAGCGTCTCCGGACTCGGAAACTGACATACGGCCAGGAGAGCGGTGTGCTGACTACATGCTTCTCCATATCCGCATCCGGTGATGCCTGTGGGTTGAGGATGACACGGCGGCCGGTCGGTACCGTTGGACCTTCATGGCCTGTTCGAGCAGAGTTTAGTTAAGTATAATCAGAGGATCATACGTCTATTGGGAGACTAAGTTGATCTACAAATTCAGTAAGACCTACAGCCTACTCTAATTACTACTTAATCCGTCAACTTACTATGTATACAGACAATTGTACAGGTGTTACATATCAAACTAGGAGACAGTGTTCTACACCTACATCTATATACTGCGCAAGTCACCTTACAATGGATGGCGGAGGGTACTTCTGACACCACTATCGTTTCCTTCCTTTCTTGTTCTATTCGCGAATGGAGAGCGAGATAAAAGATTATCGGTAAACTCCCATATGAGCACAAATTTTTCTGATTTCCTCATCATGATCATTTCGCAAGACGTCTTGGGAGGAAGTAATATTTTACCCGAGTGCTCATGAGACGTACGCTGTAAGATTTTCAGCAGTAAATATCTCATTGATGCACAACTTTTTTCTCGAAGCATCTGGCACTTAAGTTTGTTGAGTATCTTGGCAAAGCACTCTCGCTGACTAGATTATCCCGTGACGAAACGCGTCGCTCATTGTTGGAACTTCCTTACCTTTTCTATTACTTCAACCTGGTTAGATTACCAGTCTGATGGCCAGTAATCAAGAATCTCCCGAAGAAGTGTTTTCTAACCCATTTCTTTCGTGTATGAGTTGCATATCCTGCATATTCTTATAATGAATCTTAGTCTGGCATCTTCTTTCCCTACAGCTAGTTATATGTGGTCATGCTACCTTAGGTCACATCGGATGGCTGCTCTTATGTATTCCTCGGTTGTTTCCGTTTCCATGGTTTTGTTGTGAACAATGTATTTGTAGTACAGTGTATTTCTTCGCCTATGTATGCACTATATGTTACTCTAGTTTATGTTTAGGGTCAATTGACAGTCCCTGCATCAATCATCGCTCCTGCAATTCACTGAAGTCTTCTGGCGCTGCAACATTTGTTATCTACCTGTATATAGCTGTGGTCTTCCTACGTAGTTGAGTGGCCAACGTAGACGGCTGCCAGGTGGAGGACCAGGGCTCGATTCCCGATACTGCTCATTATTTTTCTTTGGCAGGCGGACTGGTATGGGGTGCACTCAAACTCGTCGTACCATTTAAGGAGCTACTTGACAGAGTAGTGGCGGTTCCACGTCCTGAATAGTCTGCAAAATGGCCGGAAGAATGATATGCTGTCCATATGCCCCTTCCAACATCATCCACATGACGCCACACGGCAGAGGACGACGCAGCGGCTGGTAGACATTCCTTGGGCTTCCACGGCCTGGACGAAGAGCTCGATGTAGACATCGTCTGCTAACAGCCTCGAAGAACTACTTATGATATCCACTAACATACAGGGCAGTCAGAAACAGTCTTAAAAATTTGTAAGGGTGTTGCAGGGGAGTTTGTACAGAGAAATAATTGTTAAGGCAAAATTCGATATGTTGCGCTGTGACGCAGATTCAAGGAGCCTGCCAGACACAATGTAGCCAAACTCGTTCTCCGTTTAATTTCCTCAAACCGAACAAACGTCGCTTTTTCTCACTAGCTTGCATTTATCACTTCACAAAAATGTACATCTTAATTGGTAATGAGAATTTGAACCAATGGTAACTCACGGACACACGGATGTCTGTGCATCATCGTATTTTAGCGTGGGCAAGTGCTTTAATTTGCGATCGCGAAGACCTTATTGGCTAACTTCTATGCTAAATAACTCGGAAACGACGCAACATATCGAATTTTTTCTTAAGAATTATTTCCCAGCATATCCTTCGCTGAAACACCCTTAAAAACGTTTCAGATTGTTTCTGACCATCCTTTACATCGTAAACAGTAACGACCATAACCGCCGGCCGGTATGGCCGGGCGGTTCTAGGCGCTTCAGTCTGGAATCGCCCGACCGCTACGGTCGCAGATTCGAATCCTGCCTCGGGCATGGATGTGTGTGATGTCCTTAGGTTAGTTATGTTTAAGTAGTTCTAAGTTCTATGGGACTGATGACCTCAGATGTTAAGTCCCATAGTGCTCAGAGCCATTTCAATTTGACCATAACCGTCCGGATACACATGCGCGTGAGAAACCGACAGGAGGGGCAGTTGGTCACCCTGTACCACTAATATTGCCAAACTCGAAAGTTATCATACCGACCCCTGGGAGATGCAGAATATAGGCCTGGAAAATAAGAAGTAAACACTAACGACCATCTGACACTTCCTTGGGGTATTGCCAAAATTACCTTTTGCTTCTTTAGGAATGGCGCGTTGAGTTGGATATTCAGGAAGGTCCTGAATACAGTCACCAATGACTCACATTTATGGGAATACCGTATTTTGTTCAGTAACAGAGAGTGCCGAACTGTATAGAATGTCTGCACTTCAATTTCAAGGAAGAAGGCATGAAACTGGATGCCATTGCCTACATTCCTCTGAACTCCTCGGCAGAGATGATCTATGTTCGCGGAATCATCGCTGACTTTACAACGGAGATATCGGTGATCCAGAAACGCTGTATGCGTGAGCATAAATTATGCTCCATATATGGACAACAGACGGTTCTCAGCGATATTGGCCTAGAATTATTTGAATGTGTTCAACGATCGTCCTTGAAAACGTGACTGATCCGTGCTTTTTTCAGTTGCAACATACCCTTCATATATCCAGCGACCAATAATACACTATTGATAGAAGAGGAACAAGTTCTTTCTCGTAATTTCAGTGAAGTATCATAGCTATCTCATCGGCTCCATTTGCCGTTCCAGCATTGTGTAGTTTTATTTGGTTTTCTTTTCAGTGATCACTTATCCCAATATCTGCCACTTCGGCCTGCAGTGACTGAAAGGAGGAACCGTATTAAGATCTTCGGCGTTGATACAGTCTCGGCAGAACGAATTCCATGTTTCAGTCTTCTTTCTGTCGCCTGATCAGCATGGTCACAGAACGACTGAAAAGATGACTTAGATGTGGTTACTGACTTTTTGTGACACCGGAACTTCCTAGGGTGTTTAGTGAGTTGGGTTTACTAAATGTTCCTTTGGAATTCATTCAAAGCTTCTGGCATAACTCTCCTTACATTCATTTTGGCTTCGTTCATCTGTAGTCAACTAGATGCTGATTTCGCTTAAATATATGATGAACCAGTCCTTGTCCTAGTTGCAACTGTCTAACACAGCGACTGTGCCCTCAATCCCTTTCTTCGCGCTTACTGCTCCAAGACGTATTCAACAAGGTTTTCTAATTTTATCCTCTTTTGCTCCATATTGTCGTGGTCTGAACTGATTATCTGATGTTAGCTGCTCAGATACTCATCATTCAGAATTCTGTCACTCTTACTGAGCAGAAAACATTTCTGTTTCGTTCTAAATCTTCCTTCCAAAATCCTTAGTGACTGATTCTGTCACAGTCTTTTAATCAATGATTCCCTGCTCTACGTTAATTGGTTCAAAATGCTCGGATGTGTTTCTTGCTAGGAGATTAAAACGTTGCTCTCACGAATCGGATCTCCGTCGGCTCGAGGTATCTGGCACTTATTTTAATTGCATGTCTCTTCTATTCCGTCTCTTCCATTCCAAAGCTGTCACAATAGCATGATCACCGAAGTGACTTCGGCAATTCTGCAAGTTCTCTCCGAAGCACTCTGCCACTACAGCTCCTTACGCGCTGGTCTGTAAAACCGTCCGGTTGCCAAGTTTTGACTCTCGTTTGATTCTGAACTTAATTTAGATTATTTGACAGTCTGAATCAATAATAACCTCATCAAATATTACTGAACTTATAACGGCAATAAATACACGCTAATCATTGGCGTCTAATATAACCACGAGAAACATTTTTCATACTGAATGTAGGGTTTATCACCTACTCACTTCGATTTCATCAGCTTTCGTACCCTACGATACAGTTCTGCTTGTGGCTGCCCGATCCGTTCAGAAAGTTGCTGCTCGTCTGGTCGGCGCTGCACTCTCAACAGGCATCACTGAATACAGAATACACACTCAACACAAGTTTGCATCATCCCTTCCACCAGCTGAGTCTTCCTTTACACCATCATATTTGGGCTGAATGGTAATGAGGTGTGAAAGATAGCTTGTTTGAAGGCACCCTTCAACCCAACTGTTTTTGGTGATCCTAGATGACTGCCTGGTTGAACACTGTGTCCTAATTTGTGTTTTTCATCCTATACGAAGTTCTTGGTGTGAGTCTAAGTCTGTATGCCCTTCAATTCCGAATCAGGATAATGAATCTGTGCAGTTTCTTTGGGCCAGCAACACCAAAACTGACACTCATCTAACACGTCACATTTTGAGTGTTGGGCCACGTTCTGCGAGAATTCTCGAATGCACCGCTGACTCACGACAGTGTCTCACTGATGTTCTGTTAATTGCACAAATTGGGAATCCTGTGATTTCTACAATGTTTGCTAACTCATTATCGTACTAGAAGCAACTGTCACTGTTTCACCGACTCAGAACAATATCATACACAATGTCTATGCAAATACGCTCTTACAACACGGCCTTAGTGGTCTTCACATTTCTGTTTTCACTGGTGTAGTACTAAACATCTGGCTGAGCGGTTCTAGGCGCTTCAGTCAGGAATCGCGCTGCTGCTACGGTCGCAGGTTCGAATCATATCTCGGGCATGGATGTGTGTGATGTCCTTAGGTTGGTTAGGTTTAAGTAGTTCTAAGTCTAGGGGACTGATGACGTAGATGTTAAGTCCCATAGTGCTTAGAGCCATTTGAACCATTTACTAAACATCATAATCGGTGCGAATGCATTGCGTGCCTATAGGGTTATATATTTAGCTGTCTTGCAGTGACAAGAGATTCTTTAGCTTCTCCCTGCGAATTTGTTGGCGAAACAAGTCACTAGTGTAGCGGAAGTTCCTGGTGTTCAGTTGGCACAATACTTAGGCCATCACCAGAAACTGAACTCTTGCAGGCATGTGGGTGACTTAAGTCTGCTCACCCACATCTCTAGAATGACTTTCGGACAGTCGTCATCGCCCAAACATGAGCGCCTACCAATTCGGTGGCATTGCTTGTCATGTTGGTTGCATTGGCGGTATCCGCGATGCAGTTGTTGGCGCTTCACCGCCTCAGAAGTCATCTCCCTGTGTTGGCTGAATACCTATTTCTTCTTTTTAATCATACCGAGAGTGGGTGCCTTGGCCTTTCTGAGAATGTAGCCACAGTGATGCTTTATCATTTGGTCCTCGGTTCATATTTGGATGGCTTATTTTATGGTACTGTCCCAATAATTGAAAATCTTGTGCCAAAAACATGGTGTGATCACAGTCCATTGCATGTATTTCGGTCGGACAGTGATCTACAACGCCGATTTCTTGGTCTGTACTAAATGAATGTACCGCTGGTGTTCGCGGCAGTGATATTCACAGTTTGTCCTACATACTTCTTCCCGCAGTTCAGAATAAATAAAATCAGGAAACAAGTTTGATATCAGAAACAAACAGGTAAGCGAACTGTTCGGAATATGGATCACGCTACAGCAGACTTCAACATACACTTCCTCAAAAAAAGCAAAATGTGCCGAACAGTACAAATGTCCACTAGGATGCGATCCGGCTGAATCACCTCTACAGACTGTTACAGTGATCCAGTCCTAAAATTACCTCTCTACACGTCAGGCAGGCGCCGGTTGCCTCTAACTCCGTTGTCAATGCGACTGGCGAGAATTGTTACATAATTCATCAAAACGCAGGGGATAGCACACTTAACCTCCCTCCCTCTGCCTAACATGTGCACATCTTTGAACGTGAACTTGGTACTGGGCTAAAGCGGTGTCTTCATCATTTGCGGCTTTCTGTGCCAAGCTCACTGTCCAGAACGGCACAATACTATTGACTGTACTAAATTTTTAGAGCGAATGGAAGTGACTCTCCCATGCTGGTTGGATGGTGTCATAGCGTCTGGCTCTTCGAAATAGCGCAGGAAGACAAAAATGTTGTGCTCAGTTACTGTCTGGGGACTGTGGAGCAGCCGCAATAATTATTGAGAGCGAGGGTGCAGTCACATGCCCAGCATTCAAAAGCGGTGTACCCGAATTCCGCAAAAACTGCCCTTGTCCCCAGCGGACGGCCTTCGACTTAGTGATATTTACGAGCTGCCTTAGAGACGTTTCCAGCGACACACAACCCAATCTAGGCTACCTTTTCTAGCACTCACTGAAATAGCCGCGAAAAAGCGGCAAAATGAATTAACATCGCAGTGCGATATGTGATGGTAATGACACATCGTGACCGTAATGTCACAAAGTCCATAAAAATATATGTTGGATAATGGAATATAGTAAGTTTTATATTGAGCACGAGTATACTTATTGCCTTATTCATAAGTACATACTCGCAGATGCTATGGAAATATAAGTCTAGCCACAAAATACATATATACACAAAGGACAAGCGTATATGCACAAACTGTAACTTGAACTGACACAGTGAACAAATATGTGGGAATAGTGTAAATATTTGAATATCGAATCATAATAGGTATTTATTTATGTATTCGCCATTCTATGTACCCAAATATATAAAATCTGCGCGGCAGATTCTTAAGTATTATATATAAGGTCAGCAGAGTGAGGTGCAAGAGTAAGCGTCAGAGCATCGAGGAATAAACGTCGTGAGCTGAATCATATTGCCTACCTATCGTCAGGTTTTCATGAACATATCATGCTTTTAAGGAATTTTGATCTTGTATCCAACAGGTCATTTATCGTGTTCTACTATGAGTAATGGTGATATACGTTTTAATATTTGTATTTTTCATCATATGCGATATCATACGTATTCCTCATGAGTCTGTCTTCTCAGCTGAACTAATATTAGCTAGCTAATTTTTATTTGTATTATAACGTATCCCATATACAGGGTGTTACAAAAAGGTACGGCCAAACTTTCAGGAAACATTCCTCACACACAAATAAAGGAAAGATGTTATGTGGACATGTGTCCGGAAACGCTTAATTTCCATGTTAGAGCTCATTTGGTTTCGTTCTTCCACCTACGCTCAATGGAGCACGTTATCATGATTTCATACGGGATACTCTACCTGTGCTGCTAGAACACGTGCCTTTACAAGTACGACACAACATGTGGTTCATGCACGATAGAGCTCCTGCACATTTCAGTCGAAGTGTTCGTACGCTTCTCAACAACAGATTCGGTGACCGATGGATTGGTAGAGGAGGACCAATTCCATGGCCTCCACGCTCTCCTGACCTCAACCCTCTTGTCTTTCATTTATGGGGGCATTTGAAAGCTCTTGTCTACACAACCCCGGTACCAAATGTAGAGACTCTTCGTGCTCGTATTGTGGACGGCTGTGATACAATACGCTATTCTCCAGGGCTGCATCAGCGCATCAGGGATTCCATGCGACGGAGGGTGGATGCATGTATCCTCGCTAACGGAGGAAATTTTGAACTTTTCCTGTAACAAAGTGTTTGAAGTCACGCTGGTACGTTCTGTTGCTGTATGTTTCCATTCCATGATTAATGTGACTTGAAGAGAAGTAATAAAATGAGCTCTAACATGGAAAGTAAGTGTTTCCGGACACATGTCCACATAACATATTTTCTTTCTTTGTGTGGGAGGAATGTTTCCTGAAAGTTTGGCCGTACCTTTTTGTAACACCCTGTATATGTCGTAAAAATTTAACTAGTTTATAATCACAAATATACGTATACGAATCGATACAAATTAATTTTAGCCATGCCATCTGTAGTCAGTTTTTTTACATTAGTTTGTGAAGTGTAATGATCATTGACACGTTATACACATGCTCGACGATGCATTTTGACATGAGGAGTTAACATTGACCTCGTTAATCGCATGAGCTGCTACTGTTAGTGACATAGATAGGCTACATATGTCAAGTGACTGACATTACAGACTTCCATGAAAACAGATTTAACTTTAGGATTTTATAACATTCAATGTACGTATGATACATTGGCTCAAACACACATTTCAAATCTCGTATCTTTTGTATGAATAATTTAGTAACGGTCGTCGATACCCGTTGTGTTCATACAGCATACATTTGTCTATGTATCGACACGCATAAATCTATCTACATCTACATCTACATCCATACTCCGCCAGCCACCTGACGGTGTGTGGCGGAGGGTACCCTGAGTACCTCTATCGGTTCTCCCTTCTATTCCAGTCTCGTATTGTTCGTGGAAAGAAGGATTGTCGGTATGCTTCTGTGTGGGCTCTAATCTCTCTGATTTTATCCTCGTGGTCTCTTCGCGAGATATACGTAGGAGGGAGCAATATACTGCTTGACTCTTCGGTGAAGGTATGTTCTCGAAACTTTAACAAAAGCCCGTACCGAGCTACTGAGCGTCTCTCCTGCAGAGTCTTCCACTGGAGTTTATCTATCATCTCCGTAACGCTTTCGCGATTACTAAATGATCCTGTAACGAATCGCGCTGCTCTACTTGGATCTTCTCTATCTCTTCTATCAACCCTATCTGGTACGGATCCCATACTGCTGAGCAGTATTCAAGCAGTCGGCGAACAAGCGTACTGTAACATACTTCCTTTGTTTTCGGATTGCATTTCCTTAGGATTCTTCCAATGAACCTCAGTCTGGCATCTGCTTTACCGACGATCAACTTTATACGATCATTCCATTTTAAATCACTCCTAATGCGTACTCCCAGATAATTTATGGAATTAACTGCTTCCAGTTGCTGACCTGCTATGTTGTAGCTAAATGATAAGGGATCTATCTTTCTATGTATTCGCAGCACATTACACTTGTCTACATTGAGATTCAATTGCCATTGCCTGCACCATGCGTCAATTCGCTGCAGATCCTCCTGCATTTCAGTACAATTTTCCATTGTTACAACCTCTCGATACTACACAGCATCATCTGCAAAAAGCCTCAGTGAACTTCCGATGTCATCCACAAGGTCATTTATGTATTTTGTGAATAGCAACGGTCCTATGACATTCCCCTGCGGCACACCTGAAATCACTCTTACTTCGGAAGACTTCTGTCCATTGAGAATGACATGCTGCGTTCTGTTATCTAGGAACACTTCAATCCAATCACACAATTGGTCTGATAGTCCATATGCTCTTACTTTGTTCATTAAACGACTGTGGGAAACTGTATCGAACGCCTTGCGGAAGTCAAGAAACACGGCATCTACCTGTGAACCTTGTGTCTATAGCCCTCTGAGTCTCGTCGACGAATAGCGCGAGCTGGGTTTCACACGACCGTCTTTTTCGAAACCCATACTGATTCCTACAGAGTAGATTTCTAGTCTCCAGAAAAGTCATTACACTCGAACATAATTCGTGTTCCAAAATTCTACAACTGATCGACGTTAGAGATATAGGTCTATAGTTCTGCACATTTGTTCGACGTCCCTTCTTGAAAACGGGGATGACCTGTGTCCTTTTCCAATCCTTTGGAACGCTACGCTCTTCTAGAGACCTACGGTACACCGCTGCAAGAAGAGGGGCAAGTTCCTTCGCGTACTCTGTGTAAAATAGAACTGGTATCCCATCAGTTCCAGCGGCCTTTCCTCTTTTGAGCGATTTTAATTGTTTCTCTATCCCTCTGTCGTCTATTTCGATATCTACCATTTTGTCATCTGTACGACAATCTAGAGAAGGAACTACAGTGCAGTCTTCCTCTGTGAAACAGCTTTGGAAAAAGACATTTAGTATTTCGGCCTTTAGTCTGTTATCCTCTGTTTCGGTACCATTTTGTTCACAGAGTGTCTGGACATTTTGTTTTGATCCACCTACCGCTTTGACATAAGACCAAAATTTCTTAGGATTTTCTGCAAAGTCAGTACATAGAACTTCTCATCTATGGTGACATCTTTAGCGTATCTCTTACACCCAGGGCATAATTTCGTCTATTACCGTCCAAAAGAAAACCTAACGACTATATAATCCATTTGAAAATAATAGTCAACAAAGTAACCTGTTGTTATATTTCGCTATGCGACATGTATTAAGATTTATAGATTAGCTTGTGCCTTGTACTGATTAGTGACGTGTTGTGCACAAGGTCGACGATGCATTTTGACATTCGTCGACCGCGTGACCTCTTATTGGCAGCGACATAGATATACTACATACGCCAAGTGATCGACTTCACTGTGTGATTATTGCTCAGCAAAGTGAATCATATACCCAACAGTACCGGAACTAAACCACATAGCTAGGTACAGCAACGCTCCAGTTAAAGTAGTGTGCCGCAACTAGATAGTGGAAGCTTAATGTTAACCAGATTAAATTTATTGGCGATGAAAAGGCAAAAGAAGTGACAGTGGGGGCGTAGAGGGCGAAGGAACCTGGAAGCAAATTGTTATAGCTGACTTAGTTGATGGTGTGTAAATTACGGCAGGGGGGACGCAATGTCGAGATGAATTAAACAGAAGGTATTTATTTGAAACAAAAAGCAGCAAAATGTATACAATATATATGCCTTCACTATGTGGATAAATGTGTTACTCAGAAGTAATTTCAGTCACGCTGAACTGTACTTCAAAGCAAAGAAGTAAAGTGTGACCATTGGAGAACATTGGGCGGGCATGAAGATCGGAGAGCGGGCTGAATGATGACGTGGTTTAAGGTGCCCAGTATAATAACCTAAAATGTTTCATCCTCGTGAGCCTTCGTTAAAAATACTTCGACGAGATGAATTTACTCATTATCTATTGAAAATGACTGTGGTATGCAAAATAGCGCGATAACGTAGGGTCTGTGATCACAAGGTATTATGCTGATGTACACGTGTTCAATCTGACAAAAAATGAATTATCTCCTTCCTTCTTTTTCTTTATTCTCTAAATACTTTCATTTTTGACAACAGGTGGTAAATGCCGTCGTTGCGGTTTTTGCAAAATAGTTGACAAAGAGATAAAACATAATTGATTTCATATTCAGTACGCAGCAGGCGCGTATATATTTATTATGCAACGATTTACAAAGTTTATAGTCGTACTCCACTTGTGAGAATAAAGATTCTCTCTTTGTTTTTAACTTGTTCCACAATAAACAAGTTGTCACGCACGAATGAGACGACAGTTTCAAAACATGTAAAGAGCGTTAGAGTCTTACTGAAGTAAGTGGCGTAAAAATTAAAGTGGTCTGTGGTTTATTTAGACAAAATGTGGATGCGTACATATTATTCTGTGAATAAATGCTGACAAAGTGGTATCGTTTGGAGAATACCGTCAAACAAAACTGCCCATATACCTTTGTTAGTTGTGCTATGTAGGGAATTGACGTACAGACGTGTAGGGTGTAGTAGCGGTCCGCTTGCAAGAATACCGTAGAGTACGCTGTTACTGCCTCCCCTGCCCGTTTCTCGTGCACAAACACGACGATGCTGTCATCCTGGTTAGGTAACCAGTTCGTTTTACCACGTAATACATTTACCACGTAACTCATTTCCTTTTTTGTCTTGATCACATTGTCCCAGAATTACAATAAAAAAGTTCATACTCTCAGGTTCTGACAATGATTTTCAGTTTATTCCCCTTGGTTGTAAGGAAAATCGGAGACCCCTTAGAAATATTCGGAACTGGGCCTCCCTCTGCCCACTACAAGCTGACCTTGTGTTTACCTGGAAAGATCCTCACTTTGCATTCTGACAGAGCTCGTACGGCGCATCTGGCTCAGGGGTAAGGAATGAAATGTAAAAAAAGACAAACCTCGGTATTTTCTTTACTCTTTGTGACTGCATGTACGATCTTTTATTAGCAAATATATTATCACATGTGCGTATAAGCACCATGTTTTAATTAGTGTGAGATGTATTTTATGTCTTTTTGCATATTCCTGACTCTAGGAGCTTGTTAGTTAGCGCCTTATATGTACATCTTTCTTATTGTTTATTTCGTCAGATGTTTCCGTTGTTATCTTCACTAGGACACTTGACTATTACTATGTGGTCTAAATTGGTAAATAGTGTGGGATAAAACATTTTATTAAAGTAATAGGCAGCTAGAATGGAACCAAAATTCCTTTGAGGAGTACATACAGCCAATATTTCACGTCGTTGTTATATACAGTTGCATACGTCTGCAGTATGAAACACCATCACTAACAAAAAATTACGCATAACACTACATGAAACAAAAACTCCAATGTAAGTCTTTGCAGGTGACAGGTAATATTTCACTACTAAAAGAAATACACGAGCCGATTTCGAGTTACAGTGTACTCTAGCGTCAAAGAACAGCATCTGAAATATTTTCTGAAAATTTGCTATCTGTTAGCTCTCCGAGAAGGCCGTGTACTTTTCATTGGCTTACGTAAATGTAACGTCAAAGTTGAGCTGCATGATGTCCTTGAATCCATCGTGACTTCCCTCCAGCGTATAAACCAATTAAGCATAATTCTTCGGCAGAAAAACATACTGGAAGAAGACGTTTATTGTTCTTTTGTATAAGTCTGACGTACAAACTCTGGCCGCAACGTAATACCGCGAAGAAAAATCCCTTAGATATTGGAAGGATACGTAAGTCGGGGTAAATAAGTCTTGGATGTTTACTTAAAATTTATTGACAGAGGTAGAAGCCGTCTGAGTTGAAAAAAGAATAGTAAACATTGTTTTCATTCTCCTCATTTTCGATGACTTGCAGTTCCAGTTGCGCTCGGTGACATAAAACCTCGCCACTATATTCTCAGTTCAAGTGAATAAATCCTCAATTACCCTTGAATTACAGTCATTTATATGTTCTACTCCTTCTGTATTAATTAATTCTTCTTAAATACAGGGTGTTTCAAAAATGACCGGTATATTTGAAACGGCAATAAAAACTAAACGAGCAGCGATAGAAATACGCCGTTTGTTGCAATATGCTTGGGACAACATTTTCAAGCGGACAAACTTTCGAAATTACTGTAGTTACAATTTTCAACAACAGATGGCGCTGCAAGTGATGTGAAAGATATAGAAGACAACGCAGTCTGTGGGTGCGCCATTCTGTACGTCGTCTTTCTGCTGTAAGCGTGTGCCGTTCACAACGTGCAAGTGTGCTGTAGACAACATGGTTTATTCCTTAGAACAGAGGATTTTTCTGGTGTTGGAATTCCACCGCCTAGAACACAGTGTTGTTGCAACAAGACGAAGTTTTCAACGGAGGTGTAATGTAACCAAAGGACCGAAAAGCGATACAATAAAGGATCTGTTTGAAAAATTTCAACGGACTGGGAACTTGACGGATGAACGTGCTGGAAAGGTAGGGCGACCGCATATGGCAACCACAGAGGGCAACGCGCAGCTAGTGCAGCAGGTGATCCAACAGCGGCCTCGGGTTTCCGTTCGCCGTGTTGCAGCTGCGGTCCAAATGACGCCAACGTCCACGTATCGTCTCATGCGCCAGAGTTTACACCTCTATCCATACAAAATTCAAACGCCGCAACCCCTCAGCGCCGCTACCATTGCTGCACGAGAGACATTCGCTAACGATATAGTGCACAGGATTGATGACGGCGATATGCATGTGGGCAGCATTTGGTTTACTGACGAAGCTTATTTTTACCTGGATGGCTTCGTCAATAAACAGAACTGGCGCATATGGGGAACCGAAAAGCCCCATGTTGCAGTCCCATCGTCCCTGCATCCTCAAAAAGTACTGGTCTGGGCCGCCATTTTTCCAAAGGAATCATTGGCCCATTTTTCAGATCCGAAACGATTACTGCATCACGCTATCTGGACAATCTTCGTGAATTTGTGGCGGTACAAACTGCCTTAGACGACACTGCGAACACCTCGTGGTTTATGCAAGATGGTGCCCGGCCACATCGCACGGCCGACGTCTTTAATTTCCTGAATGAATATTTCGATGATCGTGTGATTGCTTTGGGCTATCCGACACATACAGGAGGCGGCGTGGATTGGCCTCCCTATTCGCCAGACATGAACCCCTGTGACTTCTTTCTGTGGGGACACTTGAAAGACCAGGTGTACCGCCAGAATCCAGAAGCATTTGAACAGCTGAAGCAGTACATCTCATCTGCATGTGAAGCCATTCCGCCAGACACGTTGTCAAAGGTTTCGGGTAATTTCATTCAGAGACTACGCCATATTATTGCTACGCATGGTGGATATGTGGAAAATATCGTACTATAGAGTTTCCCAGACCGCAGCGCCATCTGTTGTTGAAAATTGTAACTACTGTAACTTCGAAAGTTTGTCTGCCTGAAAATGTACTGTTGTCCCAAGCATATTGCAACAAACGGTGTATTTCTATCGCTGCTCGTTTAGTTTTTATTGCCGTTTCAAATATACCGGTCATTTTTGAAACACCCTGTAGCTATGAACTGCTTCCACAACATTTCAGTAGTATTTCCATCTTTGGTAGAAATGGCTGCTTGTAACAGGTGCATCTTTCTCCTTAGTGATGGAAAGTCTGGAGTTCTGACAGCACAAGGAATTTTGTCAATCTGCTTTTCTGAAGGACACACAGTGCAGAAAAAAAATTTCGTTTGACGGTGTATTTGCGATAAATTCATTTAATTGTAGAACCACAATCCTATTATTAGTTCTGTTCCTAGATTAAAGTTTACAAAAAAAGAAAGTGAGGTACCTACGTACTTTTCTCGTCTCGTATTGACTGACCATTTACGAGTTTGTGTCGCCTGTGAAACTTGGCACCACATTTAGCTTCCTCTTGAGTTTCCACTTTTTCTTTTATTTCGCCGATATATATTTAAGAACCTTCTATTTCGTCTTCTGCGCTTATCTGTGTCTTAAATGAAATAATTTAATCTTTAAGATTGTCTGACATTTTGAAGACTAAGATTTAAAATTTACTTTCGGACCAACGGAGTAATGTTTTAATTCCTTCACTTTCCGTGGCTGTAATCTTTGTTATAGATGTCGCAATAAGCAATGTGCGTGTTTCCGTAAGTTAAGAGTTAGATAACTATTTTAGATACTAATATACTACACTATCCTGATATTTCTTCCTATAGTTTTTAGCACTAAATTCTGTAAACCTCTTAAATCCAAACATTTGTTGCGCGTGTCGTCTAACGTTCATAAAGCAAATTCTAAGCACTACTTCGTATTTGGTGAAAATATTTTCATGTTTATTGTTACAGTTGCATAAATAACTGCTAGATTTTCACAATTCTGCAATAAACTGTATCCAGTGAAGACAGCAGAGAAGGTAATAAAATTTTTGGGTCAAATAAAAAGGAAAATATGGCATATATTAGACCGAATTCCCGTAGTAACTTCTTCTTGGTAGCTACAATATCGAAAGGATAATTGCTCTATTGATCAGTTCATTGCCATTCTGTCACGGTGACCACTGAAGCTTCTTCATATGCTCTAAGTTCGATACGGTACCACAATGAACTAATTTTGAAAGCTGAAGCTTAATCTGTGTACACACCGTAGATTTCTTACCTTTTCACCAATTATTGTATTTTCCGACAATTATGCAAAATTTAGGGACTCTCTTGACTGAGATACATATGAAACTTAGAAAGAGACGAGATACTGGCAGAAGTAAAGCTGTGAGGACCGGGCGTGAGTCGTGCTTCGGTAGCTCAGATGGTAGAGCACTTGCCCGCGAAAGGCAAAGGTCCCGAGTTCGAGTCTCGGTCGGGCACACAGTTTTAATCTGCCAGGAAGTTTCACACATGAAACTTGTCAAGGAGTCAATTCAAGCAGTCCGCAACCACATAACCGGAAATATGCCAGAAAATACGTTTCATATACAGAAGCCTCGACAACAAAATACTTAAAATTCCAAGATGCTATGCTAACACTTACCTGAAATTCCACAAATTGTTACGTAAGGTATCTGATCAGAAACTGCACATCAATTTGTTATGGACATATTCACCTTTATAAAACACCTTGGCAGATGCATTCCGTGGATAATTAACGTTATTTACAGCTAGGTATTTTGCTAAAAGTACATATACACTGGGCAACAAAATTAAAGAACCACTTTTTCGAAACCCGAGAATTTCCCCCATTGCGATGCAAGAGATTGAAATTTGTAAAAAAGTGCCTACAACCTTTCTCTGTAACGGTGTGAAAGCTTGCCGCCCTGTAACATCCACCTCGCGCTCGGAGACACTTCAAACAATAAGGTGTCGATAAGTGCAGGAAAAGGTCATAGCTTGAAAGTTCATGTCGGCTGTAAGGTGGGCTAATAATGTCACAGTGGCACAAAATTTCCCACGATTCTGCCCAATGTCACAGGGTATGATAATAATATCGCCACATCTCCTCTTAGTCACATTTCACCCCTTCTTTTGACGTCTCTGCGATGGAGATCAGAACCGTGACATTTTGCACGAAAAGGCGTAAGGGGGTGGCATAAAGGGGGTCATTGGAACCACCTCTCTCCCTGGGGTGTTGTTTCACATTTCGCGGTTGGAAATGACAGTTCGCAGTGTGATAAGTAACAAGAAGATGTTCATGACAAACTTTGACTCTGCCGACTCCCTTGGAAATTACAACCCTTCTCTAAAGACGCTCTGAAGGTTCATTCCCACTGATCGTCATCGCAGCCCTTTGGAGTACAGTGCGACCGCAATATTTGCTCTTGTATACAGGTTGGAACAACTAAGGACCGTTAAAAAACATTGTACGAATGTTGAACGTGATCCGAAGCAGCAACAGGTAAGGGGTACTTACGCTTTTTCAACCCTCTTATTTCCCCCTCTCCCCCCCCCCCCCCCCCCCCCCCACCCACCCGCCCATCCCTGTCACACGATCACGTGGGGGTACAACAGTAACATGTGCGTTAGTAAAACAGTAAAGGGTAACTTTAAGATCACCCAGTTCGACAACATCATCGGTGCCACCTACGCGACTTCATTGAAAAAGTTATAAATGTAACTTCAGAAACTTCAACACCGATATAGCCTGGCGGCAGCTCTGGCGCCTAAAGCTAGAAAAACTCACCCGATGGGACATCGAAAGAGTTGCCTAATGCTCAGGCTCTAGAGCATCCGCCAGGCTGAATTGGTATTGAGATCTCTAAGGTACATTTCTAACATGCTGAACAATGGTGCATGGGTGAACTGGTGGGTCTCACAGGAAGTCATTACCGTTTTATTTATCCACACGTTAATTTTGCACCTCCGCGTAATCATGTCATAGGAGGGCGGAAAACAGGAGGGTTGAATAAGCATCAGTACCCTTTGCTGCTTCAGATCACTATGAAATTTCATCGAGTGGGTTTGAACCGTCCCTAGTGCCTCCAACATTTACACGAGATCAAAAATTGCGGTTGCGCTGCACTCCCAACGGCTGCGATCACGTTCACTGGGATGCAGCCCCACATGTCCTTAGAGAACGATTGAAACTTCTGGGAGTGTCAGCAGTGTCAAAGGTTGTCATGAACATATTTCCATTGCGCATCACACTGCAAACTATTGTTTTCAACTGCGAGTGTTTGGGAATCAACGTCCCAGGGAAAGAGGTCGTTTCATTTGTGCCACTCCCTTAGGGCTTTCCGCATCGGTTCTGAGCGGCAGTGTGTCTGAAATGTTTTCCTAGCATACAAAACGTAATAAAACCACGTCAACGCTTGATGTCGCAGGCCTGCCCTCCATTGCCGGGACGTCAAAAGCATGGTTGAAATGTGAGTAAGAGGCGCTGTCACGACATTATTATCGTGTGACACGTCCGTGATGATGTTGGGTAGAATCGTGGTGAAATTTGATGATAAAATGAGGTAATTAACCCATCTTACATCTGACACGAACTTCTGTGCTGTAACCTTTTTTTCGCATGTGACAACGAATTGCTGTCCGACACGTCGCCGAGCCTGAGGGTGACATCGCATGGCGCCACGCTTCGTATTACACACATCAAAAAAACTTTTGCATAATCCCGGTTCCCAGAACTCCTGAAGACAGACGCTGACTGCGGATATTGTATCACAGATACAGTCCCTTTGACTGTTCAAAGATGTCATTAAACCCGCTCAAAGATGTAAACAACCATGCATGCCCAGCGCCTGTTAGACGGAGGGGGTCCGACAGCCGAGCAGTTCAAGCCATTCCACCAGGAAAGAGGTACACGGCTCGCGTTGTCTGTAGTTCAACCATGCCTAGACGGTCAGTACGGCTGTTCGACAGCGTCCGCATTGTTAGTTTGTGCCAGGAAGGGCTCTCAACAAGGGAAGTGTCCAGGCGTCTCGGAGTGAACCAAAGCGATGTTGTTCGGACATGGAGGAGATACAGAGAGACAGGAACTGTCGATGACATGCCTCGCTCAGGCCGCCCAGGGCTACAACTGCAGTGCATGACCGCATGGCTCGGAGGAACCCTGACAGCAACGCCAACATGTTGAATAATGCTTTCCGTGCAGCTACAGGACGTCAAGTTACGACTCAAACTGTGCGCAATAGGCTGCATGAAGCACAAATTCACTTCCGACATCTATGGCGAGATCCATCCTTGCAACCACGACCCCATGCAGCGAGGTACAGATGGGCTCAACAGCATGCCGAATGGACCGCCCAGGATTGGCATCAGGATGGGTGGTTTCACCGATGAGTGTTGCATATTCCTTCAACCAGACAACTGTCGGAGACGTCTTTGGAGGCAACGCGGTCAGGCTGAACGCCTTAGACACACTGTCCAGCGAGTGTAGCAAGGTGGAGGTGTTTTGGGGTGGTATTATGTGGGAACGACGCACGCCGCTGATGGTCATGGAAGGTGCCGTAACGGCTGTACGATACGTGAATGACATCCTCCGACCGATATCGGCAGCATACTGGCGAGGTATTCGTCTTCTCCAGACATAAACCCTATCGAACATGTCTGTGATAGATTGAAAAGGGCTGTTTATGGTCGATGTGACCCACCAACCACTCTGAGTGATCTATGGCGAAGCCAGCCGGGGTGGCCGAGCGGTTCTAGGCGCTACAGTCTGGAACCGCGCGACCGCTACGGTCGCAGGTTCGAATCCTGCCTCGGGCATGGATGTGTGTGATGTCCTTAGGTTAGTTAGGTTTAAGTAGTTCTAAGTTCTAGGGGACTGATGACCTCAAAAGTTAAGTCCCACAGTGCCCAGAGCCATTTGAACCATTTCATGTTATGTTGATGTCTATTATAATTTTCTGTACAAGGCCTGGAACTCGCGGAACCGAGGTGATGCAAAAGTCTTTTTGATGTGCGTATTATAGAGAAAGATTGTAGGAATCTTTGAGTAAAATTTCAAACTTATGTGTTGCAATGGAAGGCAAGTACGGCGTTTCGAAAAAGTGATCTTTTAATTCTGCTGCGCAGTGTATTTGGAAGTCCGTGAACACTGCGGAATTTCTTAAGCACAAACTCCCCTACATCCGGGCGCATACTTTCCACGGCTTGCGAATACGTCTGATATATCTTGTTCTCGTTATGATTCATTTCTGACATTCCTCTGGATTTAAGAAAGTCAGTGGAAGTTCATAAATTGCTCAGCGGTAGAAAATAGGGAAATTGATGCATTCGATTTCTTCCGTTTCTGGTCTTGGATGTCTAATTGAGAACGTTCTTGTTCGATTCATAAAAAAATTATGCCGTAGAGTGATGTATGATTCTGCAGCGTTATCTTAAATATGTCTTACGGAGATGAAATTATTACGATTGGTATTCATACCGGTACTCAGTGTACCTGAAATTATATGGGCAGTAGAAGGTCGCAATCTGATTATTTTTAGAGAGCGAAAGAATAGTCGAATCTGAATATTCAGACGGTACTAGGTCTCGAATGAGCAATATGTGAGACTAGTGTGTTTGTAAACTGCTCAGATTTCATAACAAATAATTGGCGGCAGCACCGACGTTTGTGGCTCTACGTTGAAATATGATACACCCTAGCCTCTAATGCGTCCACAGTGAAGATTCCCACTGTCGATAGTTGATGAATGATTGTAGAACATCGAGCATTACTCGTTAAAAGAACTTGCAGACGCGCAATTAGTGGGCGATGCTGAAGCATGTAATGGCAGGAAAGTCGAATACGTGTACAAAGAGAAGTTTCGC
Organism: Schistocerca serialis cubense; assembly: GCF_023864345.2. NCBI lineage: Eukaryota > Metazoa > Arthropoda > Insecta > Orthoptera > Acrididae > Schistocerca > Schistocerca serialis. Next base: position 657,972,351 of record NC_064640.1, on the reverse strand, counting down.
AACAGCCATCCTTCTCATTGGAAGAATGTGACGCCGTTGATAGAAGCTGGATCGTTCAAGCTACAGAGAGCTGGTCAAGGAGTTATTCGCATCACAGACATTGAGGAGCCGACAGTGTATCTTTTGGGAGAAGATTCATCAATAGGCACCCGTCAACTTGCTTGTGAAACCGATACTTCAAAGTATGATGTGTGGAGGGCACTGGTGGAGTGGCAATTATTCTCGTAACATAACCAACCTGCGGGTGCAAACGAGTCCAATAATGTCTTATTCTTTAGGGTAAATTCTAAAACGCATGATACAAGTGTTGTAGTTTCAACAGTGAAAGACGTGAAGATTCCTTTACTAGGGCATCAAGGAGAAAGCAGTATGAAGAAAAAAAGTTGAATCAAAACACCCAGACTTCTACCAATACCTAAGACACCTGGTAGAAAAGTTTGTTTTCTATTTTCAGTGTTCACAGCGCTATCAACAGTCGGTTGCCTGAAGGAGCGTCCACCATACCTCGAATATTGAAGAATTCAAACGCAGAGGAGCAATTACAGGAGGCTAAAAGGCGTAATAGGGCAATCGGAGACACAATTGTTTTTACTAAAGGACTATTTCAAAGCGGCACAGGAAAAGGCCGGGACTGAGTATAGATAAAAGGTGACAGCCATACTATCGGACAGACCATTTACAAATACACATCTGTTTAAATTCATCATAAGACTCAGAGTGCCAAGATTTTCTGGAGTATTAATGCAGAATATGTTGCCAAAGATGATGTAGAAATCCAACTAATGTGGGATTCCACCACTCCATTTGCAGGCTTGAGGTAAGTATTTAATATACATCGCCTATGAAGCTCATCAAGAATTGGAAAATTTTAGACACATCTTCTATATGTCACTTGATCAGAATTAGTCCTCGGTGGCCTACTGCCATATTTCTGTGCAAACCTCTCACTATACAGTAAAATACCAAGCATCCAATAAGTGAATTGATGCACACACGTGATCTGGAAAGGGTACACTTGTTCTAGCCTCCATGCCCTGCACCGGTACGCATGAGCAATCGACGTGTATATGCTAGCAGTGTGGCTGGTAGCAATCACTATTGTGAAATGCTGCTTCCAAAATGCATGTACGGAATAAGTAGAGCGAAGGTCAATGCTTGCAAGTGCTGGTGGCTGGCCTCTTCCAACAGCAGTCAGTGCAGAGAAATGCCGCTTCCAAAACGCATTTTCGGTCTCACGCTGATGGGAAACTGGATGCGAGTGCATCACTGCCGCAAACTATAAATAATTCGCGTTGATCAACTCCTGCTCACTTCAAGTCCGAGAATAATGACTGATGCCTACCGCATCGATAATGAAGTGACTACGGTCTGCTGGTACTAGTGATGCTGATGGAGCGAGTAAGCGCTCGTGCTTGTCACGGCTCTTTGATGAAGAGACAATCTCTTTCCTCACGAATGATACACAGGAGGGCGAACATAAGTATACATATGTATGTGTTTGTGTGTGCTATTTTTTTCACGCCTGCGTGCAGTACTTATGTGTTATCGTTTGTTTTCCATAAAGGCGCTGTCAACATCAAGGTACCACAGGCTATGGCACCATTTTCCACTCAGAGGTCGAGCTGGCCTGATTGTGGATAATCCAATCTGCTATCGGCAATGAGATATCACAGTCACCCATGTCGCCATTTTCCACTCTGGGCTCGTGGGGTTTCGGCCCAGTTGTGAATGATAGCATGCATGCTATCGACAATGAGTATCGTCAGTAATATACACAGATTATAATCAGAGCTCATGGGGATGACACCGGTCACTGAGAGACAGATCTATGAGTGTTACTACTACATCTACCAATAATAATATTAATAGTAATTCACAGTCGCATACACTGATTATGATGTGTTCTCTTGTTTTTTTATGCTCTTGATGAAAATATTGCAAGGAATATGAATGCTGAACAGACAGCAAAATATTAAAATATGCTGCTAACATTCCCAATAATAACCATCATCGGCGGTTCAAAACGCTTAGGTGCATTAGTGAACCACACCGCGACTACCAGAAATTTTTATTATTATTGGATGATGTATATGTCGCATGTATGTGTGAAACTTATCAAAATCGCTTATTCTTCCTTTTCAAAAGTGTTCGAACCAGCTGAAAGTGGGCTTACAACACTATGGCGGACATGGTGATGATGCGATCATCAGCCTAGCATGGGTCATCAAACGTGCATCTGCAAACACCATGTGTCATATCCTCATTGCCACGGCCACAAACACAGCGTGCAGAACAGTCACACCAGACCAGGTCATCATCCTTGCCATTATCGCTGTGTGCGAGGCTGTCGACAATAATGTCACCACATATGGTCGTGTCACCTCAGCCTGGACTGTCAAACTGGTATGAACTATCAACATCAGCACATTTGCAACGGTCACTCTGTATAGCACCATCACCCCAGCCTAGACCATCACATCTGCTGTGTTCTCTCTGCAACAAGCTATCACTACCACCATGAAGCCGACCTGGATCTAGCAGCAGTAGCAATCACGAAGTCGGCTCTGTCACAGACCAACAGGTAAATCACCCAGCTACATTGGACAGTTCTGTGGATCCTAGAGCTGTCAGGGACAGGATCTTGCAATCCAGCATTGTGAACACTAATGTGGGCTACCGGAATCTTGTTACCTTCTTCATGCTGGCCGAGCAGTTTTGGAAAGGGAACTCCCTGAAATCATCAATGATCTATGGTGTCCTGCCATAACCTGCAAGACAGTTCCACATTGCGATCTTCCCTCCCCCCCCCCCCCCACCCGCCCCTTCCGCCTCGCCTGAGAGAGCAGTGACTCTATGGAACAAAGTGTCGTCAAAATTTAGGGAAAGATGGCGTGGTATATTGGAGCGAGTCATTTGTTCAGTGGTATGAAAGTTTTGTTGAGAGCGTCGTACTGCCATTTTTCTGATGTACCAGAAAGAGGGTCTGGTAATGCGCTTGGTTGTGTACTCCATCTTCATGTGTACTCCCATGCTTTTGATCCACTTAACTGGGGGTCCAGTTTCATCCCTCATCAAAAAGATACTGATGCTAAGAGGCATGTATGAATGTCCAGAATACCACTGAGATGCATGAATATTGCTCCATTTGGTCGCTTCTTGCTTGTAATAAAAATTACCCAAAACATGTATATTCTATGGATACATATGAAACGACTAATGTCTGTGGCCATTATAACTTCAATGGCATCTCGTTCCCCATCAAAACCCAGGACCTGCAAAAATTGCAGAGGCAAACCCTATTTATACAGTTCACGTTCATGTTCTGCAGCAAGATAAAAAATGCAAGTCGGAAGCTTATGACGAAGAGTACACAGTGGAGGAACATGTAAAGCTTTAAGTAGTCAGAGCCTTTGGCTTTTCCAAAGTAGCCTGTAACAGTCCCAGAAACTTAGATTTGCTGCTACTCTCCAAGGAAGGGAAGCATCACTATCTCTGGTGAGGAACATGTCCCACCAACTTTCCTCCCAATAACCGAAACATCATGTCAGGACGGATTTTTTTTTCCATACGTGCCTCAGCTCCTTCATTACTTGTGAGCATGTAGAACGATACTAGTATGTCTGGATATGTCAACTGAGGACCAAAATTTCTCAAATTTTATGAACACCGACCACCTGGAACGCTGTCCTTTCATTGCGTACGCTGATACTGATACGACAATAATACCCCTGTATTGGAATGGCCAGCACAGAGTCCTGACCTGAATCCTACAGATAACCTTTGGGATGTTTTGGAACGCCGACATCATGCCATACCTCACCGAACGACATCGATACCTATCCTCAGTGCAGCACTGCGTGAGGAATGGGCTGCCATTCCCCAAGAAACCTTCCAGCACCTGATTGAACGCATGCCTGCGAGAGTGGAAGCTGTCATCAAGGCTAAGGGTGGCCACATCAGATTGAATTCTAGCATTACCGATGGAGGGTGCCACGAACTTGAAAGTCATTTTCAGACAGGTGTCTGGATACTTTTCATCACATAGTGTATTATGACCGAAATGCTGTATACAGAAGAAAACAATGCCTTGCATATAAAATTGACAGTAGTAGTACTTTAGATTTGTTCTCTATTAGTATTGGCGTGAAAAATGTATCTCTGCAGATAATAGAACCTTACACTGAAATAGCAATAGTACAATACAAAAACTTAAGCCAAACTATTTGAAAGTGCACATATATGCACATTTGAGAAGCGCGTTGTTCTTCCTCTTCCGTTGTGAACGTGTTTGGTTCTTCCTTGCCATGGTGTCTACAAGCTAGTCGACCATTGCTACTCAAGCCTGTCCCACTCGTCCACAACGGCACTGAAGCCATCCAGTGTGTTAGGTGGCTTCCTGCGACGACCCTCTGTACGTTTTAATTGGTACCTAGCATACCCAATTGGTTTCCTGTTGCAGATACCGCAGTACATTCAATTCGGTTGCTCGTGCCTCACGAAGTGAGCGCGCTTTGGTAGTCCGTTATCTTCTTTAAAGACAAACTCCTCGCTAAAATGTTGACTGGAGGGTACTGAAGGATACGGTGTTAGTATTTAACAACCCTCAAAACATCTTAGACAGCGAAGACATCCAGCCCACCTCCCTTTACGGAGGAACAGGATTCAATTAGCCGTCCTACCATCCAGACTTAGGTTTCCCGTACTTTTCTTAAATCGTTTCAGCTAAATGCAGAGATGTTCCTGCAACAGGCTACAGCCACTTCCTTCCCTCAATTTTGTCTTGCTCTTTACAGCGTCTGTAATGACTTCGAAATCAGGAAGGCCACAATCTTTTCTGCTTGATGTCACGTTCTCCTTCTCACGACTGGAGAGACAGCTTGCTGTACAGAAATACAGGAGACACAGCCGGCTCTGTTGAAATACACAAAGAATGTGGGTTTTTACCTTAACCACACAAGTGGTTGTATGTAGCGATTCCCAACGATAGGAACAATATAGAGGAAGAGGTTTGGTTGGATGGTTGATTTGTGGGAGGGGTCCGAACAGCAAGGTCATCGGCCCCATCGGATTAGGGAAGGAAGTCGACCGTGCCCTTTCAAAAGAACCATCCAGGTATTTGCCTGAAGTGATTCAGGGAACTCACGAGAAACATAAAATAGAATGGCCGGACGCAGGTTTGAACCGTCGTCCTCTCGAATGCGTTTCCGGTGTGTTAACCACTGCGCCACCTCGCTCTTTTGAAGAGTTCAATATGGTTGTATACTTATTAGGATAGTCCCAATTTTGCGTACTTTCAATCCAGTGTAGTTCATATCCTTTGAAATATGTTTTATCATTCGTTTGACACGTGGTGAAAGGGACGTAAAGAATTGCCCTGAATCCATTTCTCAGGTATAATACATTGCTCTAGTGTTGATAATACATAATGGATCCCCATGTTACGAATAGACAATGTGAGTAGGAATTAAAGTAGCGCTCACCCAAGAAGAATAAAGCTCTTTTCATGCAGCTTACACACAAATATAAATTACACTTAGCGATGTTATTGTTGTGGCCCATAAAAATGCTAACAATATCTGCACAGATGAATAGTCTTCGTGCAGTAGCCCATGACTCGGTACTGGACTATGGGACTTGAATAACATGAAAGTCCGTATTAAACTTGTATTGTTCTGACGAAATCATTTAATGTTTGAGTCTTCGAGATGTACCACTGAAGACAGTTTCAGAAAATCATCTGTAGGAGCACTCACATTCCTGCCCAGCCAAAAAAGCCAGCTTCATTCTGTCTCTACTCTTTCACCATTGCTTTCATGTGCTTAGTTCCGCGCTCATTGACTAGAGCGGCACTGCAAGAAATAAATGATTTGACGCTGAAGTGCTGACCTAGCGTATACGTAATTAATTAAGGCACTTACGGCTTGAGGAGTGCGATTCAAATATCTGCCGTACCATCCATACTTACGTCTCCATGGTTTCCTTTTTTTCTTCAGAATAAAATTCTGTCGTCAGTTGCAAATACATTTATTTGGCTTTACCGGTTTCGACAAATTGATTACCTTCAGAAGCCTACAAAATTAGGCACATTATAAATCTTTAGACATAGGCCATACATTTTAGTGAAGTAAAAGAAGTATGTTACAGAAACTTACTTAGTAATGGTTTATCGGATGCCAATACTTCTTCATTGCAGCATACTGCCATTATATGTACAAGCTTCTGAAGCTGACGCACTAAACAGGTAAAGCGTAATACAAATATATTTGCAACTGGCGACTGAATTTTATTCTGAAAAATATGAACTACAGTTGCTGAAAATTATACCCGTGAATAAAATAGTAGATTTTCTTAAATCACTTCAGCTACTAAATGTGTAGATGTTCCTTCAGCAGGCTACATACACTTCCTTCTTCTAGTTTAGCCTTGTTTGTATTGTGTCTATTATGACCTGGTCATCGAGGCGACCGTACTCCTTTTTGCTTGAATTCATACACTCAGCTCATAAAGTGAATACATTGTCGTGGCAATAGCCTCATTGATCTGAACCACTCAGTTTTCCCTTAGAATACCTTAGTTAGTTCCGTGTTCCATCAATCATGCTCACTATAAACGCTATTACACTGGACATAAAAATTAAACAACATGATCGAGATTTTATATATGGTACGTGGTGTCTATTTACATGGGTGTAACTAACTACTTACTTCATTGAAGAGTTCTCTTACAAAAAGAAGTTTTTGAGGAGCAACAAATTTAATCTACATTTCATCCCTTACCGTATCTGTCAGACACTTATTTCCATGAAAAAACTGTTAAATTGTGTTATTCCTGTATACAGGATGAGTCACTAACTATTGCCACCAAGAATAACTCCGAAAGTATGATAGTAGCTGAAACGTTTGTGGGACAAATATTGCATGGGACAACGAGGGCCATAATACGACGCTTGTTTTTTGCTGCTTCGTGGGGCCGCGTCAGAGATATGGTCAACTTTGTTTGTTAAATGGGATGCTATAGTTTGGTACTTACTTTCTGATAGCGGCTATCGAGACGAATCCAATGATGTGTATCAGTAAGGTCTTTGAAGGTTAACGAAGGTTTAAGAAGATGGCGTAAACGTCAATTAACAGAAGGTGTTCAAAGTGATAACCATTGGTATCAATGCAGTGCTCCAATCTTCTTATCATGGGTTGACTGGTATTCCGTATCACTTCGCCACTTATCGAAGCACATGCTCCGACAATTCTCTCTCGTATATCGTGCAAATAGTAAATAATTGCCGACAGCGTATCCGTCTAAGGTGTTGTAGTCATTGACTGTGCGGCTGGTTCCGGCGGAGCTTCTCATTTACGGAGAATGCCAACGAAATTCAGTGAGAGCTGGAGACTTATACGCTGAAAGATATCCTCACCGTACTCACCCTACACGTCGTTCATTTAAATATATCTATCCCTCGGGCATGGGTTTGTCTGTTTGTCCTTAGGATAATTTAGGTTAAGTAGTGTGTAAGCTTAGGGACTGATGACCTTAGCAGTTAAGTCCCATAAGATTTCACACACGTATCCGTCTAAAGTGCCATTGATATGTAAACACCATTCGACTGTTCCGCAATTCAACAATAATTAGAAACGGAAGACTAGTATCGTCGAATCAAGCGAATGTGAATGACGTATTCCTTCGAAAAACAAGTCGATATGCTTCTCATTTACGGAGAATGCCAACGAAATTCAGTGAGAGCTAGAGACTTATACACTGAAAGATATCCTCACCGTACTAACCCTACACGTCGTTTATTTAAATATATCTTTATCTTAGAAGAAAGATTAAGGAAAGGCAAACCTACGTTTCTAGCATTTGTAGACTTAGAGAAAACTTTTGACAATGTTGACTGGAATACTCTCTTTCAAATTCTGAAGGTGGCGGGGGTAAAATACAGGGAGCGAAAGGCTATTTACAATTTGTACAGAAATCAGATGGCAGTCATAAGAGTCGAGGGACATGAAAGGGAAGCAGTGGTTGGGAAGGGAGTGAGACACGGTTGTAGCCTCTACCCGATGCTATTCAAGCTGTATATTGAGCAAGCAGTAAAGGAAACAAAAGAAAAGTTCGGCGTCGGTATTAAAATCCATGGAGAAGAAATAAAAACTTTGAGGTTTGCCGATGACATTGTAATTCGGTCAGACACAGCAAAGGACTTGGAAGATCAGTTGAACGGAATGGACAGTGTCTTGAAAGGAGGATATAAGATGAACATCAACAAAACAAAACGAGGATAATGGAATGTAGTCGAATTAAGTCGGGTAATGCTGAGGGAATTAGATTAGGAAATGAGACACTTAAAGTAGTAAAGGAGTTTTGCTATTTGGGGAGCAAAATAACTGATGATGGTCGAAGTAGAGAGGATATAAAATGTAGACTCGCAATGGCAAGGAAAGCGTTTCAAAAGAAGAGAAATTTGTTAACACCGAGTATTGATTTAAGTGTCAGGAAGTCATTTCTGAAAGTATTTGTATGGTGTGTAGCCATGTATGGAAGTGAAACATGGGTGATAAATAGCTTAGACAAGAAGAGAATAGAAGCTTTAGAAATGTGGTGCTACAGAAGAATGCTGAAGATTAGATGGGTAGATCACGTAACTAATGATGAGGTACTGAATAAAATTGGGGAGAAGAGGAGTTTGTGGCACAAGCTGACTAGAAGAAGGGATCGGTTGGTAGGACATGTTCTGAGGCATCAAGGGATCACCAATTTAGTACTGGAAGGCAGCGTGGAGGGTAAAAATCGTAGAGGGAGGCCAACAGATGAATACACTAAACAGATTCAGAAGGATGTAGGCTGCAGTAGGTACTGGGAGATGAAGAAGCTTGCACAGGATAGAGTTGCATGGAGAGCTGCATCAAACCAGTCTCCGGACTGAAGACCACAACAACAACATCAAAAATTGAGAACAACTGAATCTTTAAGGCAACGGAAACACATCTGGCAAAGGAAAGTTACTAACGAGGAAACGGAAATTGATGCTCTTGCCAGTGTGTTTCGTGATCCCTGTGTTAGTTGGCATCAAATCGCAAGGAAATCCAGAGTAGTGCTGTTCGTGTTCTGCATCGCCACAAATATCAACCTTACCATATCAGTTTCGACCAAGAATTATTTGATACGGATTGTATGCGTCGCACTGATTCTTCCGATGGGCTCAACTTCAGATTCAGAGAGATGACACATTTATTAATTTCATTTTATTTACTGACGAGGCTACATTCACGAACCATGGAAATGTTAACTTGCATAACATGCGTTATTGGGCAAATGAAATCCATGGTGGCTGCAGCAAGTTGCACACCATAAACTGTGCTCGGTGAATGTGTGGTGTGGGATTCAGGAGGACAGAATTATAGGCCCCTATTTCATCGAAAAAGACTTAATGGTATGAAGTACACAACATTCTTGCAAGAAACATAAGGCCTGTTTTTGGAAGAAATACTTTTAGTAACAAGGAACAGTATATGGTATCAACACGATGGTTGTTCAAATGGTTCAAATGGCTCTAAACATTATGGGACTTAACATCTTGAGGTCATCAGTCCCATAGACTTAGAACTACTTAAACCTAACTACCCTAAGGACATCACACACATCCATGCCCGATGCAGGATGCGAACCTACGACCGTAGCAGCAGCGCGGTTCCAGATTGAAGCGCCTAGCAGACGGCACCTATGATTTAACACTGTGTAACTTTCATTATGGTTTCTATACATTAAGATGATGTGACGTCCTTATTTGTATTACTCGAATATCTTAGTGTAACTTTCTACATTGTTTTTCTTAACAGGAACAAAACCAGGCATGTGCTGCACTACGTATCCCATAAAAACTTAAGTTCTCTAATAGATAATTGTGATACAAGAATCAGTTACCGTTCATAAGTGGTATAGGATCCTAGCTAGTGATAATCTTAACTCAAAAATTTGATTTTTTGCTCAGTGCAAGTTTTGCAATCCAAACTGCGACTAAGTGCTCTGTTACTTCACATGTGAGAGACAGCAATTGAGTATATTACCTGCTCAAAAATTTTGGAGACTGATATAAAGAGAGAGACTGAAAATGGAATGAAATGATCGTATGGCACTGATGGCCGGGTCCCTCTACTTGGGGTAGTTCGGTCGCCGAGTTGCAGATCTTTTCAGGTGACGCCCCAGTCCCCAAGCGGAGAAAATCTTCGACCCAGCCTGCAACCAAACACAGCCCCGCTGTATGGCCGCCAGCCGCGCTGACCGGTCAGCTAAGGACGTAGAGAAGGAGTGAGACTTACCGTTAATTAGTGACGACGTTTGAGTCAGCGTTCTTGTAGAGATGCCTGTTAATGTCATATTTTAATCTGTAGAGTAAAATAGCATTAATTTATCATTTATTACATATATGGTAGGACACGTTACATGTTCTACGGCCACAACCTATTAGTATCCCAATGGAAATAGCACCACTTCCATAAAAATTTGTAATTTCAAAGGCATAGTTGATTTTTTTCCATTTCTTTTGCAGTGTTTGGTTTACAATTCTGAACGTCTTCAACCAATTTTCCCAATTACTTTTATAAATATCTGCTTCACAAGAACTTCTCTCTACAATCCTCCCATTCGCTATAATAGAAATAGGTGCATCTCCTCAAATTTTTCCCTTTTTCTGATTTAACACTATTTGATTTTGTTTTGATGTAATTGCCAGCCGGAGTGACAGGTTACAGGTTCGAATCCTGCCTCGGGAATGGATGTGTGTGATGTCCTTAGGTTAGTTAGGTTTAAGTAGTTCTAAGTTCTAGGGGACTGATGACCTCAGAAGTTAAGTTCCATAGTGCTCAGAGCCATTTGAACCATTTGATGTAATTGTCCTATTTGTCAATTTTTGACAATATGTGCGCACTTTCCGCTACTATCATACTTTCGGAGTTATTCTTGGTGGCAGTAGTTAGTGACTCATAGACTTGTTTTTCGAAGGAATACATAATTCACATTCGCTTGATTAGGCGATACTAGTCTTACCGTTTCTATTAGTGTTGAATTGCGAAACAGTCGAATGGTGTTTACATGTCAATGGCACGTTAGACGGATACGCTGTCGGCGATTTTTTACTATTTGCACGATATACGAGAGAGAATTGTCGGAGCATGTGCTTCGATAAGTGGTGAAGTGATAAGGAATACCAGTCAATCCATGATAAGAAGATTGGAGCACTGCATTGATACCAATGATTATTACTTTGAACACCTTCTGTAAATAGACGTTTATGCCAACTTCTTGACCTACTGATACACATAATTGGATTCGTCTCGATAGCCGGTATCAGAAAATAAGTACCAAACTATAGCATCCCATTTTATAAACAAAGTTGACCATATCTCTGACGCGGCCCCACGAAGCAGCAAAAAACAAGCGTCATATTAAGGCCCTCGTTATCCCATGCAACATTTGTCCCACAAACGTTTCAGCTACTATCATACTTTCGGAGTTATTCTTGGTGGCCATAGTTAGTGACTCATCCTGTATACAGCTATAACACAATTTAACAGTTTTCTTGATTTTCTTAAAATTTTGAAATACTCCTCATAACATGAAATTACTTCGGGAGCTTTACTTGCACTGACTGTGTTGCGGATTTATCTTTTTCGTCTTGAAGTTACTCTGTAGTAAACCAAGGCATATTTGAAGATGCCCTAGTATTCATTTAATTATCATTACGTAATTGGTTACAGACACATTAAGAAATAGACTGAACTTAGAGCTGGCACGAGGCTCATTGTTAATGCCAGAAATTTCTGTTCAAATGAAACTACAACATTACAAAAGAATAACATAATTATAACTTTCGATGAAGAGATTTTTGAAAAATAACCGAAAATATTGCTGTATTTCGCTGCTTTTTTAGTGTTTCACTTTTGATAACCTAAAAGGCGATGACGTTTAATAGACAGCTAAGCCAAATCGTGTAATCTTAGCTCTCGTAAATAAAGAAAAATACAGAAATCAAAAGCACTACAAACAGACAAGAACTATTTGCTGCTTAATTTCAAACAACAACACGTAAGGCGCTGAACTCAACGATATGCACAAACCTTAAACTTCGCCTGCTGCAACTGCATCAGTGCTGACGCCTCATATGTAAAAAATATCCCTGTCACTCACATTTGGGTGGAGCCCGATTAAATGCCTGTCCAGCTATCCTCATTTAGGTTTCCATAATTTTTCTAAATAGATGAAGATGAATGTTGAGATTGTTCCTCGCGTCATCGATGCCCGTTAAATCGCAAGGGTCTTTTTTTTTCTGCACGCTCACTGGACCACTCAATGTATAAGGGGTGTAGAAAAGAAAAGGTACGAAACAACACTGTAGGTATAACTGAAGTCTTTATTAAAAAGTAATCATCAGAGGTCTGAGAACCAATATCCTACTGTTTCAAAAGCCGAAGCTGTGACAGGAACCAGTCCTCAACTACGTCCTTCAGTTCGTCGTCCGAATTGAAGCACTTCCATTTGAGATGTTTATTTAGTGACACAGACACATGAAGGTCGCAGGGTGACACGTCCGGGCTGTAGGGTGGATGCTCAGGCTGCTCTCACTTGAACTTGGCCATTACTCTTTGTGTGACATTGGAGACATATGGACGTGCGTTATCGTCGAGCAGAACCGCTCCCTCCGGGAACAGCCCGAGCCGTTTGCTGTTGATGGACTTGGGTAGGCTACAGTGTGCCTCACAGTACACATCACTGTCAATGGCTTTTTCCGTGGTCGAGGAATTCTATGAGTATCGGACCTCGGACGCCGAAAAGAACGGTGAGCATCTTGCCTGCAGATGGGGCAAAGTTTTGAGTGTTTCGGTGGGAGGTGATGTCACATGCTTCCATTGAATGAGATATCTCACTACGATATCCCACAGCCGTATACGCAAATTTCAACCGGTTTGGTTGTTACGATGTTTCGTAGCTTTTCGTTTGAACACTCCTTACATATTGTTTCCTTCGGTGGGTGCCATCCCTAATTGTCTTTTCTCTATTTGCACGACACATTGAGTGGCAGTGAAGGTAATGAAATCTCATGCGGCCGAATGTCTTGTGATGTTTGAACTAGCTATCTTGGATGGCCATGTTGGATTGACGACGTCAATCCGTTTGTTTACTAACAGAATCCGGCAGAAAACCTGCACCTGCGGCAAGACAGTGCAACACTGCATCACTTCCGAATTGTCTTAGAATGGTACGAGCATCATTACATATGCCAGATAATGCTTTTGCGACGAAGCAAGTGAGATGAGCTTAGTCGTACTGAATGCTTCTGAGACGCCATCAGGCGGCATGTGTGTCATATGAACTCTGGACGACACGTTAGTTACGGAAAATCTTCATGGACAACGACCATAAATCCCGGAAAACTCAGCAGCAACCAAGACATCCGGTCATGAATACCTCGATTCTATAATCAACTCTGTACAATTGCCAGTTGCGCTGCCATGGATCAGGGTGGCTTCCAATGCTTTTGGGGGTTTTGTGGTGTCCATGACACGAGGGAAGGCAACCGTCACTAATTAGGGAAAGATCTGATACACGCTATTACTTATATGCCCTATCTCAATAGCTCGTGAGTTTATGGAGCACTCAGAGCTCTCATGATGTGATGTTTCTTGGAGGCTACCACTAAAGAAGGCCTTTCTCTCATCTAGCGTGACCGGAAAGGAAGTGTAGCATGTTACGTTTAGCCTTCAAAACCCTTAAGTTCAGGCTGTTTCGCGGCTAAACCAAATCAAATGAAATAAAAATAAGAGATTTCTGCTGTCGTGTTAATTGTAGCAATCTGAATTTGTGTTCAAAATGAATACATGGGGAAAGGGCACAAGTGCCGTTGGCGGAAGCGTACTACTGTGTTCCATCTGCCACTCGAGTACGTCGACGACGAGATATACACGGGTTACCCATTCCCGTACAGCGTTTCGCAATTATGAATCACTTAATGGTTCGCGGTCGAGTAATCACCGTACTCAGTGATTGCTATTTAATTGCGAATAGCTATGCGTCCTGATTACATTGTAAGCGCGAGCCGGAGGTTTTGCCGAGTACGTCGCGCTGCGCAGCTTCGCTGGCGAGTCTTCTTGTACCCTGGCAGCGATTCAGCTGGCGTGCAAAGTAGCTGTCGGAATGTCACATGTCGGCTTCAAAGCAGACGCCGCGTTGCTTGATAGCTAGCAACTCCTCTCACAACAGCACCGTCCTCCAGCTGTGATTAACCAAGCTATAAAACTTAGCCACTAGCTCTAAATGCCTCGCCGTTCCCTCGCATGTATGTGCGTATTACTTTCTGCATAACAGATCCGGTACACAACTACACAGTACGCTAGTTAGCGGATGCTCTGGAATTTATGTGTATATGAATTTCGAAATCATATACATCGTGACTTGACAAGGTTCTAGAATCGTGTTACAACTATCCCCAACAAAGATATCATAATGTGTTTGTGTGTACATGCTATATTTTCTTAGTTAAACGTTCCACTGATGTCAATGTCAAAACAATAGATGTAAATGTGCATCCGTACTGGTCAGCTTCAGTAATATTTTCCTTCTGGTCATTATTCGATATAAAATACGGAAGATGCACTACGTTCCTTGTAGCGCTGGAGCATTGCTCTCGAAATTTTGAGCGTTGCCCTCTCCTTGATAAACTATACAGGGTTATTACAAATGACTGAACCGATTTCACAGCTCTACAATAACTTTATTATTTTAGATATTTTCACAATGCTTTGCACACACATACAAAAACTCAAAAAGTTTTTTTAGGTATTCACAAATGTTCGATATGTGCCCCTTTAGTGATTCGGCAGACATCAAGTCGATAATCAAGTTCCTCCCACACTCAGCGGAGCATGTCCCCATCAATGAGTTCGAAAGCATTGTTGATGCGAGCTCGCAGTTCTGGCACGTTTCTTGGTAGAGGAGGTTTAAACAATGAATCTTTCACATAACCCCACAGAAAGAAATCGCATGGGGTTAAGTCGGGAGAGCGTGGAGGCCATGACATGAATTGCTGATCATGATCTCCACCACGACCGATCCATCGGTTTTCCAATCTCCTGTTTAAGAAATGCCGAACATCATGATGGAAGTGCGGTGGAGCACCATCCTGTTGAAAGATGAAAATAGCTCCCTGCTTGCTTTATTCGTCGACTTCTGCGGGCTACGCGTGAAACTTGCCCGCACGCGTTCAACCGTTTCTTCGCTCACTGCAGGCCGACCCGTTGATTTCCCCTTACAGAGGCATTCAGAAGCTTTAAACTGCACATACCATCGCCGAATGGAGTTAGCAGTTGGTGGATCTCTGTTGAACTTCGTCCTGAAGTGTCGTTGCACTGTTATGACTGACTGATGTGAGTGCATTTCAAGCACGACATACGCTTTCTCGGCTCCTGTCGCCATTTTGTGTCACTGCGCTCTCGAGCGCTCTGGCGGCAGAAACCTGAAGTGCGGCTTCAGCTGAACAAAACTTTATGAGTTTTTCTACGTATCTGTAGTGTGTCGTGACCATATGTCAATGAATGGAGCCACAGTGAATTTATGAAATCGCTTCAATCATTTGTAATAGTCCTGTACTTAGCTCATAGATTTTTTCCCTTGTAGTTAATTTGGCGTTTGTGCGACGTTCCAGCGCCAGAACGACGAACAAATCTCAAGAATTAATCGGACGAGTTTATAAATGACCTAATTCACGGGTAAATTACTTTACTCAGGCTTTTTACAACAAATCTCTGTCTGTTATTAGCCACTATAAAACCTATATTTATTGGTCATTCGCCTCAGATAGCTCCAGAGAGCTACTAATAAATACCTGATAGCTATGACTCATTCCGGTGCCTGATAGCCTATTTATGGGCATTGCACTGCATTTATTTGTCTTGGAGGTTGGCTACCAATGCTTCAACAAATTATTTATTCTCTGTAAGCCTACTCGTAGTTCGTAATAATGTTTAGCGACGTGATGTTCCTGTACAAGACTGAATCAGTTGATATACTTACAAACGTTAAACGATATGCCATTTGTAGGTATCATGTAGAGTAGTGGCAATGTCGTACGCCAGAAGTTACTTTAGCTTTTAGGAATAGCTCCCGAGTAATAATTGAGTTGTGGAAACTGGGTGCTATGAACTGTTCAAGTCCATCACATAGTGGTCCTAATACTCCAGAAGCAGTTGTTTTGTCTGCTTGCTAACTATAAAATAGCATCGAATGCTTTCCTGAAATAAAGAAACATGACATGATCTTGTGTTCCGCCAGCTACACACTTCTGGATCTCGTAAACGAACAGCAAGCCCATAGTATGTTCGTTAATTATGTAACATATTGACTTCAGTGAGACAGGTCTGTCCTATGACACTTTTTACGGCCGTGACCGACCTGTCCCTTCTTCGAATCACACATCCTGTTCAGTTATTCTCCAGCAGTCAAGCCTTCCATTCATTCTCTTGTGGATCTGTCTCGTGTGGAAACAGAAGACGGCAAACATAGGGCAAACATGTTAAATTCCGCATTTAAAAAGCACTCACGCAAGAGAATACTACCGTGCCAATGGTAGACCATCGCATGCACCCTAAAATGAGTGGTATCAATATTAACAAGCTCGTTACTGAAAAACTGCTGAAAATACTTAAAGCGAACCAAGACCCTGACCGAATTCCGGTTAGATTCTTCACTGAATACAGTTACCGACAATCTCTTTCCGAGCGGATAGTTACGTGTGACTCCTGTTTACAAAAAGGGATAATAGATAGGATCCGAATAATTATAGACTATTGCCGTTAACTTCCGTCTGTTTGATGATCCTAGAACATATTCTGGGTTCAAAAATTATGACGTTCAGGAGCAACACAAACTGCACTCAGATAATCAGCAAGCATTCCGAGAAAAAATAGGAAACTGCTCATGTGAAACAAGTTTGCTTTACACATACAGGACATCTCCCAAACAACAGACGCAGATGAACTAGTAGATTTCGTCATTCTTAATTTTCGTGAGGTGTTCGACACTGTTCCGCTTCGTCAAATACTAACGAAGATTCGACCATACGGTGTATCTTCGCAAAAATTTGCTTGGCTGGAGGAGTATTTGACTACTGGAATCCAGTACTTTACACAATACGGCGAATGTTCCACAGAAAATAAAGTAATATCTGGTGTGACCTAGGAAGCTTAATAGCAGATCTAATCTAGTCAATATAGACTAGTGTATAGACCTTAAGTGCGAAAGTAACTTCTGTATTATGTATCACTGCCAAGAAACATGAAACTTGGACCGTACACAGAAGGAACTGCTACAGTATATTACACAAGGTAACTGAAGGAAATAGGCAATGAGAAGTTCAAAAATGACACTTTTAATCAAAGCAAATGTCCTCTTGCCA
The DNA here is from genome assembly GCF_023864345.2 of Schistocerca serialis cubense. Taxonomy (NCBI): domain Eukaryota; kingdom Metazoa; phylum Arthropoda; class Insecta; order Orthoptera; family Acrididae; genus Schistocerca; species Schistocerca serialis. Next base: position 657,954,914 of record NC_064640.1, on the reverse strand, counting down.
CAAGAGCTCGTCCACCTTCGCTGTTCTATCCAATCACGCATAGATAGCCGTAAAAATTAAGTCTGAGTCGAATGCTCCGCTGGAAGACGCACATTGGGAAGGAGCGCACTGTCACAATAACGTCAACCGCTTAGTGTACCTTGTTCAAACATTTGGAGGTTACCAGAATGAAATTTTCAATCTGCAGCGGAGTGTACGCTGATATTTAACTTCCTTGCAGATTAAAACTTTGTGCTGGACCGAGACTCGAACTCGGAACCTTTGCCTTACGCGGGCAAGCGCTCAGCCAACTGAACTACCCAAGCACCACTGACGACCTGTCCTCATAGCTTCAATTCCGCCAGTACCTTGTCTCCTGCCTTCCAAACTTCACAGAAGCTCTCCTCGCAGGAGCCTATTCATTGACCCTACTCAATGTAGCCTCCATCATCTGTGACGGATCTGGCCCAACGTTTTTTCCATGATGTAAAGCACTTTGGTAAAATTATGGGGATTGACAGGAAGTAAGGTCTTTCTCACTATCAAATGTTTTACCGCGCAGGTGGGCTTTAAGAGGACCATCATGTCTCATGATATTAACGTTTTAGAAATGTTCACTGTTTATGTCGACACCTTGTTGTCACTTTTGATAGGTGGACAATTATTACCGTACTATGTGTGTAACAGGAGCATCCTACGTGCCGGGACGGCTAGTAGACTTACTGTTCAGATGAAAGAAATCATTCGTGCCAGGTTTACTTCCAGTCTCACTAATTTTGAGCATTTCTTCCAAGAGAACGCAGGGTTCTCTACACAGTTTCCTTGATTTCAGTCTGGTCTTACATTACGTAATTAATGCTGTACTGCCGTATGTGGGACAAGTCCGGGGTGGGAACGAAGGGAGATCAGGGTTTAACTTCCCACCGACACCGAGGTCATTAGAGACGGAGCACAATCTTGGATTAGGGAAGGATTTGGAAGTAAATTGGTATTTCCCTTTAAAAGGAATCATCTGCGCAGTTGCCTGAGCGACTTGGGGAAATCACGGATAAGTTCATGTCATTGTATGTTTCCCATTCGTCCCAAATTCTTGAATAGTAAATAAAAAAGAAGTTTTCAGGAAAAGAGAAAGCTGAGCGCTCTCTTCCACCTACACACATAGTCCACAAAACACTTAGCAGCGTATGGCTGGAGGTTCACTGTTGAGTTGTTAGTCACACGCTTTCCAGTTGTACTCCAGAAAGAAGCCAGAGTGAAATGTCCCTGTTTAGTTTTGTGTAAGTACCCTATTCAGCCCTGCGTCTTTCATGGGTTACTGTCTGCCTAGCACAATGACATAGAGCAACTTTCTGCTGATACAGCTATGGGGCACACTAGAAACTTCAGTTAAACCGTATATTGTCACATCTTGCAAAAACTACCGTTACACGTCAATTTAGCAAAGAGTTTGTAATTATCACATGACTGTATTCTGTGAAGAGATGTTTAAGAAGGAATCGATGAAATTTTTGTTTATTTTCGCCATCAGAGGCCTACTTTTCGTAAGCAGTATTAATTTTATTGGTTAGACTTTATGAATTACATACAAAAATCAAAGTCTCTACCAAAAATTTTCAGAATTCTATTTGGGAAGACGTCATTCTAAATTGTCGTTCTGAGTGACTAGTGTCGAAAAAGTTCCGGTAAAGAAGTACAGTTCTGAGTCTCACAAATTGTGGTAGTACTAACTATTTCTGTGTATCGTATTTATGTGAATGAGGACAATTACATCCAGAATGAAAAATATGACATTTTTGCTAATTTTAGCATGAAGTCTAAGTAAAGCGTGTGTTTTGAGTACAGTACTTTACGAACATTTTAGTTCAAGGTAATTGATCGCATATTCCATGAAACAACTATTTCGGTTCAGTGCTGTATAACGCACATACCACATCATTATTTTTCTTTCTGTTCGTCAGTCCGCGAGGGACGACATACAATGCTAATCTCCGAAAAGCGATTGGCTTTTCCCCATTACTCTAATATACCGAAAACGTATTTCTCACTGAAGCAGCTGCTTCAGTGGTGCTGGTACCCGTCCCATAGTGTCTCGTGATGGGCTTCAGCAATCAGTATTTACGTTACAGGGTCCTATTAAATCTACATCTTTAAATATGACTAGCGGAAATAGAGTCATTTAAATACAGCAACACAATAATGTACAAATGTCCCCGAATAAACAGGAGCGGCGTGGGCTCGTAATAATTCTGTCAATCGAGGTTAGCAGGGGCGGTGGCAAGGGACATGGGGGGGGGGGGGTGCAGAAGCCCCCCCTCCCAGTGGAGTATCATATTACACTGGGTAAAATGACTTCAGAAATCAGCAAATATATTATATATTACTCCAACAGATTCAATCATTTTTTTATAATTATGTAGCAATATAGGTTCCAATGTATTTCAAACAGATTTTAACAAAAGAATAAGAGCGGCAAATAGCTTACTATCTAAACCAATAAATATAATTTAACTTAAATGGGCGTTTTATTATTCATTAATATACAGTGGATGTATATTAATGTACGAGTACCACTTACAATAATATAGAAAGCTAAATATTCCGGGTATGTCTACGAACACTCAAATTGCTGACCCCATTCTAAAACTTGGAAATCGCAGGACATCTGGATCAAATCGTATTATTTTACCGGGCACACACATTCTGTAGACACGTTTTTAGCCTGAACTTCAAAACAGTTACCAAAAACTACTTTAAGCAACACCAATCTTTACCAATTTGTTGATTAGTGGTGAAGCAGCATCATATTTGTTAATGCCCTGTGAACTATAACGACCTGTTATGGAACTATACCAGTTTATCTATTAACTGAAAAGTCTCCTCAATAGATGACGATATAGAAAATCTTCATTATATCTCTATCACTTAGCAAACGTAAACCAAGAATAAAGTGTGGGAGAATACAACTTTCAGTCAGGCTTTATATATTTATTTATTTATAAGGGCTGTCTTAACCATTATGCGCCAGATATCTACTTATTTGCGTATCAAAATTCAAACATAAATTCTTTCCTCACTTAGATATACTTCCTTTTTGTTTACTTTGCCTTCAGATATGTAGCTAGTCTGTGTCTCTGATACATTAAGGCACGAACAGTAAATATATTCTGCTTGAAATAGCTGCTTCAGTATTCAGTACCTTACATCACAAGCCTTAGCTTTTTATATCAATAAGTTATTTTATTTACGGTTATACGTTTTTGTCTCCATTTTAAGGGTTTTAAATTTATATGTTTGACACGATGTTAGAACGCTACTCCTAACAGAGTTTAGAGAAACTTTCTAATAATCCCACTTGTCCTTCTCCCACCACTATCTCAATTATGTGACAGACATTGTGCAACAAAGTCCAAAAATTATAAAACATACTTTGTCAAATAATTTTGCGCTTCAGTAGACGGTCATAGCACTGTGTGATACCTTTTGAGGTAAGGAACTTATGCAGATCCGCATCTGACATCAAAAACTGAACATTAAGTTTTAATACTCGATCGATGACGAGGTGATTAAAAACACAGCATCAGTTCTTGGTCCTTTAGAAAGTAATCAAGCCGGTATTCGGCTTAAACTATTTAAGAGCCACAGAAAATGGAATCGTAGGTTACCAGAAGAAGATTTTGATTGCTTTTTCCGCATGCGGGTGCAGGAAATCCGTCTAAATGTTGACAATTTAACTGTTTTAGTACTTACAATGACGCGGCCCAATTTCCACGATTATGTTGCTCAAAATAACATCGGTCGTGGAATCCCACGAACTTGTATCCACAGCTCTATTAAATATTATGAAACTGACTGACAAGTCCCGAAATAAATTTGAATAAAGTTGTGCTATATGTCAGGAACAAATGAAAATTTGTTCATGACCGGAACTTTAACTTGGACTTCCCAATTATCGCGAGCGATCGCTATAACAACTTCAGCTATCCGTTCACGCTCCTTGGATCGATTCAGAGGTCCATATGTCACACTGTCCACATCCTCTGATCCTCGCACAATATTTGATTACCCTTACAACGAGATACGATGTTGTTAACGTCGTTTTTAGCCCGTCGAGACATGTAATATACATTTTAGTTTATACTGTCTGCGTTTTACAGTCTCTGTATGTTATTTTACAATGTCCTTCAGACGCGCATATGTGCAAACAGACAACCACATACAGACGTTTTTAACATCACGTCTATGTGAAGGTAATAAACTCCAACGCCAATCTTTCAGAATACAACTGCCTGAACTCTGTATTACTGATTCACTACTGCCGGCTTTGAATCTTCCGTTCCCAGCAGATTGAGTCTCTGTTCAGCCGAATACACTTCATAAAGGTAAAATTGAGCTTGAGATCAGTTTAAGTTTCTACGACTGTCTCCTAAGGCAAATGTTAACGGAAAGAGGAAACCTAAAATCTTGCTAAGAAACAAGTTTGTATTGCACGTATGTGTTTCTGTTGGTTTCTCCAGACGCAGTGTATTCAACGCAATTTCGCTGGTGGGCGTGAGTACAACACTTAATGGGTGAAAATATTGTTAAAAAGCATGAAGGCGAGAAGGGAGCCGTAAATTCGCGGAGTGTGTCTCTCCTGGCTGGGCTACGGCAGATCCCGTAATTGATGACACAGGTATTGATCCGTGAAGGGCCCCGCGCACTCTTGCACACCGCAACCGCTCTGCGCCTGTCTCTCTGCTGCCCTTCTAGAACTCTACGTACTTCGTTCCACATTTCTAGAAACGTTCAGTGCCTAGACAGTTTTCTACTATACTTTATTTATTTTGAATCTGGTAGGCACAGCACAATATAGCCACTGTAGTTACATAGCTTTGGGCTAAAAAAAAATTGTATTACGTCATTGCAGTGTAAATAGAACGTCGTTTCACTTGGCAGACAGCATGTGAAATGTTAAAAATCTGAAATAAACATTTATATCCACGTTTCTATATAGTCCTGCTGTTAAATGACCTAAAAATACGTTCCTGATAGAAATACACATTACAGATACGAACAAAATACTTAACAGACACAAATCCCACTCCACAGTTTATATATTTATATTGGCGCAATTTTACTTCAGTAAAATATTTTCAACCGCATTACTATGGAACTGATGACACTTGAGAACGTAAAAACCGCCGAAGATAAAAATGAAGAGTTATGAGAAATATAAGTACAAAAATGAATGGCTAATATTTTCAATTTACGTATCAGTTATTCCCTATGACTTTCAAACATAGAATTAAAGAAAAATATATTAATTATACGTTCATCAAATGCACAAATGAGAGCTATTCAGAGATTCTCAACATATAAGCAGGGCAAGTGCTTGAAGATATTTAATTCATTTTTATACTAATATTAACACATCTGCTAATCTAAACACAGGGATCTGAGAGAAGTTCCTCACTGTACAGTATGCTAGTTTTTCCTCCATGTCTGCATGTGCATTCGACACATATATCGTACACACGTCCTCCTCTCCCTCTGTGTCCACCTCTTCCTTCCTCTATGTGCCCACTCATTCTCCGACCGGTGCCTATCTCTTCCTCCCCATTCTCTGTCTCTGTATCTCCTTCTGCCCCTCTCTATATTGGCCATATCTTCATACCCCTTCCTCTTACCATATCCTCCTCCCCCTCTCTCTTTCCATCTCCATCGCTCCTCTTCCCTTTCCACATGCCCAGCACTCCTCTACACCTTCCACTGGCCGCATGCATGTACCCTCTTCAACTCTCTCTGTCCATTTCCTACTTCCTCTTGCCCTGTCCATTACCTGCTCTACCTTTCTCAATGTCTGCAGCCATGCTCATTGGCCTGTGTGTCCCCTGCAGTGCAGTTCAACAAAACAATCCAACACTACCCACACAGCATGCCTGTCATGCCAGCCAGGCTACTTATCAGGAGCTAGAAATTTGTGTATACAGGCCAGTATTCAAAGCTGGTCAATAATGTAGGCTGATACTATTCCAACACAACACGCCTGTCAGGCAGGCAGCCTACATGTTGGGGAACAGATAAATGTTTCCTGCCCCTGATATGTAGACAGTTCTACAAAGCAGGTTGATTTGGCAGGTCGATGCTGTTCCCACACAACATGCCTGTAAAGCGCATATTCCAGGGGATGGAAGAAACTCGTTTTTGCCCATATATCTGATCCTATTGGAGCTAGGATGTTACAAACCCAACAGTGCTGAGGCCTGCTGTTTCTGTGTCAAATTCGGTAGAAATCGATTACAAGGGTTTTTGAAGAGGTACCAGACTCACACATATGCAGGGTGTTACAAAAAGGTACGGCCAAACTTTCAGGAAACATTCCTCACACACAAAGAAAGAAAATGTTATGTGGACATGTGTACGGAAACGCTTACTTTCCATGTTAGAGCTCATTTTATTACTTCTCTTCAAATCACATTAATCATGGAATGGAAACACACAGCAACAGAACGTACCAGCGTGACTTCAAACACTTTGTTACAGGAAATGTTCAAAATGTCCTCCGTTAGCGAGGATACATGCATCTACCCTCTGTCGCATGGAATCCCTGATGCGCTGATGCAGCCCTGGAGAATGGCGTATTGTATCACAGCCGTCCACAATACGAGCACGAAGAGTCTCTACATTTGGTACCGGGGTTGCGTAGACAAGAGCTTTCAAATGTCCCCATAAATGAAAGTCAAGAGGGTTGAGGTCAGGAGAGCATGGAGGCCATGGAATTAGCCCGCTTCTACCAATCCATCGGTCACAGAATCTGTTGTTGAGAAGCGTACGAACACTTCGACTGAAATGTGCAGGAGCTCCATCGCGCATGAACCACATGTTGTGTCGTACTTGTAAAGGCACATGTTCTAGCAGCACAGGTAGAGTATTCCGTATGAAATCATGATAACGTACTCCATTGAGCGTAGGTGGACGAAACTAAAATGAGCTCTAACATAGAAATTAAGCGTTTCCGGACACATGTCCACATAACATCTTTTCTTTATTTGTGTGTGAGGAATGTTTCCTGAAAGTTTGGCCGTACCTTTTTGTAACACCCTGTATACGCATAACCTCTACTTTACACAGATTGATTCAGCTGCCCCCATACTGCCCTTACAAACCCACAATGCTAGCAAATACCATGCGCCAGATTAACACTTTCTTCCTCACTTAGTCCTGCAGAAAAATGAAGAAGACTTTTTGTAGGAAATTTAATGTAGTTAAATTTTGTGCTGGGATACTTTCTCGCTAGCGACCATAGTTTTCGAATTATTCAAGAAAAACGTACAGAAGTGACTTTCAGACGCGTTTTTCTTGAGTAAATCGAAAACTGTGGCCGCCACAGAAAATGTACCCCAGTACAAAATTTAACTACACTAAATTTCCTACAGAATGGCCCTGTTCATTTTTTCTGTAGGAGTAAGAGTTTGCAAGTAGCGAGCGAATGAATTAGAAATTCTTGTGTGTGGCTTCTGAAAGTATTGCAGATTGCATAATACCCATTGGTATGGACAGTTGACTCACCCTGCATATACAGCAGATATACACTGGACGACATAAAAAGTTTGTTATCGAACAGGGGAGGAAGAATCTAAACGAAGCTTCGTCGTTTGAGAGGGTATGTGATGTTATTTCAGTTATTACAAAATCTAACCAAACTTACGAAGAACTTGGCAGTAAGATCCCACTTTCCACTCTAATGTTGAACACGCTCTGGTCTCGATGTATGCAATGGTCAAATTTGGAAGCGTTTCGGTGTGTTCTTTTATCGTCTCCTGAGACAAGCAGGTCCGCAATTGTTGTAACTGGTTTTTGATATCCTGAATACTGCCACTACGCTGGACTTGACGTCTGAGCTGGTACCACACATGTCCTATCGAGAACAGATCTGAGGATCTTACTGACCATGAGAGTACCTCAACATCATGCAGACCGTACATAGAGATAGGTGCCATGTGTGGGCGAACATTGCCCTCTTGAAATATGGCACCACAATACTGTCGCATAAGCTGTAACACATGAAGACGCAGTTTGTCCATGACGTACTGTTGTGGTGGCAGAATTCCTGCAATCACTATCAGCCGTGACTTGAAGTCAACCTGATGGCTGTCCACACCATGATGCCATGAGTAATATCACTTTGTTTCTCCAAACAAATGGAAGAATGTGAGCTCTCCCTAGTCCGCCACCAAGCTCACCAACGATTGTATTACAGGTATCGCAGACCAACTATTCATTGCTTAACAGAGTGGCACACCATTCATCAGCATTCCATACTTACAGGTCGCTGCACCACTTCAGATGCATTCGTTTTTGTTGTGGTGTTAGTGGCGACCTACGTGTGGGATGGTAATTCCCTAGCCCTGCTGCATCTAGTCTGCGACCAGTGGTGTTGGAAGAAACAGAATGTACAGGGAGTCACTCCTCACTTGTGGTGATCATATTTAATCGACTAGAATCTTATCTCCCTCGTGTTATTATGCATCCCAACTTTGGGAGACTGTCACATCCGATAGTCCAACAAATCTGGATGTGGTACGATTAGGCTAGCCAGCCAAATGGAGACCCACGGGCTGGCAGGCGTGGCCGAGCGGTTCTAGGCGCTTCAGTCTGGAACCGCGCAACCGCTACGGTCGCAGGTTCGAATCCTGCCTCGGGCATGGACGTGTGTGATGTCCTTATCTTAGAAATGTTTAAGTAGTTGTAAGTTCTAGGGGACTGATGACCTCAGATGTTAAGTCCCATAGTGCTAAGAGCCATTTGAACCATTTTTAGGAGACCTTCAATGAGGCCCCTTTCAATCTCAGTCGAGTGTTGATAAAACTTTCTCACGTGAGTACACCCCCTTTCCGTGTCCTTTATTGTGACCACACAGCACCTGACGTTGTTGACGACTCTTATGTTGTCTACGAAGCCAGATAACAACAATAAACACGCAACCAATTCACTCTGGTGACCTTTCCACCTGTCAGGGAATTGCAGCTATGATCATTCACACATCTGCTGATACTCGTACGTGTAAGAAGTTACATTAACATTACGTGATGTCTACTGAGTGCTTCATTATTTTCTAGGTTCTGAGGGCACAAAAGTCGTGGGGTACCTCACAATATCATGTCGGTCCTCTTTTTGCCTAGCGTAGTGCTGCAGCTCGATGTGGCATGAATTCAAGAAGTCGTTGGAAGTCCCCTGCAGAAATATGAAGCCATGCGGCCTCTATAGTTTGCGAAAGTGTTGCCAGTGCAAGATTTTGTGCATAAACTGACCCCTCGATTATGTCCCATAAGTGTTCGATAGCTGTTCGGCGATCTGGATGGCTAAATCATTCACTCGAGTTGTCCAGAATATTCTTCAAACCAACTGTCAAGAACCGTGGCCTGGTGATATGGCTCCTTCTCATCCATAAAAATTCCACCGTTGTTTGGGAACATGAAGTCCACGAAAGGCTGAAAATGGCTCCTAGTAGCCGAACATCCAGGGGGGCGCAGTCCATTCCATGTAAACACAGCCAACACCTTTATGGAGCCACCACAACTTGCACAGTGCCTTGTTGACAACTTGGGTCCATGGCTTCGTGGAGTCTGCACCATACTCGAACCCTACCAACAGCTCTTACCAATTGAAATCGGGACTCGTCTGACCAGGCCACGGTTTTCCAGCCGTCTAGGGTCCAACCGATAGGATCACGAGCCCAGGAGTAGCTGCAGGCGACGTCGTGCTGTTACCAAAGGCACTCGCGTCGATCGTCTGCTTCCACAACCCATTAACACCAAATTTCTCTTCACAGTCGTAACAGATACATTCGTCGTACGTCGCACATCGATTTCTGCTATTATTTCATGCAGTGTTGCTTGTCTCTTAGTGCTGACATTTCTACGCAAAGGCCGCTGTTCTCAGTCGTCAAGTGAAGGCCGGCGGCCACTCCATTGTCCATGGCGAGATGTAACGCCGAAATGTGGTATTTTCGGCAGACTCTTGACACTGTTGATATCAAAATATTGAATTTCCTAACGATTTCCGAAACGGAATGTCGCTTGCGTCTAGTTCCAAGTGTCATTCCGCGGTGAAAGTCTGTTAATTCACGTCGTGCAGCCATAACCACGTCGGAAACCTTTTCACACAAACCATCTGAGTAATGATAGCTCCGCCAGTGCACTGCCCTTTTATGCCTTGTGTAAGCGATACTACCGTCATCTGTATATGTGCATATCGCTATTCCATGACTTTCATCATCTCAGTGTATACACTGGTGTTCGTCTTAAGAGTCGTCAGACGCATTTTATTTCATGTTTCATCATAGAGTTGCAAATCTGCTTTTGCAATGTGTATCTGTAGTCAGGCCAAACAGATATTGCTCTTCGCGTCAATCGTGCGACGTATAGTGACGACGGGAAGTGTCGGTAGGTTTCCGCTCACAAAAAAAAACGATCTTAAGCGTAATTTTAATAGCCCATTCGATAAAGCGGTCTCAAATTGGTCTAATGTGATTTTCGTTTTATCGACATATAATAACAGGGACAGTAAAACACGAAGAATATCCAGTAATCCAGCAGCGACAGCACCGAATTGGCCCGGCCGAAGTGGCCAAGCGGTTCTAGGCGCTTCAGTCTGGAACCGCGCGACTGCTACGGTCGCAGGTTCGAATCCTGCCTCGAGCATGGATGTGTGTGATGTCCTTAGGTTAGTTAGTTTTAAGTAGTTATAAGTCCTAGGGGACTGATGACCATAGATGTTAAGTCCCACAGTGCTCAGAGTCATTTGAGCCCACCGAATTGGCTCGTGCTGACTGCTGCCCTCATGCAGTTGCACTAGCCGTCGCTGTTGGAGTATTGGGTATTCTTCGTGTTTTATTTTCTTTGCTGATGCATATCGATAAAATGAATATTGCGCTAGACTAATTTGGCGTAAAACACCGCTTTAAAAATAATTTTGTTTCCAACGGGAAACATACCGACGGCTCCTGTCAGTACTGGTCGTCGCTTGAAAGACGTGATGAGCAGTATTCGTTCTGGCTGATTCCACCTAGACATTGCAAAACCTAAATTACCAATATCTGCTGAAACACCAGAGAAAATGCGTCTTACCACTCTTAGAAGGGGAAGGTAATGTCTCCGAATTTATGTTGTGAAAACTCTTAAAGATTTTTAATTAAAACAAACCACATTAACATTCTCCATTTTCATGTTTGATGCCTACATATCCGCAGCCTTCTGCCGCTAGAGGGCTCCGAACTGTAACGTGTAACATGGTGGTGTGTAACTTACCTACACTGCCGGAAAAAGAGATTTGTACATCTGGAAAGACGACGTCGATTTTGATCCGATGACGGCATAAGCCACCTTGGGTATAGTATGTTTACTGATAATGGGTTCGACGTAGTCCGCCAACAGGTAGTGTAGTGTCATAGTTATCAGAACGCCATCTGCGTCTAATCTTTAGTAGGGAATGCCCACAGGCAAAAGGCTCAGTGTGGTGCAAACGTGTGAAGCAAGTAGGCAACCACGCCACGAACACGCACACCTGCCTTCAGCAGCCAACTGAACGAGTTTGAAAGGGGTCATATATTGGCAATCCGAGAGGCGGGATAGGCCTTTGGTAGAATTGCCACACAAGCTGCACTTGCTGCGTCAGTTGTGCAACGATGCTGGTATCAGTGATCGCGTGAAAATTCTCACACGAGTAGACGACGTCCTGGTCGTACACGCAGAACAGACGCCCGATACGATCGTCGTATTTCAAGGGCAGCAGTGGTGGATCGCACAGCTACCAAATAGTTCAAATAGCTCTGACCACTATGGGACTTAGCATCTGAGGTCATCAGTCCCCTAGACTTAGAACTACTTAAACCTAACTAACCTAAGGACATCACACACATTCATGCCCGAGGCAGGATTCGAACCTGCGACCGTAGCAGCAGCGCGGTTCCGGACTGAAGTGCCTAGAGCCGCTCGGTCACAGTGGCTGACGCAAAGCTACCACAGATAAGAGGGCTTGTGAACCCAGATGTGTCAATACTAATTGTTGCGAATCCAGTTATTAGCAATGGGAGTATGGACACTCGCACCTCTGGTCCGTGATCCACTCCCACAGCATCGACCTGTACGGCTCGACTAGTGCCATCAGAGGATAACTTGGAAGATGGAACGGCATGCCCTGGTCTTCACCAACGAGATCATATTCTGCCTGCACGCAAGTGATGGTCGTTTGCGCACACGACATAGACCTGGAGAGCGCTGTCTCGTAGAGTGCATTCGTCGAAGACACACTGGACCCATCCCAGGCATTAACGTCTGTGGTACGATAAACTTAAACTCTCACATTCTCATTCACGCTAACGAGCGCTTGGCATGTGCAGAGTGTTGTTACACTCGTTCTTGCAAAAGAAAGGTGATGTGTTGTTCCAACATGTTACTTCTCACCCACACACTACCCGTGAAGCTCAGCGTGCAAGATGTGCAGCGACTTCCCTGACCAGCGCGATTTCCGGACTTGTCTCCAATCGTGCATGTGTGGGATACGATGGGTCGAGAAGTGACTCGTGCGACTCGTCAACCAACAACTCTTACAGAACTAGGTGAACAGGTTGGACAGGAGTAGCATAACGTACCGCTGGACAGTATTCGCCATCTGTACGATCAACTCGATGCCAGAGTGTGCCTCTGCATTGCCTCCCTGGAGACTACTAACATGAGTGTATCAGCATGGGTCGATACCTAGTACGTCAGAACCGCTTCTTATATTGATCGATAAATGTAATCATTTCATATACTCCATACGCACTGTCGCAACAACAAATCTTGAGTGAATTGGAAACCTCTAAAAGGAATTGTGTGCCGAAACGTGAGAAACAGAGTGTAGTAAGAAAATTTCGATTTCGAAGAGCCCATCCACACACGGAGCACCCATTCCTTCAGTGTGATAATACCAGAACACTCACAAGCGCTGTGACATCTGCAACAATCTGCTGCCTCGGTTTCACTGTCATCGATCTTTCTCCACTCTGTCTCGACTTGGTCCCATCGTATTTTCATCTGTTTCCGAAACTGAGCCCTCGCAGCACCTAGATTTGGGGGAGGGCCTTACTTTGTACCCAGCTTTTGAAAATTTTCTTAACTAGTCATACTTAAACATGTATGATGACCTGCGGGGAATAACGATAAACGTCCATTTTTGCGATTTTGGCGCCCTGGCGTAGAGGTCTGTTTGTGGTTTCTGTTGGGGTTATTCTTTGGCACTAAAAATATTAAGGATCCTGTATTAATCACAAATAAAAATGCCTGGGAAGAAGGAAAACCGATGACGGTATTCGGGTTTGATGAAAAAATGATGATGGTCCATTCAGCTTTCTTTCCTTAGGCCGTTTGCCTATGGGTTGGTGTGGCTGGTTTGTAATTATCCTTTGTTTCCTTACTTAATTCAACGAAAGGTTTGTTCATTTGATCAGTGTTGTATTGTATGTATTGTATGTTAACCGGGGACCTAGAAACGACGGAGAGGCTCCGTCCCCGCCGCAGCCGCAGTGGTCCACAACCCCACATCTACATCTACATCTATACTCCGCGAGCCACCTTACGGTGTGTGGCGGAGGGTACTTATTGTACCACTATCTGATCCCCCCTTCCCTGCTCCATTCACGAATTGTGCGTGGGAAGAACGACTGCTTGTAAGTCTCCGTATTTGCTCTAATTTCTCGGATCTTTTCGTTGTGATCATTACGCGAGATATATGTGGGCGGTAGTAATATGTTGCCCATCTCTTCCCGGAATGTGCTCTCTCGTAATTTCGATAAAAAACCTCTCCGTATTGCGTAACGCCTTTCTTGAAGTGTCCGCCACTGGAGCTTGTTCAGCATCTCCGTAACGCTCTCGCGCTGACTAAATGTCCCCATGACGAATCGCGCTGCTTTTCGCTGGATCATGTCTATCTCATCTATTAATCCAACCTGGTAAGGGTCCCATACTGATGAGCAATACTCAAGAATCGGACGAACAAGCGTTTTGTAAGCTACTTCTTTCGTCGATGAGTCACATTTTCTTAGAATTCTTCCTATGAATCTCAACCTGGCGCCTGCTTTTCCCACTATTTGTTTTATGTGATCATTCCACTTCAGATCGCTCCGGATAGTAACTCCTAAGTATTTTACGGTCGTTACCGCTTCCAATGATTTACCACCTATGGCATAATCGTACTGGAATGGATTTCTGCCCCTATGTATGCGCATTATATTAAATTTATCTACGTTTAGGGAAAGCTGCCAGCTGTCGCACCATGCATTAATCCTCTGCAGGTCCTCCTGGAGTACGTACGAGTCTTCTGATGTTGCTACTTTCTTGTAGACAACCGTGTCATCTGCAAATAGCCTCACGGAGCTACCGATGTTGTCAACTAAGTCATTTATGTATATTGTAAACAATAAAGGTCCTATCACGCTTCCCTGCGGTACTCCCGAAATTACCTCTACATCTGCAGATTTTGAACCGTTAAGAATGACATGTTGTGTTCTTTCTTCTAGGAAATCCTGAATCCAATCACAAACCTGGTCCGATATTCCGTAAGCTCGTATTTTTTTCACTAAACGTAAGTGCGGAACCGTATCAAATGCCTTCCTGAAGTCCAGGAATACGGCATCAATCTGCTCGCCAGTGTCTACGGCACTGTGAATTTCTTGGGCAAATAGGGCGAGCTGAGTTTCACATGATCTCTGTTTGCGGAATCCATGTTGGTTATGATGAAGGAGATTTGTAGTATCTAAGAACGTCATAATACGAGAACACAAAACATGTTCCATTATTCTACAACAGATTGACGTAAGCGAAATAGGCCTATAATTATTCGCATCTGATTTATGACCCTTCTTGAAAATGGGAACGACCTGCGCTTTCTTCCAGTCGCTAGGTACTTTACGTTCTTCCAGCGATCTACGATAAATTGCTGATAGAAAGGGGGCAAGTTCTTTAGCATAATCACTGTAGAATCTTAAGGGTATCTCGTCTGGTCCGGATGCTTTTCCGCTACTAAGTGATAGCAGTTGTTTTTCAATTCCGATATCGTTTATTTCAATATTTTCCATTTTGGCGTCCGTGCGACGGCTGAAGTCAGGGACCGTGTTACGATTTTCCGCAGTGAAACAGTTTCGGAACACTGAATTCAGTATTTCTGCCTTTCTTCGGTCGTCCTCTGTTTCGGTGCCATCGTGGTCAACGAGTGACTGAATAGGGGATTTAGATCCGCTTACCGATTTTACATATGACCAAAACTTTTTAGGGTTCTTGTTTAGATTGTTTGCCAATGTTTTATGTTCGAATTCGTTGAATGCTTCTCTCATTGCTCTCTTTACGCTCTTTTTCGCTTCGTTCAGCTTTTCCTTATCAGCTATGATTCGACTACTCTTAAACCTATGATGAAGCTTTCTTTGTTTCCGTAGTACCTTTCGTACATGATTGTTATACCACGGTGGATCTTTCCCCTCGCTTTGGACCTTAGTCGGTACGAACTTATCTAAGGCGTAATGGACGATGTTTCTGAAATTTTTCCATTTTTGTTCCACATCCTCTTCCTCAGAAATGAACGTTTGATGGTGGTCACTCAGATATTCTGCGATTTGTGCCCTATCACTCTTGTTAAGCAAATATATTTTCCTTCCTTTCTTGGCATTTCTTATTACACTTGTAGTCATTGATGCAACCACTGACTTATGATCACTGATACCCTCTTCTACATTCACGGAGTCGAAAAGTTCCGGTCTATTTGTTGCTATGAGGTCTAAAACGTTAGCTTCACGAGTTGGTTCTCTAACTATCTGCTCGAAGTAATTCTCGGACAAGGCAGTCAGGATAATGTCACAAGAGTCTCTGTCCCTGGCTCCAGTTCTGATTGTGTGACTATCCCATTCTATACCTGGTAGATTGAAGTCTCCCCCTATTACAATAGTATGATCACGAAACTTCTTCACGACGTTCTGCAGGTTCTCTCTGAGGCGCTCAACTACTACGGTTGCTGATGCAGGTGGTCTATAGAAGCATCCGACTATCATATCTGACCCACCTTTGATACTTAACTTAACCCAGATTATTTCACATTCGCATTCGCTAATAACTTCACTGGATATTATTGAATTCTTTACTGCTATAAATACTCCTCCACCATTGGCGTTTATCCTATCCTTGCGGTATATATTCCATTCTGTGTCTAGGATTTCGTTACTGTTCACTTCCGGTTTTAACCAACTTTCCGTTCCTAATACTATATGCGCACTATTTCCTTCAATAAGAGGTACTAATTCAGGAACCTTGCCCTGGATACTCCTGCAGTTTACCAATATTACGTTAACTTTTCCTGTTTTTGGTCTCTGAGGACGGACGTTCTTTATCAACGATGATAATGTCCTCTCTGGTAAGCCGTCAGGTATTTTATCGTTTCGCCCAAGGGGGGGGGGGGGGGGTCCCTCTAACCTAAAAAACCCCCGACCCCCGTGTGCACGCCACACGTACTCTACTACCCTAGTAGCTGCTTCCGGTGTGTAGTGCACGCCTGACCTGTCTAGGGGGGCCCTACAGTTCTCCACCCAATAACGGAGGTCGATGAATTTGCAACCATTATAGTCGCAGAGTCGTCTGAGCCTCTGGTTTAGACCGTCCACACGGCTCCAAACCAGAGGACCGCGATCGACTCTGGGCACTATGCTGCAGATATTAAGCTCAGCTTGCACTCCGCGTGCGATGCTGGTTGTCTTCACCAAATCAGCCAGCCGCCGGAAGGAACCAAGGATGGCCTCAGAACCCACGACGACTACCGCAGTCCACTTCACCCCTCCACCGCCCCACACCGAACCCAGGGTTATTGTGCGGTTCGGGCGCCGGTGGACCCCCCAGGGAACGTCTCACACCAGACGAGTGTAACCCCTATGTTTGCGTGGTACAGTAATGGTGGTGTACGCGTACGTGGAGAACTTGCTTGTGCAACAATGGCCGACATAGTGTAACTGAAGCGGAATAAGGGGAACCAGCCCGCATTCGACTAGGTAGATGGAAAACCGCCTAAAACCATCCACAAACTGGCCGGCTCACCGGACCTCGACACAAATCCGCCGGGCGGCTTCGTGCCGGGGACCAGGCGGTCCTCCCCGCCCGCAAAGCCGCGCGTTAGATCGCACGGCCAACCGGGCGGGCTAATCAGTGTTAGTGAAGTATGTTACTGTTGTCTGTAGTCACAACGTGTGAAGATTAGTGTAAAAGTATACCTGCTTAGCTGAGTGGCAACGTGCTTACCTAACATACTGCGGGCTCAGGTTCGATTCCCGGCCGGTTTGTAGAATTTCTCCGTTCGTGGACCGGGTGTTGTGCTGTCCTCATCATCCATTCATCATCACCGAAACGCAAGTCGCCCAATGTGGCGTCCTCAGAAATAAGACTTGTAATCCGAGGGCCGAATTCCCCCGGTTGGGGCCTCCCGGCCAGCAGTGCCACACGATCATTTCATTTTTGCTGTAAAAATCGATGAAGATACAAGTCCACACACAACTCAGAATGCTAAGAAGACACGAAAGCACTGTAGATTATTGGACGTAACGAGAAGAATTGTAGTACAAACGCATGAAATAGGTGAGGACTGTAGGTGTGCCAGATTAAAATGTTGTGAAAATGTCAGTGAAACTGGTGGATGTGTTACTATAAAACAGTCCAAATCCTAATCTGATCGCGATGCGCAGACAATGTATTTAACTAGTTTGGTTGACGTGAAACTTGCACAGAGAAGGCGTCCTCTAAAAATTCCTAGTGAAGCTCTTCTTCACGATCGGACATACAAAGTAAGGGTGAAGAAAGATAATGCCATGGAAGAAATTCCTGTTTGTTATAAGGATTTCCTGGACTTCATAGGATATATCCTAGAACATTGCACACTGAATGGTTAAAAGAATGTGGGAGAGTTGTATTAGACGCAAGGAGGCACGCACAAAAATCGGCCTCATGCTATGAGCAATGACGCAAGGAATACACTTCCTGAACATATTCAGTCAGCATATTCAGGCCGCTAGTCGATACTGCTCTTTGAATATGGTATCTAAAAGTTACTTTCCACAAGATCTCAATGGATATAAGCTCCATCACATATACATGGTCAAATACCCCAAACTTCGGTGTCTTACGACACGTATTTGCGAATTTTTAATGCGGAATATGATCTTTCATTAGGATATACTCTATCAGGCCCATTCAGTCAATAGGATACCATGAATGCACGAGATGTTCAAATACAAGAAGAACTGGCTTCTTTATAAAAGAATATGAATGATCCTGGCCTTAAACAACTCACAAAGAAACTGAAAAGTTTGAAAGCAGACAAGGAACTTTCTTTAAGGAGAACTCAGACATTTTATGATAAGAAATGTTTGTGCACGCAACGGTGTGTTAAAAGTAAAGATGAAGAAGCTAATGTGCCAGTTCCAGATCTAGCAAGGAACATTGTGTACTACAAACATCAGCTGACGTTACATCTATCTGAGGCGGCCGGAGTGGCCGAGCGATTCTAGGCGCTTCAGTTGGGAACCGCGAGACCGATACGGTCGCAGGTTCGAATCCTGCCTCAGGCATGGATGTGTTTGATGTCCTTAAGTTAGTAAGGTTTAAATAGTTCTAAGTTCTAGGGAACTGATGACCTCCGATGTTATTTCCAATCCTACCTCGGGCATGGATGTGTGTGATGTCCTTAGGTTAGTTAGGTTTAAGTAGTTCTAAGTTCTAAGGAACTGACGACCTCCGATGTTAAGTCCCATATATAAATAAAAAAAACGTTTATCTGACATCCATGTTTTACCATCGGGGGAATTGTTATGATGAGACTGTAGCAAAGGAAAGTGCAGAAGAAGTTATATGGATGTTTCACCATTTTACACTTCACATTCTTTTCGCTGATGTAAGACAACTTTACATATGGTGTGGTTCATGAGCTGTACAAAATAAGATCTTTACTGTTTCTAGGTACGTTCATTACATTAAGACAGTTTGCCAGAGCTTTGAAAGGGTTACGACGACGTTTCCAGAAAGAGAGCACTCATGCCTGGAGTGTGACAACAATACGGTGTTAATATCACGAACTGCCCACACGGAGGTACTGAAAGACTGGTATGACGTCATATGTTATAGTTGCTTGAAACGATGTCCACTTCAGGTTGTGAAATGCGATCAGTTAATGTTTCTACCGTAGACATAATTCTTTTCATCTAACGGATCGTACAAAAGGAGATTACCTGGACCTTCGAGACCGCTCAAGGAAATAAAGGTAAAGAATAATAAGCCACGCAGTGTGTCACTGAGGTCTGGAAGCTATAACAGTTTTTAACATACAGTGGTAGTCACAGAGGTGCGCAAGAAGAGTTCATCAAGTTTTCCAGAACAAGAGTTTTCGCTATCGGGACCAGCCTACTGAACGGACATGCCCATTTTGTTCCTAAAAGGAAAGATTTACAAGTGTGTCTATGAACATTTTATAGACTAATAGTAACTACTACTACTACTAATACAACTCCAAACTCTAGAAACTTCCTTCGTAGTGGTTTTCATAAACTGTTCGCGCTTCTAACAGAGGAGTTACAAGCCATTTATAAGAAGATTCAGCACGCGACACTTAAACTATGGTGTTACGCGTCATTGTTAAATTACGGCACTTATGGTTTAAAAACGTGTGAGTCCAATAGTGTTAACTGGCGTAAAATGAAAGTGAAGTGTAAACGATATGGAATACATTCATCGTTCTTCCCTCTTTTGTTTGGCCATTGACATTTCATAGTTGCATTTTTGCCGTTATTTCTAAAAGTTTTCCACTATATTATTAGGACTATGAGGTTTGCTTACTGCAAATATTGTCTTCCTATTATGTCAGTCATAGGTAATTAAGCGTTTCAAACTTTAAAGTTTGAAATATCTCACTAGCATAAAAATATAAATATGTGACATTCATCGTCATCCTCTCCCCCCCCCCCCCCCCCCCCCGCCATCTTCATATTTCTTCATATTCATTGTTCTAACGAATTCTTCTTCCTAATTCCACAAATGTTTTAAATTTTTCATTTAATCTTAACCCAAAATTTTAAGAGTCAGTAGTAAATGTCACTTTCCCCAATGAATGTCATATTCAATATTTTCAGATTCAGGACCTTAGTTGCACATCAGTGTCTCTCTTAAATGTATGTTATGAATAAAAGTCAACAACAGTTAATGAATGTAGTTTCCTTTTTATTTTCTTTTAGGGTGGGCATGATGACCCACGCCCCCTTGGTAATGCGCATTGTAGAAAATGCTTTCATATGCTGTGGTTAAATGGAGAAGATACCTTCTATCTCCACCATGTTAAACTAACCGTTTTAAGTGCACCTTTTCTCAGGAAGTACTAATAGTAGGAAAATGAAATTTGTTCATACACATTTAGACTATTTGCTAAAATGGCGATATTTTTTTAAAAAAATAATGTATTAAAATTGTAATTTTGTAACATGTTTTAATAATGGCTCGTTTTTAGGGCAAATTTTTTAAAATATAAAAGACCATAGAAACCTACAAAACTGTCACTTCATGCGCTTGTATTAAGACAATTAACTGTCAGAATTTCATTGCTCTGGTATAAATAGTTTCAGAGAAAAGCTACACTAGGGTAGTAACAACAAATGTCATGGGAAATTGAATTTATAGCTTTATTGGACGTACAGTGTCCCTCACACTTTCTTGTTATACAGTCAGCATTTAAATTTACAGCTCCTTTCATTGCAGTTTCCACAGATTCCTGTGCCACTAATTTGCAAGCACCATGCAGTCAACAACTGTATTTCTGAAATTTGGTTGCCAGTCTTGGTAAGTTTATATTGGTACGTAAGGTTTTCCCTCCTGTTAACCCTTTCCCAATAGTGCGGTTCAATACACAAACCTAACATTGTTTTCATTAATTTCACTATTTTTTCTTCATAGTGATCCAAACCTTTTCCTGATAACTTTAGAGTTCCATGCCACCAGTTCTTTGTTCAGAAACGAAGAACATACGAGTTTCGTTAGTTTTATAGGAAACAGCTTACTGGAATACAACAAGCAATGTAGCCAGTAGCTGAAAGCTAAAAGAATCGGAAGAAGTGTCACTAGACTTGTAACTAACCTAAGGACATCGCCGGCCGCGGTGGTCTAGCGGTTCTAGGCGCGCAGTCCGGAACCGCGCGGCTGCTACGGTCGCAGGTTCGAATCCTGCCTCGGGCATGGATGTGTGTGATGTCCTTAGGTTAGTTAGGTTTAAGTAGTTCTAAGTTCTAGGGGACTGATGACCACAGTACTTAAGTCCCATAGTGCTCAGAGCCATTTTTGAACCTAAGGACATCACAAACATCCATGCCCGATAAAGGATTCGAACCTGCGACCGTAGCGGTCTTGCGGTTCTAGACTGCAGCGCCTTTAACCGCACGTCCACTTCGGCCCACAATCAACAATTGGGGGTGTCCGACTATGGAAGCTGCCACATAAACTAACATTTAGGACCTTTAAATAAGGATTTGGTCTAAAACACTTGTATATTCTAACAAAGCACACTTCAAACCACCATAATCACTCATTAAAAATTTCATATTTTCATAATTTTCAGGGTAGCTCGTGCCTTAAATTGTAGCTTCGAGGACTTCACTTTGATATTGATAAGCGGTGCAAGCAGAGATGAGGTTGTGGCTCCGTCAACAAAGTCAAGCATTCTACAGTGAAGGTGTCAATAAACTGGTCTCTCGGGAGTAATGTGTTTGTCACCGGCGTGAATATGTTGAAAAATAAACATGTGGACATGAAGAATAAATACGTGGAAGGCAAATAACTTTTTCTATTTAAAAATCCTTAAGAGTTTGCACATAAAAAATTCTGAGTCATTACTTTTCAGCACGCTCTCATTTACATTATTTACGAAGGCATGGCTCAGCGAAGCATTGACTCTCATGTAACACAGCTTAGCCTCGAAATATCATACAATGTGTTAATTAAGTAGCTGGCACGTAGAGAAAAAAAAGCCAAAAATTTGAAAATTCGAATCGGAATTACTTCGTGGTCGTGATGACATAAAGGCTCTGCTGTGAAAATTTTACGAAACTCGTACAAAATTCACTGGTTTTTGAGGAATGATAACAGTGAAATTAAGCTATACATAAAACATTGGCACTTGCAATATTTTTGATATAGCCACTGTTGTCAAAACAAAGTGAGTAGTGGCTTCTCGTTTTTAAAAGCCCAGTATCCTCCTTATTTAACTCACATCGAAGCCATAAAGATTCAACGTTTAAAAAAAGTACTTGATTCAGTTGATGTTATAATAAAGTCTACTTTAGCGGATTTGGTTGTTCGCGAGCCAGGGCGTGCTGCTTTTATTACAAAGAGTACTTAAGTATTACAGACTGTTACTATTTGCTTTGTTCAATTTACGAAATAATTTCTGGATTACGTTATGTAAACAACTATTGCTGTACCTGAGTGCCTGGATACACTCCTCTGATTTTAATTGACCACCTTGGTTTCGATATGTTTACCCTCTTTACTAATGTACATGGTATCTGATATGAAGAAACATCTACTTTAGCGAGACGAAGGATACGAGCGATAAGCTTGCAACGGTTTCCTGGGTCGGCGCTAGGCAGGGACGCAGCGGGTGCACGTATCGGGATGCGAAGTGGTCAGACAGGCTTAACCACCGAACGACCTTCTTCTCGTATCCGGTTTCTCCCTTGCCGCTAATCTCTATCGCGGCACGCCGCTTAAATAGACAGTAACGCGTTGTTTTTAGCAATTCTGCAAGTTGCTGGTTCCACATTAGGTGTAGCAAGTAGAAATCCACTTAGTCATTTCGGGGTGCCAGATCAGCGTTTATGCTGCTTAGTTTACCTAGTTCAGCAGTTATTTTTACTATTGCTATAGCAAGGCGTATAATACATTAGGTTTTTTTTCCTTCATGTGATTAACGTGTTTTGATTAACGTGTTTTTCTTTAGATAGCCGAAAAGAAGATCGAATGAAAAAGCTACTACTTACTAAACATTTCATTAACACATGTACTTGGAATAACAAACCAATTAGAAGGCTATTGGGATTGTAACTTCATCGCTATTTACTCGCGTACTAAAGTGAGGACACAGCCTTTCACTGTCGTCGGAAGAACAACGTCATAGGTTACAGTTGCAAAGTATAAAACGAGATAAAATAGCTCACGTAACAAATCCGTAAATTGCTACTAGTAAAAGCATGTCGCTGAAGAGGACTACTGAAAAAGAGGAAAGCAGTCCGTGTCCTTTATAACGCACTATATAACATCAGTTACTTCGCAAATGTTCTCTTTAGTAAGGGTCATAATGTTCTCGCTCGCACATTGGTATGTTTCTGGCTAACATACAACCTACAAAAACCATTTGCGTGGTATACATATGGCATCGTCCCTAAATACACGCACGCACACACACACACACACACACACACACACACACACACACACGCCTAACTCACACACGTATACCTATTGAAAGAGAAGAGAAGAGAGAGGCAGAGAGAGAAGACAAGCAATTGTGTGGAAATCATAGGTGTTTGTGAAGTCCAGAGATTTTGCTAGTCAGGCAAATGCTTTGCCCCATACCGTCTAAGAATTTTCCTATCCAGTACAGCTCGAATACGTTGTTCACTATTGATTGGATCACCATCAGGCAAGCCGACCGCTGTGGCCGAGCGGTTCTAGGCGCTTCAGTCCGGAACTGCGGTGCTGCTACGGTCGCAGGTTCGAATCCTGCTTCGGGCATGGATGTGTGTAGTGTCCTTAGGTTAGTTAGGTTTAAGTAGTTCTAAGTCTAGGGGACTAATGACCTCAGATGTTAAGTGCCATAGTGCTTAGAGCCATTTGAACCATTTGAACAATCAGGCAGTGGTTCGCACTGGAATAGTAACCGATGTACATTTCCTACAACACCGCATTCAGCCCCTCTTACGAAGTATATTCCCACTAGTCTCCAGTTAACATTTGGAGCTGCATATATTACTCTGAGCTATTCCCGTTGCAGTTTGATGCCGGCTTTTCCATTGTCTGTATAGCAATTCTTAACAATGAAAGTCATGAATCTACTGCCTGTATGCCAAATGTAGAAGTTTCCTGGCCATCAAAGAAGCAGTCTGATGTTCCAGGTGTTAGTTCCATAGGTTTTCTTGCCCTACATAGCGGCAAAGCCTGTGTGGGATGCTAATAGTTTCGCAACAGCTGTCATGGTGCGATAATCGTATGATACACCTTCTAATTCAGTTCAGTTTCGATTTTGGCGTCCCGCAGATTCATTCGTCCCCATGGCACACTGGCGCAGCTGTTGTGTAACATTACACTATTTCATTGCTCAGTCTGCCACAGAGTTGGACATATTTCACTGCATAAGGTGTCTGTACATATATGTAAACAATATACACTTAATACACGATGGCGGCCTTGCTTCTGTAGATGAGTATTAGCTATCGTTTCTTTGTAGCGATATGCGCAATACTGACAGTTTGGTGTCCTTTGTTGCACACTGCCACTTTTTAAATCTACTGAATTAGATCTGGCTGAAGGCTACTAAATAATTTTGAGTTTTTGAATTCAGTTATTTCGTTGTGAGTATTATCTTAATTTTTCGTGCTGTACATGGATATTTCTATTTCTTTCATGATATCCGCTTTTTTAATTTGCCCAGTTTTGTGCAAAATTTCATGGTTGTCTTAGATTTTCAAAGGGTAGTCTGTGTGTTTAATGTGTATTGCAATTGTCGACTGAAGAAATGTAATACACGGCTCAGTTACATTAATGTTACCACGGCCTATGTTTGACGTCAGCGTGCAACAACCACGCACAGGTGGCAGGTGGCAGCACCAGCAGTGGACAGCGTGTGAAGCGTGTCGGGAGTCAGTCTAAAACTGGCGCCCTGTGGTGCACCACGGAGCATACATGACAGCGGTGAACGACGGCTGCGCATATGTGTACAGGCGAATAGACGTGCAACTGTTGAGTAACTGACCGCCCAGATGAACCTAACGGGCTACCAACGTTATGTCCTCAACGACCGTTCAACGAACGTTGCTGCATATGGGCCTCCGCAGCAGACGCCCATTTCATGCACCCATACTGACTGCAGTTCGGCGGCGACTGAGATTGCAATTTGCACGCCGTTACCGCAACTGGACACCCACTGAATGACGACAGGTGGCCTTTTGAGACAACTCACGTTTTACGTTCAAACGCATAGATGGCTGTTGGCGTGTACGCCGAGAAACATCTGAAAGCAAACAATCTTTAGCAGTCATCGGACCGTTAGAGTCTGGTTAATGTTTCATGGTATTCCCTGGATGAGTACGTCATTCTGGAAGACACAATGGATCATCACAAGTATGAATATATTCTTGGGGACCATGTCCACCCCTGCATTCAGTTTCCTCGGCACAACGACATCTACGAGTAGGACAATGCAACGTGTCCCACAGTTCGCAGTGTACGCGCGTGGTTCGAAGAGCACCAAGATGAGTTTACCTTACTACCCTGGCCATCAGACTCCCCGGATTTAAGCCCAGTCGATCATCTGTGATACCACCTCGATCGAGCCGTTCCGGCCTCTTATTCTCAATCGAGAAACTTAGCGCAACTGACCACGGCACTGGAGTCGGTACGACTCCACATACCTGTCGGTACCCTCTAGACTCTCACTGACTCTTTTCCTGCATGTCCCCGCTGCAAAGGGTGGTTATTCAAGTTTTGGACACGTGGTCACATTAATGTTACTTGACCATGTACCGGGTGATCAAAAAGTCAGTATACATTTGAAAACCTTATAAACCACGGAATAATGTAGATAGAGAGGTAAAAATTGACACACATGCTTGGAATGACATGGGGTTTTATTAGAACCAAAAAAAACCATATTGCTAGATGCGTGAAAGATCTCTTGCTCGTGTCGTTTGGTGATGATCGTGTGCTCACCCGCCACTTTCGTCATGCTTGGCCTCCCGGGTCCCCAGACCTCGGTCCGTGCGATTATTGGCTTTGGGGTTACCTGAAGTCGCAAGTGTATCCTGATCGACCGACATCTCTAGGGATGCTGAAAGACAACATCCGACGCCAATGCCTCACCATAACTCCGGACATGCTTTACAGTGCTGTTCACAACATTATTCCTCGGCTACAGCTATTGTTGAGGAATGATGGTGGACATATTGAGCATTTCCTGTAAAGAACATCATCTTTGCTTTGTCTTACTTTGCTATGCTAATTATTGCTATTATGATCTGATGAAGCGCCATCTGACGGACATTTTTGAACGTTTGTATTTTTTTGGTTCTAATAAAATCCCATGTCATTCCAAGCATGTGTGCCAATTTGTACCTCTCTATCTACATTATTCCGTGATTTATTCAGTTTTCAAATTTATACCGACTTTTTGATCACCCGGTAGATCAGCAGTAGCACACACATTAAAGACACGGACCACACTGAAATCGAATACAGCCGTGAAATTTGCATAAAAAGTAAAAGTAAAAGAATGGATATCTTGTAAAAAACAGAAATATCCATTCACAGAACAGACGTGAAAATATTACCCTTAATGAGGTAACTGAATTCAAAAACGCAAAATTCTTCAGTAGCCTTAACCCAGTTGTAATGCGATAAATGATTGGATTGGATTGGATTGTTTGAGGGAAGAGACCAAACAGCGACGTCATTGATCTCATCGTATTAGGGAGGATGGGAAAGGAAGTCGGCCGTGCCGTTTCAGAGGAACCATCCCGGCATTTGCCTGGAGCGATTTAGGGAAATCACGGAAAACCTAAATCAGGATGGCCGGACGCGATAAATGAAAGACATGTCTGTGGTGTCACCGCCAGACACCACACTTGCTAGGTGGTAGCCTTTAAATCGACCGCGGTCCGGTAGTATACGTCGGACCCGCGTGTCGCCACTATCAATGATTGCAGACCGAGCGCCGCAACACGGCAGGTCTAGAGAGACGTCCTAGCACTCGCCCCAGTTGTACAGCCGACTTTGCTAGCGATGGTTCACTGACAAATTACGCTCTCATTTGCCGAGACGATAGTTAACATAGCCTTCAGCTACGTCATTTGCTACGACCTAGCAAGGCGCCATTACCAGTTACTATTGATGCTGTAAAACATGTACCGACAAGGGCTATGTTCACCAATTATGGATTAAAGTTAAGTATTCCAGAAGCTACGTACTATTTTTGCTACTATAAAGACCTTGTCCTGTTCCAGTCCTCACGCCATCCTGCGTGAGCTTATACGCGTGCCCTTCGGCCTCCCGTCCTAGTGGATTGGGTGTCTTGCCAGTCCACAAAAATGTCAGTATGAAATAATGATACCACACCGTCAGTAGCGCGAATATCGCTAAAAGGATCCATAGCCAATACTCATCCACCCACAGATAGGACGCCATACTGTATTAAGTGTGTATTGTTTTCATTTTTGTAGAAACGTTTTGTGCAGTGAATAGTGTCAATGCCAGTATCAAACCAAACAGTCCAATTGTGTCATGCTACACGAAAGCTCGACCAGTGTACACATAATGTGAACGAAGCTTTGGGACACCAAAAACACTCACACGTTAAAAGTGTATCACACGATTATCCTAGGGTAACAACTGATGCAAAATTATCCGCATCTTACACAGTCTGTTGTTTCAATCAGAAACAACAACGAGGCCCAGCTCCACGCCAGCAGAAGACACCATCGCACATAGATTTCTGGTTGCCCATTGCCCCATCCCTATCCCCTTCCCCTTACCCACCACCATCCTCCCCCCCCCCCCCCAATAGCCACTCCTGCGGCAGAATAGTGAAAAAAAAAACAGTATTCTATGTGAATTTAGAAAAAACACATTTTATCTTTAAGTAACATAGCTGTGTGCATAAAGGCCTGAGATGAGGAAAACATACATGAAATTGCAATGTGTTAAGGTTAACATAAAATAAGTAAACGTGACTGGTAGTAGAAAAAACAAATACCCCTTCTACTTTAGTTCTTATGCACATGCCAAGATCGTCCACGGCACGCAGGTAAACAGTCCAAGCCAGGGTCCAGCACTCATACGTTATCACAACATTCCAGTGTAGTTCTCTTGTCTAGTTTACGGAAGTTTTTATCCAGCTGCAAACTGAGAATTGCATCTAGCACTCTCCTTCGCAACAGTGTCAGCACGTTTGGTACGAGTGGTGTGGCACCTGGTAGTGCTATCACGTACCACTTTCTCCATAGTGCCGGTAGGTGTTCAGTTGCTACGATTGCTTCTCTCTGGACACCTTCCAGAAATCATGCTAACATCGTCATTTCGCAATCGGCGTCTGAGCTGCATCTATATTCGCGGGATACAAGATGGGTCTATGACGAAAGCTTCGCCAGTAGGCAGGAGAAGGGATCGACAGTGGTAAGATGGTGGAGTCCACTTCGGCAGTCTTGGGTGCCTGCACGTCCACGTGGCGGCGTTCCCTGGTAGGCACCTGGGGCTCAGTTAATCCTGCAAGTTTTGGCGTTGCCAGCAGCAGCGGCGGTACCCAGTGAAGCTCGTTCGTGCATGGTGTGGATAAGTTGATGTGCTGTCCACTTGGTATGTCATTCGACCGCGAAAATCGTGATGATACCGCATAACTCTCCTGGGGCTCTCCCGTAGGTGCGAACACACGCTAGATCACAAACTCCTAAGTGGCGAGTTTCAGTAGGCATGTGGGGTCCTGGCATTGAGAGGATCAAGTGAAATGTGTGATGGCGACGTCCTTGGAATTGCTTTGCTGCCGAAGTGCAGGAAAATGCCACAGGTGTTGAGAGGTGGCTCATTTTGTTCATGTATGCATTAAGTGCCCATACGATCCATTTATCTGTCTCATTAGACTTGTGTGAATGGTGCTTGTGAGTTTAGTGATGCCTTTTCATTCACAGAACCTCTAAAAGAGACCAGAGGTCATGTGAAGACCATTATCAGGTATGAATGTCGGCGATCCCTCAATGCCGAAAATCTTCTCTAAAGCTTTGTTGGTAGCTGCTGATGTTGTACGGTTTTTGGACATCACATGTGAGAAGCTTGAGTATGCGTCCACTACTGCGACCCATATGTGGCCTGAAAAAGGCCCAGCATAATCGATGTGGACGTGCTCCCATAGATGTTATGGGCAAGCTAACTTTGCGGTGGTGGCACTTACGTCATTTCGCATGCTGCGCAAGTCATTCTTGTGAGGCAGCTATGGTTGGGTGTGGTACGCCCGTACGATGTGGATGCGCAGCACTATCAGGACCAGTACCTGGTATTCATTGTCATCCATAGTGCTGACTGAGTATGATGCCCTGTGAGACATACATTTTCTGTTTGATTTCAGTGTATGATCAGAGGCCTGACCAGGCTGATGAGGGAACATTCTACAAGGCAAGGCTTGTCGAATGATAGTATCCTCTTCCTCGTAGCTGTGCCTGGAAAAGAATCGAAATTTTTTGATGTTTGGCTTCAACGGAAAATACATTGGTTCTGTAGAACCAAAGTTGAAGTCCGGAATCATGGGTATCCTCAAGATGACATTCGCGTTTGTATGCTGGGCTGTTGGATGGAAGAAAATAGATTACTGATATTTTCATTATGAGTAGCACCCAGCGTTTAATACACTATGCTGTTCTAACAGGCATCTTTCTTTTGAGGGTGGAAGGCGAGAGGGAGAGAGACGGAGGAGCAAAAGAGCAATGTGCAGTTTGTGGTCCACTATGAGATGGAACTTCGTGACATCATAAACGATGCGAAGAGCTTCCTGCTAGATTTGACTGTAATTAATTTGAGCTGAGGTCAATGAAGTGGAAGCGAATGCAATTCGATGTTCAGATCGACCTGGAGTCTTGTACGAGAGAATTGCGCCAATGGCGTGGTGTTTTCTCCACCATAAAGTCTCTAATCTGGTCATCTAAATGTAACAGAAAAGTTTGTCTTCTCCATGAGCTCTTCAGGTGATGGGATAGAGTGTATTTGTATGACTGATTGAGCATTCATCATTGCTTAAAAATGTCTACATATACGGAGTCCCACCATCTTCCTTGTTTAGGAATTGTAAGGGCGTAGCCCCCTGTCATGAAAAAACTGGAATAAGAATGCCGTGCTACTCTAATCGACTTCATTCTTTTTGGAAAACTTCTCGCATTATGACTAAGAATGGCCGTAACTTGCAGAAACAGGATGTTACTGATTACTTTAACGAAATTATGGGCAGAAAAATTTTTGACACGTCCTAGCCCTAGATCGAATAATTCCCCAAATTCTGTTCACGGTAAGTCGAAATCGTCACGATTATTCTTTGGAACTGTACGCACTTCATTAAATATTTCATAACCATATACTTGAAATGCAACTAGTACGAACATACTCAGAAATCACAGTGTAGAAACTTACACGGAGTCATATTTGCTCGTAAAATGTATTACTTCATGTGCCACTGATTCGACG
The DNA here is from genome assembly GCF_023864345.2 of Schistocerca serialis cubense. NCBI lineage: Eukaryota > Metazoa > Arthropoda > Insecta > Orthoptera > Acrididae > Schistocerca > Schistocerca serialis. The sequence goes on along the minus strand of NC_064640.1, from coordinate 657,924,423 downwards.
TCTGCATTGGTGGAGAACTTAGCTAATCATACAGTGTTTCACCAACTAAAGAAACGGAGGCTCCGGTATCCACTCGCAGTTCAACTAGCACCTTTCCGGAAATAAGTGATGAGTACTTTTCGAGGTAGTACCACAATGGGATCCACTTGTGGTCGTAATAATCTTACGCGTTGGTGTCGCGAATTGTTTTTCGAACTGTATGATGCGTTCATGTTGCATGCACAAGAAAAATGGAATAAATGTCTCCCGGGTTGGTCACTGGGAACGTAAGTGTTGACTGAAAAATTTCATCCATGCAGGTGGAGATCGACTATTCCGCCGTCAGAGAGGAGCCTGATGATAGCGAGGAATGAGAGCGAGAATTTGAATGCAGTCGGACTGCACGCTTCGTTTCTGAATCTGGCACTTCCTGTTCGACAAATGAAATTCGGGATACCCTGGATATCTTGTATGCTTCTGATACCCTGAGAACCTCACCAAGCGTGGGATTGTCTAGCTGCAAAACTTGTAAACAGACTTCAGTGTCTGAAGAAAAGCTTATTATGACGTCGCTGACAAGCGAATCGGTGTGTGACTGCTGATGCCCATGTTTATCATATTTGAAATGACATTCACGAAATATCCATTTACGTTATACGCCCCACGTGGCGTTAGACTGATTTTCGTGCTTCGAGCATTGAAAGAATTTTAAATGCGCAGAGCCAATGTAATAGTTTTTGTTCATTGCAAGGCGAAAAATAATCACAAGTCAGCAGCAAAACCGAAAGTGACACTCTATCGGAGATCAGAAAATTGGAACAGGGAAATGGATAGGTTGAAGTTAGATATAGTGTGATATAGTAAAGTGTAGTGGCAAGAAGAACTAGACTTTTGGCCAGTTGAGTACTTGGTTGCAAATATAAAACCACATAGGGGTAATGAAGGAGTAGGTCTAATACTAATCTGAAAGAGAGAGAGAGTAGGAATGCAGGTAAAATCTACTAACAACAGCATAGTCAACGCATTGTCGTAGCCAAGATAGACTTGAAGTAAACACCCACCACAGTAGTAGAAGTTTGTATACCAACTACCTCCGCAGTTGACGAAAAGAGTGAAAGAATGTATGGGGAGATAAAAGAAATAATTGAGATAGATAAGGGAGTGGAAAATTTAGTGGTGACGGGATACTGGAGTTCGATAGCAGCAAAAGTAAGGGCAGAAAAAGTAGCAGGAGAATATGGACTAGAGGAAAAGAATGAAAGGGGAACTCACCCGGTAGAATTTTGCTCAGAGCATAATTTAATAGTTGCTAACACTTAGTTTAAGAATCATGCATACATGAAAGAATCCTGGAGACACTGTGAGGTTAAAGATTGATTATATAAAATTAAGAATGTGATTTTAAAATCAGAGTTTAAACTGTAACACGCTTCCAGGGCTGATGTGGACTGTGTCAACAATTTACTAATTGTGAATTGTAGATTAAAACTTAAGGAAATGCTAAAAGGTAGGAAATTATGGAGATGAGATCTGGATGAGTTGAAAGAACGAGAAATTATTGAGAGTTTCGCAGGGTGCATTAGCTAAAGTTTGACTGAAACAGGGGAATGGTATGCAGTATAAGGCAAATGGGTACCTTTTTGACATAATGAAGGCAGCAGAACATTAAATAAGTAAAATGATATAGTCTAGTAGAATCATTGGATAGCAAATGAGATCTTGAATTTAAGTGACGAAAGGATAAAATGTAAAAATGCAGCAAAAGAAGCAAGCGAGAGGGAATACATACCACTTGTTTAAAGTATTCCAAATCAGTTAAGGTGTCATGTTTCTCTGGAGTTGAACTGGATCACAAGGAGCATCTGCTGGTTTTCCATTTACAAAGAGCTATTGTGGTCGCTGAGGATAATTTTGTACCTGGAAATACTCCTCTCCGCATCACAGGACATTACAAAAGACTATCTGACGGCGGCGAGGTAGGTCGCGGCAGTCCAACTTGCTTCATTTTCTGCAAATGTTGTGACATTGCCACAAATAATGTCACTAATTTTGCACATTGCAGAATATTCAAGATTCTGCTGGAGAACATTTTGCAATTTGTTACTCACTTGCTCGGCCACATGACAACGAGCCCGACCCAATTCACTCTGCACATTTTGCACAATATCCATGGCGTCATATAGTTGAGTACCAGCAGCTTCCAGTCATGTAATGGCCTTTGATACCACTGGAAACTTGACGTTCACGTATGGAAAGTTTCCTGACTACTTGTCTGTAGAGACCTTTTTCACAATTTTGTTAGCACTTGATTCCTCGTTATCAGTCTCACAAAAGATTGTCATTCTTTTGGCGTAGTTGGTGCAGTAATACTCAATGGCATTAAGTCCAGAATCCCACTGTGTAAGAACAGGCTAAGATGGGAGGGGCAGTGAAGTTGCTTCTTCCTTCAGTTTCTGCTCCAGTATCCGAGCATTCACATAGATTTCCTCGGCACACGAAATAAATTTGTCCACAACAGGATAATTTGATCTCGTATCTTGCGCATCTCTGTGTAACGCATGTGCAATGGAAGTGACGTTTACCACATTGGGGTAGAGAATCAGAAGCCCCTTGGTGCATGAAGCACCGTTCGTTATTAGCAGTCAAACGTTGTCCCTGTTCATACTATCCTGCCACAGTAGCTTCATAGAGTTATCAAACAAAATGGTATTCTGGAGTTGTTTACTCTCTCGAGAGCCTCACACATTAGGAGGAACATTTCTCCAGCCCCGCGAACTTTTAGAAAACAAAAAGCAATATTTTCAAATAACGCCAACACACATCGGTCGTTTCGTCTATGAACACCCAGACCTTTACGTTAGAAACACTAATTCGTATTTTGTTGATCACCTCCTCGTAGCACATGGATAAATAGTTCTTTCTCAGTGTATATTCATCTGGCACTAGATCTACTTCTCCAAAAACTGTCTCAAGCGTGGATTCTTCAGTTTCTGCAATCGGAGGTTGTATGACACTATCATCCCACAAAAGTCCCTGAAGAATGATAGCACAGTTGAAGATGGACCTATCTGCTCAAAGGACAGCGTTTGTCTGCTATCATTTTCAGTACTTCTTTCAATACAGCTGCTGTGTTTGGCGGTATTGCAGTGTTGCTGCATATTAATGCGGTTTTCTGCTACAGTTTTAACTTCACATAGCTTACGAAATAATATTTCTCCGTCCGTGCGGAAGAACTTCTCTCCAAAATTGCAAACAAAACCTCGCAATCACATGTTACTGAGGCACTTTTCTTTCGGCGTGTTGAAAAAAACTGAGTACGCGTTCAGACTCAATAGTATGGCCACGTGTGCGATGTTTATTACGTTGGAAGACGTGTTTTTGCCTTCGAGAGCATTTTGTCGACCTCGCGCAGCAGTGAGTGTTACGTTAGCGAATCGACTAATTTTTTATGCTGCTTGGCCGGCTGGGGTGGCCGAGCGGTTCTAGGCGCTTCAGTCTGGAACCGCGCGATCGCGGGTTCGAATCCTGCCTCGGGCATGGATGTGTGTGATGTCCTTAGGTTAGTTAGGTTTAAGTAGTTCTAAGTTCTCTGGATCTGATGACCTCAGAAGTTATTTCACATAGTGCTCAGAGCCATTTATGCTGCTTGTCTACTATAGTCTTGTTAAACAAAGCTTTGTAGTAATTATTGTGTTTATTTGTGACAATATCACATGAAACATTGTCCTGTGAGCAACATTTTCACGTTTTTATTTGTGTATCCTTAAAGCTATGAGCAAAATATGATTTTTGAAAAAGGTTTGTCGAAATACGACCTATTACGACGAATGTTGGCCGAAATATGACTTACTACTAGGAAGGTGTAAATGTGACTTTACATGCACAATAAAAATACATTTTTCCACACTACAATACCTGAATGCGTGCATAAATTGTTGTACAATGCACCTAAAGTTATAAAAAAATATAACTTCTCATTAAAATCCGGGCCATAATGGTTACCTCTGTATGGACGCCTTCTACCGGAGACCTAGGAACATTGTATCTCCGCAGGATACAAGATCAGCGTGTTTTGTTTATCTGTGGGTTTCCACCATACTGAATGATGTGATAAATGAGCACGAATGCAATTCAATAAACAAAATTACATTCTACGTCCGCTATTACTACTCGCTGTTGCAACATTTGCAGGTCTCACCACAATAATATAACTAATACGTGGCAAACACGCTCACCAGATTTAGGTAACTGTTTAACTGCCACTCCTAGTTTTTGCACCTATCTACTCAGGGGCTGTGAAAAGGTGGGGAGGGGGGGGGGGAGGTGAGGCGGACGGCCGTCCCTAATGACAATTCATTTAATTTACGAAAGTGCAAGAGGATCTGTAACTGCAGGGCTCAGATTTTTATGACCTAAAATACCTGGAATATTATCACTGAAACGACTTGAAACTATCGATAAATTTATATCAGAATTAAATAAAGCAAATGTGAAGTGATGTACAAAATAGATAGAGTAAGGTAAACTTTGTAGGAGGTTGCAACTGAAATTGCAAAAGAGTAAGTACTTTAAAATAGCTACGTATTCCTTTAATAAATAACATTCTTTGAACATGGACAAAAACTGTCATTTAACCATCTTAGAGCTTTTTTAGTGTATGACAGTCAGTAAGCAGAGGTTGTCGAAAGTGAAGGAACATCTGTTGACGGCCAACACGTTCATATCATTATAAAATCTTTCAACATTTGCTGAAATAATTGGAGCGTGTCCTTTGGTATTTTCCTTTAGTTTCAAAACCGCAATCAAAAAATCGACATGCAAATATTGCTATTTCAAAAGTGGACATAAAGTTTTGTACAGTATCGATCCAGAATATACATATTTTTATGTCAATACGCATACCCGGTACAAGTTGACAACAGTTACGTGTCAACGACAATAAGCAGATCAAACACCAATTTATTTTCAGTATGTATAAATCCATTCTTCAGCAATATTGTTGTGTTCTTCCTAGAGGCCACTGCATTGATGGTTCTTGCCAACATTAAAAAAGTGAACGGTTGTGTCATAGATAAACTTTAAACATAGAAATGTATAAAATGAAGTAAAATAATGAAAATGGACTCATTCCCGAAGAATTAACTGAATGTCGGTACCAACATGATGAAAAATGAAAAATTAAATTTGCATTTCTATAGTCAGAATATTCGGGGTTTACTACTTGTGAAAAAAGCGTGGCTCATAAAAAAGAAAGACTAGTTTACAACAGTCTCCTGACATTCATAAAAAGACATAATAGAATGAAATGAAACTGTTGATCGACTGAATGGTGAAACTAGTATATATGCACGTGGTCTACATCTGTATCTGTATCTACATCTGCATAAATATTCCACGAGGCACTATACTGTGTGCATGGCCGAGAGTAACTTGTACCAATGCCAGTCATTCGCTTTTCTGTTCCACTAGCAAATGGATTGAGAGAATAACGATTGTCTATATGTCTTCGTACGATCCCTGGTTTCCCTTATCTGGTCCTCGCAGTCCTTATGAGGAATGTATATTGGTGGCAGTAGAATCGTTCTGCAACCACTCGAAAATGCTAGTTCGCTAAATTTTCTCGATAGTGTTTTGGGACAAGAACGTCTTCTTCCCTCCAGCGATTCCCATTTGAGTTGAAGCGACATCTCTGTAAAATATGCGTACCCGTCGTGTAACAACCCATGGGTAATTTTCTCGCTGCCAAATTGACGCTATTGATGCCGGACCCACTGTGTATGAATCGCTCGATACAATTTTTATATTACATTCCCGTAATTCTTGGCTTTTGCTGAGGTGCTTTTTTATTATATTTATTCATTATTTCTATTTATTTATCTTTTAATTATAAAAATATTCAGTTTATTTTCTATACGAAAACAGGTGCATTTTGGAAAACTAGTCACTCAGGTAGTTTTACGTTGAACTTAAGCAACACGGCATAAAAGTAATTGTTAAAGTCAATGAAATTTATATTTTTCAGTAATAAATGAACTTCTACTCTTCAAACGTACAAAATTAATATCACAGAATCGATCAAGATAACTTCTTTTAAAATCATCTCTGACAGATGACAGTCTTTAGTCATAGGTTGTTACCATGTGGCGAGAGAGTCTGTGTGAAGCTATGGTTGTGGCGTTGCCAAGTTTAGTTTCGTCTCTGTCCTTTGAAATGATGCTGAATATTAAGGATAAGAATTTCATTTGAAGTAACTATGTGATGGAAAGTTTAAGAAGTATTTTGTTTGGTTTGAAGGAAACCGGAAAAATGAATCAGCTACAGTGAAAGAAAATTAGTACTTCACCCATTTCGTAAGAAACCCGATCATCATTTACGGCCTATCTGAATGAAACTGAACTGCCCCTAGACACTGATAACACAACAAAGATAGGTTGAAATACACTTTTTCTGTTTTCTGGCGTTGTCACTGATGCAGTATTCACGTAATTGCAATAAATGTGGTACACACATAATATGTAATACTACTAATTCATTTTAACAATTAATTTAATCATAGGCCAACAGTAGTAACGATTTTAGAACCGAACCTACCGGTAACAAATCGAATATTTCACCTCTGAATTTTGCCGATATCTTCCCTTAATCTGACCTGGTAAGAATCCCAAACACTAGAGCAGTACTCGACAATGGGTCCTACTAGTGTCTCATATGCAGTATCTTTTAGAGGTGAGCTACCATTTCCTAAAATCGTCCCTATAAATTAAAGCCTTCCCTACCACCTACCCTAAGTGTTCGTTTCATTTTATAACGATTTGCAACGTTACACCTAAATATTTAATCGTCTTGATTGAGTCAATCAGCATGCCACTAATACCATATTCGAATATTACAGGATTGTTTTTCCTATTTATCTGCATTACCTTAGATTTCTCTATATTTATAGCAAACAGCCATTCATCACAATAAATACTAATCCTGTGTAATTTCTCGTGTATCCTCCTACAGTCAGTCAACGATGACATTTTCTCGAACACTGCAGTAAACAGTCATTGGTTGCTGCTAACCGTATACGTCAGATAGTTCACGTAAATAGAGAGCAGGAGCGGTCTTATCACACTTGTCTGGGACACTCCTGATGATACCCTTGTCTCTGATGAACACACACCATCCAGAACAACCCACTGGATTCTATTATTTAAGCAGTCTTTGAGTCACTCAGACTCCTGGGAAGCTGCTCCATATGTTCGGAACTTCGTTAAGAATTTCCAATAGAACACTGTGTCAAACGCTTTTCGGAAATCTAGGAATATAGTATATGCTTGTTATGCTTCATCCATGATTCGCAAAATATAGTGTGAGAAAAGGACAAACTGAATTTCGCACGAGTAATGCTTTCCAAATCTACGCTGATCTGTGGACAGAGGCATGTCCGTTTAAAGGAGATGTGTTATATTCTGACAGAATGTGCTCTAGAATCTGCACCAAACCGATGTTATGGATTTAGGTCTGTAATTTGGCAGGTCCAGTTTACCCTTCTTATATACAGAAGACGTGTGCACTTCTGTCCAAATACTTGGCACTTTGCTGTGGGTGAGAGATTGCCGATAAATGGAAGCTAAGTGAGGGACAGACGCTTAAGAGTACTCACCGAAATGTAATTCCATCCGGACCTGCCGACTTTGTTTCAACTCTTTCAGCTGCTTTTCAGTAAAAATGTCTATTTCTATGACCTCCATACGGGAGTCAATGGGAAGGTCAAACAGTTGTATATTTGTACGTTCTTCCTGTGTGACTGATTTTTTTAAAAAGGCAAAAATTTAGAACTTCAGTTTTAGTTTGCTGCCTTCTCTGGCCGCACGACACTGCACAGCGATTGACTAGATAGAAGCCTTCAGCCCGCTTGGTGGTTTTACGTACGATAAGAATTTTCTTGGGTTCCGACAAGATCTTTCGCTAAAAAAATGCAAAATTACAGTGGAAGCCGTTGTATGCTTCTCACATCGGTCTTCTTATCTATGCAGAATTTCTACTTACTTTTCCTGCCGACATTTGAGCGTTCTTTCTTGAATCGATAATGCAACAATCTCTGTTGTCTCACAGTTTTCTAAATTTTGTTACACACATCCAAAAAACGTTCAGCATGATCTCGATTCCCAAAACTCCTGAATATAGACGTTGACTGTGGATATTATATCACAGACACAGTCGCTTTGAGTGTTCAGAGATGTCACTATATCCACCCAAAGACATAAGCAACCAAGTATGAGCAGTGCCTATTAAACGGGGGCGGTCCGACAACCGATCAGTTGCAGTCATTCCACTAGGAAGGAGGTACACGGCTCGTGTTGTCTGTAGTTCAACCATGCCTAGAAGGTAATAGCGCGGTTCGATTGCGTCCGCATTGTTACTTTGTGCCAGGAAGGGCTCTCAACAAGGGAAGTGTCCAGACTTCTCGGAGTGAACCAAAGCGACGTTGTTCGGACATGGAGGAGATACAGAGAGACAGGAACTGTCGATGACATGCCTCGCACAGGCCGCCCAAAGACTACTACTGCAGTGGATGACCGTTACCTACGGATTATGGCTAAGAGGAAACCTGACAGCATCGCCACCATGTTGAACAATACTTTTCGTGCAGCCACAGGACGTCTTGTTACAACTCAAACTGTGCACAGAAGGCTGCACTTCCCTCACGACGTCCATGGCGAGGTCCATCTTTGCAGCCACGACACCACACAGCGCGGTACAGATGCCGAATAGACCGCTCAGGATTGGCATCACGTTCTCTTCACCGATGATTGGCGCATATGCCTTTAACCAGACAATCGTCGGAGACGTGTTTGGAGGCAACCCAGTCAAGCTGAGCGCCTTAGACACACTGCCCAGCGAGTACAGCAAGGTGGAGGTTCCCTAATGCTTTGGTATTGCATTATGTGGGGCCGACGTACGCCGCTGGTTGTCATGGAAGGCGCCGTAGCGGCTGTACGATACGTGGATACCATCCTCCGACCGATAGTGCAACAATATCGGCAACGAAAATGCGCGTCCCCATCGTGCACATCTTGTGAATGACTTTCTTCAAGATAACGACATCGCTCGACTAGAATGACCAGCATGTTCTGCATACATGAACCCTATCAAACATGTCTGGGATAGATTGAAAAGGGCTGTTTATGGGCAACATGACCCACCAACCACTCTGAGTGATCTACGGCGAATCCTCGTTGAGGAGTGGGACAATCTGGACCTACAGCGCCTTGATGAACTTGTGGATAATATGCCACGACGAATACGGGCATGCATCAATGCAAGAGGACGTGCTAGTGGTTATTCGAGGTACCGGTATGTACAGCAATCTGGACAACCACCTCTGAAGGTCTCGCTGTATGGCGGTACAACTTGCAATGTGTGGTTTTCATGAGCAATAAAAAGGGCGTAAATGATGTTTATGTTGATCTCTGCCAAGCAGTTCTAGGAGCTTCAATCCGGAACCGCGCTGCTGCTTCGGTCGCAGGTTCGAATCCTGCCTCAGGCATAGCTGTGTGTGATATCCTTAGGTTAGTTAGGTTTAAGTAGTTCTAAGTCTAGGGGACTGATGACCTCAGATGTTAAATCCCATAGTGCTTAGAGAGATTTGAATCATTTTTGTTGAACTCTACTCCAATTATCTGTACAGGTTCCGGAACTCTCGGAACCGAGGTAATGCAAAACTTTTTTTGATATGTGTATTAAACCACGGTGAATCTCTTCCGTCCTTAATCCACTTACCTAACATGGGTGCCATTCATTAAGTAATACTTGTACAACAGCCTATACATAATGTCACATTCACCGCTGCAAATAAGCACCCCATTTCAGCATGAGTGCCTCTATAAAAAGTTTGCACAAATTCAGTTGATCTGTACAACACGAGAATGTTTCGGCATTTAATAACGTTATCTCTCAATTTTTCCATAGCCGTCAGCAATGGACTGTAAGTGCTGGTGCACGAATGTGGTTGTGTGGTTTTCTTAGAATTTTGTGCACAGTGAACTGTAAAAGCATAGTGAACAGAGTGAAATGATCGGTACTTTGAAATTTCTTGTAATTCATAAACAAATAAAAACAGAAAATGAAAGCGAGAGATTTTAAAAATGTACTACCTGCGATGAAACGAAGACCTCCAACAGAGAAGATGTACATAACATTTTAGCAATATTGCGTGTTCACGGGAATAAAGAGATACATCACGTGAGGCATGCAACCACAGCAAGGGATGTATTTTTTCTGTTTACTCGTTGATTTATTTGTAATTGCACAGTTGACCATCCTGGAGGAACGTTGGATATCAGTAGAAACGGCGCTTGTGGCTAAAGTAATTTCACTCCTAAGGATACTGTATTGTTAAATAAATGCGTGGAAAGGAAAATAGATCGGTCAGATTGGAAGCAGAATGTCAAGAAAAGTAGGAGGAACAGTGGAAGATCTTATATTTCTACGGCTGGTAAAGACATGCCTGAAAAACTCTCATCATATGTGGTGCGTGCAAGAAAGTTGTATATCATCATAACGTAAGAATTGTACTCTATAATAATTTGTTTGGTGTGACCATTGATTTGTGCGAAACAACTACGGGACAATGACACTTTTGTAAAAGTAACTTGTTTTGGCAGGAAATCTTATAACATTATAACAAACGTTTACTGTTTCGAGGCGTTGCTTTCTGCCCTGGGACCGTTATTTTGCAAGAATAAAAAAAGAAGGCGGGCAGTCAGTGTCATAATTACCTACGAATGGAAGTATGTAATACCTGACGCTTGTTTCAGTTCATCTATCATTATAAAGAAAATAAGCCAGAATCACTTTGTTACTGTCAATCTTCTTTAAGGTATTAGAAAGTGTGACATAAACTTGACAATTACTAGTTGCGTAGTTGAATATCAATGCAGATGATCCAAATTAAGTGTGTCTGCGTCTTAATTGAAATGTCATTCACCCTTGAACGTCATGCTCTGCTGGAAACAAAAGAGAAAATCAACCTCAAGTTAATATCCTATACCTGTTATGAGGTTTGTTACACCTCCATCCACACGACTGCTCTGCAATGAACACTCAAGTACCTGGCAGAGTTTCATCGAACTACTTTCACACTATTGCTCTATCATTCGGCTCTTTAACAGCGCACGGGAACAAACAACACTTAAATCTTGCTATGCGAGCTATTATTTTTCTAATTTTATTACAATGGACATTTCTCCCTATGTAGATGGGTTGAAACAAAATATTTTTGCACTAGAAGGAGAAAGTTGGAGATCTAATTTTCGGGAAAAGATCTCACCGCAATAAAAACACCTTTGTGTTAATGACTGAAAACCCCAAGTCGCGTTTCATATCATTGACGCTCTGTACCCTATTTCGCAGTAATACAAAACAAGCTGCCCTTCTTTGAACTTTCTGCATGTCCTCTGTCAATATTAAATCCTATTGTTGTACGAAGAGCTTCTTCCTCCACCGGCAGAGAAAATGAGGGACTTGTTAAATATATGTAAATACCTTGATGTAGAATAGAGAGAATTTCATGTGAACTTACCATCTGAGTAAACAGTTCAATTTATTTTTCCTTTATTTTTCTTTGTTATTGTGTCTTGTCCTGTATAGAACTAGCGTTTTGCCCTCGTGAGAGAAAATGGCTCTAATTTCTCGAATTTTCTCCTCGTGGTCAATACGTGAGAAGTATGTGAGGGGAAGTAATATGTTGACCGTCTTCTCCTGAAAAGTGCTGCCCCGAAAAATCACATGTCTGTTGAACGTCCGGGCCTTATATACTCACTGATACGCGGAATAATGCTGTTGTCGCTTACAGGTACAAATGTTAGTCGCTGTGGCCTCGTACAGTTAATCTTGATATCCCCTTCACAAACAATAAGGTCCACCTACGTCAAGCTGCCCTAGAGGATGGATTTCTCTAAGGGAAGATATCGACTGCATGGACTGGCAGCATTTGCTTCTTCCTAAGGAGCATGTCGGGAAAGCTCGCGTGAGAAGAAATGCAACCCACCCATAGTTATCATCAGGGACTCTTCCAGACATTCACTCAGCTCTCTCTCAGGACTGAGTTCGTCTGATGTTCAACTTATTCAACTACCTCATACACAACCTATCTCGTTCCACTGTGACAGCTGAAGTTAGCAATTCCCCTGTTTTCCTTTTCTTTATTAATTCATAAACGTGTGTCTAAAGTTTTTAACTTTCATTGTCACATGTTTCTTCACGTGTACAATATCAGTTGTGTAGCTATTAACTTTTTACCTTCCTTTGTAACTCTTTGAAAATCCTTTTCAGTAAATATGCTCTTTCATTTTCGATTACGCACAAATTTAGGACTTTTTGTATACCGGCTGGTACGCTGCCAACGTCCTTGTATTTCGTGTGTAAGAGGGTGCCTTATGACGGCTGAGCCACCGGGAAGAAAGTGAATCTGCAAACACTCCGCACAAATGATGTCTCCAGGAGAGCTATTGTAACGGCCAGAGAGACCTGTTGCACAACCATCGCTGTTTCCGTCTGTTTTTCTGTGAAATAATGGACAATGAATGATCCTGTGTAATGGGCTTAGAAGGTTTGTAAATGAACAGGGCACCAAAGCTTTCTGGTCTAGCTAAGTTATGTCTTTCTCAAGACTGGAATGCTTCAAGAAGGGAATGTTTTGACAAGTGCGAGTTTACTTTACCACGAGAAAGGAAAGTGTTGTGCAACGAGAGTTACAGTTACTGGTCTATTATTCAATCTATAAATGAATATCATAAAGTGGCTGTTCTTGTGTACGGACACACTCAGAGCGAAGTTAGCAGGACTATTCTAGTGTGACACTAAGCTGCTAGGCCTCACGTAGGAGCCGGCCGTGGTGGCCGAGCGGTTCTAGGCGCTTCAGTCCGGAACCGCGCGACTGCTACGGTCGCAGATTCGAATTCTGCCTCGGGCATGGGTGTGTGTGATGTCCTTAGGTTAGTTAGGTTTAAGTAGTTCTAAGTTCTAGGGGACTGATGACCTCAGATGTTGAGTCCCATAGTACTCAGAGCCATTTTGAACCTCACGTAGGGTACTTTACTTTGAGGTATGCTCGGAGGTATCACATGACTTTGGTCAGTCGGAGTCACTGCTGTTAATGCAAGAGGTTCAGTTCAGTTCAGCCGTTGCCGCAATCATCCAATGCCCACAGCCGACGGATTCATGTGCACAGCTATCATCAACGCTAGCATGCCGGCATGCACCTCCCCGTAATGAAATGTAATAATGCAAGCAAGTAACAGTCCGTCAGCCAAAGTTCTCTCTGTTTCAAAGTAATAATTAACGTCCACGGTAAGTATTAATCAAATGGATATACCGTATTATGGTTTTCTGTATAATGTTATAGTGTGGTAATAGAGTATTAATTCTTTGAGGATAATTTTTTTTTGGGTTAACTTTCACAATTCTAGCAGAGGTCCTAAATAGCAATTTTTATGAAAATGAAAGCAGTAAGAATGTACTTAAGTCACATTTGTGTAAGAGTTGTACTTAATACATTTGATTTGTTATCGTTCATTAATGACACTCCCATGCGTAATTTTATTAATTAATAAATATTACTTATGTAAGTTATCTCCTCAAACTGGGAAATATAATAAACCATCACCACTTATTTAGTTTCCCAAACTGACTAACAAAAGCTCCACTACAAAAAAAAAAGGTATTTGTTGTGAGCCTAACGACAAATTATTTGCGTTAATGAGTACGAATGTCAAGTACTTCATGCTTCTATGTAAACCCGAAATGTCTCAGATCTACAGATACAAACGCAGAAACCTACACACAATCACTCAGAGAGAGAGAGAGAGAGAGAGAGAGAGAGAGAGAAGAGGAGGGGTGGGGAAGAGAGAGAGTAAAGGAGAATTCGGAGGATAAGGATAAAGAGAAGGCTAACGATAATCAGAAGGAGGAGAGGGAATGGGTGACAGGTAGGAGGGACAGAGAGATGCACGCAGCGTCCCTTGCTAACGTACCGTAACGTAAGCAGCACGCAGACGCTAAGTTCTTCACATACTGTCACGGGCCTTAAATCCCAGCGACAGATTGTATCACATAAGCACCTTGAGGTGGCCTACTTTATGAGGTACAGAGGCAAGAACGTGTGACCGCGAGCATCTCGACTGACAAGAGTAACGTGTGCAATGCCGGAACCGCGCCAGAAAAGGGGACCAGCGGAACGGCGAGCTGGCTGAGTTATAAGCCGTCTCATGTGTGTAGACGGAACTCTTCCCGAAAAGGGGCTGCTGCTTTACAACCAGTTTTAATACTGCTGCCAAGCGCATAACTTTGGTGATACCTGAAACACAAAATTATCCTACCAAGGATTTATTTTCGTCGTCAGCAGTGGAGATGACATGTATACGGCCGCACAGGCTTACGTTACTAACCAATTTATGGATTCTGCGCGACACTTAAATGCCTCGCTTGTTTGAGTCTGCGACACTCTCCTGTACACAAACTGCGACGTGGCGTTTGGCTGTCAACAGTCAGCTGAAATCACTGTCCTCGAAAGCATACTTGCAAATTCTGAGCGCAATGGGCAAGTGGCCGTACGTGGGACGTTCCGAACGTATGTTTAGTTATGGACTATTTTACAGTTCACCGTGCCCAAACAAATCACATTAAATTTTAATGCGACAGGTGACATGTTACGACATAGTTTTATGAAAGGTAGACTATTTATATGTCAGATGTTTCAATTTACTAAATTTTTATATTCGTTTACCGACGTAGGGATTACCTCACTAACAGCCCACAGCACTGTAATCACTTGAAGCACTTGAAGAGTAGATATATAAAACATTCTATGTGCCAAATTTCACATTCCTCAGGAGAATCAGAGAACAATGTATCTTTTTTTTACATAACTTACTTATATCGAACATCTGGACGAGTGTTCTGTTACCACAGAATTATGGTGGCCACCTCATCACTGCAAAATATAATGAGACAAATTAGAAAATAAGTAATTTATTAAGAACTTTCTAGTTGCCATAACAGGTGACTATATGAAAGGTTTTGTTCCAAGTGCCACTATTAGTGAGTCATTACATCTCATGTGTGATAATATTAGTACTAAAATACAGCAGAAATATTTTAATCGTAGAACTATAGCCCACAAAAATTATTTCTTACTGCTCTGCAAGGCATCTTTCGTGGCCTGGAATATGTATATATTTTTACTATTTAGTTTACACTTTGGAGCAATGTATCTATACATTATAAGCAGTTCTGGTCGTTGGTTTTTTTCTCTGATGTAGTAATATTTTAAACTGTACTTACAGGTTGCGTGGACGATTTTCTACATGCTATGTTTCTGTTCCATTTTTTGTGCCGTTCCTCTTCTTATAATTGTCACTTGGGGTTTATATTTCCATATTTCACAGCAGTAGGAACTGGACACTTGTTTTTATGCAGTGTTTTGGTTTGTGTTACTAACCATCCGATGCTATTGCAAAAGATCGAATGTTATGGCCAACTTTCGAGTGTAATATTTGAAAATCTGCGGTCTGTTTATGTATGCATGTGTGTGTATGTGTGTGTTTTTGTGTGGAATAGTATCTGTTTTGGTGAGATTTTTTATTATTATTACTTTTTGTGTCTGAGTCTGATCAGAAGGCGAGGGGAAGGTGAGGGAGAGAGAGAGAGAGAGAGAGAGAGAGAGAGAGAGAGAGAGAGAGAGAAGGGAGAGAGGAGAGAGGAGAGAGAGAGACAGATATGTATATTCAGCCACAAAAAAATTATATACATGTCTCTCTCTCTCTCTCTCTCTCTCTCTCTCTCTCTCTCTACCTTCGTCTTCTGATCTTCTGATCACACACACACACACACACACACACACACACACACACACACACATACAGGCACACACAAAATTCATAGTAATTAAAAAAGTTCACCACAACAAATACTATTTCACACAAAAAAAACGCACACACATACACACACATGCGTACACAAACAGATCACAGATATTTCGAAAATTACACTCGAAAGTTGGCAATAACATTCGATCTTTGGCAATAGCATCTGACAGTTGGCAACACAAATCAAAACACTGCATCAAAACAAGTGTCCAGTTCCTAGTGCTGTGAAATATGGAAAATGAAAACCCCAAGTGGCAATTATAAGAAGTGGAACAGCATCAAAATTGGAACAGAATCATAACAAGTAGAAAATCGTCCACGCACCCTGAAAGAAGAATTTAAAATATTACTACGTCATAGAAAAAAAGCCATCAGAACTGTTTATAGCGTATAGGTACATTGCCTCAAAATGTAAACTAAATGGTAAAAATATGTACATATTACAGGCCACTGAAGATGCCTTGCAGAGAACAAAGACGAAACGCGTATGGCACGAAAATTTTGTTTCATTCAGTTGTAGTTAGTCGGTCCAAAAATATAAATTATCAATATGTCATGAAGAAAGTGACTCAATCTTGACTTCGGTTTCTTACACAACGCCATTCATGGGATCTGTTGCGAAGTTTACTGTGAATTTCCCTGTGCGTTTGAGGAAGGAATAGTAACAGCGTCAATAGGTCTTTCTGTAGTGCAACCGTTAAACATGATAACCAAAGCGGCCCGGGTTCGATTCCCGACCGCGTTGGAGATTTTCTCCGCTCGGTAACTGGGTGTTGTGTTTTCGTTACATTCGTATGATCATAATTGAATTCCCACTTTTGCGATGCCTTTATGGGCACGTAACGCAACCGTACAACTTTGAAAATTAATTACAAACATGGCAGGTATTTCAGACGAGGTATAGCATTGCATTCAGCTGCTATGGCATTTCCTCGTTTGAATACATTAAAGTTTTTCTTTTCTTCTGCTTTAGTGTAAGAATTTTTAATAGCTATTTGAGATGGCTGAGTATTAGAAACTTTGATCACACTTCATTTGGGCATCTTACACTACTGCATTTACAACAATATTGCCGCGGAATTTTTAGGATCAAAGGATTCAGTTGTTTGTATTGTAAGGGCATGCAGATTTCCTGAGAGAACCACTGCTAGGCACTATGACCATGCACCTTCTAGTAAGGGGTGTTTGAAATATTTTCTCCAAGATTTGGCACTTGGAACGAGTCTAGAGACATTCATCAGGGTATCTAGGGACATTCATCAGAGTACCGAGAAAACGATAGCATTGAAAACAGGTTTTGGAGAAATGTGGAACGTAGAAGGTCTTCCATATCTACTTTTCACTTGTTTCATCTTTCACCTAATACGACATCTGTTTTCCTTCTATCAGTCTTTATTGGACCAAAGACATAAACTTTGGTCGATGGATGGTGTTGCAAGCGTCTCTCAAAAATTTTCCATTTCAGATGCCTTGTAAGGTGATGAATCAAATACCGGGTGGTTATAATTGAAGGTCAGCTACTCACAGATGTACAGTGTGGGCTATTAGTATCATTTGGCAGCAAAACTTGGTATATAATTCTAATGTGTTAATGCGCAACCGATTACGCTGGGAAAAAAGTTCCAATTTTGGCCACCAGGTACAAATCAGGCGTTGTAATTGCAAGGAAGAAGTATAGAAATATTTCCATATGTAATGGGTTAAGACCGGGACATGGACAGAAAAGGTCAAGCAAGTGGGAAAGGCATATTGTTGGCGTTATTGTTAATTGCCACTTACACAGTCTGTTGAATATAAGAATCGAAGACGTGGACGAGAGGCCCTACAGTGCCAGATTTGCACCGGTGGCCAAAATTGGAACTAATTTCTTTCCAACATAAATAGCTTCCGCTTTAACGCGTTACAACGTCTACCAAGTTTCGCTTCCGTACGATAATTATAGCCCACACTCGACTTCTGTGAGTAGCTGCACTTTAATTACAATATGAAAGTCGTACACAAAGGATATGGTGGTACAATTTTTTCACAAATAAACAGCATATTCGCTTATAACAAGCAAATTCGACGGTGTAAAAGCGTCTGAATGGCATGACCAGCGAAAGGCGTAGTGGTGATAAATATAAAAAATAAAAAGGACCGAAGCAGTGTACCAATAGCTTTTTGTATATTATCTAATCAGTCGCAGTCCTTGACAAACAGTCAATAAGGGGCGGCATATCTTATATAAAGGTCGGTCAAAAAGCAGTACACAAAACATTTTAGCTTGGTGTTTCAAAGCATTAGGGAAATGAAATTTTCTGTGTGGAAGCGTTGAGCCTTTCTCACCTAACCCATATTTAATTTTGATTTCCTATTCTTTTAGTTTAGCTTCCATGAAGAATCAACATAATAGCCTACACTGAAAATTGCGCGTTTCGCTACAGCAGGTTATTTCTTGCTTTTTGTCTGACATTTTCACATGCCCTGTAAAATTCTGTACACTGTCACATAAAACACACTTTGACCGTCTACACCCACGTTTATGCTCGGCTAGCCACCTTATGATGTAATGTGTGAATCACTTTCATTCCCACCTTTCCTGGTCTAGCCGCGAGTGGTGCGCTGAAAGGCGGACTGATGCTAAACCCCCATGAGCCGAATTCCTCTGATTTTCTCGTTGTAATAACTTTGCGAAATGTGTGTGGGACGAAGTAATATATTGTCTGACTCTTCTTGGAACACGTATTCGTGAATATTCGACAGTAAACTTCTCGGTAATGTCCAGTGATACTCTTCTAACGTTCGCTACTGCAGTTGGATGAGCATCTGAATGATTCTGTCCAGCTTAGTAAAGAAACACCTGTGACGATGCGTGTTGCTCTTATTTGGATCGTCTCTATCACCTGTACTAATTCCATCTAGCTGTCGACGCAGAGTGATGGCAAATAATATGTCGTAACGGTTGTGAAGACTTTCGCGACAGAATCCTTTGATAAAAAGTTCTCGGCAAACCTGAGGCGTATAATTTGCATAAATTACCGAGCTTCCGATGATAATTCCCATCATCGTTCTGACGACGATGTTTAAGGTAGTCATCGACATCTCGGGGTTCTATCCAAATTTGAAGCAGCGAGTTTCCCGAGAACTATTATGTCGAAGTAGTCTCATTCATAGATGAATTTAATTTTTTTTTTTTTACTTGTCTACCAATGGATCTCAGTCTGGCATTTTTCTTTGGTACTTTTCAACGGTGATTGTACATGAAGTCGTTCCAGGCAGGACCATATTTAGGATCTACAGACCCCTAGGCTCAACCTCAGGTGCGGACCGTAATAGCGTAAACTTGCGATAACGAACCCACCAAACTAGCATTCTAGAGTAATTTTTGAATCAAATGTCTATAACTCAGTTAAAAATTAAAAATAGTTTTTGACCAGTGTGTCCTCCTCGCTTTTACTTACTGCTGTGACAGTTGACACTCAATGAATACACAAGACGTAAACATACAACTCGTAGCGAGGCATGCAAAGGTATACGCTGGAATTTACAAGGGAGGAGAAAAAAAAAGCAGAAGACATCAGATCAGTTACCGAGGTTAAGAGCATCCTGGAGAGAATAGCCACTACAAAAGTTGCCAGAAGAAATGATGACCGATGGACAAAGGTGGTACTGGAATGAACTCAAAGAAACAGAGACAGACCACAAGGTAGACTGCTAGACCAATGGGACAAAGACCTGCGGAAGGTAGCTGTAGTCAACTGGCTGAATATCGCCTCAGACGTTCCTAGTGACAGAACAAGTTACATGCATGCATGAGCTCAGCACTTACTTTGAAAGACCACGTCATTTACTGGTAGAAATGGCTGATTATGATGATAATGGCTGCAGCATTTAACGTTTATTATTAGATTTTGTAAAATATTGCTATACAGTTCATGATAGTTTAATGGACTGATATGATAAAAAAAAGAACAGATTTTCATTTGTCACTTCTGTTTTAAACTGAATTGTTCTTCCTTTTTCCGGCGATTAATATGTATTTTATGGCGTCCAGAATTATTGCTTACATAAGTAAATTTTAAAAATGGTCTTACTATCTCTACTTTTTGTTTTACTGTTGACATTCGCCAACAGCTGGCACGAGAGTTCTGAGTACCCTGCCAGAATAACAAACAAAGCCGACTTCACTTTCATATTGTTCATGTAGGATCTTTCGAGTGATGAGTGCTTCTTCTTCAACAAAAGGCACCACTGGAGGAGTATAACATAAGAGTATGTGTTGAGCATACAGTCATTATAATCACTAAGGTCGGCTTTCGAAAGAAGACTACTTATGTCTTACCTAATTATCTTCTAATTTGTCCTCATGGAGCCCCACTCTAGTCATCGCACCGTGGGAAATGGAGAAATTTTGATAGTAAGTGACATCTGCAGGGCTCCGTTGTTGAATGGCAAAATAAGTTATATATCAGCTAGCAACCCTGAAACTGACGATACATTTTTAACCGACAGACATCTTTCCATTGACGGTTTTGAACGTTTTGTTCATCATCAGACGACCGAGCTGTATTTACTGTGGGCTACAATTGATCAGCGGTTGAATGTTTACAGTGCTGTAATGTACTAGAGTGAAAACGAGTTTTCAATAAAGATATATTCGAGATTGAAATAACATTCGGGTATCAACTTTCACTTTAACGCAACATGTTTCAACACGCACCGACAGCACACGGATGCATTAACAAGACAAAGGTATAAATTTTTTACATTAAGTTTCAACTATGCGTTGAAATATGTAATATAGATATATTATGGACAAAAGCATATGGGTTCAAGTAACATGAGTGTGAAATGAATGATGCTTTCTTTCAGGTAACAAAGTATGGTGAAGAACACGTGATAAATAATACGCTATGTGATCAAAAGTATCCTGACCCCCAAAAAAACATACGTTTTTCATATTAGGTGCATTGTGCTGCCATATACAGCCCGGTCAACATCATACTCAATTCCAGCATTACCAATGGAGGGCGCCGCGAACTTGTAAGTCATTTTCAGCCAGGCGTCCGGATACTTTTGATCACATAGTGTATTGTTTCATTGTAGATAGTGAATGAGGTAAAAACCTGCATTATAAAGTTATGATATGTATTTTAGCCAAAGAAAATGTCTTGCCCGCCCACGGCCTTGTTAACAACTAACAGGCGAAATTAATATGCGGTCACGACCATTGAGAAAGTTACGGCTATTACAATGAGACCACCAACTGAGCTAATTAGATTAACATCACTTTGAACTACGTCTACACTGTCGCACAGCTGATATTTGTCTAAGAATGGCTGTCTGCTACTCGTCGACTGTTACCGGACGAATTTCTTGTCATTCGCTACGCCATGATGCGTTTATTTCCATCAGCAATGCCGGGCAGAAATCATGCAGGTTGCTCCGCACCTAAAGCCGACTATACACGCTCATATGCGAGTATGCTTAAAACACGGTTTTAGCTCAGTGGTTGAAGATGATTTATATGTCTGTCAGACAGAGATGGACAATGTTAGCAGTGTGTGCTAGGTTAAACATCCTGAAGGCGTTGTCCTTTCTACAGAAAGTTCGGCCACGGTTACGCTCAGTAAGAATGAGCGCTTCACGGAAATACGCATCTAATCCCAGTTGTAGACGCAACAAGAGAGAGATTATGAGTCAAAGAAAGATTTACTGCCGAAATTCCGAGGAGCTACTTTCCAAGACGGGTCGGAAAACATATTTTCTGCTACATAACACACATCTCACGAAATGACCATGACAAGCAAGTGACAGAAATTGACACTCATACTGAGACATGCTTGCGCTCTTACCTTTCGTGAAAGGAACAGAACACATGATAGTTCTGCTGGAAGTACAGTCCGCCACTTAGGTAGCTTTTAGAGCATACAGAGTGTCCAGAAATTGATCTTACCATCTTTTATGACTTGTAGAGAGCATTGTGTACATAATATTTTGAATAGGAATCCATGTCCTGCACGTCATTCACTTCTTCTTGAGGAACTGATTTAGGTGTGAAATTTAGAATATTGTGGTAAGGGCTATGGGACCAAACTAGTGAGGTCATCGGTCCCTAAGCTTAAACACTACTTAATCCAACTTAAAATACCTTATGCTAAGGACGACACACGCGCCCATGCCCGAGGGAGAACTAGAGCCTCCGACGGGGGAGCTGCGCGAACCGTGACAAGACGCCTTAAACCACACGGATACACCGCACGGCTTGATTTATATGTGACGTAGTACAACTAATGGGTAACAATTCGACAGGAAACATGACAATACGTCCATTTATCATTTACGCACATTTGTTTGTATTAACACTTAAGCATTACTTGCTTACATTATTCCAAAACAAAAAGGAACCCAGAATACTGTACAGATAAAACGTAATATTTAAGTGTTAATGCAAAAAAATCCCTAAAGTGTTAAATGAATGTTTCGTTGTGTTTCCTTTCGAATCGTCATCTAATAATTATACTGTGTCATGCCTAATATAATTCCTCAAGCAGAAGTGGTTGAGTTAACCATACAAATTGAAACCGTCATAGAACGGAAACGGTACTTTTCCAGACATGGGCTCCTATTCAAAATATTGTGTAGTCACTCCCACTCCTGTACAAGTCCTAGGAGTTTGTAACGGGAATTTTCGAACACCCTGTAGATATAGATACGTATGTGCCATAGGTTGTATTAGAAGAGAGATAGCTCAATATAGTAAGCGCTTTCAGAGACGAAGTCCAGGAGTTGTGACAGTTCAGGAAGTGAAACATCTATTTTTATTTGGGATGCATATCACCATCTCAAAAGAAAGTAGTATATTTAGCCTTAAGACAGAGGGCGGGGGAGGGGGGAGGGGGGAGGGGCTGATGACCTCAGATGTTAAGTCCCATAGTGCTCAGAGCCATTTCAACCATTTTTGAACCTTAAGACAGGCTCTTCCTGTAGTGTACAGTGATACCGGTACGTCCTAAATAGAGAGGTGAAACATATTCAACCGTTGGACAGTTGACTGGCCAGACTGGCCAGATTGGCCAGACGGGATGCTTTTCATACCTGGAAAATTACGGATAGTTTTCCCAACTGTACGTCAGAAACATAGCCTATAAACCGTTGAAACACTAAACCACAAGAATCATAGTTTATACAACTAGCGGCCAAACGGCTTACATTACACAAAACAGAAATCCAAGATGTAACGTACCGCACATAAATAAGCAAAGAAATCCTGTGTTGCTCGATTACAATATCGGCAATAAATCAGTGAAAATCTTAACATCCTTAAAACACATGGTAGCAACCGTCAGGAGCGTTAGGAAGCAGATCTTAGGTTTAGTAAACGTGGATGTAATTCATCAACTATATAAGTGGCTTAAAAATACTCGTAGGATCGAGTTTTGAGAAGTACTTGTCAATCTATAACTTATACCACTTTGGACTAATAGCAGAGATAAGATTATCCACTTAAGAGAGGGGCGTTTCGTCACATGATCGTTCAGTAACAGTTGGAGTGTTTCCGATACCTTCAACAAACTACAGTGATAAACGTTATAAGAGAGGCGTTGTACGTCACCGAAAAGATTTTTTTTTAATTTCGGGAGTATACGTTCCTAGGGGAGTTTAATAAAACATTATTTCCTCCCAAACACGTCACCTGAAAGAGCCACATCGAGAAAATCAGAGTAATTCGAGCTCATCCGGAGACTTACCAACTGTCTTTCTTCTCACGCACCATTCGCAAAAGGACCTGGTAAGAAGGGGATGATAGTGATAGCAGAAGTACCCTCCGCCACACTCCGTAAGGCGGGCTGTGGAGTATGGAACTGAATGTAGATGTAAATAACATGTCGGAAGCATATGGTTCTTTCGTGGTCCGTCAGTCAGATTACTCACTAAGAACAAAGTAGAAGATAACTCATCGTAATCTCCAAGTCGTCATTAGCCCATGACACATGATCTTGGCATAATTTTTATAATCTGTAGTGAAGCTTAGATATTTGAAGATCCCCTCCTCCCTCCCCTTGGATGAGTGCCGCGGACTGCGATTGTGGAAATAGTTTCAAGAGTAGCTTTATAGGTTTTTGCGACCACCTTCTTCAATAGGCCCGGTCGTTACTTACGATGCAGTGATGATGTATTCCACCACGTAATTTAATTCGTCATTGTTATACATTTACCTAATTCGCTAATAATTTCAATAAACTGCCCTAACATAAACGTCTGCCAGTGTGCCCCAACTGAAAGCTCGAGAGATATCTTATGTAGCCTTATTTGCTGCAGACCAGTTACATGAAAGAAAATGTAATAGATGCCTAACAAACAGCAGACTTAGGTCCTGCAACGAATTAACATACAATGGATGAATGACAGGCCAATGGCCTTGTCGCAGTGGTAACCAGATCACCGTAGTTAAATGCTGTCAGGCTTGGTTAGCACTTGGATGTATGTCCGTCCGGGTCTGCCGAGTGCTGTTGGCAAGCGGGGTGCACTCAGCCCTTGTGAGATCAATTGAGGAGCTACTTGACTGAGAAGTGGCGGCTCCGATCACGAAAACTGCCAACGACTGGGAAAGCGGTGTGCTTACCACATGCCCGTCCATATCCTCATCCAGTAACGCCTATCGGCTGAGGATGACACGTCCGTCAGTCGGTACCACTGTGCCTTACGAGACCTTGACGAATGTCATCATCTGATGAAGAGCGTGAATACCAGAACCAAGAGATTTCTGTAGGTCAGAAACTTATCCGTGAGCCGTTGATAGCAATTCAGTAATTCCTCTATTGCTGGAACCTGACAATTTCCTTTTGTAACAATTCAATTTTCGGTCGAAAACGTTGCCGTGAAATAGGCGCAGCGATTAGGAAGTTAGATTTGTGTTAGCGCGTAAAGGATTTTTAACCACCTTCCGTCCAACCTGAGTTAGCTGTTTCACGGTTTCTGTGATTTCGGACGAATGTCATGAGGTGGGGTTCAGGCGGGCCCTACTAATTTCCTCCCCTAGCTTTTTTGATTCTACGTTCCAGCTCAATCTCTGATAGTGAGATGATAAACTCTAAATATACTTATCTCGTCCGAATATTCATTTATTTCGGTAGAAACAACTTTGGCAAATCCAGATCGCTCTCTTAGTAGACAACAGATCTTTCCTGTCGGAAATTTTTTGTTATAGTTCCGCCCTATTACATAACTAATTATCACCAGTACTGTTGTTCTAGACGCAGACTCGTCAGTAAAAAGGACGAAGGGCTTTGAAAACAGTACATATCTCCCAACGCTATCACTATTATTGATAAATGACTTTTTATCACTATCTCTCTATCGTTATTTCCAGAGGACGCAGACCGTTAAAGAAAGGTTCTCCCTTCTGAGAAGATTTGTGAAAGTTTTGAAGAGTGCTTGGCAATGAATGTTTGTGGTGTCTTAAGCTGTCTTTAGACAAAACAAAAAACGGCTGTAATGTGCTTACGTGAAAGACAAGTGTCGTATACAGTCGTTACATAAATCATTACCCGGTGGCACCGTCGAAGTACTGAATCGTGATCGTTGTGAGAGATTTAGGATAGAACAAGCTGGTATGTTTGTAAAGAGAATGTGCTTACAATTCACAAGAAGGTTGTTGGAGATGTGTTGACCCACTGCGTAGGAGACAGTGTGTAGGACACTCGTGGGGCTCAAACGTGTGTATTCTGATCCCAGAAAAAATGGTTCAAATAGCTCTAAGCACTATGGGACTTAACATCTGAGGTCATCAGTCCCCTAGACTTAGAACTACTCAAACGTAACTAACCTAAGGACATCACACACATCCATGCCCGATGCAGAATTCGAACCTGCGAACGTAGTAGCAGGGCCGTTCCGAACTGAAGCGCCTATAACCGCTCGGTCACAGCGGCCGGCCGATCCCTGAAATATTATTATCATATCAGAATGGCAAATAAACCGAAACAGTTCAAAGAAGATATTAACAATGTATACCACATTTGTTTTGTTGTCATGAAAATGTTATATTTCCACTCAAAAACACTATTAGGTAACCGATTATGAGTTACTGTAAAATCTCAACCCCCTACCTTCGTAGAGAATAACTGTATATTTTCCCCTGTTGCGTATGTGTAATTTAACGTTTGCATTCTTAAACTGAGATTAATGTATTTAGGGAAGGATTCACCTAATTATGTTTCCCACTCAGTTTCGACTGAATATGAAGGCACCAAGTAATCCAGGTACCGTATGTTCTTTGTGCACAAGCCTTCATCCCATAACTTTAAATCCAACACTCAGGTATCTATAACGCCTTTTTGGCCCAATAGAAATACATATATTGTTAAAAGATACAATACGTCTGAATTTATTGTTTCAAATGGCAATTATAAGGAGGAATACTGAGAAAAATCTGTACCGCATATGTACGCATTTGCACACTGCTGCTGCAAGAAACGTTTCGCCATTATGGACGGCACCATGTCTTCTTTCCTATTACAGTGCGCCGGTCAGTCGGCGCGCGTTTAACACTAGCCCCGCTCTGCTAATCCATATAAGAGAGCCCTCAGCTCGTTAGCTGAGACCAAATGCCGATTGGCAGCTGTATAACGACTGGGAGCTGAGAACAGCTTTCTCGGCGAGACGGTGACTGGAAAGAGGATCTCTTATTAGCGGGTTCCAGAGACGGCAGCTTTTTGCCAGGAACTGTCCATTAATCGTCTGTGGTCATTAACAGTTTCTTCCTTACACAGTGCGGCGTTCTTCGACCTTATCCGTCTTTTGCAACCTGAAGGAACAGAGGTATGTAACTTCTTGCAAGCCATCAGCTGTCGCAGAGGCTGCGTCTAATAGAGACAATACGCCTTTTTGTGGACAGTTGTAACGACAGAGGACGCTCCTTGTAAAGGCAGGCGTCGATCCCCTAGCAGCGAAATGACCGGCGTTCCTCTGCGCTTCCGCTTCGGAATTGGCACAGAACCGTGGAAACTCGTTTTACTACGAAAGTGGTACATTCATGGTTACTGAACAATGCCTTAGAACAGGGGCTTCCTTTGAGGAGCAGCACTAAAGGCCCCGTTTGCAACATAATTTACGTTATCTTATGTGCAGGTCTTTGCATCAAGCGTTGATCACCCACGCGTCTTCTTCCAGTTCGTAAAATTGTTGTCGTACTACATACAACAGTTTCATCCATAATAAGCAAAATATCATTTTCTTGAGGTATGTCAGTTGTCACTGCCGCTTTTCGCGCAGTCTACACATTCAGGACATAATGAGTTTGGTTTCTAAGATGTCTTGAAGTTTTGTTCTTTGGAGCCCACAGTGCAAAAATATGTCCTCTATTCCCACGATTATTAAGAATATCAGCCAGCTAAACTGCTTTTTAAATGGTTTTCATATTATAAATCACTCACGATGAGTCCATTTTGGCATCCTGCCATCATCAAGTGCTCTGTAAATACGTAAGAAAGTGATGGTCTTAACATAAAGGTCTGTAACTGTGATCAGAAAAGTTACAATACATTCGTTTGGTGTTTGTACCTTTTACGTAATATCGCTGCTGCCATGTCGTGTCTTTTTTTTTTTAGAATTATTAGTTTTTCCTAGATGTATGTTGGAGATGTAGACCTCACTTCCGTTGCTTTCCTATCTATGCTATTGTTCTCTTTACAGCTTGCATGACAATGGATCAGCGATATAGCATGTTTACATATGTACCATTATAAGTAAGTCATGTGTGCAAATTCGGTTGTTTTTTATTATTTTTATAAGTTTGTTCTAATTATGTTTTCGCCTGGAATTAGTTTTAGTTGAAATTTTTATGTCACATTTTTATCTGTTCGTTACTGTCTATGATTATAAGTAACTGATGAGTGGAAATTCGGTTGCTTTTTATTATTTTTATAGGTTTGTTCTAATTATGTTTTCCCCTGGAATTAGTTTTAGTTGAGATTCTTATATTTCATTTTTATCTGTTCGTAATAATTTTGTTACTATCTATGATTTGTGATGTTTTCTTGGTGTCATGTCTTTGCTGTACACTGTCATGTTGTTATCGCTGTCGCTATGGATATGTATTATTTAGTCTAAAATGGTTCAAATGGCTATGAGCACTATGGGACTTAACTTCTGAGGTCATCAGTCCCCTAGAACTTAGAACTACTTAAACCTAACTAACATAAGGACATCACACACATCCATGCCCGAGACAGGATTCGAACCTGCCACCACAGCGGTCGCACGGCTCCAGACTGTAGAGCCTAGAAGCACTCAGCCACTCCGGCCGGCATTATTCAGTCTCTGTCATTTATTACTTTACCCGTTTTCTTGCTTTATACTGTAAATAACATTTTCTATGTACCTTTTGTGTTTTAGGTTGGTTTGTTCATTAGGTACATTTTTGGGGGTTGTTCTATGCATGTGACTATATCTTTATTTGCTGAAAGAGGCTCATGATTGCTGGAACCATAGCTGACATAATGTCGCTGATCCACTGTCATCCAACCTGTCAAGAGAAAAATAGCATACATAAAAAACGACTAAAGTCAGATCTACGTCTTCAACCTTCATCTAAAGAGAAAATAATAATTCTAAAGCAAGACAGGATATAGCAGCAACGATATTACATATAAGGTAAAATAACAAACTAATGTATTATAACTTTTCTGATTATAGGTACAGACAATTGCATAGAGACCATGACTTTTTATGTATTTACAGAGCACCTGATGGTGGCAATATGCTGAAACGGGCTCGTAGTAAGTGATTTATAAAAAAAAAACCTATTTAAAGAGCAGTGTACCTGACTGATATTCGTAATGCATCTGGTCTGGTGTTTCGTAATCTTTAACTTGTGTTACTAGGGGAACTTCCTTCATTCATGTGGAACTGTTGATGGAATCTGTAATTGTTAACATGCAAAGCATATGGAAACTGATATCTGCTTCATTCACATTTTGTATCAAACCTACAGAAAGCGTTTCTGATATTTCCACTATTATCCCCAGTTTCTTATAGTGGTTTATATTTGTAACATTGTTTGCTGCAGCCGTCGTTTGCTGTGGGTTTTGACATGTAACTATCTTTTTAGCAAAAGAAAATCGAAATCGGATGACTGGCTGCAGCTAGCAAAAGTAGTGCTTCGACCATCAAAACACGAAGTCAAAGAATACAAAATCAATTTGGTGTCCACTATCTACAACAGTCTACATTTCATGGACAAAAAGAACGACTTGGGTTCGACATGGGATTCGTATCTTATCTATGGAGCACAAGTTAGTTCTTCAGAAGTGTCATCATATATGAATGCCATATGTGTTCCAACACTCTACAACGATGATACGTCAGCGCTACAGGTCTGTAGTTATATGTATCTACTCACATCTTCTGCATAGTTCGTGGAAGATATTAGCGACTGTGTTATCTATTTCATTCGCGTGATGAGCGAGGAATTAATGACTAACACCCACTTACCCTGCTTAGAAATTATCTGACCTGCACCTGTTTCAGTTGATACTAGATGTGCACGTCCTCCGTAGGTCGACATCAAACATCTGCTACATATTCCACATAGACAACGTGGAGCTTTGCAATAACATCATCAGGGCCCATGGTACTTCCTATTTTGAGTGACTATAGTCGGTTTATGTTCTACAATGATATTTTCTATGTATTTTTGTGTCCGTGCAACGACTGAACGGAGAACTGTAGCCTAAGTTGGTTTTACAGCTACTTTCGCTTTCGGACGACTAGATTGCCTTAATTAATTAAGTTTCTCCTTTTCGAGCCAAAATAATCAGAGAATGCCCTGGGTGCTTAATCTGATCCATTTACTGACTTTAAGCACACTTCTGAAGGTTTTTGTCAATTTGGTAGATAATACTTCGCTTTCCACGTCACTGAATGCTTTAAGCACACTTGTTCTAACGGCCGCTTTGGCATCGTCAACTTTTCGTTTGTTACAAAGCTTCTACTTTACTTCAGTCTGCTATCAGGTTCTTTGTTTTTGCAGCAAATTTTTGATGATTCCTATCAGTAACCGTATTGTACGACACCTATTTATCTAGCATGACTCTAAATTACGCCCGAGTCTGTGTTTCAGATTCTTCATATTTTCCTTCCCAGTGTAGAACATATGCTGCTGGTTACTGAGGTAATTAGCAATCATCTCGCAAATGGCTTGTATGACTAAATGCTTAAAAAATTTCTGTAAAAAGTACACTGACGAAAGAAAGTCGCAACACCGAAAAATAATTTTGTAGACTAATGAAATTTCGGGAATAAATCTAACTAGCTATCTTATTTAAGTAATTAAAATTGCAAGATCACAGGTTAAAGTAAGCGCAAGAGATGCCATGTAAGTATAAAATGCCGGTACATTAATAACCGGTGCAGCCGCTAGAGTGTTGGATACTATTGTGCAGATTTGCATGCATGCAGGTGCAGGTGCCGGATGTCAGTTTGTGGGATGTAATTCCATGCATCTTGCACTTGGTCGATCCATGCAGGGACGGTTAAAGCTGTTTGTGGATGAAGCTGGAGTTGTCATGCGATGATGTCTAATATGTGCTCGGTTGCAGACAGATCTGTTGATTGAGCAGGCCAAAGCAACATGTCGACACTCTGCAGAGCAGTTTGGGTAACGGCAGCAGTATATGGACGAGCGTTATTCTGTTGGAAAACTGGAAAACACTCCCTTGAATGCTGTTTATGAATGGTAGCACAACAGGTCGTATCACCGGACTGACGTACAATTTCGCAGCCAGGGTTGGTGAGATTACCACGAGAATGCTCCAGCTGTCATTTGATATCGCACACCAAACCACAACTCCAGGTGTAGGTCACTGTGTCGAGCACCCAGACACGTTGGTTGCAGGCCTTCTACTGGCCTCCTTCTAACCAAAACACAACCATCATTAGCACCAGGCAGAACGAGCTTTCATCAGAAAACATAATAGACCTCCACCCTGCCCTCCAAAGAGCTCTGGCTTGACACCAGTGAAGTCGCAAATGGCGGTGATCTGGAGCCAGTTTAATGCGCGCTACTGGACGTCTGTCTCTGAGCTGTCATTGAAGTAGCTGATTTGTAACGGTTTGTTGTGTCACTGTAGCTCCAACTGCTGCTCAAATTGCTGCTGCAGACGCAGTACCATGCACCAGAGCCATATGCCAAACACGATGGTCTTCCTTCTCGGTATTGCCATTTGGCCGTCCGGATTCCGATCTTCTTTCGCCCATATATTGTCGTGACCACCGCTGACAGTAATCATGTACAGCGGCTACATTTTTGTCGAATTTACTGTATCGCAGAAGGAACATACGGCTTCTCGAAGAAATCTAAATAGACATCATCTTTCAGATGTAGGACCACGCATAGCAAATTTTGTTTACGTCGCACTACTTCTCCTTGGTGGCGCGATTTTTTCCCGTCAGAAATCAGAGCTCATGTGGAGACTTCCAGACAGTCATTCTCCCCACACGTCATTCGTCCATAATACGGCGGAGGAGGGATGAAACAGTTCTGCCAGAAGTACCCTTCGTCACACAGCGACCGAAGATTCTCGAACTTCGCTTCTTGCCGCAGTAAAGCCTGGCGGCCACTAGAACGCAAAAGGTAATACTTTTTGATTTTGTAATCCGATGAACATATTACATTGTTTCGTATCCCGCCTGGAAGGCGGCGCGTGGGTAGGAGCAAGAGCAGGAAAAATGCGTCGGTATTGCACGTAAGCAAAAGTGATTTACTGGAGCCTGAATAAATACAGAGGCATACATAACTTCGTACAGATGAGCACAGTCTCAAGCTAAAGCGAAGTGTCCCGTACGTCTGCTCTTGATCAAGTGGGATGAATCTACAGTGGTGCTCGTAAAGCTGAACTGCGCATGCTAGAGGGCGCTGTCGTCGTTGTCTGTCGTAGTGTCAACTTAACTGGCAACTAAGCCGTGGCATCGTTGCTATCGATACCACACATTGGATATTCCAGATTAATGGACAGTAGCGAAATGATTTAAATAATGGAAACTGCAGTGCTTAGCACAACACTTTCCAAGAACTTATTCTCGTTTTCAAGAGCATTTCTGCATTTGGGTATATAAATATGTTTGGTGGTGTGTGATTTTCTGCCTCTCTTGCGCATTTTTGAAGTTAACTTCAAAAAGATGCAAGAGGGGCAGAAAATCACACATACAAACATCACCAAATATATTAATGTAAACGAATGCATAACTGCGCTTGAAACCGAGAATAAATTCTCGAAAGGCGTTATGCTGAGCATAAAAAAATAAGTAACTGGTGCCATTTTCATTATTTACATCATGAATGACACAGTTGCTAGCTTTCCGGAATCATCTAATATGATCAACGAAATTAAGAGCAGAATACACTGTTTCGAAATTGGTGGAAAATAGTGACATTTATGCTGTATCTGCTGTGTACTGCAGGCGTTGACAGGATGATCAGACAAGTGATTCCGCTTTATTTTTGCTTTTGCTTCACTAATAAACTCTATTGTCATACAAAATTCGATAAACTTAGTACTGTATTAGGCCAAATTCAAAGAGCGTGTATGAACACACGTTATTCGTGGAATCAAGTACAATAAACACTGCAGATAAGATGCCTCTTGAAGAAAACTGACGTTGTTTGCGCAGACATAGCAGTATTAATCATAAAAATTTTGAGTGGAGTCATCATCGTAGCAAACACTTGTAATGGAGTATGTTTATTTTTCTGTCATATGTGAGCCCGGAAGAGAACCCACAGTACAAGAGAGATACACCGCTTTCCATAGTGATGACAGTAGTTTCAGGTGGAGTAACTTCTAAGAATCTAATCTGCCATTTCAGTTCACTAGTTTCGTTTCATTACCACGCTGCCTCTTATCAGTCGCTTTTCGTCGGCTGTTTTCTAAAAAATAAAAATAATAAAACATAAATAAATGTAAAAATAAATTAGGAAAGAAAGATCGAGGGCTGAGGACTCGCAGTTGTTAACATTAATGTGAAACAAGCAAATATTTATTAAGTACTATCTTATACAGGGAGGGGCAAATAAAAGTGGCCCAGAGAACTGAGTTCTAGGGTACAAAGAAACACAGAAGAGGAGAGGCAATACAGTACTAACCTGACTACAGCAGATTGTGAAAGTGACGACCATTCATCTCTTGGCACTTTTGGGCCTTGTTCAGCAAGTTGCTGAAGGCGGATTGAAGTTGGACTGCTGGAATTGCTGCATTCTCATCCGAAATGTTCTACTGCAGTTCTTGAAGATTACGAGGGTTGCGATACCCATTACACCTGAGGGTTCCCCACACAAAGTAATCGCACACTGACAGATTATGTGACCTGGCTGTCCAGATTGGTCCATGATCAGATTGAACTTTGCCAACAACTCTGTCAACTGTGAACATTGTGTAAATGTGCTCCAAGGTTCATCCGAATGTACGGGCAGTTGCTCCACCCTGTTGGAAGTAACTATAGGCCTTTTCCTTCTCCGTCAATGCTGCCACAAATGGATCAGAATGCTGGCAATGTAACTCGCCAAAGTGATCGTCTGATGAAAGACTATGGGACCAATAATGCGGTGTGCGGACACTGTGAGCCAAACCCCAATCTTCTGATTGCAACGGCGTTTCGCGGAAGTAGTGTGTATTCTCTGCTGCCCAGAACCTGTGATTCTGTGTGCTAACATAACCACTGAGGTGCAACTACCCTTCATCAGACATAAAGAACTGATTCATGTCCAAGCCATTCATAGTTATCTCAGTGAGCTGCCACTCACAGAAGTAGAGGCTGGGGAGCATCTGCTGATTTTAACGCAGATGAACAACAGACAGTCGGTAGGGATGCATGTGTAGGTCCAGGTGGAGTATTCGTCTGCATGATCGATGTGATACGCCGGTCTCTTGCGACAGGCGTCGGGTTGGTTTGGTAGGACTCTGAAGCAGTTTCTTATGAACTGCAGCTACGTTTTCTGGTGTGCCGGCACGTTTCGGAATGTTTTTACACTTGGTTCAAATGGTTCAAATGGCTCTGAACACTATGGGACTTTGCTTCTAAGGTCATCAGTCCCCTATAACTTAGAACTACTTAAACCTAACTAACCTAAGGACATCACACACATCCATGCCCGAGGCAGGATTCGAACCTGCGACCGTAGCGGTCGCGCGGTTCCAGACTGTAGCGCCTAGAACCACTCGGCCACCCCGGCCGGCTTTTACACTTGTTCAAAACAGATCCTGTCTGATTCCATTTTCGGACTAAGCGTTGCATGGCATTCTTTGCTGGAACTTTGGCACCATTAAACTTCTCAGCAAAGAACTGACCATACTGCTTCCATGACTTTTTTGTCACGTAACTTTCCAAAAGAAACTTCCGCTGCTCCACTGTGAGTTCCAACGTTTCCTTTGCACTGTTCCACTCACACTGACACAGCCCGCACACACTCTGAATCGGTATGACCGAGCGAGGTGGCACAGTGGTTAGCACACTGGAATCGCATTCGAGAGGACATCGGTTCAAACCCGCGTCCGGCCACCCTGATTTAGGCTTTCCGTGATTTCCCTAAATCGCTTCCGGCAAATGCCGGGATGGTTCCTGTGGAAGGGCACGGCCGTTACTTCTCATTCTAAAGCGAAATACGGTTTCACGTACTTGGTATCTAAAGTGTTCCATCGACTATTATATAGATGCACAATGCAAATGTGTCAATGTATTTATTTCAAAGCGACACTAAATATAGAATTTTATGGAAGATTATCTGCAGTTGTTATCAGAACGTGTAGCAATAAGTATATATTTGTAAGTTTACAGACAATGGATTTTGTGACTAGTGTCGGAAAAGCTTGTCAGTCTCCAGCAGAAATTTATTTTAAGATTATGTGTAATGGGTACTTACTTTGTTCACATTAATGTTAAAAACTGGAAGAAATCTGTCATAGACCGTCCATACAAAGATAGTATATAAATCACATGAAGTATTCCTTGAGTATTAAATTTTTTTTTACCGCTTCCAAGAACAAAAACACAGTAGATTAAAAAATTAATAGCTTATGTATGGGATATCAGCCGCCCAAAGAGGAAGATGCAATTTGTTGTGCTCCACATTTTCCCTCGTCTTTGTGAGAGATACTCAGCTTGGAGTGTTCATCTTTGTCACAGTAGTGTAAAAAGTGACACGAAACCAGCTAAGTGCAAATTCCGTGCAGTTCGCGCCTTCCTTACTTTTATTTACGGATGTAAGCCGACTTTCGGTATTTCCTTTGTGTCCGCGAAAAATCACTTGTGCAAGACAATTTACTTCGGGAACTTAGGTCCAAAAACTTCACGTGCAATTTAAACGTGTTTTTTTTTTTTTTTTTTTTTTTTTTTTTTTTTTTTTTTTTTTTTTTTGTGCCGACTATCTCAAACTCGTCCATGTATAATGATATATTGTATAATCTCGCCCGTTGTGTGCCGTTAAAAAATTATTTTGTGCTGTGGGATGATTTTAATCAACGCTTGTGCTTAGTACAATTTTAGCAATAGTCTCTTGGTTCAAAGAACCATTCAACTAGAATTTCAGTGCATATCAACGCTAATAAACGGACATTTTTTTTAGAATTTTCGGCGGCTACAGTTGTTGTGCGTAATATATTTCGTAATAAATCGGCGTTTGTATTTTATCCACAGGAACACTATTATCACTAACTACATCACATTACATTTAGTTTTTATTTCGACAGGCATGTATTCTGCGTGCATTCGAGTTTGTTAATGACTATAAACTCGAAAACAGTTTACTTTTATCCCAGACTTTTCTCTCGTATTAATAGGAATCTCGTATTGCTGAGTTTCAATCAAGATCACATTTGCTCCACTGTCCCCTGGTTTTGATTCAAGGGGAAAATTTTGAACCAGAGACTTCTAAAATTCTGCGACAAACTGGTCTGCGACATCCTAGACTTGTGCCCTAGGATTGAGAGCTGTAGCGTCCTCCGAAATGGATCAGGGTTGCACTACACATCAGAGGCTGCTACTCAGGTAGCCAGCTGACTGTGTGTGAAGTAGAAACAAAGTATTTTTTCTATTAGGAGACTCTAAATCCATTCCAGATAACCATAACCGTAGGGGTTCTGGATGTATCAACATAGGATCGAAAGAAATGCCCCCCCCCCCCCCACTGCCGAGAGCTTCAATATCCTAGTAGCTTCTAAAAAGCAGCGGGGCTCACATAACACTAGGTACCGAAACTTGTATAAAACCCGATACTGATAGCAATTAGATTTGTGGGTGAAATTTAAGCATATATTGTAATGATAGTCTAATGAGAAGTTGAGGTGATATATTTAGTGTAATAGTCATGACATTCGAATCAACCAAGACTGAAATTGTGAGATTATCTGTACAAAACTCAGAATCACATTATTAAGGGTGGGCGCAAACTTATAGTCGGATCCTTCTGTCGTCCACCAAACTCACCTCCACAAGTGACAGGAAACCATTGAGAAAAGGTTAGTTCACTAGCACGTAAGATCCCCGAGCTTGCTGTCATCATTCAAGGAGACTTCAGTCACCCAACAATCAACTGGGAAAGCTAAAGTTTTGTAAGTGGTAGGAGTGACAAGCCACCCTGTGAAACATTACTAAATGCGTTTTCTGAGAACTACATAGAACAGATTATTTGGAAGTACATTCATGATGAAAATATATGGGATCTAATAGGAACAAACAGACCGGACCTCTTTGAGGATGTCCACACAGTAACTGGTGTTAGTGATCATGAGGCAATTGTACCAAACTACGTAGGGCAGCTAAAAAAGTAGAGGGATCTATATATCCAGCAAAGTAAATAAGAAGGCAGTAGTGTCGTACTTCACTAACGAACACGAAACATTTAGCTCTGTAGAGAAGCATTTAGACGAACTGTGGTTCGGGTTTAGAAGAACAGTTGACCATGCACTTGGTACATATGTACCTAGTAGCACAGTTCATGATGGAAGGGACTCTTCATGGTATACAGTCATTTCAAAGAAACTAAAGAAACAGAGACTACTGCATAGTAGCTATAAACCAAAGCATGGGGCTTTAGATAGGGAAATGCTTAATAATAAGCGTGTGGCTGACAAGTGGACAGTGATGGAGCCTTCAATGATTACCGTAACACAATGTTACCGAAATATCTCTTACAAAACCCAGGGAAATTCTGGCCATATGTCAGTGGTACTAAATTAGTATCGAGACACGCATGGACGAGACAAGGACTGAAATGAGGATAGGAAATTAAAAGTAGAGACGCTGAACACAGTATTCAAATGTTCCTTTACAAAATAAAATCAGTTTTATAGCCCCTGTTTAATCCTTCTACGACTGCAAAGACGAGTAATAGAGACATTAGATTCAGTGGTGTTGGGAGACAGCTGAAGCCGCTAAAATTGAACAAAGACCCAGGGACCGATGGAATCTCTGTCCGTTTCTATACCGAATATTTAGCTGATTTGGCATCTCTTTTAACCATAATGTGCCGTACATCTCTCCAGCAAGAAACAATGCATCTGTCCACAGGAAGGGTAGGTGGAGTATCCTTGCTGTCCACTTTGTATATTACTGACCTTACAAACAATATTAATGGCAGCCTCGGACTTTTGGCTGGTGATGCAATTATCTGTAATGAAATACCATCCAAAAAAGTTGCACAAATATTCAGTTGAATCTTAATTAGATTTACAAGTGGTGTAAAGATTAACAACTTACTCTAAATATTTATAAATGTAAAATTTCACAAAATGAAAGATCGTAGTATACTATGATTACAAACGAACGATTCACAACTGGACTCGGTTAGCTCATAGAAATACTTGTGTGTAACACTTTGTAGGAATATTAAACGGAAGAATCATATAGCCTCTGTCAGAGGTGAAGCAGGTGGCAGACTTCGATGGTTGGTAGAATGATAGGAAAATGCAATCAGTCCACAAAGAATACTTCTTACAAAACACTCGTGCGACCCACCCCACAATACTGCTCAAGAGTGTGGAACCCGCACCAAATACGAATAACAGTGAATATCGGCAGCACGAATGTTCACAGGTTTCTTTGACTCGTTGGAGAGAGTCACAGAGATAATGAAGATAGTGAACTGGTAGCCATTTGCCAAAAGACTTAAATATGCCAAGGAAGCCTACTTACAAAGTTTCAAGAGCCAGATGAATCTAGGAATA
The DNA here is from genome assembly GCF_023864345.2 of Schistocerca serialis cubense. NCBI lineage: Eukaryota > Metazoa > Arthropoda > Insecta > Orthoptera > Acrididae > Schistocerca > Schistocerca serialis. The sequence continues at coordinate 657,886,331 of NC_064640.1, read as the reverse complement.
TTACATATTGCCGCGCGGGATTAGCCGAGCGGTCTAAGGTGCTGCAGTCATGGACTGTGTGGCTGGTCCCGGCGGAGGTTCGAGTCCTCCCTCGGGCATGGGTGTGTGTGTCTGTCCTTAGGATAATTTAGGTTAAGTAGTGGGTAAGCTTAGGGACTAATGACCTTAGCAGTTAAGTCCCATACGATTAAAAACAAAAAAAAATTACCTATTGCTCCCACAGGACAGGGTTAGATTAATTACAGAAGCGTTTAAACACACATACTTGCCGCACTCGATTCGTGAAGGAATTGGAAAAAGTCCCAGTGACTTATACAAAGGTAAGTGCACTTAAGGGTGGTTCGCAAAGTATGGATGCAGATGTAATTATTCTGGTTATATGGACATCTTCTAATGAAATACTGCAATCTTGTGAGATACGTTACATTAAGATTAATAACAAGAAAGAACAGAATAATCCTTAATGACGTACAGAGTAACTGAAACTTTTTTTCTTAACTACACTACGGCGAACTACGCACACGACAGAAATCTTCAGGCATATCGAAGTTCTCTGCTCAGAAAGCAGCGTTTCACATCCATGTTATGTATGAAAGGGGACGGTCTTATTTGCCATGACTATTTTTAAGAAATTTTGGCCATAATTTTGAATGAAGTTGTGGATTTGGTAAATGTACTCAGTATTTGTAGTATCAACATAACCATATTCTTCAGAGGTCTGTGTCTGAGGCCACAGATTTTGGTCAGGGAGATTACTTCTTTTGAAGAGAGTAACAAATAGTGTGTGTTAGAGACTGTGGCAATATACTTGGTTAGAAGAGGAGGTAGCATATTCAAAAGGGATTTTCTAATAATACACTCCTGGAAATGGAAAAAAGAACACATTCACACCGGTGTGTCAGACCCACCATACTTGCTAGGGACACTGCGAGAGGGCTGTACAAGCAATGATCACACGCACGGCACAGCGGAAACACCAGGAACCGCGGTGTTGGCCGTCGAATGGCGCTAGCTGCACAGCATTTGTGCACCGCCGCCGTCAGTGTCAGCCAGTTTGCCGTGGCATACGGACCTCCATCGCAGTCTTTAACACTGGTAGCATGCCGCGACAGCGTGGACGTGAACCGTATGTGCAGTTGACGGACTTTGAGCGAGGGCGTATAATGGGCATGCGGGAGGCCGGGTGGACGTACCGCCGAATTGCTCAACACGTGGGGCGTGAGGTCTCCACAGTACATCGATGTTGTCGCCAGTGGTCGGCGGAAGGTGCACGTGCCCGTCGACCTGGGACCGGACCGCAGCGACGCACGGATGCACGCCAAGACCGTAGGATCCTACGCAGTGCCGTAGGGGACCGCACCCCCACTTCCCAGCAAATTAGGGACACTGTTGCTCCTGGGGTATCGGCGAGGACCATTCGCAACCGTCTCCATGAAGCTGGGCTACGGTCCCGCACACCGTTAGGCCGTCTTCTGCTCACGCCCCAACATCGTGCAGCCCGCCTCCAGTGGTGTCGCGACAGGCGTGAATGGAGGGACGAATGGAGACGTGTCATCTTGGCGATGAGAGTCGCATCTGCCTTGGTGCCAATGATGGTCGTATGCGTGTTAGGCGCCGTGCAGGTGAGCGCCACAATCAGGACTGCATACGACCGAGGCACACAGGGCCAACACCCGGCATCATGGTGTGGGGAGCGATCTCCTACACTGGCCGTGATCGTCGAGGGGACACTGAATAGTGCACGGTACATCCAAACTGTCATCGAACCCATCGTTCTACCATTCCTAGACCGGCAAGGGAACTTGCTGTTCCAACAGGACAATGCACGTCCGCATGCATCCCGTGCCACCCAACGTGCTCTAGAAGGTGTAAGTCAACTACCCTGGCCAGCAAGATCTCCGGATCTGTCCCCCATTGAGCATGTTTGGGACTGGATGAAGCGTCGTCTCACGCGGTCTGCACGTCCAGCACGAACGCTGGTCCAACTGAGGCGCCAGGTGGAAATGGTATGGCAAGCCGTTCCACAGGACTACATTCAGCATCTCTACGATCGTCTCCATGGGAGAATAGCAGCCTGCATTGCTGCGAAAGGTGGATATACACTGTACTAGTGCCGACATTGTGCATGCTCTGTTGCCTGTGTCTATGTGCCTGTGGTTCTGTCAGTGTGATCATGTGATGTATCTGACCCCAGGAATGTGTCAATAAAGTTTCCCCTTCCTTGGACAATGAATTCACGGTGTTCTTATTTCAATTTCCAGGAGTGTATGTTTTGATGAAAAATACTGAAAAAGTGGAACTGTATTACCGGAGGAATTATGTAAGCCGACGTTTATATATATATGTAATTGTGTAGTTTCTTATTGCTAGAACATTGCGTATGATTGAAATTTGGTGTAGAAATTTTAAAATGCAATATATGGATTTGTCTTATCTTTGAAACAAGTGTCAAGAAAAGTAACTATACACAGGAAAATTATTAAGAACTATTTTGCTACCTTGTCTAGTTGTGAGAGCCTTATGAAATGTGTATTGTTATTATGGTATCATGAACCATAGTTTAACTTGGAGTATTTGTTCTCATTTATCATTCGTTAAGTTTAGTTCCTCATTTTTCATTCTTTAACTTTATGATTGTGTTTTTGTACTCGCAGAGCACAACGCGAATTCTGTGCTGCAGAAGCATTTTGTGAAAATTGGTAAGATACATTCTTGCATTGCACATCGCAAGTACGCCAAATAAAGTTGTGTTGCGGACAGTCAGATCAATATTCCTAATAGTAACGGGTTGCAGAACAGACGAGCGTTTCGTGCGCACAGGTAGGGCAATAAATTTAATTACTATCAAAATTTATGTCTACTGTAAGGTACTGTGATTGTCAGAATGTATTTATAAAAGTATGATATAATTTCAGAGGTTTCAAATCAGTTCAAGATTTCAGAAAAGTGTTATCTTGTGAGTTTTCAAGCAGTTTTATCAGACAGTCAGTTGCGTTAAATTTTATGTTCATTTGCTGTGTAATTAAATTAACAGTTCTAGTACACTAAAGATAAAGATTAACAATATTCAGGGCCAACATTTTAATCCGTGTCATTTTTTTTGCAGTCAAATAGCACATGTACATTTCGTTGAAAACGGATTGCTTACTCGCTGGCGAATTGTTCGGTATACTGACTAGTCGGTATTTCGCATCGTGTAACGTGGGATTCACGTATTTCCGTTCAAAATTTAATTGCAACACAGTTCTGATGCCCTGCTCTGAGATTTGCGTATGTAGAAATTAAAATAAATTTTACCAATTTCTCGGGTACCAATCAGACACTAACGAGTTTCAACAAATACGAACATGTTTCATATAGAGGTCACTGACCAGAACCGAACAAATAAGGATATTCTCGATTCTTAAGGATCGCTCTCACACTGGCGCCCGTGGCTGCTGTGGTCAGATGCTCTGGTCAGGGGTTGCACTCGTGTCAGGACCGACAATTTCACTGTTGAACTCTGCACTGTCCTGAACAAACTGACACGAGCGTGTTGCTGATCTTCACAAATACTACTGAGGCTGTTCCTTGTGCAGTTAATGAGAACAGGGTGATTTCCAAAGTAGTTTATCAGGATGTCTTCAAGCTGGAAATACAAACATCAAAAAAAGTTTCGCATCACCCCGGTTCCTAGAACATAGACGTTGAAGATAGACGTTGCCTCTGGATATTGTATCTCAGACACAGTTCCTTTGACTGTTCTGAGATGTCACTAGACCCGCCCAAAGATGTAAAGAATCATGCATGAGCAGCGCCTATTAGACGGAGGGCGCCCGACAACCGATCATTTCCAGTCATTCCACCAGGAAGGAGGTACACGGCTCGTGTTGTCTGTAGTTTAACCATGCCTAGACGGTCAATTCCGCGGTTCTATAGCGTCCGATTTGTTACTTTGTGCCAGGAAGGGCTCTCAACAAGAGAGGTGTCCAGACGTCTCAGAGTGAACAAATCGATGTTATTCGAACATGGAGGAGATACAGAGAGACAGGAACTGTCGGTGACATGCCTCGCACAGGCCGTCCAAAGACTACTACAGCAGTGGATGACCGTTACCTACGGATTATGGCTCGGAGGAACCCTGACAGCAACGCCACCATGTTGAATAATGCTTTTCGTGCAGCCACAGGACGTCGTGTTACAACTCAAACTGTGCACAATAGGCTGCATGATGCGCAACTTCCCTCCCGACGTCCATGGCGATAACCATCTTCGCAACCTCTGCGAGCTAACATCCCTAATATGTTCGGGCTCACATGCAGTTCCTCTTCATCGAAATGTCTTGACTCAAACTCGTCTAGGGGTTGAACCGCACGTGTCGCAATACACGCCCTAAGTTAGACACTTGAGACCCTTTGGTTAAATTGTCTGGCTGATGGCGAGTTTGCGAAATTGTATGAAACAAAGTTAATGTAACATATAATAACAGCAATAATAACGTCGGGAACAAAATTAACGAGCCATAAATGATGTCGGCCACAGAGTTGTGATCTGGTTAGATAATCTTTATTCAGAAAGGAAACTAATAGCGAAAGTGGTTGTATATAGAATTACTATTATACTCGAGGGCATATCCATTTGACACAGTTCGATAATTCACAAGCTCATCGCGAAACACAAGTCCAATACTCCACCTCGATATTTACACGAAAGATTAGAGTTCACACCAGGTGCAAGGCTGATCACCGTCTATCTGATTGGCTACATCTTATTCTGCATTATTTTACATTTTAACACATTTAAACAATCAAAGCTTGACCACTTTCACGGTCTAAATAAAGTAACAATAATATCCGTTTCACAATAAACGTTAAATTCTTTTACATAAAACCAATAAAATTTCCTTCTTAGCTTTGAATGCCACGGCCAGTAGCCTTGCACCAATGTGCTTTCTGATGAATAAATAAGGAGCAAAAGTAACTATTATGCACTAAACATTACAACAAATATTCTATTGCCTAGTGATTCAATAAGGTGTCATGCTGTCGTCGTTCAATGTGTTTTGTGTGGAGGAAATGATAATCTGATGCTCAAATGAAGATACTGATAATTTAAGTTTACTACATCTTTTAAACAAACAAAGTAACAGAGTTGATATTTACAGCGTTTGCACTTCTATATGAAGTGTCGGTCCTAAGATCGACCAAAACGTTCTGATTTTAGCTTTCAGGTCTTTGTTGCAAAATCTGTTAATTTCATTAAACAGTCAATCCTAAACTATTATAGATATGAACAATATTGAGGTTACCATGAAATTTTATGAAGGGTGGCACATTAAATTACTGTGGCTTCATTCCCTGCACTACCACAGAGATAAATAGTTTTCATAAATGTTTCCTTTATGGCCGCTCTTAGGTCCACCATATTTAACATTTCTACGTCTCCCTAGCCACAAACATCATCTACTGGGTTTCCCTATGACGTAGGTTCTCGTGTGTCTCACTCGCAGACTACAGCGCTTAGGCCTCAATAGAAAATAGACAAGTGTCAGTTTCCCCATCTCGTGGTGAATCTGCACCCTTTCTGGCACATGTTCCTGGACGACAGGGTTCGTTTCACAATTCCAGTAGGCTGACTCTTTCGGCCATGCTCGTTAACTCCTACCACGAAACCATGCAACGCGGTACAGATGGGCCAAACAGCATGTCGAATGGACCGCTCAGGATTGGCATCACGTTCTATTCACCGATGAGTATCGCATATGCCTTCTGCCAGACAATCGTCGGAGACGTGTTTGGAGGCAATCCGGTCAGACTGAACGCGTTAAACACTCTGTCCAGCGAGTGCAGCAAGGTGGAGGTTCCCTGATGTTTAGGAGTGGCACTATGGGGGCCGGCGTACGTCGCTGGTAGTCATGGAAGGCGAATGCCGATGGTGAAATCATATTTGCAGCATATTGGCGAGATATTCGTCTTCATGGACGACAATTCGCGCCCCCATCGTGCACATCTTGTGAATGACTTCCTTCAGGATAACGACATCGCTCGACTAGAGTGCTCAGCATGTTCTCCAGACAAGAACCCTATCGATCATGCCTGGGATAGATTGAAATGGGCTGTTTTTGGACGACATGACCAACCAACCACTCTGAGGGATCAACGCCTAATTACCGTTGAGGAGTGGGACAATCTGGACCAACAGTGTCTTGATGAAGTTGGGGATTGTACGCCACGACGAATACAGGTATGCATCAATGCAAGAGGACGTGAAACTGCGTATTAGAGGTACCGGTGTGTACAGCAATCTGGACCACCACCTCTGAAGATCTCGCAGAATGGTGGTACAACATAAAATGAGTGGTTTTCATGAGCAATAAAAATGGTGGAAATGATGTTTAGGTTGTTCTTCATTCCAATTTTCTGTACAGGTTCCGGAATTCTCGGAACCGAGGTGATGCAAAATTTATTTTGATGCGTGTAAGTTCTTGCAGCGACACACATGTGAGTGGTTACGTTAATACGAGGCAGTGCTGAAAAATAATGCTACAGCGTTCTTTATTCTGTTCTCAGTATCGGTTGAGGTTTTATACGCCACGCATGTTACTCAGTCGAGTTCCCCGCTTCGCTGACGCAAGCTGCAACCCTCTGCCGCTAGAAGGCTTCGAACCGTAGCATGTGAAATGGCGGTGTGTTTGTAGTTTCTAAGAGCAGAAAACGTGCCTCCAATAGTCGGATGAGAGCTATGTAGATTTACATTGTAATGTACGAGCACGTGCTGAAAGTAATGCTTCCGAACTTTTTATGTGAAAACTCTTAAAGATTTTTAAATAAAACAAACTTTATTAGCACTATACATCTTTATTCTTCATGTCTCCTTGTATACCAGACCACCCACCAGTGGTCCGACATCTGAAACAATCCGACGCCTTGAGTTCAATGTCATAGATCATCCTACATAGACTACCGACTTTTCCCCACCCGATTTTAATCTGTTTCCAAAACTTAAAGAACACCTCCGAGAACTTCACTTCCGCAATAACAAAGCTCTACAAGGAGAAATGAGATTGTGGTTCCATCAACAGGCTCAAACATTCTTCAATGATGATATAAACAAACGGATCTCTCGTCGAGAGAAATGTGTTGTAACCAGCGTGACCATGTTGAGAAATAAACAAGGAGACATGAAGAATAAAGATGTATAGTGCTAATAAAGTTTGTTTTATTTAAAAAGCTTTAAGAGTTTTCACATAAAAAGTTCGGAAGCATTGTTTTCAGCACGTGCTCGTACATTACAATGTAAATTTTTTGTTCATTAACATAATCGCAAGCAATTTAGAAAACATGGAACCACGACAGGAACTTTATTGGAAAATGGTCAGTCCGAAGACTGGCTCAACGCGGCTGTTCCCGCTAGTCTTTCCTGCTGGAGCTTCTTCATTTCTATGTCGACACATGTCTACGCGTCCCTCTACAGTTTTACCCCCTTTCCTCCCTTCATCTTCCCCCCACTTCCCCCCTCCCTTCACACACACACACACACACACACACACACACACACACACACACACACACACACACACACACTCCACTCGTTTTCCAAATCTACTATTCCTCGATACCTGAGGATTTGCCCAATTAACCGATCCCTTCTTTTCATCCAGTAGTGCCATGAATTTCCTTTTCTCCCATTAGGTTCAATACTCCCTCACTAGATATTAGATCCACGCTTCTGACCTACAGCATTCTTCTGTAGCGTTGTATTTCAAAAGCTTATACTTTCTTTTTGTCTTAGCTGTTTATCGTCCACGGTTCACTTCTGTGCAAGGCTATCCTCCAGGCAAGCACCATCAAAAAAGATTTCCTGATATTTACATTAATATTAGAGGATAAAAATTCTACTTTTACGAATTTTTTTTTTTTTTTTTTTTTTTTTTTTTTTTTTTTTTTTTTTTTTTTTTGTTATTGCCTTTCTGGATTTCATATCCGCTCTACTTTGGCCATCATGTTATTCAGTTGCCCAAAGAGAAAAAAATCCACTACTACTTTTAGTATATTGTTTTCTAATCCAATTCCCTCATCATAGAGCAAACAGGAAAACTCATCTTCTGCATTTGATGTCTTCATTCCTAGTCTAATTCTGTCAGCATCGCCTGATTAAATTTGATTACATTCCATTATCGTTGGTTTTATTTTTGTTGAAGTTTATTTTTTACTCTCTTTCCAAAACACTATCCGTTCCGATCAACAATCCTTCTAGAACCTTTGCCGTCTCTGAGAGAATTACAGTGTCATCAACAGACCTTAAAATTTTTATTTCTTGTGGCTCAATTGAAATTTTTTTTAAAAATTTTCATTGGTTTCCTTTACTGCTTGCAGGATGTACAGACTGATAACTCTGGAACAAGCTGCATGTCTGTTCCCCTCCCTTCTCGACTACCGCTTCTCTTCCATATCCTTCGATTTTGATAACTGCAATCTGGTTTCTGTAGTAGTTGTGAATAATATTGCGTTCCCTGTATTTTCTCCCTACTGCCTTCACAATATCAATGATTGAGACCCAGTCAACGATGTCAAAAACTTTCTCTAGATGCACATATGCTATAAACGTAGGTTTTCCTTTCTTCAGCCTATATCCTAAGACAAGACGTAGGGTCAGTACTACCTCACGCGTTCAACGGAACACAGAGATTACGTTCGTCGACCTCTGCTACTACCAGTTTTTCCATTCTTCCGTAAATGATTTGTGTCAATATTTTACAAAAGTGACTTATTAAACTGAAGTTTCGGTGGCATTCATACCTGTCGGCACCTGCCTTCTGTGGAACTGGAAGTTTTACAATCCCGTTGTCCTTCTTCGTAGCTGGGTGGTCAGCGTAGACGATTGATACTCCCGTGTTCGATTTCCGGTACTATCGGGATTTTTCATAGGTGTGAGGGCTGGAACGGGTTGCACTCAGCCTCACGATGCCAATTGAGGAGTAGCTTGACCGAGTAATAGAGGCTCCAGGTCACGAAAACTGTCCGCGGGAGAGCCGTGTGCTGAGACCACGTCTCTCCATACCGCATCCAATGCCGCAATTGGCAGACGATGACACGGCGGTCCGTCCCGATGGGCCCTCCAAGGCCTGTGCACGGAGTTTAAGAGTTTACAATCTTCTTGGAGTCTGAAGGTATTTTTCTTGTCTCGTGTATCTCACACACCATGTGGAACAGTTTTTTTCATGGTTGGCTCTCCAAATTATCTCACTAATTCTGAGGGAATGACGTCTGCTCCAGAGGCCTTGTTTTACTTCTATATCTTCCCGTGCTCTAATTCTTCACACAGTACCATACTCCATCTTCATCTTCAGCTACTTCCGTTTCTCTTTCTATAATGTTACGCTCAAGTTTCTTTCCCCTATATAGAGACTCTTTACGTGTCTTCCACCCTTCAGCCTCCCTTCTTTGCTTAGTAGTGGCTAACCACCTGAGCTTTTGATATTCATACAGTTGCTTCTCTTCCTATAGGTGATATTCATAGCGCTGTATCTCTTCCTATAGGTTGCATCTGTCTCTTCCCTAGTCATGCAAGTTTCTTCTACAGCCTTGCAGTTGTCCTCTAGCCATTCCTGATTAGCTGTTTTGCGTTTCTTGCCTTTCTTTCGTTAGTGCATTGTCCCGCATTTGCGCGGGGTCGGCATGGTTGAAATCGGATGTGGCAAGGTTAATTTGACTACCTCATATTTTAGAAGTTTACATTCCCTTCCGCCAGCTTCATTTGCTGAATTTTTATGTTTTTCCCTTTCGTATACTAATTCAAGGATCTTCTGTACCTTACATCTTAGGCCACTGCAGCACGATCTGTCTGGAGACGATGAAGCGTGGTCACACGGTCGCATTTTTACCCAGAGGAAAAATCACAAGAACAAAAGTGACAGGTTACCTGGAGTGTTACAGACGACGTCGTCGCTGATTTGCGCATCAGTGGAAAAAGATTTCATAGTCACAATAAACGATACAGCGCTAAGATGAACGGCTGTGGACAATGCGTATGTCTGATGAACAGTATTTGTCTGAGTGTGACATTCCGGCAGGGAAATTCGATGCTGGTTGCGTAGCGATTTTCATCTAATTATGTTCATTTGAATTCTATTCATTCAGGTTTTTATCATAAGATTTTGTCAACAGTAAGCTTCTGGCGTTATGGAAAAGCTTTGGAATTGGATTTTTTTCTTTATCAACAATATAATGCTCTAGTAAGTGAAGCAAGTAATGCATAGCAGGAAGTAAATCAGCAGAAGATGTTAGGCCAGTCTTTTCAAATCCCCAGCATCTATCCCACAGAACCTTTTTCTGACAATAAACGGCGTCAGTCAGAATAGATATCACTTCGCCCAAAGAAACAGACAACTTATAACCATGCTTAAGGAAGAATGGAAACCAATTCTCCTCACACCACTACGATTTCTCGGCTCGTAGTTCTATACTAACTATCAGAAAATTACACAAATGGAAAGGAGTCAATACATACAGGGTGTTACAAAAAGGTACGGCCAAACTTTCAGGAAATATTCCTCACACATAAAGAAAGAAAATATGTTTTGTGGATATGTGTCCGGAAACGCTTACTTTCCATGTTAGAGTTCATTTTATTACTTCTCTTCAAATCACATTAATCATGGAATGGAAACACACAGCAACAGAACGTACCAGCGTGACTTCAAACACTTTGTTACAGGAAATGTTCAAAATGTCCTCCGTTAGCGAGGATACATGCATCCACCCTCTGTCGCATGGAATCCCTGATGCGCTGATGCAGCCCTGGAGAATGGCGTATTGTATCACAGCCGTCCACAATACGAGCACGAAGAGTCTCTACATTTGGTACCGGGGTTGTGTAGACAAGAGCTTTCAAATGCCCCCATAAATAAAAGTCAAGAGGGTTGGGGTCAGGTGAGCGTGGAGGCCATGGAATTGGCCCGCCTCTACCAATCCATCGGTCACCGAATCTGTTGTTGAGAAGCGTACGAACACTTCGACTGAAATGTGCAGGAGCTCCATCGTGGATGAACGATATGTTGTGTCGTACTTGTAAAGGCACATGTTCTAGCAGCACAGGTATAGTATCCCGTATGAAATCATGATAACGTGCTCCATTGATCGTAGGTGGAACAACATGGGGCCCAATCGAGACATCATCAACAATGCCTGCCCAAACGTTCACAGAAAATCTATGTTGATGACGTGATTGCAAAATTGCGTGCGGATTCTCGTCAGCCCACACATGTTGATTGGGAAAATTTACAATCTGATCACGTTGGAATGAAGCCTCATCCGTAAAGAGAACATTTGCACTGAAATGAGGATTGACACATTGTTGGATGAAACATTCGCAGAAGTGTACCCGTGGAGGCCAATCAGCTGCTGATAGTGCCTGCACACGCTGTACGTGGTACGGAAACAACTGGTTCTCCCGTAGCACTCTCCATACAGTGACGTGGTCAACGTTACCTTGTACAGCAGCAACTTCTCTGACGCTGACATTAGGGTTATCGTCAACTGCACGAAGAATTGCCTCGTCCATTGCAGGTGTCCTCGTCGTTCTAGGTCGTCCCCAGTCGCGAGTCATAGGCTGTAATGTTCCGTGCTCCCTAAGACGCCGATCAATTGCTTCGAACGTCTTCCTGTCGGGACACATTGGTTCTGGAAATCTGTCTCGATACAAATGTACCGCGCCACGGCTATTGCCCCGTGCTAATCCATTCATCAAATGGGCATCTGCCAACTCCGCATTTGTAAACATTGCACTGACTGCAAAACCACGTTCGTGATGAACACTAACCTGCTGATGCTACGTACTGATGTGCTTGATGCTAGTACTGTAGAGCAATGAGTCGCATGTCAACACAAGCACCGAAGTCAACATTACCTTCCTTCAATTGGGCCAACTGGCGGTGAATCGAAAAAGTACAGTACATACTGACGAAACTAAAATGAGCTCTAACATGGAAATTAAGCGTTTCCGGACACATGTCCACATAACATCTTTTCTTTATTTGTGTGTGAGGAAAGTTTCTTGAAAGTTCGGCGTACCTTTTTGTAACACCCTGTATAAGGTACGCAGAAAAAATGAGTTTAAAAGTGATGAAAGTATCTAGAGCTGACTCTTGCACTAGACGTCCAAATTATTGAAGAACAATTGATCAATCAAGTATCAACCCTAACTATGAGCATACTAATGGCGTAAGGCGGTATTTTTAGTGGTCGCAGTGTTTCCTGCCAGTAACTGCTGAGCTACTGTGTGACATAAACAAAGATCTTCACCTTACAGGAACATAGACCATAGTTTAGTAGCTTATGCCATTTTTATTACGATATATTACTCTCAGCAGTCGACAGATTGCATGTGTGACTTAGACAGATCTAAATCCAATATAACGCATCTGTGTTCACAACAGCTATCACAACATTATTGTAATGAATGTACTGTACAGCAACGACATAAATGACTAATAACAAATAGACACAGTTGGCACGGAGATAAAAGAGTACACCTAAATTTTGTTACGTATTCTATCTGAATTTGCATTTAGTTGCTAATGACCTTGCTGTCGACTATAATACCAGTCAATATATTTTTAAATAAAAATTGAAAGTAAATGAAAAGACTAACAATTTCCAAGGAAACCAACCTTCAAACATTTAAAGAGTACAGTCTAACATGTAGACAGACAGTCAAGGAGAGTAACCAGCAGTCAGACAGGACATCATGCATTAAGAAAGAATCAGAAAGTTCCTGCAAAACCATAAAATTGTCTCGGATAGAAGGAAAAATGGAGAGTAGAGTTTAACGTTTCGTTGACAACGAGTTTATTAGAGACGGAACACTAACTTGGTTTCGGGAAGGACGAGGAAAGAAATCAGCTGCGCTCTTGCAACGGAATCAAACTTGCATTCGAGTTAATGGATTTACAGAAACCATAGAAAACCTAAATCTGGATTGCCAGGCGGCTCTTGAACCACCTGCCTCCGTGTATAGCTACTGTACCACCTCCACTGTTCTAGTTACCTGTGCAAAAACTGATTACGAGAAAATATTACAAATTTTCACTTACGAAGAATATAAAAACAAATATTCTGAAACAGTTGAAACAAATTTATTATATAATCGAAGCATAAGAAAACGAGATAAATTTGACAAATAAATATATTCACCTTCTGCTTTTGACTATTCATGAGCTATTATTATTTCATTTGCGCTCATGGAATGTTGAGTAACTGACAGTGGGCTATTAAGAGGTCCTTTCAATAAAAATACAAGCAAAACTCCGCATTCTGCCCCTGATGGGTCAGTCGGGACCGACGACCACTGTTTCATGGAGTCACGGAGGGCTGTGAGGCCAGCACACTGTTTTCTTTACCTGCTCACTGAAGCTCTTCCTCAGTTGGCATTACGAGTCCGTGTGCATTCCGTTCTAGTCCTCCCCACAAAAAAAAAAGAAAAGAAAACTGGCGGATCCGGAAATCAAATCTCGGTCCTCCCCATAGCAGCCTCAGACTCTGTCCACAGAGGCCAGTAGTGGACTGTTCAATAAATAATGATCGCAATTTTATTACGGTCATAATTTCTCGCTCCAGAATTTAATTTTACAATAGGTATTCTGTTAGCAAATGTGTAGCAAACATACCGAACTAGTTTCATTGTTAGCGCTCCTGGTTCTCGTCTGTGAGAGGTGGGCAAGCTGAGACACAGGTTCAGTATAACCGACTGCAACAATGACGCGCGATGAACAAAACGGGACTTCCAGACGTTGCTTTCGTCTTAACAAATCTTCACCTGAATTGTATATAAAGTTACAGGAGACCTATGGAGAGTCTTTTCTTCCCTGAATCACAGCTCGCAGATGGTTTAAATTGTTTAAGGGAGGAAGGGGTTTTCAAAGGAATTTGGAGCGGGCTCTCCAGTTACTGTTCTTACAAAAGAAAACGTCAGTTCCTCTACAGTCATGCTGATCGACGAAAACTTCCTAAAATTTATAAAATTCCATTGGGTGTTTATCAGCATTTGTATCTGCACATACATCAGTAACGAGACAATACTACAGGAATGTCCTGAAAACTTTGCAAGTCCGTAACAGGCACAAAAGTATCCGTTAGCCAGACTGGACGCTACACCACGAAAATGGTGTGACAAATGCATCTCATCCAAAAGAGACTATTTTGAGAAAGACCATAAAAAATTATAAGAATGAGTGAAGGTATGCTGTCAAAAAATCATGATCATTTTTTATAGATGAACCCTCGTATATCATGAAAACGATAGAGTTCGGAAGGGAAGGGAGGAATAAGGATAGGATGTAACGAGCCGACAACGAGTTGATTAGAGACGCAACAAAAGCTCGGATTGGGAAGGAAATGAACGATGACCATTTCGAAGGAATCAACCCAGGAGTTCTTCTGAGCGATTTAGTGAAACTGTAGAAACCAAAAATCTACATCAGTGAATGTAGATCCGAACCAAGCTCCTCAAGAAAGCCAGTCCAGTGTTAAGTCGGCGCCACTTCGGTCGGTTACTCTAAAGCATATCCAGCGGACCGGCCTAAGAACTGTAAATTCCCGGTATAAAATTCCACATGTTCCTGTTCCTAGATTAATCACCCGATTACAAAAACTCCTCTTAAAATATCGTATCTCCTTACAGATGACTGTCCGTGATGCACAAACAAGAAGAAGTAAAGTACAGTATTGACCATTACCTCAAAAGCATTATCTGAGAGGAGCTGGGAAGATGGGCATACGGAATGCGTATGTTCTTACAAACATGTGACGATACATGTAGCTGACATGCCGAAACGAAATACGTGTATACTTTTTTTTTACAGCGATATTTGTAAACACTTTTCACTGAAAAAGTCAAGAGAAACTGCACACACTCATGATTGTATTCTCGTAAAAACCGTTTATTTTACACAATAGCCGATTCCGTGAAATGGTCCGTCGTAAAATTCTTAATGTGTGTGATAGGAAACTTATTCTAGCCATCAGTAATTCATTTTAACCACCGAGTAGTATTAAAGTAACGTAACACAATTTGCAGTAACGTAATATATTCAGAAAGTATTGTAATTTAGAGTACAGGCTTGTGCAGGTTAACTTGACTGCAGAAATGTCAATATTTTAAAGTATTTTAAAATGCCAATAAACTGCACTTCACACTGAGGGAAAATATTACAATGAAGTGAAAATTGAATATTTATTTGTGGCTTCAGTGATCTGAAGCGTTTCTAGACCTGAGATAAAATCCCATGCAAATTAAATATTGCTGTATGTAACAAGCACTTGCAAGATTTTTTGGCGTGGCGTCGGATGTAAGCATTTCGCATAGAAACATAGCAGTCGTGCTTTCACAAATGTGGTAAGGTGTCTAAAATGGCAGTAAAAGTGTCTCCATTCGCCAGGAGTCCCAGAATTACTTGTAACTTAATACGAGCTGGCATGACGTCTCGAATAAGAACACCTGACATTTGCGTAGAGGATGAAATACATCTGAAAAAAGTGAATTAATTTTGTTCATTCGAAAGTGATTTTCAGACATCATTCAAGTCCCTGCCGTTGACGTTTTTGTTAGCCTGTTTGCCGCCCACAAATGATTTCTGTAAGAATTTTTTTTTTAATCGAATCTTTGTTGGAGGCTATGTTCTCTCCTCGTTTCGCTTGTACGAATTCTGTCGACGCCATTTTGAAAACCTTGCCAGTAGGCGCTCCGGAAGCGCATGTGGAAACTCCTTTTGGCCTCCAAAGGCGATGGAGGGGGCATCGTGTGCAAGTTCTCGGTGCCTGTGGAAACGCGGCTTAAAGCTAGGGGACGCGGAGCAACACGGCACGGATCGATAGGTCGAAGGAAAGACTACGAGACGCATGCGCGCAGTCATAGCGCAGTCGCTACTCGATAAACGGCACAGGTCGATACTCCTGTGCCCTCTGACCGCCATTTTGCAGCAGCACCACGCAATTGCTTGAGAAACTCTGATTTAGCCTTTTTCTCGTTATGGCCATCGTCACAATTCCGGAGCGTTCTCTCTACGAGTCAAAGCTTAGGTTTTTATTTATTTATTTATTTTAATAATGTCGTCTAGCTCTCTTAATGTACTTATTTACCTACACGTAGCTCAAAATTGACGCTCAACATTATTTTGCAACTTCCGTATTTTGATTTCATGAAGCCTGTAGCGGAAACGACGTTATAAATAAAGAAATAAACTATGTAATCTAGAATGTCTTATTCACAAAAATCTGCAACGACTGTAGTCTCCTTTAGGATGTTTATTTTGTTTATTAACAAAATTTAAATGTTTTATGACGTATGTGCAAGACAATAAAACGGCAAACAAGTGCTTGTGCAGAACTTTTATAAAGATTTTTCAGCAGCATTTTTGACAGGCTGTACAGTCGTCAACAATCTATATTGAAACAGCAACCACAGAATTAACCAACATTCGTCATGGATAAAATACAGTAATACCTCTGGATATGCTTTAGCATCAACACATATTTGACCTAAAAAATAATTGAAGGTAATCCTCGAGGTCAGACCAATAGGACAGCACGATACTGACGGCGCGGCGTATCATCGTCTGCCATACGAGTATGGTTTAATTCGGATGCAATATGGAGGGGCACTGGGTCAAAACACTATTCTCCTGGTCGTTGTCGGATTTACAGCCATTGGAGCCGCTATTTCACTATCAAGTAGCATCTCAAATGGCATCACTATGTCGAATAGACCGCCACTAGGGAAAAATCCCTGGCAGTAACGGGAATAGAACCCAGGTCCTCCGCATGGCAATCAGAGGCGTTGCTCACTCAGCTACAAAGGAGGACCATATAACATCTGTTTGTCCTAATTATCTAGGAGGTTACAAAGTAGTAATTATGCACTAGCTGTTGTTATTTCGTTCTGACGTACGGCCTCATGTAAACAAAAAAATGTATTGTCTTCAACTTTACTTTTGGTAACTTTGATTTCTGATCGTGCGCATCATCCGCTCATGGATCTGGAAGATGTTGAATAACATTTGTATTATATGTACATTCACCCACAGACAGAGTGAATGCTTGTGTTGGACACACGTAAGTATAATGCTGCGAACAATTATAGGTAGAAAATTGGAAAACATATATTAAAAACTTAATACGTAGTATTTATGTGTAAAAATCGACGAGAAACCTGTAAACTTCATACATTAAAGTAAAGGTATTGTCACACATTCTATACAAGTGCCTAACGGGTAGAAGCTAAGTAGTAATAGCATTTGGGAACTCGTCAAAGTTCGCTTTTGTGTGTGCGGTTGTACAATTTAGGGCGCCCACGCATGAAAGTTGACATGAAAGCAAACCCTTTGCCGTAAGACCTATCTTGTTGTAATACTGCAAAAAGGAGTGCATAGGACAGCGCGTGTCTGACTCATTTCAATTCTTCAAGGACCCAGTGACGTATCACTGTGCCACTCTAATGTAATACAACTATTTTCTAATAAATAAATTATTTGGATAAAGTTGTCTCGTCTTCTTGCGAAGTCAGTTTTGGAGACTCTCGGTATCATCAACGTCTTTGGTGGCTTCAGTCTCTGGAGGGTGTACTTCACTACGTCACGTTTGTGTTAAAACTTACAACCTTATTTTGGTTTTTCCTTCCAATTTGTGTATCCCTTACATTTTGTTTTCCTTTATTTTATGCTGCCTTTTGCTTCTTCATTCATGAGGCGCTGATGATCGTGTCAACAGATCTGGTACTGGTACTCTGACTGAGTCTGAATTCAGTTGTCTGGATTTTGCGGTTCTATCACTTCTGAGACTCTCGTAAGACTCGAAAAGTCTCCCGGAACACCCACTGAGTGTAGGAACTTGTAGAAGTTGCGTTGTAGGAATTCTATTGCCAGGCGCAGTACGCGAATCTAGACTCGATACATGAGTTCGATACGAGCCTGAACTGCTTTCTCCCACGTTTTGCGACATTGCGAGAGTGAATATCCCAAATAACAACTAATCTCTTTTCGGTCATTTCTGTAACCTTGGACGACTATTATAGTTGGTAAGTCAGTAAATATTACAAGTAATAATTCCACTCAGTTCCCTTTTAATTCAGTACTGGATGAAATTCTTCAGTCAAATTTTGTAAAATCGAAAATAAAAGTTTTCAAAAACATGTGACTAATTATATCTTCCCCTATTTCCAACATCACCTACCAGTTCAAATAAGGAATTTAGGGGACTGCAGTTACTAACCACTGTGTGTTGGCAAGCAAACCAGTATCATATGATGGTACCTGGCAAATTTTATCACTCCTGTGTTTCTGTATTGTAAACAGAAACTCTTAAAATTCAAAATAACTGCATGTGCGACTGAACATAATTATCGCTGAAATTATCGCACTGGATCCATTCTGATTGATGAAACCCTGAAATGGATGCAGCTGGGGCTCCTTTCACGAAGGTCACACATTTTTCTTCTTGGTAAACTGATTATGGAGGGCAGTGAGACAGAGTAGGGATAATATTTAGCTGCAGACGAATTGCCAGTAAAAGTCGTTTAGTGTTTTCTCCTGTAATCTAATTAGAACTTGCGAATTAAAATTTTACTTCGCGAAGAAATTAAACAAAAGTCACATTTTGTTCAGTGAATCATAAGATCGAAGCTATTTAATAATTCTGAGGACTTAATGATAACATAGGATTCAGACATTTAATACGTGGAATTTCTACACAGATCATTCAAATATGAGATCTACTGTACAGTTCAGTTCACATCCTTCTGAAGAGTATCATTTAAGCAGGAAAAGCGGAGACTGTTCATGCGTGTATTTAATGATCTGCTTCGACTGTAAAACACGACAGAGCAGGTAAAGTGGACGAAAGGCCAAGATACAGCTTCTCTGTAGCCCCGAGTAGAAGGATGCCAGCTGCTGAGTTTCTTTTCTGCCAGGACACCCCATGTCCAGGACAGATCACCCGTGTCCGTAAAGAGTGATACTTATTTGCTTTTATTATCGAATGATCGTATCGAGCGAGGTGGTTCAGTTGTAAGACACTGGACTGTTATTCGAGAACTCCGTCTGAGCATCCAGTTATAAGTTTCCTCTGGTTTCCGTGAATCGCTTAAGGCAAATGCTGGAACGATCCCTTTGAGAAGGACAAATGGTTCAAATGGCTCTGAGCACTATGGGACTTAACTGCTGAGGTCATCAGTCCTCCAGAACTTAGAACTACTTAAACCTAACTAACCTAAGGACATCACACACACCCATGCCCGAGGCAGGATTCGAAACTGCGACCGTAGCGGTCGCGCGGTTCCGGACTGTAGCGCCTAGAACCTCTCGGCCACACCGGCCGGCTGAGAAGGACACATCCGATTTCTTTCCTGATTCTTCCCCAATCCAAGGGAACTCGTCGTCGACAGACCTCTTAACCGTAACTTTCTTTACTTCCGTACGATCATCTTGGAAAGTTAAATATTACATACGCTGCAAAAGGTCGCCTCCAAAGGACCCTGCCAATTGTATATAAATTGGTGCATTCTGGCTAAGTTCTTCCTGATAGAACTATCAACACAGCCCTCGTTACAGCAACTAAGTGAGAGCATACACTGACGAAGGTGTAAGGATTCCCTCTTTTGGAACCAAATAGGTATAAGCACTTCTGCGCTGGTAAATGACAGACCTCTTCTCCGCAGATTTGCGGCCAAGGTGGCCTTCCGTCAGTTGTTGAAATAAGATTCTTAAGAAGAACAACTGGCTATCTGATATTCTGAAGGGAAACAACAATCAGACAGTAACTGGGACTTAAAAGCATAAATGAACATGTCAGCGAGTACAAAAATGAATTGAGAAGTATTTTCGTTTGAATGAATGAAAACGCAATGCCTAAAATAGTAACTAATGATCGATCGACAGGGGAAAAATCAGTAGATATGTCAAGGAACGGAGATCGAATAGAAACTAACCACAGACAACATTGACACTGAAGAAAAAGGAGTAACAGACAGATAATTCATACTTGGGGGAAGGCCAAGAAACAGAAGAAAAGTTGACAGATCATTGTTCACTGTGATTATCTACGCTGGTGTACTTTATAAGGTCAAATAAGTGCAATTATGGAAGATCTATATGACCGTTTCAAGTAAATGAGTGTTTACAAAGAATACCAACTTACGTGTCATTTGTCTCCTATTTGTACCAAATCCTTTGGTGAGCTTCAGGTACTTAGGGAAGGTCTACGGCAGAAGAAACTATCCTACTTTTAGAAATCTTTCTTAAACTAAAGTCAGAAGGGTGCTTTGGCCACTCTGAACACCACAATCTGTCGCCAACTTAAGCCACATCATACGCCAGCAATACGCACCAAAACACGTCCGTATACGTAGCTGTTGTGGCTCGCTACGTGAGTGTCGTTCGTGATGCTGTGTGTCTTCCATTAAAACTGGCAACGCTTGATTGGAATTTGTTCGAATCTTCTGACAATAGATTATACGGCAGATATAGTCAAGAAACTATATGTTAATGCAATGCTGTAATTTTTATGTAGTATGTCGAAATGTTTTGCAGATATTTAGATGTCGCAGGTGATACATAAAGCAGATAGGTTATAATGAGTGATTTACATCTGATCTTGAGTTGACTGTTGGGGCAAAAACATTGGGCTCAACAATTTAATTTTGTTTTTCTTTTTATTTATTTTGTTCCATTTTAAGTCAAAATATTGTCGTCGAAGTTATTTCCGAATGTGATTGAGACTTGATTCTTTAAATTCGCTTCTCTTTTAATTACCTTCACCTATACAAAAATCATTCGAAGCTCCCTACTTTACATTTGTACAAATCCACTGTCGAGTCAAAATATTACGACCATATACTTAATTGCGAATTGGTCCTCCTTTGGAACGCAATACAACAGAGATTCTGAGTAACATGTATTCGAAAAATCATTGGTTGGTTTCCAGACGTACGTGGCTCCAGATGTCCTCGCACAGGTCACTCAAATCCCTTAAATTACTGGCCGGTGATTTGTCGGAGTGAAACTGGGCTCCGATAGCAATCCAGATGTATTCCAGCGTGTCCAGTTCAGATGAATTTGGCGGCAAGTACACCAACGTGAGTTCACTATTATGACCCCAGACTATTGCAGTACGCTTCTGGTTTTGTGATACGGGGAGTTATCCTGATGGAATATACAAACGCCGCCATGCAAAACATCCATTATGGTGGGATGCTGGTGATCCAGAATAATTTACAAGTAGACTACACTGTCAAGGCCCTTCGATTACTACCACAGGTCATACGGAAGCACAGATAAATGTCCCCCATCAGGTAACACTGTCTCCGCCGTCCTGCATCCGTTGCGCGCTTCATATTTCGAGTAGACTTTCGCCTGGATGGCGGTTATCCTGAGAAGATCATCGCCAAAAAACATGATTCATCGGATCAGGCGAAACTTTTCCATTGATCCACGGTCCAACTCGATGATCCCACTTTCATGGCACTCATAATTGACGATGTCGTTTGGTCAACGCGGAAGCACGTGGAGTCCGTCTGCTGCGAAGAATAATGTTCAACAATGTGCACTGGGCAGTGTGCCCGAAGCCTTTGAGCTTGCCCCAGCATTGTATTCTGTCGTCAGGTACACCAAGGATCGCCCCATATCCTGTTTTACAGAGAGGGCAACCCTTCGAGCTCCACGTTCTGTGATTAGATGTGGATGTCCAAAACCTTGTCGCCGATTCGTACTTTCACCATCCTTAACTAGTTTCCATAGATGCTTACGAGAGTGGCACGCGAACAGCCGACCAGCATCGCCGTTTGCAAGATGCTCGTTTCCAGGCTCTAAACACCAACACTCTACAATCTGGAAAAAATTTGGAAATTTGTGGTAAGGTCTTATGGGAACGTACGCTAAGGACGGCACACACACCTACGCCCGAGGGAGGACTCGAACCTCCGACGGTGGGAGCAGCGCGGACCTAACAAGATGCCTCGGACCGCGAGACTACCCCGCGCTGCTGTACAATCCGTCAAAGTTGTTTACGTCAATATATTCCCTCATTTGCTGCTCGTATCGTCGCTAGAATGATTCCCCATTCGTCTCAGCTTCGCTTATATACCTTCTTTACTAGGTCACGTGCCCGCAACGATACCTGAAGGCCTGCAGTAGCAATGTGGACAAAAGTCATATCTTTTGACTCATCAGTATATGATCGAACGATGGTAGTTGACTGCTGAAGCTTTGCGACTACAAGCCATTTTTTTAGATATTCTAACGTATCTTCAGTCACCTTCGTGAACTCGAAGAATTTGAGTAACGGTAGTGATCGTCTTAGCTGCGAATATGAAAGGTGAAATTCTCAGTGAAAGTGCGTCTGATGTATACTGCTTGTATGACGATCCTGTTTCACATGATTTTCCCAATCAAGGCAAATTTTGCCACCGTCTTGTTGAGCAACATAGTTCTCCGGTTTTTCGGCACCAGAATCAGTTAGCTGATCAATTTAAGTGGTGGCAGGAAATTGTCACTCACACATGGACACCCAAGCATACCAATCTGTGCTGCAGCTTGTAACCGTAAAACCGTGCGCCCATGTTGTCGTTAGTATCTTTCGCTAACGTAGGTCACAGCATTACATTTCAACATGCTCAATTTTACATCGAAGCACCAAAGAACCTGGTATAGACATGCGTATTCAAAAATAGAGATATGTAAACAGGCAGAATACGGCGCTGCGGTCGGCAAAGCCCATATAAGACAACAAGTGTCTGACGCAGTTGTTAGATCGGTTACTGCTACTACAATGGTAGATTATTACGATTTAAGTAAGTCTGAACGTGGTGTTGCAGTCGGTACACAAGTGATGGGACACAGCATCTCCGAAGTAGCGATGTAGTGGGGATTTTCCCATATGACCATTTCACGAGTGTACCGTGAACATGAGGAATCACGTAAAACATCAAATTTCCGACATCACTACGACCGGAAATACATCCTGCAAGAACGGGCGAACGACGATGAAAAGAATCGTTCAGCGTGAAAGAAGCCCAAATATTCCGCAAATTGCTGCAGATTTCAATGCTGGGCCATCAACATGTGTCTGCGTGCGCACCATACAACGAAATATCAACGATATGGGCTTTCGGAGCCGAAGGCCAACTCATGTACCCTTGGTGACTGTGCGACACAAAGTTTTACGCCTGTCCTGGACCCGTAAACACAGATATTGGATTGTTGATGACTGGAAACATGTTGCCTGATCGGACGATTCTCGTTTCAAATTGTATCGAGCAGATGGACGTGTAAGGGTACGCAGACAATCTCATGAATCCATGGACCCTGCATGTCAGCATGGCCGTTCAAGCTGATCGAGGCTCTGTAATTGTGTGGGGCGTGTGCAGTTAGAGTGATATGGGACCCCTTATACGTCTAGATACGACTCTGACAGGTGACACGTATGTAAGCATCCTTTCTGATCACCTGCATGCATTCATGTCCCTTGTGCATTCCGACGGACTTAGGTAAAACCAGCAGGACAAAGCGACACCCCACACGTCCAGGAACACTCTTCTGAGTTTAAACACTTCCGCTAGCCACCATACTCCCCAGACGTGAACCTTAATGAGCATACCTGGGATGCCTTCCAACGCGCTGTTCAGAAGAGATCTCCACCCTCTCGTACTCTTACGGATTTGTGGACAGCCCTGGAGTATACATTGTGTCAATTCCCTCCAGCACTACTTCAGACATGTCCAAAAGAACAGATACCATCGGTGACCATGCAGCTTGTTAGAATGAAATTACAATGAAATGAACACCCTTAGCTGCTTACAGCCGTTGACACACGTCAACGGGGACAGATGAAAATGTGTGCCCCTAGCGAGACTCGAACCCGGGATCTCCTGCTTACATGGCAGACGCTCTATCCATCTGAGACCCTGACGACACAAAGGATAGCGCGACTGCAGGGATTTATCTCTGGCACGCCTCCCGCGAAACCCTCATTCTCAACGTATTGTCCGGCACTACATTCGTAGTGCCCCCGCCCATTATACTCATTACTCGCGGCGCGTTGCCGATTCCCGTAAGAGTTCGGTCACTGTTTGTGCATTCGCACAGAAGAAGGAGATGGTCAAGTGGCCGGTGAGCCTTAACTATATATATACTAAAATGGTATCTGTTCTTTCGGATATTGTGGGTGACAGTCTCTTAGTCTTTTAAACTTTACCCGACAAATTAGCAGGCGCTGTTTAACGCTTATATCTGAGTAAGAAATTACCGCCCTATTTGCTTAGCTTATCCTTGGAAAAAGACAACTGATGAAGTTTATTGGTGACGGGGCACCGCTCCATTTTCTAGGCTTTGTGTGACGCAGTGTCACGAACGAAATTGTTGTTAGGAAGGGAATTGTTGAAAAGGAAATGAAGGAATTCGAAGGAGTTGTTCAAGGAAGTTCAGTAGTGCAGCCTCTTCTTTCCCCTAACCTTAATGCCTTAGTTTTCTGGCTCTTGGGATAATTATAGACATTGCTGTATTCTACACATCGCTAATGTGCACACGTTACAGTAGCATGTATTCTATACATGTGACCTACTCTCACAACAATCACTTACGGTCGCATAAGATAAAAATTCTGTGAGACGAAAGGTTGAAAGATCTGTAAGAATGGATGGTAACCACATCGAGTACGTCCTACAGGGTTAACAAACACTTACCTATAGTAGCCCAGAATGGCGCGCATTTCAACAGCTGTTTGTTTCTGGAATTACGTTAGTAAAATATTTTTCTCTTTTTTTGATCTCCTGTAGAAATAGGATCGACTTTTTCCACATAAAAAGCGAGCTATATAATTTAAAGAGCTATGTTATACCAGAGGGATGGGAATTGTTGCTCTTATTTTTGTTGTCTTCAATACGAAAACTGGTATGAAGGAGCCCTCCATGATAGTGTATCCCCTGCAACTGCCTTCACTTCTACATAGGTGCTGTAACCTACATACCTGCCTACCTACATACCTGCTTACTGTATTCCAGGCTTCGTCTCCCTCAACATTTTTTACCCGCCACTCTTTCTTTCATTACCAAACTGATGATTCCTTTGATGGTTCGGAATGAACCCTATCAAATGATTCCTTCTTTTCTTTTTTTCTTTTCTTTTCATCACAATTCGCGTCAGTGTCACCTCACTCTTTATCCAACGTCCCCATCACATCGTCAGTATTCTCTTGTGTCTCTACATTTCAAAAGTTTCTATTCTTTTCTTGTCTGACTGTTTATCCTCCATGTCTCACTTCGGAGCAAGGCTACATTTCTGACAAACAACTTCAGATAATACTGCATAACATTTAAATTTATTTTCAACGTTAACCAATTTCTCTTTTCAGAAATGGTGTCTTTGCTGTTCATTTCGTAATCGAATTGTTTCAGCATCGTCTGACTTAATTCGACTATATTCCACTTCCCCTTGGTTTACTTTTGTTAGTTTTGTTTATTTATTTACATGTCAAGCTGCGTAGGACCGAATTGAGGAGCAAATCTTCAAGGTCATGTAAAGTGTCAGTACATGAAATTACAACATAAAATTAATAACAGATAAAAATAAATGTTCGTGAACCCAAGAAAATCAAGCCGTAAGTTTCAGTAAACGCAGTCAACAATACAACATCAGAATCAGCTTAATTTTTCAATGAACTCCTCAACAGAACAGAGGGAGTGACCCATGAGGAAACTCTTCATTTTCGGTTTGAAAGCAAGTGGATTACTGCTAAGATTTTTGAATTCTTGTGGTAGCTTACTGAAGATGGATGCAGCAGTATACTGCACACCTTCCTGCACCAGAGTTAAGGAAGTCAAATCCAAATGCAGGTTGGATTTCTACCGAGTATTAACTGAGTGAAAGCTGCTTATTCTTGCGAATAAGCTGATATTGTTAACAAGAAATGACAGTAAAAAATATGTATATTGAGAGGCTACTGTCAAAATACCCAGACTAGTGAACAGGAGTAGAGGAGAGGTTCGCGAAATTATAGCACTTATTGCCCGAACCGCCCGTTTCTGAGCCAAAAATATCCTTTTATAGTGGAAAGAGTTACCCCAAAATACACTCCTGGAAATGGAAAAAAGAACACATTGACACCGGTGTGTCAGACCCACCATACTTGCTCCGGACACTGCGAGAGGGCTGTACAAGCAATGATCACACGCACGGCACAGCGGAAACACCAGGAACCGCGGTGTTGGCCGTCGAATGGCGCTAGCTGCGCAGCATTTGTGCACCGCCGCCGTCAGTGTCAGCCAGTTTGCCGTGGCATACGGAGCTCCATCGCAGTCTTTAACACTGGTAGCATGCCGCGACAGCGTGGACGTGAACCGTATGTGCAGTTGACGGACTTTGAGCGAG
Source organism: Schistocerca serialis cubense (assembly GCF_023864345.2). Taxonomy (NCBI): domain Eukaryota; kingdom Metazoa; phylum Arthropoda; class Insecta; order Orthoptera; family Acrididae; genus Schistocerca; species Schistocerca serialis. Next base: position 657,859,942 of record NC_064640.1, on the reverse strand, counting down.
GGCATATAGTAGGCATGCGGGAGGCCGGGTGGACGTACCGCCGAATTGCTCAACACGTGGGGCGTGAGGTCTCCACAGTACATCGATGTTGTCGCCAGTGGTCGGCGGAAGGTGCACGTGCCCGTCGACCTGGGACCGGACCGCAGCGACGCACGGATGCACGCCAAGACCGTAGGATCCTACGCAGTGCCGTAGGGGACCGCACCGCCACTTCCCAGCAAATTAGGGACACTGTTGCTCCTGGGGTATCGGCGAGGACCATTCGCAACCGTCTCCATGAAGCTGGGCTACGGTCCCGCTCACCGTTAGGCCGTCTTCTGCTCACGCCCCAACATCGTGCAGCCCGCCTCCAGTGGTGTCGCGACAGGCGTGAATGGAGGGACGAATGGAGACGTGTCGTCTTCAGCGATGAGAGTCGCTTCTGCCTTGGTGCCAATGATGGTCGTATGCGTGTTTGGCGCAGTGCAGGTGAGCGCCACAATCAGTACTGCATACGACCGAGGCACACAGGGCCAACACCCGGCATCATGGTGTGGGGAGCGATCTCCTACACTGGCCGTACACCACTGGTGATCGTCGAGGGGACACTGAATAGTGCACGGTACATCCAAACCGTCATCGAACCCATCGTTCTACCATTCCTAGACCGGCAAGGGAACTTGCTGTTCCAACAGGACAATGCACGTTCGCATGTATCCCGTGCCACCCAACGTGCTCTAGAAGGTGTAAGTCAACTACCCTGGCCAGCAAGATCTCCGGATCTGTCCCCCATTGAGCATGTTTGGGACTGGATGAAGCGTCGTCTCACGCGGTCTGCACGTCCAGCACGAACGCTGGTCCAACTGAGGCGCCAGGTGGAAATGGCATGGCAAGCCGTTCCACAGGACTACATCCAGCATCTCTACGATCGTCTCCATGGGAGAATAGCAGCCTGCATTGCTGCGAAAGGTGGATATACACTGTACTAGTGCCGACATTGTGCATGCTCTGTTGCCTGTGTCTATGTGCCTGTGGTTCTGTCAGTGTGATCATGTGATGTATCTGACCCCAGAAATGTGTCAATAAAGTTTCCCCTTCCTGGGACAATGAATTCACGGTGTTCTTATTTCAATTTCCAGGAGTGTATAACAGCATACGCCATAAGCGAATAAAAATAAGCAAAGTAGACTAATTTTCGTGTCGAACGATCACTTACTTCAGATATCGTCGAATAGTAAAAACGGCAGCATTAAGTCTTTGAACAAGCTCCTGAACATGGGATTCCCACGACAGTTTACTAGCTATCTGAACACCTAGAAATTTGAACTGTTCAGTTTCACTAACCATATGCCCATTCTGTGAAATTAAAACGTCGGGTTTTGTTGAATTATGTGTCAGAAACTGTAAAATCTGAGTATTACTGTGATTTAACGTTAGTTTATTTCTTACAAGCCATGAACTTTTGTCATGAACTGCACAGTTTGAACCCGACCGAATCTTGCTCACACCATCCTCTTTAGTACCAAGCTAGTGTCAGCAAACATAAATATTTTGGCGTTAACCCTAATACTAGAGGGCATATCACTTATATAAATAAGGAACAGGAGTGGCACCAACACTGATCCCTGGGGCACCCCCCATCTGATGGTACCCCACTCAGACCCTACCTGACAGCCATGCTCAACATTGTGAATAATGACCTTTTGCTGTCTTGTTAAAGTAACGGTGTTCCGAAAGGATAGGCTAAGCACGGTTGGCGGTGGCTTGTTTGTTGCCTTTAGAAGTAGTTTAACTTGTCGTGAAATTGAAGTAGATGCTTCCTGTGAGTAGTATCAGCAGAGGTCATTGTTGGCAACCAGAATAGAATAATAATAGGATCCTTTTACCGACCTACCAATTCAGATGACACAGTTGCTGGAAGGTTCAAAGAAAACTTGAGTTTGATTTCAAACACGTACCCGACTCATACAATAGTAGTCGGTGGTGGCTTTAATTTACCCTCGATATGTTGGCGAAAATACATGTTTAATTCCGGAGATACGCGTAAAATATCATCCGAAATTGTGCTAAACGCATTCTATGAAAATTATTTCGAGCAGTTAGTTCATAAACCCACGCGAATAGTAAACGGATGTGAAAACACACTTGATCTCTTAGCAACAAATAATCCTGAGTTAATAACGTGCATCAAAACCGATACAGGGAATAGTGAACACAGGATTATCGTAACGAGACTGAATATTGTAATCCCAGTTACTTTCGGAGTATGCTGATGCATTTGCTCCATACTTAACAATCATATACAACCGTTCCCTCGACGAAAGATCCATATCCAAAGACAGGAAATTCGCACAGGTCACACCAATATTCAAGAAAGGTAGTAAGAGTAATCCACTAAATTACAAGCCCATATTGTTAACGTCGATATGCAGAAGGATTTTGGAACATATATTGTGTTCGAACATTATTAATTACCTCGAAGAAAAGTGTCTATTGACACACAGTCAACATGGGTTTAGAAAACATCGTTCCTGTGAAACACAACGAGCTCTTTATTCACATGAAGTGTTCAGTGCTATTGAGAAGGGATTTCAGATCGATTCCGTATTTCTGGATTTCTGGAAGGCTTTTGACTCGGTACCACACAAGCGGCTTGTAGTGAAATTGCGTGGTTATGGCATATCGTCTCAGTTATGTGACTGGATTTGTGATTTCCTGTTAGAGAGGTCACAGTTCGTAGTAATTGACGGAAAGTCATCGAGTAAAACAGAAGTGACTTCTGGCGTTCCACAAGGTAGTGTTATAGACCCTTTGCTGTTCCTTACCTATGTAAACGATTTGGGAGACAATCTGAGCAGGCGTCTTACTTTGTTTGCAGATGACGCTGTCGTTTATCGACTAATAAAGTCATCAGAAGATCAAAACAAATTGCAAAACGATTTAGAAAAGATATCTGAATGGTGAGTAAAGAGGCAGTTGACTCTAAATAACGAAAAGTGTGAGGTCATCCACATGAGTGCTAAAAGGAATTTGTTAAACTTCGGTTACACGATAAATCAGTCTAATCTAAAAGCCGTAAATTCAATTGAATACCTAGGTATTACAGTTACGAACAACTTAAATTGGAAGGAACACATATAAAATGTTGTGGGGAAGGCTAACCGAAGACTGCGTTTTATTGGCAGGACACTTAGATTCCCTGTAGAAACTAAGGTTTTATTTACTTCACCAGCAATTCTCAGAACATGATTGTTAAATACTGTACGTATGTCTGATTTATCAGTAACAGAAATATTTTATTGATGTTCACTTTATAATCCATTTTCAAGACACTGTCCGTTCCATTAAGCTGCTTTTACAAGTCCCTTACCGTCTGCGACAAAATTATAAATGTCATAGTTAAAACGTAAAAGTTTTAATTTCTTCTCCATGAACTTAAATTTCCTTTCCAAATTTTTATCTGATTCCCTTGCAGCTTCGTCTAGAGACAAATTGAGCAACTCCTGGATAGGGCACAGCCCTGTCTCACAGCTTCTTCACCTACGGCACCATTTTCATACCCTTCGACTCTTATTATCGCACTCTGGTTTCTGTACAAGTCGTAGTTAACATATTACGCCCTATCTTTTATCCCCTCTGCATTTGAAAGAGAACATTCCACTTATCTTTTTAAAATGTTAGCTCTAAATCTACAAATCCTATAAACGTAAGTCTTTCTTCACCCTATCTTCTAGCACAAATAGTATGGTAAGCACTGACTTGCGTGTTCCTCCGTTTATCCAATCTGGTGTTCCCCAAGATCGGTTTCTATGAAGAGAATCATTCTTCTGTTAATAATATTATCGGTATTCTACAGTCAGCGGTCTCTCCTTCTAGGATATGTGGTAGAATGAACTTTTCTCTTTATTTCACACTTTCAGAGGGAGGTGAACACTCAAGTAGATGCTTTCCATATCTGGAATCGTAAATGTAAAAGGGCTGAACTCCGAAGTGTACTAAAGTTGAAAGTAACTGAAGATCTCGATAAGCAGGTCAGGGCGGATTCCTGTGTTAACGGTCCATCAGCTGTCGGAGGACACTGTATCTATGCCACGGACGTGTTTCGATGGTGCCTACGTGTTCAAGCTGCCGGCCAATATGTCGTAAGGCGTCTATCCGCTGGATTTTCGCTTAGACAATTTTCGTGAAGGGTCCTGTGAATCGCTCGTGTACTTGTCCAGCAAATGAGATCTAAACATCACTTAAGGCATTTGTTCTGGAGAGTCTGAAGTTCGTTAATATTAGAGTTGTACGTCATTCGTCATGCGGCACTGCTATGTAGGAGTGTGGCTGTACCATCACCCTGAAGAGTTTCAGCTTCGTTGCCGGGTTGAGATCTTTGCTAAGAAAGATTGGTATCAGGGCATGTAACATCTTTAGTGTCGTCTTTTTCTTCTCCTTAACATGTGTTTTGAAGATTAGTCCCTTGTCAAGCCATACACCAAGGAACTTATGGTGAGTCTTCCAGGGTATCCTGTCTTCGTTGATCATTAAGTCCACGTCCAGCATGGGCCGTTTCTTCGTAAATAAGACTGCTGAAGTTTTGGTTGCGTTAATGGTTATTTTGTTGTAGAAAGTCCATGTTTCAAGTCGATCCAACTGTCGCTGCATGCGGGCAATAAGGTGCTGTATAATACGACCCGTGGTTAAGAAAGTCTTGTCATCGGCGTAAAGATCCAGGATACTTCGCGTTCCAGTGGCACGTCTTTAATGTAAATACTAAACAGTAACGGCGACAAGACGGAACCCTGAGGGGCACCAGCGATAGGATGTTTCGTGTCAGACTTCTTTCCTTAAAGCTGAATGAAGACTATTGGAATTTGAACTATTACAGTCTTTGTGAAGGAAGTGGACAATTCACCTGTCTCGTATATTTTGCCTGCCAAATGAATATGTTTTATCATGGTTGGCTCTCCCAGAGGTTTTAATAAGTCTAAGAAAATGTCCGAAGGCCTTAATTCGACTTTGGTCTCTCAGTGTTCTGTCTAATTCTCCTTGGAATATCAAATCCTTAATCACATTTTCATCTATTACCTCCTCCATTTCCATAATTCAAATGGTTCAAATGGCTCTGAGCACTATGGGACTTAACATCTATGGTCATCAGTCCCCTAGAACTTAGAACTACTTAAACCTAACTTACCTAAGGACATCACACAACACCCAGTCAACACGAGGCAGAGAAAATCCCTAACCCCGCCAGGTATCGAACCCGCGAACCCGGGTGCGGGACATTTCCATAGTTGCTTGTAATCCAATTTCCCTTGCTTGATCTTATATTTATTCCTTCTATCTTTCAGCTTTTCCTTCTTTGCTTAGTACTGATCTACCATCTGACTTGTTTTCTCCGAAGGTCGCTTTAACTTTCCTATAACCGTCATCTACATTTCTCATAGACGTGCAAGCTTTTATAACTACTAATTTCTCCTCTATCAATTCCCGCTTCGCCATTTTAAATAATCTGTCACTTTTATTTTTACGTGTTTGTATTCCTTTTGCATTATTCAATAACTGCATTTTAAATTATCTCTCTTCGCGCTCGTTAAATTGAATAACTCGTGTGTTATCCAAGGGTATATGGTGGACGTTGCCTTTTTGTCCAATTGATCCTCTTCTGATATCAAAACTGCATCTTTGAAAGCTGTTCATCTCCTATTGCGTGGCTTTCCCCTTTCAATTGCTGCCTAATATTCCCTTTAAAATTGCAGTTAACGATTGGTTCTTTCAATTTACCCAGGTCTCATCTCCTTGGTTTCCTATGTACCTGCAGTTTCAATCGGCATTTCATAATCAATAAATTACTGTTGGTGTCCGCATATGCCACTGTCAATATTTTGCCGTTTATGATCTGGCTTCTGAATCTTTGTCTTACGGTTCTGGATTCCGTCTGAAACCTTTCGGTATTTTCATGCCTCTGCAGGCACACAAAGTTCTTTCATCATTCATACACCAAATGTTAGCAATGAATAAATTGTGCTTTGTAAAAAATTTTACTCTGCGGCTTCCCCTTTGATTCGCTTTCTCCAGTCGCAGTTCCTCCATTTCTTTCCTAAACTTCCTCGTGGTACAGTCAAATTCTAGTCTCTCATGACAAATACATTTTAGTCTCTCTTAATGATCTGAATAACTAATTTTATATTATACTGCTCAGTTTCAATTTCTTCATCATCTGTGGAACGAGTAATCACATATACCTGAGCCACTATGATGGGTGTTGGCTCTTGTCTATGTCAGCAACGATAACATGTTCAGTATGCTGTTCGAACTATCTTACCTGTATTTATATTTTCTTTTACGTTACTGAACCTTCTCCTGCATTTTTCCTTTTTGATTTTGAATTAACAATATTGTACTCACCTGATCAAAACTCCTGATGTTCCTGCCGCCGCGCTTCACTAATTTGTGTTATACCTGAATCCAATCTACCCATTTCCTCTTTTAAAATTCTCTAACCTATCCACTCGATCGAGGAATCTGACATTACTTGCTCCAACCATAGAAAGACATTTCCATTTTCCCCAATGACAACATGTCTACACGGAAGTCCAAATGTAGGACTATTTTATCTACGGTTTATTTTTCCAAAAGAGAATCTCTTCATCATTAAACCATACAGTAGAAACCCAGGCCTTAGGTAAATACAGCCGCTGCAGTTTCCATTATTTTCGTCCGTTCACAGTGCCATCATAGGACTCCATGTTGGCTAATGTTACTAGGCCAAATCAGTTAGTAATCCAGAGTGTTGCCTCTGCAGTTCTCAAAGTATGGTTACTGCACATTTCAGGAACCACGCGTTAAGTGGCATCTTTACAGTTACCCCTCCAATGTGGTTCCACCTGCGAAACTGTTATCGGTATCGTTGATTCACACAAGCCATCCAACAGTGTCTACGGGGGTAAGGGATTAGCCACAAGGAAAGTCACGAACACTCTCAGATGAGATGGAGACAATGGTATGTTGAAAACCATAAACTGCAAGAGCGCTAACTTTATGGGAAGTATCCTCTGACAACAATTAACTATAGTACAGATTCAGACAAGATATGCAAATGAACACGCTTTGTGTGCCTAGTCGATAATGCGAGTGCAAGTAAATGAGAAGTTCAGAAAACAGCGGCCACTTGATAAATAATGAATATTAACACCCAGTGTTCCCATTCAAGAAGAAGGAGAGGAACAGAAACAAGAGTAATGAGAAATTAGGATACCTATATTAATTGGCTCTGAGCACTATGGGACTTAACATCTATGGTCATCAGTCCCCTAGAACTTAGAACTACTGAAACCTAACTAACCTAAGGACAGCACACAACACCCAGCCATCACGAGGCAGAGAAAATCCCTGACCCCGCCGGGAATCGAACCCAGGAACCCGGGCGTGGGAAGCGAGAACGCTACCGCACGACCACGAGATGCGGGACCTATATTAATTGCTGAGCATGATGTAAATATGGGAAATCTCATATGATTCTCTTGGTAAGGTTGCACATTCTGAAACGAATGAAGCTGCTTGGTGATCGATCTCTAAGAAGTCAGAGTCTATCGGCACCACTTCAGAGTTAACACATACGGAAATAAATATCAGCGTGGATTAAATAATCGCTTCTGTTTCATGGTAACGAGTTCGTGCAACTGTCTTTTCATTGAATGTGTGCAACATGTGTGTGATGTGCCCAAAATGTATGAATTCCATGTGCGTAACTGATGAGTGTGCGGTCTCATAATGTGTGTATTGTGAATGACGATGGAAAAGAAAGGAAACTACAAAACCAAATCCTGAAACCTAACATCATCCTCCCTAATATAATCAAGACTTCTGCTATGTTTAACATTTTGTCAATTCCATATACTCTCAGAATGAACATTTCACCCTGTGGAGTTGTGGACCTTGTCGTTTACCCTTCTGACTAATTAAAACTTAACAATAGATACGGACTCAATCCCGTATTGTTTTATTGTTATCCACGACTGACCCAGAAGTCGTCTTTGCAGCTTCATAGGTACTGACAAAATCAAAACTATGATCGCTGGCGTACCCGCCCGGTTGGCCGTGCGGTCTAACGCACGGCTTTCCGGGCGGGAAGGAGCGCCTGGTCTCCGGCAGGAATCCGCCCGACGGATTTGTGTGGAGGTCCGTTAAACCGACCAGTCTGTGGATGGTTTTTAGGCGGTTTTCTATGCGGGCTGGTTCCCCTTATTCCGCCTGAGTTACACTATGTCGGCGATTGCTGCGCAAACAAGTTCTCCACGTACGCGTACACCACCATTACTCTACTGTACAAACATAGGGGTTACACTCGTCTGGTGTGAGACGTTCCCTGGGGGTTCCACTGGGCGCCCAACCGCAAAATCACCCTGGGTTCGGTGTGGGGCGGCGGAGGGGTGAAATGGACTGCGGTAGTCGTTGTGGGGTTGTGGGCCACTCCACTGCGGCTGCCGCGGGGACGGAGCCTCTCCGTCGTTTCTAGGTCCCCGGTTAACATACAATACAATACAATACTGTATAATGATGGCTGGCGATGGTTTAATTTCTATATCTCTAATAGACATGATATGTCGCCCACATATTTGGGCAGTGCTATAGTATGGATATACAGGTGTTTTCATAGCAACCTGTTTTGTAGACAAACAGTAGTTTCCCAGTGTCCTACCAGCATATCAAATCCCGTAATTCGTTTTACCTGTAAGAGACGCTATATCAGAGCCCCACTTCATACCTGTACACACTGGTACTTCCATGTATCTGTTCGTCATCACCCACACCAGACACGACACATTTATTGCGTTCTCAGAGATAAGTACAAAAAAAAAAAAAAAAAAAATCTGGCGTACATTTCACAGAAAGTGAAATGCACAGCTATACATTTCTCTACATTAAGACAGATTCACCATCTTGCTGTTTTGCCAAGAACTAATTGGATATTATTTCAGGTTTTGGCACATGGACGGCTACATTATCTGTGATAACTTGTAGTCACGTTGCAGTTATAGTTCTATTACATTTTCCTGGCGCACACCACATACTACTGATGTGTTCGCAGATGTGTATCCATCCAGCATAGTATTCCACATTCTGCATAATAAGTTTCAATCCCGTCTCATATCTTATACACGATCTGATCGAATTTATCCGAACACCTATTTGTAGGCGTTAATATGTATTGTGTATGTACCTTCCCCATGAACCATGCACCTTGCCGTTGGTGGGGAGGCTTGTGTGCCTCAGGGATACAGATGGCCGCACCGTAGGTGCAACCACAACGGAGGGATATCTTTGAGAGGCCAGACAAACGTGTGGTTCCTGAAGAGGGGCAGCAGCCTTTTCAGTAGTTGCAGGGGCAACAGTCTGGATGATTGACTGACCTAGCCTTGTAACAATAACCAAAACGGCCTTGCTGTGCTGGTACTGCGAACGGCTGAAAGCAAGGGGAAACTACGGCCGTAATTTTTCCCGAGGGCATGCAGCTTTACTGTATGGATAAACGATAATGGCGTCCTCTTGGGTAAAATATTCCGGAGGCAAAATAGTCCCCCATTCGGATCTACGGGCGGGGAATACTCAAGAGGATGTCGTTATCAGGAAAAAGAAAACGGGCATTCTACGGATCGGAACGTGGAATGTCAGATCCCTTAACCGAGCAGGTAGATTAGAAAATTTAAAAAGGGAAATGGATAGGTTAAAGTTAGATATAGTGGGAATTAGTGAAGTTCGGTGGCAGGAGGAACAAGACTTTTGGTCCGGTGAATACAGGGTTATGAACACAAAATCAAATAGGGGTAATGCAGGAGTAGGTTTAATAAGGAATAAAAAAATAGGAGTGCGGGTAAGCTACTACAAACAGCATAGTGAACATATTATTGTGGCCAAGATAGACACGAAGCCCACGCCTACTACAGTAGTACAAGTTTATATGCCGACTAGCTCTGCAGATGACGAAGAAATTGAAGGAATGTATGATGAGATAAAACAAATTGTTCAGGTAGTGAAGGGAGACGAAAATTTAATAGTCATTGGTGACTGGAATTCGAGAGTAGGAAAAGGGAGAGAAGAAAACATAGTAGGTGAATATGGATTGGGGCTAAGAAATGAAAGAGGAAGCCGCCTGGTAGAATTTTGCACAGAGCATAACTTAATCATAGCTAACACTTGGTTCAAGAATCATGAAAGAAGGTTGTATACATGGATGAATCCTGGAGATACTAGAAGGTATCAGATAGATTATGTAATGGTAAGACAGAGATTTAGGAACTAGGTTTTAAATTGTAAGACATTTCCAGGGGCAGATGTGGACTCTGACCACAATCTATTGGTTATGAACTGTAGATTAAAACTGAAGAAACTGCAAAAAGGTGGGAATTTAAGGAGATGGGACCTGGATAAACTGAAAGAACCAGAGGTTGTACAGAGTTTCAGGGAGAGCGTAAGGGAACAATTGACAGGAATGGGGGAAAGAAGTACAGTAGAAGAAAAATGGGTAGCTCGGAGGGATGAAGTAGTGAAGGCAGCAGAGGATCAAGTAGGTAAAAAGACGAGGGCTAGTAGAACTGCTTGGGTAACAGAAGAAATATTGAACTTAGCTGACGAAAGGAGAAAATATAAAAATGCAGTAAATGAAGCAGGCAAAAAGGAATACAGACGTCTCAAAAATGAGACACAAGAAGTGCAAAATGGCTGAGCAGGGATGGCTAGAGGACAAATGGAGGGATGTAGAGGCTTATCTCACTAGGGGTAAGATAGATACTGCCTACAGGAAAATTAAAGAGACCTTTGGAGAAAAGAGAACCACTTGTATGAATATCAAGAGCTCATTAAAACTGTGTGCCCGACCGAGACTCGAACTCGGGACCTTTGCCTTTCGCAGCCAAGTGCTCTACCATCTGAGCTACCGAAGCACGACTCACGCCCGGTCCTCACAGCTTTACTTCTGCCAGTATCTCGTGTCCTACCTTCCAAACTTTACAGGAGTGCTAGTTCTGCATGGTTCGCAGGAGAGCTTCTGTAAAGTATGGAAGGTAGGAGACGAGATACTGGCAGAAGTAAAGCTATGAGGACCGGCCGTGAGTCGTGCTTCGGTAGCTCAGATGGTAGAGCACTTGCCCGCGAAAGGCAAAGGTCCCGAGTTCGAGTCTCGGTCGGGCACACAGTTTTAATCTGCCAGGAAGTTTCATATCAGCGCACACTCCGCTGCAGAGTAAAAATCTCATTCTGGATCAAGAGCTCAGATGGAAACCCAGTTCTAAGCAAAGAAGGGAAAGCAGAAAGGTGAAAGGAGTATATAGAGGATCTATACAAGGGCGATGTACTTGAGGACAATATTATGGAAATGGAAGAGGATGTAGATGAAGATGAAATGGGAGATACGATACTGCGTGAAGAGTTTGACAGAGCACTGAACGACTTGAGTCGAAACAAGGCCCCGGGAGTAGACAGCATTCCATTAGAACTACTGACAGCCTTGGGAGAGCCAGTCCTGACAAAACTCTATCATCTGGTGAGCAAGATGTATGAGGCAGGCGAAATACCCTCAGACTTCAAGAAGAATATGATTATTATAATCCCAAAGAAAGCAGGTGTTGACAGATGTGAAAATTACCGAACTATCAGTTTAATAAGTCACAGCTGCAAAATACTAACGCGAATTCTTTACAGACGAATGGAAAAACTAGTAGAAGGCGCCCTCGGGGAAGATCAGTTTGGATTCCGTATAAATATTGGAACACGTGAGGCAATACTGACCTTACGACCTATCTTAGAAGGAAGATTAAGGAAAGGCAAACCTACGTTTCTAGCATTTGTAGACTTAGAGAAAGCTTTTGACAATGTTGACTGGAATACTCTCTTTTTAATTCTGAAGGTGGCAGGGGTAAAATACAGGGAGCGAAAGGCTATTTATAATTTGTACAGAAACCAGATGGCAGTTATAAGAGTCGAGGGGCATAAAAGGGAAGCATTGGTTGGGAAGGGAGTGAGACAGGAGTGTAGCCTCTCCCCGATGTTATTCAATCTGTATATTGAGTAAGCAGTAAAGGAAACAAAAGAAAAATTCGGAGTAGGTATTAAAATCCATGGAGAAGAAATAAAAACTTTGAGGTTCGCCGATGACATTGTAATTCTGTCAGAGACAGCAAGGGACTTGGAAGAGCAGTTGAACGGAATGGACAGTGTCTTGAAAGGAGGATATCAGATGAACATCAACAAAAGCAAAACGAGGATAATGGAATGTAATCGAATTAAGTCGGATGATGCTGAGGGAATTAGATTAGGAAATGAGTCATTTAAAGTAGTAAAGGAGTTTTGCTATTTGGGGAGCAAAATAACTGATGATGGTGGAAGTAGAGAGGATATAAAATGTAGACTGGCAATGGCAAGGAAAGCGTTTCTGCAGAAGAGAAATCTGTTAACATCGAGTATAGATTTAAGTGTCAGGAAGTCGTTTCTGAAAGTATTTGTATGGAGTGTAGCCATGTAAGGAAGTGAAACATGGACAATAAATAGTTTGGACAAGAAGAGAATAGAAGCTTTCGAAATGTGGTGCTACAGAAGAATGTTGAAAATTAGATGGGTAGATCACATAAGTAATGATGAAGTATTGAATAGAATTGGGGAGAAGAGGAGCATGTGGCACAACTTGACAAAAAGAAGGGACCGGTTAGTAGGACATGTTCTGAGGCATCAAGGGATCACAAATTTAGCATTGGAGGGCAGCGTGGAGGGTAAAAATCGTATAGGGAGACCAAGAGATGAATACACTAAGCAGATTCAGAAGGATGTGGGTTGCAGTAAGTACTGGGAGATGAAGAAGCTTGCACAGGATAGGGTAGCATGGAGAGCTGCATCAAACCAGTCTCCGGACTGAAGACCACAACAACAACAACAACATGTACCTTCGAATTTATTACAGCTTCAGCTCTACTGCGAACACTTTCGGCCATGTGTGGAATGTTTCTGGATGAATGGTAGTCGATTCTTTCTTAAGAGCAGACGAAGTAGTGGTGTTCGTCTCTGTGATCTGCAGCGACGTCATCGTTCTGACTAATCCCGGTGGTGTTCCATTTGGTTCAGGTCGGGACTCTCAGCTGGCCCGTCCATTTCAGAAATATTATTGACCACACACCATTGCCTTACAGATACTTTATTCTACATCTGCTTCTACATACATACTCCACAAGCCGCCGTACGGTGCGTGTTAGAGGGTAAGTCTCACCCCTAAAAGTAATTTCCGTTCCTGTTCCTCTGGCAAATAGAAAGAAGGAAAAACGAATATCTATATCCATTTGTACGAGTCTTAATTTCTCTCATCTTCATGGTCATCACGTGAAATGTACGTTGCCGGTAGTATAATCGTTTTGCAGGCAGCTTCAAATGTCGGTTCTCTAAATTTTCTCAACTGTTTTCCTCCAAAAGAACATCGCTGTCCCTCCAGGGATCCCCATTTGAGTTCCGGAAGCAGCTCTGTAAAACCTGCGTTTTGTCTGAATCTACCGGTAACAAATCCAGAAGCCTACTTCTGAATTGCTTCGATGTCTTATTTCAGTCCGACCTGGTGAGGCTCCCAAACACTCTAGCAGTACTCAAGAATGGGACGCACTAGTGTCCTACAGGTGAATCATATGTTCCTTAAATATTCCCAAGAAACCGAAGTCGACCATTCGCTTTCCCTACTACATTTCTTACATGCTTGTTTCACTTCATACCGCTTCGCGAAGTTACGCCCAGATATTTAATCGACATGACGGAGTCAAGGAGTGTTGTACTAATGGTGTATTCTAACATGAAAGGATTGTTTTTCTCCTCATCCGCATTAACTTACATTTTTGTACTTTAGAGCTATCTGCCATTCATCACACCATCCAGAAATTTTGTCTAAGTCACGTTGTGTCATCCTACAGTCACTCAACTTCAATATCTTCCCGTACGCCACAGCTTCATCAGCAAACAGCCGCAAATGGCTGCCCACCCTGTCCGCCAGACCATTTATGTATATAAAAAAAATAACAGCGGTCTTATCACACTTCCATGGGACGCTCCTGACGGTACCCTAGTCACTGATGAACACTCACCGTCGAGGTCAACCTACTGCGTTCAGTTACTTACGAAGTCTTCGAGCCACTCACCTTTACCGTATGCACGTAACTTCGTTAACAGTCTGCAGTGAGGCAACATGTCAAATATTTTTCGGAAAATTAGAAAACGAAATCCTCTTGTTGTCTTTCATCCACAGTTCGCAGGATGCCATGTGAGAAAAGGACAAGTGGAGTTTCGCAAGAGCGATGCTATCTAAAACGGTGCTGATTTATATACAGAAGCCTACCCGTCTCAAGGAAGTTTATTATACTCGAAATGAATACGTTTATGAATTCTGCAGCAAACCAGTGTTAACGATATTGGTCAGTAATTTTGCGGGTCCGTTCTTTTACCTTTCTTGCATACAGGAGTCATCAGCGCTTTTCTCCAGTCGGTTGGGACTTCGCACTGGAAGAGAGATTCGCAATGGGGCCAATGCCGTAGAGTACTCTGTAAAGCCGAATGTGGATTCCATCATGACCTGGTGACTTCTTTGCTTTCAACACTTTTAGTTGTTTCTCTGCCCCAGGGATACATACCACTATGTCCTACATATAGGACCCTGTGCGATAGTCAAATGACGGTATGTTTGTACGATTGTCCTGCATGAACGACTTATTAAATGCTAAACGTAACACTTCAGCTTTCGTTCTTCTATCTTCAACTGCCATACCACACTGGTCTAGAGTTGACTGGACAGAAGCCTTAGATCTGCTTACCGATTTTACATAGGACCAGTATTTTTTCGGGGGTCTCAGCAATATCCAGTGTCATGCTGGTACAATTATCATATCCGAACACGGCTGTAAAATGAGTTCATATCTTTCCGTATTTAGAGCTTTTTCCAACCCCAGTCCCCTCCACTCCCCGTACTTCATCGTTGGCGCTGTACGTGTTCGCAGGTAGCTTTCTCCAACATTCGCCGAATCCAAAATTTCACGTGAGATATCCAGAGGATATAGCACTAATCCTCACCAGTAACTACAGAAAAGTGTCGTTTATGAGGAGCTTCTTTATTATTGTACTCCATTTTCTTAATCCTCTCATTGTTTCGGCTGGACTGCTGGCTGCACTTTGCCTCAAATGGCTCTAAGCTCTATGGGACTTAACATCTGAGGTCATCAGACCCCTAGAACTTAGAACTACTTAAACCTAAGTAACCTAAGGACATCACACACATCCATGACCGTGGCAGGATTCGAACCTGCGACCGTAGCAGCAGCGCGGTTCCAGACTGAAGCGCCTAGAACCGCTCAGCCACAGCGGCCGGTGGCAGCACTTTGGAACTAACGTGAGATTTCTTCCGCTAATTTCCTGCGATTTTGTACAAAATGGATCTGAGCACTATGGGACTTAACAGCTGAGGTCGTCAGTCCCCTAGAACTTAGAACTACTTGAACCTAACTAACCTAAGGACATCACACACATCCATGCCCGAGGCACGATTCGAACCTGCGACCGTAGCAGTCGCGCGGTTCCGGACTGAAGCGCCTAGAACCGCTCGGCCAGATTTTGTACAACTACCTCTGCAGTGCATGAAGATCCTTATCCGTCAATATATGAGATTTGCTTGGTTTTCCTTTACCTGTGGTTTTTCCTTCACGTTTCCATATCACTACTAGTCGACTTGGGCAGTTTTCAGAGGACTGAAATGTCGCTGATGGATTCGTTACTCAAGCGATGTCCATTTATTAGTCACAGCGATCTCCTTGGCCACTCATTCTGCTGTTACTGCTTATTCACTGACGACACAATACTCTCTGCCTACTTTTTTACTGTCGGGTTCACCTCTCGTGACGTGTAGTGATGAATTCCGCATTTTATAGTTTTGCCCGTACACTTTTGATGAGATAGCGTATATCGCGCAAGACTGTATTTCCTCGGTAACCGTCCATGTAGTATCAAATCTAAAGTTTGTAAGACTTTAGGAACACCGGAATAACTTGGCTGCCTCATTCTCTTTGCATGTGATATACGTGTAGACAGTGTAAGGTTTCCGTGATCGACATTTTCGAAATTAATACTGGATGCCATTGAGGTAACTTTTTTCTAAGTACATCTTAATTTAGTGGCTCAGATTTCTGCTAAAGCAGAGTTCAGTGATAAGCGTTAGTAGCTTAGTTACAAGGGCCATGCTGCGTTATTTGTAAATCGATAAGACCTGCACACTTCTCTAGTTCTTGGGAACAGTTATCTGGTAAAAAGATCTTCTGAAATAAGGACGCACCCAAGAGAAATGGAATGAAACAGAAAAGCGTGATTTCTGATGATTTCTTTTAAAGTAACAAATCATCAGAGAACTTGACAGACATGCTCTAATGTGTTGGAAAACATGAAGACGAGTATGCATCTACCATCCGTAAAATGTAACATGGAATTAATTTTCTGATGTAAGGCCCATGTTGAAACGAAAACAGCGTAATCATTATCGACGACAACACACGCTCCCGCGAGGCGTTTAGGAACCTCTGAGCGGCTGCCGTAAGAGATTTTTCTTGGAAATCTTTTAGTATCTGCTCTACAGTCATGACTTTCCTGTGTTGTCTTCGAAATTCTGAAACGCGATGAAAGATATTCATGGGCATTATGAAGATAGACGAAGGTTTCCAGCAGCTGCCTCAAGAATCTTGCGAGGAGTGCGTAACGCGTGCCGGTCTTTGCGCGACATAAATACGTTGAGTGTCGCCAAAGGTAATTTCGCCCAGCTTACGAATTTCGTCCTACCACAACAAATGCCACCCTGAAAATAACTGTTACAAACAACACCATATACGTGTAACACGGCTGATATATCTTTTCTATGACTATATAAGCAACCTGGGAACACAATTCGACCGAAGAAACAATTTGTAAGTCTCGTAACTGGATCGTGCAACAGGAATAAACTATCCATCTAAGCCGTCATCACTATAACAATTGGATAAGAAAAATTTGTATTAGCATAAATCAAAACAATTTTATAACCGGTCTACACGCCATCAAATACTGGCAGATAAACCAACCACACATACTTACAGAGATTGTTCACAACGATCAGAATTATGAATAACAATTTCGGTAACACCAAATCAAATTCCTACGTCGCTGTTAATATGCGACGATCAGCAACACTGTGCAGAATAACGCCTGGGCAGTACACAAAATCGATCTGCAACGTTATTTTTAGTCTACGTAAAATAGCACCTACGAAAAACTGAGCTTCAAAATATATTAACTGTAGTATTGCTCTTCTTATGGTATGCTACAAGAATAATTCTGTTAGTGACCTAAATTTACTGGAACAGTGGTGGATGGCAGCAAAGTAGTTACAAGTTATTACAAAAATTAATATAAAACAGTGTTATATACCCATTATGACTATGGGATGAAAATCACGCATAAGGATATTTTTGTAAGTATGTGCACGATGATCTGAGTTAGCTATGTTGGGGAAATTTAAGTATCAACTAAACATTTCTGCTTTTCCATTATCTTGCTCGTGTGACGGCAATTCATCCTCACACTGCCTAGAACGTCGAAACGGCTTTGTGCAACGACACTCTGGCGTTCCCAGACGCATTCCATTTTATCAGGGGAACTAAAGCATAAAAACTATTCAAAGTTTGAAAATGTAGGTGTCCGTAAACTTCTTATAGAGTGCACGAATACCTATTATGCGTAAAAACTGGACGATTACTTAAAGTCTTAAAGTATTGTTGCAATGCGTTTATTGTTTAGCTAAAGAAAGTGGTTCAAATGGCTCTGAGCACTATGGGACTTAACTTCTGAGGTCATCAGTCCCCTAGAACTTAGAACTACTTAAACCTAACAAACCTAAGGACATCACACACATCCATGCCCGAGGCAGGATTCAAACCTGCGACTGTAGCGATCGCGCGGTTCCAGACTGAAGCTCCTAGAACCGCTCGGCCACCCCAGCCGGCTATTATTTAGTCACCGAGGTATTTTACACGGAAAAACACTACATCACCCACAGTCGGTAGCTGTTGGTAATGTACGTCTCCCGGTGAAGCTCAAAAGTAAAAATATCCCGATGTGGAATACTTTTCCATTAGTTTAAATGTTAATTATTTATCCCTTCCGACTACTTGCCATCACCGCTATGTTAAGTTCTTTATTTACGCCTGTAATGAAGAATGACTGTTTGTCTATTTTATTTCAGTGGAACATAGACTTAATATTATCAAATCGTTTCTATTTTTCAGTCTACGTTTATATCCATGTCTTGTAATTCCCTAGCAAACGAAGACCCGTTAAATCATGTGAAGTCACTGCAGACTCGTTCACTCTGACGACAATTCCCAGAAATGGATTGTCAATATTTTATAATTTACATAATATCCGGATTTATCTTTCATGCTTCCCAAATAAATATTTCTTTAAAAGTGCGCCTTGCAAAGCAACCGACACCTAGCAACTGTAAAACGAAACGGAATCACATGGGACTAAAAATTTAACGGAAAAAATTTAAATAATGTGCGTTAGTGAACCCACAATAAACATCCACTGAAATAATTACCTAAATTAAAAAAAGCTATAGCTCTGTCCTAAAGAATCTCTTCTGAGTTGTTGCTCAGTTGGCCGGCTGTTGGTGGCCGAGCGGTTCTAGGAGCTTCAGTCTGGAACCGCGCGACTGCTAAGGTCGCAGGTTCGAATCCTGCCTCGGGCATGGATGTGTCTGATGTCCTTAGGTTAGTTAGGTTTAAGTAGTTCTAAGTTCTAGGGGACTGATGACCTGAGATGTTAAGTCCCATAGTGCTTAGAGCCATTTGAACCATTTTTTGTTGCTCAGTTGTACTTCAATACTACCAGTTCATTCTCGTGTACTTACTCAAAAGAAGCTCCAACTTTTAACCGTTAGTTCCAGAGCTTTTTCTCATTAGAATCATGTATAACGAGCTGATTTCAATTATCGGCACGGTACCTGGTCCCATTATATGTTAAGACCACTGCCAAGTTGTCGGTAGTGTTTCAGCTAGGACACAGCTCTCCAGAGGCGTCGACCCTATCGATGCAAGCATAACTAGGTAATCAGCAGCGTGAATTACGTACAGCGCATTAAAATCTGTCGGATTAATGTAGTGCGCGTCTGTTGGGCCTACTCGACATCACGAACCCCGCTCCGCGAAGACAATGTTACGAGTGCTGTTTGAAAGCAGTGATTAGTGGCGGTCGTAAAAAAGTGGAGTAATGAGCTGGGAGTGCACGTGTGTTAACGAAGCCGCGGTCGCTATAATCAGAACGGGCGCATATCATATCCCAGGCGAAGCACTCCGCAATTACAGGCGGCGCTGCCAGACGTGCTCGCCCAGTGCCAACGTTCACACTCTGAGTACTGCAATTTCGTCACTGTTGCTACGTCATAATAACTGTACTTTCCTCCAACTTACTTTTACATTGCTCAACCAATGGCACAGAAAGGATAAAACAGATACATTTTTTATTACAGGAGCTTTTGACGTTAATCAAATAACTGCTAGTTTTCAGTCATACTATTACATGTCAGTGTGACGAGTTTTTCTCTGCAGATATAAGTCCAATGCATGTATACTTCAAAAAGTGGAGATTAACATCAAATGCAACGAAGATCAAAGTTTGCTGTTTTCAGCGTAACCACAGAAAGGCCAGTGCTAAGCTGCATGTCCCCTTTAATGGTTAAGTCCTCCACCACCAAGTCTTCCTTAAATATCTAGGAGCAACACTTTATAGAAACTTGTCGTACAAAAAACACATGGAACCACAGCAGCAAAGCTGAGATCGCGCAAGAACATCATACAGAAGCTGAATGGTTCCTCATGGGGTGCAAGAGCTACAATACTACGATGTTCTTCCTTAGGACTCGTCTACTCTGCTGCCGAATACTGTACTACAGTGTGGCTTAATAGCTAAGATGTGAGAAAAATCGATGTTCATCTAAATGTAGCAATGAGGACCATAACAAGTTGCATCATATCTACACCTCTTCACTGGTTACTACCTCTAAGCCACATTTTGCCACCATGTCTTTGAAGATAGATTGCCCTTCTCAACGAAAATGAAAACTTAATTAAAATACCTGATTTCCCAAGCCACTCTGAAATTCTGCACCTAAAATGAGCTGATTAAAATCGGAAAAAGTCACCTACCAACAGGAAAAATCACTACAAGTAGTGGATTTCAACATGAGCAGGAGTTGATCAGAAACGTGGAATAATTATTTTGCCCACTTTGGTTAGAGAACGCCGCAGCCGTTTTCGTAAATTACTCTGTAGGAAATACTGCAACCAGCCACAAGTTTTTAAATGATTTTATTATATCATTACTGGTCACGGGCCTGAGCCCACCATCAGAGTGTAGCGTTGACTTCTTTGAAAGTATTACATTTGTATCTTCATGAAAAGTCCTTTACATATTATAAGACAGAGGTTTGATTTCCTTTTACAATACATACTGACCAGTGAACTGATTGGTTCGGTTCACTAATCAGTATGGATTGTAAAAGAAAATCATAACTCTGTCTTATAATGCGTAAAGGAGGGCTTTTTATGAAGACAAAAATGTAAAACTTACAAAGAAGTCAGCGCTACTTTCTGATGATGGGTTCAGGCCCGAAACTAGTAATTGTACAATAAAATCATTTCAAAAGCTTGTGGCTAATTGCGATATTTTCTACAGTGTAATGAATCTGGAATAATATTTTCCACGAGGAGTATCCGATCCTCATAAGGGCTGGCACAAGACTAACCGGCGTGGAATAACCGTGACTTGCTTGGAAAACAGTTAATAGGATTCGTACAGGTCATGGCATACGTGCAGAAAGCCTCCACCGATGAGGAAGGGTTTCATCTACTCATTGTCAACTGTGGCTGAACATCAGACTAACAACCACATTGTGACAAATTGCAGCAGACGAGCCTACACTGAAAATCTAGAAGACTTCTTTGAAATGAAAGAGGCAGTCCTTGAATGGTCTGAAAATTTAGATACTAGATTTAGATTTAGTCGTTTAGTTCCATTTATCTGGTAAAATTATGCAATACATGTATGTAAGTTGCAGAACAGTTGTCATAGGCAAAATAATAGATAATGGCAGTTTTCCTGAATTATCGTCCTCAAATGTATTTCCTAGAAATTTCCTGAACTTGTATCGTGTTCTGTTGAACCCTTAGCCACAGACGAAGGCTGAAAAGATGTACATGTACATCTGTACTGCAGTATCATACGGTATGTGTCAGACAGCAGTTCGTCCACCAATGCCACTTCCCTCCTTTCCCTGTTGCACTAGAGAATGGTATGTGGGAAGAATGACTGTTAATAAGCTTCTGTGTGAGTTTAGTTCTATCCAATTTTACCTCCTGGTCTGTTTAAGAAATGTATGTGGAAGGAAGTAACATGTAGAATGATGCTTCAAGAAACAGGCACTCTAGAATTTTAACGGTAAGCCGCACCGTGTTGCACAACGCCTGTCTCATAGCGTCTGCCATTGGCGTCGGATGAGCATCTACAAAAACCTTATTCAGAAGACAGATACGCTGTTATCTAAAAGTGAGCAGTGACCGCGAAAACACGAAAACAGAAAGAGCAAAGGTGAGGCCCGATTTCCTTCACACATCGGAGTTATGGATCTGTATACAAAGGGAGTACTCTGGGCTTCGTGTGAGCGCTTAATTAAAAGATAACGAAATTTAACACGTTAAGTCCATAATATCTCAGGGCAGTCTGTTGATGTTTGTAGTCTAAAGTCGCCAAGACATTTTAACGCTGTTCGACAGCGTATAATCCGAGCAAATTGGAACAGATCAGTAACAATACAAAAAGGAATAAATCGGATCATTTTTAATTTACCCCTCAGATAATGTGCCCTTTTTCTCAGAGAAGAATTACGCTCAAGTGAACTACCACTGGGCCTTATAGAAACTGACAGCCAGCAGAGCCGCAGAAATCTGATGGAATTAAACTAGGTTACTGGTAGCCATGGAATCATGTTGAATCGGCTCACAGGGCTTCATATCTTGGTGATCGGAAGAATACTGGTAATGTCAGGCATTCAGAGAGGAGGCAACTACATGTGCAGTTTTCGCACGTGCATTTTATGTTGATTTTTAAAGCTGCGACATGATCGCGAATCGAACAGCGATCCAGAAAGTGTAGAATAAAATTCTTTATTTTCGTCTAAGATCACAAAATATTAGGTCCTCATACTACCGGTTTTGGTCAGCAATCACCATCTTCAAATATGTTTTAAAAACATGTTCTAGTATAATGAAGTCATAATGGCATCGCCAAAAGTTAAACACAAAATCACGATGCTGAGCTCATTTTGTGTTTACCTTTTGACGATACCATTGTGCCTGCATTATATTAGGACATGTTTCCCAAACAGATCTGAAGATAGTCACTGTTGATCGAAACCGGTTGTCTTGGGATCTAAAATTTTGTGATCTTAGACGAAAATAAAGAAATTCATTCTGATGTTGGCTTCCTCTCGTTGCTGGTCAGAATTAAGCGGTTGAATTTCTATCAGGTGAAGATCAGCAGTTCATGGATTGTCCAGCTAGATCTTCAGATTCGAATCCTACTAAGAAATTCTTGGGGAGGCTAACTGCAGCTCATCAGCCATCCCCAAGGACCTGTCCACGTCTCCATACAGTTCTCCATACAGACTGCCAGTAGAGCTCCTGATTTACTTCACTGCCAGAATTGAGCGGTAGCTAGTAGCAACTGTTAACCGTTGTGTTGTTGTGGAAGTTCTCCGATTTTGTTACTTTCTGAAAAAAATTCTGTCATCCATGCCGAAATATTTTAATCGCTTGTTTTGCACGCTGTTCGTTCCCAAATATACTGTGAAGAAGTTTCGCATTGTCCTGTGACCTTCTCGATTTCCTTTTCAGAAAATAAGTTCTCATTTCTTGACTGCACTTAGCTTACGGATATTCGTAATTAACAAGTGACCCCCTGGATAACATGTGTTGCTAGCTTCGGATAAGTCTAAATGTTCCTATCCTAGAAACTCTTACAATAGCTCCGTACTGAAATACACTTTAATTGCTATGTAGTTCGTAGAGAGTTCTGGAGTTCAGTACCATACTACAGAAACTGTCTAATTTATTTTTAATTTTTCTGTAATCAAGAAACGTAGAGCAACAGTTAATCTCTAGGTTCCTTCTTAGGGAGAGAAACTGTGTCCAATTCACTTGCGCTAAAACCGATTTACAAATGGTAATCACAGAATCAGAAACACTTGAACCAACGTTACCGATACAGAACTGCTCGCACGTAACTTTGTCGAAAAATTTCGATTTATCGTTTAGCGTCCAGTGGATTCAAACTGCATACAAACTGGTTGTAAAGGAATTTTATTGGAACAGTGATACGATTCGGCTCACAGTTCCCTAAGAGATAGTGAGAACCGAAACATTCCTCTCATTATCGAGTAAATGAGGTCTGTTTTAGGACCATTCCTTATTAACTTAGTTGGTGAGGTGATTCACGGGAGTCGTGGGACGTCCTTGCGTATATTCTTGGAATCATACTAGAAAAAAGTGTGGTATGGCGTGTTCGCATCTTGGATAACGGTGGGTTTTTTGTGCTACACCAGTGCCATGGACTGCAATGTACACTGCTCCCTCAACTATAAGACCCCTTGGAATCTATTAACAGGGTAAATGAGATAACGGGATACTGCTACATTACGCCATAACAGAGGCACCATCGTGTGTTTCCTCCTGACAACAATTTCCTGCTGAAGCTCTATTTTGTTTTTGTTGTCTTCAGTCCAATGACTGGTTTGATGCAGCTCTTCACGCTAGTTAATCCTGCGAAAGCCTCTTCATTTCAGGCTAACTAGTGCAATACAAACCCTTCTGAACCTTCGTGTTGTACTCTAGCTTTGGACCCTCTACATCCCACGCACACACACATACACACATACACACACACACACACACACACACAAACACACACTTTCTTCCATTTCCCTTGATGCCTCAAGACGTGTCGTATCAACAGATCCCTTATTTTAGTGCAGTTGTACCACAAATTCCTTTTTTCCCAGTTCGATCCAGTACTTCTTCATAAGGTATCCTCTCTGCCCATCTAATCTTCAGCACTCTTGTGCCGCACCAGATTTCAAATGTTTCTATTCTTGTCTAAATAGTTTACCATACAGACTTCAATTGCGCACAAGGCTGCACTCCATACAAATACCTTCATAAAACTCTTCCTAACATTTAAATTTACACGGGGTGTTCGTAAATTCCCGTTAAAAACCTCTAGGACTTGTAGATGGGAGTGAGTACATATTATTTTGAATAGGAACCCATGTTCGGAAACGTCATCCAGGACGTCGAAATTATAAGCACCGTTGCTTGTAAATATTTGTATATACAGGGGAAATCCGTGATGAAGTTACAGACTTAAAAGGATGCTAGAGACAGGTAAATGTAACAATTTGAGGTAAGGGTTCCTGGATCAGAAATGAACATGCCACAAGATACAAGCAAAATTCATTCTGATACCTCTGACAGTGGAATACATGTACCGATACTGTTGTTGCTATGAATATAGGGTATGAAACTTTCAGAGGTGGTAGTATGGACCAAAAAAAAAAGGAAATATGTCAGTCAACATGGGCTCCAGAACGCATACCTGAGAAGCTATGAGCTGTTCGATGCAAGATGTCAAATTAAACACTTTTCAGTCATCCAGTTTCCAAACTTATTTTACTTGGCCACCAGTTTCGGTGATACACTACACCATGTTCAGGCCCCTGATCGACGTGTAGGAAGATTCCACCTCGGTTGTGATACATCTACATCTACATGGTTACTCTGCATTTCACACTTAAGTGCCTGTCAGAGGGTTCATCGGACCATTTTCATACTACTTCTCTACCATACCACTCTCGAATGGCGTGTCGCAAAAAGGAAGACCTAAATGTTTCCGTTCGACCTCTGATTTCTCTTATTTTATTGTGATGATCATTTCTCCCTACGTAGGTAGGTGGCAATTCTGGTATTAGTAGTTTTCTGCTTGCTAAAGAGATACCTTTAACCAAGGTGGCCGTTGTGGCCGAGCAGTTCTAGGCGCTTCAGTCCAGAACGGCCCTGCTGCTACGGTCGCAGGCATGGATGTGTGTGATGTCCTTACGTTAGTTAGGTAGGTTTAAGTAGTTCTAAGTCTAGGGGCCTGATGACCACAGATGTTAAGTCCCATAGTGCTCAGAGCCATACCTTTAACCATCATCTGCAGATGGACCATTTCGTGGATGTGAACTACAGGAGGCGAGGAACAGTTGCAGTGCTTGATCCCTGGTGTGTACGGTGCGCAGTTTGGCCATCTCCTGCTTGACTGATATGACGAAACATTCCGCTTCGCCGTTTGACTGTGGATGGAACGGTGCACTAGTGAGATGCTGTATTCCGTTGCGTTCACAGAATGTTTCAAATTAATTTGACGTGAACTGAGGGCCGTTGTCCGACACTATGACTTCAGGCAAACCTTTGAGGCGAAAATGGAGGACATCGCCTGAATTGTGCCACGTGACGTTGTCGAGTTCATTGTCACAGGAAAAGGAAACTTGATGTAATAATCGACCACAATAAACCAACGAGTGGTCCAAAAAGATCCCGCAAAATCTATGTGCACACGTTGTCATGGTGATAGCGACTTAGGCCAAGCACAGAATTTCTGCGGTGGAGTGGACTGATTTTCCGCACATGCGTGACACTGTGACGTCATCTTTTCTATATATTTCGGTGTCCATATTCTGGGGAAGTACAGTGGCTCAAATGGCTCTGAACACTATGGGACTTAACTTCTGAGGTCATCTGTCCCCTAGAACTTAGAACTAATTAAACCTAACTAACCTTAGGACATCACACACATCCATGCCCGAGGCAGGATTCGAACCTGTGACCGTAGCGGTCGCCCGGCTCCAGACTGTAGCGCCTAGAACCGCACGGCCACTCCGGCCAGCTCGAAGTACAGTGTCGACGCGCTAACTGTTTCATACGAACAATCCCCCAGTGTCCTTACTGAAGTAACTGCAAACTTCTTTTTTCAAAGCTTTGGGTATCAACACACGTGACTTTCCACTGTCATTTTGAACAAGGATCACATCTTGCTGTATAGCGAAGCTATGCCGACGTGCAAAGACTCGGCGCACTACAGACTTCTTTATGCTGTGCGATGAGCGAGACCAAGATGTGTGAATGAATTTTAACAAAATATTCAAATCTGAATCAGCTTCCGTTCAAATGGCTCTGAGCACTATGGGACTTAAATTCTGTGGTTATCAGTCCCCTAGAACTTAGAACTACTTAAACCTAACCAACCTAAGGACATCACGCACATCCATGCCCGAGGCAGGATTCGAACCTGAGGCAGTAGCGGTCGTACGGTAATCAGCTTCCGTGGCCTGTACAATTTTCCTATAGTTCAGTGGAAAGGATTGATGCAATGCAGAATCATGAGCGTCGATGTGATAACACGATGCAGCAGAAGCGTCAAAGTCTGTATCAGGGCCAATCGGAAGACGTGAGAGTGCATACGCATTAGCATGTTGAGCTGTCGGGGGATACACAATCTCGTACTGGTACAGAGACGACAACAAAGCCCACCCTTGCAATTTTTGGGTAGTTGGTACAGGAACCGTGTTCATCGGATGAAAGAAGGACTGCAATGGCTTGTGATCCGTTACTAAATAGAATTTTCTTCCACACGAATAGTGGTGGAATTTGGTGCCAACCATGCATAATAGCCAATATCCTTTTCTCTATTTGTGAACAGTTACACTGAGCTTTGGACAACACTTTTGATGCGAAAGCAATATACCTATCTTTATCACCAATTCTGTGCGAAAGAACTGCACCGATTCCGTAAGAGGAAGCGTCAAGTTGCAACACAACTGGTTTGTCAGGATCAAAGTGAACCAAGCATCGATTACTGAGCAATGCATCTTTAAGTTTATGAAAAACTTCTTGACACTCATTTGTCCAAACAAAGGGAACGTTCTTGCGACACAAGCGATGCAATGGAGCAGCGATTTGTGCAGCATTTGGTATGAACCGAATACAAGAGTTCATTATCCCTAAAACTGACTGCAATTCTGTGACACTGCGAGGAACTGGCAGGTCTCGCATGTCTAAGAAATAAGACTGAAGAGGATATACACGTTGACTATTTATGACATGAAAAATATACTGCAACTCAGGTTTAACAAAATCACACTTATCCAGTCCACACTTCAGTCCTGCATTAGATAACACACAAAGCAAAGCACACAATCCTGCAATGTGTTCTTCAGGTGTAAGACCTGCGGTGACAATATCGTCCATATATTTGGAACAGGAGCAGTCAGCTGTTCCAAATACCAGTGGAAAACGGCGGGTGCGGCAGCACCGCCAAAAGGCAAAAGCAAATATTTAAACGAGCCCAAATGAGTTTTCACAACACACACTTCTTGAGATTCTTGATCTAGTGGTATTTGCAGATATGCGTCGCGCAAATCTATTTTTGAGAAGTAGGGACCTGCGCCTTAATTGCCCACGAAATCCTCTGAGCGTGGCAATGAATAAGTGTCAGTCACAGTTTGTAGTTGACTGTAGACACACAGAGGCAAAGGGGACCTGAAGGTTTGGGGAGCAAAGCCAGTGGACTTGCCCACTGATTAGCTTGTATGGGCGCAATAGCTCCAATTCTTTAAGTTCAGCCGCGACTTTGACACGTAATGCAATGGGAGGAAAATATTTCTGGGAATTCTTTCAGCAACACTGTCCTTAGCACTGAATGTTATCACTTACGACACATTGTCATGAGCTTGAAAGCCAAACAAATCAAACGAATCAAGGCCAAATATGTTCTCAAAATCGCCTGATTGTAGCACGGTCAAAGTCACAGTTTGCTTATGCAAGCGATACATGGCAGGCAAAGTACATTTTCCGAGAATAGGAATATCTTGTCCACTATAAGCCATCAGGTGCGTACTAGTTTTAGACAGGCGTGAGGAGCCCAACAGTTCATACATCATACGATTCAGCAGTGTAACAGACACATTCATGTCCAACTGAAATTTCACACATTTTTCACTAATATGCAAATGTACAAAAAGTTTTGGAACTGGCGTAGCATTTAGGAAACTGTTTGCTTGCCAGTTTTACTAATTCCTTAAGCTGGCTTTGAATACACTGCATTGATTACATGGGCCTGTGACTAGTTTTTTGTGAGTGGCCAGAATTCTTAGGTTCGCTCCCTTGCAAACATATGGATCGTGCATGACCTTTCTTGCCACAAGCGTTACACTGCGCTTGTCTGAATGGGAAATCTTGGTGTTTTGCCGTCAGTAGCACCGAGGGCATGACTTAATTCTGATTAGGGAACTGTTTATGTGGTGTAGCACAAGTGGGCTGTTACTACCTAATGGACTACTCGCAAGCAAGGGACGACTCGACATGACAAATTGGTGGCTGCTCAAATTCATTGGCTGACACAGCACTTCAATCGTACTGCTCTAGTATTTGCACTATGTGCTGGAATGAAGGATTGGACTGTTTCAAAGTCTGTTCTCTAAGTTTGATATCATGATCACATCATGCAACATCACATCTGAATATAAAGCACCCCAAGCACTTTTTAATTTGCATTTCCTTGTCATACCCTGCAAATCTGTTACCCATTCATGATGAGTTTGTTCTGACCCTTCCTTGCAAGTAAAGAACTGGTACCTAGCTGTTATCACATCCACTTGTTGGTCATAATAGAATCTACAACCTGATCATAGGAGAGTTCACTCGGAGTGACGTTAGGGAATAATTTCTAAATGAGGAGAAAGAATGCACTTCCTACCGTTGACAAAAAGTAATTTAGTTTCACAGTACCTGGTACATTGTGAGCAACTACGTGGGCTTCAAGCTGTTGTAACCACTCGGACCAATCCTCTTGCGTTTCATTAAAGTGGCGAAAAGGCGATATGGCACTCGGAGCTAGAGGTATTTCTTGTTGCACTGGATTTGTGTCTCAATTCGTCAGGACCTGCTGTACCATGTTTAGTAGTGCTGGGTCTGAAACTGAAACATTTGTGTTAGCTACGTTACACCTATCGCTTGCAGCTGAGGCGCCTGAACGGGAGGTGGGAGAGGTGGGTTGCTCATATTGGAAGAGACAAATGCAATAAACAGACAAGGCAAGCAATAAAAATAAGCATAAAAGCAAAGAAACTTTCTGTAACGACCACCTTAAGACACTCATTAGCAAAAACATTATAAGAGATACTGTTAAGCATGAAAACACACCCCTGCAAAGAAAAGACAATGTGAAATTAAGGCTCCAGCAAAACATAAGTACCATGACAAAAAACAGAGACGCTGTGGTGGCTCTGAAGCGTTAACAGGTTGTCGCTATGGGATCCGTCCAGCTGCTCATCGCCAAATGTTGAATCCTGCCTAGTCAACTGTGGAGCGTCTAGGAAACATGCTTTCTCGGATCACTAGACAAACAATTCAAACAAATCATATTAATGAGCTTTATTACAAAAAACTTACGTAACTTTGAATATTACATAGATGTGTCGCAAGCGTAGGGCTGCAAATAAAATAGACAAGCTTTTTCAGTATATACAGCTCCTAACATAAGGGAAGTAATATAGTTGACGCTTCTATTCAGGTCTCAGGTCTTGAACCTTCTTATCGACTACACCGCGACCAGTCGAGAGTGGCGCTTATGTCCTCTTCGCATACAGGTCGCAACTGTCGCGTTGTCGTCCAGGAGTGGGATCGGTCTGTGTGCAACTGGCTGACGTCTTTGCAAAGCCAAAATGGTACTGAAACAGAGGATGGCAGACTAAAGGTCGAAATGTCTTTTTCCAGAGCTGTTTCACACAGGAAGACTGCACTGTAGTCCCTTCTCTAGACTGTCGCACAGATGACAAAATGGTAGATATCGAAATAGATGACAGAGGGATAGAAAAACAATTAAAATCGCTCAAAGAGGAAAGGCCGCTGGACCTGATGGGATACCAATTCGATTTTACACAGAGTACGCGAAGGAACTTGCCTCCCTTCTTGCAGCGATGTACTTTATGTGTCTAGAAGAGCGTAGCGTTCCAAAAGATTGGAAAAGGGCACAGGTAATCCCCGTTTTCAAGAAGGGATGTCGAACAGATGTGCAGAACTATAGACCTGTATCTCTAACGTCGATCAGTTGTAGAATATTGGAACACGTATTATGTTCGAGTATAATGACTTTTCTGGAGACTAGAAATCTACTCTGTAAGAATCAGCATGGGTTTCGAAAAAGACAGTCGTGTAAAACCCAACTTGCGCTATTCATCCACGAGACTCAGAGGGCCATAGACACGGGTTCCCAGGTAGATGCCGTGCTTCTTGACTTCCGCAAGGCGTTTGATACAGTTCCCCACAGTCGTTTAATGAACAAAGTAAGAACATACGGACTATCAGACCAATTGTGTGATTGGACAGAAGAGTTCCTAGATAACAGAACGCAGCATGTCATTCTCAATGGAGAGAAGTCTTCCGAAGTAAGAGTGATTTCAGGTGTGCCGCAGGGGAGTGTCGTAGGACCGTTGCTATTCGCAATATATATAAATGACCTTGTGGATAACATCGGAAGTTCACTGAGGTTTTTTGCGGATGATGCTGTAGTATATCGAGAGGTTGTAACAATGGAAAATTGTACTGAAATGCAGGAGGATCTGCAACGAATTGACGCATGGTGCAGGGAATGGTAACTGAATCTCAATGTAGACAAGTGTAATGTGCTGCGAATACATAGAAAGAAAGATCCTTTATCATTTAGCTACAACATAGCAGGTCAGCAACTGGAAGCAGTTAATTCCATAAATTATCTGGGAGTACGCATTAGAAGTGATTTAAAATGGAATGACCATATAAAATTAATCTTCGGTAAAGCAGATGAAAGACTGAGATCCATTGGAAGAATCCTAAGTAAATGCAGTCCGAAAACAAAGGAAGTAGGTTACAGTACACTTGTTCGCCCACTGCTTGAATACTGCTCACCGGTGTGGGATCCGTACCAGATAGGTTTGATAGAAGAGATGGAGAAGAGCCAACGGAGAGCAGCGCGCTTCGTTACAGGATCATTTAGTAATCGATAGATGATAGATAAACTCCAGTGGAAGACTCTGCAAGAGAGACGCTCAGTAGCTTGGTACGGGCTTTTGTTGAAGTTTCGAGAACAAACCTTCACCGAGGAGTCAAGCAGATTATTGCTCCCTCCTACGTATATCTCGCGAAGAGACCATGAGGATAAAATCAGACAGATTAGAGCCCACACAGAGGCGTACCGACAATCTTTCTTTCCACGAACAATGCAAGACTGGAATAGAAGGGAGAGCCGGTAGAGGTACTCAAGGTACCCTCCACCACACACCGTCAGGTGGCTTGCGGAGTATGGATGTAGATGTAGATCGTTCCCAACCGGCGTGCCGGCGCTTGACTTTTTAGCTGTAGCAGTGGTAAATACCGAAACTCGTCAGTTCGGCCTGTCTATACTCCATGCCCCAATTAGATTTTTCGAATTTTTGTTGTGTTTACTCTTTAAAATGAACATCAAGAAATGGAAAATCAGTTCAAAAGATAAAAAGAAATTTGTTGAAGATAGGAAAAAGTCACACAAGAAATGTTTAGAAATCGTTTGGGATTAATTGCAGGTGTTCCCATGCAAGGCTATGGAAGTAGCATTGATGGGAATACCGGTAGAAGATTCCTTGCAGACCCTGAAACATCAGCAGAAACAACAGTGTTATTATACAACTCATCTATCAATTCAAGGTTATTGTAGTAGCTCTTTTCAGCGGAGACCGGATAGACAAATTTTCTGCTTATACTATTGGAACAGAAAGACTGTACGTTGAATTATATCCATGGCATCCAATGTCTCCCACTGTGCACAAGATTTTGGCGCATGGCACAATTGTCAACGAACGACTCCTCTTATCCACAGGCAGTTTATCAGAAGAAGCAGCGGAGGCCCGCGATAAGCTCTATCGTCTGTAAGGACAAAAGTTTGCGAGGAAATTATCACGAGAAGAATACAATGTCGACATAATAAATAGGCTACTAGTGACATCAGTTCCATTAATAGCAGGTATGAGGGCGAAGCCAAAGACACCCATCGAACTTTTCCTGAAAGAAATGTTAAATTTACTGCCAGTGGTTAGCACACAGGACTCGCATTCGGAGGAACACCGTTCAAACTCGCGTCGGCCATCCTGATTTAGATTTTCAATGATTTCCCTAAATCGATTCAGGCAAATTCCGGGATGGTTACTTTGAAATTGCACGGCCCACATTCTTCTCCATCTTTCATCTATCCGATGGAACTGATGACCTCTCTGTTTGGTTCCATCCCCCCAAATCAACCAACCAACCTTACTGCTCTCAAGCAAAGGATGGATTAGGCAGATCGCTCAAGCTCAAAATGACTATGAAGATGGCTCCCCAACAGAAACGGACTGTTCAAATAAACGAGACTGGGAGCCATCATCTCAATAATGCATATTATTGCAGCTAAGAAATAAGGGGTCTGTTAAAAATCACATAATTTTGTTTTATTTCGTGTTATAATTATATAAAGAGAGTATTATCCTACATATATGTTGATAAAGGTCTCACAGTACAGAAAATAACAACCACTAATATTGACCAACTTTTGGCATTAAGTACGCTTTATGTGCGCCAAGTCATCCGCACGGATGTGTGTGGTGAAAGAAGTAGCGCGCCTCTTTCATTTCTGTTGACAACTTTGTTATTGCTCACTGACGTTTGTGATTATGGGAAATTTAATAAAAAATATGGGATAAAATTGGAACTTTAGATCAGATAGCAGTTGAAATCGGTGCCCAAATTTCATTCAGTGATCTCCTTACGTCAATAACGTATGTACATCACAGTTAAAGATTTCCATAGCAGTAGTAACTCTGTCGCAATTCTTGACATACGTACCAATAGTAACTCAACTGTAAAACACTTAACCGGTTGGCTTCACGCAGAAATGCAGCGATGAGCCAAAACATTGTGACCACCTGCTTAATAGTGATGGTCCACTTTTCCAAACACAGTACAGCAACGATTCTACTTGGCATGGGCTCTACAAGTTCTTGAGAGATTTCCACAAGTAAGTGGCACCAGATGTCTACGCCCACAAACTACGGAACTGTGGTTTGTGGATACGCAGCTGGTGCCCTATATGTGATCCAGTTCATACAGATCAGAGGCATTTGCTGGCTAAGACATCACTGTGAGCTCACTATCACGCTCCTCAAGCCCCTGCTGCACTATCCTGGCCTTGTGTTGGGGAGAGTTACCAAGACAGAAAATATCATCGTCATCAAAGAAGACTTCAACCACGAAGGGATGCAGGTGGTTCGCAATAATATTCACGTAGTTCACTGTTGTCACAGTGTCTTCGAGTACTACCATAGATTCCATAGAAACTCGACTCAGTGTACCCCATAGCATAATTGTCCTCTCTCCGGCCTCCATCTGTGGTGCAGTGCACGTTTCAAGCAGCCATTCGCTTCGATGGCGGCGTGTAAGGACCCAACCATCGACCTACATCTACATCTAATCTACATCTACATCTATATCGATACTCTGCAAATCATATGTAAGTGCCTGGCAGAGGGTTCATCGAACCACCTTCACAATTCTCTATTATTCCAATCTCGTATAGCGTGCGGAAATAATGGACACCTATATCTTTCCGTATGAGCTCTGATTTCCCTTATTGTATGATGGTGATCGTTCTTCCCTATGTAGGAGAAAGTTGGTTATTGGAATTTCGTGAGAAGATTCTGTCGCAACGAAAAACGCCTTTCTTGTAATGATGTCCAGCCCAAATCCTGTATCATTTCTGTGACACACTCTCCCATCTTTTGTGATAATACAAAACGTACTGCCTTTCTTTGATTTTTTTGACGTACTCCGTCAGTTCTACCTGCTAAGGATCTCACACCACGCAGCAGTATCCCAAAAGAAATGCAGGAAGATCTGCAGCAGATAGGCACATGGTGCAGTGAGTGGCAACTGACCCTTAACATAGACAAATGTAATGTATTGCGAATACATAGAAAGAAGGATCCTTTATTGTATGATTATATGATAGCGGAACAAACACTGGTAGCAGTTACTTCTGTAAAATATCTGGGAGTATGCGTACGGAACGATTTGAAGTGGAATGATCGTATAAAATTAATTGTTGGTAAGGCGGGTACCAGGTTGAGATTGATTGGGAGAGTCATTAGAAAATGTAGTCCATCAACAAAGGAGGTGGCTTACAAAACACTCGTTCGACCTATACTTGAGTATTGCTCATCAGTGTGGGATCCGTACCAGATCGGGTTGACGGAGGAGATAGAAAAGATCCAAAGAAGAGCGGCGCGTTTCGTCACAGGGTTATTTGGTGAGCGTGATAGCGTTACGGAGATGTTTAGCAAACTCAAGTGGCAGACTCTGCCAGAGAGGCGCTCTGCATCGCGGTGTAACTTGCTGTCCAGGTTTCGAGAGGGTGCGTTTCTGGATGAGGCATCGAATATATTGCTTCCCCCTACTTATACCTCCCGAGGAGATCACGAATGTAAAATTAGAGAGATTCGAGCGCGCACGGAGGCTTTCCGACAGTCGTTCTTCCCGCGAACCATACGCGACTGCAATAGAAAAGGGAGGTAATGACAGTGGCACGTAAAGTGCCCTCCGCCACACACCGTTGGGTGTCTTGCGGAGTATAAATGTAGAAATATAGATGTAGAAGAGGACGGACAAGCGTAGTGTCGGCAGTCCCCTTAGTAGATCTGTTACATTTTCTAAGTGTCTTGCCAATAAAACGCAGGCTTTGGTTAGCCTTCCCCACAACATTTTCTGTGTATTCCTTCCAATTTAAGTTTATCGTAAATGTAATACCTAGGTATTTGGTTGAATTTACGGCTTTTAAATTAGACTGAATTATCGTGTAACCGAAGTTTAACGAGTTCCTTTTAGCACTCATGTGGATGACCTCACACTTTTCGTTAGTTAGAGTCAACTGCCACTTTTGCCACCATTCAGGTATCTTTTCTAAATCGTATTGCAGTTTATTTTGATCTTTTGATGACTTTATTAGTCGATAAACGACAGCATCATCTGCAAACAACCGAAGATGGCTGCTCAGATTGTCTCCCAAATCGTTTACATACACTCCTGGAAATTGAAATAAGAACACCGTGAATTCATTGTCACAGGAAGGGGAAAATTTATTGACACATTCCTGTGGTCAGATACATCACATGATCACACTGACAGAACCACAGGCACATAGACACAGGCAACAGAGCATGCATAATGTCGGCACTAGTACAGTGTATATCCACCTTTCGCAGCAATGCAGGCTGCTATTCTCCCATGGAGACGATCGTAGAGATGCTGGATGTAGTCCTGTGGAACGGCTTGCCATGCCATTTCCACCTGGCGCCTCAGTTGGACCAGTGTTCGTGCTGGACGTGCAGACCGCGTGAGACGACGCTTCATCCAGTCCCAAACATGCTCAATGGGGGACAGATCTGGAGATCTTGCTGGCCAGGGTAGTTGACTTACAACTTCTAGAGCACGTTGGGTGGCACGGGATACATGCGGACGTGCATTGTCCTGTTGGAACAGCAAGTTCCCTTGCCGGTCTAGGAATGGTAGAACGATGGGTTCGATGATGGTTTGGATGTACCGTGCACTATTCAGTGTCCCCTCGACGATCACCAGTGGTGTACGGCCAGTGTAGGAGATCGCTCCCCACACCATGATGCCGGGTGTTGGCCCTGTGTGCCTCGGTCGTATGCAGTCCTGATTGTGGTGCTCACCTGCACGGCGCCAAACACGCATACGACCATCATTGGCACCAAGGCAGAAGCGACTCTCATCGCTGAAGACGACACGTCTCCATTCGTCCCTCCATTCACGCCTGTCGTGACACCACTGGAGGCGGGCTGCACGATGTTGGGGCGTGAGCGGAAGACGGCCTAACGGTGTGCGGGACCGTAGCCCAGCTTCATGGAGACGGTTGCGAATGGTCCTCGCCGATACCCCAGGAGCAACAGTGTCCCTAATTTGCTGGGAAGTGACGGTGCGGTCCCCTACGGCACTGCGTAGGATCCTACGGTCTTGGCGTGCATCCGTGCGTCGCTGCGGTCCGGTCCCAGGTCGACGGGCACGTGCACCTTCCACCGACCACTGGCGACAACATCGATGTACTGTGGAGACCTCACGCCCCACGTGTTGAGCAATTCGGCGGTACGTCCACCCGGCCTCCCGCATGCCCACTATACGCCCTCGCTCAAAGTCCGTCAACTGCACATACGGTTCACGTCCACGCTGTCGCGGCATGCTACCAGTGTTAAAGACTGCGATGGAGCTCCATATGCCACGGCAAACTGGCTGACACTGACGGCGGCGGTGCACAAATGCTGCGCAGCTAGCGCCATTCGACGGCCAACACCGCGGTTCCTGGTGTGTCCGCTGTGCCGTGCGTGTGATCATTGCTTGTACAGCCCTCTCGCAGTGTTCGGAGCAAGTATGGTGGGTCTGACACACCGGTGTCAATGTGTTCTTTTTTCCATTTCCAGCAGTGTAGATAAGGAACAGCAAAGGGCCTATAACACTACCTTGGAGAACGCCAGAAATCACTTCTGTTTTACTCAATGACTTTCTGTCAATTACTACGAACTGTGACCTCTCTACATCTACATCTACATCTACATACGTACTCCGCAATCCACCATACTGTGCGTGGCGGAGGGTACCTCGTACCACAACTAGCATCTTCTCTCCCTGTTCCATTCCCAAACAGAACGAGGGAAAAATGACTGCCTATATGCCTCTGTACGAGCCCTAATCTCTCTTATCTTATCTTTGTGGTCTTTCCGCGAAATATAAGTTGGCGGCAGTAAAATTGTACTGCAGTCAGCCTCAAAAGCTGGTTCTCTAAATTTCCTCAGTAGCGATTCACGAGAAGAACCCCTTCTTTCCTCCAGAGACTCCCACCCGAGTTTCTGAAGCATTTCCGTAACACTCGCGTGATGATCAAACGTACCAGTAACAAATCTAGCAGCCCGCCTCTGAATTGCTTCTATGTCCTCCCTCAATCCGACCTGATAGGGATCCCAAATGCTCGAGCAGTACTCAAGAATAGGTCGTATTAGTGTTTTATAAGCGGTCTCCTTTACATATGAACCACATCTTCCCAAAATTCTTCCAATGAACCGAAGACGAATATCCGCCTTCCCCACAACTGCCATTACATGCTTGTCCAAGTTCATATCGCTCTACAGTGCTACGCCCAAATATTTAATCGACGTGACTGTGTCAAGCACTACACTACTAATGGAGTATTCAAACATTACGGAATTCTTTTTCCTATTCATCTTAATTAATTTAAATTTATCTATATTTAGAGTTAGCTGCCATTCTTTACACCAATCACAAATCCTGTCCAAGTCATCTTGTATCCTCCTACAGTCACTCAACGACGACGCCTTCCAGTACACCACAGCATCATCAGCAAACAGCCGCACATGGCTGTCCACCCTATCCAAAAGATCATTTATGTCGATAGAAAACAACACCGGACCTTCCACACTTCCCTGGGGCACTCCAGATGATACCCTCACCTCCGATGAACACTCACCATCGAGGACAACGTACTGGGTTCTACTACTTAAGAAGTCTTCGAGCCACTCACATATTTGGGAACCAATCCCATATGCTCGTAACTTAGTTAGGAGTCTGCAGTGGGGCACCGAGTCAAACGCTTTCCGGAAGTCAAGGAAAATGGCATCCGTCTGATACCCTTCATCCATGGTTCGCAAGATATCATGTGAAAAAAGGGCGAGTTGCGTTTCGCAGGAGCGATGCTTTCTAAAGTTTTCTCTGACAGGAAATCACAAAACCACTCACATAACTGAGACGATATTCCATAAACACGCAATTTCACTACGAGCTGCTTGTGTGGTACAGTGTCAAAAGTCTTCCGGAAATCCAGAAATACGCAGTCTATCTTAAATCTCTTGGTAATAGCGCTCAACACATCAAGAGCTAGTTGTGTTTCACAGGAACGATGTTTTCTAAACTCATGTTCACTCTATGTCTATAGATCGTTTTCTTGGAGGTAATTCATAATGTTCGAACACAATATATGTTCCAAAAATCCTACTGCATATCGACGTTAACGATATGGGCCTGTAATTTAGTTGATTACTCCTGCTACCTTTCTTGAATATTTGTGTGACCTGTGCAACTTTCCAGTCCTTGGGTACGGATCTTTCGTCGAGCGAACGGTTGTTTAAGATTGTTAAGTATGGAGCTAATGCATCAGCATACTCCGAAAGGAACCTAATTGGTATACAGACTGGTCCAGAAGTCTTATTTTTATTAAGTGATTTAAGTTGCTTCACTACTCCGAGGATATTTACATCTTCGTTACTCATGTTGGCAGCTGTTCTCGATTCGAATTCTGGAATATTTACATGGTCTTTTTTTGTGAAGGCATTTCGGAAGGCTGTGTTTAGTAACTCTTCTTTGGCAGCACTGTCTTCGATAGTATCTCCATTGCTATCGCGCAGAGAACACATTGATTGTTTCTTGCAGCTAACATACTTCACATACGACCAGAATCTCTTTGGATTTTCAGCCAGGTTTCAAGACAAAGTTTCGTTGTGGAAACTTATAAGCATGTCGCAATGAAGTCAGCGCTAAATTTCGAGCTTCTGTAAAAGATCGCCAATCTTGGGGATTTTGCGTCTGTTAAAATTTGGCATGTTTGTTTCATTGTTTCTGCAACAGTGTTGTAACCCATTTTGTGTGCCATTGAGGATCAGCTCCGTCGTTTGTTAATTTATTTGATATAAATCTCTCAGTTGCTGCCGATACTGTTTCTTTGGATTTAAGCCACATGTAGTCTACACTTACATTATTAATTTGGAATGAGTGGAGATTGTCTCTCCTGGTGTGGTTTCTTTTAATCCACGGTGAAAACTGAGTGATGCTGAGCCCACTGCAATCGTAACTGACAATGTCGTTGAGTCAACATTGTAATGCGTAGGGGTCGTGTGATGTGGAGCTCTATGTTTATCAATGACCTTTGAACGGTGTACTCCGAAACACTTCTGCTTGCACCAGCATTGTGCTCTGTCATGAGATCTGCCACAGACCGCTGCCTATCCTGGATTAGAAGTGGGGGTTTTTTCGAGCTCTAAGTTTTGTGATGAGGCTAGGACGCCCTGTAACATACAGCCTATGCGTTATTCCACAATCCTTCAACCACTTTCCATAGGTGCTCCCGAAAGTAATACTCCAACAGCCGACCAGCTTCACCGATTCAGAGATTCTCGTTTTCAGCCGCAGTGGCACAACAGTGCGCCCCTTTGTCAAAACAGCCTATATCAGTGGTATTCGAATTTGCGGCCCGTATCTTCGCTATAATGTATGCCCATTCGTCTATCTTACGCTTACATTGTTTCATTGGTGTAGTTGCTCGGCGTCACACAACTGCACACTGTACGCATTGCATAATCTGCCAAAAAATATCATCTAGTACTATATATTATATCCACGGTAAACATTCACGATTAATTTTTCAATCGGCACCTCATTTGCCATATTTAGACAAAAAATGTAAAATATTTTACCATTTTTTTTACAGTTTCACACCTCTCTTTCTTCTCTGGTTAGCATTGTACTCGTTCACTTGTTTGCTCCACACTGACAACGTCAACTTATTGTCAGAATTGTGAGGAATGGTACCAAATACAGTAGCACTAAACGCAATTCGAGCTTTTAGGTAGCAAAAATAACCCTGAACGTGGGTGTTCTTGCTTTTCATTCCACTTACTGTATGACTTATTATGGACTAGTGGGAGGGTACGAGACGTTCAGTAAGAAGAATTTCATTCAATAATAATCAGTCTGTCCTAAAAGTTGACGTTCTAATATGGATATAAAAGCTTTCATTAGTCTGTTGTTTTAAAAATGGAGAGCCCACAAATTTATGCTGTGTTAATTACACCCCTTTAAACCATATTTGTTTTTCCTAAATGACATACAGCTGCTGTGTCCGTCAAAGACCCATGGCCGATTCACACTTCATATAGTAGTCAGGAGGATAGGAATTTTTCCCTTTCTAAATAATCGGCTACAATAAAGAGGGAAAACCGTAAGACCACCAGGCCCCGTGAATCCCACGAAAAGCTGACAATAGACTCCTTAAATCCGGTGTACTTTCGCAGTGTGTCGTGATCGCCTAATTAGCACGCATTCAGCTCACCTTGCTAGACTTCCATCACCAGCTGGCTACCTCCTTATTTGTTTATATTGGCCGTTATCGTAATTCAAGCGGCCTTCACCTACATTCCCTGCGCTTGCATGCATTAACGCAGAGGACGCAGTGCCACCTTAGTGTGCTTGACGAGAAAAGGAATCTGCAATAGTGCAGCAGCGGTATGAATTTATCATAACTCTTTTAAACA
Source organism: Schistocerca serialis cubense (assembly GCF_023864345.2). NCBI lineage: Eukaryota > Metazoa > Arthropoda > Insecta > Orthoptera > Acrididae > Schistocerca > Schistocerca serialis. The sequence goes on along the minus strand of NC_064640.1, from coordinate 657,819,360 downwards.
ATTTTTGAATAACTCAATCATTTGTGTTCTGCCTATGTTGAAGTTGATGTACATTCACTTTCATCTGAAGCCCACTGGTCCACTTCTGATATTAACCTAATTCAAAAATGATACCAGGCTTCTACATTAATAGGATGGGAAAGGAGAGATTGCCTGAGAATCTTCCAGAGAGTGTAAGGGGGGCCACAAGCAACCAATATAGAGCACTTACCCGCGATAGGCAAAGGTCTCGAATTCGAGTTTCGGGCCGGCACACAGTTTTTAATATGCCAGGAAGTTTCAATATATACCTCTTTGTTACTTTCTGTTCATGGCAGTACCTGTGTGGACGGTACTAAAGTCAGTTTTTTTTATTTGTATGCATATCATCATGACATTTATTTATATCGACTGGTTGCTAAATATCTGCGAACTCAACCTGTTCACCATTGCTTTCAACACATAAAATCCGACGATTAGTAGCAGCATTTAAAGCCCCTATCCACATTTCACTGGGAATGGATGATATCACATTCCGTTATACGATCCTTTAGGTTACTGACGTCGCGAACTTTCCTACTGTAAACGCGTTCCTTTATCGTGGCCCATAACCGAAAGTCACATAATGTTAATTCAGGAGATTGTGGAAGCCAGCACAATAGCCCATCATGAACAATCCATCTACCTGGAAATGTCGCATCGACATAGTCTCTAACTCTAAGGGCCCAGTGCGGTGGAGGGCCATCTTGTTGGAAATATCCTCCACGGCGGATATCTAGTGGTAGTTCATTAGTGGTGTAATCTTGTAACATCTGTAAGTAGATGTTATAAATTACTGTTTGTGTATCAAAAATATAGGCTCCAGTTACTCCAGAGGCTGTCACAACTCACCAAACAGTCCTTTTGGGACTAGGGGTCATGTTCATACTCCAGAATTACTCGTGGGTCTTCGGTGGCCCAGAAAATCGTCTTTTGTCGGTTTATAGATCCACTGTGTGAAAAGTGGCCTCATGGCTAAATGCCATTACATTCAGAATATCTTGTCAGATATTCGTTATTTCAGATAAAGTGACAGCGTTCCATCCGCTTACGTTTTAGCGTTAATTGTTAAATCTTGGGTGACTGGGATGAAATGAAATGTCGTGTGAATAGGGCCTCCCGTCAGGTAGATCGGTCGTCTGACGTAAGACTTTTTAGTTGACGCCGCTTCGGCGACTTGCGTGTGGTGACTTATATGTGGTATGGTCTTATCCCAAGGTCATGTTTCAAGATGTGCCATATTGTTTTTTGTGGAATTCCTATCCCCAGACTGCATCGTACGCTTGATTTCGGAGAACTCTGCAACATTGTTTCCTGTACAACAGCGAAGTTTTCTTCACATCTTACTGATGATGGACTTCCTTCATTGTCTCGATAGTTGTTAGCTACCGATTCAGTACCCACAAACTTCTTACAGATGTGGTAAACTGTTAAGCGGCTTGGTGGCTCCCGTAAAAATCGTTGCCTAAACTTTTAACAGACAGAAGTCGTTGGGTCAGCTAAAAACACAAGAGATAGAAGACGTTACAATGATCAGCTGAGCAACAACTAACAATTCAATATAAAACAGGTTACAATACATTTCAATAAATTATTTCTACCCCCTACGTGTTATGTCTGTTTCAGTGTTAACATAATTTTCACTAACCCTCTATTTTTTGTTTTATTTTATTCTAGTCCTTTAGTGACGAGGCTTGTAATAAGTGAAATCGGATGAGAAGTAATGTTGCACATGTTCAGCTGAAGGTTAAAGATGCTTTATTTCAAAAGTCTGCCCGCTGTAAGCAGTCTCTAGTAAAGTAAAGTAAAGTAAAGTAAAATTATTTCGTTTCCTACGAACACCATCCAACTAAAAAGCAAGGAAGATCAGCTTCTTGTATGATAGAAGATGTGTAAATTCTGAGGTGACAGATGTTGTGTTTCCATCTGAACATCATGTAGCCACGGGGATAAGGAACTTCAAAGAAGCTTAGACCACGATCATTTTCGCATAGAGATAGCATGGAAAAAGGAAGAGTTATAACATATGTAAAAGTTGTGTACATAAGAACAAAGAAGCAAGTCCGTATGAGTTGTTACTGCAGAATAATTCTCTTGTAACCGTAAACCGACAGTTCATCTCTTGGAAACTTTCAGCAATTTATGAGAAATCATGATGCATCACTGAGCTACCTCTCTGACAATAAAAAACTGTTAGTAGTTTGTGGGGTTTTCAATTAAGATATCTCAAAAGATTCCTATATGAAAAATCAACAGGAACCACAGGAATCATTATGTGACTGTTTCAGACTGATTTCAATAGCGAATTTTCCCTGTGGGCAGAAAGCCAGGACTTCGACTGAACACTTTTATTGAATGTAGTTTTTTTATTATTTTTTATTAATTTATTTTTTTCCCTGCTGGTTACCGGTTTCGGAACACAGTATCACCCTCAACAATTCCTCTGATCAAAAATTCACTGTAAGTTGTTAAAATAATAACGTAAGAAAACTTTACTAAGACTTTTCTGTCTATAACAGTAGATACATGGTATAGAGTGCAGATTCAAAATATTAAGACACGGGTAGCCCTTTACACCTATCACGCAGTCCTCACGCTAGTTTCCCAAGCGGGAGTGACAAAAATTAAAAGCAAAGGTCAGTGCTAATGTGTAATGCTACTGTTAGGACAACACTTCCTTGATAAAATGATTCATGGTCATATAGGTGTTTTATAGTGACATAAATCTTATACAGACAGTGAATGTGAACATGGCTATCGAGATTTGCTATTTTGCTTTTAATGTTTTATTGCAGCGGGAACTATTTCATTATGTGACTTCGTCAATTTCATATTTAATGCTACTTTTATTCTTCAGGTATTTTTTACAGTGTGACTTTTTTTAATCATAAAAACAAAGAAACTTTCTAAACAGGGGTACTCTTATCACTGCTGACCGCAATTTACATATATTTAAACTTCAGCGTTGACGTTTACTTTTAGTTTCTGACATATATTTGGGAAGTGAGCATAACGAAAGAGTATCAGGGTAAGGGACTACTTACATACTCGTGTTTTACGGTTGCACTCTGTGCTGTACGTTTGCTATTATAGAGAGAAAATACTTTGTAAATGTTTCTAACATTATTATTTTAAATGTATACTTTTAGTTTTTAATCTATAATGGCCTCAGGATGTTACTGTGTACCAAAACCGGTAGTCAGCGGGTAAAATAAGAAAACGGGACTATACACTTAAATAAATAATTTTTTTCTTATTGTGCTGGTCATTGTCTCAACCGGCAGCATGTCGGAAATGTGTATATTTATAGACAATGCTCAGGGTCACACAGTTAACCTGTACCCAACTGTTAATGGACTACCTGATCATGATTCATGATGAACTGAAACAAAAAATTTAGCACTCTGAAGCTCTACGAAACATATTGTGAGATTTTGAGGAAACGTAGGTGATCTACTGAAATGGTCAGAAGTACTTATAAATCCTCGTTAACATTGCTTCTTTCCATTTAAGGCTATTAAATTCCTTAATACCCTACAATACCTTCCCTAACGTCAACTCTTCTTACGAAGGTAACATTACATTTGGAAGCAGTGCTGTTCAGGAACAGTGATCAGTACATCTTTAGATGCCGCGCTCGGCCTCACTATGGCGAGACGCTTGGTCCAGAGCTTCGAGCACACGCTTCCCAGACTGAGCTCAGGGTACAGTCACGTAAGTTTTGGGTTAGGTTAGGTTGTGGAACATAGTACCAAGTATACGTAATTATAATAACCCATCTTTCAAATATAATCTCAGACTTGAGCCAAAATACACTTCATAGCATTTGTGTTGTGTGTTATTTCTTATTATTTGCAAAAGACGAAATACTCGTAATTGATTTCCGACACCAAACTAATGTAAGACTCAAAATGAGTACTGTATCAGACTGTTAATCTGTCACCTTTTTATAAATCCGTTTCATTAGAGAAAACAGTTGTCCGCAGCAACAAAGTTTACCGAAAGATAAACATGACGTGGGCAGCATTTCCGTGTAGTTTGGCAAAGTCTTCTGCATATACGTACCAGTGCCAACGTAACAAGTTCGTGATTCGTAATATCTGTTTTTTAGCAGAGTAGGATTCCGTTAATCAACTATCTCTGATGATATTACGAATGGTCTGATCGTATTAGGGTAGGGACAGTTTAGTGCAACCGAAAACTGGGTGCTAAACATATTGCCTAACAGAAAAAGTGAAGCAGACAGAAGACTTGGTCGGATATCAAAGTAACTTCGTACACTTAGACTCAATTCGAGGGAATGTAACGTAAATGTAAATGTCGTGTGACTAGGGCCTTCCGTCAGGTAGACCGTTCGCCAGGTGCAAGTCTTTCGATTTGACGCCACTTCGGCGACTTGCACGTCGATGGGGATGGAATGATGATGATTAGGACAACACAACACCCAGTCCCAGAGCGGAGAAAATCTCCGACCCAGCCGGGAATCGAACCCGGATCCTGGGGATTGACCTTCCGTCGCGCTGACCACACAGCTACCGGGGGTGGACGAGGGAATGTAATGGTTAGAATTGAATTTCTCTGTGACACGTAGAACAGCCACCAGAGCGCATTTGTGTCTTTCGTCTTTTGTGCTGTTTCCAGTCCTCGTAGGGTGTATAAGGGACTTGAACAGCATCAGACGTAAAGTGATCACGGTGAAGGAGACGGAAATGACGCGTAAAGGTGTGAGAAACGGTTATCAGCAACTGATAGAATTTGAAAGTGTCGTCATTGTGAATCTCTATTTGGCTAGAAGATCGAATCGTGCAATATTCGGATTTGTGGTGCATTCGGATGTGACAATTCCCCATCCTGGAATGCATAGGAAAGTGACTGCAAGCATACTCGTCGTCAAGGTTCCAGTCGACGACGCCTGGCCGCCACAAGGGAAGATCACCGCATTGTGCACCAACACATCGTCACCATTTCACATCTGCACCTACCATCCGAGAACAAGCAATGGGCACCCTGCTCCATTCCGTGTCATCCCGCAACGTTGGTTGGAGACTAATAGCAGCTACACTAGGTAATTGCCGGCCGGTGTGGCCGTGGGGTTCTAGGCGCTTCAGTCTGGAACCGCGTGACCGCTACGGTCGCAGGTTCGAATCCTGCCTCGGGCATGGATGTGTGTGATGTCCTTAGGTTAGTTAGGTTTAAATAGTTCTAAGTTCTAGGGGACTGATGACCACAGACGCTAAGTTCCATATTGCTCAGAGCCATTTGAACCATTTTGAACTAGGTAATTATTGTCCCACGTGCAGGATGCCGTTAACATCACAACAAAAAAGGATGCGTTCTGAGTAGTGCCGTTAGCGGGAAGAATGGACTGATGACAGCGTCGTATCGTGTTCGGTGATGCATCGCGGTTCTGCACTACATTTGATGACCATAGTCGGCGAGTATGACAGCCTCTTTGGGAGGGGTTCCATTCTTGCCATGTTTTTGAGAGACACAGCGGTATTACTCCTGGCGTTATTGTGTAGGAATCCGTCGTAATGATTTCAGGTAACGGCTGGTCGTGATTGAGGCAACTCAGACGACACAGCATTACGCCACTAGCATCTTGCATCCTCATGTGTTACCTCTTATGTGCCAGTATCGTGGTGCCATATTTCAAAAGGGCAATGCTCTTCCACAAATGGCATGTGTCTATGAACTGTCTGTGTGATGTTGAGGCAGTCTCGTGACTATCTAGAGCCCCAGATCCACCCCAATAGAACATATATGGGGACCAGCACTGATGTCAAATCTATCCCTGTGCCAGCATCCAGAATACCAAGGACCATTTACAAAAGTTAAGAGCCAGCTTGCCTCAGGAGAGGATACAGTGGCTTTATGCAACACCACCCTGGTAAATGAGCTCATACTGCCAAATTCTTTCTAAATTTCACTCGTTATTGTAATCACTGAAATAGTATTACATACTCACTCAAAATGTGAAGTCTATTTTTGAAAGCTATATAATTTTGTATTCTTTTCTGTGGTAGGAAGATCTAGAAACTTTATCTAGATTTTTGGCGAAGTTGCACAGTTGGAAAATCACTACAGATATACAGGGTGTAAATTTTAAGTCGACAAACCAGAATAACTCGCAAAATAAGCTTCACACGAAAAAATATGTAGAATCCAAAGTTGATTATTTTCGATGGGGACATCTGCTGGTGTTAAAATTAGCACGCCGCCCTAGCCTCCTGGGGGTGGGGCGGGAGGCAGTTTTAAAATTTCAAATGGGAACCCCCATTTTTTATTGCAGAATCAGATTCTACATAGAAAACTACTTACATTTTGTCTTAAACATATGTTTTGATTCTTGGTAGTTGGTGCTTTAATTCAAGAAATTCCGTGTTGTCATTTTTGCGTGGATAATGGTTACGGATAAATAAAAAATGAGTTCACTCGTTAGTAAGTAGGGTGTTTGGTTAGTTAGTTAGCTAGTCAGATGATTTGTCTGATAATTAAAAGTTGTGTGGCCTCATGACCACGAAACAAACAAAACTTATCCGAATCTGCGGAAAAAATTAATACAGTATTTGGGTCAACATTTGTAAAACTCTAATTCCTCTCTCTCAAACACCACCCTATGGGGAGAGAGGGAGCGGTGTAGTTTTAGCGAATCAAAACTTACGAAGTAAATAAGTATTTTTCATTTATCCGTAACCATTTTCCACGCAAAAATGAAAACATGGATTTTCTTGAATTACAGTGCCAACTACCAAGAATCAAAACATATGTTTAAGACAAAATGTACGTATATTTTTAAGCAGAATCTGATTCTGCAACAAAAATGGGGGTTCCCAATTGGAATTTTAAAGTTGCTCCCCGCCCCACGCCCAGGGGGCTGGCGTGGAGGGTTAATTTTAGCACCAGCTTCCCTTGAAAATAATCAACTTTGGATTCTACACATTTTTTCGTGTGAAGCTTATTTTTCGAGTTTTTCTGGCTTGTCAACTTAAAATTTACACCCTGTATATGAAAGAAATGTGTCGAAACACATTCGAAAAATATTAGGTTTCATCTACCATGCTGTCTTTCTAATATATGATGTTCGTGCATTATGCATAAACTGTGTGAAACATGTTAATAATCAACGGATCCTTTCCTTAAGTTATTTTAATGCCTCGTTATATGAGCAGGGAAGTCAAAGCCCGCGACCCGTCCGTCATCTCTCAAACGCGACAACCGAGCGAAGTGGCGCCGTGGGTAACCCACTGCACTCGCATCCGGTTGAACATTAGCTCAAATCTCCATCTAGGTGCCCAGGACATGTCGAGAACTAAATTGTCGTAAGATGCAATTTTTACGTATGTTACGTTTTTGAATAGACACCGTTGAGCGACACGTTACTGGTGGGCAGTCTACCAAGTGCACGAATACCAGTTCCCGAGCCCCGTCGCGCTCATAGGTCCCTAGGATGTAGCTTGTCCAGGATGTGAGACACCTAAAGGTGAAGAGGACTTGCTTTCCATTGCAGCGAGAATGCTACCGCCAGCGTCTCGATTCTTATGAAGAAATAATAATGACTCATCTACAATGAACTTACAGACGAAACACAAGAGACTTTTGCTAGCTGTAATAAAGAAATTTTAGGATACAGGAAACCGTTGTACATGATACACATCGAACCGTATGTCGGCAGTACTCGACTGTATCAGCACTCAGATCATATTGGCGTTAGTTAAGAACAGGAGATTGTCAACTGACCGGAAACAATCAGCGCCTGAGATTCAAGCCCTGATAAGTTCGCTTCTCAGAATTGAATGACAGCGTTGATTCCGCAAAGTGCAGCGACAACAATCAGCAAATAAAGCAGCCGCACTAAAATTACCATGAAGTAGTTTGTGCACAAGCTGTTCTTGTTTCTTTTTTATGCAATATGTTCCGCCGTAAGAGCGATCGTTATACAGTAGGTAGCCGGCCGGAGTGGCCGAGCGGTTCTAGGTGCTTCAGTCTGGAACCGCGCGACCGCTACGGTCGCAGGTTCGAATCCTGCCTCGGGCATGGATGTGTGTGTCGTCCTTAGGTTAGTTAGGTTTAAGTAGTTCTAGGTTCTAGGGGACTGATGACCTCAGATGTTAGGTCCCATAGTGCTCAGAGCCATTAGAACCATTATACAGTAGGTAAATACGTGAATATGGCGATCCTCATGCAAGAGATTGGCCGTCACCTAATACAAATAAATGTCTCGACAGGGGATAGAGCATTTTAGAAAACATATGGTTATTTTTATATGAACTTCAATGAACGCAACCACATAGCAGTCTTTTCATTAACCCTTTTGTGATCTAACTGTGAAATGTATTTCACAAAAGCAATTTTTTTCATTTCTTATACCAATGGCTCACACAATAATAGTACCTGCTGTTACAAATAAAGAGCTTTTTGAATGAGAAAATCAGGATAATAAACTGTTCATATAATCAGTACCAAATAATAATGATAATCAAATTCGTAAGTGACAAAACATGTAATTATCTGGTGTACACTTCAACGGGCTGGGGTGTTAGTATTCTCAACTCTGCACCCGACTGATATTGCTATGATTTTATTTTATTGCCAACTTGAATTTTGCTTTAAGTCATCGATAAATGAATGTCACATACAATTAATATTTCAGGTTCTTTGAGAAACACAGTTAGGGCACTAGGAGCCGAAAATTATTGTATAAAAAGTATTCTTTCAGTCTGAAAATTGCAACATGATTCTGAGTAAAATTAAAAAGGTAATTTATTGTGTCACAGTGACAGCGACTCTACTGCGAATGCTCTAAGTATTTCCTTCTCCGATTCGTAAATAACAGACAGGTACTCTTCGAATATGATAAATGGCGAAGAAGGTTACTACCTTCAAAAGGCAGCCACGCTGAGACTTAATGGCCTTAGAAAAGTATCACAGAGATTAGAAAACAGTTGTATAACCGTAAACTGTAGTGACGTGTGTTCCAGTAGCAGTAACTCTCCAGTGTTGTCCCATTTATATATATCACGAAATGAAAAATGTCTGCTATCGTCTGGGGAGCAATGTGAAATCTGGTCGCCTTAGTAAAATACGAATCGCTTTCCCATTAGGATACAACCTATTTGAAGACATCCGTTCGCTTTTCCTACAACTACATTACATTTTTAGGTTTCACTTCTTATTCCAACATATCCATACACTGATGAGTCAAGAAATTATGACCATGTACTTAATAGCGTGTTGGTACACCTCTGGAATACAGTATAGCAACAATTCTGTGTGGCATTAATTCGACATGCTGTTGGTAGCTTTCGGAAGGGATGCGGAACCAGACGTCTACGCCCAAGTTACGCAATTCACGTAAACAACGAGGCGGCGGTTTGTAGACCCAGGGCTGGCGCCCAGTAGCGTCTGCATCGGGTTCAGATCAGGCGAATCTGGTGTCCAAGACGTCAACATGAATTTACTCTTATTCTATCTCATTCTCCACAAACCGCGGTAGCACGATTCTGGCGTTATGACGTGGGCAGTTATCTTGCTGGAAAATGCTATACCGTTGGGAAATACATCAAGAATTAAGGGGTGAAGGTGGTCTGCAATAATGTTCAAGTCCGTAGCTTTCATGGTACCTTCGATTACTATCATAGATCACCTATAAGCCCAACTAAATTTTCCATACAGCATAACACTGCACCTACTAGCCTGTGTCCGTGGTGCGCTGCATGGGCTATTTCGAGCACCCATTCGCTAGATGGTTCAAATAGCTCTGAGTACTATGGAACTTAACATCTGTGGTCATCAGTCCCCTAGAACTTAGAACTACTTAAACCTAACTAACCTAAGGACATCACACACATCCATGCCCGAGGCAGGATTCGAACCTGCGACCGTAGCGGTCACGCGGTGGCAGACTGAAGCGCCGAGAACCGCACGGCCACAACGGCCGGCTCATTCGCTAGAACGACGCCGTATCCGAACACTGCCATCAACTTGGTGTGACAAGAAACATTAATTATTCGAAATGTCGGCACGTTTCCATTGATCCACGGCCCAATTGCGACCGAGCGAGGTGGCGCAGTGGTTAGCACACTGGACTCGCATTCGGGAGGACGACGGTTCAATCCCGTCTCCAGCCATCCTGATTTAGGTTTTCCGTGATTTCCCTAAATCGTTTCAGGCAAATGCCGGGATGGTTCCTTTGAAAGGGCACGGCCGATTTCCTTCCCAGTCCTTCCCTAACCCGAGCATGCGCTCCGTCTCTAATGACCTCGTTGTCGACGGGACGTTAAACACTAACCACCACCACCACCACCACCCAATTGCGATGAACCCAAGCCCATAGCAATCGTAAACGACGATGTCGTTGGGTCAGAATGGAATGCCCCGTGTTCAGCAATGTGCACTGAACGTTGAGCCCTGAAACACTTCTGCTTACATCAGCATTGCACTCTATCGTCAGATGTGCCACATATCGTCCCTTATCCTGTTTTACAAAGCGAAAAAGTCACCGACCTCCAAGTTATATGGCTAGACTTCGGCGTTCAGCACCGTGTCGCCGTTTCGTGGCTTCAACGTCCCACAACCATTGTCGTAAATTATCACGAAAGTAGCACGTGAACACACACCAGCTTCCTCGTTTCCAAGATGCTCGTTCACAGGCGCCGGGCCACTCCGATCTGCCCTTGTTCAAAGCCGCTTATGCCAGTGGATTTCAGCATTTATGACGAGTTTCATCGTTAGAATGATTCCTTATGCGTGTCTGCCCCTCTGATATTCTTTCTTTAGTGTGCCACGTATCCACATCGCCACAATTCAATCTTACGTTACTAGTGGGCTGTGGTCTTAATATTATGGCTTATCATCTTATGTGTTGTTTGATGTGAATGATACCAGTTGTAACTGATTAATAGTGTAGACGCAGTATGCTACAGTTTTATATTTCGTTAAGTCAACAAATTGAAATTTCTCTGCATTAAGCTGTTGATTTTTATCGGGGTAATACACTCTCCAGATCTGAACGAATGTTACCACTATTTTGTCTGACAACACTGACTTGTAGCTATCACCGTGATCTGTAAAAAGTCTACAACTGTAATATGGTATGCAGACTCATTAATATATAACATGAAGAGTAAAGCCACCAATTACATTCTGTTGTGATTTATAAGAGATTATTTGTGAATTTTGGATAACTCTCTTTCTGCAGGAAAATATGCTGCATCCTGCCTGTCAAGATATTTTAAAACCACTCGGAAACCTCGTTAGGCATACCACGAGAACTGAATCGAAACCTTTTCGAAATCCTACAGTAAACCTGCTATCTACACTGCTGCTTCCACCCACGTCTCTTCGATTTTCATTTGTGAAAAGCGCCAAAACTGGATTTTGCAAGATCGAAATTTTTGAAGATCATTTTGGTTTCCACGGATAATTTCTTTTTCAAAGAGGTAGTTATGCTGGAAACCACAATCTGATGCCTTGGAAGAATTCACCTCTTACTTTAATGAAAATCTGAAGCGGAATCCAGCCAAAACTCGGACACGTCTATTCCAACTCATGATCAAACAAGCAACTAAAACGCTTCAGATCGTCTGGGTAGGACTTGCTCTTGAGTACTGACCGACTCCGAAATGTTTGGGAGTGACTCTGGACCGTACACTTACATACATTGATAAGCCAAAACGTAATGACCACTACTCACCGCGGCGTTGGATGCCGCCTGGTGGCGTTGCGGGCACGTTACGCGCTGACAAAAATATGAAAGCGGAGCAGACATGGACGGCGATGTCCCTAGCATAGAATGGGCTGCAAATGGGAAAATCCATTGAGACAAGAAACTCTGACAACGGGTAGATTATTATAACGCAGGGCCTGTAAACGAGTATCTCGAAAACTGTGAAGCTGGTCAAACGTTCACGTGCTACTGTCACGAGCATCTAAGGAAAGAGGTGGAAGAACACTGAAACTACCACGAAATTCGACCTGAGATAGCTGATAGATGCGAGAAAAGCAAGGCTATGGCTACGGAAGCCCACTCTTTGTATGGCTGTCAGCCAGCATATCTTTGGCTCAAATCAAGAAAGAGCTTGGCAACTACTGAAGCTGTTACAGGAACAAGACAGCAAGTAAGGACCTCCGAGTGCCGAGGGAAATGTCAACATTTGGAGGAATAAATTGTTCCGAAGAAAGAGCTCCCTCCTGGTCACTAAGAGATGTGGACAACATGGAACGCTCTCAACGGACTACTCTCTAGTACCACGAGATGTCATGGACTGTGCGGCTGGTCCCAGCGGAGGTTCGAGTCCGCCCTCGGGCATGGGTGTGTGTGTTTGTCCTTAAGATAATTTCGGTTAATTAGTGTGTAAGCTTAGGGACTGATGACCTTAGAAGTTAAGCCCCATAAGATTTCACACACGTTTGAACATTTTTGAGTACCACGAGATGCATGACCAGCCTGTAGAAGTGAGGCCTTTATATGGAGTCGTTCCTTTCCCCAGTGTGGTGCTGTGCTGCCTAACAACCATCTACCGCAGTGTACCTTATCACCAGTAACATGCACCATGAGAGACCAGTTGAGGGAGACACCAAATACACTCGATGTAGCCTATTTCTACTCAAACCATGTATAAGCTGATGTCGATTTCTTTGTTGATTATATGTTTTGTGCTTCTGACACGGTATTAAAATAAATAAATCTCGTTGTCAGTCTGTCAGCCACTCGTTGGGTAGTCTGCCTGCGGCGATCAGCGTGCAAGGACGTGCCGTGTTCACGTTCCAGCGGCACAGCGGCGGTCAGGCGAGACAAGCACATCGTACGAGAATACTGAATACTGACGCCAAGTGGTTTGACGGGAATAACTGCAAGTAAGGTACTGCTGAGCACATAGTCACCATGAAAGTGCTTTGGAAGAATATGATCAGATTTAACTACCCATTCGGTTGCGCCAAACGGATAGCTGAGACTGGTGATTTGCTTATTGTGATATGAGGTTAACCCGCAGAAGATATACAAGGATGTCAATATTATTTACATAAGAAATCAGTTTTAGCTAAAGTTAACTTAGAACTGAAGTGTCAAAGATTCATTGACAAGACTAAAAGAGAGGCTTATTTTGCGAAATTATGAAGGTATCAATATCGCTGGCTATATTGCGATTACCCACCTTTAGGATACACTACATTCCCGTTGAAATGCTGGAAGAACTTCAAATCAAAAAAGAGAAGTGGACTACGAATACTCGCTTAAACATTTTTAGCGGTGATCGAATGGTCCGCACTGATTTAGCAAAACGTGTCCTTTCTTATATTAATGTCATAGGTTTTTGGCACCTGGCCGTATATGAAGGTCAAACCAAAACAGGGACTGTATGTGAACAAGTTGGTCACCTACAGGCGCAATGTACTCGCGGTCGTAGACCTCTTAGTTACCATCTGACAGAAGCGTGGAAGAAACCCACAGAATGATAACGGAAGCAACTCGTGCTGCCGTGACTATCTTTTCAGTTCAGCTAGTGAATCCGACTACCACCATATTATGACAGCAGACAACAGACCAAGCACGACACAGAAACGAGAAAATTTAGGACAACCCACCACGCTCACAGTCGAACCCTTTAGTGCACAGGCGAAGGTGTCACTGACACAACAACTTCGATCCATTTGCAAACACGAACACAGCCGGCAGATTTTTCGCAACGGCCAGATGACATTTTCTTTCGTGATATAGACGAGATGGTTCTCACTGAATCAGCAACTAAAGATCAGTTTCCAAAAACCAGTGGAACACAAAATGGTGCAATACCGCCGAAACATAAAACGCAGTACAGTGGTACGTCTCTCTATGAACCTCCTACACACCAGAGACAGTCGAGACCTAACAACAAATGGTTACTCCCAACAAACAGGAGACAAAGCAACCAAAAATTAGGAAATAAAGTAAAAAAGCAAACTGAAGATCTTCCGATCTCAGTTAAAAACGATACCATGGACAACGCAACTGCGAATACTCGGTCACTAGCTGAACCACAACCGGAAAATAAAATTCCACCTCTGGACTTGCAGTGTGAACCAAAGACTTCCTGTTCTGATGACATGTTTGCTACTACACATGTAAACAGGATATTATCTGCCTCCAAGACTCTCGAATTGTGGAAGCATTTACGGGAAACAGATTTCGATGTCGCCTTTCCTTGAGGAAGTATGCTCTCCTCTCGTTGTAAACGCCAACAAATTTGACTCAGTTATCGATATCGGAACAGAAGGCGGTATAACGGTTCCTTTCAGGCATGGACGGCTTTGTTCCCGTCTGATAGAGGCATAGCTTGCAAACTCGTTGACATACAAATTTGAACATTTAAGTCGGTATCGCGTTTCTTTTCAGGCATGGAGTACCACGCACATTTACAGCTTTGTTCCCATCCGGTAGAGGCATAACTTGCAAACTCTTTGACATAGAAATTTAAACATTTATGCCTCATCAGGTTCAAGAGCAAGAGAAACGAATTCTTTAAAGTAAATCTAACCCTACTGTTCACAAATTTCAAACTGCAACAAGCTACGAGCAAACTAAAGTTGGTGGATGTGTGGCGCCAATGGCACACATCACACTCGGTTTTCACCGATGTCAAGGGTACTGCGGTTATCCGCCTTGAAAGAATGTACGCTCACATGCAAAGGCTGCCAGATACAGCAGAATGTGAAATACTACCACTTAAACTTTCGGATCACTTTATGTGACGTCATACGTGACAACCTATTTACAGAACCAGAAACTCGTGGCCGCTAAACACCGTCTTCCTCACAGACGGAGAACTATAAATACACCACGGGAAAGTAGCACTTTGGGACAAATGTGTCACTCCCCGCACGAGATACAAAAACGGAACTGAATGGTGGCTCAATCATGTCAATTCGAAACTCACCCAATTTTAAGGGGGAAGGACGGATGGGAGATTGGGTTCAACGTCCCGTCGACATCGAGGTCAATAGAGGCGAAGGAGAAGATAGCATTCTGTCAAGAATGGGGAAGAAAATTGGCCGTGCCTTTCCAAAAAAAGGAACCATCCCGGAAATTGCCTGGAGCGATTTAGGGAAATCACCGTAAACCTGAATCTGGATGGCTGGACGTGGGTCTGAACCGTCATCCCCCAAATGCGAGTCCGGTGTGCTAACCAATGCGCCACCTCGCTCGGTCCGAATCTCATCTGCAACAGCAGCATTGGGTCATGCAACAAAAAGGCGGCAATCATTCTGCCAACCCACCAGGTTGAAGATATCCGTTTGGTAAAACACTGTGTCCGGCTGCGCGAAGAAGTCCGCGATTGGATGCTGCACATCTTCGTCCGACAAGAATCGTCGACCCTTCAAGACCTTTTCAAGAGAGTGAAGACGTGATAAGCACATGAGGAGAGATCGTGAGTATAGGGCGGACTCTCGAGTGTTTTCCACCTGAGAGGGCGTAACTTCTGCCTCACGACATTTCCGATATCGGGATGTGCATTAGCATGAAGCTGCACGGAACTTGACGCTCCATTCCACAAAGGTGGTTTTTGACAGACATACAGCCCCATACACATTTTTTATTCTCCAATGGATATCTGCCGGTGTTTGTCCTTCGACAGCCAAGAAAAAACTAATAACAGGACATTGGTCTTGTTTGAAGCATTTGATAATAACGTCGCAATAGTTTACGTTTCCACATTTACTGCTCCCTTGCCTATATGTCTGTGCTTATATACCAGAATCGGAGTCGCGCTACGTTGCATATCCGCTCAGTAACGCCCTCAAACGAAAATTCTTTGATCGTCCCTTAAATTTTGAGCGGTTCCAAAAGTTTTTAATCATCTCTCTTGGTTTGCATTGATGAAGAATACAAGTTGGAATTCAATGAGGACTGAAGACGCTCTCGCAGTGTAAATGGTATTTATCAGACCACACGAATGTCAAGAGTCCCGAAGAAGGAAAGTTTTTGAATTTGTTTTCAGTTTTGAACATGAAGAAATTTAATTTCCAGACTTAAGATTAAAATACGAAAAAGAAGAGGAGAATGAAAAGCACGTTGAAGAATAAAGCTTGAGAAACTAGCAAAAGAAGACATTTAGGAGAGAGGAAGAATGGACTATACGTGGAAATGGGAAGCCCATAACACAAGGAAAAATGTTCTTGACGTCAGCGTTGCTGAGTCTTGATCACGAGGCTCTAGGTTCGATTTCCTGCCAGGTTGTGGATATACTCCACTCGTTAAAGGGTGTCTTCATCATCATTTCATCATCAGCTACGCGTAAGTCACCTAAGTGACGTCACATAGAAGACACGCATCAGGCGGCCAAACATTCCAGCCGTGGTCTACCGACCAGTGATGCCATACACATATTTCATTTTCTTAGTCCTCTTGATAGGTGGTAATAATACACACCCTAAGAGAAACAAAAAAGATTAGGCACTACAAACGAACTATCGAAATGGGACGCAAATCAGTAGATGTGACGCCATTCTACAGACAAACAAATGATTACAGTCTCAGAAAATTTGAATGTTTTCAAGAGAAAGAGTTTCACAAATGAAGCCAGTCAATAACGCATTGGTCCACCTCTGGCTCTTATGCAAGCAGTTATTCGGCTTGGAATTGATTGAGACAGTTGTTGGATTTTCTCCTGAGGAACATTCTGCCAAATTCTGTCCAATTGGAGCGTTAGAGCTTCAGAATCTCGAGATGGTTCGAGGGCCCTGCCTATAATTCTCCAAACTTTCTCAGTTAGGGAGGGATCCGGCGACCTGATTGGGCAAAGTAGGGTTTGGCAAGCACGACGACAAGCAGTAGAAACCGTCGCAGTGTGCGGTTCGTCGTTATCTTGCTGAAATATCAGCCCAGGATGACTTGCCATGAAGGGCAACAAAACGGGACGTAGAGTATCGATGATGTACCGCTGGGCTGAAGGGTGCCGCAGATGACAATCAATGGGGCAAAATAAATTATCACTCCTGGTTGTCGGGCTGTATATCGAGCGACAGTCAGTCTATCCTGTAATCTTGTTGACTGTAGTGTAGTTGTCCTCAGTGATGAGTCGTTTCGAGCTGAGCTCCTATACAGCGAAGACGTGTCTGCAGGCACCCCGGACAGTGGTGGGATACCGATCCCTTTGATTGTCATCTGCGGTGCCCTTACAGCACAGTGGCACGTTGATGATATTCTACGCCCTGTTGTTTTTCCCTTGATAGCAAGCCATCGTGGACTTACATTTCTGCAAGATAATGCCCGCCTATCCAGTTTCTACTGGTTGTCTTCGTGCTTGTCAAACCCTACCTTGGCCAGAAAGGACGACGGATCTCTACCGAACTGAGAACGTTTTGTGCATTATGGGTGGGCCCGCCAACTAGCTCGAGATTTTAACGATTTAATGCGCCAGTTGTACAGAATTTGGCACTATATCCCTCAGGAGGACATCCAACAAATCTGTCAGTTAATGCCAAGCCGAATAACTGCTTGCATAAGGGCCAGAGGTGAGAAAAGGTCTTATGGGACCAAACTGCGGAGGGCCAGAGAGTTCTTTCTTTAAAAAAAAATAAATAAATAAAATAAAATATAAACAGTATATCTGATTTAAACTCAGATTTGTTTTACATCTGACTCAGAAAAGTTAAAATTGGTTAAAATAACACAAATCGAGCTGAATGTAGCACGCACGCACGTCAAACAGATCTATCATAGGTGCTAAACACTCAAGGACTTTTTCATAAAGACACTTATGTAAAGTCATGAAAATTATTTAGAAAGTATGGAGCGAGAGTGCAATAACGAAAATCACCTACTCTTTCCTTACTACTAGCGAAAGGCAGGCGAGTGTAAAATATGCTTCGCAGTTGACACTGCAGTGTGACATTAATTACAAAGGCGATGAAAAGCTTGACAGCCACAGAACTAACTGCTGCCGCGCAACATGCGCCACTCTTGCGATACACGTGCACTTTATGGCGGTGTAACTACCTGAATGATTTACACGGTCGAGATCTCGCCAGCAAATTTCACAACAATCATTATATCTCACGACGAGTGTCACTCAAATAATTGTATTCCTTCCGTTTTAGTATTGATATATTGAAGGAACATAAGATGGTACTGAATGAGATTTTCACTCTGCAGAGGAATGTGCGCTGATATGAAACTTCCTGACGGATTAAGACTGTGTGTCGGACCGAGATTCGAACTCTGGACCTTTGCCTTTCGCACTTGCTCGTGGAAGTCAAGGTCCCGAGTTCGAATCTCGGTTCAGCACACAGTTAGGTGGTACTGCTTGTAATTCTGGTTTATGGTGCCTAACATAACTTTATCCTGAATCATTCATTTAGTGAACATGAGGAAAGCTGGATGATTACAGCTCAGCTCCTTGTCGATGACTAGGTCATTAGGGATGACGGGCGGGGTCAGTAGGAATAAAGGTGGGTACAGATGTCGGTCATTTCCTATGAAAAGGAAACATCCCTACATAATTCTTTAGTGATTTATGGAAGCAAAAAACGTAAATGTAGCTGGCAAAACGGATATTTTAACTGTCATTCTCCCGAATGAGGCTCCTTTGTTCTAAGCGCAGCTCTACATCGCTTGCTATCAGCAAGAGGAGTCTAAATTGAGAAATGTATCATAATCAACAGAAAGTAAGAAGAAGCCACCGTTTATGAGAAAAAAATGTGCTACTACTGGGAAAATTTTTTCGCAGTTTTAGCAAAATTTGTACCAACAGCCCTTGAGGAACAACAGACACAAGTATATCGCCAATTTTTCGTACACCAGTACTGCAGAACCTACCAGGCTTTATGAGGATACTGAGAAATTTAGAACTGAAAAACGTGTTAACTATGGAGATTCCATATCGCCAAAATTCATATCGGTAGTACTAGAGGAAGTTTTCAGATCTGTCGATTGCGAAAACGGAAAACGAATACATGGTTATGAAAGTGAACGAACTTCGGTTTAGTAACCATAGTGGACTGTTTGTCTCTAGTGCAGATAAATTAGAACAAAGAATGGAGGAAAGTAATACAGCTAGTTCGAAAGTATGTGGCAAATTAAATTACGGAATACTAAAATAATATATAAAGTAAAAATTGAGAAAGAAGCCATAGAACCAATCGATAATTATCTGTATTTAGTTTTAAGACAACAACTGAATGGACCACAAAATCATCACAAATCTGTATTTGGCCTGGAGTGCTTTGGGTAAACGAAATAATCTTGTAAGCCTGCAGTCTTGTTTTCAGCTATGGACAACACGCAAATATGTATGTTGAAAAATGCCCCGAATAAAATGCCCTCTTCTATACAACATCATACAGGTATAATAATGTTATCTGTTACACAGTCTTTAAAGGAACAAAACAAGAGACACTTGAATGAATTCCACGAACGTACTATGTCGTGACAAGCAAATTAATACTAGCAAATAGCTCAGTGTGTAGCAAAGTCACGTGGAGTGGGCATACTTGACCCAGAGTGTTAGTGTAGCCTATCTATTCATAAATCTGAGCTTCAAAGACACAAAGCAATCACGTCGTATATAAAGTGAAAAACTGTTCAAAATGGTTCAAATGGCTCTGAGCACTATGGGACTTAACTTCTAAGGTCATCAGTCCCCTAGAACTTAGAACTACGTAAACCTAAATAACTTAAGGACATCACACATATCCATGCACGAGGCAGGATTCGAACCTGCGGTCGTAGCGGTCGCGTGGTTCCAGAATGTAGCGCCTATAACCGCTCGGCCACTCCGGCCGGCGAAAAACTGTCAACTATTTCTGCAACTCCAACTGTTGACTTGTTTTCTGGTCTGTATAAACATTAAAGAAAATAGACGGAGCGCTCCGCTCACTGGAATTTTGAAATTTTTGTGTTGACTCCAATAACTTTTCACGAAAATCGTTATTTGCACTGGAGTCAGAATTTTACAGCATTACGTGAGATAGGTCGATGCCCATAGCAAAGCGCAG
This sequence comes from Schistocerca serialis cubense, assembly GCF_023864345.2. Classification (NCBI taxonomy): domain Eukaryota; kingdom Metazoa; phylum Arthropoda; class Insecta; order Orthoptera; family Acrididae; genus Schistocerca; species Schistocerca serialis. The sequence continues at coordinate 657,799,368 of NC_064640.1, read as the reverse complement.
CTTAGCTGTAAAGATTTCAGAATCTGAAATAGTGACAAGAGATCACGAGTAAATCTTTTAAACTTTTGAGAAGAAAATGCATAATTGTATGTCCACCATGACGCACACAACATCCGTGGGTAAAAGGTGTGATGCAAAGAATTGCTACAAGGAAATATTTAAACAAAAAGAACTGTACGTGCATCAGAAAGTACTGAAAGAAGTTCAAAAAGCAGGAACGCGACGGATTCAAATACACTGATATTTGGATGGACTAATGTTGAAATGTCGTCTGATAGCGAAGTGAAACTAGTCCCCTGATTTGAATAAAACCTGTAACTCTATGTTGCGAAGATACACACCACCCCCAGGATTTGTCACTCTCCCTGTCACGCACAAGGATGGCAGAATGCGTATGAATCTGATTGGCCACGTCTTTTATGACAATTCATGGGCTAACCCCCTGTACATAATTTACAATATGTCGACTAATCTCTCCCGGAAGTCTGGTTAACTATGGGATATCCTAATGTGGTTCTATAAATTACTCAAATAAGGGCAAGATATAGTATCACAATGAGATTCGTTGATTTAAGGCCGGAATGAATCCAGTCTTCAAATATTATGACAATGCTTGACTACTCTAATACATAACATGTACAACAAGTTTCCACAAGTAATTAGTTGACTAAGTTGAAGTAGGCGCCTATCAAATGATTGTAGTACCCTTTCCTTTACTGTGAGTGGGCTCATTATCCTAACAGATTGCTAATTCCCCAACATGTGGTACAGTGATCAACTAACAGAACTCAGCTATAAAACCCCACGTGCAAATCAGATTTACTATTTGCACAATGTGGGCAAGCGCGGTACTGGCGCCGTCAAATCAACTGGCTGAGTCCTTATTTCGCTGCAGCTTCCAAATACTTTACCCAACGCAGTGCTCGATTCCTGTGGAGTCAGCTATCAGCGAAAGGGTGCACTGCAAGCTGCAATCATAAATGCTAACCACCATGAAGAGTTGCCACTGTGGGCGATATTTTGATAAGATATGATACCGAAATCCAGTTATGCTGAACGGTGGTCATAATCAAAGATTACAAAGACCCTTTCCGGGCTACCGAGACAGTGAATACCCTTAACTAGATCGATCTCCATTCTGTACTTCGCGTTTACTCTGTCCGGCGGTCCAGAATAGAGATCTCGAGAAAAACGATTCTCTGCACGAAGCCTGAAAAAAATTCAAGCCGCATGGCCGCCAATAGTTTTCGGTAACTTCTCTTAGCACCAACCACAAGTGTACAAATCGACAGACACAACATTTCCAAAAAAACCACGAAGAATTTTACTCTAACTGAGATGCTTGCCGCGAGAAACTAATGGCACCTTCTTACGTCAGCAATCAGCTTGCTCCTGTAAGGTACACGGCCGAAGATCGCGGTGTGAGAATCGTAACGGACATAGCAAAATACTGTGCACATATACTGCACCAACTTGATGGGCAACTCGCTATCACCATCTACGATTCCAAGAAGGCATCGACATAAAGCACGTCCATTTTGATCCATGTTCCACTGCATCAAGTTGGTAGATTCTGCGCAATCCCTGCTGCCTTCTCTTCGTTGGAGAGAATGCCTAGAGGCCGTTTGAAACAGTGGATCCCGTCCACTGCTACTGTCATCTGGGACCGATCTTCGTCGAAAGCCAGCCGACCCGGCGGCATACAACACCATTGTCTCTCATGCCTCTCCCACACATTATGTCCACCATCAGATCTAGGAAAATAATGAATCTCGCAAGATCCATCACTTGATTTACTTCCATCAAAGAGCAATTACAGACCTTACTACCCGATCACCTTCATATCCTCACCCCCGAGACGAAAATAAATGAGACAGGACAAGCCAAAAGGGTTTGTCATCTCTCATAACTGCCGACACACAATAGATTTTTCCTCCCAATATATGACTCGCTTAGGATGACATCAGTATTTGAGCAAAGCAAAGGAAAAAGTGGATTGCTTCCAACGACGCGAACCCCTCATTTTTGCTGAAAATAATGCACCTCATGCAGCACAAAGCCAAATTCAGCGAAAACCACACTCTACACTCACCTAAGCAGTTTCTCACACTATCCATCGCAACTTACGGCCATGCAGTAAGTTGCTGTTATTTTCAGTTCAGCTCCTTGGTCTCTGCAAACTTCTCTGTCATCATTAAAAACAATTAAAAATTTACTGACAGGTGCCCAACACAACTATTTTCGCACGTTTGTATAAAGAAACACATTCTAATACAATGGTTTTCTCAGGAAATTAATCATGACTCTCACACGTACTGACCTCTGATCAAATGGGAAATCATACATAATCAGCAAAATAGCAGTGTCCTCTCAACTGACATTCATCCTTTGACACATCATAACTGCAACATTATTACTGCACTCATACACAGTACACACAAAACATGCAAAGAGTTCGCCGCGTGGGGTAGCCGTGCACTTCGCGCGGTTCAGAGGTTCAAGTCCTCCCTTGGGCATGGGTGTGTGTGTTGTCCTTAGAGTACTTTAGTTTAAGTTACATTAAGTAGTGTTCAAACCTAGGGACCGATGACCTCAGCAGTTTGGTCCCATAGAACTTACCACAATTTTCCAATTTCCAACGCAAAGAGTTTGTGCAAATGAGCTACATTATAACATTTACCAAATTGTTATGTGAAAAGCACAAAGTTGTGTGACTCATTACAAGCAAGGACACATGGATAAATATAGTGTAGAAAGCAGGAAAATGTCACAGTGGTATGATAATGATTGTACAATCGTGTACTGATGAGACATGAAAACCGAAGAAAAGTATTGCTCCTAGCATATGTGTCTTATCAAAATCCCAGCTTGAAAGTGGAATAATAAATTTTTGTGTCATGTACTAACATCAAGATTAAAGGTTACAAAAAAAGGATAAAATTCGTGTCACACTGACTGTTTGGATAGGGAACAGTTTGAAAATACAACTAATAGTGACTCGAGAATTGTCAGAAGGTAGATGCGTATTCTTAAGCTGTCTACAAAACCAAACAAGTGACTGAAACAAGATTATTAGCAGTGCATAGTCTTAAGAAGTACGCTCCATTGGAATAGGTATGGCAAAAAAAGAATTTTTAAGTGACAGATGAAATCTATCTAACTATTAGCGCAAAAATATACATGTATATGAACACATATACAGTGAAAATTACGATCGTTTAACAAAAACTTGGTTGTGTATAACACTTTACGATGAGTTAATATCTTGGTAGTAGGTGACTGATTTGTCATGACAGGTAATAAGTGAACAGAAATGTGACGTAACAACGAATGCGATGGGTCAGTAGAGCGTCACGTCCTACCGCAGGGTATCTATCACACGCACACTTATCACATACAGGATTTCTCAATTATGCTGTACTGATGCGGGAACGTGTCGGTGTTGGTGTGTTTGCTTGAGCGCTGGAATGTATAAGCAATGGCGTGGAGCCCCAACGGGTGTTCAAAAATGGCTCAAATGGCTCTGAGCACTATGGGACTTGACAGCTGAGGTCATCAGTCCCCTAGAACTTAGAACTACTTAAACCTAACTAACCTAAGGACATCACACACATCCATGCCCGAGGCAGGATTCGAACCTGCGAACGTAGCGGTCGCACGGTTCCAGACTGTAGCGCCTAGAACCGCTCGGCCACACCGGCCGGCCCCAACGGGTGTACCACAACACATAGCACAGGAGAAATCAGCAGGGGGCAGCATCTGACATTTGTCCGTCATGGCCGTTATAAGCATAGCTGGACCAGGTGCCTCTGACGGTGGTCGCCAGTACAGTGCGATGTAAACATCTAGGCACGCAGCCATAGAAGCATGCAAGGGCCACCTTTTCTGGTGTGTCCTATGGTGGATCACATTATTGTTGACTCTGTAAGTAGGCTGTTTGTTTTCTTATTGGCAACGTTACGTAGCGGTCTGTGTGAGAATCACTGGCTGTGCTGTGTGCAGTCTGTGGCTGGTTTGCATTGTTGTCTGCCATTGTAGCGTTGGGCAGCGGCAGCTGGATGTTAACAGCACGTAGCGTTGCGCAGTTGGAGGTGAGCCGCCAGCAGTGGTGGATGTGGGGAGAGAGATGGCGGAGTTTTGTAATTTGTCATGAACTGCTATATATATTATGATTATTAAGGTAAATACATTGTTTGTTCTCTATTAATATCTTTCATTTGCTAACTATCCCTATCAGTAGTTAGTGCCTTCCGTAGTTTGAATCTTTTATTTAGCTGGCAGTAGTGGTGCTCGCTGTATTGCAGTAGTTCGAGTAACCAAGACTTTTGTGAGGTAAGTGATTTGTGAAACGTATAGGTTAATGTTTGTCAGGGCCATTCTTTTGTAGGGATTATTGAAAGTCAGATTGCGTTGCGCTAACAAAATATTGTGTGTCAGTTTAAGGACAGTCGTGTATAATTGTTCAAAGGGGATGTTTCATATGTCGACCCTTAGCCGAGGATACCTCACGGGAATCTTCTGATTTTTTCTTGTAGTTTGTGTAATTAGTGTAGATTTTGTTTATTGCTGGCGCGTAATTGTAGAGAGAATCTCCTTTGTAGTTGCAGTCTTTCATTGTTGTACAGTAAAACAGGAGTGGCATGCATGTAGATTTGCACCAAGTATTTCGCAGCTGCGCTTGCAATTAAGTAGACATTATATACATTGCTATGTTATTTTATTTTGCTCTTCAAATTGTGCTTTTCTGTGTTATCGTGTGAAATATTGTGACAATTATGGCGTGTGAAAAACGTAATACTAGGCTCCAAAGTAAACTGAGAAATGACAGTGAAGACGAAAGCAGTGTGTTAGCGCCACCGAGTAATGAATTAACTGATGTTCAAAGTAGTAATTTGGTAATTGTGCATAGGGAAATGGAGCGGGCTGCAAACAGTGGTGTAGACAGTGAAACAGGTAGTGAACAGGGAAGCATTATCGATCGATCAGTCGGCAACAGCTTGCCTCAGGAATCCGAAATGACAGGACACAATTTCGCAAATACTGTAGATTCAGGTTTTGGGTCATCACCGTTTTCTCAAATAAGTCAAGACACATTTTCTGCTTGTCAAAATGTGAATGTTGCCGGTGCAAATGCACTGCCGAAAAGCGTAGAGAAACAGATTCCAGACACTAATACATTATTATTGCAATTAATGCAACAAATGGAACAAAATCAGAGACAAATGGGACAAAATCTTAAAAAGTTAGACACAGTGGAACAAAATCTTAAAAAGTTAGACACAATGGAACAAAATCTTCAAAAGTTAGACACAATGGAACAACACCAGAGACAAACACAGCAACAGTTAGACACAATGGAACAAAATCTTCAAAAGTTAGACACCACACTTGAACAAACATGTGAAGATTTAACTACTGAGTTACATAACATCGAATCGAAATGTCAAAAAGTCTGTAATGACGTAAAAACACAAATTTGTGAGCATTTCCAACCTATTTTTTCGCGTCATGAAAATGCATTACAGAATCACGAAGGAGCCATAAAAGAACTGCTAACTATTGTTCATGAAAATCACAACACCTTGCAAGCTAAAATTGACTCAGTTGCATCTACCGATTCGGTTACGCAACTTGCAAAAACTCAGGAAAACTTAAAGGACACAGTAGATTCGATTTCAACACAAATGGACACTCTGAAACTTGGTTCAGAAAGAAACACTGAGGAAATGTGTTCACTATCGGAGAAAGTAGCCGAACTTTCGGATCAGGTCACTAACTTATCTGCAAAGGTAGATGATGATCTGAATGACACAAGACCTGTAGCCATCACTGACACAGAAGAGTATGAACAACTTAAGAAACTCAAACAAAATCAGAATCAAATTAATACGCAATACAAAAGAGAAATCCGGGAAGTACAAGATCAGTTGGCACAAGTAATACAAAAATTACAAATTTCAGAGGACACTCGCGCTCCAACATGGGAAGAGGGACTTGGAAATACGGAAAAGACGCAAAATAATAACACAGGGCATTTCGGAAGTTATGAAAGAAACTGGCAATGTGCACCGAATTTTGAGATGGAACGGCCGACACGACCTAACAATGACCGATATTCGACTCGCCGACATGATGATTTTGACTATAAGCTATTCATTACTACACGTAAATTCAAAACATTTAAGAATTCTGGCAGCGACATTCATCCACAAGCATGGCTCCATCAATTCTCTCATTGTTTTACTCCCAACTGGTCGTTAGAACACAGATTAGAATTTATGTGTGGCTACTTAGAGAATGAACCAGCTGTAAGAATGCGATCGATTATTCACGTTTGTCACAATGAAGGAGAATTTTATCATGCCTTCCTCGCAGCATATTGGTCTCAAGCTACACAAGACCGAGTAAAACATAGCATCATAATGATGAAACGTTTCGAACAATCTGAATTTTCCAGTCTTATGAAATATTTTGAAGACATGTTGCATAAGAATCAGTATCTTTCAAACCCATACGGCCCCTCAGAACTCATCCGCATTTGCTTAATGAAATTGCCTGAACATTTAAGAAATATTATTTTGGCAGGCGTTGCAAAGACGACATTGAAGCTTTTCAGGGACTGTTACAAGAATTAGAAATTGACACAGGCAGTCGCCGGATGCGAAAACAGGAAAACAATCACTACAGGTCACATACGTCACAATTCCGCGATGACAGAAACAATAACTGGACACGACAAGGCTATTCTTACAACGCAAATCGTGACCAAAACAGACACCACCCATATGACAACCACTGGCAGAGTAATAATAGTTACAAAGAAAGATCACATTTCCATAGTAATGAATATGACAGAGACAATCATAGGAACAGACAATATGGCAACCAGAACTATTATTATAACGGGAGACAGAATAATTTCAGACGCAACAGTTCAGCGCGCAGTTACGATTCAGGGAGAAATTCTCCACCACATGACCGACAAGAAAGAAATTATGAAATCTACCGACATGACGACAGACGAGATAATCATAACGACAGACCTGAATTTCATCAGAACTGACGGGATTCAAACAGAGCAGGGCACTTTCGACAACGTGAATTTGCAGAAGCTAGGTCTCCTAATCCCAATAACGACGTGCGCCAACAAAGAGACAGACAATGACTCGCACAGCAGGCAGACGCGTGCGCCAGCTGGCTCAGAGAAAAATTACATAGACGCTAACCTTGAGAAAAATTCCAGTTTTTTTTACCGACGTATACCACATGATAATTGCGTTAAAGTTGAAACTCTGTGTACTAGGAAGAGCAAAGGGTTACACGACATTTCACATGTAAAACCATTTATTGAGAGATAATCTGCTTTTTAACTTTGTCTTTGCCATAAAACTTTTCACTTCACATTTCTAGTATGCTTTGTCAGACTTAAGAAACTGTTAACATGCAACAATGTTTGAAGTTAAATATCCAGTCTAGAACCTAGGGAACATTTTTAAACAGAAATTACGATTGCATTCTTATAGTGAACAGACGACACAGTGTTGTATTTGTACATTCTTGCTTGTTAGTTGCATGATTACGTAACAACTATCAGGCTCACATACTTAGAACATATACCAGCACTGCTAATGAGATTTTCATGTAACATTTTGGTTTACTTGAAAAGACATTCTTTATTTGAAGTACTTTCTGTGGGATTAAAGATGACTTAGCACTTGGTTTCTTTGACAGCTATACAATTATATCACGATGCTACTAATGTGTGACACAATTTACATTGTTGCTTTTGTGCTGTATCTGCTTTATATCTGCACAGTTTTTTTTAATTCTTCTGCAAAGTAAAATATGTTTTAGTAGTAACTTTTGTGGTATAGCTACAATGAGACTGCCTTTTCCGTAGCACAACAATACGTTACAGCACAGTACTTTCTTCATCATGGCAATAAGCGTAATAACTAAGATATCTATACTCAAAGCATTTCACTTTTGTTTATCATGAGGTAAGTATATTGGCTTCTGCAGAACTTAGCTTTTGGAGGACAATAACTACGACACTTCTACATAGATTATCATACGGCAAGACGCACATTTAGCGCTACAGGACATGTATTTGAGTGATTAATTTTACACTTAAAACATTTATTTTTAAAGGTTTTTGAATTACAAAGAAAGTTTTCTGTGATAAATTTTATTCCATTGCAATAATCTGTAACACCTGAGGGTATAATTACATTAATCCTCAGGGGGGTACACGCTTACTTTGTGTACCATGTGTTTGACAAGCACAAGGAGCCCTAGCTAATATGGTATTTGCTTATACAACTTTACACATCGGTACCATATTCCTCTAATACATAAATTACATAGCTATCTGATCATTTAACTGAGAGAGATAAACTTTTTCACTACGTCAGTGACACAGTTGGGTAACTTCACACTTACGAAATTGTATTTTGTCTGTACTTTGTGAACTGTTCATATTTTTTCGGAACCATTGTGATACTAAGAGAGCGTTGAATGATATATTTGGTATGGGATCATGATTTTTGAAGTGCGTTTGAGGCAGATGACACTTTTGACATGAGCAGAGAATTTTTTTAGATTTTGAAATTATTGGAGGAAACTACGACGATTTTGAGAGTTGACTGAGGTGTTATGATGTTATTATCACGACGACGATGTGTATTATGCTGCTGAGGTATGTTTATGGTCAATAAGCTGATGCTATATGAGTTATTTGAGTATGCTACTTATTTATCATAATGAAATATTGTAGAATGTCTACGAATATGTATATGTGTAATAAGGTAAGAAATAATGAGTAGTGGTTAGGGACTCTGATTTGTGGAAAAGGTTGTTGGAAACCAAGAATCGTACTTTGAGAGTTATGAAATGTATGTAAATGCGTGAGTGTATTACAATGCCGACGAAAATTTTTTGAACACTGTTATATTCATAGGATTTTGTTTCTACACATTTGCAACACAAATTCTCGACCGGTGAAATTTTTTTATATGAGACTGTCACTGTAATCCAAACTGGTGTCGTAAATATTTCGGTAAGAAAGTTAATTGACCACCTGCACCTAATGCGTCGTGGGCACCCAGCTGAGCGACAGTCGCCTTGAAAAAAGCCATTAGCGTGTGCCTTCCAGAGGCACAGGTGGAAAAAAAAAGGGAGGCCATTATCCTCGCTATTGACGTTCCTTTGTAGAAAGCATCGGAAAAACGACACGGTCGAACTTGATAACATATGATTACACTGTGGAGCTCTTAATTTATGATTTACTGAAATGCCTAATGAAATGACGAGAAATATTTTTATGCCTATACACCTGATTATGACTACTGTCTCTCTAGTTGAGAGATTTTTCTACTAACTTATGAAATGCCTAATGACTACTGAATGATGTTCTTATGCTTTACTTTGTACATAGTTGCTTATTTCATTTGATATCTAGTTTCTAGCTGCACTGCAGCCTTGGTTAAAATAAAATTTTATAGATGTACTAATATAAATATTTTCTGTCTACATATCGAGTAAATAATAATTTTTTTCAAAAAAATGAGGGAGCACAAAACGACATTTACCTTCACAGGAACTGCATTCATAATTTTCTTATCAAGTACTTGGTAATGTCTTTTGTAGAATAAATTGTGATGCATCACTCTAGTATTAAGATGTGATATAGGTATTAGACATGGCCATTTTTAGTGTACTATTTTTTCTGCTTGAGCTATGTCATGTTTAGATATATGTTTTTTTTATTTGCTGCTGCTGGTTGCCAGGCATAGTGCTACTGAATTTCAATTTGTGTTACTCTGCTAAGCCAGATTTATTTTTCTTGTTTGCTGCGCATTGCCTCATATCAGTTGTAATGTTGAATTGCTTGGTAATTTAGATTTACTGTAGGTTGCGTTGCAAATTTCCATTTTTTTTATTGCTGTTTGCATTAATTGTTTTGTGCTGCTGCATTGCCTCGTCCCTTAGTTTAGCATCTGAGCTCAGTAGATTTAAGTTAGCTTAAGAGGGGTAGACTATATAAGAACCTAACTATGGAGAATAGGGAAAGAATGCATTGAGAAGTTATATGAAAACGATTTGGGCCAAAATGAGTATTGTACAATGAGCCATAATTATTTTGAAAGAAATATGGTTAGAATACAGAAAAGAGGTATAGATAGGACTTTTTGGGAATAATGATGAATGAAGGGAGATCTCCAAGAAGTAAAGAAAGTTTTGTTTGCAAAATACTGCAGTACAACAAACCCTGTCCTTTCCTTTTGTATTATTCCGCTATATGTTTGTGTACCCTTGTGTATTTGTGTTCATCCTGTCTTTATGTGTTTATCTGATACGATTTAGGTTGTAGAATTTTTCTAATACTCAGCTACATTCACTATGATGAGGAATACTGTTATCCTCAAATACAATTTGAATTAATAATATGTTATTTACATTGTAAAGATGTTTAGTCATTATTTATTTTGTTTTGTTTTAATGCTCATGTGTGAAGTTGATGTTTCGAAAGTTACTCTGATCTTTTATGTATGTACTCATGTCATAATTCCTGTAACACTGATGTATATGTTATTTCGATACAAATGTTATCTGAACTGTTACGTTCTTTAATGATGTACAATCCTGGAAATTGAAATAAGAACACCGTGAATTCATTGTCCCAGGAAGGGGAAACTTTATTGACACATTCCTGGGGTCAGATACATCACATGATCACACTGACAGAACCACAGGCACATAGACACAGGCAACAGAGCATGCACAATGTCGGCACTAGTACAGTGTATATCCACCTTTCGCAGCAATGCAGGCTGCTATTCTCCAATGGAGACGATCGTAGAGATGCTGGATGTAGTCCTGTGGAACGGCTTGCCATGCCATTTCCACCTGGCGCCTCAGTTGGACCAGCGTTCGTGCTGGACGTGCAGACCGCGTGAGACGACGCTTCATCCAGTCCCAAACATGCTCAATGGGGGACAGATCCGAAGATCTTGCTGGCCAGGGTACTTGACTTACACCTTCTAGAGCACGTTGGGTGGCACGGGATACATTCGGACGTGCATTGTCCTGTTGGAACAGCAAGTTCCCTTGCCGGTCTAGGAATGGTAGAACGATGAGTTCGATGACGGTTTGGATGTACCGTGCACTATTCAGTGTCCCCTCGACGATCACCAGTGGTGTACGGCCAGTGTAGGAGATCGCTCCCCACATCATGATGCCGGGTGTTGGCCCTGTGTGCCTGGGTCGTATGCAGTCCCGATTGTGGCGCTCACCTGCACGGCGCCAAACACGCATACGACCATCATTGGCACCAAGGCAGAAGCGACTCTCATCGCTGAAGACGACACGTCTCCATTCGTCCCTCCATTCACGCCTGTCGCGACACCACTGGAGGCGGGCTGCACGATGTTGGGGCGTGAGCGGAAGACGGCCTAACGGTGTGCGGGACCGTAGCCCAGCTTCATGGAGACGGTTGCGAATGGTCCTCGTCGATACCCCAGGAGCAACAGTGTCCCTAATTTGCTGGGAAGTGGCGGTGCGGTCCCCTACGGCACTGCGTAGGATCCTACGGTTTTGGCGTGCATCCGTGCGTCGCTGCGGTCCGGTCCCAGGTCGACGGGCACGTGCACCTTCCGCCGACCACTGGCGACAACATCGATGTACTGTGGAGACCTCACGCCCCACGTGTTGAGCAATTCGGCGGTACGTCCACCCGGCCTCCCGCATGCCTACTATATGCCCTCGCTCAAAGTCCGTCAACTGCACATACGGTTCACGTCCACGCTGTCGCGGCATGCTACCAGTGTTAAAGACTGCGATGGAGCTCCGTATGCCACGGCAAACTGGCTGACACTGACGGCGGCGGTGCACAAATGCTGCGCAGCTAGCGCCATTCGACGGCCAACACCGCGGTTCCTGGTGTGTCCGCTGTGCCGTGCGTGTGATCATTGCTTGTACAGCCCTCTCGCAGTGTCCGGAGCAAGTATGGTGGGTCTGACACACCGGTGTCAATGTGTTCTTTTTTCCATTTCCAGGAGTGTGTTTTGTACCTTTGTAATTGTATTTTCATGTTGTAAATTTATAATTGTATAGACACCAGTGCTTCAAATTAAGTTACATTTCACTGCACACGTTTCTGTTGGTCATAGTATATGGACAATATGTGAGAAGTAGGGACTGTTAGTGTTTGCACGTGTGTTAATAATTCAGCAAGGGACTGGATAACAGCATTGCTGGTTCTAAGGACAATTCCAAACACTTTGTGAGTGCACAAGTGGTGGTTATGAACTTGCTATATTCTCCGCAAGAATCTTTGATGGTGATTGTGCACTTGCACAGTTGCAACAGATGGCTGCTGGCCGTCTTTACAAGGACTGCAGTGGGTCTGCATCTTTGATGACCCACCATTACCATTATTTCTACAAGGACTGCAGTGGGTCTGCACCTCTGGTGGCCCGCCAATACCGTAATCTCTACCAGGACTACAGTGGGTCTACTCTGTGATGACCTACCAATACTCTTCAAAACTTCGATTGACTCTGCTGTGGGTTTGCTCTGTTGTGGCCCATTACTTGTCTGCATGTCAAGAGTCAGCACTGTCTTTCCATTGGAAGGACAACACTACTTCTTCAAGACTGTATGGAAATCCACTACTTCCGTGTGCATTTTCTTTTACTGCTCAGACTTTGAGAAAAACACTGCAATTTTACTGTGACGAATGATGAGGACTGTCTTTATGGACTGTGAGAAAATTTTAGCTTTTGACCAACATTGTATCAATAAGTGTGTGCATTTGATATCTTTGTTATTGTAATTATGAAAAATTTTATCAAATCATTATTGGCCACTGCCCAAAACAATTTGTAAAATTTTTTGTGGGGAGCATGGGGGCTATGTAAGTAGGCTGTTTATGTTTTCTTATTGGCAACGTTACGTAGCGGTCTGTGTGAGAATCACTGGCTGTGCTGTGTGCAGTCTGTGGCTGGTTTGCATTGTTGTCTGCCATTGTAGCGTTGGGCAGCGGCAGCTGGATGTTAACAGCACGTAGCGTTGCGCAGTTGGAGGTGAGCCGCCAGCAGTGGTGGATGTGGGGAGAGAGATGGCGGAGTTTTGTAATTTGTCATGAACTGCTATATGTATTATGATTATTAAGGTAAATACATTGTTTGTTCTCTATTAATATCTTTCATTTGCTAACTATCCCTATCAGTAGTTAGTGCCTTCCGTAGTTTGAATCTTTTATTTAGCTGGCAGTAGTGGTGCTCGCTGTATTGCAGTAGTTCGAGTAACCAAGATTTTTGTGAGGTAAGTGATTTGTGAAACGTATAGGTTAATGTTTGTCAGGGCCATTCTTTTGTAGGGATTATTGAAAGTCAGATTGCGTTGCGCTAACAAAATATTGTGTGTCAGTTTAAGGACAGTCGTGTATAATTGTTCAAAGGGGACGTTTCAACTCTTCATCAGGAACCTTAGTCTACTGTCTAGAGACAGTGAGATTAAAGTCGCCCACAGATGAGCAAAGTACAGGGTAGTTTAAATGAAGTGGTACAACTGACGAGTTGCTTCCCACCAGGGGCTACAGGAGCTGACCAGCTGATCGATCCATATTCATAGCTGATAGCATGGAGCTGGTCTGTCTACGACAGAAGAAAAACAATAAAACTTGGGATCCACAACTGCTCAGTATGGGTTTACGCTGTACTTGCAGTCCGGCCTGTCGAATGATATTTACCGATGTATTCGTCTTTGTGTGACAATATAGGCGTTGTCGTCGCTGACGAAGTAAGTGAGATTACCAGAAAAGAACCTCTGGCATCCGTTGTCCTCCATCACCGTGATGGCGCATCTCCAGGTTGAGCGTATGCACAGGCACCAGACAGTCTGCCTGGTACTTGCTTACATTCTGACCGGCCACAACAGAGAGAAGTACTTCCGTCGACGGCTGCCTGAGTCACGTGGACGGGAGGGCAGAGGTAGGAATCCCTGTTGAGCCACGTGCCGGTGGGCCTCGCTAGAACGTGTGGTGGGCTTCCACCTGCCCAAGCCATTCACCCTCGGTCGCCAGCCTTGCCGGGTCACTTACTGTTGATGAGCTCCGTAACTGGTTCCCATGCGTTCTGTTGTGCCCCTCTATTCACCATCTGCACATTACTAATGCGAGCCCTGACGGCTGTTCTTCCCAAAGAACCAATTGATATAACAGTTGTTTTTAACATTACTACAGAAACTGAGTTTCCTTTGACTATACAATAATTTTCACTAGTTTGCACAAAAAATTAAATTAATGAAACAATGGGCTTACATCTTCTAAATAACGTATTGTATCTAGAATTCTTAGACTAAGACACATAGGACAGACATCTATTTATCAACTATTAATAGTATTACAATCTGCTATGTCATACAGCTACCTAAAGGCCCTTCTAGGCAATGACTTTCGCGAATACAGACTTATGGAAGTTACGGTATAATAATTATCACCACCAAACAGAGAGAAGCACATGAACAAGATGGGTATGCTTGCATATTCTAAAAGGAAAGTTGATTACAGTGCCAAAAGTAAATGTCCTATCATGCAGACTAATTAGTGAAAATTTTAAGAAGCTCTACCCGTCGCCAAATCTTCTATCCAGCTACTTAGGATTAAATCTAATAGCTAACTACTGTGTTTAGTCTGCCCTCAATCACGATGAGGGCCTCCAATGGCTTCCTGTAGGTTGTCTTGTGAGCACCTAGAAACCAAGCGCAAAAACATAAAACTTAATGTGACAGCGTGATCCTGAACAAAAGGAAAGGCATAGAAAAAGAAATATTGGTGATATCCACGCTTTTGGAAGAACCGACGTTAGTTAGCATAAGTTGTATTCTTTTCACTGTGTTCGTTGACATGCTGACGACGTGTTACACAACAAGGCTTACGGCAGCTGTCAGTGGAGTAATTGGCGTTGGAATGTTTTCTTACTTCCGAACGACGATTACTGAAACTTACAGATATGCGTTAGGTGATGGATGCAGAATTCCAGGCTTACACAAAATATCACATTTCCTCTCTATTTTCGTGGCATCTTTGGAGCAAATTTATAGCAAGATTATGTTTTGCGCTTGCCCTTACGTAGTCGACCCTTTGTCATGACGTTGTCGAGGAGTTGTAGCCCATACAACCCCGCATTGGCTGCGCAATGCTGCTCTATCTAATGCACACATTAGCAGATTTGGTACTTTTGCGAGTAATTCGCGACTCGAACAAGGGTGGACCCAACGCTACTGACGCATAGGTGGGTGCAGTGGCCTCCTTAGCATCATACTCTCACGAAAGATGGACACAGCGCTACTCAGGCGTGGCCAGACTCACTCGAAACTTGGCGCATCGCCACTTTGGCGTGCCCAAACCGGCTCGAAACTCTCTCGAAAGTGCGCCCAACGCAACTGATGTGTACCCATACTCACTTAAAAGAGCAAGCTCCCTGCCCCCCCCCCCCTCCCCGACGTTATCAATGATTCAAAGTAGCTCAAGATTCGACATGCAATAAAAACAAATTTGAAACACTCATACTTGGATAAGATGGTAACACCCCCGTGTAACAATAAGTTGTTTGTTGTGAGTTATAAGCATACCACGGATGCCTTTATACATATAGCCAGTCGCTTCTGAAAGTCATGAAAAGTAACATTCAGAGGATGGTCGTTATCAGTCGTCATTCAAGAACAACAACGACAAAATACTTAGCTAAACACAAAACAAGAAAAAGGAATATAATGCTACCTATGCTTCAGTATTATATACACCTGCTAGTAAAACTTGTCACTCTAAATCCTAACAATTTTGAGCTCGAAACAAAAATAGACCACCCTGCAGGAAATGTTTTATAGGAGATACATAGTGGAGGCCAACTGATTTTCTGGATTCATCATCTCCATTTCGAGTTCATTCTGGTGCACCATCCACCGTACTCAGAATGGCTCGTTGTACAACAAAAAGAAGTTGTTACATTTGTTTTTGTTTGTTGTATAACTAACGGGGATTTACTAACAGTTTATGACCATCAAGAAATTCTCGCTCCTGTGCTTTCATGTCCCTTCGTTCTTTTCTGTTATGGCCCACTACTTCTGTGGACTGCCTGCTCCACGATTTTCCTGTGTTGCTCTCATGTCGTGGGAAATCCACAATTTCCTTATGAGGTCATGTGGTTGTCAGTTACGCAGGACTGTAACTGGCACAAGCTTTGTGACTCCATGTGGTGTCTCATTCATGACATGTGGAATGTCTTTTACGAAGATACTCACGAAGTATGCTGCTTGTTGCAGTAGAGTCTACGGAGAATGCCTATTTCTGTAATCGTGGGTTCAGCACAGTTCAGACTCGGATGATGTGATGAAATAAAGACTGAGTCATTCCTCTGCCTTCTGAAAGTCTCTTTCCACCTCTCCAATCTGAATTGTGGCCCATTCTCAGCTATGATCTCTACATGGCCCATCTGTGGTAATAAATTGTTGAAAAGAGCATGCAACACTGTCAATCCCGTGGCTCTTCTCAGTGCCGTAACTGTGACGATGTTGGACGCTAGTTCTCTAAATGCAAGAATATAGTCGACCCTCTCCATGTGTGGGGTAATGGCCCCATGAGATTGGTTGCAGCTTATTGATTTAATGTATTAAGTATTATGGGGAAAGGGGCTCTTGCATGTTAACAGCCCAGTGCTTGGTCTTCTGGCAGTCCTTACATACAGACAACACTTGCCGAGTTCTCCTCTCCATGTTATCCAGCGAGGTGGCGCAGTGGTTAGCACACTGGACCCGCATTCGGGAGCACGACGGTTCAGTCCCGCGTCCGGCCATCCTGGTTTAGGTTTTCCATGAATTCCCAAAATCGCTTCAGGCAAATGGAGGGATGGTTCGGCACTGCCGACTTCCTTCCCTAATCTGGTGAGACCGATGACATCGCTATTTGGTCTCTTCCACCAAATCAACCCAACTCAACCCAACTCTCTCCATGCTCCTGGAGTAACAAAGGATCCTAAGTTCTAGGTAGCATTTCCTAGAACAAAAGTGCCCATAGCTCAAGTGGATATGCCATATAACTTTATTAAACAAATCCTCACGAAGACAAAGGCACAACAGTGATGGTTCATAATACCTATATGTGATAGATAAAACATCCTAATGGTAGCTTGGTTCTGGTCTTTCCACTTCTCTCTCAACCTTAAGAGCGCTGTTCTGGGTTCGATTCCCGGCGGGGTCACGGATTTTTCCTGCCTCGAGATGACTGGGTGTTGTTGTGTCGTCTTCATCATCATCATTCATCCTCATTACGGTCGGAGGAAGGCAACGGCAAACCACCTCCATTAGGACCTTGCCTAGTAAGGCGGTGCGGGTCTCCCGCATCGTTCCCCTACGCTCTGTAAAGAAGCATGGGACTTCATTTCCATTTCCATATCCCGCATTATACCACGTTTTCAAAGGCAACCTTTTTCCCTCAAGATCTTCTCTGACACCTTATTTTAGACCCACCAGCGAATATGATAAGGCATTCGCCATTATGTTATAGCTTTCCTCTGTGTGTGTGATAGTGAAATCATATTGCTGTAGGTAAAGTACCTATCTCGCTAGCCTCTTGTGTTATAGTTTGGCTGTGAGGAGAAATCCGAGCGCCTTTTGGCCTGTATAAACGTTAGTCTTTCTTCCATATAGGAAGAACCTGAACTTTTAAAACCTCCACACAACTGCCATCTCCTCGAGTTCCGTTACTGAATAGTTCCATTCACTTTTGGTAAGCCCCTGATCCCGAAAACAATCGTTTTCCACACACGGGTACCATCCTCCGCATAGTCCTGGAAAACCACGGCGCCTAGTCCCGAATACGAACTGTCAGAGGTCGTGCACAAACCTTCTATTAAACTGATATGAGAAAGTATTGGTGTTTCCAGTAGCACCGACTTCAAAGCCTGAAATTCTCGAACTTATGCAGTATTCTTTCCAGAAAGCTGGCTGAGACGAAGACTGCTCTGTGTATTCACATGGAGAAATCGATTATGGAAATTAACGATTCCAAGGAACCCACGTAGTCTTCTTTTAGTCGTTGGTCTTTCTAACTTTGCAGTGGCCTCAGTCTTCTCGGGATTAGGTCTTATACCCTCTACGGATATGACGTGGCCCAGAAATATCAAGTTTGACGTTCCAAAACAGGGTTTTTCAATGTTTACCCTCACGCCGTACTTGTTAAATGTACAAGGAAGTTCTCCCAGAACTGCTTTGTGTTTCTGCCATGTCTTTTCCTGCTATAACTAGGTTGTCCATGCAACAAGTCACCCTCTGTTTCACAGAGTCAGAAAGAATACTGTCAAGACCCCAGATAAATGAAACACACGAAATGTTCAGTCCAAATGGAAGTCTTCAGAGTTGGTAACACTAACCAGAAGATAGGAATGTCATATAACATGCCAGAAACTGTGCTGTAGGTCTGGTGATTACGAAATTGAGAACCCGGGAAAATTGTACAGAAGTCCCTATAGCTTCCCACGTCTGTGAGTTTCCAAATCAATCATCGTATTAATTTGATAGGAGTTTAACACAAGGTCTATCAATATGTCCTTTTCAACTCATCTAAGCAGGCTGTTGTACATCAGTCTCGCAGTCTCAATTATACAACTGTTAGTATTATGAAGATTTCCTTCGCTAATTTATCCCTGTACATAATAAGAACAGCGTAAGCTGGCATGAAGAATTTCTTGTTTAACCGAACCTTAAATTCGAACTGAAAGTTTTCTATGGTCTCTGGTTTAGGCAGAAAAAACAGTGTTCTGCAGCAACATGTCCTGCAGGCCAGATACTTGTAATGTCTCCACTTTCTCCTCTACAACATTAGTGATTTCTTTCAACAGTTCCCCATCTTCTTATTCACAATTTTGTTTGTTCAATTGAAAGGACTTGCTTTTCCCCCCTCACCCACTGTCATGATTGGTATAGTTGAGCCTGATGCAGTTCATAGGAAACTGTGTTTCAATTGCGTGTTCTTCTGACTTAATGCAAATAGTTCCATTCTTCTGCAGAATAACTTCACCCCTGCTAGGATCAAGAACACCATGACTTTCGTTCATGAAATTCATTCCTAAGATTAGATCAGTTTCCAGATTCAGCATGACCAGGAAATTCATTTCGAGTTGACGCACGAGCACTGAGTAGCCGCGCGGTGTAGCTGCGAGGTCTGAGGCACCTTGTCACAGTCCGTGCGCCTCCCCCCGTAGGAGGATCGAGTCTTCCCTCGGGCATGGGTGTGTATGTTGTCCACAGCGTAAGTTAGTTTAAGTTAGATTAAGTAGCGTGTAGGCTTAGGGACCGATGACCTCAGTAGTTTGGTCCCATAAGACCTTGCCGCAAATTTCCAAATTTTTCTAACTGAGTTTAAAGATTCACTTCCGTGCATTTTCCTGCCAGTGTCCCTTTAACTCTTTCTCATAGACAGTGTCGAACAGCTTCTGTTCTCAGAGCAACACTGGTACGCTGCATCTGATACGGATGTAATTTGATTCCCACTGTCTAAAACACCATTCAGCCTAACTTCCTCTATAGTGGCAGTGATAATCGAGTGGAAGGTCTGTTTTGCGACCTCCTCCTTCTGTTCTAGTAGCACTTGTGATAGGTTCTCATAATCCAACATGTGAGTACACTTCACTCTGATATTCGCCGCGAGATTCCTCTTAGGCCTTTCAGCACGTGCTTGGCGATAATCTCTCGATGGGATTTGATTACGCTGTTAATCGGTCGGATTTGTCCCGTGAACCTCCATCCTCTAGTCTCTTTGGAAATTTCTTTCGCTCTCTCCCCACTTGCGATCACACTGTCGCCACCACTGAAGTGATTCTAGTTTCCCTGTTGGTCAGAGCTCGTTCCTCTATTCACTTGCCATCTGTATGGTGCTTCCCGCTTGTTCTTCCTCTAATTATTTCTGAGCTGCTGTCGGAAATTCGCATTTTGGTTCGCTTTTCTTTCTCTCGCATTCTGTGCTTCAAATATAAAATCAGGTTCACGTTTTCGTTCCTAGCAAAGCCTGCTGGTAGTTCACTGGCAATTTAGAAAAGCAGAATTTGATTATGTCGCTCTCACTGCTGGATGTGTCCAGAAATTGATTTTTCTTCACCAAACCCTGAAATATTTTCTATGGGCTCTTATAACCAGATGACTCGAAATCCGGACACAAAATGATTTCTTCCTTCATGTTCTCTTCCATTCCTCGGGACCGATAGATTCCCAGAAAGACCTCTTTAAATTCTTGGTATGTACTGCAAGTGGCCACTGTCATGTGGTCCCTCTATGTGACTGGAGATTTATTGTAATTTTACCTCTAATTACCATGATATGGGCAACGTATTACTGAACTGGAATATCCATATCTTCGGCTGGAGAGAGCTGGCATTGTTCCTGAAATTTTGGAATTTCAGCACCGATAGCAAGTTATTTTAATAGAATGTGGCGAATTGAGGATGCTCTGATTTCAGTGTGTGCTTGATCCAGTACCAACAAAGATATGGACTCACATATTACTTATAGCCCTCTGAAGTCTGTTTCGTTACATGTCTGTTGCCGTGGGTCGAAAGGCATCTGTCATACACATTTTCCATGCTGTTTTGCCACACGTGTATCGATAAGCACTTGGATGTCTCAAAGAGCCTATCAATCACTTTCCCATCTGCTAGCTAATTACTGTGCTTAGAAAGCAGTAGTGCGTCTCTTTCATTGCTGTTGACAACTTTGTTGGTTCAAAGGGCTCTGAGCACTATGGGACTTAACTGCTGAGGTCATCAGTCCCCTAGAACTTAGAACTACTTAAACCTAACTAACCTAAGGACATCACACACATCCATGCCCGAAGCAGGATTCGAAACCGCGACCGTAGCGGTCGCGCGGTTCCAGACTGTAGCGCCTAGAACCGCTCGGCCACACCGGCCGGTGACAACTTTGTTATTGCTCTCTAATGTTTGTCATAATGAGAAAGTTAATCTAAAATATGGAATAAAACTTGAACTTGAGATCAGACAGCTGTTCAAATCGGTGGCCGATTTTCATTCAGTCATCTCCTTATGTCAATGGCGTATGAACATCGTAGCTACTACGGTTAATCGATTTGCATAGCAGTGGGAACTCTATCACTATGCTTGAATTACAGTACCATTGATATCTCAACTGGTAAAATGTTTAACCGCTTGGCTTCACATAGAAAGAGTTGCCTTCCTTCCAGCCGAGAGAAAGCCAAGGGCTCCTTTCATAAAGAGCACCTCCCCACTGTTGTCATCCGGGCCCAGCCTTCCTGGAACCCAGCCAACTCAGCTGCATGCGACAGCTCTGTCTCGCACGCCTCTCCCACACAGAATGTCCACCAACACGCCTTGTAAAATAGCGAATGCAGCAAGACCCGTCAGCTGATTTAATTTGAGCAAAGAGTAATTGCAACCCTTGTCATCCGTTCGCCTTCATATTGACACCTTCCCCCTCACCCCGAGAGGGCAGTTAAAGAAAATAAATAAGAGGGAACAAGCGAAAAGGATTTAGCGTCTCTCATTGTAAGCCTCATTCTATACGGTTCTACGAAAATTACCCATCTCAGCAAATAATGAACGTATCGGCTCAACATAGCTAAGTCCTTGCTAACGTTCTGAGGACGCTGTAACTATCGCTACATAAAGCCTTGCATTGTGAACCAGAAATAGGCACACTTTCATAACATGACATCTGAGAATGAAAACAGACTCTGACTTCAGTTCTACTTGCACCTTATTCAACCACGACAGGGTCTTATTTCACCAGCCCATGCCGATCGCCAGCGTTCAACTAGACCATTCTTTGTGCATTCAAACTAAACATTCCCAGAGAACTGCGTTGTGCCTTCACTTATAATTGGCCACAGCAACTGCTCGCTGAAGTGTTTCTTCGTATACTCTTACTGAGTGTGTCAAAGATACTTACGGTATCGAAGATCGATTCCTCGGTACAGGGTATATCTTTGCAGAGTGTCTGAGATTTAGAATATGTAAAAGGAATCATTACTGATAGTCGTAATTGCAACACACATCTTAAACGCTTTACAATACAATGTTTACCTGTAACTGAAAGTCTACACTAAGTCTGTCTTACCAGTTTCGAGTTATTGTTATGGGACTTGGATTTTCTTTGCTCTGCGAGCAGTGGAGAAATACATGTTGGGAACTGCCAGGAGAAAAGGAAAACAAACTAATTCATCAGGGAAATACTGAAATGGAAGACGGAATGAAGATTGTAAAGAAAGTAATGTGGAGTTAGGCAAGATATGCAACAAGGCGAATAGGTGTCAGATGGACGAAGGAAGTTTTTTACTGTATTCCAAGAACAAGGTCAGAAAGACGACCCAATACAAGCTGTGTAAATGACGCTAAAAAACAGTCACGGACAACATGCTGTAGACCGTCATGAAATATATAGAAGGGGTGTTTACTCAGATGCGAATATACGATGCATGAATACAATTGTTGTTATTATTATTATTATTTTTATTTTTATTACTATGCACTAATTATTTCAGTGGATAAAATTACTGTTTTTATTCATACGAACAACTCTGCATTCAGATATAGGCCTAAATACAAAACAAGTTCCTGCATTTTGCATATCGCTGTCAGAAGTGATGTAATTGCCGCTCACAATTAGCGTATTTTAAGGAAATCTCGATTGCAATGTGACAGTCCCCCACATCTTCAACATGCCGTTTATAACAGTTCCTGGATGGACGATTTCTCCCTAAAGACTGCTAATGTGTGCGAGTCATTTGCTCGAATGCGTTTCACGTCGTGTAGTGCCGGAAATGTACTTCATCCAACAATCCCTGAACGAGCTCTATCACTAATGTATCCTTCCCCCTGTGCTAACGTCATTTTAATTTATTCCACAGAGCACAACATATTGATAAATATCTTTACTATAGTGTGACAACTCAATGTGGACGTAGACCAGAAAACATAGTTTCTATGACACGTTAGTACGGACAGCATTACTCAGACTTATTAACTCGCTCAGTGCCGTTAGTTCACATGTATAAACACTGATGAAACAGTTTAGGAATTCATAAACACGATGACATATGAGGTAGATACTGATTTTCACTTTGCGACCACCGAGTTGTGTCTATGTTAGGATTCAGTTCTGTACAGTCAGATCTGGTTGGCCGCAGCCAGATTTCTTCAAAAATTGCATATTTAGCTTCTTTTTTTAACACGGGATACTGTAAATTCTAGGTACAAGCGTCTAGAGTATGTAGAGGATGCTAGGTAGATGATGGTTAAAATATTAATCTATTTCTGGGAAAGTACCGTTTTTGAGCCACAAGAGCTCTCTCTTTCCTAGTGTTTATCCCGTCACAGCCCGTGGGCTGATTTCTAGATCTGGAGTTTCTTTTTAATTTTAACTTTGAGATGCCTTTTCTGTCGAAATAGTTCAGCTAACCTGACGGAGGACAGACGTATGTGCCATCTGTCTGTGAATCATGCAGACATTGTTCTGTGAGTTACTGTATTTTTGATGTTTCTGTTTTGTATTTTCTGCGGAAGATGCTGAGGACCAGTATTTTCCTAAGGGACAGTGGAAAACCACACTCAGGCTGACTGGTGTATCAGACGTATGGTCGTTAAGGCGCCGCAAGGGTTCGGTCAGTGTTTGGCTTACCTCCTTGTCTCCCCAGGGAGCGCGCTGCGCGATAAGGTACGGGGTAACAGTTATTGAACTATATGAAAAAACGTAAATTAGTTACTTTATTCAATAGGTAACCGTGACTACAGATATTCGGATTTTGTTTATGACATGTTCGATATGCCTCCCATCATTGGCGATGATGGGGTGAAGACGAATAGCAAAATTCTGCATGACTCGCTGAAGTGTCGGAACGTCGATGCTGTCGATGACCTCCTGAATGGCTGTTTTCCGCTCAGCAATGGTTTTGGGGATATTGCTGTAGACCTCCTCTTTAATATAGCCCCACAAAAAGGAGTCACATGTGTTGAAATCCGGAGAATATGGTGGCCAATCGAGGCCCATTCCAGTTGCCTCTGGGTACCCCAGACCCAGTATGCGATCCCCAAAGTGCTCCTTCAGGACATAAAACACTCTCCTGCTTCGATGGGGTCGAGCTCCGTTTTGCATGGCCCACATGTTGTCCAAATCAGGGTCACTTCGGATTATGCCGATGAAATCATCTTCCAAAACCTTCACGTACCATTCGATAGTCAGCGTGCCATTAAGGAATATCGCACCGATTATTCCGTGAGTGGACACTGCACACCACACAGTCACCCGTTGAGGGTGAAGAGCCTTCTCGACCACGAAATGCGGATTCTCAGTCCCTTCAATGCGCCAGTTTTGCTTATTATCGAACCCATCCAAATGCAAATGGCCGACAAAAACACGGCGCATGCGCACACGTATTCTGATTCCAATAATGCCACGCGGCCAACCGTGCAGTTTTCACGTCCTAACGCAAACCGTTCAGAAGTTATGACAATTTTATGTCATATCGTTCAGTAATTGACACCCTGTATATCAGCATGACTACATGGTCGAACATCAACATTTTTCTTTAAGTTACCTGCGTATCTAGGATAAGTACTTTTTACGAAAAGTATTAAATTCGTAACGTATTAACCTATGCGGTAACAAAGAATAATGCTAAGACACATACGAATACAAGATGTAACATATGCCTGTGTCGCATTGCGCACACGGCGCTTCAGTATAGTTTAATACTGGACACTACTACTATTCAGTCAGTTACATAAAATTATATTATTAAGTCGAGCCGCAGTAGCTTACTACCTCGCCTTTATCCAGTATACATGAGAGTGGGGAAACATTGTTTACACTTTCTCTCTGCAAAACGGAAACGTTTGTCTCACGATGTGGGTCGCTGTTCTTATCATTAAATACTCGGCTCCCTTTACACGTCATGGCCGTTTGTGAAGCGTAATTGGAAATACCCCGGATATAACCACTCCATGTCTTCGAGGTGATGAGCATGTGCTCCGTTTCTAATGACATTGTCGTCAACGAGGCGTTAAACTTACAATCTTAGCCGCGCGGAGTAGCCGTGCGGTCTGGGGCGCCTTGCCACTGTTCGCGCGGCTCGCCTCGTCGGAGGTTCGAGTCCTCCCTTGTACATGTGTGTGTGTGTGTGTGTGTTGTCATTAGCGTAAGTTACTTTAAGTTACATTAAGTAGTGTGTAAGCCTAGGGACCGATGACTTTAGCAGTTTGGCCCCATAGAGCTTACCACAAATTTCCAAATTTATTATCTTAGTCTTTAATAAGCGACAGATCGTTCTTTCTCTTTCCAGTTATAACTTCCTCGTCAGTATGTCTCCATTATCTTCGATGTCGACTAGGCATCACACACTAATTTTCCTTTTTTTGCTTTTCATCAACTATTACTTCTAAGCAGGTGTGTGTGCTGTTATTAAACTTCCTGTCAGATTAAAACTGTGTGCCAGACCGGGACTCGAACCAGGGTTCTTTGCGTTTAGCCTTAGCAACTGAACTACCCGAGCACGACTCACGACCCATCCTCACACCTACTCTCAGTGCAGTTGGCACAGCACTTTCCTGTAAAAGGCAAGGGTCCCGGGTTCGACTCCCGGACCAGCACACACTTTTAATCTGCCAGGAAGTTTCATTACTTCTATCGTTGAAACTGCTAGGCTGTTACATGATTGCAGACAAATACTGACAATAAAAATTTAAAGAATTACTGGAAGTCCGCTAAAAACTCATTTTGAATTTAGCAATTATGCTATCATTGCATGAAAATGCTAGAATTAATTCTTCGGAGAGCCACATAAATATCTCACATAATTATTGACAAGCTGAACAACTAATCTGCCATTCTTGAAGTTACATTGCATGTGCGAGGCGGAGCTGTGACTCACTTCCCCTGCGCACTCAATGTGCCACCCGGAGTTTCCTCCCTTTAGTGGCATCCCCCACCTCAAAAGGATCACTACAAAAAGCAGGGTAAACATACGTAACTGTAAGATCTGCGTGTGCGTTATTTTTGAAACGTGAACTAAATCAGCATTGCCACGTCCAATAAAAATAAAGGATAGTCTTAGATTATGCCTGAAACGCGCTGCTAACAAAAATGTAGACAGCCTATGGGATCAGTGAGCGGTGTCACATCCAATGACGCTCAGGAGGAACGACTAGTGCTGTCGTTGCCACAGGACCCGCGTGAGGTGCGCGGCCTATTGAGCTGCCTGCAGACGCATGTTATTTGCCGCTAATGAAGCGACTAACTGGGCAGCGCTGACAGCCGTCTCTGCAACGAATACCTCGCCCTCGGCACACAGTCGGGAGAGACATTGTGCCAACTATATCCTCCAGTGCATGAGAGACATTGTGTCAGTGTGAGGAGAAGAAACGACTGACAAGTACATAGGCAGTCAGAAAGGAAGAAACCTGTATAAACTCAACCCGACGGAATAGTTAATTGCTTCGATTTCACAAGTCTCGTAGAAATATTGTCTCACGTGCCTTCAGAAGACATTCTGAAGAACCTATGAAATGGTTAGAATTAATTATCATACTAGACAAACGGACAATTAGCTGTCACACTTCTTCCCGTTTCCGTAACGTGCAGAAACAGATATTTCAGTCAACATTAGTTATTCATTACATTCTTTTCAAATGACAATGTGGCGAATTCATAATGCTCTGATTTCAGTGTGTCCTTGATACAGTACCCGTAAAGATATGGACGCACACATTACTTATAACTCTCTAAAGTCTGTTTCGTTACATGTCTGTTGAGACGGGTTGAAATCCGTCTGCCATAGACACCTTTCGTATTAATTAGCCTCACGCGTATCGATAAGCACTTCGCTGTCTCAAAGAGCCTATTAGTCAAGTTGCTTGGTTCGGAGCAGCAAAGGAAGTCGCTTAAACTTCTTAAGATATACGTGTGGGATGAACATTAGTAAAACCGAAGAACTGCAGCGACAGATTTCTGACTAGAAATGGAAGTAAAGAAGGTCCTACGATCGTGTGTTACCACAGTAGATGGCGGCGGCGAATGAATATTCCTCTGATCACGTGCCATGTGGTCCTTGTATGTTGCTGGCTGTGTGATTGATGCAACGTACTGTAAGCAGCAGAATAGTCCGGTATTCATGAAGGGAACAAGCCGAGATGGTGTTTGTCTATGGCCAAACAGGTGGAAACGATCGATAGACAGCACGGCTATACCAAAACAAGTACCCTCATAGACACCAAACACATCACAGAACATTTCAAGCCCTTTTTAGGCATCTGTGTGGTCGTGGGTCTCTTCAGACAGACGAACGTCCATGGAGGCGGCGACTGTGCAGATTTGGAGGGCCAGGTTCTATACGACATTGATATGAACCCTAGTATAATCTCAAGGCAAGTGGTCCGCCAACATGGTGTAAGCCAAGGTGCGATTATGTGTATCCTGTATGACAAT
Organism: Schistocerca serialis cubense; assembly: GCF_023864345.2. Lineage (NCBI taxonomy): Eukaryota > Metazoa > Arthropoda > Insecta > Orthoptera > Acrididae > Schistocerca > Schistocerca serialis. The sequence continues at coordinate 657,771,861 of NC_064640.1, read as the reverse complement.
CACTACTATCTCTATCACTTACGAGGAGTGTAAGGATTGTCAGCAGCAGATTCCCCTCTACGGGAAGGATTTTATTCCTGCTTTTTGCACCAGACCATCAGTATTATGGGATTTCTGTCATCAATCCTCTCTACCAATGAAGCAGCTATCACCAGAAATTTCATAATCAGTCTCGATAATCGTCATCTGTGGGCTACACACAATCCTTAGGAAATAGTTGACGCGTCTCATCAGCCTCGGTTCAACATCAGTGTGTAGGCAGGGATTCTTGGCGACCATATACTTGGACCGGTTATTATTCCACAATGCCTCGATGGAAGAACGTGCCTGGACCTCCTGCACCATACTCTGCCAGCTGCTTCAGAAAGTGCCTTTGACAATGCGAAAGTTACGTGGTTTCTGCTTGACGGAACCAAGATTCGTCCCATTTTATCACTCTTTCTAAGAAATTAGAATCATTTTTAGTGTTTTCAAGGCGTCAGTACAAATATTTTCACGAGGTTCTTTTTCTTATACGGCGAGAACTGTCGGCACCAATTTCGCACAGCCTTCATTTGTGTTAAATTGGTTATTTAAAATTTGCCTTACACATTCTTTGTCAATTTGTTCAGCTTCAGAAATCTTTCGAATACTAAACCGACAGTTAGATCCAATAAGATTACCTACTTTTTTAGATATATTCTTCCGTTTTTGATGCTAAAGTGCAACGCGGTCGTGAGTCTTCTTCAACATCTCCATGGCCATCTTGGAAAGGCTTAAACCACAGAAAAGGTAGCGTTACTAATAAACAGTCTTTGCTCTACACTTCTTTTAGTAAAACATAGGTTTCAGCAGCAGTTTTTCCGTGTTTCATGTGAAACTTCATGACAATTCATTGCTCTATTATTACACCTACCACTTTTCTGGCAAAACAAAATGACAGCTCTTACACAAACGAAGGCTACGATCACACTGACTTGTCTACAGACACCAGAGATTCTCCATTCGACTGAAAAGGCTTCAAGAGTCACAGGTTTTGACCATTCATCTTTAGCTCATATATAATTACTCTGTGACAACATCTGTACCGTTATTTTATAGCCACACCTCTTATATATCACTTCCTACCACACATGTCCGGCGAAATGACCACAAGGAGAAATGACGCCACACGTTGTAAAGTGATATGCAGGTATTGCATGTCTGATTTTCGATATAGACAACAATACCGACTGGAAGAAGCTTTTTGGAGCACGGAATGGAGGACATCCGTGTTACGCATATTCCACGATGATTTAACGAGACCTTGGTTGAATACTAGAGGCTCTAAACCGCAGTGGGACTTGGAGTAGACTGAAGCACATACGTGTCATTACATACCGAAAAAACGAATATCGAATAACCATATAAATTCAATTTATTCTTATCAGGAAACGGAACGTTTTCCATTGCATTAAATATGCAATGAGCAGTATTTTTCTGTGATGAGTACAGCTGAAAACTGCTAATATTTGTCAGAACTCCTGCAAAAATTCACTTGACGACTGTTGCGGAGGATATACTGTAATTCCAACGCTAAGATACGGAGATTGTTATTTGTAGATGTACGGAAACTTTTGATCAGGTATCATATGGAGAAAATAAATTGCACATCGCTAAGAGCATGTTATTTACCTGAATATGTTTCGTAGTTAAACTGGTGGTCAGCAAGACGAGGAACGAAAATAATGTTCACGTTGTGAGTAGAGGCCGTAGGCATGCCCCAAGGTCACGAAATCTCAGGATAAAAATATCAATTGTTAGTTTTTCAGTCCCTCAATGATTTTATGTGTTGCAAGCCCCAGTCGATGCGCCTAGGCGCTAGTTGCAAAGCGTACTACGGATTCGAATAGTGCGTTATATTATGTACGTATTGTACTGTATTTATGATTACTCTATATTTTGTTCTATTTAGTCTTGCTAATTTATGTATAATTTTCAGTGCTTTGTTGGTTGTTAGTCTCCTATGTTCAGTAAACTTCGCCGGCCGGTGTGGCCGTACGGTTCTAGGCGCGTCAGTTTGGAACCGCGTGACCGCTACGGTCGCAGGTTCGAATCCTGCCTCGGGCATGGATGTGTGTGATGTCCTTACGTTAGTTAGGTTTAAGTAGTTCTAAGTTCTAGGGGACTGATGACCTCAGTAGTTAAGTCCCATAGCGCTCAGAGCCATTTGAACCATTTGAACCAGTAAACTTCAGTTTGTCGTCAATGTGTAAACCTAACTATCTTGTCACCCTTTCGCGTTGGAAGGTTGTGTTATGTAGCTTGATGTTGATGTTTCTTTTAAGTTCGCCTTTCAGTAGTAAGTACACATTTTTATTAGCTCCAGTTGTTTGTTTATTGTTGTTACATCATTCTCTGTCTAGGATGTGTGGGATGAGCTGCTTAGTCCTTTGTCCTAAGTGTCTTCTTGTGTTTTCCGATATCACTACGAGAAAATCAGCAGCGCTCGCTATTATCCTCTTTGTTTAATCATCTCTGTCTTGATGGTCTATCAGCAGCTCAATAGCTATCTCCCAGAATGGGGTCTACATATCGACTCCCGTGGGTACCCTTTGGAGATTATCTTGACAACACTTCGGTTACCCGGTCGCCATTCTACAACTCAGTCCATACAGTAGTCGAGAAAGCTGTCGTATAAAGCAGTTGGTATTTGCATTTGTCTTAACTCTGCGAATATCGCAGGCCGCCAACAAAAGAGCCAGAGATATCAATATTGCTACCACATATTTGTCCTGTGTGCTCTGAGTTATTTGTAAAGCTTTATTTAATGCATCACGATTGACTTGAGCGGTCTGAGCCGATACTGATATGGACTGAGACCCAGAAGCTGTCTGTGTGACTGTGGACAATCACACAGTAGCTTCTCCTGGATCTTGCGAGTACATTCGGTAGACAGATCGGTCTATATGATTTGAGTCTCTCGAGTCCTTGTCCTCTGATTTTTTGATAATCACTGCATTGGCCGTCTTCTAACTGGCGGGTATTCTCCCTTGCAGTAAAGAGTTATTAAGTAAGTCCATCAGATAGGGGACAATCAGTGGTGCAGCTGTTTTAATTGTTTCTGTGTGAACTCCTCTGTGCCTGGATCTTTTCTGTCCGTAAGTTTAGTTCTTGACATCGCAATCTTCTCACGAACGAAAGGAGTAATGATTCCACCACTTATGTAGTTAATGTCCATTTGTCAGCGTAGGTTTGTGTGGTGGTGAAGGTCGTGTGTAGGGTCATCGTCTGTTAGAAAGTTGTTAATGCTGCCAAGCCCTGCATTATTGTACTGTTTTGTCGCTTTAATTTTCATATTCCCGTTTGTGTTATTATTCTCTCAGTTTGTATTTTGAGGGCTCTCCCCATATATTATTCAGTAACTTGGTCCTGACAAAACTGTCCCAACGTTCCTTCCTTGCATTTTGTAATTCGTCTCCGTATAGTCGTTTGGCTTCAAGGTATTGCTGCAGCCTGACTTCTTTTTCTTGAGTTGTCTTTGGTCGTTGATATTATCGTCTTTTGTCTCGTGATTCCTTCCTTAGTTTTGTTAATAATGCTGAGCACGGCGTACTTTGTTTGCGTATGTCATTGATTTGAGGGACTGCAGCGTTTTGAATTCTCTGTAGTAGGTCAGTAAATATATGTGCTCTGTAATCAATACTCTATCGGGCGCTGTGCAAGGGGAATTCTACTATAGCATGTTTTTGTCTCTGCTAGTTTGTCCTGTTCAGCAGCAATCCCGGGTGTTTTAAATGAATGTGTTTGCTTTCCAGTCATTGATATACGATGCAGATATTACATTTGCTAATTAAATATCTGTTACTGATACCGCCGGCATTCCCACGGTATGTCGGGGCTTGTCCAACCACATTAAGCACAAAAAGGCTGTACTAATTTATGATGTCCGTTATTACTTGTCCTTTTTCATATGTCCTATCAGCATGCCACAGTGCTGAGCGTGCGTTAATGTCCACGAGGATGAGTCGTCTTTTACATCTGGAGAAACCTGCTCTTCTCTAATCGAGTTTGCAAAAGGTTCAATGCCATATGAGTAGTTTGCGTATAATTATGTGACTACCCATGATTCCCTTTCCAGTGTGATTTCTGCTGTTACAAAGTGTTCAGTACATGGTTGTGTAATTCTTGTCACTGTAATTCTTGTGTTTGTTACCATGATTACTGCTTTGGCGTCCTTTACCCCTGTTATGTCATATATTATGTCGGAAGACCAGATATTTTACTGTCACAGATGCAGGGTTCCTCTAAACAAACGACATCTGCACGATCTTCACGGCGGGGGATACGCTTAGCTCTTGGGTCCAGTTTCGTTATATTCAGAGTAAAGTCCCCCGTGTGCTCTAAGTCCTTGTAGACGTCATTTTGGCCCAAACCCTCTCCTTTCCATGAGCATACCACCCCCAGCAGTCTACGGAGCTCTCGTTTGTCAGCCCTCTGTTCGTAGGACCATGCAATCAGTCTGTTACGCAGTTGGGTAACATATTTTATTTCCTTCTTGATGATTAAGTCGTGTTACTGACCATAGGGCAGTTTGAAATACATCTCTGTTTTCGAGCCTGCTTAAGCGTAGAGGCTCTTGAAGTTCTCCTTAGTCAGTTTTTGTTCCTTTATCGTGTTCCTGTTTGTTCTTTGAATCTTGTGATGTGTTTGCTCATTTCTGCTTGTCGTTCATCCTTCCGTGATAGTTGCTTTTGCCTTTGTTATTTGTTCTCTGTTGTTTGTGTCTTGAAATAAGTCGTGTTTGTTGTCTGTGATTGCTATCGGTGTATCTGTAGCAGCTTTGTATATCATCGTTGCTTGTTGATCGATGTACTGTGGGCCGGCCGGTGTGGCCGAACGGTTCTAGGCGCTTCAGTCTGGAACCGCGCAGTCGCTACGGTCGCAGGTTCGAATCCTGCCTCGGGCATGGATGTGTGTAATGTCCTTAGGTTAGTTAGATTTAAGTAGTTCTAAGTTCTAGGGGACTGATGACCTCAGATGTTAAGTCCCATAGTGCTCAGAGCCATTTGAACCATTTTTTTGATGTATTGTGCACGAGGTCTTGGTTTATGCGATATATTTATGCTTTCAACATGTTGTTTGTCTTCTGTAGTTTCTGTCTTTGTGAAGTCACATTACTGTTTGTCTATTTCTGTTGTTTTAGCATCAGATTCTTGTCTGTCTGAGTCGTAGGTACTTCTACCATGAACAAAGCGTACTGGTTTTATATACAATTTACACTTTGTGGAGTCATATTCGGATTTGATTGTTGATGATATTGTGTAGTTTTGTATTATTGTCTCAGTGTAAATGAAGCTGCGCTGCTCAACCCCAGTGGCCGGCGATGAAGCTAGGTGCCTACTCTGTTGATGCCAAAGCGAACGCTGGGTCTGGCCATCCGGGTAGCACAAAAGTGCAGTGAAACATTGAGATGCGGCACTTCACTCGATGTATAAGGGGGCTCGCCGTGGTACTGTGCTTGATTAAATAAAGCCGTTACCTATCTCATCCATGAGGGAACGTACTTACTCTAATCCTCGAAGGAATAATTAACCATTGAATGAAAAAGGAAAGGAAGCTATTGGTTTCTGGCGTAAAATGTTCTGCACGACAATGTAGTCTTTCTTCCCGCTTCCATCTCAAATTCATAATCGGTGCCGTCGATTTTCATTTTAATTGAACATGCACCTTATGTAGCGAAACCAGTAACACGATATCGGGGCGGTTTCAGTGGCCACTTGCCGCCAGGAGACTGATACACCAGTATTCACAAAAATCCGAGCTGGTTTTCCTCACAGGATTAATTGACTTTGCTGGGGATGGGGTTGGGTGGTTTTACTTGACCCCTGCCGTTTCCCTGATTGGAACGCACCTTTTCCTGGCCATGCCGTTGACCACCACAATCACGGAGTAATTTGTATCAGTTCTGTGGTCAGTGCATTCGTAAACGCCCAAACAATCGGCAATTAGGACAATAAGACCGCATTGACCAGTGCACATTTCAACCAAAAATTGATTCATTAGTAAACACATGGCGTGGTTCACGGTACTGCACTGGGGTGGCAACTAAGCGTCCGGCTTCTTCATGTAATAATGCGAGACAGACTTCTTCATGGAGTGAAGTGGGTGAGCCAACCGCAGATTAACGCCGTAGATGACGACATCAATTACACACACATCAGCTTCTTCAAGAAGTTCATCATTGTGGTCTGTATCCCGGCTAAGGATACACATTGAGGTGACAAAAGTCATGTGCTATCTCCTAATTTCTTGACGCGACATGGACTCTACATGTCGCTCGAAGTCCTATGCAGTAATATTGAGCCATGCTGCCTCTACAGCTGCCTGCAATTGTGAAAGTGTTGCCGGTGCAGGATGTAATATACGAGCTGAACTCTCGATTATGTCCCATAAATATTCGACGGGATTCATGGCGGGCGGGGTGGTCAAATCAATTGCTCAAACTCTGTGCAGAATGTTCTTAAAATCATTCGTGAAAAATGGTCGCCCAGTGACATGACACCGTTGTTTGGGAAAAGGAAGTCCATTAACGGCTGCAGATGTTCTCCAAGAATCCGAACATAACCATTTCCAGTCAATGATCGGTTCAGATGGACCTGAGGACCCAGACAGTTCCACGTAAACATAGCGCCCTCCATTATGGATCGACCACCAGCTTGTACAGCGCCTTTTGAAAACTTGGGCCCATGGCTTCTTGGGGACTGCTCCAGACTCGAACCCTACCATCAGCTCTTACCTACTGAAATTCCGACTCATCTGAACAGGCCACAGGTTTCCAGTTGTCCAGGGTCCAACCGACAAGTCACGAGCCCATGAGAGGTGCTGCAGGCGATATCGTACTGTTAGCAAAGGCACTCACGTCAGCCGTGTGCTAGCACAGCGCATTAACGCCACATTCCACCTCACTTTCAGAACGGATAAGTTCGTCGCACGTCCAATATCGATTTCTGCAGTTATTTCACGCTGTGTTGCTTGTCCGTTAGCACTAACAACTCTAAGCAAACGTCGCTGCTCTCGGTTGTTAAGTGAAGACCGCTGGCCACTGCCCGAAATTCGGTATTCTCGGCTCACTATTGACACTTTAATTCTCGAATACTGAAGTCCCTACTGATTTCCGAAATGGAATGTCCCAAGCGTCTAGCTCCGACTACCAATCTGAGTTCAGAGTCTGTTAATTCCCGTCGTGTGGATTTAATCACGTCGGAAACCGTTTCACGTGCATCACCTGAGCACAAATTACAGCTCCGCCAATGTACTGCCCTTTTATTCCTCGTGTACGCGATACTACCGTATCTGCGTATTCCTATCCCGTGACGTTTGTGATTTCAATGTATGATTTGCATGAGACAATTCTTATGTGATCTACCAATTTTTCAAAATCTTCACCCGGACCTATGTGTGAAGGTGGACAATTTGTTACGGTAGTAACTGACACCACGTTTGTCGGAACACCACTCTGCTAAACCGTTTGCCAGGGTTTCAAATCTGTCAGCATATTTTATCAGGTCAGATGACTCTACACAGACATGTGGGTCATCTGCTAACTTCAATCGTGCCTCATTCCACAGAAAATTGTCAGGTCAGGCATAAATGCTAACCACGTCATAGACAATTTGGATAAATATTTCCACTTTTACTCTGGGTTTTTCCAAGAAGGAGGGAATACAATCGGCTATGGACGGGGTACGCACAGCAGTAGCTGGTTTACACTCCTCATGCTTCATCCAAGGGTATCTTGAACATTTAAATCTGTCTTGGGTCGGGCTGTTTGGGCTGCTAGGCTTCGCACTTCAGAATTTTTCTCTTCTAAATCTACTTTTTGACTATGTAATCGTTAACCCTTCGGTGTTAAGCATCAATAAGATCTTCATCCTCGTTCTCTGAGGACTTTTCACCTCGACGTTAGTGTTTTTGAGGATGGTTACAACAAATGGAGACTACAATAAACAATAATGATTCAAAATAGAGGAAATAAAACAAACCCTGAAGGGCGAAAACTCCCTACTTCTCCAGGCTGCTAGGGGCACATACTTTCTCCAGCAGACTGGCGACAGGACGCAAAAGTAGAGGCTAGTGACATTCACAATAACGCCGTCACATGAAGATGGCCGAGTGGCCTTAAACCGATACAGCCCTACTAATGCCATCTAACATATAGTATGGGATCCTTCACCTACGTACTTTTATGGTAGCTTCATGATTATGTTAATTGTCATACTTTTGTTGCTGTTCAGTGTTTTGATGTGGATGACATAGATAAACATCATGCGTATTTGATATATTCATACCGTGACATTGGTACTGTCTTTCTGTTGCACTAGGTAATTGGTGATCTGTCTCTGTCAGTAGCTTGACTGCCATAAAAAAATAAAATAATATTCTCTCCTCTAACTTTCTGCTTTTCATTTTTTACAACAAAATCAGTACCTCTTTCCCTCCTTTTTTACCATTTCGCAATATTGCATATACTTTTCCCAGATGCATGAAGCTTGCCTATTTATTCAAGAAAATGTTGTAAATGTAACAGACGTTTTACTTGAAATAAAAATGGGTTCACGAGACGATTAGAGTTAAGTAACAACTCTTCTGCCAAGGGAGACGCCACCAGGATACCTTATGACTACCTCAGCCACACATCAGCAGCCACGTCTCCCAGGGCCCTAGATAAACAACACTGTCGTACCATAAGCCGGCAGTCCACGGATACCTGAATAGCTACACTTGCGGATGACTTATCCACTACGACTTGGATTCCGTCTACGACTCAGACGAAGAAGACAGTTTGATTCGACGTGCAGTAGTCGACTATGGTTATGGATATGAAGTCAATCATTCATTGGTATTGTAAGTCTAATCAGTGTTTGTTAGATAACTATCAGAAACGGAATTCCGTATGTCAGAATTTCTCCAGTAAATTTGTAACTGTTGAAATATAAAAACTGTGTTCCAGAAGTAAAGATAATTTTGTAATTTCGCTTGCTGTATTAGACAGATTCACGATTTTTTTTTTTCGTTTTTGTGTTGATTGAAATGTCTGAAAAACATATATACGTTGTTAGACATATCGGATATACAGTCGGTTGGCTGTCGTTTTGGTAGCATCAGCGGCTATTTACATTGAAGCGCCAAAGAAACTGGTATAGGCATGAGTAGTTAAACACAGAGACAATTAAACAGGCAGAATACGGCGCTGCGGTCGGCAACGCCTACATAAGACAACAAGTGTCTGGCGCAGTTGTTAGATCGGCTACTGCTGCTACAGTGGCAGGTTATCAAAATTTGAGTGAGTTTGAACGTGGTGTTACAGTCGGGGGACGAGCGACGGGACCCGGCATCTCCGAGGCAACTATGAAATTGGTATACTCCCGTATGACCATAGTGTACCGCGAATATCAGGAATCCGGTAAAACAACAAATCTCCGACATCACTGCGACCGGAAAAAGGTCCTGCAAGAACTGAACCATCGCCGGCCGCGGTAGTCTAGCGGTTCTAGGCGCTCAGTCCAGAACCGCGCGACTGCTACGGTCGCAGGTTCGAATCCTGCCTCGGGCATGGATGTGTGTGATGTCCTTAGGTTAGTTAGGTTTAAGTAGTTCTAAGTTCTAGGGGACTGATGACCTAAGATGTTAAGTCCCATAGTGCTCAGAGCTATTTGAACCATTTTTTTGAACTGAACCATCGACGGCCCAATAGAATCGTTCAACGAGGGCAGAAGTGCAACCCTTCCGCAAAATGCAGCAGATTTCAATGCTTGGCCATCAACAACTATCGGCGTGAGAACCATTCAACGAAACATCATCGATGTGGGCTTCCGGAGCCGAAGGCCCACTCGTATATCCTTAATGACTGCACGACACAAAGCATTACGCCTCACCTGGGCCCGTCATCACCGACATTGGACTGTTGATGACAGGAAACATGTTGCCTGGTCGGACGAGTCTCGTTTCAAATTGTATCGAATTGATGGACGTGTAGGGCTATGGAGACAACCTCATGAATCCATGGACCCTGCATGTCAGCAGGGGACTGTTCGAGCTGGTGGAGGCTCTGTAATGGTGTGGGGCATGTGCAGTCGGAGTGTATTGGACCCCTGATACGTCTAGATACGACTCTGACGGGTGACATGCACGTAAGCATTATATCTGATCACCTGCATCCATTCATGTCAATTGTGCATTCCGACGGAGTTGGGCAATTCCAGCAGGACAATGCGACACCCCACACGTCCAGAATTGCTACAGAGCGGCTCCAGGAACAATCTTCTAAGTTTGAACACATCCGCTAGCCACCAAACTCCCTAGACATGAACATTATTCAGCATATATGCGATGCCTTGCAACGTGCTGCTCAGAAGAGATCTCAAATCCCTCGCACTCTTACGGATTTATGGACAGCCCTACAGGATTCATGGTGTCAGTTCCCTCCAGCACTAGTTCAGACATTAGTCGAGTCCATGCCACGTTGTGTTGCGGCTTTTTGGCGAGCTCGAGGGGTCTACACGATATTAGGCAGGTATACCAGTTTTTTTTTTTTTTTTTTTTTTTGCTATTCAGTGTATTTTGATATAAAATGGGTCAGAAAATTTTTATTAAATTTTGCAATAATAACAGAACAAAGTGTAACAACATTTTTTAAATGTTTAATATTGCTTTTAACTATGAATCACAGAAGGATGTGCGAGTGATACAAGCGATCCTAGGAAGACCGTCAAGACGTTGATTACACTCCTGGAAATTGAAATAAGAACACCGTGAATTCATTGTCCCAGGAAGGGGAAACTTTATTGACACATTCCTGGGGTCAGATACATCACATGATCACACTGACAGAACCACAGGCACATAGACACAGGCAACAGAGCATGCACAATTTCGGCACTAGTACAGTGTATATCCACCTTTCGCAGCAATGCAGGCTGCTATTCTCCCATGGAGACGATCGTAGAGATGCTGGATGTAGTCCTGTGGAACGGCTTGCCATGCCATTTCCACCTGGCGCCTCAGTTGGACCAGCGTTCGTGCTGGACGTGCAGACCGCGTGAGACGACGCTTCATCCAGTCCCAAACATGCTCAATGGGGGACAGATCCGGGGATCTTGCTGGCCAGGGTAGTTGACTTACACCTTCTAGAGCACGTTGGGTGGCACGGGATACATGCGGACGTGCATTGTCCTGTTGGAACAGCAAGTTCCCTTGCCGGTCTAGGAATGGTAGAACGATGGGTTCGATGACGGTTTGGATGTACCGTGCACTATTCAGTGTCCCCTCGACGATTACCAGTGGTGTACGGCCAGTGTAGGAGATCGCTCCCCACACCATGATGGCCCTGTGTGCCTCAGTCGTATGCAGTCCTGATTGTGGCGCTCACCTGCACGGCACCAAACACGCATACGACCACCATTGGTACCAAGGCAGAAACGACTCTCATCGCTGAAGACGACACGTCTCCATTCGTCCCTCCATTCACGCCTGGCGCGACACCACTGGAGGCGGGCTGCACGATGTTGGGGCGTGAGCGGAAGACGGCCTAACGGTGTGCGGGACCGTAGCCCAGCTTCATGGAGACGGTTGCGAATGGTCCTCGCCGATACCCCAGGAGCAACAGTGTCCCTAATTTGCTGGGAAGTGGCGGTGCGGTCCCCTACGGCACTGCGTAGGATCCTACGGTCTTGGCGTGCATCCGTGCGTCGCTGCGGTCCGGTCCCAGGTCGACGGGCACGTGCACCTTCCCCCGACCACTGGCGACAACATCGATGTACTGTGGAGACTTCACGCCCCACGTGTTGAGCAATTCGGCGGTACGTCCACCCGGCCTCCCGCATGCCCACTATACGACCTCGCTCAAAGTCCGTCAACTGCACATACGGTTCACGTCCACGCTGTCGCGGCATGCTACCAGTGTTAAAGACTGCGATGGAGCTCCGTATGCCACGGCAAACTGGCTGACACTGACGGCGGCGGTGCACAAATGCTGCACAGCTAGCGCCATTCGACGGCCAACAACGCGGTTCCTGGTGTGTCCGCTGTGCCGTGCGTGTGATCATTGCTTGTAGAGCCCTCTCGCAGTGTCCGGAGCAAGTATGGTGGGTCTGACACACCGGTGTCAATGTGTTCTTTTTTCCATTTCCAGGAGTGTATGACGAGTGCCCTGGAGGCCCCAGCACTTCATCAGCCTATGAAATCGTGGAAAAATGAAATTATTATGAACAATCGCCGATACACAAGCAGAGAAATCTTTGATTTTATTTGAATATCAACCAATTCATGCCAAGAAATTTTCTCTCAGGTTTTGGGTATGAAACATGTGACAGCTAAATTCGTTCTAAAATTAATGGACTTCGAACAAAAACAGCTACGAATCGAAGTATCTCAGGAGACGATTGATGAAATCAACAACAATGCACAATTAATGAAACTTGTAATAATATATGATGTAACATGTATTACGTTTACGGGTGTTACATCGAAAATAAGGCTCAATGGCCCTAGTGGAAACATTCTGAATCACCAAGGCCGATGAAAGCTCGATATTTGCAGTGAGTGTGAAGGCTATGTTCCCGTGTTCTTCGATTTTAACGTTATATGGCACCATTAGTCCTTGCCACTAGTTCGAACGATAAATAAAGAACTCTATTTACGAGTTCCGTGTTGTTGCTCATTCATAAATTTTTGGTCAAGAACAATATTGTAATCATGCCCAACCCTCCTAATTTGCCAGACGTGGCCGTGTGTGACGTTTTTCAATTCTAAGAAATTGAGAAAAGCTTAAAAGTTTATCGTCTTACGAGCGCAGATGAGACTAAAAACACATCACTGAGAGATCTAAAAGCTATCCCATAAATCATGTTCCAGGATTGGAAACAGCAGTGGCATAAATCTATAATATCTACCGCTGACTATTTTGAAGGAGGTAACGTTCATCTAGACGAATAAATAAAATTACTTACAAGAAACTACAACACACGCCGTATGTATATTTTTCTGAAGTTTATCATCTAGGAGTACCGAGTTATACGAAACTCGCCATTCATGACTCCAGCTGTGAAAAGTGTCGTTAGTCTGTTGCGCTTATTGGTTTATTAAAGAGAAATATATCTTCACTGGCGTATAGCGCTGCTACTATGGAGTGTGTTCTCGTGAGGGTTATGAAAATATATCATCTATCCTTTGCCATTCTCTGCCAATCGTAAAACTTTTTTTAATTGTAGCAGAAATGCCTTTCGCATGCATTGCTGTATGTCATACAGTGTCTGTTAGGTTAAAGGATCCCTGATCCGGGAACCACTGAGTAGAAAATTGCGGAGCCTAACGTGTTGCGAGATAACTAAGCCGATGAACTACAAGAACCTGCAACTCGTTGTTTGCGTGATATAAAACACAGATGTATTATGTAAAAAGTTGCTAATAAAGTAGGGGTGAAAATCAGATCACCTTGCAGAATTGCGACATGAGCGGCAGCGACAGGAAACTCTACTATGGCACTGCAACTGGCGTCATCTTGGTGCAGTTATGTGGAGTGTAAGTTCACGTAACAATCTTGCTTATCAGCACAATGCCTCAAATGTGAGTAGCGAAAGAAGGCCCTGTTTTTGGCCAGCTTGTTCACCTAATTTCTTTTTGCTTCACATGAAATTTCTTGTGTGTTTGACACCTGTCTCCTAATATGGATACTCGTCAGGCATTATTCGGACAATATTATGGGAATGGGAACGAATGAACTTTTTGCTACAGTGCCATCCGTGCATGGGAGATGTGACGCATCATTTGAACTTCTGTTGTGTATGGAGCACCTTGAGCAGAATATTAAGTTGTTAGTAATGTGTGCCTACTTAGGTTTTTTCATCGTCAGCTGGCTAACGGTAAATCTGAAATATTCCTCATATTCGCTTATAATTTTCGATTCAGTCGTTTACGGACCGGGATTCCCTATCTCAAGATTGTTCCTTTGCCATTCTCTGCCAACCCTAAAACTTTTTTTAATCGTGGCAGAAATGTCCTTCGCATGCATTGCTGTATGTCATACCGTAAGCCGCCTTGTGGGATGAAGCAGTGGTTAAAGACACTAGTCTCGAATTTGACAGCACAGCGGTTATAATAACCGGCCTAAAATGCTGAAGGGAAAAGGTATGGCGCTTCATTGATACAAACGACACGGCCAGTTTCTTTTCCCAATCCCGCCATATTTGAACTTGTGATTCGACCCTAATAATTGTGGCATCGACGGGACTCGAACTCTAATCTCCTTTACTCCTCCAAAACCGTGATTTTCTGGAATTTTATCGAGTGCGACTACGTACGTGTTTCTCCTCGAATCTTCCAGAACGTCTCGGTATCTTTCTTCTGCCAATCCGTACATGCAGCGATCGATTTGTTGTGAAAGACAACTGAAATGCTGTGTACCGTGTATTTATCTGTCATTTCTATTATTTCGTGCTCCCTTTGTTCCAGCCGGAGGCAAGCATCACAAAATTACTGCGTTGAAACACGATATCAGAAGGAAAGGAAGTGAAAATCGTTGCCCTGATTACGGACTTGTCTCGGGCGAGCAGTACGTAGTCTGTCATTGAAGGAAACGTAATCTGCGCTGCGGTGTGCGGTGGCCGTGTGTTGTATAGGCACAGCGCAGCCGCTCGCATGCACTTTCATTACTGCATGTGCCAGCCACACAACCCTGGATTTTTTAACCCCTACGTCGTTTACGTAACTTTACAACGTCCGACAAAAACAGATAGAACGTGATCGCAAGCTGATCACCTACTTTTTTGCCCGAGCTGTTGTCACTACCGACTGAACACAAAGAGCCTTGCTTTGGTTCGAAACGCACGTGCAGCTATTTCGATGACTTTTTTTTTTTACTTGGGTTTGTTCAACCTCACTGCGAACAGCTTGTTACGAATGTAAAAACATCAATTCAGAGACATTAAAACATTACCGGTTTGAAAAATAATTCAAGATTATGTTACAGTATCCATATAGCTAAGGCTAACACAACTTGACATGATACCCACAGCAGACAAAATAAAGTATAAAAATGAACTCAACAAAAATTGAGAATCAAACAACTGGGGATTAATGTACTGATGTGGCTACTGATAGTACCTCAAATTTCGTATACACATGTGACTGCCGTTTATAAAATGAAAACAGTTATTGTATATTTGAACATATTCATGTCACGTAACATTAGCGCACTTATTGGAAGGGCTAATTTGATTTTTGCAAGGCGTTCCAGTAAGTAGATTTCCCGTTTTCAGAAAAACCTGTAGGAAAACAGAAGGTAGTTTACATCTCCTATCTTTTCCTTCTGTCAGTAACAGAAAGTGTTATCCTTGATGCCTATCCAGTGTAATTGCGAAAGAGTTGTACAATGACTGGCATGCATTCGTAAAAGGGTAGTTACCAACTTCCTGCACGCCTGACATTTTGAAATCGGAGCAGTTATAATTACTGGTTGAATCACATCGTAGTATTGTATTTTATGGAAGATTGAAAGGCGCCATACTTCCTCGGCCAGTGACCGTATCTGAGTTCTGAAGTCGGTGGTCCATTATACGGCCAGAAATACTGGGTCCTTCAGTACCTGGTCTACTTTGTCATTTCAGACCAATACTACAAGAGCTACGGTCCATAGGAAGGAGATCCCCATAACTCCTCGTGTAGTTCGCAATAATTCTCTTATAATTACAGTATTTTGACGTTAATTTTGCTATCCCGCTTGGGTTTCCAATTTAGTGCAATACATTTTTATTACTTTTGATACTATAAGTAAGATCTCAGCCCCGAATGACGACCAAATTTGAGGGCGTCTTGAAATGCAATCGCTTCCGCAAGAAAAATATGGAGAGATGAATTTGCTTTGACTTTTTATGTTTGTGCACAAAATATGTACATCTTAAGGTTGAAGTCTCTTGATATCGAGAGCCATCAGAATACACATGAACAGAACGCGGACAAAAAGTATTCACCTAAACTATGAAAAGTGATTTGCCTTTTCTCATAAAACTGTAAAAAAGAACTTCAGGGTTTCCCAATTTGTGTCTGAGTGAAATTTCAACTGGTACTTCCAAGATACCCTATTGAATCCCGCTGTCAATAGTACGAACTGCATCTAATCCTGCCACAAATAGAAAGCAAAGATTCCGTATTTCCGCTGTAGATCTTATGATCACAGCATTGTCTCTAGTGTCGCGAAGGCAGTTGTTTGTACTAGTATTTGACTGTTTACTCTTATGGCAGATAAATTTTCGCGCCAAGTACTGACATCGAACATTCAGCTGAGGTTCACCAGCTTCTACAAGAAAGGCATTCGTAGAAGTCGATCTCATTGCCCCAAGACATATCCTCAGGTGTCGGAATTGTCCGTACCAAGTTTCTAAAGCGCACATTTGGCAGCGTTGTTATATAAGAAGCAACAACAATCTATCATTGGGCTTAAGAAGTCTTTGCACAGCGTCCTGCCCCCACAAAGTCCAGCGACATGATTTCACTGCGTTAATACTGTTTTTCGCTTTCTTGATTATAAGCGGTAAGCTATCAGCTCATATTAAGCGTGTGTCAAATACCGTACCTGAAAGTTTCGCTTTGGTCACAATCGGGGTTACAGCTGGCCGATCGTAGCCTTCATGTATTTCTCCTGCGTCGACCATTCGAAGGACCATTTCCTGAAGTGGTTTCGGTGTTTACCATCGTTGTGTGTGTGTTTTTTGGTTTTTTTTTTTTTTTGTTCACGTTAACATAATTCAGTCACAACTGGCGCCAACAGGTAGGGGCCAGTTTTCTTCTCAGTGTGCTATATGCCAATATAATTGAACCGCGCAGTACTGTCTCTAGTCGTTCTGCTACAGGAGTCTTCTCAGTTCTGGGACACCCCAGCTGTCGGGTGGATTGTGAAAATCACTTCCTAAAAAATTGAAAAAGTAAGTTCTGTATTTCGTATGACTCCGTATGAGCTCGTGTTGTTCTTGTAAATACATCCGATAATCCATCACGGACTTAATATCGTACGAATACAAATATTTCGTCGCATGTCCAGCGATCCAATTGACCGCACACGTCTGTTGTTTGGGAAAAAAGGTCTTGTGCGGTAGAAAAAGTACATCCGATGTGATTTCTGTGTAGTTAGTGCGCCGAAGGAAGGCCAGTATTCGACGCGTCAGCATCCAGACGTCCCTCGCTGCGCCACACACTAAACCATGTTATTCCGTTGCTAGAGTCCAAAGTTTGTGCAAAGAGGAGAATCGACCATATGAATTGTATGTAAGTGACTCTTGGTCACAAGTTTACGGTTTATAAGAATATACCACATCGATCTTGCCGCTGTTGACAGTAATGGAGTATGCACTGCACACCAAATGTGGTTCCACGTTCTCGACGGGTATTTGAATTCCATTATGTTGCGGCCATGGTGATCAATCAAGCACCTATAGATCTCCCGAGTCGTGGGTATTCTCGTCGAAGTTACTTTCAGACGAACATAACTGTAATCAACAATAAATGAGGCAATGTGTGCAAGAGAAGGCGAAATATTGCCCATCGCAATAGGGGGTTCGTACGAAGGCGGAACAAGTACTTCTATCAGAGCTGACGTTATGGTATGCTTTCGTTGTTGCCAATTTCGTATCATCGCTCACATGTAAAGCGCCAGAGACTTGTTTCGCACGTTTGTGAGGTTGAGGCCACCGTTCCGAAACTGTAGCGTTAACGTGTCATATTTGATCTTAAATAACATCCCAGTACTAACATAGTAACCAAAGGCAGCCATGAGGCGGTCTGCAATACCCTTCGGTGTTGGTAGGATCTGCGCTAAATGAGGCAGTCGTGACGCTATGTGAACGGTAGTGTATGCCACACTGTGGATCATGTCAAAGGCTCTCAGTGAGTTGTTGGGTATCGCCAGACGAACATTCTGCAGATGCCGCCGAGAACTCGCAGCCGCTGACAGCCGTAGTGAACGGGTAAATGTGATCCCCAGACATCTCAGCGATTCCACCGTCTGAAACGATCTCGGTACGTCTTCCAGACCCCGTCCAATGTGCACAATTTTGGATTTCGTCATGTTAACGACACTGCCTGCTTCCGTCCCGTAAGAGTCTAGATGTTCAACAGCCTGACGCACTTCATGTCCTGATCTAACAAGAAGGATCAGATCGTCCGCATATGCGCGACAAACGAAAGAGTTCTCATTAAGCGCTATCCCAGTAAGTGAGCGCCTCATAACACACATCATGGGCTCAAACGCTATCGCAAACAGCGTCATGGAGAGTGGGCACCCTTGTCGGACTGAGTTGTTAATAGGAATCGAGCCCGCTTCCTGACTGTTTACAATCACCTTCGATGTAACCCCTCGTATTAGCCTCATAACGATGGAGATGAAAACAGGTGGAATCTCCATTCGGCTCAGGACTGATGCCAAGAAGTCATGGTTTATCCTGTCGAACGCACGATCGAAGTCCACAGATATCATCGCTGCTCGCATTTTACACGTTTCCGCAAGGGCGAAAGCGTCACTGTATTCACTTAACGCCGAGGAGATGTTGCTTCGCACCCCTAGGCAAGCCTGATCAGGGGATGTTGTCCTGGATATCGCCAGCTTGAGACGAGACGCTAGTAGTCGTGCAAAGATTTTATAGTCGGTGTTTAGCATAGTGAGAGGCCGATATTGATTAACACTGCGACTCCCCGCCATCTTCGGGATGGGAAGAAGAAAGCCCGTCACAAAATCCGACGGTAGGCGAATGTCCGGACGCATCGCCTCATTGTACATCGACACCAACTGTGGCATCATCATGTCCACGAATGCTCGATAAAACTCTAGCGTAATCCCATCTGGTCCTGGTGATTTATGGGCCGCTCCTTTTGTGAGTGCCCTCTTTATATCGTCTTCTGTGAGTGGTTCCATAAGCGCTGCCTTATCCGTCTCTGTCAGTGTCGTTTGCAGATGTTGCAGTATCTCTTCCCCCACCCGACGGTCCGTCGGTGTACCGGCATAGAGATGGCGGAAATACTCTAAAAATTCATTTGAAATGTCCTGTCGTGTTGTCAGTTGACGGCCATCTAAACCGTGGAGCACTGTTACCAATGCCCGGCGGTAACGTTTATGTTCCCGCAAAACATGGTGCATCGAGGTACGTTCCCCAGTGATGGTGTCGAGACATCTTGCCCGTATTGGGATGCCACCCAGTCGTCGTCGTGTGATCGATAGTATTTGTGCCTTGACACGATGAACTTCCGCATGATGTTCTGCAGACGACACCTGGAAGGACAGTTCACGAAGCATGGTGTAATAATAATCAAGAGTGTCTCTTTGCCATCTCGTCTTATCCCGACCATACTGTATTAGAGCTCTTCTTATTGCCGGCTTAGTACACTCGAGCCACCATTGAAGCACGGAGGTATATGTTGGTAGACGGCGTTGACATGTGGTCCATACCTCCGCGACTCTCTGACGACATTCGGGGTCCGCCAAAAGTGACGAATTGAGCTTCCATGTCCCGCGGCTTCTCCACACACTTTGCCTAGGGAGTGATATGGTACAAATGTAAGCCAGATGATCAGTAAATGCCGCAGACCATCGTTCCGCGTCGACCACCTTATCCTGTAGGCCAACCGAAACATATATTCGATCGAGTCTGCTCGCCGAGTGACTGGTAAAAAAAGTATATCCCTCACGGTTCCTATGAACCATGTCCCAGGCGTCGCTTAACTCCATATCCCGGCATAGCACATGCAATTCACGACAGGTATTGTAATGTGGAGTCTGGTCTTTCTGGGCTAAAACACAATTGAAGTCACCACCTATAATGAAATGATCGAATCTGCCGGTAAATAAGGGCACAATCTCTTCCGAATAATATCTCGCACGCGCCCGTCTGTTGTCTGTGCCGGAAGGGGCATAAACATTGACAATGCGAATTCCATTAACAGTTATCGCCAGTCCTCGTGCCGAAGGTAGATAAGCCAGGTCGCGGACCGGAATCCCGTCTCGGACCAATATCGCCGTTCCACTGTCGTTGTTCGAGTGCGGCGAGGTGTAGGAGATGTATCCATGTACTTCCTGGAACTCAGGAATGTAAATTTCCTGCACCATCAGTATATCCACACCCGACGCGTATATCATGTCCCTAAACAACTGCTGTTTCACGGGCGATCTAATGGTATTTACATTCACTGTCCCTGTTCTGTATGCCTGGGGTCGAGTAGCTGTCATCTCTTCATGATGTTTAAATGACAAAGTTTCACCGTGTCGATAGACCCTTTGCACATCCGCAGAGGGTCGCCCGAGGAACGTCTCCCTGCGGCATTAGGTTTCTTGAGATGCGGACGGATGCAAGTCCCTACCAATAGAATGGTCCCCATCGGTGATTTCGTCGTCCTGCTCATACCAGCTGATATTACTTGCATCTCCTGCGTTCTCGCCGCCGCCATAATGCCCTCGGTCCGTTCCACTTCAGCTTCCATTCCTATTGCGATGCTGTCATCCTCTTTCTGCACCACCTGTAGTGTCTGAGATTGGAGGTTGGTCGGAGCCATTCCTTCTTCAGTGGGGTCCGAAGGTGCCTCAATCAACTGCGGCGTCGGTTCGATAGTGCGCTCCGACCTCGGCGTCACCTCCCCGCGAAGCGCCGTCACGTAAGTCATCGGCAGTGACGTTGGTGTAGTCGGATTCTGGAAGTTTCCGCTGAGGAGTTGCACGAGTCTCCTCTGCATACACGCAGATCGAAGATGTCCTTCACCACCACACCCGGAGCATGTCCGGGGCTGTCCATCATAGATGACAATAGCTCTACAGCCGCCGATGTTTATGTACGATGGCACATGTTTCGTAAGGGCAATTCGCACCTGTCGGACACCATTGAGCACTGGATACTTGCTAAAACTTGCCCAACGTTCGGCCGTATGACTAATAACTCTGCCATATGGTTGGAGTGATTCAGTGACCAATGATTCGGATACCTCGAAAGGCAGCTCGAAGATTCGAATCGTACGCAAGCCCAGGCCCGAATGAGCGACTAAAACTTCGCCAATATGGCCATCGGAGTGTCGGAACTGGAATCCTCGTTTGGCGGCTTCAATGATCCTATCACATGCTGCGTCGTCAATCATCTTTACGTAAAGAGTGCTGCTCACGATTGATAAATGAATTCCAATAATCTCCGTGTAATTAAGATGCACTTCGTCCCTCAAGAAACGTTCGATTTCGAAAGCCTTCGGTCTTGCATACTCGTTACAGAACGTGAACTGTGTCGTGGTTCTTCGGATATTGTGTGCCATTGCGTTCGATTCAAACAGTAACACACGCGAGTGATGACGGTGTAAACACCGCTTCTTCAGCGAACGTTCGCAGCCGGGACGTAAACAAGCCCGAGCTGCTCCGCGGCTAAAGGCGGACTGCCACTGAGCTACCGGGGACGGACACGAAATCAGTCATCAAGCTATTGCCTACAGACACTGTCTCCACTAATTGCGAGTCTGTTGTCCCCGCAAAGCCAGACTGCTGCTGACTTGGTGCTTTTCAGTCGGCGGCTAGGCCTCCTAGACAACCAGCTGCCTTTGCCTGTGCTGGTAAACATAACGGATGTTAGTCGCCCTATATGGCCAAACGTCGCTGAAGTCAGCCACCACCTCTGAGGAAAAACCTTGATGTTGCTTGCCATTTCCTGTGCGGGTACATTTCAAAGCCGCACGATGCTGACAAGACTGTTCCTACTAGGGGCTACAGTTCGACTCTGCTCGCCTTGGTGCGTTGCTCTCTGAGCCACACATCAACACAACAGCTTTTTGCATCCATCCCGGGGCATTCATCGTTGGAGCCACAGTCCTCATGTGGCAGTTCCTCGCTGCTGGCTGAGGACATTGCTGCTAAGGCCTGCTTATGCCATACTTGACAGTGCCGCCAACGCTGCTTGATGATTTGGTGATATCAGCACCTCCGACATTCACCTGGTCTAATGCCCGACTCCAGTCGCCGACTGTCTCTTCAGTAATGCTGTATTTTGGTACAGAATAAACGAGCGTATGAAATTCCTGTCTCTATGAGTGGAGGAAAGAAAACGGTCTGGTTACTACCAGCCACGCCTTGGGTGGTGAACTGAGGCCTTCCTGATCACTCGCAGCCCAGTTGTGCCACCAACCATAGAGGTCATTCACTCCTAGCCTCTACAAGTGGTAACAGAAGTGTTGATGCCATGGAAAGCTACATGAGGAGCAACATCTCAAGCTGCAGTGCGCAGAATTAAGATCCAAGTGGAGTGAGTGGATAGACTGTAGATGCGTCACAGTTCTGTGGCAATACTAGATAAGATTATGCTGGCATGCGTCCAGTGACGCGCATGCAGTGCAACCTGCTGAGCCGTAGTGCACTGCGCATAAAGTCACCACCAGTTAAAAGATACACATGCCAAGGATTCACCATTGTGTGAAGCAGTGCACCGAGTCAAGATGGCTCATGATTACATGTTAGAGTTAGGAGTAGAGTGTTAGTATTACAGTTACCTATATTCTCGTTGATGCCATGTTTTTTTCTGTTGTTGTATACTTGTTTGGTGATTAGTGGTTTCACGATGTCTGTGTCTGAAACTTGAGAGTTTCCACGCAAGAAGTGACTGAATCTTTGGTAAATCAAGTGCCTCAGTAGAAAGCAGACAGTACGGAGATGCAATACCTGTTAGCTGCTGGAACAGAAGATAAGGTAGTTTCCAGTGTGACTGCTCCGTCATTAGGTTCAGTTGTTGCTAGTTTCGTTTCTCCCTTTTCAGGCAAAGCAAAAGTTGATATGTTGGCATTTATAGATGATATGTTGGCAGCTGCAAGGCTGAGTATCTTTACAGATAAGTATTTATAAAGCTTTTCGTAGGTGGCGGTCTACAGCTGTTAAATAATCAGGAAAAATCATATTTGTGCCATTAGCTGAGCAATTTTCTGTTTATTCTCTATCAGTTTCTGTTGATACAATCATCTTAAAGAGAAAAAAAAAAACGTTGTACATCAGTGGATCAAGCATATATGTGCAATACACCATGACTTTTATTATATTAATCCAGCTTGAACCACAACTTTGATTGGCAGCTTATCTAATTATCATTATTGATGCATTGTTAGTTCGGATATGTTGGTATTTTCCACTTAAAATGTACAGAGGTTGTACGAAGCAGTCAGAATCCCAATGGTACTTGTAATGGAGACACTGATCGTAACGACTCCGTTAAATAAAAGCTTTGATTACGTGACCATACTCACATGTTACTTAGTGAATTATCAAAATAAACTTCGTCTCACGTACACCGCTAACAAAAGAAATCAAAGTGAAAAAACCTCAAAATTCCTACATTAGCAAAACAATATTCAAAGCGAAAGTTACAAGAACAAGATACTTCCCATGGATACCACAGTTTCTTAATATTTTAACCAAAATACCAACATCTGCGAACTCCCTTCACAAAGAAGTATCCTATAATGAAACACGGCAGTCTACCCCTCTATTTCTGTTACATTACTGCATATGCACTTTGTGTGTGGGTTGTGGAAGTGTTTTCGGCTTTCTGCTCTTCCTCTTGCCCGCTTCCGTAATCTTACGGAACTGTGCTGGTACATGTGGCAATATAAAGGGAGGGCCTTTGAAAAGACTAAGGTGCCCTACGTGGGTAACAGTTGGCTATGAAGCTAACTGTAGCTTCTCATTGACTAGCAACGTTACTCCAATCACCTGGTACCGCACAATGATCTTCTTTGTCCGACCATTTGGGGTATACAGGCTTACCACACAGTGACCTACCCGATACTTTGGTAATTTACCACTACACTTCCCTATACTCTCCATCCCTTCAAGGGCAATGAGGTTCACTTTTTACATCTCATTCCACATACCGTTCAATGTTCTAGTGAAGTTCTGTACCCCATTCTTCCCCATCTCTGGCTTGTCTACGTCAAAAAGCTTAGACATTTTCCTACCATACACCACCCCATATGACAACAGACCTATGGCATAATGAGTTTTCAAATTATATGCTGATACCACACGTGGTAAGAAAACATCCCAGTCATTATGATGGTTACTGATGTAATAGCTCAGCATTTTACTGGTCATTTGTTGAATACGTTCTGTCCTTCCACTGCCTATGGATGTAATGGGACAGTTCTTAGTTCGTGAATACCTAAGAAGCGACATAACTCCTTCATCAGCTATGACATGAAGTTGGCTCCTGATCCATAATTAGCGTCATTCGGACATCAACCTTTAGCACCACTGCATGTATTACCGTGTCCTCCTGTTGATTTGGGATGGTGGTCATCATAACAAGCAGCGAGAAAAGGTCTGTAATAGTCAGAATGTTGCGGTTTCCCACTGGTTTCTAGCTAAAAGATCATAAAATATGCATTCCAAAAATCTCACTGTACGTACTGATTCACATCTTGTTTTTCTGTTCTCCATCAGCAATGTTCAGCTACTCTCCAGTGTGTTGTCCTATTCCTTCCGTGCCCAAATAATCCGTCATCATGTGCTTCCTTTAATACCTCTTTCCGTAGTGCAGTCAGCACTATGATCCATGACCCAAGCCTTGTTGTCCTACATAACAAATCACTGTGAATGGCAAACTGTGGCTCTGCTGTGATAGCTTGATATCTGCATCAGCGGCTGGCACTTCCTATACTCAGCAAGGCTATGACCCAGCGTACACAATACATTAATATTTCTGATAAGCCCCTCTGCGTTACTATGTGTTTTATCCAGTTTGTGAATCAGTTGAAAGTCAAACAAACTCAGTTTCAATAACCAGCATCTACTCGATGGACAGTTCAAACCTAGCAACGATTTTAATGTCACATCAACCATCACATCCTTAAATTTCTTGTCATACAGGTAGCATATGAAGTAAGTGACGCCATATATCGGGTATAACATCTCCTTTTCTGTAGTAGAGTAATTATTCTCAGCCTTGTTCACTTGCTGTAAAGCATAGGCCACTCGATACAGCTTTCTTTGTACTTCCTGATTTAGAAAAAAACTTGCCATCTGGTTGGGAGCATCACTTGACAAAATACATTTCATTTCATCATACAGGTAGATCAACATAGGGCTAGTTGTTAGTGACTCTTTCAATTTTCAAAATATTTCTTGACATGCTGCTGTTCATTAGAACTTCATACCCTTTTCCAATGAATGTGTTAGTTGTACTTCAGTATCCTCAAATCCCATTAGAAATTTCCTATAGTAATTAGCTAATCTTAAGAATAGTTGTAGCTCTTTACTCGTCTTCTGTGCCAGGAAACTTTGCACTACACTTATCAGTCTCAGATCCGTTTTCGCATCATCCTGGCTAATCACATATCCTAAGTATGTCACTTCCTACATTGCAAAATAGCAGTTATCGATTCTTAAGATTATGTATGCGGAATTTAATATCTTAAAAACGCCTCATAACCATTTCACGTGTACCTCTACATCCTTCGAAAATATGATAATATAATCAAGTTACAACATGCATTGTCAGGACTTAAAACCCTTAAAATTCATTCAGCAACCACTGAAACATGGCTGTCGTATTTTTTCGACCAAACGGCATTCGCCAATTCCGATAATGACCTCAAGGGACTTTAAACGTAGTCTTTCATTCCTGATTAATAAATTCTTCCATTACCACTTGTAAATGACGGGGACTGTCCTATATGGTTTCCAACACACAAGAGATTTACTTCCATTCGGAATGCTGTGCTGCATTGTGGGGGTTGCCAACAGTGTAAAGAGGTCCTCGAATTCTAACAATAGCTTTTCTATGGCTACCCTCTCTGTTTCCTTCAGAGGCTCCCCTTCTGCACGTAATACAGTTTTACTCGTACCAGAGTTTTGCTTATGGATAAGATCCACACTTGACCTGTCTATATCATCATCGTCCACAACGTCTACATTAGAAATTAAAATTTCTGTTGCAAGATTTATATCACTGACTCCAAAATTATCCACTCACTCACCATCCACTTCCTAGATGTATACTACATTCCTGTGTATAAAATATCACAACGCATCATATTCCTCATTATTCGTTTGAAGGTATTTCAGTTCCCACGTTTACTCAAAGTAATTTTCCTGTGCCATGTGGTTCTTTATCATGCAAATCGAGTATGAATGAGTTTTCATGCAATTTAATTTGTCCGTCCTTGACGTAAGATGGACCTTGTGACAGTGAGACATTGGCAATAGCTTTCCCCAGTCGGCGCAATACTCCACTGAATTATAATGTATGTTGCTGGAAACCAATTTTGCATGATGTTTATACAGAAATTCCAGCTCTAGGGTCACGCAGTACACTACACCCACACAGGGCGAAAATTCCAATACCTCTCGGAGCCGTTTTGCGTCAACCTGAAAACCTAATATCGCCGAACCTAGTGATTCTACAACATTATATCTAACCGATTTAACTAATTTACCTAGCTTAGATGATTTTTGTTAAATGTAAGGATTGTTACCTATTTTTTGCTCATACGCTTCCACTGAAGAGTTGGGTAGATAATTGTATAGTATTTTAGTTACCTTTCTTACTGGAGTATGGTTTTTCATTTCTATTTTGTTTCAATAAGGATACACTTATAATTATTTGGGTTATAAAAAATTAGGAAAGTAAATCTTAGCAAAGTGGCAAACGTTCTGACAACTGTTTTCTTGTGCATAGACAAAACAGAACTAATAAAACTGGGCAAATTTGTAACAGAGTTGTAACTGTGTGTCATAAAGAAACACTAGGAACGCCAATCTTTGCGACAGATAAATTTAACTCTTCTTCTCCTGTCTTAGCTCTCATGTCACAACGTTTCCCTGAGGGAGGGGGGAGCTTTGTGACAAGTAACATTCCATTTTCAGAATACCTCACTGCACGTAAGAACCATATTGCAATTTAATTTTGAGGATAAAGGTTATAAAATTCCATATTTCTGGAAATTAAATGTCGCAGTATATATGAGGATAAGGTTATGTTACACAAAGTGCTAAAAGTCTCACAAAGTTTTATGATACTCATACTCAGTTTAGGATCTTCTACGATTTGTATAATTTTGGCGCTAAAGATTTGCAAGACGCAGAGTCAGAAAACTGCAGCGAAATTCAAGAAGACCGGCAGATAATTGGCGCTTTGTGAAGGGCTGGGTGAACATAAATAAGCATACCTCACTATGCATAAATAGGTGTAAAGACTCATTACCGTTCAGTTACACGATTTACGATCAACAGTAGAAAAAATACTGGGAATATGCCTCTGGAGACACCTAAAGGGGAGAGACCACGTAACATCAGTGGCAAGAAAGATACTAGATGTCAAACCCAGGCACATTCGAAGATTCTAAAGGGAATGTAATTCATCCACGAAAGCGGTATCTTCAAAACCATCTTTTGATCGGTTTTTACTTTTATTGGTCAAGATGCGAACCTTATCACATAGGATTAATTTCGTTTTATAAGGGTAAGAGCGCCACAGAGATATGCCTCAAACTCCAGAGGTAAGCAAAATGTTACTACCTTCCACATACATCATACTAAATGACTGTGACGGTAGAATCTGGACGATTCGAGCTCGTATTGAAGCTTGCCGACAGTCGTTCTCCTAGCGTATTATATGCGAAATGAAACTGGTAAGGCAGAAAATGACAGTAGCACCCAAAGTACCTTCCGTCGTACACTTTAAGGTGGCTTTCAGGGTACTTATGTACTGTAGACGTGGGGCAACATACATTTTACACCTTATGATAGCTTTGTAATATAAACGAAAAGAAGTAAGGTAATCATTGTTTTTCAACATTTCATCTCACAAAGGGATGACGCAAGGCTCACGCAAATTGTTTTGTATTTCCTATTAAATGCACACAAGTATTTCATCGTTAAAGCGTATTGCTTTAAAATAGTGGTACTGAGGTAGGGCTGCAAATAAGTATGCAAAGAGTAACATGCGCGTAACAAAGGCGGGAACGTAAGTGCCGGTAAAGCCACGTGTTTGAGTAAGGCCCAAATGTGAGCGACGTATCGGGCGTATTAACAGCACTCGCGGGTCAGCCTGTCCGGTCGTGAGAGGCCGCATTCTTGCAGCGGAGAAATCAGACATGTCAATTGGGCTGCAGACTGAAACAGATGGTTGCCATTTCACTACTAAATAAAGACGCTCCTACAACGCAGAAAGCCGGTTGCGCTGGTGACTGCGGCAGACCAAGCTACAGCGTACGTAACTATGGCTGAGAACTCCTCCAGCGACACCACACCATCAACATCTACGGCTAAATCTATGCACTGCAAACCACTATGAAGTATATGGCATAGGGTACTTCCCATTGTAACGGCTACGAGAGCTTTTTCCCTTTCCATTCACGTATGGAACCTGATAAGATTGATTGTATAAATGCCTCCATGTGCGCTGTAATTAATCTAATCTTGTGCTGACGAAATCCACGGGAGCAATACGTAGGGGGTTGTAGTATAGTCCTACAGTCATAATTTAAAACCGTTTCTTGAATCTCTGAAATTTGTCTCACTCGGGATAGTTAACGTCAATTTTCAAGATTCTGACAGTTCAGTTTCGTCAGTATCTATGTGACACCCGTCCACGACTCAGACAAACCTGTGAGCAATTGTACTGCCCTTCTCTGTATACGTACAGTATTCCATGTTCATTCTAATGGGTACGGGTTCCACAAACTTGAGAAATATTCTAGGATGGGTTCCACCAGTGATTTGTGTGCCATCTCCTTTACAGACTGATTGTATTTCCGTAGTATCCTACCAACAAACCGAAGTTTGCAACCTGCTTTATCTACGACTGAACGTTTGTGATTATTCCACTTCATGTCCCTACAAAGGGTTAAACCCAGGTTTTTGTAAAAGCTGACCGATTCCAACTGTGACTATTTGATATTCCACTGAGGTGAAAAGTTATGGGATACATCCTAATATGGTGTCGGACGTCCTTCTGCCCGGCACTGACGTGGCATGGGATCAACAAGTCGGTGGCAGCCCCTGCAGAAATATTGAACCACGCTGCTTCTATGGCCGTCCGTTGCTACGGAGGTGTTGCTGGTGCTGGATGTTGTGCACAAACTGACCTCTCGATTAGGCCCCACAGATGTTCGATTCGACTGATGTCGGGCGTTTTCAGTGGCGAATTCACTCGCTAAAATTGTCCAACACGTTCTTTAAATCAATCGCGAACAACTGTGGCCAGGTGACATGGCACATCGCCATCTATAAAAATTCCATCCTTATTTGAGAAGACGAAGACCATGAATGATTGGAAATGATCTCCAAGTAGTCAGCCATAGCCATTTGTCAGTTGGACAAGAGAACCTAGTCAATTCCATGTAAAGAAGCCCACATCATTATGCAGCCACCACCAGATTTTACAGTGCCTTGTTGACAATTTGCGTCCATGGCTTCATGCCATCTAATCCACACTCGAACCTTACCATCAGCTCTTATCAACTGAAATCGGCACTCATTTAACCAGGCCACTGTTTCCCAGTCAGCCGCGCTGGATTGGCCGAGCGGTCTGGGGCGCTGCAGTCATGGACTGTGCGGCTGGCCCCGGCGGAGTTTCGAGTCCTCCCTCGGGCATGGGTGTGTGTGTGTGTGTGTGTGTTTGTCCTTAGGATAATTTAGGTTAAGTAGTGAGCAAGCTTAGGGACTGATGACCTTAGCAGTTAAGTCTCATAAGATTTCATACACATTTTTTTTTTCCAGTCATCTAGGGTCCACCTGATATGGTCACGTTCCCACGAGAGGCACTGCAGGCGATGCTGTGCTATTAGCAAAGACACTCGTGTCGGTCGTCTGCTGCCATTGCTCATTAACACAAAATTTCACAGCACTGTCCTAACGCATACATTCATCGTACGTCCCACATTGATTTCTGCTGTTATTCCACGCAGTGTTGTTTATCTCTTAGCACTGACAACTCTAAGCAAAGGCCGCTGTTCTTCTTCGTTGAGTGATGGCCGTCGGCCACTGCGTTGCCCATGGTGCGAGATAATGTCTGAAATGTGGTTACTCTCGGCACACTCTTGACACTGTAGATCTCGAAATATTGAATTCACTAAAGATTTCCGAAAGGAAATGTCCCATTTGTCTAGCTCCAACTACCATTCCGCATCCGAAGTCTGTTAGGTCCCGCATCCGAAGTCTGTTAGGTCCCGCGTGCAACCATAATCACGTCGTAAAAATTTTCAAACGAATCTCCTGAGTACAAATGAGAGCTCCGCAATCGCCATCACATACCATGCTTTTGTCACCTCCGTGTAAAGCCATAGCATACTACGTTATTTCGTTTTGTTAATTGCACAAACAGCGCGGGGTAGCCTCGCGGTCTGGGGCGCCTTGCCACGGTTCGCGCTGCTCCCCCCGTCGGAGGTTTGTGCTCCCTCGGGCATAGGTGTGTGTGTTGTCGTTCGCGTAAGTTAGCTTAAGTTAGATTAAGCAGTGTGTAAGCCTAGGGACCGGTCAGTTTGGTCCCATAGGAACTTACCACCAATTTGCAAATCTCTACTACCTGTGGTTTCCTTAGATGTTACATATTCAAAGCGATTTAGGGGGAGGGGGTCCTCTGAGTAGACACAACTAGTTTCGTTGCTTATCCTACTTCGAATCCGAGCTTGTGCTCCGTCCAAAATAACTCCTTCGTCTAACTACCCTAATACTCGTTGGGCCATGCAGTTATTTTGTGCAAGGCTATAATGCGTACGTACCAGTCTTAATATTGGCTCATAAACTGCTCTCATAGAAGTATCTCCTAAGCTGTTCGGGTCGATCCAGAAAGTACTTACCGAGAGTCCTCGTGCATGAACATTTGCTTCCACTCTTTCTTTACTAACGCACTTCAACGCACCGACTTTAAAATGAAATCTTTAAGGTTTAGCAGAGTGCTTGGAGTGCCTTATGATTTTTTATTGTTCCTACCATGTTAGTGAATCAAATATGAGTCACCTATGTTTTCCTGCCTTTGTTTCAGGTAGGTTACCAGAAATGTGTGGTTGTTGCGGATATCTTTCCATTTTTACGTAAACAGTGCAATGCCATGGTGGTTATTCCTGAACGTTTCTCAGAGGATACAGTATTCTAATGGTTTACGGAAGTGCCGCTGCATTGAGTTCTCTGAATCAACCGATGTTTCGGCAGGCAACCACGAGTTAGTTGTCAAAACTGTAACATAATGATTAGATTGATTCTCGTCAAAATATAGTCAAATTTGTACGATTCTGTCCTGCCAAGTTCCCGTAAACAATTCAAACAGTTTCTCCTTATTCATCTCTGCAGTGACATTAGGCCCTGTCAGAGGCTCTAAACAGCTTGACGAGTTTCTACTAAAACGTAAACAACGACGTACAGTATAAGAGCTTATCGTCGTTGCTTCTCTCAATGTTCTTCGGTATCCTCAGAGTTTGAGAACATTCGGCAACAAAGTTTCTCAAACAATTGGGGTTTGTACATCTACTGGTCCAGATTGAAAGTCATCACGCACTCGCCCACACTATGTTTTAAATATTTTTAATCTAATACATTAGAGTTTCATAAATTTTAATAAATACTTACTTCACGTCTTGTTGGCCGACTTTATTAACATTTTGTAGGCAAGTCAATATCTCAGGGTTTTCAGAACAGCGGTAAAAACAGATGCATGTTTCTCTTAAAAATTCACTACAAACTGTCGTCACAAAAATTGTTACTATACGATTTCCTTTCTTCAGTTTCATTGTAGATATGTATGTGGTGTGGTATGATTTTAAGAACAAGTAAAACTGATATTGCAAACGATTTTTTTAGACTTCACGTCTTAAAGGTAATATGAATACCGAAGGAAATTATGCTGTACCATTTAACAAACGTTTAGGGTCCTAAATTCGCTAAATTTGTAAATTGTTTGCGTGCCGAAGTGGTTAAAGTACACAGTGCACTGGAAAATGGCGATGAGCGGCAGTCAACAACAAACAGGCAGTGGCGGTGCTGGCTCCCTCACTTAGCTTCCTTCTGGCAGAGGCGTTGTCTGCCGTACGCGTCGTTGGGTATTCCACTGGCAGCTGCTAATCAGACGATGTGTTAAGACTGAGTGTAGACTCAGTTTGTGCCATATCCTCATTCTCCGGAAAGGATAAAGTTATGCATGTACGGTTTGAAATTTTCATCGTCGCTGTTGAAGTGTTATATCATGAACTACAGTTCACTTAAAGAGTTTCAAAGTGCCCTCCTGACTCGGTTTAAACACTCCACGGATCTCCATATAAGATTAAGATACAGGAAGAGGAACAAGTTAATAGTTCGTAGTGTTACCGAAGGAGCAGTACCCTTTAGTAATTCCGCTAATGACCAGACGGGAGTTCAGAGCCTTACGCTTTACAATATTCCGTTCTTTCTGTACTCTACATAGCATTAATCTAACTCTTACACCATAGAAAGTACTGACATTCATAGTGCATAAGCAAAATATTATCGATCCCACATCTAGTATACCCAAGTAAATGTGCCCTGTACAGAATAAATGTCGTAAAACATATTCCTCTACATGAGTGGATCATTGTAATCCTCCAAACACGTATAGGTCATAAGAGCACAAAATAACATTGTAGTTGGCATCAGAAACGAATGCTCTTTATTTGAAAGTCACGACTCACAGTGATGAATCTATAACCTGTTGCAAGAGTGACCTAAAGGATACTGGCAACACGTAATATTTATCGGCAGCGTGACCTGAATTATTCCATTTGGTAAGTTTTTGTAGCTGACAATTATGAGACCAAAGTGCCAACCTTGCATCAGTTTTAAGGGACTGCGTTTCAACAGTATCTGAGTAATTTTTTGTACTAAGATTGGACCTGATGTGGGACTGTGGAACATTTTACAGTCGAGAGGAAAGATAATTTCAGCTCTCAAAACTGAGTGGCAGTGGTTAAGAATACCCTATCACAAGTTCATGAGACGAGTTTGCTAATGAAGAATCCGTTAAAAAATTCTGTTAACGCATATCATGTATGGTGTATTACAAAGTTCTGTCTTCGAGGTTCAAATCAATGTCCGCCCATCCAGATACAGGTTTTACGTGCTTTTTTCGAAATTGCTTAAGGCAAATCACAGGCTAGTTTCTTAGAAACGAGGAGGGCGATTTGTTTTCCCGTCCTAGTCTGTGCTAAGTTTCTGCTCTGTTTCTAATTACCTCATCGTCGACGGAACATTAAACCCTAAACTACGTTTTTTTTCAGTATGTGTGTACTATCCCACTCTTGCACTTTCAGAAGCTACAAAATTTGTCATATTTACATGATACAAATATAGGAATGGAAAGAAGTACCAGTACCGTTACTGCATGGGTGACACATTAAGGACGGTTTTTGGTTTCAGTAAATTAGGGATGGAGTCAAATGAGCTGCAGAACCAAATATTCTGCTTTTTTTCTTCAGACAAATCTGAACAAAAGGAACCCTAGCCATTTTCAACAACGTTTCGCACATTTCACATACCTGTACCGTTACCATATGCAGTAGTAGCAAAAGGTCTGTGGATACCCCTTAGTGTTCGTTCTAAAGACATAAGCCCCTTATTACAAATTGTGAGTACGATCTAATTTAGTTGCTGTCAGAGCGTTCAACCTTCTGGGGAGACTGTCTACGAAGTCTTCATATAACAAAGGCTTAATTTTTGTCCATTCTCCCTGGGGCATGGTGAACAGGGGCTGATGTGCTTTTGGGTGGAAATATGAAGTCTGTAATTCATCTCAAAGATATTTGGCAGGGTTCAGGTAATAGCAGGTCGCAACATGAAACATGTTCCTACCTTTGCGCCGCGAGGGATTAGCCGAGCGTTCTAGGGCGCGGCAGTCATGGACGGTGCGGCTGGTCCCGGCGGAGGTTCGAGTCCTCTCTCGGGCATGGGTGTGTATGTTTGTCCTTAGGATAATTTAGGTTACGTAGTGTGTAAGCTTAGGGACTGATGACCTTAGTAGTTAAGTACCACTAGATTTCGCGCACATTTGAACATTTTTGAACCTACCTTTGCGGACAAGATCGTTCTAGCATGCAAGCGATCATAAAGGTGCCGAACGGCATCCTGGCATAGAATGTCCCAGTCATCTTGTGCCTTTTGTGTGAAGTCGGCAATAGTTCTTGCAGATCCCACTTCGTCATATCCCATATTTGTTCAGTCGGAAAGAGATCTGGTGATATTGCTGGACAGTGCCACATGAGGACGCCACAAGCGAACGTGCATTGTCATACTGAAAAAGCACATTACCGTCCTGTCAAATAAACAGCAGAAGAACGGGGATTAAAGCCTGTAAAAGTAGCGAACACTGGTTATTTTACCCTGCAGAAACACTAACTGTGACCGCATGCTGTAACCGATGCCCTCCCTCACCATGAAGCCTAGGATGAGATCTGTGTGTCGTGGACGAATGCACATTGGAATACGCAGCCCACCAGGTCTGCGCCATACACATGTACGTCAATCAGTCGCGTACAGAAAGAGCCTACTCTCGTTACTGAAGAAAACACAGCGCCATTCCACTCGAGACAACTCTTCCACGTCACCAGAATAGTCATGGTTGTTGGTGTCATGTTAGTGGTTTCCCAGCCAGAGGAACGTAATATTAATCCTGCTGCAACAGGAAGTTCCCAATGGTTTCTGATGACACAGAAGGGCAACACGTGCTTTGATGTGCCCTGGGTGATGTTCGGTCGGCTACCGCCGCTCTCACAATATGTCGACCTTGACGTGTGTCTGTACTACGCGGACGTCCACAAACTGGTCTACAGGTTTGCGAATGTTCCACAAATCGCTGTTGACAGCAGCGACACACCACCGGTAAACTGTGTCCAACATGTACAGTATTTCGTCGATACGTCCATCCACCTACCCACAGGCCCACAATGCGTTCTCGTTCAGATGGTAAGTGGTAAGGTTCATTGGGACCAAACTGATGCGGTCATTGGTCCCTAAGCTTACACACTACTTAATCTAAACTAAACTAACTTACGCTAAGTACAACACAGACACCCATACCCGAGGGAGGACTCGAACCTCCGACGGGAAATGGATGGGGGGGGGGGGAGGAGGGAGGGTGCAGAGAGCCGCGCGAGCCGTGAAAAGGCGCCCTAGACCACGCGGCTACTCGCGCGGCCCATTCAGATGGATGAAGCTGTTACTCGTTGGTGGGGCGTAGCTGCACCCTTGAATGAATGTTGCAAACACTGTTCACCTTTAATTTCAGCACAGTTATTGCCTGCAGAGTCAAAACAGAGAGTCCATAGACAGGCCTCCTGGGCGCCAACTGATCGCCGATGACTGAAAAAACGAATCACTAACACTACAGCCCCTCAATATGCATTGGTGCCACTAAACACATTCCCTGAGGGTGAAGCATTTTTTCCCCCAATCTACACAGCTCGTCACCCTCCATAGAGAGAAATTTTCTGAATTGAAATCTACTTCATAACCGAGCGTTACAGGTCTATTAATTTTCACTAAATATATAAACGGCCTAGTGGATAGAGCCAGATAGTCCATGAGGCTGTTTGTGGATGATACACAGAGAAGCCGCAAACCTACGAAACTGTAGCGAAATGTAGAAAGATCTATAGAGCATCACTGATTGGTGCTCGGTTTGGCAGTTCACCTTCGACACAAACAAATAAAATAAAGTGTACATAGAAAGGTTCAAAGACCCATTTTTGTATGATTGCATGATTGCCAAACAAGCACTGGAAACAGTGACACCCGTTAAATATTTTGTAGTAGCCGTACAGAGCGATTTAAAGAGGAAAGAGACCATAAAAAAAAGTAGGAAAGGCAGAATCCATAGTGAGATCCAATGGGGTAATCCGCAGAAAGCGTAACACTTCCACAAATTGGGTAACCTACCGATAGCTCATTCGGCCGTTACTTGAATATTGCTGTTCAGTCGGTGACCCATACCATATAGCGTTCACAGAGGAAACAGAAAAAATCCTAGAAGAGCAGAACGTATCGTCACAGGTTTATTTAATAAGCACGAAAGCGTGATAGAGGTACTCAGCCAACCCCTGTAGCAAACGTTAAAAAAGACACTCATTGCATCACGGTGGGGTTTCCTACTAAAATCCCGTAAGCGTACTTTTCTAGAAGATCAACCATACTAGTTCCTCTTATGTGCATCTCGTAAAAGATCATGATTAAAGAGATTGGGGCCCACACGAAGGCTTGCCAAAAATAATTCGTTCTGGGCACCATTCACGACTGGAACAAATAAGGAGAGGGAGGAGGGAGAAGTGCGGAGAATTAACAGTGGTATACTAAGTATCCTGCTACACACATCGTATGGTGGATTGCTTAGTATAGATTTATATGAAGATGTTCGTGGATGAAAACCCTTCAGACAGTAAGGACCCCACACCTAAAATTTCAAATCCTTGCCCTGATTCAACTCATTACGGAGTATCAGGACATATTGAATCAGGATCTGATATCACTGAAACATAACACAGCCTCTGCGTCACCACCGTTGCAAACAAATGTAGTACCACCCCATAGTACAAGCAACAAACGTCACGGAAAACCATAGACGCGCATGAACCAGTTGCGTTATTACTAGTAGCGGCTCCGCCACGGACGCGTTGAAACCCAAACCGTAATGAATCCGAGAAATATCTACGACAAATACAACGGTATCTTGCTTACAAAACAAGTAGTAGTGGAACAATTCCTGTGGGAAATGTATGAAAGCCTGAAGATACAACTGAACCGGAACTCATCAGACCCAAACGCACCTTAGATGTACAACCGCAATCAGATGCGCTAGAAAAGCAGTACAGTTTGCCTCACACTTACAAAGATAATAAAAAGAAAAACGTAAACTGAGTTTAGATTCCGAAGACGACTCAGAAGGAAAGCTGCCAACCGCAAACGATGCAGTTGTTGGTACGCCGCCAACGCAGAATGTCACATCTAGTGAACCTACGGACACTAATACTATTCCGAATGGACTGGATGTCAAATATCTTGGGCAGATGAAAAAGAAGATCAAGTAGTAAACTTATAACATCGCTACATTCAATTTAAATCGATTACCTTACAATATAACTTAATATATATCTTACACTATAACTTACAACATTTGGGAGAGTGGGACATAAACATCGGTCTTCATCAAGTGCCTGATGTACTTCACTGTAAATCCATTCTCATTATAGGAAACAATACAAGTGTAGTAAAATTATGCAACCAATTAACTCCATGCAGTCCAGCATGCGGTTATTCCTGCCAGACGGACATCGCTGCTCGATTATGGAATCTACTGTTCATCAACATTACGGCGTCTCAGGTTGAAAACAGAGAAAGGAGGGACGTTACATCTATGAAGGAAACGTTTCGGAAATATTAAATGACTTATGCACGCCAGTAATAATTCTCAGAAATTTCAATTGCTATTTCAAGAGATGAGGAATTCCTCATTATTTCACAGGACCCAAGCCTTACAGATACGTAGAAGCCGAGCAGCGTACCTTACTCTCATATAACATATCACTCTGCCAGAAGACTAGATTGAATTTACGTGCAGCAAAATACTATATCACATGGTTACTTACCGTACCTTATTGCGATGAAACACACTCCACAAAGGATACGAGGGGGTAATTGGTTGTGGCACTTAAACTGACAGACGCTGCAAGTCAAGCACAGAAAATGAAATCCGTTTCTCAACTGCATCAAATCCCACGCGAATAATTAAGCACACTGGGAAATGCAGACTAAAGATTTTTATTTTAGTTTTGCAGTTACGCAATGCGTTTACTACAAAGTAGTTCCACTATCAGACGCCTGAGAGCGAAAATTGTCAATATCACACATAGAACATCAGTCAGGCACTGAATCCACGTCTACTACGTATTTTACAGATCCCGTGTCTCCATCATCACCCATCAACTGTATCAGCCAGAAACTCCGTCAAGCACGCCAGCAGTTGATTGAAGAAATGTGAGGTTAGCATGAGATAGTCCCCAGTCAGAGATAAATACAGAACTATATCAAGAAATATTACAAGCACCTCTACACCACTTTCAATACAAAACTGTCAAGCTTAGACATTTGGCTCAAAAGTACTTAACTCATAGTTGAGGTACCGCCACCCCAAAGTAAGCGAAATGTCGTAACTAATCTTGTGGAGCATACAGTCTTCAGGCTTAATTCTACATTCGATATTGGCATGTCTTAGGAGAACAACTAACTAAATTGTACAATGAACTTCTTGAAGGTGACCTGCTTCCAACCGACTTTGCAGAGGCGAGCACTGTTTTAATACCCAAAACCAACAAGATTTTAACTACAAAATTTAAGATGATTAAATTATTGAATATGAATTTTTAACTTATCACTCTGGTCTTCAGCAGATTGATTTTAGCACATACTCTGGCAGATGCGAAACGAGTACCATAATGTACCACTGAATGTCGAATGCTCTGGCTCATTACATAGACGTAATGAGCATGACATCGGCAGCTTCTACTTCTACTGCTATTGTGTTTTTAGACTTCAATAATGGCTACGATAGAATTGAATACTATCATTGGTCATACACCTTGCAGTACTTTAATTTCACCCTGCTTGTGTCAGTTCCATAAAACGTATTCCAGGAAGTATTAATAAGAAAACGAAATGTTTACAAAACCCATCACGATCGGTCAAACCATGAAACTCCAGTTATGTCAAATACGTAAACAGAAATAAACTGCCTGACGCAAAAGATTGAAGCACCCAGATGGGGAGTATGAAACGAAGTAAAACTTCAAGGATAGGTGGAGTATGTGATATTACTTCTGTGTTAACAAAATTTATACAAATTTACAAATAACTGGGCAATATGAGCCAATTCATAACTATGACGTTGTACCCCCTCTGGCCTCAAAGTATACAATAATTCCGTTGGGAAGGTTGTCACAAAACCATTGAATCCTCTCCGGAGAAATTAAGGCCCAAAACTATTATAACCGATCCTTGATATCCTGCATGGTGACACTGTGACGGAACTGACGTTCGAGCTGGTCTTACAAATTTCCCATCGAGAGCTCGTCTGCGGATATTACTGGTCATGGGATTACGTCATCGTCACTCAGGCAGTTCACAAAGACGCGTCTCGTGTGTGGACAGGTATTTTTCTGTGGAAAAATGTCACTACAGTACCGTCATATGAGAGGTAACACATGATGACGGATGATGTCTCTAAAGTCTCGGCGTACCGACATACACTACGTCATCAGAAGTATCTGGAAACCCCCAAAAGCACAAGTTTTTCATATTAGGTGCATTGTGTTGCCACCTACTGCTAGGTACTGCATATCAGCGACCTCAGTAGTCATTATATATCATGAGAAAGCTCACGGGCTTCGAACGTGGTCAGGTGATTTGGTGTCACTTGTGTCATACATCTGTACGACAAATTTCCACACTCCTAAACATCCCCATGTCCACTGTTTCCGACGTGATAGTGAAGTGGAAACGTGAAGGGACACTTACAGCACAAAAGCGTACGGGCCGACCTCGCCGGTTGATACCGGAGACCGCCGACAGTTAAAGAGGATGGAAATGTGTAATAGGCAGACATCTATCCAGACCATCACACAGGAATTCCAGACTGCATCAGGATCCACTGCAAGTTCTATGACAGTTAGACGGGAGGTGAGAAAATTTGGATTTCATGGTCGAGCAGCTTTCATAAGCCACACATCACGCCGGTAAATGCCAAACGACGCCTCGCTTAGTGTAAGGAGCGTAAACATTGCACGCTTGAAGAGCGGAAAAACGTTGTGTAGAGTGACGAATCACGGTACACATTGTGGCGATCCGTTTTCAGGGTGTGGGTATGGCAAATCCCCGGTGAACGTCATCTGCCAGCGTGTGTAGTGTCAATAGTAAAATTCGGAGGCGGTAGTATTATGGTGCGGTCGTGTTTTTCATGGAGGGGGTTTGCACCCCTTGTTGCTTTGCGTGGCACTATCACAGCACAGGTCTACACTGATGTTTTCAGCACCTTCTTGCTTCCCACTGTTGAAGAGCAATTCGGGGAGGACGATTGCATCTTTCAACACCATCGAGCACCTGTTCATAATGCACAGCCTGTGGCAGATTGGTTACACGACAATAACATCCCTGTAATGGACTGGCCTGCACAGAGTCCTGACCTGAATCCTATAGAGCACCTTCGGGATGTTTTGGAACGCCGACTTCGTGCCAGGCCTCACCGACCGACATCGATACCTCTCCTCAGTGCAACACTCCGTGAAGAATGGGCTGCCATTCCCCAAGAAACCTTCCAGCGTCTGACTGAACGTATGCTTGCGAGAGTGGAAGCTATCATCAAGGCCAAGGATGGGCCAACACCATATTGAATTCCAGCAATGCCGATGGAGGGCGTCATGAACTTGTACGTCATTTTCAGCGAGGTGTCCGGATACTTTTGATCACATAATGTAGTTCACTGAATCACTATTAGTCGTGACTGAAGCTATAGCCCATGTCTCTCCACACTTTTATGCCATGAGTAAAACCTCTGTGCCTCTTAGATGGATAGCACCTCTCCCCAGATCGCCGCCATACCCACCCACGATCGACATGCGGGGTAGAGTCGAACCGTGATTCACCGCCAAACGGATTGTGACGCTCTTCATCAGTAGTCCATGCTTCCCAAACACGGCACCATTCCATATCAAGCCATTTCTGTTGAAGTGTGGATGGCAGCCTGCGCACGGGGCGGTAACTCCCTTGTCCCACGACTACTGGTCTCCGACCAAAGTTCAGGAGCCCGTTATTTGTTCACGGTCACAGGCCCATATGTGAAGGAGTTATGACGTGCTTGATGCTCATTTCCTCCTGTTTTCAGATGTGCTCGACCAGAACTTTTTGTGCCTGCCCTCAGCTTCCCATGTAATCCACCATCAGGCCACTGTGACATCCGAATGCACAACAAATCTAGATATTTCACGATTGGACCAGCCAGCCAAGTGGGGATCACTCTGCCAGGTGCTAAAAACGCTGCCTCATAGGAGTACGCAGCATCTCTATGTCCTGCACTGTGGTCACTCTACGCCTGACACTGTTCACATCTCTTACAGAAGGTGATTCACCTGCTCCTACTAAAGGGTTTTATGCAACCCGCAAAACCTTCAACTACTACAGACAGGATTTTCATATTCTATAGTTCGTTAAGCGCATACTGTTAGTCCGACTGGCCGTCCGCAGTGGCCATGCGGTTCTAGGCGCTACAGTCTCGAACCGCGCGACCGCTACGGTCGCAGGTTCGAATCCTGCCTCGGGCATGGATGTGTGTGATGTCCTTAGGTTAGTTAGGTTTAAGTAGTTCTAAGTTCTAGGGGACTGATGACCAAAGAAGTTAAGTCCCATAGTGCTCAGAGCCATTTGAACCATTTTGTTAGTCCTACAGAATAAATGGAGAGGACCATTTTGCAAGAAAATTAATGTAG
This sequence comes from Schistocerca serialis cubense, assembly GCF_023864345.2. Taxonomy (NCBI): domain Eukaryota; kingdom Metazoa; phylum Arthropoda; class Insecta; order Orthoptera; family Acrididae; genus Schistocerca; species Schistocerca serialis. The sequence goes on along the minus strand of NC_064640.1, from coordinate 657,730,380 downwards.
TTAAATTTTGTACTGGGGTACGTTTCCGCTAGAGGCTATAGTTTTCGATTAATTCAAGAAAAACGTACAAAACTAACCTCCAAATGCGACTTCTCGGATAAATCGAAAACCTTGGCTTCCAGCGACAAGGTATTACAGTGCAAAATGTACCTGCATTAGATTTCCTGCAGAAATGTCCCATTTATTTTTTCTGTGGGACTAGTAGTTTGCACGTAGCGAACGAGAGAATATAAAAATCTCACACCTGGTTTTTGAAGTCGTCGCAGGTTACATAAAACCCATCGATAGTAGCAGCTGAATCACCTCGTACACCGTAGCAAGTCTGGTATAGCGTTAAATATGAACAAAACTAATGCAGTCTGGTAGCTGTTCTACCTGTCACTGAGAACTGGAACTGTAATCATTTACACATTCACAATTGGTGTGTATGTGTAAGACGTCCAGCCCCGTCTCCTGGGTGATTCACTTTTTGCAGGTAGCGTATTAAGAAATGCTGATTGTCTCATATCAAGAGTTCTTAATGTTCATTAACTGGTGAAATGAGTATGTATAGCAAGAAGTGCCCTTTGTGGACAAAGGAAGAGAAATTTTGATCCAATACAAAAATCCTTCTTTATTGACTACTATGTGTACACCAATATACGAAACATTGCAGCCGTGATTCCTGTGACAAAACCCGCACATCAACTTTTAGAGGCTGCATCCTGGTACATATAGAATCTCGGCATGCTTAATGTAATCTTTGTGAGTATAGGGAAATCGTATAATCACTCTTTACTCCGTCACAGAAACATATACATACACCTAAAGGTCATATATTTGAAACGGTTTCACAGAATTATTTCTTTATATTTTAAGAAAGGCAGAGCATGAATCCATCGACTGAGCTCAAAATTAATAACCTCCATCCAAAATATAGCCTCACACTCCCTTGAAAAATGGTATGTAGGTAAAAACGTTCTCCAACACGGCACGACTGAATCTGCAACGTGATACTGCAACATCCAACACTTCCACTGATAGTGCAGTACCCAAACCGCAACTGGGCTGCGACCTGGAGCAACTTTACAACAAAACTCTCCCAACGTCCCAATTGGCACGACGTGATAACAGAAACACTCTTTATAAAAGAGAAAAAACAAATGACAAATGACAAATCTCCAGCATCATCCAAAACCAACATTAACCGTCCCTGTTTTGACCTACAAAGTGCAACAGGCATGAAACTCCATCCCACAAACTGGTATCCGGCACCTGTACAACACAATGCATGCACGTTTGCATGTTTGCATTCAACATTCTGTCTGTTACACCGATTACTGTATCAACGTTTCACATGCGCAATGACTTATCTCGCGCTTACGTTAACTTGTAACCTTGCAATGTTAATCACTTAAATATATTACCTAGACAAATGTATTCCCGAAATGCCATTACTCTGCATCATTTATTTTGTTATGTTGCAATTTTTTCCGTCAGTGTATATAAATGGTCAACTGCATAATGTTGGAATCTCCATAAGAATTTCTGCAGACGGTTCTGTTGTCTACAGAGAGATGACAGTCCCACAATACTGTAGCGAAATTCAGGAAATCCTGCGGCGTATGAATGTTTGATGAAGGATTGGTAGCTGACTCTTAACATATGTAAATCTAACGTATTACACATAAATATGTGAAAAGATCCATTACTGTTGGACTATGGTATTGAAGAAAACTCATTTTGTAACCATTCGGAGCAACCTAAATTGGTGTGATGACATAAAACTAATTGTAGGGAAAGCGGATTCCAGACAATTCACTGGAAGGATCTTCAGAAATGTCATTCATCCTAGAGAGAAGTGGTTTACAAAACATTGTTCGATCGCTTCATGAGTACTGTTCATCAGTCTGGGACCTTTAATAGCAAGGATTAACAGAAGATACGGAAAAAAAGAGAGGCGTTGTGTACCACAGTGGAGATTACTGTTGAAATTCCGAAAGCATCTGTGGAATTAGAGCTCATACGGAAGTTTAATGAGGCTTTTTTCTCACGCATCATTCGCGAATAGAACAAAAAAAATGGTTCATATGGCTATGGGCACTATGGGCCTTAACATCTGAGGTCATCAGTCCCCTAGAACTTAGAACTACTTAAACCTAACTAACCTAAGGACATCACACATAGCCGGCCGTTGTGGCCGAGCGGTTCTAGGCGCTACAGTATGGAACCACGCGACCGCTACGGTCGCAGGTTCGAATCCTGCCTCGAGCATGGATGTGTGTGATGTCCTTAGGTTAGTTAGGTTTAAGTAGTTCTAAGTTATAGGGGACTGATGACCTCAGAAGTTAAGTTCCATAGTGCTCAGGGCAATTTGAACCATCACACACATCCATGCCCGAGGCAGGATTCGAACCAGCGACCGCAGCGGTGGCGCGGTTCCAGACTGAAGCTCCTAGAACCGCTCGGTCACAGCAGTGAAGGAGGAAAATGATATTGGTACCAGTGATACCTACTGCCATACACCGTATGGTTGCATGCTGTATACAGACGCTGATATAAATCCAGAGCTTTATCAAGAATCCTGCAACCCAGGTTCGAAATATCGGTTGTGAATAACTTTTCATAATCCATGAACCTATGCAGAAATTTTAGAAGTCTAAAGACAAAGTAACTTTGCAGCGTTGAACTCCATCAACATATGCAGAAATTATACAAGCATTTAACAACCCGTTGCTGCTTGAGGTACTCTACAAAGAAGACTGTCAAAAACTTCTCTAATTTCCCAAACTCCCATGAAAATTCTACAAGTCCCTCCAATTTCAACCTGAAAAATTGCAATAGTTACGCCGAAGTTACACTCAGCACATAAGCAGACATCTTGACTTTCTGAGCTCCCAAAACCACCTGATCTGAGCTAACATAGCCACTGCCCCTAAATAGCTTCGTTCTGCCGTTGCAAATACCCACAGAATTAATAGGAGTATGTACAGTAATGCACATACTGCTATTAAAACAATGCATTTAAATACCTTAAGTGAGTCCGGCTTGTGTACTGATTTCTCTGAGACATTACAAAAGTATCGTTTTATAAGTAAACGTAGCATTATGACATATATTGAATAAAATTATTTTAAATATTTCGCTGTTATAAGTATTACACATGAATCAGGACTACTATTTCAACGGCTTATCTCCGGTGATTTTTTTTTCCGCCGGGATGCTTACTGCTGGTATATTTACATCTTGTTCAATGGAACGGTCAAAAAAATATTAGTCATTAAAACCTATCTGAAAGCAGAGGAGAATTGCATATCTACAAATAGCTATTGTATTCTGTTATCTAATATTGTCGTTACATTTAATTTTGAAATTTGTTTGTGCTTAAATGCGGTTTTTCGCCTTCACAGCTGTCGTTCACGCTCATAGTTAAAATTATAATGCTTTAATAGAAAGTCTTGACTTACTTTTTGATATTGTTGTTCAAGTGTTATCAGCTGACACTTTGTTCGTTAAAATGTCTTCTTCAGGCAGTCGCCGTGAAACTGCTGCCCGTGGGCCGCATGAGGCGTGAATCTTGTGTTCGTGCGGTCTGCGTTTCTCATCCGTATTTTATAACAATATGCATCTAACAACTAACAGCCGACTCCAGGATAGTGAATTAATGCATAGAGCCTCTTAAGAGTGTAATTTACCTAATCAGTAAGAAATAAAAATATTACAGAGACAGTGAGATTATACACTGAAGAGCGAAAGAAACATTTACACCTGCCTAATGTCGTGTAGGGCCCCCGCGAGCACAGAATACGACATGGCATGGACTCGACTAATGTCTGAAGTAGTGCTGGAGGGAACTGACGCCATGAATCCTGCAGGGCTGTCCATAAATCCGTAAGAGTTCTAGGGGGTGGAGATCTCTTCCGAACATCACGCTGCAAGGCATACCAGATATGCTCAATAATCTTTATGTCTGGGGAGTTTGGTGAACAGCGGAAGTGTTTAAACTCAGAAGATTTTTCCCGTAGCCACTCTATAGCAATTCTGGACGTGTGGGGTGTCGCACTGACCTAATGGACTTGTCCAAGTCCGTCGGAATGCACAATGGACATGAATGGATACAGGTGACCAGACAGGATGCTTACGTGCGTGTCACCGGTCAGAGTCGTATCTAGACACATCAGGGGTCCCATATCACTCCGACTGCGCACGCTCTACGCCATTACAGAGCCTTCATCAGCTCGAACAGTCCCTTGCTGACATGCAGGTTCCATGGAAAATGGTTCGAATGGCTCTGAGCACTATGGAACTTAACATCTGAGGTCACCAGTCCCCTAGAACTTAGAACTACTTAAACCTAACTAATCTAAGGACATCACACACATTCATACCCGAGGCAGGATTCGAACCTGCGACCGTAGCAGTTGCGCAGTTCTGGACTCAAGCGCCTAGAACGGATCGGCCACAGCGGCCGGCCAGGGTCTATGGATTTATGAGGTTGCCTCTATACCTGTACACGTCCATCCGCGCGATACAATTTGAAAAGAGACTCGTCCGACCAGGTAACATGTCTCCAGCCATCAATAGTCCAATGTCGGTGTTGACGGGCCCAGGCGAGGCGTAAAGCTTTGTGTCGCACAGTCATCAAGGGTACATGAGTGGGCCTTCGGCTCCGAAAGCCGATATCAATGACGTTTCGTTGTATGGATCGCAGGCTGACACTTGTTAATGGCGTAGCACTGAAATCTGCAGCAATCTCCGGAAGGGTTGCACTTCTGTCACGTTGAACGATACTCTTCAGTCGTCGTTGGTCCCGTTCTTCTAGGAACTTTTTCCAACCGCAGCGATGTTGGAGATTTGATGTTTTACTGGGTTCCTGATATTCACTGCACAATCGTGAAATGGTCGTACGGGAAAATCCTCATTTCATCGCTACCTCGGAGATGCTGCGGCCCCTCGCTCGTGCGTCGACTGCCAGTGTAGCAACAGTAACGAATCTAAAACTGAGCCAGACACTTGTTGTCTTATATAGGTGTTGCCGACCGCAGCCCCGTATTCTGCCTCTTGACGTATTCCTGTATTTGAGTACGCATGCCTACACCAGTTGCTTTGGCACTTCAGTGTAAGATGTGCTCAATTTCAATTGACATAGTAATTCGGCCACTAGCTGAACAACTGTGGCCGCTTACCTCAGGGCAGAGAGTTAAATGGTGCGGCAGCTGCGGGCTAGAAGATGTTGTAGGGGGAATGTTTATTGCTTGTCTTCCTGTATTGAGCGCTCACGAGCGTGCGCGCCTCGCACCGATTAGCCGGAACTGACATGGATTCGTTGGTACGCATTACAGAGTTGCTCGTCTTCAAAAGTGTTACTTACTTTTAGCAAGGAACATTAAATTAATTAAGGCTCTTGTAATACTGTGCAGTTAGTAGAAGAAAACTAGCATTTAAATAATTTAGTAAATCATTTAGGTGTTCAAAATGGTTCAAATGGCTCTGAGCACTATGGGATTTAACTTCTGAGGTCATCAGTCCCCTAGAACTCAGAACTACTTTAACCTAACTAACCTAAGGACATCACACACATCCATGCCCGAGGCAGGATTCGAACCTGCGACCGTAGCGGTTGTGCGGTTCCAGACTGTAGCGCCTAGAACTTCTCGGCCAATTAGGCCGGCTCATTTAGGTGTGATTGTGTATCATATTGAATAATTCATTTAAATGTAGGTACAGTTACTGTTATTAATCAGTCAGTCATCCGCTCACACAGACAACACAGCACTTCGTCAGGCTATTATAGTGTCACATCTTTGGGGTCGCTGAGGATGGCAGTAAACCAGAGAAGTCGACACGAAGTGTTCCAATTGGTACAGACTTTTAACAATCAGTACTTGGAGAACGGTGGCCAACTTATCGAGCACCTACTCTAGACTCTACTGGGGACCTATAACACACTAATTTATGTTGTTTAGCAGTTAACAATAAGATCGCTACCAATGTGGCCCGAGGTAAAATTCCCACAGAGTCAGTATTGGCTCCTGAGCAAAAAAAAAACTTCACGACCACTCTCTTTAGGTGTTTAAAGTTATTAAATTTTAAAGGTAAGTAGTACATTTGTAACTTCCATAGTCAGTATCTAAATTATCATTGTAGAGTCGTTGTTTAGATGTGCTTGCTCGCCTCCTTCCTCTCTTTCATGTGATGCTACTACCTAGTCTGTTATCATTATTACTATGGATTTGGCCCTAGAGATTTCGTCACTCGCTGACCTACAACGGCCACTCGCCCAGTGAAAAACACGCGCAGTGAGCTTACACTTTACCTGCTCCCCATCTGACACCGGTTTATTTAGTGCCTCCTGCATTTCCATCAATAGCAGAAGTTCAGGTGTAATTTCCACACAGACCGACACTCCACATGCTACGTCTTTGCGAACTGTGATGGCCCGCGTCTGGGCATATGTCGTGCTGCACGACACAGTCTGCCAAACCAGCACACGTCATCTAAGAAGCTTACTTAAACTAAAAATATAAAACAGTTACTAGTGTTGCTGGCTATTTACGTGTTGGGCCGAGGTTCGATTCCTGGTGATAACCTCAAAGTTTTCGGTGGCGAAAATATCTGGAACAGAGACCACTAGGCTCGTTAGTCCCAATCACAATTTCGGTAGTAAAAATGGGTCGCAAGCCGCTGTGGAGTGAAACAGGAAGACTTGATCGTAGCTGGAGGCCACGAGACGTTTATATATGCAACAGCTGTTGGTGATACAATGTGCCGTAATAACGTATTTATTCTTTCTGAAATGTAATGTAGGAAGCCACATATACGCTTCAAAATCTAGAAGGTGCTTACTTCCAAATATAAGTTAAAGTGAGCGTATTTAGATCTAGATTTGAAGTCGTATTTATCTATGCCCGTGCATGTGTCACAAGGTCCCACCGAGGGAAGAAGAGACGCTAAACTTGATTTTAACAATATGTCGGATGTCAGATTCAATAAATGAAATCACACTTTCCTGATCTGAAGCTAAATTTCCTATTAAGAATGTCAGGTAACTGTTATAATTATCGTCCATTACTTTCGGCTGTTGTACCATAAAGATGTCAGATCGCAGAACCATTTGAGATATTTACAGGCAGTAAGTAGAGGCGAAGAAGAGTGAATCTTTAATAAATTTCACATTTCAGCCCTGCTTCGCTTAATTGTAACGTAGTTGTTCCACACATTATTCTACATTCTAATAAAGGTTTTTAATTCTGTTCCTGTCACAAGAACCAAACGGCTGTATGCAGCGCTTATTCTCAAATTAGTTACGGTAGCAACGTGTATATTAAATTAGCAGCCTTACTTGTCAGATTGCAACTGTACACCATCATAGACTGTACTAGTGAAAATTGTTTCCACGTTGGTCCTCTACAGAGCAACGTTACAAAATTAACAAAAATAACAAAAGATAAAAATGTTTCAACATATTCGTGGTGGTCTCAGTTTCACTCTCGTTTCCAGTATTGACTGATATTGCTAACAGGTGATATCTAATAACAAATACGCAAGCAGGCTTATAATATAGGATGAAAAGAAATCAAAGTCATTTGTTGCCACGGAAAACAATTTCCGTGAAAACAATCGATGTCTCCTTACACTGTATTCACAGTAGAACAAGAGAAAAGTCAGCATGTAAAGGTAATTTATCACCTTGACTGTATTACTCTTTGACTTAACAATAGCGCGAACATACTTCGCCTTTGTTGCCTTCAATACAGCTTCCACTGCAGGAAATTCCCTGTTCTCTCTTACTGAGAAGGATGAAATACCAAAGGGTAGCTGTTACATTTATTCATAGGTAGTTTCTTTATGTGCCAGGAGAAGTATTTTCATCGCCTTGCGTCTCACGATTTATTTTGACTCAGCTCATAGTAGGCTACGTGTATCTAAAGTGTCTACATTCTGAAGCGTTTTTTTCCGAATGTTATTAAGGTTATGAGATGTATTTGGTATTTTCTGCTGATAGTTGTGAATTAAAGTTGAAAGTTACTCTGATTAATATGGATTATACAAGTACATGTGACTATAACTGAATATTTAAGTTGCATCTGAGTGATATTGGCCACCACAGCTGACCAAAGCTGATTATTTAAATGCAACGGAAAACAAATCTATTTACCAAAGGATTAATTAGTACTTCCCACTAAAAGCGTACAAAAGATGAAATTACGACTCGAAACGGGATTAATTTACTATTCTTTAACTGAAGGCGTACGCTGGATAACGTTTCTAACGTTTTTCTTTACGACAGCTTACACTATCTGTCTTAGTATTTGCCACCTACCCGTAATACAGTTCGTAGCTTGCTTCACACCACAATACGAAGCTGAAAGAAAAGTGATCTCTTGAAATAAGTGATCATGCAGTAAACTAGCAATGTCCTGAGCGCATCGTTAGTAAGATCTTGCCCCTCTTAATTTGATTATTTTCTTACTAATTGGCCACCCTAAGTAAAAGATTTGTCTCAAGGCAGAAAGTTCGTTTTACAGAAAGAATGGAAAAGGTGGATGTAGACGGCACGTGAAGAACAAGTGCTAGATATATACTTTTTGTACACATATTAGTATGATTACCGGAAAGTAAAATACATATGCATTTTTATCATGTTGTATATTAGGAATCTGATTACACTGATTTGAGACCACATATGTTCACTATACCTCGCTTTTAGTGCATCCCAGGTCAAAAGTATTCAGGAACAGAGGAAATCTAATTCTAGGAACAAACTCATGAAGTCTACGCCCATTTTAATTCTATAGTCAATAAATGGAATGAATAACATAAGAACGTTATAGTTATTAGGAAGGCAAAAAGTATGTGGTATGCAGATAGAATAGCTAAGTCTCAGGATAAAATTAAAACCATATGGTCAGTCGTAAAGGAAGTGGCTGGTCTGCAGAGACAGGTCGAGAATATAGAATCAGTGCGTAGTGGGGATGTCCGTGTTACTAATAAGTCGCAAATATGTACAGTACTTAATAATCACTTTCTGAATATAGCAGGTGAACTAAATAGAAACCTAGTCCCAACAGGGAATCATATAGCGCTCTTAGAAAAAAGTGTTCCGAGACTGTTACCTGAAATGCTCCTCCATGATACTGACAAGAGGGAGATTGAGTTAATAATTAAATCACTAAAGACCAAGAACTCTCATGGATATGACGGGGTATCTAGCAGAATACTGAAGTATTGTGCCACGTATGTTAGCTCAGTACTTAGCCATATCTGTAACTTTTCCTATAGGAGTGGTCGGTTTCCTGACCGATTAAAGTACTCGGTAGTGAAGCCACTTTATAAAAAGGGAGACAGGGATAATGTTGACAATTATAGACCTATTTCTATGCCATCGGTGTTTGCTAAAGTTATCGAGAGGGTTGTATATACAAGGTTACTGCAGCATTTAAATTCACACAATTTGCTGTCAAATGTACAGTTTGGTTTTAGAAATGGCTTAACAACTGAAAATGCTACAGTCTCTTTTCTCTGTGAGGTTTTGGACGGATTAAATAAAAGGTTGCGAACGTTAGGTGTTTTCTTTGATTTAACGAAGGCTTTTGACTGTGTTGACCACAAAATATTACTGCAGAAGTTGGAACATTATGGAGTAAGGGGAGTAGCTTACAATTGGTTCGCCTCCTACTTTAAGAACAGAAAGCAGAAGGTAATCCTCCGCAATATTGAGAGTGGTAATGATGTTCAGTCCCAATGGGGCACTGTTAAATGGGGCGTTCCCCAAGGGTCGGTGCTGGGGCTACTGCTGTTTCTTATTTATGTAAATGATATGCCTTCTAGTATTACAGGTGATTCAAAAATATTTCTGTTTGCTGATGACACCACCTTGGTAGTGAAGGATCTTGTGTGTAATATTGAAATATTATCAAATAATGTTGTTCATGATATAAGTTCGTGGCTTGTGGAAAATAATTTGATGCTAAATCACAGTAAGACTCAGTTTTTACAGTTTCTAACCCACAATTCAACAAGAACTGACGTTTTAATCAAACAGAATGGGCATGTTATAAGCGAGACGGAACAGTTCAAGTTCCTAGGCGTACAGATAGATAGTAAGCTGTTGTGGAAAGCCCATGTTCAGGATCTTATTCAGAAACTAAATGCCGCTTTACTTACCATTAGAACAGTATCTGAAATAAGTGACATTTCAACACGAAAAGTAGTATACTTCGCATATTTTCATACGCTTATGTCATATGGTATTATTTTTTGGGGTAATTCTTCTGATTCAAAAAGGGTATTTTTGGCTCAAAAACGGGCTGTTCGAGCTATGTATGGAGTAAGTTCGAAAACCTCTTGTCGACCCCTATTCAATAGTCTGGGAATTTTGACATTGCCCTCACAGTATGTATTTTCTTTAATGTCGTTTGTTGTTAGCAATATTAGCTTATTCCCAAGAGTTAGCAGCTTTCACTCAGTTAATACTAGGCAGAAATCAAATCTGCATGTGGAATGCACTTCCTTGACTCTTGTGCAGAAAGGAGTGCAGTATTCTGGTGCATCCATTTTCAATAAGCTACCACAAGAACTCAAAAATCTTAGCAGTAGCCCAAACACTTTTAAGTCTAAACTGAAGAGTTTCCTCATGGCTCACTCCTTCTATTCTGTCGAGGAGCTCCTGGAAGAGCTAAAAAATTAAGCAAATTCCAGTGTTACATTCTTAATTTTCTTTATTTAAACTAACGACTTGTCACCTGAATATGTTTCTTATATTTCATTTTATCTGTTTCTACAATCGTGTTATAATTTCATGTATTGACTCGTTCCATGACCATGGAGACTTCTCCTAAATGTGGTCCCACGGAAAAATAAATAAATAAATAAAAATAAACGTAGATAATATATAATATACAAGTAATTCTGTAAAACGAGTCTCCAGACCTGCCGCTCTGTCACATTATGCATACATGTGCAACAAAAAAAAATGGCTCTGAGCACTATGGGACTCAACTGCTGAGGTCATTAGTCCCCTAGAACTTAGAACTAGTTAAACCTAACTAACCTAAGGATATCACAAACATCCATGCCCGAGGCAGGATTCGAACCTGCGACCGTAGCGGTCCTGCGGTTCCAGATTGCAGCGCCTTTAACCGCACGGCCACTTCGGCCGGCCCATGTGCAACATCAATGTTTCACTACTCCACAGTGAATGAAACTAAAGCATTTCAAGACTGACTCCTACACAATGTGAGAGAACATCTCAATTTTACAAAAACCGCACGGATTCAGGCCGCATCAACCACAACGTAACGACAAAGTATTTCATTATCAGTGGATGCCAAATACTTTAAATCTCAAATTTACGAAAGCAAATTGCTCTCCAGAATATTATGAGTACATCACATGTTTCAGAATAACGAATTCCCGAACATTTACAAAATGCACTACAGTTAAGCGTCAACAGTAAAAGCATTTTCATATATTCAAGAGAACATACAAGGAACTTCAACCAACAATGTGGCAGGCTAACTGATGAAGCTTTACATATAAAGAAATAAAGTACGATTAAATATTGCAAGGCAAAACATTTATATGATGAAGAAGCAAGGTAGTGTAATAACTAAGTGGTTGGCTGAGACACACATGGGCTTCGATAAAGCACCACTCCTGGGAAGATCCTTGTCATTAACTTCATGAATTAAATTTGCAAATTGTGATTCAGATAGTGCCTCTGAGAGGAGATTTGTAATGACGAAAGTAATACAGAGTTAATTCTCGCACAAGTTCATCATAGAATAGCAAACAGCAGCCAGGCACTGAGAACAGTGTGGACGTGTTCCGTCTCAGGTGGCCTCTTCTATAGAGTCAAAAACGGTTCAAATGGCTCTGAGCACTATGGGACTTAACATCTGTGGTCATCAGTCCCCTAGAACTTAGAACTAATTAAACCTAACTAACCTAAGGACATCACACACATCCATGCCCGAGGCAGGATTCCAACCTGCGACCGTAGCGTTCTATAGAGTCATCCGGCTGCTCTTTGTTCGCCCATTTCGGCTCAATACTTTACCAGTGCACGGAAGATAAACTACTTCCTTCGTGGTCACAAATTCTGCATAGTGAGACTGTCATTTGTCATACTGATTCACGGTTAATGTGACATTTTTGATTAACACGAAAGTCGGAATACGCGCGAGAAACAGAAAGCTGTCACGGTTAACCCTTTGACTGCTGTTGACGAATTTACTCCTCATGCTACCTGCCGCTCCCTGGGTGCTGATGACGAATATAGTCGCGGCCGCCGGTTTTCCCTTGAGCGCTGTTGACGAGTTAAGTTGCACCCGTTTCACGGTCCCTGAGCGCTGATGACAAGTATACAGGTAGACGGTCGCTATCTGAGTGCTGATGACGAGATGACTCTCGGACTTCCCTCTCCTTGCCGCAGTAGCCTTTCGCAATTCTGGCCGCTAGCTTGTCGTCAAATTTCCTTTCTGTTGTGAGCCTAGGCTTCGCACTACAGATTACTGTTCATCGGAATTTACTTCAGTGTTTCTCACGTCCTGTATTTTACAAAGAAAATGAGGAGACATCATGGAGATTCTTGCGAGGAGAGACAGTGAGCATGAACTACTTCATTTTGAAGAAAGTGATAGCTCTTCCACAGAATCGGAAAGCTGTAGTCATAAACCTTCGACGTCAGCAGGGGTGTCAACGCAGTCTCATGTTTCAACAAGAGATATTAGTTGCTCCGAATCTGAAGACTCAGAAAGTGATAGTGAAACGCCTACGAAGAAACCACGTCTTAGCGAAAAATTTTCCTGGAATGAAAATTATTTTCGGCCAGTTAAACGCATTTGATGATACACTATCGGCACGTGTGTGTCAAATAGGGAATGATTCGAGTATTCTGCCACTTTCCATGTTATTCTTTACAGAAGAACTGATGAAATATATTGCTGACGAAACGAATCGGTTTTATTTATTCACCAAGGAGAATACTCCAGACTCAGTGCATTCTCGAATATCAAACTGGAAAGATACTGGATATGAAGAAATTTATTGTTTCATAGCTGTTTGTCTTCTGATCCCTTGCGTGAAAAAACTAAAAATCAGCGAATACTGGACCAGAGATGTTCTTCTAAATACTCCATTTTTTAGTGAACTGATGTCAAGAGACCGTTTTTTTTTTTTTTTTTTTTTTTTTTTTTTTTTTTTTTTTTTTTTTTTTACTTGCGAGAACGTCACATTTCAGTGACAACTCTGCCAATACTCGTACTGGAGGAGATTGATTATTCAAAATTATCAACACTGTCGATAAAGTTCGAACAGCTTTCCGTTGAGCATTTAATCCACATCAGAAACTCTGCATTGATGCAAGTTTGTTTAGTATTCAGAGGACGCTTATCTTTCAGACAATTCATTTGTATTATATAACTGTAAGACTGGGTATGTCTCAGATTTCGTTGTTTATACAAGGACATCAACAGAAACATACTGTAAGACTGTAAGACTCTAAGACTGAGTACGTCTCAGATTTCATTGTTTATACAAGGACATCAACACAAACAAAGTTCCACAATTTAGGGAAAAGTGGTGACCTAGTGGCTACAATAATACATCCCTATTTAGAATATGGACATACCTTGTACCTCGATAACTGGTTCTCAAGCCCACAATTATTTTCCTGGATTCACACTCATGGGACGAACGCTTGTGGCACTGTCCTTAAGAACAGACGCAACAAGCCGAAAATTCAGAAGAAACTGAAAGGGGGAGATATTCAGTTTATGTGCACTAATACAATGCTTGCTATAAAGTGGTGTGACAAAAGGGAAGTGTGGTTGTTGACCACATGTAACACCACAGAAATGGTTGACACGGGAAAGACTGACAGGAATACTGGAGAGAAAATTAAGAAACCACAAAGCATTGTAGATTATGACTTGAATATGAGAGCAGTTGCTTGTCTTTTCCACGTTCTCGATCAAATAGTAGGCCAAGTGAAATTCCCAAACACGTCACAAAACAAATTTACCCAAGTGAAGTATAATTGTTCTTACCGTTGTTCACAGTAAATTCTGATGTTGTAGCGCTATACGAATGATGATCTGTACTTCGTTTTCTTCTGTAAACGTCGTAATATTACGTTTTGAACAACGAAAGCAATGTACGGTTATCTGTAACCTATGGCTTATTTTATTCGTTCTTTAGTTAGTACAGTGAGAAGCCCATAGAGAAATTCAGATGTTATAAACGGGTATGCAAGAATGAACAGTAAACTATTGTGGTAAATCCAGCGAATCACGTCGCTTTCGGTATAAGCTACAAAAATCGTGTGAAAGGACTAAATGCAAGATACATTTCCTAGTGACGGAAAATAGTTTTAACGATTCAGTTTGATTCTGCAGTAAGTCATCTGTAGAGAAGCTATGAACCGAGAAAATTTATTCTGTATCAGCCGTAAGGAGCCACAGTGCTTCTTCGTCTGGAGTCGTAGTCACTCCAGAAATATTCAGCACAGGGAGGGTGCGGCAGTGCGGGCCGCTCATGCCCCGGCGGCGGCTCGAGGAACAGGCAGTTGGCGCAGGTAGCCGGATTACGCAGCAAGTCGCAGCGCCACAGTGGGCCAAGCAGATGGTGCGCCTTCAGCAGTCAAACGGTTAAAGGCCCGTCCACACGCAACGATCTGTCTGCGCAAATGTCTGCGCACATCACATCTGCGCAGACAGATCGTTGCGTGTGGACAGAAGATTTGCACCAACCTGAGGTGTGTGCAAACCTGGAAGTTGGAGTTGGAGGTTTGAGCGAAACCTCTCAAATCTGTGGGTTCAAACCACATCTGCGCAGACAAGTTGGAGCGTGTGGACAGCAGATCGCCGCAAATCTGGCGCGAAACAGCTATTTGCTCAGTCTAGTGTTTGTATTTGTGCGCACAGGGCATTAAAATTGCTGATACTCGTCAGTGTTCTCGAGAGTTTGTTAGTGAATTCATTGAAATATATAGAAACCACCATGTTTGTGGAAGATTAAAAGTAAAGAATATAGTGACCGAGACAAAAAGACAGCACCATACAATGCTCTAATTGAAAAATTGCGGGCAGTTGACGCCTCGGCAAACAGAGAATCAGTAATAAAAAAAAAAAAAAAATTCGTTGCGAACTGTTTACCGAAAAGAGTTATCCAAAGTTCAGTAATCTAGATGATCTGGGGTAGGAGTGGATCAAGTATACCAGCCAACATTATGGTATTTTGATCTGCTTGGCTTTCTTAAGGTTCGCCCCGGAAATCTCGCAGTAAATTTACGTGAGAAAACTGCTTTCGCTTTAGCAGCCACTGTCTACACCATTTTGACCGCTTTCTCTGTTTCCTGCGGTTGGTCTCAATGTTTTTTGCGACACAAGAGAACTTCCTCCATTTCTATATTTCAAAATAACTGAATTAAATTTTTGACGTTTACGGGGAGTGTAGTCGCTTGCCACTGATACTTCTTTTCTACACCGACAGATGGCGGGCGAGTAGTAGATTGGGGTTTGTGTCGTGTGAACACACCACATTTGCAGCGATCTTTTGCATGTACAGACATCTGCGCCGATGTCTGCGCAGACAGATCGTTGCGTGTGGACCGGGCTTATTGTAAGAAATTTTGGTCTTATGTCAAAGCGGTAGGTGGATCCAAACAAAATGTCCAGTCACTCTGTGACCAAATTTGTACTGAAATAGAGGATGACAGACTAAAGGCCGAAATACTAAATGTCTTTTTTCAAAGCTGTTTCACAGAGGAAGACTGCACTGTAGTTCCTTCTCTAGATTGTCGCACAGAAGACAAAATGGTAGATATCGAAATAGACGACAGAAGGATAGAGAAACAATTGAAGAGGAAAGGCCGCTGGACCTGATGGGATGCCAGTTCGATTTTACACGGAGTACGCGAAGGAACTTGCCCCCCTCCTTGCAGCGGTGTACCGTAGGTCTCTAGAAGGGCACAGGTCATCCCCGTTTTCAAGAAGGGGCGTCGAACAGATGTGCAGAACTATAGACCTATATCTCTAACGTCGTTCAGTTGTAGAATTTTGGAACACGTATTATGTTCGAGTATAATGACTTTTCTGGAGACTAGAAATCTACTCTGTAGGAATCAGCATGGGTTTCGAAAAAGACGATCGTGTGAAACCCAGCTCGCGCTATTCGTCCACGAGACTCAGAGGGCCATAGACACGGGTTCCCAGGTAGACGCCGTGTTTCTTGAAATCCGCAAGGCGTTCGATACAGTTCCCCACACTCGTTTAATGAACAAAGTAAGAGCATATGGACTATCAGACCAATTGTGTGATTGGATTGAAGAGCTCCTAGATAACAGAACGCAGCATGTCCGAAGTAAGAGTGATTGCAGGTGTGCCGAAGGGGAGTGTCGTAGGACCGTTCCTATTCACAATATACATAAATGACCTTGTGGATGACATCGGAAGTTCACTGAGACTTTTTGCGGATGATGCTGTGGTACATCGAGAGGTTCTAACAATGCAAAATTGTACTGAAATGCAGGAGGATCTGCAGCGAATTCACGCATGGTGCAGGGAATGGCAACTGAATCTCAATGTAGAAAAGTGTAATGTGCTGCGAATACATAGAAAGAAAGATCCCTTATCATTTACCTACAATATAGCAGGTCAGCAACTGGAAGCAGTTAATTCCATAAATTGTCTGGGAGTACGCATTAGGAGCGATTTAATATGGAATGATCATATAAAGTTGATCGTCGGTAAAGCAGATGCCAGACTGAGATTCCTTGGAAGAATCCTAAGGAAATGCAATTCGAAAACAAAGGAAGTAGGTTACAGTACGCTTGTTTGCCCACTGCTTGAATACTGCTCAGCGGTGTAGGATCCGTACCAGATAGGGTTGATAGAAGAGATAGAGAAGATCCAAGTAGAGCAGCGCGCTTCGTTACAGGATCATTTAGTAATCGCGAAAGCGTTACGGAGATGATAGATAAACTCCAGTGGAAGACTCTGCAGGAGAGAAGCTCAGTGCCTGGGTACGGGCTTTTGTTGAAGTTTCGAGAACATACCTTCACCGAGAAGTCAAGCAGTAAGGGACCATGAGGATAAAATCAGAGAGATTAGAGCCCACACAGAGTCATACCGACAATCCTTCTTTCCATGAACAATACGAGAGAAGGGAGAGCCGATAGAGGTACTCAAGGTATGCTCCGCCACACACCGTCAGGTGGCTTGCGGAGTATGGAGGTAGAGGTAGAGAGAGGTAACATTTCTGACTAACACGGAAGTCAGATTAAGCAGAAAACTGTCTCTCTGCTCAGACATGCCAAATATACATGCTATTTGGTGTTAAAGTTGATTTCAGTGCTGGTTTATAGAAGGGAAGCCACCTGCAGGTGAGTCTTTCAACGAGAATTCCTTCTTCAGTCATTAACACAGCACAGTACGAGGTAGTGATGTGTGCGTGTAATAGTTCAGAACTACAAATCTTGCGAATGACATCTGAATGTCTGGATTCTAATATTCATGTATGGAAACATACCTGACGATAACTTTCTCGCTGGCAAGCGGTTTGTAATTCTTTCCAGTCTCTCTGTTTAGAAGGATACAAATCATAATCATATATTAGGGTTTCTTGATACGTAAATGGCGTCATTGTGGTGAATGCGGGACCAGAGACATCTGAGAATTCTCATGTGGCACAATCTGTCCTCTTTGTTTGTATTTCATTACCGAAGACTCGCAAAAGTTTTCTGAATGTTCATAGCAAGAAAAAGGAGATAGAATAAATCTCAAATTAACTCGGCTATTATGCAGTAACTCATTCCATAGAGTAGTCATAAGGTAAACTCTGCACGCATGTTTCGTAAGTTAGTCTCGTAACTGCCTCTACAAGCTTCAACATTCGATTAGTTCCGAGATTGTCTTATTTCCCTGGTGCTAACTAACGGACCTTCGATTAGTCTACATAAAAACGTATCTTTGCGTATTTTATTACATTAAACCTACGTTTCCTTTTTATTGCAAATAGCATATCACAGACACTCTTCTCATTTTCAGTTAATTCCAGAAACCTTAAGGTGCGACCAGATTTTCGTTTTGGTGTCTCCACACACACGCAACTTCGCCCCTCACCGAGGTGCACATTGTATTTTCTTCTTCTCTGAGACTATTTCGTACTATCTCTAATTTTCTTCCAGCTTCAATACCCTTCCCGATAATGTGTAGAAACGCAGAGATAATATGAGTCCATACTACGTCCTCCGCCCTCTCTCCCATCTCCCCCTCTCTCTCTTTCTGAGCGGTCATGTGAGTCGCATGAACAAATGAACAAAAAGGACTTCCAGGAAGTCGCTCTGGTAATGTGCAGATCGTAATCCGTCTGACATGAGTCACTGTCCCCGCAGACATCAAAGGAAGTCATTTAAGCGAAGTACAGTGTTGTAATAGAGACAAATGATCTTCGTAGCGTAAAGCAGCTGCCTGTGTGGTGTAATACGGTGCCTAAAGTGCACCTGAAGATATAATGGATACAAGGGAAGCGAGCAGTAGGACGGCGTGCCTAAAAATTTTGGTGAAATGTGTCATAATACAAATAAAACAGAAAACACAAGCAATACACTCCAAAGTAACCTCTATTAGCTGTAATTCATTTTCTACAAGATGTATGAAGCAGCTTCAAACTGTCTGCAGAAGCTTCATTAGTGAATGTTCCAAGCTACACCACACGTCTTCCTATATTCGTTGAAATCTACCCCTCCATGTCTGTATCTTATATGTATGTTCAACATCTCCTCATAAGTACTCGATCGATTTCAGTCAAATTTAATTTACATATCATTTGCTTTCTGGAAAGAAGCACGATGGGGTAAGTACAACCTACAACCCAAAGCCGTGGGGCTGAAAAGGAAGCATATGGCACTGCGCGCAAATACCCAGTATTTAAGAACGAGAGCACTTAGGGATCTGCAACAAACTTTACACATAATTTCAAACCTTTCCAGAACTTTTTATCGCTGACATCTCCCACAGAATAAAGAAAAGAAAAAATTTATCACTTACTACCTTTTCACTTTTCATGTAGTGAAATTGCCGCATCAGACATGACATGATTTATTACTTCTTTACAACAAATTCTATTCGCAGCAATTTCCTCAGGCAGTATCCATATATACCACTCAACGTACCTGCAAAATGATATCATCTTACGACTTAAAAGACAGAAGGTATAACGTCATGAACATTGAGATGCGTGAGAAACCAGGTTCCCTTAAAACACGGCGCGAATTATCCAGGCTATTCCCATCCAACTCCCGATAGTGACACTACGTAGTGGTTTCCAGCAATATTTGGACATACACTACTGGCCATTAAAATTGCTACACTAAGAAGAAATGCAGATGATAAACGGGTATTCATATGACAAATATATTATACTAGAACTGACATGTGATTACATTTTCACGCAATTTTCGGTGCATAGGTCCTGAGAAATCAGTACGCAGAACAACCACCTGTGGCCGTAATAACGGCCTTGATACGCCTGGGCATTGGGTCAAACAGAGCTTGGAAGGCGTGTACAGGTACAGCTGCCCATGCAGCTTCAACACGATACCACAGTTCATCAAGAGTAGTGACTGGCGTATTGCGACGAGCCAGTTACTCGGCCACCATTGACCAGACGTTTTCAACTGTGAGAGATCTGGAGAATGTGCTGACCAGAACAGCAGCCGAACATTTTCTGTATCCAGAAAGGCCCGTACAGGACCTGCAACATGCGGTCGTGCATTATCCTGCTGAAATGTAGGGTTTCGCAGGTATCGAATGAAGGGCAGAGCCACAGGTCGTAACACATCTGAAATGTAACGTCCACTGTTCAAAGTGCCGTCAATGCGAACAAGAGGTGACCGAGACGTGTAACCAATGGCACCCCATACCATAACGTCGGGTGATACACCAGTATGGTGATGACGAATACACGCTTCCAATGTGCGGTCACCGCGATGTCGCCAAACACGGATGCGACCATCATGATGCTGTAAACAGAATCTGGATTCATCCGAAAAAATGACGTTTTGCCATTCGTGCACCCAGGTTCGTCGTTGAGTACACCATCGCAGGCGCTCCTGTCTGTGATGCAGCGTCAAGGGTAACCGCAGCCATGGTCTCCGAGCTGATAGTCCCTGCTGCTGCAAACGTCGTCGAACTGTTCGCGCAGATGGTTCTTGTCTTGCAAACGTCCCCATCTGTTGACTCAGGGATCGAGACGTGGCTGCACGATCCGTTACAGCCATGGGGAAAAGATGCCTGTCATCTCAACTGCTAGTGATACGAGGCCGTTGGGATCCAGCACGGCGCTCCGTATTACCCTCCTGAACCCACCGATTCCATATTCTGCTAACAGTCATTGGATCTCGACCAACGCGAGCAGCAATGTCGCGATACGATAAACCATAATCGCGATTGGCTACAATCCGACCTTTATAAAAGTCGGAAACGTGATGGTACGCATTTTTTGTCCTTACACGAGGCATCACAACAACGTTTCACCAGGCAACGCCGGCCAACTGCTGTTTGTGTATGACAAATCGGTTGGAAACTTTCCTCATGTCAGCATGTTGTAGGTGTCGCCACCGGCGCCAACCTTGTGTGAATGCTCTGAAAAGCTAATCATTTGCATATCACAGCATCATCTTCCTCTCGGTTAAATTTCACGTCTGTTACACGTCATCTTCGTGGTGTAGCAATTTTAATGGCCAGTAGTATAATATGAAAACTTTGCTAAACTTTTTCTCGCTTGAATGGCTACCGTCAGATATTTAACACATTAACTCATTTACAAAGTAATGAATAGCAAGTGTGAAGCTGTTTTAAACAGGGGAGTACGTCTCAAAAGAATCGGGGATTACTGGTTACTTACTACCTCGAAAGAAGAACTGTGGGGTTAAGCACCATCTACAGCTCATAGAGATGGGAATGAAAAATGGCGGACAATGAAGCATAACTTATTATCACTTGGAGCAATTTTAACCATATTTGGGAGCTGATACCAGCTGTGGTGAAGGAATCGTTTGTTCATAGGTCAGAATGAGGCACCGCTTCCTTCACCTGGACCAGGTTTTGGGTGTTGGTAGTGACTGGAAACGTACGGCTGCTCCTAGTAAAACATCTCAGGTGTCCTTGTACTGACTGAGTGTACTTACATTATCAGTGTGCCTACGTAGTCCATAGTGCTCGGTGATTAGGATAACAGCACCTCTCTCCTATGAAGTAGTTTTGTTGCATCGATAATAGGCAATTCATAACTCCAGACGGTTGGGGCTCAACAGAATACTGTGTGTGTAACATTCCACACTGCCACTTGGAGGAGGAGTGTGGATAAGAATCGTGTCATAAATGTGTACCATAGATACCTGTTGGTATGTATTTCCTGTATTTAGTAGATCTGAAATACTTTTAAGAGTATGAAGTGCAGTTTGTCTCTTATTTGAGCAGTTTATTGTGTCCACCGCTTCCGTAGAATAAGCACTGCAGCGAGTCAATAATTTTGTCAACGTGTTCCAGGACCTATGATCAAGCCGCATGGCTGAATACCACAGATGTATTGAACATCCTCTCTGGAATAGTTTGGTGCAAAACAGCAGAGAATCAGACAGTGTGTGTGCAGTGTATGTGGCATAAACACAATTTCAAATCTCCTCCTACTCCTACTGTTCCGATACAACCAATCATGGTACTGATATTAATTACCATCTGGAAACAACCACTGTGTGAGTAAGAGCCACCTACCTTCGTAGGGGTGGGAGTGGAGGTGAAAATATGGTGACATAGAAGTGTAACTTAGGAATGTCTGAAGCAATTTCAACTAAATTTTCTATCTATAAGAATTATTACTCTTATTATTTGTATAAAAGTACTATGTGGGTAAGATACCCCTACATACCAGTCCTAAGGATGGATGTGGAGATGAGAAGCTGCAGCCTGTATAAATACACAGGTGGTCAGAAAATGTGTGAAATGCTTGTAGGGATGTTACAGGGCAGGTTGTACTGAGCCATAAATACTAAGAAAGAAATTCGATACGTTGCTCCGTTTCCGAGTTATTTAGCATAGAATTTAGCCAATCTGGGCGTCACGCGCTCGCATTCAAGCGGCCTGCCAGAGGTGCTTTGTCTCGTTAGCTGAAACTTGAATTTACGCGCGCGACGATCTGATTGGCTAACTTCAATGCTAAATAACTCGGATACGGCGCAACGTATCGCATTTTTTTCTTAACATTTATGTCTCAGTACAATCTGCCCTACAACATCACGACAAGCGTTTCAGACATTTTCTGACCACTATATATATATATATATATATATATACCATAACGACCGATTTCATATAGAATCCATTTTTTTGGGGGCCGCTAAGCTCATTAGTGGTAGTCCTGGTGACGTTTTGCCCGTAAGCGTGTGTGTGTGTGTGTGTGTGTGTGTGTGTGTGTGTGTGTGTGTGTGTGGTGTGTGTGGAGGGGGGGCGGGCGGGAGCAATTTCGACGAAATATAGTAACTAGATGATTCATTTTTTCTTTTATAAAAGTGCTATGGAAGTAAGATACCCGTACTGCCTTTAGGCTTTGCGGGCGGGGGGGGGGGGGGGGGGGCGGGGGGGCGGGATGAAAAGGGGATGATATGTAAAACTGTTCGAAAACCTGGAAAACTTTTAAAAGTATCAAGCGCAATTCTGTTCGTTGTGTCAATCAGCTACGAAAATGAGCACTGCTAATAACTTGGTCAACGTGTCTCAGGACCTAAGGTCATGATGCACGGCTGAATACCGCAGATAAATTTAATATTCTCTGGAGTCGCGCGTGTGTGTGTATGTGTGTGTTTTGGGATCTTATGAGCGCCCAACGGCGAGGTTATCAGCGCCCTGACATTTATTAAAACAAGCGAATGTGGATAAGAACTAAAATAGTCGCACACCCATGCACTCGAAATGACCACACAGTCACTCTATCGCTCAGGCACTCTCACATGCACTAAAACCAATGGGGACGGAGGATAGCTAGTCAAGAAATTAAAACAGAGGGAAAACAAAACACAGAAGAACTAAGAGAACAGCACAGGAAAATGTGACTGGCTGACCTCTTACAAAAACGTTGGATGAGCCAGCCACCCTGCTGACACATTAAAAACATCTCCCCAAGATCTTGGTACAAACGTGGGACAATTCACATAACTTTGAAACGCGAACCACAGTCGTTTGATCATTACATAAAATAGACTGTAGATCCACTGGCATATCCGCTGCAGTCCACAGGTCGGTAAATAAAATGCAGTCCAATAAAATGTGGCGCACCACGATCTGCACGCCACAAGCACCACACATCGGAGTGTCCTCTCGTAGTAGTAAAAATCCATGCTTCATAGGACTGTGGCCGGTGCGAAGACGAGTAAGAAGGACCTCGTCCTGTCGATGTGGCTGGAAGGAAGTGCGCCACGGCCGAATTGTGGGCTTGACGACACGGAGCTTGTTGTCGGTCACTTCCAGCCACTCGTGTTCCAAGCGATACAGGACTTTACACCTCAACAGCGAGGTCAGAGCATACAGCGGGATAGCACACTGAAAGACCTGACGGTCACGACACGCCTCCTTGGCTGGTCTATCCGCCCTTTCATTCCAGCCGGCCGAAGTGGCCGTGCGGTTAAAGGCGCTGCAGTCTGGAACCGCAAGACCGCTACGGTCGCAGGTTCGAATCCTGCCTCGGGCATGGATGTTTGTGATGTCCTTAGGTTAGTTAGGTTTAACTAGTTCTAAGTTCTAGGGGACTAATGACCTCAGCAGTTGAGTCCCATAGTGCTCAGAGCCATTTGAACCAACCTTTCATTCCCCGGAATTCCCACGTGCCCTGGTACCTAGCAGAAACACACCTTCTTCCCCAGTTGCTGCTGTAGTGGAGGAGGGCGTCCTGGATAGTCTGGGTTACTTTATCTGCTGGGTACAAATGTTGGTGAGAGTAAAGGGCGCTCAGAGAATCTGAACAGACGAGAAATCTAACACTGGGAGAATGTCTGTTCTGCTCCAGTGCCCGCAAGATTGCATATAATTCTGCATCGAAGACAGTAAATTCGGGAGGCAGTCTGACATTGAAGACTCGGTCTGGGAAAACGACAGAGCAACCAACCGAGTGACCCTGCTTAGACCCATTCGTAAAAACAGCTACTTTGTTGTGGTGCTCAGATAAAACGGCTGAAAATACCGCATTAAAAACGGAAGCAGGAGTGCTATCTCTCCTGTACTGAACCAAATTTAAAATCACTCTGGGCCACCCCAGTAACCAGGGTGGCAGACGGTTAAAACGCTGGATTTGGGGTCTGACTGGCGCCACACTGAGTGACTACAGCACAAGCTGCACGCGGATCTCAAACGGCATCGTGGCTCGTGGACGGTTGGAAAAAAGGTGCTCCAGACGTGGACGAACAACAGTACGGTGTGCGTGTGAAGTTGGAGCTGCGAGGAACTTACGCCCTTGGGTCCCCATGAGGAGATGGCCCCAGGTGGTATGTTGCGGTTCCCCCACCACAGCACCTGTGGCCAGCCGAATCCCCTCATGGTAGACAGTGTCAGTGATACGCAAATAAGAGGGCCTCGCTGACCCATACACCGTGTACCCGTAGTCTAGCTGCAAACGCACAAAAGCCTGATAAAACTGAGGAGACACGCCCTTTCCGCTCCCCAAGACTTGTGGCTAAGGCACTTGAGGATGGTGAGCGCGTTCACGGTTCTGGTTTCCAAGTCTCGCAGGTGTGGCAACCATGACAATCTGGAGTCAAAAATGAGGCCCAGCAACCGCACTGTGGTCGTGCGGTAGCGTTCTCGCTTCCCACGCCCGGATTCCCGGGTTCGATTCCCGGCGGGGTCAGTGATTTTCTCTGCCTCGTGAAGACTGGGTGTTGTTTGCTGTCCTTAGGATAGTTAGGTTTAAGTAGTTCTAAGTTCTAGGGGACTGAAGACCATAGATGTTAAGTCCCATAGTGCTCGGAGCCATTTGAACCATTTTGAAACCGCACTGTGTCTCTAAAACGTAGGATGGTGTCCCCCAACATCAAGGCAGGCAAATTAAAAAGACGACGAGAACGATTAAATGAACAAATAACCACTTATCAGCAGAAAACCTAAAACCCATCTTTGTATTCCACTCTTCTAAACGCCCCACTGTAAGTTGCAATTGACGGGTCGCGGTTGCAGCACTAGAGGAGGGGCAGAAAACAGTAAAATCGTCCACAAATAAGGAGCACTGTACTGGACTCCTTAACCGTAGATGTAATATATTTGCTATGTTGACAAACTGCCTATTGGCTTCTGTCTCGGGTTCTTCGGCCGACGTTCATCTAATGATTTTTCTGACGTTTCGCCAGCGCGAGTGGCTGGCATTGTCAAAGCTTCACCCTCCATTCCCGGTGGTGAACTGGAGCCGAGCTCGCGGGCGCAGACTATATGTACCTGACGCGCCAACGCCCGAGGGCTTCTCCGCGGTCATTTCCGGTGCGGTTCTCCTCTTGCTACCTGCGACGGTCGTTCGCTGCAGTACGGGAAGCCAGGATCCATTGACCTTAAGGCTTTCCTCTTTCTTGTTCAAACTGTTCGCGTGTTTTTGTATTTCTACAGCTTGTCTGAACAAGCGCGTGTGATAGTGCTTCTCCACAGCCAGAACTTCCGTGTCGGCGAATTTTATTACGTGGTCGGTCTCATTGAGTGCGTGCTCTGCCACGGCCGATTTCTCCACCTGTCCCAACCTACAATGTCGCTTATGCGGAAAAGTTTATGTCGGAATGACTGGACGATCCATCAACACCAGGATCAACGAGCATACGCGACATTGTAGGTTGGGGCAGGTGGAGAAATCGGCCGTGGCAGAGCACGCACTCAATGAGACCGACCACGTAATAAAATTCACCGACACGGAAGTTCTGGCTGTGGAGAGTACAACAGCATCAGATGTTTTTAAATGTGTTTCCTGTAAGCACAAGCACAGGGGGCGTTGCTGTCTCCAGAATACATTCATGTTCCACTGTATAATGGGAGCCATCTATCGGGGTGGGAGTACCTTCATTCTGACTCTGCGGGGGACAGGAGCCCACAATAAGTGGAGTATCAGTTTTGGGGTGAGATGATTGTGCCAGTCTGACATCTACCTCCATTGCCTCTCAAGAAGAGTCGAGAGAGACGTGTAAGAAAATGACAAGGACATCATCGGACTCTGTACCTTCTGTCTCCTTCTGTGGGCGAGTCTTTGCCTTTGATTTCGATTTTTTTGTCTGAGGCGGCTTTGCAGTCACAACCGCAGAAGCGGTAGGGGGTGTAGCAGCGCTGCGTGCAATGCACAAGACTTGACCAATGGAAGGGCAGAAAGGTCCACGATGTCAGCAACAACGGCCTTTTCTGAAGTTCGGGGGTGGGGTGGGGGGGGGGGTGGAAGTGATAGGCTTCAAAGGAACTGCAGCAGCACACAGCACATGTGCATTGTGCTAGTGCTGACAGTAGCAACCTCTGTTTGTGTAGCGGCATCAGCTTTCAGGACACGCTGTTTCAGAACGAAAGAAAAGAAGGCAGCGAACTTGGGTGGCTGCATGGACTTCTTGGCTTCATCATACTGGATGAGCTTTGCGAGTTTGATCTCTTGGACCTTCCGCTCCTCAAGGAAAACTTTGCAGTCCCTGCTCCACACAAGGTGATCCCCAGAGCAGTTAACACACTTTGGAGGAGAGGAGCAACCAACTCCCTCATGGGCGGCTTTACCACATTTCCCGCAAGTGGCTTCTCCTCTACAGTCGAGAGTAGTGTGCCCAAAGTGCTGGCATTTAAAACACTGCATTTGACTGGGGTAATAAGGCCGTGCACTGAGGCACAGGAAACCCCATTCACATGCTCTGGCAGTTTGGTGCTGTTAAAAGAAAGGATAAACGAGTCTAACTTCACGAGAGCGCCATCCACCCGTTTCATAACATGTTGCACGTCGACAATGCCTTCCCAGGACCATTCAGCTTTCAGTTCTTCCTGGGGAAAGTCAACTAGATCCCTGAAAGTCACAACACTTTTGCTGTAGTTCAAGGTCTTGTGCAATTCAGTTTCCATCGCATGCTCCCCAAGGCATTGTACTTTCTGGAAGTTCTTGACTTGTTGGAAGCTAGATGTTTCATCCAACAGGGTCCCATTTCGCAAATGCTTAACAGATTTTAAGGTGCCAGCAACGATTTCTAAGCCATTCTGTTAGTAAAATGGCGAAACTTTTTCAAAACACCCCTCTTTTATTTTAACTATAAGAAACACATTCTGCGAAGCAGCATGCATTCTGTTACTACTGACTGAATCAGGAGGACTGGCTACACGAGCCCTCTTATTGGACTGTGTTGGTATCTTTCAGCGGCCTACCCTTTCTGCTGGGAGGGGGTACAGAGAATATTGGAAGATTCAGTTTGGTCTCACGAGCAGCTAGGGAAATAAGGGTACACTCAGACAGAGCCCCGCATGCCTGAGTAAGCCTTACACAACTGAGGTGCGGCGGGCTCCACAGAGGTTGCCCGCTAACGACTGTTCCAAGTCAATAGCATGCATCTCATCAGCGCGCAGCACACCTTGATTGGTGTTTTTTTTTTCTTTTTTTTTCTTTATAGAGGTTTATTCCATCCTCGCGTTCCGGGCTGTCGAGCCAAAATCCCCGTTCGCTGTGACACACAACGTACCACCGCCGCGCCGCACGGTGGTCGCTGAACCGGTGGAAGAGGATTGGCGGCTCTTACCAGTCCCCAGCTCAGGAACCCCGGGGTCACCAAGCCCGTACTCAGCAAACAAATGATGAGCCCCTGAGAGCTCTGGAGCCGCATCGTGTAAAGCAGCAGAGAATCTGACGTATGTACAGGGCTATTACAAATGATTGAAGCGGTTTCATAAATTCACTGTAGCTCCATTCATTGACATATGGTCACGACACACTACAGATACGTAGAAAAACTCATAAAGTTTTGTTCGGCTGAAGCCGCACTTCAGGTTTCTGCCGCCGGAGCGCTCGAGAGCGCAGTGAGACAAAATGGCGACAGGAGCCGAGAAAGCGTATGAGCGTATGTCGTGCTTGAAATGCACTCACATCAGTCAGTCATAACAGTGCAACGACACTTCAGGACGAATTTCAACAAAGATCCACCAACTGCTAACTCCATTCGGCAATGGTATGTGCAGTTTAAAGCTTCTGGATGCCTCTGTAAGGGGAAATCAACTAGTCGGCCTGCAGTGAGCGAAGAAACGGTTGAACGCGTGCGGGCAAGTTTCACGCGTAGCCCGCGGAAGTCGACGAATAAAGCAAGCAGGGAGCTAAACGTACCACAGCCGACGGTTTGGAAAATTTTACGGAAAAGGCTAAAGCAGAAGCCTTACCGTTTACAATTGCTACAAGCCCTGACGCCCGATGACAAAGTCAAACGCTTTGAATTTTCGGCGCGGTTGCAACAGCTCATGGAAGAGGATGCGTTCAGTGCGAAACTTGTTTTCAGTGATGAAGCAACATTTTTTCTTAATGGTGAAGTGAACAGACACAATGTGCGAATCTGGGCAGTAGAGAATCCTCACGCATTCGTGCAGCAAATTCGCAATTCACCAAAAGTTAACGTGTTTTGTGCAATCTCACGGTTTAAAGTTTACGGCCCCTTTTTCTTCTGCGAAAAAAACGTTACAGGACACGTGTATCTGGACATGCTGGAAAATTGGCTCATGCCACAACTGGAGACCGACAGCGCCGATTTCATCTTTCAACAGGATGGTGCTCCACCGCACTTCCATCATGATGTTCGGCATTTCTTAAACAGGAGATTGGAAAACCGATGGATCGGTCGTGGTGGAGATCATGATCAGCAATTCATGTCATGGCCTCCACGCTCTCCCGACTTAACCCCATACAATTTCTTTCTGTGGGGTTACGTGAAAGATTCAGTGTTTAAACCTCCTCTACCAAGAAACGTGCCAGATCTGCGAGCTCGCATCAACGATGCTTTCGAACTCATTGATGGGGACATGCTGCGCCGAGTGTGGGAGGAACTTGATTATCGGCTTGATGTCTGCCGAATCACTAAAGGGGCAATAAAGAACATTTGTGAATGCCTAAAAAAACTTTTTGAGTTTTTGTATGTGTGTGCAAAGCATTGTGAAAATATCTCAAATAATAAAGTTATTGTAGAGCTGTGAAATCGCTTCAATCATTTATAATAACCCTGTATGTGCAATGTTTGTCACATACGCGCACGTGGTGGAAACCACTGAAGAAAAGTTAGTGTGACATAAACAGCAGTGAACCTGACACCGATGTTGTTGTCTACTGTAGTCCGGATGTAATGCCTACTGGGTGATTGTAAAGCAAAAGTAGGTCTCGGTCACACGTGCCATTGAAATATCCAGCAGTTTCCACTTACGTAGCGCTTTAGCTCGTCAGTCATTTGGGAACAAAGCTTCCATTTACCCAAATCTTTGTGCATGGTGGACTAACCAACAAGTCATGCGTCTCTGTTGCAGCTTTTCCTAGTTTTCGCTTCATTGCACTTTGTTACTCCACACACACTCAACATTTGCATCACCGAAATAATTGATTAACACATTCATTGCGGTGCAGGATTCATGTCCTAGTCCAGTCCTTCAGATTTAAGTTTCCTATGGCTTTCGAATTTGCTTAAGGTCAATATCGAGATATTTCCTTAGCGAAGAATCGTTCCCCACACTTGTTTAAGGCGATTCTGTGTTCCGTTTCTCGTGTCAGAAGTTAGTAATCAACACAGGGTTCACTTTGATATTCTTTGCCTTTGGAAATCCCTTAAAAAAATGGTTCAAATGGCTCTGAGCACTATGGGACTCAACATCTTAGGTCATAAGTCCCCTAGAACTTAGAATTACTTAAACCTAACTAACCTAAGGACATCACACACACCCATGCCCGAGGCAGGATTCTAGCCTGCGACCGTAGCAGACCCGCGGTTCCGGACTGCAGCGCCAGAACCGCACGGCCACCGCGGCCGGCGGAAATCCCTTACCAGTCTGTTTTACATTTCTCTCTAATTTTTCTTTTGGTAACGTTCAGCAGGTCTGTAGCTGTTAATTCCATGTGTCCTAAGCATCCGTCATAGATGGTGGCTTTGGCTAGCTCATGTGGAGTTTCCTGGGCAGGAACGCCACAGTGTGCTTTTCGCAGCTTATTCCTATCTGTGTAATATCAAATTCATGATATCATATGCCATTCAATGGTTAGATTATCCACTGTGTAGATGTCTTTGTAGTTCTAGCGCTGTTCTAGAATCAGAAAGGATAAATAACTTAGAGCCCACGTTCTTCTCGTCGTATTAAGGGCTCGTAATATAGAGAAAATAGCGGCTGTCTTAATCGTTAGTGTTGTATCGTCCAGTCGGCTACGTGTTTCGATACCACATATCTTAGCGATGTCTCACTGCAATCCGCAACGATGAATGGGAGAGACTAAAGAAGACGCGCCGCCGCTGTCAGCACAGCAACATCATTGCATGGAGAACAACATAGAGCTGGGCATGGAAGCGCTCTGACCAGTTCGTGACCTCAGATGAAGCAATCAGTACTATCGAGTAGGATCAGTGTTAGTCAAGTCCCAAATGGACAGGTTTTCTTGTAATTGTAGAACATTCTCCCTCAAGGAGGGCTATGCGTGAAGCGTTCAGTGAATTCGAAAGCAAAATTCTATGTACCGACTTGACAGAAAATCATAGGACGTTCTGGTCTTACGTTACATCAGTAAGTGGCTCGAAACAGCATATCCAGACACTCTGGGATGATGATGGCATTGAAACAGAGGATGACACGCGTAAAGCTGAAATACTAAACACCTTCTTCCAAAGCTGTTTCACAGAGGAAGACCGCACTGCAGTTCCTTCTCTAAATCCTCGCACCAACGAAAAAATGGCTGACATCGAAGTAAGTGTCCAAGGAATAGAAAAGCAACTGAAATCAATCAACAGAGGAAAGTCCACTGGACCTGACGGGATACCAATTCGATTCTACACATAGTACGCGGCGGCCGGGGTGGCCGAGCGCTTCTAGGCGCTGCAGTCTGGAACCGCGAAACCGCTACGGTCGCAGGTTCGAATACTGCCTCGGGCATGGATGTGTGTGATGTCCTTAGGTTAGTTAGGTTTAAGTAGTTATAAGTTGGGACTGATGACCTTAGAAGTTAAGTCCCATAGTGCTCAGAGCCATTTGAACAATTTGAACAGAGTACGCGAAAGAACTCCCCCCCCCCCCCCCCCCCTCTAACAGACGTGTACCGCAAGTCTCTAGAGGAACGGAAGGTTCCAAATGATTGGAAAAGAGCACAGTTAGTCCCAGTCTTCAAGAAGGGTCGTCGAGCAGATGCGCAAAACTATAGACCTGTATCTCTGACATCGATCTGTTGTAGAATTTTAGAACATGTTTTTTGCTCGCATATCATGTCATTTCTGGAAACCCAGAATTTACTCTGTAGGAATCATCATGGATTCCGGAAACAGCGATCGTGTGAGACCTAGCTCGCTTTATTTGTTCATGAGACCCAGAAAATATTAGATACAGGCGACCAGGTAGATGCTATTTTCCTTGACTTTCGGAAGGCGTCCTATACAGTTCCGCACTGTCGCCTGATAACAAAGTAAGAGCCTACGGAATATCAGACCAGTTGTGTTGCTGGATTGAAGAGTTTTTAGCAAACAGAACACAGCATGTTGTTCTCAATGGAGAGACGTCTACAGACGTTAAAGTAACCTCTGGCGTGCCACAGGGGAGTGTTATGGGACCATTGCTTTTCACAATATATATAAATGACCTAGTAGATAGTGTCGGAAGTTCCATGCGGCTTTTCGCGGATGATGCTGTAGTATACAGAGAAGTTGCAGCATTAGGAAATTGCAGCGAAATGCAGGAAGATCTGCAGCGGATAGGCACTTGGTGCAGGGAGTGGCAACTGACCCTTAACGTAGACAAACGTAATGTATTGCGAATATATAGAAAGAAGTATCCTTTATTGTATGATTATATGATAGCGGAACAAACACTGGTAGTAGTTACGTTTGTAAAATATCTGGGAGTATGCGTGCGGAACGATTTGAAGTGGAATGAGTATATAAAATTAATTGTTGGTAAGGCGGGTGCCAGGTTGAGATTCATTGGGAGAGTCCTTAGAAAATGTAGTCCATCAACAAAGGAGGTGGCTTACAAAACACTCGTTCGACCTATACTTGAGTACTGCTCATCAGTGTGGGATCCGTACTTGGTCGGGTTGACAGAGGAGATAGAGAAGATCCAAAGAAGAGCGGTGCGTTTCGTCACAGGGTTATTTGGTAAGCGTGACAGCGTTACGGAGATGTTTAACAAACTCAAGTGGCAGACTGTGCAAGAGAGGCGCTCTGCATCGCGGTGTAGCTTTCTGTCCAGGTTTCGAGAGGGTGCTCTTCAAATGGTTCAAATGGCTCTGAGCACTATGGGACTTAACATCTGAGGTCATCAGTCCCCTAGAACTTAGAACTACTTAAACCTAACTAACCTAAGGACATCACACACATCCATGCCCGAGGCAGGATTCGAACCTGCGACCGTAGCAATCGCGCGGTTCCGGACTGAGCGCCTAGAACCGAGAGGGTGCGTGTCTGGATGAGCGAATCTATTGCTTCACCCTACTTATACCTCCCGAGGAGATCACGAATGTAAAATTTGAGAGATTCGAGCGCGCACGGAGGCTTTCCGGCAGTCGTTCTTCCCGCGAACCATACGCGACTGGAACAGGAAAGGGAGGTAATGACAGTGGCACATAAAGTGCCCTCCGCCACACATCGTTGGGTGGCTTGCGGAGTATAAATGTAGATGTAGACGTAGATGTAGAAAGAGACGGTTCGTTAATTAGTGTATCAAGTGATGTTTTAATAGTCAATGACAGTCGTAAATTATCAAGCACTCATGTGGCAAAGGATTGTATCAAGTTAAGTAAATCCTTTTATCATTCATGTA
The DNA here is from genome assembly GCF_023864345.2 of Schistocerca serialis cubense. NCBI lineage: Eukaryota > Metazoa > Arthropoda > Insecta > Orthoptera > Acrididae > Schistocerca > Schistocerca serialis. The sequence goes on along the minus strand of NC_064640.1, from coordinate 657,697,384 downwards.
TTAAAGTGAACCAATATTTCATATATCATAGTTGCATAAATGCACAGCCGGCCGTTATGGCCGAGCGGTTCTAGGAGCTTCAGTCCGGAACCGCGCTGCTGCTACGGTGGCAGGTTCGAATCCTGCCTCGGGTATGGGTGTGTGTGATGTCCATAGGTTAGTTAGGTTTAAGTAGTTCTAAGCCTAGGGGACTGATGACCTCGGATGTTAGGTCCCATAGTGCTCAGCGCCATTTGAACCATCTGAACCATAAATACACAGGTCCTTAGCGTATAGTGGAAGACAGGTAATATAGACTCTTTGACCTGGCTGTTCTGGGTTAACACTATGTGACAGTTATGTCAGACGTGTTTAGAAGCTGTCCTGTAATAAATAATATAAAACTCTAACATTTTGTGGTAAAACGTTGTGTAGGCCCAGGGACACATAAATTGAAAAGGAGGGGAAACATAGTTGATCTCTGCCGTAGCTCTTCGTTTGTCGTCTTAAGCCCATCATAACCATTTCCACTTCTTATTACCAGTGTTCTGTATTAAAGTAAATAGGTAAGTTAGCTAACGTGAATATTCTACCACTGAATTTTAGCAGCCAGAATCGATGAGGTGCAGCTATAATACGCCTTATTTATGTCATTTCTGTTATTACTGGCATATTTGTTGTTACTGAGATGTGGAAATCGGTTTTATTACTGTTTCGCTCGTGCAGTCACCCCTCACAAAAAGACTACTGATATGGCTCCTCTCTTTCTGCATTAATGAAGATATCGTGCGGTAATAGTCAGTCCTTGGGGAACTACGCCTCTCAAATAACAGGGCCCTGTCGAGATCCGCAACCGTAAAGCACTCGTTCAGGAAGTCATTTCATTCATCGTCTTTCTCATCAATGAGTTGTTCAGTTGAGTCTGCTGTTACGCGTTTAAGGAAGAGCTTCATTAACTTGGTCGGTGCGCTGTTGTAACTATTGTTGTCCCAGGCTCAATGTATACGGTTAATTCTTCGTTGTCATGTGGTTCGGCGAGGTATGTCTTCGCTAAGAATGTCAGAGAAGTTTACCCATGCATATTTCATCTTATTTGTGAACATTTTCTTTGTTTTCACCTGAAAGCACTTTAGTTCAGATAATTTTCTTCAGAGGCGTGACTTCTGTACAGCTTTTGAGCGTTGCTTCGATCCATCACTACCTTATTGCATTCCTCAGTCCAAAAAATTGGTAATGTTTTACTTTTCGGAATAAAAGGTCTGATTCTCGGGATAACTACTGTTGCAGCTTCTTCAACAAAAACAATAAAATATGCATAGCCTGTTCTTGTTTCTCCACACTCTGAAAACTTCAGTATCTTGTGCAAAAGTGTAGTTGTGCCCTTCTTCCAGTACGCTTCCGAGTGTCCCACTAGTAGACTGCCCATATGACACCTATGACACGACGTGCCGCTTCTGCGTCACATCTGAGAACGGTGGGCGGATGATCAAGTCCAAGGGGTTCTGCTTCTACATCCCATGTGAAATTTAGCATTGAACTAGGTGACACCAAACATACCTTCATCGTTCTATCATTGGCTTGGTGCATTTACCCTCGTAAGAAAACCGTCGTTTAAAAAGATTAAATTATCTTCGTCGGCAAATTTCTACTCTTGTTTCGCCGGGGCTGTTTCCCCAATCTGAGCCCCATGCAGAGTAATGTGCGTTAAAATCACCTAACGCTATCTTCGTATGCGCTACCGCATTAACCAACATTGTTCCGTTACAGTCTCCCTTTTTTCTGTAATTCGATATTATTGCAATTTTGTCATATGATGACATATTGGAGACCGTGGCTGTTTTTGAAGACAAATGTTGATCATGTTAGGACAGCAACCAGCCACAAATTTACTTTGAGTTCCTTTATTCAAAGGAAACCGTTACCGGTTTCGAATCGTTGCGATTCATCATCAGACGGTTTACACGCTTTCTTTCTACATTTGGTGTGTCTTTTACAGATTAACCAATGTTTCACGACAATTAATCTGTAAAAAACACACCAAATGTAGAAAGAAAGCGTGTAAACCGTCTGATGATGAATCGCAACGATTTGAAACCGGTAACGGTTTCCTTTGAATAAAGGAACTCAAAGTAAATTTGTGGCTGGTTGCTGTCCTAACACGATCAACATTCGATATTATGTTTATTTTTTCCTTTTCGTGTATCACGCAGTTGTGGCAGTTTGAAGTGGTATCCCTTGCCTATCACCTTTTGCAACTTTAGACAGGATTCCTTTTCCACACAGAACTGCACTCCCATCCATATCCATTGTCTCCATCGGCGTCCATTATATTACAACCACCGAACGGAAATTGTTCATTTGTCAGTAACCATGTTTCACATACCGTATACAATGATTTCTAGTTAGAGCGTAAAAAGTTTAGAAGGCTGTTTTTGTTACCTTTTATGGATCGTGCGTTCCAGTGTGTTACATTCTTGATGAAAAAAACTAAACTGTACTCCACCCGAACAGTTCATGAAGGCCCAACGTTACGGACCGACACCGTGTCATCCTCAGCCCACAGGCGTCACTGCATGCGGATATGGAGGGGCATGTGGTCAGCACACTGCTCTCCCGGCCGCATGTCAGTTTACGAGACCGGAACCGCTACTTCTCAGTCAAGTAGCTTGTCAGTCTGCCTCACAAGGTCTGAGTGCACCACGCTTGCCAACGGCTTACGGCAGGCCAAATGCTCACCCAACCAAGTGCTAGCCCAGATCGACAGCGCTTTACTTTGGTCATCTGATGGGAACCGGTGTTACCACTGCGGCAAGGCCGTTGGCCATTGTTGATGAAACCCACCATTATTAAGTCCCACATTCAATAAGAATAAATTATTTTACGTTATTGTTGTTCGATCCTGCATTTGGACTACCCCCTATCCGTCTTTGTAAATTCATTACAATATTACAAGTTTCTTAGATTCAGCCGTAGTGGAAAATTTCGCCTTCCTGAAGCCTGTGGCACTGCCGTAAATACGAGTTGTTTCCTGTAGCAATCGAGACAACTCAGTTTGACACCAATACATACATAAGTTTTGTACGTATTTTCATGTAGCGAATGTATTCTTTTCTGTGCTGCTTCCTGTTGCACGAGACCGTCTCCGCCTGAGCACTATTTTAATCATTATTCCCCTTTAATCGTTAAATATATCCTGCTGTTCACTGGTGTATGTTGGTAATATTCTTAAAACAAGTGGTGTGTTTTGAAGCGACTGACTCACAAAAGAATGGGTTGTTTCATATTGTGGTTTCGTATTATCCGAGTGTACCGAACGACTATCTGTACTAAGCTAAGAGTGTACATATTGCGGAGAAGGTGCCAAGTATCCTGTGATGACTTCTGCGTACGTCACGAAGTTTACTTATGATACTGCTTGAGAGTACAATATGACTTCCAGTGCCGTGTTCTGCTTACAACGTTCACGCCGACGCTGCGAGTTATGTTTCTCTCTGTGGGGCGGCAGGAGTTTTCACGCTTTCCTTCATCTGGCGGCACTGCTTTTCCTGTTTTTTTTTTTTTTGCCGTCGGACGGCAGTCGCATTCAAATGCTCTACTCTATTGTTTCAATATAACGAACGTTTATTTTTAAAACCACGAGATATCACAGAAAATAATTTTACGATAAATTAATCCCGAAGTATGTGATCTCATTTGTTCAGAAAGCTCTCTCGTTGAAGGGTCACACAAAATTACATTCAGAACTGTTCGTTACTCCTAACTGATAGGTAATACGTCACACGCTATTGTACTGTTAACTGCAAAACTGGCAGAATAGGGCGTGAACAACTAGCGGTACACGCCGTCCGACGGCAGATCACTGCATGAGTCACCGTTGATAGAGGTCACCGGTTGGGAAGATCTAATGTGACTGACTGGTGGCACATGCCGGCGTGATCGTGCTAATATTCCTGTATCGGTTTCTAGATCCGGCCAGAGTGGCCGTGCGGTTCTGGGCGCTACAGTCTGGAGCCGAGTGACCGCTACGGTTGCAGGTTCGAATCCTGCCTCAGGCATGGATGTGTGTGATGTCCTTAGGTTGTTGTTGTTGTGGTCTTCAGTCCTGAGACTGGTTCGATGCAGCTCTCCATGCTACCCTATCCTGTGCAATTTTCTTCATCTCCCAGTACCTACTGCAACCTACATCCTTCTGAATCTGCTTAGTGTATTCATCTCTTGGTCTCCCTCTACGATTTTTACCCTCCACGCTACCCTGCAATGCTAAATTTGTGATCCCTTGATGCCTCAGAACATGTCCTACCAACCGGTCCCTTCTTCTCGTCAAGTTGGGTTAGTTAGGTTTAATTAGTTCTAAGTTCTAGGCGACTGATGACCTCAGAAGTTACGTCGCATAGTGCTCAGAGCCATTTGAACCATTTTGAACACTTTCTAGAATTAGAACTATGCCCTCCTGAGCAATGTACACAAGAAAGATGTGTGTGTTTGTCACTGTCGTTAATGTCGCGCGGCGCAGAGCAGTGTGCATGGCGTTTCAGACTCTGACGTTGTTTACTAAAGTGGCCATACCGTAGGCAATTAAACCATTAGGGAACAGGTCTCACATTCAGTTCGACAGAACAGCATACAACATATGCATGTTTAGAGTCAAGCTCTCTGCGCATCAAAAATTACAAAGCACAATGACCATGGCGTCTTCGTAACCTGTCCAATTCCATTCACTTTCTTGACATGCTGTCTGACATGGACTGTGTGTTATTAAGACTGATTGACAGCCATTATTTCTGTATACGACAATTCAGTAATTATATCTTTTATTATTCCTTGTTGTCTGGTGTGGGAAGTTGGTATATACAGGGTCAGTCACCTAAAAGTTGCACCACACATATTGCGGGAATTGAAAGCGCTACTGATGTGCGCTTTCCACAGAATGGGTTCGTATTCAGGGGCTCGCATTGGTAGCCAGTCAACAGATTTTAATAATACCTATAAAGTGTATTTTTAGCGCAAACATACAATTTGTAGATGGAAAAGTGCCTATTGACATTATCAAACTAAAGGTAGGGTAAATTAGAATGTCAGTGGTGCTTGTTGCAGGATTCCAGTACGAGTCGTTGAGAGGTATCTTATTCTGAAAAGTTCCCACACCGACATATGTACAATATCTGTGGTAGCACACACTAAAGAACAAGTGCATACACTAGTTAGGTGGATTCTGATCACTAGCGAGACCATTGACCATCATAGGTTGTGTTCAAAATGACTAACAGCAGGAGCAATACATACCAGTCTGGTATGGAACGATAGCTGCACACGTGCTACCATTTCGGCGCAGATGTCCGAACAGGCTGCAATAATACGTCGTTGCATAGCATATAATGTAGTTGGTATGTCCTTGTAGACACCCTCTTTCAACTTTCCCCGCAGCGGAAAGTCTAGAGGCGCCAAATCTGGGGAACAGGCCGGCCAAGGTACAGGTCCTCTGCCTCCAATCTAACGATATGGAAACAATTCGTGAAGACATGCTGTGGTACTTCGCGGACTAAGGACTAGACAGCCATCACGTTCGTACAACAGGTTCCTCCTAGTCTAGCAATTATGGAAGATGGTCTGTTAGGAGGCTGCGATACTCGGGCACGTTCAGTGTTCCGTCCACGAAGAACGAGCCTATACGCTGGTGGTTCACTATCCCATACCACACATTTACACTCCATGGACGCTCACGTTCCACCTGACGAAGTCAAAAGGGATTGTCATCAGACAAACAGTGCATATTTCGGTTGTTTACCTGGCCGTGATTCGTAAACGTGGCTTCATTACTAAACAACATACATGATACATCCGGATTATCCTGTCTTAATGTCCATGTACAGCAGTTAACAAGATTCCCATAATCGTTCCCATGCAGCTCTTAATGGAGAGAGATATGCTAGTGATGGGACTTATGTCGATGGAGAATGCGTAGCACTTTTCCCTGACTCATGTCTCCATCTCGTACGATTGCGCGGGGGCTAGCGCGCGGTTCAATTGCAACAGCAGTAAGAAAAATATTTTCCCTCTCTTCTTTTTCCACTTCTTTCCTTCTGTTAGTTGCCTAGGTGTTACACTAGCCCTTTCACGTAACTTGTTGAAGAGGTCTACTGGGGTATCTTGCCGCATTCACCGCAGAAGAGCGAAATGCATTCTGCCTACACTGTCTATACACCATAAGCTTGTCGGTTTTTGTGCATTGGTAAATTCTCACGTCCACTTACGTCCTAATGTTTGGATTGTCACACACTAACTTACTGACAAGACGCAATGCACTCAAAGAACACACAAGCACGCTGAAAGCAAACATAACAACATAGTATATGAAAACTACGCAGGTTAAATGGCACAAACATGTGTCGGTGTGAAAACTTTCCAAAACACAATGTTTTGTAACCTACTCACACTATAATCCTGCAACAAACACCACTGACATTCGAATTTATTGTAATTTTACTTCTTTAATATCAATAGACATTATTTCATTTGAAAAAGTGTATGTTTATACAAAAAATACACTTTCTAAGTATTATTACATTGTGTTTATTGTCTGACAATACGTGTCCCTGACAACCAATTCATTTTGTAAAACCCACATATCAATAGCATTTCCCACTTCTGCAATATTGCGATGTAAGTATTAGGTGATTCGCCCTGAATGCATAACGACCCTCATAAGCGAAAACAGCAATTAAGTTCGATTTTAATGCGTAATTTCCAGGCTGTGTGATATGTGTAATGCCGTTAGTAATCTGCACGCCCAGCTTCTGTATCAGCCGACCTGTAACCATCAGATGTAATCTCCCAATGCTTTTCTATTATTGTAAACTTTAATGAATACAGTGTAAGACGCAACATCACACTGTTTCGTAGAAATTGTCAGCACTGCTTCCTTTCCTTTGCTGGTGATGTAGTTGAAGCCGTTAATGGATGGAGCCGGCGCCATACTCGCTGGATGCTGTGAAGTTGTCACAGAGCCATCTGCCGGTTTCATAAAATTTTGACTGCTGCTTCGGCCGTTTTCATAAATCCTTGGGTGCTCCTGGGCTAGAGCTCTGATTTCCGTGTCCTGGCTGCCGAATTTACCTTCTTCTATCATTTCGACGTTAACTTGATCTTGATGCACCACCGCTAGCTCATCAGCCACTACATGATTGTTGGTCTGGAATTGTCTGACGTTTGCGGCTGAATTGACAGGGGCGACACTATCCTCCCCATAATCGCCACAATACATGGTGGCGAACAGTGTGCTGTCACAGGTAATCTGTAAAACAACAATAGCTGGGCCGACTAACAGAGTTAAACACAAATTCATCGGCGCACGAGCAAAGTTGTTTACGAGTCTACGACTTAGCGAATCTAGAAAACGGTGCAGGCGTGACTGCGAGACCCACAAGTGTACTCAGTCATTGTTTTGTGTGTAATTTATTTATTTTATTATTTACTTTTTCACGTTCCTTAGGATCGTGTGAGTCAATGCTAGCTGCTCATAGAACTGCTCGCTAGATACAGAGTTCACAGAATGTTTACAGATAAAAACATGAAAACAAATTATTTATAATAATACGTACCTACAGGCGGTACAGTATAGCAAATGACTATGAACTACCGCACCGAATTTTTTACAGGACAGAAGCAATGTGCTATGAGCGGAGCTTACTCAAAGATTACATTATCTTGAGTTCATGGCATTATCTTTCAGCACTTCTCAAAGTCTATTGAAGTAAAATACATATCTGTTGTCCATATGAAAGCAGTTCTTTTGCCTATTATTCTGTAAGTGAGGGCAGTTCCTTTATTAACCACAAATCACACGAGGGACTCAGCACACCACGGGATACTTCACGAATAAGGTCGTTACGCGAGTGACTGAAGAGAGCAGTTGTGTAGCTATCAATCACAAGTCCATTTTGGGGGAAACCCAAAAGAGGCAGCAAACGTTCCGAACTAATGTATTAGCCAACACACTAATAGACCCGGAAACTAAGTCTCTTGTGAGCTTGAAATAACCATCCAATTCTAAATCACGGAAAGATCAGAAACTCAGCAGAGTGAGCGTATTGAAACAGTATACGGAAGTCATAAGAAATAACGAACTGTTGCACCGAATGCTTTTTGAGCGTAGCAGGAGAGACGATCTTCCCCCCCCCCCCACCCCCCCACCCCCACCCCCACCCTATCGGAGTTTGCCTCTGGCAGTGCGAAGCGCCTCGTCACGCTAGCACAGTCTATTACAACCAAGCGAGATAACTTGAGACTTCCATTATTCCCTCTACATGTACTTGGCCTAAATTTCTCCACATTACTTCGCAGCATGATAAGTATAAACAGATTAGGCTATAATACATTGTTAACAGAGTATCTCCATTAACATTCATTGTCAATTAAATTATAGACGCATACTTATACGGGTGTTTCACTCTTTTTCTCCCTGATAAAAACATCGTAACGTGAAACGGAGCAAGGTGGCATGGCGGTTAGCACACTGGACTCGCATTTGGGAGGACGACGTTTCAAATCCGCTTCCTTTCAGATTTCGGTTTCTCGTGATTTCCCTAAATTAGTCAAGAAAAGCACTGGGATGGTTCTTTTGGAAAGATACTGCCGATTTCCTTCCCCATCTTTGAGACGTTCTAAGCTTGTGCTCAGTCTCTAATGACCATCATGTCTATTGGATACCTTGAACTCCATGAGATATTGTAAAGGTACAGATTAATCCTCATTCGAGAAGACTCAATCACTGCCTACTGCTTACAGTGATCGCTCGAATATGGGTTCAAAGCGTTCACATCTTGCTCGATCCTGCTTGTCACCGATGTGTCCAACTGATATAAGATGATCTGGGGTGTGCACAAACACTCTCATGCCCATGTAATGTTCCTCAAACCATTATCACACATTTGGCGACCTATAATGCGGTTTCTTGTCTTGCTGAGACTAGGGATTAGATACTAAGTGCTGTGGACAAATAAGCTGTAGACTCGCGTGTTTTTCGCCAGTGAGAGACGATGATATCCTGTGTGAACATCGACCGTTCTGGAATACCTGGACAATCGGCGTGAATGATGCTGTTTCAGGACTCGGAAATGCATCCCCTCAGTGTTTGTTGCTGACATATTACTACTCTGCCATTATTTTGTACCTACGTGTACAGCGACACATTCGTCCAGGCGACATTTTTATGCCGTCCGATCGTATAATGACAGTGTACCTTCGTCCATGTCTGTGCTCTGTTACGTGCAGCGAACAGAGGTACACTTGTGGATCGATTGCTTCTTTCTCCTGTAGTGACGAGTTGGTTTTGGTATAACTGTATACTGATTTTTGCCCTCCAGGTCAGAATAGGCGACTGCTTTGCTGCGCTATGGCTATGCTATCCGCGAGGGACGGCCGCAACCCCTTCCATCAACGCATTGATGCAAATGGGAACTAATTATGTCAGTGGAGTTTTCTCACTAATGGCGGTACTCATTGTACATCCTTGACACAGTTGTAAGTAATAAGCTCTGTGCCTGCACAACTTCGCCGACACAGCGCCCTATGCAACGGGCATCCGCGGCCCGCCCTCAACCAAACATTATCTCATGTCTCGCCCGTCCTGACTTCTACTGTGTTGCAAACATCCTGTGCAAGCTCTTACTACGTTTCAGTCATGTAAGACACAACTATTCCATTCGCTGTGTTGATCGTGCACTCTCTCTCCAATATACAGTACCCGTACCTCATTCATTTGCTCATGCGTATATCGTCTTCGATTTCTTTACCTGTGCACTGAAGAAATAATTGACGTAATTCACTCAAAGGAAGAGGACCACATTACCTTCTCAGATACAGTTCGCTTTTGATTCAGCGATCAGAAGAGTGATATTATCAATTGTGTTTGTAACGCTTTATACATATGATAGGTGTAGGGTGTGTTTGTACCGTTTACCGCTCGTGATGTTATGGGATGTTCAATTGTCTGTAGGTAAACGAAGGGAATATCTCTCTTGTATGTTGAACTCCAGTTTATGATAAAATTGACAGCTGATCTGCTTTGAATTAGTGAAAACAAGCCGATAGACATGCCTTCTACAATCTAGTGTCTATATCTGACTGATATGCCTAAGGTGAAGGCACATGCCTCTGTCTTTCCTCGTGAAAATGAGATTTTACAGCTCTACACGTATGAAAACAAACTCAAGCAGTATGGAATTCTTGAATGTAAGATTATAGGGCTATGTCAAACAGCACAATAGAAAAGTTCTCGTTTTGTCCTTTATTCAGCACCGAATGACACGTTGCTTTGCAGAGTATGACAGTTGTGTCTTAAGAGTATTTGTTGGATGTGGTTGGCGCTCTAATCAGCACAAGTGGAGTTTTTGTGTTGTTGATGAAAACGAGAGGATAGGAGAGGAGAAATCTTGTGCCAACATATTGCTAACACCTCTCTAGTAACACTAATTGGTGTGAAATGAATGTCCTCATTCGACGGACGGATCACCATCAGCCCTTTCATATGACTTCTGTACATGTAACACTGCGGAGAGGTTTCCCCTCACCTTGTCAGTGAAATGCTCATTATGAATTTCTCTTCCTTCATGAGTCGAAAAGGCTACCTCCTCGTCGAGCGCCATCTCGAAAGCGTAAGTGAACTCAGCTATGGAGGCGTGTGTCAGTAGAGACGAAATTCTTCGTACTTATGTAACTGCTTATGCTAGTTAATAAGCGATAAGTTCGTTCTATTCAACAATACAGCACAACCGGACAGAGTTCGTGAAGTGAACGAATATTTTCTCCAACACATAATTCAACGTCTGGAGATAGCTATTCAATTTCCTCACCTTAATCCTATCAAACACCCTTTTCATGCTTTTGGAAGGTACGGTGTCACTTGCAGTCTTCCTTTGCCTTGCTGAGAGTGCTTTTAGAGGAACAATGTCCAGTTTATACAACGTGTTGGACTCTCCTTAACCTTATCTCACGTTACTGAATATACTGTCAAATGGCTCTGAGCACTATGCGACTTAACTTCTGAGGTCATCAGTCCCCTAGAACGTAGATCTACTTAAACCTAACTAACCTAAGGACATCACACACATTCAAGCCCGAGGCAGGATTCGAACCTGCGACCGTAGCGGTCGCGCGGTTCCAGACTGTAGCGCCAAGAACCGCTCGACCACCCCTGCCAGCGAATATATTGTCACCAGGGTAATCACACATCAGACTCATGTTACTTTTGCTGTAGCAAGCCAACATATCCAAATTCATAATTACAGTTCTATTCCATTTTGGTAACACAAATCTGAAATGTTAGATTCTGATTCAATGCTTTATTCACGCATGTTTGCATATTTTCTATGTTTCGTCATTATCGATTCCTACACTGCAACGAGATCTAGAAAAAGTAAACACTTTGTCCAGGGACTGTCAGCCGACCCTCTCAACATAAATAAATGTAATGCACTGCGCAAAAATAGGTGGAGAGACCCGTTATTATTTGAGTACACGATAACTGAACAGTGAGTGGAAACAATCACATTCATTAAATATCTGAGAGCATGAGTACAGATTTAAAGTGTAACAATCACAAAAAGGTATTCGTAGGAAAGATGCTAAAATGAGATTCATTCGAGGAATGCTCAGGAAGTCTAGACCATCCACACAGAAGGTGGTTTACGGAACTCACATTCGACTGATACTTGAGAGCTGTTCCTCAATGTGGGAAGCATCTCAATCGGGCCTGATAGCGGAAACAGAAAAGGCCAAAATAAGAGTACGAGTTTCGTCACAGGTTTTGTTTAGTAAGCGTCCACTGACAGACGCTACAAGATATAGGCGTTGTGCATCACAGTGTCGTTTAATGTTAAAATTCCGAGAGCGTACGTTCTTACAAGAATCAACCGATACATTTCTTTCTTCTAAACAATTTTTTTTAGAAAAGAACACGAAAATAATTACATAAATTAGAACTCATATGGAGACTAACCATTCATATAGAGCTAACCGTTAGTCGTTCTTCCCACGTGCCATTCGCTGCTGGAAGATAAATAGAGGGAAGTAAAAGTGCTAAAACCAAGTGAGGTGATATGCGAAATACAGATATAGATTGAGAACCATCTTCGTCCTTCCAACTTTCACATGATTTATAGAAATAAGTATGCCTACCTACCTGGAGGTAACAGTTTAAATATTTGCGAGTGTGTCTGCTACAAGAAAATTAAGGCAGGAACTGCAGCTGCGTGAAGTCATGTTGAGCGCTAGCGTTCAGCGGTCTGTGCGCTTGAAGCCGAGTGCCGTAGGTCGTTCGTGATCCCATAATAAGCGGCGTTAACAGCGCTGTCAGCGTCTGTCTGGGCAGATTACAGCTTCTTGTTGCTCGAAATAAAACACACCTGCAGCAGACTCACTACTTCAGTTTACTGCAAGCTGGATACTTGGCGGCAGAGCGAATACCCGCGGACACATCAGACAGTAACCCCTTTACGGCAACCATATACGAATTTAAACTATATGTCTTTTTATCCGAGAACATTAGTTGTTACTATGCTAAGACAGCAGTTTGTAACAGGTTACGGTGATAAAAGAACACATCCTCAACCAAAACACTGTGTCTTCCACAATTGCTGAAACGTTTACTCTTAGCTGCGTCCAGGTTCTTTAGCAGCATGAATACTGAATTTAACTTCTACTCAGACGTTGAAACATTACAGAGACACCCTCGAAATGAAAGGAGAAAATTTCGGTTTCTTCTAGAGTCGTACTGCTGGATCTTCTAGCGCTCTACTGAACTGTTCTTCTAAAGTGTTTAGAAACAGTAAGAGTTAACAGAAAGAAATCACTTTATAGAGAATGTCGTCAGAAATTCACTGAAGAAATCGTCGATTTAGTTCTGCTTGAGTGTGGATGACCGTGGTCGAACTTGTAGACAGGTGAACAAACCCACGGCTGTTGAAGGTGAACAAATTGGATAAAGTGTTAACAGAGCTGTAGACTGCTTACCTTTTGCTGACTTCTTTGTACTGTACCACCAGAACTAAGAACATAAAAATACAGCAGTGACAAATTCTGCTGAAACTGCAGTGCATACTGTTCAAATGGTTCAAATGGCTCTGAGCAGTATGGGATTTAACTTCTGAAGTCATCAGTCTCCTAGAACTTAGAACTACTTAAACTTAACTAACCTAAGGACATCACATACATCCATGCCAGAGGCAGGATTCGAACCTGCGACCGTAGCGGTCGCGCGGTTCCAGACTGTAGCGCCTAGAACCGCTCTTCCACCCCGGCCGGCAGTGAATACTGTCCTTAAGATAGTATACCATACGACTAAGGTACCGAATGCACAGTCCAACTAGAAGACTGGAGGTCAAATGTGTTTAACGTCAAGTCGACAACGACGTCTTTATAGACGGAGCATAAGCTCAGATTAGGGAAGGATAATCAAGGAAATCGGCCGTGCCCTTTCAAAGAAACCATGCGGTTATTTGCCTGAAGCGATTTAGGAAATCACGGAAAACCTACATCAGGACGGCCGGAGGCGTGTTTGAACCATAGTCCTCCCGAATGCGAGTCCAGTCTAGGAACCACTGCGCCACCTCACTCAATCGGTTACGACATGCGTACAGCTTCCGGCACTTGTGTGAGACGATGGGAAGTATGTTGTAGACAAACAAGAATATGATAGACACGTTCTAAATGGTGTAGAAATTACGATATTTTGCAAAGGCAAGCTAGGAAAGGAAAATCTATAGAGGGACGCAAAACTGGTATATTATGTATCGACATTCAGCTATACCACATTTTATGCATCCGAGACGTTAGTTTGGACAGGATAATCTGTGTAAATTTTTGAAAATGAAGTTCAGCAATACGCTGGATTGCCACCAGGTCCAACGTCTGAAGTCAATTAACATTTTCAGTCAGTTGAAAATCTGAAAAATTCTGCATCAAAGGGAAGAAAAATAACAGGAAGACAACAGTTAGCCCAAAACAAAATTCTGCTTCATTTCTCAGTAAATGCAGAAAAGAGACGACTTTCACTCTTAACACTGTGTCCATAAAATACCAGCGAAGGATATCGAGCGGCAACTGTCCAGATTGCGTGAATTCAAGAGCTGAACCAGCTTGCCTTCACCATAGCAGTCACCTTAAGAGAAGAACTGGAGTTACTGAAACCCACTTGACAAACAAAGTACAAACTTCGTCTGAAACTAAAACTAAAAAGCCTCGTATTAGATTCAAGGAACTTGAAGTACATTATGGAACAGAAAATGAGTGGCCAGAAAACCAAAGAATGTTTACTAAAAAAATTACTTGCCGAGCACGAGGAAAATTGTAGAAACGTTAGAAATCGTGAAGTAGAAAATAACAGCAACAGCCACAAAAATTCGAAAATGCGAAGTATCTTTTACTATTGGAAAAACCAAACGTAGAAGTCTTATCAGAAGTAGTTCTACCAGAGCTTGAACCACCAAGTTGTCTCAGAAGTTAAAAGAACCAGAACATGGGCAAGAACCCAATTCTGGAAGAATCTCGAGGAAAGTGAAAAGAACTATACAAAAAATGCCACGTGGATAAAATGTTTTGAGACAACATTTATCAAAAACATAAAACTAATAATTTCGTTGTGTCAGTAAAGACTAGAACTGGAAACCGCTTGACTTCGTCAGAAGATGATGTGTATGACACGTTACGAGACTTCGTGGTATTTCAAAACTCCCACGCAGCTAGAAACCCGAGACCTTTTTGTCAATAGCACACGGCGGGAGAGCCTGCATTCACACCCTTGACAACGATCAACTATATGGATTCTGGGTGAAAAACTTGACCCACTTGTACGTGGAAACGACCGAATTGTCCAACAAAAGATATCACGAAGGACCTAATAGCGAAAAGCTAAGAAATGAGATAACATACTTGATGCTCTACTCTGATGGCACAGCAAAAACTTACGTACATGCTACGTCCTTACGTGTTATCTGTTATGCGACAGTATCATGGTGCCGTTTTTCAACAGGACAATGCTCTTGCACACATTATACCTGTCTCTATGCACTGTTTCCGTGATGGTGAAGTATGCCCATGATCATAAAAAGCCCCGATTCTCTCCGTGATTGAACATGTCTGGGACCAGCTCGGAATTCAAATCCGTCTCAGTGCCAGTAACCATCTTACAAAGGACCTTTTACAATAGTTGTGGACCAGTTTGTCTTAGGATGGAATGCAATGACTTCATGGCATCCTTGCCAACCGAATCAGTGGAGTATCCAGACCAGAGGTGGGACGACTTCGTACTGATGAGTGGGCTCATACTGCCAAGTTATTTGTATATCCGACTCGATTTTGTGATTACTGAAATAACATCACACACCCTCTCAAACCGTGAAGTTTAATTTCGTTCCTCCTCACCTTCTGGATGCTTCATCTTTTTTGTCGGGCAGTGTAATTTCTGAATAGTCATAGATATTTGATATGCAAGACGATGTTTTCAGGACTTCAGTGACTAAGAAACTCTAAAGAAAACTGAGTATATGATAATCATACCTTATCTGTTCGCATTCGCCCTTTTTTACGAAGTAGTTCTAGTATTTTATAGCCTGCAGAACATTTTCGATGCGTAAGTTGTTAGAATAGTTTTGGCGTAGCTGCATAGTAAGCGCAAATATACAGTCTGCTTAGGAATACATATACGATTTCAGGGAATTACTTACAAAATAAGAGTAACTTTCGATAACGACTGTATAAACTGCCTTTCTCACAGATTGAGCCTTCCAGTTAATAATATGGCTATATCGTGTATCTATTTCACGGTGTCAGATAATTGGGCACCTAACGAGAGATGTTTACCGTGCCTTCCCAGCATGATCGCAAAATATCCCCGAGACGTTCAATTGATCTGCTCAAAGCGAATGTCGTCTCATTATAGAGAATGATCTGTACAAGCGCCCGTAACGATAACGTGTCCCTGCCTGAGAACATTACGGAGTGTGCCATTCACAGTTATCGCCTTTCCTCTTCGTGTATGGTGTTAGAATCTTGTTCCAGAACACGTTTTTTTTTCCTTGCTGCCTTTAATTGTCATTTCGCTTAAGAGAGCCCAGCATCTATAGGTCCACAAGCGAATCGCTCCGCTAATATGGGCATGGCCGACGTCGTGCGTGTTAAACGACACACTTCCTGACACGTTTTGTGTCACAACGTACTCCTTCATTTCAGGGACACTGTTTTCAATTTTCTCTTAACAACAATGCTACTTCAAGAACACGTTGCTGTCCTAAAACGGAAGGCGTTTTTTGGTAAGAAATCTAGTTCAACTAAGATCTAATATTAAACTGAGATCAGAAGATTCACAGGCAATCTCATTTCAACATCAAGAACCATGTAATAATAAGAAATGACTTACAAAAAAAAACTCTGATAGTCAGTCAATGAAGCAAAAGCTCTAATCCTGCTGGTAGTTACAAATTGTCTAGTCATCAGCACGCCGCGCATATGCATCGTCAGCTCTACCTCCATGGAAACAGGATGTGTGTTAAGATAATATGAGATGCTTTTAAGTTAGATTACATTATAACTTGCTGTTGAACAGTCATATGTGACCATCAACGAAACAGCCTGTAGTCGATAGGGTGCAATGATAATTTATTAAATACGATTTAAATTCACCTACTTTTCAGAATAACTGTGAGCAACTGATCGGTAACTGATCGTGATCTCTCACGTCAGATTCATTGGACGCAAAGGCTACAGCCTCGCAGAAAAGAGACCAGCTAGGAATTCACTGAGAAGCGTAAATCTTAAATGAAGCAGTTGTTAATAGAAATATAACAAGTAGCAAGGAGAGAAAAAGAGAGAGAGCGAGAGAGAGGCAGTGGTGACGGTATTAGTGGGTGGGAGAGGGGGGTGGAAGCCGTGGGAAGGGGGAAGGAGAGAGCAAGCCTTTCAGTTTCATGAATAGGAAATATATTATTAACTTAACGGATACATGACTCATTACACATTAAATTAAATGAGTTAATATTTTGTCTACTGTGATTTCTCAGAGATTTGAAATTTTAGTAAAGTTTGCCTAGATTCGAGTGTTAACTGAAATAATGCCGTTTCTGTAGTATTGTCTCAGCATTACCTAATGGTGCTACAGCAAAGGTGAATGTATACGATTCCATCCATCTTGCTTGCGCAAATTCGCAAGAAAACTGTAGGATTACTGTCTAATAATCACTGAATAGGTTCATAGATACATCCATGAGAAACTGCACCTGTTACATTAAAGAGAGGTGGATGGCATTTTGCTATAATTTAAAAAAAAAAACACGAGTACTTACTTGTCTACTACACCGTTCGTCGGAAAAGATCTGAAACTGATTTTATTCCTAGCATGCAGCAGTGGAGTAACTACGGTGGCAGTGTGAAACACCAACTGTAAACAACCGATGTGCATTCGAAAAAGTTATTGAGATGACATTGTTAAGTAGTGGACGTGCGCCCGTATTGTGACAGTGTAGTTGCGTCACAAATATCAGTGGAGCAACATCTCTTAAATCTAATGTTCAAGACATTCTCCAGAATGTTTTGAAGAATAGAAAAGTATGTGCAAAGTTTGTCCTACACATCTTGAAACCCGAGAAAAAACAATCACGTTTGGGCTTCCGCTGTGAAGTGATTGATATGCAAAATGTGTACAGTTCGTCTTTGGAAGAAATCTTCATGGAGTACGAAACTTGGTGCTATCAATGCGAATCTACCTCAAAACGACAGAGTGCAGAATATTGCATCAGCCGCGAATCGAACCTGAAACGCCTCGGTGGTAGGCGAGTATTCTATCACACAGTCACGCGGCCTGTAAATAAAAACTGACCTTGCTTTAGCACATTGCAAATGGTCGGAAATTTCAAAGTCGATTTTCTCGAGAGTTTTAGAGAGTGGCATCGAATTATTTTGGGTGATTAATATTTGAGTTTTTGTCTTGGCCCTAATTCTTTCCTCTTATTTGTGGTACTGACTTTCCAGTATCTTAAAGGGTTCAGTTTTTTATTGAGATATCTTATATTCAGCATTTTAGGTGGTCCCTCTGGCCAATCATGACGGCCTTTTCCTCCATTCTTTGTCCCAACAGCCAGCAAGCATGAGGAACTCCGACCACGAGTCCCCAAAACCTCCTGAACGTCTGCTAGTTACCAGGAGTGTTCATAGTTAGAGAACGACCCAATAGTAGAAGCTCAAAGAGCGCCAACTCCAAAGTTGGTGCCGCTGTGGGCTGCTCAGCACGACCCCCACCTGGCCCGTTACCACTCCTCTTTTACTGTCAAACACGCACTCGCGCGGCTAAGTCTGTCATTTAGCCCACAAGGCTGTGGCTAAGACTCCTATAACCTAAATTGAATTGCCCGCCATGTTTTCACCAAAATATAGGATATTCATACTTGTTTACATACTAGTCACGATGCGAGCGGAGATATCTAATTAAAGGTACTGAAGAATTCAGCGTAAATATGGGTCGCTGCTCAACTGCGAACTGCACTAACTATTGCATAATTATTTTCAATGTTTAGATTTCCAAGTGACCCTGAATGAAGAAAAAGATGGGCCATAGACTACCGGAGAGACAATTGGGAACCATCTGGCGCTCAGATGCGTACTGTAAATACACGTTAATAAAAGTAGTTATAAATATGAAACTAGCTGTATACAGTTGCGTTTCTTCCCAGTCGAAAATTGTACTGAAGCAGTTCCTCTCAAAATTTTTCGATTCCTGAGATATTTTTGCAACTGGAAAAGTGGAGATCAATTTTTTTAATTTATTTATACGTCTTATCATAAACATACATACACAAACTGAATAATACTTAACCCCATTTCTTATATAGGCACGGAATAACGAGCGATAATTCAGACTTTTATAGCGCATTCGTCATTATGAGAGGACCTGCACAACTAACATAACCTTCAAAGTTTAAAGCTTTTACCACAACTCCAAAAGCAACAATCCTATCATGAATTACACAAAATGAATACTGGTTAAATAATGGATGAAACTATTAATAAATATTACTTACACTATAAGAGGAAACTATACTTTCCTCCTCATCTCTGCAATAAAAATGCGATATTTCTTAAAGTACTTCCTTTTGCATAAAAAATAAACACCTGTTTTACAACTGGCTATATAAGGGCAAAACTAATAAGCAGCCATAGGTTGTTACTCAGTAACACCTATATTTGGAGACATTGGTACCGAGTTCTTAAATCATTACATTTAATATTTACAAACTGTCACGCAAGTTCCGAATCTACGTTTCTATAACCGTGTAATATTACATTTCAGTTTTTCTGTTACATGAAAAGGTCATTCTAAATATCTCTATGAACATTAATGACTGTTTGGTTCACTTTATACATGCATTGTCAAATATTTCGTAATAAATACTGTAAGAAGTTGCTTGAATAGGTTAATGAGCCACAAGGTAAATACTGCTGAATCCTCAGAAATGGAAAAACATGGCGAACGGTTCAGCCTGTTATATAGGAGCTGTAGCCGTGGTGCTTACGTCACAGCAAATGATACTGCAGGTCTTATGAGTGCCAGCAGCGGGCAACTTTCAGACGAGTTTAATAATTCTTGACTGCATGTTTAAATACATGCAAGTTCTCGATAGCACACGATAAAGTTAAGACCTTTAGTGTGTAGCTATTCAATTACTGATTTCCCGTGGGCCCTGCAGGGTGCCGAGTATTCGAAAAGTGTGGCGGACAAGCTGACCAGACGCCCACGAGGATAGGCCGCGGCGCGCACGTCACAGCATGTGACACTACAGGTCTTACGAAAGCCAACAGCGGTCTCTGGCGGGGAGCGAGTAACTATTCAGATGAATTTAATAACTCTTGACTGCGTGTCTAACTGCATGCAAGTTCTCAATAGCACACGACAAAATTAAACCTTTTCAATTAAATACATTTTTCCCATGGGCCCTGAGCGGAGCCGAGCGTTCACGAAGTGTGGCGGACAAGCCGACTAGTGTGACGTCACAAGTTCATTGCGATGCCTGTCTTTCACGTGGGCCTCGTTCAACCCACAACTAACTGCGCGCGCACAGCCGCATCCACTCTCAAAGTTTGTGGATATCTTTTTGGGGGATGTATCGCCTTAACATCCAGCTTCCAAAATATTTTCGTTAGGGGTTCACACTACAGGAGATCCTGTCTGTGTTCGTTCAGGACAAATCTGGACGTTCCAGAGAAGCACTACAGAAGCATGGTGGAAAGAACAGACACATAATTAAGATGAGGAAGCGCAATGATCACTTCAGTGCGGATACACACCACGCTCGATTCTTACGGAAATCGGCAAAATGCAGTCACTAATGGCGATAATGGGCAAGGGGCACTACATCATGAGTATGTGAATAAGTTGACAATTTGGGTGTGCTATGGTATTCAGTGCGTTTGCGATGACACTATATCCGGAATGGACAGTGGTCAACACATGTGCCTACTAAGCAGGAGACCAGGGTTCGAATCCCCGTCCGCCACAAAGTTTCAACTTTTTCCATTGATATAAATCCATGCACACTGACAGCTAATGTCATGCAGTCCTTTGCATCTTGACTAGTACTGCTGCTTATCATATTCCTCAGTTTCAGTTAAATATTCCGTTGAGGAGGGTCTTTCAGTTATGAATTTGCATAAGTTACATGATTGTTACCAGGAAAACTGTAGCACAACTTTTTGTTGCATGGGTAAGCAACGTAAGAGTTGAACCAGTATCTAACTGTAAGTTCACATTGTGATAAGCCAAACAAAAATGTACAACTAACTTATCGGCATAACGTTTGATCATTTGAGATCATTTGGACTGACAAACGTGCTGAGCCACTGACTGCCCATAGTGCACAGGCGTGACAGTAACATCATTCCGTGGAAACAGTTTGAATTCGACCCTCAAAATTTCTGCCACGGGGCTATTGAAGACACGTCCTTAGAATATGGCTCTGCTCGCCACGTGTAAAACACTTTGCTTCCTGACACGGACATTGTCTCAGTCCCACTCCATCGTTCAGCCACATTCTTGAAGTGTTCTCAGTAGCTGGAACCGGACTATGCAATAACCTTCATTGTCATATTAGAGAACTGAATAATATCTCTATCTTTTAGAAGACAGTTATCTACTGAACGCAGTTATCTACTGAATCCACAGTAGTGATTACCATTGTGCCTGTACACAACATGTTTCTCACTTCCCAGCATTCTTAACTGGTGCCATCTACTTAAATTTCGTTTCCCCAGGACACGTTGTATCAGAAAGCATGTATTTGGTACACGTACAAATCCTTCTATATCTGCCGTTATCATTATTGTAGTCATTGGTATTATTATTGTCATAA
The DNA here is from genome assembly GCF_023864345.2 of Schistocerca serialis cubense. Lineage (NCBI taxonomy): Eukaryota > Metazoa > Arthropoda > Insecta > Orthoptera > Acrididae > Schistocerca > Schistocerca serialis. The sequence continues at coordinate 657,676,016 of NC_064640.1, read as the reverse complement.
ATACTATTATTATTACTCTTATCTTTATTATTGGCAACAGTAGTGGTAGGGGAAGTACTCCCAGTATTAACTTCATTAGTTCATAATCAGTGTTATTTACTCGTGTCGCTATAGACTCTCAAATAATTTTAATATTATTTATGTTATTAAAATTATTATTCCTTAGGTAACAATGATGAAAGAAAGGTACTGTATGCGTGAAACCAAAGGTTTTACATGATGCCTCTAATCAGGTGCATTTAAATAAATAAATAATTAAAATAAAATAAAACTGTTGCCGATCATGCTCTTGGAAACGTATGACAGTGCGGTGGCGAAAGTGGGGGGGGGGGGGGGGGGCGAGGGGGTGAGTGGTGGCTGACTCATTATGTACTGAGATTCCACAATACACTCAAGCCACATGAACACATATACTGGCATTGTCTGATTAAACCTCTGAGCTCCGCAACCTCTTGTGTATGAGAGTGACCTGGCTGGCGTTTACGCCGAAAAATCTTATACGTTGCAGCTGTCACTTGCATTTTGGATTCGAAATGTTCGCTAATTCACGCCACTAAATCATCAAAAGCGGGTTCGTCTGGACGTACTTCCGGAAACAGTTATACGGTAAGCCTGTAAACTACCGCATCTGTACAAGACAAGAAATGGTAAAGACGTTGATTACCTAAAACATTGTAGCCATGGAAATAAGCAGTAAGTTGGACCAAATAATTCTTCCAGTCTGCACCTTGCCCGACCCGGTAGGGAATCGAACCTGGGATCCCGTCATCCTGAGACAGCAACTCTAGTCACTAGACCATGAGCTGTGGACTGGGTAGTTTGAGGCTGTGAATTTGGTTGTGGTTGTAGTTGTGGTTCTGGTGCAGTTGCAGCGCCTAACGTGCCTTGCTAGGTTTCCAGCAGCCAATCGGTACGCTGCCCCTGTAACTGAACAACCTGTGTTAATGACTGCTCCGGCATAAGGCAGCCACGATGAACTAAGGTGCATCCCGTCTCAGCGCCACTGTTGTGTACCAGTTAAGGAGAGAAATCAGGCCGGCCGAAGTGGCCGTGCGGTTAAAGGCGCTGCAGTCTGGAACCGCAAGACCGCTACGGTCGCAGGTTCGAATCCTGCCTCGGGCATGGATGTTTGTGATGTCCTTAGGTTAGTTAGGTTTAACTAGTTCTAAGTTCTAGGGGACTAATGACCTTAGCAGTTGAGTCCCATAGTGCTCAGAGCCATTTGAACCATTTTTGAGAGAAATCAGAGTAGACGATTTACAGAAGTGAAACACAAACACTTTACTAATTAAGGAACAACTTACCTGTCAACTTACCTGTCATTAATCGCCCTAGGTGTGGCACTTTACAACAATGCTTGGTTTTGTTTGAAAATAGCCAATACCAAACCCACAGTTCTAAATTTAAACTGTCTACCGCTGACATTATGGTCGGTGGCAAGGTCGAGAGACTCAGTTTTGCTGCTTCGAATATTATATTTTGCTGGTATAATACAAACTATTTTCCATTAACTCGGCGTTTAGCTTATCTCAGATTATCATATACCTCCTTGCGTTTTATACATGATTTCGTATTATTAGTGTAATGTAAACCTAAAACACAATTAATTGTGTTGGATAGCTATTCAGTGTGTGGCATTCCTACTTGCGCCAATGACAAAGGTGACCCGTCGTGGCATGAGCTCAATAATACACCGCAAGTTTTAAAATGAATACTGGCCAAAACACGTGGAGATAGGTCAGATGTAGGATAAAGCGACATAGTGACCCCTCGATAACATTTTTATATAAGGACCACGTGTCGAATATTCACCGAAAATCACAGTCCCTATTGAGAGTGATGAAACTGTACATTGTCTTGCTTTAAGTACAGTGAATCCCTTAAGCGAATACATGGGAGCACATGGAAGTCCCACCGACCGGAAGAAGTATGATGCTCGACTATATAGGGACAAACTGTAGCTCACAGAAACATAATTTACGAACACACCCAGTGCCGAATGCCCGATTACTTCCATGCTTACCGTAACGGAACTTCTATTGTGAGATGAGTGTAATAATTAGTAACACAAATTATCAAGATCCACCATCTTGGATTTATTTAAGCACACTCTGACGTCATCATATTTCTTACATGATGGAGAATATTTTAACCAAACTGACGGGGTGGCGATGGGAAGTCCATTAGCGCGAGTAGTAGCCAACCTCTTTATGGAGCATTTCGAAGACATCGCCTTGGACACGGCTACTGCAAAGCCGAGCTGTTTTTATCGCTACATCGACAATACCTTCGTCATTTAGCTACATGGACAAGAAAAGTTACAAGAGTTCCTGGAGCAGCTCAACAGCATCCATGACCACATCAGCTTCACAATGCAAGTAGAGAAGGAGGGAACCCTGCCGTTCTTGGACGTGCTTGTCCGTCGTAAGCTCAATGGGTCTCTAGGTCATAGCGCTTACCGCAAGCCCATCCACACGGATCGGTATCTGAACGCCACCAGCTTTCATCACCCAGCGCAGAAACAGTCAGTTCTAAGGTCCTTAGTACATCGAGCTGAAACCGTCTCAGACACTGAAAACTTGCCAAGAGAAGTGAGCTACTTACGCAAAGTTTTTAAGGAAAACGGTTACAACAACAAACAGATCTCGCAAGCAGTGTCATCCAAGCCTCAAAGGAAGAAGACGTCTGAAGAAGACACCAAGCATGTTGCATTCTTACTGTTGTGTGATTCGACAACAGGGAAGATCAGTCATCTCCTGAAGAGGCATAGAATAGACACAATCTTTAGGCCTCCGCCAAAGATCCGGCAACAAATGGAATCTGTGAAGGACGATGTAGGCCTCAGAACGCCAGGAATTTACCGTGTGGATGTGGGCAGTTCTATGTCGGCCAGACTGTTCGCACTATTGAACAGCGCCGCATAGAACATGAAAGGTATTACCATCTGCACTATCCCGAAAAATCACCTGTAGCCGAAAATGCATTGGAAAACGGACACCGAATTGCATTCTATGAGACGTCTATTATTGAACGCACTAATGGCTTCTGGGATAGCGTGATAAACGAGGCCATAGAGGTTAAAATTTCTGGCAACACATTCAATAGAGACGGTGGATTGCAGCTGAGTACAGCGTGGGAACCGGTGTTGTGGGAGTTGAAGCGGGCCTGGCGGGCGCGCGGCCAAAACATTACCATATAAGGTGCGGGACCGAGCACCAGTGACGTCACGAGCGACGGCGCGGCTCTACTCTATAAGCACGGCACTGACAACCACACGATATTCATCCACTTGACAATGGCAGAGGAGATCTCTGCCAAAAGCTCGTGGGCAGTAAACCACTTAACGAAGCTTGAAACCCGAGAACGTTTTATTTGCAAATTATCAAGGATCTCAAGAACATCTCGGTCTCAGGTGTAACAGGAATATGGAAACAAGCGGATGAATAGCCCTTGCAGAGCATCCATCACATCATACAGTACGTACGTACAACAGAGACCATGCTAGGAAGTTGGACATCAGCTTTGCTTCACAGTGTTCAACACTGGAAGTAATACACACCTTAACAATTACAGAGATAACTCCTTATTACGGGTTATCAACAACATCATCGTTACTGCATCCAGAGTAAATTATCAGAGAATGGATGGAAATGCTACCTGCAGGAAGCTTGGGTACAAGAAAGATAACCCCAATATACCATGCCTAGATTTTGCTAATGACCTCTCTTTTCTAGTGAACAATATTGAGATATGGAGGAGGCTGCTTACAAGCTACGGAGTCTTTTCAGAGTAACAGTTAAGACTGGCTAGAAGATCAACATCCACAAGTTGAATTCATGACCAACATAAAGAAACATTCTCAACAATTCCACTAGAAGAAACCACCATGAGAAAATAACAGCAGTGAAGTATCTTGAAGAGTGGATCTCTACAAACCAGCGTGAGAACTTAGCTATAGACACCAGATACTTCAAGCCTGAAAGGACTTACCACTCCTTCTGAAGTATCTACTCGTCCAACTGTCGAAAGACTCACTAACAAGATCTTCACGTGACAGATAGAGGGTAGGCTTCCCAGAATAAGTGGATCGTGTCAGTAAAGTCGGATCTGGAACAACTGGAGACAGACTAGTTCTGACAAGCCATCCGACAGAGAGTTTCCAACGTCCCTTCTCAGGAAGGATACAATAGGGACCAAGTGGACGAAGGAGAGAAAGAGGGCTCACAGCGAAGAAATGAAGGCGTGCTGGAAAATCTTTACCGAAGAATATATACGAGTCCCATGCCGCGCAGCATAATCAAACGACGACGTCTATGAAGAAGAATAGGACGAAGTTTGACACAACTCTCATAATTTGAGAAGTTTTTGTTTCTTGATGAAAACCTTCTACCTCAAAGCTCGTTTGATCACAGGAAATCTCTAAGTTTAATTGATGTATCTACGGGCCTCAAAGGATTATTTCACAGATAGAAAGTACGCTTGTTGTCACACCAAGGCAAGATGGTTTATAAGCAGAGGAAGCAGACCGTGAAATCGGCGTACCGCACATCACCGTCATTCAAACATTCGAGTGTGAGAAACGAATCACTGAAGACCTGCCTCGTAGCGGACACTCGCAGGCAAACAGACCAGGGCATGACCGCCAGCTGCAGGTTATGGATCGCAGGTACCGCGAACAGAATGCTGCAGAACTGTGCGCTGCCTTTTTGCAAACGACTGGTGTACGCCAGACTGTTCACCTGGAGGCCTGTAGTTCCTGCTTTCGTACATTTTCGTTCTTAATGCGTAGTGCAAGAGGACTATCAGACCTCCTCTTACTTTCACTTAAATTACAAAACAGAAAAGAAAGTATTTCATACAGAAATCATGTTATTTTCTCATGATTGCTTCCAAGATACACCTCCACAAGATCGTCTTGGCCACTAGGCGTCTATTGCGAACAACAGTTTAAACGCCCAGCACTGTGGTCCCCCAACTATTTGATAAAGGGAACAAATGAGATGGAAACTAGATTAAAGGCGCCGCTCTCTCTTCACTAGAGTGTACAATTTTTTGATTGTAGTATAAGAGTTTAGTGGTTGTCAGGTAGGTAGTAACACACTTGTCAAGCAGGCAGTCTCAAGCCTTCAGTTGATAGATGGATCAGTCATGCCCTCTATCAGTATCACGTGGTAGTCTCAAGCCTTCAGTTGATAGATGAATCAGTCATGCCTTCTGTCAGTATCACGTATATGTGTTGGACACTTCTCATCGCTGTCGAGAATAATTTATAGGCGTTACAGGAGCCTCCAACATATTTTCTAACTCTACAGTCAACGTTTTGGCGGTGCATCTGTCTTTCGATAAGATAATACAGGAGCACACCACATCCCTTGAACACGTTCCTCAAGATGACAAGAACCATCTGATGGGAATGTCCTGACAGTGGCGGCTAGAAGGATGTGACAGTTCATCCTCGTGCTCAGGAAACCAGTCCTGGACGATTCGAGCTGTGTCAAAAAGGGCCCTGTTGTCTTGAAACACAGTATCACCTTTGGGGGACCAACATTGTACCATGGACGGACCTCATCAGCCGAAATGCGGACATTGTTCTTGGCAGTAGTGTGATCTTGCAGGAGAACCTTGATGCCCATGGACAACCACGGTATGACTGTTCAAATTATCACCGAACCACCGTCATGTTTCACTTTTGGCAAGTAAACTCGGGCAGAAGTTATAAACAGCGTGAAACAATACTCATCCGCTCGAATGACATTTACTCATTGCCCCATACTTCAGGTTTTATTGATTCGTCACCACGTTCCTCTATTACGGGCATTTGTATCGGTGATGGGATGTTTTGGAATTCCAGCTCCCCCTGCAGTTCCTTGTTTATGGAGCTACCTTCGTGTGGTTTTGGTACTGACAGGGTTCGCGAGAGCGACATTCAGTTCTGCAGTGACTTTTGCAGCTGTCGACCTCATATTTTTCGTCACAATTTTCTTCAAAGACCTTCCGTCATGATCAATCAGGGCAAATTTCCGTTCTCGTTATACTGGACTCGCATTCGGGAGGACGACCCTTCATGCCCGTGTCCATCCTGATTTAGGTTTTCCGTGATTTCCCTAAATAGCTTAAAGCAAATGCCGGGATGGTTCCCTCGAAAGGGCGCTGTCACTTTCCATCTCCATCCTTCCTTAATCCGAGTTTGTGCTTCGTCTCCGATGACCTCGTTGTTGACGTGGCGATAAGCACCATTGTCCTCCTCCTCCGTCCTTGTTGTGATGTTTTTCCGCTTTCCTTATATTCGGTATATATCTTCAATAGGGTGCCTCTTGAAACACCGGACACTTCGACTACCTTGGTTACGGAAGCATACAGCATACGAGCACCAACCATTTGCCCGAGATCAAATGCACTTAACTCCAACAGAACGCGCTCACAACTGCGCAGAACACTTTTCTGACCACGACCGATATTTGCAACGTATTGAGGACATTGAGCAGTTTCCGTTCAATGTCAAATACAACAGTAGATCCGCAGGCTTGCTAGAATCTGCATTTAGGTTCAGGCATGCATTTCTGGAGGTATTTCCATATTATTCTTAAAGCCCTCTATCCCTTCTGCGCAATTTTATCTATTCTATAGATCAATATTTAGCTACACGCTTCCATCATGTGAAATTTGTTAGACAACAGTAGGTTACTCTGTTTCTAAATTTTTGTTTCAGTCTTAATACTGAACCACTTTTATTACATTTCAGTAGCTATGCTATTTAGGAACCTTCTAACGATTTTGTTGTATTTAACCAAATGTGTTATTTAGTACTATGTAAATGGACAGAGGGCATCCGGACACACAAATTAATGATGTATACACAGCCTTTAAAAACGGTTTTATTTCAGATAATTACGATAGATATCGCGCAAATCTGGAATATAATTAGCTAACTCCATTGCGTCCGACGGAACGAATTGGGTATGAAACTAAGTGTCGTATTTTAGTGGAGCAACGCATAATCATAACGCTTTGTTACATACCGAAATCGATGACCGGGGTGTTCTGGAATCAGCAGCTGTTCACAAAACAAGTACTTGCGAGAAGCATTTGGGATAGAAAGGAAACTGTTGATAACGGACCGCATTCCAGACCACCGTCAACAAATCCGACAGACAACATCAAATAAGTCTGACAGACACTGAAATTAGATCGGTGACCTCTCTGAGATTCATATGTGACCAACTGAAGGCTAACCGTGTTTACATATACATCCTGAAAAAAACTAAGCAAGTGTAAGGTTTGTGGTGCACAAACTCTACGGCGATAGGAAACAGGCTCTGAGCACTATGGGACTTAACATCTGAGGTCATCAGTCCCGTAGAACTTAGAACTACTTAAACCTAACTAACCTAAGGACGTCACACACATCCATGCCCGAGGCAGGATTCGAACCTGCGACCGTAGCGGTCGCATGGTTCCAGACTGAAGCACCTACAATCGCTCGGCTACAGCGGCCGGTGGCGATAGGAAGATAATACAGACGGAAACTGCTGTAGATTTCATTGACCAGTGAGTGTCAGTGACACCAATCTGTTCTGCAAACTATCACACCGCACATTCAAATGTAATGCTACCATTTCGATGGGCGACATGAATGTTTCAATGTATTGCAAAATAAACTTATCTGTCAGATTCAAATGACAATTATTAATGTTCCGTCCTGATCATATAAATGTTTTCAATTTAATAAATCCAAACATGGAGCGTTTCGGTTATTCCATAGTCAGACCTGTGACAAAAAAGACACAAGAACGGTTTCTATTCATTTAACACCGGATGCGAGTCCTTCATCCTCCAGATCAATCCTCCGTTGCATCAAGAATATAATCTCCGGAGACCATATGTAGAACTTTAAAATGGTCACGAATAGGGCCGACGTCGTGTTTCTCTCTGTTGGGGTGACAGTCTGAGGCACTCTCCTTACTCTCACAGGTTTGCTTTCAATATCTGGTCCCTACCTGTCTTACAGGGTGACAATTATTGAACTATATGAAATGAAATCCTTATAACTTCTGAACGGTTTGCGTTAGGACATTCAAACTCCACAATTGGCCGCGGGGCACGATGGGAATTACACTGCTCAATACAATTAGGGGATCAGGTGAGATATCATACACAATAGACATATGGTAACGCATTTTATTCAGATATCGCTTACAATTGTAAATTGTGTGTAATACAGTACGATTGCTCCCTCCTACATATATCTCGCGAAGAGACCATGAGGATAAAATGAGAGAGATTAGAGCCCACACAGAAGCATACCGACAATCCTTCTTTCCACGAACAATACGAGAAGAATAGAAGGGAGAACCGATAGAGGTACTCAAGGTACCCTCCGCCACACACAGTCAGGTGGCTTGCGGAGTATGGATGTAGATGTAGATGTAGATGTATTTTGCTGTGTCAGTTCTTTACTTGAGGTTTACATGTCGTTTACGTAGAGCAAGGCACCATGGGGCTACAATAATTGTGAAACAGTCGTTCTCGTTGCTCTCTAATATGGTGTGTGATCACCTCGAATGGCCAGTACAGTTGCACACCTGCGTGGCATGGAGAGTATAAGGTTATCAATCAGCTCTTGAGGGGTATTTAGCCACACTTCCATGAGTGCAATATCCAGCTCTGCAATCGTTGTGGGAGGTGTTGGTGTGGCTGCAATGCGTCTACCAAGTGCATCCCAGACATGCTCAATTGGGCTTAAGTCTGGTGAACAAGCTGGCCACTCCATTTGTTCAATACCCTGAGCTTCAAGCATGTTGTCCACCAGTGCAGCTCTGTGGGGACGAGCATTATCGTCCACCAGAAGGAACCCATTTGCTATGTTACCAGCGTAGGGCACAATAAAAGATAGAAGGCTCTCGTCTCTATATCTCAGAGCAATCAAAGCGTCATTCTGAATGGCATAGAGGTCCGTACGTCCGCCAATACTGACCCCTGCTCACACCATTCGCCCACCACCATGATATGGCAATGTTTCCTGCTCATAAACTGGATTTTCCAAGTTCTCTCCATATGAGGGAACAACGATTGTCCGGCTGAACACAAAATCTTGACTCATCTGTGAACAGCACCCGGTGCCATATGCTGGCTAAACGGTGTCGTGGGTTTAATGGGGCACACACCATAGGCCTCTGTGCGTAGATGTCACATTCCCGAAGGGGATTTCGGACTGTTTGTGTTGATATTGAGCGTCTTGTTACTGTCTGAAGGGTGTGTTGCAGCTGAGTTGCATTCAGCCTCCTGTCTCGACGGGCTGTTAACCGGAGATAACGGTCACCTCATGCTGATGTTACCCGTGGACGACCTTGGCCTTCCGTTCTTTTAACGGTTTCTGTTGTCTGAAAACACGTTCACGTCCTGTAAATTACACTTCGGGACACTCCTATAGCTGCAGCCACTTCCCTCTGTGTCTGTCTCGCTTCCAATCGTCCTATGACTCCCCACGCCATAGCTTCGGATAGTCACGTTTTTGTTGCATAGTACTACCTCCTCACTACACTATCTGAACCCAACTGCTTGTGTAATTCGTTTGGTAAACACAAGTCAACAGCACCCCCTCTGCAGGAACTTTCCGTTATTACCACTATCTCGGTGACCGCAATGTTATTGTCTCCACTCCGTAGAACCGACAGAAAGACATCGAACCATTTTAGTTTATTCCGCCGGTGACAATACTTCAGATCCTAGATATCTCAACTGATCCTCTAATTGTTTTGACCAGTGTAGTGTGCACTGTATGATTTGGATTAGCGGCGAAGCCCACTTTCATTTGGATGGGTTCGTCAATAAGCAAAATCGGCGCATTTGGGGGACTAAGAATCCGCATTTCGCGATCGGGAAGTCTCTGCGCCGTCAACGGGTGACTGTGTGGTGTGCAGTTTCCAGTCACAGAATAATAGGTGCGACATTTCTTGATGTCACGGTGACTACCGAACGGTTCGTGAAGGTTTAGGGAGATGATTTCATTCCCTTTATCAAAAGTGAACCTGATTTTGACCAGATGTGGTTCTTACATGACGAAGCTCGACCTCATCGAAGCTGGAGAGTATTTGATCTCCTGGAGGAGCACTTTGGAGACCGCATTCTGGCTCTGGGGTACCCAGAGGCCACTGGGATGGGCCTCGATTGGCCGCCATATTTTCCGGATTTGAACTCATGTGACTCCTTTTTTGTGGGGCTATATTAAAGACAAGTTGTACAGTAATACTCCAGAACCATTACTGAGCTGAAAATAGCCATTCAGGAGATCCTCGACAGCATCGATGTTCCGACACTTCAGCAGGTCATGCAGAATTTCGCTATTCGTCTGCGCCACTTCGTCGCCAATGATGGCAGGCATATCTAACACGTCATAACCTAAATCCGAGCATCTGTAGTGACGTTTGCATGTTGAATAAAGTGTGTGTACGCCGTAGTTTGTAACTAATTTATGTTTTTCTCATATAGTTCAGTAATTGTCGTCCTGTACCAATGTACGTATTAGCTTTCACACTCACCACACTCGGTTTCTTATATCCCTTATTTTGGAAATATATTGTGTTTGGTACCTATATTATGTCATAAACGGAAAACCAGTGCTCCGCTAGTACGGCATCCCACATTAATTTTATCTTTCTTAAAACAGCTTGCAATCTGTTCGGAAAATGGAAGGCATGTAATAGAAACATATTTTATTTCTATGCGGTAACGGAATATTTATGGGCGCGTAACCTTATTAGGACTTTTTACCATACTGGATGACAATTACAGCAGCTTTTTAATCGTTGCCGAACGTGTGTTTTGGGTAAGACAAATTATATTGAAAGCGATTTTTTTATCCATAATGTCCTTTGGCTTATGATACCTTCCACAAAAGTTTTGAGACCTATAGCGCATATTGTTGGCCTACTCTGGGAAAGCTGCGTATCTAAAATATAAGTAAAACATTTCGCGGTCCTAAACATCATTCTTGTAGCCTCTTGAGCTCCAGGATGTTCAACGTTTTCGGAACGCCATTTTGCTGTCTTAATACATATCAATACGAATAGCCTTGAACCATTATGGTGGAAAAATAACGATACAGTGACACACGTAGTGAAATAATTCGAGCTGTAGCGGGAACGTTGGCCTTAAATTTATATGTATTATGTATTTCAGTTGTCATCGTTGTTCTTTAAGATGCTGAAATTTGATTTGACACTGTTTCAGTGATTCCTATCAGAGTACAAACGAAACTTTTTTGAAGGTTTTTTCCCTTTCGCAACTTTATAAGACAAAAAATGTGTTTTTGACGCATTGTGGGACTGTGCGTGCCGGTCGCGATCTCTGCTCATGAAGAGGAGAGGACGGCGGACACCGCGATCCTCAGGCCACGATACCGTTACAGATTTATACGTGTGTCGCTGCTTATTCAGTAAGTCGCTTCGCACTGTCTGTTCATAATAAATTATGTTGCCCTTTGCAAATGAATAATGATTGCAGACCTCTCTCATTAACAAGGCCCATCAATCCTTCCACATTGTGAGACATATCTGCGATCTTCAAGCACGGCCTAGCAGGAATTCACGTATCGCTCTACGAGAAGCAGAATAAGGTGCAAGGAGTATGCTGGGTAGCCATATCCAACATCATACAGTGTCCTGCATAAACAGGGAATTACCTTCACTTATTTTACGAAACAGAAGTACGGAACTGCATTATTTCATTTATTGTGAGTAATGACATATTTTTCAAAAATGGCTCTGAGCACTATGGGACTTAACATCTGAGGTCATCAGTCCCCTAGAACTTAGAACTACTTAAACCTAACTAACCTAAGGACATCACACACATCCATGCCCGAGGCAGGATTCGAACCTGCGACCGTAGCGGTCGCGCGGTTCCAGACTGAAGCGCCTTTAACCGCGTGGCCACACTGGCCGGCAATGACATATTTTAATTACAAATGAACGCTAAGATAAGCGCTTGAAGAAAAGAAAACGCGCAGGCTTAAGATTTTTAAACTGCAGCATTAAAATCCCTCTCTCTCTCTCTCTCTCTCTCTCTGTCTCTCTCTCCCTCTTTTAGTTGAGGGCGTGTATGTCTTTATCAAAAATAGTATAAAAGGTGGGTCGTTTTAGGGGTTAATTCCCGGAGAAATTTCACCTCGGTTATTGTCATACAGTGTGATTCTCTCACAAAATAGCTCCTTGGTCGGAAACCGTGTCAGTTACAGACTTCCTCTAAGATTTGTTTGCGAAAGTAAGACACTTTATAAGTACGGAGCAGCGGTGTGTTTTTCTGAAACGTCGAGCTACTAAGCAGGAACGTAGTTTTACCAATCATTTACCGTCTAATTCGTCATCACTTTTTCAAAGACAAAAACTTTCACAACGTTCATGACCAGTTGTATTACTGTTAGACAACGTTGCTCTACTGTTATGGCGCACAAGCACCCCGGTATGAAAAATAAATACAGAGTTGACCAGAACTGCACAAAAAATCTAATGCAGCACAAAGTTGTTTTCGGAGTATATTGGTATAAGAGATCAGAGGTCTCCGGTTGCAGAGTAATTTAATTTCATTTGATTTCTTACCTCCGTTACCTTTGTGTTTGTATATAACTGATAATATCCACAAAACAGTTCAAATTTCGATAATATGTGCTGTGTGTCTCCCACTACTTGCTGCTGACAAAAATAATGCTCATTTCGCTATCTGACCACAACCTTGTATTCAATATATGTCATTTGTCCTGTCAGTGTTAGTCGTACGTTAACAATGATACACAGCAGTATGGATGGGTTCACCGATGATGATTTGGCTGACATGCACCTCGTGTTTGGTTCACAGAATACAATGGAAGAGCGATTTAACGACGCTATACTGTATCGTTCCCGCAGTGACAGTAACCACATCGTAGCCCTTTCATATCTGCCTGGAGGTTGTTGCATTACCCTTTGTGTTGTGGAGGTTACGTATTACAGACTTTATCACTGTTATCAAAGCAGTTTCACAAAAACAAAGGTAATTGTGGTAACAAATCCAATAAATCATCATTACATCATTACTCTACGACGAGCCAATGGAGACCACGGATCTTTTATATTAAAATACACTCCTGGAAATGGAAAAAAGAACACATTGACACCGGTGTGTCAGACCCACCATACTTGCTCCGGACACTGCGAGAGGGCTGTACAAGCAATGATCACACGCACGGCACAGCGGACACACCAGGAACCGCGGTGTTGGCCGTCGAATGGCGCTAGCTGCGCAGCATTTGTGCACCGCCGCCGTCAGTGTCAGCAAGTTTGCCGTGGCATACGGAGCTCCACCGCAGTCTTTAGCACTGGTAGCATGCCGCGACAGCGTGGACGTGAACCGTATGTGCAGTTGACGGACTTTGAGTGAGGGCGTATAGTGGGCATGCGGGAGGCCGGGTGGACGTACCGCCGAATTGCTCAACACGTGGGGCGTGAGGTCTCCACAGTACATCGATGTTGTCGCCAGTGGTCGGCGGAAGGTGCACGTGCCCGTCGACCTGGGACCGGACCGCAGCGACGCACGGATGCACGCCAAGACCGTAGGATCCTACGCAGTGCCGTAGGGGACCGCACCGCCACTTCCCAGCAAATTAGGGACACTGTTGCTCCTGGGGTATCGGCGAGGACCATTCGCAACCGTCTCCATGAAGCTGGGCTACGGTCCCGCACACCGTTAGGCCGTCTTCCGCTCACGCCCCAACATCGTGCAGCCCGCCTCCAGTGGTGTCGCGACAGGCGTGAATGGAGGGACGAATGGAGACGTGTCGTCTTCAGCGATGAGAGTCGCTTCTGCCTTGGTGCCAATGATGGTCGTATGCGTGTTTGGCGCCGTGCAGGTGAGCGCCACAATCAGGACTGCATACGACCGAGGCACACAAGGCCAACACCCGGCATCATGGTGTGGGGAGCGATCTCCTACACTGGCCGTACACCACTGGTGATCGTCGAGGGGACACTGAATAGTGCACGGTACATCCAGACCGTCATCGAACCCATCGTTCTACCATTCCTAGACCGGCAAGGGAACTTGCTGTTCCAACAGGACAATGCACGTCCGCGTGTATCCCGTGCCACCCAACGTGCTCTAGAAGGTGTAAGTCAACTACCCTGGCCAGCAAGATCTCCGGATCTGTCCCCCATTGAGCATGTTTGGGACTGGATGAAGCGTCGTCTCACGCGGTCTGCACGTCCAGCACGAACGCTGGTCCAACTGAGGCGCCAGGTGGAAATGGCATGGCAAGCCGTTCCACAGGACTACATCCAGCATCTCTACGATCGTCTCCATGGGAGAATAGCAGCCTGCATTGCTGCGAAAGGTGGATATACACTGTACTAGTGCCGACATTGTGCATGCTCTGTTGCCTTTGTCTATATGCCTGTGGTTCTGTCAGTGTGATCATGTGATGTATCTGACCCCAGGAATGTGTCAATAAAGTTTCCCCTTCCTGGGACAATGAATTCACTGTGTTCTTATTTCAATTTCCAGGAGTGTACTTAGGAAATATCCCTGAAGGACGACCAAAATGTGATCCTTAGAGTACGGATTTATCTTGTATAATTATTCCTCTCTACGGATTGTGTAAATAAGAAAAATCGTTAGTAACAGTGATGTACAGACAGTTTTTACCCTTGTGGTGGACTGATTACGACCAGAAACGCTATGAAAATGCGATGTACACTGGATCACCAGTGCTTGGAAATAACGCAATTAAGTTAGTGAATGAAATCTAGGGAATATTGTGAAGCATAAATATCTAGATATAAATATTGCTTGAGAATATTAAGTAGCTTTTATTTTATAGCTAGATGTAGCATAGCCTAAAATGAGTACACATAAAAAAGGAAATGAGTGTATTGATTGTAGACTATTCAGACTCAACTGAAATAAAAGACACGTTTGTTATATAGAAAACTAACCATGTAGATATTTTGGAAGCTGATTTATCTAATGTACAATGCTCTGATATGAGGTTCTGAACAGACGAGGTTTCTGGTACAACTATTTGACCTTAAGAAGATGCAGAGTCACCAAAAATGTCAAATATCTAAAATTTACAACTAAGACTGAAGAATAAAAGAAAATTGTTTTGGATATTATTTTATTATCATGTGTTACTCCGTAGCTCTTTCGAAGGTAGCAAGAAAATCAATCGCTCCAGCAGTTCATTCCAATTATTCGAGTGAACAAAATCGGTATGTGCTGGCAATTTGATGGAACTGCCTTCTAGTAACTAACTTCAAATACATTTCCGTTGTCCCATAGCGATACGTAGGTCATAATCTCTCAATAACGATTCAGCACCACTTTTGTGTAACGGATACCTAATAATATGGGCATATTTATAGCATTTGTTGGAAGTTACTTGCGTGTAGGAGAGATATTTTTATTTATGAACATAGGTAATCCTGAGAATTTTGTCCTAAATTTGAAAATCTCATCTTGTGTAACTCGTCATAGGAAGATTAATTTTAAATAATAAGTACTATAATCCCTCGCTCCCAAGTATCTTACACTGTGAATTATTCACTAATGTCTATCAGTAGTTACCTATGAATCATGTTCTTTAGCTATCAGTTCAAATCTGATACCATATACAGTATCCTTTGTTTTGTCTACTGGTTTGTTAAAAATTATACTGCTAGTTTACCTTCTGTTTCGGCTTTAATTTTCTTTTGTGACTTATCATCACCATCTACCTCGTCGTATTCACCTTCTTCTTCTTCTCCTTCCTCCTCCTCTTCCTCTTCTCCTTCAAAGTCTCTGCCTTCTGTTTTCATAAATACCTGGTTATCATTGGTTTCATCTCTTCTGTGTATTAAAATGTTTACTTGTGCCATCAGCTGTACAGTTTTATGTTTATTCTCTACCGGTATCGATTATTACAGTCGTCTTCAAGGAGAAAACATTGTACATCTGTTGATCAACCATACATTTCCGTCATATATAAGCCTTACATATGTAGAACAAATATGATTGTCATTATAGTCTTTTTTAACGAAGTCCATTTAAACACGCTGTACCTTGTCACAATCACAGTAGTGAACAGTTGGTGATAACTGCACACTTAATAATTCAGTGATTCAGTAACTATTAGGTGTAGAGTTAACAACAAATCTCCTTTGTCTTAACCTGTCTTCTTTTGGAATAGTCGTCTCAGTCTTTGCAGGGTTTGAGACATGGGCCAAAATACTCTTCACAGTATAAACTCAGATTCAGCTTGCCTTTTTACAGCAACGCCAGTTTCCTGCCGATATTTCGTCAAGATTCCAATAGCTGACTTTTAAGTTTTTCATCCAGTGGAATCGAAAGCCATTTTGATAACTGCAACGCTCACCCAATAGCTGAACTGATTTTAAGCGAAAATCTCTATTTATAAGACAATATGGATCTGCTCACATTTAGCAGATAATGACAAGTACAAATACAGTTGTCTGAATACAAATGGCAGCATTCACTCAGCTGAAATAGGTCTGAATTTACCTTACACAGACCATTTAAAAAATGGAATTTCTTGACTCCGAAGGCTCTGAACGTAACATAAACTACGCCTGACCACTGGTTTTTGACGCGAATGTTATACATTGTCTACAGAAGTGCAAAAGCTAGCGTTGCACAGGTTCCAGTGGCAGGGAGGAAGGCTGATATCACTAGTTACACGCCAGCCTAATCATCAGATTCTGATGCGAATGTTGTACGGCGTGAGCACAGCTGCTGTATCGTAGAGATTCCAGTACCAGGGAGGGAGGCTCTGATTGCTACATATGCTGTAACCTGATCACCAAACTCAGATTCAAGTGTTGTACAGGATGTACACAAGCAGTGGGTCTGGTGTTGTAAAGATGCCAGTACCAGGGGAAGGAGATTTGGATCGCTACATACAGTCTGCCCCTCCCATTGGAACCTGGCAGGTGACCTGCCGGTTTTAGCAAAACAAAGATAAATTTTTAAGAAATAATCAGGCTATCATATCATGTAACAATGCTGATGTATGGGGCAATTTGTTACACTTTTGATACAACACGGCGATGTCTGTGAGAGCAAAGTACCATGTAGTCTCCACTGTGCGATAGCATTAATGAGAAAAAAAAAATGGTTCGAATGGCTCTGAGCACTATGGGACTTAACTTCTCAGGACATCAGTCCCCTAGAACTTAGAACTACTTAAACCTAACTAACCTAAGGACATCATACACATCCATGCCCGAGGCAGGATTCGAACCTGCGACGGTAGCGGTCGCGCGGATCCAGACTGTAGCGCCTAGAACCGCTCGGCCACTCCAGCCGGCCATTAATTAGCATTATCAACACAAAATGAGATACGGCTTGTATTCCAAGATAAAGTTAATACCCTAGAATGGAGGTCACAATAATGTCTGTCTCACATTGATATCGGTTTTAACCGAACTAAGACAAGTGTTAGGCAAATAATACAGGTACCTGGTTTACTTTGGTACACATACGAAACTGGTCTCATCGATAAATGCATTTTAAGCTGTATGTTAGATCAGAAGTAGTGCCATGTGTTCCATTTTGTAATGTTATAATACAAATTTTTATGTTATTTGGTAAACTACAAAGACAATTTTTGTTTCTTTAATGCATGGTAAAGGTCGAACTAAGCTCGTTGGTATGTGCTTCTTAACCTGTATTTTACATGAGCAATGTGAAGTTTTTTTTTTTTTTTTTTTTTTTTTTTTTTTTTTTTTTTTTTTTTGCTGTTAGAGAACCGTTATGTTATGACAGCAGCATCACTTGCGTTTTGCACTCAAAATCTTAGGTATTATGATAAAGAATAGAGACAATTTTAGTTTGATGCAAGATGAAATCTTGGTTTTATGGTCAGGGATCTGTAGCTATAGTTCCATATTTCAGTAAGCAACCTGTACGTATTCTTAACTCAATATTTTTACCTGTTTTGATAAATAATTGTATTATGGTGCAAGAACGTGTTTTCTCGATGTACAACTTTCGTCTCTGTGTGAAGTCTTGTGCATGATTGCCTTTGGACGTGTTGTGGATTTAAATTTCTTGTTTCGAGCATTACGAATTTATCTTTGTGTATTACGAAGATATCAAGTTTAAATGTTAAACACAGTAAACATGTCATCAAATTGCTTTACTTTAAGTTGGTTGTCGTGCTAAAGTAGCTGAAAATGAAACTTTTGGGGTATAGAACACCAATGAAACGTAACCACAGCTACATCCAAGATCAAAATATAAATAAAAATCCTGTATTAGCTAGTCAATAACGAACTATATTTATCTTGTGTGGAACATGATTTATTTGGTTTTTACTCCCTAAAATAACGCTTGGTGAGATGAAGGATCTCTAAAAATTTCAAAGAACATCAGGTGCTAAGTGTCTGATCAACGTACAACCAGTAACATAGCTTCAAGCAAGTTTAAGATCAAAATGTAAATGTTCTTACTTATTTTTACCGATATTTTAAATGTGAAAATAATATCACGAAACATGACAGAAACACTGTGTGTGTTGCTGACATAATTTTGTCATGCGTTTTAGATGTGTATATACTGTAAGTTACAACCTTAACCTCTTTAAGATATGGAAATAGCATCGTGATATATGGCATAAACATTGTGTTTGTGTGTGTGTATGTGTGTGTGTGTGTGTGTGTGTGTGTGTGCGTGTGTGTATTGTAATGAAATAAGACCAATGTTACATTAAGAACCATATGATACCAGTGAGCACTGGCAGCTTTGTTTACATATAAAAGGATTAATATAATAAACCTTGAAAGTTCCTGGCAGATTAAAACTGTGCGCCGGACTCGAACTCGGGACCTTTGCCTTTCGCGGGCAAGTGTTCCACAATATCCTTTCTTCCAGGAGTTCTAGTTCTGCAAGTTTCGCAGGAGAGCTTCTGTGAAGTTTGGACAGTAGGAGACAAGGTACTGGCGGAAGTAAAGCTGTGAGGACGGGGCGTGAGTCGTACTTGGGTACCTCAGATGGTAGAGCATTTGCCCGCGAAAGGCAAAGGTCCCGAGTTCCAGTCTCGGTCCGGCACACAGTTTTAATCTGCCAGGAAGTTTCATATCAGCGAACACTCTGCTGCAGAGTGAAAATCTTATTCTGGTTAATAAATCTTGTTCATAAAAGATCATTTATTTCAAACCTAAATATTTATATTACACGTATTTCAAAACAAACTCTATCAGTTCCGCCAAATATCACGGTCTTCAGCTTGGCATTGATTGACTGAATTGTTAGATGTCATCCTGAGGGAAATCATTCTATATTCTATGCAATTGCCCAGTTAGATCGTCAAAATCCCGAGCTCGTTGAAGGCCCCTATCCGCAATGCTCCAAACTTTGTAATTGGGGAGAGATCTAGCGACCTTACTGGCCGAGGTAGGATTTGGCAAACAGGAAGAATGTCAGTAGAAATTCTGGCCATGTGCAGATGGGCATTATGTTGCTGAAACCTGATCCCAGAATGGCTTGCCATGAATTTCAACAAAACTGGGTGTAGAATATCGTCGACGTAGTTGTCGTGGAAGACAACCAAAGGGGTCCTACCATGAAAAGAAATGGCTCCGCGACCATCACTCCTGGTTGTCGGACAGTATTGCGGGTGACAGTCTGGATGATATCCCACCTCTGTCTGAAGAGTCTCCAGACCCCTCTTCTCTGGGCGTCAGGGCTCACTTCGGAGCAGGACTCATTACTGAAGGCAGTTCTACTCCATTCCATGACATTTAAGGCTGTAGATGTATCTGGAGACACCCCATACAACAGTGGAATTCTAACCTGTAAACGCGACTATTGCCTGCCATACAGCCCGGCAGGTAGGAGTGATGGTCCGGGGTGCTATTTCTTTTCATAGTAGGACCCATTTGGTTGTCATCCACGGCAACCTTACTGCACAGCAGTACGTCGATGATATTCCACGCCACGTTTTCTTTCCCTTCATGACAAGCTATACTGGGCTTACATTTCAGCAAGATAATGCCCACTTGTACGTGGCCAGAGTTTCTAATGCTGCCTATCTCTTTCTCTCTCTCTCTCTCTAGTCCTTATGCAGGCAAATATTTGGTTTGACGTTGATAGCGTAGGCTGGGTGTCCTACTGACGGATATCGTGCGAAATTCTGTCCAATCGGCTCTTCCTACCGTCAAAATGTCTAGCTGGTTGGAGGGCCCTGCCTATAATGTTTTCGACTGGGGAATGACTGGAACTGTTCGGCTGTCAGACCCCCTCCGTCTAATAGGAGCTGCTCATGCATTGTTGTTTACATCTTTGGGCGTGTTTAGTGGCATCTCTGAACAGTCAGAGGGACTGTTTCTGTGATACAATATCCACAGTCAACGTCTATCTTCAGTAGTTCTGGGAAACTGGGTGATGCAAGACTTTTTTGATGTGTATAGTTGGCGCGACGATCACGGCGATTTGCCGCTATAGACAGAGCAGTAAATTGCACTGTACGGCTCTTTCCTGCAACTGCTGGGGGATACGAAGGAATGTGTATATCACTACACATACCTCCATCAGTGTCTTGATTTGAGAACAGAGCTGATTAGGATTTATCAGGTACTTAATTTCAACCAGTGCTCCTGACTGAAAATATGTGGATATTTAAACAACAAAGAAAGATAATTCAGAATGTGTAATTTTAAGAAATATGTTTTAATTTATCAATAAAACAATGCTTCGTAAAACAATGACAAAAACTAGAAAAATTCGTGCTGTTAACGTGGAGAAGGTGTGGGAGGTTGGGCGGGTCGGGTAGTGGGGAGAGTGCAAGGAAAATGATCGCCAAGATAAATTTTAAGTGATTGCTGTTTCCTACGATGAATGACCGCTCCGGAGACGGTGAAGGTAAGACCAATGTATAAGGGAACTATCTAAGTCAGTATGCGTACAATAAACATCTGTAAAATCTACATGAACCGATTTCACAATAAACTTTCAAGGACGCATTTTGAGCAACCAAATTTGGTTCGTATGGATACTGACTGCTTCATCTAGTGGGTGATTAGTGGTTAGCACATCGGACATGCACTTGTCAGTGCGATGGTTCATATCTGCGTCCAAACATAATTTACGTTTTTATGATTTCCGTGACTCGCTCAAGCAAATGCTGGCGATGCAGGCGTGGATATTTTAAAAACGTACAACCGATCTCTTTTCCAATCCTAGAAACAATCCATGCTTTTACTGCCTCTCTAACGGCTTAGATATTGACAGGACACAAATATCTTCCTTTTCTTTCTTATACTGCAATGCCTGAACATGCATCCGATAAACTTTATCTTGTTAAACCCGCGAACAATAACGTAATAGGAATAATCAAAGATTAGACGACTGGACCTCTTATTGGGGAGTTTGTTGGTCTAAGATCTAAGATGTTTGCATAGAGTTCGGTATATCCTTGAGATAGACTAACGAGCTACAGTGTGTGACCACAAAAGTCACTGGTAACGGATGACTACCAGATGTGCTTGGAGAATGATGATGATAATGAGGAGGAGGATGATGATGATGATGATGTCGTTCCGCACCTGGTATGGTTCAAATGGTTCAAATGGCTCTGAGCACTATGGGACTCAACTGCTGTGGTCATAAGTCCCCTAGAACTTAGAACTACTTAAACCTAACTAACCTAAGGACAGCACACAACACCCAGCCGTCACGAGGCAGAGAAAATCCCTGACCCCGCCGGGAATCGAACCCGGGAACCCGGGCGTGGGAAGCGAGAACGCTACCGCACGACCACGAGATGCGGGCGCATCTGGTATGCCAAGGGTCACATTGATTATAAGTGTCATGTGCGCCATGCATTTGTAAAGTCGAAAATTGGTCTGATTCGACTTCTACATCTACATCAATACTCCGCAAGCCACCTGACGGTGTGTGGCGGAGGGTACCTTGAGTACCTCTACCGTTTCTCCCTTCTATTCCAGTGTCGTATTGTTCGTGGAAAGAAGGATTGTCGGTATGACTCTGTGTGGGCTCTAATCTCTCTGATTTTATCCTCATGATCTCTTCACGAGATATACGTAGGAGGGAGCAATATACTGCTTGACTCCTCGGTGAAGGTATGTTCTCGAAACTTCAACAAAAGCCCGTGCCGAGCTACTGAGCGTCTCTCCTGCAGAGTCTTCCACTGGAGTTTATGTATCATCTCCGTAACGCTTTCGCGATTACTAAATGATCCTGTAACGAAGCGCGCTGCTCTCCGTTGGATCTTCTCTATCTCTTCTATCCACCCTATCTGGTACGGATTCCACACTGATGAGCAGTATTCAAGCAGTGGGCGAACAAGTGTACTGTAACCTACTTCCTTTGTTTTCGGATTGCATTTCCTTAGGATTCTTCCAATGAATCTCAGTCTGGCATCTGCTTTACCGACGATCAACTTTAAATGATCATTCCATTTTAAATCACTCCTAATGCGTACTTCCAGATAATTTATGGAATTAACTGCTTCCAGTTGCTGACCTGCTATATTGTAATTAAATGATATGGGACCTTTCTTTCTATGTATTCACAGCACATTACACTTGACGATTAATGGTTCACTTATGATGGGATAGTAATCCTCCCCTCGTAAAACTATTCACTGTCTTCACAAAGGGAGAGAGATTATATTGTAAAAAGTCTATATGTTTTTATTTATATAAATTACGAGTCTGAGATGTGGCGGATAATATGATAAGCTTATCATCGTTCCTTTTGTGTATATAGCATGCATTACAGCATTTATTCACTCTATGCATTAATATTTGTGTGTCTAAACAATGCGCGCGCGCGCGCGCGCGCGCCTGTGTGTGTGTGTGTGTGTGTGTGTGTGTGTGTTGACTTTACACGAGTGTATAGGGCTCTGCTATTTATCACATAATCAAGTATGCTATATATTTGGAGGTGAGTCCTTTTGGAGCTCTATGTTGAATGAGATGTAGGGATGCTATGGGTAACATACAAACATTATATAGAAAAGAGACCAGGTAAGAACTGGAAGAAACGAAAATGACGAGGGGTTCCTGTTCATTATGTGAATAAGCTACAATCCTTTTCTTTCCGAATATCCCGCTGCTAACCCACCCCCCAAGAGAGAGAAAAAGATAGAGAAACATTTTTCTAATTTAATGAACTTTCCTCAATGATCAGCAGAGAGGAAAAAAAATATTTTTATGTTAAGCCTGCAATTTCTTTTGGATAAAATATATATTCATGAGGACCGTCTATTGTGTATAACAAAAAACTCTTATGGAAACAAATAACGTTTTGATCTAATAAAGTCAGGTAATTGTTACTCTATAGAAATATATGTATTAGAACATACTGTCCGTACACGGATACTGAAGCGTCTATTGACATACATTTTTATACAATATTTTCTCATAACCACGTTTGCTTGACTTTCATTTGAAGACTTACCGGAATCCTATCTCCAACAATTCGATAAAACTTCCTTATTCCTCACAGAAACAAATTTGAAAAGCACGTTCGACTATGGCTGACTCGTCGAAAGACCCTCATGGTAAAGGACAGGCAATAGTATTAATTTCCACTATACTGCTACACGAGAACCTTGGCACTACTTCTGTTTTCTAAAGCTATCTGTGGTCTCCGTCAAACTAACTTACGTGAAATATAGGCTCCCGACACTAGGACTGGAATTCAAAGGGCTGTTTTTTCTCTCGAGAGAGCCTGTTACAGCTGCCCCACCTCGGTAAGACGTATCCACGAAACGGAGCGAGCGCTCAGTTCTGTAAACGCAACGTATCACTTCATCACAAAGAGAGTATGAAATGCAGCAGCGCGGCGTTTCATTATCACTGGTAGCGGCACTGTCAATCCCGTAATAAGACATCTGTGATCGGATCTACGGGTAGCAGGAGAAGCGTAGGCTGTCAGCGGCGCAACGACAGCCAGCAGCGAACGTGTTCTTTTTTGTGCGGCTACTGCAGTAGTTCCGTTTCTATTAGCTGGCGGCCCACACGTTTCTTCTCTGGACCATTGTCGAATGAAGGATTACCGCTTCGTGCCTCACTGTTTTCGCGTGACAGCTATCAACCTACTTCCTACCCGTATTGTGCCCCCACCAGCTCTCTCGGGTCATTGTTTGTTCCGCTTCAAGGTCGCAGCTCCAGGATTTGGCATACGTATGCTCAATGCTTCTAAAAGTCGATCGCTATCACTGTGACCTCGGCGTCTCTCGTGTTTGTCTGCGCCGTCAGATTACTCCCAGCCGCCTCGCGTCGTAGTCGTCTTCCACTCGTCGGCACAAGTCTCTCAAGAAATAATACCGTCTAACAGACAGATATAATCAGCAAGACACATACATGAGATAGTATTCCGCAAAAGCTACTCCTTTGCTTGAAACATTACATGCTAACACGCGCTGTACTTGAAGTGAAACTTTCCTAAGTAGAATTTTCTGTGTTGTCTTGCGTGCTTGTCACCCAAGTGCTAATGTGGAGTTTCAATGCAATCATTAAAATTTAGGCGAACAGAAGAGTATGCACACTTTACATTGTAGCCACAGACAACAGATACGTTACAATGACATCGTTTACGACTGTAGCAGAAAAATAATTCCACTTCCGTTCCCTTGTTAACTGAGATTGTTTCCCTGCTCTGGTGTCAGACATAATGTACATTAACAACTGTCGCGACATTAATAGTAAGACGTGAAATAATAAATTCTGGCAATCTGTTACAAAGTAATTTCAGGAGTAAGACAGTACCCTCTCTTATCTCCCCATGCAGTACCCCATTTTTATTGTATTATTATAGAACAGTTATTCCCACCCTAGAATTAATTACCCCTTGAGAGGTAAAACTAAATTTCCTGAGTGGTAAGAACAAAAAGGTTCCTTTGTGCTTCCGTCACAAAACTAAATTATTTCTGGAAGATCATTACTATTTTCACTGTTTCAGAAGACTGCAATACTACTTACGCAAGTTACCAATTATTAATTTTTTTTAAATACCAGCATTAACACGTTAAACAACGTGCTTTATGTTACAGCTTGTGGAACGAATGTACGGACAAATCACATCGTCTTCACGTAGTCCACGTACTACACACTTACTTTGTACCTTGTAAAACGTGTTTATGACAGTAAAACTGGGACATATGCTTCATGTATGCTTAAATGTCTCATGAAAATACCTTTTCCGGATTGTAGGTTATTCCCGTAATGAACCGGAAATTGCTACATTATTCGCTTCGCATCAGATAAAAGACTGACAGCATAACACAGTAGTAGCTATTTAATAACTGCTACATTGCTCTTGGGCTTGTAGAACAGATTTACTCTTATTATTAATTATTGTTATTATTATTACGTCAGTGGTCAGGAACAAAGCATTGAGAGCCTGAAGTCTTCTTATTCGTATCAGTTCAGAAGTAAGGAGTCTAGCACTTAAGCGATTTACAAACAATAAGTATACATGTAGTGCACATATTTTAACTTCGTTGATTTTAAATGGAGGTGGTTGGTGTGGATGAAGCATGTGTCGCTAGGGACAGGAGTGGTGCAGAGGAAATGTGTTTCGTGACAAGTGTCTACCCTGAATGTGGACAGCTATCTTCCCTTACTGAGAAGGAGATACAGGAACCACTCAGAAGCTCATCATTCTGTAAAAAAGTTATGAGAAATAAGCAGTACCAACTGATTCGTTGACCCATTATTGCGTGAAATAATGAAACACTGACAAAAACTAAGTATCATTTACCTTTCGTTTTTTTAAAAATAAGTGTGCAGGGGACTTTTTTTCATTCTGAAGTTTAGTTAAGAGCTAGTGTTGACGATGTGGGGTGGGGGTGGTGGTGCTATAGCTAATACGTGATTGTACTCACGGGGTATGGTCTCAGAACGGTTGCGTATCACTCTCCTAGAAGACAGTGCACCTCAAGGGTATCCTTCTTTGACAGTAGAGTAGGAGCGGCATGACAGTTCAACTTCAGCTCCCACATATGTGTATAGTTGTACGTCTAACCACAGTCTTACAAGCCCAGAGTTGAATGATTTTTCTTTGAGACTATGCTCTGTATGTTCAGCCTCCAATTTTCACTGAACAGCATCCGAGGTGCGATTGCACTTGTACGTGTTAACGTACACTGTTGAAGGTGGAGGGGGCGAGAAGAGAAAGGAAAGGAATTGTGAATGTCAGCTCCATCGGGACACTACGCAAAATCAGTGGTGTCGAATGAGAATGTGTGACATATCGGGATTCAAACCGACGATCTCCTGATGCCTGTGTAGGTGCGTTTACCATTGTGCCATCCGGGACACACGGGTATCGCAGCTGCTTGGACTACCTTGGCATGTCTCACGGCCGACCGACATTCCCACCGAGCGCCACCTATCCGCAGTCCCAGTCCATTTCCTCCACGCTTGCTACTCTGAGATTCCTGCCGGAGCTCGGAAGTACTTGTGCATCTGAACTAAAGAAGGTGGATCAATTGCCCATCCAGGCCAATCATTCACATGAACGTATGTGGTGTCTTTTCTTTCGGATGTGTCCGAAAGGACAGACACCAAGCATTCATATCATATGATTTCAGACTCGAAAAAAAATGGTTCAAATGGCTCTGAGCACTATGGGACTTAACATCTTAGCTCATCAGTCCCCTACAACTTAGAACTACTTAAACCTAACTAACCTAAGGACATCACACACATCCTGCCCGAGGCAGGATTCGAACCTGCGACCGTAGCAGTACCGCGGCTCCGTACTGAAGCGCCTAGAACCGCACGGCCACCGCGGTCGGCTTCAGACTTGAACATCGAGCTAAAAACAACATAACAGCGACGGTGGTGCCGTCTCTTAGTGGTGCAGAGTGTTAAGTTTCATCCAATATACAGGTCAGTATTCATGTCATACTGGTCGAAGCAACATCGTGCTTTCGTGGTGTTCTAATTTTGTCACGGCGAATCTGTCGTGCGCGTTCAACATGCCTTCCGTAAGCATTTCAAGCTTCAGCAGCGAATTCCAGTTCCTGCTCGTGGAACAATATTGAACTGTGTAAGAAATTTCCGTGCAACTTACTACTGCATTAAATCGAAAGTCGACCGGCCCTCATAAAACCGTCCGATCTCCCGAGAACTTCAACCGTAACCGGCAATCCCTCGTCTTTCGTTACGGAAACTTGGTTCCAACAAGAAGGCGTAACAAACCACGCATCCAACAAGACCTTGCAAGTTCTCCGTGAAGCGTTTGGTAACCGTATAACTTCCAAACGCGGTTATGTCGGTTGGCCATTTCGCTCGCCTGATTTAACCATGCCACACTTTGACCTGTGGGGATATTTTATGCCGAGAGTGTACTGCGACCAGCTGGAAAGCTTGCAACAATTAAAAGCTCGAACTCTAGATCAGATTTTCGAAATTCCTTTAGAAATTACGAAAGATATGTTCAAAAACTGAGGGAAACGCCTCGAGTAGCATCGAATGGTCGTATTTTGTCCGTTGTCGTATTTCATAAGTAAATTTGAAAAAAATGTTGTACCTTGTGTAATATGTTAAACTTTTTTCGTGATTAGTTAATGTGTTATTCAAATTTGAAATCGTCAAAACATTGTGAAATACAATGTAGCAAGAATTCTATGCCAAGCTATTCAAAATTCATCTGGAACTCGGAAACCACATCAAAAACTGTGAAATATTAAATGACATTATGAATACAGTCACACAAAACACACTACACTAATAAAAATAAAATATGAGAAACAACAACAAAAACAAGAAACTATTTTGAAAGAAAACAAAATCATTAGTGGTATACATAAAAACAGAGAAAAAACAAACCACAAATTCTACGAACGCCTGGTTAACTTTAAAGACATACAGTTAACTAACCAAGAAATAACTCTGCTACAAAAAGGACCTAAATACAATATCAACACACACACATTGCACACAAGATATCAGAAAATCTTGGGATTAGCCGTCTAGGGCACTGGAGTCATGGACTGTGCGGCTGGTCCCGACAGAGGTTCGAGTCCTCCCTCGGGCATGGGTGTGTGTGTTTGTCGTTAGGATAATTTAGGTTAATTAGTGTGTAAGCTTAGGGACTGATGACCTTAGCAGTTAAGTCCCATAAGATTTCTCACACATTTGAACATTTTTTTTTCAGAAAATCTTATCACAGAAAGTGAGTACATAATAAAATAACAAGAAAGAAACACTAAATCAAATTCAATGCAGGTCTGACAATCGAGTTAGTTGCAGAAGGAAGAAGATGCATAATAAAGGAAAAAATATTGACAGGAAGAAAAATTCAAGAAGAAAAACATTCCAGGAAAATAATGAACAGCCGGCCGGAGTGGCCGAGCGGTTCTAGGCGCTACAGTCTGGAACCGCGCGACTGCTACGGTCACAGGTTCGAATCCTACCTCGGGCATGGATGTGTGTGATGTCCTTAGGTTAGTTAGGTTTAAGTAGTTGTAAGTTCTAGGGGACTGATGACCTCAGAAGTCCCATAGTGCTCAGAGCCATTTGATTTGAAATAATGAACAAACTTAAAAACAACGGGACTCTCATCATGAGATCAGACAGGGGCAACACTGTGATAGTAATAAAACAAACCCTTAAAATTTCTAGAAGACTACTTAAAAAATATAAACAGCGACCCAACACAAGGTATCAGAAGAATACATAGACACTTCTAAAAACTCCCAAACATATTCACAAAACGAAAAGTGAAATGACTAAAACAAAATAACCCCAAGGCACATGCACTGAACAGCCTACTAAAGCTCCACAAGGGGGACACTCCAAGATGTGCAGTGCTAAATTTCAAAAGTGCACCCACATATCGAGTAGCCAGACGAATACACACGTACTCACAGGAACATTATGTGTGCACAAACAACAGCAGCATGCCATCAACATCACCAAACAATGAGAACAACAGAATATCATTATCAAACTACACATAAACTGATCACAGAGAAAAATTATTTCTCATTTGCCAACCAATTCTACTCACAACTGGATGGCCTTCCCATGCGGTCACTAGTCAGTGGACTCCTAGCAAACATCTTCTTCAGTCACACTGAAAACAAAATATTTGAAACAATAGTAAAACCTTAACAGTACAGGATAGTATACTAGTATAGCTGTGTAGATGAAATCATATGTCTTCGAGATGAAATACCCAATCGCATCCAACAACTCACAATGAAATAAACAAAGTTCACCCCAAAATAAAATTCACCATGGAAACAGGAAATGACAAAATGTCAGATTTCCGTAACATCACAATACGCAGAGACAAGATCAATCACCATTTCTCCATGTTCAGGAAAGTCGCCACCACCACACACACAGACTCTAATCATTCAACTGTGCACAAACTAGACAGTTTCCGGTATATGCTGCACAGACTGAACAAAATTCCACTCAGTGAAGACAACTACAAAAATGAATTACAGACAAAAAGACAAACAGCTGTTGAGAATGGATAGAATACAAATATTATAGAGATACTGAATCACAAAATTAAAACGAAAATAAAGGGGGCACCCAACCCACAAAAACGAACAATCTGTCACCAGCTTATAAACACAGACGCACAAAACATAAATACGCATAACACGAACAAGGAGAACACACACACAAGCACAGGTAAACAAGAAACACCCATAACAACAAACTAATGTACACTCTCACTTACAACAACAAAGCAATCTATAGAATAGGCAACAGATTCAAAAAATGGATTAAAAATAGCCTACAGGACTGACAACTCAATACATAGAAAACTGAGAGCAATCAACACAAGCACAGACAAATATAACACAACTGGTACTTACCACTTGACATGCCAAGACTACAAATCATTTTGTATAGAGCAGACAAGCATAAGCTTTAATACCACATACACAGAAAAAACAAGAGCATTAAAAAGTAACAGCTGTCATTCTACATTTTCTGAACACCTTATGGACATGAAATACAACCAACAAACAGCGACACTGACCTGAAAATTCTAAAATGCAACTACAGCCCCCCACAAAAACTGATAATTGAAGAAAATTATCAAATACAAAACGTCATACGAGAATGAAAACAAATAATAAATGAATACACAGTTGTCTGGAATGGAACTCTGTTCTCTACCCTCAAAGAACTATCAGAGACCGGTCTCTGTGGCCGAGCGGTTCTAGGCGCTTCAGTCCGGAGCCACGCTGCTGTTACGGTCGGAGGTCCGAATCCTGCCTCGGGCATGGATGTGTGATGTCCTTAGGTTAGTTAGGTTTAAGTAGTTCTAAGTCTATGGGACTGATGATCTCAGATGTCAAGTCCCATAGTGCTCAGAGCCATTTTGAACTATCAGACAACAGCAACCCATGAACACCCCAAACTCCCTTCCAAAAACACACCAACAATTAAAAAATAAATTAAATTAAACTGAAATTAAAAAGTAATAATAAAATAAATAACACTCACACCCATTCCCTAACGCGCGTGCGCCCACATGCACACACACACACACACACACACACACACACACACACACACACACACATGCACTCAACAAAGCCTCAAAACTCCCACCCAGAAAACATTCAACTGTTGAGCTGTCTGCCATTTTGTTTCTGTTGTTTGTAAACAGTGACACGAAAAGTTACTTAGTGTAGGCCTTCAGAGGGACGATAATGGGAAAACGGGCAAAAGTAAGTGAAACATATTGCAAACACACACACACAATATTCCGCATTGTTTTACCTAATGGTAGGCACAACATTAACAAGCTCAGTCGTAAATTTTCGAATTAAATAACTGTTCTGCATTATGCTGTATATGGTTGCAGATGACAAACTGGGAAACTAAAGAAATACATTGAATTATATAAAATCCAGGAAACCCGCAGAATGTGATAACAAGGTATGTATACAAAAATTTATCTGTTTTTGAAATAGGTGAGTATTGACCTTGCAAACTCAAATTTATACGTGCTGTAAAAGTAGGAAGCATTTGTCATGTTTTATAGAAGATGACATAAAACTCACTGATGATGCTGTAACTTTCAGCGAAACATGTCCGGGGAATAAAAAGAAAAATAAGAATTTGTGTTTTCCTCAAGGCGGACCCTCTCCAAAACAAATATACTTGTACGCAAACACGGAGAAAAGAGCTTCAACCTCAAGATGATTAGTACATTTTTAGTTGGTCACGCTGCTAATATGTAGATGTGCTCGCACCATCTACTGCATCTAATTGGACACACACAGTACATCATTCAGTTCAGTATCGAAATTGGCCTGTGCAGGTTCGTATTGCGGCAGTGGAGGAGTTCTGTCGCGTACAGATCGTTGCAATTGTCTAGCGCGCAAAGTGTTTTGGAAGAGAAGGCCATTTCCGTGTCCTAGACAGAAGGACGATATCCACTTGTATAAAACAATGATGAAAGACTGCATCTGGAATATCAGTTCGAAACCCGGATGATATCAGATGAGTTCGTTCAGGTCTGGAACGCAGCACTTAGCGATTTCTCATTCTCTATTTCAGATTGTTATAAGTCCCTCGAGCGTCTTCGCAGAGGACTGTGAAACCGGATTTAAAGTTTCATCCTTCAAAACAGTGAGTAGCTCAAGGGATATGGCTGGGAGATAAAGTGAGAAGGCTCAGTCTTTGCACAACATTACTGGTTAGAATTGACCAGCATGATGCATTTGAGTTAAATCTTGTGATGTCTTAGGAGGTAAACTTTCATCTGAATGGGTTTGTCAATAACTGTTCGATACTTTTCAGACACAAAGTATCGCCGATGACATCACCTCATCCCTGAACCACTGACTTTTTTCTGCAGTATCATCTTAAAAACAAAGCTTTTTTCCAACGACTCCACAAACTGATCAGCTGAAAGACGCAATCCGGAAAGACATAGACCACTTCTCAAGAAATGACTGAGAACGTACGAGGGGGGCTCAATAAGTAATCCAACACATTCTTTTTTTCTCAGCCAACTTCAGTTGAAAAAATTTGTAGTTTCTTTTACGACATCGTGGAATATTCCCGCTTCATCCCCTAAGCTTCATGAAGTTCCGGCAGGTGGCAGCGCTAAACGTAGGCTCTAAAATGGCGTCTGTAACGAAGGTGCGTTCCACGCAGAGAGTGTCTTTTGGCGGAAAACCGGAGCATCACAAATATTCATAGGCACTTGAAGAATATCTATGGAGACCTGGCATCGAAGAAAAGCACAGTGAGTCGTTGGGTGAAACGCCTGTCATCATCGTTTCGCACAAACCCGTCCCATCTCTCGCGCACTCGCCGTACAGCTGTGACTAACGCAATGTTTGAACGTGTGGACACTGTCATTCGAGGTTATCGATGGATCACAATCAAAAACATCACATATCCGAAAGAACAGAGACCACACATTCATATAACTGATTCACCCCGGTGGGCAATGAATCCACCACCTGCCGAAATCTCAAAGTAGCGAGCGTGGAGGATATGGAAGGGTACAGTGCATAGGTGACACGAAGTGGGAATGTGGGTCCGCCGGGAGGCGTACCAAGATGGTCCAAACGAGGTGTCCGGATGGCGCAGTGGTTAATGCAACTACCTAATAAGCAGCGGATCCCAGGTTCGAATCCCGGTCCAGTACACATTCCGCATAAAGTCTCGGTGCGTCTGACATCAATAATTCCTTGCCATTCCTTTCCTTTCTCCCCCCTTCACCTTCAATTTACAATATATGTATCACAGCTGTGGATTCCGTGGTGTGTCTCTCCTTTCGGACACCACCGAATGTAAGAAAACGGGTAACTCAGGTAAGGCTCATGTATTTATACACTGAAGAGCCAAAGAAACTGGTACACCTGCCTGATATCGTGCAGGGCCCCCGCGAGCACGCGGAGGTGCCGCAACAAGACGTGGCATGTGGCATAGACTGGACTAATGTCTGAAGTAATGCTGGAGGGAACTGACACCATGAATCCTGCAGGGCTGTCCATAAATCCGTTAAGACTACGTGGGGGTGGAGATCTCTTCAGAACAGCACGTTGCAAGGCATCCCATACACAGGGGACAGGCAAAATAGTGTGAACACCTGTTCTGTCCGTAATTCAGCTGAGATTCTTTCTAGAATACTGGCATATAATGATTGTATAGTCTCCAGTGGACTATTATGCCACTCTTCGATCAGAACCTCTTCTAATTCCTGTAATGACGAGGGAAGCGCGATTCTGCTCCGAGAGTCTGCGCTCCAGTTCCGCCCACAAGAGTTCGATAATGTTCAAGTTCAGGGACTGTGCTGGCCAGGGATGGTGGTGCAGTTCAGTTGCATGCTTCTACTACCACGATTGTACTGTCCTGACTGTGTGAATGGGTGCATTATCGTCGTGTAATATGACATAATTTTTGGGGAACAACATTTGAATCAGGGGCTTCATCTGATCACCTAAAATGTTCACATAATCGTTGGCTGTAACACGGCGTTTCAGGGTAATGATGAGCCCAGCAGAATACCATGATGTGGCTGCCCACACCATCACACTTCCACCCCCATGCTTAACCGGTGATGTCAAGCAATCAGGATTGTAGGCTTCTTTTGGTATTCTCCAGACCTAAACCCTGCCCGAGGTTGCAAATAACGAAAAGGTTGACTCGTCGGACCATATGACGTGTTTCTGCTGACACCATATTATACGATTCTTTACGTTTGTTGTCATCACTAATGGTCTCGGTATAGTAGCTCGTTCACGAATATTCGCTTTATGGAGTTCTCGGAGGACAGTGTCGATAGATACAGGGTCTCGAAGATTGCTATTGAGCTCTGCAGTCACTTTAGCCGCCGTGGTATTGTGTTGATTTGACAAAATTCGTATCAGCGTGCGACGTTTAGTTTTGATATGCGCCCTCTATTACGTTTATACCATGATGTCTTTCCATAACCGTTGCTCTTGAAACATTCAATAAATTGGCTGTCTCGGTTACTGATGCTCCAGCTAGTTGGGTCCCCAAAATCTGCCCTCTTTGGAGCTGTGTTATGTCTTTCATTGCACGTCGACCTCGGCCTCTGAATGCAAATACGAAGTGTGCACTACTCTTAAACAACCTGCACTGATGCCTAGTAAATACTGAACACGCACAGCCCAGCGCGACACATGCCTTACCTGCTTTGTTGCCCATCAAACACAACCATCCCATTACTCTCACTGTTCACATTACTTTACCTACGCCCTGTATGCTCAATAATGTTTATGCCTGGGGAGTCTGGTCGGCTAGCGGAAGTGTTTAAACTCAGAAGAGTGTTCCTGGAGCCACTCTGTAGTAATTTTGGACGTGTGGGGTGTCGCATTGTCCTGCTGGAATTGTCCAAGTTGGTCTAATGCACAATGGGCATGAATGGTTGCAAGTGATCAGACGGGATGCTTACGTACGTCTCACTTGTCAGAGTCGTATCTAGATGTATCAGGGGTCCAAGATCACTCCAAATGCACACGCCTCACACCATTACAGAGCCTCCAACAGTTTTAACAATCCCCTGTAGACATGTAGGATCCATGGATTCTCCATACCCCTGCACGTCCATCGGCTCGACACAATTTGAAAAGAGACTCGTCCGATCAGGCAACATGTTTCCAGCCATAATCAGTTCAATGTTGGTGTTGACAGGCCCAGGCGAGGCGTAAAGCTTTGTGCCGTACTGTCATCAGGGATACACGAGTGGGCCTTCGTCTCCGAAAGGCCATATCGATCATGTTGCGTTGAATGACTTGCACGCTGACACGTGTTGATGGCCTACCATTGAAATTTGCAGCAATTTGCGGAAGGGCTGCACTTGTGTCACGCTGAACGATTCTCTTTAGTCGTCGTTGGTACCGTTCTTGCAGGATCTTTTTCCGGCTTCAGCGCTGTCGGAGATCTGATGTTTTACCAGATTCCTGATATTCACGGCACACTCCTGAAATAGTCGTACGTGTAAATCTCCACTTCACTGCTAACTCAGAGATGCCGTGTCTCATCGCTCTTGCGCCAACTGTGACACCATGTTCAAACTCACTTAAATCTTGATAACCTATCATTGCAGCAGCAGTAACCGATCTATCAACTGCGCCCGATACTTGTTGTCTTAAATAGGCGTTGTCGACCGCAGCGCCGTCTTCTACCTCTGTACATATCTCTGTATTTGAATACGCATGCCTATACCAGTTTCTTTGGCGCTACAGTGTATGTGCGCCTGTAGCCTAGGAGTCTGGGCCCTGCTGTTGTAGTGATTAGCAAATGTGTACGACAATCGAAAAAGTGGATATGGCAAAAGTTGCCAGACTTTTAGAGCAACATTGCAGTTGTATACTGAAAGGTATCATTATAGTGCCAAGCCCTCCCAATCTGTCTGTGCAATCATAATTTTTAAAAAATTCAACAAACATGAAATGTGAAGAATAAAATATGCCAAATAAAAAGATCAGCGATTGGTGCATTTTATCAGCAGTAACACATGATCCACGTGTCCGTAAGAGGCCAATCTATTATGAGACTGTGATCTACCCAAGGCTGCCTTACAACGCATTTCATATTTCCCACATTTCCATCTGTCAACAGCTCCATGGCAGTAACCTTCAAAAACGCCAACATTTCTCCGATTGATGTCTACGAAAACTGCAAAGTAATGCTTTTCTATGCAACATTTGGTGTACGGTTGACACGTATTTTACAGAGCTGCACGTATCGAACCACGTATTGTTATCGTATACAGGATGAGTCAGGAGGAAAGGCACATGCTTTGAGAGGTGATAGTGACACAGAACAAAAGACTTCCTATGGTCATAGGCCTTTTTCCGAATGATCTCCGAGATAGAACACATTTCATGTACGCTGTTATTTACTTTCTGTATTACTCAAACATTGTCACTGTTTCCAACATAACACATTAGTGTAGAGGAAGCATAGACGAATGATTTGACTAAGGACACTTGTGGTCTATCATGTTGAGAAGTATTTCAAGTTGGCTTACAAAAACTATGTAAGCTACAGATCATGAAGTCGCGCGATATTTTCAGTTTTCTCACTTTGTCTTCAAGGAAACAGTTAGTGCTAGAGGAAAAATGAATAGGGTTTTTTTTTCAGGAAATTTAATGCAGTTCAATTGTTATCGCGACATATTTTAGCTGGAGGGTATAGTTCAAAAATGGTTCAAATGGCTCTGAGCACTATGGGACTCAACTGCTGTTCAAATGGCTCTGAGCACTATGGGACTCAACTGCTGAGGTCATTAGTCCCCTAGAACTTAGAACTAGTTAAACCTAACTAACCTAAGGACATCACAAACATCCATGCCCGAGGCAGGATTCGAACCTGCGACCGTAGTGGTCGTGCGGTTCCGGACTGTAGCGCCTTTAACCGCTCGGCCACTCCGGCCGGCGAGGGTATAGTTTCCGACTTATTCAGGAAGAAGTCACAAAAGTGATGTCAAATGTATTTTACCTCGGTAACCATTCGGAACAGGGCATATGTCCATACGTAGCTTTAAGTTCAAAATCACTGTCACCCCCGACAACGTGCACTGAGTGGTTACAACCAAAGTTCGGGTACTCACGGAGGTCCAGTGTCGTCTGTAATAATCATATGGCAGCGGAACTCCGTAGGTTTGCTAATGTGTCAATGCGGAACCGATTTACGCTGGAAAAAAATAGTTTCAATTTTGGCTACTAGGTGAAAATCTAAAGCTGTACACAGTTGTATGACGGTATGACATCCACGTTGTCATTTGACAAGCGATAAGGTGAGTGAATAGTATGGCTATCAAGAAGAGAGACAGTGCGCTGATAGTGAAACTGTTTTGTACGAATGGTAATAATTACTGTGTTCCATTAAGAGAGTACCGCCGACAAAATTTCGGCCCAGTGTCATTAAATGGATTAAAGAAGATGATAATGAAATTCGAAAACACGAGTTGGCTTGGTGTGGCACCTGGAGGAGGTGGGCGTCCTATCCCGCTGGAAGTTGCTGACGAGGTTGTTGTTGCTGTAACTGACCATGCAGCACGTGTTCCGGGTAGTACAAGTGCGCGTGCAGTGTCAAGAGATTTGTCCATTCCACGGTCAACAGTTCGGAATTTTTTTAAGTCTGTTTTACACTGGTACCCTTATAAGATCCACGTGATGCAGCAACTGAAATCGCATGATCTGCAGCAACGTTCTGAATTTACTCTTCGGTTTTGTGACACGGGTAGAAGTTGATGACATGTGGCCGGACAATACTCTGTAGAGTGATGACGCACGTTTTGCACTTCAGCGTGCAATGAATACACGGAACTTCCAAATTTAGGTTACTGTGAAACCGCGTGTTGTGCATGAAGAGCTATTACACTCGCCTTATGTGACTGTGTATTGTGGGTTCACAAGTGCCTTTATTCTGGGTCCGTTCTTCTTTGAAGAGAGTATATCCAGGGGGCCTGTCAGGTGTACCGTGACGTCTGCACGTTATCGAGTTCTTCTTGTGCGGCATGTGATTCCCGCTTTGGAAGATCGCAGCTGTGTGAAAACCACTGTTTTCAGGCAATATGGGACAACACCTCATGTCGCTCGCCCAGTGAAAGATATGCTTAATACAACCTTTCACGAACAATGCGTTATAATATCTACCAGTTTCGCTGACATTCGATAATTACAGTCTACAATGGACCATTTTGAGTAGCTGCACTTTAATTATAACCACCTGGTACCTATCGTCCAGACTCATATTGTACAGAGCGGTAAGTGGCAAGGAAGAAGGAATCCTCAGTCAGACTGTAAACAGCGGAAAGGCAGTCGCTCGCGTCAGGCTCCGTTATTAAATGCAGCACGAAAGAAGGCCTCTTGGTCCTATTTTATGCGACTGAGATACAAGTTCAGTTGTCGTTCTTGTAAATGGAAATCTATGCCAACTTCTAGCGTATCAGAAGCTACTTGGGAAAATACTTTCAGTCGTTTTAATATCCTTCATTGCGGCAGATTCTTTGGCGAACAGTTTCAACGCCAACAGTAAGACGCGTCGTATCCCTGTACCGCTTTTTTCAAGAGCTTTAACATAATGTTGAAAGCATATACCGTTCCATAAAAAGACATACTTAGTTCAATGTCTCGTTTGATACAAGAGCTGTGAGTTTAGTCAAATAATAAAATAGTGCTATGAAGTTCCCGCTGCCTACTACCGTTTACCGAAAATGTCGTTTCGATATCATAAACAGTTCACGTTATATGTTTAAATGTCTGTGAGTGAAAGTGGGAGAAAGAGAGAGAGAAAGGGAGAGAGAGAGAAAGGGAGAGACCCATTCCACGACCAAGTATCTTCGATTCAGATGACCATTCAAGTGAAAGTAAACAAAACTTAACCGAATACATATGATAGTTAGTGACATCACCGTTGGGCTGGAACGGACCACTCTCAGAAAGTTGGCTCATAATGCAGTATCGGAAACACGTAAGAGGTGCGACTTGTGTACATCGACCTTGGTATAACTACATGCATCTATCTTCATATGTTTACACAATTACACTACCATATAAGGAGTCCAAGAATGTCTACGTAACACATCATAGTCTCAGAACTAGTTTGCATTTCGTCTGTAATAATATCTCACAGAAGAAATGAAGAAAGCAGCTGATTAACTGCGCAGTTACTGCAACTGCGAGGTAGCGCAGTGTCTGAAAAACAGGTGCTCTGACAGCAAAGGTCGAACACGACAGGTGAAATCATTGACGCGGCATATGACAAGGCTACGCCGAAACGCCTTGCCCAAGTGGTAACACGTTGAGAAATAATCCACGTGACAACAAGTAACCCACCAGCCACACCGCTTTCGAGCCATGATTTAAATTTTTTGACGAAGGTCGCCTCATGCATTATCTCCTTGACGTTTAACTAGAAAATATTTTTTCAAGGAGACTTCACTGTATAATTCCTAAATTCAAATTATTGTTATCTTGATTTAATGGAACTACATGGGACCAATTCCCCCAGTAGAATTTAAGATAGATGTAGTAGGTTGTTCATAGGTTCATAATACAGAGGCAGTCCCAGGGACCACGGAAATTCTAACATCCTACGTAAAGTTTCTGATTACCTCAAGTATCACATCACTACGGAATTACAATTTAATATGCTAAAGAAGATAAATTATTCTCAAAGAGAGTGTACTCTATACCATGCAATATAATACTTATATAGTTGACAGTCTTTATTACCATTATCATTGAGACAACTTCCATTCTAGCTCGAACTGTACCGGCCATGTCAGTTGAAACAGATTACATATTGAGTCACAAAAACGAAGTGAACGTGACGTTAATCCTGTGCCAAGAATTCATATTTTCAATTATTTCGTGTTAAGAAAAGTAGCTGTTAACTAGAGTGATAGCTTAAACACCAAGTGGCCTGTTGTGCCTATTGGGAATTATATGTACTGGCCTTCCTTATCTGAGAAGTAGTTGCGATACATATTCGTGTGTGAAGTTCAGCGGGTAGTCAGGACCTTTCCGAAGGTTTGAAAGTTACTTTCAAGAACGAATTGTTCATCGAAATACGAAGCCTTGTATTACTAACACCACGCTTAACATCTGAGCTGCCAGTTGAGAAATTCAAGACGTTTCCGTTAAATTTCAGATCAAACGCATATCCTACGGCACTAATTTTCTGTTTTTCTGTGGTGAAACACTTTTTTTCTGGTGAACATTTATTCTAGAACTTTTAACATCAGTACTTTTGAGGATGAAGCAAACAATACTTTACAAAACTAGAGAACGGCGGGTAAAGTATTCGATCGGATCAAATGAAACACACCTCGATTATATTCTCAAGCAACATGTTTTATTTTGATATCGACAGTATGCAATGGAAGCTTCAGTACCCCTTGCCTCTCAAGACTCTGTTATACGAGTGTAGCTTTCATGTATACATGCATACCCGTGCGCATTTTCCATGTTTCTGACATTTATATCTGAAAAATTAGGTCAAATAGTCGCCACTCTTATATGTGTATCTATGTAGGTTAAGAAAAGTACACTTTGAGTAGAAGTTTATGTGTGTTTGTATGATCTACGAAACATTAGTTGAGCACAAAAGCTAAATTTCTTTATCTTATTTAATGTACGGTAGACAATGAATTTAACTTTCATTATCGCGTCCTCAATAGACCGCACACAGTTTCGACAACATGAACTGCCGACCCACCATTCACAAATTGCCTCAATATAATCTACAAGGACTGAAAAACCAGTGCATCGACGCCTGGTGCCTTGTTGCACCGGATACCTACCAAAGATATTCATGATCCAGGTTTCTTCTCTTTTTTGTCTTACAGCGATGGGTCATCGTAGCCATTGGTGTGTAGTTATAATATTTCTATTTCTATATACATACCATTGTTTCAAATAAATTAAAAATCGCATTTATTTTTTAAAAAAAGAGAATTTTGTATTACTTACGGAGAGGCCTTTGAATTGCAAAATAAATCATTCGCGAACATAAGCTTGTTTTTAATCAGAAGGTAATGGAAAAGTAAATTTTGATTGTAGTAGTGATCTTTTTTACTTTTATTTAATTTAGAAAATATGGATTTCTGTTATCAACTTTTTTGATTTTTTTACATACTTTGGCTGGACCAATAGTAAACGGAATTTTGAGACAAATCACATTTGCTAGAACGTTGAGTACTGTTATCTTGTTTTATAGATAATGGCGCCACTTCACACTGTTCTGCAAGATTTTACGATTAAATTCGAAAATATTAAGACCAACAATAATATTTTAGGCCGTACGTTTAGGAATAGGGTTATGGGATTACATTCAGTTATTTATACCGCTATATGAAATTTTCATTATAAAGAATTGGAAGTAGCCTTATAAACCAATTCTTAAAAATTATATGGAATTATGCGAGTGGGATTCTGTGGCTCTGTAGAAAGGTGACAGAGTACATATCCAACAGTTCGGTTCCAGGTGAGTCCTAGGATTTTTACGTGTCACTTACCACTTCTTTTACAACTGGTAAAGTTTTTTAATATGAAAACTGCCGAGTTGCACAGAGGTTCGAAATCCACGTTAAAGTGTGTGTCCCCTTATAACTGGCTGGATCTGTTAGAAAGTCGGAAGAATGCAATGGCATTTTACCCCAAATACGACCATCCCCAGTAAAAGCACTGCGGTGCTCAAAAGCAATCTCTGGGTTGATAACAACTTTACTTTTACGTATCGAACTCTGCAGATTTGAAGTGAACAACAATAATTACCGTACTCTCTATTATTAATTTTACGTTTTGCAAATGAATTTATGATAGATCTTTGTAATTTAAAACTATTGTGAAAATTATTTTAAAAATTATAATTATCAGTTAAAGATTATTAACAAATAATGACTCGTTGAACCGTTAAGATCTGTACTGTACAACTGCCATTCGCTTATTGAGAGAAACCACAACCTCTCAATGACTAAGCGCACGGGCTCCGTACTTAAGAGCATTGTTCACTGACAACGTATACCGGATTCTAATTTTAACGCAAAACAGTCGACTGCATACCTGCCACTGTTGGGACGAGGTAACTTGTAGAAAGGCCACGGACACAATGCAAGGACGAGATTGCCACCGCCGCCACAAATCAAGCTGAGCCAGTGTTATTCAGAGCAGCGACTGCACGGGAGTGCAAGACTGAATAAAATAAAACCTATGCAAATTCTCCTTTTCCAGTTCTTACGTCAGTAGAAGCGTACGACTTACCACCTAGGTGATAATTCAGATTCTTCAGGTTTTTGCGGAGTTACTTGAGATGTGTAGTGCAATAAACATTGTGTTTTAAAACCTTTGCATCAAACGTCTGGCGCAGGTAGATCACGTCATGGGGAGCAACTTTTATTAGCGACAACATTCTCCCCTGCGACCCTTGTCGTCTTTTTATTAAATTTTTCAGCCCTGGGACGACGCGGTTTCACCGAACTAGCTGTGTCTACTAACCAGGTGTGCTGTATATGCATACTACCTACACCAGTGATTTTGAACAAGAAAATCTTAAAAATGAGCCTCTCTAAATGGAGAAAGGTATTTTAGAAGCGATTCAGGAAGTTTAACTTTGCGAGGTCAAGTCCCTTTCATACAAAGCAGACGATTGGTTTATAGGCAACATAGAAGACACACGCAGGCCCAAAATGCCTATGCCCTACTACCGCCTGTCTGGGGCACAACCAGTATAAAGGAACACATAGCGTCAACAAGAGGCGTCAGCATACATTTTGTCAATAACAAGAGTTGTTCCACATGACGTAATCTATCATCCCTAAACGACTGATGTAAAGACCTTGAAGCACTACATACTGTATATACGAGGTGATTCAAAAGTCATGTCCTATAGGACATACAGGGTGAACTAGACCTCCACCGACAGACTTTCGTATGTAGTGGTATGGATCAAAAGAAGAAAATCATCTGGTAAACATCTGCTCTAAAACGCATACCTTAAGCGCCATGAGCACTTCTTCACGCTTGATACAGTGAAAAAGTCTTTTCCACTTCAATTTCTTTGCGTTCCATATTCTGAGAGGCCGTAGTATGGCCCAAAAAAGAAAAAATTCCACTAAAAATGGGCTTTAAAATGCATACTTTACATGTTCTGAGCGCTTGCCATCTTCGCTGCAGAGAAAAACACAGCTCATCTACTGAACAAGTGCTCATACCTCTTCAGATATTCACTTTAGAGCTCCTGCTTACTGGACATTTTTTTCTTGTTTTGGTCCATACCACCACCTCTCAAAATGTGGGACGAAAACATCTTGCAGTAGAAGAGATTTGTTTCACAGTATCGTACATGAAGAAGAAGTGTTCACAGCTGTTAAGGTATTTATTTTAGAGCCCATGAATACCAGAGTGTTTTCTCTTGTTTTGATTCATACTACCACCTCTGAAAATTTGTCGGTGTAGTTCTGGTTCACTCTGCTTGTCGTATGTGATGAATATAGAAGGTGATTCAGCTGCCCCTACAGATAGGTTTTATGCAACGCAGAACGCCTTCAAATCCCACACGCAAGATTTTCATATTCTCTCAGTTCTCTCGCTCGCTGCGCAAAAGCTATTACTTCTACGGAAAAATTGAACAGAGCTTTTTTGTAGGAAACTTAATGTAGCTATCCTACAGTACAGGGACAAAATTTAAACGTTACACACTTCCTCCAGCCTAGGAAAATTCAAGAATTCGTGTGGATCTTGGCCAGCTTTTGTTCATGGGCCACTTCTGTATCTTATACTCGTGACACATCTTATCACTTGTTCTTAAGATTATATTCTCCAGGAATTTGGAGGGCTTATTCGATATCATTATTCATTACCGAGATCCTGAGTTTCAGAGTCACTGTACTAATCTAGAAAACCGCAAAAGCCGGTTTTAGCCATTTTTTCACAGTCCGCCTTAACTATTTAAATAACTAACCATAGAAACTGGTTCAAATTTTAGCTGTACATTCTTTAGACGTTCGTCTAGAGACGTCTTTTTCCCATTTACGAAAATGTGAAACTGTTATTAAGATAACTCGAAAAGCCGTGATTTTTCGATACCAAAATTACTAGTTCTGAGTACGGCCACTTACATAATTTCTATTCACGGCAAATCGTCGAATTTTTTATTGTATGTTTTTAAGATTATGTTCTCGGGGAACCTTGAAACCTCTTTTTTAACACCATCGTCCGTTACCGAGATACAGAGGATCCGGGTTACAGTACTCACGCACGTAATGTCCGTTCTGAGGCATAAATGTAGTTTTAAGTGACGCAGTGAACACGTGACAGTGGATCTATGACCATCGCATGGGTTCTGACTTCACCAAACAACGTTTTTAATCAGCATTTATTCACCAATAAAACTTAATCACGCTCTGTGTCCGTGTAATGAGCACTTCATGTCTATACAAATATACGCAACAGTACAAAAAAATGAGCTGAAAAACTTCTTAACATGCCTATAAAGAACTTAAAATGAATGAAAAGACTATGCAAAACTGGAAAGACTGAAGTTTCAGTAAAATTTTTCTAATTACATTTATACACTTTTAAGATACAAATCATAAGCCGGACGTTTTCGGTGAATTTCGATCTTTGTGTAAAGCATTAAAAAAATTAAAACCAAAGCAGAAATTAAAAGCAAATGTTTTTGCGTTAGCTTTGTATTATGCGTAATTATTTGTTGTTTTATATGTGACAAAGTACAATGCACAGTCACATTAGTATGACCACCTACCAAAAAGACCGAAAACCCCTTTTGCATTGCGGACCGCTACGAGAAGTGCAGACAAAGAGTCACAGAGGTTCTGGATGGTACCGACAGCAATCTGGAGGCATGCAGACTCCACAGCTGTGGCCAGCTTCGCTATGTTTCGCAACTGAAGATCAATGGAGCGAAAAGCCCTACCACATTGTCCCACAGATTCTCGATTGGATTTCAATCCGGAGAATTCGAGAATGAGATTTTCACTCTGGAGCGGAGTGTGCGCTGATGTGAAACTTCCTGGCAGATTAAAACTGTGTGACGGACCGAGACTCGAACTTGGGATCTTTCCCTTTCGCGGGCAAGTGCTCTACCAACTGAGCTACCCAAGCACGACTCACGCCCCGTCCTCACAGCTTTACTTCCGCCAGTTCCTCGCCTCCTACCTTCCAAACTTTACAGAAGCTCTCCTGCGAGAATTGGGAGAATTCGGTGGCCAGGGGAGTAGGGTAAACTCATTCTGGTGCTCTTCGAACCACACACGTACACAACGAGTTATGTGATTCGTTGAATTGCGCTGACTGTAGATGCTATCGTGCCGAGGGAAAGCAAAGTGCATTTAGGGTGGGCATGGTCCCGAAGGATAGCTTCATACGTGTGTTCAAACACTGCGCCTTCCAGAATGCCGA
Source organism: Schistocerca serialis cubense (assembly GCF_023864345.2). Classification (NCBI taxonomy): domain Eukaryota; kingdom Metazoa; phylum Arthropoda; class Insecta; order Orthoptera; family Acrididae; genus Schistocerca; species Schistocerca serialis. The sequence continues at coordinate 657,631,123 of NC_064640.1, read as the reverse complement.
TATGACCCAAGGAATGCCATTAAAACATTCCCCATAGCATAACGCTCCCTCCTCCAGCATGGACCCTTCCGACGACTGTCGCAAGGTGTTTCCTTTCTGGCGTTTCACGTCGATGGAGCGTAGAACGTGATCCATGCGAAAAGACCGCCTGTCGACATTTAGTATATGTCAAGCTGTGGTACTGGACTGCAGATTCCTGCTTTCGTCACCGATGAACAGCAGTCAGCATGGCTGCATGAGCCAGGCCCCTGCTGCGGAGGCACATACGATATTCGCTGAACGGTCGTTGAGCAGACATTTTTGGTATCCCCTTGGTTCATCTGGGCTGTCAGTTGCTCAACAGTTGCACGTCTATTCCACCGTCATGAAAATATTCTAGTTAAATGTTGCCTAGATTCCTCATCCATCGGCTTTAAATTGTCACTACCAGGAGCAGTACCTCTTTTCATTTTGTCTATAGCATGTTTGACATCTGAAGGGAGTATTTCTGTGATTAGAGGCATCAATGATTAAGGTATCGTCATTGACTTTACTGTAGAGGTAACTATAAAAATTTCAAATATAGTCGAGTATTTCTTCATTTTTCTGTAATTCGCCCTTGATCTGTGTCTGACATTATTAGCCGACTCTTTCCAATCTAACGACTACGTTTGGCCATTTTTTAACTAGAGTCTGTTTCAAGAATGGGTTTTCCTGTATCTTCTTCATATTTCTTGATGCCTTCTTCCATGCTTTCTTTCAGAGCCTTTCAAAGTTCTGCACATTTTATTTCATTTTTGTGTGTTTCTACTTTAATTTTTTCTTCTTTTGTCCAATACATGCCCTTTTATTTGTCTACTTCTTTGGCTGGTTTTGAGATTTGCGCAAGCCACCCACTTCTTCAGCTGTTGTGATTAGTACTTTGGTTATATCTTCTGCATTACATTCTTTCAATTTTCTCTTAATTCTTTCTTAAAATACCTCATCCGTTACTCAAGATTTCTGAGATTTAATTATTGTTTTACTTTAATTAGTTTCAATCTTTCATCTTTTGTATTGCTTCAGACCTTGACCTTATTAGTCTGTGATCACTGTTGTATTGAATATGTTCGGCACAGATACAACTTTAGCATTTTGAGGCCTTTTGGCAAGAATGAGGGCTATCTCAATTTTCACTACACACACATACCCTGTTAATTTCAACACTAAAAATTTGCCCATGAATTTAATTCAATTTCATTTTGCCGAAACCACTCCATTACAGACTAAGTAAGGGGTGGATAACTCTTTCGGCTTGTGGGACGCGTTATGGAAGCTGAGGTTAGTGGAGGGCCGCACCTCTTAAATGTTAGCTCTTTATTTCAGAAGAGGTCGATTCTTCATTATGAATGCGACATTCGTCAATGATTTTACGTTATTTCGAAGATTCATGGTTTCACTAAATTTGGACATTTATTCATTTACTGTTGCACAGATAACATGGAAATAAATCAGATCAACTGGAAAAGTGCTCCGTATCGTACCGTATGCGTAAATCATGTTATAGTCTTGGTACTCGGCGCTGTGGCGAACGTAAATTGGAAAGGCCTTCACAGTCGCTGCCATCATCTGCCGCACCGCGTGACAACTTGATTTGTACGGATTGTAACTACAATGCGTATGCATATTGACCTGGATGTCCCAGTGAAGATTTCTGTCGCACACGGGAAGGAAATCACGATTCCAGGCACATTTTTGTGACTGTGTTGGCGGACCACACAAACAACCTTAGACGGGCCGCATGGGCCCTGGGGCCGCTATTTGTCCACCCCTGGCCTAAGTCTGTTCGACGGAAGCATTTCCATTTTGAAACTGCAAGCATCTGTTCCAAGCAGTAGCCAAAGAATAGGCAACCAAGAGTTACGGGGTCTGTTTTGATGTGTTTCGACAATAATTTTTCGAGAAGCTAAGAAAATTAGCGTCTATCCACCTTTCGCTGAATCTTCGTACTGATTATTTTGGGAAAGTTGAAACAATCAATGGTGTATACTACGTGGTAGTTCTTGGTGAAATGGACGAGAAGAGATCTGGATTGCAAAATAAATGCATTATTTTTCATCAAGACAATAAAACGTACTCCGCGAAATGCGAAAACTGAAGTACAGTATTTAAAGTACCCTGTTCACTAGATTTGGCACCCACTTACTCCAATATCTAAAGAAATTGGTGGGCAGTAAACGTTTTGAATCCCACAAGAAATTTATGGCAGCTAACCATGGGTAATGACAGACACAAAATCGAAATTCACCGACAGAATCAACTCAATATAGAAACAAAGTGCACAATCTGAAACGATGCCACCTTGTAAAATATTTATTTTAGGACCTACATACCAGTCCTTAAATCAAGACTGTGGGAATTTCTCCTCGTTCTCGTAGTTTAATAACTCTCCCCGATAAAATACTTTATACGTCTCAACATTTTTCTCTGGGATAGGAATTTACAATTACTTGTAATTTGACTACGTTTTCGTTTCCCATTTCAAATTTTTGTTGTTCACATGGGAAATAAGAATTACGTAATGTAACAAAGATAACGGCAGAAAAAATTCCTATTTACATTATCAGTTTATTTACATCTGCTGTATTTGTGTATGTTTTGTCTTATCTGGTGAAGGCCGAGGGTTTAAAGTTCTATTTGCTTTCATTTTACTACTACACCACCGATTGCTGAACGAGTTTCCTGAAATTAGTTCTAATGTTCACGAATGTAATGCTGTCTTCATTAAGCAACGATAACACTGTACAACACATTTTAACTTATTGTCTGATCTCTGGTTTTTTACTTGTCATGGTAATGGGGAAGAAGAATTTGAAAGCTGCGCGGAGTACACGAGAGATCTAGGGCGTCTTGTCAAGGTCCGCGCGGCTCCCCCGTAGGAGGTTCGAGTCCTCCCTCGGGCATGGATGTGTGTGTGTCGTCCTTAGTGTAAGTTAGTTTATGTTAGATTAAGTAGTGTGTAAGCTTAGGGACCGATGACCTCAGCAGTTTGGTCCCATAAGACCTTACCACAAATTTCCAAAAGGATTTGAAAACAAAAGTGACACCGTTTTCCAAAAGGAGAGGTTATATTATTTTTGAAAAATACATAATTTTGAACCCTGTAAACACAAATATTTTACTCAAGGATAAGTTTAGCAGGCCATTTTTGGTCGTTCTCTTTAGCACTCATGTTCTGCAGTAGCTCTTACTAACGACCAACCATATTCTGCCAAAATTATAACCATCTGAAGTTATAACCTTCAGGCGCTTAACTTTTTGTTAAATGAGAGAAATTGTCTTAAGGGTCGCATTTTTCCTCCGCATAGTAATTTGAATTGCTTGATTCAATAGCAACATTGTCCACGTAGAAAGCAAACGTATGTGCATTGTGAAACCACCCTTTAACAGTGCGCACTTCCAAGTTCACAGTGCATATTTTTCTATGTATCAACAATCAATGAGACGACACTTGGAGTCATGTTCGGTGCGGACGAACTGTGCCCCTGAGCGAAGGCCGTAGAGAGAGTACCCTCGTTTTGGAGAAAAACGCAGCTAGCAGAGTCAAAAAACAGTCCTTCTGTTTCAGAATTCACGCGCTCACATACTGCTTACACTCTTCCCACTTGAACCAACTCATAATACAGCAAACGTTCATACCTCTATCGATAGCATTGCAACCAAGTCTCCCAAAACAGTAGCTCGCACTGATCAGATCTCTGCACCTGTCTTATCTGTTCATAATGTAACATTCATGATTTGCTCACTGCAAAATCTAAAGAACGAACCGTAAGTGGCCAGTTTGAGAGATTTTGAGGGTGTAGAATACGTCTGAGCATACAGCTGATGCCTATGACATTTCTTGACAGACAATGGCAGGAAATAACTTCGACATAAGTTATGAAATATCTGATTTCACTGAGAAGGTCAACCATTTGTATAATTAACATACTCCAATAAAAACGGTTAAATTCAGGAGAAAATGTGCACCATGGCCTACCGACCATCTCTTACACCTTATCAGTAACTGAGACGCAGCCCACAATGACCATAAAGGGCATACGACCTCTGAGAATCATCTTGCCTACAAACGACTACTCAACCGCGTTAGTCAGTGTGTGAAAAATGCAAAACTAATTATGCTCACTCGTTAACTGAGGATTTTCACAGGCCCTACGTCTTGTGGAAAAATCGATGCCTAGAAATAGACAAACTCTTTTCTGCAGCTAAACCTCCACTTCCTATGGAGGATTTAGATGATTTTTTCACCACGCCTACGTCTCTATTTGACCAACGCACAAGGACGTAAACCATCGGTTCCCTTAAAGTGTCAATGGCTGGTACAAACTAAAAGCTATTTCTTCAACTGGCGAGTCATGTCATGGTCAGAAAGTGACTTGCGTGAATTCATTCGACAGCTGTAGGACACGACATTATTAGAATGAAAATTATCATTTCTTCTTCGATCCACTAATGCTCATAATAACGGATACTTTTGACCATCCTCTGACCGCCAGCATCTTCCCAATATCCCGGAAGCAGGGATTCATAATAAAAGGAATCCGCCATAGAACCCTCTGACTACAGGCCAGTTTGCATTCTATTAGCATTATCTAAGGCTTTAGAATACATAGTCCACGATCAGTTTACAAATTACTTAATTGCAAATAACCTTCTGGATAAATATCATTCCAGTTTCTGGAAGAATCACATCACGACGACTGGTCTTATAAACGTGACTAATAAACTGAAACAAGCTATGTACAATTAAGAGGCGACTGTTATATGCTTTTTGGGTTTCAGGAAGGCTTTCGACAGTGCCGACTGTGATACTGTACTTACCAAACTCAAAATTCAAAACTTTCCTTCAAGTGCTGTGCAGTAGTTCCACTCATACCTCACATCCTGCCAACAGTGTGCAATGATCGGAACAAAGAGATAACAGTCGAGGAATGTAGTATTAGGAGTCCCAACAAGGAGCAGTAATGGGCCCATTACTCACTCATGTGTCGACTATTATCTCCCATTGGAAATACCATTTATACGCTGACGACCTTCAGCTATACTTAGGTGCAAGCCCCAAAAACCTGTGCACAGCCATCCAGCGTGTAAATGCTGAATTACTTGCTTTATCATAGTTTGAAACTGAGCCGCCTGAAACGCAAGCAATGTTATTCACAACAGACTTGTTACCCTTCAGTTCAGAGAATCTCTTCCAACCTTAATGCTTAACAGCAGAGAAATAACCTTTTCTTTGTTTACAAAGAACTTGGTCATAATTCTGAACCATCATTTAAACTGTACTAGAGCCAAAACCACTGTCTGTAAGGTGGCAGGATCACTTCATTCACTGCAGAAATACAAAAAAATTATTTCCTTTCAAGCTTAAAAAGAAACTGGTATAGTCACTATTACTCCCCATCCTAGTTTATGATAATCCTGCTCTCAAAGTACTTTCGTATGACAGCTCAGGACGGCCGGGAATGGTGGTGAATGCTTGTGTACGATACATTTGTGACTTACGCATTTCGACCGTATCACTCCACCATATGAACCAGTCATGGCTGCGTCCTGATAAGCGTCTTCGCTGTCATTGGACTCATTCATATTTACATTCTACCCTTACACTACTCTCTGAACAACCTAGCAGAAATACTCGTTCTCAACAAAGCAATATCCTCTCATTACACAACACTGGTATGTTCTTTAAATCATTTTCTATACCAAGAATCCAACCTTGGAACAATTTTGAAATGTCAGCTGAGTTGTGTAACATATCCCTAACATGCGAGAATTCGAGCCCCCGGTTGCAGTAGGGAAGGGAAGCTGCATATAAGATTTTGCATGTTTAAGATAAACAATATCAACATTGGATAACGTCTTATTGAAGAACACTAGTGGAGGTAGTCCAGTTAACCATAAAATTAGTGGTACCACACCCCATACACACACACACACACACACACACACACACACACACACACACACACACACACACACACATATATATATATATATATATATATATATATATATATATATATATACAAACTACAAAAGAAAACTAATGATCACTATAAAAATTTCGTTTATCACCATAGGACATTGAAGAAATGATTTACCCACTGAATTAGCCACGTAAACGTTTAATAAGTAAACAAAATGTTGTAATTATGAAATGTATCCTTCGCACAGATAGGTGGGCGGATGAAACCATAGCGTGAAACTATAAGGCAGATATGGCCAACGACTGTGAACATGGTTAGTGATTTAAGGACAGAACACTGTAAAAGTAAGTACGGACACCACCAGAACCGCCAAGGTACATGATGGTAGCAACTAGCTTACTGTGAACGTGAAAAATGCACAAATGAACTGTGATGTAAATTAACTAGCCATGTGTCCCTCACAGTTTAGGGACTGTATCAACGGCCTGTGCTTACCACTCCAAAACTGTGTGAGTGTGGAAGATGGTGGCAGTAGTTGCTGGAAATTTGGATTCCACCTCAACCTCTGTATTCAGCTATTCAGCTCGAAAATGGCTAGATCTCTGTCTCTCTCTCTCTCTCTCTCTCTCTCTCTCTCTCTCTCTGTCTTTGGCTCCCTGAACTGATGCCCGTTTTCGATGGTGCACCTGAAAGGTCTCTTCAACACCTCGTCAGCAAGTGTCCTCTGACTACCCTCCGCAACTTGGCTGGATCTGCGAGCATAGGAATCTCTTCAGTTAACTGCAGCAGACATTCCGAGTTCCGACCAATAATGATTTTATAATTACGTTTAACATATTCCTACTGTTGATGATTTTGTCACGGTTAACCAATAGTGGTCTGGCGTGGGGAGTAAGGCAGAAAATCTCTCCCATCACATGACAGGTTTCTAGCTCCAGCCAACCAAAAGGCTTGCGTGTAGAAATGTGCGGGAAAGTGCAACTTCAACAAAAATGATTATTATGAGCCAATCATAGTCCCTGTTACTCGGATTTACTCTGAGTGCTATACCTGCCTTTTAAGATTTTTTATCACTCTGAAAACGATTTCTCCAATCGTCTGGACCAATGCAGTTTTTAAGGAATGCAGGCTGCCCTCGGCCAGCCTGCTGTGTGGAGAAGAGACACAGCAAATTCCCTGCCGTATGCCTGCTCGGGGCTGCTTTCAGTGAAAAACAAGTCTATGACTCTCCAGTCCTTCTAAGTTAACTGCCATGTTGTGAGCCAGCCAAGAAAATTCCCAAGGCTGCAGAAATTAGCATGTCACCCTCACATTAATAAAAGAAAACGAGAGGAAGAAGTAATTGGCTGTGCAGTCATTGGGAACAGTGAATATTGTCTGCATAGATCGTGCAGCGTTAAGTAGTCGACTATACTGACTATTGGAATGGTCATATATATTATAAAATAGGTTGTGTGACAGTGTCAGCATAAATGTCAATGTAACAAAATCTTCCTCAAAGTATTAGATAAATTAAAATCCTTTCAGACTTCAAAAAAACAGCTAATTGTGCACTTTATATCACAATAGGTACCTGCTTCATGTACGAGGTTTGCCCAGAAAGTAATGAACCTTCTACAATTCTTTATTGAACATATGAGAATTACACACACGAAATAATGGTGTTCTATCTACACACCCTTTTTCTCCACGTAATCTCGATCCCGTTCTGACTGATGACCTCAGAAGTTAAGTCCCATAGTGTTCAGAACCATATCCCGTTCTTAGGCCTTCCTCTAGCCGAAACAACATGTCATGTCGGTACCAATCCATGTCCTGGTGGCGGAGCCAGTGCTTCACTGTGTGAATCACCTCCCCATAGTCCTCACAATGCCTTCCACGAATGGTATCCTTTAATAGCCCAAACAAGTGGGAGGCCGAGGGGGCTAGGTGAGGGCTGTCAGGTCACAGCCGTGGATGGTATCCCCGACCGCTGCAAACCGTGGAGCTCCGCCTAACCGCCTTCTGACGATCTCATCCTCCGTGCCCAACGACTGACTGTACTTCTGCAGACAGCAGACTGTCCATAAACATTGCACAAGCGTTTGTGAATTGAAACTGTCCTGCAACTACGCGATATGTTGAAAGTGACGGAAACTTGTCACGCTCACTCAGGAGACTTCAAATAATACATACGGAACGTTTCGCAATCGTAGCATTGTTTTCGGCTGAGAAAAAAAATGCGATACATTACTTTCTGGGCAACCCTCTTACTTATCTGCAACTCACTCTCGTCATTCTCACATCCCCACAGTTTTCCTTCCACTTGTCTGCAGAGTTTAAGAGCCATTTTCACATTCATTCCAATCTTCTTCCCTTTCATTATCTCTTCCACTTCTTCTAATACCATACAAGGCTTCGAAAGTGGTACACTAATCAATTTCATTTTTAATGTTTGCATTGTTTTGTTGTTATTATTAGTGTTTTATTACTGTTACCATTATTATTATTATTATTATTATTATTATTATTACTGCCAATTATTACTTTTCATTAGCAATGCAAGTTACTGTAGTTGTGTTTCTTATGTAATAACGAATCAATATCATTCTCAATGCCTCCATTATTTTAGCATTATTATTAATCTTACTATTATTATTATGATTACCAGCTATTATATTTGTTAATACTGCAAATTATTATTATTTTTATTCTTATATAATATTTTTTTGGTACGTTGTTCCTGTTCAGTAGTAAAGAGGGTCTTAAAGCCTTGATCTGGTCAGGATAAACATGTAATAGATAACTACGTCATTATTGGCAGTTTGTCGACGACTTGGATCGTAACACGTTCCAAAGTGCACCGGAGATCCTTGGCGGATGGGGAGATTCCCCCATATTAAAGCATAATGTGGCATCTAAAAATCTGTCGCCCCATCAGGTATTCAGAGGGTTTTTCCAGACAGTCAAAATAACGTATCTGGCCAGTAGTTCGACATATTTGATCAGTTGTTGTTTCTGGTACATTGCACAGCTGAACAGAGGATTATTATTGGCTGCGAAGGGAGCTGAATCAGTCAGCAGGTCCTTGGATGAGAAAAAGGGTCACCATGTTCCAGCCGCAGTGATAACTGGCCAAGAGGCCGAAATGGTGAACAGATTTTAGGAGTTATTCAGACTCATGACACCCAGAAGGGGGGAGGGGGGCGGTTGTTGACCTTCCGGGAGGGAAGAAGGCAACGCAGGAGAAAGAACAAGTGAACTGACATCAGCAGTTTAAAATTTCATGGGAAACATGATTTCTTTAGCGCGACAATTCAGACACTTTACAGTGGAAATTTTGGTATAGTAATGGTTGATCGACTGTTCTGACTTTCAAAGTGTAGTTCACAGCGGTTTAGTTCCAGCCGGAATTATTATTCGGCAGCATTTTTGTTTTATATCAGGGTGCTAATAGCTATTTGTGGGAGGTGCTGCTCGATGAAACAGACTTGACAAGGCCTATTAAATGGGTAGTAATTGCATTGTTTGTATGGTGACTATAGTGTCTGATTTATATGTGACTTGGCTGACCTTCACATATCTGAACGGTTATCCCGAGACTTTTTTCTTTTGTGACATTGTCGTTGGAGTTAACACCAGCCAATTCGACGTTCAACGGTGTTTCTTAGCGTTGCATGTTCGTAGTCCAAGGTAGGACATTGGAAGTTATGTGAGGAAAATCGGATTGCTCCAGGGCTGTGATTAGCAGCGACAGAGTTATGAGTTTGTAACGTTTCCTCGCCGCTTAATCCGAGGCTTGCAACTCTTATCAAAAAGTATTCTATTAATATAGGACGCCAGAGAGTGGATCCGGTTCCGGCGAATACCAGTTCCTCCGCCAAGAGTGGTGCAATTACGTCGCGTAGCTGGATCACGTCGCAGAGACCTATAGCGCGACTGCCTCCGCCAGGACGTGCTTTCAAAACATTGCGCTGCTAAGAAGAGGCTACGATACAGCTATCACATGTGCGATAATATGCACCCGTTTGGTCTCCAGCAATATCTCACACGCAACCTCTGCCTTTAGGTAGTGAGGGGACATCCGACTTTCCATGAGGATTAGGGGTGATCTGATTATGTGGTATACCTGGACGAAATTGCGCACCAGGTTCCACCAGTCTCCGGAACTTGTCGGCTGCAAATGAATGGTTAGAGAACAGTACCTTCAATGTCTCGAAGTTTCCATGCCACAAGGAATCACAGCCATCGTCATGGTAAAAGGAGATGCAACACGTAACTGCGTAGGGGTCAAGAGTTCAGTTGTTCATGTTTAGATAGAGTAACGTAATAGTCCGTTTCAGTTTCCTTTCATAGGATATTGTGACATAAGAAGCATCGTCGTAAGACAATGCCAGAAAGCTAAATTTTCGAAAACAAACGATGGTGTATTTCCGTCATTTATATTTCTTCCATGACAAGTACTGGTAATAAATATGACTGATGTGAGTGACTGGATGTTCACCAAATTATTTATCAGGATTTCAGAACTACTTTTGAATTAATAAACAATGCGAAAATCAGAAGTAACATTCGGTATAGGTAGTGCAGTAAAAACAGAGCGACTAGCTGCGTCAGTAATAACCCTGCTTGATGTACTTCCAGTAAATAATTTAACACCCATTCTGTTCTATAAGAGAGAAAATGCCCATCTGTGAGACAATCTGTATTGTATGACGAAATTTTGTCAATAGTAATGCTATTTGTATTGATTTGAGGAAAAAATAAACCGCTAAATGGCTCGTTTCAAAGTCCGTCAGCGAAACAATTCAGCTTACTTTAATAGAGAATGTTCTGTCTCTAAGGCGTTGCACCGTTCACGGATCCGAAGAAACCGCTCGTCTCTCCTCACTGTCGTTCGTCTCAGGGACGCCCTGTGAAATCGAGAAACTGTTTCGACATATTACGGGATTCTAAGAACAGTTTTGCATAATGCAAAGTAAGCAGATACTAACAAACATGTCAGGTGCTAAAATGTGTGTAGAATGTACTTGCCTTGTGTCATATATATACTGAACACGTCATTCAGGCATAAAGTAATTGATAAAAGTAGTTGATACCTTTTCATAAAGTGATTCAAGGAAACAAATCGATTAAGTTCGACTTCTGGCGCCGTTCTGCCTGGGACACAACGCAGTTTGAGAGAAAGAGTGAAAAAATTATATAGCATTTACTGCATCTGTAGAATAAAGTACATCAAGGAAACAGAGAACATGATCTGCCATCAGGCAGTCAGGTATTAAGACTATGTTATTATGTCGTGAATGTCCGCCCCGGTAGCTGAGTGGTCAGCGTGACAGACTGTCAATCCTAAGGGCCCGGGTTCGATTCCCGGATGGGTCGGAGATTTTCTCCGCTCAGGGACTGGGTGTTGTGTTGTCCTAATCATCATCATTTCATCCCCATCGACGCGCAGGTCGCCGAAGTGGCGTCAAATCGAAAGACCTGCACCAGGCGAACGGTCTACCCGACGGGAGACCCTAGCCACACGACATTTCCATTTCCATGTCGTGAATAACCATCTGTAGTGGATTGAGACAGAAAGAGACAAGATTTAAAATACGCTAATAAAAACGAAAACATATCAGTAGAATACATCTAGTGAACAAATATTCTAGAAAGTGGTGACAGCCGCATTCTGAATCTATTCTAGTATATACACTGAAGAGCCAAAGAAACTGGTACACCTACCTAATATCGTGTAGGGCCCCGGCAACGCTGCCCATAAATCCGTAAGAGTACGAGGGGGTGGAGATCTCTTCAGAACAGCATGTTGCAAGGCACCACAGATATGCTCAACGATGTTCATATCTGGGGAGTTTGGTGGCCAGTAGAATTGTTTAAACTCTGAAGAGTGTCCATTGAGCCACTGTGTAGCAATTCTGGACGTGTGGAGTTTCTCATTGACCTGCTGGAATTGCCCAAGTCCGTCGGAATGCACAAAGGATATGAATGGAACTCAGGTGATCAGACAGGATGCTTACGTATGAGTCACCTGTCAGAGTCGTATCTAGACGTATTAGGGGTGCCATAGCACTCGAACTGCACACGCCCCACACAATTGCAGAGCCTCCACCAGCTTGAACAATCTCCTCCTGACATGTAGGATCCACGTATTGATGACATTGTCTCCATACCCCTACACGTCCATCCGCTTGATACAACATGAAACGACACTCGTCCGACCAGGCAACATGTTTCTAGTCATCAACAGCCCAGCGTCGGTGTTGACGTACCCAGGCTAGGCGTAAAGCTCTGTCTCGTGCAGTCATCAAGTGTACACGAGTGGGCTTTTGGGTCCGAAAGCCCATATCGATAATGTTTCGTTTAACGGTTAGCACGCTGACACTTGTTGATGACCTAGCATTGAAATCTGCAGCAATTTGCGGAAGGGTTTCACTTCTGCCACGTTGAACGATCCTCTTCAGTCGTCGTTGGTCCCTCTCCTGCAGGATATTTTTCCGTAGGCAGCGATGTCGGAGATTTGATATTCTACCGGATGCCTGATATTTACAGTACATTCGTTAAACAGTCTTACTGTAAAATCCCCACTTCATCGCTACCTTGGTGATGCTGTGTCCCATCGCTTGTGCGTTGACTACAACACCACGTTCAAACTCACTTAAATCTTACAAAATAATGATTACACGAAGAGATGTATTCATCCATAAAACCGACGGAAATGGCACTTTTACCAACATAGACCTGGGTTCAAACCCTCACTACATAACGTTTAGAGTTCTTTACGATTTATCTTCATTAAGGCCGCACCGATGGTCGGATGACTCCTTCAATGGGACCACTCGCGGCTTCTATTTTTGTCCTACTGAGCTAGGGCTTCGTCTCCAATGACCACGATGTGAAAGAGATTTTAATCCCTAATCCTCCTTTCACCCATCTGTGAGTACTTAAATTGTTACAACTTAAACCCAATAAACGATCTAGACGCTAGATGTACTGTACACCATTATCCACGATCACTGCTACCATTTCTAAAACCGGTACCTGTCCAAAGTAAATAAAAACTTTTTGCAAGTATCGCGAATCGTTTGTTATAACCCTGTCTTTTCTGTAAGCATGGACTGTCGAAACACACTATTAGAAGGTTACACATGCCTGTTTTGAAGAACCTGATTTCAAACTCCATTATAAGCAAGTATTTTAGTGGTTTACACTTAAGACGTTTGCCGAGATGATAACGCAGAAACGGCTACCTTCCCCTGTCTTTGGCACACTGCGGTAGTATTCCATTACTCACTTTAATCGTAATTACGTTATAATTACATCGTCAATTTGCCGAAAAAGCGAGCGAGGTAGTAAAGGCAGTGGTAAGATACTGGATTCATATTCGAGAGTACGGCGAATCAGATCCCTCTCTGGCCATCCATATTCAGGTTTCCCCTTATTTTTATAAATTGCTTAAAGGGAATACCGCGTTGCTTCCTTCTAAAGTGCTCATCCCAATTTTTGGCCAGTTGTAGCTCATGTTCCATCTCTAATGACCTCATCATAGACTGACCCTCACCAAATTGTACTTTCAATGAAACTACCGGATAGTCGAACAACTGCCATAAAAGAGCAGCTAAGTTCTTGTTCCACCGTAATCTGAGTGCCCTTTCTCCATTCGGTTCAAAGTCCTTCAGTCCGGAACCGCGCGACTGCTACGGTCGCAGGCTCGAATCCTTCCTCGGGCATGGATGTGTATGATGTCCTTAGGTTAGTTAAGTTAAGGTAGTTCGAAGTTCTAGGCGACTGATGACCTCAGATGTTAAGTCCCATAGTGCTCAGAGCCATTTGAGCCATCCATTCAGTTCACTTACATACACTATGTGATTAAAAGTATCCGGATACCCCCAAAAACATAAGTTTTTCATATTAGGTGCGTTGTTCTGCCACCTAATTCCACGTACTCCATATCAGCGACCTCAGTAGTCATTAGAAATCGTGAGAGAGCAGAATGGGGCGCTCCGCGGAACTCACGGATTTCCAACGTGCTCAGGTGATTGGGTGCCACTTGTGTCATACGTCAGTACGCGAGATTTCCACACTCCTAAACATCCCTACGTCCACTATTTCTGATGTGATAGTGAAGTGGAAACGTGAAGGGACACGTACAGCACAAAAGCGTACAGGCCGTCTTCATCTGTTGACTGACAGAGACCGCCGACAGTTGAAGACGGTCGTAATGTGTAATAGGCAGACACTGATGACACAGGCATTCCAAACTGCATCAGGATCCACCGCTAGTACTATGACAGTTAGGCAGGAGGAGATAAAACTTGGATTTCATGGTCGAGCGGCATCTCATGAGCCACACATCATGGTGGTAAATTCCAAACTACACCTCGCTTGGTGTAAAAAGCGTACACCCTCGACGACTGAACAGTGGAAAAACGTTGTGTGGAGTGATAAATCGCGGTACACAATGTGGCGATCCGATCGCAGGGTGTGGGTATGGTGAATTCCCGGTGAACATCATCTGCCAGTGTGTGTAGTACCAACAGAAAAATTCGGAGGCAGTGGTGTCGTGTGGTCGTGTTTTTCATGGAGGGGGCTTGCATCCCTTGTTGTTTTGCGTGGCACTACCATAGGACAGGCCTACATTGAAGTTTTAAGTATCTTCTTGCTTTCCACTGTTGAAGAACAAATCGGAGATGGCGATTGCTTCTTTCAACACGATCGAGCACCTGTTCATAATGGACGGCCTATGGGGAAGTTACACGACAATAAAGTCGCTATAATGGACTGTTCCGCACAGAGTCCTAACCTGAATCCTATTGAACACCTTTGTGGTGTTTTGGAACGCCGCCTTCGTGCTAGGCCTCACCGGCCGACATCGATACGTCTCGTCAGTGAAGCAGTCCATGTCGAATGGGCTCCCATTGCCCAAGAAATCTTCCAGCACCTGATTGAACATATGCCTGCGAGAGTGCAAATTGCCATCAAGGTCGGGTAAACACCATATTGAATTCCAGCATTACCGATGGAGGGCGCCATGAACGTGTAAGTCATTATCAGCCAGGTGTCAGGATACTTTTGATCACATAGTGTAGCTCCGTGGCCTTGCGTCATATATCGTCACAAATCTTCAGTAATCAAGAATTCATGAAAGCGGTACCAACAGATGTACTTACTTCCCCTTTAGCATAACATCGCCGTCTCAGCAGATCTCCTGCTTAGGGCATATTTCATTTAAGTACAGTGGGAGACTACATTCGTCTGTCTTGCTCTCCTTCGTCCGTGAACCTCCCATTTAGGAAGCTGCATGATTAACGGCACCCAGCGCAGCACATCTCATATTTTATTGTTCTGTAAAACAATATTTTCAGTAATCGTTGTGTAAAGAACCTTGAATACATGATCTCCCTTAATAACAGGAATTGCTACTTTACTTCCACACAAGTAAAACTATGTTACAATGAAAGTACAGATCATCGCAGCCGTCAGTCATTTCACATTCACTACTGGATAAAAACTGCTTCCAGACTTGTACATGAATTTGATTCTTCTGCTGTAGACTTCCATGTTTCTCCTGCATGTTTTCTATTCACATTCCACTAAGTCGTCGTCTCGGTCTTTTTACCTCTTGGAATCCAGCAATGTACTTCGTAAGTCAATGTGCAATAAAATCGTCTGTTTACGTGCTCTGGATATCCGAGTTAAATTTCCATTGCATTCATCATAACGTCTTCAGTCCACTGTTTTCTATGACTTACCCTTTTTTGTCTCTCCTAGTAATTCCAACTAAGCATCTCTCATTGTTCGCTGAGCATGTATCGGTTTTTTAATGGTTCTTACTATGAAGTAAAGTCATCTGACATTGTTGGGCGTAAGCCCTCAAAGGGCAGATTCAGCTGCCTAATTTGAAAGAATTTTCGTTTAAGTTGGGTACAATGGCACCTTTCTTTCGCGAAGTATGAGATTTGTGTGTTTAAGTGCATCTGGTAAGCGTAGATGACTAATGGATTTTTGGTAGTGTGGTGAGTAGAGGTTCATTGTGGGTCCTGGTCCATAAGTTGCTGACATCAGCATTGGAATTCCTGGAATCGCTAATATCAGCCTCAGTGATCCCAGAATTCCCTCCACTCCCCTATTTTCCATAATTTTCTACCAATGCCCACGTGGCCAATAGCACCATATTTGTGTGTCCACGTCATTATGTTCTCAGCCAGTCACAATGGGGCCCAGGGCACCAATGTTTCAGCCAAAGGGGTGCAAGTTTAGGTCCCTATAGCCTGAGCAATTTTAATTTTTATGATTTGATTTCATGAGTGAAATCATTTGCCTTTCATACTTTGTAGTGATATGAGCAGTATGAAACGCTGCCAGGGGCAGTGATCAACTGGAAAGATAAAGACTATCAGTAAGCATCCCCCCCTCTTACTATTATTATTATTAAACTACTGGCCATTAAAATTGCTACACCACGAAGATGACGTGCTACAGAGGCGAAATTTAACAGACAGGGAGAAGATGCTGTGATATGCAAATGATTAGCTTTTCATAGCATTCACACAAGGTTGGCGCCGGTGGCGACACCTACAACGGGTTGACATGAGGAAAGTTTCCAACCGATTTCTCATACCCAAACAACAGTTGACCGGCGTTGCCTGGTGAAACGTTGTTGTGATGCCTCGTGTAAGGAGGGGAAACGCGTACCATCACGTTTCCGACTTTGATAAAGGTCTGATTGTAGCCTATCGTGATTGCGGTTTATCGTATCGCGACATTGCTGCTCGCGTTGGTTGAGATCCAATGACTGTTAGCAGAATACCGAATCGGTGGGTTCAGGAGGGTAATGCGGAACGCCGTGCTGGATCCCAGTCAAGATGACAGGCATCTTTTCCGCATGGCTGTTACGGATCGTGCAGCCACGTCTCGATCCCTGAATCAACAGATGGGGACGTTTGCAAGACAACATCCTCTGCATGAACAGTTAGACGACGTTTGCAGTAACATGGACTATCAGCTCGGAGACCATGGCTGCGGTTACCCTTGACGCTGCATCAGAGACAGGAGCGCCTGCGATGGTGTACTCAACGACGAACCTAGATGCACGAATGCAAAACGTCATTTTTTCGGATGAATCCAGGTTCATTTTACAGCATCATGATGGTCGCTTCCGTGTTTGGCGACATCGTGGTGAACGCTGAAGGAAGCGTGTATTCGTCATCGCCATACTGGCGTATCACCTGGCGTGATGGTATGGGGTGCAATTGGTTACACATCTCGGTCACCTCTTGTTCGCATTGACGGCACTTTGAACAGTGGACGTTACATTTCAGATGTGTTACGACCCGTGGCTCTACCCATCATTCGATCCCTGCGAAACCCTACATTTCAGCAAGATAATGCACGACCGCATGTTACAGGTCCTGTACGGGCCTTTCTGGATACAGAAAATGTTCGACTGCTGCCCTGGCCAGCACGTCTGGTCAATGGTGGCCGAGCAACTGGCTCGTGACAATACGCTAGTCACTACTCCAGGTGAACTGTGGTAACGTGTTGAAGCTGCATCGGCAGCTGTACCTGTACACGCCATCCAAGCTCTGTTTGACTCAATGCCCAGGCGTATCAAGGCCGTTATTACCGCCAGAGGTGGTTGTTCTGGGTACTGATTTCTCAGGATCTATGCTCCCAAACTGCGTGAAAATGTAATCACATATCAGTTCCAGTATAATATATTTGTCCAATAAATACCCGTTTATCACCTGCATTCTTCTTGGTGTAGCAATTTTAATGGTCAGTAGTGTAATATTAATATGTGTATGTTACATTATTCATACGTTTATTATTATTATTATTATTGTTACAGACCATGATCCAATGCTGAACGAGGACACGCAGGTGTTCCACAATGTACCAATGTCTTAGCAGCAGCAGCAGTCGCTCTCCACAGGATCTCTTCCAGAAATATTCGATTTGTTGTCGTTCTACTATGCTGTAGCATTGCCGCAGCCGGAACACTACTATAAGCTAATACCTGCAGTCTTACGGCAGGTGGATCTTAACGTGTGATTATAGGCCTAGCAGGCAACAGTCACTTGGATGTGGTGTTGAAATAGAGAACGTTCAACATCTTGTTACCAGAGTGCACCAAGCAAGGTGCGAATGGGACTATATGTCCAGTACGATAAAGCCCATCACACACTCCCATTAACATTAGTATGATAAGGGGCAATGAATCAGTTGTTTGTCCATATGAATGAAGAGACAGTGCTTGAATTGAAATCTGAGAGGGTGGTCATATACATTAAGCATTTAAGAGTGGTGAATTTAAACAACATATACAACACTTTTGCGATTGTGGCAGACAGGCTCAGCCACTTGCATCTTTATGTTAGAGCTGCATACTGTCATACTGTGACTTCATCGATTATTTGCATGAGCAAAGTGTGAATAAAAGTCAATCAGAACAGTGCATCAACGTTTGGATACACCCAACAACAAAATATGTATCTGTAAACGGAATGCCTGTATATGTAATTGCACTTGTGTGTGTGTGTGTGTGTGTGTGTGTGTGTGTGTGTGTGTGTGAATAAAAAAAGTGCTACAAAATTAAATTATTGTCTTTTGTTATCACCGTACCCTAGGAACAACTCTACAACTACATATACATGCATACCCCACAAGTCACTGTACAGTGCACGGCGCAGTGTACCCCACACCACAACTACTCATTCCCTTCCTGTTTCACTCCCAAATAGAGCGAGAGAAAAGCGATTATTTGTAAGCCTCCGCAAAATCCCTAATTTCTCTCATCTTAGTGGTCCTTACGCAAAATGGACGTTGGTGGAAGCAGAATATCTCTTCAGTCGCCTTCAAATGGCGGTTTCCTAAATTTCCACAACAGTACCTCTCAAAAAGAGCATGATCTTCCCTCCACGGACTCCCGTTTGAGTTCACAAAGCATTTCTATAAGACTTACGTGCAGAACGGTAGCAAATCTAGCAGCATGCCTTTGAATTCCTTCGGCGTATTCCTTTAAAGCGACCTCGCGGGGATCAGAAACGCTGAAGAATGGTTCGCAATAGCGTTCCTTTTTTCACGAGGTACACTTTCCCCAGCACTCTACCCACAAAACGAAGTGCAGCATTCGCCTTCCCGACTGGCAACCTTCGGTATTCCAATTCATATCGCCGTGCAGCGTTACGCTTCGATATTCAATCGATGTGACTGTGTCAAGCAGCACATTACTAATGCTGTATTCGAAAGTTACAGCATATTTTTTCCTATTCGTCAACATAAATTTTTCTCACTCAAGGGTAGAACCTTCCCTTACACCGCAGTGTCGTCACTGAACAGCCATAAAGTGCTGTTCTATCACTTCGCCCTAACATAGATATAAGGGGTGATTATAATTAAAGTTAAACTTTCAAACCGCTGTACAAATAACACCACAGGTCAGAATGGCGTCAAATTGCAACGGAATATTATCGGAGAAGGGGGAAAATGTATGGCAGAAGAAAAATGAATAATTACAAAACGTAGCAACAGATGGCGCTGTAAGCATCATAATTTAATAGTGGTTGACTACAAATGACAAATGAATCATGCAACAATGCCTAAATGGACGTTTGACGTTAAACAAACTATACGACTCAGTGTGCGTGGGTGTACTGGTGTGATATTGTTAGTTAGGTAAGCCCGTCCACCATGGCAAGGTCATATCACATCGGATGGGAAAAGTCGGTTTTTAATTGTCCTGAGGCCAAAAACCGATTAAAAAAGCATCAGTCACATCAGTTTTTAATTGTCCTGAGGCCAAAAACAGCATAAAAAGTATCAACGAAAATCAAATCGGATTATTAATTTCCCTGTCACTGGTTCAAATGGCTCTGAACACTATAGGACTTAACATCTGAGGTCATCAGTCCCATAGAATCTAGAACTACTTAAACCTAACTAACCCAAGGACATCACACACATCCATGCCCGAGACAGGATTCGAACCTGCGACCGTAGCGGTCGCGCGGTTCCAGAGTGAAGCACCTAGAACCGCTCGGCCACTGTGGACGGCCCCAAAGGTGTAAAAACAATGCATGAGCAGGGCCTCTTAGATGGAGAGGTCCGACAGCCCATCAGATCCAGTCATCCCACCAAGAAGGAGGTACACGGCTCGTGTTGTCTGTGGTTCAGCCAAGCCTAGACGGTCAAAACCGCGGTTCGATCACGTCCACATTGTTACTTTGAGCCAGGAAGGGCTCTCAACAAGGGAAGTGCCCAGGCGTCTCGGAGTGAAACGAAGCGACGTTGTTCGGAGATGTAGGAGATACAGAGAGACAGAAACTGTCGATGACATGCCCCGCCCAGGCCGCCCAAGGGCTACGACTGCAGTGGATGACCACTGCCTACGGATTATGGCTCGGAGGAACCCTGATAGCAATGCCACCATGTTGAATAACGCTTTTCGTGCAGCCACAGAATGTCATGTTAGGACTCAAACTGTGCGCAATAGGCTGCATGATGCGCAAATTCACTCCCGACGTCCATGGCCAGGCCAGGTCCATCTTTGCAACCACGACACCATGCAGCGCGGTACAGATGGGCCCAACAACATTTCGAATGGACCGCTCAGGATTGGCATCACGTTGTCTTCACCGATGAGTGGCGCATACGCATTCAACCAGACAATCGTCGGAGACGTGTCTGGAGGCAACCCAGTGAGGCTGAACGCCTTAGACACTCTCTGCAGCTAGTGCAGCAAAGTGGAGGTTCCCTCATATTTTGGGGTGGCATTATGTGGTGTCGACGTACGCCGCTAGTGGTCTTGGAAGGCGCCGTAACGCCTGTATGATATGCTAATGCCGTCCTCCGACCGATAGTGCAACCATATCGGCAACATATTGGCGAGGCATTTGTCTTCACGGACGACAATTCGCGCCCCCATCGTGCACATCTTGTGAATGACTTCCTTCATGAAGACGACATCACTCGACTAGAATGTCCAGCATGTTCTCCAGACTTGAACCCTATCGATATGCCTGGAATAGATTTAAAAGGGCTGTTTATGGACGATGTGACCCACTAACCACCCTGAGGGATCTACGCCGTTGAGGAGTGAACAATCTGGACCAACAGTGCCCTGATGAATTTGTGGATAGTATGCTACGACGAATACAGGCATACATCAATGCAAGAGGATGTGTTGCTGGGTATTAGAGGTACCGGTGTTTACAGCAATCTGGAACAACACCTGTATAGTGGTACAACATGCAATGTGTAGTTTTCATGAGCAATAAAAAGGGCGGAAATGGTGTTTATGTTGATCTCTACTCCAGTTTTCTGTAGAGATTCCGGATCTCTTTTAACCTAGGTGATGCAAAACTTTTTTTTGATGTGTGTGTATAATCGACCTGTATATAGGGCACTTCTGACGATAACCTTGTTTCTGATGAACACTCGTCATCGGAGACAATGTACTGGCTCCGATCATCTAAAAGGTCTTCGAGCCACTCACAGATCTGGGAACCCACCATGTATGCATAGACCTTCGTCAACACTCTGCAGATGAAGCACATTCCTGACGTCTAGGAATCTTCCTCTTGCCCTCTATACATGGTTTGTAGGGTATCATGTGAGAAAAGGGCAAGCTGAGTTTCGCATGAGCGATACTTGCCAAATCGGGGCTGATTTGTGGACAAAAACTGTTACGTCTCAAGGTAATTTATTACATTTGAATTCAGAATGAGTTGAAGAATTCAGCAGCAACCGACGTTAAAGATATTGGTCTCAACTATGTGGGTTCATTCATTTATCTTTATTATATAGAGAAGTCGCTTGGGACTTTCCCCAGGACGAAAGATTCACAGTAAATGTAAGTTTAGTGAGGGGTCAGTGCCGCAGAGTACTCTTCGTAAAATCGCAGAGTACTCTTTGTAAAACTGAATTGCGATTCGATCTGGACCTGGTCACTTATTTGTTTTCAACACTTTCAGTTGCTTCACTATGCCAGGAATGCCCATTTCTGTATCCTCCATGTGAGAGTCTGAGCAACAGTCAAACGACGCAATGTTTCTACGATCCGCCGGCCGCCGTGGTCTAGCGTTTCTAGGTTCAAATGGTTCAAATGGCTCTGAGCACTATGGGACTCAACTGCTGAGGTCATTAGTCCCCTAGAACTTAGAACTAGTTAAACCTAACTAACCTAAGGACATCACAGACATCCATGCCCGAGGCAGGATTCGAACCTGCGACCGTAGCGGTCTTGCGGCTCCAGACTGTAGCGCCTTTAACCGCACGGCCACTTCGGCCGGCTAGCGTTTCTAGGCGCACAGTCCGGAGCCGCGCGGCTGCTACGGTCGCAGGTTCGAATCCTGCCTCGGGCATGGATGTGTGTGATGTCCTTAGGTTAGTTAGGTTTAAGTAGTTCTAAGTTCTAGGGGACTGATGACCACAGATGTTAAGTCCCATAGTGCTCAGGGCCATTTCAACCACTTTTCTACGATCCTCCTGCGTGAATTATTTCTTAACCGCTAAATTTAAAACTTAAAGCTTTTTTTTGCTGTCTTCTATTACCGCACCAATCTGGTCAATCAGTGACTGAATAGAAGTCTTCGACATCCTTACTGATTTTACGTAGAATCAGAATTTTCTTCCTTTCTCGTCAAGATCTTTTTCTAAAGTTTGGCAGCGGAAGTTGTTTTATTCTTGGCTCATTGATCTTCATATGGACACACAAATTTCTATTAACTTTTGCTCGTCGACATCTGCGCGTTCTTTTATTCTGGATGAATGTCTTTTATAAATAATAACAGTATTACAACAAATTAACTTTCAATGTATCATCATTAACAACGCATTTTTTCAAAGTTATCCTATTTTATACAAAAATACTTTGAAGAGAAAAATTTCTCATATACAAAGATATATCACGCTGATACTAAGAGAGTAAGAGAAGGATTACATACACAGTTCATTCTTTTATACAATATTTACATAACTAGAAGCAACTGATTGCTTATATAGAGAGAGATACAGCACATTAATGCAGTTCATTGTTTTATACAATATTTACGCGACAAGCAGCAACTGTTTGTTTATATGCTTAGATATTTTGTGCTAATACTACTACTATGGATTTTTATATACAATATTTACACTGTATGAGGACTAGCAGCCACAGGTGTAGAATAAACAACCGCATATACATGCTTTCGCTCACACATGTAGATATGCGGTGTATACAAGGACAAATAGTGTGCACGACACTTTTTTGTCAATTTTGCACGCATATGTTTTCAAATACATACACAAACACACACAAATCACTGAAGTGAATAGTGTGAGTACTGGGAGTACTGGTGCATCTCGATCCTATCCTCACAGACGAATCGTTTGTTGTCATGCAGTGACAGACTGACTTTTAGGTGCAGTGCAGCATGCACCTCATTGCCTCATGACTGTAAGCCATTTGCAGAGATACAGTACCACTGCACTAGCCCTCCTTGTAGTCCTCAAATATCAGAGCCTGTAAGACCCCACATGCGCATCTTTAGCCCTCATTTGAGTGGCATTTGCATCTATACAGTAAGTATACATTTTGGATATGGTCATCTGGGCGATAAACTTCTTGTTCTGAGGTGTTATGTCATAAGGACTATCATCCACATATCCAGATGTGTCAAATTCCTCGGGATTATACCTAATTACTTCATAAGGATTCCAGCCCTTTACTCTGTAGGTGAAACTGTCTGTACTCATATAAAGTAACTTAGGATCAAGGAAGTTTGGTTTTGCAAACTCATAGTGGAATGTTACTTGTGAAGTTTGGAGAGGTCCAGAGAATACACATACCGATATTGAGAGGCTTCGTGAACTCCACTGAAACCTTACCCCTCTACACAACGGCAACTCCAAAATAGAAGATTGCACCACACTTAAAATTTGACCTGGCAGTGTAATCTCTTGCACCGTAATATCCATCCCAACGGTAAACTTTTCGATTTTCGTGATGTTTTCTAGCATTCTTCATGGTTTTGCTGGAAACTGAATTATTTGATAAAATGTTAAAACTGTAACGTATTACTATCTTTACGACGTTTCACATCGACCCATATACGTTATCTCGCATTTCTAGCTGCTTCTCTCACACAAATAATGATAAAAATTCAGAAATTCAGGGTCGACACCAGCCCAAGCCCTTTCCAAACATTTAGAGAAAAACGGAGCTGAAAGATTATTAGTTTGATTACTTTAATAATTTAATTACAACTATGAAAATTTCTTTAAGCAGCCAGATACATAGTACTCCATGTCGTGCATGAAGCAACTTGATTACTTCAGGATTGGAAATCGGAGTAAGTGGGTAAGATCAGCACTACAGAATTTATCTTTCACGTAGATTATTTATTGTATCTAAGTATTTGGTTGCAAATCCTAACTACACATAACTGTTGCCTGACTAGAAATATTTAAGTAAGAATTACGTGAGAATGTAACAGAGCACAATTTAACTACAGCAAGAAGAAACACAGAAAACGGGGGTGGGAGACAATGATACTACAATCTCCATTGCATTCATACCATAAAAATATCTCAATGAGATTCGCATTACGATTCTATGCATGCACTATTCTGGACAGAGGTTTAACCAATGAACGAGGCTGTGCGATAATTATTCAGCATACTAACTGCGTCTGCTGCTTGCAAACGGCCTAACTTGAACCCGTGGTGCATTCCGAATCAAACTGTTGTGCTGCTTTGCAGAAAGCGCACGAAAGAACATATATTCTTGCAGAAATTATAGCTCATTAAACAAGCAAACTGTTAAAATAAGGCCTATTGCGTTGCCGTGGTGGACCAGAAGGGTCATTGATTACCAAACACGTGGCACAAAATCTACACTCAAAGACAAAAGCAGCTTCCACACTTTTAACACAAACACCCAAAAATCGCCTATTTAAAGCAATGTAATTAAGGCACATTCGGAAAAATAACTCGCTTCACACGCTTCAGTTAAGCTGAAGTTCTTAAGTATTTCAACAGTTAAACGTAACGAAGAGATAACTCAGCCTGCTTCCTATCACCTGAAACCCCACTTAAGAGCTACTGTCCGTACTCACCAAGTGTTCACTGAAGAGTGCCGCTTCCTCTTTCGATATTACTTAGCTCCCCGTGCAGCGGAAGCTACCAGAGGGGTAGCCCTCCGTCACCAACCTCACACACAAAAACAGCCTTCGACTAAGATGGGTAAACCTCTCTGTTCAGGTATTGGAAACCTAATTTGGTCATCCTGTGCTCTCCTTCGAACGAGAAGCAACATCTTCTGCTCCCAGCAGACGATGACCAACTTAGCGTTTCCCACAAAACAAAACCGAAACCCCACATTAAAACACACATATAATATTCAATAGGCCTTATTTGAGTGCTCAGTCTTTCTGGAAGAGTTCATGAATTGAGCTAAAATCAGGTAGTAAAGTGAGTAAGTTGTAACGAATTCGACAAGCGTCTTCTGAAACGACTTCAGAGGGACGTTTCAAAATCCTTTTCCAAATTCTCCCCTCTTCTAGATGTTAACATCAACCAGGGATGTTGAATGAAGCAGATGCTGATGGTAAGTCTAATCAGTTTATCCGTAACCTGAGTTAGTTTCGGTAGCGTCGAATGTATCACTGCTTATTCCCAAGTATTGTCATCAACTTTGGGATGGAACCATTTCGTAGGAATAGGTACTCCTAACTAAGTGGTAAGTCACTGTGCGATTCATGCAAGTTGGTGGGATATTCCGGGTCTCCGTTCAGGACATATGCCACACCAGTATTTGTAGCCACATGTTGGGCCTCCATTTCCTTTCTGGCGTTTGAGGAAACCATCGGAACTCTCCAAATTGCAGAGATTGTAGTATGGCATGCCCATAGAGGTTTAACTCCACGTAAGAAATGTAAATCAAATCGTTAGATTGCCTGTACTTCTCCTCACTCATTTGTGGGTTATTCACCTTGGCATATCTGTGCATGCAGTGGCAAACGTCCACACGAATACTTTGTTTGGAAAACAGCAGCATATCAACATGTGTCAAGAGTTTGAAGTTTATACATGCCTTTTTTAATACTGCATCCCATAAAAGTCTTGATGTGATGTAATAGAAGTTACTATCAAGAATGTATGTGCCCAGGCAAATACTCTGAAATTTCTACAAAACGTCTGTGAGCAAGTGCATGTCAGCCTCTAAGTACAATTTAGCACATCCCTCTAAATCAGAGGCACTGAACTCCTGCCAAACGTGAACTATGTTCGTATACACTGTATGCATTATAGCAGTGCCTGTGAGTTAGCTGGTGAATTAAGATGTATCAGGCGAAGTGGCTTCCTGGAATCTCTCCACTGAAAGCATGTATTCATGTAGAAAGACCCTGTTCTTCGTCACAAAATGAAACTTGGCGTCATAAGCACATGTGGTTCTGGCGATATGTATATCTTCCTGATGTGTTGTCCCAGTAAGTTTCTGAAGGGATGCATGCATGAATCGCAATAAATGCCGTATCGGTAGACGCAACTGAGTCAATTTTAGACTGCATGGTGTCGTGATTTTCGTGAACAATAGTCTGTAGTTCTTTTATGGCTGCTTCATGATTCTGTAATGCGTTTTCATGTCGCGAAAGAATAGGCTGAAAATGCTCACAAATTTGTGTTTTTACATCTTCCGAAATGTTTAGACATTTCGATACGATTTTAAGTAACTTAGCGGTTAAACCTTCACGTGTTTGTTGAAGTATTTCTTTAATTTGTTTCTGATTTTGTCTAGCAATCCAATATAATGTGACTTTCAGACATTAGACCATCTCATATTCAACATCATATTTCAGATTGGAAATCTAGTCGATTTTCTCAATGAGGAAATTAAAGTACATTTCCATCTGATGCAGAAGCATGAGTATAAAGTATAAAAACAAGGTACACAGCCATGAGAAGACTACTTTGCAATGGAACCAGAATGCGTTAGTTCATTAGAATTAGTCATTTCTTAAATCAATAGGATTGAAACCTCGCTGTGACCTCCCTTGCTATGTGATGATTAGATCATTTGTCAGGAATATTTCTCACTCAAACCTACTACTTCAACGACCTTCAATAATAATGTGGGAGAAGAATTCTTAGCCAACATCATGGAACCGATTCCTATAGTTGGAAGGAAGATTTGTGGCCACAAAGACGTGGAGACACTCCATCAACAACAGCATTACAGATTAAAACTGTGTGTCGGGCCGAGACTCGAACTCGGGACCTTTGCCTTTCCCGGGAAAGTGCTCTACCAACTGAGCTACCCAAGCACGACTCACGCCCCGTCCTCACAGCTTTACTTCTGCCAGTACCTCGTCTCTGCCAGGAAGTTTCATATCAGCGCACATTCCGCTGCAGAGTGAAAATCTCATTCTGGGAACAGCATTACAGCTTACACAAAATACATTTGCCTTTCTGTTTCTAGAAATAATATACGAACTTGATGGTTTCGAGCTTGACTGCACAAGACGTGATGGAATCACATCGACTCTCAAGACATACGTCTCCGTATCAACTTTGGACCTGAATGCATTAGAAAATGCGGTATGGTTAATGGATGGATCTATTGATGGCCACTTTAGTGCCTGCATCCCACTCAAAACGTTAATGGGCTTCTTTGGGGATAATAAATGCGTTATTGTGAGCGGCAAATATGAACTGATTCTAGATCACTGTGCTATGAATAATAACTCATACATCAAGAAGTTCCAGAAGAAGAGAATAAACTGTGCTGTGTAAATTGGCGTGGAAAGTGTCCCATATGTCAGCATCAATCGAAGGGGCTCTGAAACTTTGGCGTTTGTTGAATACAGGTGCGTGGTTACTATTAATTTTCTGTTCACGGGATCATTATTTGTGTCCAATCCATCCAGTGACATCCAGACAATCATGGTCAATTAAGACCTCTGACACATAGAAACGCTTTGATTACTCTAGTGGTGCAGACAGACAGGAGGCGGAATGTGAAAAAAGATTCGAGGCTATTTGACAACTGTGAACTAACCAATGCTAGAGTGCTCCTAAATTCTGTGTATTTTCCATAAAATAAGTTACACTGACAGTAACAGTGTTGATCTGCCGTACGATATGTATGCAAGGTATCGTTCTTTTGCTATGAGGCCAATGAATTTTGCTGAAAACTCAGACGTAAGAAGTTTAAGGAATTAGCACCCATAATGCTGGTTGATTTCTCTAAGCAAAACGAAGCCATACAAACTGAAACTTTAGACGTCCATACTGAATTATAATAGTCATAAAACTTCCCTAAAGGCACCGAAGCATATGTGTTATTGCTACCAAACTGTATAGTAAATTACTACCCTGCCACAGGAATCGTACAACGTGTAGCATAATTATAGAGGTATTGCACCATATGCACCATATCTCATGACATGTCAGAGTGCAAACATCGATGGAGGTATACAGGGGTTTTATGATGAGTGTGGACAACTTGTCGTTAAGGATATTGCATTCACTGTGTTGTCCAGTGCCGGAAGAGTATTAAAGAAGGATTCCAAAATCGTTGCTTTGTTCAAACAGTCACTATGTACGACACCGTTATCTCAGCCTGGAGTATCATGTATACCATATACACTTTGCAATCGGTCACTATGGCAACTTCCTGAGCCTAGAAGCAGTAACAGTCGTCAAGTCCATTCCGTTACAGATCACCAGACAAGTCATGCAGCTGTAGTAGACTACTCAGTGGTTGTTGGAGCTTTCACGGACGGGATCCTGCAATCCCACTTTGATAACATTAATGCGGGGTAGTGAGATCATGATAGCTTCCTTCGTTCAAATACTTCCGGGAATTCAGCCAGGTAACACTTTCAGCGACCGCCGATATTTCGGCGGGAGAACACCCCGCCATTTTCAAGGCAAACTGCAACGGACAGGCGGCGTACATGCAAATTTAATACCTCGGTTTTCGGATAGAAGCAGGAAAGATAACACACATACACTTAACACTAGTGCCACCAAAGATGACCAAAGTCAGAGCTATCGATAGTGAGACTATGAATTCGCAGGTGAGGCAGCATTGACTCTGTTCCTCTGTTTTTTGACAAGGGAGAGAGCCGGATTCCAAACAGAGTTTAAACAGAAACCTCCATCCCTGTTAACGAGGTTGCTCGCTAATTTAATCTCAACTGCCTCCCTAATGACACTGTCCCAATAGCTGGACGTGCATGCCAATATCTCGGTGTTATTATATGACATGGGGTGACCAGTATCCAAGCAATGTTCGGCAATAGCAGATCGATTTGGCTGCTGTAATCGTGTGTGCCGTTTATGCTCAGTACATCTGTCCTCCACGGTCCTGATAGTTTGACCAATATATGCCATGCCGCAGCTACAAGGAATACGATATACACCCGCCTTACGCAGTCCAAGATCATCCTTAACGGAACTCAAAAGTGCTCTAATTTTAGATGGAGGTCGGAAAACACATTTCACATCGTATTTCTGTAAAATACGACAGATCTTATTGGACGTGTTTCCTACGTAAGGCAAAAAGGCAGTAGACTTAGGTGTTGACTCAGAATTATCATCAATCACCCGATGTACAGTTGGTCGATAGCGCAACGCACGTTCAATCTGTCTATCACTATAACCATTTTGCCGAGTAATGTTGTAGAGGTAGAGGGAGCTCCCAGAAATCATCAACGACTTGTGGTATTCCTCCATTATTTGCGTATCAGTTCTGCACTGCGCACTGACATAACCCCCCTCCCCCACCCCAAAAAAAGAGGCAGTAATTCTGTGGAGAAAAGCATTGTCAGAATTGAGGGAATGATGGTGTGAAATCGTGCGACGAGTCAGTTGCAGAGTGGTATGGAACTTTTACCGAAAGCGTCACAATGAGCTGTTTCTCCGATATGCAGGAAAGAGGGTCTGGTAAGACACTCAGCTGTGTACTCCATCTTGATGTGTACTCGCCTGTATTTGATACGGTTAATTAGTGGCCCAGTTTCACCCAACTTCCACAAGATACTGCTGCTGAAAAAGGATGTTTCAGTGTTCGGAATATAGATGAGAAGGACAAATATATTATTGCTTTAGATGATAGCTTCTGTCTTGCAAAACAAATTACTCAAAATGTGCATATCATACAGATACATACAAAACGTATATTTCCCATGAGTATCATAACCTTAATGGCAGCTCATTCCCCATTACAATCCCAGACCTACAAATTTTTCAGAGCCCAAAGCGTAATTATTCATATCATGTTTATGGTCTGCATAAATATCAAAAAATGCAGATAAGTAGACGATGACGACAAGCACACTGTACCGAGTTAGGTGGTGCAGTGGTTAGCACACTGGGCTCGCATTCGGAGGGACGACGGTTCCAACCTGCGTCCGGCCATTCTGATTTCGGTTTCCGTGATTCCCCTTAATCACTTCAGGCGAATGTCGGGATGGTTCCTTTGAAAGGGCACGGTCGATTTCCTTCCCCACCCTTCCCTAACCCAATTGGACCGATGACGTCGCTGTTTGGTCTCCTCCACTAAATCAACCAACCAACCAAGCACACTGTGCAGCATGAAGTAAATCATGACATAACCAGACCCGTCTGCCTTTGCAAAGTAGCTCGTCAGCATAACAAACACGTAGATTTACTGCTATTCTCTAAGGGCGAGAAGCATCACTACTTCTGGATCATGAACATGACCCACCTACTTTCCTCCCAACAGACAAGGGAACATTTCCAGGTGTAAATTAACGATCTTGAAGAAACCTAGAGGGTATGTAGATAAGACAAAATAATGCATTATGTTTTTTTTAGTTTTTGACAATTTCACTTTAAAGTGGTAAAACACACTCCAACAAGAAATTTGACAAATGAAGTTTAGAGGGAACATCTTCGAAACCATGAAACATAAAAAGTGTGTTTCATATAAAAGTTGAAATGTAATTAACGTTCTTGAAAACTGTGTAATTAACTTATTTTAGTAATTTGAAATTTTGCGAAATACGTCTCTACCATTAATTAATTTTCAAAAATAAACACTTCTGTTATAACATAAATTAAAGAAGTTTTCATACCATGTCCACCCAAGGTTAATACGGCTTTCAATATTAGAAGAACTTTGAGAGAAGATTTTTGGGTCTATTTCTGCTGAAGATGACGATGATGTCAAATCTCGACTTGACGAACATTATAATGAAGCAGCATCACTAGTATATAATCAGTTTTCTTCACCAGGATTTTCCAATGTACTCAAATATACATGGTACAAATATGGATATTTAGAAGCTCACCCACCACCATTTGAATATTTGCTGAATTTGGTTTTGTATTATGTTGCTCGTTGTGTGTATTATGTGAAGAAATTTGCTTCTTTTCACATGCACGCTGTAAAAAAAGTTATGTTTTAAGCATTTCTGTACAGACTGTAATTTAAGTGATGATAACCTGACTGTCGCACACCATATGCCCCGACAACCAGAAGTGATGGTCTGGGGTAACACTTATTTTCACAGCAGAACCCCTTCGGTTTTCATGAACGGCACCTTTCCAACACAGCGATACGTCGACGATATTCTACGCCCCGTTTTGTTACCCTTCGTGGCAAACCATGCTGGTCTTTCTTTTCAAGGTCAGCAATGTCGCCGGAAGCCGGCCGAAGTGGCCGCGCGGTTCTGGCGCTGCAGTCTGGAACCGCGAGACCGCTACGGTCGCAGGTTCGAATCCTGCCTCGGGCATGGATGTGTGTGATGTCCTTAGGTTAGTTAGGTTTAACTAGTTCTAAGTTCTAGGGGACTAATGACCTCAGCAGTTGAGTCCCATAGTGCTCAGAGCCATTTGAACCAATGTCGCCGGATCTGTTCCTAATTGAGAAAGTTTGAGCAATGCGCACAGGGTCCTCCAACCGGCAAGGCATTTTGCCACCATATCCAACCGAATGGCCTCCATCAACACTGTCACACAATGTCAAGCCGAATTAATGCCTGCGTAAGGGCCAGAGGTGGACCAACGCGTTATTCGCTAACCAAGTTTGTGAAGTTATTCCTCTTGAATAAATTATCCATTTTTCTGAAAATGTAATCATTTGTTTGACTGTACATGTACATCACATCTATCGACTTTCGTCCCATTTGGATAATTCCGTCGTTGTGCTTTTTTTCCCTTAGAGTGGAAATTGGAAATTTGTGGTAAGATATTGTGGGACCAAACTGCTGAGGTCATCGGTCCCTAAGCTTACACACTACTTAAACTAATTTATCCTAAGTACACCGCACACACACTTATGCCTGAAGGAGGAATCGAACCTCCGTCGGGGCCAGCCACGCGGACCGTGACAAGGCGCCTGAGACTGCGTGGCTACCCCGCGCGGCCAGTATAGTGTATAGCAGTTTAACATACAGATAGTTATTATGTAATGACAGACTGGGGTAATGTTGTAATGAAGGAGAACAGGTAAAAAAGAATTTGATGGGAGAAGTTGAAATGAAGAAGAAAGCAAGAAATGAAAAGGAACAGCAGATTGTGTTGATGAACGAAAATGAGACATCTCTACACGCGTGCTTTACTGATCACCCACGAAAGAAGGAAAAGACAACCAGAAATAAGGATGAAACACGAGAGCCAGCAGAGAGAACGGATGTTTCCAGTATTTGTGATGATCGCAATGGCGATGATAATAATAACCAGTTTAGTGGGGTATTTAAACTACTATCTACGAGTGGTGGAGGACCTGATGAGTTACAGAAATTAATTCGCTGACAGCGAATTCCTTGACTTCCTCTGCGTTAAGTGTAGACATACTACGCAATAGAAACATATGAAAATTTTTGCCGAACTGGGACTCGAACCTGGATTTCCCACTTGTCGCGAGTGGTCGCCGTAACCAATAGGGCTATCCGTGCACCATTTCCAGACCGACCCAAACTTCCCAATTTCACACTGTCTGCATCCTTCAATCGTAGTCCACTTAGTAAATCACTTATTACCCGCAACATCACTTGGATTCTCGCAACAGGGAGAACGAGACAACGAGGAAGCAAGACCAGTGTTGTTATCGTCGTGCCCGCTTGTAAAACATACATGGATGTCTGAGAGCACAGACATCTCTGCCGATTGACAGCTGTCTCATGCTCACTGTTGCGGGACTCGAAGTACCTTTGCAAGCGTCAGGTGATGAAGTTAGTGGACTACAACACAACTATATAGACAGTATGACACGGAAGTTTGGGTCTGTCTGGGGAGAGTGTATGGACAGTCGAAGTGGTTAAGAGGACCACTCGCGATAAGTGGGGTATCCAGTTTCGAGTCACGAACCATCACCACGTTTCATATGTCGCTATTAGGTAGTATATCTGTACTTTATACAGCCGATGTCAAGGAATTCACAGAATTTAGAAGTTTTTCGTACAGCTTTGTAACGTCAACAATGTCTGTTCTTCCAGAAATGGATGTAAATAATTAACGAGTTATGTTACATTTTGGGAACGTTGGTCAAGACAAAGAACTGCAGTACAGTTGTGCTCAGTGTGCTGCTTGCTCTCCTGCTGCAGTTACTGGATGATGATGATCATCATGTTTGGTTTGTGGGGCGCTCAATTGCGCGGTTATAAAAGCCCGTACGAAGTCCCACTCTTTACACAGTCCAATCTCACCACTTTCTCGGATGATGATGAAATGATGGAGACAACACAAACACCCAGTCCCCGGGCAAGGAAAACCCCCAACCCGACCGGGAATCGAACCCGGGACCCCGTGATCCACAGGCAGCTACTCTCGCCACTAGACCACGAGTTGCAGACTGCATCTACTGGAGAAGATTCCTGAAGACTATTTTTGTGATAACGGCTTATCCAAGAAATGAACATTCCGAAAACTTTTAAACGTTAAAGTAAAAGTGATTACACATTCCATGTTACAGTTATAATATGTTTCAGTATTATAATTTACTAACAGAAACTGGCAGGTGATTTAAAGGCGATTTTTCACGCATGAGTAATTTAACGTAAGTTTCTCTTCTCAAGCGCATAAATCCTCAACCATAGGGGATAATACCACACTGGATTGGAAATCGTGCTAAATCGCATATTGGTGATATTTGCAGTTAAATTCCATTGTACTGCTTTTTACACTCAAATTTATTTAGTGTAATAAGAGATGCGGAACCACAGCAATCTTATATATATTTGATTTTAGGTTAATTATTACATACGTGTAAAAATAATAAGTTTTTGCTAAATGTTTACTCTTCCGCCAGTTTGACATGTATCAGTACATAGCCGTAGCTTAACTAAAATTTGAATTTGCATGTGGAGTAAAAGTTGATTAAAGCTTGGAAGGAGTCTGGCAGCCGGTTGCCGTGCTGCCGTTGCCCGCTGTAGATGGGCCGCCAACCGCTTCACTATTCAAGGTTCCTCGACGTCAGCGAGCGTTGCCTTCCGCTTGCTTACGTAAATCCCACGTACAGGATAGAGCAAACCGTTTCTTGCCACCATCTGCGTCCTTTATGAGTCATCAATACAGACGATCAAGATCGCAAGAAGGCTTAGAAAAACTTCGCTCTGGGATTGACGCCTAGACCTGTTGTAACCGGCCTTCACACGTGCACGCGCACTCTCATAGTTACTGCTTTAGTTTCATATCCGAGTTCAACATATTCCCGTTATTCGTTTACAATGCGTTCAGTTGATATTCACAACTTAATCTCCAAACATTCAGTGCTGGAAGACAAATGTGAAATATCCCGGTAAAGTGCTGTGCATTTGTGAAGAAACCGCACACAAAAACCTAGTGGGACCTAGACTAGATTACCGGTCCAGTTTCTGGGGCCCTTATCAAATGATACGCACCGAATACTTAAAGACATCTGGCGTCGCAAGGATCACAACAGGTTAGAGTAGCCGATATGGAGTTGTAAGAGAGATTCTCAGGATATGTGAAGAGACACCTATGGAACAAAGACGAGAAAATTTCGTGGGTATATTTGTAGAAACAGCATTCGAGGCAGAGATAAATTCAGAAAAAATTTTGTGTGTGTGGTTACGTATGCAATGATTTAAAAGCATACTACGGATTAAAAGAGTGTTTCGGACCAGGAGTCGATACTAGTACCTTTGCCTTTAATAGGTAAACGCCCTATTCACTTAGCTACCCAGGTACGACTTATAATCTACCCTCACAGCTTTACTTCCGTCAACACCCCTCTCTTCCAATCACACATCACAGAAAATTCCACAGCACACCTTACTCGCAGCAGGATTAGCAGTCCTGAAAGAAAAAGTAGTTCATATAACTGGCTTAGCCGCTGCCAAGAGGATTGTTTCCAGAATGAATTTTCGCTAGGCTATGGAGTGTGCACTGATTTGAATCTTCTTCGCAGTTTAAAAATGTGTGTCGGACTGGAACTCGACCCCATGGCATTTGCCTTTCGTGGCCAAATTCCTTACCGACTGCGCTATCCAGAAACGACTTAACTGCTAAGGTCATCAGTCCCTAAGCTTACACACTACATAACCTAAGTTTTCCTACGGATAAACGCACACACCTATGCCCGAGGAAGGACTCGAACCTCCGCCGGGACCAGCCGCACAGTCCATGACTGCAGCGCCCCGACCGCTCGGCTAATCCCGCGCGGCTACTCACGGTCTGTCCTCACAGCTGTACCTCAGCCAATACCTCTGAACTAGTAACCACTATTCACAGAAATTTTCTCGTCACGCGGAACTAGCATATCTGAAAGAAAATATACTGCGGAGAAATGTCTTAGCGACAGTGTAGCAGATAGTTTCCAACATGAATTTTCACTCTGCGGTGAAGTGTGTACTTGTTTGTAAATTTCTGGCAGATTACAACTGGAAAAATTCATTGCGGACACAATCTCCTAGGCGATGACTAACAATATCCTTTCTTCCACACATTCTGGCTGGTAGAGAATTTGAGAAATGTAAATGATACGAATTGGAATCTTGATCTCCTACACACTGTTAATCTGCCAGGAGATCTCAAGTTTGTTTACATATGTCAAATATCCATAGATACTATAAAAATGTATGTATGTACGTGTGTATGTTCGACATCTCCTACTAACCGTGGGATCAATTTCAATCAAACTTAGTGCACATATCCCTTATTGTCAGGAAACAATCGCTGAGGGGGTAAGAACTACCTACCTATCATAGTTCAGGATATAGAACATCCTAAACAATGAGATTCGTGAAAAACAGCCAATCATCCATGACGTTTAAATTTATTACTTCTATGCTAGTCGCTCCACTCACAATAATTTCGCAGACAATACCTACATATGCTGTTAAATGCAGCTTTAGATCATGATACCACACATAGTTCAGGAGATATGACGTTGTGAACATTGAGATGCGTGAAAAACTAACGCATTGTGCATGACTATAAGTATTACTTCTTTGTTACTAACTCTGTTTGCAACACATTTTTCAGACAGTGTCCAAATGTGCCACTGGATGCACCTACAAAATTGTATCATCGTATGACAAACAAACCAGGAGATATGACGTCATAAATACTGGGATGGGTCAAAAACTGCCACATAATGCATGAAGTTTAAATACCTATATTACTTATTTGCTACTAATTCTGTTCGCAACGAACTTCGCAGGCAGTTTCCACATATTCCGGTGAATGTACCTACACAGATACACAGAAGAGCCACAGAAACTGGTACACCGGCCTAATATCGCGTAGGGCCCCGCGAGCACCCAGAAGTGCCACAACACGTCGTGACAGGGATTCTACCATTGTGTGAAGCAGTGCTGGACGGAACTGACACCATGAATCCTGTAGGGCTGTCCATAAATCCGTAGGACTACGAGAGGGTGGAGCACAGCACGTTGGAAGGCGACCCAGACATGCTCAATAATGTTTATGGCTGGGAAGTCTGGTGGCCAGCGGAGGTGTTTAAACCCAGAAGAGTGTTCCTGGAGCAGCTCTGTAGCAATTATTGACGTGTGAGGTGTCGCATTGACCTGCTAGAATAGCCCAAGTCCGTCGGAACGCACAATGGACATGAATGGATGCAGGTGATCTGACAGGATGCTTATACTGAATAATCCAATGCAGCACTTTTCCCGATATCTTTTCTCTAAGAAAAGTTCTCCTTTAAAATTTGAGAAAAATATAGGAGCCTCGGGTAGCACAAAACTGAAAAATTAATTTCAGAGGAACTATGACTTAAAACAAAACTCTGTTCCATACGTTTTATTAGTGTCTTATAACGATGTAAACTGTGATACTCCAGTCTTATTGTTTGTTAATTTACGAGAAAAGGTACATTATAGAAACAATGGTAATTAAAAATTAAAATCCTTCTAGTTTTATTGCTTGATTAATTTGCGAGAAAATGTACATTATAGAAACAATGGTAATGAAAAATTAAGATTCTTATAGAATGTATACCAATACGCATTTTCAAACAAAAAGTTCACAGAATATCAATCATTATGTGGTACACAGTTGTTTCATGTTTTACTGTTTTAGCTATAATAGTTTTGAAGGTGGCAGGGGTAAAATACAGGGAGCGAAAGGCTATTTGCAACTTGTACAGAAAGCAGATGGCAGTTATAAGAGTCGAGGGGCATGAGAGGGAAGCAGTGGTTGGGAAGGGAGTGAGACAGGGTTGTAGCCTCTCCCCGATGCTATTCAATCTGTATATTGAGCAAGCGGTAAAGGAAACGAAAGAAAAGTTCGGAGTAGGTATTAAAATCCATGGAGAAGAAATAAAAACTTTGAGGTTCGCCGATGACATTGTAATTCTGTCAGACAGCAAAGGACTTCGAAGAGCAGTTGAACGGAATGGACAGTGTCTTGAAAGGAGGGTATAAGATGAACATAAACAAAAGCAAAACGAGGATAATGGAATGTAGTGGAATAAAGTCGGGTGATGCTGCGGGGATTAGATTAGGAAATGAGTCACTTAAAGTAGTAAAGGAGTTTTTCTATTTGGGGAGCAAAATAACTGATGATCGTCGAAGTAGAGAGGATATAAAATGTAGACTGGCAATGGCAAGGAAAGCGTTTCTGAAGAAGAGATATTTGTTAACATCGAGTATAGATTTAAGTGTCAGGAAGTCGTTTCTGAAAGTATTTGTGTGGAGTGTAACCATGTATGAAAGTGAAACATGGACGATAAATAGTTTAGACAAGAAGAGAATAGAAGCCTTCGAAATGTGGTGTTACAGAAGAATGCTGAAGGTTAGATGGGTAGATCACATAACTAATGGGTAGGTATTGAATAGAACTGGGGAGAAGAGGAGTTTGTGGCATAACTTGACTAGAAGAAGGGATCGGTTGGTTGGACATGTTCTGAGGCATCAAGGGATCACCAATTTGGTATCGGAGGGCAGCGTGGAGGGTAAAAATCGTAGAGGGAGACCAAGAGATGAATACACTAAGCAGATTCAGAAAGATGTAGGCTGCAGTAGGTACTGGGAGATGAAGAGGCTTGCACAGGACAGAGTAGCATGGAGAGCTGCATCAAACCAGTCGCAGGACTGAAGACCACAACAACAACAACAACAGTTTTGAAGATATCTATGTTTAAGTACAAGAATGCATTTTGCTTTAAGTCTGTCCTTAAACCCGTGTATGTTTCTCAAAGAATGCATTCCAATTTAGATTCACACTTAGATCACCTGCAGCGTCACCAAGTGTGGGGATTCAAAAGTAAATAATCCATGTGTAAGGCGGGGAAAGGCAGGGGGAGGGGATTGGCGACTATAGTGGATATAAATGGGTAGTCAGAGGTCAGGAAGTGAGTGGAGGCCTGATTTTCGTCCGACTTTCCGTCGCAGCATTGTTAAAACATTCATTGACCGCTCGGTAAACTACAACAGTTTTGACGCTTCTCGGAGAAGCCAACGCCCCCTAGGTGTAAACTGTACAATGCCAGTGGCAAGGTGCTGTAGTCAGCAAGCGGCCTGTTGTCCCTGGTCTCTTGTGGCTTCATTCGGCCGGTGAATCTATGGTGCTAGCGACTCAGCAAGAAGGCTCATACAGGGCGCGTTCGACGACCTGTACCGGCGTTCAAGCAGGCTAGACACGGTCTCACAGTTCGGGCGGAGCGCCCCACGTTGCACATATTCATGCTGTGAACATAACGTGAATGTAATGGCTCACAGCAGCAGTGCCTGCCAATGTAAGCAGAGGCAGAACAGCAAAGAGTTTTCCCACACAGGCAATGGCGGCTGCATGGCCCTGGGCTCGATCTATAAGCTACCAGGGTACGAGGCCAGCAGCAGCTGAAGTTGGCCATCAGGTAGCACACTGGTTGGAGAGCGCTACGCCAGCGAGCTCAGAGTCAGTGGGAATAGCAGGGCCATAGCTAGCAGCGGCAGAGTCTACAGGTGGAGGCTAGTGGATCCCTGCAGACTCGTAGACCAGTGTAGGTCACCACTCAGAGCTGGTTGCTATCAGACTGCATGCTTTTGTCTAGAATTGAGTAGTATTTATATAGGCTTGCCTCGTCCCTGTTTTGCCAAGGCACAGGTTCCCATCACGGAAGACACAACAGACCCATGGCTCGGACATGAGGCAATCAGGTCACCAACGCAACAGCGGCTCTGCCCTCTGCTGCATCGACAGTAATACAGCTCTGGGCTCCATACTGGGCCGGGCGACGTGGTAACTGCCCGACGCCGCGGGGCCAGTACTTGTAACATCAGGTCGCTCCTGATCTAACTTCCTCCTGTTAAGGAACAGAAAAGTGCTAATAACTGATTTGCTTTAATGGACTGCTAAAATGTAACTGTATGGTCTGCAGAGATTTAAACTGTGTGTCAGTCCCGGACCCGAACCCCATTAACGTTTTCTCTCACTGGCAGCCATCCAGAGAAATATTTGGAAAGCTTTGTCACACTTTTACGTGGAATAAACTACAAACAGACAGATGGGGTATGTCAGTTCCGTACTAGAGGAGGGTAGGTGTTGCGACCTGAAGGGGTTCGAGCCGCTCTCTACCACTAACATTGTATTGCCAGATCCAAAAATTAACATGCCGACTCGGTGACGATACAGCATAAAGGCCAGAAATAGAAGAGAACTGAACGAAATGCTTAATCTGATTCTAGGGGACTGATGACCCCAGCTGTTAAGTCCCACAGTGCTCAGAGCCATTTTATCTGTTCCTTCACAGTTTATTTCATTCGTATTGTGATTGTTTTAGAGAGAAAACTGTATCTGTGTGCTTGGAAATATACTCTTGTGCCCTCTACGTTGTGACGATGAGCCTCCAGAAACGTCTGTAAGGCCTTTCTTGTCGGCAGATGACAGTCTTCTTAGGGATATGGACAGTTTTCGTTGAAGCCGAGTAGCGACCTGCACCGTGGTTTTTGAAAGCTGGGCTGGTGGCTGTACCCCTTGTGCTGATTCAACGCTGCTTCTCTCCTTCAGTCCCTAGAGAAATTGGGAACACACGCTTTTGCCTTTCTGCTTCAACATCAAAGAGCAACACATCACAGTACCATTAGATCAGAGTGGGAGAGTCAGTCATGTTCGCTCTAAAAATTTGTTTTAGTCAATAATGTTGTGTAGCTCTAGACTATGTTCTTGGTGCGTAAGGCTGACTAGTTTTGTACACACTGCTTTGACAGTGCCAACTTCTTATTTAAAAATGTGCGTCTTGCGTGTAAAAGACGTTACGTTTACTTCCACCTGCTTTTTCATGAGTTTAGCAGCAATTCTCACCTGTCACACTGCCAACAGTATAGAGCCGTCTCCTCCACGTGGAGATTTCTGAAGTGGGAAACTGGGAAGGGGCAAGAAAGTTAGAGTCAATCAGCGGCCGGTTCAGGAGAAGTAATCTCGAGGGATCGCATCCTAGCGGCCATATGGTTCTGTTTGGCACACTTTGTTGTTCTTCAGGAAACGAAAATTCGCCATCTGTCGTAGAAAGATCCATATTCTGATCAGCTTGTTTAATTGTGTTTCTAATACGCATCTTGATTTATTGTTGACTGCAATTTTCGATTCTTTAATTTTGAATTCACGAGCTGTACAGATAAGAATTTTGGTGCTTCATTTTTCATGCAGTCTTCAGTTAAATTTTTGCACCTTCCATAGTGGTAGGATCATTATTGATCAGTTTAACTGAATAACTTTGACCTTTCCGTCAATTTGTTTTTAATTTCATGAAATACACAGATCAAATTAACTTCTGTTGCAGTCTTGATTTACATTTCCAGACCCTTTAACTTGACCTACAACTTTTCCCGGCGGAGGTTCGAGTCCTCCCTCGGTCATGGGTGTGTGTGTTTGTCCTTAGGATAATTTAGGTTAAGTAGTGTGTAAGCTTAGGGACTGATGACCTTAGCAGTTAAGTCCCATAAGATTTCACACACACACACACACACACACACACACACACACACACACACACACACAACTTTTCCTTCTTAGGTGACACACTAGAAGTAAACATCACGTGTTGTATATACCCAACTGCAGGTTGAAGATATGAGTTTGGCAAACACCAAGCCCTGCTGCGAAACATCCTCGTTCGACAGGGATTATTGACCATTAAAGACCTTTTCTAAGGGACCGAAGGCGCGATAATCACATAGCGAGCCATCAGGACTGTAGGATGGGTGGTCTAGTGCCTCGCTCTTGAGCTGGCTTAAGTTCTGTTTCATGACAGTAGCGATATGGAGACGTACGTTATCATGAAGCATAGAATTTGGCGCACCATTCCCCAATCGTGGTTTCCGACAGGCATCTGCCTCATACACATTCTTCTTTCTTCGATGGATATCTTCCGGTGTTTACCTTTTGGCAGCAAAGAAAAGAATAACAGCATGTTGGTCCTATTTGAATGCATTTGGTGATAACTTCGAAGTTACTCAGGTATCCACATTGACTGCACGCACGTCGGAAAGAGACGAATACTATACCAATTCCTGGCCTACATCTTGGTGCTAATGTACTCTGTCGCAGTCGCGCTGCGTTGCATATAGGCTGCAATAACACTCTCAAAAGTTTTTGATCACCCCTCCGTAAGTTTGTCGTGGGTTGCAATTAATTCACAATATAACCACCAAACCAATAATTTTCAATACTAAGAACCCCCACAACAGTTAGTACCTATATACGAACTAATGACCTGTCAGTTAGAAATCGCAACAAAATCGTTTTACCAACAGTCAAACGTTCGTGCGGTATTCCATTATTAATTTTATTCTCCCAAATGTCACACAGTTCCTTATTTCTCAGCGATCTAAGGTCTTTAAACAAAGTACCAGTCGCGCAGTCAACTTACCAGCTCCAGAATGCGGGACCGGGCTCATGTCTGATTGGAGAAGATGAACTGTGGCCAATGAGCGTTGTAGCTGCCCTTGCATAACTAAATACTTCACATACTTTGTCAATTATAGGAGAAATAGTGAGTATTCAGGGACTTTACAGGAACGACCATTCGAAGCAAGCAAATCCATTAAACATGGGTTTTAAAGTGCATTTTAAGAGCTACGAGCATTTTTCAGTAGAAAAGATGTTTCACAGTAGCGAAGATGTGCAAGTGCTCGTAGCTCTTCAGGTATGGATCTTAGAGTCCACGTCTACCAGGCAATTTTTTCTAGTCTTGGCCCATACTACCTCCTCCCAAAAAATGGAAAGTAAAGCTCTTGCATTAGAACAAACGTGCTCCACGATATCAGAAATGAAGAAGTGTTCATAGCCCTTACGGTGCGCATTTTAGAGATCATGTTCACTTTTTGCTTCGAATGGTGGTTCCTACCAAGTCCTTGGATATTGGCCGTTCCTCCTGGGACACCTTGTATTCTCTCAGGCAAACTTTACCTAACTATATCTTTACGTGATTAAACTAGAGATACTAATTTCTCATTATAGATACTGGATGATTTTACGACATATCTTTCATACAGTGTACGTGATCCACCAAACGACTGCTCAACATTAGGTAGTACGCATTCATACATGCTTAATCGCAAACAATTTCAAGATTGATTCTCCATGTGCACTCTTCATTCACTCGCACATACATTCCGATAGCGTGAAGGCAGTGTTTTATTAATAAGTATGGCTTGAAATGAAAAAAAAATCTAGAAAATATTCCTAATAACATAAATCTTGCTTTTGTTGTTAATGCCTCTAATTCCACTATATAATAGTAAAGTTTTCACCTACGCTTCTTCTATAATATTTACCGGTATACAAAGTCATACCAGTGTATCAGGAACCTATTCTTTATGCAGTCCATAAAACGTCGAGTTTTAAGTAAATTTATATATAACTGCAACTACTAAAATTACGAAATTGTAACTGGAGCCGGCCGAGGTGGCCGAGCTGTTATAGGCGCTACAGGTCGGCTTTTGTTGTTAATGCCTCTAATTCCACTATATAACAGTAAAGTTTTCACCTACGCTTCTTCTATAATATTTACCGGTATACAAAGTCATACCAGTGTATCAGGAACCTATTCTTTATGCAGTCCATAAAACGTCGAGTTTTAAGTAAATTTATATATAACTGCAACTACTAAAATTACGAAATTGGAACTGGAGCCGGCCGAGGTGGCCGAGCTGTTATAGGCGCTACAGTCGGGAACCGCTCGACCGCTACAGTCACAGGTTCGAATCCTGCCTCGGGAATGGATGTGTGTGATTTCCTTTGGTTAGTTAGGTTTAAGTAGTTCTAAGTTCTAGAGCACTTATGACCTCAGCAGTTAAGTCCCAGAGTGCTGAGAGCCATTTGGAACTGGAGTAGTCATCTACTATTTTTTTTTCGACAGCTTTGTGAAGAGTTTTGTTTAAATCGGTGTTTCGATACAGACCTTAAATCCCAGGTTGGCGTATGATTAATCGATTCCATGTGTACGTCATGTGGCGCGTGCATTGCCTGAGAACAACTCTCTCTGACGCATTTCTACAAAATGGCTCTGAGCACTATGGGACTTAACATATGAGGCCATCAGTCCCCTAAACTCAGAACTACTTAAACCTAACTAACCTAAGGACATCACACACATCCATGCCCGCGGCAGGATTCGAACCTGCGACCGTAGCAGTCGCGCGGTTCCGGACTGAGCGCCTTAACCGCGAGACCACCGTGGCATTTCTACACATCGTACACACACGCCTTCAGTATATCTCGAAGAAGGGTGATTAAACAGTGCTACACCACAAGTGCTGCTCTTTATTACGTTATACCTCCGCGACTTTCATCACGCAGATAACAGCATTTCACTCAAATCGAGCTGACAATGCCACCTAGATCCTAAGCATGATAAAAAAAACACTGAAAAAATCGTCATTACATTCTCCAGCATTAACTATAAACATGATAACGTAATACAGTTTCGTCTTTTCAGTTACTTTGAGATTGAGCCACCAGGAAAGAGCAGA
Source organism: Schistocerca serialis cubense (assembly GCF_023864345.2). Classification (NCBI taxonomy): domain Eukaryota; kingdom Metazoa; phylum Arthropoda; class Insecta; order Orthoptera; family Acrididae; genus Schistocerca; species Schistocerca serialis. The sequence continues at coordinate 657,586,803 of NC_064640.1, read as the reverse complement.
ACTTAGTACGGTATTTCAGAAACTGAGTCAAAAATGTGAGTCATTTGCAAATTAATTATAATAAGATACATGAGTATCAACCCGTTATAAGACTTAATGTATGATTCGAAGTAGTTCTTTTTGACGTCAGTAGCTTGTTTTCTATTGCTTGAACTGATATTCATATACTACAAGCTAATTTGCTGCGAAATGTAGATGCCTTTGCTGTTAAATAATACATTTTCACTCTAAAGGGAAAACAGATAAAAATTAAATTTACTATAACGTAGTTAAGTGATAAATCAATAACAGCAAAGAAATACAATGATTCTCTGCAGCTCAGATCCTCAGTATTAATAGGAACACTTGTAAATAAGTGGAAAAGTAAAGTTTTCAGTGCGTCTGAAGCAGAAAGTATACCGTCAGTGCATATTTCCAGTTTTTGTTTATGCAGGTGAGAGACGGAGTTCAAAGTCCGCCCTCTTAGCTGAGTGATCATCCTGTCTGACCGCCATGAAGTGAGCCCGGGTTCGATACTCCGCCGAGTCGGAGGTTTTCTCCGCTCTGGAACTGGTGTTGTGTGATCCTCACCATCACTTCATTATCATCGCCATACAAGTCGCCCAATGTGCGTCAACTGAAAAGACTTGCTACTCGGCGGCCGAACTTGCCCAGGTGGGGAGTCCCGGCCATCAACGTGATACAATCATTTCACTTCACTTCACGGACTTCCAATGTGAAAACCACTCAAGAACTGAAAGTTATTCAGCGAGGAATGGAGAGATGCATAATGAAAATTGGTAGGTAACACAGGAAAAGAAAGGAGCAGATAATGAATCAAACCATAACGGAAGGCATAATTATGGCTGCTAGAAAATTAATTGCAGGTAATCGGGACATTAAGCCAGGGGAATGGACTTCAGATTAACCAGTAAAACTTGTATTTGGATTCCAAGAGATAAGAAAACATTGAAACGACAGGCAAACGGACGGTGGGTATATGACGTGCAGGGGCAACGTAGAAATGTATTGCTGGAGGCCATTATCCAGCAGTGGATCTTAAAAGACTGATTATGAGAATGTCTATGATGATGATGATGATTATGAGACACTGATAAAAAAAGTAAAATAAACAATCGACACATGACACGAAGTATGGATACAAAGAGAAACCTTTTCACCATCACCACCAGGTTATCGTTTATTCCTCAGTTCCAGTGGTTTATCTTAATTGATGAATAATTCTATCTTTCTAGTGGGCCATGAGGTCTATTTTTAAGCATCACATTAGGTCGCAACAATTAATATTGTATCTGTAGAGGGAGATTCATCAAACGCAGCCAAGGACAAAAGTCTAAATCTGAAAATGACGGGTAGCAGTGTATGACTAAAACTTTTAGGCTTCGTTAGTCGTTTCCGACAAGGGCGTTAGGGCAAGCTGCGATCGCAGTTTCAACCATGTTTTGGTACGCATGTAAGAGATTTACTTTTAGATTAAAAATACGCGCACAATATTTGCCATCGACACTTACACTACACTTCACAATCACGCGCACATAAAGTCACCGTGCTCAAAAAATGGGTCGTTAGTAGCTCTTGGCAAAAGATTACGAGGATGAACATAACCAAAAATTGTAAAGTGCGGGAGACAGAGTTACTTATCATAGTAGGAGTACTTCACGAACGTCTGCATGAAGCAGTCTTCCGAGTCACACTGTGATTCAACATCTAAAATATGTTCGGGTGGTGTTTTAAACCTCTCTGGTCTAAAGTCATCAAACCCACCTACAGTCCAGGAGTACCGAACCAAGTCTCCGAAGAATAGAACTGGTTGTGTTATCAGGTCGAACTTCGAGGAATCAAATGTTGCTGTTTCAGCATGTGTTGCACTACTCGCACCCCAAACTGACCTTTAGGTTCCTCGTAAATTACTAGCTTTTTTGGCGCTGCGGGACTGCTACGGTCGCAGGTTCGAATCCTGCCTTGGGCATGGGTGTGTGTGAGATGTCCTTAGGTTAGTTAGGTTTAAGTAGTTCTAAGTTCTAGGGGACTTATGACCTAAGATGTTGAGTCCCATAGTGCTCAGAGCCATTTGAACCATTTGAACTAGCTTCTTTGTAAACACGTATCCACTTGCCGACGTAATGGGTTGTTGCATGATCACTCCGCACCGAACTTCCTACCTATTTCTCTCACTTAAAATACACAGTTCGCGATGACTGAAGTTCTTTCTGTATACCTCTTTAATCGGTATTACAATCCTGCATACGTTCCATGGTTTTCATTAAGAACATTACCTCCTTGTGAAACTCTTCACATGGCAGAGGTGTAGGCCAGCAGTTGCAGGAAGTGCTGTGGAGTGAGTACCAGCTCACCAGCATTGTGAAGCCTAATGCAGGGTTGGCTCAGGTGACTGTTAACATAGGGGGTTTATGTAGGGATTTTACTAAAGAGGATCAGGTAGTGATTGTGTGTGGGGCTGGTAATAGTATTAATAGGGATGGGGAGTATAACATAGCCGGTGACCTGGAAAAGATAGCCACTCAGACTGGCAATACGAATGTGCATTTCGTGGAACTGTTTCAGCGTCACGATCGGCCTCATCTTAATACAGCCGTCAGGCGTAATAACATGAGACTTGGGGGTGCGCTGATGACAGAAAGCATGGGTCACATTTCAGTGGTGTCGGTGGAGTCTATCAGCAGGACGGGTTTCACTAGACATGGCCTGCACCTCAACAGATATGGGAAGGGGAGGTTGGCAAAGCTTATAGGTGACAGCATAGGTGGGGTTGGTGGGATCACTCTTGGGAAAATTCCTGCAGTAGTGGGTGTTAGAGTTGCACCTTTTTTAGATTGAAGTCAGCTGATACGTATTCCTGCTTAAGGGAAGTCTCTATAACAAGAGAATCACTTTTGACATAGCTTAGGTATCCGAGTAATGAGGTAATTAGTATATTTCATCAAAATATACAAGTTATTAGAGATAAAGTTAGTGAACTGCTTATAGATGTTGACTCTGAAATTATCGGTATATCTGAACACTTCTTAAATAAGGAGATAATTCAGAGGATTCCTTTACCAGGATACAGGTTGGCTGGCAGCTTGTCGAGGAGCTCTTTGCGGTGTCACCATATGTACTTCAGACTTTAATGGTTACACATTTTGTTATTGCCTATGGGCCAAGATGGTGTCTCCATTTAAAGCTTACGACCCATCCATGGATACATCCAGTAAATCGAGTCAGTCCTATTTCTCAGCCATTTTCCAACCCTAAGCACGAATATCCCTGTCGTGAGCATTATCACGTAAAACAGTTCTCGCCAACCTGGACTTTTAGCTTCATAAAGTCAAGCACGTAAAGTTCTGATCGCTGGCATTCCCCCCCTTTTTCTACGACGTGACATAATTATCGTAGATGGTATATGTCGTGCACCATACATTGTTTCTGTACATTACTAAAGCTTACTCTTTTAGTTTTCCTAGAATCCTGGAATGCAGTTATTTCCTTCGCCATTTCAAGAAATGTCTTCCTCTTCGGTGGGCTTGGAAGATAAGCAGACAACTGCCCTCCATCACTTCGTAACAACTCTTCGCCACTATTAGGTTCTGGATCATCCATAAGTTTTTTACAGTCAGACAAGGTTTCTTCTGCATATTCACATTATTTAATATAGTCTATTTTATTTTCGTGATTTATATTATTACCATTGGTGCCACTGTTTCATCTATCATGCTGATTATGAGTGAAGCTCCGTTTCCCTCTTTTAATGTCATTTCTGTGGATCTTATTTTGTATTTGCAATTGCTAACAATAGTGCTCAGTATATTTGTAGGATTTAACATCACACGATTACGTTGATAGTGAGATTAAAGTGAAGCGCTATGAAATCGGTAATATAACAGACGGACGGCTTAACTGCCGAAGTTGATGCAACATAGTCAGAGGTCACTGTTGTATTGGTTTCCTTGTTCTTAAGCTTAATGTCTGTCTGGTTCCCCTAGATGACGCATCGGACTCTTCGTCAACTGACCTTCGGTGCAGTCGACCATCAGCAAGTACGTTCATGTCTATTATTCAGAATATTTAGTTAGCAGCCTGCTGCAGAAAGATATTTGTTTTGCATTTCCGCGGGGAACGCGTTAATCGTACAGTTCAGAGAACTCTTTGGCTGGTAATTGCAAATTGCTGTGCCACAGTGAGGCAGGTTGGCATAATGTGTGGCGCTGGAGACTTAATATTCTCCTCTGGAGCGCTGGCAAGAGCCCGGATGCTCAAAGATCCTTAACGCCGCCTTCATCCCTGGCAAGGCCTGCTGTGTGCGCGTTTAACATGCCAGGAATTCGTTGAGACCAGGATTCCATGTAAAGGTTGGTGCAATGCACGTCTAGCGTCTTGCCAACAGAAGGCCACGGATTCCGTACTTGTCACTGATGCAAAGCAACGAATGCACAAAGACGTAGTAGTAGTAGAAGTAGCGGTAATAGTGAGACTAGCAGAACACTTAGGACTTCATTAGTATTTTTTGTCTGCTATTTGCATTGCCGTAATCATAAATTTAAGAGAACAGGACACACGTACATCCCGTAATAATTTGGAGGAGAGTTAATCGTGTAATAGATCCACATAAACTAATCCTGTTTCTTCACTCAGGACCCAGAACTATAACAGGAAATCCGTTAGACACACGTCGACGGAGGAATCCGATACACGGGCCAGCAGGCAGTACCTCATCAATTGGCCACAAAAACCTCGACAGTTTCGGAAATTTTCGTTCGACGCGAAAACTTTCCGTAGTACTCTTTTACTGTGGAAACAGCTTAGCTAAAAATCTCTTTTACATTCCGCTTTTCTGTTTCAATTAAACATGGTAAGGTTCAAATGGCTCTGAGCACTAGGTGACTTAATATCTAGGGTCATCAGTCCCCTAGAGCTTAGAACTACTTGAACCTAACTAACCTAAGTACATCACACACATCCATGCCCGAGGTAGGATTTGAGCCTGCGACGATAGCAGTCACGCGGTTCCGGACTGTAGCGCCTAGAACCGCCTGGCCACCGCGACCGGCAAACATGGTAAGGATGCAAAATCCTAAGCAGTACTCAAGAATACATCCCACAGTGATTTATTGTGTCGTCCTGGGCGCCATTGCACTACATTTTAGTAGCTTTCTCCCATCAAATAAAAGTCATCCCCCTGACAATACCATGGCTTCGACCTAAACTTCACCACTTCGTAACGTTACCATTGATATATAATGAATATGACTCAACACAACGGCGATTAGCTACATCAGCATATACATCGATAACCGAGTTTGGTGTCCCCAACAATCAAGAGAAAGTGACCAGATTGAAACGTTACAAACTGAATTTCAGCGAAGTGGTGTTTTGGACCTGCAGAAGGCTGGATAATCCTTCCCGTTGGCTGCACAATTATGGAGGTTTAGAGTAAACTTGTCGAGAGGCACTCTTGCTTGTAGTCAAGCATACAGCCAATACCGACCAGTAACTTCTGTTCGTGAGATGTGATAGCCCAAACATGAATTTTCATGGCGTTTCGGCCAGGAAGCAGGCAGACGAACATGCGCGCCTTTCTTAGATCACCGGTACTACGACAAGCGATAGTCACATCAAATCCAGAATGTTGTGCAAGTTTTCAGCAGGACCATACAGCCTCCCTCAAGTCGACAGTCCGATCACACTGTAATTAAATTAATTAAACGTACTGTGATTGTCGTAATCTATCCGCCAAATCTATAAAGTTTACTCAGCCAGCAGTGTAGCTGTGATAAGAGACAAATGTTTCGGTAAAATTGTTGTTGGTTTGTCCGCTGTTTTATAATCAATATTTTGTTCTCATTCCGTCCGTAACACGGCGATTACATTTGCTGCTGTTCTCCAGGATCGCTTGCAGATTTGGCTACTTTAGAGGCGTTCATTTACTATTTTCTCCTATTTTGATTCATTAAGGCTTTTTTGGTACTGCACAAATAAGCAAAACCATCTCACGAATACCAGGATCGTTCTTCAGTCTATCAGTCCTGCCGTTAGCTGGACACCTTGTAGATTTCGATTGTGACATGTCGAAATACCTTCAATGGCTCGAAACTTCCCAGATTTAATTAACAGGGAAGTCAATGAAGTACACATGTAGCCACGTACTGTAGTGGTGCGGTTTAAGAGAATTTCTTGTACTGTTGTCACCCTAGTTCCTTGTATAACTGTTTCATAAAGTTATGCGTTGGTGCTGGAGGCCACCACAGCCGCACACCGCCAGATGCGCAGTCCTGGTTTCGGAAGTTCCTCGCCCACGCACTTCTGACGGTGTGAGATGATGCTTTGGTTAGCACGGAGGACTCACGTTCGAGAGGACAGCGTTTCAAATCTGCGTTCGGTCATTCAAAGTTAAGTTCTCCATAGTTACCCGAAATCGCACCAGACAAATGTCGGGACGGGCTTTTGAAAAGGCCAGCCCGATGTCTTTTACCATCCATGAAATAATCCGAGCCTGTGCTCCGTATCTAATGACCTTGATATCGACGGGACGTTACATCCTAATCTTCGCTCTCTTTTTTCCTTCCTTACTATTGACGGTGGACGCTGCCTGCTAGGGTTTGTTCAAGCCACAGGCTTGCCACACTAGCGAGATCCTTGTGCTGAATTCAGCACTCGCGACGTACACCTGAGCCAACAACACATAGATAATATTGTGGGGAAGGCGAACCAAATTCTGTGATTTATTGGCAGAACATTTAAAAAATGTAACAGATCTGCTAAAGAGACTGCCTACATTATGCTCGTCCGTCCTCTTTTGGAGTATTGCTGCTTGGTGTGGGATCCTTACCGGATTAACAGGGTACATCGAGAAAGGTAAGAGAAGAGCAGCACATTTTGTAGTATTGAGAAATAGGGGAGAGAGCATCGGGGACATAATATAGGCTTCGTGGTGGACATCATTTAAAAAAAAAGGCGTTTCTCGTTTCCGTGGAATCTTCCCACGAAATTTCAATCACCAATTTTCACCTGCGAAAATACTTTGTTGACACCGACCTACATAGGGAGAAACGATCATCATAACAAAACAAGGGAAAGCAGAGCTCACACAGAAAAATATTTCCTCGCGCTGTCCGGGAGTGGAACAATAGAGAATTATTGTGAAGGTGGTTCGATGAAGCCTGTGTCAGGTACTTAAATGTGATTTTCAGAGTATTCGTGTAGATGTAGATGTAAATGTAGACTGATCTTGCCACTGCCGGCGACAGCGCAACGCTATAAATTTTGAATAAACATGTTACACTGCTACCCCCTAGATTTTTCAGAAGACATCTAGCCGGTTGCTACCCTTGCCTCGTAACAACCATCTCCAGTGTGGAGTCCTGACCATCAAGTTGATAACCAGAAGAATTACACTTCCACTCGCCGTACGGGCAAAGACACCCACGCTGTCTGCAATGGCTACAGTGCCATGGTGATGTTCCCGAGCGCCTAATCTCTTGTCGTTAAGTTACACACAGAGGTGGAAAATTTATATGGTGTAGTGACGTCTTTGGCATCCGAATCAGCCTGAATCATGATGGGGATCATGTATATTAATCCTGAATGTGGTTCAGCTCGACTATACCCATATCTCCTAAAAGAGGGAAAATTGTTTCTGTTCTTTGAGAGGTAAAGGAGCAGGGTATCGGAACGTGGATTGGGTTACAAGTAGTGTGTGTATCATTATTAATCGCGGAAACTAACACAGTCCGATATACACGATATTAGAAGCAAGAAACATGGTTACGCAAGTGAACCAGTAACGATATCATTGCGAATTACTTTTTACCAGCCGATGATGACGTCATTATTCGCAAATGTCCTCTTAATTCGCAAACTGGTAATAGCTAAAAAGAGTTATTTGACACTTTGAAAGAAGTACAGTTGCTTTTAATACGTTCCTACTTTATTATAATTAGGTTACATGTTACATGGCACCTGTTAGAAGAGGTATCCTTGAAGCAGGATGAAGTACTATACTAGTAGCGGCATAGAGATCATCCGTAATCGGAGATGAAACGGCGGTCGGATTGTCCCGGTAGGCCACTCGTGGCCTGAAGACGGAGTGCTTTTTGAAAAAAAAAAAATTGAGTTTAAATAACCGCGATTATACATCGGGTGACAGACGAAATTAAGTGTCGTTTCATGCCCTCTGAGTTACTACGTGGCTCACATTTCATTCGTACTTGTCCCTAAGAGACAGTAATGGACCAGAATGAGATTTTCACTCTGCAGCGCAGTGTGCGCTGATATGAAACTTCCTGGCAGATCAAAACTGTGTTCCGGACCGAGACGCGAACTCGGGACCCTTGCCTTTCACGGGCAATTGCTCTGCCAGCTTTTTTTTGCCACTTTTTTTTGTTTCCATCTTTTTTTTTAACGCTAAATGAAATGCATCCTCCGCAAACCAGAAAAACAAAAAAAAATCATTGTAAAACAAATCACAAATGTAAAGGAACAGGGATACAGGGATGTTGTTTTTATTTATTTTCCATAAAGATCACTCTGTTAAAAGGTACATGTAGACCATTTCATGGTATAGTATGTGCATTATAAACGGAGCGGTGAGAGAAGCGTGAGGTTTATTATCAGCTGTCAAATGTGCACACCGACTGCACCCGGCACATCCCAACTGCGTGGGGGGTCGGGGAAGACTGCCTGAAGATAGTTGGCAAAGGTTTTCCGATAGTGTGACCATCTATGAACCTCATTGTGAGCTTGCTGCAAGAAATACCAAAAGTCCAGTCGCGACAAGGCAGCATCCCCATTGAGGTACGCGATCGTCCAACCTTTGACCCAGATGATCGAGTGTGATTTAGTCGCCGGAAAGTAGTCACTCTCCGGATGTAAGAAGGAAGCAGGTGTAATATGTTGCGGGGTCACACGGAGGTAGCAAGCCACCATCTGTCTTCCTAGGAGCCATACGTCCTCCACCGCGATACAAGTTAGGCGGTGATGGTCGTCATCCATTTGGCGACATTTCGGACATAGTGGAGTGTCCACTAGTCCAATTGCATGGAGTCGTTGGTTGGTGTTGAACTTGCCACAGGTGACAGAGAACTACAGTGCCCGAACGAAGGTAGGAAGGAATTTTTGGTGCACACGTCTCCAAATCTTCGGCCAATGCAACTTGGGGTGTTTGAGTTCAATAACATTACGATTTATCCGTCGTAGCAGCCAAACATAAAAATCCTTCGCGCATGGTGGTCCCGTGCGCGGAAGCTCGTCTCTGATATAACTAAGTTCCACGATAAATGTTGATACATGCGCAAAATGTGACGTAACGTTGCCCACCGCCACCGGAGGTGTGAGGGACGCTGGAACTAGGAGATCCAGTAGGCGGGATGTAAGGGAATCACGCTAGCTACGCCATTGCTTGTACATCGTGGCTAGAAGGAGCGCCGTCGCTCGGCAGTGAACATTCGTAAGTCCGAGTCCCCCCTTTGTCCGTAGGGAGCGTGAGCGTTGCGTATCGCACCTTGAGGGGCAACCCAATCATCACAAAATAGCCTAGTGCTGATTGAAGTTGACGTCCGAGCGTGAGTGGTAGGGGCAGGATCTGCGAAATATGCACCATTCGAGAAACCACATAAGTGTTCAGATATTCGACTCGCTGCAAAGGATCAAGGCGCCGTAGGAGATGTTGTCGGAGCATGGTACGTGTTGTCTGTAAAATACGTCGGTAGTTAACTGCCGCAGTATGTTTTACAGATGAGGTAAAGTCTATGCCGAGATAGCGGAATCGTTGCACATAAGGAAACGGACTGATTTCTTCCGGCGTAAGGCCCCTTCCAACTGGCATTGCCGCCGATTTGTTCATGTTCACTGCACTACCCGCCGTCACATTTCATGCCCTCTAAGTTACTACGTGGCTCACATTTCATTCGTACTTGTCCCTAAGAGACAGTAATGGACCAGAATGAGATTTTCACTCTGCAGCGCAGTGTGCGCTGATATGAAACTTCCTGGCAGATCAAAACTGTGTGCCGGACCGAGACGCGAACTCGGGACCCTTGCCTTTCGCGGGCAAGTGCTCTGCCAACTGAGCTACCCAAGCACGACTCACGCCCCGTCCTCACAGCATTACTTCTGCCAGTATCTCGTCTCCTACCTTCCAAACTTTACAGATGCTCTCCTGCGAACCTTGCAGAACTAGCACTTCTGAAAGAAAGGATATTGCGGAGACATGGCTTAGCCACAGCCTGGGGGATGTTTCCAGAATGATATTTTCACTCTGCAGCGGAGTGTGCGCTGATATGAAACTTCCTGGAAGATTAAAACTGTGTGCCGGACCGAGACTCGAACCCGGGACCTTTGTCTTTCGCGGGCAAGTGCTCTACCATCTGAGCTACCCAAGCACGACTGACGCCCGTCCTCACAGCTCCTACTTTCCAAACTTTACAGAAGCACTCCTGCGAACCTTGCAGAACTAGCACTCCTGAAAGAAAGGATATTGCGGAGACATGGCTTAGCCACAGTAGGAGACGAGGTACTGGCAGAAGTAAAGCTGTGAGGACGGGGCGTGAGTCGTACTTGGGTAGCTCAGATGGTAGAGCACTTGCCCGCGAAAGGCAAAGGTCCAGAGCTCGAGTCTCAGTCGGCAAACAGTTTTGATCTGCCAGGAAGTTTCAGTAACGGACCAGTTTCCAAGAAAACCTTCCCCGATACAAGAAGGGAGGGGGGAGCGACAAAAATGCGGAAATACCACCATAACAAAACATCATTAACATGCCTAATACAGCCGTAGGAAAATCGTTGGCATTCAAACCAGTTTCCCGTCGTATCGAAATGGATCAGTACAAATTCTGAATGGTTTGAAGGGAATCATACCACTGTTCCTACAAAATAGTGCCAAGTTCAAGTAACAATGATGGAGGTGGATAGCGATCACGCACCTTCCTCTCCAAAGTAGACCACAATGCCTCAATAACATTGAGACCTGTTGACTGCGGTAGGAGGGAAGTGCGACACTTTATACTCATGCGCACGAAACCTGTGCTGGACGCTTCTAGCTGTCTGAAGAACGGGGGCGCTGTCATTTTGGTAAACAGTATCACCAATGAGGAAGAAAACATTGTACAGTCGGATCGAACTGATCGGACAAAATATTCACATAATCCTTAGCAGCAATGCGACCTTGCATAGTAGCGTTGGGGCCCACGGAATACCACGATATGCCTGCCTAAATCATCACCGAAACCCTGAAATGTTTCACTCCAGCGACGTAAACTCGGCCAGAAGTTGTAAACAACGTGAAACAAGACTCACTCGACCTAATAACATTCTTATATTGCTCCATTTCCCAGGTTTTATGTCTTTGGTACCACATTTTCCTGCTACGGATATTTGCATCACTGACGACTGGTTTTAAATTTCCAGTTTGCCCTGCAGTTCCCTGCCTCTGGAGCTCCATTCGTGTTGTTTTGGTTTAGATGGGTGTTCGTGAATGAGACATTTAGTTCTGCAGTGATTTATGAAGTTTTCGTGCTCTTATTTTTCGTCAGAATACTCTTCAAAGGCCGTCCATCACTAATTACACTTTTGTCCGCGTTACGACTTAGCGGATGAGGTCCTTCCGCTTTCCCTGCATGCGGTATAAATCTTCGATATGGTGCCTCTTGAAACACCAAACACTTCGGCTCCCTTGGTTACGGAAGCATCCGCCATACAAGCGTCAGAAATTTGCCCATTTTCGAATCCACTTATCTCCGAAGTAATACACTCTTGGCTACACAGTACGCTGTTCTAAACACGATGGCACTTGAAAGGTTTTCATGACATTGCATAGGTGCTGTTCGTGGTAAAATACAATAGCTCAACCTACAGCCTTGGCCAACATCTGCAAGTATGTTCAAGCATGCGTTTGTCACGGTGTTTCCATATTTTTGCCCAATGCCTGTCTATAGAGGTATTTGTCCGGATCGGTTCAAAGAAGAATGGACACATAAAACTAGCTGTAAAAGCGGTAGCAGCCCAACTAAGATTCCGAGTAAGACTCTTGAGAATTATATTTCTTCCATTCACTGACTCTTATCAGGGTAGTTAGTAGAGGAGAGGGAGAAGAGCAGTACGTTTCTTCATTAGACGCTGGTCGAAGTTCGGTGTCAGTTGCGGACTGTGCTTCACAGAGGGGCCTGCTGTTATTTTTCCCAGTGCGTAGGCTCCAAGAAGATTCAAACAACATGCAATATCCTCTCGCGAAATGACCACAATGGTCAAATCAGAGACCACTGCCCCGCCGTCAGGAAAAGAGGTTCCTCAAACGTCTGCCCTATACCAAATGTATGCAAACACGCAACGCAGATATGGTTCTGTGTCTGCCTGTGCGATTGAAGGCCATAAGTCTGTGTTCTGCTGTTGTATCACTCAAATAACTTGCTCGTAAAGCTTCTGAGATATTCGCAACGTATAGCACAGTCAAATAAGTGAATATCGTTTATGGCGAACATCACCGAACTATTAGAGCAACGGTGCAGTTGAATGTTGAGAAATATCCAGATCGTGCCAAGCATTCACGATTTATCTACGCAAACATAAACTGTAGATACGCCTACATTTCGCTGCATCTACAGCTCCATACTAATGACTTCCAAAACTGATTACAGGTCTCCGAATGTTGTCTACGAAAAGTGGTGCAGCACATCAATGTAAAATTTTGTTTAAAGGGAAAGCATCGATTTCAAACCATATGCAAGTCAATCTTCGCAATATGCACTAATTGTCAGTTGGAAATCTACGATGACTCAAAGAAGTGGATAAAAACCACACTCTTGGTCTATCAACGTTTGGTGCGTGTTCTTCAAGACTCACATCATTGGTCCCTGTTCCACTGATGGAAACACAAATACACTCAAGTATCTCGAGTTCGTAAGATATGCTAAAAACGCACTTACGGAAAGACATACTACTGGATATCAGTGCGGTACCAACGCAGCATGTGCCCTCCCATTCCGCATATGTGATGATAGACTCTCTTAAGAGACATTTAGAGTGCATTGGAACGGTCGTTCAGGATACACGAAATGGTCTGCACACAAGATGCCCTGCATGCCCATCAGGCTTAACACTTCTACATTTTTATCTGTGGCGAAAATTAAAAACAAGAAGTTTGTTAGGAAACACCCACAATTCCATAAGGCATGAAATGCGGTAGAAAGGGGCATGTGTTGGCTATAACTCTAAATGAAATTCTGTTGGCAATATTGTTTCTCCAGAATCACTTTATAGCGTAAGGCAGTGCTCAAAATCAACATTTTGAGGTCTTGGTATGACAGCTGTGATAATAAACGCAAGAACTGTACCTGAGTTACGTTCTTCTTCTTCTCTTGATGCAAGAGAGTAGACGTTTATGAAACCTTTTCTCATGATCGTAGGACAGTGGTTTGCGGCGCTGCTATCTTGATACTATTTGATCAGGTCGCATATAAGCTATGTCGTTGAAGTTCTCTTAGAAGCTTCTTTCAAATGCCACCGCACCTAGATACATTTGTTCACTCTGGTCTGTCTTAACTTCTTCACCTTGTTTAACTTGTTTTTGAAGTTCACTCATGTCGACATTGTGAGGAGACGTTTAAGACTGAGAAGAAATGTCGGTCCACTACCAAAATAAACATTAAATTATTTTTATTTTACTCTGTCGATTGTCTAACAGTAATGAAATTTAATATGTCAGCTCGCCGTAATAGGCACTGCACTCTGAGGGCGGTTCCTAATAACTTGTGTCTGCGGAACCGCATTAGCTCGGTGTCACACCTTTGTTTTTTTTTTTTTAATTAAGATTATTTATATTTACCGGTCGTGCAGGGTAATGAGATATCTGTGGACGAATTATTAGTCCTTCAGAACGACAAAGCGTCTGTAGCGGCCGTGTTCATTTATTTTTGTTCTCTCCAGTTACCTGCTGAGGCAGCGTGAAATTGCCATTGGCTACCCATTTTGGTCACATTCTATTGTGCTTTGATACAGAAAAAACTAATACTTTCTTTTTTCTAAATTTAAAGGCCGAAAGGTTGAAGACTCTTGGGACAAATAAGACTGCTAAAATAGTGTTACTGTGGCTTCCTGCACTTGATACAGCAAAGTCTTGATTGCGCGTTCACGTGCTACAAAAACCCCTAGCGTTTACAGTCTCAAAAATGAAGACACGTAAGAGATTAATGTTCCGTTGATATCTATTTCTTTAGAAGGAAGGGAGATAGGGTCATCGTCGACTAGGTCATTACCAACGGAAATCAGTTATACTTTTTCAGTGAACGACACCGGCAATCGCCTTAAGCGATTGAATAAGAGCACGGAAAACGTGTATCTGTAACGTCAGATGGGAATTTGAATTTTAGTCCTTCTGAATATGAATCCTGTGGCTTACCACTACGCTTGGTTAGGTGGGCCACCAGCTCCGCAGAACGAAGGTGCACAAGAAAGTCAGCTATAATTTTACTGAGTGAGCTGTTCACTTGCAGTTACTCCTACTTAACTTTTACTGAATAAGCACAATGTCATCGAACTCTGGTTTGTGAATTTCATCTCCCTTAACCTTTGTTTTTCATGAAGTTCCTTCATGTGCTTATCTGTACTTTTGGGCGTATAATGGATAAACTGATCATTACTACTTTTGATCGGCTCTTAATAGCACACATTATCATACACTTCGGCTTTAACTTCGTATATATCGGTCCTAATGTGACTTTACCTTAGAATTATATCGGAATCGTGCCTATTGGTTCAAATGGCTCTGAGCACTATGGGACTTAACATCTATGGTCATCAGTCCTCTAGAACTTAGAACTACTTAAACCTAACTAATCTAAGGACATCACACAACACCCAGTCATCACGAGGCAGAGAAAATCCCTGACCCCGCCGGGAATCGTGCCTATTTCTTTCGATATTTAACCCTAGTACCACTAAGCTCGGATCTGTCACATGGATGTCTAAGAATGGGGGAGCAAAATTTGCCCTCACATTCTTTCACTTTTTAAAATTTGTTTGTTTGTTTTGATTTGATTATTTAATGAACTAGGAATTTCTTTACTAGGTTGCAACACACTTTCCATAGCTACCAGGAACATTATAACCCATACAAATACAATATATAAAGTAATGAATATGAGAAATATTATTATATTTTTAACATGAAACTAACACTTTCATATACATCAGACATATTAAGAAATCATAATAGCAAAACCACAAATAAGAAAAACATAAAATCAAAGTCAGAAATTTCGATTGAGTTTTTCCTTCCAACTCACTTTGACTTTCAATTTCTCAACCTGTGTATGTCATTGTTTTTGCAGAATGAGTGGAACACACATACTTCGAACACCTGCAACAAACTGTAGACAATTTTGTTATGTTGTCTTTTTCCTTTTTAGAGTTTTCACTCTTCAAACAGATGTGACATCTTCCTCTTGAATAAAATTCAACAGATTGAACACTTGCAGTAATGCTGGGCAGCGTTTTCCCTAGAACAATTTCCATTGCAGAGATGATAGGCTTTTGTAAACCCATGATATACCTTTCTCTCGCTTCCACAGCTGGCCTAACGAGATGTTGTCCTAATTCTAGCAGACACAGCCTTCTTACGTTATGCTTCTTCTTATTCCAATTTGGGTTTTTTATCATGAAGATTGTTCCAGCATTGAGACAGGCAATGTCCATCAAGGTGAATGGTCGCCTTCTCGTCCCTCACGTCGCGTCATTTGATCAATGTTGTCTATGCCCCCTTTGGATTAATTGTAGTAGAGACAATGTTGTCTTTTTTTCTCTGTCGACTCATCCATATTGTTATCATTGCGTTGTGTGGAAATAAGTAGGAGATTCTTAGTAGGCTTAAGTTTGGAGATGTATGAAACCAAGGTAACTGGTGCGTTGCCTGTTTTCGGATCGGTGAATAAGAACTTAGAGGAATATAGCTCTCGAACCTGCGTCTTCTTTAGCTGTTCTGGTATGTGTTTCCTGTTACTCTTCAATGTTCCCACCAAAGTTAACTTGTCATCATTGTAGAACTCCTCGGCTAGGTCTATGGATGTATGATAACGATCTGTTGCCATATTTCTTCCTCTTATTGCCAGTGGCTTCACTAGGCGTCTGACAACTGCCTTTGCGCCCAGTTCGTTCAAATGGTTCCAATGGCTCTGAGCACTATGGGACTCAACTGCTGCGGTCATCAGTCCCCTAGAACTTAGAACTACTTAAACCTAACTAACCTAAGGACATCACATACACCCATGCCCGAGGCAGGATTCGAACCTGCGACCGTAGCAACAGCGCGGCTCCGGACTGGAGCGCCTAGAACCGCACGGCCACCGCGGCCGGCTCCCAATTCGTCGTCGGCAGGTAGTTCATCCTTCCCTGCATGGACCTCCATTTTTAGAACATACCGGGTGTGTGCATCTGATAACATCATAATCAATATGCCATACTTCCCAGGCTTGTCTTTCATAAAGACCTTAAACGGACATCTTCCTCGAAATAGGGACAGCATTTCATCGATCGTTAGAGCTGCACTTGGTATGTAGTATTTCACAAACATTTCATCGATTTTGTCGAAAACTTCACAAAGGGGACAAACCTTATCGTGCTTTCGTCTTTCGGTTCTTGTTCCTTTATCATCAAATCTAATCAGGGACAGAAGTTCTCCACATCGAATACGACTCATTGTAGCTGTGTAGATATTTTTTCCCAGTACTTTCCACCATAAGTCCTCAAGAGGCAGTCTAGTGTCATTATTTGTGCCCATGAGTATCAAAATACCAATGAAGGCGTACATTTCTTCTACGGTTGTAAGTTTTAAGTTCTCATTACTAACTTCTTGGTTTGTATAGTCCACGATAATCTTCGTTATTTCGGGATTTATAAACTTTTGAAGGATTATGACACACTAGAGGTCAAGCCTTCATGAGTCAAACCCTCACGAAAATTCACTATATTTTGTACTAACCTGCTTAGTTGCCTTGGAGGCGCAGTAATATATTCCCTACCGCTTTTTGCTGCAACAATGATGCTATAAGCAGGTGTATGCTGTTCATCAGGGGATGAACTCCCTGAACTTGACTCATTTTCAATTGCTGTGTCACTATCGTATGTGACAACTGTATCATCTTCTGCATCACTTTCATCACCTTCACTTGCTTCATTTATTATAGCTGACACTTCTTCATCTGCGAGAAACCTCTGATACTGACGAGACATTTTATTAGAACTGCGAGTAATGGGGAACTGCTGGAACAACAAAGGAGATTTATTTCAAAACAACAATGGCAACACAATACAGCGGTACCAACAGTCAGAAACTGCATTTATTTCTGCCATATTGAGAAATATTTTACCGAGAAAAGTTGTCTCACCGATGTCTAAGTGTTCGGGGAGGGGAGGGGGGGGCAAAAACTGCCCGCACTTAAATACACTCCTGGAAATGGAAAAAAGAACACATTGACACCGGTGTGTCAGACCCACCATACTTGCTCCGGACACTGCGAGAGGGCTGTACAAGCAATGATCACACGCACGGCACAGCGGACACACCAGGAACCGCGGTGTTGGCCGTCGAATGGCGCTAGCTGCGCAGCATTTGTGCACCGCCGCCGTCAGTGTCAGCCAGTTTGCCGTGGCATACGGAGCTCCATCGCAGTCTTTAACACTGGTAGCATGCCGCGACAGCGTGGACGTGAACCGTATGTGCAGTTGACGGACTTTGAGCGAGGGCGTATAGTGGGCATGCGGGAGGCCGGGTGGACGTACCGCCGAATTGCTCAACACGTGGGGCGTGAGGTCTCCACAGTACATCGATGTTGTCGCCAGTGGTCGGCGGAAGGTGCACGTGCCCGTCGACCTGGGACCGGACCGCAGCGACGCACGGATGCACGCCAAGACCGTAGGAGCCTACGCAGTGCCGTAGGGAACCGCACCGCCACTTCCCAGCAAATTAGGGACACTGTTGCTCCTGGGGTATCGGCGAGGACCATTCGCAACCGTCTCCATGAAGCTGGGCTACGGTCCCGCACACCGTTAGGCCGTCTTCCGCTCACGCCCCAACATCGTGCAGCCCGCCTCCAGTGGTGTCGCGACAGGCGTGAATGGAGGGACGAATGGAGACGTGTCGTCTTCAGCGATGAGAGTCGCTTCTGCCTTGGTGCCAATGATGGTCGTATGCGTGTTTGGCGCCATGCAGGTGAGCGCCACAATCAGGACTGCATACGACCGAGGCACACAGGGCCAACACCCGGCATCATTGTGTGGGGAGCGATCTCCTACACTGGCCGTACACCACTGGTGATCGTCGAGGGGACACTGAATAGTGCACGGTACATCCAAACCATCATCGAACCCATCGTTCTACCATTCCTAGACCGGCAAGGGAACTTGCTGTTCCAACAGGACAATGCACGCCCGCATGTATCCCGTGCCACCCAACGTGCTCTAGAAGGTGTAAGTCAACTACCCTGGCCAGCAAGATCTCCGGACCTGTCCCGCATTGAGCATGTTTGGGACTGGATGAAGCGTCGTCTGACGCGGTCTGCACGTCCAGCACGAACGCTGGTCCAACTGAGGCGCCAGGTGGAAATGGCATGGCAAGCCGTTCCACAGGACTACATCCAGCATCTCTACGATCGTCTCCATGGGAGAACAGCAGCCTGCATTGCTGCGAAAGGTGGATATACACTGTACTAGTGCCGACATTGTGCATGCTCTGTTGCCTGTGTCTATGTGCCTGTGGTTCTGTCAGTGTGATCATGTGATGTATCTGACCCCAGGAATGTGTCAATAAAGTTTCCCCTTCCTGGGACAATGAATTCACGGTGTTCTTATTTCAATTTCCAGGAGTGTATAATAGGCAGATTTAAATAATTCACAAAAATTATAAAACCATGACAGCACATACTCTAGATATTTTCCTACAAGTACCTAAATTCTTGGTTCTTCACTCCAACATTAAGATGTATTACACAAATAAAGCAAATACTGCGGGCAATTTTTGCCCCCACACCCCCGCCGCCTTAGTGGTGCTAGGGTTGGAAGCCGTCAAACAGCTGACCACGAGTCCTGAAATAATCATCAATAGATCCAGATCCTTCCATATGCTGTCTATTAATGCCACTAGTTACATTATGCCTCTCCCTGGACAACTTCAACCTATTTCTGCATTTCTCCCTAATTTCAATTTGGTGCCACCATTTCCAACATGTATTGACCAGTTACCTCTTTCTCCCTTATCTTTCTCTGCAGTCAAATCTGTTCTTGCCAGTGTATCACTCACCCCTTGTTCTTATCCCCCTTTCTCTACTTGTAACGGATATGAGCGTTTTCTCTCTCTCTCTCTCTCTCTCTCTCTCTCTCTCTCTTTTCCAGGTTCAAGCCATCCATTGTTTTCCTTACTCAACGAGTGCACAGTCTCCATGGCACTTAGTTTTACAAGTTGTATAGCGTTCCACAGTTGCTGTAACTACTGCATCAGCCGTCTGAATACTTCCTCTACCGTGCCACTTAATGGCATTTATCAGATGTGCATTTCTCTCGCTTCGTTAGAGCACACTGACATTCCACAAATAAAAGAGAACGAGGCAAAGATGTAAAGCACTCAATACTAGGTAAAGGCATAGGTATGATATATACAAGAGAGTCGTTCAGTGATTAAAGTAGAAAATCCACTTCTTGTATTTGTGTTTCGATATAGATCTGAAGATGGTCATTGCTGCCTAAAACCGGTCTGAGGACCTACAATAATTGTGATCATAGACGTCAAATAAAGAAATTTATTCTATATCTTCGGATCATTGCTCCATTCACGACCATGTCGCAGCTTGTAAAACTTGTCTAGTCTACTCCTCTTTAACTAGTACGTTGCAGCCCGATAAATGATAGTGTTATCAATAGGGTATATTCCAAGCACCACGCACAGAGCTATCACTGATGTGGTGCCAACGCCCCTGACAGTTTCAGGACACTCCTCTGCCCTCCAGTAACAGCTGGTCTGTTTGTGGGGAGAGTTAATCGGAGTGCCCATATGCTGGCTGCAAAGCAAAGTACCTATTCGAAGAGTGCACAGTGGTATGCTCGTGCAACTGGCAAAAGTAGTCTGCATTCAACAGAGTTCAACCTACCCAGTCTGTGTTATATTTTTTCTTCTTTTTCTGTTGTTATTTTGATGTGAATACGAAAATTTAATTTTTCATCAATATGTACTACCAGACAGTGTGCAACGATTGGCCTTTTAATGCTTGCTTCCCAGATGAATAAGGATCCCTTCTCTTCCGATCCTTCAGTAATGTGTGTCACTGGCTTTCTCTTCTAGATGGGTTTTGTTGTTTGCAGAGACTAATACTAGTGCATCATCTGCATATCTAACAACTCCATTTGTCCTATCTCCAAGAGGGATTCAGTAGTTATGTCCCAGAATGTGGGTCCACAGATCAACCCCCAAGGGCTACTGTTTTCAATTTTCTTTGCCTTTTTTCTATTTTAATACTATGTTCCTGCAACAGTCTAAGAGACTGTTATACAGGGGCTATTGTCTCTCCACTTATCTTAATGCAACGTCCATCATGGCGGTTATGGCATATATGTGTTGTGTATTTTTGACAGTTTCTAGAGCTGACTAACTGCATCGTCTGTTGATTTTCCTTGCAAAAATCCGAATTCGTGTGGCTGAGGCCCGAAGAGTTCTATGAGTCTCTGGCAGCTCCACAGTACCTTCTACTGCACGTTAGCCATTATGTTTATAAGGCAAATTGTCCTACAAGTTCTGGGTATAAGGAATCTCTGTCCGCCGATTATTGGTGGGTTGCTGCATTCGAGGTTTTCCAAACCCTAAGTATCCTGCTTAGTTGTAAGGCAGGTGGTACAGACAGATAGTCTTGCGAAGTACTTTTGAACACGTTTTCCGAAAACTGTCTTCAACAGCTAATTCGACAGCCCACACGCAACTGAAATATTTTAGACCTTGTAGCGACAAACAGGCCTGACCTTATCGACGGCGTCATTGTAGAAACAGGAATTAGTGACCATAATGTCATCATAAAGACGATGGTCACTAAAGTTAATAAATCAGTCAAGAAGATTAGAAGAGAATTTGCACTAGAAAGACCAGATAAGCAGTTGTTAGCATACCACTTAGACATGTAATTGATATCATTTAGTTAATTATGATGGACATAGAGGAATTATGGGCAAAGTTTAAACGGACTGTAAATCGTGATCTGGAGACGTATGTGCCTAGTAAGTGGATTACAGACGAAAAAGACCCACCGTAATTTAACAACGAAATTCGGAAAATGTTGACGAAGCAAGGGCTGTTGCAGTCTCAGTTCAAAATAGAACAGGCAAAGGTTAGTAGAGATTCGTACTTCTGTCAAAATATCGATGCGCGAAGCATACAACCACCACCGTCATACCTTAGCAAAAGATCCGGCAAAGAACCCGAGAAAACTCTGCTCCTACGTAAAATCACTAAGGCTTCATCCTGTCACTCGTTGCTCCGTCTGGTGTTGCAGTAGGCGATACTATTAGGAAAGTCTAAGTTTTAAATTTCACGTTTAAGAAATTGTTCACGCAGGAGAATCGTACAAACTTACTGCCGTTTGACCATCTTACAGACTCAGATATGGACGACATAGTAATAGGCATCCCTGGCGTACAGAAACAACTGAAAAAATTAAGAACAAGAAGCCGCCAGTTCCGGTTGGAATGCCAGTTCTGTTTTACGAAGATTACTCTGCAGCATTGGTCCGATACTTAGCTTGCGTTTATTGCGAATATTTCGCCCATGGCGAAGTCCAACGCGACTGGAAAATAGTTAGGTGACAATTGTATATAAGAAGGGCAAAAGAATGACCCATAAAAATTACAGACCAGTAGCCTAAACATCTGTTTGCTGCAGAGTTCTTGAACACACTCTCATTTAGAATACAATAAATTTCCATGAGAGAGAAGAACTTCTGTTCACTAATCTGAACCGTTTCAGGCAGCATCGCTAGTGCGAAACACAGCTTGCTCTTTTCTCACATGGTTTGTACAGAAAGTAAGTTCCGATCAGTCACGAAATGTAAACTACATTGAAAATAAAAAATGTTTTATTTGCGACATTGGACTCCACCTTCTAACTACTTCTCTAGATAGTCGCCGCTCCAGCTAGGACATCTGACGCACCGTTATACGAACTTTCCAATACCGTCGTGATAGAAGGCAGCCGCCTGTGCATCCCGCCAGTTCTCTATCCTCATCTATAGCTCGTTGTCTGTGCGAAAATGTTGTCTACACACCCAGAGAGCAGAGATAAAACACAGAGGGAACCAATTATCGGCTGTAGTGCGGGTGATCAAACACTTCCCATCGAAAACGCTGCAAGAGCATTTTCATTGCCCCTGAAGATTGCGACCGAGAATTGTCACGAAGTAGGACAGTTCTGTAATGTAAGCTGCATAACATCAGGCGAAATCTCTCACCAGGATCTCATACTTGGCGGGAGACACTATTTTCTACGCATCTTTATGTGCACACCATGCGCTCAGAACTGAAAAGAGGGAAGTGACGTAACCGACGGGGGATACTAGAGACACTGTCGAACACATGTGTGCAAAGCTTTACTAGATTTTCACAATGGTTTCCATTTCTTGACCGACCGGAACTTACTTTCCAAATATCCCTCGTATACTGCGAACAATGGATAAAGGGCAACAGGCACATTTCATATTTCTAGATTTCCGAAAAGCATTGGACATGGTACTTCAGTACAGACTGTTAACGAAGGTACGAACATATAGAATAGGTTCCCAGATATGTGAGTGGCTCAAAGTCTTCTTCGTAATAGAACCCAGTACCTTGTCCAAGGCGACGAGTGTTCTGCGGAGACAAGGGTATCGTCAGGAGTGTTCCCGGGGAAAAGTGATAGGACCGTTATTATTTTCTATATACATAAATAATCTGGGTGGGAAGCAATCTGCGGTAGTTTGTTAATGATGCTGACGTGTACGGAAAGGGTCGTCGTTGCTGGACTGTAGGAGGATGCAAGATGACTTAGACAAATTTTCTAGTTGGTGCGATATGTGGTAACTAACTCTAAACGTAGAAAAATGTAAGTTAATGCAGATGAATAGTAAAAACCAACTTGTAATGGGCTAATAGACCATTATAAGTGTGCTGCCTTACACCACTATGTCGTTTAAATATCTGGGCGTGACGTTGTAAGGCGATGTGAAATGGAACGGGCATGTAAGGACTGTTTAGGGAAGGCGAATTGTTGACTTCAGTTGACTGCGAAAATTTAAGGAAAGTACGGTTCATCTGTAAAGGCTACCGCATATAGGACACTCGTTCCATCTATTCTTGAATATTGTTTGAATGTTTGGGAACTGCGCCAGATCGGATTAAAGGAAGACGTCAAAGCGGTTCAGAGGCGGCCTGCTAGATTTGTTGCTGGTACTTTCGAATAACAGGAAAGTGCTACGGAGATGCTTCAGGACATCAGATGAAAA
Source organism: Schistocerca serialis cubense (assembly GCF_023864345.2). Taxonomy (NCBI): domain Eukaryota; kingdom Metazoa; phylum Arthropoda; class Insecta; order Orthoptera; family Acrididae; genus Schistocerca; species Schistocerca serialis. The sequence goes on along the minus strand of NC_064640.1, from coordinate 657,563,314 downwards.
TCTTTGGTGAGAAGGCAATGTTCTTTTGGAAGGACACTATTGACGAAATTTAGGAAACCTGAATTTGAGGCTCACTGCGAAATGATTGTACTGCCACCATCCCACACATCGCGTAAGGAGCACGTAGAGAAATTAGGGCTCATACCAGGCACACAGATAGTTGTTTCTCCATCGTTCTGTCTGCTAGAGGAACAGGAAAGGCAATGACTAGTCGTGGTACAAGGTACCCTCCACCACGAACGGTGGCTTGCGGAGTATGTGCGTAGACGTAGATATAAATGTACGTATGTGTGGTGGTGGTGGTGGTAACTCCCTATGGGACCAAACTGATGAGGTCATCGGTTACTAGGCTTACACACTACTTAATCTAACTTACACTAACTTACGCTAAGGACAACACCCACACTCATGCCCAAGGGAGGACTCGAACCTCCGACGAGGGGAGCCGCGCGAACCGTGACAAGGCCCCCCTTGACTGCCCGGCTACAGCGCGCAGCATGTACGTATGTATGTATGTAGATGTAGATGCAGATCGTTTAACAATTCTGCTAAGTATCACGTGATCTGTAGTGCCAGTCTTTTGAGTACCTATGAATGAATCCTGTCTGGACCTTCTGCTATTTTTTTCTGTAGTTCTCTTACTGTTACCACAACCTCTTCGTGCGCAAACGTGAATGTGATTGTATCTGCGTTGTATGGGGTGTGTAGGTCTTCTCTGGGAATGTTTTGTGGCTGTGTGTCCGTGTCAATGACATCATCGGGGAGGACTTTATTTAGCAGATATTGTGCTATATTTCTCCATTCTCTAGTCACTGTACCGTCATCCTGTCGAATCTTACCCATGACCAATGGGATTTTAATCTTTTCGGTTAGTATTTTGTATGATCACCCAAAATGTTCTGTTCTGTACTATTGCCACGAATTGGTTCCAGTGACATGCAGCGGATGGCTGGAGAACGTACGCAGCAGGTGGTGTTACGGCATTGGGTTGTTTTTCGTGGTTAGGGTGCGGTCCCCTTATTGAGCTTAAGAAAACGATGAGTGGCCAAGGGACACGAAGACTATTTGTATTAACATGACAATAATACCCGTCGTAAAGCGGCGTCGGTTAGGCAGTGATTTGTGGACAATGATATTCCTGAGATAGACTGGTCTTTCCAAAGTCCCTACCTGAATCCAAAGGAATACCTCTGAGATGAGTTAGAGGATTCAGCTTCTAGCATCTTTAACTTCTCTGATTTCGGCTCTTGAAGAAGAATTCGCAACCATTCCTCCGTACCCATTCAGACACTTCATTGAAAGTGTTCCCAGCAGATTTCGATCCGTCATAAAGGCGAAGGGTGGAAACACTCTACATTCATGCCCACTAATAAGTGTCTGAATACGTCTCATCAGATACACATATACAGAATGTAGATGGTGTTACTCGTAGTATCTACATTGTGCGGTTGCGCGGAAATTCTGATCAGTTTCAGTTTCATATCAAAATGTATAGTAAACTTCATCCCAATTTGAGATTTGTTCCATGCTGTCTTTATGGCGTTGCAGTTTCAGTGGCCAAAACTGTACTGCAAGATATCGTGCGTGAATAAAGTGAGCTGTTGTATTCACACGTTGTGTAACTTGACGAGTGACAGGATTCTCGAACTTCGCCTTGAAGTTTTTTAGTTCTCAGAAACTTTTCTTTCTGTCTATTGTTCCGCAGGAAACTATGTTCACTTAGCAACCATTTACAAGTGATTGCCAACATTTGCGTGAACAATCTCCTGCAACACGTGGCTCGACTGTACGATTGTTCATACCCTTGGCAGTTGAGACGATTAGCGTATCTGATACATGACAGCTTACCGACCTGTCTGCGATATGAATACAATATGCTGTCCACTTCCTGTGTCAGCTTATGTACCTAAGATAAACATTAGACCCTCGAAACCCCACCAGTGTCGGAGTGCCCCAATGAAATGCCTGGAAAACTGTTATCTAGTCTACTGGCTCTCAATCAGAGGTGCAACTGTAAAGTAAAGGCGGGTTCAGTAAAAAAAAAAGTCTGGCTGCGACAGCGGCCAGTGTTGCATGCACTGTACACGTTTTTCTAGCGTGAGGATGAGCGAGTGGCGTGCTGTGGCGCAGAAAGTTTGGTCGGCGGCTCAAAGAGTTTTTAGGCTGATGAGATCGCCAGCGGCGGGCAGATAGCGCGCCCGTGTTCCTTCTATCGCTTCTCACACGCGACCGCGCAGCCCCCGGCCTGACCCGCCACGAATGGATGCCCCTGACGCTCCGACGCTCCGAGTGCTTTCTGAAAATTACTGTCAGTTGTCGCTTAAATTGTCCGAGTCACATCGACTGATTTCGTGATAGAACGCATGATAAATCTGAGAGATCTAATCTATTTCTCACCAACGTGACCCTTAACTCTCATTTCCTCCTTTATTCGTGGTTACTCCCCCTTCACCAGAAAAATGCTGAATTTAATAACAGTTATTCAGATTTCATTAGTACATGATTGGGGTCGAAGTGGATTAGAAATTATTCTTCCACCTACCTCGAGTAATTAACGAAGCGAAGCGGCACAGCCCTTCGGTACCCGTTACAAACGTGTTGACTTAAAGCTATCTAATTTTGTCTAATTTGTCTCACGTATTTGCATATTTGCAACTATTCCTCTGCGATAAATAAACACTGAATTAATGCATGGCTGCCTTCAAAAAGGCAAAAGAAAAAAAAACAACATTCCCTAGTGAAACAAGTTTTGTATGAAGATACGTCTCAATCTGACATAATCTCTCTACACCGCCATATTTATCAATTTAGGCGATTTTGAAGTTTACTATCCTTTATTTCATGTGGTTAGTTACAATAACATACTTCATTTCTACTAGGATGTGCTGAAAAGTGATGCCTCCGAATTTTTTTATGTGAAAAGTCTTAAAGTTTTTTAAATAAATCAAATGTTATACACATTCTGTGTCTATTCTTCATGTCTACATACTTATTCCTTGACATGGTCACACTGGCGACGAACACATTTCTCCCAGTAAGAAACCTGTTTGGTGATACCGACACTGTAGAATGTTTGACCTTGTTGACAGAGCCTCTTCTTGCACCGCTTCATCGCTGTCAGAGTGAGTCCTCTAAGGTGTTCTTTGAGTTTTGGAAACATATGAAAATCAAATGGGATCAAGTCGGAGCTATATGGAGGATAGTCGATGACGGTGAACAAAAGGCGTAGGATTATTGCAGATTTCGTAGTGCTTGCTTGGCTTGTGACACTGTCACTCCTTCGCACAATGACTTTCTATGTGTTTTACGCGGTCTCACGTGTCTTTGATATCTTTAATTGTTTCTGCTATGCACTAATCTGTGAATGATCATTCCACAATTCTTTCACGTCTTCTCGTTGCTGTTCTAATTCACTTATTCTCTACGAATTTTTTTGATATTTCTACCTATGCATTCTTTACTATCTTCTTCCCTGTTCCTGTAAGGTCATCAGAATCTTCTTCGTTTGATGAACAGAAGTTCTGCGTTTTTCTTCGCTACTAGCGCCTATTTTCTTGCTGCTAATACCTCGATCCTCGTTATTCTTGAGTCTTTCTTCTCATCTACTGCCAAGCGCTTTGCCTCTGCTGACATTTTCTTAATTGTCGTCAACTCGTCTTTGATCTCGATTATGTATTTCTTCAGTTCTTTATCGACTCCTTTCTTTCTTTACTCTCTTTCCGCCTTATCTCTTCTGCTTCTTAAAATCATTTTTTCCCTCTCTTCTGCTTCGTTTAAAAATTCTGAGAGTGTTTCCTTTTATGTATTCTTATCCACGGCCACATCGGGAGTGGATGCCCATAAACTCATCGCAGTACATGACTTCGATGACAAAACCGAGCTATCAGCATTCCTTGATGAAGCATTACTTCAACACGTCTGAAATCAGCTTCCCGTTCATCCTCACTGTCATAAGACATCTCATTAAATTCCCCGTAGTCTGACCCTCCATTATCCATTCTGTCACCGCTTCTACCTGATTGTTCCGCACGAAAATTGATCAGACCATCACTGGGCTCATTTACCTTCCTACTTTGCTCATGATCCATATTACCATAATTTCCATTTATATTCTTTTCGCGCTTTAATCGTACTCTACTTCTCGTTAGTATGCACGCGATCCTTTAGCATATATTTCTATGAACTGAACAAATTACCTCGTATCCCTGCAAAACAGCAACACAAGAACAGAAAAGCTTACACTATTTCGACACAATTATGTCTCAAGGAATAACCACTCCAATAGTGAACAACGCTGTTATCGACTCTGTAAACAACAACCCATGGTACAGAAAAAATAGTTCAATATACACACAAAAAGTCATCTAGAAAAGAAACACACAGTTAACTAAATTTTTGCCAGCTGCTATAACTACCGCGAAACTAAATGTTCACAGTTCTGTCACACAAAAAAAGGGAATCCTGGTAACCCGATCCTGCCGGGCATCGTGTTATATACGATATTACTTCAAAAATATTGGCCTGACTGCATCTTAAAAGGTTCCAAAAATTCTGAATCCTGCCAGAGAACGACAATTTACCTAATGCATTATAAAGCTGAACTTCTACCCCAGGAAATCCCAAGGCACAGAACCATCCTTCGGTTACACTAGCGCAGAATGTTATGCAAGGTTTACACACAAACGACTGATTGTGGCCCTTAGCAGTGAAGCTGAAGTTAACATGATGCATAATATTCCAAAATATTTCTTTCAAGTCCCAAATAAATGAAGGAAATTAATAAGATAAAAATATCTTCTGTAATAACAAAGGAGCTTTCAAGTACGTATAAATTTGTTTCAACAGACAATGATACTTGCCATGAATTGACATAAACAACATCAATTACGTCTGAGTCCTTATACAATAAAATGAATTGTGTGTACTGATGTACAGTTAACAAAGCTGGGACTGGGTGGAAAATTAACACATATTCTAACACTAATTATGAAAACTCGATCTGACTGCTACTAATTCGTTGACAGTGATTGTGAACTGCAAATCTGCAGGCTACAACGAAATCCTAATCGGATAGCAACTGCTGCTGTTTGAAAATGCTCACCATGAACGGCCAAAATTCACCTTGAAAATTCATACTGTGCCAAAGTTATAGGATGCACACAAAATACCAGATGGAATCAGCAATGTGGCGACAGATGGACATCTGTGTCGACTCGAATGGTAAACTTCCGTCTCGTTCTGCACGTCCGAGTCCTAAATCCTCCCACTAACACCTATCGTAGCCCTTTGTCGATAACTCCATCGAACACCTTCCGTGGACTATGCCCGACGCTTACTCGTCCCATGGCCTCCGCCCGAAAGACCTCTCTCTGTCTCTTCACTATGATTTTTGAAAAACACTCCACGTGGACTACACTCCAAAAGCTAAAACTTCCAATAATAACACGTTAGCACTGCCACAGGCCAAATGAAAAATTCTCCGCTCTCCATACAGCCTCCCTCCAGAAGACGGGCAAATTCTCCAACTCGAATCCTATCGTTATAGGTGACAAGGAATAGGTGTCCATCGGCAAGTCCCCTGACATCACAGTTCGTGTCCCAATCAAGAAATTTTCTCCTCGCTTGCTGGAAGCAGCTTGTTGAGGGTGCCTGCATGAACCTAAAAAAACGCGATGACTGTCCTGACGACGCTGTGATGGGCACACTGCCATGTCGCCCCACATTAGCCACAATGGCGAAAAATTTTTCGTGGTCCTAGCAGATACGGTTCTCGGTAGGAAGGTCCACAGAAGACATCGGCTGGATCCCTGGAGATTCAAAAGAATGTCCTCTCCCTGCCAAGGAACAATTACCAAGGGCTGTCCAGTCACGACTCCGCTAAAGAAATTGTAACAGTCCAATCTAGATCAGTGGTGGTCAACTTGGTCACTATCGCCAACTTGTGGGCTTTTCAGCTTTTATGGTGGACGCTAGGCAGTAAGGGTTTTAAAAACATTTACATTAGGTTTTCATAAAATTTTGGCATAAAGTATTTGGTATGCAATAATTATTGTGTACTTTAACTTTCTGATTTTTAAATTTTATAAGTTAAAGTTATTTCTGTACTTTATAAATCACCATTACTGTGGAATCAGTGGTTAATTAGAAAATTTTACTACTAACAGAGATACAAAAGTGGGAGGTGAATAAGATAGAAAAGACTGACTACCTCTAGTCTAGAACCTCTGGGACAATACACTGTTGCCCGCTAAGAGCTCCCCAGGTTAGCCGACCCCCTGATGCACCATCGCGTCCACCAGCATGACTTCCACTGCATCAAAGCGGCATCCGGGGCTCCTAGCCCATACATGTCCGTCTTTGTTCTACGAAGTGACGACAATCTCGAAGTGACGACAATAAAGTGAGAAGAGTGTACAACGAGTAATAATAATAATAATAATAATAATAATACCTCTCTCTGAGGAAGGGATGTTAATACAAATATGCTCCCCAACATACACTACTGGCCATTAAAATTACTGCACCACGAAGATGACGTGCTACACACACGAAATTTAACCGACAGAAATAAGATGCTGTGATATGCAAATGATTAGCTTTTCAGAGCATTCACACAAGGTAGGCGCCGGTGGCGACACCTACAACGTGCTGACATGAAGGCCCGCATCTCGTGGTCGTGCGGTAGCGTACTCGCTTCCCACGCCCGGGTTCCCTGGTTCGATTCCCGGCGGGGTCAGGAATTTTCTCTGCCTCGTGATGGCTGGGTGTTGTGTGCTGTCCATAGGTTAGTTAGGTTTAAGTAGGTCTAAGTTCTAGGGGACTGATGACCATAGATGTTAAGTCCCATAGTGCTCAGAGAGAGCTGACATGAGGAAAGTTTTCAACCGATTTCTCACACACAAACAGCAGTTGACCGGCGTTGCCTGGTGAAACGTTGTTGTGATGCCTCGTGTAAGGAGGAGAAATGCGTTTTTGACTTTGATAAATGTCGGATTGTAACCTACCGCGATTGCGTTTTATCGTATCGCAACATCGCTGCTCGCGTTCGTCGAGATCCAATGACTGTTAGCAGAATATGGAATCGGTTGGTTCAGGAGGGTAATACGAAACGCCGTTCTGGATCCCAACGGCCTCGTATCACTAGAAGTCGAGATGACAGGCATCTTATCCGCATGGCTGTAACGGATCGTGCAGCAACGTCTCGATCCCTGAGTCAACATACAGGGACGTTTGCAAGACAACAACCATCTGCACGAACAGTTCGACGACGTTTGCAGCAGCAGGGACTATCAACTCAGAGACCACGGCTGCAGTTACCCTTGACGCTGCATCACAGACAGGAGCGCCTGCGATGGTGTACTCAACGACGAACCTGGGTGCACGAATGGCAAAACGTCATTTTTTCGGATGAATCCAGGTTCTGCTTACAGCATCATGATGGTCGCAGCCGCGTTCGGTGACGTCGCGGTGAACGCACATTGGAAACGTGTATTCGTCATCGCCATACTGGCGTATCACCCGGCGTGATGGTATGGGGTGCCATTGGTTACACGTCTCGGTCACCTCTTGTTCGCATTGACGGCACCTTGAACAGTGGACGTTACATTTCAGATGTGTTACGACCCGTGGCTCTGCCCTTCATTCGATCCCTGCGAAACCCTACATTTCAGCAGGATAATGCACGACCGCATGTTGCAGGTCCTGTACGGGCCTTTCTGGATACAGAAAATGTTCGACTGCTGCCCTGGCCAGCACATTCTCCAGATCTCTCAGCAACTGAAAACGTCTGGTCAATGGTGGCCGAGCAACTGGCTCGTGGCAATACACAAGTCACTACTCTTGATGAACTGTGGTATCGTGTTGAAGCTGCATGGGCAGGTGTGCCTGTACACGCCATCCAAGATCTGTTTGACTCAATGCCCAGGCGTATAGAGGCCGTTATTACGGCCAGAGGTGGTTGTTCTGGGTACTAATTTTTCAGGATCTATGCAACCAAATTGCGTGAAAATGTAATCACGTGTCAGTTCTAGTAAAATATATGTGTCCAATGAATACCCGTTTATCACCTGCATTTCTTCTTCGTGTAGCAATCTTAATGGCCAGTAGTGTATTAGTTATATACGCATCTCACGTAGGACTTCCAGCGCACAGATCACATTTTTAATGTACGTTATTCTGCAAAAATAAAATAGTAGATTATGTCCTCCTTGATACCTTAAAATAGTGTTACTAATTACTTAAAACAAATGATTATGAAGGTAGGATTTTATTTCGGCATTACTTGTTATGCATTCGTCAATAAGCATCACCCACTACTGCATCTTTAATAGTATTCTGACTGAACATGGATGTCATTTACTGGAGGGAGAGAGAGGAAACCATATATTGTTAAGTTCTAGCCAGGAGGCATAATGTGTTATGTTTTAGCTGTTATGCGTTAGAAGTTACTGGGTCGTAAATAGTGTTCTGACTCAATCTTGATGCCAGTTACTGGAGGGGGAAAACTGTAGTGGCTAAGCAATACATTATAATGTTGTTGCCTGGAGGGGCTATGCATTTGCTGTTGGGATATAATTAGAACTGTAGATACACAGAGTATCGTTTATACAATGGTAAAGCCTGGAGGTGCACTTCTACACCAGCCAACTTTTGTGTATTCTTATAGTCAGCGATCAGAGATGCTCAGTGATCCATGTTGTTCAGTGATCAGTGATGCTCAGTGATCACTGATGGTCAGTGATCAGTGACAGTCTGTGATCAGTGATGGTCAGTATTCTACGATAGTAATCAATGATGGTTAGTGACCAGTGAGTGTCAGTGATCAATGATGGCGAGTGACTAATTATTGTTAGTGATCAATGATGCTCAGTGTCAGTCAGTGATTAATGATGATCAGGCATCAAATTTTAGTCAGTGCTGAACTAAGGTCAGTGACAAGTGATGGTCCATGATCAAAGACGATAAGTAATCATTTATGGTCAGTAATCAATAGGTATTAGATATTTCTTTCTTTTGCTAGTGCCTTTGTCCCGCAGTTGCGCAGGGTCGACATGGTTAGAATCGAATGTGGCAAGGTTAATTTTAAGGGGTGACCGGATGCCCTTCCTGCTGCCACCCCATACCCCCTGGGACGGAATTAGTGTACCCCAGCAGTCTGCGTCTAGTGTAGTCCATGGAATAGTGCGAACATATAACTGAGGTGGAACATGGGGACCAGCCCAGTATTCACCTAGTGGGATGTGGAAAACCGCCTAAAAACCACATCCAGCCTGGCTGGCACACTGACCGACGACGGTAATAAGCTGGGCGGATTAGATCCAGGGCTGGCACGCCTACCCGAATCCAGGAAGCAGCGCATTAGGGCTCTCGGCTAACATGGCGGGTAGGCGTTAGATATTTACTGTTTAGCATTATCGTTAGGCACTTAGCATCTTCTGTTTGGCATTAACTGTTTAGCGATCAGTGTTTAACATTTAGCGTTAAGCGTTTACCGTTTACTGTTTGCCATTAAGTGTTAAGAGTTTCCCATTCAGCGCGTGCTCTTGAGCGTTCAGTATTTTGCAATTTAGCATTTACCTTTAAGCGTTTAGCGTTTAATCTGTAGTGTTTCCTAGAATAGTGTATGGCGTATAAACACCCAACTGGCCTATTTCCATCTACACAAAATTGGTCTGTTTCCATAAATGTGGATTTTTAATACAGAACTGGAAAGCGTTAGGGATGGGATTATAATGCACGTAAATAGTGCAACTTCTCACCATTTTTATGCTGGAAATAATGAATATATTTGACTTTCGAGGAAATAATGTGACTTTCCGTTTTAGGTTACGTAATTTTTATTGCATATCTGTTGGATCATTTTAATATTACACTCTGACTCCCTGGAAAGAATAAGGGGAGGGGTATAGGCACCACACTTTATCTGTCTCCAAAGAAGGAGAGGAGATTTCTAAATTTTCCATAAACACCATTGTGCTATTTCCGCCAGTTTGAATTTGTAATTCTATGACCGGCTAGCGATAAGAAGTACTGCGCTGAGACTGAATGGAGGTATGGGGAAGAAGGACGCGCCTTTAATTTTCCACTCATACAATTGGGATATTTCCGCCATCTTGGATTCTTAATGCTGTGCAGTGATTGCTTGCAGACAAGGAGGTGGTGTAACTTCCCACTTACGACGTCATTAGTTCAAGTTCATCAATGGCGTCATGTATGACATCACTAATAGAATGGATGATATCACTTGTCAAGGCCCGAAGGGAGAGAACAGCGCAAAAGTGTACCAGATAGTACATATCTATACTACTGATGCCCTCTTTTAGTCAAATTTCCTTTCTCCTCAGTTCTGTTCGGTACCTCCTCATTAGTTACATGATCTACACATCTAATCTTCAGCATTATTCTCCGGTTCTACAATTAAAATCTTCTGTTCTCTTCCAATCTGAACTTTTTGTTGCCCAGTTCCATACAAGGCTAAATACAAGACAAATATCTTAAGAAAAGACCTCCAAACACTTCAATCTCTATTCAGTGTTCATGAATTTCTCTTCTTCGAAAACGCTTTTCTTTCTATGACCAGTCTACATTTTATGTACTCTCTACTTCAGCAATTTTCAGTTACTTTAGTGCCAAAATAGCAAAATTTATCTGCTAAATTTAGAGTCTCTTTTTCCACTCTCATTCCCTCAGCATCACCTGACTTAAGCCTATTAAATTCTATTAACCTTGTTTTTCTTTCGTTGATGATCATTTTATATCCGTCTTTCAAGAAATTGTCCAGTCCATTCAAATGCCCTTCCTAATCCTTTGCTATCTCTGACATAACTGCAATGTCATCGGCAAACCTCAAAATTGGTTTTTATTCTCCCTGAAATTTAGTTCTTTCTTCAGTTAATTCTTTGATTTCATTTACTACTTGCTCAGTGGACAGATTGAGTAGCATCAGAGATGCTGCCTTACTCCGTTGTCAACCACTGCTTCCCTTTCGTGCCCCTACACTGGCATCTGTTTCTGTTCAAGTTGTAAACAGCCTTCCACTCCCTGTATTTTACTTCTACTAGCTTCAGTATTTCAAAGAGTGGCTTACATTCAGCACTGCAAAGCTTTCTCTTAGTCTGCAAGTGATACAAACGTATTTTTGGGCTTCCTAACCTTATCTTCTAAGAGAAGCGCAGGGTCAGTTGCCTCTCGTGTTCCTCCATTTCTCCAAAATACAAGCTCATCTTCTCCGAGGTTGGCTTCTAACAGTTCTTCCATTCTTCTGTAAGGAATTCGTGTTAGTTTTTTCTAGCCGCGACTTTTTAAACTGACAGATCGGTAATATTCACATCTGTCCAAACCTGCGTTCTTTATAATTGAAATTATTACATTCTTCTTTAAGTATGAGGGTATTTCGCCCGTCTCATATATCTTGCACAACACGTGGAATAGTTCTGTCGTGGCTGGCTCTCCCAAGGCTATAAGTAACTCGGACAGAAAGTCGTCTGCTCCGCAGGCCTTGTTTCAACTTACGTCTTTCACTGCTCAAATTCTTCTCGCAGGATTATGCATCCTGTCTCATCTGCATTTACGTCCTCTTCCGTATCTGTATATAGCCTCCAAGTTCATTTCCCTTATATAGCCTCGCTATATACTCCTTCCTCCTTTCAGCTTTCCTTTCTTTGCCTAGTGCTGGTTTTCCATATGACCTCTTGATATTCATACAGCTGTTTTCTTTTCTGCCAAGCCCTCTTTAATTTTCATATAGGTGGTAACAACTACATTTCGCCTTATGATATATGCTTCTATAGCATCACAACTATTCTCAAGCCATTTCTGTTTATGCACTTTACACTTAGGGTCAGTCTCATTTTTACACGGTTGTGTTCCCTTTCATCCGCTTAATTTGATGCATTTTTTATTTTACCCTTTCATCAACTGTTTTCATTATTTCCTCTGACATCCTATGTTTTCTACTAAACCTCATTTTTTATCTATTTGATCCTCTTCTGCCTCCACTAATTCATCTCTCAAAGCTATCCATTCTTCTTCTGCTATATTAATTTCCCCTCTTGTAGTCCATCGTTGCCTAATGCTCCCTCTGAAACTCTCAATTCTTATGGTGATAATGTTAATAATAATAATAACAACAGGCCGGCCGGGGTGGCCGAGCGGTTCTAGGGGCTACAGTCTGCAACCCCGCGACCGCTACGGTCGCAGGTTCGAATCCTGCCTCGGGCATGGATGTGTGTGATGTTCTTAGGTTAGTTAGGTTTAAATAGTTCTAAGTTCTAGGGGACTGATGACATCAGATGTTAAGTCCCATAGTGCTTAGAGCCATTTGAACTATTTAATAATAACAAAAAGAATGATGATAAATCGTGATTTGTATTAATACTTCCTCGGCTGACAATTAGATCACTCTCTACTTCAGTGGCATGTAACTACCACACAATTAAATGTTAAGTAATACTTCTCGAGTCGACACGCTTGTACTACACCGACGCATTTTTATCGGTGGTTTCTTGACCTGAGAAAGTTCATGAAAATATTCTAGCACCATGTGTATAAAAAGAGTGTGGAGTATAGTCTTGCTCTGCCGGAGTAGATTTCAACAAAATTCTACCGATTGTGTCATCAGGACACGGTGTGAAATATTCCAGAAAAGGTTTATTGTAATTGGGAATAAGTTTGAAATAGCGGTGGATGTGCGTCTTTCTGCTACTTGTGGCGTCCTCTAAACCACTTTTATATCTGGCGGTGCAACATTTCTACCAGCGATCTTCCACAATATCAAGTATTTCTCTGTAAAGAGCCATTTAAAGCTGCTCAGCTCGATATTTGAAGTTACCGAAAGTTTCAGGCAAGAGTCTCTTTGAGCAAAATTTATTTTTTCTAAATGTAAGTGATAGGAGTGAGAGAAAAGATAAAGATGTGCCAAGATTTCTAACTGCATTTACATATTTCTGCAAATGCAGGAAGCTGAAGGAAGCACTATCACAACATCAACACACATGTGTTTTTCTCAGCTTTTCACGTTTGATGCCACATATAAATTGGATAGCCATATAATGCATTAATTAAAAAGTTACTGATTTATCATGGTGAAAATAGACGCTACTGATGACTCTCGTTTTTCCCTCGCACAATATTTCTGCCATCTTCAATTTATGTAGCAGGAGACACTCTGCCTGATCGATCATTTTCCTTGTTTCTGGGTTACAACCGAAAATTATCTCAGATATTGAGGTTAACACGAAAAATGCAGTCATATCACAGTTACCTAATAGACCACTTTTTAGTTCATTTCAAATGGTTCAAATGGCTCTGAGCACTATGGGACTTAACATCTATGGTCATCAGTCCCCTAGAACTTAGAACTACTTAAACCTAACTAACCTAAGGACATCACACAACACCCAGTCATCACGAGGCAGAGAAAATCCCTGACCCCGCCGGGAATTGAACCCGGGAACCCGGGCGCGGGAAGCGAGAACGCTACCGCACGACCACAAGCTGCGGACTCATTTCAAATCATTTTCTGTATAGAGGTGAGCATTTTTGCACTGATCCTTCTCAGACAGAGTTCGATGAGACCTTAGGTTCCACATGCTGTCACAATGAAAACGGATTTGACGTTGATTCATCTGTGTTCTTTCGTCACGATCTCAATTTATTCAAAAGTGTAGTATCATCCATCACACAACGTATGTCCGTGTACTGGAAATTGAAAGTTGTAATGTGCTCAGATTGGACGTAGCATTTCTACTTGGATTTTACTTGTTCCCTTTCATGCACATGGGCGACTTCAATTTTGAAGCAATTTTTTTAGCGCATTGATACAAATAGCCTGAAGCATTCCGACTATTTGTACCTTATGATTATCAATAATTTCGTCTTCTGTTATTTGTCGGTACGAGGGGTAATATACCCTCTCACAAACGCATAATTTCTCCGATAAACCAGTAAGGACCAAGACACAAGGCAAATCATCAAAAAGATATATGCTTCGTCTCGTTCAGTACTATTAAGATACAGTAAAAAGTGAAGTATATACGATAAATGAACAAGTAGAATGGTTATCTGCCGCTTACAGCGTGAATGTGATTTAATAAAGAGCAGAAAAGTTCATTTGCAGTCGAGATGTTCATACTGTTCCATTTATTTTCCACAAATAACGTCTTCAAAGGAAATGAGGACGTGCTCACAGAAAGGCATAAGCCAAAGTCAATCTAAAGAGATACTATGGAGCAGCCTCATATTTCGTTGTATGCTACGACACCGTTAGGAAATGTGATGTTTTGGACCAAACAGATTGAATCCGCTGGAACCTGGTTTGTTTTAACGAAATGTTGAAGCTGAGTTACCGTTTCAGTTTTGACGTGGAATTATTTGTGAAAGAGTTACGAACACAAGTAATTATAGTTGCTAACGGGATCGTGATCTCAGCGACTACAGTGTTGCAACTCCAGAAGTTCTAGCCTAACTGCGTGTACATAATTTTAAATCAACACTTACCGCTATCTGTTTATGCTCAAAAAACTGTTGTTTATTCCATAACCCACAGCTGCAGAAGGGAGTCGAATTACAGAAAGTACCTGATGACAAAGGTATGAATTTTTACAGTGTTGTATTGGAGAAGGTGTTGTAGCGATAAGCAAAATTGAATCAATCACTTGTATAACACTCGTCGGTGAGTCGTTATTACGGACTTGCCAATGATATGATACAACTATGTATTACCACTTAGATACGCTACTTCGCTGCAAAACCGTGCTTGAGCAATTTTCTGACAGAATTTGTAATAGAGACGCATAATCAGTGGGCTGACCCACGTTCATCGAATGCAGAACATCAGTAAAACAGCACACAAGTCTAAAACCTGTACGTTAATTTGGTGCAGCTCACCAATTCACCTCTCCACTCCTGCCCCATTATTCATTTTCAACGCCTTCTCGTCTGACATGATAGTGCTAACACTGACAACTCCAATGTTGCAGTAAGCCCTTGATGTTTGACAAAAACTGCACTTAATTAGCAGGTCTGTCAATCAAACGCTGAAATAGTCACAAACACTTCCGAACAATTAATATATATACCTGGTCATCTAACCACTTATTAGTTTGACATATTTAAGAGTTTGATTTCCGCGCACCAAGAAGTCAAGCGGACAAACTAAGAAAAGGATTTACCTTGCCTGTCGAACTATATATTCAGCCATGAGCAATTGCTTGAGAAATAGCAACTATGATGGGAAAGGAGTGCGCCTGTTGCCAAGACCAGCGAAATCGTTCACCACGTGTCGTCAGGCCTTACACTATCTATCAGTGTGACAGTCGAGTGAAGCATGGACAAGATTCGTAACACCACAACAGTTGACGGTGGCCCATTAATTGTGGTATGAAGACACTGGCCAGCTTGTATCTTCAGTTCGTCGGTTAGGGGAAACTAGCGCCACCAGAGTTATTTTCTGTGGTTAGTAAAAGGTGTCGTATTCGACTATTTTGGAGCGTAACAGCAAATCCACTGATCTTATGGAACATTATCATCACAGCCCAGGTGGTCTAGAGGCTAGCGTTGCTCGCTATGGATCATGCGGTCCCGAGTTCGATTCCCGGCAGGGTCGGAGATTTTCTTTGCCCGGGGACAGTGTTTGTGTCTAAAGTGGCTAGATTGGACTGTGTAAGGATTGTGTCTGTGTACGGGCGCTGATGACCGCGTAGTTGAGCTCCCCACGAACCAAACATAGTCACAACCCACAGCAATACAGATTTCCGCTTGATGGCGTTGCGGGTACGGCACAAATATGAACTCATTCGAATGACAATACGACCCACGAATGGGGAAATCCACTGACATAAGTCAACTAGTCAAAGAGCAGATCGTTATGGCCCGAAGCCCGGGGGCGGTCATGGAAGAAAAGGCGACGCTGGTCATCTGTTCGAATGCTACTGCCGTAAGCATTTACTGCAAGTGGTTGAAGGACGGTGAAACCATGAGTAGGCGATAAAGTGTTGGACGACTACGTCTCATCACATAACATGCAGGTCGGAGGTTTTCCCGCCTTGTAAAGCAGGGTAGGCGGAAATCTACGGCAGAGTACAATGCTGATGCAGGCACTAGGATTTCAGAGTGCACCATTCAACTCACTCTTCTGAATGTGGGTTTCCGCAGAAGACGTCCCCTATGTGTACCCATGTTGACCATACGGTATTGTCAATTACGATTCCAATGAGAACTGGATCATAGGGATTGGACCGTGGATCCATGGAAACTTTTCTTGTTATAATGGATGAATGCTCGTTTTCTAATGTGCCGTCATCCATGTAAGTGGCCGCTCAAATCATGAACCTTATCCACGGACTCAGGAATATAATGGTATGGAGGACAGACACCTGAGATTCCTTGGGCCTATAGTACTAACTGAAGGCGCCATTACGGCTGTGGACCATGTAAACATGATTGCAACAACGCGCATTTTGTCGTCCTCGGTGTGCTCTCTTCGATGAAGATGGCATGTACCAACGGGATAACTGTCCGTGACACAAGGCTAGAATCGTGCTACAGTGGTTTGAGGTTGTTCATAAACATCTATTACCATATACTTCCAGAAACCTACCAGCGACCTGTCGAGTCCATTCTGCAGTGCTGCTGTATTGTGTGCCAAAATTAATTCAAATGCTTCAAATGGCTCTAAGCACTATGGAACTTAACATATGAGGTCATCAGTCCCCTAGACTTAGAACTACTTAAACCTAACTAACCTAAGAACACCACACACATCCATGCCCGAGGCACGATTCGAACCTGCGACCGTAGCAGGCGCGTGGTTCCGGACTGAAGCGCTTAGAACCGCTGGACCACAGCGGCCGGCGCCAAGATTTAACCAACGAGTTATTAAGCTGGTGGTCACAATATTATGGCTCTTTAGTGTAGACGGGCCAAAGTGTCGCAAATCTCCAACCAATTTAATGCTAGATAACAGTTAGTGAGCATCTATTCCATGCACGGGTACTGAACCTATCGGCCCACAAACGGAACACCATAACAGGCGAGTAAACAGGAGTATATTCCGACAACAGGGTAAACAGCGGATTAACTTAATGTCCCATTAATTGGATCTTTTTATTCTTCCGCTCAAACTAGCAATGGCCTGCAAATTCACCAAGACAATGAATAAGGTCATCACTTCCGATTGAATCAGAATGGTTTCATGAACATCCCAATGACACGAGGGACTTCGTGCCGACCACTCCTCCCTCTCTTTCCCCCCCCCCCCCCCCCCCGCTCCCCCTCGGTCTCATGCTGGGATGGTTACTTTGATTGAAAGGGCACGGCCAATTTCCTTCCATGTCCTTGACACAATCCAAGTTCGTGCTGTGTCTCTAATTACCTCGATGTAGATGGGCAGTTAAACTCAATCTTCCTTCCTTCCTTGCCACAGTCTCATGTCTCATCGAACGTAAAGTGCGCGAATTTCAGTCAGTCGTTTAGCGTTAAATGGTTGTGGACGTGTACGACTTTTTTGGAAATCTGTGATAAGTTCCTATGGTACCAAACTGCTGAGGTCATCGGTCCCTAGGCTTACACACTACTTAATCTAACTTAAACTAACTTACGCCAAGGACAACGCACACACCCATGCCCGAGGGAGTACTCGAACCTCCGACGGGGGGGTACGTCTTTGTAACATTTTCGGTGTCTCTTAGAGTCCATGACAATACGCATAAATGTTGGTCATCAGGGTGCAACTTACGAGAATACCTCCCCTAGTGTTGCATTCCGATTTTGATGGGCTTCGGTTATTTTGTAGTGTAGAGCAAAATAAGAGAGACTTATTTTTCTATACGTTGCCATACGGACGTTAAAGCGGTGAAACACCCTCTTGAAAAAACTGAGTTTAACATTTCCCAATGAATACCGTTGAAGTGGTAACCTATATAAAAAACTTTAAATAAAAGGTCTATGATTTTTAATGTAGGTTACAACGGTGCACCGTGATTTGTCGAAATAGGCATTGTTTTCGAAATCCCTACCCCCTATTTGGATTTTCGTTTCGGCGTTTGACTAATAGCGAAAGAGATAGCATCGTCAATATCAAATCCAGTCGTATATCATGAAGTGGTATTCCAAAGACGCATTTTTCAGGAATAAGCTAGAAATATCTCTGTATTGCTGTACTCAAGCCCGAAAAAAACGCAGTTGGAACACAAGATATTTTATATTTCATAAAATTAAAGAAAATACTTATATGTATATAGGACCATATAAATATAACGTACATTTAGAATAATTTAATGTGCTGTAAAGGCACGTACTAAAAATATGTCTCTTATTTTTCTCTACATTACAACATATACAAAGTTAATCAAACTCCAAGTGTAGTCCTTGGGTAGGTTTATTTGTTAGTGCCATATTCTCACACACTACTACACTATGTGATCAAAAGTATCCGGACACCTGGCTGAAAATGACTTACAAGTCCGTGGCACGCTCCTTCGGTAATGCTGGAATTCAGTATGGTGCTATCCCACCCTTATCCTTAATGACAGTTTCCACTCTCATAGGCATACGTTCAATCAGGTGCCGGAAGGTTTCTTGGGGAATGGCAGCCCATTCTTGACGGAGTACTGCACTGAGGAGAGGTATCGAAGTCTGTCGTTGAGTCCTAGCACGAAGTCGGCGTTCCAAAACAATCCGGAGGTGTTCTATAGGATTCAGGTCAGGACTCTGTGCAGGCCAATCTATTACAGGGATGTTATTATCATGTAACCACTCCGCCACTGGCCGTGCATTATGAACAGGTGCTTAATCGTGTTGAAAGATGCAATCGCCATCTCCGAATTCCTCTTTAACAGTAGTAAGCAAGAAGGTGCTTAAAACATCAATGTAGGTCTGTGCTGTGATAGTGACACGCAAAAAAATACAAGCCCCCTCCATGAAAAACACGGCCACACCATAACACCACCGCCTCCGAATTTTACTGTTGGTACTACACACGCTGGCAGATGACGTTCACCGGGAATTCGCCATACCCACACCCTGCCATCGAATCTCCACATTGTGTACCGTGATTAGTCACTCCACACAACGTTTTTCCACTGTTCAATCGTCCAATGTTTACGCTCCTTACACCAAGCGAGGCGTCATTTGGCATTTACCGGCACGATTTGTGGCTTATGACCAGCCGCTTGATCATGAAATCCAAGTTTTCTGACCTTGCGCCTAACTGTCATAGTATTTGCAATGAATCCTGATACAGTCTGGAATCCCTGTGTGATGGTCTGGGTAGTTGTCTGCCTATTACACATAATGATCCCCTTCAACTGTCGGCAGTCTCTGTCACTCAACAGACCACCTCGGCCTGTACGCTTTTCTGCTTTACATGTCGCTTCACGTATCCACTTTCCTAACACATCGGAGGCAGTGGACCTAGCGATGTTTAGGAGGGTGGAAATCTGACGTACAGACGTATGACACAAGTGACTCCCAGTCATCTGACCACGCGTGCGTTCAGCGGAGTGCCCCATTCTGCTCTCTCACGATGTCTAATGACTACTGAGTTCGCTGATATGGAGTACCTGGCAGTAGATGGCAGCACAATGCATCTAATATGAAAAACGTATGTTTTTGTGGGTGTCCGGATACTTTGGATCACATAGTGAATGTGGGTGTACCCAGTCCGATTATCCACCAGTGTATTTGTCACCAGAACGGCCAAAAGAAACAAAAAGATCTTCAGTATTTCAAGAGCACTCACTTGCTAACTGTCTAGTGTTTATTAAATCCGTATCAACTGCACTTAAGAATAGTGTGTAAGTCACAATGGGCTAGTGTAACACTTCGAATTCCGTGGTCTGAGGTTTCCTCACTTTGTCTCACCTTTTTAATGTCATTTATCCCTTCTTTCACCTCTGGCATTGATTTGTTGCCTTGAAAACAGCTGAGTGGCATCGTCGTCCAGAGTGCACGTTAAATAGAATGTGCCTCTATAAGCCTGCGTATGTCATTTTAAATAAAGGCGAGAGGACTGTACTAGATGTTGCTGTTGTGGGACCATTTCGACATGCATGTCGTCAGTATCTGGGAGAGTTAGCTGAGTCCTTTCAGTTTCACCCTTGTGACCACTGGTACTTGGCCTTTTGTTAGTTTTAACGATAGGTTTTGGCTGAGTGAGGAAAGCACGTTGTGGGCTGTCTGATGTTAGGGAATGTTAACCTGCTGCATTCGGAGTATGCGCTGTAACCGCTATTGTGGCTGGTGGCGTTGGGGCTGCTCTTGGTGATATTGTGCTTACTGCTGTTATGGCTACTCCTGGTAATGGTATGGCTGCTGCTGTTGCTGATGATACTGCAGCCGATGATGCCGCTGGCGGTGATGTGACTGGTGCTCAGAGATCTGGCGGTGATGGTGATCGTGCTGTGTCCTCAGCAGTCAGCAGCAGCGTTGTTGTGGCAGCAATTCCGGACGATGTCCTCAACCTGAAGTCTTAGTCGACGTGTAGCAATCCGGCGATGGAGATAGCTCCCGTCCGCGACAGAAGTAGCTCACCTCTCGGCGACGATTTTGTAAACACTGCTGGAGACGGACGTCGCAGTGGCGATGACAGTCCGACGAAAATAATATAGCGGTTTTGACTAACAGATTCCAAATCTAAAACAGTAGCTAGTACCGACTCAGTCACTGCAAATCAAGCGACTCCAAACCTTGTTTTGATCATGGCTGGCACGGTTTACCGCTTTTATAGCCACGATTGTAGCCTCTGGCACGCATCAGAGAGGACCCGAGGCCCAGGAGAAAGACAGGCCGCGACGCGTACGTCACGAAGGTAGGGCTGAACTCGCTCCCTCGCTCAGCTCAACAGACAGGATGCGTTTATAAGCCTGTTAACTCGCAGCTGGGCGTGTACGTACTAACGAGAATTGCATCTTCTGCTGGAATCTGCTATTAGGAAGGCTTACTGATTAACAGCACTGCAACAAAATTTAAGATCAGTACTCGGTATAAATCGTACAATGACTTGTTTATAGCATTTAGTCTCCTCTGCTTAACAGTCCTCATTTTATACAAGAAGTGGTGCGTTATGCAACTGATAATCATTTTGGCATGATTTAATGGCAGTAGAGCCGTAACAAATTATAAGTAGACCTGTGGACTTCGGATCATCACAGGACTACTAACAGAAACTAATAACCATAATAGCGGATTCCAGGTAGAAGATGCAATTCTCGTTTGTACGTACACACCTAATTTAGAGTTAACAGGTGTAGAAACGTAGTTTGTCTGTTGAGTTGAGCGAACGAGCGAGCTCAGCTCTACCATCATGACACAGGCGCCGCGGCCTGTCTTGTCATAGGCATCGGAGAGGACC
Organism: Schistocerca serialis cubense; assembly: GCF_023864345.2. Lineage (NCBI taxonomy): Eukaryota > Metazoa > Arthropoda > Insecta > Orthoptera > Acrididae > Schistocerca > Schistocerca serialis. The sequence goes on along the minus strand of NC_064640.1, from coordinate 657,541,965 downwards.
GAAACGACGCCTGCGAGGAGGTGAGTTGGGAAGCCCAAAGCAGCTCCGGCCGTCCACGGGACCGGTGCGAGGGTCGGCGCCACGTTTGAAACTGCCGCACCCGCCTCTCAACAGACGTCAAGCATCCGTCTTTGCTTCCTTGCGATATCCGAAGCCTACCCCACACCCTACTAAGGATGTACCACTGGTTTATGATAAAATTGGCGCTTTTCATTCTGATCTCAGCGGAATCCCAGTATGTTTACGCATGAGAGAAGATTCTCGTGTTTTCAAACTGTATTTTGTGTCCACTTTCCAAGAAATGCTCAGCTATGGGGGACCTTTCAAGCTCCATTTGTTTAATATGTCGCTTATGCTCGGTACAACGCTCTGTTACTGTGTGAACTTTCTGACCTACGTAGATGCTGTCGCATCTCCGAGCACACGTAGAGCTGTGTCGTCGTTAACAGGGTGCAGCATATCTCCTATCTTGGAGGCGGGCTGCAACACTGGTCCCACTCCTCGTCTCTGCAGCACACGTCCTAACTTGCTGCACGTTATCCGACGATGTGACAGGCAAGCAGCCGGCTTGGCTCTTATGCCGATACACAAGCCGTCCTTCTTCGGCGGTACCTGAAAACGTTTGCCAATGTATCTCTCTGAACTCGTGTCTCGAGTGCTGCAATTCAGACTGTAGGTAGTCTTCGTCAAAAGGTAACTTTATCCCTGGATGGTACTAACGTGTTCATGACCAATTTCTTGGGTACAGGGTGGTGAAAACTATCGGCGTTCCAGTATCGATCACTGTGCGTCAGTTTCCTCTACACCGAACTACCAAGCCGGTCTCCTGTCTTCCGCGCAACTAAAACACCCAAGAATAATAGCTTGCTATCCTGCTCCATCTCGATGGAAAATTTAATTTTGGGATTGGTACCATTCATGTGATCGACGAAGAGCTGAGTGCATTTTCACTGTGAGGCCATATCAGGAAAGTGTTATCATCGTACCATAGGAAGCAAGTGTCCCATAGGAAACAAGATGGACGCAACGCCGTTGAGTTCAGAGCCTGCTCCCCATAGTGCTCCATAAAGATATTAATGACTGCTGGAGACAGTGGTGATCCTATTGCTGTGCCATCCGTCATTTAATAATATTTTCGCGATACAAGAAGTACTTTGTCGTTAGAACATGGCGGAACAACCTGACTATTCCAGATGGAAACTGTTGGGCCAAAATACCGAGCGTGTCTTGTAATGGCATCCTCGTAAAAGTGACACTATTCCTAAGCCAGACATCACGAAGTTTCGGACTATTTTCATTTTCTTCAGTGTTTCAACTAAATTCTACGAGTTTACAACATAGTTTTCACAATTGTGAGAGAGCGGATACGACAGACAAAGTATGAGCTTGATCTTAATGCTATAAACCTATTTGTCTGTCACCAGTTTTTGTCATCAGCGTTGCCATTCGATTGGAAGTTTGTGCAGGACAACGTCTAACAATGTAACACTTTTCACCGCTTAAGTCACGAAGGAATTGAAGTGGAGAATGATATGGACCATAGAACAGTTGTTAATTTCACCAATGAAGAACTGGATGAAGGGTGTGTGGCAGCACTGAGTAAAGGCCTTAATTTTTCTCCAGTCTCACGATGTCTGCCAATTTTGGATATTGTTAGTGGAATTGATAAGTGCATTCGGCTTCTCTCGCACGATGCAGTTAAGGACGTCAGACTAACAAAGAGCCGTATATTGGTGGAAGCTAAGCCACCGAAATCTAATATTAGCCAAGATTAACGACGTGGCTTACACTTATTACGTGAGGACGGGGACTTGGATGTATTTCCAGCTGACAAAGTAAATGCCACCGTGGTTCTGAACACTGAAGATTACACCTGAAGGTGCTACATTTATTAGAAGGTGACACGTACCGGAACCTTCGCCGTGATCCCACACAGTTCATCGTCAGAAAGACTTGGAAGTTATCAGAGAACTCTGGTTTACTAGACGAAGTCGTGGAGAAATTAATGCCTCGTGCCACCAGACCTCCCATGCTACATGGATTGCCGGATATACATAAGGAAAATTTCCGTCTTAGCCCCATTCTTAGCACAATCAGTTCGCCCACCTACAGACTGGCAAAATATGTTACAGGATTATTAATGTCAACACTGGAACATTGTGAACACTATGTTATAAATCCGCAAAAATTTTTTGATACACTCAAGAAAATGAAAACAGGCCGAAATGACGTGATGGTTAGTCTGGACGTTGTGTCACTATTTACGACGGTGCTAGAACAAGAAACGCCGGAATTTTTTTACCCAAACGTTTCCACCTGGAATGGTCAAGTTGTTCCGTCATGCTCTAACAACAATGTGCTCATTGTATCGCTAAGAATATTATTAATTGACGGATGGCATAGCAATGGGATCACCACAGTCTCCGCCAGTCGCGAATTTCTTCATGGAGCTCATGAGGTGCAGAATCTGAACTTTGCGGCGTTTTGTCCGTCTTGCTTCCTATGGAACGCTGATAATACCTTCTTAATATGCCCTCACGGTGAAAATACACTGCAGCAGTTGGTTGATCACATGAATAGTGTCATCCGGACACTGAATTTACCATCAAGATGGACAAGGATGGCAAGCTATTGTTCTTGGATGTTTTAGTTGAGCTGAAAACAGAATCCCGGCTTGGTAATTCGGTGCAGAGGAAACCGACGCACAGTGATCGATATTGGAAAGCCGGTAGTTTTCACCATCCTGTACACAAGAAAGTGGTCACAAACACGTTAGTACCAAACAGAGCAAAAGCTATTTTTGACGAAAACCACCTACAGTAAGACTTGCAACACTCGAGACACGCGTTCAGAGGGAATGGTTATAGCAAGAGAGACATTTGCAAACAGTTTCCCGTATCACGGAAGAAGGACGGGTTGTGTATCGGCGTGAGAACCATGCCGGATGCTTTTCTGCCATACTATAGGGCAACGAGCAGCAAATTAGGACGTGTACTGCAGAGACATGGAGTGAGACCAGTGTTCCAGCCTGCCTCCAAAACATGAGATATGCTTCAACCTGTAAGAGACGACATAGTTCCTCAAGTGCCCGGTGTGTGAGGGGTCCCTTACGAATGCGACACCATTCATATATGTCAGATATTTCGCATAACTTCAGAGCATTGTACCGAGGCAAGCGATATATTAAGAAACAAAGGAGTTTGACAAGTTCGCCATTGCTGACCGTTGCCTGGAAAATGGACACAAAGTACAGTTTGAAAACATGGGAGTGTTGTCTCATGTCAACATATTGGGACTCCGTTATAAAGGAGGCGGCTGAGATTAGAATGAACAGCAATAATTTTAACAGAGATCAGTGGTTCACTCTTAGTAGGGCGTGGGGGTGGGCGTCGGATATCGATAGGAAGCAAACACGGATGCTTGACGCTTGTAGGGAGGCGGGAGCAGCAGTTTCAAACGTAGCGCCGACCCCTAGCGCCACCTGACGTCACTCTGTCCCGCAAGTGGGCCGGGGCTGATTCGAACTGCGTAACTCACCTTCCTCGCACGCGTCATTTCGGCCCTTTCTGATTCGTGCCAGAGGCTGTAATTGTGAAATCCCTTTACTCTCAGTAGGTGTCTCGCTAGAAGCTAAATTAGGAATCTGCGCATCAGGCCTGTCACCGCTGACTCTACACATATCGCCAGCAATGTTTCTACCTCCATTGCCGGATTGCTATACCACGAACGAGGCTTCAGAATTAGGCCATCGCCTGGAATTGCTACCTTAACCGATAAAGCCGCGATCTACATAACACCGCATACTAACTGGACGACAACATGAGCAACAACAACCTACAGAACGTTCGAAGGACCTGTTTGCAACACTCCAGCACCACATATAGCTCTTCCGACAGCACAGACCACAGCACCACCTCCATCACCACCTCAGCAACAGTAGCAGCCACACCATCACAGAGAGCAGCCCCGAAAACGCCAGCCACAGCACCAGCCACACCACGTACACCGATACCAATAAGTCAACATCGCCCGCATCTCGTGGTCGTGCGGTAGCGTTCTCGCTTCCCACGCCCGGGTTCCCGGGTTCGATTCCCGGCGGGGTCAGGGATTTTCTCTGCCTCGTGATGGCTGGGTGTTGTGTGCTGTCCTTAGGTTAGTTAGGTTTAAGTAGTTCTAAGTTCTAGGGGACTGATGACCATCGATGTTAAGTCCCATAGTGCTCAGAGCCATTTTTAAGTCAACATCCCTACAACCAGTCATACCACAATATCCCTTTCTCAGCCAACCAAAAGCTGTCATTAAAAGTAACAAAAGGCCGCGTACTAGTGATCGTAAGGGTGAAACTAAAAGGAATCAGCTAACTCTCCCAGATACCGACGACATGCAGGTCGACATCAACCCCCAACAACAACATCTAGTACATTCCGTTTCCTTTTTGCTAAGCAGATGTCACATCAAATTTCTCAATCCAATGACACTCATAGCTCACGTTTAGCGCTACATACCAGCAATAGAAATCAAGCAACTCATTCCTAGTAGAGATTCCATCATCAGTAAAATTAATGATCCTCATTCCCATTCATCCCTCTTCGAAAGTATTTCCTTTTTTGGAAGATATGCTGCCATTGCGACTCTTACAAATCCCTCACCTGAGCAACACCAACCTGTTTGCCGACTTCCCACAATTAGAGCAGTAATCAAAACGTCAAGGACTCTTAAGTACACCAACGAAGAGGTCGAAAGTGAACTAATCTCGCTACCGGAAATCAGTGCGCTCAAGGCACTCTGCGTTCAAAAGGAAAATGGAACTCACTTCTTAGTGCGAGTGTTCTCAGAATCACCTGACACGATTGACGCACTTACCAAACACGGAGCCTTCATTTACCGCAGGAAGCGTTCTGTAGATGCATCTCGATCCAGCACACAAGGGTGCAGAAGTCAGCGATGCGTCAAATACAATGACCATCTGACAGAACATTGCAGGTACCCACCCACCTATCCTCACTGGAAGCAAAATCACCTTCAAAAACAATGCCCGAACATAGCTCTCCATCCACCTGCAACAACTGTGACCAACCTGGCCCAACGTTCTCCCGCGGATTCAAATACAATCCCTCTCCCCAAAAACCTGAATCCACCATTCCCATACGCACAGTCGATCAGACATTTCACACAAACAACTCCTTCCGTCCTCCATCCACCATTGAAGAAATAATCTGTTTCGAAACATTAATCCTGCAAACTATATATTTTTTTGGAAGATCCCCACGTTCTACAACAAATAACCTCGCCATACACACCATCTTCCCTCTCAATACCCACATCATATATTCCCACAATCAAAACCATTTCATTTCCGATCGCCTCGAAACACAAGTCTAACCTATCCTCAAACTTGTTGTTTTACTGAAAATGGCACAGCAGACATACAACATTCTCTACCAAAATAACCGTTCCCTTTGTTCCAATAAAGATCTTCTTATCTATACCCTCCGATAATACACAATCCATGTCTTCCTCCTCAACGAAACCTTTCTCCAACCATACCATTCTATATGCAGGTCTCCTTACATCGTATATCGGACTGATAAACCCCGCCCTACTGCTTGCGGCGGAGTAGGCATCACCCATCTCCAAAATATCCCTCTGCTGCCCAATCACTTCTAAATGGTCCAACAGAGCACCTCATCCTCAGCATATTTCTCGAAAAACTCACAATAACCCTTGCCACTATCTACATCCACCCTAACCATCTCATCAATTACGATTTCCTGACCCACGTAGACCAGACCCTTACCACACACATAGCTGCAACCAACCTTAACCTTCACTTACACACAGTCAGTTTATCAACATCCTCAATGGCCACGATATCCATATCCCTGTCCACTAGAATCCAGGCACATATACTACCCCTAATACCATTACTGTCTCTCTTAACCTCTTGATGTGCACCATGGTAGAAGTATACCGATACTACCACCAATGCTATTATTGTCTCCCACAACTTCTTGAGGCATACCATGGTAGAAGTCCTTCTCCAGACCTCATACCATGAACCAAACCCAACCTTCACCTCTCAGCATGGCATATCCATGATCATTCCTGTGCATACTGCAATGCATACCGTGCCCAGCCCAGAGTAATACCATTATCGAAAGCCATCATTAAAACCTTCAAAATCCGGGCAACATCCAAAGTAAGGCTGACTTCCTACAACACATTGTCTCAGCTGGCATTTCCTACCGAACGCCACTCCTAGCTCTCTACTACAACTGTCCTACTCTTCCCCCATGAGTTCTTGCCATGCTCCAAGAATCCCGCCGTGCATGCAGAGAATTCCTACGATCTCGTGACCCAGACAAAAAAAATGGCTCTAAGCATTGTGGTACATAACATCGGAGCTCATCAGGCCCCTAGACCTAGAACGACTTATACCTAACTAACCGAAGGACATCATACAAATCCATGCCCGAGGCAGGATTCGAACCTGCGACCGTGGCAGCAGCGCGGTTCCGGACTGAAGTGCCTAGAACAACTCGGCCACAGCGGCCGGCGACCGACACACGTTCACACCCCATTGACAGCTCCAGCGATATTTTTGCAGTTACTTCCAATCTAAATGACGTCGGTATTGGTACATGATTATACAGACACTCAGTAAAAAGCGAAACACTGCCCCGTGGTCGTGATACGATTACTTTCTGCCACCTCAAAGAATGTCCAAGAGCCTATCACCTAACGCTTTCCATCCTTTACAATATAATCCAGTGCTCTGGTTATTACCCAGAACAGTGGAAAACGTTCAAAGTCCTCCTCTTTCTGAGTCCTGGGAAACTACACTGGCAGACCTCATCCTATCGACCCGTCAACCTCACGTCAATTTTCAGCAATTTTTTTTAAACTATTGTTACCCAACGAATCTATCAGCACGTTGAAACCCACCTACTCACTCCCAATATCCAATGTCGCTTTCGTCCTAACTATTCCATCAACCACCAACTTATTTACCTGACCCACCTAGTCTCCCATTACCTGAATAAACGGAAGTCCGTCATATTTGTCTCCCCTGATACGCAAAAAGCTTTCGACTGGTGTGGCATTCTAGACTGCTCTCCAAGCTACAAACCTACGCCCTCCCAGTTAACTATATCCGCCTTATAGCATCCTTCCTTCAATACTGTCACAATCAACCATGCCTGCTCCCGCATCTTTCACCCTGCTACAGGTGTGCCTCAAGGCTCTCGCCTTTCACCTCTCCTTTGCATCCTCTACAATGCAGACGTTCCCAAACCACCACCGACCTCATGCAGTTTGCTGACGACATCTTCTTTCTAGCCATTCAACATACGATTTAACTCTCCCACACCTCCCTCCTCGTCGAGTGGTGTAGAACGTGATATCTTCAAGTTAATCACTGAAAAGCTAAGCTACCATCTTTGCTCACTCCACTCGGCGTTTTCGACGTCCAGATTTCCATTTCTCCATCTACAAACAACCCATACCTCTAACACAGTAAAGTATTTAGTACTAATTCTCGACAAAAAATTAACATGGAAGGACATCATACACATCCATGCCCGAGGCAGGATTCGAACCTGCGACCGTGGCAGCAGCGCGGTTCCGGACTGAAGTACCATCCAACACAAAGCCTGACACCAACAAAAATTACTAAAGCTACAAACAGTGCACACCTGGGGTGTACGTCCTTCTACGATTATCCTCACCTATAAATCCCTCATCTGGCGTATACTACCTTCGCTAACGTTGTCTCGTCTAAATTCTATAACTTTTGAGTTTCTGGAAAGACATGCACTCCGCCTGGCCTTCTCCAATCGCATACCTTCCCCAACTTGCATCGTGTACCAACTCATCCACTTCCTTCACCTTCTTCTCTTTCTGAAGCATCTTCAGATCCGATACATTAATCGCCAAACCCAGGCGAAGCACCCTATTTCCCACCCACTCATAACCGATCCAAGTACTCTACTCCGTCACTACACCTACATTCCACCTTCCACGTACCTCCATGCCTTATCCATCTTCTCCCGTCGGAATTTCAACCAACTCCGACTTCTTAATGATGAAATCAGTCCCGAAATATACCTATCTTCCTAAGTATAACCACAATGCCCCACTTGAAGCCATCTTCATATCTTCTCCACCTCCTTCATCCACTTTGCTGACTTCTAGTCGCCAGTTGCAGCTCTACAGAGCCATACAGTCATATTCACTATCACACCTACATCATGATATTTTTTTATGTATCATCTAGGATCATCACTACACCATGCATAATTCACATTCGTTAGTGACTGTATTTTAACTGTAATATAAAATCATCAAAGGAGTTTTAAAGCCATCAGTATTATCGATCTATGCGCATTTTCCAATATCCTCGTTTATTGTCAGTTGATTTTATGTAAGAATTGTCACTATCGTCCACCAACGTATCTTTTACAAAATCATCTGTTATTGTCACCTTTTATATGTTTTAACCTCTTTAAACACAGTTTGTATTCCTTTTTCCTCGTCTTTTTACCTACTTGACCCTCTGCTGCCTTCACTACTTCATCCCTCAAAGCTACCCATTCTTCTTCTACAGTATTTCTTTCCCCCATTCTTGTCAATTGTTCCCTTATGCTCTCCCTGAAACTCTGCATAACTTCTGGTTTAGTCAGTTTATCCAGTTCCCATCTTCTTAAATTCGCAACTTTTTGCAGTTTCTTCAGTTTTAATCTACAGTTAATAACAAATAGATTGGCTATTTACAATTTGTACAGAAACCAGATGGCAGTTATAAGAGTCAAGGGGCATGAGAGGGAAGCAGTGGTTGGGAAGGGAGTGAGACAGGGTTGTTGACTCTCCCCAATGTTATTCAATCTGTATATTGAGCAAGCAGTAAAGGAAACAAAAGAAAAATTCGGAGTAGGTATTAAAGTCCATGGAGAAGAAATAAAAACTTTAAGGTTCGCCGATGACATTGTAATTCGGTCAGACACAGCAAAGGACTTGGAAGAGCAGTTGAACGGAATGGACAGTGTCTTGAATGGAGGATATAAGATGAACATCAACAAAAGCAAAACGAGGATAATGGCATTTAGTCGAATTAAGTCGGGTGATGCTGAGGGAATTAGATTAGGAAATGAGACACTTAAAGTAGTAAAGGAGTTTTGCTATTTGGGGAGCAAAATAACTTATGATGGTCGAAGCAGAGAGGATATAAAATGTAGACTGGCAATGGCAAGGAAAGCGTTTCTGAAGAAGAGAAATTTGTTAACATCGAGTATAGATTTAAGTTTCAGGAAGTCGTTTCTGAAAGTATTTGTATGGAGTGTAGCCATGTATGGAAGTGAAACATGGACGATAAATAGTTTAGACAAGAAGAGAATAGAAGCTTTCGATATGTGGTGCTACAGAAGAATGCTGAAGATTAGATGGATAGATCACATAGCTAATGAGGAGGTATTGAATAGGATTGGGGAGAAGAGGAGTTTGTGGCATAACTTTACTAGAAGAAGGGATCGGTTGGTAGGACATGTTCTGAGGCATCAAGGGATGACCAATTTAGTATTGGAGGGCAGCGTGGAGGGTAAAAATCGTAGATGGAGACCAAGAGATGAATGCACTAAGCAGATTCAGAAGGATGTAGGCTGCAGTACGTACTGGGAGATGAAGAAGCTTGCACAGGATAGAGTAGCATGGAGAGCTGCATCAAACCAGTCTCAGGACGGAAGACTACAACAACAACAAACACATTTTTTGTAACCTTTGGCTGAAGAGCGGCTTTTGTCCGCTGCCAGCCCGCCCCCGTTGCGGTGAACTGAAATAACAACAAAGAAAAAGAAACTAGCCCCGGCAGTTAGTGATTTTACCCTAACGACGATGGATGAGATAACCTTCGAAACCTTGAGAATTTTATTATACCTTATGCAACTTGGAAATTGAGAAGATTTTATTCAGACATGTTGCCGCGAATGACTCAGAGGACATGTTTCTGAACGTATTATTCACTGTGGAAGGGGAACCATGCTTTGAACAGTAATTACTGAGTGACGTGGAAGGAAAATAGCTTATGAACAGTGATTATTATGCATGGGATATAAATGCTTGCTCGACAGAAAACTACTGCATACTGCCTGTGGGAACTGTTTTTGTGTATTACGCCATTGTGGAGCGACAGTTTTTTGGAAGTGATTTAATACTTATTAATGTGTGCTATTGCTAATGTTAAAAACTATGACATACAGAGAAGAATTCCAATGGGGACTATGAGACAGCTCTACAGAAGATACGAGGTATGCAAGTCTCTACTCTAACAATCAGTGAAGCAACCACTGCAGCCCGACCAGATTTATTCTTGCAGTTTATCCAACAAAGCCCTCCATATGCCAGTTTACGTAAGGGCCAAACTACGGTATTAGAATATTTGGATGCTATAATGCATCACAGCAGGAAGATTCCCAGTATCGATATTTCCCTCCAGAGTAGACTGGTAATTGAGTTTTATGTGGATAACTGTTACAACGCATCCCGCTAGACCATGTCCAACAAGAATATTACATTTCAGCGAATGTGCAAGAATTATTATTGGAAGGGCCCTACAATACCCGTAGGGGGTAAGGAGTAAGCGTGCAGTAAGTGTTATGACGAATTAGATAGTGCTCATAATCCACACTTCATCTCCGGAGAAATGCGAGTGCCTCTGGAATAAGTCAGCACAGCGTTGTTTGCATTTCTCTCACAAGTCGCTTTCATTCCTAGAATGTGTTACTTCACCACCACATTCACCAGCAGGATTCTGTGAGTAGAAGAGATATGGACTTCTGTCGGTCCGTTCTGATGCGACGTCAGGACAATAGGTTCTCTCTTCCACAAATTCACATTAAACTACCTTCACAAATCACGGAAAGCTGAACGTACGCAATATGCACTATTGGGCTGCTGCGAATCCGTACTGGCTGAGGCTGACGGAACATCAGTGGCAGTGCAATGTCAACGTTTGGATTATTTGAGACTATATGGTTGGACCTTACTTTATTGTAGAAACGTTAGTGGGTAAAAGATACAATCTCTTACCAACATCCTATAAACTCTTCTTGATGAAGTACCACTTAAAATGCGCAGATGCATGTGGTACCACTTCACTTCCCGCTTCTAGTTAGGAAAGCGCTCATTCAGCTCCTTCCTGGTCGCTGGTAGAACGTGAAGGCATTATCAGCTGCCCTCCACGTTCGCCTGATTTAGAACCACTGAATTTTTTTCAAAAAATGGTTCAAATGGCTCTGAGCACTATGGGACTTAACTTCTGAGGTCATCAGTCACCTATAACTTAGAACTACTTAAAACTAACTAACCTAAGGACATTACACACATTCATGCCCGAGGCAGGATTCGATCCTGCGACCGTAGCGGTCGCGCGGTTCCAGACTGCAGCGCCTAGAACCGCTCGGCCACTCCGGTCGGGTGAATTGTTTTTTTTTTTTTTTGTTTTTGTTTTTTTTTTCCTCCGGGGTAAATTTAAAGACAAAGTCTATGTACAAGTTCCAACGACCCAGGGGATATAATAATTTACATTGTTGCATCATGTTCCTCTGTTCAGTTCAAGCCGATTTGTTTGACTGATGGGGCTGCTGAATGCTATACCACCTACTGCACTCCCCTGACTTAAGCCCCCCTAAGTTGAACTCGATTTCTAAATTGAAGGAAACGCTTCACGGCATTCGCTTCAGAACTGGTACAAATTCTTCGGGAAATAGACTGCGCTGGTCACACTGTCAACACAACTGGCACTGCTAAGAGTACCCTACGACTTCCACATCGCTGATAACGGATTATGCATAATGCTGGTGACTACTTTGAAGGTCAGTAAAACTTTGAAATGCGTATCTACTTTGTACGAGCTGTAAATAAATTATTGCCACTATTAAAGTCCCAACCCTCGTACATATTTAATCGTTAGTTATTGCTTAGGTGCCATATGGCCATTGGCCTATAATTTGATCTTACTGTGATCTCTTACCTTCAGCACAGCAATGTGTTCAGTATGAACTGATTTTCAGATGGTATAGACATTTAAATAGGGTGAGTTTGCTCGCAACATTTTCACTATATTTATTCCATGTTCGATTTGGTCATCCAGGTACGGGTTTCCCGTGGTTTCCCCATATCGCTCTAGGCAAGTGCTGGGATGGTTCCTTTGAAAAGGGCGCGGCTGATTTCCGACTTCATCCTTGCCCTGACTCTAAAGACCTCGGTATAGAATGAATGTTAAACTCTAATCTTCGCCGACCGGAGTGGCCGAGCGGTTCTAGGCGCTACAGTCTGAAACCGCGCGACAGTTGCGGTCGCAGGTTCGAATCCTGCCTCGGGCATGGATGTGTGTGATGTCCTTAGGTTCGTTAGGTTTAAGTAGTTCTAAGTTCTAGCAGCTAAGTCCCATAGTGCTCAGAGCCATTTGAACTATTTGAATCTAATCTTCCCTCCTTCTTCCAGGTCTCAGCGAGCAAGTTTTGGTTGAGATGTTCAGTCTAGAACTTTCTATACCATGTTCCATTCAATGTTCTACGAAACTTCTGTAATATTTGGTTCGTGACAGGAAAGTGTTTTGAATCATAGTCTTGAGCCATGCATGCTCAAAGCACAAGTTTTGCATAAAGCAGGAGAATGAAGGAAACTTCTGAGTGACCACGTGTTAGTTATTTCCATACGTGACTTACTCATTACACAGAACGAAATAATGCAGGTGCCCGATTTAACCAATGCGTGAAGTAAATTTGTCTGTGTTGAATTAGTAAGACTGCGTTATGACAATACTTTTTATGAGTCAATATTGGTCGAGAAAAGAGGGCATTTTCATCAGGGCAGTTTCCTGTGGAATTTCAATGTCCTCAAAACTCATTTTTGAAACATAAGCAGCTTACAAGTGTAAGACTGAACTTTAGTATTGTATTCATGACATGAAGTTATTATTTAACAATTTTTACATCTGATTTCCATGTTATATAGATTAATTAAATTTTTTAATTTTTTCAAGGCTGCCAGGAGTAGTAGTAGAACTGTCTCCATAGTTAACTTGCGAATCATCATTAGATGCCACGTCCTTTGCCTTCCAGTTGGTGTGTCGTTCCAGCCACATGACTAGTATCTGTTATAAATTAAAATTTGTCTCCGCTGTTGCCCTTTTGCAAGCAGACTCTCTTAGCTGCGTTAAAGCTGGAGAGCCCTACAACCACACGTGACAGTTGTTTAACACAAGCTTCCGCATCAGACTGCAGTAGGTTTAATGTTCAAAACAGATAAATCCTAAGTTCCACATTAGTGTATTTCTCCTAAAGTAGCTATTGGATTTGAAGTATGAAACGTCGTTGAATTCGTCTCGCTTAGAATTACGGTATCAAATTGTTCCAGTTGGAAAAGCAAAATTGGTACCGACATATGATGTAGCAATGAGAAAGAGTACATCATTTAATGAGGACTTTTTCACGATTAATTTGGATGAAAGCAGGCTCACGATTACTTAAACGCTTCAGTAAATACTGAGGTGGACATGTCACCTGATTCAACAGGTATATTGTGTGTCTAGCTCGAGGTACCGGACCACCCTGCTCCTCCTTGTTCCCAGACGGCCGCCTGTGAACAAGAGCTGCAGTAAAATGCACCATGGCCGTCCACTTCAAGGTTGAGCGCATTACACAAACAGGATCCAGCTTCACTGAACAACTTTTTCTGGTTTCGTAATAATATGTGGAAATACGGCAATCTCACACGATTCCTAAAATGTTTACATAAGTTTCAGAATTTTTTAGTGTCAAGCTACAAAAATGGGTAACCGAAACGGCGCCACAGTGCTGAAACCACTTATGTGTGTAATTAGGAAATAAAAACTCTCCTGGCGCTACGTATAAGATAAATTGTCAATTATATTGACGTGAATGGCCATAGCTATTAAATTCTTTGTTGCTCTATTCCATAATTTTGTGTTACGTTCTTTGATGCTTGGACTACATTTAATTGTGTTTTTTTTGTCTTCTGTACATCGATATTTTTCATTTGCTACTGGCTCTTTTCAATAGTTCTTCATTACACACTGTTCAATCAGAACACTCAGCTGAGCCGCCGAATAGCTCAGAGTTTGACCTCATTTGCTCTGCGCTTATAAGAAATTCGTATATTATATTTATCTTGTGTTCAAGTGCATTTATGACACAGTTCAGTTGTCGCTGAGTAGACAGGTCAACCTATCCGAGTAACCAGCAAAGAATACTTGCCAGTTATTCACTGTGCGCTGATAACCTCGCTGCTTAGTGGTCATAAAGTCTTCACTGTATCCTTGTGCGCTACGACCCTTAAGCCATTATGGTCGTATTAGGACTTTGTTTAACTTCATCGTTTCTTGTGGTATCTGTACAGCAGCTTCATTTTTTAACCTAAACACTAAGATACCGAAATGAAACTTATTCCATTTATTTGTTCTGGTGCAGTCTTTGTCTTTAATAACCGGTAATATAAGACTACGCTGAGATTTTCTTGGCTTCTTCTGAAAACTGAATAGAATTATTATGTTTACTGGAACCACGTCTGTCAGTTTATAACACCGCCACCACTCTCAAGTCATTTTTGCTGCAATGATACAAACCTACCGTGCTGCTCTGCTACCAATATTAAATTAAGATATTAGGGACTTGAATTCTGTGTGTGGGTCTTTGTATGTTGTAAAAGGCCGGGACAGCAATCGGACAGTGCCACTTCCATATCAAAGATATCAAAGACACTGCAGATTTTCGGAAATAGCTATCCAAAGGCGAGAACATTCGTGCAGGTGGGTTGTACGGAAACACGAGGCAATACTTACCCTACGACTTATTTTAGAAGACCGACCGAAGATAGGTAAAACCTACAATAATATCATTCTCAGATTTTGAGAAAGCTCTTGCCAGTGCAGACTAAGGTACACTCTTCGCAGTTCTGAATGTGGCAGGGATAAAATACAGGGAGTGTAAGTTTATCTTCAACTTGTGCTGAAACCAGACTGTAGTTATAAGATTTGAACATCATAGTAGTTGAGTAGGAAAAAGGCAGGGTTGTTGCCTGCCCAAGCTGTAAAGGAACCTAAGGAGAAACCTAGAAAGGAAGTAAATTCTCGGAGAAGAAATAAAAATTTTGAGATTTGTCGACGATACCGTAATTCTATGAGAGACAGCAAAGAGCTTGGAAGATCGACTGATTAGAGTGGATAGTGCCTTCAAAAGAAATTCCGTGTTGAACTGTAAAAGAATGGGAATGGAATGCAATCAAATTAATTATGTTATGCTGAGAGAAATAGATTAAGAAATGAGACACTGTGAGTAGTAGATGAATTTTGGTATTTGGGCAGCATCATAACTAACAATGGCCAAAATAGTGAGGGTATCTAATTCAGACTGGCAACTGCAAGAAGAAAACGACACACGTTCACCGTCTGTCATTGTACATCCACACACATACACCGCAAGTCTCTGTACAACTAGTGCTGGATGGTACATACTATAAATATTAGCGAATTTATGGCCTGTTCCATTCGCGTATTACGATAGGGGATAATGACTATCTATGAAGACGTGTTGAAATGTAATGCCTAAAAATTTTTCATCATTTGAAAACTCTTACAGCTTTTTAAATGAAACAAATGTTATTAACATTCTACATCTCTTTTGTTCATGTATGTGTTTGCTGCCCTCTACCGCTAGAGCCCTGTGAATTGTAGTATGTAACATGGTGGTCGTAACGTAACTATGTCGGTGCGTAAGAAAGAGTACTGTAGTAGAGTTTCGAATTCGTAAAATTCATTGACACATGGAGGTCCCTCTACTTCAGTATGACATTACCAGGCCACACACGAGCATTGCGACATCTGCAAGAATCCGACGGCTAAAGAATACCTCGAGGACTTCACATTTTTAGTGATGAAGCAGTGCAAAGAGAGATGAGGTTGTGGCTCTGTCAAGAAATTTAGACATTCTATGGTGTCAGTATCAACAAACTGGTCTCTCGTTAGGAAAAATGTGTTCCTCGCCATGGTGACTATGTTGAGAACTGAATATGTAGACATAAAGAATAAAGACCTAGAATGTTAATAACGTTTGTTTTATCTAAAAAGCTTTTACAGTTTTCACATAACAAATTTCGAGGCAATACTTTTCAACACGCCCTCTTGGAAATGTCCTTGTCCTATTTTTGTTGAGTCATTTTCCTGGAGAACGAGGTGACACCATGCATAAACGCTGTCTGACGGTCGCCAGGAATCTGGTATACACACATCCCACAAAAATTTCAGGATGGACGACTACATAGACATGCTTATCCATAAGAGTTACTTACGTGTCTATTGACCTCGCTGTCGAATGACCGCTAAAAGCAAAAAAATGTTAGAACTGAAAAAAATGCTTTACTCTTTTCTACGTGAAAATGTACATAGCTGACCATTAAAACTGCAACCCCAGGAAAGGTATCCAGTAACGAAATTCTGTTTACGAGCGTGCACAGAATGTAGGAAGAACAGTGATTAAATCTGTAGATGATTTGGGGGCACACATAGCCAAAAATTTAGAACAAAGAGCTGCCACCAGAAACGATGCCTAAGACTAGACAGGACATTGAGTCGTACTGAGCGTCGATGACGGATACAGATACGTCATTCCACGCTGCTTCAACATATAACACTTCGCAGTTCGATAGGATAAGAGGATTTCACTTAGAGCGCTTCTTGATATAGCGAAACTTCCCGAAAGCCACAGAAGGTATAGTTTAATTGAAATGTTTCATTCGCACTGAAAGGGATAATCTGTTTAAAGGACTGACTGACAGCTGAGAGAGGCCGCCAAGTTTCCACTGCCTAAGACATTTGAGCGAAGATTAAAGACTTTCCAATTGCAAACAAACGGGCTTGTTATTGGATTGCCGCCTTCTCGAGAGCTCAGGAATGCGGAGAGGCACCTGAAGCAATTATCAGTAGTTTTCACAAGAAAATCCGGCCTGCAAACCAGTAGGCAATCAGAGGCCCGGTAGCAGATGCCGAAATGGGAGGTAAGACAGCATGGGAACGATTAATACAGTAGTTCCCATCTAACATTCCAGTTATTGCCTACGGACTTTTTGAAGCCAAATCTGGACGTCTGGGACCTGACCGAAGACTGCTGGGGTGGTAATCGAGTATCGATCATTCATGAGATGACACTGCAAACTGAGTTTACCATTGACAAAGATTATATAATGGAAAATTCAGTGTCCTGAACGACAGAGTTGGGGAAAACGAGAAAAACTTCTGAGCAATAATACCTCCGAGATCACTAAGTTACATGATTCAGCCTGATAAATCAGTTTGAGATGGAACTGAATATTTCAGTGGATCAGTCTTGGCAGCGTGGTGGTCTCATAGACGATACTGTCATTCCGAATTCCTTCGGAGATCATTATGGTTACGTTTTGTGGGACACTATTTATTTGAGAATGCTTGGGAAATCATTCTGAAGTAACTCGAGCATCGCACAAGAGATCCTTTTACGAAATTCTCATGCATCGTGATAAGTAATTAGCACGTTGTTTAGGGTAAAGCTTTCATACTTAGCCTTCTGGAGGCCTGTTACCCTACTGCCGAATCAGTTTTCAAACTTTGTATGATTCCTACATTGTTTCCGATGTCAACTGTTCTCCTTAATTAAACAAACCGCCATTTGCCCTAGTTCCCCTTATATAAACAAACGGCTCACTTGTGCCAATGACGTAATTGCTGGGCAGTTACTTTCATGATAATGCCAATTAATGATCAAAAACTGCCAAGATAATTACCGTAATTTAAGGCCAAGATGGCGGCCTAGCAGGGGACTTGGGGTCATGTTTAACTAGGTGTCCAGATGCTTTTAGTTTGAAGTGATACCGATCATTTCTAATAATGGTAATTTGCGATCGAAAAATGGCGTCTACCCCACTGTGATCCTTGCCCCCCCACCATCACTGCCCCCACTGTGCTGCTATTGATCATTTCCACACCACTTCCCCATCACTCTACGGCGTCCTAAGCATCGCAAGACTGGCATTCTTAATCAGTACCTCACTCCAGAAACACCAACACCATGATGTTTCATAGATCATTTATCGCCTTTGAGGAGAAAGAAAAGAAAAAAAAACTATTTCATTCGAACT
Source organism: Schistocerca serialis cubense (assembly GCF_023864345.2). NCBI lineage: Eukaryota > Metazoa > Arthropoda > Insecta > Orthoptera > Acrididae > Schistocerca > Schistocerca serialis. Next base: position 657,523,785 of record NC_064640.1, on the reverse strand, counting down.
TAAGTACTATTTCTTCCATCTCTTTCTCATTATTGCTATTGTTATAATTATTTGTCATTGAGTAATATTTTCCTCCTCCTATAGTGCAGCGGACTTCTGATGGCGATGCAGTTGATCAGCCTCATTTTCTGGTGGCAATTTCTTTTTCCACTGCACCTGCCTGATCTGTTGGACTTCAGATCTCAACTGTCTGTTTCGTCCAACTTTGAGCCTCCGACGCAGCAGAAGCAGCAGTAGAAGTGCTGCACCGGCTACGTATCACTGGAAAATATGAAAGAACTGTTCTTCTGTGACCGTCAATTACCACTATCACTTACGTCTGCGCCACCTTGTGTGTGGTTACAGTGGCATAACACGCTCATTAAAGCGTTCCTATTCACTGTTATGTACAGTCGAAATGTTACCGCTAGCAAACATAGCTGTGTGCGTGTCCTTCGGTCATGAGTTCAGTACTCTAACAGAGTTTGAGAATCCTCAGTTTAGTGGTGAGAATTCTATGCTTTCATCATAGTACTGGTGACAATTACATGAGAATTTCTCAAAGGCAGCTTCCCTCTTCAATGATCAAACTGCACTGGGTTGTCACTCAGTGTGTGCTGGCGACTATCCGAAAATTCTTAAATTTCTCAATGATGAGGGTAGGTTCGAGTGTACCCATTTACAGGTAGCGACGTTCAGAGACTTGGTCTGTGCCAATTCAGGAATTCCGTGAGCAGTGAGTGACCACGTAGGTTGGTGGGATAATGTATACAGCTTTTTGGCAATGTTTGTTATGGTCTTTCAAATCTAACTAATGAGCTAATGAGAACACTTCGGAGGACGTATTTACAAAAAGCCTTGATATGGATTGTGAAGACAATACGAGACTGGAATAGAAGGGAGAACCGATAGTGCTACTCAAGGTACCCTCCGCCACACACCGTCAGGTAGCTTGCGGAGTATGGATGTAGATGTAGATGTTGATACCTGATGTAAGCAAGGAATCGTGTGCATACTTACATATGATTATCTTCTCCATAACTTAATCCGAAATTTTTAAAAAAATGTTCAAGTGTGTGTGAATTTTATGGGACTTAACTGCTAAGGTCATCAGTCCCTAAGCTTACACACTACTTAACCTAAATTATCCTAAGGACAAACACACATACCCATGCCCGAGGGAGGACTCGAACCTCCGCCGGGACTAGCCGCACAGTCCATGACTGCAGCGCCTGAGACCACTCGGCTAATCCCGCGCGGCCCGAAATTAAGGGAGAATAAATAACCTGTAACAAAATTCTTTGTAATTTATTTCAAATAAACATGCAGTGCCTTTGTAACTCAGTCAGTAGTATGTACTTGTGCTAAGAAAAATTATTCAGCTTCCACTGTCAACTGACTCTAAACTATATGACGGCTCCGCATTTTTACGTATAGTGGTACTACCCAAAAATTGAGTGATAGGTTTCTTTGTAAATGAATAAATAAAGGGGGAGTTACATATTTGAAAATTTTTTATGGTTTATTCACTAGATATATGCAATAATTCTTTTATGTAGAGAGAGAGACATATCATTGACTACAAATGACCATTTTTACGTATAGTGGTACTACCCAAAAATTGAGTGATAGGTTTCTTTGTAAATGAATAAATAAAGGGGGAGTTACATATTTGATAATTTTTTATGGTTTTTTCACTAGATATATGCAATAATTCTTTTATGTAGAGAGAGAGACATATCACTGACTACAAATTACAGGGGTAAGATTCTTTTAATGACCAGAAATTACATGGATACATAGCGCTGACTAGATACACAGTACACTGATCAGCCAGAACATGATGACCAGGACCTACAACCGGTATGTCCACCTTTGGCACCGATAACAGCGGCGACGCATTGTGGCATGGAAGCTACGAGGCCTTGGTAGGTCGCTGGAGAGAGTCGGCACCACATCCGCACACACATGTCACCTAATTCCCGTACATTACGGGGACGGGCGATTAGCTCTGACGCCACGATCAATCACATCCAAGATGCGTACTCCTAGCCTTGTGGCGTGGCGTATTATCTTTTTGAAAAGTGCCACTGCTGTCGGGAAATATGGTCGTCATGAAAGAGTGTATATGGTCTGCAACCAGTGAACGATACTCCTTGGACGTCATGGTGCATGCACGAGCTCCACTGAATCCGTGGATGCTCACGTGAATGTCTCCCACAGTACAATGGAGCCGTCGCCTGCTTGTCTTCTTCCCGCAGTAGTTGTGTCATGGAGCTGCTGTCCTGGAAGACGATGTATTCGCGCTCTCCCAAAGGCATGATGAAGAAGGTATCGGGATTCATCAGACCATGCAACGCTCCATTGCTCCAATGTCCAGTACCGGTGGCCAGGCGCCCATTTCAGTCGTAGTTGCCGATGTCTTGGTGTTAACATTGGCACATGCTTGGGTCGTAGGCTGCGGTGGCCCGTCATTAGGAGTCTTCGGTGCGCTGTGTGTTCAGACACATCTGCACCCTGCCCAGCATTAAAGTCTGATGTTAGTTCAGCCACAGTTCGCCACCTGTCCTGTTTTACCAGTCTGCCAAGCCTACGGCGTCCGACATTTGCAATGAGGTGTGACCTTACAGTCCCACTACGTGTGGACGTGGTTTCACCTTGATTTCGCCACGTGTAGAAGCCACTCGCCACAGCATTCCTCGGACACCATCCAAGTCGTGCAGTTTCCGAAATGCTGGAGCCGAGCCTCTAGCAATCACAATATACGCTCGGTAGGACATATTTGTCCAACATCCGAAATGTAACCACTTCGTAAGTGTCTTTCCCCAGTCACTACGGTGACAAGCTTTAAAATGATGAAACTGCTTCTTTCTACGTATTCTTGTGTTCATGGAAGGCATCATCGTGTATATGCACTGCTCGACCTGCATATAAACCAACTAGAACGAATTCTGGCGACTGCTGTTCTGTCTCTTAGGAAATTAATGGATTTTATATGTGTTTTTAAGTCAGAAACGTACGTACCCTCAATCACACTTCGCGGATCAGTCATGCTTATCATTTGTAGTAGTAATAGTAGCAGTAATATTGGTTTTGATGGATGCAGCTGTGTCTGACTAGGAAACAGAGCAAAGAAAATTGACATGAATCTTTTAGATAGCTGATAGAGAGAGGTACCACCCACACCCTGCTGCAGGAAAATGCACTCAAAGAAGCAGCAATTTTTTATGAGGGTGTAAGCACTACAATCAATAGCCAAAGAAGATGTAACAGCCTGTTTGATCTTTACGGTAGCATAACCACAACTCTGGTAGCATTCCTCTTGCACAAAGAAGTCCTGGTCTCATGTTAGGTAGTTTTGCTCATGTGTAGGATAATATAGCGATTTCGTCCTAACACCACATCTCTTGAGTACACCCCCTCACACTATTAAAGATGATGTATGTGACATCGGTCCTCTCTCCTACTGAATAGCTTATGTCCGATAAACGCATTGATTCTTCTCCTTAATGCTAAAAGGATAACATTATTTCTTAGGACCAGCCATAATTCGGTAATATCCACATTCGACTCCATATGTGACAACACAATTATGGATTGGGATGCATATGTTTTGCCTCCTTTAATATGGAGCCTTTGTGTAATATTTATGTCGCCTTTGTCCAAGTATGTGTTACGAAAACCGACGTAGTTTACTGGGATAGGGTTAAAAGTGACTGCAGACAGAGCATAATTATTAAGATTTTTCTCGGTCTTGAGTGTCCGATTACCCCCAACCCAACTCAATTCACAGCCTCTCATGGTACTTTTTCTCTGTTTTTATGTATTCTCAGTCAATTTATGCAATCTTGCAAATTTTTTTGTGATTTTACATATTGCGTTGTATTTCCCTCAATTTTACGTATTTCCCATCAATTTGTCATAATTATATCAGGCTTTCCTAAATTTTTACCTATTTTATACCATTTTTTCGTATTTTTTGATGTTTTTCCTTATGTATATGGTCATATTGCCAGCATACCCATGCACTGTTTGATTTATACAAAGATATTTGCGTGTATTATGTACGAGCCTACTTAAAAATTCTTAGAATTCCCCACTTCCCGGTGATCTACTTGCACGCATTTTAGATAGGAAGATCATGAAAAGTGTAGTAACACTCGCCTCATACCTAGATGAGACTTAGCGATTGGTGCAGATTGGAAACTCGTAGTCTGGAAGCACATCTGTGTTCTACTACAGCAGATCAGAGAGTTTGTCTGCAGACTCATGTAGTGATACACTTGATGGAAATTCAGAGTCTGGCACAGCTCTACATATCCATCTGACTTCCACTCTGCCGTGTAGGGATCTTCAAATGGGAGCTGACATTTTTACACACATCTAAAAACTGTAATTTCTTTATCCTTGTGATAGGTTATTCATTAGCTGACAGAGTGTCGACTACACATACCATCCGGGATATGAGAGTTTTCCCTCTCCGAACCTAAAGAGTGCGCACCCCTGTCAATGTAATTTACAGACGAACAGTTAGCAAGTTAGCCATTCGAACTGCAACTGTCGACTGCTGTCAACACTACACACATTCACACAGGGACTATGCATGCATATTACCGATCGTGAAGTCTCGATTTCAACTGCTTGCACATTATTTTTGACAGTGCTATAGCAACACATGTAGTGAAAAAGTCTTCGTAAAACGATTTTCTAGGGGATGTAAGCGCATTTAAATCCATCCTGGTAAAGAGCACAACATCTTCGATGGAAGTTATATTACCGATATTTCTTAACAATATTGTCTATATTCTCCCGTAATAGCGACAAATCATGACCTTTGCTGCTCCTATCATGCCTCCTTTTAAACTTTTTAAAGATCCACAATGAAGGCACATAATCATCCCAATTCCGCTATTTTATGTGCTAGATGTCTGGTGCATGGAGGGAGACAGTTCTTATGTATGGTACAGAACAACACATTAGTTGGATGGTATATTACTGTACTCGAATACTCCCAGTCACTCTTAACGAAACATTCTACAGATGCAATGCATTTGCTATATCTTTCTGTTTTTTTGTAAGTGCTCTACAATGCCGCAAACTCTTCCAGTTTCCGTATGCTGCAATGTCTTCCAAAATTTTGTCACTGAGAAACATCGCCTCTGTGTTTTATTTCCACCAACCTATGTGTTTTGGAAGCTGCATAGTTTACTCCATACGATATTCAGCTTTCTGTTAGAGCCAATGGATCGAGACATGTTAATTTCAGTTTAGCACCTGGCGCAGATCTCCAAGTAATGGTCGAAAAACTAATTGTATGGTGGTGTACAAAGCTGTAGTTGTACACTGCCTGGATGAGCTACAGCCGAAAAAACACAGGAACCCTTTTCTGTGATTGATAGTCTGTTGGATATGGTCCTCCTCCAGGACAGAAGACAAAAATTCACGCTGATCCGTGCAATCGACTTCGACCACAGGTCACCTGCTCCAATGGAGTAACATGTTTATACTGTATATAATATGCTAAATGTCAGCACACAGATGGTATTTATTTTTCGATGTATTGGAAGAGATAGACACGATAAAATCTTTTAGGAGGGTCCATTAAATGGAGTGGTACGACTGCCTCAAGTTTGGATGCATATAGGTCTCTCAAAACTACACCAATTTTGCATGTAAAACTAACAGAAATGGGCAGTATCTGTTATCAGGGGATCATGCCTGTTTTTGTTATTATTGTCACGATTGCATGTTTAAAAATAGGTGTTACCACAAGTCCTGTGTTATTTCATACTTCATAACCTCTCAGTATAAAGTAGATACCCCTTGAATTATAGCTCGTTGTGGAACTTAGAAATGATAGTGTTTTTTTCCTGGCATGTGAGTAGATTGCGCGAAAATGCCTGTGATGATCAAATTGCTTATGAAACATGTCAGTAGAGGGGTGTTATGGAGCAAAGAATGTCAGATGTAAGCAAGCAGACAGTAACTGGTTTCGATGTAATGGGAGAGAGAGAGTTGGGTTGGGTTGTTTGGGGAAGGAGACCTGATAACGAGGTCATCGTTCTCATCGGATTAGGGAATGACGGGGAAGGAAGTCGGCCGTGCCCTTTGAAAGGAACCATCCCGGCATTTGCCTGGAGCGATTTAGGGAAATCACGGAAAACCTAAATCAGGATGGCCGGACGTGGTATTGAACCGTCGTCCTCCTGAATGCGAGTCCAGTGTCTAACCACTGCGCCACCTCGCTCGGTGGGAGAGAGAGAGAGAAGTGATAAAATCTTATAGGAGTTCTAATACAAGATAGACTCTCACGATTTGTTTCGTGAAGCAGGTGTGATATAGCATTGCATTGGTAAACAGAAACTGCCATGGTGTGCAAAACAGCAACATCCTCTTGAATTATATGTAGCTTCTTGTTGTCGATCGTAAAATGATCGTGTTTTTCCTGACATGTGAGCCAATGGCGTGGAAGACTGAATTCTCTAATGTTATTTTGCTTAGCTACAATGTCTGCAATACACATATGCATGACAGTTTACTTACAGACGCCGATTTGAGTATGCAAGACACTCTCAGGTAGTGTAATTTGTCCATCAAGCTGAAAGAAATTGCTTACCATAGATATTTTCTCTTTGGAGTTAAAACTCTCCCTTCTTCTTTGCTTTGGTGATTATTTTGAAATAAAGAGGACTTTTGGGGTGATCGGTAGTTTTCACAGCAAATAAGTGATTGTTCTTTTTCTCCAATTTAATGCAGGGGAGACATGTATAGGCTTCTGCAGTTTGATCTGTTGCAATCGGCGGTGATGCACTTCGTTGGATGTCGCAGCATGCAGAGATCCGGATTGTATCCTGCAGTCGAGCGTAAAAGGTATACAGATTTTGTTCATAAACTAAAAAAAATGAACTGTGCCTATTTTCATGGAAAGAGGACATTTATTTTCGCCGGCCGGTGTGGCCGTGCGGTTCTAGGCGCTTCAGTCTGGAACCGCGTGACTGCTACGGTCGCAGGTTCAAATCGTGCCTCGGGCATGGATGTGTGTGATGTCCTTAGGTTAGTTAGGTTTAAGTAGTTCTAAGTTCTAGGGGACTGATGACCACAGATGTTAAGTCCCATAGTGCTCAGAGCCATTTGAACCATTTATTTTCGTCGTAATTGTATTTTTCTTTTTAAAAGATGCTTGATTATAACAGATGCATTGATGTTAAACAAAAGAGTTCTCCATCACAGAATGGCGGTAGCTCATGGTGGAGCAGTGTTTGAGATGGTCGAGTGTGTGCAAGATCGCTGACGCAGCTGCACCCGACCAGGGGTCTGTGTGTAGGGTGGAGCAGTGCCGCCAAATCGGGGTTAGAGTCCCAGAAAAGGCAATGTCATTTTTAAGTTCCCACCAATTCCAAGGTAGGTGTTTGGTTGGGACGTTGGTACAGCCCTGGGACGAAGAAATTCCTGCCAAAGTTCGAAATTCCCACCAAAATTCGAAATCCCCTGCCAACAGGGTAGTTGGAGGCAGGGCATGGGGAGGGACTGGCGGGAAGAGGTGGGGAGCCACGTGCCGGCTGAGGAAAACACATGATATCATCCAGGGTTGGGGTTGGGGGTTGGTGCGTTTGGGGGCGGTAATTAATTGATAAGTTCAATTAATTTGTATATCAATTTGATATAAAACTGTGCCAGCACCACCCATACCCTACTATTAACATGCTCACAGCACTCTGCATTTAGCGTCTTCTTAAGCACAATAATGATACCATTCCCTAACTATGACAAACACCGCCACACCGTAACATCTTCTCCTCCATAATTTACTGTGATACAAGATGATGGCAGGCAATATATCCAGATGTTTGCCAAACATCAAACTCTTCCATCAGATTGCCACTAGTCATCCAAAGTCAAGCGGCGTCTCTGTTTACACCACCTGGAACATCGCATAGTATTTGCTAGAGAATTGTGTGGCTTATGAGGAGCTGGTCGACCATGGTAACGCATTACTTTTAACTCCCTAGGGACAGTCATTATGCTAGCTGGACTGCTAGTAGCACATTGTAATCCACAAGTGATTACTGCCTCTGATTTCGTTCTGTTTTGCAACAACCACCCTCCTCTATGGTCAGTGGTACCTGTCCGTCAGTACATGATGTCTGCGTGGTCCTGCTTTAGCTGTAATTGGGCCGTCGGGTTTCCAGTTCACAATCACATCACCGACGGTCGACTTGGGCATCTTTAGAAGAGCTCAAATATTCTTGACTTACTTCCAACTCAGGTGACGTCCGATGACTAGTTCACGTTCGTAGTCACTAAGCTCTTCTGACAGACCCTTCTGCTGTTACTGATTCTCTGCTGCCAACACGCTACTCCTTCCCTTTTTTTATAGTGGCAGATCCACCTCTCGTGACGTCTGGTAGTGATCAATTCCGTATTATGTGGGATGTTCGAATACTTTTGATCAGATAGTAAAATCCACGACGCAGCTCAATTTTGTCACTGTCTACTTCTTAATGGAGTTATTACAACTGTAGTAAAACATGTATCTGCCACAAACGTCTACTCCAGCCCTACTCTCATTGTTTAGTTTTACAACCACTAGTTTTGAGGTATTGTTTATCCTCTTTCGATCGTCCTCTTACACGCAGCCTGTGGATTGCCACCAACACAAAAGGGGAGGATTGGTTCACTTGCTTTGTCTTACCACTTCAGGCTATATACTGTGATATATTGCCTAACGTTCACTACAGAGATGATGTGGTAGAGCTCTGAAAGAGTTCCACGTTTTCGGACCCTACATGTTGCACTATTAATACACATGATAAATTGTTTCTATGTTTAAGCAGTTATGTTACTTAAAATCATGATAATAAGTATAGAAATTATCGTTTTTCAAGAACTGATTTAATGGGTACAAATGTAATTAGTTTTCAGGATATCACAAGTAATTATCCCACACACTGTCTGACAAATACCTGTCGAACATCGTGGAACTTCCACATCGGTGCAATACGGCGGCTGATCTGAGAAGTACACTGCTTGTCCCTATAACAGCAACACCAGGAATAAAAGCACAAAACTAAATTTTACTTCTGGTGCCTATGCAGTACAGCAGAAAGAATACATAATTAAATTTGTAGGAATTTTGTGTATGTTTATGTTGCGAAATTTAGTACACAGAGCTGTAACATGTGGCAGCAGCAATGATTCTAACCCGATTGGGCATCGAGCCAAATTGAGCTTGGATTATAGATACAGGAAAATCATTCAATGCATTTCAACTATGTATCAAAGGTCATCAGTCGTAGTTGCTGGCGTATTAAGGTATGATCAACTCCTGGAAAATGATTTCAATGACTGAGAAATCTGTACCCGTTCTGGCGAACACAATAATCAAACACCATCCGTATCAAGGGAGGACAGAACTTGATGAGCAACATGTGATCTCATGTTGTCTTGTTGAAAGATAAGGACGCGATGACCATGATAATAGGATACAGCCACCAGCGTTAACACATCATAAATGTAAAGTCTGCTGTCTAAACTACTGACTACACAAATCACAGGTGATCATGTTGTGCACCCCGTGGCACTCCGCACCCCTACGTCCATTGTTTTTATTAGGTTCACCACAATTGGGAAACCTTTCTCTCTTGCCATGTCAATGGAAGCCACAAGTACAGTCGTCATGCTGGTAGTACATGGTGCTCCATCGGTCATCACTGTGTCTGTGAGGATACTTGTCTCGCTGCAGGAAAGCCCATTTTCTGTCTCAAGGTACCTGACGTGGCTGAACTATCACACACGACTGTGCAAACAACCTGACTGTCCTCCCGTGTGATAGCAGCAGTTGTGTACGACTTTGTGGGCTACAGAGTGGTGCGCCAACTGTATTTCTCCAAGCGAAGGAAAACTCATTACAAATAATGAAGCAAAAACTAGAGTCCAAATCTCAGTGATATCCATAAAGAGGCACTACAGCACAAATGATGGTGTCGTAGCGAATAGGCTCCAAGTGCAAGTGGTTAGAGTGGCTACTGCAGGCAGACCTATATTGCGGCGGCAGAGAGCGCTCACAGTACAGAGCCGCTGAGGTGTGGCTATGCGTGCATGCTATAATGCATGACACTGATGATGGTTCTTCTCTACGCATGGATTCAATATTCACGTGGCAGTCGAGGACGATAACCTGCAGTTTTAATGTTCCATAACCCTCCCATTGTCGACTTCTGACATGTACTGGTAGATGTTCCTCCTCGTTACACTACGTATAACACTGTCTTATCACTGACAAACAATATTAACATGTGATTTCTAATGATTAATCCACTACATAATCCTTCCTTATACACAGTACATATTCTAGAAGGCATTACTCCTACATACCTGGGTCGTTCCGAAAGTAATGCCTCCTATTTTTATTCATGGAAACTATAGGAGATACATAAATGACAGCAGCACAGCTAAATAGAGTAATATTTCAGTTACAGACTGTCATTTTTCCACACAGTCGAAACCATTCGGTAAACACTTTTGCCAACGATGAACACAAAGACTGCATGCCACGCTTGTAAAAGTCGGAAAGAGCTGAGGCTGACCACTTCCTTACAGCTTTGAGTACAGCTTACAAAATGGTTCAAATGGCTCTGAGCACTATGCGACTTAACTTCTGAGGTCATCAGTCGCCTAGAACTTAGAACTAATTAAACCTCACTAACCTAAGGACATCACACACATCCATGCCCGAGGCAGGATTCGAATCTGCGACCGTAGCGGTCACGCGGTTCCAGACTGAAGCGCCTTTAACCGCAAGGCCACACCGGCCGGCTACAGCTTACAGATGTGGTAAGACAGTCCAGCCGAATTTTGCAATGAGTTGTGTGGTCACAAAATTGGGATGGGACCTGGCGTTATCATGCTGCAGGTAAAAGTTGGTCTTCTTCTCTGGCCTTAACCTGGAAATTCAGGCTTTCAGTACCGTGCTGGATCGACAGTTTCTCCAGCCTGCAGGACATCCAAAAAAACTACACTCTAGCTATCCCAGAAGGCTGTCCACATCATTTTGTCTGCAGATGGCTGTGTCTTGAATTTTTTCTTTGACGGATAATTCGCATGTCACCATTCCATGGACTGTCTTTTGGACTCCGGCTCGTAGTGGGGGCACCACGTCTCATCTCCGGTAACGACGTTATTCAGAAATTTGTCACCTTTAGCTTCATATTGGTCAAGTAGGTCTCAGCCAATTTCCATTCAATGAGTTCTTTGTCTCTCTGTAAGCATGCACAGGACACAACTCGCACAGACTTTGCGATAACCAAGATGTTCCAACATTGTTTCCAAGGCATTACAGCCGACATCCAGCTTTCACACACTTCTCTGATCGCTATCCACCAGTCAGTACGGATTGGTTGATAAAGACGCTCTTCATTGCGAGGGATGTCAGCTGTGCAGGGTCGATCGGGCCTGGCTTGTCATCCACATTCTTTTCACCAACTTTAAAACATTGCTCATGTCTACTGTATCGTCTCCATACACTTTTAGCAAACGTCGATAGATTTCAGTTGGCACAATTTCTTCAGCAGAGAGGAATTTTATCACACATGGCTGTTTTATACGCATGTCGATATCAGACTCCATTTCGGAACACTCCTCTGTCGGCGTCAACCACCGCAGAACAAGGGAACCATTTGCAAATGAAAGAGGAAGGTATAAGCATTAGCGCTACACCAACGACATGTGGCGCGGACATCCAAAGTCATCACAAAAAGTGGGAGACATTACTTTCGGAACGACCCTCGCACTTTTCGCGGCTGCACTGAAATGCTAATCATCTGCATTTTCAAGCATGTAGTACAAATTATGCTAATTTTATGTATGTGTCATTAAACTTTCGTGGTGCTGTCATTTTAATGGTCATCGGTGTAGCAGCTCCACACTCGTTATTACAATACAGGGTGATTCAAAAAGAATACCACAACTTTAGGAATTTAAAACTCTGCAACGACAAAAGGCAGAGCTAAGCACTATCTGTCGGCGAATTAAGGGAGCTATAAAGTTTCATTTAGTTGTACATTTGTTCGCTTGAGGCGCTGCTGACTAGGCGTCAGCGTCAGTTGATGCTAAGATGGCGACCGCTCAACAGAAAGCTTTTTGTGTTCTAGAGTACGGCAGAAGTGAATCGACGACAGTTGTTCAGCGTGCATTTCGAACGAAGTATGGTGTTAAACGTCCTGATAGGTGGTGTATTAAACGTTAGTATAAACAGTTTACAGAGAATGGGTGTTTGTGCAAAGGGAAAAGTTCTGGACGGCCGAGAAGGAGTGATGAAAATGTAGCACGCATCCAGCAAGCATTTGTTCGCAGCCCAGGAAAATCGACTCGCAGAGCTAGCAGAGAGCTGCAATTTCCGTTCTCCATACCGTTGTATGGAGAGTCCTACGAAAAAGGTTAGTTAAGAAACCTGAACGTCAACTACCCAAGGCGATGGATCGGCCGCCAGGCAGCCCGTGACAGAGCACTTCATCACTGGCCTCCAAGAAGCCCTGATCTTACCCCCTGCGATTTTTTCTTATGGGGGTAAGTTAAGGATATGGTGTTTCGGCCACCTCTCCCAGCCACCATTGATGATTTGAAACGAGAAATAACAGCAGCTATCCAAACTGTTACGCCTGATATGCTACAGAGAGTGTGGAACGAGTTGGAGTATCGGGTTGATATTGCTCGTGTGTCTGGAGGGGGCCATATTGAACATCTCTGAACTTGTTTTTGAGTGAAAAAAAACCTTTATAAATACTCTTTGTAATGATGTATAACAGAAGGTTATATTATGTTTCTTTCATTAAATACACATTTTTAAAGTTGTGGTATTCTTTTTGAATCACCCTGTATAATTCCGAGCACAGTCAAGAATGTGCGTCCACAAATATATGATGACGATTACGGAAGCAAGAGGACACATATGCTGTGACCGGTGGTCACAATTTTTCTGTGTAGTACATCTACATCTACATTTATACATTTATACTCCGCAAGCCACCCAACGGTGTGTGGCGGAGGGCACTTTACGTGCCACTGTCATTACCTCCCTTTCCTGTTCCAGTCGCGTATGGTTCGCGGGAAGAACGACTGTCTGAAAGCCTCAGTTCGCGCTCTAATCTCTCTAATTTTACATTCGTGATCTCCTCGGGAGGTATAAGTAGGGGTAAGTAATATATTCGATACCTCACCCAGAAACGCACCCTCTCGAAACCTGGCGAGCAAGCTACACCGCGATGCAGAGCGCCTCTCTTGCAGAGTCTGCCACTTGAGTTTATTAAACATCTCCGTAACGCTAACACGGTTACCAAATAACCCTGTGGCGAAACGCGCCGCTCTTCTTTGGATCTTCTCTATTTCCTCCGTCAAACCGATCTGGTACGGATCCCACACTGATGAGCAATACTCAAGTATAGGTCGAACGAGTGTTTTGTTAGCCACCTCCTTTGTTGATGGACTACATTTTCTAAGCACTCTCCCAATGAATCTCAACCTGGTACCTGCCTTACCAACAATTAATTTTATATGATCATTCCACTTCAAATCATTCCGCACGCATACTCCCAGATATTTTACAGAAGTAACTGCTACCAGTGTTTGTTCCGCTATCATATAATCATACAATAAAGGATCCTTCTTTCTATGTATTCGTAATACATTACATTTGTCTATGTTAAGGGACAGTTGCCACTCCCTGCACCAAGTGCCTATCCGCTGCAGATCTTCCTGCATTTCGCTACAATTTTCTAATGCTGCAACTTCTCTGTATACTACAGAATCATCAGCGAAAAGCCGCATGGAACTTCCGACACTATCTACTAGGTCATTTATATATATTGTGAAAAGCAATGGTCCCATAACACTCCCCTGTGGCACGCCAGAGGTTACTTTAACGTCTGTAGACGTCTCTCCATTGATAACAACATGCTGTGTTCTGTTTGCTAAAAACTCTTCAATCCAGCCACACAGCTGGTCTGATATTCCGTAGGCTCTTACTTTGTTTATCAGGCGACAGTGCGGAACTGTATCGAACGCCTTCCGGAAGTCAAGAAAAATAGCATCTACCTGGGAGCCTGTATCTAATATTTTCTGTGTCTCATGAACAAATAAAGCGAGTTGGGTCTCACACGATCGCTGTTTCCGGAATCCATGTTGATTCCTACATAGTAGATTCTGGGTTTCCAAAAACGACATGATACTCGAGAAAAAACATGTTCTAAAATTCTACAACAGATCGACGTCAGAGATATAGGCCTATAGTTTTTCGCATCTGCTCGACGACCCTTCTTGAAGACTGGGACTACCTGTGCTCTTTTCCAATCATTTGGAACCCTCCGTTCCTCTAGAGACTTGCGGTACACGGCTGTTAGAAGGGGGGCAAGTTCTTTCGCGTACTCTGTGTAGAATCGAATTGGTATCCCGTCAGGTCCAGTGGACTTTCCTCTATTGAGTGATTCCAGTTGCTTTTCTATTCCTTGGACACTTATTTCGATGTCAGCCATTTTTTCGTTTGTGCGAGGATTTAGAGAAGGAACTGCAGTGCGGTCTTCCTCTGTGAAACAGCTTTGGAAAAAGGTGTTTAGTATTTCAGCTTTACGCGTGTCATCCTCTGTTTCAATGACATCATCATCCCGGAGTGTCTGTATATGCTGTTTCGAGCCACTTACTGATTTAACGTAAGACCAGAACTTCCTAGGATTTTCTGTCAAGTCGGTACATAGAATTTTACTTTCGAATTCACTGAACGCTTCACGCATAGCCCTCCTTACGCTAACTTTGACATCGTTTAGCTTCTGTTTGTATGAGAGGTTTTGGCTGCGTTTAAACTTGGAGTGAAGCTCTCTTTGCTTTCGCAATAGTTTCCTAACTTTGTTGTTGAACCACGGTGGGTTTTTCCCGTCCCTCACAGTTTTACTCGGCACGTACCTGTCTAAAACGCATTTTACGACTGCCTTGATCTTTTTCCATAAACACTCAACATTGTCAGTGTCGGAACAGAAATTTTCGTTTTGATCTGTTAGGTAGTCCGAAATCTGCCTTCTATTACTCTTGCTAAACAGATAAACCTTCCTCCCTTTTTTTATATTCCTATTAACTTCCATATTCAGGGATGCTGCAGCGGCCTTATGATCACTGATTCCCTGTTCTGCACTTAAAGAGTCGAAAAGTTCGGGTCTGTTTGTTATCAGTAGGTCCAAGATGTTATCTCCACGAGTCGGTTCTCTGTTTAATTGCTCGAGGTAATTTTCGGATAGTGCACTCTGTATAATGTCACTCGATGCTCTGTCGCTACCACCCGTCCTAAACATCTGAGTGTCCCAGTCTATATCTGGTAAATTGAAATCTCTACTTAAGACTATAACATGCTGAGAAAATTTATGTGAAATGTATTCCAAATTTTCTCTCAGTTGCTCTGCCACTAATGCTGCTGAGTCGGGAGGTCGGTAAAAGGAGCCAATTATTAACCTAGATCGGTTGTTGAGTGTAACCTCCACCCATAATAATTCACAGGAACTATCCACTTCTACTTCACTACAGGATAAACTACTACTAACAGCGACGAACACTCCACCATTCATATTATAAAAACGGCTGTACGTACTTACGCATGTAAGTACGAGGCTCCACATCTCCTAAACAGCTCCACCGATTTCAACCAAACTTGATGCACATATCACATACTGTATGGAAAGAATCGCTGTGGGAATAAGAACCACCAGCCTATCACAGGAGTGGGGGTTGGGATGAAAAATCAGTGTAGCCCACGACGTTCGAATTCTGCATTTTATCCATCCACTGTTTGAGAATGAGACCACTTAATGACTTGAACAAACTTTACGCCAAATTTTAAATCTTTATCAAACTTTCCTTGTTGGCATGTCCCACAAAAGATATTAGGAAAAAAAATTATCGCTGTTCGCGTAATAAAACTGGCGCATCAGTCATGAAGCTTTAATGTATTATTACTTTACTGCCAGCTATATCGCGACAGCTTTTACCGACAGCATTCACATATACCACTGACGTTACGAAGAAACTATACTCATTATGCATAACGTTTAAATTTATTACTTCGTTGGTACTAGTTCTATTCGCAACGCATTTTGCAGACTGTATATAAATCTACCATTGAATGTACCTACAAAAGAATATCACTGTATGACACATAGTTCAGCAGATATAATATTAAGTAAAAATTAGTTATTCACTTCTTTACTACTAATTATATTCACAACACATTTCACAGACAGTGCCCAAGTATGCCACAGGAAGTACCTGAAAAATTATATTATTGTGCAAGTCATAGTTCAGGGACACTACGCCATAAACTCTGGGCTGCGTGAAAACGAAACTGCAGGGCGAAATTCGCTAGAGATCTAGTGAAATATGTGTACAAATGTGTTAAATATGTGTAAAATGTGTTAAATATATGTAAAATATATATTATATGTGCATAGGGAGGCAAAGCAACGAGTAAAAAGCTCATCCTAAATCCCTGTAATGATTTCGATCAAATTTGGTACACATTTTTGTTACTGTCTGGGAACTACTGTAGGAGGTAAGAATCACCAGCGTCCTATTGGGGTGGGGATACGTGGAGAGAGGAGGAGGGAGGAGGAGATGGACAGGTATAGCAGAGAAAGGAGGAGATAGGCGCAGAAAGGGGGGCGGGAGAAGGAAGTGGACAGAGAGAGGTCGAGGGGCTGGAAATGGACAGGGAGAAGGATGCGGAGGAGATGGACAGGGAAAGGAAAAAGGTGGAGATGGACAGAGAAAAGAGAGAAGAAAAAATAGATGGAGAGAGAAGAGAGGAAGAAATGATCAGAAAGAGGGTAGAGGAGTAGATGGTCAGGTAGGAAAAGTAGGAGAAGATGGACAGAGATAGTAGGAGGAGGAGGAGATGGAGAGAGGGTGCTGGAGAACAGAAACAAAGAGAGGGGATGAAGATGGTGGACAGGGGGGAAAGGAGCAGGTTGACAGAGGGGTGAGAAACAGATGGACAGACAAAGGGGAGAAGAGTCGGTAGCCAGAGAGAGGGTTAGGAGGGGCTGGATGGAGAGAGGGGCAGGAAGAGATTAACAGAGTGTGGGGTTGGAGGGGGGGATGGAGAGAGGGGAGGAGGAGAATATGGACAGAGAGTAGGGGGAGGAGGAGATAGACTAATAGAAGAGTCGAATAAATACATACCCTGGCAATGCCGGGTACTCAGCTGGTTGTTTATATAGATAAATAAATATTTCTAGGCATTGGTATCTAATTTCATTTAGGGCACATTAGCGTCAGTAATACTTTGTCACCGAAGATTGGAGGTACCCTGTAGAACGTAATTCCATCTGTGCTCGAAAGAGGTCACTTGCATGCAAGCGCTGGGTCCGTCATACGAACAGCATGACGGTAATCGATGACGTTTGATAATAGTGCCAACACCTCAAGTAGAAAAACTTTAAAATTGTTCCTGCAGTCTTCCGTGGTGTTCTCGACGAAATGCTAACAAAACGTAAGATAATTAGCTTCATTATAAGGCTGTGAGCTGGGCAGTAATTAAATGAATAATACCGTAATGGGCGGTTGCATCAGCAGTAACGATCTGGCGTGCGCGGCGCGAACCTCTTGATTAATTGCGACGCGGCAGCGCGCCACGCTAAGTAATTAGCTGCCCAATTCCACAGCCGGCGCCTGCTCGCCCCCGATCGCGACCGCAGCGCTACACCTGACTTTTCTATCACTCCTGTTACAGTTGCACGCCCGAGCGGAAAGTGACGCCGTCCTCCGGATTACCCTAACTGTCCCGTTTCCGGAAACCATGACGGAATTATGTCTTTAATTCCATTAATCATCGCTTTTATTTTTGGTTTCGCCCTAATTTCTGCTGGAGCTGTTTCACAGTAGCGTATGTCCTGTCAATGATTTGTTTCTTTCAATGTACCAGTATAGCCTCGTTTATGGCTATCAGTCCGATAATTAGCTTCATAATATGACTTATATGTTTGAGCTACAAGCTGAGAATACGCTTACACCCAGATACACCACCTGACAAAAAACTGAAACACACACAAGGGGAGAAGGGAACAAAATGAAAAATGACCTGTTCAGAGGGTATGTGATGTCATTTCGGTGATTACAATATAGAGTGAAATTTTCACAGAATTTGGCGGTAGGAGCCTACTTGTAACCTGTCTGACCGGATGCATGCACTGATTCGATTGGAAATGAGGTCATACAGCCGTTGTATCCTATCCTGAGACAAGCTGACCCACAATTGTGGTGATGGCCCTTGATATCCCAGATACTATCACTGGGCCAGAGGAGACGTCCTAGCTGCTCGCACACTTGTATTATTCGAGACAAATATGGAAATCTTGGTGGCCACAGGAATATCTCAATACCATGCATACAGTTCGTAGATCCACGTGCTATGTGTGAATGAACATTGTCCTGTTGAAAAAAAGTCTCAATGACACTGTCGCATGAGAGGTAACCCAAAAGGACGCAGGATGACCACGACGTACAGTTTTGTCGTCTGATTTCGCTCAATTACTACCAGCTGCTACCTTCCGACATTGGCACAGGATGACAGATAATGTTGTCAGGAGTCCATTAGTAGTGCTCAGATGGCAGGTGAAGACGTATAGGAATTACGATGTGCTGGGTTCACAGTATGGCGATCCTCCCTTCCGGTGACCAGAACTTGTTGAGTATGCCTGCCCTCACGTGTCTATGCAGTCCAACGCTAGGCCACTGTCAAATCAGAATACCCTTCAAATCTAGATATTGCACGATTCGACCAGCTGGCCAAATGGAGAACCTTTAGAACTCTGACAGGTCATGGCAATGCTGTCTCACTCGAGTACAGGCCATCTCCGACCCCTCAATAGCGCTGTTCAAGCCCATCATATACCTCATCAGCCTGGCAACAGCACTAAGCACAAAACGACGCAGGAACCCGTGAAATAGCGTTTTGTCGTCAGAGTTCCCTCAGTCCCTATCAGCTGCTACCGTCCTACCACTGGCGCAGGGTGACATAATGTTACGAGGGGTCCATTACTAGTGCTCGGATGGCAGGTGAAGATGTGAAGTAGTTACGATATGCTGGGTTAAATGCATGGCAGTTCTTCCTTTGGTAGTCACACTTTGTCGAGTATGCCTGCCCTGAAGTTACAACGTCCGGCCACTGTCAAATTAGAATGCGCTATGGTGGCCATTCTACTTGCCATATGCAAATGCAACTCTGTTCGTGTGGGAAGTTTCATCGACATCCGACCATATCTTTTGGGTGCCGAATTTTTTTGTCAGGCAGTGTATATTGTGCCTAAAAGCCACTCTTATAAAGGTGAGCCTGCGAGAACCACGTTCGTAAATCTGGCGTGTGGATCGAAACTATATTCCCCTGTCTGTTCTGAGGCAAATTACATTACGATAGTCACTGCGTTGGTCGCTGAGTACTTTCAGTACGTAGCTCAAGCCCTCTGTCTCACACCATTTAGGCGCAATGCCAAGTACTTTAAATTTACCTACCTCCTGTAGGCGAATTTCATGCATATGTATATTTCCAAGAGCCATTCTGAAGCTGAAGATAATTATGATGAGAGAAAGGAAAGCGTGAAAATCGGTGCTGGCTCGTACGACACTCCACTCGAATAGTACCACAGGGTCCACCAAACTGAACATCCTCATCGACTGACGAATCACCAACAACATTGTCACATGACCTCATGCTACGAGACAATGTGGAGACGTCTGGAATTTATTGCTGTACTTTGGGGCAGGATCTGGTTATCAGGGATAGTACACCACCAGCTCTCCTACATTTGCCGGTCAAGTAGTCGTGATGTAAATGCTCTCACCACTAGGATGCGGCTACGTCGGAAAGATTAGTACGCAGTACTCCTGTGTCAAAATCTCCACGTATTCCGGCTGGGGAAGAATGTCCGTTGACGCGTCTCAGCTTTGCCTACGCCCGGCCAATGGGCATCTGATGCATGTGTTTTTATTGAAGGAACGTATTGTTTCCGGCTAACCTTCCTTCCGTTGTTTACATGAACAATGTGATTTTGCTCGAAGTTCTTCGTATCACATTAAATTATTGACAAGGGAATATCGACGTTGTCGCCGTAATTTTCATCATCTATTTCTGGTGGCCTCAGCTATTTCTTGAGACCAGAAGAGTAGGATTTCACATTATGCACTGTGTGGGTAATCGCATTCGTTGGGTTCGTTCCACATTTATTCCGGGACGGCTAATTCGCCGAACTTATCTTCGATAAGCTATACGAGAAACATAGGTTTCGTTGCTATGAGGGATTCACCATCTGTCTTAGGCCAAACGAAGTATTTCGCATAATGTCTGATTTCTTGTATCTTATCCTGTCTCATGTCCAAGGCCGTGGCTATGAAATGGTAGATAGAGAGGTTATAGATTACAAGTTTCCACATTAAATTGTCTTCTTCCAGTCGCTTAGACAGCTGCTTCTACAAAGCAGTTATCTCGTGTAAATTAAATTCTTTTCATTTGCGAGATGTCAGTCTTGATGCCACGTACTCCTTCCGAGGGCTCTCCGCACGGGCTCTACGCAGCCAAAGCAGCGTCCACCAGGCTTGATGGCCACTTCTCAAAGTCCAGTTGTCCCGAAAGAATAGACATCCACTAATGGCGTACACGGGAAGGTAATAACTCTGACATCACTCATACGAATCCTGCCTTGTCAAAGGCATCCGCAGTGTACATGACGACCCGATGTTTTGAAATTTGCTGTCGTGTTAGCTTTTTGGCCGAAGTAATTGACCATGTACCTTGCGTTAAACCATACACATACACAGAGGTAGAGACTATACTTCAATATACCGGAAGGGTGAAAGGAGAAAGCCAAGGGGATGAATCCGATTCAGAACATAACGAATTACCAGGTCAGCATAACGAATTAACACTGTGTTCAACAGAGCCCAAGGAGAGATAGTGGAGGGAACTGCGGCATGGGAATGGAAGAGAGGACGCTGCAATAACTCAGGATTCAAAGCTGGACAAACACATAGCCACGGAAGTCACAGACATCTAGGCGGGAGGGGGAGAGGGGCGTTGAGTCGGTGGAGAGGCTAGCTTGCCTTAACAGTACCAATACCAAGATCGTAGGTTTTACAAAGTCAGGGGGGTATATACGGAGAGGGCAGACCAGCAGATGGTTCCTAAAAACTTGTAGCAACCTTTTCAGTAGTTTCAGGGGTTGTTGTTGTTGTGGTCTTCAGTCCTGAGACTGGTTTGATGCAGCTCTCCATGCTACTCTATCCTGTGCAAGCTGCTTCATCTCCCAGTACGTACTGCAGCCTACATCCTTCTAAATCTGCTTAGTGTATTCATCTCTTGGTCTCCCTCTACGATTTTTACCCTCCACGCTGCCCTCCAATACTAAATTGGTGATCCCTTGATGCCTCAGAGTTTCAGGGGTAGCAGTGTGAATAACTGCTGATCTGACCGTTTTACATAATGCATTATGTCCTTGCCATTTTGGTAGAGCAGCACGGTTCAAAGTAAAAGGAACCTACTGCTTTCATATTACCCAAGGATATGCGTAGCTGAACGACGATGATGTGTAGTCTTTTAAGTAAGAGCATGGTTGATATTATACACAGATGGTAAAAGATATCTCCTTAGTTCTTTCACAGTCCACTAGAGGGAATGTATATTCTTCATACAATATCCACAAATCATTGCCTTCTTGACTGAGATTTGTACGTGTTTACTGACCATTTAAATGTACAGAAGGTGTTACATATTTATCAAAGATGTTTGATCCCGCCTGCCAAACATTGGCTTATCGATAAAAATGAAGACTGGATACTGCAGGAGGACAATGATACGAAGCATCACAGCAGTCTTTGAAGCGACTGGAAAACGGAAAAAGGTGTGCGGGTATTGGATTGGACCTCACAGTCGCCTTACGATAATCCTATTGAGACTGTATGATCTTATATCAGAAAGAAGTGACAAGGAAAGAAGATCTTTACTTTGAAACAACTGTAGACTCAAATTCGACATTGACGCTTCGCGTAACTGGACGTATTATTAATTATAATTTAATTTTTTTCTGTTCATATATGATGTATGTATGTGTTTTAGTTTGTTGTCGACTAAATTTTTCGACTGATTAACCACGATCTTACTTAACATGCTGTACTCTCGTGTAAAATACTGAGAAGGTAAAACAGTTCTCCTTTCTGATCCTGGGGCAGGGATATGTCCGAGAGTGTCGTCAGAAGAGAAAAGGAATCTGTTCTATGTTCGTTCAATGTTCTATGGTTTGCGAGCGTGGAATGTTCGACCCAGTAGGAGTAATGCAGGGGTAGATCCACGAAACCAAGTGAACTACTATGAGTAACATACTGAGCCGATTATTAAAGCCAGGACGGACACAATGCTCCAACCCGCCTCAGTTGTACGAGCATACGTGGCTACTAGGCTCGCAGATGGTTAAGACATTCGGAAAATGTGTTATGAAAATTAAGAAATTGTTGAGTAATTTACTGAGGCGTAAATTTAAATGTGATGGTGGACTGGAAGTAGACATTGTTATAAAAGTAAAAGAAAATATAGTAGGTCATGAACTGGGGAATGAATGGAAGTGCAAGCCGTCTGAAAGTACAGGATGATTATTATTATACTTTCGCTACTTGAAAGAGATGAATCAGTGAATCTCACGGAGGTAAAAACCTAGGGAGAAAGGAAAGGTCGAAAAAGATCCTTTAGTTACTGAACCACATAAAAATGAGACGAAGAGAGTGAGCGAGTAGATGTTGTTTACAAAAAAAGTTAGAGAAATCTCTGGAGAAAAGAGAAGAAGCTATATGAACATAAAAATCTCAGATGTTAAGCCAGTACGAAGCACAGAGGAGAAATCTGAGAGATGGAAGGAGCATATAAAGAACAATATAAAGGAAAGAAACTAGAAAACAATGTAGTGGTAAGGGAAGAGGTTGTGGAAAAATATGAGGTGCATGATGTTATATTGCGAGCAAAACTTGACAGAGTACTGAAAGACATAATTCGAAGCAAGACCACTTGAGTAGATGATATTACCTGATATTTATTAAGATTCTTGGGAGAACCAATCGTAACAAAAATACTTCACTTATTACGCAAGATACATAAAACGGGAGAAATATCCTGGGACATCAAGAACAATATAAACATCCAAAAATAGAAGAAGGCAAGTTCTGTCAGGTGTGACTATTAATAAGTCGTCACTTAAATAAATCATTGCTGCCTGACACGCACTGCTAATTCAAGACCTAGCACTGCCCCAAACATCCGGACGTAGTTCCTTATCTCAAAATATGCAGTTTAGTATCTTCAACCGTCCGCGTAATTTTGACCCTGGAACCTTTAAACAAGCTTTATATCCGTCCTATGGCTACATGAAGTTACTGATAGAGGTTACCGACAAGCCTTTCATCACATCTGTAATCGCAACATAGCAATCTGATCTGCAGAAGTTGAAACAGTGAGTCTGGAGGGCACATCCCTCAGAGACTTTCGTAGGCTGAAGTAACTATTCACAGTGCGACAATGAAGCCTAGAGCACATCAGACTCTCGGACATCACCTGAGTGTTTAAGATAGCGACAACGCAGATGGCTGATTTGAGAGTGCGAGCGCAATGGGAAAAAGGGAGATTAGGATTCGATGTCCTGTCTACGACGTAGTCTTTAGTGACAGAGTAAAACCTCGGGTTGGGGAATGAAGGAGAAGGAAATCAGCTATGTACATTTAGAAGGTATCATCCCTGCATTTGCCTTATACGAAAAGCGGAAACGGAAACTCTACATTTGGGTGTAAGTGTGGGAATTTGAACAGAAATCCTTACGAATGCGAATCCAGCGCATTACCACTGCGCCACACCACTCGGCACGAGAGCAATGGGAAAGACAAGAAGTTTTATTTCATGTCACGAAAAAGCTGTTCTAACAGCTGTATCACGGAGATCGGTAAGTAACCCAGCTGGGGACATGAAGCAGGTCCATTTGCTGCAGGTCTCGCCGCTGCAAGCACCCGTTAACAAGTCACAACGAGTGCCTTGTGGTCGGGAGCCATGCGATAGTTACATAAACCAACCTATCTCAGTCAGCCTGCATTGGTGCACTGAACTTACTGGCAATCTGACGAAATTCGATTTCATATGATGAACGATTCTGGACATCGCTAATGTGGAGGTAACCAAGAATGCTTTACTGTGCCCAGTATATAACGTAACGTAACAACTCTGAACGACGTGGATTCGTGATTTGAGCAAACCTCGTGATGACATAAGGTCTGGTTGCATGGTCTGCAGTGGATCTGATTTATTTTCAAGTCCATTCTCAGAGAACTGGCGTGTAGTTTAAAAATTGACCTTCAGGATATAGGTAATTGGATTTCCAAAAACTTCGGGTGACTGTGCGGGTCAAAAAGATGACTAAAGGCATTCAGTGGAAAATGGACGAAGTTGCGAGTGGCGGGTCTTCGAGACACTTTACACTGCATTCCTCAACAACTGGTTCGAATTTTCTTAAAAATGCTGAAAAAATAAGCGATAACCGCGCGTCTTTAACACTCACTGATTGAGAATGACAAGTAGTTTACATATTCGCATCACCATTATTCCTTCTCTATAAGGATGCTAAAAATCTTTGTGATCTTGCGTTTTTCCCCCCGAATTGACGACTGACGAAAAACATGAGGCCACAGTGGCTTCACAGTCCTTTTGAGACGAGAACCAGGACACAGGTATGAATTAAACTGACTGGTGTTAAAGAAAGATCTTGGCATTTCTGTAGCATTATTAAGACACAAAACATACCAAACGAAGTGAAGTAGTGTTTTAAGTGTTGATTGGCCGTAAGGGGTGGGGCGCTAAACTCAAATCTTCGTCCGGCTATCCTGTTGTTGGTTTGCTGTGGATTTCCCAGTTCATTTACATCTACATACATACTCCGTAAGCTACCGCATAATGCGTAGGGGGGGGGGGGGGGCGGGTACCTTGTACCACTACTAGTTATTTCCCTTCCTGTTCTACTCGCACTCCAGTGAATGCTGGGACACTGCCTTCGACAAAGTCACACCTGTTTACCTCCACTGTCCTTGACCGACACAGACATTACTCCATCTTTTATGAGCAATATATCAGCAAGGTGTCTGACTCCAACGTATTTCTATTCAAAAACATAAATCTGATGTGACGATCATGCGAAAATACATCTGTATTTAGTCGTTTCCGTTGTACATCATTCGTGTCCAAGCAGACAGAGGTACTGTGCCTATGAGTCAAATGTATTTATTTTCCTTCTGCCCCTCACTCAATGTCTTCGTATGACGCGATTTCAGCGCTATCTTGCTGAATGAATGTAAATTTTTGCTTCATTCTAGTAACTGAAATTCCCATTTCACTAAATGTAAATGTATAAGAGCTGAGATCCTTCACTGTTTCAGTAATTATCTGTCGGCAAAGCTTCTCCACAGATTTATAACTTCACTGCATTTGAGGAAAAATACAGACTGCTTGCACAAATCAAATTAAATAAAATGTTGCTAAGATGTTATCTTCCTCCACAGTAATTTTGATAGATGACACTTCTTAGACAAATGCATAAATTTGTAGAATCATATGAAACCATAATTACGAGGGTTGTAACTTTAATATTGGCAACTATTTATTTACAGCTCGTACAAAATAGATACATCTTTCAAAGTTTTACTGATCTTCAAAGTAGTCACCAACATTATGTATAACCCGTTAGCAGCGATGTGGAAGTCGTAGGATAATCTTAGCAGTTCCAGTTGTGTCGATAGTTCGAGCAGCACGGTCTATTGCCCTACGAATTTGTATCAGTTCTGAAGCGAATGCCGTGAAGTGTTTCCTTCAGTTTAGAAATCGAGTTGAACTCACGAAGGCTTAAGTCAGGGGAGTGCAGTAGGTGGTATACCACTCCCCTGACTTAAATGCTGTTCATTTTTGGAACACAACCTACGACCAGCTTACAGACCGAAGTGACGACACTTTCTGCAGGACCTGACCATCATTTTGCAGGACAATGCTCAAGCACGTACAGTGCAAGCTGTTACATATTTATATGACTGATGGGGCTGCTAAGTGCTATACCACCTACTGCACTCCCCTGACTTAAGCCCTCCTAAGTTCAACTCGATTTCTAAACTGAAGGAAACACTTCACGGCATTCGCTTCAGAACTGCTACAGATTCGTCAAGCAATAGACCGCGCCGCTCGAACTTTCAACAGAACTGGCACTGCTAAGAGTATCCTACGACTTCCACATCGCTGGCAAAGGTTATACACAATGCTGGTGACTACTTTGAACGTCAGTAAAACTTTGAAACACGTATCTATTTTCTACGGGCTGTAAATAAGTAGTTGCCACTATTAAAGTTCCAACCCTCGTAGTCAGAAAGTTAACACTCAATATAAGCCAAAAGCAACCAGTCTCTGGGGTTTCACAGTGCTGATCCAGTGCTAACCGTAACTGCTTGTTTATGGAAACAGAGAAGAATAAAAATTTACGACTTTCGATGCAGATGGACTTAAAAGGAAGGAAGGTAAATCGGCGATTAACATCACATCGACGGCTACACCATTTTATGACGCCCGCAGCCGGACTCTCGTTTGCCATACACCACGTAATTTATTGAGTAGTGGAAGTCCACTGCAGCATACTCATTACCTCTTAATCTTTAACCTCCAGTTAGAACGAGGATAGGAAAGAAATAACCTTTGACTTTCTCGAAAAAATCCCCCTAGCATTTGTGTTAATCGTACACTCCTGGAAATGGAAAAAAGAACACATTGACACCGGTGTGTGAGACCCACCATACTTGCTCCGGACACTGCGAGAGGGCTGTACAAGCAATGATCACACGCACGGCACAGCGGACACACCAGGAACCGCGGTGTTGGCCGTCGAATGGCGCTAGCTGCGCAGCATTTGTGCACCGCCGCCGTCAGTGTCAGCCAGTTTGCCGCGGCATACGGAGCTCCATCGCAGTCTTTAACACTGGTAGCATGCCGCGACAGCGCGGACGTGAACCGTATGTGCAGTTGACGGACTTTGAGCGAGGGCGTATAGTGGGCATGCGGGAGGCCGGGTGGACGTACCGCCGAATTGCTCAACACGTGGGGCGTGAGGTCTCCACAGTACATCGATGTTGTCGCCAGTGGTCGGCGGAAGGTGCACGTGCCCGTCGACCTGGGACCGGACCGCAGCGACGCACGGATGCACGCCAAGACCGTAGGATCCTACGCAGTGCCGTAGGGGACCGCACCGCCACTTCCCAGCAAATTAGGGACACGGTTGCTCCTGGGGTATCGGCGAGGACCATTCGCAACCGTCTACATGAAGCTGGGCTACGGTCCCGCATACCGTTAGGCCGTCTTCCGCTCACGCCCCAACATCGTGCAGCCCGCCTCCAGTGGTGTCGCGACAGGCGTGAATGGATGGACGAATGGAGACGTGTCGTCTTCAGCGATGAGAGTCGCTTCTGCCTTGGTGCCAATGATGGTCGTATGCGAGTTTGGCGCCGTGCAGGTGAGCGCCACAATCAGGACTGCATACGACCGAGGCACACAGGGCCAACACCCGGCATCATGGTGTGGGGAGCGGTCTCCTACACTGGCCGTACACCACTGGTGATCGTCGAGGGGACACTGAATAGTGCACGGTACATCCAAACCGTCATCGAACCCATCGTCCTACCATTCCTAGACTGGCAAGGGAACTTGCTGTTCCAACAGGACAATGCACGTCCGCATGTATCCCGTGCCACCCAACGTGCTCTAGAAGGTGTAAGTCAACTACCCTGGCCAGCAAGATCTCCGGATCTGTCCCCCATTGAGCATGTTTGGGACTGGATGAAGCGTCGTCTCACGCGGTCTGCACGTCCAGCACGAACGCTGGTCCAACTGAGGCGCCAGGTGGAAATGGCATGGCAAGCCGTTCCACAGGACTACATCCAGCATCTCTACGATCGTCTCCATGGGAGAATAGCAGCCTGCATTGCTGCGAAAGGTGGATATACACTGTACTAGTGCCGACATTGTGCATGCTCTGTTGCCTGTGTCTATGTGCCTGTGGTTCTGTCAGTGTGATC
The DNA here is from genome assembly GCF_023864345.2 of Schistocerca serialis cubense. Lineage (NCBI taxonomy): Eukaryota > Metazoa > Arthropoda > Insecta > Orthoptera > Acrididae > Schistocerca > Schistocerca serialis. Next base: position 657,495,657 of record NC_064640.1, on the reverse strand, counting down.
ATGTGATGTATCTGACCCCAGGAATGTGTCAATAAAGTTTCCCCTTCCTGGGACAATGAATTCACGGTGTTCTTATTTCAATTTCCAGGAGTGTATTTTGGAAACCATATAGATCTTACAACTTAATGACTAAACAAGGATTTGGACTCCATTCTTTCCGAAAGCGAATATAGTATTTTGACCACTGCGCCACCTCGCTCGCTTGATAGACTCCAAGGCAAACCGTATCAAATCGTTTAGCAAGAAGCAGTTTTTTACTTTACAACTGCGCAACGTCGCTACTCCCAGCCGGATGTTTACAACTTCATGCACTGACGCCCGCAGCCGCACTCTCGTTTGCCATACACCACGTAATTTACTGAGTAGTGGAAGTCCACTGCAGCATACTCATTACCTCTTAATCTTTAACCTCCAGTTCACAGCAGGAGTATGAGACACACGCTGATGACGTGGAACATTTACCCTACATTTCATTTGATGCATGTTAAATCTGAACTCGAAACGTTTTCACAGAAAATTCGCACAGTCGGTGTGTATTTTTAACCTGAGAAATAGTGAGATTTATCGCTGTAGATTTAGTATGCCACAAAGCTACCTAGGCTTCTGACTCTTCTAATTTTTCAGAACGTCTTCCGACTTCACCCCAAGATGTTCTGACATCATGTTTTGATAAGACGTTTCCAGCCATGTTGTTTGTATTCCATTTTCTGGACTCAAATACTGGAATGTAATACGTTTTAGAACAAAGAAATGGTTCTGATGCGCAATTGAAGTGGAGGCTTTCGTAAGTATTTTCCTCAATGCACGGGCGTTATAATCATTATAAACAAAACACGTTGACTGAAAGTAAATACTCACACAGCTGCATGCTATTAACTGTTTAACTATTTAACAGCTGTTGGCAATCGCCTAGTAAAAATGTTAAATGACAAGCTTATTCACATCGACAAAAGTTACATCATTTTCGTTGCGTTATACACACACACAAAACCAGCATCAGTTTTCGACACGTATAACCTAGCGATTTTAACTTTGGTCTTGGCTGTTCAACAGATGACTAACAATTCTCACTAGTTTTACTCTCCCGTAATGAGCTCCATTTTCTCATTTAGATTCAGTCATTCCCTTCTGGTGGAAAAATAATTAAATTTATTATTAAACTACTATCTTGTCCTTGATAAATCCAAATTCGTGTAACTAGTAAATAGTTAGGTTCAGAAGTCGAAAACTGCATGTTAAGATGATTGAGTTCACATTTTGGTTTGTTAATCGCTGCACAATATCTGCGCGACATTGCACACATTATGAACAAATTACAATGCTATCTTTTCTCGATCCGGGTACACTGAACGACTGTAGTCCACGCCGTGGGAATATCACCAAATCGTGGTGTCATCGAAACCAATATCTAATATTTCCTGCTTACCTTAATGTCTTTACTGGCCTCAAGATTTAACAGTGTTCAATACGACATAACGCAAAAAAATGGAGGCATAAAAGGAATAGTGGTTCAAATGGCTATGAGCACTATGGGACTTAACATCTGAGGTCATCCGTCCCCTAGAACTTAGAACTACTTAAACCTAACTAATCTAAGGACATCACACAACACCGAGTCATCACGAGGCAGAGAAAATCCCTGACCCCGCCGGGAACTGAACCCGGGAACCCGGGCTCGGGAAGCGAGAACGCTACCGTACGACCACGAGCTGCGGACAAAAAGGAATAGTGACCTAGGTCAGCTGCACAGCGTCTGAGGTGATATACACGGTGAAACATAGTTATAATAATTATCATTTCTGTGCCAATTATATAAGGCCTGTAACACTCTAATACCTTTCAGAGAGATTTAAATAGCCCACTAAAAGACTGAAAGACGTGCGTAAAACAAACTTTTTGAGGCCATACAAGGTATGTGGAGGGTTGGTGGGGGGGGGGGGGGGGGAGAGGGCATGGCTCCCTAGGCCAGTCACAGTCGCTAAGCCACCAGGAGAATTAATTTTGTAATATGAATCACATATTCGAGTTCCTTTGGGAATTCCGAGTTCATTAATAATAATATCACGCCGGACTGATATTCATAAAATTAATCTAAATCATTTTATGCAATTTGGCTAATTATCTCCAGCCAAGGGATACCACTGATGGTTCGCCTGCATGGGTGAGTGTCGGTGTGAGGGGGTGAACAAATTTTTACATTCACCAAGTAACTAATTAAAAAGTACGTTACTTTTGATTGTGAGTTTAAGATAAGCCTTCACGGAAGCACACTAACTCTTCTCTCTCGGTTAGAGATCTGGTGACCAGACAGGTAGCCGGCTGCGGTGGCCGAGCGGTTCTAGGCGCTTCAGTCCGGAACAGCGCGACCGCTACGGTCGCAGGTTCGAATCCTGCCTCGGGCATGGATGTGTGTGATGTCCTTAGGTTAGTTAGGTTTAAGTAATTCTAAGTTCTAGGGGACTGATGACCTCAGATGTTAAGTCCCATAGTGCTCAGAGCCATTTGAACCATTTTTGAACCAGACAGGTGACCCAGTCTCAATGCTAAGAGTCCACGCTGCCCAACAAGGCAAAGGCAGCATCAACGGATCCACCTCCACTCCCAGTCAGGTTGGTTGTGAGAATCTTATCGGTTATCCGCGGCCGTACACTACGGTCTGGCACCCAAGTTTTCAAATAGCACGAAGAGCAGCTCTATAGATCAATTCGGTTGCATTTCTTGGACGTCTTCACATTTCGGAGAGTCAGAGTGCGAAAGTCACCACCATTTAGAGAGGCATATATTGTCCTCCATTGTCATGGGAGCATACTCATCAAAAGACCATACAGTTTGATTAGCATGGCCATAAAGGCTCAATTCGAAGCGGGACTCGTCACTAAAGACAATTCCGCTCCAGTCAATGAGATTCCAGGCCGAAGACGACCCTAGAGACGCCTTGGACAGCGGTGGGATACCAATCTGACTGTCGCCCACCATACGACCCCTGGTAGCGTTTCTTTTCATTCTTTTTCTCTTAGTTGGGCGACCTGCAACATATATTATATCACAGTAGGACATTATGCAGAGAACTAGAAAAAAATTATGCTGCTTGATATGCAAGCAGCATAGTGTTTTCCAATTCTCTGCGTAAGTTCTTTTCATAGCAGGTCCTCTTCGGCTGTCATCCGCGACACATTTACTACCTACTTTACTGCAGAGGGGTACGTCGACGATATTCAACCCTCCAGCTTCTTGCCCTTATGGCGAGCCATCCTAGACTTACATTTCACCAAGATAATACCCAGTGAGAGTTTCTGATGCTTGTCTTTGTGTTTGCCAAACCCTACGATGGCCAGCAAGGTCGCCGGATTTCTCGCTAGCTGAGAAAGTTTGGAGTATTACGGGCAGGATCCTCAACCAGCTAGGGATTTTGACTATCCAGTCCGTCAGTTGCACAGAATTTGGCACGACATCCCTCAGGAGGATATCCAGCAACTTTGTCAATCAGTCGCAAGCCGAATAACTACTTGCATTAGGGCCAGACGGTAACCAACTCGTTATTGACTTGCTCAATCTGCGTAGCACCTTCTCTTGAATAAGTCATCCAATTATTCTTAAATTGTAATCATTTGTTTGTCTGCACACGCACCTCATCTCTTACCGATTTCCGTCCCATTCGGATAATTCCTTCAGGTGCGTGTAAGATTATCAACGTGCACTTGACAAGATCAGTTACTCAGAGGAGATGCTCGCTGGCATTGCTCTTGCCAACAGGAAACTATCGTTGCTGGATGATAGGGTGGTAACACTGCTCCAACGTTTCGAGTGCATGTAACTGAGAAAGGACCTACTAGGATCGTAACAGGCCAATGTAGTATATAAGAAAGTGTAGCATAGATGTTGGAAAGACAACAATGCCGTGTGACATTACTTTCGTTACTCCAATATTTTATCATAATAGAATCTAAAATACCAGGAGATTTAATTTTTTTGTGATTTGCTTATAAACATAACATAACAAATCGCGCATTGAGAGAGTCTTATAGTATATTAACATATTTTATATACAGACTGATGGCTGGTTCAGTGACATGGTTACAAACTTTCAGGGATGATGGAGAAGCGTAACTGTATCAGTTTGAGGTAAGCGACTCTATTTCGGAAACGACAGAGTCTAAAGATATGAGCGGAAATCTACCCAAGTTACGTCTTAGCCTCACGCAGCGCGCGAACTAAGGGCCACAACTACGGAACCCTTATCTTGAAGCCCAGAGTTCTCGCTAAATAATCCCCAACACCCTCAAATAATTTCCTTTGTTAATGGACTAGTAACAGTGCACTTAAGTCAATATCATCGAGACCTGAAATGCTAAGTCTATGATACGGTAGTAATGAATTGAATTTACCTGTACAAGTTTCATAACCGGCTACATTTGCAACAGTAGTTTCAATTAGCGTCCCCAGCGTCAATGCAGGCATGGAAGCGGAGTTCAGTGTTCTGTCGTACACGTACTAACATCTGCAGTCTAGCTTGAACAGTGACGCAGGCAGTGAGAATTCGTGCCAGGAGATCCTCCTCAATCGGGACTGGCATCTCGTACAGAAGACTTTTCACATGGCCCTACAAGAATAAACCCAGTTGTGTGAGATCAGGTGAACGTGCTGGCCACCTAATAGGATCTCCTCCGCCTATACACTTTTCAGCGAATGTCTGATCCAGGTGTTCACGAACTCTCAGTCCCAAGCGATGTGGGGATCCGTCATGTTGGAACATCATCCGTTGACGAGTAGCAAGTGGGATATATGAGCAACAACAGTACCGGACGTGTATTTCACCGTCAGAAGTATCAGAATTATTTTCACTTATAACTTCCGACTCGGATGTTTCCGGACGAGAGACCTTTACCTCAAATTTATTCATTTCGTCTACTCCGTCATCACTGAAAGTTTGTAATATCATCACGGAATTATCTTGTATAAGCTACTACAAAAAATATGATTTGTTCTTTTATGACGTTATTTTTATACTACAAGTTTGTATGTGTATTTTGAACTTGTCATTGATAACTTTCAGTCTCTGTAAAACATAAAAGAAAAAAAACTAATTGGGGGAACGGTGGTTAGTACGGGCCGACGGGTAGTACAGGCATCTTGGTGTCTGTCGGTTTTGCCACAAAACATCGGACAAATGCAGTGCTTGGAATAAAGCGCAGACATCATTCCGCCATTTCCTAGAATTTGAGTGATACTGCGTTGAGTTTGCGTCACAATTAAATTTTATCGGTTTCTGAGTGCCGAAGCTGGCGATCGGTGTAATTTTCAGTATCAATGATTACTTTTGAAGGTAAAAAGTAGTGTCATAAGAAATTCCACTCATTAAAGACGGTTTATGTTTCCGATAACTTTTAATGTGCAGTGTCAGACGGGTAGCGTGGGCCAAACGAAAATAGGGTAGTGTAGGTGAAACAAGTAATTTTGTTTCTTCGTTTTTAGGGCGCGATGCGAGGCTGAAGAAGAAGCCTGCCGGTGAGGGTCGGCGGGAGTAATCCGAGAATGCAATGAAGGGATCGGTTTCAAGTGTTTTGGAAGGCAAAATGACCGAAAGGGCTACTGCCGATCGTTTTAACGTTCCTAGAACTACCCTGCAAAGGAGATTAAAATCACTGTTCGGAATCAGCAGATATCAGCAGGATTTTCCAAACCAACATTTGAAGAAATTACGAAGAAATATTTGCAGCACACATAAGAAATTTATATCCACGTTAATGCCGGTAGATGAGATCGAGTTCCGAAAGCTGGCCTGCGATTTTGCAGAAAATATAAAACTGTTTCAAAAATTAACATAGAAAAGAAATTGTCACATAAAGATTTCTATCATAACTTTATGAAGAAGTATCGAGAACTGTTGTACCGAAAACCGCAGTCCACTAGTTTAATGCGTTATGTCAAGACTAATCGATCGCAAGATTAAAGGCTTTTTAGCCAGTTGCTTTTTTAATATCTTGTGCTTTAGATATATAAGAAGATTAATTTGTTTGTGAACCACAAGAAGTCCATTTGTATTTACACTGTGGTGACGGTCATGAGACACATATACAGGTTACGGTAGTATAAAAGGGCAGTGCATTGGCAGACCTGTGGTTTGTATTTGGGTGATTCACGCGAAAAGGTTTCAGACATGATTATAGCCGCACAACGGGGATTAATAGGACAACGACGAAAGATAGTTGGAGCCATACGCATGGGACATTCAGTTTCGGAAATCGTTAGGAAACTTCGTATTCACGGGTCCCCACAATGCCAAGAGTGTGCCAAGGATACCATACTTCAGGTATTACCTCTTAACATAAACAACGCTGTGGCCGACGGCCTTCACCTAACGACCGAAATTTGGAAATTTGTGGTAAGGTCGTATGGGACCATACTGCCGAGGTCATCGGTTCCTAAGCTTACACACTAATAACTTAAACTAACTTACGCTAAGGACGACACAAAACCCATGCCCTAAGGAAGACTCGCACCTCCGACGGGTGAATCCGCGCGGACCGTGACCAGACGGCCCAGACCGCTCGGCTATCCCGCACGGCTAACGATCGAAAGAAGCGGCGTTTGGTCACAGTTGTCATTGCTAACGGACAAGTAACACTACGTGAAATAACCGCAAAAATCAAGGTGGGACATACGACTAACGTTTCCATCAGCGAAGTGCAGCGATATTTGACGTTAATGGGCTATGGCAGCAGACAACCGACGACGTAAGTGCCTTTGCTAGCAGCACGACATCGCCTGCAGCGCCACTCCTGGGCTTCTGGCCGTATCTATTGGACCCTAGACTACTGGAAAACCGTGGCCTGGTCACATGAGTCCCATTTCAGTTGTTAAGAGCTGTTCGACTGTGGTGCAGACCCCAAGAAGCCATGGACCAAAGTTGTCAACAAGGCACTTCGTAAGATGCTGGTGGCTCCATAATGGTGTTGGCTATCTTTTAGCTGAAATTGACTGGGTCCTCTGGTCCAACTTATCGGTCATTAACTAGAAATGGTAATGTTGGGCTACTTGGAGATCATTTGCAGCCATTCATGGACTTCATGGTCCCAAACAACGATGAAATTTGAATGTCTGACAATGCCCCATATCACCAGGACACAGTTGCCCGCGATTGGTTTGAACAACATTCTGGACAATTCGAGAGAATGATTTAGCCACCAGATCGCACGACGTATATCCCACAGAACATAAATGGGACATAATCTAGGGATCAATTCGTGCCCTAAATCCTGCACCGGCAACACTTTCGCAATTATGGTCGCGTATAAAGCAGTATGGCTCTATATTTCTGCAGGAGACTTCCAACGACTTTTTGAGTTTATGCCACGATCTGTATCTGCACATCGCCGGGCGAAAGTAGGTCCGACATGATAACAGGCGGTATCCCACGACTTTTGCCACCTGAGTGTAAGAAACTTGTGTTTTTCTGTGTGGCCCAAAATACACGACACTTTACTTAACGTTGTAACCCTTACAAAAACTTTTCTTGCCGGGTACGGTATAATTTACGCCAGAAAAGATATTCAAGTAAATGTTTTAAGCAGTTACACTTTATTACAAAAATTGTATACTAATTTTGGTTTAAGTGGCCCGTACCAGCCCAAGTTCCCTACATTTAAATGACTCCAGTAACCTTATTAAGAAATGCGTAACCAGTTGCTATCAACGGAAATATAAACTATTTCTGGAAGAGCGAGGGGCATGGCTGTAAGTTCGAATCCATCGCAGGCTTCCTTCAAAAATCTTGCTTAAGTACGAATTACTTTTCATTATCAACCATTTTATGGTTATCTTTGCACGTTCATATTACGTTTTCACGGCACCTGAAAGTAATTGCCTCTATAATCCACTCGTTAATATTCAAGACGACGCCAAGTATTGGCGGGTGTTGAAAGTGTGATCTGTAAATTTTCCCGAAGGATACCGAGTAATTAATTTTTACGGTGACTCGGAAGCAACTTTTTTTTTCGAGGAAAAACTTTAATGTATCTCATATTTTGTAAATTAGTGTGTCTTTTCAGAACTACGTTATTATCCAACGGAAACTCTTTCGTAGCACTTTACAGAGGGTCAGGAACGTCTACAAGACCACTAGGACTCAGACAAATTGTATGTTTTATGCACAAGAGATAAATATACGCAAGGCTAGTTGTCTGTTCAGAGGTTAGCTACTATATTCATGTATTGCTATAGGAGGATGGAAAGTCGCACTCCATTTTCTACGAACTCCAATTTGAAATTAATTAGTCTACACTATCTACATCTACATCCATACTCCGCAAGCCACCTGAAGGTGGCTGACAAATACATTGTCAGATTTTATGGTAAATGTGACTTAAGTGATTTTCTTTACTTGAAAAGTTCATCTACCTGAGCGTGCGGTAAACCACTATTTGAAATTAATATGAGACTAACGATAATTTTGTTATGTTTTTAATTAACAGCGTTGGCATGTTCCTAATACACCTGTTTGGAAGTATCACAATGAAGTGTAAAATTAGTCTTAATGTCCAGTCGACAACTAAATTATCCGAGACGGGAGACAAGCTGAGAGGTTACAAGGATGGAAAAGAAAACTGGCTGTGTCACTTCAAAAGAATCATGCCAGAATTCGCATTCTTCGCTAGGGAGCTAGGAGAGAAAATCTAAACCAACATTACTACGCGGAGATTTGATTTCCTTTCCTTCTGAATGCGAGTTCATTCTCTTGGCTACTGCGCCACATACCACGATGGAAGTGGGAGGATGAACGTGCGGAGATCAGACCGACCATTACCCACGCTTTTCGTGACTCACTCGAGAAAAAGATCAGGATAATTCGTAAGACGTGGATTTGATCATTAACATGAAACCATTCTACAAAGGTACTACTGCACTGCTTACATCTAACGTGTGACCGATAGAAGCTTCAGAGCCAAAGAAAAAAGAAAGTACTTTTCAAATATGAGCATAATGCCAAAAATTTTCTAGCTGTCATGTTATTAGTATTTCAGAGAGTGTTTATTATTTAGTGTTTAGTATTTAGTGCGAAATAGAGAAAAGATAATTTGTAAATAAGCTCATAAGTTATGAATCTTTTAATATCACGAGCTCTGTTAAATGTATTACGGCTACAGATAGCTGCAACCAGTCCCTTAATGAAATATTTGTTTATTTTTGGTTCAAAAATGGCTCTGAGCACTATGGGACTTAACATGTGAGGTCATCAGTCCCCTAGAACTTAAAACTACTTAAACCTAACTAACCTAAGGACATCACACACACCCATGCCCGAGGCAGGATTCGAACCTGCGACCGTAGCGGTCGCGCGGTTCCAGACTGAAGCGCCTAGAACCGCTCGGCCTCACCGGCCGGCTTGTTTATTTTTATGTAAAGTAAATTCATCTTTCGACACAACCTAAAGAATTAACACCACACAAGGCATTACACTAAATATTTTTCTATCTTTCACCACAGTGAAGCATCCTTCAGTGTTCAGTATGGTGCTTGAAGAATAACTATGAAGAATTCTAGACGCCTCATATAAGATGGTGGTGAGGGGGAGGGTTCTCTTCCTCTACCGGGTGCATCCCCAGGTGGTGGATATCAGAAGGCTCTGCAGATATGTAGAGCAGATGAGAAATAAAATGCTACCAGGGCACAAACACAAAAGCACCGAAAAAACCATGCCAATTTTAAAAGAACGCAAATCCCCCAAGACTAGGAAAGTTTTACAGAAGTTCGAAATATAGCTCGTACTTCAATGCGAGATGCTTTTAATAATTTCCATAACGAACCTCTGTCTAAAAATCTGGCAGTAAACCCAAAGAGATTCTGTTCATACATAAAGCACACCAGTGGCAAGCGGCAGTCAATACCTTCACAGCGCGCTAACAACGGTGAAGTCAATGATGAGAGTGCTACTAAAGCTGAGTTATTAAACACGGATTTCCGAAACTCCTTCGCCAAAGAAGACGAAATAAATATTCCTGAATTTCAAACAAGAATAACTGCCAAGACGAGAAACATACAAGTAGATACCCTCGGTGTCGCAAAGCAGCTTAAATCACTTAATAAAGTCAAGGCTTCTGGTCCAGATTGTATACCAGTCAGGTTCCTCTCAGTGTCAGCTGATACAATAGCTCCATATTTAGCAATTATATACAATCGCTCGCTCACAGAAAGATCCCTACCTAAAGGCTTTGAAATTGCTCAAGTCACACAAATACCCAAAAAGGGAACTAGGGGTAATACGTTGAATTACAGGCCCATCACACTAACGTCGACTTAAAGAAGGGTTTTGGAACATTATACTGTATTTGAACATTATGAAGTACCTCGAAGAAAACGATTTATTGATACATAGTCAGCACGGATTCAGAAAATATCGTTCTTGCGAAGCACAACTAGCTCTTTATACTCATGAAGCAATGAGTGCTATCTACAGAGGATGTCAAATTGATTCCATATTTTTAGATTTCCAGAAGGCTTTCGACACTGTTCCTCACAAGCGTCTTCTAACCAAATTGCGTACCTATGCAATATCGCCTCAGTTGTGCGACTGGATTCGTGATTTCCTGTCAGAAAGGCCACAGTTCGTCGTAGTAGACGGAAAGTCATCGAGTAAAACAAAAGCAATATCCGGCGTTCTCCAAGGAAGTGTTACAGGCTCTCTATTGTTCCTGATCTATATTAACGACACAGCAGCCAATGACAGTAGCCGTATTACATTGTTTGCAGATGATATCATTTACCGTCTTGTAAAGTCATCAGATGACTAAAACGGATTGCAAAATAATTTAGATAAGATATCTGTATGGTGCAGAAAGTGGAAATCTACTATGAATAAAGAAAAGTGTGAGGTTATTCACTTGAGTACTAAAAGAAATCCACTAAATTTCGATTACGCGGTAAGTCACACAAATCTGAAGGCTGTAAATGATTACAAATTACTAAATGATAGGATTACAATTACAAATAATCCACACTGGAACGATCACGTAAGTAATGTTGTAGGTAGAGCTAACCAAAGTCTGGGATTCATTGACAGAACACTTAGACGGTGCAACAGGTCCACTGAAGAGATTGTTTACACTACGCTTGTCCGCCCTATTCTGGAGTATTGCAGTGCGGTGTGGGATCCGCATCAGGTGGGACTGACGGATTACATTGAAAAGTACAAACTTCTAAAAACTGGGAAATTAAAACACCTTACAGGCGCTCTCAAGAACCGCATAATTCTCATATCGACCCTAAGAGAAATCAGGTTCATGGTTGAAAACAGTTTGTATTATCGCGAAATAGGGGAGATCGTGGCACAGACAAGATACGTGAATTGGTGTGCCAATCATTAAAACATAGACGTTTTACGTTACGACGGGATCTTCTCATGAAATTTCAATCACCATTTTTCTCCTCCCATTGCGAAAAAATTCCGATGGCACCCAGCTACATAGGGAGAAACGATCATCACGATAAAATAAGATAAATCAGGGCTCGCACAGAAGAATTTAAGTGCTCGTTTCTCCCGCGCACCTTTCGAGAGTGGAATGATAGAGAGACTGTTTGACGGTGGTTCAATGAACCCTCTTCCAGGCACTTTACTGTGAATAGCAGAGTAATCATGTTGATGTACATGTGGATGTAGAAATCAGAATCTAAAGACGTCTGCCGCCAGGTTGGGCGGCCATTGGTCAGCGTCTGTTTCCTAGGTTAGGTGCCGCTGAAACAAAAAAACCTCCAGGGCTAACAACCGTGTTTGTAAACGAGTGTTTTCAACAATAAGAGGCACCCCATACATAACATTATCAGTCATAGAAGAGTACGAAGCGAAAAAGTTACTCAAGTTGGACAATCCAGCCGACCGGAGTGGCCGAGCGAATCCTGCTTCGGGCATGGATGTTTGTGATGTCCTTAGGTTAGTTAGGATTAAGTAGTTCTAAGTTCTAGGGGACTGATGACTTCAGATGTTAAGTCCCATAGTGCTCAGAGCCATTTGAACCATATGGACAATCCATCGCACCAAATTGCGCAAGCAGACTCTCGGACTCTGGGTAATCTGCAGCGTTACACAGAGACGAGTCGGAGCAGCTTGTAACCTCAAGCAAGACGGACTATAGAAAACAAAGTTACATAATTACTTTCAGCGTCAATTCTCTTCTAAAAACTGGGAAATTAAAACACCTTAGAGGCTCTATCAAGAATCAGAGGATTCTCATATCGGCCCTAAGATAAATCGGGTTCATGGCTGAAAACAATTATTATTCTCGAGGCTTCGGAATACACAAAGGAAAGGTAGGCAAAAAAGTTATGAAAAACACACCATACTTAGAACTGGCTTCATAACAGACAAACATGTTTTGGACTCCATTATCAATTTTGAATCATAATCTGAAAACTCCGTGCTTACTTTCAAATTTTTTAACCAAGTATGCACCATCGTGATTGCACATTCCCCCATAAATGAAGACAATAGAACGGTAAAAGGAAAGGCAGAACGTTTTCAGGACCAGCTAGATGACGGCGTGCAAAAACTTCCAGACAAACAATGTCCTACTTATGGCGGACTTCAATGCCCAGTTAGGGAAGGATGTTGTTGTTGTTATGGTCTTCAGTCGTGAGACTGGTTTGATGCAGCTCTCCATGCTACTCTATCCTCTGCAAGCTTCTTCATCTCCCAGTACCTACTGCAGCCTAAATCCTTCTGAATCGGCTTAGTGTATTCATCTCTTGGTCTCCCTCTTCGATTTTTACCCTTCACGCTGCCCTCCAATACTAAATTGGTGATCCCTTGATGCCTCAGAACATGTCCTACCAACCGAACCCTTCTTCTAGTAAAGTTGCGCTACAAATTTCTCTTCTCCCCAACTCTGTTCAATACCTCCTCATTAGTTACGTGATCTACCCATCTAACCTTCAGCATTCTTCTGCAGCACCACATTTCGAAAGCTTCTACACTCCTGGAAATTGAAATAAGAACACCGTGAATTCATTGTCCCAGGAAGGGGAAACTTCATTGACACATTCCTGGGGTCAGATACATCACATGATCACACTGACAGAACCACAGGCACATAGACACAGGCAACACAGCATGCACAATGTCGGCACTAGTACAGTGTATATCCACCTTTCGCAGCAATGCAGGCTGCTATTCTCCCATGGAGACGATCGTAGAGATGCTGGATGTAGTCCTGTGGAACGGCTTGCCATGCCATTTCCACCTGGCGCCTCAGTTGGACCAGCGTTCGTGCTGGACGTGCAGACCGCGTGAGACGACGCTTCATCCAGTCCCAAACATGCTCAATTAGGGACAGATCCGGAGATCTTGCTGGCCAGGGTAGTTGACTTACACCTTCTAGAGCACGTTGGGTGGCACGGGATACATGCGGACGTGCATTGTCCTGTTGGAACAGCAAATTCCCTTGCCGGTCTAGGAATGGTAGAACGATGGGTTCGATGACGGTTTGGATGTACCGTGCACTATTCAGTGTCCCCTCGACGATCACCAGTGGTGTACGGCCAGTGTAGGAGATCGCTCCCCACACCATGATGCCGGGTGTTGGCACTGTGTGCCTCGGTCGTATGCAGTCCTGATTGTGGCGCTCACCTGCTCGGCGCCAAACACGCATACGACCATCATTGGCACCAAGGCAGAAGCGACTCTCATCGCTGAAGACGACACGTCTCCATTCGTCCCTCCATTCACGCCTGTCGCGACACCACTGGAGGCGGGCTGCACGATGTTGGGGCGTGAGCGGAAGACGGCCTAACGGTGTGCGGGACCGTAGCCCAGCTTCATGGAGACGGTTGCGAATGGTCCTCGCCGATACCCCAGGAGCAACAGTGTCCCTAATTTGCTGGGAAGTGGCGGTGCGGTCCCCTACGGCACTGCGTAGGATCCTACGGTCTTGGCGTGCATCCGTGCGTCGCTGCGGTCCGGTCCCAGGTCGACGGGCACGTGCACCTTCCGCCTACCACTGGCGACAACATCGATGTACTGTGGAGACCTCACGCCCCACGTGTTGAGCAATTCGGCGGTACGTCCACCCGGCGTCCCGCATGCCCACTATACGTCCTCGCTCAAAGTCCGTCAACTGCACATACGGTTCACGTCCACGCTGTCGCGGCATGCTAACAGTGTTAAAGACTGCGATGGAGCTCCGTATGCCACGGCAAACTGGCTGACACTGACGGCGGCGGTGCACAAATGCTGCGCAGCTAGCGCCATTCGACGGCCAACAGTGCGGTTCCTGGTGTGTCCGCTGTGCCGTGCGTGTGATCATTGCTTGTACAGCCCTCTCGCAGTGTCCGGAGCAAGTATGGTGGGTCTGAATGGTTCAAATGGCTCTGAGCACTATGGGACTCAACTGCTGAGGTCATTAGTCCCCTAGAACTTAGAACTAGTTAAACCTAACTAACCTAAGGACATCACAAACATCCATGCCCGAGGCAGGATTCGAACCTGCGACCGTAGCTGTCTTGCGGTTCCAGACTGCAGCGCCTTTAACCGCACGGCCACTTCGGCCGGCCCGGTGGGTCTGACTCACCGGTGTCAATGTGTTCTTTTTTCTATTTCCAGGAGTGTATTCTCTTCTTGTCTAAACTATTTATCGTCCACGTTTCACCTCCATACATGGCTACACTCCATACAAATACTTTCAGAAACGACTTCCTGACATTTAAAACTATCCTCGATGTTAACAAATTTTTCTTCTTCAGAAACGCTTTCCTTGCCATTGCCAGTCTACATTTTATATCCTCTCTGCTTCGACCATCATCAGTTATTTTGCTCCCCAAATAGCAAAACTCCTTTACTACTTTGTCTCATTTCCTGATCTAATTCCTTCAGCATCACCCGACTTAATTCGACTACATTCCACTATCCTCGTTTTGCTTTTGTTGATGTTCATCTTATACCCTCCTATCAAGACACTGTCCATTCCGTTCAACTGCTCTTCCCAGTCCTTTGCTTTCTCTGACAGAATTACAACGTCATCAGCGAACCTCAAAGTTTTTATTTCTTCTCCATGGATTTTAATACCTACTCCGAATTTTTCTTTTGTTTCCTTTATTGCTTGCTCAATATACAGATTGAATAACATCGGGGATAGGCTACAACCCTGTCTCACTCCGTTCCCAACCACTGCTTCCCTTTCATACACCTCGACTCTTATAACTGCCATCTGCTTTCTGTACAAATTGTAAATAGCCTTTCGCTCCCTGTATTGTACCCCTGCCACCTGCTGAATTTGAAAGAGAGTATTCCAATCAACATTGTCAAAAGCTTTCACCAGGTCTACAAATGCTAGAAACGTAGGTTTGCCTTTCCTTAATCTTTCTTCTAAGATAAGTCGTAGGGTCAGTATTGCCTCACGTGTTCCAACTTTTCTACGGAATCCAAAGTGATCTTCCCCGAGGTCGGCTTCTATCAGTTTTTCCATTCGTCTCTAAAGAATTCGCGTTCGTATTTTGCAGCTGTGACTTATTAAACTGATAGTTCGGTAATTTTCACATCTATCAACACCTGCTTTCTTTGGGATTGGAATTATTGTATTCTTCTTGAAGTCTGAGGGTATTTCGCCTGTCTCATACATCTTGCTCATCAGATGGTAGAGTTTTGTCAGGACTGGCTCTCCCAAGGCTGTCAGTAGTTCTAATGGAATGTTGTCTACTCCGGGGGCCTTGTTTCGACCACGGTCTTTCAGTGCTCTGTCAAACTCTTTACGCAGTATCATATCTCCCATTTCATCTTCATCTACCTCCTCTTCCATTTCCATAATATTGTCCTCAAGTACGTCGCCCTTGTATAGACCCTCTATATACTCCTTCCACCTTTCTACTTTCCCTTCTTTGCTTAGAACTGGGTTTCCATCAAAGCTCTTGATATTCATGCAAGTGGTTCTCCTTTCTCCAAAGGTCTCTTTAATTTTCCTGTAAGCAATATCTATCTTACCCCTAGTGAGATAAGCCTCTACATCCTTACATTTGTCCTCTAGCCATCCCTGCTTAGCCATTTTGCACTTCCTGTCGATCTCATTTTTGAGAAGTTTGTATTCCTTTTTGCCTGCTTCATTTACTGCATTTTTATATTTTCTCCTTTCATAAATTAAATTCAATATTTCTTCTGTTACCCAAGGGTTTCTACTAGCCCTCGTCTTTTTACATATTTGATCCTCTGCTGCCTTCACTATTTCATCCCTCAAAGCTACTCATTCTTCTTCTACTGTATTTCTTTCCCCCAGTCCTGTCAATTGTTCCCTTATGCTCTCCCTGAAACTCTGTACAACCTCTGGTTCTTTCACTTTATCCAGGTCCCATCTCCGTAAGTTCCCACCTTTTTGCAGTTTCTTCAGTTTTAATCTACAGTTCATAACCAATAGATTGTGGTCAGAGTCCACATCTGCCCCTGGAAATGTCTTACAATTTAAAACCTGGTTCCTAAATCTCTGTCTTACCATTATATAATCTATCTGATACCTTTTAGTATCTCCAGGGTTCTTCCATGTATACAACCTTCTTTCATGATTCTTGAACCAAGTGTTGGCTATGCTTAAGTTATGCTCTGCGCAAAATTCTACCAGGTGGCTTCCTCTTACATTTCTTAGCCCCAATTCATATTCAAAAAATGGTTCAAAAGGCTCTGAGCACTATGGGACTCAACTGCTGAGGTCATTAGTCCCCTAGAACTTAGAACTAGTTAAACCTAACTAACCTAAGGACATCACAAACATCCATGCCCGAGGCAGGATTCGAACCTGCAACCGTAGCGGTCTTGCGGTTCCAGACTGCAGCGCCTTTAACCGCACGGCCACTTCGGCCGGCAATTCATATTCACCTAGTATGTTTCCTTCTCTCCCTTTTCCCGCTGATGAATTCCAGTCACCCATTACTATTAAATTTTCGTATCCCTTCACTACCTGGATAATTTCTTTTATCTTATCATACATTTCATCAATTTCTTCGTCATCTGCAGAGCTAGTTGGCATATAAACTTGTACTACTGTAGTAGGCGTGGGCTTCGTGTCAATCTTGACCACAATAATGCGTTCACTATGCTGTTTGTAGCAGCTTACCTGCACTCCTATTTTTTTATTCATTATTAAACCTACACCTGCATTACCCCTATTTGATTTTGTATTTATAACCCTGTATTCACCTGACCAAAAGTCTTGTTCCTCCTGCCACCGAACTTCACTAATTCCCACTATATGTAACTTTAACCTATCCATTTCGCTTTTTAAATTTTCTAACCTACCTGCCCGATTAAGGGATCTGACATTCCACGCTCCGATTCGTAGAATGCGTTTTCTTTCTCCTGATAATGACGTCCTCTTGAGTAGTCCCCGCCCGGTGACCCGAATGGGGGACTATTTTACCTCCGGAATATTTTACCCCAGAGGACGCTATCATCATTTAATCATACAGTAAAGCTGCATGCCCTCGGGAAAAATTACGGCTGTAGTTTATCCTTTCTTTCAGCCGTTCACAGTACCAGAACAGCAAAGCCATTTTGGTTAGTGTTACAAGGCCATATCAGTCAATCATCCAGACTGTTGCCCCTGTAACTACTGAAAAGGCTGCTGCCCCTCTTCAGGAACCAAACGTTTGTCTGGCCTCTCAACAGATACCCCTCCGTTGTGGTTGCACCTACGGTACGGCTATCTGTATCGTTGGGGCACGTAAGCCTCCCCACCAACGGCAAGGTCCATGGTTCATGGTGAGGTAAGGAAGGATAAGAAAGACAAAAAAGTTTTTGAAAACTTCCCAGCACATAACGGTACTAGCAAAATGACATGAGACTGATACACAAGATGCTGGATGCCACAGCCTTTAAAAAGCTACCTCGAAAAGAGAAAACATGGGTCTCACAAAACTCACAAATAGGGGAATTCTAAAAACAATCCTGTTGGAAGAACATCCACAACTGAGCATTATAGCAGAGGTTGATAATACCGCAATATTTGTAAAGTTCAAGTGTGATAATGAAAGAACTTTACAACTGTAACGGTATTTTCAACCTCTGCTAGGTGAGTTCTAGATGAATCATGTGACAAAGGAACTGAAGTTCCGTAAAGAAATACAAATGCGAAAGTTCTCAGAGGAGCCAACCTATATTCTAATCGCTACCTATCTAACAGAAAACTCAAAATCATCCCAAAATGAAAAACCAAACCAGCAACCTCAAAAGAAGAAAATGCGATCCTGAAAAGATAGCAACTGAGATGAAATAAAAGAAAGCCTAAGAAGTAAGCCCAACAATTAGCTCCCATAACCAACGCCCAAAAAACATGCATGATGGACAGAAAAAATGTAGGCTCCTTGAGCTAAGAAGAAAAGCAAGGCAACATTGGCAATCACAAAAAAATGAACACAACAGGCAAAACTTCTTAAACTTGAGAAAATTAGTGATCAAAAATATCAAAAGAATAAAAAGCCCAAGAAGACCTCCTCTTCCAGATCAACGAAGACTTCATAAAAAAAAGACAAAGACATTTCTACATCTACATCATACTCCGCAAGCCACCTAATGGCGTGTTGCGGAGGGTACTTTTGGTATCACTGTCTGATCCCTCCAACCCTGTTCCACTCGCGAATAGTGTGTGGGAAGAACGATTGTCGGTAAGCCCGTGTGTTGCCTCTAATTCCTCTAATTTCCTCCTCGTGTTCAATAAACGAGATGTATTCGGGGGGAAGTAATATGTTGTCTGACTCCTTCTGAAAAGTGCTGTCCCGAAATTTCAATAGTAAATCTCTCCGTGATGCACAACCCCTCTCTTTTAACATATGCCAGTGGAATTTGTTTAGCATCTCCGTAACGCTCTCTCGCCAGCTAAACGATCCCTTGACGAAACGCACCGCTCTTCGTTGGATCTTCTCTATATCCTCTATCAGTCCTACCTGATGGGGATCGCGGATAGATGAACAATACTCAAGAATCGGGCGAACAAACACCTCATAAGCCACTTCTTTCGTGGATGACCTACATTTCTTTAAGATTCTTCTGATCAATCTGAGTCTGGAGTGTGATTTTCCCACTATCTGTTTTATATGGTCATTCCACTTAAGGTCGGTCTGGATAGTTACGCCTAGATATTTTATAGCAGGCCCTGTCTCCAGCTATTTGTGATCGATAGTGTATCTGTAAATTAGATTTATTTTCGTATGTAGGCGCAATGTGTTACATTTATTTACTTTTAGGGTCAACTGCCAGAGTCTGCAGCATTCATCAATTCTCTGCAGATCGTTTTGTAAATTCCTACTATTGTCTGGCGTTGTTGCTTTGGTATAAACAACTGCATCATCTACGAATAGCCTTAAAGAGCACCCGACGCTTTCTACTGGATCATTTATATATATTGTAAACAGCAACGATCCCATTATACTTCCCTGTGGTACTCCAGATATCACCTTTATATCTGTCGATTTAGTTCCGTTAAGAGTTACGTGTTGAGTCCTGTCAGCAAGAAAGTCTCGAATCCAATCGCTGGTCTGCTCGGATACACCGTAAGCTCGTATTTTTTCGTTACACGGCAATGCGGGACGGTGTCAAATGCCTTACTGAAATCAAGGAACACGGCATCAACCTCAGCGCCGTTGCCCACTGCGCTGTGGATCTCATGGAGGAACAGAGCGAGCTGAGTTTTGCAGGATATCTCTTTGCGGAATCCCATTTTCCAAGAACGTCGTAACTCTTGAGCATAAAACATGTTCCATAATTCTACAACAGGTGAACGTCAACGATATAGGTCTATAATTGTCTGCATCTGTCTTACGGCATTTCTTAAAAATGGGAATGACCTGCACTTTTTCCAGTCGTTAGGTACCTTTCGTTGCTCAAGCGATCTACGATAAATTACTGCTACAAGGGGAGCAAGTTCTTTCGCATAATCTATATAGAATCTTATAGCTATCTAATCTGGTCCTAAAGCCTTTCCACTACAAAGCGATTGTAACTGCTTTTCAATTCCACAACCAGTTATCTCAATATCTGCCATTTAGAAGTTCGCACGACAATTGAGAGAGAGGGTGGTGTTACGATCTTCCGCGGTGAAACAACTTCGGAAGATTGGATTCAGTATTTCGGCCGTGCCGGCCGCTGTGGCCGAGCGGTTCTAGGCGCTTCAGTGTGGAACCGCGCGACCGCTACGGTCGTAGGTTCGAATCCTGCCTCAGGCATGGATGTCTGTTATGTCCTTAGGTTAGTTAGGTTTAAGTAGTTCTAAGTTCTAGGGGACTGATGACCTCAGATGTTAAGTCCCATAGTGCTCAGAGCCATTTGAACCATTATTTCGGCCCTCTCTCTGTGATCTTCCGTTTCGGTGTCGGTGTGGTCACTTAGAGAATGAATAGATGATTTTGACCCACTTACTGATTTAACATACGACCAAAATCTCTTAGGGTTTTTACTCAGTTCGGTTGACAACGTCTCACTTTCAAATTCATTGAACCCTTCTCTCACTGCTCTCCTTATGCTCATTTTAGCTTCGTTCACCTTTTGTTTGTCAGGTAGGTTTTTACTTGTCTTGAATCTGAGATTAAGTGCTCTTTGTTTACGCAGCGCTTTTCTAACACGGCTATTAAACCATGGCGGATGTTTCTCATCTCTTAAAATCTTACTTGGTACATACTTGTCTAGAGCATAGTGAACGATACCTTTGAATTTTTTCCATTTGTTCTCCACATCTTCGTCCTCATCACCGAATATTTGACGCTAACTGCTGATATATTCTGAAATTTGTATCCTGTCACCCCTGCTGAGCAAATATATCTTCCTACCTTTCTTAACATTCCTTGTAAGACCCGTCGTCACACATGCTGTCACAGTCTTATGATCACTGATACTTTCCTCTACGTTAACTGGTTCGATAAGTTCAGGTCTGTTTGTTGCCAGGAGATCTAAGACGTTACCCTCACGAGTTGGATCTCTAGCTATCTGCTCAAGGTAATTCTCGGGCAAGACATCCAGAAAAATGGTACACGATTCCCTTTCTCTGGCACCAGTTTTGATGGCATAACACTCCCAATCTATACTTGGCAAGTTGATATCACTCCCTATTACAACGACATGTTCAGAAAAATTACTGTTGATATTCGGTAAGTTCTGTCCGAAGCGCTCTACAACTACAGATCCTGACCCAAGTGGTCTATGAAAGCATCCGATCACCATTTTTAACCGTTCTTTGATACTTAATTTCGCACAGATTAATTCACATTCGGAATCCATGATAACCTCGCTAGATTTTATCTAATATTTTACTGCAATAAAGACGCCGCCACCATTGGCGACTAACCTATCTTCACTATAAACATTCCAGTCTGAACTTAAGATTTCGTTGTCATTGACGTCTGTCTTCAACCAGCTTTCTGTTCCCAATACTATCTGTGCATTATAACCTTCAGTAAGCGGTACTTATTCTGGGACCTTCCCTTGGATGCTCCTGCAGTTTACTAAAATCATATTAACCTTTTCTGTATCTAATCTGCGAGGATCAAGATTCTCTGAGGTCGCTGTGGCTGATTTAACAGGGAAATCGTATTTGCTCCAAAGGGAGGGTTCCTCTAACTTAAAAAACTATTACATGAAAAATAGTCAAATGCAGTCCACCGACCTTACAGCTCCAAGAATAAAATGGAAATATTTCCCATAACAGTAGGGATAACTGCTAAATATTGTCATAATACTTCGGAAATCTTCTAAACTGCAAAGAAGCCATAGAATAAATGTACTTTAAGACATCAACAATAACCAGTCCTAACTCTGAACCACCCTACACTGAGGTACTACAGACAGTCATTTCAGACCTCAAAAACAATGAAGCCTCGGGAGAAAACCAAATCACAGTTGAGCTTTGGAAAATATCAACAAAATGCCACAAACTCTCTCGAAAACATCATTCAGGAAATCTGGATAAATTGAAGATTCTCAGGCGAATGAAAGACAGGCCTCATCCACCCACTCCATTAGGCAAGGACCAACCCAGACCCCAACAACCACAGAGAGATCTCACTCTGGGCGTAACACACAAGATATTTTCTTAAGTCCTGCTACACATTGCAGAACCCAATTAGACCATTAACTTGAAGAATACCAAGTCGATTTCATGAAAGGAAGATCATGTCCTAAACAAATCCTAAATCTCATAAACCTCATGGACTACCAAAAATGAAGCTCAACATAATATTTTATTACTTTTTTTGACTTTCACAAAGCATACGACTCAATAAACCGGAAATCCGTCATCTCTACAGTAACACGCACACGAAAATAAAATTCATGGGGGCATTCTCCGATCCCTTCCAGATAAAAACTGATGTACGGCAAGGAGAAGGACGTTTCCCATTATTATTTAACTGCGCCCTAGAAAAAGTAATCAGAGAATCGAACACGAAGATCCGTTATGGAATCCCACTAGAAACAACCAACAAAGGCATCAATGTCAACTGTCTAGCCTCCGCAGATGACATGGCCCTACTAGCCGAGACCTAGGAAGAAGCCAAAGAACATACGCTCGAACTAAAAAATGAAGGTGAAAAATAGGTCTCAAAAATTCTTTTGAAAAGACCAAGACACTGAAAGACAAAAAAAAAAAACACCAAAACGTTTCAAAGTGGGAAAACAAGAAGTATAGATCGTAAAATTATTGAAATATCATAGAGAATCGTTCATTTGGAATATCCTCGAGAAAAAGGCAATGGAACTTTCCTTCCAACTCATCAAAAGCACATATAACAAACATTCCTTCTCGTGGAATACAAAAATAAGACATTACAATACATTAATCAAACTATAAGTCGTGTTTGCAGCAGAAAACCGTCCATCATCAACCATGGCCCAGTTCAAAGGCTGGAGATCAAAGAAAGACTGACATTAAGAAAAATTCTTACGTCCAGATTCCATAGCAACAAGCAACTTCACATCAAAAATGAAACCCTTTGCCAATCTACTGAAAAACTTTCAAACACAATGAGGAAAAGGAGAATTGATTTCTACGGGAACATCCTCAGGATGAACCCAAATAGACTAACAAAAATTTGTTTTCACTACTTCCGCAAGAAAACAAAGCTAACTAAATTGATTTAAGGAAACAGAGAAGGGTGTAAGAGACCTTAAAATCACACAAAACATGCTCATAGATAAAACTGAAAAAATTGAAAAAAGTAAGTAAAGACCTTTATGAGAAATTTGAGAGAAACGAATATTACAGTAAAGTTTCTAGTTTACTTAGCTTTTCGTGCAGAATTGGCTCCAGTTCCTCTTGTCTAGGGGTCTTATTCTTGAAGCTGAAATTCTCACATTTTAGGTCCTCATGGTTGAATTGATCTAAATAAATTTCAAGATTGTTGTTGCAGAACTTTTATTGTTATGTTAATATATTTTGTCACATTTTAGTGTATCATACAGTCTTTTGAATTTTCACATTAATAAGGCCTAGATTATATTGTTCGTCCAAAATACACAAATACGTCGGATCACATCAGAGGCATGCTTACTACTCCTTCACTCTGCAGTAATAACAATATCCCAAATGGTTTACAATTTTTCTTGACAAATGAATTTCTATTGTTATTTCATAAATGGATCCAGAAATAAACATAATAAACAGTATTACATTGCGTAATTAATAATAAAAATTTTAAGTGTTTCGGTACCAAATAATTCGTAATTTCAAATGTTTCTAAATAAATAATTTTAATTGTACATTCAGAGCTAGTACTTACCGATTGTAACATCGAAAATGAAGTAATTCCTTTTCGTAAATTTTAGCTTGAAATATAACATATTGTGTATAAAATTATATGAAAGTTTTCGGAAAAGCAGCTGAGATAATAGTGATCTGCCCAAAATTCGAAAAATAATACTAGTATCGACAGCTACTGCCGAGGAGAAGTAATGCTAGAGGAGGATGTCCCGTTACAGGTTCCAAGTCAAGACGAAAACCAAATGAACAATCCAAAGCTGTGAAGAAGGAAGGACAGCAAGATCATAAAGAATGAAACAATAAGGGGCCAATAGTAAGGCACAGAACATTGGTTGGCTTAACGTACTCCAAAGTAGGGTGAAACGCTAGGAGAAGAAGTAGATGAGGCTGATATGGATCGACAGTAATCACGAAAAAAATATTTCATTCAATGACTCGTTCTATCTATGTTGACCTATAATGCATATGATCTCTTTGTATTTCCTAGACTGCTGATCATTGCATGAAGTCCACCACCCGCAGCTAAACCAAGCGTTATGGGATCAATCGCTGCTATCCAGTCTTGACCCGAAGAAGAAAGACGCGTTCATATCGCTTTACAGCAGAGAAATAGCTGCAGCCATTTCAATATATGTCAGACTTCAAAGCAGGAAAGGAGAAGTCGTACACAAGACGCAACGCAATGATGGAAACATAAAACGCGGTTTCTCCGAGTAAAGAAATTGCCTGCATGAAGAATAACCGAATAAATATATGATTTCACTGAATACTTCATTGCAAAAAAAAAAAAAAAACCCACACACTGTTTAGTTAAATTGCATTGGCGAGCTTCCAGTGGTGTTAGTGAATAAAGCTGTGTAATTATAGGTATATACCCAAAGGAGGTGGCTGTTTTTTGAGTGTGTGTGTGTGTGTGTCTGTGTGTGTGTGTGTGTGTGTGTGTGTGTGTGTATGTGTGTGTGTGTGTGTGTGTGTGTGTTTATGGTAAAGTGGGACATCAAACACTGATATTAAATATAGAGACAAATAGTATTTAGACAGGTCAGTTATTGGCGATATATGACTACATCATGATCTCAACACTGCCTTCCAGAAATAGTAGCTACCATTAAGGAATCATGTATTTTCTACTAAGACGTAGAAGTGACATACAGTACCACCTTTTGTTGAGGTGAATGGTCTACTGCTGGGTTAAAAAGACACCATTTTATTTCTTTATTGGTAAAACATATGGGTCTCTATCATCAGTTAACATGTGGTTTGAGATGTGAGAATAGCCAGAGGTAGATTATACTGCAACACAAACCATGTATAACATACTAGTTATAGTTCCTTGCCTACATCGATATGTAGATAAACTTACAAAAAGAATAGCATTATACACAGGGAGTAGTCGAAATTCGCAGTATAGGCTGCAGGACTTTAATGTAAACGCTAGATATACAAGAGGAAGGGAGTTTGTTTCGCCCTGTGAACGCCTACCTAAAAGTGTTAAATGCCAGCAACAAGCTGCAGTCTCATAATACGGACTCCAACAAAAATACAAATGCACGATACGTGTCATATTAAAGCTGGAGAAATAACTTTTTCACAGACCAGGATGATGCCTTCCACAACAGCATTACATAAGGACATTACTAAATCAGAATCGGTTCCTACCAACAAAGTTATTCCACAGGTCTCAAGAAAAAAAGCCATCTAAACAACTGCTTATTGAAGACTTTGAGTATAAAAATGTGTAGTGCCACTGCCGTTTAGCAGTTTTGTCGACAGGGTTACCAACAACACAAGTATAGGCCTTAGAAGACTGTAGTTAAAAAGGAACATTTTTGAATGATGGGAGACAGTTCACCACAGCAATATTTTACTAAAGCAGGGAACTAATGGGCTTATTTTAGGTTATCTCTTGGGGAAAAATCCATGTTTCACATTTGGTTCCATTGATCTGCAGTCCATACTATTCTTTGTAAGCAAATTGCATTTCCAATCAAGAGGACAGAAGAGGGGACTATATATGCCTTTTAAGACAGCAGTTTTAATGGAACATTTGGAAGTGGTGGGAGGCAGTACCACACAGCAATACTCTGCAAAAAAAAAGCAGACTGCCTGCCATAAGTAATGCAATTTGTAGGATACTCTTCTAAATAAGGGGGCTGACGGATGTAGTGTAGACGAGATTTATTAAGACCATCATCAAACAATTGGGCTATTCCGTCATCTTGAACTGGTTTTGGATGGTTGTTTCAAATTTAACATTTCACTGTGACTGGTTGGTGATAGGGCTAGGGGAGGGGACAGGGTTTTTAAATTCCCACTAACACAGTTGGGCTATTTCCACCATCTTGATTTTTTGTGTTTGATCGTTTCATTTTTAATTATTCGCTGCGATTTTTTTGGAGAGGGGTGGAGGGGATTGGAGTAAAGAAACAGTTTTTTATTTCCTACTAATACAATTGCTCAATTTCTGCGCGCTTGGACTGTTTCACTGGCGCTTTCATTTTTAATACTATGTTGTGGTCAGTTGGAAAAAGAGGGTGGAGTGGAGAATGGAAGAGAGGGGAGTTGAGGGTGGGGTGGTGGTGAGGGTTGATGACAGGTGTAAGAGGGTGTGGCTTGTCATGTGGTGGATAAGGGGCCATGAGTTAAAGGTCAAGATCAAACGTCAATGGTCTTTGGTTTGTCCCTGCATGTAGGCAACCAAAAGTCAAAGGTCAAATTGGTGTACAACACACACTGTATTGACAGCGTTGATTCTGCATGACACAAGCCCTTGACAATTTCTCCATGATATGTGGCACCAAGTATTTACGAAATCCTCATCCGATTCCGGTTTTACAACTGCGATTTTCCATCATTCCGATAGAATGCATCGTATCCTCGACGAGACTGATTCTGAGATAATGTGCGAGCTGAATACATCTCAGAACTCACAACGTAAGTGACGCGGTGATTTAACGCATCCTATAGTCCTCAGGTCCACATTTTAAAGTAAGTTCAGCCAGACAGTACTGCATTGATCTGGTGGAGCGCACATAATAGCACTGTATAGACACCAGACGTTATCCTCACAACATATAAGAGCTACCTGACAGGGGACGCTTAATGTAACTCCACTACACTCTGCAGTATAAAGGTACAGGATGTAGAATTGCAGTAAGTTGTAATCAATATCAAGTCTGCTTCATGTCATAAATGCTCCATTGTTTCTAGATGCCACTGCGAAGTAGAATGATTACCTGCAAGAGCTACCTTCGTCAATGAAATAATCTGTGGTGTCACCGCTAGACACCACACTTGCTAGGTGGTAGTTTTAAATCGGCCGCGGTCCATTAGTACATGTCGGACCCGCGTGTCGCCACTGTGTGATCGCAGACCGAGCGCCACCACAAGGCAGGTCTCGAGATACGGACTAGCACTCGCCCCAGTTGTACGGATGACGTAGCTAGCGACTACACTGACGAAGCCTCGCTCCTTTGCCGAGCAGATAGTTAGAATAGCCTTCAGCTAAGTCCATGGCTATCTAAAGAGTCTCACTTGTATCGTCAAGAGCGATGTATACAACAAGGATGGATTAAAGTGAAGTATTCCAGAAGCTACGTACTTTTCTTTATAGCATTCATTACGTATCCTGTTACAGACCTATCTTTTGCCTGCGTGAACTAAACGCGTGCCTTTCTGCTACTTCCATGGCGTCACTGTCTTGCTACGCCACAACAGTTGGCGACGAGTCCACAAAAAAAAAGGGTCTTGTTCTTTCTAATTGCTTACATTTACTTGTGTCATGGCTTCGCCACAATCTCCAGATGTACTGTCCGAATTTTATCGCTTGCAGAATCAGCAGACGCAGGCGTTATTGGATGCCCTTGGACAACTCGTCCAGGATCAACGTGCACTGCAAAACGATGCGGCCGCCGCCGCTTCATCGCTACCGCAGCCACAACATGCAGTTGCACCCCCATTCCGTAATTTTCAAGCAGATGTGGAAACATGGACGGAGTGGTCACGCCAGTTTGGATTTCATCTCGCCGCCTACAGAATTCAAGGTAACGAGCGGCAGCCTCATTTATTGGCGTGTGTAGGGGTGCAAACGTACCGTGTGATAGTGAAATTATTTCCCCGACGCGACGTAGCAACTCTGTCATATGAAGAATTTTTTGTCGGCATTGGACGCCTATTTCAAAGAAACAGTCAATGTCGTTGCAAAAAGGTATACGTTCTTTCGCACAAAACATACAGCCGGTCAGACTAATAGGGAGTGGGTTGCAACATTGCAAGGCCTTACAAGGGATTGTGCTTTTGAGTGTGAATGTGGACTACCTTATTCAGATACTATGGTACGTGATGCAATAGCACAGAACGTTTCTGATGTTCGTATACGGGAACAGATTTTGAAACTAGTTAATCCCTCCCTTCAGCAAGTGATAGACATATTGGATAGACAAGACATGCTTGACTTTGCTCAGGAATCATTTGCAACTTTGCCAGCCGTGTGTAACATTAACCGGCTCGCCGGGCGCGCTGCACGGACCGGTAAACTGCCCTCGCGCACGTCCACGCAGCTGCCGCCATGCTCTAAACCAGGTGTGCCGCGCCAGCATACAAATGCAGTGAAATCATGCCCGCGGTGTGCTACTAGACATTCGCGTGAAAATTGCCCGTCACGCCAAGCTTATTGCTTTTTCTGTAATAAGAAAGGACATGTTCGGACTAGGTTTTCAGGCGTTTCCTAGCTCCCCTCGGACCGAATGGCCGGGTGCGGGTGGCACAGCCTCGCCTGTTGTTAGGCTCCCCACCACATCGCATACATCAACATGGGGTCCTCCCCACGGCGGGCGGAAGCCTTATAACACGACCGTTCGCCGATTTGCGGGGGAGGAATGTGGTGTCACCGCCAGACACCACACTTGCTAGGTGGAAGTTTTAAATCGGCCGCGGTCCATTAGTACATGTCAGACCCGCGTGTCGCCACTGTGTGATCGCAGACCGAGCGCCACCACAAGGCAGGTCTCGAGATACGGACTAGCACTCGCCCCAGTTGTACGGACGACGTAGCTAGCGACTACACTGACGAAGCCTCGCTCCTTTGCCGAGCAGATAGTTAGAATAGCCTTCAGCTAAGTCCATGGCTACGACCTAGCAAGGCGCCATTAGCCTTACATAGCTT
Source organism: Schistocerca serialis cubense (assembly GCF_023864345.2). Lineage (NCBI taxonomy): Eukaryota > Metazoa > Arthropoda > Insecta > Orthoptera > Acrididae > Schistocerca > Schistocerca serialis. Next base: position 657,466,785 of record NC_064640.1, on the reverse strand, counting down.
GAATCTAAAGAGTCTCACTTGTATCGTCAAGAGCGATGTATACAACAAGGATGGATTAAAGTGAAGTATTCCAGAAGCTACGTACTTTTCTTTATAGCATTCATTACGTATCCTGTTACAGACCTATCTTTTGCCTGCGTGAACTAAACGCATGCCTTTCAGCTACTTCCGTGGCGTGGCTGTCTTGCTACGCCACAACATAATCCTCCATTTGTATTGGTACGGAAATATCCCATGTGTAGAACTACTGCTGCTATGACTTACACTGCTCTCGACATGGCGGCTTAGAATCATCAGTAGATCGAGCATGCTAGCGAAAGAGTACTACAGTGGATTCTTCCTGGCTTCCAGAGGTATGTGGCATAACATATTTTACATAAAGTCTAACGACACAGCAAGTCAGATAGCAAATGTGATAGGAGGAGTGTGATATGAGGATGTGTAAAAAAACTAAATATATGAGGGAATAGCTGGGAATAATGAGACAATTTCACATGTTCAGTGGTTCTTCATAACCACTATACTGTATTTACCTATTTCATTGGTCATGTACCTCACAGATCTCTTGAAGTCAAGTGAACTGTGCTTCATCTCATCTATGCAGTGTTTACGCAATTCAAAACTGTTTTGGTTTTTAACCATTGCCTTTGGTGAGCCGCCGTCTTGTCATTTGTAACAGTTTGTGAGTGGCTGTACTTGCAAAAAAGGGCTATTATCAACAAGTTTCTCAGTCACCAACACAATTAAAGCGAACTCCACAGGAAAAGACGAGTGCAGGAGAGAAGCTTTGAGGTCTGAACTTAGCAGTGTGCTGTTGATTGTCTAATACCGCGAACAAGAACAGAAATAAGTGCAAACTCAGCCAGATAACTCTCTCGCAATAACTGTCAAGACATGTGTGCGTAGGATTGACACAGATGTTCATCGTAACACTTTATAAAGCCAGTAATATACCGCAGAGAAATGGTGTACTTCACGTCACCCATTCCCTTCCAGCGCTAATACGGAGTGCAACGTGACTTTTTAATTTTGTGTCGAAACTGAGAAACTCTGCTTTGTAGTAGAATTTCGAGTGATCGGACCGCTTTGCATCCAACCTAAAGCACTAGTAAATCACATGCCATAGTCGCAATCCTGAGATCACAGTTTGTAGCTTGACAGGGGTTGTACGACATAATAGCTCTTTTAATCGGTTAATGTCTTAAGTTGCTTCATATTAGATGAACAGTGACAAGTGTCGTAGGTTTCTGATCGAAGGTAAAAGGCAGCGTCATACATCCATTCGGGAGCAGATTGGTGCCACATATCCATCGAGTGGTGTGTATCTCATGGAAAGCACCCATGTCAGAACACCAGAGTGAGCAGTGATGCGTCATGTCAAAAGGAAAAGTCTTGTTCTATGTGGGCGAAGACGGTGTATGTAGACATCATTTGTCTCTGGAAGGACGTAGACACTCAAAATAGGTAACTTCTGTCACATGCCACCATTATAGACGAAATAACGATTGCCATACATGTCGGTAGAACGGAAACTTATAGAAGACTTCAAAAATCTTTTGGTGTGGTCTGACACATCCAAACGCTATAGCCCTTCTTTGCGTAGCGTATGGAATGAGTCTGAGGCATTCCAAGACCATCCTATTCGAAACATATTAAGTCGTCAGTCAAGCAGTATTTTACTAATGGAACACAATGCATTATAACAGTTGACGATTGTCGATATATTCTCTTGGAGTGTAAATTCTGATTACCTGATAGGCATAGACTTGATCTTCCAATTATCAGTGCGTCTGACACTGCTACTAATGTGTAACGTCAGACCTAACAGACTTGAGCAAAACAGGAGATAATTATCTCAGATCTAGTAGAGCCATATGCAGATGCGGTATCTAGTGTTACAATAATATAGCAAGAATAACTGAATCAGAAATCAACACACCGTACAGACAGACTCCCTTATGCAGTGTCTGATACATTGGAGCAGCATGCATAACAGTTTCCACACAAGATCACTCATGCAGCGCCGGATACATTGAAGCGAGACACAAAATTGTTCCCAGACTTTGAGCTTTCACTATCTCCAACGTTTGCATCATTCGATCAACATTGCATAGTACACAGATTAATATGGTGTTATTCTATGCGATATTAAATGAGTTATTATAGGTTTGTCTTCAGATCAAAATTTCAGTGTAGTTGTAATTTTTGAAAACGAATATTTTTACTTTATACTGTATTTTTTTCTCAGTTTTCGGCAAATATTTGAAACCGTTCTTTTGAAAATGTAGTGAAACATAACTTTCCTTTCGCTATGCGGAGGAGTCTTTCTTACTACTTTTTGAGTTTTCATCAAGTCCAGTCTTTCCCTTTTGACTATATGAAGCAAGTACAGGTGGCATAAAAGAATTCCGACTGCAGTTGGTAGGGGGGGGGAGGGGTAGCGGTGTGAACAGAGTGACAATATTTTTGATGTGTAGAAATAGCTCACCGGTTCCGATAAAAAACAATGTTAACGCAACTGGTATGCTATTTCTTCACGTCACCATTCTTCAGAAACAGTTGCTGAAAATAATGAACAAAAGTCTAAATGATAAAATTGGTCTTTGCGGTGGGCGGAGACATGTGAAGGGGCTGGAGTAACCGGCGCTCGGCGCTACCAACAGAAACAGCAATGTCTAGCTTCACTACGCGAATTTGACATTGTAACTGCTAGGTTTCTGGCGTTGACAGCAATGGAAAAACAGGCTAGTCGACGTGAAGTGTTCCGGACAAATCCGATATGTGACCCATTGGACAACTAACAAAGTGGTTATCGCCAAGCGTGAACGTGCATCGTTTTCCTTCCACGTAATTTTATTCATGAATTGGAATCATGTCGTCTTCAGTCCATTCGTCCGCTGTGTCGAAGCCTTTAAGGAGCTGGAAATGAGAAGCGTTCCTTGTAATTAATGTGGAAAGAAACATAAAAGTAGCGGGAACACAACAAATACATAGGCAGGTTTGAAGAGCAAACACCACGATGCTACTTGCAACTACAACAGTGGGTCAAAAAAGTAATGTAACACAAGTATTCCATCTGCACAAATCCCCATTATTAACTTGCAGATTTTCGCATTGTTTTTCTTTCAGTTCTTGCTCTAATTGGGATAGGAAAGCTGTTAGGCTTCAAATGGTTCAAACGCCTCTGAGCACTATGGGACTCAACATCTGTGGTCATCAGTCCCCTAGAACTTAGAACTACTTAAACCTAACTAACCTAAGGACATCACTCACATCCATGCCCGAGGCAGGATTCGAACCTGCCACCGTAGCGGTCACGCGGTTCCGGACTGAAGCGCCTAGAACTGCACGGCCACGCCTGCCGGATAAGGCTGTTAGCTTGTTGATGCACAGAATATCTAATAATAGCCTCCGAAATAAAGTGGGAATAGTCTCCGATCCAAGGCGATATACCTCACCGGAATCATAATCTGCCGTCCTCTGTACCGCCATTTCGTCTGGGGAAGGCAGCCACTGACTAACGTCCGATTCCTCACGAGATGCACAACGAATGCACATCAAATCCCTTTCCCACCAGTGGCAGTTTCCTGAAGAGGACATATCACGCACCTAATACTGGAACTGTCAACAAGTAGCAGCCATATTTGGAGGCCAGCCCTATGCTCTAGGCTCTACGCCAAAACTATTCTTCTGATGTAGGGATCATTTCACACAAACGATTTTTTATGCGGAACAGCTCCAGGTCTGGGCAAGTTCCACAATCCACCATGAGGTGGCAGTAGGGTGACAGAAAAGGGCTGTCTTAAGGATCGCGTGAGAACAGTAGAAATGGAGTGCTCTGCGACAGGAGACGGCACTCTCACTCCAGCAACGACGCAGTTCTTAACGGCTGGGTCGATAATTACCAACGCGGCTTCCAGCTGTCCACTCACATTAGGAAACTCTGTTATCAGACTCCTGCAACGGGCTGAGCCCCAGTTATATCTACTGGTAACTGGAAAAAAATATGGTTTACCCACTATACTTTCTTAATGACATTACACATATTACGACAATCTTTGACAATTATCACGGAAGGGCAAAGAAATAAAACTCAGCTTACAGGATTCTTGTCTTTCTGGCGCTGCAGAGAACTTCGCAACCACAAGCAACCCATCTATTGCATTGTCAGACTGTTTCTGTTATTTTCCAGAGTAAGAAAGTCATGTGCCTTTTTTGTAGTTACGAAATATATAGGACGTTCATTATTATCAAAAATCAGGTAGAATTCACTACTCACTAAATCGCGGCCATCAGATGTAGGGGGATGGAGGACTTCATTGCTGCGGATGTCATGGTGAATTAGTGCCTTGAGCATTCGTTTTTGGAACCTTGGGATTCTTTTCCTCTCATGTTACATAGTGAAGTGTGTAATGAATTTTGTGCTGAATTCAGTTGGGGATTATTGTGGTTCAAATATGACCCTGATTTCTTATTTTAATTTTGCACTTTAAAGCTCAGTGGTCTATTTTTCTCATTTTTTATGTTAAAAGTTATTTCTCCGCGATGAGGATTTATAAGGACCTGTGTCATTAATGCATTAGAGTTTCTTGGAAGACTTTCCAAGATCTCCATCGAGTTTACAGTATTTTAAATTCCAGTTCACTTAGAAGCGGTCCATTTGTAGCTCAGTATGGGAAAGCAAGTTTACCTTCTGGTAATTCGCTGTATTTGGTGAATACATGATCAAAATTATTTCAGTACTTAACATTTCATATTCTAGACTCATCATGACGCTTTTTACTATGTTATTTTTGTGAACCACACACGCAGACTGAAAACTATGCACATACCATATACAATGTACTTCTATTACTCACAGAAAGCATCAGTGGGGAAACAGCTTCAATTTTTTGACTTGGATATCAAAAGAGAAGACTTCAACGAATTCTCAAACTATCTACTAAGGAACTGGAAATGACCTATAGTAATTATACAAAATACACTACTACGTCACCTACTTTGTACAAACAAATTATGAACATATTTGTACAGAACGAATTAAGTAATTACTCCACAAATGGAAATACCCATTCAATAAATGAACTTAAACACATAACGCAAAAAAAAGTGAAGACTCTCTTTTGTCGCACACCAGAGATGTCACGAAACAACAGCAGTCAATTAGCCTCTCCTTACGAATGAGACTCGGTTTCCACGCGAAAATGTGACATGGTTTTAGATTTCTAAAACTTACAAGAATCTGTTTATCAGTCCTGTAATTAATAATGCTTCTGATTCGACAACGTATGAAATATACGTTTGAAATACGCCAGACCATTTTTCTTATAGATGATAGTAACTTTCTGAAACAAGTATAACAGGCAATGAAAGAGATCAGCAACAGTAACGAGAATTGAGAAACCACAGTTTGTTTAATCGCACTCCAGAAAATCGCGACCGGATGTAGGCAGTGAGACATTTCCATCCTGACCTTCACCCTTCGAGCGCCTTTGGTAAAGGCTCCTATCATTCATTGTTTCCAGACTGTTTCGATTAAATGTTGTAAAAGAGGTCGTGACAATAATTCTTTTTTAATATGGCAGTACACAGTGTTACATAACCCCCGGATAGTAGCGTTCCAGTTTCGGCTGCCGCTTGTTATAATGTAGGAGCGGTGCCGTGGTTTATTTCATTTCGCTACACAAAAGCCCTCTTAATACTTTCTTGATTGCGTTTCATTGTGCCTAAAGAATAGTTTGCCTCTTCTCATTGGATTATTTTCAGTGCTAATCCAGCCTATTCTTCATATTTTTATTACCCCAATTTGTTCTCCACAATAAACACGAACGTGCTTGCTTCGTGCTATCTTCATTACTTCCAGTAGAGAACGAACAGAGAACTACACGTTCAGAATTGCTTTATTGCTGGTCTACCAAAAACAGAAAATTCCTCTAGTGATGTGTTCATTGCTGCAAAAAGTTTCTTTAACATTGGATATCGCTCATCCTGCATTTATGCTTTTAATATACCACTGAAATGAGATTACTAACAGCTGTTATTAAGTGTCAATATTATACAAGGTGCGACTAAAGTGATTAGTGAATGGACTGATATACAAGTGATAGAGTGTGACAAAAATTCCTGAATTCTCAAGTTGCTTTTTTGTGGTGGCTGATTTAATTCAATGTGAATCCAAGTGTCACAGTGCAACGATGAACAAATTCACGTCCTATGTAGTTAAAATTTGCAAGAAATGGCAATAGAGATGAATACATACTATGATGGTGCTGGCAAAAACTATTAATACTACCTAATTACGGTATTACTGCCCATAACCTCTCGTACCATAATAGGAGACACCAGACGACGTAACAGTAAATAAGTACAGTGAAGTCTAAGGAAAACGCATCGTATTGTGAATGATTTCAAGACATTTCTGTATATACTATCAAGTGGTGCAGCATGTCCTCGTGATATACCACTGTAACAACTCAGGGTAAGCTGACTGAAGTGCCCTCACTCATAGGTTCAATAATATTTTCCCAGTCGACAGCCAACAAACATAACGACTAAGAGTACAAACGAAATGCGACTGATGCTGGCCAAAAACCGACAACTGTCTCTTCTGCGATAGCTAGCCGCATTGCGGATAAATCAGACCAGTATTAGCGCTAACATCCTGATAGTTTTCATAAATGGAATATTTGAAAGGCTTATTTCAATAGTGGTACAAGTCCAGTTGAGATACCAGAAATGTTCAAGTATATATACTTGAATGTTTGTGGTACCTCAACTGCAGATTTTTCAGCGCTCATTTAACTTTAGGACTCTGTATCTCAGAATGAAAAAAATGGACTTGTACCACTACTGAAATAAGCCCTTCATTTGTTCCTGCTATAGGCCATGCACCGATTAATTGAAGACCTCGGTTGTAAACAGTGGGAAGGGACGAGTTGATTGTTTTTTGAGACTGCGGAGTAAAGTTGCAACAAAATCCCGTAAGTAAGGTATTTCAAGTATATCCATTGCAATTTTTTTATTCTGATAAAACATTGTTTTCCGGTGTTGCTAGAGTAACTGCATGTTTTTAAAATCATATATTCTGTCCAAAATGTTATTCCTGAAGTACGTCAATTAACAAAGTATACTTGCAAATTGAGTCCACTTAAATAATGAGCTACGAGTAACCGTTGACTTCCCACTATTTACCTGCTGGGTGAATTAACGAAATATTACTGTAAAGCCTCTCATGAACACAAGTTTGAAAGATCTGAATTGTTTGAGTTTATGAAATTAAGATTCACATAATCAGATACTGAACTAATGAAGTGTAAAACCTAAAAAGTAATCTATGATACTACGGAATTTCCTTAATATTTGTAGCATAGCACTGTCATGTAAATTCACGTAAACAATGGTAATGGACACAACATTGTTTACTTGCTTAAGCAGTTATTAACATTTATCTGATTAGCAACAATTTTTCATTGTATTTACGTTCAGGAACATGTTTAGGATCTTTATCTGAGTCGTAGTTATCAACATCATCCTCTGATTTGTACAGATAGTCCCTGAAAATCATTTTCCTGGCCCGCGCACCGCACACATTACAACTACTAGAAGCCATGTTTTTGACTCTTACCACTGATGACATGCGCACATTCTATTAAAGTTACCATTATTGAGAATCTGAAATTAGGGACAGGGCTTCAATTTCTCGGTTTATGGCGGACTATCAACTAATATACATAAACAATATCAAATAACATGTTTTACACCCAAAAATTCTGTATCTCGTCACTGACCCTTGCCACTGTTTGAAGTCGAAGTCTTGAAATGCCGAATAGAAAGCAACACGTACAGATAATCATAGAGAAGTCATTTTTATGTATGGCGGCATATATTTTCCTATCAAACCATCAAGGGGCGTGAGCTAGTGTCAGCTGTTCCTTAAGGAGTAACGAAGCCTAAAGTCACAGTCGTTGTGCGCTGTTGTTTCTGTTACGTTTCCATAGATATCTTAATACGTGTGAGGTCATTGCTTCGATCGATTGCAACAAAGGCTTCGTTGATAGTTTCAAGTAGTTTCATTATCGTTGGCGAAAGTGCTATTTTTGTCCGTATCTTCTAGATTCCTTGATTTACGATCAAACCATTTACTCATATTCGCATTTTGTTAAACCTTATGCTACAGAATTTGAAAACTGTACCGGTGGAGATAAGGATTTCTGAAATGTACAGACACGCAACAAGAATCGTCTTGACTAGTTTAGAATCCACCGCCCGTAGAGTGTGGTGCAAACGAGTGGGACGTACCTTTTAGGGTATTCACAATTTTGCCTTATATTTCTCACAGAAGTAACGGAATAACGTCGAACTGGAGGCCGTGGTTAGGTCGAGGTACTGACGAAGAAAAATTTTCATTAACGGGGAAATTAGCTATCGCCACGTTCCTTATCGTGTATAGCACCTCATTTTTCCTTCACAACCACTCACTTTGCGTTGGACTTCAAATACCCTGGAGGAGCTGGAGAGCCGTGTTATTCCTTGGAGGCTGAAGACCCAGTTACTTCATGGACGGGTTATTTGGTCGTAGCTACTAAATGAAAGGCAGTTTGTTTTTGGCCATACACGTTTCGCTTTCTTTATCTGTGAAGCATCTTCAATGGCCTGTAATACATGTCTGTTTTATGCACCTATACTAAAGGAAAGCATTGTAACACCAAAGAATAATTCCCGGCGGGGTCAGGGATTTTCTCTCCCTCGTGATGACTGGGTGTTGTGTGCTGTCCTTAGGTTAGCTAGGTTTAAGTAGTTCTAAGTTCTAGGGGACTGATGACCATAGATGTTAAGTCCCATAGTGCTCAGAGCCATTTGAACCATTTGAACCAAAGAATAATCAATGTAGAGTAATGACATTTTGGGAATATGTTTGTATAGGTGACATATTTAAGCGATTAACATTGCAGGATCGCAGGTTAATGTAGGAACGTGGTAAGTCTCTGCAAATGTGAAATGTGAATGTTGAAAGCAAGCTTTCAAAAACGCATGTATTGTGTTGTACAGGTGCCAGATGTCAGTTTGGTAATGGAGTTCAATGCCTGTTGCACTTGGTGCACTTGGTCGGTCAATACAGGGACGTTTAATGCTGTTTGTGGATGACGCTGAATGTGTTGCGATAATACGATGCCAGAACTCGCCTGATAACACGAAACTATTTAATCACTTGAATACGCCAACAAAGCCTGCAATCAGATAATATGTACGGCAACAGCTTAACCGTGCTTTCCGAATTGTGTCATCGTATATTGTGTCCTTCCTAGCAGATGCACGAAGATTCATCATATTCCAGTGGCAGGCCAAATACCAATCATAGGGCATGGCTAAAGATAATGGTATGATGGATTTAGATCATAGTGACAAAAACAAAGAGCCTCAGTTTTTTTTAAGTATGATTTTTCTTGAGGACAGATAACAGTTAGGCAGAAGTTTAAATTGATTTTACAAATTTTAATAAAGTGAAACTCGTACTATTCTTTCTGATACTCGATCTTAGTGAACTCTGGCATTCAGGTGAGGTCCTGATTACGAAGATCCGTGACACTCTATGACTGTCTCTAAGAGGTAGAAAAGAAAGCATGTTTATTTGGAATATCGGGCCTTACACATTGTTGGGTCACTGTGTTGTGTAGACTGGCTATAGACAGCTGTCTGTATTACACACGGAAACTATAGCGAGTCTGGTTTCACACAGATAACGTGGTGCTAGTGTTCACTTACGACGCGTAGGTTTTGAGTTCCAAGGACGTGCTTGCTCTTCCATCCATTTGCGAACAGTTCTTTTCAATTCACGCTAGTTTGCTGAAAGATTCCTACTTCTTAATGGGAGACAATCAACGTACACAGCCCATTGTAATCGCACGATATGGATTTCACGCGGGTTCAGTCCCGAATAGACTGATATAAAATTTTCTCCACGCACTCCACACAACTGAATGTTACAAAAGGGTTTCTACGCCTCCTTTCTTCGTTAGCAGCACAAACACAGGCCTACAGTCTATTACATCGTTAACAGTAATGATATACATTCAATACATTAGATTCATACATCATTAATGTACCAATGACAGTTGTGCTCGAAGGGAAAATAGCTTTTCTTTCCAGCTAAGTGGCTGAATATTTCCTCGGCGTCTCCTACCCGACAATGGAGCAGAAATGATGAACTGAACATGATAGCAAAACAACTGTATGTGAGATGGAGCAATGAATGGTATTTTGTTCCGAACATCATATGGATACATCGCAGACTTGCAAGGATGGCGTCGACGAAGACATTTTCTGTATGGCTCAAATGGCTCTGAGCACAATGGGACTTAACATCTGAGGTCATCAGTCCCCTAGAACTTAGAAATACTTAAACCAAACTAACCTAAGGACATCACAAACATCCATGTCCCTGGCAGGATTCGAACCTGCGACCGTAGCAGTCGCGCGGTTCCGGACTGAAGCGCCTAGAACCGCTCGGCCACCGCGGCCGGCGTTCACATTTTCTGTAACTAACTAAATTTCATCTAGGTAGTCATATGCAAATACAGGAGGCTGGATATTCCTTATAAAGGACAGGCGAACACGTTGCCGGAATCACCTGTTGCCTGAATCTCGTGATCCGAGGAAGGCACATGTGCTTGCCATCTTGATTCCGAGGGCAGCAGCAAACAAAGTACAAAGACAAACACAGACATTGCAGATAGCACAGTAGCGAAATCACAAAGTAGAACCAATATTTCGCTCTACTACCGGAATCGAAACACGTGTTCTGTGGTAGAAGCTAGTGTGTGAGCAATAGCACCAGTTGGAAAGCTCCTATCGTACCTCAAAAATGGTTCAAATGGCTCTGAGCACTATGGGACTCAACTTCTGTGGTCATAAGTCCCCTAGAACTTAGAACTACTCAAACCTAACTAACCTAAGGACATCACACACATCCATGCCCGAGGCAGGATTCGAACCTGTGACCGTAGCAGCCGCGTGGTTCCGGACTGAAGAGCCTAGAACCGCTCCACCACAGCGGCTGACCGTGCCGCTTCTGCGAACAGTCATGTACAGTGCCTATATTCCTGCTCAGTCTTTCTGCAGTATCGCAGAAGGAACATCTAGCTTCGCGTAGCACCATTACACGACGTTTTTCAAACTCACTGAGGTGTTGATAATAGCGACCTTAAAGGCATTCTTGACTAACACCAATGTCAAAGGTAACTAAGGCTCACCACCATTACGGCGTGTATTTACAGCAAACCTGATTTACATCGTCATAGTTTCGCTGCTAGCGGACTGGCGCGAAATCAGAACAGACGTCATCTTTCCGATGCAAAAACACACCTACTAACTTAAGTTTATGTCCTACAGGTCCTTCTTGATGTGATTTTTTCCCATCAGCATGTATACCGGGTGGTTACAATTAAAGTTCAGCTACTCACAGAGGTCCCGTGTGGATGGTAATATTACCGTACGACAGCAAAACTTGGTAGATATTCTAATGCGTTGCTGCAGAACCGATTAACGCTGGAAAAAAATGTGTTCCAATTTTAGCCACCAGGTGCAAATCTAGCGCTGTGAATGGAAGAAATTTGTGGAAATGTTTCCATATGTGATGTATTAGGAATATAGGACCGACCGCACGTCATCAACTTCGATCCGTGCAAAAACCGAGCAGTAAATTCAGAACGTTGTTGCGGATCATGTTGTTTCAGTTGCTGTATCGTCTGGATCTTGTATGGGTACCGGTGTAAACTAGACCGCAAAGCTTTCCGTGACGTAGACAATGGCATGAACAAGTCCCGTGACACTGTACGAGCACTAATACTACCGGGGACAGTTTCTGCGTGGTCAGTTACAGCAACACCAACCACGTTGAAAACTTCCACCGGGATATGACGCATTCCTCTTCAAATTTCTTTGTCATCTTCTTTAAAGCATTTAACGACATAGGGCCGCTCCTTAGACCTTTCAAAAGGGCAATTCTCTCAGTGCAGCATTGTAATTGCTGCAATTCACCTAAAACAGTTTCACTCTCTTCTCGATAGCCATACTGTTCACTCACATTACAGCTTGTCAAATGACAGCGTGGATGTTATACCGTCATACAGTGTACCGCACCAGATTTCCACCTGGTGGCCCCAATTGAAATTAACTTGTTTTCCGCCGTAAATCGGTTCCGCATTAACGCATTAACATATCTGCGAAATTTTGCTGCCATACAGTAATTACAACTCACACTGAACTTCCGTGAGTAGATGCACTTTAATTATAATCACCCGGTACAAATTACGGGTCCATAAAATAATTCTGTAGCATCCCTTCTCCTACCCTCGCATTACATGATCCCTGTGAGATTTAAATCTCTTTCCTGCCTGATGACTTAAAGAATAACCATCTGATTCCTAATTTCCATATACGAAGTGAACCATTGTTGAACATTTTCCCTTGTCCTATAATGTTACAACTCATACAAAAGTGTTGCGTGGTCCACACGATCAAATGCTTTGGTTAAACCGCTGAAAATACCTCCTGTCCTCAGCTTATCTTTTTTCCCTGCTAGTGCCTCGCGCGCAAAGTAATAAATAGCATTTTCTATGGCTACTCTCTTCCTGAAGCCAAACTGCGAGTCTGACAACAAATTGTGTATACCGAAATTTGAATCAAATGTCACGTTTAGTGGCAGGTCATTGATATATAAGTGGCTCTTCGTGCAAACACAACCATTAATGTCAGTTGTTCTCATAGCGTAGATGACAGCGCACGAGACTGTTCACCCTTTCGTTCAGGGTCTGTTCTTATTACCGTCCCATGTCCAATTTTTGTGCCGCTCTCTTGTTTGGTTTTAGGAAACAAAATGAATCATACGTTTGGCGACACCGTCTCTGGCGTGCGTCTTGAATTTGTCGGCGCAACGGCCTAATGGACCAACTTTAGTGCTAATTAACTCGGAAATGACGCGACATAACAAATTTTTTCTTAACAGTTATTTCTTAGCACAACCTTTCCTACAATACGATTTCAAGCTCTTCAGACTGTTTCTGACCACCCTGTATATATACCAATGATCAGCCACTAAACGTGATGTTTCATTCGAAATTGTTTCTTATGCAGATGACACAAGTGTTATTGTGAGAGATGTAGAATTTGATGTAAATGATCTAGCCAACAGGGTAGTCGATAACATGAGCGCGTGTCAAATTGACGAAGTTTAAACGCAACAAAAAGAAATTCATTCAGTTTCTGGCATAGAACTCTTTTAAGAGGGAAATTTTATTGTCCGAGGGTGTTCAAACAGTCAACAAAATCCAGTATTTTAAATTATGACGGTGCATGACACGCTTTCTTGGAAGTATCACATTCAAGATCTTGTGCATAAACTAAACCTAACTATTTCACTAGAAGACTAACCTCCACTGTCACAGAAGCTGAAATTCGGAGGTTTCTTTAATTTACTTACTTTCACTCCTTCATCTGCTATTGTATGATATTTTCGGACAATTCTGCTCACTCAGCAAGAACATTCTTATACAGGAAAAGGATCACCTGGTTGATCTACAATGTGAGTACACGAACTTTGCGTAGCCTGTCGTTCGAGTGTCCTGGAATTCTCTTTGTACTCTCCCTCTACATATACTCCACCATGGGATATATTTTTTATAATATTGAGTTATTCACAAGCAACATTCATTTAGTGAACGCTAGATGGAACAACTATTTACACTTGGATAACAATTCCTTAAGCATTTCTTTCATTTCCTATAGACTTCCTGCAGAACTGAAAACCTTTATTGATAAGCTCTAAGTCTTCAAAACTAAGTTGAATGGCTTCCATGTGGCACATTTTTTTTTATGTTGTACCACAGTTCCTTGCAGTACGTGAGTACATTCCTCTTTAATGTTTTAGTTATTCGTATATCGCCTCACTTTTTTGTATTCACTTAATTCTTTAGTTTTTTCCTTTATATACTTCCTAATCAGCATTCTCTAAACTATATACTGATTCGTTACAAGCCCAAGTAGCTTCGCCTCACGTGGTCCCACAAAACCTGATAAATGAACTACTTAAATAAATCATATTGCAAACTATGCAGTAATTTTTCTTTATGTAGAAGTCTCACTTTTTTATTTGCGTTAGTATTAATGCAAAATACAGAATTACACTAAAAATAATTCCTGAGTGAAAAAATTAACAGTCTGACAGTGTTTTATACATTTTAATTTGATGACCAAAAATATGGTAAAAGTTTTATTTGTCTTCAGACTGACATTCTTTCGTAATTATTATGACTAACGTCTTCTTTGGAAGTTGGATGAACATAAACTTGTACGCCGACAACGACAAACACGACTTGGCTGTGCTCTCAGCACGACTTTGTCCTGTAATTACGGAGGTAACAGGTTGATCACAAACTCTTGATAGTCGAGAGGCTCAACTGGTTACTTCTCATCGATTGTGATTCACGGAAGTCTGAGAGATAAGGCCTGGGAACGCTAGAATGTGCCAGTACGAAATATGGTAGTTTAGATACATAGCGTCGTTCCGCGAACAAAACGAAACCCAGAGCACTGATTAAAGCAGTAAACAAGACTATGTCACGAAAACAATTAACGAAACGGTAATATTTCAGAGGAACACAATCACCAGGAACAAGGGCAATAAAGGTTTATTTTCTTCCAGCTCTGTCGTTTCTCCGGTTAACTATGACTGTCGGTAGGAGAATTAACAAATTCGAAGGCTCTTAAGCGTTACACTAAACGCAGAGGTAGCAGGAGGGAACGTTATAACAGGAAATACACGTCACAGATGCAGCCTATATGAAGATGGTGTGTTGTAGCAAGAGACAGCAGTGATTTGCTTTTGTATATTTATGTACAAAACAATCTAGATCACATTTTTTTTATTTAACAGCAGTTGCCGCTTTCGGCCGAATGAGGTCAAATTCAGATCTAAAATACTGAAGGATGGCTGCTATCAATGGCAACCGCCGACACACGTCGCTGCAAAGTTACAACGTTACAAAGTTGTAGGGACGAACACCGGCGTACGCCTGTGTTACCAACCGTCTTCTGGTATTTTAGACCTGGAGATTGCTTCATTTGGCAATTAGAAATGGTTCAAATGGCTCTGAGCACTATGGAACTTAACTTCTGAGGTCATCAGTCCCCTAGAACTTAGAACTACTTAAACCTAACTAACCTAAGGACATCACACACATCCATGCCCGAGGCAGGATTCGAGCCTGCGACCGTAGCGGTCGCGCGGTTGCAGACTGAAGCGCCTAGAACCGCTCGGCCACAATGGCAATTAGAGTTAAAGAAAAACTCCTGATGTAAACCGTTCTGTTCAACAGAAAGTAGTATTTCGAAAGTTGCATTTATTCTGCAAACAGTAAACTTTGGACCCTATGTGTGCAATAATTAACGTTATACTATCGCTCAATGTGCAATATTAATATACTCCTATAACTTTTCATTACAAAACTGTAGAAGTTAAATCAGTTATTTGTATGACCGTCACTTGAATTTGCTTTTAAAATTCCTCATCTAATCCCACAAGTAAGTATGAAATATAGTTTTCAAGCATCTGAAGGATGTACCTCTATCTGAATAATGCCATTTAACATACGTAACTTTTCTCATAGTTTTCATATTCTAAAATAATTTTATTTTTAAGCTTACTATGAATTCAATTTCACAGGCTATCCGGAAAAGATGTAGTTCTAGTTAAGTAGTAGGAACTTTTTAATCAATATTGAATTAAAAACAAGTTCTGTACGAGGCTTTGGATTAAAAATTCCGAGGAACCAATCCTAAAAACGAGCTTGACACACTACATACAAGAAATGTACAGAGCAAGGAAGATAAAACATTCGTAGCAGGAATTGGAAAAAAGTAAAACGAATCATCATGTCCTTTGCTGAAGCGCTTCCAGAAGGATCAGTTCTGAGACCGGAGACTAGTGTGTATGGAAAAGAATGTAGAATAAGAGGATGATGCACAGAGTGATGAAGGTTATTGATAATAAGTTCTGGGCCATAGTTTTGGTGGTACTGGGAGCTGCAGCCGCCATAACGATCATGTACTTACCAAACGGGGAAGCTTTTCTCTTTCGTTGCATAAATTACTACCACCTTACATGACGACTTGGCTATGCTGAGTATCCACCTTGATGCAGATGACCTCGTATATTTATTTCAATGTAGCGTCTAGGTTACCGTATGTTCCTCACGTGCTTCACAAATACAAAGCAAGTTTTCAACTCTGTTGAAAGAACGTCTTTTATTTCTCACAGTTCACTTAACCGTTATCACGTCAAGCCCACATGTCTGAATCAAATGCGATGAGATCAACATATGTGCGCAGGAGGCAGAAATGTGTAGGACTGCGTCAGGACAAGACAATAGGTAATTAGAAGGATATGGAGCAAATTCGTTACACACGCAGTGAGCTATTAGCATTTGCCGTTGCTTTGTGAAAGGAGCAGATCGGTAGTTTCGACAAATCTCTGTCGAAACCTGGTTCTCAGAAAATCATGAGTTCGAAATTCAACCACTTTCCAGCGCCTACTCACTTGAGTACTGGTGCGGTTATAGTTTCATCTTAATTATGGAAATCGCTCGCTAGATATCGTTTTGAAAGCCGACGCTAATGCCGACAATGTGTCTGTTGTATTAATTCCGCAAGGACTCATTAGAATGGAATGCGCCATATACGATACGAGCTTAATTAAATCTGTAATGCTAACCGAACGTCTTACTGGCTTGTTATGCCAGTTTCCCGTAATCTCTGTGTTCGAATCGCAGCTATTCTTGTGTACAATTATTCCGAGAATTAATGAAACATTAAACTGATTATTACTACTGAAACCTGTTAGGCCGCATTCAGACCGCTGCTCCTTGTCTCCGCGACGGTCAGGACTTAACCTAAACTTTATTTAGTGGCACGGTATCATTTGCGTTTCTCGAATCCTGAATGACTGAACATGCAGGCCATCTGCAGCAAAATCTTTTTTCAGCAACAGTTTTTAAAAGTTAATGTTTATTTGTGCAGAAATGATCTGATAACATAACGTTTACGTAAATACATTAAAAAGTACTTCTCTTGCTAGCATGCAAATAAGTACAGGAGCAACATAAACTACAAAGTGTAACAGAGAAAAATTATTTTCGGGTCCAAACACATCAAGTTTTCTCGTTTTTATGTCATTCTTAATGAAAAGCATTATTCATTTTTGTTGTTCGAATAATGTCGCAAGCAGGAAGATTTTCTTCGAATAGATACTTTTCAGTATCGATGGGTATCACTTAAGAAAGACACCATCCCGTACACCTAAAAGTTAATTAACTTTACATACCTACGGTGTCAGCAAATACGTACATAGAAAATCAGTTCGTTACACCGTACAAACAATGAATCTCATTTTCCACTGACAAACCTGTGCCATGAAACGTTTAGCTTTTAATTTCCGACTGATGGTTCCTAATCTCAGACTGATTCATTTGCCGTATCCGTCATCCCTACAGGTATGTAACATGAAGGATACACGTGTACACCAATCTTCTTTCGTCAACTTCAAAAGCAGGACACTGATTACAACACACTACTTCCATTTAGGCAGTCTGGGCTTCAACCTGCCGCTCTGTCTTCTACATCTGCATCTACATCTACGTGGTTCCTCTACTATTCACAATAAATGCCTGGAAGAGGGTACAATGAAGCATCTTCAAGCTGTCTCTCTACCGTTCCACTCTCGAACGGTGCACGGGAAAGACGAGCACTTAAATTTTTCTGTGCGAACCCTGATTTATCTTATTTTATCGTGATGATCATTTCTCCCTATGTAGGTTGGTGCCAACAGAATGTTTCCGCAATCGGAGGAGAAAAATGGTGATTGAAATTTCACGAGAAGATCCCGTCGCAACGAAAAACGCCTTTATTTTAATGATTTCCATTCCAATTCACGTATCATGTCGGTGGAGCTATCTCCCCTATTTTGAGATAATACAAAGTGAGCTGCTCTTCTTTGTACTTTTTCGATGTTCAAATGGTTCAAACGGCTCTGAGCACTATGCGACTTAACTTCTGAGGTCATCAGTCGCCTAGATTTTAGAACTAATTAAACCTAACTAACCTAAGAACATCACACACATCCATGCCCGAGGCAGGATTCGAACCTGCGACCGTAGCGGTCGCTCGGTTCCAGACTTTAGCGCCTAGAACCGCACGGCCACTCCGGCTTTTTTCGATTTCATTCGTCAGTCCCATCTGATGCGGTTCCCACACCGCACGGCAATACTCCAGAATAGGGCGGACAAGTGTGGTGTAAGCAGTCTATTTATTAGACTTGTTGCACCTTCTAAGTGTTCTGCCATTGACTCACAGTCATTGGTTGGCTCTACCCACAAAATTATCTATGTGGCCGTTCCAATTTAGGGTATTTGTAATTGTAATCCCTAAGCATTTAGTTAAATTTACAGCCTTCAGTATTGTGTGACTTATCGTGTAATCGAAATTTAGCGGATTTCTGTTAGTACGAGTGTGAATAACTTCACACTTCTCTTTGTTCAGGGTCAATTGCCACTTTTCGCACCATACAGATATCTTATCTAAATCATTTTGAAATTCGTTTTGGTCATCTGATGACTTTCCAAGACGATAAATTACAGGATCATCTGAAAACAATCTAAGACGGCTACTGTGATTGTCTCCTATGTCGCTAATATAGATCAGAACAATAGAGGGCCTGGAAGATTTCCTTGGGGAACGCCGGATATTATTTTTGTTTTACTCCTTGATTCTATTATTACGAAAAGTGACCTTTCTGACAGTAAATCACCGATCCAGTCGCACAACTGAAGCGATATTCCACAGGCACGCAGTTTGGTTAGAAGACGCTTCTTAGGAACGGTGTCGAAAGCCTTCTGGAAATCTAAAAGTATGGAATCAGTTTGACATTCCCTGTCCATAGCGCTCATTACCTCATGAGTATAAAGAGCTAGTTGTGTTTCGCAAGCACGATATTTTCTGAATCCGTGCTAACTATATGTCAATAAATCGTTTTCTTCGAGGTACTTCATAATGTTCAAATACAGTATAATGTTCCAAAACCCTTCTTTAAGTCGACGTTAGTGACATGGGCCTGTAATTCAACGTATTATCCCCAGTTCCCTTTTTGGGTACTCTTCACTTTTTGGGTATTTCTGTGACTTCAGCAGTTTTCCAGTCTTTAGGTACGGATCTTTCTGTGAGCGATCGGTTGTATATAATTGCTAAATATGGAGCTGTTATATCAGCAAACTGATACAATAGCCTGACTGGTAAACAGTCTGGACCTGAAGCCTTGCAGTTATTAAGTGATTTGAGCTTCTTTGCGACACCGAGGATATCTACCGATTTAGGTTTACCCCGAAAGTTGCTGATTTGGCTCTCCGGAAGCATCAGAACGCTTTCATAGCTGTCTATTGACAGGTATTGACAGTAAAATTCTCCAGTAGTCATTTAAGCTGTAATTTTATTCAGATAGCTGGTTTAGTTTCAGTTACGAGTCAGTCTTAAGTGTGTTAAGCGATTATGCCAAGGACATCACAGTCACATAATTAAAAGTGTATTAGGTTTTCCGTCATACCCAAAAATCACTTACTGCAACTGGCATAATGGTTCCTTTGTAAAAAGACGGGATCGATTTTCTTTACTATCCATTGTTAATATCCCGTCTACAGTGAGCTTCTTGTACGGGAGAGGAGATTGGATCGTAGGCTTCACTTCTTTTTTTAGGTCAAATCGACACAAGTGAGTGGCCTAAACTACATTCTATGTGCTTAACTGCAACATAATCTAGATATATCTATCCCGAGATGGTAGTAAGTGGACTCTCATGTTTTAAAACTACCTGTTCCGATTTTGATTCTTAAAATGTTGATCACGCACCAGGCAAAGTGATGCAGTGACCCATTTAGGCTACAATCAATCGCTCTGTACCCAGTGTGCTGACCGACTGAAAAGCTGATACTAAGAACGATCTCGAGAAGTTTCTCAGGAACATAATAGAAAGGAGTCGGTTATTGGCTTTCGCTGAGGGAAGATGGCATCATGTAGGGTACACAGTGCGAGTGGTAGATTTGTTTGAAAGGCGATAATTAGCTTGTTATGGTTTTAGCAAAAGGAATTGCCTTATCTGTGTCTAATAAAGAGGAAAAAGAGTTTGGTTTTAATTAAACGCAAAGTTTTTCCCTTTATATGAATGTTTGATTTTCATACATGTTATTCCTACATAATGCACGAAATCACTAAGAAAACTTAGCAGCAACTTTTATCAGTTTGTAACTGAATTCACTTCTCTCAAAAGGATATCATTCACCATTTTTCCAATTAGTACTTCTTTGCTGTTGTGTGTTCTCCACATATGGATCTACATATTGGTGTAAAAAGAGTTTGATTCCAGTCACTTCAGAGGAGGTAGAGCCACTCTTCTTTTTTTAATTTTTCTTTTAACGAAGGGCCTCAATCATTTACAATGCTGCTTCTGTACAAAACTGCCTAACGGTGGCAGCTCCCGCATGTAGATGAGCGTTGTTAGTGCAACACTGTTATCAGAGTAGTCTGACTTCATACACTTGTTAGTGCAACATATTTGTCGGAATAGTCTGTGCTTTACCCACGTGCACTTTAATTAATACTTTGTGGTTGTTAGTGTGTATAGCAGTTATGAAAAGCTAAACGGAAGGAAATAACGTTCTTGAATGTGGTACATTACACGATCGATACACGTAAACGGTAAAAAAATCTAAACACACATAAAAGCAATATAATCTGGATCCAGCGAGGCTTACACATAAAAGAATGAAATACGGAACACACAGTGGGAAAACAGTTCTGTTCAAAAAGTGCACAGTGGTACATTCCTACGTGTGTAAATGGTAGTCTGTATAATTTCGAATTGAAGGTCACTAGTTTGTGAAGTATACTTCCGGAATTGTTCGTGATTAGTCACATGTGTTCCTTGAAGCTATGCCATTCGTCAATGTTTATCCTCAGATATCGAGCTACAACTTCACATTTTTTTAATGTTGGGCTCCATAAGGTTCCCTTTCTGTGCAGCGACCGTGGAATATAAAATTATAAATAATGTATCAACCAGTCGTGGAAACATAATTTACTTATCGTATTGCAGATCGAATTCGACTGATTTCAGTCATCATCGATGCATTTTTCTAACCGATAAATGCCATAAGTAGAAGCACTGTCCTTGGCAGATTTCTATCATAATAGAACACAATTTATTTATCTTGTTGGAGATCGATTTCGACTGATATCAGTCATCGTCGGTGCAGTTTTCTAACCGATACATGCCATAAGTAGAAGTACTGTCCTTGGCAGATTTCTATCATGATAGAAATCTTCCAAGGACAGTACCTCTACTTCCAAGGACAGTACTTCTACTTATGGAACGTATCGGTTAGAAAAACACGTAACATCACATACCCTCTCAACCCGTGAGTTTCATTTCGTTTCTTGTTCCCCTTAGGTGTCCTTCTCCTTTTTGTCAGGATTTGTATAACATACTTCCTGAAGTTTGAAAGTACATCGCCTGTCACGTATATCTTGTGCACCAGATGCAACAGTTTTGTCGCTACTAGCTCTCATAAGGGTCTCAGTAATTTAGAGGTAGTGTTGTCTTCTTCGTCGGCTGCACCCGATGCACCGTGCGTCGCTCGCAGATACCAAGAGGCGGAACATTTAAATCTCCAGTCAGCTAGCCTCCGGAGGCAAGATCGCCCTTCCATCACTCCGCTGTGACCATTGACGGGGAGGGGGATGGTGGGGGGGGGGGGGGGGGGGGAAGGCGTCATGCATACATACCACCATAGAACGCAAAATTCATATGACCTCACTACCTGCAGCTCTGATTGGTCAGGACATCTTTTTAAGCAGCCGAGCTCAAAGCTGTACACACACACACTCCGTGGATTTACAGACTTATTAACCTTCGTATGAAAGACTGTAGTGAGGAAATCGAATCGACATAGGACGACGCTATAAGCTTTATTAGTAGAGATCGGATTATATACACTCCTGGAAATGGAAAAAAGAACACATTGACACCGGTGTGTCAGACCCACCATACTTGCTCCGGACACTGCGAGAGGGCTGTACATGCAATGATCACACGCACGGCACAGCGGACACACCAGGAACCGCGGTGTTGGCCGTCGAATGGCGCTAGCTGCGCAGCATTTGTGCACCGCCGCCGTCAGTGTCAGCCAGTTTACCGTGGCATACGGAGCTCCATCGCAGTCTTTAACACTGGTAGCATGCCGCGACAGCGTGGACGTGAACCGTATGTGCAGTTGACGGACTTTGAGCGAGGGCGTATAGTGGGCATGCGGGAGGCCGGGTGGACGTACCGCCGAATTGCTCAACACGTGGGGCGTGAGGTCTCCACAGTACATCGATGTTGTCGCCAGTGGTCGGCGGAAGGTGCACGTGCCCGTCGACCTGGGACCGGACCGCAGCGACGCACGGATGCACGCCAAGACCGTAGGAGCCTACGCAGTGCCATAGGGGACCGCACCGCCACTTCCCAGCAAATTAGGGACACTGTTGCTCCTGGAGTATCGGCGAGGATCATTCGCAACCGTCTCCATGAAGCTGGGCTACGGTCCCGCACACCGTTAGGCCGTCTTCCGCTCACGCCCCAACATCGTGCAGCCCGCCTCCAGTGGTGTCGCGACAGGCGTGAATGGAGTGACGAATGGAGACGTGTCGTCTTCAGCGATGAGAGTCGCTTCTGCCTTGGTGCCAATGATGGTCGTATGCGTGTTTGGCGCCATGCAGGTGAGCGCCACAATCAGGACTGCATACGACCGAGGCACACAGGGCCAACACCCGGCATCATGGTGTGGGGAGCGATCTCCTACACTGGCCGTACACCACTGGTGATCGTCGAGGGGACACTGAATAGTGCACGGTACATCCAAACCGTCATCGAACCCATCGTTCTACCATTCCTAGACCGGCAAGGGAACTTGCTGTTCCAACAGGACAATGCACGTCCACATGTATCCCGTGCCACCCAACGTGCTCTAGAAGGTGTAAGTCAACTACCCTGGCCAGCAAGATCTCCGGATCTGTCCCCCATTGAGCATGTTTGGGACTGGATGAAGCGTCGTCTCACGCGGTCTGCACGTCCAGCACGAACGCTGGTCCAACTGAGGCGCCAGGTGGAAATGGCATGGCAAGCCGTTCCACAGGACTACATCCAGCATCTCTACGATCGTCTCCATGGGAGAATAGCAGCCTGCATTGCTGCGAAAGGTGGATATACACTGTACTAGTGCCGACATTGTGCATGCTGTGTTGCCTGTGTCTATGTGCCTGTGGTTCTGTCAGTGTGATCATGTGATGTATCTGACCCTAGGAATGTGTCAATAAAGTTTCCCCTTCCTGGGACAATGAATTCACGGTGTTCTTATTTCAATTTCCAGGAGTGTACATTTGCATGTTGTATGTTTGGTTCTTTTACATCGATTATTGGATATTTGTGCTAAAAAATAGTGACGACGCATATTTCCGCTCTATGTTTACACTATTTTTAAAATTTAGACAAGCGCTCTCTAGCTCGATCTAGTTTTGGTGCCTCATAGATTGACGGCGACCTAGAACTGCGTGCAATCGCTATCCGACAGGCCACTCCCTAGCGAAATCATTGCAGTAGAGGAACAGGAATAGGCAGACAGCGTCAACGCTCCTGCGCCCGCACCCCCGGTCAATCCCCTCCGCTGTCATTCCGTACGTGTCGGCAAAAACTAAATTAAACTACACAAACTTTTAGTCGCACGTCATTTGTTTCTGTTTAGCTTTCTATTTCCTTGTACGCAGTTGTACGTGTCTACGACGTGTAGTGTGTAACGTATTGTGCGCCATGCTGCCTGGAAGAATTACATATGACGGAATTGTTTTATATTGTCGAGGTAACGAAAAACCGTTTCGTGCCAAAAAAGTTTCAAATAGACCAGCATGTCAAGATAAGTCTTCATATCGCAGAAATGCAGAAGAAAGGACAACGACAACAACTTCTGCCAACAGCAAGTTGCAGTAGCAGGGAATTGTCCAAAGGTAACGTAAAAAGTCTGTTTAAAATGGATTTATGTGAAGCATTCATTGCAAGCAATATTCCCCTTCACAAACTTACAAACCATATCCTCACAGGCTTCCTGCGCAAATATTGCTTGAAGCAAAATATACTTGATGTATCAACATTACGTAAAAATTACATACGACAATTTACGTAAATGTCGTGGAAGAAATACGCAATGAACTCAAGGACAGCATTTTCTGGATTTTAGTTGACGAAACTACAGACACTTGTGGCCGTTACACTGCAAATTTAGTTGTTGGTACATTAAAACAAGAGCTTATACGATTGTATCAGCATTCAAGACTACCTGTTTCTATCAAGAACATTACTCTCATTGTGTATAACTCAGCTCCAGAAAAATTTCTTACTGATCATCAAAGATATGTTCCAGGTGGTTATAACTAAGTGCAGGTACTAACGGAGGTCCATTTGGACTGTAATTATCGTATGGCAACGAAACTTTGTAGGTATGCTTACACTGAAAAAATATTAGTTCTATTTTGGCCACCAGGTTCAAATCTGGCTTTGTACATCATCTTGTCGACATATCCGGTTCGGTTTATATACCGAACAAATTATGTAAGCGGCGTTTAGTAATAAAGGCGCGAACATTGATGACGAATTTGCTTGCCCTCAAGTTCCCATGCAGTCCAGCATTGGGCCACTGTCACATCCGAATTGGTTCAAATGGCTCTGAGCACTATGGGACTCAACTGCTGAGGTCATTAGTCCCCTAGAACTTAGAACTAGTTAAACCTAACTAACCTAAGGACATCAAAAACATCCATGCCCGAGGCAGGATTCGAACCTGCGACCGTGGCGGTCTTGCGGTTCCAGACTGCAGCGCCTTTAACCGCACGGCCACTTCGGCCGGCACATCCGAATTACCCGAAGATGTGGATTCTACACGATTCGACCAGCCGGCCAAACTCTTTGGCAGATGCTGAACCGATGTCTCGCGTTAGTGGCATTTCTGTGTTCGTCACAGTAATCACATAACATCTGTCTCTGTGAAGTGGGGGCCATGGGTGCTATCTATGAAGCCTGTGTGGAGCCCTAGGTTGACGCCCTTGTATACACTTCAAAGCCCTGTAACTACACTAATGCTCTCTAGTCGCCGTTCTGTATGTCACAGAGAATAACAACTCTAATCATTTACATGCCCTTTGATGGTGGGAATGTGTACTAATTTCATTGCCATCCAATCTTGTCTTCTGGAGGCTTCATATTTTTTTGTCAGGCTATGTAATTCCAGTAACAGGGAGCGAAGGCGCTGTGAGGTTTGAGTACTACCGAAGCATTAGCTTTGTAGTCCGCCCCGATAGCTTAAAGGTCAGCGTGACGGACTGCCCTCCTAAGGGGCCCAGGTTCGATTCCAGGCTGGGTCGCGGATTTTCTCCGCTCAGGGACTGGGTGTTGTGTTGTCTTCATCATCATTTCATCCCAATCGAGCGCGCAGGCCGCCCAATGTGGCGTCGAATGTAATAAATAAGACCTGCACCAAGGCGGGCGGACCTGCCCCGTAAGGGGCATCCCGGCCAATGACGCCAAACGCTCATTTCCATTTCCATTAGCTTCGTAAAGTATGATTGCAAAATGCTATCAAATATTATTTACAGAAGAATGGAAAAACTGGTAGAAGCCGACCTTTGGGAAGATCAGTTGACGTTAGAGAGAAAAAGGTTATTTACAGTTGTACGGAAACCAGACTTCGGTTATAAGAGTCGAAGGACATTTAAGGAAATGCAGCATTAGTGGTGTGTTACATGAAACAGTGGCGTCGATTAAATATCTAGGCGTAAAGTTACAGAGCTACACGAACTGGAACGAGCACATAATGACACTAGTAGGGAAGGCGAAGGGTCAACTTCGGTTTATTGGGAGAATTGTAGGAAAGTTCAGCTTGTCTGTAAAGGAGACATCGTATAGAATACTAGTGTGACCCATTCCTGAGTACTGCTCGAGTATATGGGACTCCAACAGGCAGGTTTAAAGAACGATGTCTAAGAAACTCAGAAGCATGCTGGTACGACGTAGGTTCGATCAGAACGCAAGTGTTACGGAGACGCTTCGTGAACTCAAATGGGAATCCCTGCAGGGAAGTCGAAGCCACTATTGAGAACCAACATTTAAATGTCACTGAAGAACGATTCTACTGCCGCCAGTGTACATTTCACGTAATGAACAAGAAGAAAAACTAAGAAAAATTAGGGCTAGTATAGAGGCGAGGCACCTTGACAGTCATTTTTCCCTCGTCCATTTGCAAGTGGAGCAGGAAAGGAAATGGCTGCTAGTGGCACAAGTTACACTCCGCCATGCACCATACGGTGGCATGCGGAGTATGTATATAGGTGAAATAGTTATTGAGAATGGAGTGATACGGTGTTGGATCCTACCTCCGAGGTAAGATGAGGAATCAGTAAAGAAGAAATTTGGAAACTGAATCCAAGCTGAGAAAGAAGAAATAAAATCATTGAGATCTGCCGATGACATTTTAATTCAGTTAGATGCGGTAAGGGATTTGGAAGAGAAAGAATAAGATGCAGACAGTATTTCTGCGAAAGAGAATTTTTTGACATCAAATTTAAATATAAATGTTGAAAAGTTTTTTCTGAACGTGTTTTGCCAGAGTGTAGCCGTGTAGAGAAGTGAAACGAGAACCATAAATCGTTCAGACATGAAGAGAATTATAGCTTTTGAAATGTGGTGCTAATGAAGAGTGCGGGAAATTATATGGATAGATCGAATAACTAGTGAGGAGGTACTGAATCGTATTGGGAAGATAAGAAATTCATTGCGTAACTAAAAGAAGGGACAGATTGATAAGGGCACATCCTGAGGCGTCGAGAAATAGTCAGCTTGGTAATGGAGGAATGTGTGAGTGGTAAAAATTATAGAGAAGATAAAGACACGAATACAGTAAGCACGTCAAATGGACATAAGTTGCACTAGTTATTCACAGATGAAAAGGATTTCACAGGATAGACTAGCGTGGGGAGCTGCATCAAACCAGTGTTCAACCGAAGACCATAACAAAAACATCTCTGTTATCTGTACCAAGCGGTGAACATATTCCCCTGAATTGACACGCGCATTAAATAACTCTGATGGAAATACGTGTTTCGACTTTGACTCATACCAACTGTGCTCAACAAAAATTAGCACTGCGATTGGTGAAGCTGTCCTATAATTTGCAAGTTTATTGATAAGTTCTGAAGTCAAAGACAGGCCTTTCGAATAAAGCTAGGTTGAAGGATTAAGACTCATCTTTACTACGGAAACTTCGTTAAGATCTTTATTTGTTGCAACGATTTCACGTGTGAGATGCAGACAGAAAAGTTTACCCTAAAACTGCCAATGCCTAGTTGTTACGGATGGGACGCGAAGTAGAACATGTTGCTTAGCATTCAGCATGATTAATGCTTGGTATACTCGTAGAGTACCAGGCAGCTGTGTGGATTATTTTATCTCTTATCCTTCTAAACACTCACTCTCACGAATACTAGACGCTGTGGTATGATTTGACGCTTGAACTAAGAGGTGGTTCATGCCAATTGTATAGAACCATGAAACCACAGGACCAGTTAACTACATGTAAGTTATCTATGAATAAGGTTTCTCATTACTGTACCTGTAGGAGGCATCGCCCAAGGGCATTGATCCCTCTTTCGTATCCAGAAGCGCCGCATCCACAACATAAATTAGGACAAATACGCAATATGTCGTCATAAAAAATTAGACAACATTATCGGAATGCTTCTAAGAAGATACGAAACGATAATAATTGTAATTTTTGCTGGTAATGTGGATGTTTTACCTATCGTTGATGCAACGTGAACTGCCCGGAACAATTTCCTAACGCTGCATACAGAGTAATTAGAAAAGAAACATTCATTTTTAACTCTCGACTAGTGGAAAAGTGCTTAGGTGACTAGAAAATAGTCGAGCTTTGCCAGTAACGAATACTTTCTCCCACTTAAATACTGTATTCAGTATTGCCGCTAACAGAAATGAACTCTGCATATAAAGTTTCATTCAAACCACTAGTCAATCTTCCTGGTTTATAATTAGACAGTTGACAGAAGACTTAAAAAATGAATACTTTGAGACAGAAAATGGAAGGTAAAAATGTCTGTCTTAGGTGCAAAACTGTTTTGAATTAATAATAAGGTGTAACAACAAACAAAGTAACTCGATTATCTTTATCCAATAATAAAAATTGCTGCCACTGAGAATAATAAGGAATTAAAGAAATGTGAAAAAACGGAGACTCTAGTGTGATGTGGACTTTCACAGCTTGTAATATGGCTGCATTAATTTTTCTGATGAAGCATTACATGTGGCAAGTATTCGAAATAATTACCGAAAGATGCGAATAGTGAGGTCACGGATTGCACCCCTTTTCAATGGCTGTACTATTTCTATGAGAGCAGTTATCAACACGTTAGGAGTAGTGTGAGGGGGGCACAGATGCAATTTTGATATCAAATTGATATGCAAATTAATTAAATCCATCAGTTAATTAACCCCAACCACGCCCACTCCAGATGACGTAATGTGTCTCCCTCGGCCTTCACATGGGTTCCCCCTCCCCCACCCCACCCGTCCGTCTCCCCACCCCTCCCCCTCTCCCATCAACCCTATTGGCGGGAAGTTTGGCAGAAACTTCGAACTTTGGCAGTAATTTCGAATTTTGACAGGAATTTCGAGCTTGCTCATCAGTGGGTGCGACGTCCTCCAGCTTGTCGGGGTCTTAAATAACGATGTGTCCCAGCTCTACAGGACCTGCAGCAGTGGCAGCACCCTGGACTCCTGTCACGCACCTGGTCAGCTTGATGGAGCAGGACAATCAGCTGTTATTCTCTGTTGAAGACACCCAGCCAGCCCCTGACTCACTGAAGTGCACCGGCGGTCATAATCAGAATGACACAGGTGGGTACTGGACCCCATCATACACGCCACTGCTAAATATTCCAGTGATACTGCATGAAGAAAGTGAGGATGTAGTGGATGAGATGATACCAATTAACCCTTTCCACCACTACCCTTCACTTCAGTGTATAATTTAAGCGCTACATGCTGCTAAAAGTATTAAAGTGCGGTGTATGGAGGTGGAATGGGATCAACTGTACTGTGCAAAAGCCAACGTCAAGCAGCAGTTGACCGCCGAGTATCATCCGAGCCGTCCTCCTCTCTACATTTACTATGCTGCTGCCGGCCACTGGTGGCCGAGCGGTTCTAGGCGCTTCAGTCTGGAACCTCACGACCGCTACGGTCGCAGGTTCAAATCCTGCCTCGGGCATGGATGTGTGTGCTGTCCTTAGGTTAGTTAGGTCCTAGGGGACTGATGACCTCAGATGTCAAGTACCATAGTCCTCAGAGCCATTTGAACCATTTTTTTACTATGCTGCTCTAACTCTATCCATTACAACAGTGTACAATGACTTTGCACTCCTCCATTTATCTACAGCATGCCACGGTTAAAAACGTGTATGGTCTACAGGTGGTGTTATCCATTGCGTTTTAAAGACTGAACAGATGGTTGTCATGTGTTACAGCTGTGTACAGAGCCATTGCGGAGTATCTAAGTACAAACAGCGTGGATGTACACGACTTTGAACAGTGGGTCAATATGATGTCAACGAAAACTAATGCATTGCCAATACGTTTGAGAGAAATACATGCTGAATTCTGTGCGTACATGAGACTTTATTTTCTGTATTTTACACTGGTGTTAAGGTAAAGAAAGAACCTGTTGATGTAGTACATCCTGTGTATGATTACTGAATGAAAATGTATATAACCATGTATATGTTTTTTTGTTTCTTACCTCTCATTATATTGCAAGTACCAAAGTTATTGCCACCAGTATTTTCACTACAATCATGTAACAGCAGAAAATTATGTCATTTAACTAGATTCTCCATAAAAGCCCGTTGCATTCCAGTACCTGACATAGTCAGTATCATGTAAGGGCATAGTGTTAATTGTTTTCTATAAAATCCGATTGCACACCAGTACCTGACGCAGTATGTATCATGCCAGGGTGGGTGAAGCATCAAGACTTCGTTGTAAACGACAGGAGCTGTGACGGTGTGCAAGGAGACCAGAAGAAGAAGGCCGTACGCCTTGCTGACAGGGTACGTGCAGTAACTGTAGAGCCATCCAAATGTGGCAAGACAAATGTTCTCATATCACTGCTAACACAGCAGGATGAAGTCAGTTTTGAACACGTATGTATATTTTCAAAAAACACTGTTTCAGCAAAAATACGAACTATTACACGTGATATTGGAGGGTGTAAATGGTGTGTCATACACGACATGAAGTGAGAGCAGTGGTATCCCTCCACCAGAAAAAGTAAAGCCAAACACAATGTTTATATTTGACGAAGTTGATGTGGAAAACCAAGATCAAATTCGGCGGTATTGCTGTTTCGGCCGCCGTGTGGCTGTTGATGTATTTTAACTGAGTCAGACATATTCCAGAATCCCAAAACAGCTGGTGAGGGATAATGCAAACCTAATTATAGCATTCAAATAGGACAATCTGAATTTAAAATACATTTTCCAGGCTCATGTACGAACAGAAATGCAGTTCAATGATTTTGTTAAGATATGTGCAGATTGCTGGAATCACTCTCAGCAACCGCGCAGAGTGGCCGCGCGGCTTAGGGCGCCATGCCACGGATTGCGCGGCCCCTCCCGCCGAAGGTTCGAGTCCTGTGTGTTATTCTTAGCATAAGTTAGTTTAAGATAGCTTAAGTAGTGTGTAAGTCTATGGACCGACGACATTAGCGGTTTGGTCCCTTAGGAATTCACACACACATCACTCTCACTATAGGTTTCTCATTATTGATAAAAGACGAAAACTGAATGATGGCAGATATAGACCGAACATCCAAGTGTTTCTACGTATATGTAGCCATGCAAAGAGGTAAGTACATCAGTATACGCATCACCATGGATAAAATCGCCGGAAGCTCATCTTGATGGGATGGGTGTGCTTAGACAAAACATTCGCTTGTACATGGATGCGAAAATCAAACTTTCGAATATAAAGTTGAAGGCGTACGCAAGGAATTAGAGATGTATTGTCATACCCTTCTGGGACTGAACAATACGCTGAATGATCGGGTTAACCCAGTCGAGAAGAAAATAAACAACTTAAATGAAGGGGAAATAGCTGTTACCGAGAAGGAGGAACAGTACAAGAAGAAGAAGAGCGGATATATAAGACCTCACGCTGCACAGAAGTCCGATCAGTATGCAACGAGATGTCGACTAAGTATAAAGCCATCGAGGCACGGAAGGCCGTTCGCGAGAAGTTACGCTTGCTGAGGTTGGGGCATTTGAAGCGGGAGCAGAAACTGCAAGAAACTTTAAACTAGTTACTGAATCTCTCGATGAACTCTCAACGAAATTCTGCAGCGACGACGGTGAAGCTAATGCCGATTTCATTAACCGTCACGGCGACGCTAGGAGAGAAAAGACATTTGGTGTCAGCGGTGAAAAACGTGTTGGGCACGCAGCCTATAACTTCAAATGAAAAATAAATCATTCACCTAAAAATCTGGAAATGTATCGTGAAATATTGCTTTTGACTGATTTGCATAAGAATGCAAAAAGCCGAAGCAATGTGAAGTGCAAATCCGCTAGAAAACCTATATTGGATGATGAAAGAAACAGCAGTGTTCATGGTATTCACATTCAGCATGGAAGGGTGAGCAATCGACTTGTGGGGCGGCAGGTGGAATAAATGAATAATGTTCCTATTATTTATTTAATGCTGTTGTCTGCCGTTCTCAACACTGGCTCTCTAACTACAATATTGGCAATCAGAAACTGATTAGCAAAACGTGAAGCCTGTAATTAGAATTCCTAGTGCCCACTTCATCTGAGAAATACATTTATAGCTACAGCTTACAGCTCTGAGGAATTAGGAGATTGTCTGGGATTCATAATCAAAAACCTTTCTCTCTAAAATTTTCACTATATTCTGAAAGTCACAGACCAAAAAGAATCCACACAACCCAACTACCAGAGCAGTTCAGAGTCTAATGCGCTGATGCAACTATAACTGTTCAAATTAAATGTTTAAGTGAATGCTCGCCATAATTTGATGATAATGTTCATTAACGCCACGCTAATAATGGCAGAATGTCTGTCCTGTGGCGGCATGTGAAAATATGACATACGCAAACTAAAGATAGATCATTAACGTCATCCCAAAATTAACACTTCACTGGAAAACGATTTCATGGTTACGCGTATCCCGAATAACTTATTACTGCATCCGAGGCTTTTTATATCAACGATACCGACGCGACACGACTCCCGGCACAGGTGGTGCGCTAATCAGCGTCTGGAGAGAAACTGGGGCTTTCCTCCTCTCCCGCAGCGTTCTTACATATAAAGCCGCTGTGTGGACGGCTAAGGGAATGCCTGATCAAATCTGCTCTCCCGACTAGCCGCTGGGCTAGTAATGCACCACTTTAAGTTATCGAATAAATCATTGCTTCCTTTGCTGATGGCCGATGAAGCTCCCAACTTAAATGTGCAATCAGCACACAGTTAAGTAACCATAATAAAAGTCTGACGTGGCTAAGTCAAATATTTTGGGCGAGATAATTCATTTAATTACACTACACGCAGTAGACGAGCTGTGAACTTGCCCTTTGGAGATCCGCTATCGCTATAGTTTTATAGTTATTCTGTTGAAACTTCTCACATTTTTATGATTATAGCGGATCTCCCTTCTACTTAAATTTAAACATCCTAGCTTTATTTATTCGCCTACTTAATCTATCTTGCTTCCTTAATTTTTAAGACAAAAACCAGAAAATCATGAATTTCAACTAAAATTTTAATTTGTGAGATCCAGAATACTGTTTCTACTAAATTATTATGCAAAAGGAATCGAAATATAAATTTTTAAGTTTCTAGGTCTTTTCTGTTGCGCCAATGATTTTTACAGAAAAACATCCAAATTTCGAAAATGGTTAAAGTTATTGAACTGATATCCAACACATATTGATTTTGTTTTACTCCTGACATGCTAGAAACGTTTCAGGTTATTTACTTCATTTTAAAGTATTGCGCAATATTTATGACGTCAGAGCTAGTTACAGCGGACTAGGCTGGCACACAATGGAAAGACTGATGTGAATTTTATAAGGCGTGAGTATGCTGCTTCCCTACATCACCCCCTACTTAATTTTTTTGAATGTAAATGAAAAAAATTAATTACAGAAAGGGAAGCAAGAGTACAGCTTAACTCCCTATGAAAATTAAAATTGAAATATAAACATATAGAAATATTAAAAGAAAACTTATTACCTACTTCAATTATTTTAATTGCTGACATGTTCACTACCTCTTAAGCAACATTATCACTCAAAATTTAAGCAAAATCAATGAAACACTTTGGCATACATATTGCCTTAGACAAACAAACACATAAAAATATGTAAAATTATGAAAATCTTAAATCCATTAAATTGTCTGAAATATATTTTTACATACAAAAATTAAAAGAAAATAACACAGTTATTCATGATACATAAACAGATAATTATATCTTAGCAGTCTTTTCTAAACCCGAAAGAAAATTTCACAAATCATGACAATTTCATTTTTACACATGTGGTTGTAGCCACTTTGGCTGGCGTTCTACACTTCCATTCACAAGGGTAGAGGAGGGGAAGTTGCTATGTTGTGCGTCCTTCACATTCACTCTAAATTACATGGGGAAAGAGGAAGGGTCACTGTGAGTTGTGTCCAAGTCACTCCACGCTTTCACGCAGCTACCAGGCTGCCATTATCTGGTTTGTCCTGTAGAACAAACAAAAAGAGTGCCTCAGACTCTGTTCACTTAATATCTAATGGTGGGTCACAATGAAATGGGGATATATACATTTTATCTTTCAATATGTTACTGGAGCAAAGTTAACAGAACTTTTTCAATTTTACTCTCGCGGTTACTTAACTGTCATAAAATCGGTAAACAAATGGCTCAAAACGCCGTTAGTCACGTACTAGAGAAAATTTATGTTCAAGGCATACAATCATAAATCCTATTTAATCTCAATTTATTATTTCTGGGCCGGAACACTGAACCAATGCTCGGTACATTCTTGATACATTTGTATTTTATTTACTCGTACTTAGCTGACTCATCTTCGATTACCTTATTCTTAGAGATAGTATGAGTATATTTGGTTAGTAGTTGTCTTCTCAGCTTCTTTGCACATGTGAGTAACTTGTGGTAATAGTATAGTTCTGAGTGTTCAAAACACACTACGTTTAGTTGACTACTAAATCCACTTATTGCTCTTCCGCTGCTGTGTCAGTTCCACATCTGCAATTATGTACTTACTTATTCAAAGTGTATTTATGCTGAGCTATAAATAATGTTTCACGTCTGCCATTATGTTACTCAATTATGTTGCTAGTGTATGTACTTATTTAACACTCACTCTATTAACATTTAACGCATAGGATGGCACATTTATTTCATATCTATAGTGTAATGCAGCTGATCAGTTTGCTCACATTGCAATCCATTTCCACTTGATTGGATGCTGAAACCACAGGTAGTCTCTCTCGACCTACCACTAAAGTGCATTAAGTAATTATGGCCGAGCGTAGTGCTAAATTCCTTAAACCTATAGGACACCATGAGCTGCTCTGTCTCATCTAACATAAGGGTACCTATGGTCGCATTCGCGCCTCCAACTCATAACCTCAATACGTGTAGGTGTGTCCTGTCACACACTACACCAAATAACGGCCAGCTCCAACCTTATAAATATTTCAAGGAAGTGTCCTTCACGTCTCAACCACAAACACTGTTCAATTTTATTACACTGTCATTCCTTGCTACACAAGGTGAGTTCATTCTTACAACTTATCTGCATATTTTTCATAACACTAAGCAGTCTCTTTTACTATTAATTAGTTAGTTCTACAGCATACAATAGGTTTCACTGCCACTTCAGATCCTGCTTGTACACGAATTTGTATCTCTTTTTAAATTACTGTTCGTGGACCATTTCCAATAAAACAACAACTTTGTACTTATAATATTACCAGGGTTCTATACATACTTGTTACTCAAATACCTTTGTATCTTAATTACAGAATGGTTACAGAACTCATGGCTTGATAGCCATGACGGAAAATTTTTGTATTGCAAAGAAGGAGTCGAAACTTTGGTGGATAGGAAAGATGAAGATAGAATGAGACCTGAAATGGGAAAGAAGATCTCACCCAGCTGGGACTGCACAGATGCCAGACTGTGTAGAGGTTACAGAACAACCTCCTCCCTACAGAATACATTAGCTTAATGCTGGCTTGATAGTCATAACGAAAGATTTTAATATTTGAGAGTAAGAGCCGAAATTTTGGTGGATAGGAAAGATGAAGAATGAGTGAGACCTGAAAAGGAGAGAAGATCTCACACAGCTGGGACTGCACAGCTGCCACACTGTGTAGAGGTTACAGAACAACCTCCTCCCTACAGAATTCATTCACTACCTATGAACTTCTTAAGGTCGATCACGTTCCTGAGACCGACGCCAGGTCGATTTGAAAATACCTTATGATGCCTTTTTAAAACCTGTCTCAGTTCTTCCTTCTGATTAGCTGAAATTTTATCGATTTCCTGCAATTTAGCTTCTATTTTGTCCAAAATAATTGCTTCTTCTCCTTCTGTGTTTAGCTTACTTTTACTAAGATTAACACCTTCGTCCCAATATCTCCTATTTTTCAGAACTCGTATAGGCAGCTTCCAAGTTTCATCATTAGTTAATATATGTTTATCAATAAAAGGTACCGTAATTACTCTGGTTATCGGCAAGACCATTTTTAACTGGCTTCTTTCAAAGTCAACAACACTCTGATATTTTGACAAGAAATCTATGCCAATTAAAACCTCAGTACTGAGATTGTTTACAATTAAGCGCGGATGATCAATTAAATTACCATTAATATCAAAGGGCAGTAAAGCTTATTGCTTTACCGTTTTTGACACCTTGCCAGTAGCACCAATTATTCTTAGTCCTGATACCCTCATTACTGTAAGCTTGTCTTTACCAGGTAATGCATCAAAGAAGGACTGAGATATCGCACTCACCTCACTTTCACTGTCTAAGAGACAACGTACATTGATACCCAACATATTCACTATTATTATAGGGTGGCTTATTCTAGGTTGTACAGGTGGTTCCTCAAACTCATCCAGTAGTTCCTTTTGGATTTGTCTCCAACTAAAGTGATCGATATCTGTCCTCATTATATTTAGGTGAAAGTGTGTAGGGGTTTCCTGAACTACATTTTCAGCTGCCTTTTCCAGTCGGTCTATTAATTTCAAATCGAAACACCGCACGACTTCATTACATTTAGTTTGCTGAACATGACCAAAATTACTGTAGTCTGAGCGATTCTTCGCCTCCAGACCGGGTATAACACTAGTTACAGCTAAACCACTTTCATTATTATCGTCGGGTTCCTTCTCAAGTAACAACTGGTCACAGCTACTGGGTTCATCGACCCCTAACAGACTATCCTCTACATTCTCACTTACCTCCTGTCCTAAATCTATTAGTACAGTATCAACATCCTGCACAGGCACTTTAGATAAGAGCACATCATCCTCATCGTAAATATAAGTATAAATTTCTTCTGCTTCTTCACCTGACAATTCAGTATTTTGTAGCTCTTCCCTACCATTACAATGCTGCGCCTTCTCTTTCTCTTCCCACTTAGAAAGCGTCTCTAACACGGTATCTATCAAATACTGTGAGTGGTTTAATATTTCTGCAGTATCACTGGATGCTACCGACCCATCATCCGAATCCTCAGTTTGAGTATTCTGATCTGTCATACTAATTACTGTAATTACTGGCTTAGGAAAAGCAACCGCCTGATGAGCGCCAGTATCCTCATAGACGCGAACTGGTTTTCCAGCCTCTGCCTACTACTGTTACCTTTATTTGCATTATAGTTAACTGGCACAGCATTGCTTTCAACACTGTTGTTTACTTGCACATTTTTCTTAGGAACAAAATTACTATCATTTGGATGCCATTGTTGGTTCTGGTAATTATTTCTAAAATTCCTACCTTTCTTAGGATGGCGAACACCTACTGTTCTGATCTTTACATTGCCATTCTGCTCGTTCTTAAAATTACTACTAGTGATATTAGCATTTCTGTTATTACGTGCTTGCTCCTCATTGGCAGCCACACGCTCTACACGTTCCAAATATTCAATGAAACGATCCAGATTGTCTCTAGGGGCAGATATAATTCTAGTTAGC
Source organism: Schistocerca serialis cubense (assembly GCF_023864345.2). NCBI lineage: Eukaryota > Metazoa > Arthropoda > Insecta > Orthoptera > Acrididae > Schistocerca > Schistocerca serialis. The sequence goes on along the minus strand of NC_064640.1, from coordinate 657,429,308 downwards.
CAATACCATGGCAGTTTGGCTTCAACAGCTAGTATTATCATTTCAGGTTTTAGCTTTTCGGCCAAATGTGACAAACGTGAGATCCATGACCCGGCAAACTCTTTAATAGATTCCTTGCCTGCATTGAAGCGTTTTCCACTCTAAAATTCTCTCAACACTTCATTTTGCTTATTGCTAGACCAATACTCATTAATTAAAGCTGTTTTAAATTCCGCTAATGTTTTACACTTCAACATAACATCAGCTGACCAACTCATGGCGTCACCCGCTAAATGGCTTCTAATAAATGAGATTTTCTCTCGTTCAGACCAAGTTGGTGGAATCACATCTTCAAAATCGTTCCAGAAATCTAGCGGGTGGATATTTTTATCTGGATCGAACCGCAAGAACTGCCGACACCCGATAAAAGCGGCGTTTGCAGCTGCAACTTGTTGCATACTACAATTACCAGAAGTTACTGAAGCTACTTTAATCTCAATGTTAGCAATGTTAGTACTAATATTTTCTACTCTCATTTCAACATTATCTACTCTTTGCAGAATATGAGTAGTATCAGTTTTGATTGCGTCTACTTCTGCTTGACATGTGTTTACTTTTATATTAACATCTTTAAACCTATCTGAGCACAGTTCAGATTCCGCCTCGATCTTTGCTGTTAATTTGTGCTCCAGCTTCGCATCTTCCATTTGGAAGTCTTTGCGAACATCAGCAACTTCGGATTTCACTGTTTTATACATCTCAGATAACTGTTGAGCAACTTTTTTCTTAATATCCTCATGGTTGTAATCAATTTTATAATTTAAACTGTCCAGATCCTCTTTCAACTTATTGCAGCCAGTCTTGAAGGAAGTTTCTAATTCAGCTTTATTGGATTCTAATTTATTGTCCATTGCCTCAAACCGTTTATTAAAAGTGGTTTGGCTGGCCACAATCCTGTTATTTACCACAATTATATCAGATTTTAACACAGCTGTCATTCTAGCATTACTGGCTGACATTTTTGCATTACTGGCAGCTATTGCTTGTAATATTACATTTAAATCAATAGCCCCAGTATCTTTGGGTTGCTCACTAGCTGGCTTTTTATTACACTCAGGTGACGAAAAACTAGCTCCAACACCAGAATCATCAAAACTAAATGAAATTTCTGATTGATCAGTCATATCTAACTTCTCCTTTTTAAAATCTACCATCTCTGATGACTGTTTCATTTTTAATTCATCAGATAAACTATCATCCAATAACTTAACACTTTCTGATTTCTGCTTTACTACAGGGGTCTCTACTATTGAATCGTTGCCCTTTTTCGCACTACTGTCAGGAGACACTAGTTCGGATTTCACTTTAACATTACTACTTTCATGCATATTTACACTTGAACCGTTGTCTGGATTTACAGTTCCTTCAACAGAAATAGGTCCTGGTTTAGGTTTAACTTCTGTTTCTTTTTGCGGTTCCATCGCCGACAATCTTTTAGTGCAGGTTAGTAAAAGTCTCAACGCTTTTCACTTAACTTAGTTCCTTCTGCACGACGTATGGCGTTGCTGGCGCGGCGTACCAGGATTACTGATGTGACGTGGCACGTTGAACTGCAGACGGCACCTCGACAACTGCTGTGTTGTGGGCGTAGCCCGAAACAGCAGACGCGGCTCCGGTCGCTCCGACGGATGACTGCGGTACGGTGAGACTGACTTCTCGCGATGCCAGCAGTGCAGCTAGACTCAGCGCCAGATCCGTCAATCCAGATGCGTTGTTAATCCAATTGCGTCGTCCACATGCACACGAAACACTGTCTATCACTGTTCCATTGCTCAGTTGCGTGTCGCATTTCACTTCCGAATCCAAATTATTAAAAATCAATTTCACTTTTACTCAGTTTGTTTCCCGGCCGATGAACCATATGTGGGGCGGCGAGTGGAATAAATGAATAATGTTCCTATTATTTATTTAATGCTGTTGTTTGCCGTTCTCAACACTGGCTCTCTAACTACAATATGGCAACCAGAAAGTGATTAGCAAAACGTGAAGCCTGTAATTAGAATTCCTAGTGCCCATTTCATCTGAGAAATACATTTATAGCTACAGCTTATAGCTCTGAGGAATTAGGAGATTGTCTGGGATTCATAATCAAAAACCTTTCTCTCTTAAATTTTCACTATATTCTGAAAGTCACAGACCAAAAAGAATCCACACAATCCAACTACCAGAGCAGTTCAGAGTCTAATGCGCTGATGCAACTATAACTGTTCAAATTAAATGTTTAAGTGAATGCTCGCCATAATTTGATGATAATGTTCATTAACGCCACGCTAATAATGGTAGAATGTCTGTCCTGTGGCGGCACGTGAAAATATGACATACGCAAACTAAAGATAGATCATTAACATCATCCCAAAATTAACACTTCACTCGAAAACGATTTCATGGTTACGCGTATCCGGAAAGAAAGGTCCGATTAGGTGCGAAATGGAAACCACTGTGAAAATCCGATAGAACTTTGCACAGATGTGTAGGGTAGTGCCTTTAGTGTGTCTGTAGATCGCTTCACTTCGCTCTTTTCTGTTCAGGGTGTAAAGTGATCACGCAGAAAAGCCTAAAACAACAGTGTCTCCCGCCAAGTGTGTGGATCTGGTGAGAGATTTCGCCTGAAGCTATGCAGCACACATATGCGTTTCTTTCTTCAAGACAATTTTCAACGGCATTCTGCAGGGTCAATGTTCGATCACTCACAATACAGCCCTTAATTGGCTCCCTCCGTTGTTCATCTCTGCTCACATGAACTGCTGGCTATGAAGACAACATTTTGGCACAAACTACGAAAGGCAGACCAGCGTAGAGAATTGGCGGAAGGCACAGGCGGCTGATTTCTGTGACGAGAGTACTGTAAAGTTTGTACAACGCCATGACAAATATCGAACTCGGAACGGCGACTATTTAGAGAGGTAGCTGGAAGGTGTGGCTAAATGTTGCTAATAAAAAATTTTTGGTTTTCATGTTGGTTTCATTGCACGACTATTCGTACCTTACTTTCCGAATAGCCTCCGTATTTCCTGTTTAGTCACCCCTTAGCTGAGTGGCACTAACTTACTGATCTAGCGCCTGCTGGCTGCGTGCGAAATCGAAAGGGAGTCGAAGGGGATGCCTGTCACGCCGGCGCCTAGTAATCGGTGATTCGCCGTCACTGTACAGGGACATTCTTGGAGTGTTTAACAAAATTGTATGAGTGACACCAAGGATGTTGCCGAACTGTGTGGCGGCAGGTGGGAGGATGGGGAGGAGGGTCTTTGTCATTTTATTCGCATATGTGTCAATGTCACAGCACCCATCCCTTCCCCCCTCTACCCGTCCCCATTATCATGCCACAGAATGGCGTGATGCAGGAGGGCTGAAAAAACCTAAACACCCTTTGATGCTTCGGGTCATGTTCAGATTTCATCGAATAATTTTGAGCGGCCCCTAGTTCTCCCACACTGTACGCCAGAGCAAAATTTGCGGTTGCTCTACACTCCAGAGGGCTGTAGTCAAGTTCATTGCGGTTGCAGGGCCACGATTTCCTTAAATACAGGTTGAGTTGTGCAACGTTGTCAGCATTGTCATTGGCTGTCAAGAACGTCGTTCTATTGCTCAAAGCACTGCGAACTGTCGTTTTCGACAGCGAAATGTGTGGAAATCAACGTGCCAACTAAAGGGGTGGTTTCACTTACGACCTTCGTGCCACCTCCTGAGGCCTTCTTTGTCGGTTCTTAGCGGCGGTGTGTCTCAAATAAGAAAACGCATGAGCGTCGCGATTCTGACTTCTATTGCAGAAGCTTCTAAAGAAGGGGGTGAAATATGGGTAAGACAGGGTGTGACGACATTCCCATCGAGTGACACGTCCTCCATGGCGTTTGGCACAATTGTGAAGAAATTTAGTGCCAATGTGACATCATTAAGCCATGCTACACCTCGCAGAGCGGGCCTTTTTTTCGCTAATGTCGTCACCTCACTGCTTGAGGTGTTGCCTAGCCCGATGGTGATGTCGCAGGGTGCCACTCCTTAACTTCATTACAGAGAATGGTTTTAGGCACCTTTGAACCAAATTTCAAACTTCTGCGTCGCAATGAGATACAGATAAAGGGATTCGATAAAGTGATTCTTTAACTGTTTTGCGCAGCGTAGCATTTACTGCTTCCTCGTACAGCTTATTTACGAGAAAGTATTCAGTTGGATGTCTTTTTGGTTTAGTGAGAAGTTTGGTTTCCAATGGCAGCCTTTGACAGTATTCGTGGTCTTGTGCTGCTGGTTAGAAACGTTCCACATTTCAATAGTATACTAAGATTCTCCATTAATTGATTGGAAATAAAGTCTGTGAATTTTACGACCTTTTCTCCACTGGAAATTATTACCATCCTCGATTCATCAACACTGTTTGGTGAAAGATATGTTACTGCAGCACACGTGTAGCAAAACAATCAGACTTCTTCTCTGCCCCTGCATCCCTCCGTTAATCTCAATTTTTGTATTTTCTTCCACAGATATTAGTTGGAGTGAGAATTTGAACTGGAAAGGGATGTTTCTGGGTAAGCTATTTTCATATCTTCCACTTTAACCATTTCAAATTCAAGCATTGCAGTTCCCGGTGAACAACCGGGCATCTTAATGTACAACCCATAAAAAAATTATTTCATGTGGGTTTTGACTATTGTCTAGGAGCAAAGTAGATGAAACAGGGAATACCTTCGTCTCCCCTTTTGCGCTTCCGATGTCAACGTGTATATGTAGAGCTGTTTGAATTTATAACCGAACGATCTAATTCCTCGTGCCCTTCTCCCATTCAACCTCCCCATACCGCATCCGCTCCCCCTCGACTTACCCCGTCTTCTCTCGAAAGTGTCCTGCGAATTTTATCTCCGTGGTGTTTACTGTCTTCTCGATTCAAACCCTTCCATCGGACTGCCACAGGGTACGGCGTGATTCATCATCCCAGACCGCTCGTTCCCAGCCATGCGCCGGCCGGTGTGGTTGAGCGGTTCTAGGCGCTACAGTCTGGAACTGCGCGACCGCTACGGTCCCAGGTTCGAATCCTGCCTCGGGCATGTATGTGTGTGATGTCCTTAGGTTAGTTAGGTTTAAGTAGTTCTAAGTTCTAGGGGACTGATGACCTCAGAAGTTAAGTCCCATAGTGCTCAGAGCCTTTTGAACCATTTTGAACCCAGGCATGCACTGTTCACTGACGTCGCTCCTTGCATCACCTCAAGCGTCTCGTAGCGTTTGCTACAGAGATGTATGGCTTATGAGGAGCTGCTCAACCACTGTACCCCATTATTTTTTACTCCCTACGCACAAAAATTATGCTAGTCCACGAGTGATTCCTTCCACTGATTTCCTGCGACTTTTTATAACCACCCTCCGGGGTGCTCGACAGTCCCTGTCCGTCAGCACATGCAGTCTGCCTGGTCTCGGGTTAGCTGTGGTTCTGCTTCGCGACTCCATTTCACAGTCACACCACCACCAGTTGACATAGATGACTTTGTAACGGTTGCAATGTCCCTGGTGGATCTGTTAAATCATATGACATACAATATCTAGTCGACGTTTGACGTCACTGAGCTCTCCTCACCGGCCCATTCAGCTGTTAGCTCTTCTCTACTGCCTTCATTATACCGGCGAGTCCGCCACCCGTAACATCTACTGGTCAATTCCGCACTGTATAGGCGCGCCGGATACTTTTGATAAGATACTGAATATAGTGGGTCACGATCGCCATTATAATGTATTCTCTCTACGTCAACATCCATACTCTGCAAATTACTGTGAAGTGCATACCAGGCGGTACTTCCCACGTACAATTTATTCGAATTTCAGTCCACGTATAGAAAGCGGGAAGAATGATACTGTAGTTTAAACGTCTCCGTGCGCGCTGTAATTAATATTGTCCTCGCGGGTCTTAGTATATTCCTAGATTCTTCACTTAAAGCTGGTTCTTAAAACTTTGTAAAGAGACTTTCTCGAGACAGTTAAATCTATCTACAAGGGTCTGTCAGTTCACTTTCTTCAGTATCACTTTCTTCAGTATCAGCGACACTTTCCCACGAGTCAACCAGATTTGTGAACATTTGTGCTTCACTTCTCTGTAAACGTTCAATATCCCCTGTTAGTCCTGTCTGGTACGGATCCCACATACTCGAGCAATATTCTACTATGCCTCATGCAGTTATTCTGTAAGCAATCTCTTCTGTAGAGTGATTGCATTTCCCCAGTATTCTATCAATGAACCGAGGAGTGCCAACTGTTTTAACTACGACTAAACCCACTTGATCGTTCTATTTCATATCCCTACAAACTGTTACTCCAAGATATTTGTATCAGTTGTCTGATTCCAGCTGTGACTCCTTAATATTGTAGTCTTGGGATATTACAGTTTTTCGTTTTCCGAAATGCACTAATTAACAATTCTGAAAATTTAAAGCAAGTTGTAGATCTTTATACCATTTTATCAAGAAATATCTGAATATTTTTGCAGCTATATCCAGAAAGTACTACTTTATAGATAACCACATCAGCTCCGGAAGGTCTGAGGTGACTATTAACATTGTCTGCAGGCCAGTTAATATACAAAATGAATAGCAAGTGTCCCAATACACTTTCTTGGGGTACAAATGAAGTTACTTCTACTGCAGCGTCCTCCCTACCACGAGATCCTCACTTCATTTCATCTTGACAACCCAGGCAATCGTACTTTCGATAAAGGGCGTAAGCGTGAAATAATTTTGGCACGTACTGCGACGAGTGTGTTACGCATTCTATGGACCTCGTGGCCGAAGTTCTTTGGTGCCTGAAACAAGCTGGAGAGAACATTAAAACGTTAACGTAGAAACAGCATTGTTTTGTTAGTGAGTTAAGTAGTTTATTAGTTACATATTTCATAGGTCGTTTGAACGGTTCATTTATCGGTATGATAAGGAACGTGTCAGTTTGCAGAATATGTTTACGTGATTAGTTTATTTAACTTATTTCTATTTTACACCTCTCGTTCCGTAGAACCAAATTGAGGAGCAAACCTCCAATGTTTTGGAACGTGTCAGTACATGAAATTACAACATAAAAGTAATAACAGGTAAAATAAAATGTTTATGAACCCAAAAAAGACAAGCCATAAATTTAAGGAAACGCAGTCAACAATATAACATAGGAATCAGCTTAATTTTTCAAGGAACTCCGGGACAGAATAGAAGGAGTGACCCATGAGGAAACTCTTCTGTTTCAATTTGAAATGGAGTGGATTTGAATACTTGTGGTAGCTTTTTGAAAATGGATGCTGCGGTGTACTGCACACCGTCCTTCACGAGAGTCAAGGAAGTGCGATCCAAATGCAGACTGGACTTCTGCCTAGAAGTAACTGAGTGAAAGCTGCTAATTCTTGCGAATAAGCGGATATTGTTAATAAGAAACGACAGTAAAGAATATATATACCGAGAGAACAATGTCAGAATACCCAGATTAGCGAACAGGAGTCGACAAGAGGTTCGCCCGAACTGCCTGTTTCTGAGCGAAAAATATCCTTTGAGTATGGGAAGGGTTACCCCAAAATATAACACCGTATGACGTAAGCGAATACCGTTAGAGTAGTAAAAATTGCAGCATTAAGTCATTGAACAAGATCCTGAACGTCGGCTTTCCACGGAAGTTTACTATCTACCTGAACTGTTCAGTTTCATTAATGCCCATTCTGCTGAATTAAAACGTCGGGTTTTGTTGAATCGTGTTTTAAAAACTATAAAAACTGAGACTCACTGTGATTTAGCATTAGTTTATTTTCTACAAGTCATGAACTTATCTCATGAACTGCAGTATTTGAAACCGAGCAAATGCTGCATACAACATCCTTTACTTCAAAGCAAGTATCATAAGGAAACAGAAATATTTTAGAATTACCTATAAAACTAGAGGGTATATAATTTATATAAATAAGGAACAGGGGTAGCCCCAACACTGAACTCTGGGTAACCCCCCATTTGACTGTGCCCCACTCACACACACCCCACATCACAGCGATTCTCAACCTTTTGAATAATGACCTTTTGCTGTCTGTTGTTAAAGTAAGAGATGAACCAATTGTGAACTGCTCTCCGTATTCCATAGTGGTCCAACTTCTGGAGCAATATTTTGTGATCAACAAAATCAAACGCCTTAGTTTAAAAAACGTATGCCTAGAGTTCGAAACCTTTTGTTTAATCCATCCAATGCCCCACAGAGAAAAGATAATATAGCATTATCAGTTGTTAAACCACTTCTCAAGCTGAACTGTACATTTGATATCAAATTATGTGATATAAAATGATCAATTATCCTTAGATACAAAGCCTTTTCAATAACTTAAGCGCCGGCCGCGGTGGCCGTGCGGTTCTGGCGCTGCAGTCCGGAACCGCGGGACCGCTACGGTCGCAGGTTCGAATCCTGCCTCGGGCATGGGTGTGTGTGATGTTCTTAGGTTAGTTAGGTTTAAATAGTTCTACGTTCTAGGGGACTTATGACCTAAGATGTTGAGTCCCATAGTGCTCAGAGCCATTTGAACCATTTGAATAACTTAAGCAAACACTGATGGCATAGAAATAGGTCTAAAATTGTCTACATTATCCCTTTTTCCCTTTTATGAAGCGGCTTCACTACTGAGTACTTTAATCCTTCAGGAACTGACCATTCTTAAAGGAAAAATTACAATTATGGCTAAGTACAGGGTTAACATCTGCAGCACAGTACTTTAATATTCTGCTAGGCACTCCATCACATCCATGAGAGTCCTTAGTTTTCAGTGATTTAATTATTGACTCAGTCTCCTTCTTGTCAGTATCACAGAGGAGTATTTCGGACAAAAACCTCGGATGGTAATGGACACATTTTTTTAGTAGTACTCATGCAACTACACATGAAACACAAATCTTTTTACTAGCTACCAGTTTTTAAATAGAAATTCGTCAGTGAAATAGGAGTTCTCCAGAATAAACGATTTTAAATAAGATGTAGAACTTATTGCTACCTGTCAGACATATTTTGATATTGGACTAGTGATCAAAATTTTTTGTTTCTGCTTATTGAACCTCTTTCTGAGTCCGTGACAGGTTTGGTAACAGGTAATAGGGGTCTATTCCCCTCTAGTGTTGTTCTGGGTATGGATATCACTGTTCTTTCCAAATTGTGATGGCTTATTTATGACAAATTTCATTAATCAATTCATGTATATGTACTGTGACAGTGCAGTTAAAATGTCTACCCTCTCGAAGAGGTACCTACATGACGCACATGGCTGAACAACACATATTATTGGTAGTTCGCGTTTTTGCAATCAGTACTTTCTTTCTAAGTGGTGAATTACACCATAAAATTATTGCATAAGGCATTATTGAGTGTAAATACGCAAAACAAGCCAGGAGGTTTATTTGTTTGTTTCCAAGATTAGCAATTATACGAAGAGCAAAAACAGCTGAACTTAATTGTTTGAGTAGCTCGGTAATATGCTTCTCCCAGTTCAAGTTTTCATTAACATGTTGTTGTTGTTGTTTTTGTTGTGGTCTTCAGTCCAGAGACTGGTTTGATGCAACTCTCCGTGCTACTCTATCCTGTGCAAGCTTCTTCATCTCCCTGTACCTACTGCAACCTACATCCTTCTGAATCTGCTTAGTGTATTCATCTCTTGGTCTCCCACTACGATTTTTACCTTCCACGCTGCTCTGCAATACTAAATTGGTGATCCCTTGATGCCTCAGAACATGTCCTACCAACCGATCCCTTCTTCTAGTCAAGTTGCGCTACAAATTTCTCTTCTCCCCAATTCTATTCAATACCTCCTCATTAGTTATGTGATCTACCCATCTAATCTTCAGCATTCTTCTGCAGCACCACATTTCGAAAGCTTCTATTCTCTTCTTGTCTAAACTATTTATCGTCCACGTTTCACCTCCATACATGGCTACACTCCATACAAATACTTTCAGAAACGACTTCCAGACACTTAAATCTATACTCGATGTTAACAAATTTCTCTTTTTCAGAAACTCTTTCTTTGCCATTGCCACTCTACATTTTATATCCTCTCTACTTCGACCATCATCAGTTATTTTCTCCCCAAATAGCAAAACTCATTTACTACGTTAAGTGTCTGATTTCCTAATTTGATTCCCTCAGCATCACCCGATTTAATTCGACTGCGCCGGCCGGGGTGGCCAAGCTGTTAAAGGCGCTACAGTCTGGAACCGCGAGACCACTACGGTCGCAGGTTCGAATCCTGCCTCGGGCATGGATGTGTGTGATGTCCTTAGGTTAGTTAGGTTTAAGTAGTTCTAAGTTCTAGGGGACTGATGACCTCAGAAGTTAAGTCCCATAGTGCCCAGAGCCATTTGAACTATTTTTGAATTCGACTACATTCCATTATCTTCGTTTTGTCTTTGTTGGTGTTCATCTTATATCCTCCTTTCAAGACACTATACGTTTAGTTCAACTGATCTTCCAGGTCCTTTGCTGTCTCTGACAGAATTACAAAGTCATCGGCGAGCCTCGAAGTCTTTATTTCTTCTCCATTTATTTTAATTCCTACTCCGGATTTTTCTTTAGTTTCCTTTACTGCTTGCTCAATATAAAGATTGAATAACATGGGGAATAGGCTGCAACCCTGCCTCAAAAAAATGTTCTAATGTGTGTGAAATCTTATGGGACTTAACTGCTAAGGTCATCAGTCCCTAAGCTTACACACTACTTAACCTAAATTATCCTAAGGACAAACACACACACCCATGCGTGAGAGAGGACTCGAACCTCCGCCGGGACCAGTCGCACAGTCCATGACTGCAGCGCCCAGACCGCTCGGCTAATCCCGCGCGGCAACCCTGCCTCACTCCCTTCCCAACCACTGCTTCCTTTTATGCCCCTCGACTCTTATAACAGCCATCTGATTTCTGCACAAATTGTAAATAACCTTTCGCTCCCTGTATTTTACCCTTGCCATCTTCAGAATTTGAAAGAGATTATTCCAGTCAACATTGTCAAAAGCTTTCTCTAAGTCTACAAATGCTAGAAACGTAGGTTTGCCTTTCCTTAATCTATCTTCTAAGGTAAGTCGTTGGGTCCGTATTGCCTCACGTGTTCCACATGTACACCCAAAAAATTGTTTCATTCTACGTATCTACTGGCTCCTGCTCATATGCTACATCAATTCTTGGTACGACTCTATTTGTTGTACAGACTTAATTATACTAATTTTTTTTAATTTAGGAATAATTCATTTTCTGAGACCCACTTCATAATTCTGTGAAAAATATTATTTGCAATCTCTTCTGTTGCTTTCTCTTATTTGCATTAGCTTTGGTGAAGTGTAGGTGTATGCCTTTCCTCCCACAGCAGTACAGACACAGTAGATAGGAGGTTTGCGGAATGTGGCGTTTGACCTTTGGCTGGATGCTAGAGCCCGGCGGGGATGGTGCTGGCAGTGCGAACGTGCGTGTAGCGGCCAGCGGAGCCGGGCACGAGCGCGCCGGCCACCGACAGATGGGATCGGCGCGCAGACCGGCCGCCGGCCGCGGAGAAAGTCGCGCTCCACTTTCAGCCTGTTTACCGCGCTGCAGCCAATTAACTCTCATACCTTACTACTGCTCCATTTACATCCGCTATTCTTCCCCCAGCAAAGGCGCAATCTGATGCTGGTATTCGCCCAGGTTCCTAATACCAGCAGCGGCACGCGATTCGCATTACCTACAGACTACGTCGCTATCCTCTATAGAAATGCATGTCTTTTCCTTACCAGGGGATTTCAATCTGTTCGCTGAGTGTTTTTACTCTGTAATTACGACGTATAAAAACACCTTGAGGCGTTATTGGAAAAATACATTTGTAATCAATAAGCAGTGGAAAAGCTAGGATGGTGACGATTGGCAGAAATATAGGAATACATACGAAAAGAGTCGTCGATTCTACTACGTCTTTCCAAACACCAGAGGAAGATTCAAAATAACCCATTTCTCTTCCACTCGGCGTATGGTTCAAATGGCTATGAGCACTATGGGACTCAACTGCTGTGGTCATAAGTCCCCTAGAACTTAGAACTACTTAAAACTAACTAACCTAAGGACGTCACACACATCCATGCCCGAGGCAGGATTCGAACCTGCGACCGTAGCGGTCGTGCGGTTCCAGACTGTAGCGCCTTTAACCGCTCGGCCACTCCGGCCGGCACTCGGCGTATGATTTCCTCCTGCTGGGCGCACTCCATAGGGTAAATTCGGGATTGCTGCAGCGCGCTGTAACACTGCGCACTCCTCTTAGTTTCGCCAAATATCGACACAGTGTGCGCGGACCGGCACTGCAATTGCTCAGTAGACTCCAGGCCATAATAAAAGTGTTCGAGTTTCTATCGAGCAAGTTTCCATAATCTCTGGGGGATAACTCAAGTAAGTCTATAAGCATCCCTTCAAAAACATTTCAGCATCACGATTAGTTCTTAGTCTATGCTAAATAGTCAAATGTTTGCAAATGCTTGAGTAGTTGTACAAACAGTAAGCTCTGTTGGGCGTGTTTGTATTCTCGTACGGCCTTCTCGACTATCAAGGCGATGAATTTATAAGGTGTTTCATCTCTTCCCTTCAGATGAGGATACATGCCACAATAAAGTCCGGTACATACGCCGCACACTCTTTCGTTTGGCATTCTTGGGCACAAATCAAATAACAGTTTTAAATATGTGAAAACATTTCAGTTTTGTTTGAATTTTCGTTCATATGACTTAGTATGCATTTTTAGGGGGTTCACACAGCCTCTTTAGGATCAGTGCACAATATTATTCAGTAATGTAGAATATATATATTAGCCAGTTACTTAAAATTTATTCGCTGGATATTGAAAAATACAGGGTGATTCAAAAAGAATACCACAACTTTAGGAATTTAAAACTCTGCAACGACAAAAGGCAGAGCTAAGCACTATCTGTCGGCGAATTAAGGGAGCTTTAAAGTTTCATTTAGTTGTACATTTGTTCACCATTTCAGCCAATAAAGTTTTTGGTCCCTTTTTCTTCGAAGGTGCTACTGTAACTGGACTACAGTATCTGGAGATGTTAGAGAATTGGCTATTCCCTCAGCTCGAACAAGAAGCACAACAATTCATATTTCAGCAGGATGGAGCGCCACCACATTGGCACTTATGTGTCCGTAACTACCTGAACGTCAACTACCCGAGGCGATGGATCGGCCGCCAGGCAGCCCGTGACAGAGCACTTCATCACTGGCCTCCAAGAAGCCCTGATCTTACCCCCTGCGATATTTTCTTATGGGGGTATGTTAAGGATATGGTGTTTCGGCCACCTCTCCCAGCCACCATTGATGATTTGAAACGAGAAATAACAGCAGCTATCCAAACTGTTATGCCTGATATGCTACAGAGAGTGTGAAACGAGTTGGAGTATCGGGTTGATATTGCTTGTGTGTCTGGAGGGGGCCATATTGAACATCTCTGAACTTGTTTTTGAGTGAAAAAAAACTTTTTAAATACTCTTTGTAATGATGTATAACAGAAGGTTATATTATGTTTCTTTCATTAAATACACATTTTTAAAGTTGTTGTATTCTTTTTGAATCACCCTGTATATCTATACAGGCTTTGACTTAAAAAACAGGGAAGTTTTGTGTTTCTTTTAGAATGTGACATATCATGAACAGCGTAAGGGATAGATGCCGCAATGTAAAGATGTTTTCATGGTCAAATATTATGTTTAAATGTTACATTGAAAAAATCAAAAAAATGTATGTCATACACAACTGGTGTGTTTAGTTGTACAAAAATTAGAATTTTACTAAAAGTGCACCATGGGACTTCACATGTGCAATTTTGAAACTGTGGGCAATGTCTCCAGGGTTAACCCTACCATATGTAGGGGAGGGGAAGAGGGGGGTGGGGGGAGGATGGGGCAATCTGAGTGTGGAAAAATGAAATGACAACTTTTTCGCCAGAAGGGGTATTTCAGTTGTGAAGTTGTACGACTATGTGCGTTACCAATACAAACAGTCATAATCCGTGGTCGTTCATCTTATGAGCCTATGTACAGCCATATGCTATGACGATGTCAAATATTATGCCACATTGCGATATAACTTCATGATTCGTGCTAAGGCGAATCAAAACACCCAAAAAACAACTTACATGTCGAAATATACTGAGAAGAAAGAAGTCATGGGATTCTTTCCAATACCGTGTTGAACCTCCTTTTGCCCGGCGTAGTGCAGAAACACGACATGGTAGGGACTCAACAAGTCGTTGGAAGTTCCCTGCAGAAATAATGAGCCGTCCTTCCTCTATAGCGGTTTAATTGCGAACACGTTGCCGGAGAAGGACTTTGTCCACGAAATGACATCTCGATTATGTCACTTAAATGTTCTATGGTATTCACGTCGAGTGATCTGGCTGGCCAGATAATTAGCTCGAACTGTCCAGAATGTTCTGCAAACCAGTCGCGAATAACTGCGGCCCAGTGACATGACACATTGTCATCTCTAACAATTCCATCGTTCTTTGGGAACATGAGGTCCACAATAGCTGAAAATGGTCTCCACGTAGCCGAACATAACTTTTTCTAGTTAATGATCAATTCAGTTGTACCGGAGGACTCAGTCCACTCCACGTAAACACATCCCACATCATTATGGAGCCACCACCACAGTGCTGTGTTGACAACTTGTATCCACGGCTTTGTGAGGTCTGCTCCACACTCTAACCCCACCATCAGCTCATACCAAATGAAAATGGGACTCATATGACCTGTCCACGGGTATTCATGTAAATCCATACGATATGGTCAGAATCCGAGGAGAGGCGCTGCAGGCGATGTCGTGCTATTAGCAAAGGCACCCTCGTCGGTCGTCTGCTGCCATAGCCCATTAACGCAGATTTCGCCGCGCTGTACTAACGAATACGTTCGTTGTACGTCCATCATTGATTTCTGCGGGCAGCAGTGACAATTCTAAGCAAACTCTGCTACTCTCGGTCATTAAGTGAAGGCCGTCGGACACTGCGTTGTCCGTGGTGAGAGGTAATGCCTGGAATTGGTGTTCTCGGCACACTCTTGACACTGTGAATCTCTGAATATTGAATTCCCTAACGATTTCCAAAAATGAATGTCCCACGCGTCTAGCTCCAACTACCATTCCTCGTTCGAAGTCTGTTAATTTTCGTCGTGTGGCTATAATCACCTCGGATACCTTTTCATGTGAATCATCTGAGTACAAATGACAGTTCCGGGAATTTCTGTCCTTTTATACGTACCATGCGTAAGCGATGCTACGACTATCTGTTTATGTGCATATAACTATCCCATGACTATTGTCACCTCAGTGTAAATCGTAGTATAAATTGCACAGTACATCTCATACAGTGAACACGTTGTCATGTTGCACCAAACAGGACGAAAGTACTGATTGTGAAAAATTTAGAACATAAGAAGACATTGTATTTTAGTTTGCCAAGTCTTCAGAACTGAAGGCATTCAAACTAGAATCCAGATAGGTTAGCTAGTGGCCAAGTTGTGTGGTACCATTTGAAATGGAACAAAATTCTATGGTGGACGAAAATTCAGCATTGATTTCTGTGACATTTGGTGAAGGATATTTTTATTACAGTTTTAGCAATGACTAAGTAAAGACAGCAGTAGTGGAAGGTTGTTTGCATCGTGTCACAAGGAGACGGTTAATCTGAAACCAGGAATATTTGTGCACAGTGGTAATATCTAACAGCATATCAAGACTTGGAAATATGTAGTGAAGTGGGAATAAGACTATTATATTTAATAGAAACGATGTCATAGAAAATAAAAAAATGACAGCACAGGCTGCTGAATACATGTAGATGCTAAGCCATTTTCACTTTTTCACGTGCAAGCAATCATAATTATAACCAAAAATCAGGAATGGCAAAACGCTCTGATTTGCCTGTTGTCGATCGGATTTAGAACGATGCTGATTTCTTTTTGTTGGTAAGATACAAGCTGAGAAACCCGCTATTGCCCGGATATTTATTTATTGTAGTCATGTCTTAGTCCATCTGTTCTTGCCCCTCTCTCTGTCCGTCTCCTCCTACTCCCCCACCTCTCTTCCTACCCATCACCTCTCTCTTTATCTATTCCCCCTATCCATGTCCATCATCGTAAAACGATATATTTTTCTAGGTACATTCAGCAGCATATGTGAATGCTGTCTGCAAAATATATTTCGAATGAGGTTAGCAGCAGCGAAGTAATAAATTTAAATGTCTTGCATGATGGGGTAGTTTCTCATTCATTCAGTGATGTCGTATCGCCCGAACTAAATGTTGTACATAATGTAATTTTTCTGGTTGATTCAGTGGTGTATGTGAATATTGTCTCCAAATCTGTCACGAATGCAGCTAATACTAAAGAAGTAATAAATTAAAATAAGTTAAAACGTCATGCTTCACGTGACAGTTTTACTGCATGAGCAGCGAAAATGTAGTAATCGACAAACTATTTTCTTTTCATCATTTTGTTGGGTCGTCAGCGAGAAAAAGTTTCGTAAAGGTTTGAAATTATGTGTAAAGTTTGTTGCGACTCTCTAAGTGCTCTCATTCTGAAATACTGGGTAACTAAAGCTTGGGTACTGTCGCGTCGTGGGCTAGACTGCTTTTTCATCCTCACCTCCACCCCTTTAGGAGACGGGTGGTTCTTACCCTCTTAGTGATTCTTTCCCCACAGTAAATGATCAGTGCACCAAGTTTCTTTGAAATCGGTCCAACGGTTTAGGAGGAAATGTGGGATGTACATACATACATCCATTTTTATAAATTTTAGGATTCTTGTCATAACTCCTGGGTTGGAACGATGTATTTCCAAGCAACTCTGAAGGTGATATTGTTCCAAGTCGGCATTTTCTACTCAGTCTTCTGCAGGAATACTTACATTATTATTGACTCATATATAAATGTACATGTACTGATGTACGTAAATTTTTATGTGATTCCGTTATATTTCTATAACTTTTTGTACATGTTACGAGTTCATTATTCAGTTTAGAATATTTTTGAATTGAGAGTTCAAGTTAAATGCCTGTTATCTTTGTGAAGTTACTGTAACGTTATAATAATAAGTTTCATTCGCGACAATGCCGCAGCTTGTTACAATAATAGTCACATAATGATAATTTGGAGATAATAGATATAGTAGAGACAAAATTCGATTATGTTATGCTAGTTCACAGTACCACGTGGAGCTAGAGATTGTGACTGATTCTTATCTCTTTTACTGATGGCGTGTGAATGGACTTCTGCTAAATCCTTCATACAGCAGATAGATTTACATACAATTAACTAAACACCATCAAAAGTGCATAACTGTTCCACAATAGCCGCTGGCGGCAGTAAGATTAACGAAGTATGCGGAATGGCTGCTAGAGTTTATTTATTGTGCGACTGAATTGTCAGTCTGTTACTATTATGTAGTTAACCCATATATGCCCAAAGAGCCGAATATTGCCATGATGCGACTCGGTGAGGTCATCATATTATTCTCACTGGTCAGATCATAAGAAGATGTGTGCTTTGTAAAAATAAAGCTGTTAAAACGTGCCCAAAATGTAACGTAAATGTGCGAGTCAAGTGCTGTGACATTTTGATACATAAAGATAGTTTTCTGTTCCTTACCTAACTAATATAATTATTTAATAGTTCATACCTTGTAATAATGGAGACTGATTTTTAAATTTCTAATAATAAACACCGAGTCGCGTAAAATATGTTAGATCTTGTTAATTCCTATTCCACAGTAATGTGCGATCTTATATGCCCATGGGGTCATTGTCGACACAGTGAAAACATCTCCTTTCAGACCTCACAAATACAAACTACTGTTAATGAAGTCTGACATTGTCACTGAGGAGACGGCGGTCTTATTGTGGTTTATTAAATATTTTTTAAATAAAAAGACTTTTAATGCCAAAACCGCAATTTTCCCATAACAATAAAAGTACGACAGCTAGTTTGGGGTGCTATCTGCAACCACCTTCAGATATACAACACATGGAGAACACATAGCCTAAGAAAATTACGTAAAATCAAGTAGAATACAAAAATACTGTACAAAATCTGAGCAGAAAATATAATAGGGAGCCAATTCTAAAAGTAAAATGGGACATTTAAGAAACCCATTTAACAATGTAGTGCAACATATGTTAATGCTTATAAGATAACATACCATTCAAAATGAGAAAAAGCTATGAATATGTATTGGAAAGTATTATTAGCTGTGGTCATGCAATAACACACATTAGCAAATACGAAGACAATAACAGTAAATAGTTTAAAAACACGTTTTTAAATTATGTTCTGTTATTGTCTCGGTATTTACGAATGCATGTTATTGTATGACTACAGTTACATGTTTATAAACATGTTTTTAAATTGCTTACTGTTATTTTTTTGTATTTACGAGTATATTTTATTGTATGACTACAGCTAATGATGTTTTCCAATGAATTTTCACCGCTTTTTCACATTTTGAACGGTATTTTATCTTATAATCATTAACACATTTTGTACTGCACGTTAAAAGGATTTGTCAAATGTTCACTTTTGCTTTTAGAATCTGCTCCCCATTATACTTTTGCCCAGTTTTTGTACAGTATTTTTGTACTCTACTTGATCGTAAATACTTCTCTTTGGTTACCTTTCCTCCATGTGTTACAGATCTGAAGACGGTTACAGATGGCAACCGAAACTTGTTAGCATACTTTAATTGTGACAGCAAAATTGCAGTCTAGGCATTAAAAGGTTTTTTTACTGTAAAAAATTTATTTAATAAACAAATTACTGTTACAGCTGTTGCCTATGATCAGTAATAAATGACATATGTGAAAATTGTATAACTTAGTCTAAAAAAAAGTTCTGAGCGTACATGGGTTAAACGTGACGAAAATTTAATTGTGACTTAAGGCCGAAATTCAATTAAAGATAGGAAAAAAGAAGAGTAGGAAAACTACTATAGGAACACTGGCTGGGACGAAGGAGTGAAAGGGGGTGCCGCCTGATAGAATTTTGCATAAGCATCGTTAATTATTGCAAACATTTGATTGTAGAATCATAAAAGAAGGTTGTAAATTATACGTGCAAGAGACCTGGAGATATGGAAAGACTCAGACTGACTATACATATAACGATAATGGAGACATTTCGAAACTTGTTCTTAAGCTGCAAAACATTTGCAGGAGCAGATCTGGTTTCATTTGTTATGAACTACAGGTAAAAGCTGCGAAAATGTGGAAAGGTAGGAAATGTAGGAGATAGGCCCAGGATAAATATAAAGAAACAGAGGTGGTTGAAGTTTCAAAAGCAGCTTTACGCAACTATTGATTGAAACACGGAAAACTGTACAACAGAAGGCGAACTGAAAGATGAAATAGTGAAGGTAACAGAGGATCAAACAGGTAAAAGGACAAGGATCAGAGACAACCGAACAGATACTGAATTTAATTGATGAAAAGAGATTACAGACGTCAAAAAATTACGTTGACAGAAATTTCGATATTGCTAGGCTGAAAGGTCTAGAGGACAAATGAAAGGCTGCAGAAGCACGTATGACTAGCGGAAAAATAGATGCTGCCTGCAGGACAGTTAAAGAGACATTTGGAGGAAAGAGAAGCAGCTGTACGAGTATCAAGAACTCCAATGGTATGCCATTACTAAGGAAAGAAGGGAAAGCTGAAAAATGGACGGAATCTTTGAATGGCTGTACAAGGGTAATGACCTTGAAGATAGTATTATAGAGAGGGAAGAGGAAGTAAACGATGGTGAGCTGGGAGATATTAGACTGTGACAAGAATTTCGCGGAGCACTGTGAGACATAAATCGAAACACGGCACCTGGAGTAGCCGATATTCCATCAGAATTATGGAGACTCTTTGAAGAGCATGCCACTCCAGAACTATTCCACGGCGTATGCATGATGTGTGAGACAGACGAACTACCACAATACAGGAAGTTTCAAAATAAATATTCGGGTTTTAACGCTTTCTAGTATTCATTACATTCGACTTACAATTCATCAAATGAAAGAACAACTGAAATAGTTGTCCTTACAAATGTTCAATTTGAGCACCAATTGTCACACGGCACGCATTGAGTCGATAAGTGATTTCTTCCCAAACCCTGATCAGTGAGTTTGGAACAATTGTTGAAACAACTATTTCAGAACCCCCGCCTCTCAAAGCTAAAAATCACATTGCGTCAGATCGGGTGAACATGGAGGCTATGCAATGTAAGTCCATCATCCGGCCACTTTCACGAATCCAGCGGTCGCGTACAACGTCGTTTAACCAATGGCGTATTGACTATCGCTAGTGGGGGGGGGGGGGGCACCATCTGCTGCCAGTTAAATTTCTGTCATTCACTTTCTCCCAGTTGAGAAATGTACCTTACTTCTAGTGCATCAAGATAAGAAACACCATTTACAGTTGTATCACCGAGAAAGAAACGCCGATAAACTTTTCGCCAATATGGCACAAGAAACATCCCATTTGGGGGCGGGGTCTCGATGGTACTGTATCTCCTCGAAGGGATTTTCTGGCACACAGGTGTCCACATTGTATGTGTTCACACTTCTACTTTGGTAAAATGTCATTTCACCACTGAAGAGGACATGATCCAGAAAATGTTCATCGTCATGCAGCAACATTTCGTTTGCAAATATGGCACGTAAACTGTATTCGGTAGGTTTCAAAGGTTCTAATACCTGCAGACGGTAAGGATATAGTTGTAAGCGTCTCCGTAAGTCTCCACATAGACGTCGCTGGAATTGCTAAATCAGGACTGGCCTTTCGAACTGATTTCTTGGGCCTACGCTTGAAAGACTCTCTCACTCTTTTACTTTGCTACTAGCGCGGAAGACACAGGAAACGGTGCGTCACAAAGTAATATAAACAAAACTTTGTGAGTTGCTCTTTCATTTGATCTAGTATTTGTAAGTTAAATATAATAAACCCAACAAAACATTAAACCCCCGACAATCATTTTGAAACACCCTGTACTTAACGAAAGAAATGCATAAATCCAATTTCAAAGAAGGCAGTTGCTCACAGGTGTATTTTATTACTTCACTATTAGCCAAATACACTATAGCTCCAAAATACTGACACGAATTATGGAAAAAATCGTAGGATCATTTTGGCTTCCGTAGAAACGTGCAAACACGCGATACAATACTGACCCTAGTATTTATGTTACAAAATCGATTGAAGGAAATGGTACCAATGTTTATAACGTTTGTAGACTGATAGAAAGGCTTTGACAATACTGACTGGAATACACTCTTTGAAATTCTAACGGTACCAGGGGTATAATACAGGGAGCAAAAGATAGTTTACAACTTGTAATGAAACCATATGGAAGTTATAAGAGTCGAACATGAAAACGATGCAGTACTTGGAAACGGACTGAGGCAGTGCTGTAGCCTATTCCTGATGTTATTTAATATGTTCATTGAGCAAGCAGTAAAGGAAATCATGAATAAATTTGGCTAGGCAATTAACATACAGGGAGAAGTGATCTAAAATTTGGATACTGACTTATTAATTCATAAGATGTAAATCTCGTGTGACTAGGGCCTCCCGTCGGGTAGACGGTTCGCCGGGTGCAAGTCTTTCGATTTGGATTTGACGCCACTTCGGCGATTTGCGCGTCGATGGGGATGAAATGATGATGATTAGGACAACACAACACCCAGTCCCTGAGCGGAGAAAATCTCCGTCCCAGCCGGGAATCGAATCCGGGCCCTTGGGATTGACAGTCTGTCGAACTGACCACTCAGCTACCGGGGGCGGACATTTACAAGATGAACATCAACAAACATAAAACGGTAATGGAGTGTAAGGTGAAGCTGACGGAATTTGATCAGTAAATGCGACACTTGATGCAGTCACAGGCACATGATGAAAAGATAAAGTAACTATACATCGTGTCCTGTGAGGAATGGTTAATATTAAGGAATATGACAAGAATGATCATTCGAAGTAAACACGTCTAGTAAACATCGGCTCTAAAATGTGTACCTTGAGTTCGATAAGCACTTCTCCATCTTAGATATTGTGAAACAAACCTATCCACTGCAAACTCCTTGCTTTCAGTAGTTTTGACGGAGGTAGTATGGACCAAAACAGGAAAATAATGCATACATCAAGAGCTATGAACACTTCCTCATCTTCGATGCTGTGAAACAAATCTCTTTCACTGCAAGCCATTTGCTCTCCACATTTTGAGAGCAGGTAGTATGGACAGAAATCAGCCTCCGTAGCTGAGTGCTCAGCGTAGGTGGCTGACATGTGGAGCACATGGGTTCGATTTCCGGTACTGCTTTGGCCATAGGACTGGTACGGGGTCCACTCAACCTCATTACGTTAACTGATGAGCTACTCGACAGAGTACTAGCGGCTGCACTGTCCGGAAAGTCTGGAAGATGGCCATGAGAGCGGCGTGCTGACCACGTGTACCTCCATATCGCAACCGCATAACGCCGCAAGGCAGAGAATGACACGGCGGCCGGTAGACATCGCTTGCTCCTACACGGCCTGGACGAGGAGCTCATCAGTATAGATCAAATGAAGAAAAAGTTCTCTCGTAAACATGGGCTCTAAAATACATACCTTAAAAATTCTGAGCGCTTATTCAGTAGAAGAAGTATGTTTTACAATTACGAAGACGAACAATTTCTCACAGCTATTAGCCCACGTTTAATGGACATTTTTTCTTGTTTTGGCCCACACTACCATCCTCTCAAAATATGGAGAGCTAAGGGCCTGCAGTAGAAGAGATTTGCTTCACAGTATCGAAATTGAAGAAGTAATCATAGCTCTTAGAGTATGCATTTTAGAGCCTATGTTTCTTAGACCTTTTTTCGAATGATCGTTGCCGTCATATTCCTGAATAGTGACATTTTCTCCTAGGATTCCCTTATAAGGGAACTGCTTCAGAATATGGTGCTGGTAGTAGGAATGGAACAAGAGAGAGAATGGCTAATTGAGGTCTGTAATACATTTAAGCTAATAAGAGTGTATACACTGTTTGAAAATCACAACAGGGGGAGTTATGCTTTGAAAAATATGGAGACACGGGAAGGTTCCAGATGGGTTGTATCATTGTCAGACAGAATCCCCAAATCATATACTGAATTGTAAAGCACACCCAGAAGCAGGTATAATCTCAGATCCCAGTATAATAATGATGAAGTGTATACTGAAGTTTAAGAGAATCGTCTGGAAGAATCAATGGGGAAAGAAGTACTGAGGACTGAAGCGGTACTTTTGAAACGCTCTAAGAGATAATGAATACTACAGTAGGCAATTTAATTGAAGAGGAAGAGGAACCCCTAAAACGGGCAATCACGGAAGTTGAACAGACAAATATATATACATACCGAAGATAACAGCGTACAAATCTAGGGTGACAGAAGAAATAGTTCAACCGACTTAAGACAGAGGAAAGCACTAAAATGTTCAGAAAAAGACATTAACCTAGCATTGTAAGTCACTTAAGAATGAAATAAACAGGAAGTGCATAGAAACCAAGGTGATACAAAAAAATGGCTCTGAGCACTATGGGACTCAACTTCTAAGGTCATTAGTCTCCTAGAACTTAAAACTACTTAAACCTAACTAACCTAAAGACAACACACACATCCATGCCCGAGGCAGGATTCGAACCTGCGACCGTGGCGGTCGCGCGGTTCCAGACTGTAGCGCCTAGAACCGCTCGGCCACCCCGACCGGCTCAAGGTGATACAGCTGAGGAAAAAATTCGAAAGGCTCTAAAAAGAAATGGTCTTTGGAAGGACTCGATCAGCATAGAGAAATGTCAGAACAAACATCGGTCAAAAGCAAAGGTGTCCACACTAACAGTTGTAGAGGAGTTCCACTGTTAAACGCAGAACAGAGAGAGGATAGATGGAAAGAGAATCTAGAAGGCCTCTAGAGGAGTGCAACTGTCCGATGACGTGGTAGAAGAAGATATGAGAGGCTATATGGAACACAGTGGAGATTCTGTTTTAGAGTCAGAGTTTAACAGAGCTTTGGAAGACATGAAATAAAATAAGAAGACATAGATAACATTCCTTCGTAATTTCTAATGAGATTGGGGGAAGCGACAATGCAACGACTATTCAGTTTGTGAATGTAAGCTTTATCGGTGTATACTGCTGATGAAATCTTCTCGGACTTCCATTCGGGTAGCCTCGTCGAAAATACGCGACATCTCGGTGAGTGTCATTTTCATCATCTTCGCCAGAAGAACGTCGCGAATTTTCGACGCAGCTACCCGGATGGAAGCCCGAGAAGATTTCATCAGCGACTATTCAATTTGGTTCGTAGAATGTATTTGGTTTGTAGAATCTATGACTATGGAGACAAATCATCAGACTTTCGCAGAATTATCGTCCACACAGTCCCGACGATAGCGAGGGCAAAACTGTCGTGTAAACAGCTTAACATCTCACGCGTTGCAGGCAAAAATAAAAAATAAAAAGAAAGTAACGGTACCAGAAGTGCAGTTATGAGGCCGCGTTTTTGAGATGGTGGCTTTTCTAGCTCTCTCACACACGTACGGAGAGGTCTGACGTCTCAACAATCGTTTTGTCCATCTTTCACTAAAAAGGACTTACCAAATATTTAATTAATATAACAGCTAATCACTGGTTTGTACTGTGGAAGAGAATACGAACCAAGTGACCGTAATCACGGGTCGATTGCGTGCATAATCAATGAGCTGGTAAATTTGATAGGCAAATTATCCCCATAAAAGTAATTTGCCCCACGATTCCGAACAGACTAATGTGTTGCAAAGGATAAGGACCATAGAACGATATGATCCAGATAATTTTGTGGTTTTTGAAAATCAATTTATTAAGATAGTCCCAATATGTTGTGTTTGCTAAAAAGGAAGAAAGGAGTCATTCCTTTCAAACTTGCTTCCCAGCGACGCCGACGTGGAAGAACATCTTTATTCCTGCATCTCCGTATTGGCACCACTCTGGTCTAGCCAACGTAAGAAACTGAAGTCTCCCTGCCGTTCAACAATAACACAGCAGGAGAGGTTAGCGCGCCTACGCTGTGTGGTTGTTAGCGAGGACTTTCTTTTACAGGGAAGGCACACCGAATAAGGAAATACACTCCTGGAAATTGAAATAAGAACACCGTGAATTCATTGTCCCAGGAAGGGGAAACTTTATTGACACATTCCTGGGGTCAGATATATCACATGATCACACTGACAGAACCACAGGCACATAGACACAGGCAACAGAGCATGCACAATGTCGGCACTAGTACAGTGTATATCCACCTTTCGCAGCAATGCAGGCTGCTATTCTCCAATGGAGACGATCGTAGAGATGCTGGATGTAGTCCTGTGGAAAGGCTTGCCATGCCATTTCCACCTGGTGCCTCAGTTGGACCAGCGTTCGTGCTGGACGTGCAGACCGCGTGAGACGACGCTTCATCCAGTCCCAAACATGCTCAATGGGGGACAGATCCGGAGATCTTGCTGGCCAGGGTAGTTGACTTACACCTTCTAGAGCACGTTGGGTGGCACGGAATACATGCGGACGTGCATTGTCCTGTTGGAACAGCAAGTTCCCTTGCCGGTCTAGGAATGGTAGAACGATGGGTTCGATGACGGTTTGGATGTACCGTGCACTATTCAGTGTCCCCTCGACGATCACCAGTGGTGTACGGCCAGTGTAGGAGATCGCTCCCCACACCATGATGCCGGGTGTTGGCCCTGTGTGCCTCGGTCGTATGCAGTCCTGATTGTGGCGCTCACCTGCACGGCGCCAAACACGCATACGACCATCATTGGCACCAAGGCAGAAGCGACTCTCATCGCTGAAGACGACACGTCTCCATTCGTCCATCCATTCACGCCTGTCGCGACACCACTGGAGGCGGGCTGCACGATGTTGGGGCGTGAGCGGAAGACGGCCTAACGGTGTGCGGGACCGTAGCCCAGCTTCATGGAGACGGTTGCGAATGGTCCTCGCCGATACCCCAGGAGCAACAGTGTCCCTAATTTGCTGGGAAGTGGCGGTGCGGTCCCCTACGGCACTGCGTAGGCTCCTACGGTCTTGGCGTGCATCCGTGCGTCGCTGCGGTCCGGTCCCAGGTCGACGGGCACGTGCACCTTCCGCCGACCACTGGCGACAACATCGATGTACTGTGGAGACCTCACGCCCCACGTGTTGAGCAATTCGGCGGTACGTCCACCCCGCCTCCCGCATGCCCACTATACGCCCTCGCTCAAAGTCCGTCAACTGCACATACGGTTCACGTCCACGCTGTCGCGGCATGCTACCAGTGTTAAAGACTGCGATGGAGCTCCGTATGTCACGGCAAACTGGCTGACACTGACGGCGGCGGTGCACAAATGCTGCGCAGCTAGCGCCATTCGACGGCCAACACCGCGGTTCCTGGTGTGTCCGCTGTGCCGTGCGTGTGATCATTGCTTGTACAGCCCTCTCGCAGTGTCCAGAGCAAGTATGGTGGGTCTGACACACCGGTGTCAATGTGTTCTTTTTTCCATTTCCAGGAGTGTAAAACCAATGAAGACACTCTCTTCAGCCCGCTCTGACGCAATACTGGTTGATTTCGGTTCATCGTGAGAACGGACGTGCAAGTCTACCGCCATATTAGTTGCAACATGTGCTGAGTTTCATTACCCGGGAGACAGACGTGCGTTCGAAACTCAAAATAGTAATCCGGTCGTATATGAAGAAGATGCACACTATTTCCTCGATCACTCTAACACCCACGCTCACGTCCGGTTCTGCAAGCAGTCTACCACCAGGCGCCGATACTTCCGTTGTAGGCTACGCGTCCATGCGCACGCTCCCTTGTTCTCGTATCTACGAGGGCTATCCAGAAAGTAAGTCCCGATCGGTCGCGAAATGGAAACCTCTGTGAAAATAAAAAATGTTTTATATCCAACATGAGTGACACCTTCCAGTTATTTCTCTACATAATCGCCGCTCCGACTTAGACACTTACGTAGCATTGTACCAACCTTCCAATACCCACGTCATAGAAGGCTGCCGCCTGTGCCTTCTGCCAAGTCTCTGCGCTTGTCTATACCTCCTTGTTTGTGATAAAATGTTGCCTTCATAGCCAGCGGTTCGTGTGAGGAGAGATGAAACTCATGGGGTCAACTGCGGTCTGTATTGTGGGTAATCAAACACCTCCGATTGAAAACGCTGTAGGAGGATCTTCATTGCCCCTGCAGTGTGCAGCTGAGAATTGTCATGAAGAAGAAACGGCGTGACAGTTGTGTTACGTGGGCTCCTTGGTATCAGGCGAAATTTCTCACAGGACCCTCATACTTGGCTTGGGACACACTTTCCTAAGCATGTTTATGTGCTCACTGTACATTCGGAACTGAAACGAGCGACGTGATGCGATCGATGGGCGTACTGGAAATACTGGCCAACACATCTGTGCACCACTTCGTTGTATTTTGACAGTGGTTTCCATTTCACGAACGATCGGACTTACTTTCTCGATAGCCCTCGTATTACCCTCATGGTTCGTTAATTTTTTGCTTAGGTGTGACTGTAATACATAGATCTGGTTACTGTACACTGTTCTCATGGTCTGTCTAGATGGTACTTATAGATGTGCAGTAATATTCAATTATATATCAGCAGTTTTTGATGGAATTCTTACAAGATATACAAAAGAACATTTTAATGTTAATTTCGATATATAGTTATTAATATGGACTGAATTGGGAATATCCCAAATGAGTACCAACGGTGTTTTGTCATTTTTATTGTGTTATTGGTAGGATTTTTATAGCGTGTTACCTTTGTGTATCAGGTGCTACATTTTCGTCTTGTTTACTCGTTTCGGTAGGCTGTGGATATAAAATTTCTTTTATGCTGGATTCTGTCCTTTGTTAAGTCATGTAACTTCGTACCAGGGTACGAGTTAAATTAATGTACACTTGAAACGTACCCTTTGAACAATTTATACAAGACTGTGCTTAACCTGACACACAATATTTTTGTTAGCGCAACGCAATCTGACTTTCAGAATTCTCTACAAAAGAATGGCCCTGACAAACATTAAACTTAACTTTTCACAAATCACTTACCTCACAAAAATCTTCGCTGCTCAAGCTACTGCAATACAGCGAGCGCCACTACTGCCAGCTAAATAAAAGATTCAAACTACTGAAGGCACTAACTACTGATAGGGGTAGTTAGCAAATGAAAGATATTAATAGAGAGCAAACAATGTATTTACCTTAATATCATCACAAATCATAATATATATATATCAGTTCATGACAAACTGCAAACCTCCGCCATCTCTCTCCCCACATCCACCACTGCTGGCGGCTCACCTCCAACTGCGCAACGCTACGCGCTGTTCACAGCCAGCTGCCTAACACTACAATGGCGAGTATTACAACAATGCAAAGCAGCCACAGACTGCACACAGCACAGCCAGTGATTTTCATATTGAGCGCTATGTAACGTTGCCAATAAGAAAACATAAACAGCCTACTTACATAGAGAAAACATAAACAGCCTACTTACATAGCCCCCATGCTCCCCACAAAAAATTTTACAAATTGGTTTGGGCAGTGCCCAATACAGATTTGAAAAAATTTTTCATAATTACAATAACAAAGAAATCAAATGCACACACTTATTGATACAATGTTGGTCAAAAGCTAAAATTTTCTCACAGTCCATAAAGACAGTCCTAATCGTACATAACAGTAGAATAGCAGTGTTTTTCTCAAAGTCTGAGCAGTAAAAGAAAATGCACACAGAAGTAGTGGATTTCCATGCAGTCTTGAAGAAGTAGTGTTGTCCTTCCAATGGAAAGACAGTGCTGACTCTCGACATGCAGACAAGTATTGGGTCACAACAGAGCAAACCCACTGCAGAGTCAGTCGAAGTTTGGAAGAATATTGGTAGGTAGGTCATCACAGAACAGACCCACTGTAGTCCTGGTAGAGATTACGGTATTGGTGGGCCACCAGAGGTGCAGACCCACTGTAGTCCTTGTAGAGATAATGGTATTGATGGATCATCAAAGATGTAGACCCACTGTAGTCCTTGTAGAGATAGCCAGCAGCCATCTGTTGTGACTGTGCAGGTGCACAATCACCATTGAAGAGTCTTGCGGATAATATAGCAAGTCCATAAACCATCACTTGTGCACTCACAAAGTTTTTGGAATTGTCCTTAGAACCAGCAATGCTGTTATCCAGTCCCTTGCAGAATTATTAACAAACGTGCAAACACTAACAGTCCCTACTTCTCACATATTGTCCATGTACTATGACCAACAGAAACGTGTGCAGTGAAATGTAACTTACATGTTAATAATATCATGAACTGGTGACAATTACAATTTTATAACATAAGAATACAATAACAAAGGTACAAAATACATTATTAAAAACATAACAATACAGATAACATTTGTAGTAAAACAGGCTTTACAAAAGAATAGAAATAAACATATACATCAATGTTACAGGAATTATGACATAAGTACATACATAGATCAGAATAATTATTGAAACATCAACTTTACACATGAGCATTAAACAGAATAAATAATGTGCAAGCATATTTATAAGGTAAATAACATATTATTAATGCCAATTATATTCAAGGATAACAGTATTCCTCATCATAGTGAATGTAGCTTAATATTAAAAGAAGAAAAAATTCTATGAAACTACACAGAGACAGGAAGAAAACAAATACACAAGGGTACACAAACATATAGTGGGATAACACAAAAGGGAAAGGACAGGGTTCGTTTCCAGTGTAACATGTGGTACTGCAGTCCAACCCAAAACTTCATATATCTTTCCTCTTATTTCATCCTTTGTTTCCACCAAAAAAATCCTATCCAAGCATGCTTTCTGTATTCTGTTCATATTTCTTTCAAAATAATTATTTCTGATTGTACAATACTCATTTGGGCCCAAATCCTTTTTATATAACTTCGCAATGCATTCTTTACCTATTCTCCATAGTCAGTTTCTCATATAGTCTACCCCCTCTTAAGCAAACTTAAATCTACTGAGCTCAGATGCTAAACTAAGGAACGAGGCAATGCAGCAGCACAAAACAATTAATATAAACAGCAATGAAAAAAATGGAAAATTGCAAAGCAAGCTACAGTATAAATTAGCAAAAGTCAAATTCAATAACACTATGCCTGGCAAACAGCAGCAACTTATACCTAAACATGACATAGCGCAAGCAGAAAAAATATTACAGTAAAAACAACAATGCAGATAAGGGAAATGTGTATTCACATCTTAATATATATGTAATTAAAGTGGTGCACCACAACAACTGATTGTAAAAAGAAATATTACCATGTACTTGAAAAGAAAATTATGTGTTACTGTTACTAGATCCTTCTTATTGTTCTTTCCTTTCCAAGTGCTCCTTTTTTAAAGAATGTGGATCATAAAATAATTATTTAATAGATCTGTTGACAGAAAGTGTTCACATTAGCAAATGCATTTCATTTTATAAAAGCAATGCTGCAACACAGCTGAAAAACAGGTATCAAATGAAATAAGCAACTATGAAAAGCAAAGCATAAAAATATCATTCAGTAGTCATGTGACATTTCGTAAGTTAGTAGAAATTCTCTCAACTCTCATAGAAAGACGCTTGTCGTAATCAGGTGTGCAGATGTACGAATATTTCCCATCAATTCATAAGCATTTCAGTAATTAGCACAAAGTGCGAGTAATCATATGTTTTCAAGTAACGAGGGTGTCGCATTAGCGATGAAAGGCACACCCTAATGGCTTGTTCTCCAGGTGTTTGACACGTCCCACGTCCCCTTTTTTTTTCTACCTGTGCCGCTGAAAAGGGCTCGCAATAATGGCTTTTTCTCCAGGCGTCTGACACAGCTGGGTGCCCGCGACGCATTACGTGCAGGTGGTCACTTAACTTTCGTACGGAAATATTTACGACAGCAGTTTCTGCTACCGTTGCAGTCACATTTAAAAATATTTCACAGGTCAAGAATTAGCGTTGCAAATCTGTAGAAACAAAATCCTATAAATATAAGTGTCCAAAAAAAAATATTCGTCAGCATTGTGATACAGTCACACATTTCATAACTCTTAAAGTACGTTTCTTGGTTTCCAACATCCTTTTCATAAATCAGAGTCCCTAAACACTACTCATTATTCCTTACCTCATTATACATATACATATTCGTCGACACTTCTTCAATATTTCATCGTGAGAAATACGTAGCATAATAAACATTCCTCAACAACATAATACACATCGTCGTCGTAATAATAACATCATAACACTTCAGTCAAATCTCAAAATCGTCGTAACTTCCTCCAATAATTTCTAAGCCTAAAATAATTCTCTGCTCATGTCAAAAGTGTCAGCTGCCTCAAACGTACTTTAAAAATCATGATCTCATACCAAATACATCATTCAAAGCTCTCATAGTATCACAATGATTCCGAAAAAATATGAACAGTTTACAAAGTACAGACAAAATACAGTTTCATAAGTGTGAAGTTATCCAACGGTGTAATTACGTAAACATGTGTCACTGACGTAGTAAATAACATGTTTATCTCTCAGTTAAATGATCAGATAGCTGTGTAATTTGTGTGTTAGAGAAATATGGTACCGATGTGTAAAGTTGTATAAGCAAATACCATATTAGCTAGGGCTCCTTGTGCTTGCCAAACACATGGTACACAAAGTAAGCGTGTACCCCCCTGAGGATAAATGTAATTATGCCCTCAGGTGTTACAAATTACAGCAATGGAATGAAATGTATCACGGAAAACTTTCTTTGTAATTAAAAAATCTTTAAAAATAAATGTTTCAAGTACAAAATTAATCACTCAAATACGTGTACTGTAGCGCTAAATGTGCGTCTTGTTGCAACATAATCTGTGTGGAAGTGTCGTAGTTATCGTCCTCTGAAAGCTAAGTTCTGCAGAAGCCAATGTACTTACCTCATGATAAACAAAAGTGAAATGCTTTGCGTAGAGATATCTTAGTTATTACGCTTATTGTTGTGATGATGAAAGTACTGTGCTGTAACGTATTGTTGTGCTATGGAAAAGGCTGTCTCCTTGTAGCTATACCACAAAAGTTACTAATAAAACATGTTTTGATTTCCAGAAGAATTCAGAAAACTGTGCAGATATAAAACAGATACACCGCAAAAGCAACATTGTAAATTGTCACTCATTAGTAGCGTCGTGATAAAACCGTGTAGTTGTCACATAAACTAACCTCTGTGTCATCTGGTATCTCTCAGAAAGCACTTTAAATTCAGAATGTATTTTCAAATAAACCAAAATGTTGCATTAAAATCTCATTAGCAGTACCAGTATGTGTCCTAAGTATGTAACCCTGATAGTCGTTACGTAATCGTGCAACTAACAAGCAAGAATGTACAAATACAACACTGTATCGTCTGTTCACTATAACAATGCATTCGTAATTTCTGTTTTAAAAATGTTCCCTATGTTCTAGACTGGATATTTAACTTCAAACATTGTTGTATGTTAGCAGTTTCTTAAGTCTAACACAGCATACTAGTAATGTAAAGTGAAAAGTTATATGGCAAAGACAAAGTTAAAAAAGCAGATTATCTCTCAGTAAGCGGTTTTACATGTGAAGTGTGGTGCAATCCTTTACTCTTCCTAGTACGCAGAGTTTCAACTTCAACGCAATTATCATGTGGTATACGTCGGTAAAGAATGCTAAATCTTTTCTCAAGGTTATCGTCTTTGTTATTTTTCCCTGAGCCAGCGGCCGCACGCAGCTGCCTGCTGTGCGAGTCATTGTCTGTCTCTTTGTTGGCGCGCGTCGTTATTGGGATTTGGAGACCTAACTTCTACAAATTCGCCTTGCCGAGAGGGCCCAGCCCTATTTAAATCCCGCCAGTTCTGATGCAATTCAGGTCTGTCGTTACGATCACATCGTCTGTCGTCATGTCGATAGCTCCTGTAGTTTCTTTCTTGTCGGTTAAGTGGTGGAGAATTTCTCCCTGAATCGTAACTGCGCGCTGGACCGTTGCGTCTAAAGTTATTCTGTCTCCCTTGATAATAATTGTTTTGGTTCCCATATTGTCTGTTTCTCTGATTGTCTCTGTGATAGTCATTACCACGGAGAGGTGATCTTTCCCTGTAATTATTACTACTCTGCCAACGGTTGTCATACGGGTGGTGTCTGTTTTGGTCACGATTTGTGTTGTGAGAATAGCCTTGTCGTGTCCAGTTATTACTTCTTTCATCGCGGATTTGCGACGGATGTGACCTGTAATTGTTGTGTTCCTGGTTTCGCGTTCCGCAATTGTCAGTGTCAATTTCTAATTCTTGTAACAGTCCCTGAAAAGCTTCAATGTCGTCTTTGCAACGTCCTGCTAAAATAATATGTCGTAAATGTTCAGGCAGTTTGATTAAGCAAATGCGGATGAGTTCTGAGGGGCTGTATGGGTTTGACAGGTATTGATTCTTGTGCAACATGTCTTCAAAATATTTCACAAGACTGGAAAATTCAGATTGTTCGAAGTGTTTCATCATTATGATGTTATGTTTTACACGGTCTTGTGTAGCTTGAGACCAATATGCTGAGAGGAAGGCATGGTAAAACTCTCCTTCACTGTGGCAATCGTGAATTACCGATCGCATTCTTACAGCTGGTTCATTCTCCAAGTAGCCACACATAAATTCTAATCTGTGTTCTAACGACCAGTTGGGAGGAAAACAATGAGAGAATTGATGGAGCCATGCTTGTGGATGAATGTCGTTGCCAGAATTCTTAAATGTTTTGAATTTACGTGTAGTAATGAACAGCTTATAGTCAAAATCATCATGTCGGCGAGTCGCATATCGGTCATTGTTAGGTCGTGTCGGCCGTTCCATCTCAAAATTCGGTGCACATTGCCAATTTCTTTCATAACTTCCGAAATGCCCTGTGTTATTATTTTGCGGCTTTTCCGTGTTTCTAAGTCCCTCTTCCCGTGTTGGAGCGCGAGTGTCTTCTGAAATACGTAATTCTTGTATTACCTGTGTCAGCTGATCTTGTACTTCCCGGATTTCTCTTTGGTGTTGCGTATCAATTTGATTCAGATTTTGTTTCAGTTTCCTAATTTGTGCGTTCTGTTCTGTGTCATTAAAGACTACCGGTTTTGCGTCATTCAGATTATCATCTACCTTCGCAGATAAATTATTTAGCTGATCCGAAAGTTCAACTACTTTCTCTGATAATGAACACATTTCCTCAGTGTGTTTTTCTGAACCAAGTTTCAGAGTGTCCATTTGTGTTGAAATCGAACCTACTGTGTCCTTTAAGTTATCCTGAGTTTTTGCAAGTTGCGTAACCGAATCGGTAGATGCAACTGAGTCAATTTTAGCTTGCAAGGTGTTGTGATTTTCATGAACAATAGTTTGCAGTTCTTTTATGGCTGCTTCGTGATTCTGTAATGCATTTTCATGACGCGAAAAAATAGGTTGAAAATGCTCACAAATTTGAGTTTTTACGTCATTACAGACTTTTTGACATTTCGATTCAATGTTATGTAACTCAGCAGTTAAATCCTCACGTGTTTGTTCGAGAGTTTGTTCCAATGAGTCTAACTTTTTGAGATTTTGTTCCACTGTGTCTAACTGTTGCTGTGTTTGTCTCTGGTGTTGTTCCATTGTGTCTAACTGTTGCTGTGTTTGTCTCTGGTGTTGTTCCATTGTGTCTAACTTTTCAAGCTTTTGCTGTGTTTGTCTCTGATTTTGTTCCATTTGTTGCATTAATTGCAATAATAATGTATTAGTGTCTGGAATCTGTTTCTCTACGCTTTTCGGCAGTGCATTTGCACCGGCAACATTCACATTTTGACAAGCAGAAAATGCGTCTTGACTTATTTGAGAAAACGGTGATAACCCAAAACCTGAATCTACAGTATTTGCGAAATTGTGTCCTGTCATTTCGGATTCCTGAGGCGAGCTGTTGCCGACCGAACGATCGATAATGCTTCCCTGTTCACTACCTGTTTCACTGTCTACACCATTGTTTGCAGCCCGCTCCATTTCCCTATTCACAATTACCAAATTACTACTTTGAACATCAGTTAATTCATTACTCTGCGGCGCTAACACACTGCCTTCGTCTTCCCTGTCATTTCTCAGTTTACTTTGGAGCCTAGTATTACGTTTTTCACACGCCATTATTGTCACAGTATTTCACACGACAAAACAGAAAAACACAATTTGAAGATCAAAAATAAGAGAACACATTAACATAGCACTGAAAATAATATCTAGTTAATTGCAAGCGCAGCTGCGAAATACTTGCTGCAAATCTACATGCATGCCACAACTGTTTTACTATACAACAATGAAAGACTGCAACTACAAAGGAAATTCTCTCTACAATTACGCGCTAGCAATAAACAAAATCTACACTAAATACACAAACTACAAGAAAAATCAGAAGATTCCAGTGAGGTATCCTAGGCTAAGGGTCGACATATGAAACGTACCCTTTGAACAATTTATACAAGACTGTGCTTAACCTGACACACAATATTTTTGTTAGCGCAACGCAATCTGACTTTCAGAATTCTCTACAAAAGAATGGCCCTGACAAACATTAAACTTAACTTTTCACAAATCACTTACCTCACAAAAATCTTCGCTGCTCAAGCTACTGCAATACAGCGAGCGCCACTACTGCCAGCTAAATAAAAGATTCAAACTACTGAAGGCACTAACTACTGATAGGGGTAGTTAGCAAATGAA
Source organism: Schistocerca serialis cubense (assembly GCF_023864345.2). Taxonomy (NCBI): domain Eukaryota; kingdom Metazoa; phylum Arthropoda; class Insecta; order Orthoptera; family Acrididae; genus Schistocerca; species Schistocerca serialis. Next base: position 657,393,485 of record NC_064640.1, on the reverse strand, counting down.
AGATATTAATAGAGAGCAAACAATGTATTTACCTTAATATCATCACAAATCATAATATATATATATCAGTTCATGACAAACTGCAAACCTCCGCCATCTCTCTCCCCACATCCACCACTGCTGGCGGCTCACCTCCAACTGCGCAACGCTACGCGCTGTTCACAGCCAGCTGCCTAACACTACAATGGCGAGTATTACAACAATGCAAAGCAGCCACAGACTGCACACAGCACAGCCAGTGATTTTCATATTGAGCGCTACGTAACGTTGCCAATAAGAAAACATAAACAGCCTACTTACATAGAGAAAACATAAACAGCCTACTTACACACTCTGCATTTCCAAAACTGCAGAATCATATTTCCAGTGTCGAGATGGCTTTGTGGGCTCGCAACGAAAGCCACTAAATTAAAAAAAAAACGAAAAATTATCATTTTTTACTTGTTCCTTCAGATTATTTCTCTCTCGATGTATATAGTAATCTTCCCTAAGAGGCGGAACGAACTCCTGTCTTAGTTTGTGTACATTTATTTATTTTATCCCCATGGGTAGCTTACTTGTTCCAACAGTGGTCCAGAATTGTGGTTCCATGGCTTTTTCCGCGCTGTGAAGCCTTCACAGCGTGGGAAAAGTTATGAAATAGTGAAACCATCCAAAATCACTTCCGCGAAAGTACTCTTGACTTTCTTTCGGTCCAGAAGTCTTTGTGCTCGAGAGTTTTCGCTCGACATAGTGGACGCCAGCCACTTGACGTCGACTGATAGCGAGGCATCGCATATTGCGCCTCTAATCTACAGTGGACGTTACTGGACTCACTTTCACAAGCACAAAATTTTTATTACTATATTGTGAGTTTCCATTCGCGATATCTTCCATAAACTGGACGAACACGATCCAACAACAATTGGCTCTGAGCACTATGGGACTCAACTGCTGAGGTCATTAGTCCCCTAGAACTTAGAACTAGTTAAACCTAACTAACCTAAGGACATCACAAACATCCATGCCCGAGGCAGGATTCGAACCGGCGACCGTAGCGGTCTTGCGGTTCCAGACTGCAGCGCCTTTAACCGCACGGCCACTTCGGCCGGCCCAACAACAATGGTGATGTGGTCATTGCATAGTACGGGAGTATTAATGACACAAGCGAACTGCCATCACGATTTTAATTAACCTAAAAAATAGTTTCTTGACAAATTCCTAGTGTATGTTTAGCGTTTGGGCGCAAGTTCCTATGAGTGTATTTAGGAAGTGTCACTTTTTATTTGAAGTTCTTGTGCCTGCGTACTGAATTTTATATATTTGAAGGTTATGGGTGTTACTGAAGTGGTAGTGTCAAGGAGAAAACGTCTAATAAGTTATTCGATCCACCATCTAATTTTCAACATTCATCTAGAGCACCACATTTCAAAAGCTTCTATTCTCTTCTTGTCTGAACTGATTATCGTCCCATCTTTCGCTTCTGTACAATGCTAAACTCCAGTCGCATGCCTGCAAAAAGGCTTCTTATCACCTAAATTTATATTGTTTGCTCACAAATTTTGCTTTTTTCATGCTATTAATTGTCTGAATTTTATATCCTCTCTAATTCTCCCATCACCAATTATTTTACTGTCCTAAAAGTAAATGTCGACTACAGTTTTTCTTTCCTTCTGGTTCTTAATCTCCTGACCTGTTTTTGCAGCCCGCCATGGGGATCTCACAGTATCTCTTAAACCCAACACCTTCAATTATGTATTGGGTGTATTCCAATCTCTGTCCTCCACTACAGTCTTTACCCTCTACAGGTCCCTCAGGTACCACGAACGATAGTCCGTGGTGTGTCAACACATTTTCTAGCATCCTGTCTTTTCTTTTGTCAGTGTATCCCACATTTTCCTCACCTTGTCGATTCTGCGGAGAACCTCGTCATTTCTTATCTTATCAATTTACCTGTTTTCAACGTCCTTCTATAACACCACATCTCAAAAGCTTCGACTCCCTTTTTCTTGGTTCACCCATAGCCTATGATTCACTTCTGTGCAATACTGTGCTTCTGACATACATTCTACGATGTTTCTTCCTGAGATTAAGGCCGATGTTCGGTATCCGTAGACTTCTTTTGGTCAGAAATGCCCTCTTGGTCTGTGCCAGACAGCTTTTTATATCGCCCTTGCTTTGCTCGGATTGTATTATTTTGCTTGCAAAGTAGAAAAATCCCTTAATTTGGCATTCTTCGTTGTCCACAATTTTGAGATTCATTTAATTTCATTTCTATTCTCCTTTTTACTTTCGTCTTTCTTCTTTCTACTCTTAATCCATAGTGCACTGTCCTTAGACTGTTAATTCCAATCAACAGGTCTTTCAATCCTTGCACGCCTCCACTGAGGATGGCAATGTCGTCAGGGAATCTTATCATTGATACCCTTTGCCACGGAATTGTAGTCCTATTCCCGAACCTGTCTTTTATTACTGACATTTCTTCTTCAATGTACAGACTGAGCTTCAGTGGCGAAAGGCCACATCCCTGTTCGATACCATTTCTAATCCGAGTACTTCGTTCTTGGTTTTACATATTTATTTTTCCCCTTCGTTTTTGTGCTTGCTGTATGTAATCCCTCTTTGCCTATAGATTCCATTTATTTTTCTGAGAATTTCGAACATCTTGAACCATTTTACATTGTCGAACGCATTTCTGGTTCAACAAATTATATGAATCCGTCTTGATTTTTCTTAAGTCTTACTTCTGGGACCTGCACTTTCTATGTTCCAGGCCTGTGAGGGCGTTACTTCGTCAGCACTAGTGACGAAACCAACAAATGAAAAAGATAAGGTGCGATCGCACAAGTAACTACTCTAATGTGGATATATAGTGGAGAGTTCCTGGTGTACTTGCAACTTGCAACACTGTCACTCCTTTCTACAATTTTTCAGATAATTTCGGGCTTGCCTGAAAGATCTGCATGTCATCTTCAGCGTTCGTCATCGGAGCTCGGAACATTATGTTTCAACAGAGGTGTGTTTTAATTTTTAGAGACAGTGGGAAGGATACAAACGAGTAGCAGAGGTGTTGCAGCTGAATCCAAAATTTTTATATTGATTTCAAACACGTGGGGAAAGACGAGGTGCAAGGCGCGATGCCTCGCGATCAGTTGATAGCAGGTGGCTGACGTCCGATACATCGAAGGCAAACTCTAGAGCAGAAAGAGTTCTGCGCCGAACAAAAAGTTAAGAGCTCTTTCGCAGGAGTCATTTTGGATGGTTTCATTATTACTGGCGAGTCAGAAAGTGAAATGAATTTTCTTTTTCCTTCCATTGGCTTAATATTTTTGATAAAAGTACTAAACTGCAGTTAAAAAACATTGGCAGGAGCAGGTTAGAATTCTCGAATTTGTGTTTACACTGTGCGACGTTTACTTGTAAACTTAATATATGACTACCTTGAGTCTCGTACAGATTCCCGTATGGAGGACATAGTGATAGACATCCCTGGCTTTGTGAAGCAGCTGAATGTGTTGAAAATAAATAAATCGCCAGGTCCTGATAGGATTCCAATTCGGTTTTACAGAGAGTACTCTACTGCAGTGGCTCCTTACTTAGCTTGCATTTATTTCGAATCTCTTACCCAACGTAAAGTCCCGAGCGACTGGAAAAAAACGCAGGTGACGCCTGTATATAAGAATGGTAGAAGGGCGGATCCTCAAAACTACGGACCAATATCCTTAACATCGGTTTGTTGCAGGATTCTCGAACATATTCTCAGTTCGAATATAGTGAATTTCCTTGAGACAGAGAAGTTGCTGTCCATGCATCAGCACGGCTTTAGAAAGCATCGCTCCTGCGAAACGCAACTCGCCCTTTTTCCACTTGATATCTTGCGAACCATGGATGAAGGGTATCAGACGGATGTCATATTCCTTGACTTCGGGAAACCGTTTGACACGGTGTCCCACTGCAGACTCCTAACTAAGGTACGAGCATATGGGATTGGTTCCCAAATACGTGAGTGGCTCGAAGACTTCTTAAGTGTTAGAACCCAGTACGTTGTCCTCCATGGTGAGTGTTCATCGGAGGTGAGGGTATCATCTGGAGTGCCCCAGGGAAGTGTGGTAGGTCCGCTGTTGTTTTCTATCTACATAAATTATCTTTTGGATAGGGTGGATAGCAATGTGCGGCTGTTTGCTGATGTTGCTGTGGTGTACGGGAAGGTGTCGTCGTTGAGTGACTGTAGGAGGATACAAGATGACTTGGACAGGATTTGTGATTGGTGTAAAGAATGGCAGCTAACTCTAAATATAGATAAATGTAAATTAATGGAGATGAATAGGAAAAAGAATCCCGTAATGTTTGAATACTCCATTGGTAGCGTAGCGCTTGACACAGTCACGTCGATTAAATATTTGGGTGTAACATTGCAGAGCGATATGAAGTGGGACAAGCATATAATGGCAGTTGTGGGGAAGGCAGATAGTCGTCTTCGGTTCATTGGTAGAATTTTGGGAAGATGTGGTTCATCTGTAAAGGAGACCGCTTATAAAACACTAATACGACCTATTCTTGAGTACTGGTAGAGCGTTTGGGATCCATATCAGGTCGGATTGAGGGAGGACATAGAAGCAATTCAGAGGCGGGCTCCTAGATTTGTTACTGGTAGGTTTGATCATCACGCGAGTGTTACGGAAATGCTTCAGGAACTCGGGTGGGAGTCTCTAGAGGAAAGGAGGCGTTCTTTTCGTGAATCGCTACTGAGTAAATTTAGAGAACCAGCATTAGAGGCTGACTGCAGTACAATTTTACTGCCGCCAACTTACATTTCGCGGAAAGACCACAAAGATAAGAGAGATTAGGGCCCGTACAGAGCCATATAGGCAGTCATTTTTCTCTCGTTCTGTCTGGGAGTGAAACAGGGAGGGAAGATGCTAGTTGTGGTACGAGGTACCCTCCGCCACGCACCGTATGGTGGATTGCGGAGTATGTATGTAGATGTAGATGTAGATGTAATGCTAGGGAAGACTGCTATAAAGGGTGAGTCAGATAAGCTGTTCACTTCAAATACTTCCGGAAACGTTTAAGATACCGTTGATTTATTTTTGTCAGATGAATTGTATGGGAATCCTCATTAAGTGTCTTTTTTCTTACCTATATTAATTATAGAGATATCAGTATCAACTTCGCTTTTCGGAATCGAACGACAGTAACTGATGCTGCTAGTACAGTTCATTCGAACAGCGTAGTACATACAGAGAGGTTATAATTAAACTTCCGCTACCTGAGGGGGGTCCCATGATGAATTGGTGTTCATAGGAAAATCAAACTTTGTGGAAACACTTGTAAGGACACGCGGAAAAGACATAGCGATTAAAAATTTAAGGAACCACATTTTAATTTCCATATGAGAGGGCAACATGTATTTTTACCATGTTCACGTTCCAGCTTACAAACGCTGCTCCAATTATTTGTATTTACAACTGCCAGAAACCGCAATAGAGACGGCACTCCTGTTTGTAGAAACATCTAAGTTGGGATCTTGGCTACCTCCACCACTATGCTCATCTTCAGCTTCCAATGAGTGTTTGTGTCCCGTTCATAGAACGTGTTCTTCAGGTAACCCCACAGCCAGAAATCACACGGGTTCAAATCTGGTGATCTTGTTGGCTACACATTCTGGAACGATCGGCCAATGATTCGGTTCTCGCCAAATGTGTTACGAAGTAACCGAATGATCTCACGAGCAGTGCGTCGATACTCGTGAAGAGTAGCAGCATTATTGCAGTTGTGTTGATAAAACAGCTTTACGAAGAATGCCCTGCTCAGCTGGTCTAGACCCATTTTCACTGTTTGCAATTGTGACGCACACTGATGCTCGTCTGTCAACCTTCCATCGCCCTATCAGTGCCGACTCCTTACGACAAATCATGATAATAACACCGCTGATAACGTAAATCCTGCAGCGCACAGTCTGAACATCATTCCGATGAAGCAGGGTAGCCCGCAGCTCGTGGTCGTGCGGTAGCGTTATCGCTTTCCACGCCCGGGTTCCCGGGTTCGATTCCCGGCGGGGTCAGGAATTTTCTCTGCCTCGTGATGGCTGGGTGTTGTGTGATGTCCTTAGGTAAGTTGGGTTTAAGTAGTTCTAAGTTCTAGGGGACTGATGACCATAGATGTTAAGTCCCATAGTGCACAGAGCCATTTGAACCATTTTTTTTTTTAAGTTGGTACCTATATGGTAAATACACTACTAGCCATTAAAATTGTTACACCAAGAAGAAATGTAGATGATAAACGGGTATTCATTGGACAAATATATTATACTAGAACTGACATGTTTTTACATTTTCACGCAATTTGTGTGCATAGATCCTGAGAAATCAGTACCCAGAACAACCACCTCTGGCCGTAATAACGGCCTGGATACGCCTGTCATTGAGTCAAACAGAGCTTGGATGGCGTGTACAGGTACAGCTACCCATGCAGCTTCAACACGATACCACAGTTCATCAAGAGTAGTGACTGGCGTATTGTGACGAGCCAGTTGCTCGGCCACCATTGACCAGACGTTTTCAATTGGTAAGAGATATGGAGAATGTGCTGGCCAGGACAGCAGTAGAACATTTTCTGTGTCCAGAAAGGCCCGTACAGGACCTGCAACATGTGGTCGCGCATTATCCTGATGAAATGTAGGGTTTCGCAGGGATCGAATGAAGGGTAGAGTCACGATTCGTAACACATCTGAAATGTAGCGTCCACTGTTCAGTGTCGTCAATGCGAACAAGAGGTGACCGAGACGTGTAACCAATGGCACTCCATACCCTCACGCCGGGTGATACGCCAGTATGGCGATGACGAATACACGCTTCCAATGTGCGTTCACCGCGATGTCGCCAAACATGGATGCGACTATCATGATGCTGTAAACAGAACCAGGATTCATGCGAAAAAATGACGTTTTGCCATTCGTGCTCCCAGGTTCGTCATTGAGTACACCATCGCAGGCGCTCCTGTCTGTGATGCAGCGTCAAGGGTAACCGCAGCGATGGTCTCCGAGCTGATAGTCCATGCTGCTGCAAACGTCGTCGAACTGTTCGTGCAGATGGTTGTTGTCTTGCAAACGTCCCCATCTGTTAACTCAGAGATCGAGACGTGGCTGCACGATCCGTTACAGCCATACGGATAAGATGCCTGTCATCTGGACTGCTAGTGATACGAGGGCGTTGGGATCCAGCACGGTGTTCCGTATTACCCTCCTGAACCCACCGATTCCATATTCTGCTAACAGTCATTGGATCTCGACCAACGCGAGCAGCAATGTCACGATACGATAAACCGCAATCGCGATAGGCTACAATCCGACCTTAATCAAAGTCCGAAACGAGATGGTACGCATTTCTCCTCCTTACACGAGGCATCACAACAACGTTTCACCAGGCAACGCCGGTCAACTGCTGTTTGTGTATGAGAAATCGGGTGGAAACTTTTCTCATGTCAGCACGTTGTAGGTGCCAACACCGGCGCCAACCTTGTGTGAATGCTCTCTAAAGCTTATCATTTGCATATCACAGCATCTGCTTCCTGTCGGTTAAATTTCGAGTCTCTAGCACGTCATCTTCGTGGTGTAGCCGTCTACACTGGCTCAAGTAGCGGATGTTGTGTTGTCAGTAGCGAAGCAGTAACCTATCTCAGAGACTAGGTCATAGACTAGTCACTGGATGTCACCTGACAACAAATCCATCAGGGACGTTTCAACCCTTTTAAAGCTTTTAAAGCTGCAAAAGTTGGCTCTAGCGGTGTGGATGTGAAGTGGAAATAGAAGGATCCACAGCTAAACCATGACGATCAGGGATCGCCGAGCATTCCGAAGGGTACTTCTGAAATCCCCCACCAGATCAACGGAATGTATCACTTGTGAGTTCCAAAATGCTACGAGCTGTCCAGCTAATACAATGACTGTGTGTAGGGAGTTAAAAACAATGGGCTACTATCGTCGAGCAGCTCCTCATAAGCCACACACTTCGGTAGTCAGTGCAACCCTACGCTTGAGGTCGTGTAAAGAATGACGTCACTAGACAGTGGATGAACGGAAACGAACGAGGCAAGCTGATGACAGAGTTAGGCTTTGGCAAATGTCTGGAGAACGTTATCTGCCCTCATGTCAGTGCCAACAGTGAAGTACAGAGGACGTTGTGTCACGGTATGGTTGTGTTTCATGCTTAGGGAGTGGTCCCCTAATTGAGCTTAAGAAAAGGCTAAAGGCAATGGTTTCTGGACAACAACATTCCTGAAATGAACTGACCTGAAATGGATCTGAAAACAGTGGAACTTCTTTCGCATAAATTAAAAAACTGACTTCTGTCCAAACCTCAACGTCCAAAATCACTATCGTTTCTGTTTCCGGCTCTTGAGGAAGAATATTCTGCCGTTTTTCCACAGAGTTTCAGATGCCTCACTGAATGTGTCTCCAGAAGAGTCCAAGCTGTCGTAATGGCGAAATGTGGTAACATCCCGTATTAATATCCCCTTCCAGCTATCTTGATACCTTAGATCAGATAGTGCAGTTGTTGGCGTAACAGAGACATAGTTAACCGGTAATCAAATTGCTCTGAGCACTATGGGACTTAACTTCTAAGGTCATCAGTCACCTAGAACTTAGAACTACTTAAACCTAACTAACCTAAGAACATCACACACATCCATGCCCGAGGCAGGATTCGAACCTGCGACCGTAGCTGCCTCGCGGCTCCAGACTGTAGCGCCTTTAACCGCTTGGCCACCACGGCCGGCCTAACCGGTAATCAGTGGATGTGAAAGAACCAACGACAAAGGCAGATATCGTTCTTACAGCAGTACTGGCAGTATTGGTACACTCTAAAATACGAGGAAACCGTGATGTCGTACTGGCTCTTTTTTATTAATATTAAAACAGAAGTAAACAAAAAAGATTGTCGCAAGACAAGAGACAGAAACCAAATATACGCTGACGAGGTTGTGTATTCCAAGAAGTCAGTAAAGGTGTTGCAAACGGCAACCTTGTTGTCAGGACCTGCTGAAACTGCAGAATACCCATTCAAAATCTGGAAAAAATTATTAATTTCAAAATGTCAGGGATACAAGAATTCGGTAGAGGCAGCCGCCAAGCCGAAGGAGCGCGCAGCAGAGCAGCAGCAGCACATACAGTATCTAATAAACTGTTAATTAATTTAGTCTTTGTTTCTTGTTCACGTGCTTCTGCAAAGAAGTGAAATGTACGTGTGTGTTTTACTGTGTAGACTAGTTGTTAGAAAATTAATCGTAGTATTTGTTATTGCCTAAGTCTTGTGAATATCCTTGTGTAAGGCGGCTTCCTAGTGTACATTTTCCCGTCACCAGAAACTCCGTCTCACCACGAATTTTTAATTTTGTACTAATAGACAGCACACAGTTTAGATCGCTGCATTCTAGTTTGAATATTTATCCCGTGCAGTAGCTTTTCTACAAACAGGATTTCTAATAACAGGTATCTGTAAATACATCAACTTCAGTAGTGAAATTTATTTCTGTTCAATAGCTTGCGGTCTCAGAGTGCAGAGAAAAATCTGCACAGCAACTTTTAGTATTACTTTATTCTCCTTTGGTATATTTCCAAACTCAGTAGCGCCATTTGAGATCTTATATCTATTTTATACACAGTTAAATATGGCTAGGGACTTTGCTTGCTGTGAGCGGATACAAGGAGAGTTGGCTGCTGTCTGTAAAGAACTAGAAGCTGCGTTGACTACCGTCGACAAGCTTCTAGCTAATGCTCAAAGTTGTGGTGGCGTCGGGGTGCCAGTGACGAGACCTGCGACACCTTTGGTGCCACAGAAATTTCCTGGTGAGCCGGACGTCGCTGCGACTTCTGATACGCAACATCTGACCGGTCCGTCCTCAATCCAGAGTGGGTGGCAGACAGTGGTGGGTTCGCGTGTCACTGGAAGGAAGACGGCCGGCCGCGGTGGCCGAGCGATTCTAGGCACTTCAGTCCGGAACCACGCGACTGCTACGGTCGCATGTTCGAATCCTGCCTCGGGCATGGATGTGTGTGATGTCCTTAGGTTAGTTAGGTTTAAGTAGTTCTAAGTTCTAGGGGACTAATGACTTCAGATGTTAAGTCCCATTGTCTCAGAGACATTTGAACCATTTGGTGGAAGACGAAAGATGGAGCAGGTCGAGCGGCTGGCTCCCTACGTTTTAGCAACAGGTACGAGGTGCTACCCAGTGTTGATGATAACTCTGAGCCAGCACGTGATGCCTCCCCTGTTGGGCCAGCGGTCTTTTTTTCCTGCCCAGTCCGGACAGGTACAGAGGGTGGGTATGTTACTCTTTGAGAGCTCCAATGTTAGGCGAGTGATGGAGCCTCTCGGGGAGATAGCAGGAAAGGCGGGAAAGAATTCGGTATGTTTCCCGGGAGGTCTCGCCCGTGATATGGAGGAGGCCCTGCCGGCGGCTTATTTGGTGAAGGCAACAAGCAACGCACGCGGGGTGCAGGCTAAGCTGTCTATTTGTAGCATCGTACACAGAGTTGATCGCAGTCCTCTGGTTTGGAGCAGAGCGGAAGGTCTAAACCAGAGACTCAGACGATTCTGCGACGGTATCGGATGCGAATTTCTCGACATCCGCTATCGGGTGCAGAATTGTAGGGTTCCCTTAATAGGTCAGGTGTGCCCTACACTCAGGTAGCGGCGACTATGGTAGCGGAGTACGTGTGGCGGGCACGTGGGACGTTTTTAGGTTAGAGAACTCCTCCCTTGGGATCAAAGACGATTTGCCTGTTAAATCAGCCACAGCGATTTCAAAGAATCTTGGTCCTCGAAGATTAGAGATAGAAAAAATTAATATGATTTTAGTAAACTGCAGGAGCATCCAAGGAAAGGTCCCAGAATTATTATCGCTTACTGAAGCACAGATAGTATTGGGAACAGAAAGCTGGTTGAAACCAGCCGCCAATGACGACAAAATCCTAAGTTCAGATTGGAATGTGTATTGTAAGGATAGATTACTCGCCAATAGGGGCGGCGTGTTTATTGCAGTAAAAAATTCGATAAAATCTAGCGAGGTTATCACGGATTCCGTATGTGAATTTTAATCTGAGTGAAATTGAGTACCAAAGGACGGTCAAGAAAGGTGATCGGATGCTTTTATATACCATCTGGGTCATGATCTGTAGTTGCAGAGCGCTTCAGTCAGAACTTGCAGAATATAATTAGTAATTTTCCTGATCATGCCTTTGTAATAGGGGGTGACTTCAACTTGCCAGGTATAGATTGGGAATGTTACGGGATCAAAACTGGTGCCAGAGACAGGGAATCGTGCGGCATTGTTCTGGATGTTTTGTCCCAAAATTACCTTGAGCAGACAGCTACAGAACCAATTCACCAGATTCTTGTGTATTGTTCAGCTATCTGGGATCCCTATCAGGTAGGACTGATAGAGGAGGTACAGAAGATCCAACGAAGAGCGGCGCGTTTCGTCACGGGATCGTTTAGGTGGCGAGAGAGCGTTACGGAGATGCTAAACAAACTCCACTGGCAAATGTTACAAGAGAGACCTTGTGCATCACGGAGAGAAAATTACTATTGAAATTTCGTGACAGCACTTTTCAGGAGGAGTCGGAAAAACATGTTACTTCCCCCCACGTACGTCTCGCGCATTGACCATGAGGAGAAAAATCGAGAAATTAGAGCCAATACAGAAGCTTACCGACAATCATTCTTCCCACGCACTATACGCGATTGGAACAAGGTTGGAGAGAATAGGTAGTGGTATCGAAAGTACCCTCCGCCACACACCATTAGGTGGCTTGCGGAGTATGATGTAGATGTAGATGTAGATGTAGACGCAGTATGGATTTTTTAAAGGAACGAGCATGTGAGAATGTAAATAAAGAACAGAGTGAATGTGGAGATATTCTTGATCCATTTGCAACTGCAGATAGTGAGCAGTCAGTGTAAGTAAAGGAAGTGAATGAATAATTGGAGAATGTGCGACACATAAAGGCGGTTAAAAAGGAAGATGAAAGGGGAATTTGACACGTGGAAGAAACCTAAAATAGAGAAGGGATCGCCAGAATTGTGGGAGAGTGAAGACTCAGACATATCACGTCTGGTAGTGTTAGAAGGTTAACAACCAAAAATGAACAACGTATTAAAGCCATTAATGAAGTAAATACTTGCTGTCCGTATTAGTATGGACTGCAATAAGTCAAAAATGAACTCAGAAAAGTCTAACAAAGTGTCTGCGAAAACAGTAACAAGGTCTAACGATGATTCTCTGACAAGAGATATCTCAATTTTCAATTCAAAACTGGATTCTCAGGAAAAGCCTTAAAGGATATAATAGAAGCAATAAAGAAGGGAATGAAAGACAGAATGAACATTTTGGGTAAGTGGAAAAAAGCTGTAAATCGTACCCAGACCAAGGGGCGCAGTATGTTGATGTATGGACTAACTGAGAGGGTAGACCAGCTAGGAGAAAAAAAAAATCTAAGTTTAAGCCACACAGGTTAAGAAGGAGCTTGAACTTTATCATGAGAAGAGTGAATCTGTACTCAAATGACAGGAAATACTAAGAAAGAAGTTCAGAAAGGTTTTGAAGAATCGGGGACAAGATAAACAAATCAATCTACTGTCTTGAATTCAGAGAAAGAAGAAAATCAATGGTTATAAAAAGGATAGAAGAGAAAACTGATCAGTTGGAAGGGATTCTATGTAGAACGAATGTGCCAGTCAGTTCGGATGGTATGATGCAATAGTATGGTAGACATGGACCAAAAGTTGAATCCAAAGGGAAGTGTATACCCAGTCGTGTTTACAGACAAATGCAGTAGATAGATGCTCACAGATTGCTTGGAGAATCATAAGGTAAGAACAGTAGAACAAAGGTTTGTAGGAGACGCAAGAAGATAGACTGTCAAAGTGTTAGAAAGATGTGAAACGGTTGAAGAATTCCTGATGCTTTGAGGAGTAAATACTGGTCGCAGGAAAAGGAAAGTGAATAGATAAGAGACTTTAGGGAACTCTCTCAGTATACAAGAAATACTAGAGAACTTATCAGAGAATACTGTAAGACAGTATGTAAACTCATGGAACATATAGATCAGCCAATAGAAGACTGTATGATCTGCACAGGAAACTATAATGGGAACTTAGGAAACATGTGCGTGTAGCAGAATGTGATGTGAATCAGTTTTTGAGCAATATAAATGAGGAAGGAAGGTACTATGTGATGAAGTAGAGGATTTAATAGAGGAGTAGGAATAAACAGAAATACTCAAGATCGCAATGAGTATGCCACAAGCTCAACAAATACGGGCCTCAGTCAAAGTATCAGAGGACAAGATAGAATTAGAGGAGGATTCAGGTGAATGAATGATAGGAAGAAAAGGGCTATGGTGGTAAAGAGCTCCTCTGAAGTGGGCATAAGGAATTGTCTCAAAGCATTTCAACAAAATAGAATCACCTTCATTAAACGGTAATCAGAGAAAGGAGAGGAGCAAGCGGAAAAGGAAACGTCCCTATCAACAAGAATAGATGAGGGAACAGTCAGAAGAGGTAAACAACGGGAAAATGAAGGTGAATTAGCAAAAGAGTTTAAAGGATTAATAGAAAATTTTGAATGAGTGTATCCTTATTGGAACGAAAAGGGAGAAATGGAAGAAGAGGAACGTGAAAGGGGAGAGTTAAATGAAGTTATAGAGTAGCAATAGAGGAGCAGCAAAAAAGTAGTAGAAGAGTAGTAGAAGATGGAAGCAGTTTAGAAGGCGAAGTCGAGGAGGAAAATGGCCAAGTAGAAGAAGAAGAGGAATTATTTCCTTTAGGAGAACAGAATACAAATGAAAAAAATAGATGTGACCTAGTACTTTATAACTAAGGCTGAGGATAAGGATGTTAGAATTACGAAAGTTTCAGATGGGACGTCTTTTGATAAAGTGAACATCAAACACAATTTATTAAATGAGAAAGATGTTAACCTCAGAGAATGATATTAGGCAGTCTTTAAGTTATGATTTTTAAGAAGAAGTTTGTTCGAATGGATTGTGAGGAACGGCAGGATCAGAGACATGCCTGTGTCAGTAGCAAACGTTGGGAGCCATAGAAGAATTCTGTAAACATATCGGGAAGCAGATTTTCTTTCAGTTTCAAGTAGGAGAGTTATAAATGGAACATAAATTTCCAATATTACAACGTCGCACTGTGAATATGATATTCTGTATGGACTGAATAATAAGGAATAAAGCTGAAGTAAACTACGAAAATAACGTCTTAAATGTGAATGGCAATAACGAAGTGTATAAAATATAATTTTAGATGATTATGACAAGTGAAATGCTTTTGGAAAAAACTAAACTCAGGTCTATGTCAATGGGTTATAAAGTTGAGGAAGAAAGGGATGGTTCGAGAGACGTGAACGAAAGCTTGCCTTTCGACGATATGAACAACATGAACAACGTAGTTAGGGACTGGATGAGATCATGTAATCGACGTCAGAGGGTGAGGGTAAGTAATAGAAGGAGTTCAAAATTTACACCCGAGGATTGTATTAGATTCAGTTGAAGTGGATTTATTCATGCTTTTACCCAAATCAGGAAGTGGGTTTTGTCACATTGTTAGTAGTTCTGAATGTTTTTTAGAAACTCATAAAATTTTATTCTCTAAAGAAAGTAAAAGGTACAATAATTATCAGACAAATAGAGCAGAAGTACTTTCCAAAAACTGGGAAATCAAATGAATAATGATAGCCAATGGATCTCAATTTACATCAACGTTATGGAAGGAAGGCATGACATGCAGTGATCTAGACATTACATGTGTTTCATTTTTCTATCCAGCAAGTAATCTTGATGTGTGAGGGAGATTGGTAGACTGTACCTGGGAGAACTTCGTGTTGCGCATAGAAGTGGTGCATGGCAGTACAAATTTTATACCTAGGTTAACAGTGATGGGACAAAAGGATCCAGACCTAATACAAGAAAATTTAGATTATGTACAATATAAACCAATGAGCTGGGAAGACATAAAGAAGAGAGTGGTAACTAATACAGCGGAAAAAATGAAATGACAGTACGGCATTGATGACCAGGAGTCGCCACCTGGGGAAGTTCGACCGCAGAGCTGCAAGTCTTTTCAGTTGACGCTACATTTGGCGATTTGCGAGTCGATGATGATCAAATGATAATAAGGACAACACAACAGCTAGCCCTCGAGCAGAGAAAATCTCCGACCCAACCGGGAATGGAACCGAGGCCCGCTGCGTGGCAGTCAGACGCAATGACCACTCAGATTATTGGGCAGATTAACATGGTGGAAACGGTGTAAAAGAGACAGTATAGATTCAATCAAAGAAGACGTCAGACTCAAGACTGGAGGTTTTGTTCTGATGAGAACACATAAAATCTCTAAGGAAATTGATGCGAAGGCGTTAAAATTCTTTGACATTTATCAAGGACAGAATGAAATAGATTGTATTCCCTATCTTAAGGCGTATCATCTGGCTCATCCAAAATAAAGGAAAAGTTTTGGAATAAGGAACATCGTACAACTGAAAAATAACATCGTACAACTAAAAAAGTACGCTCCTAGAAGGGAAAATGGGAAGGGAAGTGTGGGTGTTCTACTGGCTATGAGGCAACGTTGAGTATTGGACTGTGGGAAGGCTAAGGAAGTCAAATCTCTATGAAGGAGAAAGGGTAATCAGCAAAGGCTATTTGTGCGAATTAAATATCAAAATACCGGTGGCAGGCAGCTTCCCAGAAGGGCTCAGAAGCAGATGATGGAGGGAAGTGAGTTCTCGAGAATGTGAGGCGAAGGATCATGGTGTACCTTTACAAAAACTGGTCTTACGTTAGACGTGAATTACTACAAGAGTTAGTTTAACATTTGAAGCAGAGCTCAGTAGAACTGTTACATAAATGTGTGTAGGAATAATTAGATCTAGTTACTGAAGTTTAGTAATTGGAAATATGTGTAGAAGTGCACAGGAGATTAGTACTTAGGTAAAAGGACTACTCTGGGTAGGTGCATTGACTAATGTTTAAAGAGATAGGAGAAACCGTACTGTGACTGTGATAGAATTACAGACAGCTTTAACAGTTAATGACATTGTAAGTGCATCAAGATACAAGGCGTATTATTAGAATCACTGTTTAGATACTAAATAACAGTATTATGGTGATCTTTAATTTATGTGCAAAGGTATAATTATTCAAAGGGTTAAAATAATTGGCGGTAACTTGAAAATAACAAATGGCAAAAACACGTAAAAACAAAGAATTTTAGCGCTTTTTACTAAACTGAGAATATTATCAATATAAATGATGAAAATAATATAAAGTGAACATTTTTGTAGAATTTCGAAGTAGTGCAATGTTGTGTCTGAAACTTCTAAAATTACAAGACTAGGTTCACTTCTCTTTTAAGGAGATAAGAGCCATTAGGATATATAAGCACTGCAACAATTTACTAAAAATAATGCGAGTAGAATTAAGTGCAGATGCAGAGTATTTCTTTACTGTATAAATATCGGTTATAATATGCTATTGTTGATACGGAAAGGTGCTAGAAGTCAAATCTAGAAACATTGCAGGTGTCGAAGTAAATCTCTCGAAAGAAAAGAGATTCGCGAGAGAAAATTCAGGGAATGTGTAATGTTTCTATGGAAAGTGAATTATAATCCAATGCAAGAGAAATATCGTTCAATTCTGTGTCACCAGTCACCCGAGACTTTAACATTTTCATTCCCATATATAGTCATGGAAATGCCTACTACAGGCTAGAGAATGTGGAGTAGCTTGATTCGCTGATGCGTCCCCCATCAGAACACTAGTTTCAAATATGTGATCATAAAATAATTTTATTCTATATGTCTTAAATATAAATGAAAACGAAGTAGTATTATTTTCTACAAGCACTTCACGTAGTCATATGAGGACTGTAAGATCATTTTCGTAAAGAGAAGATCATTCTAAAACTTAATAACGAAGGTGTAGCTTCGGAAGAGACACGTAACAGTATAAAATGCAGCGCTGGTTTTCGACCAGAATTGTGTCCTTACACTGTAACAAGTTTCATCAATGTCGATGAAATCCGTGGGAGTAGACAAGTAATCTATTACAGGCGTGTCACTACGTTCTACGGGAAAATGTTTTGTACCAGGTCTCTCACACACACAAAAAGATTGGTGCAGTAAATTTTGTATATATCAAATTAGTGAGGAGCTACTCACGTTACTTTCGTTTTGTCAAGCGTCAAAAACACCGCTTTCCGCGAGACAGTGCACACGCTCCACCGTTTTTGTAAACCGAACGAAAATAATTTGTCTTTGCTGTTCTGTTCAGGGATGTGTCAAAAGAAAAGAGTTTGTCACTCTCACCGGTTAACTTGTAATACTCGTAATAATTCTCTCTTCACAGTCTACATCTCTGTTAAGTACAAGAGTTCTGGACGTAACTGACCATGTACTCGTTAACAGTTTTTAACGATGAAAGAATTGGAGATCCGAAATGCCGCACGGGTTGCGCAGTGGCAGGCTCTATGACACACTAATGAACGAGTTTTATTTGGACCCCTACAGCGAATAAACCTCTGTAAGGCTGCATTCGAATCGCAGAAAGTGCCACCGGCCCATCTGGCAGTACGAGTTCGCTTAGGATTTAATGACTATTCACAAAGAAGTGAGTGTTTGGTACTAAGCACCAACGTAGCGAAAACGAGGAAATAAACTTCTCGGCTATGGTCAAAGCAACTCAAGTTGGTAATGGTGACCTTGCAGTATACCAGCGATCCTCCTGACCGATATACCAGCTACAAGGAGGCCCTGTACTGTTCAAGACATACACAAACCACGTAGTAAGTAAGGTTTGTGGCTCTTCTACTGCTTACAGACGGCGCATTTCATTTGATGAGGTATAGGAACCTTGCTGAGCTGTAGTAGTAAACAAATAGACAATACTGAAAGCAAAGTTATTGGATTTGTCACTGATTTGTTTAATAGACGTGAGAACCGCGAGTAAATATCAAATAAGCTGAACCAGGAGACTCTCGAGGTTTCGAAACTCCATTCCAGTGCGAATCAAGGAACATGTAACTTCCTCAGACTTACGTATCCTAAAATGAACACGAATGATAAATTAAAGATATACAGGGTCATACAGAGAGGCGTACTATCAGTAACTGGATAGGAAGTAGGAAAATGCTCTCCGTCACACGATTAAAATTTCCAATGTATGAGATAAAAAGCAGGCGGCAACGGCTGGTGATTTGGAACGAGAAAAATTTTTCTAATCTCACCAAAAACTGGATGTGGGGATGAGATTGGTCAGAGAGATTGAAAGAGATAAAAATCATCATCATCGGGCAACTCCAGGTTTCCAGGTGCTGATCACGAACCTTTTCCAACTTTTTCTATCCTCATACAGCACTTCCTCGTGTATCCTGCCACAAAGGAGACCACTTTTGGCGGCATTCTTCTTAAATACGTCGATCCACCTTCTCCTTCGTCGTCCAACACGTCTTTCCCCATTTATAGTCATTTCAATGTATTTCTTACCTATCTTAGTTTCTTCCACCGGTTTCACGGGTCCATACTATCCTAACCTAGATTGGCGCAGTTTGCCAGTACACTGTGTTTTACATCTGTATCCCTTCAGTTCTTTTCATTCCGTATCCTTTTTTGTTCGCTTCATCATAGATCTAACAAACTTCAACTCAGGAGCTTAGATCTCTCTGTCAGAGCACGGGTCTCCAGTGAACAGATCAAAATGGGTATATAGTAGGTACTAAAGGTTGTTAGGTTTGCTTTTGTGTGGTATATACTTGTTCCAAAGGAGGCACCTCACTTGATTATAATACTGAGTAGCTGTATATGTATGGTTTAGAACTTCATTTTGCAATCTATCCAGCTGCCCAAATATGGGAAATGTTGCTCATTCACATGGGGTGTTCCATTCACCTGCTACTCGGGCTTTGCTCCTTGTCTGCTTACCTTCATTGTTACAATCTTTGATTGATTGAGTTTGAGAACAAATCTCAAAGTGATTGCTCCATAATCCTGTTTTTCCTGGACTTCATTTGCTTCTCTTCGTGTTACATCATCAGCAACACCATTACTTTAAACTGTGGTCCATACTTCTCCTTTATCATTGTCATGATGCCCTTCACAGAAATGGAGAGCAGTAGACATAATGCACTACCCTGCCGGACTCCACATTTAGTCCCAAACTCTGCATTTCCTATTCGAACACTGTGTACTCTACAGCATCTACACTCTCTTCCCTTGGATACATGTCTTCTCTCTACTCACTACCAGAGTTATGACTTCGTGCACTGTCATAGGCTTTTTCCATGTCTGGAAAGACTAGTGTGATGCTCTTATTCTTTCCCAGGTTCCTTCGAGTAGCGTTCTTGTTGCAAACATCGGATCAATTGTACCCCCGTTTCTCCTAAACCCAAACTGCCCTAACAAGTCTGTTTGTGTGGCCATCCTCCGCAGCAAGCATATAAATACTTGTTTTGTAACTAAAACTGCCTTTTCCTGCTGCTAGTTACTTTATTTATCCCGTAAGCGATTCGCCTTCTCCTGTTCTAAGGCATCATCAGTGGGATCTAAACGATACAGTTTTGTTAGTTATAGATCATCAAACAGTTCATTTCTCGATTTTTTGTAAAAAAAGTAATTACTTACGATATGCTGATCTGCGATTCCTCACATCTGGTCTCGAGGTCACACTACCACTTTTATCACTGCCATATAATCACATCTTTATGTTCTCGCCTTCCGCACACTGTTCACCAAGTTTCTCACTCTTTTTTGTGATGGACTATTGTTCTTTTGTCACTCGATACAATTATTTCGTCGTACACTGCTTTTCACAGCGTAAATATTGCGACTCCATTACGTGTTTCATCTTCTTTGGTATGTTTACCTATTTGTTGCCAACCTAACAAAACAAGTATCCATACTGTCCTATTTCCAGGAGAGATTCATATATCCATTGAAGCTTCTTTTCCGTTATTTTCTCGCCGGCCGGAGTGGCCGAGCGGTTCTAGGCGCTACAGTCTGGAACCACGCGACCACTACGGTCGCAGGTTCGAATCCTGCCTCAGGCATGGATGTGTGTGATGTCCTTAGGTTAGTTAGGTTTAAGTAGTTCTAAGTTCTAGGGGACTGATGACCTCAGAAGTTAAGTCCCATAGTGCTCAGAGCCATTTGAACCATTTTTTTGTTATTTTCTCAAAAATATTTAATGCGTACAGAAGCAATCTTATATCTCTACAATTTTGAAGTAGTTCTCTATTACCTTTTGTTGAATAATTACACTTTTGGGGCAGTCGCTAGGGATCTTGTTCTCTCTCCAGACTGTATTTAACACAGTGCATAGCCAATGGATTCCATATGTCCATGCCACCTTGATCATATCTGGATTTAATTCATCAGCTTCACTACATTTTCCTTCGCTCATGCTCTTCACAGCTTCCTCTACTTCCAGTCAGTTTAGTGGTGGTTTTTCTATGCCACTTCTGTTATTCACATAATACTCAGTCTGCATTTCACTTTCATTCATGTAGTTGTCCATGTCTCAATTTAAGAGTTTGTTGACGTAATCCCACATTGATGACTTAATATCTATTTTTTGAAGTAATAAAGAACAGGAGGAAAGCCCAAGACACCATAAAAGTAATTGAAAGTAAAAATGGTAGGCTAGTCAGGAACATAAGAGACGTTCTGTGGACATCCACAGACAGAATTGATACTGAAAACTAGCCAATCTTTCTGGAAACTGCCATTTCAAACGCCCTCTAGGCTAGGATTTCGGCATGTGCAAGACTATGGCTGTTACAGTCTCACATTTTACAGTACCACACAAGGGAATACGGAATTAACGAGGAGTATGTAGATATAGAAACTGAAGTTTGTGAGCTTTCATGTGGTTACATAAAAATGTCTGCCTCAAGCAAACGTTGTCAACTAAACCACAGCAGTTGGAGAGTGTCTCCGCAATGCTCTCGCTCTTACTGCATTAAACCGTGACCAAACGCGTAGCCCTTCTTTGAAACTTATCCATCTCTACAATTAATCCAGTTTGGGAAGGGTCCTAAACTGAAGACAAATGTCCATCAGTCAGGCAAACGAGTCTTTATTAAGCTACCTTCTTCGGTTATCGATTTCATTGCCTCAGGATTCTCCAGTTAATCGGGGATCTGATTCAGCTACAATCAGTTTTTGTGGTTGTTCCATTGTATGTCATTCTGTTCGCATGCTGCTTCATATTTTACCGCTATAACGCTCCCTGAGGTTGGATGCCAATCGTGTAACCGAACAATAGTGCGCCTTTCGGTACATTTGCATGCAGCAATTTTACTTTTGTGACGTTGAGGCTCAACTGGCAGCTACAATTTCATGAACTAACCCTTTGCGGTTCTGCCTTCATTGTTCCACAACACTTCCGGTTTATGTTCCAGGGATTTCGCATTTTGGTTGTTATGTCAATTGAAAGACAGGACTATGCTACTTGAAACAAAAAAATATTGGATACTAGCCTCCGATTCATAGGTTTACGGGTGGAGAAACAAGCGGAATCTAGTAATTTGTTGACAGAACAAATCCTAACAATATAGGCATCACAGAAGAATAAGACTAGAAATACTAAGATAGTCCTAAGCTAGAAGCAACGCAGCAAAACAATTGCTTTCCTACTCTGTGAAGCACGTGGAAAACAATTAAGAAGTAGTGTAACAGGACCTTTATCCGGTAATGAATACGAAGGTTGGAAAATCACGAAAGATCTTATATAAAAGGAAAGAAGTTCAGAAATACGTTAAGCATAATGACTCACAAATAATGTTACAATACGTGTACTACCAGTGGTGAGACATGGAGTCACCTGTACTTCAGGTTTTTGATGATATTCGGATCTTTGGCTCTTGACACAAATTTATAGTCCACCAACGAACACAGGTGATGATGTGAATATCACAAGTAATCCACGAGTGCATTGCGGTGTTGTCTAAGATATCAGTGTACCAAATTTACACAGTTACGCCAGAAATTGTCATTTATATAATTACATTGTTATCCTTTTATGAATGTATTATTGCGTCTGAGGAAAACTGAAATAATTTTTTTTCTGTTGTGGGTGCTTTTAAAATGTTCCTGTACTTTTTAAACAGAAATTTAAAACTTTGTAAATACCCATCTTGTCATAAAACGTATGGACGATTATTATGTGATGAAGAGAGATAATATTTAAAAGGTTCACTTCGAAGACAACGTTAGTAATTTTGTTTGGATGAAAAAAGAACATATTTTGATTTTACCTGTATTTGGTAGAAACCCTGAAGCAAGTAATTAATACGAGAAAGTCTCTGACAAGTGCAGTCGTTGTGTGCTTCAGGCTGCTGTCTGAAGCTACCAATATTACGTCACCAGGGTATCGAAACTGTAGATTTAGTTAGGGACGAGACACATACGGTTTGAAGAGGAGAGATGGCAGCACTTACCTGTTCACAAAATAGATCGTAACATCAGCAAATGTGGCGACCAAGCGTTTCTGTATATGATTATTTTCTTTCTTGCCTGTTACTTACACGGAAACTAAGCTACTAATAAATGGGATTTGGTTGATAGCTCCGACCGTCCACCACGAAGTAGTAACGTCTATGTTGAACCATTCCCCACCAGTTTCATAGATGTTACGCAGCTGAACAAATCGGAGCAGGCTGTACGCTACGGAAGGATGTAGACTCAATGTAGAGCAATCCCTTTACCCATGAAACTTATTTCCTTCTCACTGAACTTCTAACTGTTGTTAGGTAATATTTCTACAAATTTTGTGTTATTGGTACCTGCGTTAATAGCTAGACGACGGTGATTTTATTCTCAGATATCAGCACAGATAAAAAAATTGTCTTCCAGCATTGAGTCTTACTGTTCTGAGACACCTCTGAATTGCATGTGCCGTATGAGTAAGATATCTCGGGGTGTCTGTTAACTAGAGGCCCTCGACACGAGTGATTTGCGAGCTTGGTCGTAATGCGCCCAGTAATGGGTTTACATGGAATGGAGATCGAAAGTCTCACGCCTTTGCAGTTTAATAAATTCTCTACGACGTTTCAAAAGCTCCACGAAACGAGAGCTGCACGTTTCAGACATTTTTGATGCAACCGAATGCGGAAGATGCAAATGAAGATACCTCGACTCCCTGAGACATGCGCGAAAAATTCTACGACATCTGCTATTCCAGTGGTATGAGAAAACTTGCATAATCGTAAATACGTCCCACGAGCGAATCACCAACTTCGCGAGCGTTAAAATGAACAGCAAAACCGCACGAGCAGCTATCGAAAACAAGACGCTTAGGTAGGTAGCCGCTTTCACCTCTTAACGGATAGCGCAGGAACAGGTTTGGCTTGCAGCATATGTGTTATGCATTACTGGATCTGGCTTCCCTCCACCAACGACGCTAATCACTCTGCTTGCAACACCAGCACGCCTTCTTCCTATCTTCGCTCGTGACTGGCTTATGAAATCCACAGAAAAGATTCAGTTTATCAGATTTGACGCAAATCAGTTGAAAGGCACCGCAGCATTAAGGACTGAGAACCCATTCACCTCATTGTCTACAGTTCATACAGTGACAGTTTTTTTCTCGAAACTTATCAACCAAACAACGAACCACATAACAGCTAATCTGACAAGTGCGAAAAGCAGTTATCTTTGCTTTCCTTTTGTCCCCACAGAAAATTCTTTCTGGACTCGCTTCCGGCCAATGAGGGTCGAATAAAAATACGACTGTGCTGAGTTTTAATTCTCACCAGCTGATTGAAGTCATTATGTACGGATTTCAAATCATTTCTCTCGCTGTTTTGTACGAAAGTAAGTCTGTTCTGATTTCTAACAGTTAAGCATTGATTTTTACACTAATATTTTCACGTCCACACAGTGATCACATAAGACATTTTCAGTAATCTCTCCCGCATATTAAAACTTTAGTTTTTCCTACTTACTTTTTAGGATTACCTGCTTGTATGCCTTTGATTATTGCCATTGAACCTTCTTTCTAAAAGAATTTCTTAATAGATATCAAACAATGGAAAATCCAGGATGGAATAATGACAGTACATGGTGTCATTTCAATGACAACACTAATAGGATTTTCCTGTCGCTTCATGTACTGGTACCGTAGTATATGTGTCTCTAAAGTCACTATCAATTCCCATGAAAACGAGATTTATTTTTCCTTTTCTCTGCAGATACTGGTACCTTCGTGCAAGATGTTTTGCACAGAAGAACGGGTTGCCATTGTTCGTGCACGGAGACGCGGATTGTCATATGACGACGTCAGAGTGGAATTTACCGGTAAATTCCACAGACCAGCCCCATCAAGGGCACACATTCGTCTGCTTGTGAACAAATTGAAGCTTACCGCCATTTTGCGTGGTGAGGCACGTCATGGAGACAACGCGTGTCGGCAGAAACAATGCAGCAGGTTCAAATTTCCAGTGATAGGTGTCCGAAGATATCAACCCGATGCCTCTGTAGGAAGCTGAATATCCTTCGCAACACAGTTTGGAAAATCCTACGTCCTTATCACATTCTGATTTTGCACCATCTTGAGGACGTGGATTTCGCCTGTCATCGGGCAATGTGTTATGACGTCCTGAAATCTTTAGAGAACGAGAATTTAATGGACAACATTTTATTCTCCGATGAAGCCACATTCCACGTTTGTGGGAAAGTGCACGGACACAACAGCCGCATAGGGGCTTATGAAGAGCCACAGGAGGTATCGGAGTGGGAACGTGATACACCGATGGTAAATATATGGTTGAATGTGACAAAAGCAAAACTGTATGGTCCATTTTTCTTTGCCGAAAGGCTGCCTGTTGGTACAGGTAACAGTTACCTCAACATCTTAGAACCGCTGCTTTAGGATGATGTCATATTGGATACAGCTGTCTTTCAGAAAGATGATGCAGCTCTACATTTTGCACACACCGTCCGTGATTACCTGAACAGAACCTTTCCAGGGAGGTTTATAGGCAGAGGATCACCTCTGTTCGGCTTCCTGCTCACCAGACCTTACTGCTTTAGACTATTTTGCATAGTGGTACATCAAGTCTAAAGTGTACACCAGCAAAGTGAATGATCTGCCTGATCTACGGAATCGTATGAGGGAAGCAGCGGGCCACATTGCGGTTGAAATGTTAAGGTCCGTATTTCGTTCCACTAGTGAAAGATGGAGTATGTGTTTTGACTTAGACGGTAGTCGTGTAGAAGGGCAGTAGAATATGTGTAAAACTTCACAATAAAATTGACTTTTCAATCACTGTCTTTCTTCACTGAAATGGATAGTGACTTAAGAGACACCCTGTATTATGAACAGGATAGTTGCTACTTACCACACAGACGAGATGCTGAGCCGCAGATAGGCTCAACAAAAAGAGTGTCAGCAAGTAAGCTTTTGGCCGAAAACGCCTTCATCAGAAGTAGACAACATACACAAACACACTCACGCAAACGCAACTCACACACACATGAACACATTCTCTGGCCTCAGCATCCAGAGATGGTATGGTGTTCATGTATGTGTGAGTTGTGTTTGAATGAGTGCGTGTGTGTGTCTGTGTGTTTATGTTTTCTACTTCTGATGAAGGCCTTTTCGGCCGGAAGCTTAGTAGCTGGCACCCTTTTTGTTGAGCGTATCTGCGATTCAGCATCTCCGCTAAATGGTGAACAGCAACTATCTTTTTCGTAATATTGTCTTAATAGACATTCATTCGTTACTTACTTTTCCACTTCTTCCGATATTTATCCAGTTTGGAAGTATGGGGTGGGCGAAATTAAACAGACTCGGAAAATATTTCATGCATCTTACAATAAGCAACCAGACTTACATCATCTGCCGCAGGCAAGCATCATGTAAGTAGGGTTGTTTATCGTAAGATGCTTGAAATACTTTCCGTGGCAATTTTGTCTGCCCACGCTGTAGTATGACGATGTTTTCAAGAAGAATTTAAGAGTAGAATCACAAAATCTGTTGTTGAATTTTTTTCCGTTTTATGCTCCTGAAGACATTAATTAGAAAAGTAATAAACAGAAGAGCAAAAATGTGTTGGAGGACTTTTGGTAAACAAAGCTGGATTTCAAAACTGAGCTTCCTATGTGTTTTAGCGTATGTTACCAGTGTTTGCTTATGGCAGCAAGACATTGATTCTTCATGTGAAAATCGCAAAAAAATACTAAGAAATGGAGAACAGTAGAGGTGAAACGATCGTCTATAACTGGACAGGTCTGGTGGATGCGTTTATCCCACATTGTAAAGTGCTTTGCAACTCGCCTTGAGAATGGCTGAAAGGTTCTCAGCCAAAATATCCATGCAAGAGGTAACAAAATCCCACATTCGCTCCTGAAAAAAGATCAGATAAACCTGGAGGAGCTATCATCCAGCAGTGGCTATTCAGTGGCTGATGACAATGTTGAAGAACCGTGAGCTGTAATAGTATGTTCTAAGCTTCCGTAGTATCTATTTTTGAGGCTTCCTTATCATGCAAGTTTCTCTTCGATGCGCCTTATGCGCTCAGTACCTACAATTTCAAACTTTTTTTTTTAATTTCTAAAACTTCCTGACAGATTAAAACTGTCTGCTGGAGAGGGAGATGAACCCAAACCTTGTCTTTTTATTGTCTGCTCGAGATTTGGGTAGAGAGAACTCTATGTGTTCGAGAAGGATTAAAACACGCCATAAACTGCAAATAATGAAAACGAGTACGAAAGAGAATGATTGTACATACATCAAAGGCAACTCGTGTTGTGTAATAAACCGGTGCTGACGCATTCACGCTGATGCTCTCTCTCGTAGAACTCTGCAGTACTTACCTTGCAATAGTACGAACTGTAATTTCCGACGATCTCTCTCCGTTTTCCGCCAAACGTTTCAAGAAAAGAATGCTCCAAACTAAAACGAGAACGCTTCAGAATCAACCTATCACTCAGTTTCCACTGTTTTTGCACGTCATTCTTAGACCGCAAATGTTTGTAATTCTCAGTTTGCAATTAGTGTAAACGACATTATCACCAATAGACTCTCGCTGACTGTCCGAAACGGACTAAATCCCAAGAGTAACCATTACTTCTGTAGCCCACATAAATCATCTTTCTACAAATATTGTTGCACTTATGATGAGATTAGCACTTATTAATCTGTGTATATGTTGATATCGAACCCAAAAATGCAAAAATTACATATCTGAGTACTTTTTTCGTCTACTTATATTCACTTTAATAACTGAGGATCAACTTTCTTATTTGGCAGAAACCAACTTCTCCGACGGTTACATCATGTTTCAAAGTTGATGACAGCTTATATTGCCTGTCAAGAAAAACTGAAACTGATCCCATTATTAAGGAATTGTTCGATGTGACGTATACTTTGTGCTACTGTTTTTTGACTTTGAACTGTTTCCTTCTACTGTGGCAAGTTTCATCAAAATCGATTTTTTCAGCAATAGTGGACAAATAGTTTACGGTCTAAGGTGAAAATGATTGAGCTCCTGCGTGACCTCACAGGAAACGAAATGCACAAGTGTCTCCTAATTTGCATATGACTACCACTAATTAAACATATTTCGTAAGAACACAAATTTGCAGCATCAGTCTCTTGTATTTTGTGTCAGCCCCCAAGAAGATCACTTCAGGAGGAGAGCATAAACACTTCTGTTTCAAATGGTTCAAATGGCTCTGAGCACTATGGGACTTAACATGTGAGGTCATCAGTCCCCTAGAACTTAGAACTACTTAAACCTAACTAACCTAAGGACATCACACACATCCATGCCCGAGGCAGGATTCGAACCTGCGACCGTAGCGGTCAGGCGGTTCCAGACTGTAGCGCCTAGAACCGCACGGCCACTCCGGCCGGCTCGTCTGTTGCAGACTGGTCGTCCACGGCCACTAAGCTGTTCGTATATTATGAAACTATTCATAGTTCAACATCAAAAAACAGTCGTGCACTGATTCACCACGACAAATAATTCCTTAGTAAAGTGGACAGTCTCGCTTTTTTGTTTTTTATTTAATTTCGTACCTCGAATATTGTTTTTAAATAATATGCAATTCTGTAAAAATTTCTAGTAATGTAAAGCTGTCTCTTTTCAGAACAGTGTCCCTCTACACAAAGTTCTGGTGAATCAGAATGAGCGCTGAGTATTAAGAGACTATTGTAAGAAGCACAAGGGAACTGCGGTACTATGCTGCTTCTCGCCACATTCACATTCTTAATAAAATGGAAAGAGAAATTTATACTTTTTCTTGTCGTGTAAAGAGAATATCCTCCGTTGGATCAGACGCAATAGTCACGAGTTACATAGTATCATGGAAGTCCTGCAACTTACCAGTCACTGCATACAAAGCGAATCCTTCTGTATATCCTTAGAATCGATTGATTATTACCTAGTATCGCAAACGTTAGATCTAGAGAGTTTGGATTGAATGTGCATGTTTCAGGGAAATAAAATTTCGATGAATACTACTGTATTTACCATTAGAACAATATCTGCTGTAAGTTGTAGTCCAAGACGAAAATTAGTCACTAACTTCACTTACTTCTTATCAACTAAGTTCAGGCCCTGTGCAGGAGGCTGGGAATTCTGACACTGGCCTCTCACAATATATTTTCTTTAGTGTCGTTTGTTGTTAACAAATTCATCTTATTCCCAAGAATTACCAGCACTCACTCAGTTAAAGCTAGGCTGACATCCAGTCTGCATTTGGATTTCATCTGCTTGACTCTTAGGCAGAAAGGGGTACAATATTCTGTTGCATCAATTTTCGATAATGTTGCCACAAGAAATTGAAAAAATAGCAGTAATCATCTCATTTTCAAATGTAAATTGAAGAATTTCCTCATAGTTCATTCCTTCTATTCTGTAGGAGACGTCTCGGAAAAAAATTTAAGCAAATTACTGTGTTAGTGTTGATTACGCTAATATGAACTCAGAAGCTTGTCCTCTGCATAGAATTCGTGTAACTTTTATTTCGTTTATTGTTAAGTTTTCTGACGAAATTTCATGTACTCACTCGTTCCATGATGACGGAGACTGGCTCCTCAGTTTGGTCTCACGGAACTAAACGTGTAAATAAAATAAAATAAAAATAAAAACTTAAATCAAATGGGAAAATAGCGAGAAATATCGATAGTCATCTGAAATCACCTAGGGTTTTCATTCATTCGAAGTGTCACGAGATCCGTCCTGTATGAAGCACACTCTGAAGAGCTGCTTGGTTCAAAACCCCAAGAAAACCTTTTGATTATCGACATCACATTACAACTCAATGCGAAATTATCTTGGGAGCTACACCAGCAATTGGCAACTACGTTTCCGGTATCAAATATGGACGCTTTCGTGTCTTAATTTTGCTTACTCAGAAACAAAAGAGAGTGGAGTCATTCAAAAGACACTAGTAGCGGAAATTTTCTTCGAATGTAAAAGTGAAGGTGACGATCGTCGTACGTGCAAGAGTGTTGGAGAATGCGATGTTGCAGCTTCTCAGGTTGCGCGCCAGCTACGGCGGGCGACTGCACACGCCAGCGGCTCCGGGCGACCTTGGATCAGTATA
Organism: Schistocerca serialis cubense; assembly: GCF_023864345.2. NCBI lineage: Eukaryota > Metazoa > Arthropoda > Insecta > Orthoptera > Acrididae > Schistocerca > Schistocerca serialis. The sequence goes on along the minus strand of NC_064640.1, from coordinate 657,363,884 downwards.
TTACTGTGCAAGAATATATTCGCTCGCCACAAAGCACGTGCAACCACAGCCTGCTTAGGAATTTCATCTCCCTGCCATAATTTGCCGCGCATTCAAATTTTATAACGTTCCAGACCAGCATGAGGTGTACGCTGGATACCCGATCAGAAATTTGTATGAGCCTTCGTAGCGGATTTGCATGTAACTGGATGACGGCATATGAATCCGCTTTGTTGTATTACGCTGTGATAGGTCGAAGGGAGATGGCGTAAGGTTAAGACAATGGACTTGCATTCAGGAAGACGGCGGTTCAATTCCTGGATATTCATGCACATTTGTGTTCTGTGTGTTTTCCTTAACTCGTTGAAAATGATATCGTCCCAGGGAAGAAGTTCTTCTCTAATCTGCAATCCTTCTTTCGTCATGCGTTTTAAGTTTCTCGTTATTGTGTGTGCCAGTTATACCAGCAAAATCAAATGAAATAAATCTGTACGTAACTTTTCTGGAGACGTACAAATGAGAACTAAGGAACATTAATGCAAATAGGGGCCCAGGAGCCCACGCTACGCGAGTTCTTCATTTGGACGGGCCTGTGGTCAGCATACTACTGTTCCCTTCGCTATAGCCCAGCTGTCCAAATCAAAACCGTTCCAACAGCTACTTACTTGTCCTCAAAAAACTAAGTGTTTCCCAGACCACAAGAAAATTGTTTGCAGTAAAGAGTAGCAAACACACCTCCCGCCAATAGCAGCCAACCACAATGATTACTAAGATACAGTGATTGGCTTGTAACAACTGACATCATTGTGATGCAAACACGGTTGAAACTTCAAAAACACATCATGTAACAACGTGCCCGAACTGTATGGTCAGGGAGTCAACTTCTATTTTATGTTCCAGTCACTTAATAGTTCTACGGTCGTGTATGGCCGACATATAGTCCTCTGGGAATGTGATTTAGAACTCGTAGTTGCAGTTCTGTTCTAACATGATGAAGCCAATTTCATCTTCATTCTTGTAGGTAATCTGTCACAAGCGTTGTCTTAATCACTTGACCATGGTTTCATTGCGTTCATAATCTACAAGATTACATCAAGTAGTTTTAATCTCAAATTCCATTTCAATGGCTGTTAAGCGTTTTCTGCCTTCATTTCGAATGAGCCATATTTCACTACGATAACACAGGATTGGTTGTGGTAGAGTCTTGTAAGTTGTTAATCTTAACTGCTTTTATGGTTGTATTTTTTGAAAATCTGATTGATTTGTCTGAGTAGCCTATTTTAGTTTCATATTCCGTACGATCATCTTCATAAAAAAAATTATATAGTCGAAATGTTTAGAGGAACTGATATGCTCTATTAATGACCTGTCTACAGAAATTTTGCTTCTGATGTATATTTTTGCCTTGAAGGCCGTGTCTACTTTCTGTTGTTGAGATTACCATAGTATTTTCTGCTATACAATTTAGACGGTGAATGAGAAACTGGCAGTTTATGTCAACATGAAAAAAGAGAACCGATCGTCTACATATATCTGAGGTGTTATTTCATTGAAGATAAATTGAAGATAAATATTTCCGTGAATTTCTAATCTCCACTGTCTTCCAGTTCCATTGGCTTTCACGTTTGATAGAAGTAGTGATAAAGAGCAACATCGTCGTACTACACAGTTTATTGGCTTTCGTTCAGAATGGTCTGTTCCTAATTGTATTTCCTCTGTATTATCTTGTGTGTCTATGGCACCAAATTTTTAAGCTGGCGCGAGAATCCAGTTTACGCAGTGAGAACAAGTGCGAAGATCCCACAAATATTTAGTCCAATTCAAATCGGGATTCTGAGAAAATCAGTCGTAAAACATCAAGTTCTTGTGGTGAAATTACTCCCCATCATACTACGTAATGCGCAAGAGTTACCTTTTGTAATACGTAGTAATCACACCTACTTCTCTTCTAGAAACTGTACACATCCATAAAAACAGCACAATGTAATACATATTTCATGTGTTCGACAGCCCTGTGGTATAGTGAGTTGGTCGTGCGGTTCTAGGCGCTGCAGTCTGGAGCCGAGCGACCGCTTCGGTCGCAGGTTCGAAACCTGCTTCGGGCATGGATGTGTGTGATATCCTTAGGTTACTTAGGTTTAATTAGTTCTGAGTTCTAGGCGACTGATGACCTCAGAAGCTAAGTCGCATAGTGCTCAGAGCCTTTTGAACCATTTTATAGGGAGTTGGGAGGAAGTTCGAAATTATATTATGTGGTTTGTGATTAGCTTTTTGACTATGAAAACCAAGTCCATATAGTAGCGCCGAACAGTCACGGCGCTAGGTACAAAAAAATGTCAGTCTGTGGAGCTGTTTAGTTAAGTTATTTCTGATTCGTTTCTAATGATGTCGTAGTCGCCTGGATCGGGAAATCAAATCTCCCAGCCCTCTCACTACGAAACAGAACAGATGATCTGATTTACTGGTCCAGTTACCTCAGCGTGGAGCAGACCATCCTGATCCTGGCATTGGTCTTTTGGGACAGATAATTACGCCATTCCTGTAGATGACTTCTCTGTTTGATTTGTAGCACAAAGTGTATCAGTATAACAGCGCTCGGTGGCCTGTGAATTGCCTATATGAGAGACATTCAACAATAAATGAAATGGAGTAAGTCACCTATTAATACTAACAATCGGAGTTATTTAGATGAATACAGGAATAATATTAAGATGTACTTTTCATGCGTATATATTAAATTTATTCCTATTTTTAGTTCCCATTGGTACACACACATATTTGAGAAAGAGAAAGTAATCTTAATTTCTCAAATATCGACAAGACATCTTTGTACTTAAGACTTACTCAAAGTGTGCAAAAATTCAGCTGTTTCTTAAAAGGGTATATTGTTAGATAAGGTATTGCTTAAAAATTCAGATAATTTGTCCCTGAAGGCTTCACATACAATCTTTTCAACGATTCGTTACTTAGCCAGTTAAACATTTTCTAGAAGACACAAAGTTTGATTAAGAATAAAAACAAGTTACAATGGAAAATGTCTGTCATTTTCAAGTTCACATACTTGTTGTTCAAAGTACTGTACACACATTCTTTTTCCTCAGACATGTCTTTCATAAGATTAAGGCAGAGTTTACTTCAGTTGAGATGGTTAATATGTGCTGTGGTGATCATTGTTAATTCGAAATATTTGAATAGTGAGAGTCTAACAGTCATCTTTCCAATCTAATGAAACAATTTAATAATAGATGCTGCGCGTCCTCTCAGGACAAATCGAAGTTCATTCCGTCGGAGATTTCAGCAAATGCTGCACAAATACTGAACATCAGATTCACATACAGTAAAACATTAGAGAAAGCACAGTTTTTCTTAATAGTGTACACACATTCACACAGCCCACAATAAATCTCGCATTACGCGATACTTTAGAACAGTGTCTTTCAACTTACAACATCACCTCGTCACTCGCTTACTCTCTATACGAATGGCACACAGAAAACAAATATGGCTTCGTCGGCATATGTTTGACCATTAAAGCTACTATAAGACGTATTTAAATGAGTATTTTAAAGATCGTATTCTTTATAGCACATTTAAGTGTTCGTAGTGTCATTTTCTGTGTACTAAATCACGAGTGCAGTATGGTAACCTTTAAAATATTTACATTCCTACAGTGACTACTATCCACTCGGGTATCTGAAAGTTTACGCAAAAGGTAACGGCGACAGTGGGGCGGCGGCGCGCTGCCATTTAGCCCAGTTCGCACAAACGGGTAACGTCCACAGGCGCTGGTAACTGCTCGGATGGGTGCGGAAGGACCCCTCAGACGCTGACGTGCCTCTTCATGTGCAGCGACAGGTGGTCGGAGCGCGAGAAGGCGCGCTCGCACAGCCGGCACTGGAAGGGCCTGTCGCCCGTGTGCTTGCGGTAGTGGCGCGTCAGCTCGTCGGACCGCGCGAACTTCCAGCCGCAGCCCTTCCAGCCGCACTGGTACGGCTTCTCGCCCGTGTGCGTGCGCAGGTGCGCCTTCAGGTGCGACGACTTGGTGTACGTCTTGCCGCAGCCCGGGTGCGAGCACGTGTGCGTCGTCAGCTTCTTGCGGCCGCAGCTGCGCCGACAGCGCTTCGGCTTGTGGCCGCCGTCGACGGGCTGGAAGGGCTGCGCCGGCTGCTGCTGCTGCTGCTGTGGCGGCGGCGGCGGCGGCGGCGGGGGCGGTGCCTGCGGCTGCGGCTGCGACAGCAGGTCGGCGAGGTTGGGCGACGACGGCGGCGTCATGATCTTGGCGAGCGCCGTGGCGGCCGGCTGCGCCACCAACGCGCCGGCGGCCAGCGCCTTGCCCAGGTCCTGGTTCTCCGGGCTGGCCGGAGGGGAGATCTGACCGTGGCTGTACGCCACCTGCGCCTGTTGCTGCGCCGGCACGATCGTCATGAGGCCGTTGTAGGAGGTGGCCGGCTGGAACCCCCTGGCCACGTCGCCTAGCCTTAGCACGTCCTGCTCGTCGCTGCCGGCGCTCGCGTCCCCGAAGCACACTGCGCCGTCGTCGGGCTGCTGCTGCTGCTGCGGTTGTGCCGGCGCCGGCGCGGCGTCCTTGCAGTCGCCACCCTGCGGGTAGAAGTTGTGCTGCTCGGCGGCGTAGTTGATCAGCATGTCCAAGTCGACGAACTCCTCGCCCTGGTAGGCGAGCGGCTCGTCCTCGTCCACGTCCGGGTAGGAGGGGGTGCCGATGGCGGTGGGCGCCGCCTGCGGGGGCGGCGGAGGAAGGGGCGGCGACGGCGGGCCCAGCACCGTCCACGATGCGCACAGGCTCACCGGGGACGCCTGCGGCGCCGCCGGCTGGTTCAGCAGGATGCTCTCGATGTCTTGCCACATCTGCAACACCAATCGACAAGCTCAGCTAACTGCTCATCTCACAGTACTTCACTTCTACGAAGTTTGGAACTTTAATAGTGGCCAATATATATTTAAATAAGAAATAAATACTTTGAAGTTCGACGATGACATTGTAATTCTGTCAGAGACAGCAAAGGACTTGGAAGAGCAGTTGAACGGAATGGATAGTGTCTTGAAAGGAGGCTATAAGATGAACATCAACAAAAGCAAAACGAGGATAATGGAATGTAGTCGAATTAAGTCGGGTGATGCTGAGGGAATTAGATTAGGAAATGAGACACTTAAAGTAGCAAGGGAGTTTTGCTATTTGTGGAGCAAAATAACTGATGATGGTCGAAGTAGAGAAGATATAAAATGTAGACTCACAATGGCACGGAAAGCGTTCCTGAAGAAGAGAAATTTGTTAACATCGAGTATTGATTTAAGTTCCATGAAATCGTTTCTGAAAGTATTTGTATGGAGCGTAGCCACGTATGAAAGTGAAACGTGGTCGATAAATAGTTTAGACAAGAAGAGAATAGAAGCTCTCGAAATGTGGTGCTACAGAAGAATGCTGAAGATTAGATGGATAGATTACGTCACTAATGAGGAGGTATTGAATAGAATTGCGGAGAAGAGGAGTTTGTGGCACAATTTGACTAGAAGAAGGGATCGGTTGGTAGGACATGTTCTGAGGCATCAAGGGATCACCAATTTAGTATTGGAGGGCAGCGTGAAGGGTAAAAATCGATGAGGGAGACCAAGAGATGAACACACTAAGCAGATTCAGAAGGATGTAGGCTGCAGTAGGTACTGGGAGATGAAGAAGCTTGCACATGATAGAGTAGCATGGAGAGCTGCATCAAACCAGTCTCAGAACTGAAGACCACAACTACAACGTATATTTACTATTTATACAAAATAAATATCTGTTTCAAAGGTTTACTCTCCTTCAAAGCAGTCATCAGCAATCTTCGTTCTATCAGGAAAAGTTAACGTTGTATGCTCATTCGATTACTGTTGAGGAATATGAATATTTGGCTACTCACATGTACTTTGCTGCGAACTGTACCATTCACTTACTTCTAAGGCTATGGGTTGAAAATGGATTTGATGCTCCGAAACTATTTACCACAAAGAAATGACTATTATCGCAACTTTGACGACTAATGAAGGTAAATAAAGATTTAATTGGCCCAGTGGCTGGTACTATTCACCATCAGTATGTTGGAACTTTATGAAGTATTTTTTGTGTAAGTAGTAAATAAATAATGGCCCCTATTCAAGTGCAACTCTTTTATTATAATCTAAATATCTATTTACGCTATTTTATTTCATTTCATCTCTTTCTTCGCATTAAATGGAATTATCTTTACTTTAATATATTGGGTCTTTAAAAGATTTTTTCTTTATAGAAGTGTTTCTGAACTTTTTTGCTGTATATATACGGTGTGTTGGAAATTCCCGTTACAAACCTCTAGACTTGTAGAGGGGAATGAATACATAATGTTTTGAATAGGAACAGATGTCCGGAAACGTACCTTTTCCGTGCTATAGCCGTTTGAAAACATAATTGTTAGGTAGGTATGTGACAGAACTGTCAGGGTAGAAGGTGGTTACGGCCGACCAGCTGACGTCATTTGACGTCTACCTTCCTCTCTGCCCTGGTTCGAGTCTCATTCACGTGTCTGTGAGTGTTAGAGCAACATAGTTGGGTATACGTTTGCAGAATACACCGACTCGAGCCTTCTGAATGGCAAAGCTCACAGTACTGGAAGAGCTCCTCGTGGCCTTTATCAAGATCGTTCTCCACAACTCCGACTACATCGCATACCCTTCTCTCCATAATTACGCAACGGTTCGAGAAAGGGTACCTTCACCGTCAGCAGACCTGACTGTGGTGATCCCCGGAGATTTCGCACACCCGAACTGGAAGAGGCCGTACTGCATCACGTTGAAGAGATACCGTCAACGAGTACACGAGCAATTTCTTTGGCTATTAATGAGTGGAACTGTAAAACAAGTGATGTACTGGCTCATGCTTCATCAATTACTTGTAAGAGTGGTAGCGTTACCAACATATTTTCAAATAGTTATAGCACAGAAACGCTACGTTTCCGGACATGTTTTCCAGTTCAGAATATTATCTACTCACTTCCCTGAACAAGTCCTAGAAGTCTGTAACGTGAATTTTCCGAACACCCTGTATAATGTTCGTACAAATCGTATAAATTCTCAGACGAAACAGGGCCAACAGCAGTCACGTGAACTAATGAGCTAGCTATAAGATGAGAGGAATGTCTCGTACTTAGTGCGTCAGGGATAGTCCGAATTTAGGTACAGGGTAAACCACAGTTACCACTTACCACGCAATTATATTTACTGCAGTACTGAAGCATATATTTACTGCTCGTTGGCACTATTATCACCTTCGACTTCGAAAGTATTCCACACGCACTGATATCTGCACCAGTGCCAGCAATACACTTCCGGCTATTAAAACCGTAATATCGTGGAAGCGAAATGCAATCAACGTCAGATTGGCACGAAGTGTACTACCTGCTAAGTTATGGAAATTATTAGTAATTCGGCTCAATCACACAAAGTACGTACTAGTGACGCCACGTACATTCTGCATGTAAGGAAAGATTACATAGCGGGTTTCTCATTCACAAGTCACATTTCATTGGTCGGAATTCGTCATCAACGGAATTGTGATCTATGGAGACAGCGTCTATCGTTAAGAGACATTGCTGCACGTGTTAGTCGGTATCCCACGACTGTCATGCGAATGTGGAATCCGCGCTTTTAGGAGGGCCATATTCAACGACATGCAGTATCTTAACGGTCCCACGCGAGTAGCACCCGAGAGGACAGACAAATTGTTCCCTCGGCCGTGCACTATCTTACAACCACTTCGACCACTATCTTACAGCCACTTCGAGCACCACTCACCGTCAGCAGTGCGACCACTGCTGCGGGTCCTCTTGACAGGTCAGTAAAGCGAAGTGCGCCGATAGTGGTCCACTCAGCGAGAAAACAGGGATGCCATCACGTTTTCTTATACTAGGCATATCACGATTTTCTCGCTAATGATCAAAATTCAAATCCGATTTGTGAATGACAAACCCCTGCGTAATATTCCCTTACATATTCCGCACTGAAATGCTAATCGGAATGTCTAAGTCTATAGTAGACTTCGTGCTAATTTGATGTTTATTGCGTACTGTATTCACGGAGTTGCACTTTCATTGGCCAGCAATTTACTTTGCACCAGCCCACAGTCCCTCAACGGTCGGGCTACTTCCATGTCTGGAAGCAGAAGTATACTGATCATTAAACTCACGTCGGACATTTTATAAATCTTCAATAAAAGTAATGATCTATTTACACCGAGCGAGGTGGCGCAGTGGTTAGAAAACTGGACTCGCATTCGGGAGGACGACGGTTCAAACCCGTCTCCGGCCATCCTGATTTAGAGTTTCCGTGATTTCCCTAAATCGTTCCAGGCAAATGCCGGGATGGTTCGTTTGAAAGGGCACGGCCGATTTCCTTTCCCATCCTTCCCTAATCCGAGCTTGTCCTCAGTCTCTGATGAACTCGGTGTCGACGGGACGTTAAACATTAATTCCTCCTCCATTTATTTACAATCTAGAAGTGTGCTGGAGCAATGGCATAGGCAAATCAAGTGAGACGCAAGGTCTCAAGTGCTGCTGACATTGATCTCTACTTAAATACTATAATAAGACAAAAGAAAAGAAAAAAACAAAGAAAAAGGAAGTAGACCAGATATCCCAAACCGAGGGCAAGGCTGAAGTTCTTAGACACGGCACAGGACTGGAGACGTATACCTTTTAGGTCTTAATTCTTTAATATAATTTTGCAGTATTTCTTTTCATCCTTTTTATAATCACTTTTTGTGCTTGTGTTTTGTATTGAGCCGAAAAATCAGGAAAATTGCTAACGCAATTCTCAGCTTACCAACTTCCGAAAACAGAAATATGTAATGCACAATCTACTGTAAGCAGTAAAAGAGCAGGTTTTGAAATTGCATAGCTTCAATAATTGCAAGAGAAAATACTTGTCATTTGGAAAATACTTCCCAGGTCTCATTATCTCTTCCTCCTAGAAGATAATCGTCATTACACTATCAACTGCGTTCCCGTTAACAGAAAAACAAATGACGAGTAAACAACAATTGTGCTCATGGTGCGTAAGAAAAAAAATAAGGAGCACTTGGTTAATTGGGTGACAATGTCATTTGTCAGTGGAAAGCAGGGTAGGGTTTTATTCCAGGGTAGTGGCATTTTCATTGTAATATTAAGTGTGACAAATATTGGTCTTTTAGATACTTGTAGCCGGAAATTGTTGTGACAGTCAGTTGCCCAGACTCGTGAGTGATCAGCGCGCTTCGGGCAACATGAAGGCCTGCTCCCGCCTTTTAGCAGATAAAACGGACAGACAGCGCTAAAATTGCTTCCTTTGTGTCGTCGAATTACTCTGAGGTCACACTTAGCGTGTGGGATGCAGGACGGAATACATGTTTTGGTTACGCACTGTACCCATTACAAATGTTGCGATTATGACTCGTTTAGTCTATCAACGGTTCAAGACTGATGCTTTTGATCCCTGTATAGACTTGTGGAGGTATATAGACTCCATTTTTCCTAGTCAAGGAATTGCATTCTCTGAATGAAACATTCACATGAAATATTTTCTGTATTAAGAAAGAGGCACGTTTCTTAGGATTTCATTAGTAGTGCGACAATAAAGAATAGGATATTTTCGTACATATATATTCAATTTATTAAATATTCTGTGAAACAACTCTCTTGTAATGCAAGCTCTTTGCTTTTCGTATTTTGAGAGGTGGTAGTACGGACTAAAACAAGGAAAACGTGCAGTAAAATGGTTCAAATGGCTCTGAGCACTATGGGACTGAACTTCTAAGGTCATCAGTTCCCTAGAACTTAGAACTACTTAAACCTAACTAACCTAAGGACAGCACACACATCCATGCCCGAGGCAGGATTCAAACCTGCGACCGTGGCGGTCACGCGGTTCCAGACTGTAGCGTCTTTAACCGCTTGGCCACCCCGGCCGGCACGTGTGCAGTAAACGTGGGCTCTAAAGAGCAAATCTTAAGAGTTATGTATGTACCTTAGATCTTTTTTTCTTGTTTTAGTCCATTCTACCTCCTCCCAAAATACGGGAAGCGAAGTGCTTGTAGTAGAAGATATTCGTTTCAGAGTATAAAAGATATATTGGGAAGTGATAATATGGACAAAATCAAGAAAAATTTACCAATTCTGTAATTAGTCGACGGATATTAATTGACACTGCCTGCGCAAAACGAAGAATAATTCCATCAAACTGCAGCGTTCAGCTTTGTCATCCCTTTCCTTTTAAGGTCGATATGGCTATTTTTCTGATTTAATGCGTTCGCAAACGTAATGTTACAAATTTCCCACGGAATGACATCAGTTTATGTAGCACAGAACTGGAACTTGGAGGATACAGTATTTCCCCACAGATATGAGTGCTATTAGTTTGACTTGACGCCATGAGCATAAATGACCACACTTTAACAAGTTTTATTTTTTTTAAGTAACGAGAGTAACAAATTCAAATCTTTGTTAGTAAAATGGCTGAAACCTTAAATAAATCGAAAGCGAAGTTTCACCAGAGCAGTCAGTTCGATCCTCTATGAACATGTCAGAAAGCCAACACAATGAGAGACACCTAACGCGACACATTGTTCTCTAAAAACACATTTCCGTCGTCCTGCAATAGCTAGAGTCGTCAACGTGTTTATCATACCTCCACAAATTAAATATAAATAACTTTTTTCGCTGATGTTTAACCCCCGAAAAACACTAAAATTATTGATACTGGACAAACTCGAGATTTCGATTTTTTTCGAAAGCTTAGTTACCGGTCTTTTGAAGAAATTCGTGTGAAAAAACTATTTTCCTTAGTTGTTTCATAAAGCCTGATGCTCAGCTCATTGCGGTATTTCATTGCTACAGTTGCAACTGACTGGCAGCGTTAGATAAACATGAAGTCTTCTCAATGAGTCAAATGTCAACTTAAGGAAAGGCACAGTTGTTAATCTAAGTGCCAGCTTTACGCAGGCAAAGGCTTAGTTTTCTTACCGTTGCATTCTCTGCACTCTCTGTTCTGAATTGAATTACACATGCTAGTAGGAGCAGTCCTTATTTTATAGCCAATCTAAGAAACAGCTGCTAGAGTTGCCGAGTTCGCCAGCTGAAGTTAATGTGGTGAAGCTCCATCCTCAGGCGCCCCATCTCAAATAACTTCCAACGCCACTATTTGGCGACGAGGTGACGCAAAGTCCTTGGTCAGACTGTTTTGCTTTTATATACTGGCTGCAATTTCAATACAGTATGTATGCGGCGTAGCAAAAACTTAAATCGCTGTTGATGGAGATCAGTCTGTTGGATGGGGACGCTCAGCATGGAGGCCACTTTAGTAGTAGGCTGTTTCATTCTCTCCATTTCTTTCCATACTCATCCGCATCAACACAAACACAACGCTACATTTTACAAGCACTTATGGCAGAGATTCAGATACACATGGCAATCCATAATATGTCGTCGACGTAAGAAGGCAATGGCAAATCATGATTACTTGACATCGTCAGTGGAAGCAGAAGGAGATTTTCTACATTTGAGAGTCTAGTATCGTTTCGGAACACTTTATTGCCCATATATCAAGATTTGGTATTTATACCAGCTTCAGCCAGTTCAACAGTCATTTTCAGCTCTGTAAAGGTTTACAACGAAATACAGATCAATACATCTTATCTAAATCAAAAATTTTGTAATACAGCTAAGTAGATTACATAACCTATGCGTTATTATCAACGCTGTTGCGTAACATTTTTGTGTGCAACAAGTAAAAAAATAGTAATTAAGGGAACTTATCCAAAGTCTTCATTATCATTACAAACAATGTACTGTGTGTACACACTTAACCATAAACTTGCAACACATTAGATATTATACAGAGTACTGAGCACTCTCATACAGTGCAAAAAAACGGCCCAGATTCCCACGTGTAAGATCATTATACACATGGTATTCTGTGAGAGTGGTCCATATTCTATATAAAACCTAATAAGTTCCACGTTCTGGGATTATGGGTAGGTAATGTACATCTAGCACAATGGTGGTAATGTTAATGGTGACTTCGGATCAGTTTCGTAAATTATTGTACTTTTTACATGTTGTACACAAACGTGCGATTAGTTATTCAACAGCATTGATATTACCGAACAGGTTATATATTCTACTTAACTGTATTACAAAATTTTTGGTTTGGATAAGATGTATTGACCTTTATTACGTTGTAAACGTTTACAGATCTGGAGATGACCATTGAACTGGCTAAAACTGGTATTTTTGTAACAGAATTTGAGAACCGGGCAATAAAGTGTCCCAAAAGGATAATATATTCTCAAATGGCAAATCATTTCCATTGAAACTCTGTCCACTACCGCAATGCAGTATTTTTAAATTGCAGCCATCGCTAATTGTTTGAGTATGGATCTGACTCTGGGTTTGACAATAGACGGGCTGAAATAAAGTGCTAGAGGCCCTCTGTTCTTTATCTTCATAAAACGATTTAGGTGACAATCTGAGGGGCCGTTGTTGTTGTTGTTGTTGTTGCTGATTTGGGGGGCCGAACCAAACAGCGAGGTTATCAGTCCCTTCGGATTAGGGAAGGATGGAGAAGAAAGTGGGCTGTGCCCTTTCAAAGGAACCAACCAGGTATTTGCCTGAAGCCGTTTCGAGAAATTACGGAATACCTTCATCAGAATGGCGGGACGCGGTTTTAAACTGTCGTTCTCGCGAATGTGAGTCCAGTGTGCTAACCACTACACCACCTCGCTCGGTCAGCGGTCGTGTTAGATTGTTTGCAGATGATTCTGCCATTTATCTTCTGCTAAAGTCATCAGATGATCAAAACTATTTGGACGATTTATACAGGTCATCTGTGTGGCTCGAAAAGTGCAAATTGACCCTAAACTATCAAAAGTGCGAGATCCTTTACATTAATACCAATAGAATCCGCTAAATTTCGGTTACACGATGTATCACTAAAATTTAAAGATTGTCGATTTACCTAAATACCTAGGGATCACAATTACGAACAACTTAAATTGGAATCATGTCAGAAAATCTTGTGGGGAAGGCGAACCAAAGACTGCCTTTTATTGCCAGAAAATTTAAATACAGAAAAGATCCACTAAAGATATGGCCTACATTACGCTTGTCCTTCCTTATATGGAGTACTGCGGCGTAGTTTGGGATCTTTATCGGATAGGATTGACTAAAGATACTGAAAGAGTTAAAAGAAGTACAGTTCGATCTGTATTATCACGAAAAAGAAGAAAGAGTATCACGGCTGTGATACGCGACTTGGAATGGCAACCATTACAACAAAGGGGTTTTTCGTTGCAATGAGATCTTCGGACGAAATTTTAATCACCAACTTTCTCGTCCGAGTGCGAACATTTTTTTGCCTCCCACCTATATTGGGAGAAATAACCAGTGCGATGAAACAAGAGAAATCAAAGCTCCTACGGAAAAATTTAGCTGTTCGTTTTTCCCAAGTGCTATTAGAGAGTGGAACGGTCGAGAAATAATCTGAAAGTGCTTCTATGAACTGTCTGCCAACCGCTTAAGTGTGAATTGCGGACGTGTCGTGTAGTTATAGGAACTAGGACAAATTGCGTATTCTCTTACAGTTCCCTAACTGTGACTAGAGGTCCAAGAATTTCCTACACAAGGCAGATAGCATTTCCATACACTGCAACATGCTTCAGATATTTTTAGACGACAGTACCCGTTTACGCTGACGAGCTCTCGGAATTACATGCTAATATTGGTTCAGCGAGCCAGTAACAGAGTGAGTTTCGTGAAACTCGACCTTACGGTGATCCCAAGAACAAGAAGAAAGCCTGTCCTTTTCGGGAGATCCTGTTTGGAGCACTAGTATAGCATGACATCAGTCAGGGGTAGATGACGGAAACCGTATCACTTGCCGAAAGAATCGCTCACCGGACCACATCCTGGATGCCACGGCGAGGGCACTTTGCGTACTACTGCTGAAGGCAGACATGTTATGGTCATAACGATTGAATTTGATGCTAATCGTATGTAAATGAACTACCCGTTATCCTTACGCGCGAAACAGAAAATAACAAGATGGACAACACTCCGTGACAAATATGGCCAGCAGTGTCTGGCATGCGACACCAACACGCTATTGTCGAATTCTCGTGAGAGAGTTTTAAATATTTAGATACAGATGTATGCCCATCCTGTGTCGGACCTTTTCTTACCAGTAACATTTAAAAATACACGAATTCTACTTGTAGTCTAAATAAGATCGATTCGGAAGAATGTCTAGTGTTTCAATGAATGCAGGCAAACTGTATGGAGTTAATCAATATATTTTACAGTAACGGCTACCTGTTACAATATTTCGAATTTGCTTGTATGCATGTTTCGAGGATAAGAACCTCATCAACGAAGAATTGCGATAAAATAAAGGCTAATATCTCAGGACGTGTAGAGGAAAGCCAGGGAAGAAAGAGAAGCATTACATGTCCAACAAAATGGGACTAGTAACAATTACTGAAAAAAATAATTTATTATATATAACAAAATGTAACGATCGAAAAATATCTAATTCGTATCTTGATTAAAGCAGTACGGATGTTTCTTCATTCTTTACTAGCAGCGTATAAACTGCTTTTCTGAACCTAATGAGAAAAATAAAATGTTTTCATTTAGTCTAGGTACTAGTAGCTAAGCTTCTCGAGAAGAAACGAGTTCATTTGCGCCTCGCAGAATTCACATGGAGTGATATTACAAAAATTACCCTTGTGGTATTCGAACAGAGTTAAAAGAAGTGGTGAAGGAATGTGTAAGCATCAGAACGAGATGGGATACATTCCCTGTTCGGCTGTACTGATCTAGGTTTTCCTAAATTATTTTGGCGAAATATCGGTATAGGTTACTACAACAAGACTATAGCCGATTTACTGAAATTTACTGTGTTTCAAGGTTGTGATAATGTGTCAGCGTAACGTCATTGCTACTTCGTTTGCGTGTTCCTTAGAAAACAACAATTGGAAATCGAAATCTGTTCCTTTGAGATTATCGTAGGTTACATCGGCAAAATAAAGCTGAACTGCGTGCATCGGTCTCTCCTTTCGAAAACGACCCAACGCTGTAGTATATAAATGTTTCTACGTGTCCAAACTATATCACATTCGAGTAAAAACCGAAAATTTCAAAGACGTGTACCACCTACATCGTCAGCAGATAACGGAATGCCGGGATCGTTGCGTGTGGCTTGTATAGTGCCATTTTGGCTTATACAGGTAGCATGACGTCACTTTGAGGACGTGATTCGCATGTGCAAATGCTGTAAATCGGCAGTTAAGGAAGTACAGCCCCTACCGGAATTATGGAGCGTAAGTAGAATGAAGCTTAGAGGCTCCACTCTCTTAATTGTTGATTTCCTACGTTTGTGCATGTGTGAATTCGAAGTACAGAGCAAATCATCGAAGGCTAGACTTCCTACTAAAATGTCACCCCGGAATGCGTGTCTGTTTTGTTTCTCTCGTTCTGAAAAGCGTAGAAAGAATTGTGGGGTAGTGCACGCGCAGCTGTCGGTACCGCGGCGCACTTGGAGCGCCCAACACGAAGGCTGCTCCTCGCAGCCTCGTGCGGCATGTGACCTCATCAAAACGAGGCCAAAACGTGGCCTCGCTCTGCCCATACGATACGCATTCTCTGATTTCTATAGCCTGCCGCCAGCGCAAAAACATCCGAGTAATTTGCTCATACACTCCGTCATTTCCCAATAAAGTATTCACTCAACGATAAAGCGTGTGTTGCAGCAGCAACGTGCAAAAACGGTTAATGTCAGTCTCAGTCATGCGTGGAATTTTTCGAACAGCTGCAAAATTGAATCTGTTGCTCGTGGCTATTTACATATACCGGGACCACAGTCACGGCGTATTTCTTACTCCTGCTAATATGTGTGCTAATGAATCAGAGGCAAAGACCAGCTCAGGCAAAGTGCTGACTCAACTGGAAATGGAGAAGGCAGGAGGAAGTCTTATCAAAATTATTTTCTTAACCACAAAACTGCGATCCTGGCCGTCGTTTTCGGGATATTACAGAAAATTGATCGTCTTGTCTGGTTACCAATGAAAAACACGCACGCCAGAACGGTCATCCACAAGCACGAACAGCCTCTCATTGCTTAGTGTCGGGACAGTAGTTAAAGTAGGAAAGCAGAAGTAATCAATTCCCGTACCCCCACTCTACGTACAACGGCCAAGCCAAAGCTACTCTGCTTTTATTTTCGCTCATAATATTCAACTTAATTACTACTGTTCTAATATACTGACAGCAAAGAAGAAGAACTTAGAAGCGAGCATTTTTGATTCACTGATTTTTGGCTTCATTGTGCAGGAAACTCACGTACCCGTGTTAAGACGTTTGCTACGTGATGAATAACAAACGAAGGAAGATCGAGGCTTAACATCACATCGACGACTGCGCCAATACGTACGGAGCACACGCTCGAACTAAAGGGAGGATGAATTTGGCCGTGTTCTTTTCAAAGGAACGTTCTCGAGATTTGTTTTACAAACCTCCGAAAACATAGATCTTGATGACCAGACGTAGAGCTACCACTGCGTCACCTGGCAATTCGCCAGATGGTATAATAAAGGAAGAGAACATTCAAGAGTTCTTGGGGTGAAAATAAGAAGAAAAAGGAAAGAAAAATTTCTGCAACGTTGATGAAGACTCCGAAAAAACTGGGAACATGTTTTCATGTATAATTGAGAATAATATCAAGAACCGGAGTTTATAATGGCATTTAAACGACGTAATGACATCATAAGTTACTGCAACTCGGTCCTATAACAGGCATAGTCCCACTAGGAATGGTATACTCCTGGCTTTCTACGATCTGTGAAACTGCTCGGGCTGTTAGTTGCAGTGTGAGCTACAATTAAACGTACGACTCAAACCACGGCAACACCTGGCGTTTTCACCGAAAAAATGCACTATCAGAGGGGAAAGGCATGCTGAATTAAAGTACACACATCAATAAATGTTTTGCATCACCTCATTATTTCAAAATTCATGGCACAGAAAATTGAAATTGGCTACGACGCATGTGTGTATATTCATTTGCGATGTTTCCAGATAACTAACTCCTCCCAAACAGGCCATGAAGGCCCAAATGTACCGACCGGCCGCCGTGTCATCCTCAGCCCACAGACATCACTGGTTGCGGATAAGGGGGGGGGGGGGCACATGGTCAGCACACCGCTCTCCCGGCCGTATGTCAGTTTCCGCGACCGGAGCCGCTACTTTTCAATCAAGTAGCTCCTCAGCTAGCCTCACAAGGGCTGAGTGCACTCCGCTTGCCAACAGCGCTCGACAGACCGGATGGTCATCCATCCCAGTGCTAGCCCAGCCCGACAGCTCTTAACTTCGGTGATCTGACGGGAACCGGTGTTACCACTGCGGCAAAGCCGTTGGTTTCCAGATAACTAACTGTGCCCATTTTCGTGGAAAGGGGACATATATTATCATCGCGAGTGTGTTCTCCTTTTTAATAGATACTCGATTATAAAGATGTGTTGATGTTAAAGACAATTATTCTCCATCGCAGAACAGCGGTGTTGGGGACAGTCCAGCATGTGTGTGTGTGTGTGTGTGTGTGTGTGTGTGTGTGTGTGTGTGTGTGTGTGTGTGTGTGTGTGCGTGTGCGTAGGAGGGTGGGTGGGTGGGTGGTTGCGCTAGGCAGATGTGTCCTGACCAGAGCGCAGCGTGTGGAGCGTGGCTGTGTCGCTATATTTTAGACGGACAAGTTGACCATGGGGCAACCCACCATTAATCCCCTAATAGTGTTTAGTAGACTATACATGCCTTAGTGTTGGTGAAGGACCGTCGCCTCAAGGCGGCGAGCATCGGCAGTGGTATGGGGGAAGGCCAGATGCGGCCAGCGACCGTGAAGGGACGGCTCCTGGCCATTTGATAAAGCGATTTGGAGTGTTCTCCAGAAGTTCGTTGTTGTTCTAGAGGGGTGCAGTCTTTCTGAGAAATATGTTTAACAGACTGCAAGAAGCGTTATCTGTTTACCTTTTGTCTATCTGTGACTGATTTCCGCAGCCTGGAGACAGTATATCAATGCCACCAGAAGGACGCCTTTGTGGACCACCACCAGCAAGACAGAACAGGCCTCTATCCCTACCTACGGTGAGGAGAGGGAGGGAGGGAGGGATGAGAGGTGGAAGGGGGGAGGCGTAAGACTGTCTCCAAGGTGGTTAGTTCGTGAGCTCTCATCGAGGAGGCCACACATTCAACTACCGCCCCCTCTTAAGTCTTTTGGACAACGATTTTCCCCAGCTCGTGTGTTGCATTATGGCCCATTCATTGTGCGTGATGGTATTTTACGACAATTTCGAAGTTTAATTAGTACAGTGATGCATTTTTCCATCAGCTGTGTTAGCGTGTGTTAGCTCTGACTACTTGGGTTTCAGGGTGATTATCGAGCAGGTGTCTGTAGCGAATTCTGGAGTCAAACTGCGACAGATACAGTCTTCAGCTGTATGCTTACAGGTAATACACTTATTAAACTCGTCTCCTTCTGACACCAGCAACTCGACAGTTGACTATATTTTCCACAAAAAATAAAATTGTACCCTTTTCCCACCAGTTTCGAATGGTATTGTAAAATTTTGCCCTAGCAGAATAATACATGTTGTATGGCGTCGTAAATTATTGAGCTATATTGCGATTTTAGATAGTCCCTGTGTAGCGCTATGTATATAGTTGTGTAATTAGGACCAATCTATATGATTAATTAGTAATTAGGATGGACCTTTATTTCAATTTCCCAACCAAAAGAAATAAAGTACACCAACCTAATCCTCCTGCATCTGGGCAGTTCCAAGTGTTGGAGGCTACACTTGGGCTTTCCATCCAGAAGGACCAGGGTTCGAATCCAGGAAGAGGCACAGCCGTTTTTAATTTTCCGCCAGTTCCAAGCACCTCTGGTGGTATAATTGTGTTGAGGGGGTGCACTTTGGCTTTCTGTTCTGGAGAACCAGGGATCAAGTCCCAGAAATGGCGCCGCCATTTTCAGTTTCCCACCAGTTCTCGGGTGAGGGGTAGTGTGCCCTGGGACAAAGAAATTCCCGCCAAAATCCGAAACTATCGCCAATTTTCGAAATTCCTACCATTAGTGTAGGTGGACGAGGGAGAGGGGGAAGGGTTGGAGGGGGGAGGGGGCTGGGAACCATGTGCAGGTTGACGAAAACACATGATGTCCTCTGGGGCTGGGCTTGGGCGTCGTTGGGGGGTAATTAATTGATCAGTTTAATTACTTTGCATATCAATTTGGTATCAGTTTGACACCAAAAGCGAGATCATGCCCCGCGTACCCTACTACTGTGGCGTACGACGTGGTGCTCGCCATGGTCGTCAGGTATTACTATTCACAACACGCAATCGTCTCCTAATAGTTCGATGCGATACATGATGTTCTGTAGCCTTCGAAACGCCGAATTCAGATCTGGAGCACTCAGCCCAAGATTCCTCGGGCTCATCAGGCGTAGATATCGTCCTGTATACCTGACGAGCGTGGACGGACTGTGCTCTGTAAGTCCTCAATCTACGTCTCAATTGGAATAGATTTTACGTCCACAGCGCATCACTTTAACTTTGGAGTACACGTCAAGCAACTTTCCTGGATGATAAGCCTTCTTCTTGTAATGCGATGATGTGGACGTGATTACTAGCCGCGATTGTCCTTCGTTACGTGATGGATGTGCACTCTATCGTTACACAGATATTTCTAACGCGTCACTACTGGTGCTTTACTACCAACTGAAACGCTACAATCCACTCGGGTGCGTTGTTCTATCCGTAGGTAGCGCTCATAGTAGGTGTGTGTATGTTTACAAACAACATCAGGGATGACCTTCCGATCGTTACACCAACAGTCACAATAGCAACAAACCTGCACGACGTATCAGGGTGATGCAAAACTTTTGTTGATGCGTGCAGAAATCGGCCTGTCACTGGGATGCTCAGAAAATGGATGCAGCACTACAAATAACATCTGTCCCAAACAGCTCACTGAAAAAATAAAACGGAGTTACCAATACACAAATCACACTTTTTGGATGAATATGACTTGTAAACAACTGAACATAAATAAAAGGTAGACGAATGTTTGTCTGGTTCTAATATTATTCCCCGTCCATTCTCTTCTCGAAAGATGTATGGTATGGAATATGTACAGGGTGTACCAAAAATAATCTTGTTATTTGAGATACGTGCGCGAACAATGTACTGTTGGAAAGAGCAAACTCTCAAGTTTTACAGGGTTCCCGCTAGGTAGTAGGAGAGTGCGCCCATTTCAGTTCTAGTAAAAGTGGTGTCGGGACCACAGAAAAAACGTTTTGTGTTCTATGTTTTGCGAAATGTGGGTGAGTGATAAGTGACATTCGTACTAGGTATGGTGTGGATTCTCCGACAACACAGAGCACTAGACGATGGTATGAACAATTTCGAGAAACAGGTTGTCTGTGTAAAGCCATATCGCCGGCCGTCCCCGAGTGTCTGAGACAAAGTCGAACGCATCTGCCATAATCTGACAAGGAGTCCGCAGAAATCCGTTCGCCGAACAGGTCGAGAGCTCAATATGCCCCCGATGTTCGTCTGGCGTCGACGTTTACACACGAAACCATACAAAGTTCAGCTACTGCAAGCTCTTCACGAAAGTGACAAACAACAACGTGTGGAGTTCTGTAATTTTGTTCTTGGCCAGATAGAGGATGACAGTTTTCTTCCACGCTTAGTGTTTGGTAACGAGGCAACATTCCATTTAAATGGAAGGGTGGACCATCATAATGTGAGAATATGGGGTACGGAACAACCACATGAAGTTGTAAGACATGGAAGGGACTCTCCAAAATGTAATGTGTTCTGTGCAGTTTCACGGGAAAAGGTGTATAGGCCATTTTTCTTTGGCGAGAACACTGTTACAGGAAGCACATATCTAGATATGCTTGAGAACTTTCTTTTTCCGTAGTTGGAGACCGATTCGAACGACTTCATTTACCAACAGGATGGGGCACCGCCACAATGGCATGTGGAAGTGCAGGAATTTTTAAATCAAGGGATTACGGAACGATGGATCGGTCGCCCTAACCAAATGATTCAGCCTTATATTACTGGCCTCCAAGGTCACCGGACCTGACAGTATGAGATTATTTCTTGTGGGGGTTTATAGAAGGCTTTGTTTATGTGCCTCCGTTATCAACAACAGTGAATGAACTGAGACATCGCGTAACAGCAACTGTGTAAGCTGTAACTCCAGACATGCTCGCTGCAGTGTGGGAACAATTTGAATACCGCATTGATATACGTCGAACATCTCAAGGGGAGCAAGTTGAACACCTATGAAATGGTATGAAAAGAAAAAACGTTTTGAGTACTCCATTCATCAAAAAAACAAAATACCTTGTATATGTTTATTAATTTCAAAAAGTGCCAAATCGGATGACTCTTTTTGATACACCCTGTATACTGATGGCAAACCTTTGAATCTTCAATAAAACTAAAGTAGAGCAAAAGTGTTGCCCACAAGATATCACATAATTTGTTACGTTCTCATGGTGGGTGGTAGCCACAGCGGAGGTCTAACTGAATGGGACTTCACCTGAATAACGAGAGGTATCTCGTGAGAGGTAAGAGATTTTCCAACTGGTGGTGATCCCAGGCTGTGTCGTATTGGGGAGGAAAGGGTATCAACTCGTCGTGCGGCTATCTTGATTTACATTTGTCGTATTTGAACTAAATTACGACCGCCATAAACCAGAATGATTTCTTCAACAATGTACGGCCACATCCTTTCTCCATAAATGTACAACAACTGCTTATGTTCGAATTCTTAGCACCAAAAAGTCGATGGGCGCTAGATTCCAAACTTAGTCCTTGTGGATAGGCAGATCAGTAACAAAATGCGTGGTTGACGATCCATAGATGTGGATTCCGATTTTCGGTCGATTTAAGGATTGAGGCACGTATTGTAAATGTGGGCAGTGTTACAGATGCCAAATTACTCCCGCCATAGCTGTCTGGATGCATTTATTCTCGTCGTTCAGAAAAGCATGTTCTGCAACACGAACATGCTAAGTAAAGTATTACTGAGTTTAACGCTTTGAGTGCCAGTAGTTTCTGCCTGAGACCATCTTTTTTTTTTCCTTAAGTATCACTGCCTTTCGCATGAAACCACCGACTTTATTCCAAAGCAGAGATAGCTAGGGCTACACGGAGGTATTTCTACGAATGTAGTGTATTGTAGCAGTAATTTGCAGTGTTCAAAGCAACAGTCGGTGCGGAGATTGGGCTACGTGATTGTAGGAGATTGTGACACGTGGTTCTTATTATAGTGATCTTATTGAGGAGGTCATTGGATTGAAAGTAAGTATATCTTAAGTTCTTCTAACGTAAATTTGAGTTTGTACTATTGCTTTTATGAGTGGTTTCGGAAGGAAATCACTTTAGCAGAATGTAATTTTGATATTAGTTTATTAAATTTTAGACTCATTCTTGCTTGATATTCAGGACTGTAATTTGTTGTAGGCATTATGAGTTCATGAAAGTTTCGAGATGTGGGAGTATGTATAGGAAAAATGCAGTATTGCTTTCAAATATATTTCAAGAAATGATGGATGGTCGAAAACTGTATGTCCCAGTGGTTAGAAAGTGTAACCACAACCTTAAACCGAGCGGGGTGGCGCAGTGGTTAGACACTGGACTCGCATTCGGGAGGACGACGGTTCAATCCCGCGTCCGGCCATCCTGATTTAGGTTTTCCGTGATTTCCCTAAATCACTCCAGGCAAATGCCGGGATGATTCCTCTGAAAGGGCACGGCCGACTTCCTTCCCAATCCTTCCCTAATCCGATGAGACCGATGACCACGCTGTCTGGTCTCCTTCCCCAAACCAACCAACCAACCAACCACAACCTTAAAACAATTGAGTGTTTACTTTTGCCAATTTCTTCTTTTATTCGTAGCTTGGTATGATAACAGAGGTTAATTTTGTGAAAAGTTTCAAAATTATGTTCCAAAGTGAAGGCATCTCTTTAAAATAATTAATTGTTTACTTTTCACCAATTTTTACTTGTATTCGTTGCTCACTATGATTATAAATGTCAATTTTGTCAAAAATTTTAAAATTATTTTTTACGCCATTGGGACGCAGAGGGTTGAACTAAAGCTTCACTCGACGACTGACTGACTTAGTTAAATCAGGAATAGGGAACTCATTACAGCGAATGGAAAAGTAAACATGTGGAAGCAAAAAAAGCAAAGCTCCGCGTTTTGGCCCAGACGAATCTACAAGGAGCGACCTCCTGCCGAGCCATCCCCCGCCAATGGCGTCAGTCCGATACGGGATGGAGGGGCATCACCACTCTTCCGGTCGTTGTCGGCTTCCTCGGCCTTGGTACCGCTGTCTCTCACTCAAGTCGCTCCTCAGCTAGCATAACGAGGCAGAGAGTAGCCCGTCCCAGTCCTCCCGCCGAGAACAAGTCAGGCACTACCCAGAATCGAACCCGAGTCTCTTACATAGTAGTCAGACACGCTGATCACAAAGCTGCTTAGGCGGACATGTAAAACTAATGTATAACAGATTCCCTGTATCACATTTAGACCTAAGTTGTAATGTGCCAGCACAAGTAATCGTAAACTAAACGCAGTAAGCTATCCGGGACAAGATTATTTACTCTCTTCCAGTTCCGTGGAAGAATTATGACAGCCTTTCCGCTTCTGCACGCCTGTCATTACAAATATTTGCTTTTCCCAGACCACTTATGGCAAATTCCAAGATGTTTCCTTTGTGTAGGACAAGTCTCATTTCCTCCCTTATCCTGTCCCAGTCTGAGGTGTGCTCCGTCCCTAGTAATCTCATCCTCGACGGGGCTTCACATCCTAATCTTCCTTCATTGTGAACATTGCACGATATGTATGCAGGCGGATCAACATGTTCTTAAAGACCATCGTGAAGACGTGTTGTTTGAATTCTGAAATAGTTCTTCTCGCGATTAACAGCAGCTTGAAGATAGCGCTTTCGTTTGCATTTTGTGTTAAGCACCTTTCCTGCGTCGAGAGACCAGAACTGCGACGACTTGCGCAGAGCTTCATCGTACTGATACTGATTCATTGCCTTATGTGATTTCGACTAGGTAATGGGGCCTTGCCGAATACTCATGCCTTATTACGTCTCACCCGGGTAAATCACGTTTTCGTAAACTGGCAGAATTCTCACTATGAGTCGTAGTTCCAGCCTTCTACGCGAATACACACACAAGCACACACACACTTCGGGCTATCGTGAATGCATTATAAATCACAATGTACAGAAGCTGAGGCAACTAGCTTTGTACAAAAATGCACAGAGAAGAATTACAACCGAATTATTGTTCCATTACGTGACTTTTTGTGACAACTTCAACTCGGTTCGTAATATAAAGTAGACACGACACGAATTACCCCATGATCCTACTTGAGGTAATGTTTCCCCAATGATCAGTTCTTAACTTCATGCCTAGTATGCCTGTAAGTAATAAACAAACTGACGGGAAAAATCCCTACACCAAGAAGGAGTTGTGCGACATAAATGAAAGCTAGCAGGCGCGTTTCTACAGCTGGAAGGTGATATATATTCAAATTTTGCCCTAGTCGATAGTAGCGTCACTATGACGATGCAAATCAGGTTTGCTTTATATACACGTTGCAACGGTCGTGAGTGTTAGTTACCTTTGAAATTCGACGAGATGAGCTGATGTCAGTCGAGAATGCTCTTAAGGTCACAAATATTCGATTATCAGCATCTCACTGAGTTTGAAAGCGGTCGTGTAATAGCGCTACGAGAAGTCGGATGTTCCTTCTGCAATGCTGCTGAAAGACTTGGCAGGAATTTTGGCACTGTACATGACTGCTGGCAGCGACGATCACGAGAATGTAGAGTCGCCAGAAGGCCTGGCTCCAGACGGCCACGTGGCACTGCCGAGGGTGAGGACCGTCATGTGCTGCGTATGGCACCGATGCATCGTACTGCATCTGCAGCAATCTGAGCAGCAGTTGGCACCACAGTGACACAATTAACTGTTACAAATCGGTTACTTCAAGGATAGCTCCGATACAGACTACGACAATCTGGTGATTCGACCTGTTATCCATTCACGAACAGCATTCAAGGGGGTGTTTTATAACGGGAAAACGCTCGAAGTAGGCTTACAGATGAAATTAAAACACTATTGTGTGTCTGCCAGTTAGCTATGAGAAAGGAAAGAGTGAAACGCGGTGCTGCCGTCCAGCCGAGCCAGCCAATGGCAAGTAACCATCGACAATGAATTCCCCGACCGCACACGGGTAGCTATCAACAGTGCCTTATATAGTCACTTTATAAGATACTTTGGAGCGGTTTTTAGGATATTGGTGTATTATTAGGTGATCCTCTCCTGTCCGTTGAAATTCCGGCAAAGAAAGTTGATTCCGAGATCGCGAAATATCTTGTATCATTGTATAAAACTTATTGGGTCTTTAGAACTCCCGCAACAAACGAAAGTACTACAATACTGCTCACACTGTAGCAGTAATGAGTTGGCGACTGTACCAGCTGAAAAGGAATTGACGTTCTTTGGTGCTTTGTTTGTTAATAATTTGACAGAAAATAAACTTAATCCAGCTTAGGAATAAGAAAATGAATGTATTTGCGTTTTAATTTTTACCCTATCAGCTGTGAATTGCAGACTTTCGAAGTAAAATCAGATACAAACTGCTCGCTAAAATAACTTACAAGCAGAAGCTTCCACGGAAGTAACCGGCACGTTGTTATATAAATGAAAAAGCGTTTACATCCGCGTAAGTCAACTGTGACCATTGAAGATTTACGTTCAAGTTCTCGTTCTATGTACTTCACGTTCTGTGGAACAGGTGTTACGTAAGAATTTGAGGTACGTGAATTATTTACAGTCTCGCAATCGAACAGGCAAAGCGATATGAATGCACGAAAGCCATGCAGTTGAGTGCATGCAAGTTGGGGACTGAAGCTGGAGCGCTTTCTCTAAGTAGGCCGGCGACGGCAAAAATCGTGACTTGGCTCCCCTCCAGGACAGCGCTTTCACTTCAATTTTTCTCTTTTATTTTCACCTCTAGTTCTACTGGGTCGTTTGACATTTGCATTTTGGCAATAATTCATTAGGAAAAGAAACACGTGGCGATAAGAGCCAAACAGTGGTCACTTTCCATTAAGACAGATTAAGCTAACAATAACTACTGTGGAGAGATAAAATCTGGCGTCAGAGCTTGTTATGAGATTTCTCGAGTCCAAACCGCAGTTTGTATGTTCATCGCTGAACAAGGTAGACACAGTAGGGCAGCTTGTCCACAACTTAGCTAGGGCAGCGAGAAAAATACGCCAGTCTCAAAGTCAGTGCTCAGCCTATTCCAGCAGCGGGTCTGACCAGCATCGAGCAGAGCAATCATAGTGTGCGGAAGTACTTTCGTTCACTTGATTAACGAAAGGAATGATGTACAAACAAGATTAATGAATATATCTGCCTGGTCTAAAACAGGCATTAACGGATTTCTCTGATGCCAATATCACCACAACTGACAATGATACGCTAAAATACCTTTAAGTCTGGATAATTTAACTTCGTCGTAAAGTCGTAATTGGTGATACAACTGAACGCACAGTCATTGTAGGCGAACATATTATGGCCACGTATTTATACCATCAGTAAAAACTCCTTTCTACCATATTTTGTGTCAGCTATCTAAAACGCAGACAAGGAACCTTATACTGAATTGACTTACTTATATACGCTATCAGTGTCTCTCTATGTGTACTTATGAGCGATGAATTTTCCTAAAAATGCATTACTTTTATATTGTAGTGCGTCTGTTTTGTCGAGTAGCAGCAAGTACGTGTGGTAAGTTAGTATTGGAAATTTGTGGTAAGTTACTATGGGACCAAATTTCTGAGGTCATCGGTCCCTAGCCTTACACACTACTTAATCTAACTTAAACTAACCTGCGCAAAGGGACAACACACACACCCATGCTTGAGAGAGGACTCGAACCCCATAACGAGGCGGTGGGGGAGCGCAAACCTTGGTGAGACGCCTCAGATCGCGCGGTTACCCGCGCGGCGAAGTGCGTGTATTATTATCAGTACTATAATATTGAATTCTAAATATCAAACAGTGGGAAGTCCAGCATACAACATCAACAATATGGAAAGGATAGGTTGCTACTCATCGCATAAAGCAGGCGTTGAGTCGCCTTCACTCCCTGTGGCAATGACCACGTGTGTGTAAGACGTGTGAATATTCTCTTTTGCGGAAGACCTCTGTCAGAAAGCTGAAAATATTTCTAGTGTTCCTCTTTCGTTGCAACTGCCTACGATTCAGCGCTTCCTTTTCGAGGTGACAAGTAATCTATTCTTTCCATATTGTTGGAATTTATAAATATTTGTGATTTAGAAACAATAATGCTGCTCTTTTCACCGAGTTTCATTTGAAATTTCCTAATATAATTTGTGTCAATAATCTAAAAAGAAACACATAGAAAATAATACTGTCTCCTCTTATGTTAACATGTGTTTCAGTGCCTTCTTCGTACGAAGGTGATGTAAAATGAGAGTTCATTGTAGCAAGCACAAGTAGCGCTAAATACTTTCTTACACGATACATACTTTGATAACCTAGTTTGTTTATTCATTATATCCACTGTGAATGTCGAACTGCAGCTGTGATTTATATTCACACCCTGCCGCATAATTTGCAACCAGTCGCGTTTTTAAATTCTGATTCGAGGTACTTTCTGCGTCATTAACTGGTTTTATAGCTACTGCAGGCTCATCAGTAGATGAAGTGTTACAGAAACATCACTTACTCAGATAATATTTCTTTAACACCTCCATCTGCTGATGAATCTGGTGTGGCTTGAAAACTTTTTAATGGTACAGGCAATAAATCGCATCAAAATTTAAAACAGCGACTGGTTGCATAATGTAGCCACATAAATCTCAAATTCGTTAATTTATAAATGATGTTACTTGTGTAACTCTACATTTTCCTATTGCTAGTTCAAACTCTCTGCACCAGGCTAAGATCTGATTTTGTTTTTGTTATTTTTTTAATTATGTGTTTCTGCGTCTGCCATATAAGTGAACACTTATGAACAAGAATTTTCGACTTGTTATGAAGTCCCGCTCAGCTTACCTGTTCAAAAGGAAAAAAAATGGAGATGGTAAAATACTACTGCTTTAGTTTCCTAGTGTTTTACTGTGTCTCTTTTCCTGCACTCACTTCTTGGGCCTCACAGAATTTCGCTTAAGAAACCAGACCCGCTTTCTGGAGGATAAAGTTTCAGACCTAGGTCTTGCCGTCCAGATTTCCTATGGTTTATCGAAACAGGTTGAGTTGAATACCAGGAGGGCTATTTTGAAAATAGCATGGCCGATTGCCTTCCACATTCCTGTCATATTTCAGCTCCGACACTAATGACCTTCTCGTTGTCTTGATGTTAAAACCTTGTCTTCCTGTCTACATAATACGTCTTAAAATTCCGCTACAGACTGAGGTGAGTGATTGCGGACAACAGTCCTGTGGATCGATTTCGCTATATCCTATGTAGATGGATTTCATTTATGGTGTTTTTCAATCGCTAAAATCAACTCTGTGCTGAACGTGTTAGCGGCAAATGGTGTGCAGAGGCGACTGGCGACCACGAGTGCCCGTAAGCGTGAGGCGATACGTGACACTGCAGCATGTTCCGCAGGCTTTTTCTCAAACCGATAGACATAATGGAGAGCTCGACTTGCTGATACTCCAACAAGAGGTCCAGAAATAAAAGCAAAGAACCTGTCACTCTGACATAAACAAGAAACTTAGAGCGGGTGCCCCCAATTAAGATTCACGAAACTATGCCCGAGGCCAGTGTGACAGCAAATGCGAAACCGAGGAGAAGCTAAACTGATTAGAGCAACATGAAAAGGAACGTCTGAGCGGCGGAAGAGCTCGTTACGTGCGGGGCCGGATCTGGCGGTTTGCAGAGTCACCTCAGATATAGAGCGGAGGCGTAAAAAACGACTGCTGCCTCGGCTGGCCTCAGCACGCCGTTACGTAAGCTCCTCCGGCCTGGGACTCCGTCGCCAATCTCCGGGAGCGAAGGTCGTCATAATCGACAACAATTATCCAGGACGCCGCAGAACAAGATCGATCACGACCCGAGCGCGTCGCCACTTCATCGTTCCAGCAACCTCCTGGACAACGCGGACCAAAAAACGATAAACAGTCTCGAGTTCTCCTGCACTGTTGGCTGCACGTAGAACGAGGCTGTGGACAAGAATTCAGGAGAGTCCAGTTCGCCACACGTCTCTCTCTCTCTCTCTCTCTCACTCACTCATTTTCCTGCTCTCTACTTTTTAGTACCACGCTTTTTCTTTCCTTTTTTTTGCGACTTTAACGTTTCGTCAGCATCACACTAGCGACCTCAGACAATTTTGTGGAAGGGAATTAAGGCTGGGCAAATAATACTCGCGTCTGAACGAACTCGAGATTTCCCGATACGCCGAAAAGCTCGATACAGCATCAAGTCCTGTTCGAAGAGTCACGTGAAATTTGATACAGGCGGGGCAAGAGTAAGCGTACGCGACAAGCTAAAAAATGGTCACAAGAATAAGCTATAGCTCTGCTTGAGATGTAAGAGTTTCGTGAAACACGAATGGAAATGGTACTAAATCCTACCAGGTACAAGCTTCTGTTGTATTTGAACTAATTTACAACAGCACTTCTCGCACAAAAATTATGGCTACCGTATACAAACATTTACGATGACTTTTATGTAAAGCTAACAGTCAAAGGCTTAAGTATCGACCACTAAAAATATTACTGGTGTCTGAAGAGAATCCAATGTTTTATTTGGTTATTAGCTACTAAAAATTTACCAAGTCAGTTTGCGAATTGGCATTTCGACCCTTTTCACATATTGCAATGTGTAAAAGAGTTACCAGTATTTTAATCAGTTTTAAAACAGGATGTTAACATTCACATGAAACAAAGAACAAAATTAATTGGGAATTTAATGTTTAATAAACGAAATAAATCATATTAGCAATGGCGATCGCGAGAATAAATAACAGTGACAAGACTCGTAGAGATAGCACCAACAGACGCGACTAGATGGCTGGAAGAGCACGAGAATTAGATAGAATCGTTATTGTGATCATTTATTTATTTATTGAAGGCCGAGTTTACATGTGACCTGTAGTCTGTAAGATGTTGCAGTATGTGTTTCACGATTATTTTTATGATTAAGACCTAGAATATGTTAATGAATCCCGAGATTTTTCGAGCTGTTACGTCAACTACTCGAGCAGTTTGAGTCGTGCTCAGGTACAACAGTAAAGGGAATGCGGCGTGTCCTTCATGAAATAATTACCACAACATTCGTCCCTAATGGTTTAGGGGAAAAAGAGAACGAGTTTAATTTCCGGGGTTCACGTTATGGCAGTCGTCTGAAGTGTCGGGAAGCACACTTGATGTGTTTCGATACCATGAGCGACTCCTTCGGGACCTCGGCAACGACACTGGGCAGGCATCATTTACCTCTCAAGTTGTTTGGTAACGCATGTGGCTGACGACTGCACTCGAACGGGAGACATGTGAGGCAGATGTAACACGCAGGCGACCTCGGCAGTGATAGAAATCTTGCAAACACAAGTACAACGGTGTTTTAAGTAGATGTTGCGGCATTCGTTTCAGGAACTGGCATTTCCTAGTGTCCGAGGACCAGTTCCGACCACGACGAAGCCCCTGAGTAAGCCACACGAAGCGTTCACACCGAAAGTTGTATGCGGACTACCCATAAGGCTAATGCGTAACTTATACACTGTCAGTAGACAGTTGCGGAGGAGGTAACGTTCTCGGCGGTGATTCGTCTAAGGCGGAAAACGAATCTCGCCAGTAGGAGTACTGTAATCCGAATACCATTGGATTCCATGAGAGCTGTCTGAAATCCTGTCGTAACTCCCGCTGGAAATTTGTTAGATCTGGCCAATATGGACCGTACGTCCATATTGGCCAGATGTAGGCATGCTTCGGAGAATCACGTCCGGATACTTCCCGTGGGCGCTGGACAAAGGATTTGTTACTTATGGTTTGTTGACTAAGGTGGTCCTTTTCAAAGGATCTAACCCTCTAACAGGGGCATACCTGCAGGCTAGTTGCAGAGGAACATGTGTGGAGATAACGGTAGGTATACGTATATTGGACTACGGAGCAAATTATATGATCACCGGCTAACGAAGTACTCTCTCTCTCTCTCTCTCTCTCTCTCTCTCACACACACACACACACACACACACACACACACACAAACACACACACACACACACTTTTTAAGACGTGTTGTTTAACGTCTCGTTACGGCCTGTAACGAAGTAGGGCTCTTTGACAATGATAAAATAAAAACTATCGTTCCAAAGACTAGTCAAATTACAACGTACTCGTAGATCTATGAAGTTTTGCCATTTTCTCGCAGAAATTTGGACTAAGGTTACTATCTCCATACTCCTTGTAAAACCGTCTGACAATTGGAAAAAGACGCATAATATTTTCCTGCCTTACCTACAATACTGTCCTTTTACAAGAAATGTTTCTTTTTACGATACAAAAGCCCTGTTAAAAGCAGCATAAATGTTGAATTTATCGCCGAACCTCGGCTATGAACTCTTGTTTTGATGATGATGATGATGTTTGGTTTGTAGGGCGCTCAACTGCGCGGACATCAGCATCCGTACAAATTCCCAATCTTTACTCAGTCCAAGCTCGCCACTTTCACGAATGATAATGAAATGATGAGGACGACACGAACACCCAGTCCCCGAGCGGAGAAAATCCCCAACCCGGGCGAGAATCGCACCCGGGTGTTTTGGTGACGTTATATCGAATATTAGTTTCAGTGTCCTATCTAGCCAGCAGTTTACTTCATTATTCCTATTCACTGCTGTCGTCAGAATGATGTTTCATTTGCAAAAGAATCGGCCTCCATAGCTGAGGCCACACATTCTGTGTGATAACGCACAACTTGGATGTAACCAGTCTAAATCCTGGTGGTGGAAGAAATTTCGTCATCGATATTTATCTGGCCAGAGGAGGGGAGATCACCGTGTGAGCTTGTAGCTCATCAGAACTAGTGCTGATGTGATCGACTGAAATATTGCGGCATAATGAGGACATGCGACATTGCTGATCGGTCTGCCGGGTAAGCTCGACGTTCCTTCTTCTCTTTCTCCCTCTTCCATTCCTTTCCCTCAAGCCCATTGCTGTTAGTGCACGTTATAAAAACCCATCTTCCGGTAACTTCTGTTTATTGTTGTAATTATTATGTAGGATGATAAATTGTGTATTTTTATTTTATTTGTACTACGGTAATTCTTAATTTCTAAATGTAGAATAACATACTTATCCCAATATAATTAATGTAAAATATGTAGAATGCCTGGTCTGATGTAGGAGAGGGTCTGAAGGCACTAATCTTGCTAAGTTAAATAAAATAAGCTATTTTCTTTTACGTACTCATCGTATCAAAAACACAAACACATTACAACATTCAAACGCAAATGGTGATACCAAAATGAGTCAAGGAACGAAACCTAGTTTAATACGTACTAGACATACCTCAAAGCCAATAATGCTATTTGACATTACAACGGTGAAGCTTATTTTTCTAAAGTGTTGATACTTCTTTGGTAACAGAAGACTGTTCACTCATGGTTGGGCATAACAATGGGAAACCTCTCTAGCTGCTTCACAGACCACCGAGATTCGAAAACATTGTTCATCATTACTAACCTAACTTGTTTGCAGCAGTAATATGCAGTAATATCCTCAAGCATCAACTTTAACAATATATAATTGTTACACCTGGATTTTTGAGCGATGCGAAATACCGTTAGGCTACAAGAAGGATGTTGTAACTCCATTACCAAAGACTGATGGTGATGGCAGTTGCTAGTATCACTTCCATAATGCGTGGTTGTAAAATCTGACGCGAATTATGTACAGAAGTATGTAGTAACTAGTAGAGAGCGAACTGGTGGAACATCAAATTGCGTTCCGGACATAAACAGAAAAACGTGAGGCAAACTGGCTCTGCAACTTATCTTATAAGATTGGTTGAAGAAAGGCAAAATCACATTTATGTAGAAAAGACTTTAACGACGTTGACTTGAATACGCACTTTGAAAATACGACGTTATCAGGGATAAAATACAGAGAGCTGAAAGTTACCTACAACTACAAAAACCCGACATAAGTTATACGAGTCGAAGAAAATGAAAGGTAGCTGTAACTGAAAAATATTTGAACGGAGTGAATAGGGTAGTAAAAAGAGTCTATCAATGAATACAAATAAGACTAAAACGATAATAACAGAACGTAGTCGAATTAAGATAGGTACTGAATCAGCAAAGGAAATGAGACACTGAAAGTAGCAATCGAATTTCGCTGTTTTGGCAAAGAAGATGTCGACGCCTGCAAAAATAACGAGGATACAAAATGTAGACTGACAACAGAATGAAAATGTTCCCTGCAAAAGAGAAATATTTTAACATATAACATATGGTTTTGGTCTAGGAACCCTTATCAAAACATGTTTTTTCGGAGTGTAGCCTTACATGGAACTGAGACGTGCACATTAAGAGTACTGAAGGTAAGAAAATAAAATCTTCACAAGTATGGACCTGCAGAAAATAGTTGAAGATTAGATGGGTAGATCGAATAACTAACGAAGAGGTGTTGAATTTAACTGGGGAGAACAGAGCTTTATGGCACAACTTGACTCGAGTAAGGGAGAGCTTGATACAGTATGCCCCGAGGCATCAAAGAATAGTTAATTTTGTGATGTACGAAAATGGAAGGGAGGGGTTAAAAATGCAGAGGGAAAAGAAGCCTTGAATACGGTTAACAGGTCCAAGTGGGTGTAGATTCCAGTAGTTACGCAGATATAAAAAGATTTACACAACATAAACTAGTGCGGGGACCTGCATCAAACCGGTCTTCTGAATGATATTCACAACAACAACAATGAACTTGATTTCTTGATATAGTTCTGCCTTCTGCATAACACTGTTTTTTTATCCTTGTTTGTTAAGCAGTACTATTTCAGTGCTTATTTGCGATTCTATGTCTCTTACATAATTTTTTTTAAACATTCAGTAGAGTTTAAATGGTTTTTAAGAATAAATTAGCCTATCACATGTGTATCTAGCTTCGTTGTAGTTGTTCACCTGAATGCGTGTCGGTCATATTTTAAATTTAGCAAGGTAGCGTTGTTTGTATTTTATTCTATGACGCCATCTGGCTAGCATACATTTTCTTTGACAGACTCTACGAATTTCTAGCATGTCTCCGGCCGGTGTGGCTGTGCGGTTCTAAGCGCTTCAGTTTGGAACCGCGTGACCACTACGGTCGCAGGTTCGAATCCTGCTTCGGGCATGGATGTGTGTGATGTCCTTAGGTTAGTTAGGTTTAAGTAGTTCTAAGTTCTAGGGGACTGATGACCACAGAAGTTAAGTCCCATTGTGCTCAGAGCCATTTGAACCATTTTTGTAGCATGTCGTCTGCGAAGTAGCGATGAAAAAGTAAAATGTATTGCTGAAAAAATTATTTTTGCAGAACATTCACCATAGGTAACGTTTTATTGCCATGTAATCCTTCAGTGGTGCGACTTGTTTTTGTCTGTAAATACTCATTTTCACGCCTTTAACCACTGCACTGTTACTTTCATTTCGTTATTAAATATTAAAAAACGAATGAATCAAACATAGAGCGACACAGTGAGGGATAACTGTTTCCTCGCTATCCATGTGGCGTGATATTTTAATATCAGTCGCAAGTAAACAAAAAAATTAAGAAATAGACTATTTCGTTACTTTTTATATTGTGTGCTATCAGTCCACAGAGTCTACGGAAGAATTCCATAGCGTAAAATTTAAAATACGATTGACACATGTTGTGGTGGGTAACTGCAGTAATAACACAAATAAAACGCTTTAAAAGTGTACTACGTATTATGGAAATAAGGTGAGATCCACGGATGATTGCAGGCAAGTGATACACCATGACTGGATGATAAAACAAAGAAAACCACTGTATACTGCGCAGAGGTCAGAGTTGTAAATATCAAAAGTAGCGTGTCAATTCAAGCTGTCCTGGTAGTGACTTCTCAGAAAATCAGTTATCTAATTCTAGGAGCAACGTTAATCTTTCAGGTTCACAGGTTAAAGCTCTAGGTCCAAGGAGAATTGTTCAACTCCCGCGCTGACAAGAACCGTGTTCTTAGACCTTTCCTGCTGCGGCAGATTCCGGTTGCGCGCAACGAGTGTGAACACGCACTGCCGCTAGGTTTTTCTTAGTTCCAGCCGCCAGCTACCACCCGGGACAATCGCCATCGGCGTTCCGCGCATTCTGACAACCGATCGCATCGCCCTCTGTTTCGGGTCGGCACAGTTATTTACGACGAACCGCCTGCCACGCAGCCCTCATTAGATTCGGCAGCTGACTTCGTAAATGTACCAGGCCGACTTCCTCTGATCTGAGTTTTCTCGATATCGACAGAAACTAATTACAGATAGAGGTAGATATCAAGAAATAGCTGATTTAGTATTGACAGAAATTGTGCATGTGTGTGGGGGCGGCTTGGGGAGGGGGGGGGGGGCTAAAAACTGTAGGAGACCAAGAAATGGATAAAATAAGCAGGTTTAAATGGATGTGGTTTGCAATGGTTATTCGGAAATCAAGAGACTTACAAAGAACAGAGTAGCGTGGAGAGCTGCGTCTAACCAGTCTTCGGTCTACATACCACAACGACAACAACGTGAGTTTTGTAAAAGGCTTTTGTTTTTAGCTTCTTTACATTGTTATTTTATTTCTTTTTTCGATGACGGAGCTTTATACCGCAACATTCGCCCGACGAATCAGAAAAAATATGTAAAACTATATCCGGGGAAGTTAGTTGTATTACCGAGCGAGGCAAGGCAGTGGTTAATATACTGGATTTGCATTCAGGAGGACCACATTCAAATACACACCCGGCCAACCTGATTGATGTTTTCCGTGATCTCCCTAAATCACTTAAGGCAAATGCCAGGATGTTTCCTTTGAAAGGGCACGGCCTATTTCATTCCCTGTCCTTCCTTAATACGAGCTCGTGCTCCGCCTCTAATGACCTCGTTGTTGATGGGTCGTTAAACACTAATCTTCCTTCCTTCTTTCCTTAGTTGTTTAATCGACTGCATGTACAGTATAATACGTATCTTCTTCTCCGTCCTATATATTCTTTATATGTCGTTAAATACTGTGTCGTCTCAACCAAGTTACTCTTCTTGTTGTTCTGAATAGAGCGTTGCTATTGCTTCAAATATTGGATCAGTTTACTGATTGTTGTTGTAATATTTCTTGTATGAGCTCACCACTCTTAATTCTTGTGAGGCCATACGATGATATTATTTTCTTTTCATTCTGTCTCTTAGTGGCTTAATAATATCTGTCATTTCGTATACTACACCTTTGTTCCCGTGGAAAGGTTTAATCTTTCAGTAGCGCGTCGATATCTTCCGTCTGTGGCTGGCATTGTCTCTATTTTGCCTCATTTATTGATTTCACGTTACATTCACATAACTTTATTTCAAAGTTTTCAGGTCTTTGCTTACCAAAATGTGTAATTTTTAAAGAAAATGAACTGTCGTGTAAATCGTTATTAAAAATCTGTAGGTTTTCACAGACTTGTACTAATTACATTATGGACTTCAGTCAAATTACAAACATTTTTCCGTCAAAATGCAAGTATAAAGATACCAAAATTCTCCACATGTGCACCACACACACACACACACACAAAAGAACGGTAAGCAAGGCTGTGTAATACATTGCCGGAAAGAAAGAGCAACTGCCTTAAGTATAAGTTCATTATATTGACAAGTGCCGTGACAGGTAGTTCATCATTATATAGGAGTATATGATAACAAATTCAGACCAGATGAAACATACAATAAAGGGTGCCCAAACAGTCGCATCAATATATAGTGTACTCCCTACTCGCACCAAAGCGGAAGTGTATTCTCGCATGTAAACGATCACAGTACAGCAATTAGTTTCTGAGTTGCAACGAGCTTCTGCCAAGAAGTATCTCATTTCTGTTTACTGCGGGCGTTTCAGTTTAATCTCTTAAATTTCCCTCGTGTTCGTGTATCTAGTAGCCACAGTCCCGCGTTTTAATTACTGTCTGGTCCTAGTGTATATTTCCACCGTCTTTAGCACGGACTGGGACTGTGATTGCTGCGTCCAGATGCGAGCTGGGTTGTTCACTCTTCACCCACATCACCAGGCGCTGCTAGGTTCGGTCACGTACTTTGGAGCTGTTGCCAATGGGCATCACTGTGGTCGATGTCCAGCACATCCCACGTATCCCCCGATCGGCCCATTACTGTGACGCTCCGGATACTGCCAGTGGTGACCCATCAACTATGGTCGAGTGGGAGATCGCTTCAGACTGTGGCAGGCAGCGAAAGACCTTCAGAGGGGCCTATCGAAAGACGTCCCTAGTTGGTCTGACAAAAAAAATTGTCTATGGCTGATAAAGATCCTGAGCCAGATGCAGTCGCTTTCTCTGTCTCAGAGGAAGTCTTCCGGCCCGAAAGATCTGAGCATTCGCAGAGGGTGGGATTACTGGTAGTTCGAAGCTCCAGTGTTAGGCGTGTAATGTGGTCCCTTAGGGATATAGCTGCCAAGGAGGGGAAGAATTCCAATGTGCAATCTGTGTGCACAAGTCGCGGAGTCATTCCATATGTGTAACGCGTGCTTCTGGATGCCACGAAAATCACAGGGTATAGTCAACAGCAAATGGTGGCTCATGTAGTAAGTAATGATGTTTGTCGCTGTAGATCTAAAGAGATTCTCTCTGGCTTCGGGCGGCTATCTGAATTCGTAACGACTGCTAGTTTTGCTTGTGAGATAATCCTGGAGCACACGTCTGTGGTATCGTCGGAAAGATCGATTGCAGACCTTTTGTACAGAACCGAGTGGAGGGTCTG
Organism: Schistocerca serialis cubense; assembly: GCF_023864345.2. Classification (NCBI taxonomy): domain Eukaryota; kingdom Metazoa; phylum Arthropoda; class Insecta; order Orthoptera; family Acrididae; genus Schistocerca; species Schistocerca serialis. The sequence continues at coordinate 657,325,790 of NC_064640.1, read as the reverse complement.
AATCAGAAGCTCATACGGTTCTGCGACCGTGTAGGCTACAGATTCCTCGACTTGGGCCATAAGGTGGTGGCGGTTCTGGCTTTGCTTAGCAGGTCAGGGATTCACTACACATAGAAGGCGGCTACACGGGTAGTGAGCGCTGTGCGGAATGGTCTGGACGGCTTTTTATGTTATAGTGTCCAGAGAAAGTACAGAAATGTTTACAGTGTCAATGCGGTTAGGGCACGTAGATGTAGATAAAGGTGGCGAATAGCATCCTGCGATAGACCATCACAGGCCACTGGCGCCTATTGTTCTTGCAAGCCCTGCGAAACGAGTTAGTTCCCACTTCATCATGTCCCATACGTGTTCAGTCGACTAGAGATATGGTGATCTTGCTGGCCAGGACTGTTGTTGTGCACCACGAAGAGCACGTAACATCGCAGCAGCTGTATGTGGACGTGCGTTTTTCTTCTGAAAAAGCACATCACCTTCATGACGAATAAATGACAGTGACATTGATATAACAAATAGCCTCTGCAATGTAGCAGTCACTGGTTATTTTATCCTCCAAATATACCAGATATGACGGGGAGTTGTTACTGATTGCCCGCAACACCATGAAGCTTGGGATGTCACCTGTGCGCCGCGCCGTAGGTGAATGAACTCTGGGGTAAACAGCTCACCAGATCCACATCATACACATGTACGTCCGTCTCTCGCATATACACTGAACCTACTCTGATCACGGAAGAGAACAGATCACCATTCCACTCTCCAATCAACTCTTTCACGACCCCAGCGTAGCCTAGGTTGGCACTGTCGTGGTGTCAGTGGTAGGCTGGCCAGAGGCATTTATAATCTTAATCCTGCTACAGGCATCCGGTTTCCTATGGTCCCTGATGACACATCAAGTGCAACACGATCCGGGATTTCGTCCGTGGATTATGTTTGGTCGGCACCGCTGCTCGTACATTGAGTCGATCTTGACGTGCGTCTGTACTAAGAGGACTACCAGAATCTGGTCTATCGGTGTGGGAGTGTTCTACAGACCACTGTTGAAAGCTGCGCCACACCACCGATACATTGCGCCCAAGATGTGCAACACTCACTCGATACGTCCATCCAGGCCCACAATGTGACCCCGTTCTAATGGCTGAAGCTGTTCAGCAGGAGTACGTACTCGTTGGTGCGGCACGACTGTACCCTAGAATGAATGCTGCATCGCTGTTTACCTCTAAACTTAGCACAATTATTGCCTATAGAATCAAAACAGAGGACACAAAACAGACCTCTTGAGCTCCAGCTGATGACTGTAACAAATGATTCGCTAGCTCTATAGCCCCTCAGTATGCATACATTATACTGTGGTGCCACGGTGCACACTTCTTGAGGGTGTTGCCTTTTTTCCGGCAGTGCAATTACCGTGGGTGCTTTACATGGTAGCGATTTGGGTACTACTGTCGCTACTCAACGACCAAACAATGAGAACTGGAGGCGAGCTACACGTCCGCTTAGAAGCTTCAGCTTGTGGTTTCTCAATATGGCAACAGGTTTCCTTGATAGCTACCCTGCTCCTGCAGTATTCCGAATCTTTGTCGGAACAGACAACCGACGTCTGGTGAGCAGCTAAGGATTATTATAGTCCTCCGTATTCAGACGAAAAGTGGAATTTTATTTAGCTCCTAGGCTGGATTGCTTTGCGTAGCGAAACAGTTATTTTTCGTTCGTCTAAATAGTATGTTAGCAGTACGTACAATGGTCGCCAAGTTTAGAAACTATTATTTCTGCAGTTTTTCCTTGAGAAACTCTGAACGAAAACTCATTTACTGTGTACCAAACGTTGCTTTAATTACTGATGACGTTAGAATTACAGCTGCAGTTTTTCGGCTCCCCTGTAATTCACTACAGTTCATACAATACACAGGACCCAGGAATCAGCTACCACATAATTCGTTTCAGTTTGCTGAGATGTGATATATCAATTGAAGGGTGACACTCCCTGTATAAAGGTATCGAAAGAAAATTTTCGCAAATAACAATGGGCAATCAAGCGTGTATTTTGCTTAGCGGTTAAGATTTGCAACTTTTTGTATATAGGGATACCGAAACAACTACGGGCTAGTTAGATGGAACGCTGTGGAGTTTAAGTACTGTTTCATTTTGCGACATCAGCTGTGCATTTAGTAGTGCGGTAACCGAAAATACGGGCTTCCAAGTTCGCTCTCCTATCCGACGTCGCGTTTTAAACTTCATTAATGCTCACAGCAACGTATACCCGACTGACTAAAAGTTAAAAACATAGGAGAGCATGCTGAAAAGTAATGCTTCCGAGCTTTTATGTGAAATCCCTTAACTATTTTTTAAATAAAACAAACGTTATTAATATTCTACAGCCTTTTTTAATATCTTCATATTTATTTCTCAACATAGTCTTCCTGGCGATGAACACATTTCCCCCAACGAGAGAGCAGTTTGTTAATATCGTCACTGACAATGCTTAACTTCTTTGACGGAGCCACAACTTTACCTCTGCTGGCACCGTTTCATCAATATCAAAGTGAATTCTTCGAAGGCGCTCTTAAATTTCGGAAACAGATGCAAATCAGGCAGGGCAAATTCGGGTATGTATGAAGGATAATCGATTACATTGACCCGAGGCACCAGATTGTTGCAGATTTCGCAGCGCTCGTGTCTCGCCTGGCATTGTCATGTTGAAGGACGAGGTGCTCCATGCGTTTACGAACTCTTCGAATTCGAAACTCGATTACACCATCCTGTTTCTCACGCACCGACATAGTTACGTTACACACCGCCATGTTACACGCTACAATTCGGAGCCATCTAGAGGCAGAGGCCTATAAACATACAGACATGAAGAATGAAGATGTAGAATGTTCGTAACGTTTGTTTCATTTAAAAAGCTTTAAGAATTTTTACAGTAAAAAGGCGGAGGCATTACTTTTCAGCATGCTCTCGTATCATGCCAGACATCTATAAGTAAAAGTGACCATACGATAGAGTAAAACACCGATGGAAACAGTGTAAAGGTATTGAAAAGGTCACCAATTCGTTGTTCAAGTGTTATCCATGCTCAGACGTCAGTTACGCAATGACTGTTCAATGAAGTCGTCACCTACCACCATACAAAATATTCAAGGAAATGTGTTTTTGACGGTTAGTTTCGAAAGCGGATTGGCAAGCCGGAGTGTAGACGTGAATCAAAACTATTCTTCCTGTATTACTTTTCTGGCTGTTATTATTATCGTTCTGACGAACGATGAAACGTATTAATAGTAAAGTTAACAGTAAAAGAAAAGGATAATTAGAGTCGTCGTTAGTTTCATCTGCATATACAGCCCGCCTAAACCACACACACACACACACACACACACACACACACACACTACACGCACACACACATCCTCTTCATAAATAGCTGCACAATTTTATCTCGTTTGACGCAACTGAAACTCCCCTCCCCATTCCACGACCTAACCGTCGTTATGAAGGGTAGCGGCCGTCCTTGCCTATTTTACAGGAGAACGAAATCGATTGCGGTAATCGGAACACCATGTTTATTAGCATGGAATGCAAAAAGCACACCGGCATAGCAAGCGGAAACCAAAAGATCCTTGCTTATTATGCTTGGGAGAAGGACGCTAACACGAGAAAGGAGCGACTGAAGAAACGATCTCCCATCTGTGTCCTTAATTAATGGTGCAGAAACCGACAATCTCAGATATTCATCATTGACGGCCACCTACTAAGGGCAACTATATTCAATAAACTTTGCAAGCTAAACAGTGCAACGGTTAAACGTCAGCCAGTTTCCCAGAAAACCTTGTGTCAGATGTGTCTCGCTTAAATCTGATAACAGCGGACGTATTTCGAAAGTGATCGTCCCTGACTCGGCTCGCAGAGCTGGCTGCGCGTGAGATCTCCAGAGAAAGACCATTTGTCTCTGTCACGGACGGCTGTCAGTACCGGAAAATTACAGCACACGCTTGCATGTCTGCGCTAATACAATGGCTGGTTAAAGCACATCTTCGTTTAAGCTTCACTCGGAACATCACCATGGAGATTGGCTCACCTCAACGTTGCAGGTGCATCGTCAAGGAGTGTAGACACGGCCATCACACCTAACTCGACGGGTAGTCACACCAACTAGCACAGTCCACAGACAACAGCTTTCATTTTTTAAGTGTGCCATGGTGTACAAGAACAACCACTGAACGAAACACAAACAATCGCAAGTCATGTTCGACTTAATTTCTTTCTTAAGTTAAAATATGCTTATGTCGTCCCTGTGAAACTTCAAACGACTATACGGTTCTAGGCGCTTCTGTCCGGAACCGCGTGACTGCTACGGTCGCAGGTTCGAATCCCGCCTAGGGCATAGATGTGTATGATGTCCTTAGGCTAGTTCGGTTTAAGTAGTTCTAAGGTCTAGGGGACTGATGACCTCAGATGTTAAGTCCCTTAGTGCTTAGAGCCATTTCAACCATTTTCAAACGACTATAGTGACAACGTCTATTTTATATTCTGTGCATTTGCTAGGTATCTGCCAGTAATTCCGGCTGTTGCTTTATTTTATCATTTAAAATATTCTTCAAACACAATTCTGCGAATATTTCTCGTACCTTTTGGGTTATACAACGACACTAGTTTCGATAGCTGATAATCATCTTTTCTTTCAATTTACTTTTCCATTTTTGATGGTATTGCTGTATTTCATTAGTTAAAGAGTGTACGCCCAAGGATGGTAGAGCACTTTCCCGCGAAAACAAAGGTCCCGAGTTCGAGTCTCGGTCCGACACAAAGTTTTAATCTGCCAGAAAACGTCATATCAGCGCATACTCCGCTGCAGAGTGAAAATCTCATTCTGTGTATGTCCAGTTTTTGTCGTATGCCTACATTCCTGAATCGGTCCAGCCAGGTGCTAACTTTCCACAAGAATTTCAATTCAACAACTGACTGTATATTCATTCAACCATCATATGGGACCGCGTTTGCTCAGCTGAACAGTAACGTAGGCGTTGCTAGTGTTTTATAGGGTGTTAACATTGTATCTTCTCTTATCTTATTGCCGCGCGGGGTAGGCGAGCGGTCTGGGCGTCTTGCCACGGTTATCGTGGCTCCCCCCGACGGAGATTCGAGTCCTCCTTCGGGCATGGGTGTGTGTGTGTCGTCCTTAGCGTAAGTTAGTTCAAGCTAGGTTAAGTAGTGCGTAAGCCTAGGGACCGATGACCTTAGCAGTTTGGTCCCATAGGAACTTACCACAGTATACCACCATCTTTTCTTATTCTTAAAGCAAAAAGCTTGCAGAGGAAGATTTGCGTTTCACAGTATCGAAAATGAACAAGTGCGCATAGTTCTTAAGGTATGTTCTACTTGGTTTGGTGTTAGGAATCTGTCTTGACACTCTATAGAGGGAATTTAGCTACACCCTGTAAATCGAAATTTGTGTATTTCTTTTTTTGTGTTTATTTCATAAATAAATACTGAAACGTAAGCATCCGAGAAAGCGTCATTGTTTAGCTGAGAATGTTCTCAGTTAATTATAAGTACTTCGTAAAAATTAAATCAGATTTAACAAAATACAGTACAGCTATTCAAAGTAAGATAATCATGTCCATCGGTTTCAGTTTCTTTATTGCGTAATAATTCTATGATCAACCTCTGATAAACTCAGCAAACTATCTTTGCCTAGTGACGACAGAAAATTTAGCTATACTAATATTCGGATTTTTTTCTATCATTTTGTTCTTCAGTAAAATTTACTCTTTAAGTGCAATCTACAATCGACCAATAGATTATTTTAATGTGTAGAAAAAGCCACAAGCAACATTTTGTCGTGATTCCCAATACAAATAGGGAGAATTTATCGTCATGGATATATATTTATTGTTCCAAGTGCAATATGCCAAATAATGTTTTTCTTGCACGAGGTATAACGCGATCTTCTCATAAATAACCAACATTCAAATGCTATTTCTAAATGAGAAACTCGCTGCATAATATTTCCTTTTATACGGAGTATAGCTGACGTTGCTTTCTGTAGTTGCGCTGAAATGCTAATCGTTTGCATCTCCAAGCATGTACTACACATCACGCAAATTTGCCTTTTTTTTATGCCGCCTTCACGGCGTTGCAATTTTAAATGACAGCAGTGGAGACTTCCATATTTCGTAAAAGCTGATCGCCGTTCATACTCCCCAGAAGAGTTGCTGTGTTTGTCTGTGAGCGAAACATCACTTTCAGTTGTGCTTCTGCAGTATACTGTCAATTTTTAAAGAAACGTCTTCAGCTGATAGAAGAAAATTCAAAGATTTAACAACGTATTTTTTCTCTTCCTGTAGTTGCTCTGACGTTGTGACTTTCTGAGCTTTTTTATTCTGATATCAGTTTTTCCCGAATAAAACCTCTTGATGTATCGACTCGTCCCTGGGTTCAAAAATGGTTCTGTGCACTATGGGACTTAACAGCTATGGTCATCAGTCCCCTAGAACTTAGAACTACTTAAACCTAACTAACCTAAGGACAGCACACAACACCCAGTCATCACGAGGCAGAGAAAATCCCTGACCCCGCCGGGAATCGAACCCGGGAACCCGGGCGTGGGAAGCGAGAACGCTACCGCACGTCGTCCCTGGGTCTGACGCTTTAGGAGACTTATGAACCAAAACACTAAGGATGCTAATCGTGGGCGAAGATGGAAGTATCAGAACGGCTACAAGCATAAATCTAGATGGGTGGGCTTGCTGTACACGGAATGCGCTAAATGCCCATTGTCCTTCCATCAACGAGTTCGACGAAACGAGGATCTGGCTCTGGAGCGTTCTGTATACCGTAATACCTCCCATACAGGTTTATACAGTACTTTTTCAGCCGAGATATCGGAAGAACAAGTAATGATATTCCCCTATAAAACCCGAAAAACGTTTGAATACTCCACCTTTTGCAACCACACAAAACATTGACATAGGCATATTTCATTTCACGAATTTGAGACCTATAGTTTCATAGATAAGGAAAACGTTTCATTATCAATGACTAAAACGAAGTCTAAAGCATTCAAGTAGAATGGTTTAAATGGATGGAATGTCACATTGGTGCATCAAGCGGAAGCTGTACATGAATTCTCGTACACGAATTTCACAAAGTGATAATACTGCAGGATGTATTGCATTCTGTGTGAAGGGACTCCGTTGAGTATGACACTAATGAAAGTTTGAGTTCTGCGACACGTTTGCAGAAGTTCGGTGGCTTCCTTCGTGATATGAAATTACGCAAATGGTGTATTTTTGCAGTTTCTATGTCTGAGCTGTGCTTACAGTTGAGTAGTGGCTGTCATCGCCGGCTGCGCATATTAAGGAGCCGTTTTATAACGGCTTCTTGTGCTCGCAACAGCGATATTCATATTCAGGCGATCAGTATAAAGAGCGCGCTCGGATTTAAAGGTCAACTAGAAGTGACCTTTGGGACGCGGCCAGCAATCACAGCAGCGCTAGCGCGTGGAATGAGGAAGTTTAGCGAGCTGACACCACACGGAAGACAACACGCACCATTATATTTCCATTAATAACTTACGCTTATTCGGCGACAGAATGTTTCCAGGTCTCTCCACTTGTGTGTTTTTCGAAGAGAGAACTTCTGTGTCGTAGAAACTAAGACCTAGTGCCCTAAGAGGCAGAAGACGGAAAAGAGGATGAAAGCTACAAAGAAACTGCACGGCGTAAGTTGGAGTTCTTAGTACCAAGTCTCCTCTTCCGTTCGTCAATTAAGCTCTGTTTTTACGAATCATCAGTCACAGACTGCATACAGGTATAAGACAGAAACTTGTCTCATGCATGTAATCCCTGTTCAGGTGTCAATAAATAATTAAATAAGGAAGTTTCACTATAATTTCAGAACTTACTTGGACTGATACACAGTGTATTACCTTACGTGGCTCCGACAGTTTGATCGCGTTATAGACACTCAACATAACGTTCGATCTACAGCAATACCGAACATAAGAAAACGTGGAGACATGTGTACACAAATCGTGTGAAGCACTACCAAGTGATTTGGAGTTTACGTGGATCCGGAAAGAAAAGAAGGGAAAGAAACCTCTACAGTGAAACACAGGGACACGGAACTGTGTAGCGTAATTTTAATCTCATGTGAAGGAAGAAATTAAAGCACTGGAAACAAATGCTTTGAAACAATCCTCGATAATAAGGAGTCAAGAAAGAGCATAAATTCAAATCAAATGTTTGAAGCTAAGAATGACAGGAAGGAAACTGAAATTTTACTAAAAGAGACTGTGAGGAGCATTTTATCTGGCATTTGAAACAACAGTGATAAAAGAAAGAGGGAAAATACCGAAGGTAGACAGCGAGTAAGGTGGAGCATACAGTGGGAGGAGCGTAGCTAAGACCCTCATCCGGCCATTTTTCTATAAGTTGCCTTAATCACTTTAGGCGAATGCCGAAATGGTTCCATCAGAAAGGCCGCAGTCGATTTTCTCCCCCAACCTTGTCTAGCTGAGCTAATGCTCCGTCTCTAAAGACCACGGTGTCAATGAGACGATCAACTTTAAGTATCCTTCCACCGTGAAGACGACATACAATAAAAGTAAAAGAAGAAACTGTGACGCCTGAGGAAAGAGAAAACTTGTAATTCCACGTTACCTCCATGAAATGCCTGCAAATCATGCCGATAAATACTACAAATTACCGCTCGAAACTGAGTAAACAATATCCATTTCTGAGCCAAAATGGTTGTGGACTGTCGTCTTGAATACAGCTGAAGGCAATCTAGAGTGGTAACTTTCCAAGAAAACCACAGAGGAAATAACTATTAGTTTGTAAACATGCCTCCTATGATTTTTGATACTACATAGTAGTTTCAATAAAGCCAGTCATATTTTAACCTTAATTATCTGTTATAAGGGCCTAATTACGTGGACTTAAGAAGGAATACAGTGCTCATATATTCTAAACGTTAGAGTTGCAGTTCTGTTTCACTTATCTTTGTACTATGAACTACACCAATTATGTTGTGAGTTACAATGTGAATTTTATTCTGGAGCCGTCTTAATTTTTAGATCCTAAAGTAGTGAATAGTGAAGGTAGGGCTGTTCTTCTCTCTTTATAATTCACACCCTCGTTTACATAAAATCCTGCAGACGTTTAAGGAGATCCTCACTAGCATATCAGAAGGCAGCAGCTAACAAGATACCTTTCTCTCTCTCTCTCTCTCTCTCTCTCTCTCTCTCTCTCTCTCTTTCTCTATCTGTTTATGTATCCATCTGTCTATCTGTCTACTTATCTGTGCCTATCTAACTACCTACTTATCAGTTCACCTATCTATCTATCTATCTGTCTGTCTATCTTGTCCACACAGTCGAGTACAAAATATGTTGATATACTTAGGCAGCTTACTGTCTGTCAGGGAGACGTAGTCGGGATCTCCGGCAACGCCTGAAATTTAAATTTTTCAGCCACATCTGGACGGGAATCACTCATTTGTGTACCTGAGAAAAATATTATTGACAGCCATGGAAATAGAAATTACTGTCATATTAGACACTATTGCGTTTCGTTTCTGATATGGATTTTTCTTTGTTGAAACAAGGTGTCATTAGCTTTGTATGTACTCCAGTAACGCAGTAGGCCATTATATTTTCGTGGAGAAGCTTTTGAAGTTACACTAATTATATTACATTTAAATGGGAAATGTTCCATATCCTTTTTGACTGAGATTGAAAGGGGGACTTAAAAAGAAGACAGAACATAGTTACTGTGTTATTAAAATTGAAGACTTTTTTCTAGTAGACATCACATTTTCAAATCGCTTTATTCTCCTTTTGTATGTACTTTGTGCTCTCGAGAAAATTAATTGTAAAGTAATTGACACAGCCTCAGAGTTGTTTGAATAAAATAAAACTCCATTGCTATAACGAACGAAAAGAGAATTTTTTTCTGAATACACAGTTCCTTCATTGCAATTTTGTTAGTTACGTAGCAGGAAGGCTTCCTACTTTCCTGTGGATGCTCACAACGAAGCCGTATAGTTGAAAAACGACATGAATGTCTGGTCTGAACGGAACTTAAGAGTACGACTGTTATCTAACGTCAATTGTTCATCTTTTCTTTTTTTTTTATTAGATCCAGTTGAGGAACGAAGAGGCAATATTCTTTCTTTTGACATCATTTGAAAGAATGCTAATGTAGGACTCAACGATACAATATTTTTTTTTAAGTGGCTTTGAACCATCTGAGTTGTTGGCTTAATATTGCCCACCAAAATGAGCCCAATGCTGCTGGTACGCGTCATTATGAACATTCATATAGTACGAGTCTATCAGATGCCCAATTACCTTTCAGTTTTTCACCTGTTTTATCTCAATTTCATTAGTGTAATATAATGTATTTTTTCGATACTTAAGGCTCTAAGATTACTACGAGTGATAACAAAAAAAAAGGCAGACATAGTCCACATCAAATCTGCGTGTTACATACTGTACGGTTCGCAATGGAGAATGGGGCACGATGAATGATGAGGAAAGTTTATAGAAGCAAGCTCATCTGTTCAAGACTACATTACAAAAAGTAAAGAATGGGAAAATAAAGTAACTGAAATAGAAAGATAGGAGTTTGGGAAAAAACAGTGTTGACGATATATTTAGATTTAGAAACAGAGCTTGTTAATTACTACTGTGATATGGGAAAGAATGTTTTTGAGGTTACACAGATCAACACAACGCAGATGGCAGTTCAAATACCTGAAAGGAGCAATACTTACGTTCAAAAGCAAACGACATGATGGTCGTAAGTATCTGACTTTATTTTCTAAGAGGAATCCAACATTATGGGTCACAATTCCTCACAGTCATTCCATGGCTTGTATCTTAGGGTTTCCGGAAGGAAATGTGTTTTTTCTCTGATTTCCCTGAAGGACAAATTAGTTGTTCATAAGATTCCATCGCAACAGCGCGGAAAACTCAAATCATCACATTACCGTCGGTTGCTGATCACTAAGTCCCTGCCCCTCAATTATACACACATTAAAAAATGTTTTGCATCAGACCGGTTCGCGGAACTCCTGAAGATAGACATTGGCTGTGGATATTGTATAACAGACACAGTCCCTTTGGCTCTTCCGAGATGTCACTAAACCCGCCCAAAGATGTAAACAAACCATGCAAGAGCAGCGCCTATTAGACGGAGGGGGTCCGACAGCCTATCAGTTCCAGTCATTCCACCAGGAAGGAGGTACACGGATCGTTTTGTTTGCAGTTCAACCACGATTAGACGGTCAATACCGCAGTTCGAAGGCGTCTGCATTGTTACTTTGTGCCAGGAAGGGCTCTCGACAGGTCCCGGCGGTGGTTTGAGTCCTCCCTCGGGCATGGGTGTATGTGTTTGTCCTCGGGATAATTTAGGTTAAGTAGAGTGTAAGCTTAGAGAGCGATGATCTTAGCAGTTACTTCCCATAAGATTTCACGCACATTAGAACTCCTTTAGAACTCCTTTTTTTTATTTTGGGCTCTCGAAAAGGGAAGTGTCCAGGCGTCTCAGAGTCAAACAAAGCGATGTTGTTAGGACATGGATGAAATACAGAGACACAGGAACTGTCGATGTCATGCCTCACTCAGGCCGCCCAAGGGCTACTACTGCAATGGATGACCGCAATGACCGCTACATGCGCGTTATGGCTCGGAGGAACCCTGACAGCAGCGCCACCATGTTGAATAATGCTTTTCGTGCAGCCACAGGATGTCGTGTTATGACTCAAACTGTGCGCAATAGGCTGCATGATGCGCAACTTCAATCCCGACGTCCATGGCGAGCTCCATCTTTGCAACCACGACACCTTGCAGCGTGGCACAGATGGGCCCAAAAACATGCCGAATGGACCGCTCAGGATTGGCATCACGTTCTCTTCACCGATGAACCGATGAGTGTCGCATATGCCTTCAACCAGACAAACATCGGAGACGTGTTTGGGGGCAACTCAGCCAGGCTCAACGCCTTAGACACACCGTCCAGCGAATGTAGCAAGGTGGAGGTTCCCTACTGTTTTGGGGTGGCATTATGTGGAGCCGACGTACGCCGCTGGTGATCATGGAAGGCGCCGTAACGGCTGTACGATACGTGAATGCCATCCTCCCACCAATAACGCAACCATATCGACAGCATATTGACGAGGCATTCGTCTTCATGGACGACAATTCGCGCCCCCATCGTGCACATCTTGTGAATGACTACCTTCAGGATAACAACATCGCTCGATTAGAGTGACCAGCATGTTATCCAGACATGAATCCTATCGAACAAGTCTGGGGTAGATTGAAAAGGGCTGTTTATGGACGATGTGACCCACCAACCACTCTGAGGGACCTACGCCGAATCGCCGTTGAATAGTGGGACAATCTGGACCAATAGTGCATTGATGAACTTGTGGATAGTATGCCACGACGAATACAGGCATGCATCAATGCAATAGGACGTGCTACTGGGTATTAGAGGTACTGATGTGTACAGCAATCTGGACCACCACCTCTGAAGGTCTCGCTGTATGGTGGTGCACAACATGCAATGTGTGGTTTGCATGAGCACTAAAAAGGGCGGAAATAATGTTTATGTTGATCTCTATTCCAATTTTGGTTCAAATGGTTCAAATGGCTCTGAGCACTATGGGACTTAACATCTGTGGTTATCAGTCCCCTAGAACTTAGAACTACTTAAACCTAACTAACCTAAGGACATCACACACATCCATGCTTGAGGCAGGATTCGAACCTGCGACCGTAGCAGTCTCGCGGTTCCGGACTGAGCGCCTAGAACTGCTAGACCACCGCGGCCGGCATATTCCAATTTTCTGTACAGGTTCCGGAACTCTCGGAACCGAGGTGATACAAAACTTATTTTTATGTGTGTATTTTTCCGCAGAAATAAAAAGATGAGAATCCAATGGAAAGGGATCCATTGCAAGGTTCCATCAACCAGGATCAACCGGACGTGATTTATTCTGTCAATGGAAAAAACACTTAGCGCCTTTCCTAAAACTGCAACCGAAGTTTCAGGTATTTTGATTTTAGATGAAATGTGGATATGATAAAATACCAGAAACCTGGAAATGATAAAGTTTGCCTGGTACAGGTTTATTCAGATTTCCTGTTACGGGCTTCTAAGGGTTATAGAGAGGACTTAGTACTTAGTAGGTCAAGTTTTGATAAGGAAGAGAAGATAAAGCTGTGGTCAGTACCTGTTGTAATTATGTCGTTACATAACATCTTCCTCCGATTATAACAACGGCTGCAAGAAATTGGTACGTTCGAAACTAGGTAGGTTGGCTGTGGTGCGCCACGGACGAGCTGCGCTCTCGACTTTGAAGAAGACGCCCTTTATCAGGTACCAGAGAACCCGAGGAAAAGTGCTCGAAACACTGCCAATGTCACGTGCTCCGTGCTCCTACAGCACAAAGGTCAGAGCTCACTGTGTCTGCTGTGTGCGTACCGTGAAACACGAGATTTGAAAATGATCTAATCCCCAAACTGATTCTACATCCAGACGGTACATTTCTAAACATGGGTTCCTTATCAAAACTTTATCTACTAAGTCCCTTCGTAATGCTGGTGTGCTTGCCACAGCGCAGTACCCATAAACTGTAGCACTTGATTCTTAATTTTGCCTGATAGCAACATTCGGAACAAAGGTAGACGGATTATGGACTCTGTAAGAAACTACGGAGTGGTTTCGGATTTAATTCAGAACAATGGTTAGCGGTTTTACACTACCACATTTCCTCCCTGGGCCGCAGAAGTCATATCTTCTACCACGAGGAACCGTACCTCTGCGTTGAGCACCACCACGTAAGTTGTTTTGAGCGATCTGTGTTACAGAGGCGACATTAAAGCTAATTGTAGCCAATTTATCCTTGTTTATCTCCACTAAAGTCTATTTCCTCCAAAAATGTATTTCAACTATCGGTGATCGTAGGTTGTAAAGCACTAGTTAACATTTAACGTAGGTAAGACCTGTATGAATGTGATTAGCCAAATGAACATCTAAATTTGGACAGGGCATTAGCATTGGTATCGGTTCGTTCGGCATTCAAAACCCATATCCCAAGAAAGGGGCCCACGAGCTTAGCACGCCATATCGTCCACGGGGGCAGTGATTAGTGAGGTATAGTGTAGCTAACAACAATCAAGATAGCTTCATTATCGTCAGTGTTCTGTCCACATGCAGGTTCTTACATAGTATTTTTCCATACTCTACTGTTTTCTGCCATCTTCTTCAGGTCCCCGAAATTTCCGCTTCCCTTTACGTCGTCTATAATCTTGTATCTCCCCCTTCCTCTCAATCTCCTCTCACAAACCGGACCTTCCAAAGCGTCCGATAGTGAGAACTCCCGTCTCAACGAATGTCCCATCCAGTTTTTATTCCATTCTCTTACAACCTGCAACAGTCTTCTCCTCTCACCAGCACTCTTTCGTTACTCATTCGTTCCCTCCAGTTTATCCTCTCCATTCGTCTCCACATCCATATCTCACATGATTCTAGCTCTTTTTCATCCTCTCGTCTCAGTGTCATGTTTCTGCCTCATAGAGAGCCAAACTAGGCAAACTACTTGTCAGATCTTTTCCTCCGATCTTTATCCAGTTTGTGACACAACAATGTGATCTTTCTATTGAATTCCTCCACTAGAGTCTAGAAAGTAATTTCCGGTTTGCGCTATCATCAATATTGTCATATGTCATTCCAACGTCGAGCACTGAACGAATTCAGCCAATAATTTATTTCTTTTTTAATTTTCCAATGAGATTAGAATAGTCTGGTAACTAATGTATTCACATTGTACATGTAGAAATAAAGACTTTACATCGCAAAACATTAAATTAAGTCGCTGACTATGCATTCCTTTCCATCAGCTATATTGAGTGCAGATCGGCTACCAGATAATGACAAGAAAATTTGTACCGCACCGGGACTCGAGCCCGGATTTCCCTCTTATCACTAACTAGTGGTCACCTTAACTATTTCGGCTAACCGTGCACGCTTCACCGATATACTCAAACATCCACATTTCGCACAGTCTACATCCTTATATCATGCCAACTTAATCCATTATCTAATGCTCGCAGTGGGTCGGTCTGGGGAGCGTAAACGGATACCCTAAGTGGTTAAGGCGAATGCTGGCAGTAAGTGGGAAATCCGGATTATAGAGCTAATCTCGAGAAATTCGAAGTTAGTGAATTAATTTCTACGTATACCGTACAGCTATGGATCATCAGCAGAATATGTTCTTTCAGAAATGCATTTAAGTAAAGTAACATGTAATTAGCAAAATACGGAATTTTTAAAAGAGTGAGTCTTTAGTTACAGGTCTAGAACATATTTAATCCACTGCGCTAGGTCGTGGAGGTGTGGTTTGTCGGCCATTTCAAGACCACATTTAAAACGATTGTATGCCTAAATGCCCTCGAGAGCAACTGATTTAAAGACAGCTGGTGTGTTGGCGAAAGAGTACAAGTGTCTCTAGGGCGAACGGAATGGATCTGCATTCTGCATGCCATGAGAGTGCGATGTCGTCACAGCTTTTGCTAGATGTCGGTGTAACAATCGAGACCAGAATGGGACAGACGAATTACACCAGAGGAGCTTGATTGTGGTAGATCGTGGATAACCGAAGCATGGGACACTCCATGTAGCCTGAGCATCTTTATCCAGCGCCAGAGTCAGCTACCGTGAACAATAAATTTACCGTCATAATCGAGTTCCACTGTTTGTTAGCGACCCTCAGTACAACATATCAGTTAGCAATTAATTGTTGGACAATTAGTACTGACGCGCGGCCACACCATCCATTATGAGGTATACAGCCACCACTCACGTTCACACCGCACAGATGATGTATGTGCGCAGGGACACAAGCACTGAACGTTAAAAGCATGGGAAAAGGTTGCCTGGAATAATGGGTCACGCTACACGTTGAAACACACCGATGTTAGGATAGGAGCAATGCAATAACCGTATGTGGTGCGCAGTCATTTTGGGAAAAAAACATCACTCATGCATGTAGGGGAATGTTGTCAAGTGGAGGATGTTTAGGTGGGTTAAATTGATATGTCTGTCACCTACAGTCCGATCACATGCGTCCATTACGTCGCAAAAGACCTGTATATTTAGTACGATAATGCGCCAAACCGAGTGGTTTGAGAAACGCTTCACGGAAATGAGGGTGCCTATATGAAATAAGCTCGGTGCTACAGACACAGAGTACATCTAGGATACTCTTCCGACCAAAGTCTGTGAGCTTTGGATGCCAACTCAGCTGTCACAGGCTAAGATGACTGTCGGTATCTCTTGGCCTCTAGTTTCTTGAGTACATAACACAAAAATTTGCAATAAAAAATACGGCAACCGTCACCAATGAGCTCGATGTGCAAGAGACTTTACAGTCAACTAAAGGCAAAAAACAAACATTCCAGGCATTTAATAGTATACACGCAAAAGTAATCAGTTAAGTAAAACGATTTTACTACATTCCCTGTCTGAAGACAATACACTTAACTCGTCCCTCATAATGTTTTTCCTATTAAATGAGTGAGGAGAGTATAATGGCTGCTAGCTGCCGCTCGATCACATTCGTGGCAATGAAAGATTAATTATACTTAGCCGTCGAGTAATAATTTCGGTACTCAGTAGATTGCTTCGGGTTGCTCTTTCTTTCTTCCGCGAACTATTGACATTTTATCGAAGTACAACGCTCTCGAGGCGTCCCACTCAATAACAAACGCGGACGCATTAGCGGCTGAGGCCACGTAGGCACGTCCTTGCGCTCTGATGGCTTCCGGCACGGATCGACTGCCGCGTACCCACTCGCAACTCACCATTACTTCCTACTTTCTGCAACACCATGACGAAAAATGTTCCACCAACATTAGTGGAGCAGCTTGGTCATACGCTTGGATAACTTCTCTTAGTGGGAATCGATAAATCGCGTAGCGACTTCCTTCTGCCTTCAGAAAGGTGTCCGGCCCGGGCGATCGTGTGTCAGCGAGATACGCGCCGCTTTCACCGCCCCCCCTCCCCCCCTCCAGTCGCTGTCTTTACCCCCACCCCATCCACTCCCAAGGGCACTGAGCGTTCGGAACACACACTACGCTTCCCGCTTAAGTCCTTGACGGAAGAGTGACCTCCCATAAAAACAGCGTTACAGCGTCTAATTACAGAGCGAGACACATTCAACTTGCACCAACCAAACATGCGTATCATTTCTGGAGCAAATCATTTTAAGTGATATAAAATTAGACACTAGCTTTGCATTTTCACCGTTCTGGTTCCGACTACTTCGAACGGAGCGGAGATAGTTGTACGATATGTTAAACACAATAAGATTTACCACAAACATGGCGTTTAATAACTACACACACAGATTCGAGGTGATTTGTTTTCCACGTTAACTACCTCGCAAAGTCGGAGATGAATCGCATTTGCTCACTTGAATTTCATTATGCGTTATGCTTCTCAGTTAGAAGACAGGTTCCTGCGTTAATAACAATATTCACTAAATTTTTTTGTTTATATACATACAAGTCATTACATTCAGTGCCTAGAGGTAAAGGTACATAGTGAGCGAGCTCTTGCACAAAACTCGTAATTATGCAGTGCTATTATGCGAGAATGAAAGTTTCAGTATTTACTGTTCAGCTTTATTCAATTATTCTGACTTTCTCTTCACGAAGATGGGATTTTTTTCATTTTTATGGTTTAGAAATTTTTGTGGATATGCTATTCTACTCAAAAACCGTCACGGCATCCTTTCAAATCTGTATTTTCTTTAACACCCGATTTTTAATTTCGAAATACATTGACTTTACATTGTCTCTCCTCATGGCAATCAGACACGCTAACCACTCACGGTGGTGGACTTCATTACTATTTAAATACTGGAATATTTGTAACGGTGATAAATCTAAAATGGTGATTTGTATTACGTATGAAGTTGTTAAGTTAAGAATTGAATCAGTTGTGTAGATATATGACAATCAACAAAAGAACTTTCAAATGTCTCCCAGGTTGTCACTATGTCTGAAGCTTTTCTTTATCTTCACGTAGTTACCGACCACGAGAACGAAGTTTCTGAAACAAGAAAAAAAGGATTGAAATCCTTATGATTTAAACCCACAATGCAACGAATCAGATACATCAGATACAAAAACACAATGGTAAGTTTAAATTACGACATAACAGGATCACGTAAAAACATGTGCGGCACCTTAAAGGAAAAGAAAAGAAAAAAATATTGCGAACTTTTTTAGGAAGCTGGAAAGCCTGAAAGCCTTCGTTTGGTCTGTCACTGAGAAAGCTTCTTAATTTGACTACTGAGGCGCTCATTGACTTTGCTGGATTGTACTGGAAACAAAATACACACAATTTGCTTTTGTATGTACGGATTTGTCGACTTAATGGGGGTCGCCATCCTGATTTACTTTCCACGTAGCTTTCCTATAATTAAAAAGGAGAATGCTATGCCAGAACGTCGATACTAAATCTTTATTCTGTCCTTTCTACTCCAAGCTGGTGATTTTTCGGCATTTCAAACATTTAGCCGTGTAATTGACCCTCAGGTAAGTCAAAACTGCTAAGAATACTTAAAAGTAGGCAGGCTTGTGCTACAGACATTTCATGTTAATCTTATCCTTTACAACTGAAACAATCATGACTATGGTAACTGAAATGATTATATTTATAAATATTGCCTTCAGTTGTAAAAGTAAGTTTTTCTTTTTTTTTTTTTATACATCCGAAGACATTTCGGACCCTGCAGCTCCATCGTAAGTTAGTTGACCTACTAATAGCGCATCCAGGTCACGAAAACGGACGACGACAGGGAAAATTAGTGTGCTGACGCCATGCCGCTTCACACCGCATCCAATGACGTCAATGGCAAAGGATGACACGGCGGTCGATCGATACCGATGGGCCCGGCAAGACCTGTGGACGGTGTTAAGAATTCCAGAGAGCTCCATCTTAAGGTGATTTGGTACTTTTATATTCTTCACTTCAGAGGAGAAATTGCCATGCCATTCACAGGTTGTATCAGTACTATCGTACAAAGGCGTGTCATGTGGAAGTTTCAGTTGCATTTGTATTGGTGAAGTTACACGAGTCCCGATAAACAGTGCGGTCGCATTGCGGCTAGTTAATCAGTACAGTGCTGGGACGCAAGACAAGTAACAGAGAAAATCACGATTCTAATTTCGAGATGAATATTTGAAATTATTCCTAGTCCACCAGCAATGAGCGGCCGAATAGCTGCGTACGAACAGTGATTGCTATTGTCAACTTCACAATTTTCGTGTAAAAAATTCAACGGAGAAAAAAAGAAAACACGATATAATGAAAACACCTGTAATCGCCCTCAGATTGCTTTCCATTAGCTGTAGTACACTTTTGGCCACGATTACAAAATTGCCGGAAACTGCCAACGAAGGTGTCTTTTGGAATCGACCAAAGCATGAATCTCACACTTCTTTGGATTTTCGTCGCAGTTTGATGCAGATAGATATTTAGTGTGACATCGACTGTAGACTACGCTATTGTGGGTCTAACGGGTAGCATCACTTTTCTTTCCCTTTGATGAGAGTTTGCAGAAGTATGGACCTCGGTCCCACGTGTAATTGGAATCTCGAACTCTTCCTGACCCCATTGCCTTCCTCTATTCTGTCAGTTTGTGCAGTAAAAAACAGGGATGGCTCTTATTCAGATCTCTCTGCATGATGACCTCATCACTGTTCACGTTAACCCCAAATTCCTCCGCTTTCACGGTCATACGCAGTCGTCGATTTTTCAGCAGCATCTGTCGAACTTGTTTAATGTTGTCTGTGTTGCTTGATCGCGATCAACACAAATAGTTTCTCTTCCATGCCGAGAGCGTTCAAGTGAGTTGTCAAACATCTCCTGAAAACAGCTTCCGTTCTGTATATTGCAAGGCCTTTTTTACCATCTGTAAGAAACAAAATTTTAATCTTGTGAGTTCCTCCATTGCACTCTGGCATTAGTTTCCACACACAGTGTTCAGCCGATTGCATGTAGACATGCTTTCAAAGACGTTGTCACTGAGATATCATTTAATTCTCGGAATTTTATAGAAAAACCTTGTATGTCAGTACTCCGTAGGCAATGGATTCGCTTTAAGATATTTTCAACACATCATACTTATGTTGCGTGAAAAAATTTTAAGACAGCTTTCCTTGATTTTCTTCACACCAATAATTTTACTTCCACTTGTTCACATGTTACTGATATCAATTTGCAGTGGGATTTTGGAACATTTACTGTATCAGAACATCATGAAATATGTCTAAAAAAACTATCTATTGACTCACAGCCAGCACGGATTCAGGAAATGTCGTTCTTGTGAAACAAAACTGGCTCTTTATTGACACGAAGTAACGACTGCTATCGACAAATGATCTAAAGTTGATTCCACATTTGTCGATTTCCAGAAGGCTTTTGACACCGTTCCTAATTAGCGGCTCCCTTTTCTTGCCTAAGGAGTATTATCTCAGCTGTGCAGCTGGACTCACGATTTTACGTCAAAATGGTCACTGTCCGTAGCAACTTACGAGAAGTCATCGAGCTAAACAGCCGTGATATCTGGAGTTCCCCAAGGTAGTGATACAGGCCCTCTGCTATTCTTAATTATATAAACGGTTTACGAAACGATCTAAGCATCCGTCTTAGACTGTTTGCAGATGATGCTGTCGTTTACGGTCTAGTAAATTCGTTAGAAAATGGGTACGAATTATAAAATTACTTAGGAAAGCTCTCATCATGGTCGGAAGAGTGATAATTGACGCTGAGCAATAAAATGTTTGAGGTCCTCCATATAAGTACTAAAAAAAAAAAAAAACTGTTAAATTTCGGTTTGTGGTACCTCATACAAATTTAATGGTTGTCGAGTCAGCTAAATATCTAAGAATTACAATTATGAACAACTTAAATTGGAACCATCACATAGAAAATGGTGCGGAGAAGGCGAACCAAAGACTGCGCTCTATTTCGAAATACACACAGAAGACGCAATGTATCTAGTAAATTGATTGCCTATACTACGCTTGTCCCTTCTCTTTTCGAGTATTGCTGCCCGGTATGGGGTTACTTACTAGATATTATTGAGGGAAGACACTGACAAAGTTCAAAGAGCCGCAGCTCTTTTTTTTGTTTTCGCAAAATAAGGGATAAAGTGTCACGTATATGATAAGTGAGTTGGGGAAGCAATTATTAAGACAAAAATGTTTTTCTTTGTGGCCAGACCAACTTTCTCCTCCGAATGCGAAAATACCGAGTGATCAAAAAGTCAGTATAAATTTGAAAACTTAATAAACCACGGAATAATGTAGATAGAGAGGTAAAAATTGACACACATGCTTGGAATGACATGGGGTTTTATTAGAACCAAAAAAAAGTGTGCTCAACCGCCACCTGCGTCATGCTTGGCCTCCCAGGTCCCCTGACTTCAGTCCGTGCGATTATTGGCTTTGGGGTTACCTGAAGTCGCAAGTGTATCGCGATCGACCGACATCTCTGGGGATGCTGAAAGACAACATGCGACGTTAATGCCTCATCATAACTCCGGACATGCTTTACAGTGCTGTTCACAACATTATTCCTCGACTACAGCTATTGTTGAGGAATGATGGTGGACATATTGAGCATTTCCGGTAAAGAACATCATCTTTGCTTTGTCTTACTTTGTTATGCTAATTATTTCTATTCTGATCAGATTAAGCGCCATCTGTCGGACATTTTTTTTAACTTTTGTATTTTTTTGGTTGTAATAAAACCCCATGTCATTCTAAGCATGTGTGTGAGTTTGTATCTCTCTATCTACATTATTCCGTGATTTATTCATTTTTCAAATTTATACTGACTTTTTGATCACCCGGTACTTTGTTGAGTTCCGCCTACATATGGAGACGTGGTTAGAGCGAAGTAAGAGAAATCGGAGCTGGCACGGAAGATTTTCCGTATTCATTTTTCCCAAGTACTGTTCGAGACTGAAATGATCGAGGAATATTCTGAATGAGGTTCTGTGAACCCTCTGCCAAGCACGTAAGTGTGGACTGCGGAGTAGTCATGTAGATGTAGATGTAGACCTTATTGGAAACAACGGAGAAGTGCAGCCGAACGGATGCGTGTTCCCGTAACTGATCAATTGTTTCTAGAGTAATTGCGTGCACTTCCTCTGACCGAGTTGATAAAGAAGGGGGAGTAACTACATCTTCAGAGCGCTGATTGAATTCAGATGTGAGTAGTTACCAATTACAACGGTAACCGTTCGCTCGACGAAAGATCCGTACCTAAAGACTGGAAAGTTGCACAGGTCACACTAATATTCAAGAAAGGTAGTAGGAGTAATCCACTAAATTACAGGCCCATATCGTTAATGTCGATATGCAGCAGGATTTTAGAACATATATTGTGTTCGAACATAATGAATTACCTCGAAGAAAACGGTCTATTGACACACAGTCAACATGCGTTTAGAAAACATCGTTCCTGTGGAACACAACTAACTCTTTATTCACATGAAGTGTTGAGTGCTATTAACAATGGATTTCAGATCGATTCCGTATTTCTGGATTTCCGGAAGACTCTTGACACTGTACCACACAAGCGGCTCGTAGTGAAGTTGCGTGCTTATGGAATATCATCACAGTTATGTGACTGGATTTGTGATTTCCTGTCAGAGAGGTCACAGTTCGTAGTAACTGACGGAAAGTCATCGAGTAAAACAGAAGTGATTTCTGGCGTTCCCCAAGGTAGTGTTATAGGCTCTTTGCTGTTCCTAATCTATATAAACGATTTGGGAGACAATCTGAGCAGCCGTCTTCGGTTGTTTGCAGATGACGCTGTCGTTTATCGACTAATAAAGCCAGCAGAAGATCAAAACAAACAGCAATACGATTTAGAAGAAATATCGGAATGGTGCGAAAAGTGGCAGTTGACCCTAAATAACGAAAAGTGTGAGGTCGTCCACATGAGTGTTAAAAGGAACTCAATAAATTTCGGTTACACAATAAATCAGTCTAATCTAAAAGCCGTAAATTCAACTAAATACCTAGGTATTACAATTACGAACAACTTAAATTGGAAGGAACGCATAGAAAATGTTGTGGGGAAGGCTAACCAAAGACTGCGTTTTATTGGCAGGACACTTAGAAAATGTAACAGACCTACTAAGGAAACTGCCCACACTACGCTTGTCCGTCCTCTTTTAGAATACTGCTCCGCGGTGTGGGATCCTTACTAGTTAGGATTGACGGAGTACATCGAAAAAATTCAAAGAAAGGCAGCACGTCTTGTATTATCACGAAATATGGGAGAGAGTGTCACAGAAATGATACAGGATTTGGGCTGGAAATCATTAAAAGAAAGTCGTTTCTTGTTGCGACGGAATCTTCTCACGAAATTCCAATCACCAACTTTCTCCTCCGAAAGCGAAAATATTTTGTTGACGCCGACCTACATAGGGAGGAACGATCACCAAGATAAAATAAGGGAAATCAGAGCTCGTACGGAAAGATATAGGTGTTCATTCTTTCCGCGAGCTATACGAGATTGGAATAATAGAGAATTGTGAAGGTGGTTCGATGAAACCTCTGCCAGGCACTTAAATGTGATTTACAGAATATCCATGTAGATGTAGATGTAGAATTCCTTGTGACAATCCTTTTGAGAATTCTGGGACGTCAGTCACTATTCTTCTCCGCTAATGATGTCTTGCCTTGACCCGTGCACCTCATCATCACTTTGGGCTGAAGCGTTCTTGGATAAGTTTATTCCATCTAACCGCGGTACAACAACCTACTTTCGTTGAAAGTCAGAGGGACACCCTGATTTTAGGTCACCTAAAACTGGAAGTTCGCTGAGACCGGTATCTGATACGTGTTACGGATTAACTCTATTTATCGGCAAAAGCAAACGACAGTCGGCAGTCTAGAATAATCATTGTCATACAACACAAAACCTGTCTGCCGCAACATATAGGTTTTCATTATTTCGATAATTATCTGTTCATTCTCTCTTTCTCTCTCTCTCTCTCTCTCTCTCTCTCTCTCTCTCACACACACACACACACACGTTAAGTTGTTTGAAGAACGGTGGCTCGTGGGGTAGTGGAGGGGAGGGCAGGGGGGGGGGGGGGCGAGGAAATGAGAGTGGGCGGGAAGGAGGGAAAGAGTATTAACAACCTTCACGATTCAATGTGCCAGGACAAAAAATCGTCACCAGCATAACCTTGAAAGACTGAAAGACGCACGTGGACACTCTTCGTTGCGAGCGGTTCACAGCGTGAAATTTGATATCAGGTCTGGGTCGAATTTCCAATACAAGTTTCATCAGCTACAATTCTACATAAGAGAACACTGAAGGCTTTGTTTTTGATACACTGAAAAGCCGACGAATCATCTAACTTCAGTCTTCTGTGATGCGTTTCTGCACCGTTGCCCGAAAATATGTTTGATGAGGTTAACTGATATATTTATGCTGCGCGAGACATCCTCTTATAAATCTCTCACACTTATTTTGCTGTGTATTGTGCTACTGCCCAACGTTGTTATCTAAAGAATATCATATGAATTTCTTTCCCGTTGAATTTGTAACAACATGATCCAGAAATCAATACATTTTTCTTTAAAATGTAGTTAATATCGGGATTCGCACGATCCGAAAATCTCACACACGATAGGTAGACACGGATGTGAGACAAGTTGCTCTCAAATAAGAGTCCAATCTATGCATAGACAACACAGATTCCGTCGCAACTAAGTTCTCATGTTAATAGTCAATATCTACAAAAATAATGGTGCTCGGAAGACGGATTTCACAATAAATAATTCATTAAAACTGCAATGCCTACCTAAGAAAATACTTATTCATGTACTCTTTGATGTGTATTTTATTAGCTTACCTCTTCGTCGCCAGAAAACCTGATGTAATATCGATTGTTTTTTCTGGCCCATTTGAGAGGACGCTACCAAGGTAAATGGCTGATGATTGGTTAAAGAGAAAACAGCTGCGGTTGTGCTTTTATATGAACGTAATTCCTCTATACAGTGTAATATATCTATTTTATTAATTCTTACACTTTATCATTGTTTCCCATCTTCAGGTAGAAAAGCCAGAAAACCAAACAGACTCGATGGCTGCCTAAGCACAAATGCTATATCTTTCGGAGACATCGCGCGAAACTGCTTTCAGCCTGTGCGTGTAAGAAAGACACGTATCATATTATAGAGTAAGAATTAATGCATTTAATAATATGCGAGAAATGTTACCTGTTTGCAGATTTGAATGTCTATCTGAATTAACTCTGTAACTTCAAATGAATAATAAGTAGCACTGGAAAGGGAAAACGTTTCTCAGTTAACACTCAGTATCACGCAGAGCTACTCTGGTTGGAGTCATAAAACGTGTAGTACATTAAAATATAGACAAGTTGTCTATGACGAGAATTATTTTAGGAGAGAAAGAAATAAGGGAATTTTTAATGAAATTTATGTACATAGGATGTAGCAGCAATCTGCCGACGCCATCAAGGAATGAAAATATACAGGTGTACAAAACTTAAGGACTCAAATGACTTTCACATCATAGGTCACTGCCAAGTAGAACAGCACGATGAAACTTGGAAAATACGTAGAAGAACTGTTTCAGAATGGTACAGTGTTCCTCGGTGTATCACGTGTCCTCACATCTCACCATATGAGGGTACATCCAGCAATGTCGAACGTGATCGTTTTGGTGGTGCAGATGTTATCGTGTCTGGATGCACAATGTTGCATCTGTGAATACCGTACACTCACCGCTCAACGTTACTGTGACACTGCATGCCTTCTCCATGTGTCTCTTTCCAGGGATTTTATTCGACCCCGCCTTCACCTTTACGGATGACTATGCGCGGCCACATCGAACTGCGTAGGTGGAAGAGCTCTTGGAACGAGAGGATACTCGGCCAATGAATTGGCCTGTCCGTCCCCCGACTTAAATCCCATCGAGCACATGTGAGATGTGTGGGGGTAGACATATTGCATCACGTCCATACGCACCAACGACAATCAAGAAATTGTCACCCGCGCTAGTGGAAAAGGCGCGCCCTGCCGCAATAAACCCTTACCAGTCTTGGGACTGCGCGAGAACACGTTGCACAGCATGAATTGTCATCCGTGGTGATCACATAGCATACTGAAACCATGTCCCGCCCTTTGTAATGTACAGGGAACAAATGTCATTTCTGCTCGTCTAATTGAGCATTTGCTTCCGTTACCTTCTGTGCCACTCCATAGCAGTTATTTCTATGTTTGGTCCAAGTTTCATCGAGTTATTCTGCAGTGACACATCATGCGAATAGTTACTTTTGTCCTTCAGTTATGCACACCAATGTAATTTCCTCATATGTGTCATTTCGAGATCTATAAACATACTATCTGATTCTTCAGTTTTTAAAAAGTGCTCTCACGCAGCTCTCATCTCTGTGTATTAACTATTTGAAGCACTGACTTTTTAATCTCGTACCTGCAAGAAATACGAAGGTATGTAGGTTTCCCTTTCTACCGTTCAAGCAACCACATTGTTTAATGATTCTGAAATTCACAATTTAAATCATAGTAGTATTCATTTGTGTGTACTTCATTGACCGCCAGGTATTCGGCGACTAGAAATTCCGTTCGTCAGTTTTCTTTCCGCAGTACAAAAGACAGAAAGTTAACTATAACGTCTTCATAGACGGACGAGGACTTGATCGGAGTCACTGTAAGGTCAACAGATGTCAGAAGCACGCATAAATGCTACAGTGTCACGGTTGACGATGATGTTCTTTAGGCCCTTACGGTTCTCAGCGCCTCATACGTAATTATTGGTGACTCCCGCTTCGAATGGGTCTAAGCTCCGCTGTCCCTTCGGTGCTGTTGACGAATCGTATAAAATCGGCTGGCAAAGTTTCTCACTCTTTCCCTTCCCCATCGAAAACGTTTACACGCAGAACTAGACTGCACATGCACTTGGTTTTGTCATGTAGACTAAACCAACAAACTGAAAATACAACATTCACAAATCGTCAATGACAGGAAAGTTTATAACAGTTAGCAATATGATCTTTTTGCGTGATGATACGTACATGACTGTGCTTTACTCTGTTGGCGAGACGTAAGTATAGGTGGTCTGCCACTGTCCACATTGATGAAAGCACATTCCTGTAAGTACTAGATTAGACATTTTATGGAGTTAATTTTCTGGTAATTCCTATGTGGAACTGAAATGTAAACTATAAACAGCCAGATAAGAAGATTATAGAAGCTTTTCAAACGTAGTGTTGCAGATGAATAGATGAATGCTGAAGATTATATGAGTAAATCACATAACTAATAAAGATTTATGTAGTTCACCCACCCGAACGGCCTTGCGTGTTAAAGCGCCGTTTCCGGGACAGGAAGGTGCTCTGGCTCCGCATCGAATCTGTCTGGAGGATTAACGATGAGGGTCGTTGTGCCGATTATCCGGAATGCGCTTTTTAAGTGGTTTCCTACGGCCTACTAGGTGAATGCCTGGTTGATACCGAAGTCCCGCCTCAGTTACAAGATTCGCAAGCATTTGGAAAACTTTCGCTCACAGGGGGACCATAAAACCCGTTAATTGCGTATTTTCACGAGTCTCAGATACGTCGTAGAAGGTCCTGTCTTGAGTACGTGGCTAGCGGCTTTTCATGCAACTGTCCCTAGTTTCCGAGAAAATCGAAGTTGAAGTTTTAAGCGTACCTTCTATATACGGCTAAGCGAGCGTAGCGCAGTGGCTGAGGTTCAGGACTACCGCGCTGGTGGTACGGATTTTCGCAAACTCTATGATGATTACTTTTACAGGCATGTTAAAATTTTCGTGAAAAAGAAATTCAGAATGCTGCCTACCTTCTAAGGACTAATAGAGAATCGTTTCGATGAAAGATTCCATAAAAAAATATTTTATTTAAATCTACATGAAATTAGTGAAACTGATTGCATTGGGATGGTCAACTAAGCGTGGTTCGTACTGAAGTTTTTCGAAGAGCGAACAATCTTATTGAATTTAAACGAACTGCGTTTTCGGGTAACGTTTCTAAAAAAATCCGTGTGCCTGCGTGGTACTTTACAAATTTGTGCTTCGGTTGTTTCTGTGACAAATATCATCCGGAATTCTATTCCAGCTCTGCACGCGATAGTGACTAAGACGATTCTCTAATCTATTCTGTAGCAAACGGAATACACATTTCAAGAAAGTTTGGTGTAATGACTGATTTGTTAATGAAATTACTAATGGGAATATGATTATTTTTAAACTGTTTTGCATGTCATATATTAATTCATAATATTCTGAACAATGAAATTGAAAAAGAAATTACACAGGCACAATATGAAACTCTACCGCCAGTGTGGTAGCAGTGTATCCTAGCGGCTGCGCTACACTCGTTTTGTCGAAGCAGAATGCATATTAAGGGTACAGTAGGTGGGCATAAAATTCCAACATCGATTTTCTCGTAAACTTGGGTCGTTGCAAGAAAAGCCGCTAACCAGATACTCAGGACAGGTCCCTCTACAACATACCAAAAACCTATCAGAATAACCGAGCGAGGTGGCGCAGTGGTTAGACACTGGACTCGCATTCGGGAGTACGACGGTTCAATCCCGCGTCTGGCCATCCTGATTTAGGTTTTCCGTGATTTCCCTAAATCGCTCCAGGCAAATGCCGGGATGGTTCCTTTCAAAGGGCACGGCCGACTTCCTTCCCTGTCCTTTCCTAATCCGATGAGACCGATGACCTCGCTGTCTGGTCTCCTTCCCCAACACAACCAACCAACCTATCAGAATCCGTTATTAACGGATCTGATAGTACCCTTGTCAGTTACAAACTAATAACACTGCACGCAGACAGTCGGGGCGCACATATTCCGGTCCGGGGAGGGGGGGTGGGGAGGGGAGGGGGGGGGAGGGGGTTAACGTGGCGGCGACAGGAAAAGTTTCCGCCACCACCCCTTAAATCAACCATGCCATATCCGTCATTAGCCACGTCGACCTTGCATCGATGCAGGACGAAGGTACAAGAAACAGAAGAAGAGTAAAAACGTATGTGACATAACTGAAGAGAAAAGAGCTGTGGCACAATAAAGAAAGGGCATGACTTGAGCAGCCTTCAGCTGCGAGTTATCGTTATATGTAAAAGAATTTCCCATTTCGCTTATTTTACATACAAATGAAGATTCCTACAAATCGCTCGCTCTTTAGCATTGTGGTAGGGATAGCAGACGGACATATCGCTGAGGACCAGCGCTAGACGACGTATTATTATTGCCAAGAAGCACCTTCAACACTTCAAATAAACCAGGTGAATGCATCATACTTTTATTATTTTTTTACCTACACTTTGAATCACTAACTAGATGAAATTCTGTAGTCCTGAAGTTTTAACATCAACCGAGAGCAGAGCACGACCGGATGTTTGCTGTTAAAAAGAGACTGACGACGAGACAGAAGGTAAGACTTTAATTAATTTTAGCCATACTTCACGAGAATAGGAATACCGAGAGGCCAACAACAAGGTAAATGAGAAGCTTCGCGATTCAACTTGACTAAACGGAAATAACACTTTGATAGGAAACATCTTAAGGCATCGAGAAAAGTTAATATGGAAATGGAGGGAAATATGGGGAGTAAACATTTTAGAGGGAGACCAAGGCTTGAACACAGTAAGTAGGTTCAGATGGATGCACGTATCAGTTGTTATCCAGTGATGAAGAGGTCTAAACTACGGGTAGAGAGCTACATCAACTCGGTCTTCAGACCTAAGATTTAGAAAATCCGCTATAACCGCCTGTATCCGTCTAACGCGCTGCTGAATGGACAAGTACAACAACTGGTTATCGTGACACCATTAATCTAATTCGAACTGCAATGCAAATACTTTTTCCACGTGATATGTGGCATTATCTATGCACATCCTTTAAATCAAATACTGTAGAACGCCTAAAATCGCAAAGGATTCGATCAGTAAACTTGCCTGTTTTACCCATTTTAGTGCTTTCTTACACATCTTCAAAAAAATGTGCACAACCCACAAAAGTAGATTGGATAAATAAAGCTTTCCACATTATTCTGTAAAAGCAAAAAATGTAGATGTTCTACATTTCATTTATAAATATGAATTTTTTCTAGCAAGCAGCGACATAAGAATGAGTTAAAAGCGTATTACAGGTAAATACCAAGCAGCTAACTTTTGCTTCAAATCTGCACAAATTTCAGGAACCTAGTATTCTATATGAAGATACCATTGAGGTATATCAACAACACCTGTTGGCAGCTGACGGTTTCGATTAATTACCATTTCAACCTAATATTTAAAAATCGCTGTTGACTGCGCGAACATGGATGACCGCTTTCACTCATTTACACGGACGGCTTGCAAGCAAAAGCTGTGACGACGCAAATAAAACGTTTACCCGGAACTCAGACAAGGTGCCGATCACGCCGTATCAGCAACAATGAGAAGTGGTAGCATACCATACAATACAGTAAGCTTTCCCACGGACACGATTCGCCGCAGCGACACACACAGGGGAGCCACATCGACCTCCATTCCGCACAAAGCGGCTGCTTGTGGCTGCGGCCAAAATGGATCAACCGGTAGCGCTTGCTATTGCGGGTAAGTAAATCACATAAAGAAATAGGTAAGACAAGAGGGTAGAGCTAAGGTTTAACATCCAGTCGACGGCGAGCTCATTACAGACAGAGCAGAAACTCGTATGGGTAAAGAATACAGAAACAATATCGCTCGTATTTCTTTTAAAGAAAATAGTAACGCTTTCTCCTTAAGTGATTTTGTGAACCCACGGAAAGCCTATATCTGAAAGTCCGGACGGTTGCACTCCCGAAAACGAGTTTAGTTTCTTACTTGTACGTCGACTCACTCGGTACCCAAGAGGGGACACTGGATACAACAAACTATCAAAATTCATAACCATAAAGGAGCGTTTCATGGACAGCTGGTAGGCTACATATGTTAACTAGAATACACCCGATGAAATTGTAAAGGCACAAAGGATAAAATACAAGGAGATGAAGCATGAAGCATGGGCGCAGCCAGAAATTTTTCCTATGGGAGGAGAGAGTACAAGAATCTAAAATTGCCATTTTTTAAATAAATGATTTGGTTAGTTTCAAAACGTATCATGCAACAAGAACTAAATTTTATGGGTGACACAGAAAATGTATTATATCCGAGAGAATTTACATGTATCATAATTCTGTAATGAACAGAAACTCTGAACTCCAAATTCCAGAAGGCATGGGGACGGCCCCTCTAATCTCCCCACCCCCTCCGTACACCTATGAGTGAAATGTATGTTTAAGTCTTGTGCAGAAACCAGTCTGCAGTTATAAGAATCGAAGAGCATGACAACAGTTGTAGCCTATTCATGACGTTACACGATCTATGCATTGAGTAAGTTCTGATGGAAACCAAGAACAAATTTGGAAAGGGAGCTAAAGTTCAGGGAGAACAAACAAATACTTACTGGTTTGACGGCGACACTGTAATTCTGTCAGTGACGGCAAAGGAATTGGAAGAGAAGTCGAAGAGAACAGATAGCGTCATGAAAAGAGGCTATAGCGTAATATGAACATCAATAAAATTAAAATGAGTGTAATAAAGTGTAGTCGAAGTAAAACAGGCGATGCTGAGCTAATTAGACTAGGATATACGACACTGAAAGTAGTAGGTAAGTTTTGATATTTGGGCAGCAAAATAACTGATGATCGCCGGAGTAGAAGAGAGATAAAATTCAGACTGTCTATAGCACGAAAAGTATTTCTGAAAAGGGGACTCTGTTAACATCTAACGCAAATTTTAAGTGTTACAAAGTCTTTTATGAAGGTAAGTAATTGTTGGAGTATATCGTTGAACGGAAGTGAAACGTGGCTGATAAGCCGTTCGGACAAGAAGAGAACACAGGCTTTTGAAATGTGGTACTGCAAAAAATACTTACGATTAAATGCGTAGACCGAACAACTAATGGGGAGATACTGAACCGAGTAAGGGAATAAAGGCATTTATGGAACAGCTTCATTAGAAGAAGGGATCGGTTGACAGGACACACCCAGAGACAAAAGCTAACAGTCTTTTCACTAATAGAGGTAAGTGTGGAGTTAAAAAATATAGAAGTGGACCAAGGCATGGGTATGGTTATTAGTTTCAAATGGATTTCGGTTGCAGTACTCCGAGCTGAAGAGGATTCTAAAGCATAGAGTGTATGGAAACTGCATCAAACTAACCTTCGGACTGAAGACACCAACAACAGAAAAAATCGTACAAAAAATTACCCCTTCTCGTTTTCTTCAGAGTGTACCAATCTGGTACCTGTATAACACTGCCATTGCAACACTACTGCACTCATTTTCTTTTTATACTTTGTCAGTATATCCACTGCGCGTCTTTTCCCACAGCTTCATTTATATAGCTGTGATAAGTTTGCCGTTGCCTCTATTTTGCGCCTAAGTAGGAGCAAGACGAAACTTAACGGGTACTGAGGGATAGTGTTCACTATCAATGCTGATAGTTTACTCTAATGCCACTCCACGTAGGATTCAAGAAGTTCCAATTGGACTGCTGCTTGGGTCCGCTCTAAAAGCGCACAACAATACCAAACTGTTAGAGGTTCTGTATATCTCCTCATGCGAATTGCTACATGTTGGTGCGTTGTAAAGCCCTGTGGTGAGGGAGCAGCTGTTACAGGAAGGGTGAGCTGCTAATGCTTGTATACCTGTTGCGGGGTCAAACAGCGGCACGCGCCTCCCCTCGCTCATTCAATTACGTGGCGCGTGTCAGCTACCGGGCTTTTTCAGCTCCACTGCGCACCCTCGCCCCTCACGTCAGCAGCTCACTGTTTCCGCTTGCATTCTGGCTACCGACACCCTCGTTCCTGTTGTCGTGGGCTCAATCCGAATACTGGTTTAATTCAGATCTCCACATTACCCTAGCTTGTGCTGCACTCCTCATCTTTGAAACCACTGCAACCTACATCCGTGTAAACCTGCTTACTGCATTCATGGTCTCCCTGTGCAATCCTTACCATCCACACTTACCTCTGTTACTAAACTGTCCATTCCTGATTGCCTCAGGAAGTGTCCTCTCAGCCGATCCCTTCTTTTAGTCAAGTTGTGCCATAAATTACGTTTCTTCACAATTTAGTTCAGTACTTTTTCATTAGTTCAATTTTCTTCCCATGTAACCTGCAACATTCTTCTGCAACACCACATTTAAAAAGCCTCTGTTCTCTGCTTGTCTGAACTGCTTATCGGCCACGTTTCACTTCCGTACAAACCTACACTCCAGTCACAAAAGGCCTTCTAATACTTAAGTTTGTATTACATGTTAACGAATTCCTCATTTTCAGAAGTGCTATTTTTTTTCAATAGGCAGTCTACATTTTGTATCTTCTCTACTTCGGCCAACATTAGCTATTTTGCTGCCCAACTAGCAAAACATATGTACCACTTTTAGTACCTCATTTTCTAGTGTAATAACCTCAGAATCGCCTATTTCAGTTTGACTACCCTCCATAACGCTTCTTTTACTTTTTTATGTTCATCTTAGACTATAGCCCTCTTTCAAGACACTATCCCTTCCCTTCAACTGCTCTTCCAATACCTTTGCCATCCCTGACAGAATTACAATACCTTCGTCAAACCTGCCAATGTTTATTTGTGCTCCGTGATCATTAATTCCCTTTCCAAATTTGTCCTTGGCTCCCTTCATAGCCTGCAGAATGTGTAGATTGAATAAAAAAATAAATGTGTGTGAAATCTTATGGAACTAAACTGCTAGGGTCATCAGTCCCTAAGCTTACACACTACTTAACCTAAATTATCCTAAGGACAAACACACAAACCCATGCCCAAGGGTGGACTCGAACCTCCGTCGGGACCAGCCGCACAGTCCATGACTGAAGGGCCCCAGACCGCTCGGCTAATCCCGGCTAGATTGAATAACGGCGCGGATAGGCTACAACCCTATCTCACAACCTTCTCCACTATTATTTCCATTTCACGCCCTTTGGCACTAATAATTGGAGTCTGGCTTCTGTACAAGTTGTAATTAACCTTTCGCTTCCTGTAGTTTATCCCTGCTGCCTTCAGAACTCAAATACTGTATTCTAGTCAACATTTACAAAATATTTATTTTAATCTACAAAGGCTGTAAATGTAGAAATGAAATGACAGAATTTCAGAGCCTTTACTGGCTTCAAACAGATGTGATTTTATGTATATAGATCTGGAACAGCACCTCAGCACCGAATTTAAATGGGGATCCAGCCTGAAATCCAGGTGCAGTAACTTATACAAATGAAATGACACAATTTCAGAGACTATACTGGTCTCGTACACATATGCTTTTATGATATACATAAAATCATATATGTATTAGACCAGTGAAGTCTCTGAAATTGTGTTAGTTCATTTGTATTAGTACCTGCACCTGGGTTTCAGGCTGGATCTCCATTTACATTCGATGCCGAGATGCCGTTCAAGAACATGGCGAGCCTCGACGTTTCTCTTCGTGTGTAAGGGGGAATTTAAAGTAGACTGAGGCGTCATTGAGAATCTGCCTTGTAAACAGAAGACTTGGGTTCGATTCCAGGCCTTGGTTCAAATTTTCACTCGCTTCTTCAGTCTGTATACATAAAATCATATCTACAAATGTAGGTTTGTCTCCATTTAACCTAACCCCCATATAAGTCGTAGGGGCAGTACTGCCCCGCGTGATCCTAAATTTCTCCAGAACTGATCCATCCTGAGGTCGGCTTCTATCATACTCCTATTTCCACATTTTAAGTAACGGAGCAGTTTGCTGACCGAACGTAAAATTAATAATATTCTAAATGACCATCAACTGCTACTTCCTTTACATTCATGCTAGGTAGTGAATGCAATAGTTACCTGTCAGGACCCAAAGATGCGTTTTTTTTAATGCTTGACGTTAGATGTGATTAATACCGCAAGAGACATCCGATAACGTTACTTCCTTAAATTCCTTCTAGCGAATGCGGAGGTGTCTGCGTCATTCCCTATTCTATGACCCACTGAGATAATGACTTCGATATCGACGAGACATTAGACTGTGAGGCAATTCTGTTCCAACACGTTACGTGGCAGCTTAAGTAGGCTCTCTTGGGCCACACCGCTATGTAGTCTGCTGACTTAACAGAAGCAAATGACGCTTGCTTACAGATTCGACGCCCTATAATTTTCCTTTTATAGATGGCTCGTCACTCAACAAACTAATAGAATGCTATCGCAGCCCATCCAGGTTTCTAATTTTCCAGAATTACAAACACCTAAAACAAACAAATGTCTGCTAAACACGTGCGGAAACAGTGTGGTGCGGGATCGTAACAGTAAACAGCAGAATTAACTATGCATTCAGAAACAGCTATGTTTAGCCGAGTCTGTGGAGTGTGAATCTTATCCCTACATTTATGTCTGGATCTCATGCCCACGTCTGATTCCCGTATGTAAATGCAACCAAGGAGTTATCAATAAACATCTGCTGTCACGCTATGAAAATAGTTCTTTCCGTTTATATGTATCTGACATAACTTTTGCTAGGCATTAAAGCGTGCTTAAATAACTATGTACGTTATAGCATGTGGTAAGAAAAACGAAGTGACAGCTATAAGATGATGCACGACTGTCCGTTCAACATTTTCAATTTGTCTGTTTTTTTAGAAAACGTACGAAATCCGTCCCACTGTGGAGAACGTCAAGTATGGCAAGCGCCGTTCAGTGGGAAAGGAATTCAAAATAGTCAACGTAGAAATTACATTAAGTAGCCACAACTGTTTCTTTAGAAGCTTGGTGATTCAGGTCTGCGAGGATGGTTGAAATGGCCAACGATCATCGCATAAAACACGTAACTGCAGCGAGCGCTCTCTGCGACGGAACTAGTCCTGCACATCACACAGCTGTGACTTAATGCGACAGCTACGAGAATGCGCGTGCAGCATTCACTAGGCGCCCAGAATTACGAGCTAGCTTGGAAGACAGCGTCCTGCGCATGACTCGCGCTTCAGGAAACAATAAAGAAGCGAGTGACATCGAGAGCCACGGCAGTCTCATTAAAAGTTATCTCAGGCCTTCGGCACGCCTCATTTTTTTTAGATACATCCACTTTGTAAGCTCTAAAATAATGTATTTTAATTTACAAGCAGAATACACATTCATTTCTGTCTCCGACCCTATGTTTGCTTTCCGATACTCATGAAGCAACCTTACTATTACCGTACGTCGATGACACGGTATTCCTTATTCTGGAATCATGCCTTCGAACTCTCAACGATCCCTCCAAACCTATTAAATACACCTCCAGTTCTTTTTATCTTCGTTACCAAAACTTCGACCTCGTCGAACTTCAGGCTGTTATCATACCATAACCTCTCATTTTCGTCCCACGATTTATTCCTAAATATCTACGCCCACCGCAGTGAGCTAAGTCCCAAAATATCTATGTCACTATTCTCTCAGCTTACAAACCATCCTGCAGACAAAATCAAATAACAACGCTTCCGTGGGGGTATATCGTTCAGATTTGTGAAATCCTATTTCGCTCTGTTCTAACTTTCATCATTGTCTCAGGGCTATCCGCTAATTTACATCTCTCAGTTCGGAGCCTGTCCCTTGTCTTCACTCCCAACATATCCAATGTAAGGGTAACTTTCACTAAGTCATTCTCCTGGTCCTGCAATCCCCGTGACATCTTTCTCTCTCTTCCACAAGCTGCAGTCCTTTCTTTTCATTCTGTCAGTTACAAATACATAAAGCCACCATTACCTCACTAACCAACATTTCCCTCTCATGTCAACCATCTAACCATCGTAATATCCATTTTAAAGATCTTCTTATCAATCCTACAGTATCCGGCGTTATTTTCGATACATTACGACCTCTATACAATCCTGCGATATTATTTCATACATACACCCCCAGTCCCCTTTACGTCTCTAACCACGACCAATAAAAACCAAGAAATCGAGATAGTTACCAGATGAGCTATCACTCTTCATATCAACACAGTCATACCACAAATCAGTCTCCTGTCCTTACTAACAATCATGTATGTTCAGGTTTTACATTCCCCTATTTTTCACAAATTTTAACACACACACACACACACACACACACACACACACACACACACACACACACACATATATATATATATATATATATATATATATATATGTGTGTGTGTGTGTGTGTGTGTGTGTGTGTGTGTGTGTTTGTGTGTGTGTGAGTGTGTGTGTATTCACAATCAACAGTCCAAGCTTAACTATTTAGTTGCTGCCAGCCGACATCACAAATAGCGAAACAATAATACAAATAGACACATACGTCCGTGTGGGGCCACCTTCGAAGGGAAATTATACGCACCATGAGGAAATACATCGCCCACCCTAGGAACTACCCAACTTTTGTTACATCTGTTTTTATACCTCTCTCCCACTTCATCATCCTCACTCCATACATAAACTAGCAGCGACAGAATTTCTGGTTCAACACGCTTGGAATAAAATTACTGTAGTAATGTAGCACCCATTTATTAATGGTGCCGGCGAGCTGTGCTTCCTATTGACCATAACGTAACTACGTGAAACAGAATGACCACAAATTGAACTGATCCTAAGGAACACATTAAGCATGATTCAAAAAATGGTTCAAATGGCTCTGAGCACTATGCGACTTAACTTCTGGGGTCATCAGTCGCCTAGAACTCAGAACTAATTAAACCTAACTAACCTAAGGACATCACACACATCCATGCCCGAGGCAGGATTCGAACCTGCGACCGTAGCGGTCGGTCGGCTCCAGACTGCAGCGCCTAGAACCGCACGGCCACTCCGGCCGGCCATTAAGCATGACTTCACGGGTATATTCATGCCCGTATCCACTTAACTCCATACTCATTTTTCTTGTGTTTACCATTTCTGAAAAGGAAGGCAAATAAAGTTTATGATTTTCGGTGTAGCGGAAATGTCTTATCGTATACAGCCATTACTTTCGGTGAAAACTCCGGTCGCGAGTAAGTGTATTTGCCGTAATTTCTGGGTTTCGTCACAGCATTTACGGAATTGAAGGTAATAACATTCACCGCATTTCCAATCGGATGGAAACAGAGAGAGTGCTTTTTCTTCCCCTTTTTCTTTTGGAAAGCAGCGAGGCGCAGCACGACCGCCGGCCGCTCGTCACGACCTATACAGAATTGGTTCGTTGCGCCACCAGAGATGGCGGCTAACATTTTGCTCAAGGACGGCGGGATCATCGGCCATGCCATGCAGGTCCACTCTAATTCCCTCTGCACTTCTCTACCTATTTTATCCCACCTGAATTTCAGTTGAAAGGACAGGTCACGACATATTAACACCCGCAGAGTCACTACTCATGGAAACGAAACGTTAAGTGCCGTGGAAAGCGCCTGATAGGTTTAAACAAGCACGTAAGTACAGTTACCAGTAGGTGCTCCTATGTCGGATAATTTAGTGGCTTCTGGAACATATCAAGAGTTGTGGCGATTAAGCTGGAAGCTATTTCATGAAGTTCTCAGGTATGTGCACGCTCTGGAATTTCCTCCCTCCTATCATGCGTCCTTACTTCAAACAACAGGTTCGCTTTGTCAGTGTCAATCGAATCGTTAAAAGGAGTTTGTGGCAGAGGATGTGAGATGTACGGTATCGTATGAGAGATACTGGTTCTTAAATGAACCCAATCACAATAAACTTATGCTTACATAATACTCCATCCTGTACGTATTATGCAGCAGCAGGTAATAATTTAAAACCAGATACGATTTGCGAACGAGATGATGCTGTTATTCAGACACAGTACTGCTATTCAAGACGAGCTGAATTGCTATTCAAGACGAGCTGAATTCCAATTCAGGGGAGTCTATCCAGATTTAGATTACCGCGTTTTTCCAAAATAGTTTCTGGCGAATACTTGGTATTCCTGATACAGGTTGCAGCTCATTTCGTGACACACCACTGTCCAGCTGGACTTGTAGTGAACCCTATGTCTCCGGAATGTCAAATCGTAAGGCGTTGTTCGCCCTTTGAGGTATCACCATTGCAATAGCCTATGTCACACAGAGATCTGTCGAATTCTTACATAAAATCAAATGTAAGTAAGTTATTTTACTATAAGCATGGCATAAATGGCTCAGTAAACTTAACTGCAACTCATCTAAATAAGAAAAAAAAGATTTGTAAAGCGTTTTGTATTATTGAGAAGAGT
Organism: Schistocerca serialis cubense; assembly: GCF_023864345.2. Taxonomy (NCBI): domain Eukaryota; kingdom Metazoa; phylum Arthropoda; class Insecta; order Orthoptera; family Acrididae; genus Schistocerca; species Schistocerca serialis. Next base: position 657,286,438 of record NC_064640.1, on the reverse strand, counting down.
CGCAAATATGCTTACTATTAGATGCCATTGATAATTTCTCCCTTTAAGACGTACTAGCAAATGGATTCGCTACAGAGCAATTCCGCCGTAGTGAAGTTATTGGTCTACGGTCGATAGAAAGTAAAGACACGTGAAGTACGTTAGTCGTCATCATTCGCAGAAAATTACTCGTACTACACAAGGTCAAGTTACGCTTTTTAATGGCCGAAAAACCAGTAAGCATATTCTCTGATCGTGATGTGATATCTCTAGTTCATCGAACCCTGTCTTTGCTACAACTATCTGAAAAGTTTGCATTTTCAACTACAGTGGTAAAAGTAGTTTGTCTTCCAGGAAATTTAAATTGTCAATTCAAGACTTTCCGTTGGTTGGCAACATGTCAGTAATTCCGAATAATAAGAATATCGGTTACCACCTGTCATCGTTACATTACATGTAAAATTATTCCATAGCTATACATAGAATTCACCTTTGGTGGCGACTAGATATGAGGATAATGGGGTTCACATTCCGCCAGATAACGGTAATTTATAAGAAAAACAGGAATGTATATAAACGAATATGAAAAGGAAAATTCTCAGATTCTTTACATGCACACTGTAAAACCGCGACGCTCCCGCACTATCTAAAAAAATGATCCCCATGCTAATTATATGCTATACATAAAATGCAACTAAAATGAAAAGCGCCAACAGCAAGATCTGAAAATTTTCGGGTAACCAACGGTTTTCACCTAAATTACTCTGCAATGAAGAAAAATATACACTCCTGGAAATGGAAAAAAGAACACATTGACACCGGTGTGACAGACTCACCATACTTGCTCCGGACACTGCGAGAGGGCTGTACAAGCAATGATCACACGCACGGCACAGCGGACACACCAGGAACCACGGTGTTGGCCGTCGAATGGCGCTAGCTGCGCAGCATTTGTGCACCCCCGCCATCAGTGTCAGCCAGTTTGCCGTGGCATACGGAGCTCCATCGCAGTCTTTAACACTGGTAGCATGCCGCGACAGCGTGGACGTGAACCGTATGTGCAGTTGACGGACTTTGAGCGAGGGCATATAGTGGGCATGCGGGAGGCCGGGTGGACGTACCGCCGAATTGCTCAACACGTGGGGCGTGAGGTCTCCACAGTACATCGATGTTGTCGCCAGTGGTCGGCGGAAGGTGCACGTGCCCGTCGACCTGGGACCGGACCGCAGCGATGCACGGATGCACGCCAAGACCGTAGGATCCTACGCAGTGCCGTAGGGGACCGCACCGCCACTTCCCAGCAAATTAGGGACACTGTTGCTCCTGGGGTATCGGCGAGGACCATTCGCAACCGTCTCCATGTAGCTGGGCTACGGTCCCGCACACCGTTAGGCCGTCTTCCGCTCACGCCCCAACATCGTGCAGCCCACCTCCAGTGGTGTCGCGACAGGCGTGAATGGAGGGACGAATGGAGACGTGTCGTCTTCAGCGATGAGAGTCGCTTCTGCCTTGGTGCCAATGATGGTCGTATGCGTGTTTGGCGCCGTGCAGGTGAGCGCCACAATCAGGACTGCATACGACCGAGGCACACAGGGCCAACACCCGGCATCATGGTGTGGGGAGCGATCTCCTACACTGGCCGTACACAATTGGTGATCGTCGAGGGGACACTGAATAGTGCACGGTACATCCAAACCGTCATCGAACCCATCGTTCTACCATTCCTAGACCGGCAAGGGAACTTGCTGTTCCAACAGGACAATGCACGTCCGCATGTATCCCGTGCCACCCAACGTGCTCTAGAAGGTGTAAGTCAACTACCCTGGCCAGCAAGATCTCCGGATCTGTCCCCCATTGAGCATGTTTGGGACTGGATGAAGCGTTGTCTCACGCGGTCTGCACGTCCAGCACGAACGCTGGTCCAACTGAGGTGCTAGGTGGAAATGGCATGGCAAGCCATTCCACAGGACTACATCCAGCATCTCTACGATCGTCTCCATGGGAGAATAGCAGCCTGCATTGCTGCGAAAGGTGGATATACACTGTACTAGTGCCGACATTGTGCATGCTCTGTTGCCTGTGTCTATGTGCCTGTGGTTCTGTCAGTGTGATCATGTGATGTATCTGACCCCAGGAATGTGTCAATAAAGTTTCCCCTTCCTGGGACAATGAATTCACGGTGTTCTTATTTCAATTTCCAGGAGTGTATTTGGAAAGTCTTTGGAAAACATCGAACTAAAGCAAATACGTAACAAAGAAGAAAACGATAAGATGCCTGCTGTTGTCGTTATCTGTCGCAAAAGAGAAAATGAATCTTCAGTTCCAAATCACCAAACAAAAATTTCTTCTTCCTTTAAAAATAAAACATACAAGGCAAAAGCCGAAAAAATATTCATAAGCATATAATCTCATGTTTTGGTACTAAGGATCCATCAAGATAACCAAACATGCAACAATGAGTATAGATGTGTAGATTTCACGTAAAAATATATAGCAAAGAATGGATTTGTACAGATGGTGGAAAACTATGTCTAGGTAAGCATAAGTAGTGAAAAAATATATAGAAACGTATTTATCTGTCACAGTTTCATAGAAGTTGTGAAGCGGAAATTAACATGCCTACGACATGTTATTGATAAGTCGTTTTACGTTGCTTTGAAAACATCATGCGTTTTGTCGTGTTAAACGGGTTCTACGCACTTTGACATTCGACCTCACAGTTACCTTTTACCCAGCATCAATAAAATTGAATTTTGAATTTCACGGAATCGTAAGAGCAATGAGTTCGAAATAGAGATAACATAAATCTCACGACAGGTAATCTATCTTCAGCGTGGCTCTTCTTTGTTATAATTTCTTATATTTCCTTTTATTATCTCCCTTCCTGCTGACTGACAGTACTCAGTTACAAAATAAGGTACATGGTAAGCGCCCGGCTTGCGGAGCAGCACAATGCAAAATTATTTGTGAAACACCCGTTCTTTTCAGTTACCTATTCCTTCTTAGCAGTATTCAACACAATATTAATTGCAGGGCAAGTCTAATAATACAACATAGTTTCAGAGATTTGTAAGCTTATCAGGGGAGCTTTGGCAGTTTCCGTACTGTAGAGTCAAGTTAATCGGAAGGTGCTGGGTTCCATCCCCCGTCGATTTTCGGTTTCGTTCTGTCAACTAACGTAATTTCCTTATCTGGAAACACTTTCTACACCAAGTCGCATTTCTCAGTCTGCTTACGCGTTAAGTCTCAGTCGCAACCTCATGAACTTGGAAGCTTCTGTTTCAAAGGCGGAGACGCGCAAGGGCATTCCAACTCCAAAAGAACCATTCCAACCACAGTACTGTCGCCTTCAAACCAATCGTCGGATAAATAACTGTTTTAGTCTATAGACGTTACCAGAAATGTGAAAATATTAATCAAAAGAGTGGTGGACAACTTATGAGCGTATAGGGCATACAGAATGTTTTATAACGTTTTACCATTTATAAATTTTGGTCTGATGATTACTTAACTGCTTTTTTACTAGCAGTGTTTTTCTGTTGGGCGATTCTAACAGGTCTCTCATTAATTTGACAACTGCTCGGCTGATAACGCTTCACGATATTGAATGTTACGAACGAGTTTTTGTGTACCATTTAAGTCATTACGTGAAAGCGGACTGACAACTGGAGGCCGTTTGTATAATGAGCAAAGAAAACGATATATCAGAAGCATAAATTACAGGGTTCTTGTTCCCAGTCTCAACTAAAATTCTGAGTACATGTATGCAAATTTCATTGAATATAGTAATTTTTTTCTTTTATTGGTTTTAGTTGCAAGGGGGCAATCTCGTGCAGAAACATCTCGGCCTACTTGTGACCTTCCCCTCGTTCGTAGGTATTTGCTGTTTGCGTAGCTTGCGCCACTTTTCCTACCTCGCTTAAACGTAGTTAACGTACTGAATACTAAGGCTGAGAACCACCTCAGTTTTTCGTTGTGACGCTGTGAATGTTAGACTCTATTCACTAACAAATGAAAAACAGATTTCTGTCACTTTTATAAAAAAATTCGAAAATATGAAGTTAAAGGTAAGTGTTAGTTCACTCGCTGAGTAACACAGTACAAAAGGAAATGAAGAAGCTGGGTGAATCACAGAACTTGATAAGTTCGCTCTTCCTAGATCCCATTACTTCATGTTTTCCACGATGTGTATTACAAGGCCGGCCGGGGTGGCCGAGCGGTTCTAGGCGCTTCAGTCTGGAACCGCTCGACCGCTACGACTGCAGATTGGAATCTTGCCTCGGGCATGGATGTGTGTAATGTCCTTAGGTTAGTTAGGTTTAAGTAGTTCTAAGTTCTAGGGGAGCGATGAGCTCAGAAGTTAAGTCCAATAGTGCTCAGAGCCATTTGTATTACAAGTTTCAGATAAATGGCGCTACACGGCACTAAAATTCTTCCGTGTAATCTAATATTGTGCGGCATCCATCTTATAAAATTAGGAAGATATGGAATTGTTCCTCTAGTTGCTCATCAGTATCAATTAATATTTTATTATAGCTTACATATTTTTCATTACAACATTTGTTGTTTCCCTTTTCGTTCAAGTATTAGAATTAATGTAGCTACATACCTACATTACCTATATAAAATTAAATCGATTAATAAGGAAAAATTTCAGGACACTGTACAATGGTGTTGTTTTGCAGCATAAAATGTTGATCCATACACAGTTTTACAATTAATGCTATATGTATATTTGTGTCTTTGGGCTGGTGAAGAAAAAGATGGTATTTGGATCATACAAAAAGAAAATTCAGCAAGCAATTCTGACTTAAACTCTGTTTCAATGAGCGTATGGCACGACTGCATCTCCCACTGATCGAACAAAGTATAGTATTCGAGTGTCAGTTTACAAAGTTCAAAAATTACTGTTCAAAAAGATGGGTTTCTGCTTGCAGTCGTGATAGAGAAAAAAAAAGCCTTTTTTCCTTTAGAAGACGCATTTTCGATCGTATAGACGTCTGAATAAGATATATGAAAATGATACGACGTTTTTCTTCACTGACATACGTAAGATGGCATCATTCGTTGCTGCTATGTTCTGTAATTGATCTTGCAATCTATAAGTATGAATATAATGTAAACAATCGTACACTTTCATGCATACAAATTGTAGTAAGGAAGTGACACGAAAAGAGCTATTTTTAACAGCTTTCTGTCCTGATGCTTCAGTCCAAACTTCTAGAATCTGAGACCAGCGTCAACACGTGCCGCTTTGGAGAGCTTCAGATCTTCTTCTGGTATGACACCAACAGTTCTCAGAATGGGGTGAGGTTTCATACATACAAATTAACTTCACGCGTTAAACTCATCGTGATAACCAATACATAGTAAAGGCCGTCGATGCTATTAAATTCCCCCCCCCCCCCCCCCCCGACGAGGGTATTAATAACGATTATACGTTTTTCACACTGTATTTATTACACGAGTAATCCTGAAATTTATTTTTCAATATACGCATTAGATGTGCGGATGGAAGAATTCTGAAATAAGATGAAACTTCCGACATAATACTGTATAATTTCGTTTAAAAATGACTGCTCAGTTTCATTCAGTGAAAAATGAGTGTGCTAAACAGTACTGTTCACTCATGCCAAGAAAATAGAGTCGATGAGTGAATAATAAAATGCGTAAGTTAATGCGGTTCACAGTACCTCTGTTTATATAAATCACTGCATGTAGTGTAACGAGAACCATCCAAATCAAATGAATGTCCATTGCTTCCATTAACGGTGAATCAACAAATATACGAAATATTCTGAATATAGGACCTACAGTAAGAATATTCTTTATTCAAATAAATACTCCCTGCACAGGAAATACAGAACATTACTTTCGTCATGAAAATTTGCTGACATATGAACGAAAAATGCCTCCACAACTCATATCTGCTTAGGATTACTCACCTGATACGAAAGGCAACAATTGAAACTATGAGATGAACGTTTGGCAAATTTTTAAAAGTCTTATTGGAATTACCGAAATCCCTACCTGTCTCATAACCCTGGCTTGGCAAGCACCAGTTTCAAGTTATGTAGTAAGTAGAATCAGCAAAAAACTGAAGCGAGTAAATGAGATCAACCTTGAGACATTTTATGGGAAATTTCCTTGTAGTTCATGGAGTGAAATTTCTTGTTAGTTGTTTTCGTTTCTGGACGTGTTTATTTCTGGATGTCAAGGTCTCGCTACGGTATAAACAGCCTCCAAACGCCGTTTTCCACTGCTTTGCGCAACACATAATCATTACATAACGTTACCCATTGTACCGGTAGCAGATTTTCACTGACTGTGTTAATGAATGAAATTTACTCTCATGTAGAAAACACAGTTTCTCACTGTTCTCCCCGAGGACAATTCCTGCTGTTGAAACAGTACTTATTTTCGCCCATGCTTTCAGACCTGAACCGCGCGGAGTAACCACGCTGTCCGAGGCGTCTTGTCACGGTCCGCGCGGCTCCTCCCGTCGGAGGTTCGACTCCTCCCTCGGGCATAAGTGTGTGCGGTGTCCATAAGTTTAAGTTAGATTAAGTAGTGTGTAGGCTTAGGGACCAATGACCTCAGCAGTTTGTTCCCATAAGACCTTACCACAAATTTCCAAAGAAAATCAAACCTGTAGGTAATAACTGAATGATAGAGACTAAAATTTAGTAAATCAACGAAGGAAAATATTTTTCTGCTGGACATTTGTTAGCAAAAAGTCAATAATGTTGTCAAGTGACATGTATACTGATCAGCAAGACCATTGTCAACACCGACTTACTATCGATATAAACCCGTCCAGGCGATAGGAGAGTCACCCGGCGAGGAATGGCTGCTAGTCAGACACACGCACTGTTCATCGAGTATCAGTGAGAATGCTGTCCGTGTGTAGAATGGAAAAGGCTCGCGATCTATCTGAGTTTGACCGAGGGCAGATTGTGATGGCCTGGAGGCTCAGCGCGAGCGTTTCGGAAACCGCTGGACTTGTCGGATGCTCGAGGAGTGCTGTGGTGAGTGTCTTCAACACGTGACGAAACCAAGGTGAAACCATGTAAAGACGATGTAGGGCGGACGACCACCCCTCATTATAGACGTCGGACGTCGTAGGCTGGGCAGATTGATAAAACAGGACAGGTGGCGAACTGTAGTGGGATTAACATTCAACTTCAATTTTGGGCAGAACTCAAGTGTGCTGAACAGACAGTGCACCGAACACTTCTAACGATCAGGCGACGACCTATGCATGTGCCATTGTTAACACCACGATATCGGCAACTACGTTCATGTGACCATCGGCACTGGACGTTGGGCGCAAATCCATCGCCTTCCACGGGAACAGCTCCTTGGCATCTGTACTGCGGAACGGAGAAAAGCTGGTGGCGACTCCTTTATGCTCTGTGGTAGATTCACATGGGCGTCCGTGGGTCCAGTGGGGATGGAGCAAGGCACCACGACGGCCAAGGAGTAGCGTACACAGGTTGCACACCACGTACACATCTTCATGACGATCATGTTTCCCGGCGGTAGTGCCATTTTTAAACAAGATAATATGCCATGTCGGAAGACCAGGAGTGTAATGAAGTAGTTCGAGGAACACAGTGGCGAGTTCCAATTGATGGGCTGTCCTTCCCTTCCCCCTTCCCCCTCCCCCCACCTCCCCCAAGCCGGCCGAAGTGACCGCGCGGTTCTGGCGCTGCAGTCTGGAACCGCGAGGCCGCTACGGTCGCAGGTTCGAATCCTGCCTCGGGCATGGATGTGTGTGATGTCCTTAGGTTAGTTAGGTTTAACTAGTTCTAAGTTCTAGGGGACTAATGACCTCAGCAGTTGAGTCCCATAGTGCTCAGAGCCATTTGAACCTCCCCCAAAACTCGTAATATCTGAACCCGACCGAATACATCTTTGATGTGATTGAACGCGGCGTCAGAGCTCGTCGGCCCCCCTCCCCGGAATTTACTGGAATAAGGTGACTTGCGTGTGCAGATGTGATGCTAACTCCTCCAGAGACCAACGAAGGCCTCACTGCTTCCATGCCACGACGCGCCGCCGCACCGCTGTCAACCGTGCCAAAGATGGAATACCGGCTATTAGGTTGATGGTCATAATGTTGTGGCTAGTCGGTGTATATTGTACAAGAAGAATTTTCGCAGCATATGTATCTGTGAGATCTCAGATATTTTGGGCAATATCCCAGAACCGATTTCACCAAGGCTTCACATATTTTCGTCGTCGTTTTATTGAATTAGAATCAGCTTTCACGTGATATTCTGGTCCCCAACTTGTTTTCCTACACCCAATTTTCTACCAGCGTTCCGCATGAATTCGCGGTGTGTAATTGCCTACTGGTATTTAATCGACGTTACGGATCATTAAGACATTCGCTCAAGCAGTAATCGAAATCAAGAACTTTCCCGTCCACATGTGGATGGTGCCGTATTTTATTATATCGTATCTGTTTCTTCAGGCTGTGCGATGCTGACAACATTCCGAACTTTATAAAATCTTACAGCATTTTCCTCGATATCCAAAGTCTTCCAAGGGGAATTTTATGAAGAAAATAGGATATGCTGCTTTCGTATAGTTAACTTAGCATAATCAAAGACAGTGAACCAGTTAGGTCTTACACAGTCCACAGGTTTAAATAACTGTCCACCGTCAAAGCAATGGAGTTGTTTCCATGTGCCGATGCACTATCTCATAGTAATAAATGATACATTCATTTTATAAAACATAATTCTGATGCATTGAATCTCTAACGAATATCTGTTGCACTTGGCTGTACGCCATAAATTAGAATGTATTTTGGATGGTGCAAAGCTGAACTGCTTGGAAATCTGCCATATAATAATGAGCTGGTAAGTCATATACATAGAAAAAAATCTTCTCCTTTCGACGGGATATACTTGCAATTTCACAGAACGTTATGTCCATCTTCGTTTTATGTAAATGTATTAAGATACTTTATCTCTTGCCTCTTACCGTAGCTAATGTAATAAAATACATCAGTTGCAATCCGTAGATGGTCAACATAAACTTAGGCAAGTTGAACGATTGTGGTGGAAAAAAACATCATAGTTGAAATTTGATTGAAATGGTGTTTATGACAGCAATAAACAAGTTCAAATCATTACGCTGTTAGTCAGTTTATTGGTTTCAATTCCGTACTTCACTGTGATCTGCAGATGAGGGTGTAAGATACTGTCGAATAGTTCAATTTGGCTGCCTTTTCTGTGCTTTTAGTAAGAATAAAGCTCCGTGGTGAATAACAGTTTCTCCCTCGTCCTATATTTCTTTCCATAGCCGTGCACAAGAACAAAGACATAACATCGGTCAAGGTGATTCAATGATTAAGACACTGGGATAATATTTGAATGAAGAGGAGCTAAAATTTTTATGTGCGCTTTAAGTTGCTTCTGACGAATTATGGGCTAGTTCCTTCAATACGGCTACGACCTTCCTTCCTGCCTTCATTCACATGAGCATCGTCGATAATTACGTCAACATCGACATTCGTTAAACTCAAACTCTCTTGTTCGCAAACTGCGTATTCCCGACATGCAGAAGTGTGAAGTATCACGACATACACAGTACACAGCGATGGGTAGAAGGCGACCCCCGTCGACCTCCACATCAACATTTCATACGATTACAACGCGAGACTCCCGCAATACTTCTAACAATCACAGACTGCCTATTAAAACACGCTTTTCATTAAATCGGTTACTAGACACGATATTGATAGGAGGTTGAAGACAACGTCAGATATAATCTGTATATGAATGTATTCACGATCCCAGAGCAGTGTTTCGGGTAACTGGATGCTACACTTTCTTTAGTGTAGCAAAGCCAGTAGAATTTCCAACTGTCACGACAAACTCGTCGTCGTCGTCGGCTGATACTCGTATCCGAGTTTTCATTTCTCTCCTGAGATTTCCTTTGTCACGGTTCAGGCGTGGAAGTGTCGTTGATGGCTTAGCAATCCAATCCTAGCGTGGAACAGGCGGCCACAGACATTACAGCTGATGGAAGGTGGAGGACGTGGCTGAGCCTGGAGGAGTTTACGTCTCTGGCGTTTGTCATTCTCCATTCTTCGACGTTCCAGCTCAAAGTTTTGAAGAGCATTTGAGGTAACTGAGCGCCAGCGACTTCGGTCTTCTGCTATTGTGGACCAGTTACTCGGATCGATGTTCAAGTTTCTCAGATTTTTCTTGTACTGATCCTTATAACGTTTGAGAGGGGCACCTCGTGGCCTTTTACCTGTGCTCACTTCGCTGTACAGCATTTGGCGTGGAAGTCTGTCATTTTTCATCCGCTGGACATGTCCGACCCATCTGAGTTGATGCCCAATGATAAGAGCTTCCATGCTATGCATTTTTGCTTTCTCTAGAACAGCCGTGTTGGATATGAAGTCATCCCATTTCAGGTTCGTGATATATCTTAGCTTCTGTTGGTTGAAGTGTTCTAGTTTCTTCAGATCGCAGCGATATAACGTCCAGGTTTCGCAACCATATAGCAGGGTGGAAATGACTACAGCTTTGTACACCATCAGTTTGGTGTACAGTGTTAGGTCTTTATTCAGGAAGACACGCTTTGTAAGACGACCAAATGCTACATGTGCAGCACGTAATCTATTCTCCACATCTTTTCCAGATGAGCAGTTGGATGACAGTATGCTTCCCAGGTAGAGGAAATGGTCCACTTGTTCCAAGAGTGTATCATTGACGGATATGCTGAATTCAGGAACGGAGGAGCCAGGAGTTGGCTGCGCCATCACCTTTGTCTTTGGAATATTGATGGAGAGACCAAATCGTTCGTACGCCCTGCTGAAGGAATCAACTGACAGCTGCAACTCTGCAGGTGAATGAGCTGGAGAGGCATTGTCATCAGCATACTGCAGCTCTGTCACACGAGTGGTACTGGTGAACCTTTTTGAATGGAGTCTGGACTGGTTGAATAATCCTCCATCAAACCTGTACTTTAGTTCTATTCCTGCATTGTTTACGGTTGTCTCGTAAAGCATAGCTGCCAGATACAATGCAAATAATGTAGGTGCAAGAACGCATCCTTGTTTAAGCCCACTTGTTATTGGGAATACACCAGTCATTTCATTCTGGCAGAGGACCTGTCCAGTCATATCAACGTGGAGAGCTTCAATCAGGTCAACAAAATGTTCAGGGCAGCCGAAGCGTTTTAAGACCATCCACATGGCTTCTCTGGGAACTGTATCGAAGGCCTTTTCTAGATCGTAGAAAACAAGTAGTAAAGGCTTTTGCTGTTCTCTGCACTTCTCCTGTAGTTGTCGTGCACAGAAGATCATGTCAATTGTCCCTCTTGAAGGTCGAAACCCGTATTGAGACTCAGGTAGTATAGTCTCTGAAAGTGTCTGGAGGCGATTTAAAAGGATTCTTGCAAAAATTTTTCCAGTGACAGAGAGTAGGGATATTCCCCGGTAGTTACCACAGACGCTTCTGTCGCCCTTTTTGAAGATGGTGACAATTGTGGAGTTCTTCAAGTCAGCTGGTACCTTGCGGGTTTCCCACATTAATATAATAAGTGAGAAGAGTCTAGTTTTTAGAGGCAAGCCGCCACCCTCAATAAGCTCCATCGGGATGCTGTCAGGTCCAGGAGCCTTCCCAGGTTTCACACTCTTGAGTGCCTTGCAAAATTCTTGAAAAGTTGGAGGATCAGCCAGCCAGGGTTTTGGAGGGTGCTGTGGGACATTTTTGAGAAAATCTCCAGCGGCAGTAGAAGGGCTGTTTAACAGTGAGCTGAAGTGCTCTTTCCAACGATTTAAGATGTCCTGACTTTCAGTAAGAATGGTGGAGTTGTCAGCAGCTTTCAGTGCTCCTGATGAGGAGCGGACAGGTCCATACAGCTCTTTAACACCAGCGTAAAAGCCACGCAGGTTCCTTGCATCAGAAAGATTTTGGAGTTCTGTGGCTTTCTGTTGCCACCATTTGTTCTTGATTACTCGTATTTCACTTTGACATTTCTGCTTGAGTTCTTGAAAGCGTTCTTTCTTTTCTGCGCAGGATGGATCTTGAGCAAGGGATAGGTAAGCATCCCGCTTTGCATTGATGATGGCTTGGATTTCTCCGCGGTTGTCATCAAACCAGTCACTTCTTTTCCGTGCACTACAACCAACAACATTCTCAGCAGTTTCTTTGATGATGTAACCACCAAAATGGAACAGAGATGAGAATTTCTTTCTCTTATTGGTAACATCGTCCGGCTCCGTAACTCAAAGTGACTGCATGCTACGCGAAATACCCTGTTTCAATTCCCGATACTACCATGGACCTTTCCTTGGCAGGTTGTCTGGAGAGAGGTTCACTCAGCCTCGTGCGGGCAATTGGGAAATTACCTGAAGGAGGATTAACGGTTTCAGCTCTGGAAAACTGCCATGATGTAACCACGTACGCTGTTAAGGCAAAGAGTGACGGCGTTCAGTCATCAATGAGTTGCACCCTGAGCGTCATCGCAGATTTCGAGTTCTTTACCGTTCATCTCAGATTCGATTTTTAGGGCCTCCTGGCGGCAACTAAGTAGTTGTTCATCAGCCGTAAAATGTTTGGGTGTAACTGAATTCATTTAGAAACCATCCAGATGGTGAGGAAGAAGATAATCAAAATTTAAATACATGTGTGAATATCTAGGCAAATTTCACTGATGCAATATTCTAAGGGTTATTAGATAACTAAAAGTAGCGTCTTAAAGAAATGTTTTAACATGCTTCCTGCTCATCGTCTTCAGGCAAGGTACAGGGTACATGCAGGATCATTATACACTCCTGGAAATTGAAATAAGAACACCGTGAATTCATTGTCCCAGGAAGGGGAAACTTTATTGACACATTCCTGGGGTCAGATACATCACATGATCATACTGACAGAACCACAGGCACATAGACACAGGCAACAGAGCATGCACAATGTCGGCACTAGTACAGTGTATATCCACCTTTCGCAGCAATGCAGGGTGCTATTCTCCCATGGAGACGATCGTAGAGATGCTGGATGTAGTCCTGTGGAACGGCTTGCCATGCCATTTCCACCTGGCGCCTCAGTTGGACCAGCGTTCGTGCTGGACGTGCAGACCGCGTGAGACGACGCTTCATCCAGTCCCAAACATGCTCAATGGGGGACAGATCCGGAGATCTTGCTGGCCAGGGTAGTTGACTTACACCTTCTAGAGCACGTTGGGTGGCACGGGATACATGCGGACGTGCATTGTCCTGTTGGAACAGCAAGTTCCCTTGCCGGTCTAGGAATGGTAGAACGATGGGTTCGATGACGGTTTGGAAGTACCGTGCACTATTCAGTGTCCCCTCGACGATCACCAGTGGTGTACGGCCAGTGTAGGAGATCTCTCCCCACACCATGATGCCGGGTGTTGGCCCTGTGTTCCTCGGTCGTATGCAGTCCTGATTGTGGCGCTCACCTGCACGGCGCCAAACACGCATACGACCATCATTGGCACCAAGGCAGAAGCGACTCTCATCGCTGAAGACGACACGTCTCCATTCGTCCCTCCATTCACGCCTGTCGCGACACCACTGGAGGTGGGCTGCACGATGTTGGGGCGTGAGCGGAAGACGGCCTAACGGTGTGCGGGACCGTAGCCCAGCTTCATGGAGACGGTTGCGAATGGTCCTCGGCGATACCCCAGCAGCAACAGTGTTCCTAATTTGCTGGGAAGTGGCGGTGCGGTCCCCTACGGCACTGCGTAGGATCCTACGGTCTTGGCGTGCATCCGTGCGTCGCTGCGGTCCGGTCCCAGGTCGACGGGCACGTGCACCTTCCGCCGACCACTGGCGGCAACATCGATGTACTGAGGAGACCTCACGCCCCACGTGTTGAGCAATTCGGCGGTACGTCCACCCGGCCTCCCGCATGCCCACTATACGCCCTCGCTCAAAGTCCTTCAACTGCACATACGGTTCACGTCCACGCTGTCGCGGCATGCTACCAGTGTTAAAAGACTGCGATGGAGCTCCGTATGCCACGGCAAACTGGCTGACACTGACGGCGGCGGTGCACAAATGCTGCGCAGCTAGCGCCATTCGACGGCCAACACCGCGGTTCCTGGTGTGTCCGCTGTGCCGTGCGTGTGATCATTGCTTGTACACCCCTCTCGCAGTGTCCGGAGCAAGTATGGTGGGTCTGACACACCGGTGTCAATGTGTTCTTTTTTCCATTTCCAGGAGTGTAGATTCTGCACCGCATTTTTAAATTCCCAAAGGATCACCGAGGCGACCAGTCGCATTTCCTCTAGCGTGTTCTGCCGTTTATTCTCGTTCCTGCTGACATGGAAAGCGTCATGTTCCTAACTCTACTTGTCGTAAGCTTCCTTTACTTTTACTAAAGAATGTCCATTGTTTCCGACGACATTGTTAAATTTTCAAATATTTAATAGCTTCCTCTGAGTGGTAGAATCGGCCGCGGGTAAGTCTGATTTTCTTTTCTGGGTTTACGCTTTGGAAAGGTTTTCCCATCTATCCCGTAGAACAAATTAAGGAAGGAAATCAGGAAGTCTCGCTCTGCACGCGAATTCTCTAATAGCACCAAGGTCGGACAGAAATGCGACCGACCGAGAGGAAAGTTCAAACAAGTCAGTGGAAAAAGAGCCTAACTAAGGCACCATTCAGGAGGCATTCTTCTTGCAATATATCTGAATTATGGCATTATTGGCGGGCAGACCCCACATCGGGTTGTTCGGTAGCCTCGTGGAAGTCCTTCTATTGGACGCCACTTCGGCAACTTTCACCTCAGTGAATGTGAGATGAAACGATTAGACCACCTGTTTCCGAGCGAAGAAAATCCCTGACTCCGCCGGGAAACGAATCCAGGACCACGCTATCTAGAGGCAACGACCACTAGCACTAGCGCTAAGCCACGAGCAGCGGGCTAGTAAATCTGATGGCATCTGTAGTCTGTCATAAGGGATAAGAAGAAATTAACGCTTATGAAAGTTAACTCCTGAGAATTTTATAACTTCTCCGTGAAAAATGAAAAGAAAAATCTTCATATTTACACATTACACATTTTTTGTAGTTTTTGTATTCTCGCGATTTTGAAAATATTTACGTGTGATCATTTCTACTACTTCTCATTCTAGTATGTTATTTTACTAGATATACAATAGCTGTTACCCCTGAGATAGAACATAGAACAATAATTGAAAAAAACTGCTGTCGCAAGAGTAGTAGCAACTTTTTGCATAAAAATTTCTTTTTGCCGTCTTGCGACATATTCGTATCTTCCGAGACGCTGCACTCCGTTTCTTTAGTGACGAAAGCTTGTTTGCACAACTTAATCACGCTATGAAGATAATCTCACAGGTCCGCTTTAGTTAAAAACCGTTACCATTTTTATAGCGGCGGTCGGAATATTTGACGTACGATAGACATCACAGTAAAGACAGAGGATAAGGTAAAATGCCCAGGAGCCAAAATATTAGTCACCCCCTTAATACAGCCCACTGGTCGCTTTAGAGCGCTATAGATGTTGCAGAACGTCCGCAGCTCGTGGTCGTGCGGTAGCGTTCTCGCTTCCCGCGTCCGGGTTCCCGGGTTCAATTCTCGGCGGGGTCAGGGATTTTCTCTGCCTCTTGATGACTGGGTGATGTGTGCTGTCCTTAGGTTAGTTAGGTTTAAGTAGTTCTAAGTTCTAGGGGACTGATGATCATGGATGTTAAGTCGCATAGAGCTCAGAGCCATTTGAACCATTTTTTTGTTGCAGAACACCTACGAGGAGTCATGTTAACGAAGAGAGTGTGTATGCGAAATAGTTATTATGGGATCAATGCGGATGATACTGTTGTATATAAAGAAGCCATTATGCTAGAAAATTGCAGTGAGATGCAGGAACACCAGCAATGGGCCGACACTTCGTTCAGAGATTGGCAATTGACCCTCAACATAAATAAATGTAACGTACTGCGTGTAAATAGGCAGAAATATTAATTATTTTATGATTACGCGATTCCATAACAATCGCTGGAAGCAGTCACTTCCATTAAATATGTGTGAGTACGCGTACGGAGCGATTTAAAGCGGAACGACCACATAAAAGTAACAGCAGGTAATGCCGGTGACAGACTGAGGTTCACTGGAAGAACCCTCAGGAAGATCGCTCCCTGACAAAGTTTGTATCTCCAAAAGCCGCGTTCGATCAATACCTGAATTTCGCTAATCAGAATGTCATACGCACCAGATATTATTGATAGAGAAAACAAAAAAGTCACAAATAAGAGCAGCGCTTTTACAGATTCACTGAGTAGCCGCGAGAAGTGCATCCAACTCCAGTGGCACATGTTGCTAGAGAGACATGATTCATCACTGGTTGGTTTCCTGTTAAAATTAAAAGAGCGTTCTTCCCTAGAAAAATCAACCAATATATTGTTTCCTTCTGTACATATCTCGAGAAAAGACCGTCAACATACCATTAGAGTGATTCGAGCTTACAGGAAGTCTTACCAACAATCGTTCTCCCTGTGGACCATTCGAGACTAGAAAAAATGGGGGCATTGACAGTGGTACGCAAATTACCCTCCGTCAAACACTATAAGATGGTTTGATGAATATGCAAGGTGTCACAAAGACACATGGACAACCTTTATGGATAGGTTCCTTACACCAAATCAAGAAAAAAAAGGTAAGTAAACAAGGACTCTTAAGTCGCATACCTTGTTCATCTTCGACACTATAAAAAACATACCTCTTCTACTACAAGCTCTTTGCTTTCTATATTTTGGGAGGAGGCAGTGTGGACCAAAACAAACAAACACCGTGCGAACAGGCCTTGAAGCCCGAAAGGTACCGACCGGCCGCCGTCTCATCCTCAGACCTTAGGCGTCACAGGATGCGGATACGGAGGGGCATGTGGTCAGCACACCGCTGTTCCGGCTGGTGTCAGTTTTCGTGACCGTTTCCGCTACTTCTCAGTCAAGTAGCTCCTCAATTGGCTTCACAAGGGCTGAGTGCACCCCGCTTGCCAACAGCATTAGGCAACACGGACAGTGACCCATCCTAGTGCTACTAGCAAAGCCCGACGGCACTTAACTTCGGTAATCTGACGGGAACCGCTGTTACCACTGCGGCAAGGCCGTTGGCACTATGGATCAGCACAAAAATGCATTTTTTCTTGTTTTTGTCAATTCTTGCTCCTCCTAAAATATGGAAAGCAACTACCTTGCAGTAGAATATATCTGTATCATAGAATGGAAGATAAACAACTGGTCGTACCTCTTAAGGTATGCATTTTAGAGCCCATATTTACTAGAGAGTTTTTACTTATTTCTATATAAGGAATCCATTTTTCGGTGTTTTTTTATGGGACATTCTGTATACGTACAGATTACGAGAACCGTCCGGCAATCCTGCAAGTCACCATTTAATTTATTTTACTTTATGTCCTGTATATGTTTGTGTCATGTCTTGTAATCCACAAATGAATTAAAACTCGACCGGAATTGCTGCTTTCAGTGAATGCGGGTCTATCTCAACCAGTTTATGAGCTAAAACTGTGAAGGGAACTGTATGCAGTGGGCATTTAGAGTCCCGTGCCATGGAAAAGGCAAATTGGTAAACAAAGCTGCACGTCTTCAGTGGGCCAAACAACTCGAAAACTGGACAGTATTAGACCGGAGGCATGTAGCGCGGTCACCTGAGTCGCTGTTTCACGTTCTTTCAGATTTTACAACACGTAGAGTACAGCGACAGCATACCCGCCCGGCTAGCCGCGCCTTCTAACGCGCTGCTTCCCAAGCGGGAAGGCGTGCCGGTCCCCGGCAAGAATACGCCTGGCGGATTAGTGTCGAGGTCCGGTGTACCGGCCATCCTGTGAAAGGTTTTTAAGGCGGTTTTCCATCTGCCTTGGCGAATTCGGGTTGGTTCTCCTTATTCTGCCTCAATTACACTATGTCGGCGATTGATTTGCAAACACTGTCTCCACGTACGAGTACACCATAGTTACTCTACCACACAAGCATTTGCGTTACACTCGTCTGGTATGAGACGTTCCAGGGGAAAGGGGGGGGGGGGGGCACTGGGAGCGGACCGCACAATAACTCTGGGTTTGATGTAGAGCGGCGGTTGGGTGGGTGGACTGCTGTGGCCTGTTGTGTGGGTTGTGAACCACTGAGGGCTACGGCGTTTCTAGGCGTTTCTAGGTCCCTTGGCCCCTGGTTAAATACACAATACAGACACACACAGCGACAGCCCATTGAATTGCGTAACCCGCGCTGTGTGTATGAGGCAGCGGTTCTTTCAGTTTCCCGTGCACCAAGAGTTTTGCGAAAAGAATTCACATTTTTCGAATCCAGATTGACGTTAGCTGTTTGTGACAAATGAAAATTTGTTCCGGACCAGGACGTGAACCCGGATTTCCCGCTTGTCACGTCCCCTATAAAGTCGAGAGTGCACCACGCCGATGGAGCAATACAGCTAACTCTCCAATTTTCGAACATACCAGTTTCTCGCAGCCGTTGTTGTAGTCGGACGAAGGTGATATTTGATGGCATAGTTACTAAGGGACTGACGACGTCGCCCTCTTCTCAGCTTGTCTGCCTACTGTGACGTGAAAGATTTGAAAGTGATCCGATCTTCAAACTTATTATGTATCCAAGTGGTACATTTTTGGACGTGGGTTCAAAAAATGGTTCAATTGGCTCTGAGCACTATGGGACTCAATATCTGAGGTCATCAGTCCCCTAGAACTTAGAACTACGTAAACCTAACTAACCTAAGGACATCACACACATCCATCCCCGAGGCAGGATTCGGACCCTCGACCGTAGCCGTCGCGCGGTTCCAAACTGAAGCGCCTAGAACCACACGGCCACACTGGCCGGCGGACGTGGGTTCTTTAACGAAACGTCGTCTAATAAGTCCCCTGTACTACCCCTAGAAGCCTGTAACAGAAATTGTGGATCACCCTGTATATGTGGTTTTATTATGGTTGGTTTTGTTTTCGCCACAATTTACCTTATTTTACGGATTATAAGTCGCACTTTCTTCTTCGAAAAATTGCCTCCAAAGTTCATGTGCGTCTTATACTCGAAATTAATATAAAAATGTCCAATGTTTGATTTAAAATTCCCACCAGTCTTAAAAATGGCCATATTCGATGTCGTGGGAAACCTATCTCCATTTAGCAAGACTGGATTCAACTGGCAGCAGCAGTGCAGCGATGCGACGAATCTGAGTTCTGGGGATTCATAAGCTTGCTGACTCTGTCATTCTCCCGTCCCCCCCCCCTCCCAAAAAAAAATCACAAACCCAAAACACTGTCTAGCCTGTGATGCGTCAATGCAGTCTACGGGCCAGTGAACCTAAATTGAAAGTGTTATCAGTAACAGTACAATATTTTTTGTTGGTAGATAGTTTCGTAATGGAAAAAGTAAAAGATATTCACATGACGCGGGCTATAAATTGAAAGTAATAGCATATTCAGAAGAATATGGAAACAGAGCAGTTGAGCGGCATTTCGGCCCTCCACCAACAGATAAAACCATTCTTGATTTTCGGGCTAGTAAAGAAGAACTGAAAAAAGTGAGAAACACTAAACGTGCAAATAGAGGAATGAATATACAATGGCCAAAACTAGAAGATGACGTACTGAAATGAATTCAAGTACACGGTCAAAACGGCACTGAAATTAATACAAACATGATTCAAACACACGCTCTTAAGCTAGCACCCCAGTGGAACTTTACAGACTTCAAGGGCGGAGTTGGTCGGTGCTACAGGTTTATGAAGCGTCATGGACTTAGCACGCGAAACAAAACCAAAAAATCTCAGAGAATGCCACAAGAATATGAAGAGAAAGTATTATACTTCCATCGCTTTATTATTCAACTTCGAAGGAAAACCAGTATGAAAATAAGCCAAACAGCGAAAAGGAACGAAACTATTCTGACATGTGATGTGCCGACTAACAGAACTGTTGCCATGAACGATACTAAAGCTGTAACTATAAAAACAAGTGGGAATGAAAAAATGCACTATACTGATGTCCTTTCATGTTGTGCTGATTGTAATAAACTTATTCCAATTATTATTTTCAAGCGCAAAACAATTCCAAAACCTTCTGAAATACCTCCAGGTGTTGTTGTTCACGTACATGATACGAGTTGGATGGACGAGGCTGGTATGAAATTACGGATTAACGTAGTGTGGAAAAGAAGACAAGGTGCTTTATTGAAGAAGAGTTCTCTTCTTGTACTAGATCAGTTTAGTAGTCATTTGGAAAATTATGTGAAAGGGTGGCTGAGAAAGGGAAATACAGAACTTGCTGTTATTCTGGGAGGACCTACTTGACAACTGCAACATCATGGTGTCTCGATAAATATAACATTTACAGTGTATATGACAGAGGAATGGAACAAATGGAAGATTGATGAAATCCAACAAGAATTCACGCCGAAGGGAGCTTTAAAACGACCTACAATCAAACAAGTGTGCCAGTGGATAAAACAGTTGTAGTTTAGAGTGAGAGAAGAAATTATTGTTAAATCTTTCAATAAGTGCGGCATAAGTAACGCTGTCGTTGGCAGTGAAGTTCATCGTATATATGAAGACGACAACGATGACGACGAAGAGGAAGAAGAAGAAAGTTCAGATGACGATTTTCAGGGATTTTAAAGGTCAGTTCGGTTTTATAAACTAATATTGTTTTAAATCTGGCTTTGCAATCTAATAATAAAAATGACAAAAATGTTATTTAAAAAAAACTGCTTAAAAATTAAGGTGCATCTTCTAGTCCGTGGCGTCTTATAATCCGTAAAATACGGTAAATGCACCTTTGAAAATGACGAGTGTGACACATCCCTTGACAACTCTTCCATTGGATCCACAACGTGAAAAAACCAGAACAGTAACTTACATATCGTAGACATAGTCTTTCATCAATTAAGACTGTAAATGGAGGAGTTTTCTTAAATTTTTGTACAGTTCAGGGGTCAATCAGAAATACAGATAGTTAGTGTAGTTAATAATCAAATAATGGCATTCAGAAAATAAAGACAGATGACGTATATACAGCCATTCGAGATGTAAAGGAAGAAAAGGCACTAAAAGATGATGGTTATCCAGCAGAAGTGATTGAAACTGGAGGAAAACAATAAGTTCCAAAATTATTTATAAAATACCTGTGGAGGAAGAAAATTCGAAAAACTGCAATGTTTGCAAAAAATGGAGGTCAGCAACAAAAAAAAATACTGTAGACCAGTCAGCGTCTTTTCCGTAGTGCACATCATGTTCATCAAAATAATCCTAACGTCATAGAAAATTTTCATTTTAATCACGGAAAGAATGAAGCTGGCTTTAGAAGGGTATAAAGCACAATGTACCTTTTTGAAGTCTTGCACGGAACTATAAAACGGGGAAATGTGCCTAAATTACTACTTTTACAGGGGTTCATTGAGTTAAAGAAAGCTTTTGCCTCCATTCCAACAAAATCTGTCTTAACGCCGTTATACCACGTCAAGGACTCTCTGGAAGGAAGTTTCGTCGTTGACGTCACGGCGACTGATTCACCTGCCTTCATCGCGCTTACTCATGATGGAGCTGGTGATTTTGATCTTCTGTTGCTTCTTAATAGTTGTTTTACTGTTTATTTTACTTTTGACACGCAGCGCAAATGCTGTATGAGCACTTAAAATATTTCCCACAAGCAGTTTCCGACGAAATAGAGCTAATATTTGAAACTGAAATACTAATTAAGTTTTACAACACAGCAAAATTGATACAGTACACAAGGCGCTAAAATAAAAATATAAATTAACGTCCACATTCCCACAAGCACTTTCCAACGAAATGAGGTAATATTTGAAACTGAAATACTAATTAAGTTTTACAATACAGCGAAAATGATACCGCACACAAGGCGCGAAAATAAAAATATAAATTAACGTCCAAAAAATTTTTATGAAAATAATTTAAGAACAGTATGCGCCACTGGGTAACAAATCATTTCTCTTCATTAAGAAAAAAAAGAAACAAGGATAACACAAAACAGCGACATAAGCATACCATCTGAATGTTATTAGTTGTACATGTTGTCTCGAGAAAGCAAATTCTATTTTCACGTATGTTTGTATGGTCAATAAGATCCATTACTACCAGAACTAGTAGCTCAGTGCTAAGACTTTTTGTAACACCGGTAAGCACTTGTAATTACTCTCCCACTGGAAAGTTTTGGACATCGCGGCTCGCTGTTCCGATTAGTGTGATCCACGTAAAACTGCATTTTGAAATACTGCTGCTTGAATTGCGTTAAATGCTGTCGTCAGTGACCAGACGCATCACAGCTCGTGGATGAATCAATCGCTCTCATCGATGTGCATGAAATGCTGCCTCATTCAGGTCGGAATAGGACCACATCTTATACTGTTTGATAGCTTCATTGTATGAAAAGCCGGCCGCTGTGGCCGAGAGGTTCTAGGCACTTCAGTCTTGAACCGAGCGACCGCTACGGTCGCAGGTTCGAATCCTGCCTCGGACATGGATGTGTGTGATGTCCTTAGGTTACTTACGTTTAAGTAGTTCTAAGTTCTAGGGGACTGATGACCTCAGATATTAAGTCCCATAGTGCTCAGAGCCATTTGAACCACTTTTTATGAAAAAAACCAATGCAGCCTTCCTGTTTCGGGCAAACCACGTAGGTCTCCGAGCTTTCCGTGAAGTACATTCGGCGCGAAATGGAACAAAGGGCGACGTGGAAGAGACAGGTTCTTGTAGCAGTCTGAAGCGTGAATGTATCGACGTGAGCCGACAGCTACTAGGCACAGCTGCAGACAGAGCAGTAATTAGGATCGTGGCATTGACTGCAGTGCCGCAAGCGGCAGTTGGAACAGATGTCCTCAACAATGGCAGACCACACCCGCCGACTGCTGACCTCGCCAGCACATCCGCCGTGTGATTTATTGTCGCTCATAAAGCGAAAGGCCGACAAACCGAGCAAAATAATCCAGTAGCGCTGCCGATGCGGATTTCAATTAGCGGCTACGATATCCGAGGCGGTGCCTCGCGTGCTCTCACTGAACGCTCTCTCTCCTGCATAAAGATGACATGCGCTCGCTTCCTTTCCCTGTCGGAGGCGCTTTCCGCGCTCCCGTCCAACTACCGATAACAATCTTTTGTAAAGCCACATCCTTTAGATGCCTAACTAAAATCATCGAAAGAACAGGTTAAATCCAAAAAATATCTAGCAAAGAAGTCTCTTATTTTTGACGCGAAAAAGTCTGTTCGCTCGTGGGTCGAAATTTCGATCGTCAGATTTAAATCGCTAGTAACTACGAGACTAATAACGTACATTCAGTAGTTGAGCCCACAGCAGACAGATCATGTCTGTTTCTGTGCCTCGTGATGACTGGGTGTTGTGTGATGTCCGTAGGTTAGTTAGGTTTAAGTAGTTCTAAGTTCTAGGAGACTGTTTACCATAGATGTTAAGTCCCATAGTGCTCAGAGTCATTTGAACCAGATCATGTCCGTACGTGTTTGATCCCTAGTATTTGTGATGTCCGTGAAGTCATCGTATCAGTGGAGGCTCATGACGAATTTGCTTTGAGTAAGGATATAAGCCAGTTGGCCGAGCGGTTCTAGGCGCTTCAGTCTGGGACCGCGAAACCGCTGCGGTCGCAGGTTCGAATCCTGCCTCGGGCATGGATGTGTGTGATGTCCTTAGGTTAGTTAGGTTTAAGTAGTTCTAAGTTCTAGGGGACTGATGACCTCAGATGTTAAGTCCCATAGTGCTCAGAGCCATTTGAACCGTAAGGATATAAATTGGTGCAGCTCGGAGACCGGGGCACTGAATCGGGTGTCGCTGCGGAGAGATTGCAGGGTACTACTAGCACCCAAAGTAAAAGAACAAAAATATTTACCGGAATGTAAGAGAAAATCGACATTAGATCAATAATTATAAAATAATGCAAGATTTCATCTCATATGACTCGTAAACATGTTCGGAATTGCAGACAAGTGGAAAGTTCGCGTCTAAAGGATTCCAAAAAGCCTAAAAAGTCCAGATCTGAGCGAATGCGAGAGCTACGGTACCGTCGAAGAAGAAATGAAAAACAGTTACGAATCAGTTTTCTGTAAAGCTATAAACTGGTGTAGCGTGGAAATGCATTTCGCTAGAACATTGAGTCTTGTGTCATCGTGAAGAGCTTGCCGAGCAGTAGAAGGGCACAAAGTGAGACAATAAAAGTATTCGCCGAAATAAAAGTAAAAAGCATTAGTAAATTGAAAATTTCCAAATGTTGAAATAAGTCGTCTCATATGCCTCGTAAATATGTTGTGGAGTATAGAAAATGCCTGTCAGACGAAAGTTTACGTCGAAGACGAGCCTAAAAATTCAAGTGCTGGGCTAATGCGAGTGCTACGGTGGCGTCAAGAAGGAAATGTGGAAACGGCGCAGAGCGATTACATAGCTGGCCCATCGGACATATCACCACACAGTAACACCCTCAGAGTAACGTATGCCTGTGGCCTGTTTGTGGCTGTCGTCTGTTTTATGAAAGATGCCACCGCTAATCATGCTGACATCATCGTCAACTATGCACATCGTTAAACATCCCTTGATACACTTTTTCGATTGCACGAGCCTATAGACCCTTACTACCTGAGATAAACTTGCGATTTGTCTATTCTGTAACCATTATACTACTCTTTGTAACCAATTTATTAAAGGGATTTATAGTTAAATTACACATTAATACGAAACACTTGTTATGATTGTCTCCAGACGTTTCCACAAAAAAATCTGCTGTGCAAGCCCGAACCGCGTTACAGTAATTTTTTGACCTAGTGGTGAGTCAATTAATCTAACCTACAAGGCCACCCAGCAACACAAATCAAATGTACATTAATTGTTGACGCTAATAACACACTGGTTCTACACTGTTTATCTATCCCCTTTGCTCGAAAGTTGGTGCCCTGAATATCCTTGCTGCCATGCAACAGCACATCTAAATCTGCAGTTGTGTAACCACACCGCTCAATTCACTGACAGCAGGCAGGTTAGGATTTAAATTCACATCGTTGTCGAGACCATTAGAGACGCAGCACAAGGTCGGATTGTGGAAGGATAACGAAGGAAATCGGCTATACCCTGTCAGAGGAGCCATTCCGGCTCTCGCCTCAAACAGTGTAGGGATTTCCGGTAAATCTAAACACGCATGCCCGGACGGGGATTTGTATGAGTCCAGTGTCTTACCACTGTGCCACATTGCTGTTGACCGTTGTTTGTTATGACTATAAACACCAATCGTGATGTGCTTCCGTTAACACTATACGCTGATGAACCCACATTTTAATGTTGTAAATTCAATAGGACACAACTGTCGATGGCCACAGAACATCCTACGTAGAACAATGGAAACAAATTTCATAGTTCGTATCTCTACGACTGTGTGGCGTGGCATAATCGGTAATGTGTTTATAGATTCTGTTGTTTATGGATGAACGAATGACAGGACACAGTTACTTGCAACTTCATGAAAATAAAGGAGTTTCACATATAATGCTCCGTATGCCATACAGAACCTAATGTATTCCCAGAATGATAAAAGCTCTCCAGACGCGCAAGACTGTATATCTGTGGCACCACATGATACAGTCCAGCTCAAAATTTGACGATATTCGTAGTGATTACTTATTTGTTCTTGCCGCTGTTGATGCTAGTCTGCCAATACGCTAAATTTACAAATGATGTGGATAAATGAAATACGATCTAGACAGTTGTTGCATTGTACAACCTCTTTCAAAATTTATTTTGATTAAAAATAAAAATAATTATGACCATGCAAATTCGACATGTATCATTATTCGTGTTTCATTACTTTGTTTCTTGGATGACAATGTTTTCTTCCTCAATTTGAATTTATTATTGTAAACATAATTTCATGTATTAGATGTCTCAAAACAGTTTTTAGATCCACTTAAAAACTGCGAAACATTTAGTCCGCCTTTTCATGATGAAATAGCCAAAGCCTGTTCGTAGTTTGATGAATACTGTAGATATTCCTAAATGTGTACGTCATTCGTAAGTAAAAAGTAAAGTCGTGTCACGTTGTTGACTGGGAGACCCCAAGTGGTAGGTGTAGACACCTATACAGTCGGAAAGGGTTTCCGCCGCCGCGCACAACGGTCATTTTCCATTAACATGATTCCAAAACATCATAGTGCCTTCCATTAAAAGTGTATTTATTCGCTTTACTTCTCTTTCTTTTTATTCTGCAACTAAGTATCCAGTCACATGTGATGTCATTAGAAATCATGGTTTTTGATTAGAAATCCTGGTTTTTCTCATTTCGAGAATGGTAATACAAGGAGTCGTGTGTTTAAAAAAAGAAGGGTGAGTTTCAGCTGAATAGCAACCACGGATAATGTAAACGATACAACTTCGAACCTTGGCTAGCATCCTATTAAGGCGAAGTCTCACTTTACTCGAAGGTTTTTTCTCTCAGCAACTGCGGCAGACAAAATTGTTTACAGGACGATATATCATAGTTGCCATTTCACATTGCCGAATAAAAAACTGGACTAACCTGAAGAGTAATGAAAAGAAATGCTTCAGCTGATTAATAGCAAACAGTTACCTTACTCAAAAAGACTGATGTTTTCTAACGCCATTCCAAACATCAATGAAGATTTTTAACAGCAAAATATCTGAGCAGACGCGTTCGATGAATCTATCTGAACTCCCAGAATCTTAAATCTACATGTAAAAGTAGTTCTTACTGACTCACATATGATCTTCTCCTGTACATGTGACGCCATCTAAGCTGGTCAGTGAAGAAGCGCCATAGCCACACGCCTCTAGCCACGTCCGCAGTGTTACGCGCAATGACTGTCGCTCCAACTTCGCAAACAAAGGAAAACCAGTTTATTACATGGAAATGTTTAAGATTGATAACATAACAACATCTGTGGCACACTGTACCACACGAGCTTGCCATTCATCCAAAATATACTCAAAATCGTAGTAGTTATCCCGCACGATTGAAGGGATGATATGAAACCAAGATCAACATCGGATACCATAGTATAGTGCAAGGTGGTAGGTATACCAGCCACTTTCAGCCATTCATGTATAGATACAGAGAAGCCTCCGTAGGCGCCTTAATCTCTCTACCTAGTTTTTATGCTCTCCACACGAGATCTGCTACTCAGGTAGTAGTGTTGCTGCATATGCTATATCTAATGTTATTTCTTTGAAATTATCCAGCGTGGTTTTGTAAGAACAACAGCGTCTATCTTCCAGCAACGCTCTTTTAAATTTATTTGTAATGTATGATCCTTTGGTGTGTGGACTGCACAGACCTGTTAAATGCCGCAATTCCCCCAACGTCTTCCACTAGGAAGTCTTAATAGACCCCCAAAACAAGAGTAACATTGTAGAACAGGTCATTCTGTAACATATATGTAGTCCTCCCATAGGAATGCACTGCAACAACACACAGCTCTCCAAAAGAAGTCTAATTTTTCTTCGTCTTCCTACAATTAATTTCAAATGTTCGTTCCATTTCACATCGCCCTGTATTTAAAAGAATTGAGCAAATAACGCTTGTCTCGCAGCCTGGTGCAATTCTTTCAATAGATACGACTTCGGCTGCTTGCGTTACACTTTCGCAGTTTACTTAGAGTTGTCCATGTTGCAAACTTTTTTCGTTAAATTCTGGGAAAACGAACGAATTCCAATCAGCCGACGTTCGAAATATCCGCGCGTTGGTTGCAGCATGGCAGGAAACGCTACTTCCTCGATCTGCTCGCCTGATGGGCACATCGCCAATTGGACGGGCACGGCTTGTGTCTACACAACTGGGCCGTAAGGCTACTTTCACACTGGCGACTAAAGTCCCAGGGTTTCAGGAACTTCGTCGTTCAGTAGCTGAACTTAGCCACTGTTATATCACGCACTCAATCGTTTGGTCACATGACTGAGCCACGCGGATAAGTTTCTGTGACAAGCACTGTGTGCATACGCGAGACACTTGCGAAATCCATTCTGACGAGAAAGTGTTGCATTTTACTTTTTTACTGAAGAGAATGCGCCAACGGAAATATTGAGTTCATTCAATGTCAACATCTCGAGAAAAATACTGATATGCGCGTATAAGAAACTGATATTCCACAAGTTTACTGACACGTTCCTCGATTGCTTTTTGTTAACACGGAAGAAGTTGTTCCTTGGTGAATGAGGTGAAGCTGAAATTGGTTCTATTAACTTATAAACAATATAATACATACCATTCTAGTTTTTTCGATACAGTTTATTTTCAAAGTCACGAACAAATTTTTTAAGTGTTCTCTTTCCAGTCATTGCGCTTTCCGATCTTATTGCTATAATTCTGCTTCCCGGATGCCGAGTTACGAGACGACGTTCTACTTCAATAATGACAATTCCGAAAGCTACTGCGTCATTTTTGCCGCACGAAAGTCTTAAAGCAACACACGAAGTGCACGTGAGTCAGCAGGAGCGCATGCAACGAACAGAGCGCAAGTTGGCCACGAGGCAGCCGGCCGGCGGCCTGCCCCCACCCACCGGTCCAGCCGCGCTGAGTGGAAGGTCAAAGCGGCTGACTTGCTGCCCGGTGCGCGTGGCTAAATCGCCGGTGGGTAAGGCCTTACGAGAGCTTTGAAGAACGCGAACTCGCCGCTCGGGAAAGTCGTGCAACCAAATCGCCCGTCTGAAAACAGTTTTAATGTCTCACAGCTGTCTCCAACACATTTCGAACGTCTTTTGGCTCCATGTGACCTGTAGAAATGCTCTTTTGAATACAGTGCTGGCTTCAAAATACTGGTTTTGTCGCAGCAGTTCCTGTGTTGAAGCTTTAAAGATTTACAGATGTTATCAGTACAAGAAAAGGGAGAGGGTGTCGAGGTGTCTTACTCATGGCTCAAGAGCTGTTTCCGACGTTGCGGCCCGTCCGTCGGAGTCTGTGGCATTACAGCTTTTAGCCAAACTAGACGAGTAAGAACGCCGTCTGCCGTTGAGCCATTTAGCACTCCTGGCTGACGTGTCAATCCCATCTGTTCACAGACCTGTCCACAGACTCAAATAAACTTTCATAGACGTATCGGTGGCGTATGCTCTTTCATTGTCCTGCATGCAAAAACCCTAGATATTTTCATGAATTGCAGCATAATGTTTAGATACCACCTATAAAATTACGTATATTACACCATGAACACCTTGACCGGACGCTAACAAAAATGGTTCAAATGGCTCTGTGCACTATGGGACTTAACTTCTGAGGTCATCAGTCCCCTAGAACTTAGAACTACTTCAACCTAACTAACCTAAGGACATCACACACATCCATGCCCGAGGCAGGATTCGAACCTGCAACCGTAGCGGTCGCGCGGTTCCAGACTGTAGCGCCTAGAACCGCTCGGCCACTCCGGCCGGCAGACGCTAACAAGTTGATACTCCACTATTTCGATTCCTACTGGATACGTTGATTAAAATTTCACCCTTATGCGAAATTATTTCCATTACAGAAAACGGCTAGTCCTGCAGATAGAGAATGGTGTGAGTATATTATCTACACCACTACTCACGCAATTCACACCCAAGAGCTTGGCAGATGGTTCAAATGGCTCTGAGCACTGTGGGACTTAACTGCTTTGGTCATCAGTCCCCTAGAACTTAGAACTACTTAAACCAAACTAACCTAAGGACATCACACACATCCATGCCCGAGGCAGGATTCGAACCTGCGGCCGTAGCGGTCGCGCGGCTCCAGACTGTAGCGCCTGGAACCGCATGGCCACTGCGGCCTGCTGCTTGGCAGATGGTTCACATAACTACTTTCAGCTTATATCTCGACCGTTCCACTCTCGAACAGCACATAGGGAAAATGGACACCACAAACCTTTCCTAGCGACCTGTCGATTGTCTTATTTTATTCCGATTGTAATTTTTCTCTATGTAGTTGGGAGTCAACAAAATATTTTCACATTCGGAGGAGGAAGTTGGTCATTGAAATATGGTGAAAAGCTCTGACATCAACGAAAGCCGCCTTTATTTTGATGATTGCTACACCAACTTGCAAATCATATCCGTGACACTCTCGCCAATATTTTCCGATAGTACAAAACTAGCTGCCCTCCTTTCAACTTTTCGATACCCTCCGTCATTTTTGTCTGGTAAGTATCCAATACTGCGCAGCAATACTCTAGCAGAGGACGGACAAGTGTAGCGTAGGAAATCTCTTCACTAGATTCGTTGCATCTTCTAAGTGTTCTGCCATTAAAACGCAGTCTTTCATTTGTCTTCTCCACAACAATTACTTTGTGATGCTTCCAGTTTCAGTTTTTCGCAATTTTAATCCCTAGGTATTTAGTTGAATCGGTATCAATTGGTTGTGTCTAAAGTTACTGAACATTTCTAGTTGAGACGGAAACACACTACGCCCAGAGCACAGTTACCTTAACATTATCGTCATTTTTCGGACTTTGAGAAAGGTCGAATCGTTGTTATGAAGGTGATGGGAGCATCATACCGGCGGATTGCACAGACATTTAGTATTAGGGTAATGATTGGAGAACAGGTGGTGACGAGATTGGCTCATTACAATATTGTGGCAGGGAGAATAGGAAGGATTCACACCAGGAGGAGAAGATCGTAGGATTGTTTTGCCGGCTATGAACAATACACAGATGAAAACAGCTGAAATCCAAGCAGAGGCGACAGGCGGAATATAATCACAAATTGTTGGGAATAGATTATTGGAAACTCAATTGAGATTTCGAGGGGCCGCAAGAGAACAGAGATCTGGCACAACTAACATCGTGCTGACTCCTTGAAGATATGGGGTAAGGCAGGAAAAAGAAGAGGAGGAAGACTATTATTTAATTTCAGGTGTACTTTAGCATGTTTTGCCTTTTCTTAGCGTAGCGCCACTTTTACTGACATAACGACAGTTGTTGCTGGTGAAAGGATTGTTATTCTGCTACTCTGTTTCGGATTTGGGAAACTCTCCGTTACAGAGTGCTACACTCATTAGCTGTTGCGCTAGTGAGAGATATACAGTGCCGTGCAGCACCCCCTTTCGAACCGATGACTGTGAGTACGAGCGACTGGGAGCCATCCTTTTCCGTAACACGCCACAGCTGAAGAAGACTAACTGCAGCAGGATCCAGACCGTAGCGTCCTAGACGTTCTCAAAAGTTCGACTGGCGATGCCACAAGCACCGGGAAGAGTTTCTCAAACCATTCTGGCACCATTTGGCAGTGAGGGGACTGCATTGTCTGGCCAGTGGTACAGATCGCCTGTGGGCTGGTGTAGGATACATCTGATCGAACGGGCTTTCCGTGTATCTTCCACATATTACAGACGACTGGACCCAACTCATCCGATGTCTAAACACGGGAATATCCTCACCATTGTATCCTAATGGCAAGTGGAATAAATCGCCTCGTGTTGCATCCGACGTATGTGTTTCACCGTGTGCCGAGACCAGTCAGTAGATGCGATATATTCCCATGCATCGGACGTCAAGTAACGACAGTCCTGCGTAATCTGTGTGCCTTGAGACTTGAGGCAGTTGTTCAGTGGTTTACTGCATTGTGATTCGTCTAGCGTTGTTAAAACGCTCAATACTCGAGAGCAACATTCTACTTCCGTAACTGACTCTGGCCTACACACGATACAGCGCGCATGTCTTAACCATCGTAGTCTCGATTGTCACGCCGATGACGAGATATAGCTAACAGTGTCATTCACCGTGCTGATAGAAGGGCTCTCTCTCTTCAACACAGTAGTTGCCTCAAATTCAGTTTCTCATGAGTATATACCCACCGATTTGTACAGTCATCTCTCTAAATAGGAACCCAACGGGGTACTGTGAGCTACAGACAACTTGAGACGTTCTCATATTTATATTCATAATTCTCTTTCACACAATGTGAATGCATCCAGGATCCTCAGTATCGCATTTTAGAGCATACTTCTACTTACCTCACGACTACCGTTGCTGGCATACTGAGATTCGGGATACATTGCCTAACGTCCTGCACAGTAACACCTCCGCTTAGGCAATTCCATTTGCATTCCCAGCTATCATTTCCATCTGGTATATTTTCAATTTTCTTTAGCACCCGAGCCGATTGTGGCAGGATCTGCTAGTGAGAATCAATCGACTGTCTACGATACAACTTCGTTTTTTACTTTTTATATGACCAGATACTGTAATTTCATCATAGAACTCAATTACCGTACGAGAGGAAAATCGTGTATGCCATGTGTATACGCACTGACCTGCCAGGGTAACCGCGCACGTTAGCACGCCACTTCCGGGGTTCAGGGAGAAGGTCCGGCACCGTATCGAATCCACCCGGTGTACTAACGACGATGGACGACGAATAACACGAGACGCAGACAGTTAAGGTAGGCAAATTCCGCCACAGTGAGCGGGTGGGAGGGAAGGGAGGGGGGGGGGGGCGAGGGGAGGGCTGGTGACAGCATCTGGTCACCCTCTAACACGAAGAATTGCCAAATTCCATAATTAACATACTGATCCCGTGAAGGTACAGGGTAAATATCAGGAAAAAGAAGAAGACCTCCCTGTGAATTGTGTCCACTTTGTTCTGCATTTATCCATATTTTTACTGTTTGCGTTTTGCGTTTATGAAACGGGGATGGGGATCAGCTTGGCATTTGTGTATCCCGGTATGCGTGGAAAATCGCTTTAAAACCATACCGTGCTGCTACACCCAAACAGTTCTTAACCGGATAAACAGATTCGATGTAGGTCTTCTTCATCTTTTTGTCTCACATTCCAGTGAGCTAAGTGTTAACCTCCTCTCACGTACTACGGCACCTATAAGTGGTTTTCATATTATTGTCACACAGGCCATTGTTTTGCAATTATCAACAATTTTCTTACTTCCGCTCGTGTGAAAAAGGCAAGCAACGTAACGGGTCAGTCATCGTTGCAAATTTTTATTTTCTTTCAAATACGGTTTTCGGACATTGTCAGATAAACTCCTGGAATCCAATGTATTAGTCTCTATTTTTCCGGGTTATAACAGTCCTGTAATTTGCTCAAATACTTTTTTAATGTATCTTTTTTTTAGAATTCTTTCTTTCTTACTTGAGTGAAGTCCCCTAAATTTAAAAATTACGATTTGATGTCAATAGCGATAAATAAAACGGTGTCCAAGAGGTAAGCGTAATCGGAGAAAGAGAAAAATGGAAAGAGAAAAGGCAACCAATCATTGAAAATGGTCGTCACGATTTCTCCACAAAACGGAACTGTAACATCTGTAAAGGAAATGTATACTACCTGCCGTCAACAGTCACATGATTGTAAAAATAACGAGAAGAAGTGCCTCAGAACCATAATAACCTGCTTTCGTTGTATGTATAGTATTATTTCGTGGTGATATTAACAACGAAATTGCCACCAAGGCTTCATTTCCACGGTTTGAAGAGACACGGAAACTGTTCGTCGTTGGCTAATACAAGGTCGATCATGAGTAATCACTCTGCAACGGGACTAAAGTCTGACCTTAACGTTTTGTTGAAATCGAATGATGTCGGCAAGACAGGTAGCTGAGAGCCAGTAGGTACCTGACAAGTTGCACTTTTCCCGACAAACTGTGTATCAGAGGCTCAGTGTCACTGGTCTGTATGCCACACGTTCACTAGTGTGAGTGTCTCGCTCTACGGAGTACAGAAGCGGGTCCATTTACTGCCGAGTCAGCAATGTCGAGACTGGACCATCAATGTATGCAGGATCGTGCTACTAGCAGATGTATACAGCTTCCAATTGTACAATGATTCTGGGCGTACGTTGCCCAGAGGAAAAGTGGTAGCTAGCACAATTGTGAAAAGCGGGTGGTTGGGTAACACTGGCGTCCCAACGTAGAAGGCACCTCCTTGGATGTATTCCACATATTCGTTAGTGGTCCCAGGAATACCATTACGCCCAGAGGTACAGAGATGAAGTACTGTTATCACATGTGAGACTTTTCAGATGTGCAATTTGTCCAAACTTCCTCTTCATTGACCATAATCCAACTCATGGACAGGCCAG
Source organism: Schistocerca serialis cubense (assembly GCF_023864345.2). Lineage (NCBI taxonomy): Eukaryota > Metazoa > Arthropoda > Insecta > Orthoptera > Acrididae > Schistocerca > Schistocerca serialis. The sequence goes on along the minus strand of NC_064640.1, from coordinate 657,252,396 downwards.
AGTGTACTTCACTTCTGAATCCTACGTAACAAGTATGGGATGCATTAAGGAGAGGAAATGCAGCTCGTCAGCCGCTCCCAGATCTCCAGGCAGTTTTTTCTCAGATTTCTTAAAGCACATCATAGAGAGGGTATAACGTCACCAGATTGACTATAGTTGATCCTTACTTTATTGTGTAACGTTCCTGAAACCATGTTTAGGTAGTGAGGGTGGGACATTAGCGTTCAATGTTTCATCGACGACGAGGTGTTACAGACGAAGAGGGACACAAGCTCGGTTTGGGGAAAGACGATTCTGGTAGTTGTTTGACGAGGTACAGGGAATAAAAGAAAAACCTAAACATGGATGACCATACGGGGATTTGGAACCGCTTTCTCCAGTTAGCGAATCCAGTGCCTTACCCACTGAGTTAATTCATTCGGTAAAACCATCGTAAGCGTCAGCTCCTCTGCAATCATATTTTAAAGGCAGCATGCTGTCTCACCGGTTGAGGAAGCCTATTCCCGCTTTTCTGCTTAGCTACAGTATAATGAATATCTTGAAGCAGAACTAAACCTACGTTTTTCCATTTAGAACCCTTCAACTTACTCTCCATTGTGCGTATTTCTCAAAATGTAGTGGAGTTTTGGGCTTGAATCTATCTAACATCTATAAAGGAAGCGGACTGGTAGGATCATAGCAGCAGCAAATATTGCAACTTTAAGCGAAGGCTGTAACACTGCTCACCTCTTGTGTGCCACAAACAGAGGAACATCCCCAACTTGACCTCATATTTTAAGGGGAAAAGAATACACTTGCAAGATATTGCACCCAGCAATCGAATTCGTCCGAAAATTCGGGCGGGAACGCTGATAGTTCGCATTTATGACCTTTTGAATGTACAGATTTTAAACTTGGCGTCCAACTGTTGTTCGTCACTGGCTCAGCCCCATTGTAGTCGCCTAATATCCGAGCGCGACGTGCTGCACAGCAGACTCGCAACCAGAGCCCTCCTGTTCCCAGGATGTTGGAGGTGACGCAAGAGGAGGGGTAGGATGGACACATCTGCCCAACGTGTTTTGAAACATTGTCCGAGAACACGTGTTATTCCACGAAAAAAATAAGTAAGCAATATGAGTACGTCAACCTCACGCACATACACGTTCAATATTATTTTAAGAATATTCTAGTACTGACATTCTCTAGCTATATATTCACCTCAAAATCAAAATAAATAATCCTAAGCAACTGAAGAATTATTATGGAATGAAGTTAATGTTTTTCTATTTTGTCTAAAACTGACATGGTGAGACCGTGTGTGTGTACAATTAATGTAGGTTAATTCTTACAAAGAAGAAGACAGCAACCAGCCACTACATTAATGTTTTTTCATTTTACAATTGAATCACGCCAATCACATTGATAAATGGCGCAAATGTACTACTCTTAACCGTGTCATCTTTAAAATCCTAGGAAAATAAAGGACAACCGTGATATTAATAATAAAATTGTGCTACGCTATTTCTTTAATGACACTCTCATTCGTTTCCTTCATTTACACCGCATTTGTGAATCGCAACAGAAAAATGTTCAGAGCAAAGAGATCTCTGGCATAAGCCACAGGTTAGAAACTGCGCACGTTGACAGAATGGACAAAGCACGTTACTAATTTCAAAACAGTATTTCTCGAGCCCTTTTCCCCGCTCCAGCTCGGGCGTTAAGAGTCTGAAAAGGGGAGGGTGGTGGGGAACGCCGTGAGTAACAAACGGTGTACGGTTATGCTCAACAGCTGCGCTTTCAGAAGATTATAACGGCGTACTATCAGAATTATGGCACAAATTTTCGAGCGGGATCTATTGCTAGGGCTGATATCTTACAAGCGTGTTTTTTTTCTTTTTTTTTTTTTGTCCTTAAGACATGAGGTTAAGTTGGTGACGTTTCCTGGTAAGAAGTGACAGGACACAATTGAATTACGATGTCCCTGGCTACGGAACCATATTAAAACACGTTTCGACGTCTCAATAACTGACGCGTGAAGGAGATACACAAAACAGCCCGCTCAACTGCAGTCCCATTATCACTAGAAATGTTAATTGTCCCTAGCGGCAAGCGGAACGCCACAAATTGACAAGAGCTGACTGACAGCACTCGCTCACAGGCATGCCACCCGTCCCTCGCCGTCTCCGCAAAAAGAGTCCGATCCGCGACGCTAGCAAAGTGATTGAGAAACCACGACACAAGCTACGTGTCTGGCATGACACAGTTCCTCCAGTAATGGCTTCGAGGATTTAACAGAACCACGGAAAGCCTAAAACGGCGATACGGTGTCGGAGATTGAACTTCAGCTCTCCAGAATGACCTCGAATATCGGTACAAAGCGAGCCGTGTGATCTGTTACCTCACGAGTAACAACAGTTCCCATTTCAGTCATGAAAGATTTGTTTTCCAGAAAGCTTTCTGTGCACATCCGCATCATATCGCCTGCTAAAAGTTAATTCCGGTAGAAACAACACTTCGTATTCCCTTTCAGGCAGTATGTGTTATGTGTACAAAGTGAATGTACACGGGGACTTCGGAAGGTAAGTTACACACGTCGTCTGACACTATGATAACTGCGCAGCAAGAGTGGCACATTGTCAGAAGAGAATACACGGTCCGAGCTCTCCGCAGACAGCTCTGCGGCGATATGTATAACCGGTGCTTATGAGTCAAACGTAGTGTCACGTCCAGCCGTGGCGAAGTGGTGCCAACAATTTCACCGAGGTATCAGAGACGTGTACGATACTGATTCAGAAGTTCACACCTTTTACCATTTAATTTCCATATTTTTAGCTAACTGGAAGAGCATAATTGCTCCTCGGCGAAGGGGGAGGAGAGGCGGAACTGAACGATTGGTAGGTAGAACGTCCCGAACGTTATTTATAGATACTTGGAAACTATGCTGAGAAACTGTATGATGCGTCATGTCACTTTGAAGTGTAGTGCAGTATTCAGTAAAATTTACTTGGCTTCCAATAATAATGTGTGACTTACTTTTTGAAGTCCCTTGTAAATTTTAAGAGGGAGTCATATCAGAAGACTTACAAGTGAACTACAAGTTCCAAGAACGCGAGAAGAAAATGCAGAAGTAGAAGAACATATCAAATGTTATGCCCTTAATCAGATTTCGTAATTCACTCCTGGGAACTGCCGTAAACAATGCTGTACCCGCTTATATTCCGATCGTCGCCAAGTCGTAGTTTGTTTTCGTCTCCGATGACCTCATTGTCGAAGCAAGATTCATGCAAAACAAAAGATAATAATCTTTAGTAGTTGAGCAATGATAAGTTCCCCAGAGCTTCAACGAAAATTGAAATGCAAACGTAGAGGACTGTAACCTCCTCAGGTTTCAAAATGTTCAACTCCATATGACACGCTTCAGTCCAAGCGTACAATGTCACACCAGCATTACGTTAACTCGGCCTATGTGCTGCACGTCAGATAAAAGCAACTAAACCGGCCACAGGCTATAACAACCACCGTGTTAATTAATAGTCCTACAACCGATGAAAATTGTTTGATCCTTATGTTTCTGAACATCAGTTAAATTCATTCCATAAAACTTGTGACCTGTGCATAGTATCAATGGAAAAATTGACTGGTATTTTCTCTTTTGAAAACATCACCGTTCATGAACTTTGACCACAGAATAAGGTAATTAAACCAGAAGAGGACTTCATTTTGCTTCCAAAAAAAATAAATCACTTACGTGAAAATGTGGCAGAAGTACACGTATGTGGAACGCGGAAATGTAAGCACAAGAAGACGTACGGGATATTCAGATTACTTAGCTGTTCATATATTCGACATGTCTCGGTCTATAGCGTCAAATTTGTAATACGTATGGAAAGATTGTCTCCATTACATAAAGGCTCGCTTTGGACGGCATGGTGGTTTGCCACGTCTGCTTAAGAAGCGTAATTACAGAAATTTACGCAAATTCGACCCCGTTAAGAGACAAGTACAACGTAACTATATGAGAGACTGAGTTTATATGCCAGTAGAAGTTCATAGTGCCCTTGATAACGGCATACCAAACGAGCGAGCGCTCCTCTTGGACCTATTAATCAAGAACTGAGTCAGTACGAGGTGGCTGTAGGGTTATAATGCGGTAACCACTGACTCTATCAACTGAGACATTGCACAATATAGAAATGTCACCCTATTTCTCAATTTGAGAAGATGGCTTGCGTCTTCAGATAAAAATTTATCACTAACCAGGTCCAAATCGCTATGTTAAGGTACTAAATTCCCCTGTGGATTTCATGCGCCATGTAAACGACGACATTTTCCAGGAAGACACCGTGCAATCTCAGAAAGTGAACATCGTTCATTAGACGGGAAAATAACGTTCAGGACTCTTTCCGTGTGTTGCTATGTAGCGTTTAAGCGAAACGTCAATGCAGGGATGCTGCCAGACTGGCTTGCCGCAAGGGAAGTGGCTACTTTTCGTATAACAATGCTGCTGTTACACAGGTATAAAAAAAATCCAGCTGCACGGGGTATTATTGCTGAATTTTATGCTTTAAAGGCCGCAGATTCTAAAAAAGATTCCATAACATCTAATCACATATATGTTTTTTAAAAATGAAAAAAAAATCATAGAAACATTTGTTTATTGCAACAAAGATAGAAAGTCAGTCGTCAGTTCACAAAATCCTTTATTTCGTTCAATTTAACAGTTTCAACAGTTTAAACTGTCATCTTCAGAAGTGAAATAGGTTCCAAACATTGGTAAGCCAACTTCAAAATTAGAACTTAACGATTTTGTCCTCCGTTACAGAATCGGTAACTAGCGTCACATCATAAAAAATAACAGCCATTTTTTTTGTAATGTGACTCTATTTATTGAGTCTATAACGAAGGACATAACCATCCGATCCTCATTTTAACGTTGGCTCAACAATGATCTGACCCTATTTCACTTCTGAAGGTGACAGTTTAAAATGTTGAAAGCGGTAAAGGTAACGATGTAAAGGTTTCTTGTGTAGCAGACGACTGCCTTTTTTCCTTTCTTGAAATTCTCTGCAGCTGCTGAACTGCAGCCATGAATAAAATCAGTTATTTATTACAATGACCTAAACATGTTATGTTTTCTTGCTACTAATCAAAAAACTGTTTCTAATTTATACAAAATTTTAGGTCTACTCTTTTTTTCCTGTGAAACATTTTCTTCTTCTCCTTGGTGCTTCTCCGGACTCGTATCCGAATTCCTTTTCTGATTTCTCGATTGAGCATTCAATTGTAGTCAGCTAACTTATTGACATTCCATCTTCCTTGGTAATGTCTCTCGATATCACTGGCATGCTGGTAAAATCATTCACCCTGTTCTCCAAGTTCTGAAAATAGTCAGTTTGGGAGTGTATGAAATGGACTTTTAGGGCCATCTTGCATCCTTGTGCTTAATACGTTGCTAGAATGAGCTTTACAGTGGTCTTGTTGTCAGACTGCTTAGGATTTCCCAAAAACGTGTGCGCTAAAGAGTTCCACACTTACTTCTCCTTTTATCCCACTTTTTTTCCAAAAAGAAGGAATCAGATAAAAGATTACTTATGCCTGGGACAGTGAAAACTCACTTGGAACACACATACCTGAAACAATCCCATCGATTGACATTGGTTTGACAAAATACTTGCTAAGCCCCAATTTAATTTGAAGAGGTGGTAATAAAACTTTCTGTTTGAATCAAGGTTGTATTGACGACGTTTATCTCTCAAGGGGTTTAAAAAGTCTCGTGGTGATCAGTCAGTTTTTGTCCAATGCAGCTATCTGGCTCTACTATATCATAAGCAGAGAAAGCAAGGATATTTCGTATATGATCTCCATGCTGACCCAATAACGTGGTTAGTATTTTGAATTTTGAAATTTCCACAAATCATTCATTGATGCTCTTGATATCTGATTCGTAGCCAAGTCACTACGAATCAGATACCCATTATAATGGAAATAGGGGTCAATATAAACATCATTTCCGCTCTTTTTATTGCTCATAAAAACAACACATTACATGTTGTACCACCATACAGCGAGACCTTCAGAGTTGGTGGTCCAGATTGCTGTACACACCGCTACCTCTAATACCCAGTAGCATGTCTTCTTGCATTGATGAATGCCTGTATTCATCGTGGCATAATATCCACAAGTTCATCAAGGCACTGTGGGTCCAGGTTATTCCACTCCCCGAAGGCAATTCGGGGCAGATCCCTCAGAGTGGTTGGTGGGTCACGTCGTCCACAAACAGCCCTTTTCAATCTATCCCAGGCATATTCGAAAGGGTTCATGTTTGGAGAACATGCTGGCCACTCTACTCGAGCAATGTCGTTATCCTGAAGGTAGTCATTCACAAGATGTGCACGATGGGGGCGCGAATTGTCGTCCATGAAGGTGAATGCCTCGCCAATATGCTGCCGATATGGCTGCACTACCGGTCGGAGGATGGCATTCATGTATAGTACAGCCGTTACGGCACCTTCCATGACCACCAGCGGCGTACGTCGGCCCCACATAAAGCCACCCCAAAACAGCAGGGAACCTCCACTTGGCTGCACTCGCTCGTCAGTGTGTTTAAGGCGTCCAGCCTGACCGGGTTGCCTCCAAAAAGTCTCCAACGAGTGTCTGGTTGAAGGCATATGCGACACTCATCGGTGAAGAGAACGTGATGCCAATCCTGAGCGGTCCATTCGGCATGTTATTATGCCTATCTCTACCACGCTGCATGGTGTCGTGGTAGCAAAGATAGACCTCGCCATGGGCGTCGGGAGTGAAGTTGCGCATCCTGTAGCCTATTGCGCACAGCTTGAATCGTCACTTGACGTCCTGCGGCTGTACGAAAAGCATTATTCAAAATGGTGGCGTTGCTGTCAGGGTTCCTCTGAGCCATAATCCGTAGGTAGCGGTCGTCCACTGGAGTAGTAGCCGTTGGGCGGCCTGAGGGACGCATCTCATCGACAGTTTCTGTCTCTCTGTATCTCCTCCATGTCCGAGCAACATCGCTTTGTTTCACTCCGAGACGCCTGGACACATCCCTTGTTGGGAGCCCTTTCTGGCACAAAGTAACAATGCGGACACGATCGAATCACGGTATCGACCGTCTAGGCATGGTTGAACTACAGACAACACGATCTGTGTACCTTCTTCCTGGTGAAATGACTGAAACTGATCGGCTGTCGGATCCCCTCCGTCTAATAGGCGCTGCTCATCGATGGTTGTTTACTTCTTTGGGGGGGGGTTTAATGACATCTCTAAACAGTCAACGGGACTGTGTCTGTGATACAGTATCCACAATCAACGTCTACCTTCATGAGTTCTGGGAACCAGGGTGATGCAAAACTTTTTGAGGCTATTTTTCGAAGAATCAATGAATATGCACCATTCTGATGAATCAGATTCTACTTCAAAACACGTCATGAGGCCATCAACATCATTACAATAAACCAGAGTTTCCCTTTGGAGAAAAGCTGAGTAAATTCTCTCTCTAGATGCCTGTACCACGAAAATAAGATCTCGACAATAGCAGGTTTTGGTTTCTTAACCTTGATCCTAGCAGTCAGCTGCGTGTTTTGAAAGACCTGTCTCTTTCTAGGTCTTGAGCTCACTCTGATATCTGAGGTCCATCGTCGACAGGAAAATCTCAGCTAAATCCGAGTAGGGAAGCTAATGTGTCTGTATTCTCTGATTCACACAGAATGTCACCTTAATTACAAGGTGGATGTGGAATTGGTATCTCAGAGCCATGGGACACTGGTCGAATAGCTGATCAGGGTTATGGTAAGATATTTTCTTTTTATTTTTTGTGTTAAATCCATCCGTATCTACCGAACGTAAGTAACAGCTGCTTGTGTGATTTTTCTGCTCACGTCGTATCATAGGAAAACGAAAAGAATTCTTTTTACCCTTAAACAAGAAACAAAGATCTTCCTCGTATATTCTACACACCGTGTGCGGTGTCCATGCTTGCCTTTATCTCCGAGTTTCAGTTTGAAACGCGCAATATATGGTTCCTTCTGAAAAGGACACGTCCAATTTCATTCTTGAAACTTCCTGGCAGATTAAAACTGTGTGCCAGACCGAGACTCGAACTCGGGACCTTTGCCTTTCGCGGGCAAGTGCTCTACCAACTGAGCTACCCAAACACGACTCACGCCCCGTCCTCACAGCTTTACTTCTGCCAGTACCTCGTCTCCTACCTTCCAAACTCACTCTGGAATTTCATTCTTACCTATCCGATCCCAGGTTGTGCTCCATCTCTGATGACCTCGTTGTCAACGAGACGTTAAATCAAAATCTTCCTTACTTTGTGTTTTGTTATTGGACTTGGTCGACGACCTAGAGAGGCAGCAGACAGTATAAAGTGAGTTTCCCATCAGCAGCGTCCAGTAATTGGCTAAGGCAGTGTGCAGCGTGACGGCGCTGGAGGCCGCGGCCGGACCTTGGCTCCACAAAGAGCGGCGGCGACAAGAAACGAAGCGCGCGCCGCGCTGCGGTCAAAGCTGGCACTAACACTCCCAAACCTTCCGTCCGGCCGCGCCACCCCCGTATGCTGCGACTCTGGCACGGCAAGTCTAACGAATGCAAGGCACTAGAACTTTACCGCCACAAGCGAAGCGATTCTTCATTTGACAAACCGCTAATGGGAAAAAAAATTGCTGCGGGTGTTGCCGGATCTTATGTATTTCAAAAATCCTAGCGCGGCACCGATTGGTCCGAAACAACTGGGCACATGACAGTGAAAATGGAGAGAGAAAGAAAAAGTGACAGCTAACGTTTGTAGTGTATAAGCAGATTCGGAGGTTTATCTGGCTAACGGAAGCAGTGTTCCATTGTTGAACAGAACTTTACTCTGTGTGTGAACAGAAGTCATACTCCCTTAATGAAATTAATCTTTCATTCCAGAGCGGAAAGTACGACAGTATAAAATTTACTGGAAAATTAAGATCTTTGCATGATCGGCAGTGTAAACCACCTTCTTTCCTCAAGCGACAAATGTTACCAACTGAGCCGTCCAGGCATTCCTCACACCCAAATTCAAAGATTCACTTTTCCGGTTTCCTCTTTCCTAGCTGAGCTCGTGAAAGTGGTGTCGTGGGAGCTGAAGATAAGAGCTACAGCTCCGTTTCGGTACACCAATTTTAATCTATCTGCCAATTACATAACAGCTTACTCTACACTTCAAAGTGAAATACTTTTTCTGGAAACAACCCACCAGCTGCGGCAGAGGCATTCGTCCCAGAAGTGCTTCTCTGGGAAGACACTCAGGTCAAGTTAAGAAAGTAGGAGAATAAGTGCAGGTAGAGTCACGGCGTATAGCGTCCTAGATAGCTCAACTAGTAAAAGAGACAACTGTTACAGCACAAGTCCCACTTCGGCACACAGGTGGAATATGTTGAGGAGTTTAATTTGCATTTCAACAACGTTCTTTTGTTCTTTTCATGGATTTCCTCCAGTGATATAATATCGGAGTAAATTTTATTACTCCAGACTGTCAGTCATCTGTAACGGAGCAATAATGCCTTATTACTATTTACTACAAGCTCGTATGAAGAATGATGTGAAACCGGACTGCTGGAAGGCGCTGCGAAGTCTTCCACCGATTAAAACAGTTTCTGTGGACGTCATTGTCATTCTTGTGTCTAGCCATATGTGAACCCCTACTGCTGAACGTACTATGTAGTGAACCTTCTGTCTAGTGGATCTGATCTCTCAAGAGTCGCAGGTGACCCTGTATCCGTCTAGCAGTAACCGAAATCCTCGTTGCGTGACATGGCGAACCTTGAAAATCCTGAATTGCCTGTCATTACTTCATTCTTAATATTATTCATTCACGAAAATTTAAGGATGTTTTTGGAATTTTTTTGCTTCATGGTTGAACACCAGGATTTTCCACAGCCTATCCGAGTGATGAAAAACCAAGAACTTAAAAAAAAGTTTCTCAGAAGGTGAAGCAAATTCTGCTTTTGGTGCAGCTTTCAAGTATCCAGTGCTTTTGCTAGTTATATATGATTCGTTCCTGAATTACGTTGTTTTCCAGGCATGGTGTCTGGTATAGTAAAAACGTTATTCTGAAATAATTATTTGTGGTGGATAGTTACGTTCGCGCTTGTGATGTGATGTAATTTCTCCAATTCTTCCATACTTATGAGAACAGTACAGTGTCCCAAAAAGTTTCGTGCAAGTCATAGTCTAACTCTGAATTTTTATTCTTCTTCATTGACAGAACTCCAGCGACGACCCGACATTACGGGTCGTGATTATTTACCATTTTATCGTGATTTTACTCTATGTGACGATGACATTTATAACTACACATTTTTTATGTCCTTACTCTGTTAACTTCATGAAGACTGTTCAATCTAAAGATGATCACAATGATTGAAAATTGGTTCAAATGGCTCTGAGCACTATGGGACTCAACTGCTGAGGTCATTAGTCCCCTAGAACCTAGAACTAGTTAAACCTAACCAACCTAAGGACATCACAAACATCCATGCCCGAGGCAGGATTCGAACCTGCGACCGTAGCGGTCTTGCGGTTCCAGACTGCAGCGCCTTTAACCGCACGGCCATTGATTGAAACCGGTAATTGAATACACAAATATATGCGCTCAGAGATTGTTGTGGAATTTACAAAGTTTTATGATATTAGACCGCTGTCATCTTCATAGTGGCTGTGTCACCCTCATCTTTTTCATACCTTAAGAAGTGTTTCAACAAATTGTTCCAAATTTCTACTACATTTTTCCCTGTATAGTGTCACTCTATTCTATTCATCTTGTTTTAAATCTTTTATCCTAATGTCTCAGGTTTTATTTGTACGGTGGCTCTGACGTACTACTTTCTCGGTATGTAAGTAATTTACGTAAAACACTGTACTGGTAGCTGCGTGGTCGATGTATGTGGCGCCCGCATGGAGCACCCAGCTTCAGTCCACTGGACTGCCTTGTGTTCACTCAGCCTCGTGCACAAAAGCGGCGGTTCTGGTTTAGAGACACGGCATTAATGGTCTAAACATGTCTCTCTTCGTCTGCCGTCCTATTACTTGCTTACTGTCGCTTCCCCTTCATGAATCTATACAGTCATTTCACCAATTTTCTAGTGTCAGTCATTTTGACACGTAACTGTTAGATGCAATTCCGTCATCATAATAATTTACAATCAAATATCTCTCTCTTTCTTTCTCTGACAAGGAAGTACACGCACATGTGACCATAGAAATGCGTTTTAGGCAGAGTGAAGCAGCTGCCGTTTATTCCCCCGTGTCTGACCGTGATACTTCTTGTTATAATTCAGCCGGAGGATTTATTCCGATACCGCAAACCCTTCCCTGTACAGTTCTCGTTTAAAAGAATAATTTTCTCATGCACGAGTGATTTTACTTGTTGTTTGGAGAACGTCTTTAAATTTTTAATGTCAATGCTGTGCTGCAGTTACTTACGTTACGACCTGACGTTAGGCTTGCAAGTGCTGTTGTGTGTTACTGGGTTTTTAAACTGAAATCGTGCTTGTAACTAGAGCAGAGCATTCTTCGTTTAATGCCTTGGTTCATGTATATTAAATTGTTTTACTGAAGAGGGAAGAAGATTTTATTCAGATTATTCAGATTGACTAGAAACAACTGTGTTGTAGGAAAACTGCGGTCAGCTAATTTCGCAGCCCAACAGCGTCTCACTTCTTGAGTAAGGAATACTATATCCAACGAAACCTACTCGCGTTTTGCATCTGTATATCGGTAAAAGTGGCTAGGCCTAAGACGCGAAGAGCATTACGTTAAGACATATGAAATATTTTTAGATTGTTATTAATCAATCATGAAAACAAAAGGGCGCAAGTATAGAACAATAAACACAATGTTAGCTGTGGTTACAAAAATCTATAAGTGATCTTAAGTTTCAAGAACCACGTTAAGGAGACTATTAAGAGAATGAAATCTGTTTAAAAGAATTTAATGTTGGTATATGTTAAATTGACTTTGGAGTCATCTGTCCCCGCACTTCAGTATTAGTATTTTCAGACATGTTTAGATATTCTTATAAGTTCAATGTACCTGCTTGTCATCAGGCTCACTCGAAATGATAAATCAACGTAGAATAGGAATATAGATATTATGAATAAATAGCGCACATACATCAGCGACACATTTAAAACCCACACGAATTCGCCTGGTGAGATTTGATCCCGCGTCATCCACAATAAAAGGAAGTATTACTATGCTCGAGATCCAGCGTAGAGGAAGGAGACTAGGCAGTTCGATAGAAACGTACGCCGTTCATAATAACAACTATTGCGCCACTGATACGGTTTCATGTGGAATCCATAGAAATGCAGCCGGATGTAAGTCGAGCTACTCCGTCTGGAGTTTTCCTAAGGAGCTGCAACCGGAATCTCTCTCTCTCCCTCTCTCTCTATCCCTCCCTTTCTCACGCTCGCACATGCACGCGCGCACACACACACATACACACACACACACACACACACACACACACACCCTAGCGCGCGTGCGCCTGTCAACACGTGTTTCAATTATTTAATTGAAAATAACGGAAGAGTCTTTCATTCCTCAATTTAAAACCACCTGAAATTAATGAAGAAAAACTGACTCAGATTTTCACGCACTATTTCAGTGGAGAGCTTTGCAGCATTGATCACAATGAAATTAGACGCCTTACAATATGTAGCCCTCTCTCACAATCTGTGACGAAACGTGGCAGAACGATTACTTAAAAAGATTCAACTTTTCTGTTAGACGTTAAGTCTACACTGACGTCGCTCCGTTGCTCATAAAAGAAGAACGCACGAGTACAATAATTTGGCAAACGGCGAGAGCTTGCGTGTTTTCATTAACTTGTGGTTAGCCGCGACTTTACGAAATAATGAGTGCTTGCTCATAATTTAGGACTACGGAATCTGGATCGCAATATATTACAAACATGGTGCTGCATAAATTTCTATTGTATTCTCAGTTCTCTTTGGTGGGTGTCTGTATGCGTGGCTTAAAGTAAGGTAATGTCGGTTTAGCTCCCAGTATCATTTTGTAGTGCCGAATCTATTAGCAGTTGTTCCACCCTCTCTACATCATCATTAACGTCAGAGGTACCCAAGCGGTAACAATTCAAATGAATGGGATTTGTGGCGGGATTTACTCACTAAGCTGCATAATTCAGGTCAATCACTACCAAATAAAAGTCTACAAGTGTGCCCGCTAAATTTAGTAACTGCTCCTTAAAATATCGTAAGCTAGTCAGTACCGGCGGTTGTGTTACCTGAAACGATATTTCTAACACCCATGAGCCTCATAAGCAAGATGTATTGAACTTCAGTAAATTCACAGTGTATTTGCTCTCCACAGATACATGGGCATCTAGAAGTAGCAGACTAAATCTAAGATTTTCATTTGAAGGAATGACCGTGATCTTTACCCTTGTAAAACTCCAGCTTCTTAACGAGAGCCAGCCTTGACTTTTCCTTTAGCATTCTCCCGCGACCTAGTGGGTTTATATTCTTGCATTAATGCGTGTGTAGATCTGGAAAAAAACTACCGTTAGAGCTGTAATATAAACTAACAACTTACCGAGACATGGGTAGTGAAGACTACTTTATCTGGGTGTGGGCAGTAGTGTCGTAACCCTTCTCCAATGCGCAGGTCACGGGAGGGCTGAACTCTAGCAGACTCGTTTTCTCACCAAGCTCCAAATACGGAATTACATCTCTCCTCTTCATCTTATAATCTTACTGACGCTTCCACGAAGTGTTTTGTTCATCTAACTCCATGTCGAACCTTATAGACTTCCAACGATTGATCAATAAAACACCTCAACGGTCATACCTCAGATTACTTCCAGAACTACTACAGTAAGAGGATAGAAACAAAAGACTGCTTCAGGTTTGTCGTTACGAGACTGAATGCCGTAACACCCCTAATCTAGGAAAAATATAATTATTCAAAATGACAGGTAAAAATTCAGTTGACACCTTCCTGAGAGACAATCTCCACTCCCTCCAAAATAACAATGTAAGTGTAAATTCGCTGTGGCTTGAATTCAAATAAACGGTATTGATGGCAATTGAGAGGTTTATACGAAATAAATTAACAAGCGACGGAGCTGATACAACATTGGTCAGAGAACAAATCGGAACACTATTGCAGAAACAACGAAAAAAGATGCAAATTTAAAAGAAAGCAAAATCCCCAATGTTGGCAATCTTTTACAGAAGCTCGAAATTTAGCGCAGCCGTCAATGCGAGATGCTTATAATAGTTTCCACAATGAAATCTTGTCTCGAAACCTGGTAGAAAATCCGAAGAGATTCTGGTTGTATGTAAAGTATGCTAGCGGCAAGACACAATCAATGGCCTCTCTGCGCGACAGCAGTGGAAATACTAGTGCTGTTAAACAGCCATCCAAAGTTATCAAGAACAGCTGCCAACATGAATAACTTAGAAGCAAATATCCTCGGAGTGGCGAAGCAACGTAAATCACTTAATAAAAGCAAGTTTTCCGGTCCAGACTGCGTACCAACTAAGTTCCTTTCAGAGTATCATGAAGAAATAGGTACTTAACAATCATATACAACCGGTCCCTCGGCGAAAGATCCGAACCCAGAGACTGGAAAGTTACCCAGATTACATCGATATTCAAGTAAGGCAATAGAAGTAATCCACTAAATTACAGGCCCATATCGTTAACGTCGATATGCAGCAGGATTTTAGAACTTATATTGTGTTCGAACACTATGAATTACCTCGAAGAGGACTGTCCATTGACGCACAGTCTAGACGGATTTAGAAAACATCGTTTTTAAACACAACTAGCTCTTTATTCATACGAAGTTTTGAGTGCTGTCGACAACGGATTTAAAATTGATTTCGTGTTTCTAGATATCCAGAAGGCTTTCGACACCGTGTCTCACAAGCTGCTTGTAATCGAATTGCGTGCTTATGGAATATGGTCTCAGTTACGCGTCTGGATTCTTGATTTCCTGTCAGAGAGGTCACAGTTCGTAGTAATTGACGGAAAGTCATCGAGTAAAACAGAAGTGATTTCTGGCGTATCCCAAGGTAGTGTTATAGGCCCTTTGCTGTTCCTTATCTATACAAACGATTTAGGAGACAATCTAAAGAGTAGTCCTAGGTTGGTTGCAGAAAACGCTGTCGTTTACCGCCTAGTAAACTCATCAAAATATCATAAGAAATTGGAAAATGATTTAGAAAAGATACGTGTATGTTAAGAAAATTGGAAATTGATCCTAAATAATGAAAAGTGTGAGCCCATCCATATTAGTGCTAAAAGGAATCCGTTAAATTTCGGTGAACGATAAATCAGTCAAATCTGAAGGCCGTAAATTCAGGTAAATACCTAGGAATTACTACTATGAACAACTTAAGTTGGAAAGAACACATAGAAAATGTTGTGGGGAAGGCGAGCCAAAGCTTGTCCGTTCTCTTTTGGAGTACTGCCGCGTGGCGTGGGATCCTTGCCAGCTAGTGTTGCGGAGTACATCGAGAAAATTCAAAGAAGGGCACCACGCATTTTCACTATCGAGAAATAGGAGAGTGGGTGTCACGGACATGACACAGGATTTGGGGTGGACATCATTACAACAAAGACATGTCTCGTTGCGGCGGGATCTTCTCACAAAATTTCAGTCACTCTCTTCAGAAAGAGAAAATATTTTGTTGACGCCGACCTACATGGGTAGAAACGGTCATCATAATAAAAATAAGGGAAATCAGATCTCGTACAAAAAGATATAGGTGTTCGTTTTTTCCGCGTGCTCTTCGTGTGCAGCCTGTTAAATAGAGGGTAGGTGAACCAAGAAAATTCTTTACTGGTCCAAGAGATGAGAAAAAACTGAGACGACGGCTCAGTGAATGCTTAGTAGGAAACATGTAGGAGAAACATGGATACGTGTAGCTGAACATCAAATCTAGAGGAGGCTCCTGTCCAGCAGTGGGCAGTGATGGTGGTGATGGCGCTGAACATAATGATGATGTAGACGATGATTACACATGTGAATGGTGCTGCATCGAGGCATACCGTATAGGACGATTTTGTTTTAATCACTATAGGTTCTAACATTTATTTCCGCACAACTCGATTTGTATTGATTATAACACCACACTGTCGGGGACATTGCAATAAAAGTCCTTTAGTAGCGATAAGAAGTCCGGAAGGAGAAAGTATGTTTCGGAATGAACACACTGAGCGGACATGCGTGGTGTCTAACGCTTTGGACTCGCATTCAGTGAGGAGTAGGTTGGAATGCATTTTTTGTCAACCAAATTTAGGTTTTCCGTAGTTTTTCTAAATTGATATGGGTGTATGCCGGGATGGTTCTTTTTTACAGGAGAATGGCCATTTCATTCGTTTTAAAAACTGCCCTCTCCGAGTTGGTGATATGTTTCTAACAACATTATCGTCAATGAAACCTGAAACCAATATCTTACTTCTTTATTCTTTCAAAATATATGTTGGCTAATGAAATACGATCTTGTAAAAGAGTAGTCGCAGTTCGACGTCTAGCTTCCCATTCATTTAACCGTGGCAGTGTGCTGCAGAAAGTCAGTGAGTCTACCATAAATATTGTAAAGAATGTTGTAAAATCCGTCTTTCAACTAATCTCAATTTTCATACAGTTAATTATAAGACGATTCAAGCTGTTTGAGGCGACCCAACGCAATATGTGACACATATTTCGCCTATGAGACCGTATCCGAAAACTGACACCTTGCATCATGGTTATCATTTCAAGTTGCCTCTGCTCATTCATACAATTGGATTAGCAATACAAATTATTGGAGGACACCATGGCTACCCCACATCTCACAGGATTGCATCAACATTCGGTCTGACGACTCCTTAACTTTATGTTCGCATATTATGCTGTAATAAATTTCACATAAATTGCTTATAGTTACCAGCCAACGATCAAAGAGCTGCACGTAAATCTGAGGAAAATCAGACGGGCAGTAAAGGTGTTGTTGAAGTACCTAGGAGAGTGCATAGACCATAACGTCACCGATGAAGAAGCCTTCACATCTAAGATCAACAAGATGCAAGTTGCGTAGCAGCTTAATAGAGGTGTGTACAATAAACATCCTCTGTACTCAAATGGTTCAAATGGCTCTGAGCACTATGCGACTTAACTTCTAAGGTCATCAGTCGCCTAGAACTTAGAACTAATTAAACCTAACTAACCTAAGCACATCACACACATCCATGCCCGAGGCAGGATTCGAACCTGCGACCGCAGCGGTCGCTCGGCTCCAGACTGCAGCGCCTAGAACCGCACGGCCACTCCGGCCGGCCCTCTGTACTCAGCAGAATGCCTCGAGGCAATAGGAAAGTTCTGAGTAACAAGTTAGAAGCAAAGGAATGGAAGAGCTTAGGCAAAATCTCAGCATCGATAAGAAAGAACGGTGAGTACAGAAGACGGCATAGCGGAGAAAACAGCTTACGCGTGAAAAAGAGGATCGTTATCTATAATCACAAAACACGAATGAGTCTGAACAGACGGAGCACGGGTATTTTTATCTATTTTCTGGGCATAAAAACCAAGAGGATTTTCTGAACATGATCTTCAGGAAGTAGAAAATATACTTTATACATTAAGTTTTCTGAAACAAATTTAGAACGACAAGAGGGAAATAAGCTCTGGGTTTAACGTCCTGCCGACGACGCGTTTATTAAGAAGTGAGTACAAGTTCGGTTTGAGGAGGAACTAGAACGTGTCATTTTCAGAGGCACAATCCCGGTATTTTCCTTCTGCAATATAAGGAAACTATGGAAAAAATAAACCTACGTGTCTGGGCGGAAATCCGAACCATCGTTTTCCCAAATGCGATCCCGGCAACTTACTACTGCCACACTTCACTCGATGGGATCTGGAACGCACGACTACTTCCAAGAAACGGCACAGTGGAAAACTATTCAGACACGGACTGAAGGAAGAAAGGAGCCTCACTCCAAACGAAGATGAGCGTACACGATGTAAGTTAAATCTCGAGGAAAGGCACGATTGAAATGCGATCCACAACTGCCCGAAGCAGATTTGGGTAGGAGTAGGTCGGGTAGCATACCGTACCAGACAAGAGTTGTGTCGAAACTAGCGCTAGTGACAGCACCTGTCGCGCCACTACTTTCTGTACTATGAAGGAACAAGACCCCTGGCGCCATGTTGAATCAAAACAACAGTGGCAACACCTGTTCCTAGTGAGTTTTTTAGTGCTCGAACTTAACTTCGGAGTGTTGTGTTTTGCTTGCCAGCAAGTAATATTACATTAGTAACGTTACGATTCTGCTATATCTTTGGATACAACTCATATTATTCACTGTATTTAGGTCGTGACAATATCTAGCCGAAGCAGTAACAATGTCAATGTTAAATTACAACAGCGGTGCGTTCAGGATGTATCGGACGGAGGAATTTCCAGTTGTACCGAAAAATAGATGACATAAAAATTTAAATTTTTCCGTTGTTTTTTTTTTCCTTTAACAGGCGAAGACGGAGAAGTCAGGACATACATGTATGAAAACAACATGAAGGAAGCCGAAAAGCCAACCACTTCAAATGACAATCAGGGAAGCGAATGAGAAATATTCAGTTCCGAGAATTACGGGGCCTGCTGAAAAGTAATGCCTCCGAGTTTTTTAATTCTTTCTCAATATCGGTAGAGGTATTACATGTCATGCATATTACTCGGTTGACTCTCCCGCTTCTAACGCAAGTTGCAACCCTCTGCCACTATATGGTCCCGAACTGTAGCGCGTAACATGACAGTGTGTAACTTACCTACGTTGGTGCATGAGAAACAGCGTGCTGTAATCGAGTTTCGAATTCGAAGAGTTCCTCCACACATAGAACACCCTATCCTTTAGCATAACAATGCCAGACCAAACAGGAGAGTTGCGTCATCTGCAGTTATCCGACGCATTGGGTTCACTATCTTAGATCATCCTCCATACAGTCCCGACTTGGCCCCATCCGATTTTCATTTGTTTCCAAAACTTAAACAACCCTCTGATGACTTCAGTTTGATAGTTATGAAGTTGTACATGCAGAGGTGAGGTTGTGGCTCCGTCAGTAAAGTAAAACATTCTGTAGTGACGGGACCAACAAGCTGGTCTCTCATTCAAAAATGGCTCTGAGCACTATGGAACTTAACTACTGCGGTCATCAGTCCCCTAGAACTTAGAACTACTTAAACCTAACTAACCTAAGGACATCACACACATCCATGCCCGAGGCAGGATTCGAACCTGCGACCGTAGCAGTCGCGCGGTTCCAGACTGCGCGCCTAGAACCGCTAGACCACCGCGGCCGGCAGGTCTCTCATTGGGAGAAATGTATTTGTCACCAGGGTGACTATGCTGAGAAATAAATATACAGACATGAAGAATAAAGATGTAGAATGTTAATAAAGTTTATTCCACTTAAAAAGCTTTAAGAGTTTCCACGTAAAAAATTCGGACACATTACTTTCCAGCACGCGATGGACTTAAGGCTTTACGGGAAAACAAAGAGGTGACCATGAAATCTGGTTAAGAAAATAATAAGTTTTCCAAGAACATGCAGTGATGAACAGGAAACAGTATTACGCGCTCAAGTTCAGGTAGCCAACTTAGATCTTTGAGTAAAGATGGTTTCTGAAATCTAGAGTACAGTTATTCACAGCAACAGAAAATAAGGCAGCGGTCCTATAATGCAGAAATGAAAGGAAGTAAAAACTTTTATTCTGATTTTCTGAAAATACATGGAGACTTAAGGTCTGAGGACAATTGAAGCAACGAATTTCCAGCGAGCAGCAAATTTCGACAAGGAACAAGTGGACAGATTCTTGGACAAACTAGATGCTATTGATGTACAATTTCAAGTTAGTAATCTTTTACCATCCAATTAAAATTTATTTATTTTCTCATTACAGTTTCACGCCCGATGTCACACATCAAAAATTTAAACAACTAAAATGCAAAGCGTGGAAAAAAGTGAAAAGATTAACGATCGTATATTCTTATGACATCGAGTTTCGTAATTCTGTCAAGTAACGGTATCACAGTATTGACCTACCAGGATAGCCGCACAAGTTAGCACGCCGCTTCCGGGTTTCAGGGAGACTCGCCGACCTCATATCGAATACACCTACGGATTAACGACGAGGGCCGGTGTGCCGGCCACATTGGTTGTGGTTTTTAGGCGGTTTCCCACAACTGAGTATATCAATACCGCGCTAGTAGGGCGTACTCCTGTGCCGCTTCAGCTGCACAATTCGCAAACAATTAGAAAAAGTTCGCACACTTTCACGAGAGATAACACTAGAAGCAGGCATTAGGGGTAAACGATTTACTTCCCGTTAGGAGTGGGGCGCGAGGGGGTGGAGGCAGTTGGAGACAGGAAGGGCATACGGCCACCCACTATCACTAACATTGCCAAATCCCAAAACTGACACGCCGACCCCGTCAAGATACGGTAGAAAAGGAGAAGAACGTACATCCAACAGACCAGACACCACATACCAATAGATGTGTGACGAGAACGGCTCTAGGCACTTTCAGTGCGTATGCTACGAGCAGTGACAGGTTGAGAATTTGGGATGGACGAGAGGCGTGTCCGGATGGCCGAGGCTGTTAACGCAATCGTTGTACAGAAGCAGAGCATCCGGGTCT
This sequence comes from Schistocerca serialis cubense, assembly GCF_023864345.2. Taxonomy (NCBI): domain Eukaryota; kingdom Metazoa; phylum Arthropoda; class Insecta; order Orthoptera; family Acrididae; genus Schistocerca; species Schistocerca serialis. The sequence goes on along the minus strand of NC_064640.1, from coordinate 657,231,723 downwards.
AGCACAAATTTTCAGCCTTCCCCAATGATTTATTTCAATCCCTGTATGTGGCTAAGTCCTAATTTCTTGTAATATGTCGCGGTGTTGTCTAATGTGAAGCATGTACCAATATAACCTTCAGAAACGATTGTAATTTCGAAAGAGCTTACGTTTTCGATACTACCCGACCTGGCCCTACAAAGCGCATAGTTTCTCGAATTTCCATAGATAGATGAGGGTTGTGATTTGTGGGTCGACCTATAATTTTTGGCCGAGGCAGTGGGGACTCCGCGCGTGGTAACACTGGACGGGAGGGATTACTCAGCGGAGCGCTATAGCGTGACTCATTTGTGATAAGCCGGCTGCGCAGTCGCAGCACGGCGACGGCGCGGGCGCCAGCAGGGGGTGTGGCCGCGCACGCGCGCCGTGCCTCGCGCTGGCTCCTCCCCGTGGCCCGGAAGCCATGTCCACCCACACCACCCTGCCGACGCTTCACATGTCTCTGCTCTTTACGTTCCAAGTCAGACATTACTGTCCCGACCAGAGGCCGATATAAATTCTCAACTCGTGCCACGCAATAGGAGATTTCATTCTGCCGCACAGGAACTTGGAGACACACGCATTTAGAGCGGGAAAGAGGAACGCGGGCCGATACTTACTCCGCAATTTGGAAAATGTCGCGGAAGAGTCCACTAATGCTCCTATCCGTTTTTCGCAACTTGCTTTTCAGGTAGAAGATACGTACATACATACGTATACTGACGAGCCAAAACATTATGACCACTCCTCACCAAGATTTTCAATACCCACTAACGCCGCTGCGGGAACGTGACGCGGTAAGAAAAGTATGTAGGCCGAGCAGTGACGAATGGAAATAATTGTAGTTAAGATACGGGCAGCAAATGGGGAAATACACTCACATAAGCGGTTTTAGTACAGGGTGAATCACCAAATGCATGCACCGCAAACATTGCGGAAAGGAAATGCTATTAATTTGCGGTTTTCACAGAATGAATAATACTTAGAAAGGGTATTTTTGTGTAAAAATACATATTTTTAAATGGAACAATGCCTATTGACATTAACAGACTAAAAGTAGGTTAAATTAGAATGTCAGCTGTGTCTGTTGCAGAAGTCTAGTGCAAGTCGTTTACGAGATATCGTATTTTGAAAAATTCCCACACCGTCACTTGTTTGTGCCATTCCACCTGCATAGTTCCTAGGTAAGCTGTTATGATTGCTTACAGTGTGGCTGTGCGTTCCTTGAATGCAGTGCGACTTGCTAGTCAGTTAGTGTGTGACAGTCCAAGCAGCAGGTGGCGAATGGACGATGAGTTTTGCCAATGCACAAAACGCCGATATGCTCATGGTATATGGAGAGTGTAGGAAGAATGATGTTCGTTCTTGTACGGTGTATGCGGTAAGACATCCCAACAGAAGTCAACAATCTCGGCAATTATTTATCAGTCTTTTCAACCAGTTACATGAAAGTGGTAATGTAACATCTCGACAGTGTAAAAAAAGTGTGAAATCTTATGGGACTTAACTGCTACGGTCATCAGTCCCTAAGCTTACACACCACTTAACCTAAATTATCCTAAGGACAAACACACACACCCATGCCCGAGGGAGGACTCGAACCTTCGCCGGGACAGTATAACATAAGAAAACAAGTGAAGATAGAAGAGGGGGAAACTGATGTTCTTGCTGCTGTTGCAATTCATCAGCACGTTACCTCCAGCTCAATCGCATGAGGAAGTGGCATGCGTCAGGCAAGTATCACACGCATTCTCCGTCGACACAGGTTCCATCCATATTACATCACTCTCCATCAAGAGCTGAATGGAAACGATTGTGAGACTCGTGTTAACTTCTGTACGTGGCCATTAAGACAGGACACTCCAGGTGTATCTTGTACCTTGTTTAATGATGAAGCCACATCTACCAATCATGGCAAGGTAAACCGCCGAAACATGCACTACTGACCTGTTGACAATGCCAGTTGGCTTCGTCAGGTGGAACGTCAGCACCCATGTACTGGAAACGTGTAGGCTGGGATAATGAACTATTAGCTGATAGGCCCGTTTTTCATAGACGGAACACTGAACGCGCACAAGTATCGTAGCCTCGTAACAGACCATCCTCCACTGACGTTCCTCTGCAGACTCGGAGAAACCTGTGATACCAACGTGATGGCTGTCTAGGCCATAGTGCACGAAGTACTACAGCATGTCTTGATGAATTGTTCCCAAATCGTTGGATTGCACGCTGATGACGTGGACCTTGGCCGGTCCGTTCCCCTGATTTGACACCTGTAGGTATATGGAGAGTGTAGGGCAAGCTGAAGGAATCTGTCTGCAAGGACATACCAACTACATCCGATGATATGGAACAATGTATTAGAGCAACCTGATCGGAAATCTCGGCTGAAATGCTGGAACGTGTGCAGCAGTCGTTCCGTACCAGACTGGGAGAGTGTATTGCCGCTGTCGGTGGTAATTTTGAACACAACCTGTAATGGTTAATTTTCTCGTTAGTGATATGAATCCACATAACAAGTGTATACACTAGTGTTCTTCTTTAGTATGTACTAACAAAAGGTATTGAAAAAGTGTCGGTGAGGCAAGTTTTGCAAAATACGATATCTCGTAAAGGACTCACACTAGAATCCTGCAACAAACACCACTGACATTCTAATTTACCTTACTTTCAGTCTGTTAATGTCAATAGGTATTGTTCTATTCAAAAAAAGGGCATGTTTGCACAAAAATACGCTTTCCAAGTATTATTAAGATCTGTTTATTGGCTGTCGATACGAGCCACCGACTATCAATCCATTCTGTGAAAACCGCACATCAACAGCTCTTTCCATTTCTGCAACATTTGCGGTGCACGTTTTAGATGATTTACCCTGTATAAGTCAAACTGTTATTGTTTGGCAGCTAGGAACGAGCATCTCCAGAACGGTGAAGCTGTTCGCGTGCTACTATCGCGAGCTTCTGTGAAAAGTGGTTGAAGGACGACGAGACCACGAACAGCCGACAAGGTGTTGGACATCCGGGCCTCATCATAGGGATCAGAGGCTTTCCCAGTATGTAAAGCGGAATAGACGGCAATCTGTGTCAGATCTGACGACAGAGTACGATGCTGGTTGAGGCACGATGGTTTCGAAGCACACAGTTGAACACACACAGTTGAACAAGAGGCACCGCAACAGACGACCCCTACGTGTTTCGCCGGCCGTTGTGGCCGAGCTCTTGTAGGCGCTTCAGTCCGTATTCGCGCTGTTGCTACGGTCACAGGTTCGAATCCTGCCTCGGGCATGGATGTGTATGATGTCCTTAGGTTAGTAAGGTTTAAGTAGTTCTAAGTCTAGGGGACTGATGACCCTCAGGCGCTCAGTCCGGAACCGCGCGACTACTACGGTCGCAGGCTCGAATCCTGCCTCGGGCATGGATGTGTGTGATGTCCCTAGGTTAGTTAGGTTTAAGTAGTTCTAAGTTCTAGGGGACTGATAACCACAGATGTTAAGTCCCATAGTGCTCAGAGCCATTTGAACCATTTGACTGATGACCTCAGATATTAAATCCCATAGTGCTCAGAGCCATTTGACCCAACCTACGTGTTTCCATGACGACCCAACGACATCGTCAGTTACGATTGCAGTTGACGCGGAATCATCGGGATTGGAACGTGTATCAATGGAAACGCGTCCTCTGGTGGCTGAGTCACATTTGTTGTTACACCAGGTCGATGGTGGAGTGCAGATACGCCACCATCCAGACAAACGGCCGCTCGAAACAGGCATTGTGCCACGGACGTAGATCCGGAGGCAGTATTATTCTATGGGAGACTTTCACTCCGCCTTCCATGGGATCTGTATTACTAGTCTCATCACCATGAGAGGTGTGGACAAAGTGAACATTATTGCTGACCGCTTGCATCGCTTCATGCTTCATGTCTTCCCCGACGACAATAGCATCTTCCAGCAAGATAACTGTCCGTGTCATAAGGCCAGAATCGTTGTACAGTGGTATAAGGATCATGATAGCATACTCACGTTGATGTCTTGCCTATCAAACTCGTATAATCTGAATCCGATGGAACACGTTTGGGACGCGATCGGGCACCAACTCGTCGCCCACAAACCCTCGGTCCGTAATTTGCTGGTGTTCGTGTCCTGTGCGCAGACATCTGGTGCCGCATACCACCGGAAAACTACCAACAACTTGTCGAATGCATGTCAAGCAGAATAGCTGCTCTGTTGCGTTCCAAACGTGAACCAACACGCTATTCAACAGGTGGTCATAATGTTTTGGCTTACCACAGTATACCGAGGCAAATAAATCCTTTGGCTTTGGAGAATGAGAAATGTATGCGAGACGTTTCAATCCAGTTTTATCATTTAGCTTGAATCCTCTCACCCAAATGTTTACTTTTTAAATGTCATCGTTAGCTAAAACATATCTTCTGAAGAAAAGTCCTTGCAACAGAAGCTCATTACTATACACTTCACTTTCTTGAAAAACTTGTTCGTCATTCTTATGTCGGTTGCAGTATTTAAGATCATAGTTAACCTATTTTAAATATTGTTAGTAAAATATAACAGCTGAACATAGCTACACTCGTACACTCTGGTTTATTGACGTGTTGGCAGCAGTGGCCAAGAGAAAATCACAGATCTGCTGCCAGCAGAGTTAGGGCTCTGGCGGTAAAGGTAGTTTTGGAAAGCTACGCGGTTCGGTTGTTGATGAGGTAAAAGTTGTAGAGTTCCTGAGTGACGGAAGAATCATGCGGCATTGTACTAATAGTATTTACAGAAGAATTATGATGAACAACTGGTGAGACATCCCACCAGCAAGAGAAACGTAACAGAGCTGCTGACACAAACAGGACAAGCTTCACAATTCATAAATCTTAGAGATAGGAATCAGTGACCAAAACACTAAAAAATTCAAAAGGCATCATTGGTCGGTGGTGTGGAACAACATGTTAAGAAATATGGAAAGAAGTTTGTGTTTGACAAGTCCGACACGATACGATTAGAAAGTACCCGAGCGGCCGACATCAAGATTTCTGTCTAAGGAACAGCGCATGGAAGATCTCTGACAAGTCATTTGTATGGTACGGTACTTAACACTAGACAAACTTGTGCCGTCAGTCGGTCAGCAGAGACCCGTACTTGTTAACTGCTGGCGGAAACTGTGTCAATGCGCACTTTGGAGCACTGATATGCGGGGGCGACAAAACTCCACAGTACCGCGTATCGTTTTTAATTTCGCGCCTGCATGTATCTAGAAGGTGGCAACGCTTGAAACGTGGAAGGTAGCCGATACACAGAATTGCGCAGCCAATGATTAACGATCTGCAGTCAGACAAATGTGGTAGGTGTGCTATGAGTACATACCCGCCAAAAACAACGCTACTTTTCTGAGCCGCGAGACAATCCGCAGAGCACGTCCATAGCTCCTATATGGTTAGAATATTTCGAGGAAATTTGTGTTCAGTTGCATAGAGGAATTCAGCGAAGGACAATAAAAAGTCAGAAACAAGGAGCATCCTGGCCGCCCTGATTATACATTGATGTCACATTGTTTCACCGTCAAGAGGTATTTCGCTACCCGCAGAACTTACCGGTCTTGTGGGCTGCAGCAATATAGGGAACCAAATAAACTTATTACATCCATAGTGGTCACTTATTAAATGAAAACGTGGCCAGAAGAATTCTATGTTACAGGTTTTAACGCCTCGCGGAACGATGAAATAAATTTTTAAGTTTACAAGGGGCGAATGTTGAATCGGGAAATAAATTCCAGGCTGGTACACGTGGTTCTGATGTCTCTATACCAGTTTGCTTGTAGAAGGTAACAATAGTTTTTTGTTCCTCCTAGTATTGCTACTATACTGCTCTCCATTAAACTGGTACCACAATGAAGATGGCATGAAACAAAGACCAGATTCGCAAGATGTGTTCTGTATGCTTGGATGTGTAAATGTTTAGCGTTTCAGCGCAAGTGCACAAAGTGGGTAAGAGTGATGCCGCCTACATCTTCTGTATAAGAAAAGTTAACGCAGACGGTTTTTCGTTCAGAAATGTCCTTTGAATGGTAGTTGTTTATGATAAGATAGTTTTTGCCTTGTGTAGTAAGAACGAGGAACGTCTCCCACCACGTGTCAGACTTCGACATCGGAAGAATCGTGGCCCACCGAGACAGTGGTTTATCGTTCCACGATATTTCTCATCGAGTCGGTCGATATCCTACGACTTTCATATGGAATCGCTGGATTAGAAGAGACCATACTCGACGCCATGCAGAATCTCAGCAGCCCCAATAGCGCGCGAGAGGACAGACATATTTTTCGCTCTGCCGTGCAGAATCGTGCATGTCACGAAATGGGCTTGTGTCAGCAGTAAGACAAATGTCCACACCGAAAGTGCGACGACGTATGGAGAACCAAGGACTGTCACCACAGGGACCATTGTTGTGGCTTTTCCTGACGCACCAACATTGGTTCGCCCAACGACCAAACTTGACACAGTAGCGCCGTTACGTGGCTTTTCTGATGAGTCCCGTTTCAGTGTACAGTATCACGGTGGACGTATCGGCGTGTGGAGGCTCCGAGGAGTCAACAGTTGCTACATTGCATTCGTCATCGTCATTCGGGCTCAGCATCAGACGCGATCGTATGGTGTCACCTTGATTACACAACACCATCACCTGTTTCATACAGCCGATAATCTAGACGGCAGGCATCGCAGTTCTGGTGTGTTAACGCCGATGAATGTGTCCCACCTTCAATATTTCCTTAGCATTATCTTTCAACAAGATAACGGTAGACCGTATGTTGCCGGTGCCGTCCTGACCTACACTCATATTCAGAAGAAAAGAACACCTGGAACGACTAGAGATAGGACGTTCATATTCACAAGACATGTACAGTAGTATGTCCTGCACAAGTGATTAGCATTTGAACTACGTCGGCCCGTGCGTTCAAGGTCAAGATCGATATCACGGCGCAACACCACCTACCGGTTAAATGTATCTGTGGCTCTCGTTGTCGCTGTAAAGCGAAGGTAATGGATCAGTGTGACTTGAGCAGACACGCAGAATGCCTCGCAGACGTATGCGCGAACCGTACCGTCAAATCAGTGAGTTTGTGAGTTTGAAACAGGGCGCATTATTGATATGAGAGAATGTGATGCATCCATCCAGAAAATTGCTGTTTGCGTGAGACGAAGTGTTTCGGCAGTGCAACGGGTGTGTGCAGAATGATTTATGGAAGACCATAGACGATGACGAGATGGGTCAGGTCGCACCATTCGGACCACCTCCAAGAAGATCGATACCTCATCCGAATAGCAGTGCAGGGCAGATCTGCATCCTCCTCATCTCTGGCGCAACAGTGGTACAGTGTAACACATCATACACTATAAGGGTGACAGTCCGTGGCCGTTTATTATGGCATGAGTTATGTGCGCATCGCCCACTTCTCCATCTACATTTCACGAACGTGCAGAAACATTCTAGACGGCAGTGGTGTATGGAACGACGTTACTGGGGACGGGAATAGAATCAGATAGTGTTTCCGGACGAATCCAGGTTCTGTTTGTTTGATAATGACAGCCGCTGTTTGGGTCGCCGTAGTGTGACTGCATTCACACAAGGCATACAGCGCCAATTCAAGACCTTACGGTGTGGGGTGCTATTGGGTACAACCACAAACCAGAGTTGGTGCGTGTCCGGGGCACTGTGACCTGTGTGACCTACGTCAATGCGGCATGTAGCGTTTCTGAGCAACTCGCCAGATGGCATTTTCAGCAAGACAATGCACGACCACTTGTTGCTGCACGAGCACATGCCTTCTTGGTGTCACTGGATGTCAGCCTTTTGCCCTGGCCCACCACATCACCACACTAGTCGCCAGTCGGAAATGTGTTGGATAATATGGCGAAACGACGGACACAGTGCTTTGTCCCAGTGCCAATCACCGCCGATGAACTTTTGAACCAGGTGAATGCAGCATGGATGGTTGTACCACAGGACGCCATTCGACTATTGGTCTAGCAGACACGTTCGTCAGTTCTTTCATCCACTGAAAACATCTGACCATGGGTTGAAAAGAGACTCTCACGTCTCCATTCGCCAGTCCCTACAACTGATGAATTGCGGCATACGAGTTGAAGTAGCAAGGAATGACGTACCCATATCTGGCATTCAAGCTGAGATCTCGTAGATGCTCACAAAATTTAGTCTTTGTTGCTGCTGGATGTGGCAGTTCCTTAAGAAAAACGTAATTTTGAGAGTTACAAAGCTGTGTACATATATTATATACTTGGATATGATTAATGCCATTTTAAGAGTGTTTTTTTTACTATCTAACGTAATGACTCTAGTATCCACAACCGTCTAATTCTGTGTATCTTATCCTCTGGGAGCCTCCTCATGATACCCTAGTTCCCGAACACCAGTTGAAAAATAAATGTTTAAGGTGTTTTCCTGTTAAAAAAGATATTATCTGTGAGTTAGTAACGGACAGTAAGGAGAGCCCGTCGTGGTTCAATAAATACATTATCAAGTTACTACGAAAGCAGAGAGAGGTGAACAGTAAATGTGAACGGAACAGAAGCAGGAAAAGGAAGATTAATGTTTAACGTCCCGTCGACAGCGAGGTCATTAGAGACGAAGTACAAGCTCGGATAGTTTCAAGTATGGGGAACGAAATCGGAATCGCCCATTCAAAGGAACCGACAATCCCTCCTGTCAAATGAGAGGAGAACGAAGTCATAGTAAGCTTAACAGCATATATGAAACAAATTATCAGGGAATTCTAAAGCAAAATCATTCTTGGTGAGTTCTCAAAATAAGGTCTTCAAAAGCTTTAGTCTTAAGCAAAATCAGCGAATGGGACAAAGTTATTTGTTCACATGTTCTCTGATTATCATGGCAACTAACAGTATTCGATACAATGAAAAGTGAAATATTCAACTCTGTCTTGCTAAACTGCTCACCGAAGAAGATCACTGTGCAGTTTCTACTTTCGACCGTGGCACAAACACAAAAACTGTGGATACAAGAATCAAAGAGCGAGAAATTGAAAATCGCCTCCCCGATTTTGCTCGAGGAAAGGCCAAAGGACATTTAGCCAGTGCCAGTAAATCACCGAATCTTTAAATAATATAAGTCCTGTGTATAAAACAGATTCAAACTAAATGAGTTAATGCGTTAAATATTTAATGTTAAGTATGTGGCCGGCCGGAGTGGCCGAGCGGTGCTAGACGCTACAGTCTGGAACCGCGCGACCGCTACGGTCGCAGGTTCGAATCCTGCCTCGGGCATAGATGTGTGTGATGTCCTTAGGTTAGTTAGGTTTAAGTAGTTCTAAGTTCTAGGGGACTGATGACCTCAGAAGTTAAGTCCCATAGTGCTCAGAGCCATTTTTTTTAAGTATGTGAAATATAAAAGTTTAGAAAAGATTTGAAATTATATTTAAAGTTTGTTGGAAATTGCTAAGTTCTCTAATCATCAAACGTTGGATGAGTACAGTCTGGCTAATTTACGCTGTGTTTTAAGCCGAATCCAGTTTTTCACGCATCTCAAGGCTTATGACATCATATCTCCTGAAATATGTGTTGTAAAATTCTATAATTTCGCAGGCACATTCTGTTTTATATGTAGATACTGTCCGCAAAATGTGTTGCGAATAGAGTTAGTAGTAAAGAAGCAATAAATTAAATCGTCAAGTATGATGCGGCAGTTTTACTGGATGAACATCAAAAATATAGTAAGCGACAAACTTTTTTACTTTCATCATTTTGTGGGGGATGCCAGAGAGAAACAGTTTCATAAAGGTTTGAAATTGTTTGTAAAGTGTTTTGCAGTTCACTAAATGCCCTTATTCTCAAATACTGAAAGAATATAATCTGGGTATCTGTGTGTGGCGAGTTCGACTGCTTCAATATACACAGTTTATAGCCGTAATACTTGTTTTTGCGTCAAACCTTTAACACAGAATTACACCTCTTACTTGGCAGATTATAGCAACACTTTAAATTTTAAATTCGGCAAATAATTGTGCGAAATATTGAAAATCATTTTTTTTTTTTTGCTCCTGGAAGCCATTATGTAGTCAATTTGCAATAACAGTTTAGTCATACAGATGAGAATGTCACAGAAACTCTCAACAAATACAGTAGGAGACGCCACAAGGAAAGAGTACACTGGTAGAACTCGCTACTCCTACACGCGCTAGTGCCCTGTCACCTCTCCACAGTTTCTTCCTAAACTGTGATATTAAATACGCTTGACGGCAATTCATGAGTGAAACCGAGCCCTTAATTCTTAAAATCTCCTCTATTATTTGCGTAGCAACATATTACATGAAGATACAAGAGTTCACCATCTCATATTTAGGATAAAAATTATGTGTTAGCCAAACATTTCGAGCGCTTAGAGTATATACGAAATGTATCCTCAGAAGCAAAAGTGCTTGTCTCTTCCTAAATCGACCACGTTGGTCAAGGAAACGACGATGAAACCATGTGTTAATTCTAGTTTTAAAATTACTGTGGAAAGAGTGGTGATATCATTATGTAGTGACTATTCCACACAGCGGTATAAACTGATACAGTGAGGGTTGGATGAGAACGTAAGAGATCTAGAATTCGTTAAGCGTAAAACTGAACTGTTAATATCTAGATTGCGATGCTAAAATTGTCTTCTCCGGATGTTAAAAGTGATTATGATTCGTGACGATCCTTCCTCCGTTGACTCATTCTTTTAAAATATTATTTTTAATATGAAGGGCAGTCATGTCACCTATGAAAACTGGGGGTACAATGAAAAGCGGGAAAGGATCTACTACTTAACTGGCCTCTTGGGACTGAATTCCCTCAAAGCCACGTTTACTGAAAAATCTACCTCGTCTCGCTTGTTTTCTGCTCCCTCAGTTTCACTAATTATCTTTTGCCCTGAAAGTTTTATATTTTCATACTATTGCTGTCCCTCCACCGAGCATGTGGAAAGGCACTGGGATCGCATTCGGAAATACCAGGGTTTAAATCCTCGTGTGAGCGTTCTACTCACACCAGCGGCGGTATTCGAAACGTCAACTCGTTGTTAATCATAAACGAGAGTCAGCATAGGAGACTACCCACACCATCGTAAAAGAGATGAACATTTTGTATTTTGTTTAGCACATCTGCCCCGAACCCGTAAGCACACCACCGTGACACTCACTCACTGCAGACGAAAATAAGTTTGACATTATGAAAATTTGGGATTTTTTTTATATATTTGTTGTTGCAGAGTCTGTTGCACTGATGAACTGATAGCGGTCTTTTAACAGAGAGTGAGAGAACTTGGAGTGGTAATTAACAATAATATAACAAGCTTCAGTGTACTGACTCTCTATAAATAAATGTTTTTTATACTAACGTGTTGGTCTTAACATATCTATTATTCTCTGGCAAAAAAGAAGTAAGAAATACACATAGGGCGCTTGAGTAAATCGCAGAGTCGTGTAGTTGATGGAATCGGCGGATCATGTGAACACTAAATCCTAAACGAGAATTAGTACCTCCTAAAATATGTATTAAATACCCTGCGCGCGTCATATATGCATAGTTATGCAAGTCTGGTGCTTCAGTGCACCTCTGCAGCCACAAAACCGCTGCGTTTCAGAGAGTAATTATAACTAAGGTAACGACACGCAAGGCGCGTGCTTAAGCACAGAATATAACATGTTCATCATTACTTAGAGTATCCTTTGGGGTTGTTAGGACCCTCAGACCATCAGCATTAACTTTTTACTACGTCAATAAAAGCGAGCGTTTCGGCAGACTCTAATTTGCCCGCGGAGCAGTACGCAGAAGGTCACCGTGTTTTGTGTTGGGTGACTGTCGCAGCTAGGTGAGTTTTTTTGGGGAGTTCTCCGCGTTTATTCAAGGCTAGCACAGTTTGTCTCGTGCTGCCGGCAGTAAACATAATTCAAGCACATAAAATTTAAGCACGAAGCTTTAGAGACAGTTTAATGGTCCTAGCTAACCGGTGAATTTCGGATGATAGCAAAGCGAAGATCGGCGAATAATTGGCCCGGATTAATACGAGAGATAACCTCGACCTTCAGTCACAGATAGCAGTAGTTACGTGGTGTTGACGCCAATTTATGGCTGGATTAAAGCGCAAGTCTGCACAGGTTTCGAAGCTTGGGAAGCCACGATGTTCAGTGCATTCAAGTGTAAAGTAACGAACTGACGGAAAGGAATCGCCTAGATATGCCTAGTTAAGGCTTTTTATCTATTTCAGATTCGCAGTCAGCGTCTTTCCTTCTTAAATTCAGTACAAGTAATGTAATCCGTTTTATGTTTTTCAGAAAACATTTCTGGACGTCGTCACTAAACTCCTTCCTCAGCTGAAGTAGCACAGTTGAGAAAAAAAATTAATTTCTTGCAACACAACCATATCATCCATCGAAGTCTGCGTGTATGATCAACGACTTATTAGTTATTCTGTCATTATTGGTGAGGCCGAAATATAACCAGCCACAAACTAAACTTTTGTTGGGGAAATAGGTGGACACACTAAGTGATGGGACGACCGACTGGTTTCAACCATTTGGTCAGTCAATTTTGTTTTCGATCAGTGGTTTTTTTCAGTCGAATGAAACAGCCCAGTGAAACTAGTCTCTGTGGCCACGTCAGCTACATGAATTGTTTCTGTGACTGATTTGATTTACATACTTTATCAGCATTTTCGGTTATAACACTGCCAACAAATTTAGAGATAAATAACGTATCTTGTTTCAAGGAGAGTGAATATAAAGCATCTTCGAAATTTATATATTTATTTACCAAAATACGAATTTCTCAAACGACTGGAATTATAATGGACTTTTTTTGTTTTAAAAGGTTAACAATTGGTGATACATTATAAATTTATGTTTAAATGAATGAAAAATTACTTTTTTATTTAAATTTATTGAATTTCCGTTTCTCTCTTCCCGCTGGTTTGCAACAGTTGGCGATAATTCTAATTCGGTAAATCCTCGGGTAACATGAACAGAAAACGTACAATATAAAATTCATTTAATTGTTTGGCGACTTAATCACTTGCATTTTAAACATGTACTGTCATCAATTTTTTTTAGTTTCTTTAATCAATAGGCTTTAGTTTCGCAAATCGTTCTTCCAGTTACTATATATCGCACTGAATTTATCTTGAGAGCTCTTTTTGACGAGGCATATGATTTCTTAGATTCCTCCGCTACTGAGCGTTTTGGCATTGTGATCCAGATACTGAGTTTACTTTTAAGAAGACACATATTCGTAAATATGCGCGAAAAACTAATAAAAGTTATTTATTGGCACTCAATAAAAATCTCCACCGGAACGGCAATAACAGGGACGACAAGCGACAACATATTACAAACAACAATTATGATTTAACAATGGCAAAATGACAGAATGTTTCCGCTCCGAACTGCGTCGACAGTTTTCATTCGGTTGCTTTCACTGACTGATTTCACTCAAAAGAATGAATAATACCACAGATACATAAAACTACAATCTAATGAGCTGATTGTTTTCCAACAACGAGCTAAATCGTTTCCATCCTGTTGTTCCCATTACTAGTCACAGGTGATCAGATGCACGGACCTGTCGCATGCTCTCTATATGATTTGCAGAGAGCTCTCATAAGCGGTAAGCGTGTGTAATTTCTTATATCGCTCAGTTTCATTTTTTTTTTTTTTTTTTTTTTTTTTTGTTCTGCAGTAATGAATAACAATGACTCCGAGCAGACACGACTTTCTCTCGTTCTTACATAATGAATATGGCAAGGGTTAGTACGTACGTATATAGAGAATAGAAGCTAACGGCTTTGCTTTGTACGTGAGGATTATAATCCTGTGTATCAGAATTATAGATAAATTTTGCATCTTGACGTGAAACTGGTCAGATGGAGAGAATACAGAAAGGTGGAAAAAGAATGCAAAAGTCAATAACTGCAGAAAAGTTTCAATTTAATGATGTGAGTAATACGTTACCTTGCTCGTTTTAACACGATGCCATGAGCCTGTACAGAAGAGTATCAGTATCCAATGCATCCGATGTGCTTCTGAGGAAAATACTCATCACTCTCACTAAAATCTTGTTAGATATTTGTAAGCTAAAATTATCTCTCAGGTTGATCCCAAACATTTTCAATAGGCAACAAGCTGTAGCTTGTTTACATCTGTAAGACAGAAGAGAAAGAGACGTAGACGTGCTGTCTGTAGTAAAGGAGTTGTGTGGGGCTGTAAATAGGGAAGGAAAGATATATCCTTGGCAGAGCTGGATAAATACTTGGCAGAGCTTGTTGGATATACAGCTGAGTAGTGAAAGTCAGCTGCGACAAGTTTCACCAGAATCAATCAACTTAGTCACAATGTAGTAGCAGTTTACTATAGACATTCTGCACCCCAATCGAAAGCAAAAGACAGAATTTCTGCGTACGCAAACGCAAAACGACTTGCAGAAATGTTTACAGTGCTGGAAGGAACAGATGGTGACGTGTGTGAACTTAGATGGGTTCAATACTAAAGGTGACCTCCGCTGTAGTGGTGGGCTCACAAATTTTCTACCTGTGTCTCGTTTCTTTTCTTTTCGACACTGTGCACATCTTTCCGCGTAATACAAGAGCACGTATGTCGTAAACTGCGCGTCCATTGCTACTAAGTTGCTCGTTTTGTGAAAATTATCACAGCGGAAGGACATAATAAATGGTCGAGAAAAGTCGCGCTTTACTACACCGAGAGTTTTTTTATCTCACTTCCATTTAGGCTTCGTATGCACACCCTTGTTTCTTTTTACGACTGACTTTTTTATTTATTATTTGTAATCTGTATCTACAATGCAGTAAACACGAAGTAACGGCCTTTTAAACCCCACATCCATGCCTGAGAGGGGACTCACCCGCTACCTCAACTCTTCCAAGGCAGCAACGTCACCTTGGCCCATGAAGACTGGGTACACATTCCAAACTTTTCTTTCTCTTACTAGCTCGTTCCCTACGTAAAAGCTGATAGTTCATTTCTTTTTTCATCGTCGCAAGTACTTCTGAGAGTATGAGAGAAAGATCAATACAACAGCCATGTATTTCAAAACTGATATAATATTGACAGAAATCTCTAAAATTAATGTGGATCTAATGTCCGAAAGCTATTTTGTCTCTAGCATCGAGAAAAAAACATAAAGAAAGACAACGTTTGGAAAAAGTTCACGAGAGGTTCCCAGAATCCGATCATTATATTTAGAAATCCAGTCTGCTCTTCGTATTGTTCCCTCAAATGATTCTAGAAGCTGATCTCCCTTGGCGCTTTTGGTTAACGCCACTTTATATTAGAAATGACGCATAATTTATCTGCAGGAATAGTATTCTGTTTGGTATCGACGTGATAGCTGGCTAATATCCACATTAACTCAAGCGAAAAAGTCGTATCATTTTCACGAAGCCGAAGACTGGTATGCAAAGAAACAAAACACCAGCTAATGAAGAGCGAATAAGTGTGTATAAAAGTTATACTTAATTTTCCTTTGCCGATAACAAGCTCGACTTGTGAGTATTAAATATTTCAACATATCCATCGATATGAGGAAACCGAACCTATATACTTCCAAATACTGGGGAAATGTATGAGGTCTGCCACATTAGCGCAGCATGCGATGAAATACGGTGTTCCACCTTCCAGTTTTAGTGTGCAAAAGATTTAAACGAGCTGAACGTCGCTCTCTTTTGCTGGACATAGATGAGAAGGTTTGCACTTAGTCAAAGCAGCGATCACAGGGAAGCTGTCACAGGCAGCAGGAACGTAAGGCACGTGAAACAAAAATCAGATAGTGGCTGCAGAGGAATGTTTTAAAGTTTAATGGCTTTGCGAAAGTAATAACAGGAGACGACCTTGCAGTAGAACAGGTAACAGACCACTACGGATGGAATTACCGCAACGAGTAATGACAGGGGAGTTGATTCATGCAGGAAATCGAAGCCATTACTCATTACGTGACGGCAGCCATGCGTGATGATAATCTGCAGCTACATTCGCATTTCGAAAGACAATGTGTAAAGCGTGGGAGAGTAAGGCACTTGGAGGAACGTGGCGCTCTTTCCGTCATATATCGGTCACTGGTTGTACGGGACTCAAAACATTGCCTTGTCATCCTCTTCACTAGAGGCAGCCTGTCTCCTTTGGACCGAACGGGGTGGCGAAGGGCTTAAAACATCGCATTCCCTTTCGAAAGGATAGGGGTTCAGTTTCCCGTACCACCACCTAGATGTAGGTTTTATACGGTTTCCCTAAATGATTAACGTAAATACCGGGATGGTTCCTTTGAAAAAGACGCGCGCCCTGTGTCTAATGACCTCGTCGTCGACGCAACATTGTACGCTACTCTTCCTTCCTTCCTTCGCGTCATACAGGTCTGACCTTGTCCACCTTCGCTTTCAAACACGCCATGTCTTTATGAAGTGTATACAACCTCTGTGTGACCTGTAAGTAATATTATATGATCTTACAAACAATCTATGAGAAGCTAAAACAGAGAGAATATTTGATTTACATAAGACGTATAGAATCACGTGGAAGAAACACAATCATACATCCACATCACGGAATGCAATACTGATTCCTTACAACATGGATATGAAGCATGAAGTGTTATATGGACTGTAACATCTCATTTCTTGCGAACATGTAGAAAAGAGAGAAAGAGAAATTCTCAGGCAAAATTAAGTCGCAATTTTCCCCACTCATTGCAAATTTCGTACAACTAGTTACTTGAAACAGAAAGACAGCTTCGAGAAATAGGCATCACACAAACATTATAAACTAAAGAACTAAATTCAAAACTTTAATTGACTATCATCGGTTTATTGAAAAATCAAGCACTAGATCGAAACTCTTAGGACAGAAGAAGATGGAGAGATTTCGAGAGAGAAAGAAAGAAATCACGTCAGTTAATTGTCTACCTCCCGGGCGGAACGATGATATGTTGGCTCCTTATAACTTTGTAAATTCGGTTGTGGCATGCTGTCGGAAATGACATAATTAAAGGCGTAGCGTTAATTCAGCTCCTATAGTATAACACCGAGTACAGAAATTTGGAATAACTTTGTTTCCGGAAACGACGCGGATCGGCGGGAGTGGCCTATGGAAATGAGAAGCGATTATGAACGTCGATGAGGAGAGATTCATCTCTGATTACGTGGGTTGGTAGTTCAGTGTTAGTTTATCAGACAGACAGTAGTTCTGGCAAGGAGGGGGAAATTGAAACTTTTATCTCGATGTTGTATTTCGTGTGTGTGTTTCCACATGTTAAGAATTCCACGCTAAAAAGTAGTTTTCCTACAATCTGCTGCATAAGTTGCAACACGAATCAGAGCGATACGATAGCGCAAAGCACTGTGATGTTCAGAACAAAACTCGACATGAGCACTGATTTTTTTAAATGTAGACTAATCGCCTTCATTAGCTTGGAATCATATGAAAAAATTTGCAACATGTTCTTAAGATCAAAACCAACCAAATACGATGGTTAAACACTACTCATATAAAATTAATTTCTGGTGCTTCCATCATGAAAGAAATTTAAAGGAGGCCTACTGAAGATGTCTGGACAGGGTCAGAGTGCCATTCTGTTGGTCGCAAAACGTCTTCCCTGAGAACCATACATTTGACATCGCTCGCCATTTATGTGAGTTTCTCGCCTGGACTGGGCAAACCGGTCACGAGGTGGCCTCGTGGTTCATTCCGGTTCGGCCAGCCTGACATTTTTTTCCGTTTTTCTTTGTAGCGTAACGTCGACGTAGAGATCATTCGAGAAGATGTTATCCAACCTCTCCTGTCAGGAGACAGAGCGTCATCAATTGTTAATGAACAGTATTCGTAGCTCATACGAGTATTCGGTATTAACTGCTTATGAGATGTATCTGAGACGTTATTATGTGATGCAAATACTTCTGTTTGGAGCCAGGGATAAGTAAGCTTAATAGTGCTCTAGAAGAGCGTGGGAAAGTCACCTAAGATACTACTTGTCTTCGCTATTCTTTCAGAAAGTTTCTGTTTCGCAGTGTAGCCACGTCTAGTGCATTCCAGTGATGAATGACCCTGAATTAAATGTTAGTAGCTCCAGTAAATTTCTAATAACGAACGTCGTCAATGTTATTTATTTAATTGTTGTCGCGTCTTCATAAACCATCGAGCAAGGTCGCACAAGCCAGATATCCTGTGCTCGTATCTACGAGTGGTGGAATCCAAATCGCCATCTGTGTTATACGGTAATCATTTCAGGCGATTGAAGAAAGTTTCAACAATAATGATGCAATCGATACTCTTCTCATTTATTCTTCATCTGAGGTAGAACTGCGTCTCCAATAATGTCTACGACTACGGGATGTCAATTTCTCACCTCCTTCATTTTAAATATAATAGTCAACGTCTTCAGTCTCAAGTATTCGTGCTTTATTGTGCTGCACTCAACATCGTGTTTTAAATTCAAGTTAGAAATTTTATTTGATATAAATCGTTAATACGGGACACTAGCACATATTTTCTCTTTGTTATATAATTTACAATTAGTTCCTTATTACTGCTTTCTCCACACATTTCTGTGGGCAAGCTGTCATTACATTTAGTATGTAGTTATTATTTATAGGCATCTTTTGATTGTGTTTAATTCTATATATACATACATACTGTGCAAAAAGACATCGAATTTGACGCCAGAGGGTATTTATGATGGGACCACATTATAGGGTCCCTTACCGTTCCAGTCACTTATGGAGCGCGCCAAGAATAGCTACTAAATGCCTCACTGCGTGTTTTAAGTTAGCTAAATTTGTTTTCGCGATCCCTACGGGAGCGATACGAAAGCGGCTTAAGAATATTTCTAGGTTTCGTCATTTAATACTAGTTATTGAATCTTAGTAAGTAGACTCCCGCGGGATAATAGACGTATATCTGCAAGATTTCGTTCCTGACGTATAAGCAACGTCAGCGCAGTAAATACGGTGACAGCCTGAGCTAACACTGTAAACAACATAATCTGTTCATTCCACCAGCAGGTAGCGTTAAGTAGGGGACGTGAGGGTCTAGTGTGTCAACGTGTGTCACAAATAGCAATGAGACAGTGTCTAAAATCAAGTGTTCAAGACATTCTCCAGAATGTTTTAAAGAAGAGAAAAGTGTGAGCAAAATTTGTCTTGCACATCTTGACTCCCAAACAAAAACAACGATGCGTTGCCGCCTGCTGCGATTTGATTGAAATGCCCAATGCGGACAGTTATTTCTTGAAAAAAAGTCATTACGGGTAACGATACCCGGTGTTATCAATACAAACCTATCACCAAATGACAAAATGTAGAGATTCACATAAAGGTTCAACGCTTTGACGACATAACCAATATTCAAGCCAAATTGTTAAGCAAATTGAACGATGTCCCAAAGAAGGACATTTCTGATGATTTACAAGGTTGTGTGAACGTTCTGTGCTGGGATGGCATTGGAAGGGTAGGGGCGACTATGTAGAACACCTCAAGCATTAAAACCACCATCTTAACATTTCCCTGTTTTTTATTAATCCAGTTCCGAAACGTTTTGGACTAATGGGATATATCCATTTGAACCTCCTTAATATATTCAGGCCTAGGTCTCCCTCCACAACTTTACCCCACCTCTCTCCATTACCAAACTGACTTTCACCCGGTGCCTCAGCAAGTGTCCTATCAGACAGATCCCTTCGTTCAGACAAGTTCGGGAATGAATTTCTTCGTCTCACCCCTCCCCCACCCCCACCCACAATTAGATTCAGTACCTCCTCATCACTTATTCGATATACCCGCCTAATTTTCAGAATTCTTATGCAGCACTACATTTCAAAATACCTGAAAACACATCAGTTCAACACACTAGCTTAATTCGTAAGATCATTTACGTTGTGATGATAAAATTTCGAAAACTGACATACAACAAACATGTCAATAAGCGGAAATTGCATTAATCACATAGGTACCTGCACTGCAATGAGGGGAAAGGACTTTCTGAAAAGATATTGATTCTGAAGTTTACAAACTAAATGTCTGTTGCTCCACAATTTACTTCGAAATACGTTACTCACAATACTCATAAGCATCCAAAAACTCTCAAAAGTATATCTTTTATCATGTAAACACAATAAAACTAAGAAATGATTGTTTTTAAACCGGGATATTGTTGCCAGTAATTTATAAGAAGCACAAATTTAATTTACAGTTGACGATTAGGGCGAATTTTACGCAGCCCTTGCAAATGGTTTACAACACATAATATATCACGATACGCACAAACAATGTCACAAGCAGAGAAAATTTATGGAAAAAGACAACAGTAAAATATTAGAATGAAGAATTTCAAATCGACCCTGTAAACCACACTCTATCTCACACAAAGGAAAATACAGAAGTCGGCTTATATATGTAAATATATGTACGAAATACACGTATCTTTTTCTTGATTAATTTTGTGACATCTACAGCACTAGAGCGCCAAAGACGAACACTGCAGTGTAAGTCGATCACAATACAGAAAGAGAAAATCGTGGAACACCAAAACAACCCGTCTTCTGCTTGGAGCAACTACCAGTGCCTTGACCAGGACAGATTTGTGCTAAATTTAGTGAATATGCCCTGTGCAGCATTGCCCTAAATATGTGCTTGTGTGCGGGGGGAGCCGGCCGGAGTGGCTGTGCGGTTCTAGGCGCTACAGTCTGGAACCGAGCGACCGCTACGGTCGCAGGTTCGAATCCTGCCTCGGGCATGGATGTGTGTGATGTCCTTAGGTTAGTTAGGTTTAATTAGTCCTACGTTCTAGGCGACTGGTGACATCAGAAGTTGCCGGCCGCGGTGGTCTAGCGGTTCTAGGCGCTCAGTCCGGAACCGCGCGACTGCTACGGTCGCAGGTTCGAATCCTGCCTCGGGCATGGATGTGTGTGATGTCCTTAGGTTAGTTAGGTTTAAGTAGTTCTAAGTTCTAGGGGACTGACGACCACAGATGTTTAGTCCCATAGTGCTCAGAGCCATTTGAACCATTTTTGAACCTCAGAAGTTAAGTCGTATAGTGCTCAGAGCCATAGTGCTCAGAGCCATTTGTGCGGGGGGGAAGAACACAGAAGGTGTTTACGGTTCTCTTATTGTATGTGTTTCCTGTGATGTTATACTTGTATTTTGCTAACTTTTGGTATAACACAATTACAAACTGTTTCGATCTACGGTTAACTACGTGCGCCTCTAGTGAAGTGATTCGATGTTATGAAGTTCATTTCTCAACTCTGAATGCTAATATAACATCGATGAATATTCAACCCATCATCTCTGATACTTTTATCACGCGTGATCATTTTCCTGCCGGCCGAAGTGGCCGTGCGGTTAAAGGCGCTGCAGTCTGGAGCCGCAAGACCGCTACGGTCGCAGGTTCGAATCCTGCCTCGGGCATGGATGTTTGTGATGTCCTTAGGTTAGTTAGGTTTAACTAGTTCTAAGTTCTAGGGGACTAATGACCTCAGTAGTTGAGTCCCATAGTGCTCAGAGCCATTTGAACCATTTGATCATTTTCCTTAGCATTTCTTACGTCTTCTCTGATACGCGATTTTTCACAAATTCTACATATAAGTATCTTATAAAAGGAACGAACTTCTCGACGTTCTCATCTCATTCGGGAGCAAGAGAAATGATAGATCTGCTGGGCCTGCAGGGGCCGAAATGCTTAGCAAAGCACAATAAAGCTCTAATATTTACGACTGAGTGGACCACGTAAATTCTTTCTTGAATCTGAAGATGTTTGTTTTGTTTGACAGATATGCTGAAATATTTTCAGTTCGTAATGCTTACAGAGAATTTTCGCTTATGTGAATGTGCGGCCGTGAGATGCAGCGGCGGCCGCACCCAGGTGCTTTCTCCTCGGATCGGTCGCCTTTCGGATCCCGGCGAGAAACTTGCGCCCGCCTGCCCGCCGCTCCGCTCTTACGTAAGCGCTCTCGCTGTAATTACAAGTCTTAGCAGCGATTTGGCCAGCACTGCGACAGATATGACCGTCTAAGCCGTCCCGTCTTCGCTTGCACTGCACAGAGCGCTAAGTGAGTCGGTTTTCTGAATTTGCTCATTAACTTAATTTTAAGCTGCTTGTCACTCTAAAGGAAAGAATTTTGCCGGCCGGAGTGGCCGAGCGGTTAAAGGCGCTACAGTCTTGAACCGCACGACCGCTACGGTCGCAGGTTCGAATCCTGCCTCGGGCATGGATGTGTGTGATGTCCTTAGGTTAGTTAGGTTTAAGTAGTTCTAAGTTCTAGGGGACTTATGACCACAGCAGTTGAGTCCCATAGTGCTCAGAGCCATTTGAACCATTTTTTTAAAAGAATTTTAGGCTGTTCCCCAGGTTCCAGTTCTATCAGACCCCCCCTCCCCCCCCCCCACTAATAGCGGGACCTATGACACTGAGATACTGCAGTGGAATCCCATCATCTACAGTTATAATTACAAAGGCTTTATTTACATTTGTAGCTATCGTTACCGAAGTCACATTGTCTACATGTGCATCTGTACTTTATCATACAGTCTGCTGAAATGTTCCTTCCATTACCACTAACCTTTCCCTCTACAGATTCATTCCACACACAGGTGAACATCACCGACCTCTTTTTCCCGTGTCGCTGATTAGCCTGAGACGTTACGGAGAGCAGGCGGCTAATAAAAAAGTATTTTCTCTGTAATGGTTTCTACAAAGAAAAATAGCTCTCACACACAAAACTACATTTTAAAAATTAACTTTACCCTTATGGAAAACAGAAGTAGTGCACTGCACACAAGTAGGAGGAAATTTCTTATGCTATTCGGTTATTGTATTGTTATTGGGAAGGCACCTAACAGCCTGAGATTGATTGGAAGAATTTCTTTTTTGTGCTTGTTATAAATCTTCTTATTGGATCGATCGAGTCCGCCACAGTTTCGTTCTTTGTGCCAGTCCTATCTCAGAATAGTGCTTATACCCGACGCGCCTCAATCATTTGTTGCATATATTTCAAGCTCTGTCTTCTCCAAGAATAGTTGCCTTCTATGACTCACTTTAGTTCCATACATGCTACTCCTTTTGCCCTATCATCTTCACCTACGAATGACATAGTTTTTGTCCGTGACCCTTATCAGGTAAGATTAATAAGGGAGATCCAAAAGAAGAGCTGCCCGTTTCGTCACCATTCCCTTCAATACTCACGAAAATGTCATGGAGATGCACATCCACCTCAAGTGCAAGACGCTACAAAGGCAGGCGTTATGTATCACGAAGATGTTTACTGTTAAAACGCTGAAAACGCAAGTTCCAAAGAGAGTCAAGATACATATTACCTCCTCACTCACATACATCTCGCGAAGCAAAGTTGACTATAAAATAAGAGAAGTTCCATCACTAATGGCAGCTTATAGACATCCCTTCCTTCTTAGCACCATTGGTAACGGAAGAGTTAAAATGTGAATAGGTAGTGATACACCAAGTGCCATCCACTCGTGGTTTGTGAAGTGGAGACGTTGATTGGTTGTTACCTTCTCGTAGCTAGAGTCCATAGTCACGTAGAATTTTTTAATGCCATTGTGGATACCTTTAAAAGTAATTATTTATAAATCCCACTGCTGCAATTTCGACTGTGTGGTCATTATCAAGTGCAATACAATGATCTACGTGAAAGATGATAATAATGATAACATGAAGTACCCAAAATACGGACGTGACGACGACACATGCAGGTGAGATATTTCTTACGTTTTGACTTGGGCTGATGCACAGTCCTGCAGTATTCATTTGATAGTACCCACATAGCGAAAATTGTGATTATAAGTAAGTAATTTCATAGTCATAGGCGACCATGATCTTTAAAAATTGATTAGATGCGACCTTCCAATTTTATGGGTTCTTCTCTGCGATTTAAGAAAGAGGCTTTTAGGTGTTCCCCATATGCGGTTTGCCTCTTTGTTTTTCTGCAGTGCCCTGTATGATCTGTAATACGTGATCTTATTTTAATTTTAGCCGATAAATAATTTTTGGTGCATGTTTTAGTCCAATTTTTAAATGTTACTAGTTCTACTTACGAATTTTTGCAGCATTTTCTTACAGCTATGCTTGCTGTGAATGGTTACAGTCCAGTAAATCGATTATTTAAACAAATTTATGCGGGCCTATAAGTAATAATGACACTGTAAAATTCGTGTGCTAAAATCTTTTCGCCGTACATACGTTTGTTTAGTGATCGGTTTGTTTTTCGAAACAAGTTAAAAATCTGTCATTAAACCTATTTCAACAAAGTGCAGGGCAAACTCGTTCAGACTACACGACAATGAAACCTTATCACATGACAAAGAACAACGTGCAGTGTTTATTGTATATGTACCGAATATTGTACAGTGATAAGGGCGTTCACCGATGTCGCGGGATGTCACGAAAAGTAACGTCCCATACGCAGAATGTCTTCTAAGACGACAAGTTCTGTCCAGAAGACGGATATCCGTGACAAGTCGCTTCTGTCTGCCACAGCTCAATAGATTAGGGCTTGGACACACTCAAAAAAGTGACTAGTAAGTAAGTACTGTAGAGCTCGGACTCACTCTCAAAATAATCAGGAAGTACGTGAACACAGATTGTGTTTGCAACAGCAGCTACCACGTTTCTTTCTAATCGTCGCATTTCATATTGAAGTGAAATGGCAGGCCAGAGTGGTTTGAGCGGTTCTAGGCGCTACAGTCAGGAACTGCGCGACCGCTGCAGTCGCAGGTTCGAATCCTGCGTCGGGCATGGATGTGTGTGATGTCCTTAGGTTAGTTAGGTTTAAGTAGTTCTAAGTTCTAGGGGACTGATGACCTCAGAAGTTAAGTCCGATAGTGCTAAGAGAAATTTGAACCATTTTTTGAAGTGAAATGTATAAACAAGTAAATGTGGCAGGTATTGCAGGTTACACAGTAAGTTTTAGAACTGATGGATCTAGAGGATAAGTTTAATATAATAACCAGATAGGGACAATACTAATCCCCAGGAAACGTGTATTCTCAGACGCGACCTGTTTTCCGCCCGCTTTTTGCTATCCTCGTCACTATCTTCATATCGAGAACTCTTAACCCATCAAAATATGTTGCTGCCCTCGTCCTCTATGTTTTCTCAGCATTCTTTCCCACCATCATTCAAGTGTGAGTTTGCTTAGAAAAATATGAATCCATGGCATGGTGTTTTGAAAATAAACAATGAACCTCATTTTACCATTAATAAACAAACAGGAAGACCCGTCTTTACCTATGTTTACTTCGGCTCGTTACTAACACATAGGAATAATGTTACACTCAAGGAAGACATTTTTAATCGTACACGCTAAATACATATATTTTCGAATACCGATTGCGTCTACGTAGGATTTGGCCCACGCAAGTCGACCAACAAAATAAATGGTGGCCGTGATTAAAATATGAAAATGTCTTTCTCGCAATGTTTATGCTAGCTTAAACTATTTTCCTCTAAAAACCATGAATACTGACTCTTATTGTACGTTCCGGTAAGTCTTTTAATTAAATGAAATTATAACATTAGTTTGCGATATAGCATCTTTATCTTATTGAAGCACATTGCCAGATTGACGTTAAATTGTGTTCCATGTAAGTGGAAGGAAAGCCGTTAAGTCTCTCGGATAGTATTCCTGAGACACGGATTTGCAGCTATTACAATTACAATTTTCGGACGAAAATACCGGATTGGTTCCACAAAAATGTCACTGCTGGTTCCTTTCTCAACCTTGTCCAGCCCCAATTGGAGCTCCACCTCCGCTGCTCTCGATGTAGGTGAAACCTTAAACTCTAACGTATTATAGAGAGACAAATTTTACTGACACATTTCGCCATCGACTCAGTAACACGTCTTCTCTACAACTATCGATGACAACTAAAAAAAAGTCTGTGTAAGAGATATGCCAAGTTAAGTGTCAGTTTCAGTTGCAGACGATCCATAGTCGTCCTAGAACAGAATTTTCCGCGAACAACTGTGGTAACGTACGTGAGACTCGGACGTGTCGCTAACACCCCTGTGACTCAGAATCAGCCAAGCGGCTCCTTTCGTTAAAGGCTACACGTTTTCACAGTTAAGATTCTGTCTGAGCAAAAGGAAGGTGCTTCGCGAAGGGGAAAAACAAGCAAGGTGGGATGCGAGCGGAAAAAGCGTGGCAGGCCGATTGCAGTGGGCCGGGTGAAGGATGGCGGCCGCTCACTATATCAACGGACGAAAGCGCCAACCACTGTCTTCTTTGCGCCGGCAATCGGACACGGCCAATTAGAAATATTTCCGTGCGAGCTAAGAGGTCTAAGGCAACAAAAGGATCCGGCGTGGTTTGCCGGTGGGTGTGGAACGCGACCTTGGCTCGCCGCACTCCACTTCTCTGCACGCCTTCTGCTGCCGGCTTCGAAAAGCAGTCTAACGGTTCCTTGAGAGCCGCTTTATTTTGTAAATTTTATTTAATCTGTTGGCATTTAGCTTGCGTCATAGAGTTAGTTTATGCGTACAGTCATACACTTGAAGTTTTACATACCTTAGTGCTTTGCAAGGCATGGTCCCCATTTGGTAGGTATGCCTTTGCTTATCCCGAGCAGCTTGCCGCTTAGCGAGTAATGGAAACTATTACAGTTCAACATGAATTAAGAACAGCGGCCCAGCTCGATATTTTTCAGACAATTCACGTAAGCACACACACACACACACACACACACACACACACACACACACCATCAAGCACATAGTTGTCGGAAACTAATCACTAAGCATGCACGGCCGTAGGGAATGAGGTAAACTAATAGTAATTTCTTGATACATCGTTACGCCAATGTTGTAATGTGGATCCAACATGACGGCGCCCCGGCACACTTGGCAGAATCAGTACGCGCAGCATTAACCCGTAATTTCGACAAGCTAGGGAGGACCTGTACCTTGGCCTGTGAGATCACCGGATATCATTCTATTAGATTTCATTTTCTGGGGCTACATGAAAACCGAGGTTTGTGTGCTCTACACCTGTGGTGGAGTTAGTTACAAGAATTCTTGCAGCGGCCATACGCGTACAAAATACGTCCCATATTCTCCTACATGCACGGGAGGCGCTACTACGTCAGTACTGGCACTTGGACTGAAAAAATTTAAAATTGTTTTATTCTCAGTCAGATCGACTGACCTCGTGGGCACTCTGTACTAACTCTACTATGTATTTATGACACCTAGTTGCTTAACAAACTATATTTGTTATTGTTTCCATCTTAAAATTTGTCACTTTTGGCACTAAAGTTTTGAACAGCCTGTAGACTTACGCATGTACAAACGTGAAATTTGTTTCATTTTAAATCCTTTAGTATTTCTCTGCATACATAGTATGGCCAAAATAGAGAGTAATATTTAAGGTTCTCAGTCATCATGTTAAAAAAGATAAGTTTTTAAAAACATTTAGCATCCGTATTACGAGACAGTCTCGCATATCACATCAGGGGAATGGAATTTTCTGATTTCTAAGTGAGAAACTCTATTCATAACTATAGCTCATTACTTTAGGCATATCCTGTATATAATACAGGAATATTTCACGAATATAAAGTGAATGCACGTCAGCACTTAAACTGCATTCCATCACCGTGTCTGAAGATAATTCAAAAGTCTATACACCTCTACCATGTTAATTCGACCATCGGCACGGGAACTCTTCGTTAACACCCTTAGCTGTAAGCCGAATAAGGGATACTAATTCATGGCCTAACAACCACGGAGTCACCGATGTGCAGGTTCTAACAGTGTCATCAGAGAAGTGTACACTGCTTGTCATCAGCGTATATGAAGCTGAACTGGCTAGACAATCATGATTCAAAGTATTATGGGAATATAAAATACACATGTGACCTACAACAGTTATGATGACGAAATCTGATTCCGAATTACGTTATACTATCGAAAGAGTATATTGGGAAATCTTCATTTCATTATTTTAATTAAACTCAGCTTATTAAGTGCATGTCCTCATGTCGATAAACTAGCCCTTCCATAATGCGGCTACACCTTATTTCTAATAACACCTCATGAGATAGGATGTTTTTAACGAAACGGAAAATGTACTAAGTGTAGCGGTTACTTGGCTGCATGATGAGTATAAAAGTAAAAATTTCGAAGTTGTGATTCCTAGAGTGCGACGCAATACAACACTGCCCTACTAGAAGCTGCACGAGTGCTATCGAGAAACACTGCCGGATTGTTTGTCAGCTTGCAAAGACTGTAATTATTTCTTTCTCTTTGTCTTTCTAGTTGCCCTGACACTCTCTTGCGTCACTTGAAAATTTTAAATGCAAACAAAATTGATCCAAATGGTTACCACATTTACTTATTTCCTTTCTTTACGTTTCCTCCGGTAGGCCAGAAGTGCATCTACAGATTTGTCTAATTATTGATCACTAATACATCTTCGCGTTAATTTCTGTGAATTATTTCCTTGTTTTCGGAGACTCTTATTTTATAATCATTTAATACTATTACTGAAACCATGTTTTAGTTTATTTCATACTGTGATGGTTCGGTTTGCTGCAGCTCTCCATGCTACTCTGTTTCGTGCAACTCTTTTCGTCTATGCTCAACTACCGCACCCTTAATCCATCTGAACCCACTTACAGTAGGGGATCCTTGGCCTCCTCCCACAATTTTTACCCTCCACGCTTTCGTCCATTTCCTATATAACTATTCCTTTACGCCTCAGACAACGTCACATTAATTGATCCCCTCTTTTAGTCGGGTGGTGCCATAAATTAATTTTCCCTTCAACTCGTTTCAATATCTCTTCATTAGCAATCGGATCTACTCATCTAACATTCAGAGTCCATCGTTATGACTACATTTAGTGTTTATCTTCCGCGTCTCAGCTGCATAAAAGGCTACGCCACGCAAATTACAATGAAATCAGTAGACAAAGAAATTTTAAAAAGTGCTGGAATGACAGTGAAAAGGGAGCGAAAAGTACGTTTATAAAAAGTAAAGTCAGATGATAGTGGGTTTTTCAACGAATTTGTCTTTATCAATTAAATGGATAAATCAGGGGAAAAATGCAGGATTCTTGTCGTCAAACGAAATAAGTGCAACGCAGGAGAACCGCACAAACGACTGTAATGATGAATGCTACGAAACAAGTTTGTTAGTGATGTTGCCAATCGCTTCTTCATACATCAGCTGACTGGAAGGATTTGGTTTTTGTGTGAAGCTCCTTACATGGCAGTAGTGACAATGACCTTTCCTGATTAAAATAAACGAACAAGCTCTTCAGTTTAACAGTAAACTTACTTGCGGGTGATTTTCAAGATGAGATTAGAATTTGGGATGGGACCACCGATCTTCACAACGCAAATCGGTGAACGAAGAAAGAAGCATTCTGCTTATAACCGTTTCAAAGTGTCTGTTTAGGATCAACCTGCTGCGATCAGAGTCGTGCGATTTACCATAACGAAGCCCGTTAAAATTGTTGTAAACATACAACTCTAGCAATTAAAAATACACCTTAGTCTACTTACTTGCACCCTTTCGTTTTCATATCAGCCAAATTTTTAATAGGTATTGTAGGATGTGTCGTACAGGGAAAGATAATGTTACGTTCGGTTTTACAATGGTAACGAATCAGAGTATCAGGTTGTTCTGCAAAAAAGTATGAATTTTCTGTGTTTCAGTACAACAAAATATTTGTAACAGTCTGTAATAACACTTATGTACACAAAGCAAAGATCAAGGCTAGAATGATGGTCAGAATATCAGATAGTACAAATTTAGTGCCTTGTACCGTTACTCCCACTTTTGTAGCTTTAAATGCACCAAGCTATTACGTGTGTTGCACCTTAACGATATCCGAAATCACTTGTACTGTTGCATCTGATACAAGGAGATAATATCCTCCTTTAATGATCGTAATAGTGTATTATTTTTACAAAGATTAGTTTGCTCAAAATCATAATTTTAAATTACATAACATACATTTCCGACTTCGACCACATTATATCAGCCATTTTGTGTTATGTTACAACAGAATACCTTGTTACTTTATCCAGATGATTTATGGTGGCTGAATTCGTTGTGGAAATGTCGTGGAGAACAAACCACATGAACATGCCTCATATTCAAAATGACTGTATGATTATCCTTAATTGTTTACATTTATCAGATGCCAAGTTTGCTAATGAACAAGACCGCTCGACTAATCCCGCGCGGCTAATGAATCAACAATGTAGTAATCATCCTGTAATTCAAATGGACATTGTCCCCATTCTTATTATAGTATTCACATTATCGAATTTTTGTTCGTTTGTGCCTGCCTGCTACTTTCGAAGTGGCATTACTTGTTCGTGAAACAGTGAAACACCGTCTTTTCCAACTCTGCCCATTATTAACCTCATTGTAAGTGGTTTCTAATCCATTTAGCTGTAATTTTGAGACTGTGAACGGAAATCTGTAGATTATTTACCGATACATGACCTCGTTGTTTAATTATGTCTTTTTTTTAAAAAAAAAATCACTGCGAGCTAATACTGGGGTAGCTCCTTGGACTAGGCCAAGAACTATACCATCACCCGCCTTCAGGCGGTACTAGTAGTCAATCTTTAATCGCCTCCCTACCAAAATAGAGTTAAACGTCTAAGGAAGTAGAATACGTCTTTGTAATAGTTTTCTTTTAAACGATGATTTAGATTTGGATAGCAAATGAAGACTGAAAATTTCCACTGACAGTTCAAGAAAAGATTAGCTTACGAACCGTTTAAAATGTTGGAAGTGTTTTTGTCGAATGTTTTCGCAAGCAGGCTCCTTTTGCCACCATGGTAATCAATTATAACGGTTAAATACGTTTTGTTTCAGTTTCTGTGAACCATTTTAGTTTATTACCTGTATCTGTCGTCAAAAATTAATTCTACTGCTTGATAAATTTTATGGAAGATATTCAGCTACTTTATTTCTATTACATCTTATTCAGTTCTTCTTCTCCCTTCAAGTGTTAGACACTAGAACTTGTCGCGGCCCCAGCTGTTGCTCTCATCTCTTAGTTGGTCGTTCGACGCTCTTCTTCTTTCGTCGTCACTTATGCTGAATGTCAACAAACAATAATTTACGTCCCCAACTAATGGCGCAATGTACCTAGAACAGTAAAATTACGAATAACGGCAGAAAGCTACCATGAGGAAACACTTCTGTCAAATTACGTTCCACGGAATAAGTTGAATTCGTAAAAAAAAGGATGGTAGATGAAAACCACATTAATTAAGGCGTTATTAATGAGGAGTAAATGCTAAAGCTTTATTAATGAGGAGTAAATGCTAGCTAGCGTCACGAGCAGGGAAATAGCTGGATCGTGACTGGAGAATTTACAACTGTCATAAAAGTTTCAGAACGTGTTGTAAGCGGAAGTAATTTATTTGCGAATATTTTCAAGCGAAATATAGACGTCTTCCTAAAACAGCGCACTGTCATTGACTCAGCTGGAGTAGGATAACGTCATTTCTATGTACAACTGAAGGTGATTTAAGAAGTGTCCGTTTCATCCATCACGTTTTGAAATAAGATTGTAAAACGTAAGATCACGATTGTAAGTAATTTCTTAAAACACATCCATGACGGAATTGTGTAGAACCAGTTGCCGTGGTGACCTTATTGACACAAGCAGCTCTTGCTGTAATCTTGGAAAATATTAATGCCGTTATATTCATTTCGATTTCAATAGTTACTATCAACTATTTCTACTTTACGTTATTATTAACGTAGATAAGAAGTAAAGCTTTCACTAATATGAAAATTGGTCTCTTCACCTTCTAATTGCAAGCATCCTCTTCCATTAAAAAGAATTTCTTTGATTAATTTCGACTTGAAAATCAGCTTGCACCAGCAGTAATGAGAGATATGTAGTTTATTGTTCAACTCTAGCTACAATGCAACTACATATTTATATTTTTTAGAGAATGCACCTTTACTCTGCAGCGGAGCGCGTGCTGTTTTGAAACTTTATGGCTGATAAAAATTGCCTTTCGCGGACAGTGCTTTTACCGGTAACAGCATTTCCCGAATACAAGGTTTCGAGTTCGAGTCCACACCGGGTACAAAAATTTTATTTGTATTTTTTATTTATACTAATCATTGTATGTAGTGAAAGTCTTGTTGAATCTACAAAAATAACCCTTGAACGTATAAGAATTAAGCTCTGCATTGTAAGATTACTATCCAGACTTTTCAGCACATAACCAGTGTCCACTAGGACAGGTAATACTTACTCTAAACCAGTCTCTCAGAATTAGCGAGAATGTTCTACATCTATTTGGACCTAAAAAAGAGAGTTGATATTCTTAAAATTTGTTCAGTTACTACGATAACCCCTTGCATGACATCGGAGTAATCTCAAGTCAGACGTTCCTAGACAGTGCTCAGTATATGAATAATTACCAATGGCTGAAATAAATTTTAAATAATTACTGAAACTACAGTTTACTGGGTAAAAACTAGCTGGTAAAAGAAACGCAGCCAAGCGTGACATATCACTAGTGTATCCAATATTCGATGGCATGTCACTAACAAACAACAGCGGTATGGTTGTTAAAGTTGTACATTTCGTCAAACTTTGTTTGCAGACTGCACCAGGAAAAACCTCACTAGTAGTTCATATATCCCCACCATACACAGAATGCAAGTACTTCTATGGCTTAATCATATTCCCGACTTGACTTTTAGTAGAACTCACTAAAATGATTCCGATCGCATGACGGTTGTCGTCAGATTACGACCGAATTAGCTTCAAGCGAAAAAATGCTGAAGGAAGTATCTCGTCTCTTCAGCGACAGTGTCATTTTCACTTTCTTTGTTTTCGCTTTACCCAGTGGCAAGAATATCTTGACTCTGCACAACGCTTCTAACGACCATACTGTTTAGCGACCGAAACCACGTTACACAAGGGACTACATGCAATTTGAAACTAAAGAAGACCCATAGTTTCGATAACACTGTCAGTCTAAAGACCATGATAGAGAATACAATCTTGTTTAAACGAAAACTACAAATATTTTATCAGTTTAGTTGAGTTTAGGATAAGCAATTTATCAGTAGCTTCATTTGGTTTTCTTCGTGTGCGCGTAGGTCATTGCTAATTGAGTAATAGCTTAAAATATTGACGAATATAGAAAGAATTTTTCTCTTCCGTACTATTAGGTACATGAGATTATGTTCGTTTAAGGAGGTTGTGAAGTCGATACACGACTCTGACGCTTTTGACAATATTTGTTAATGTTTGTGCGAGAAGCGAAGTCATATTAAACATTTTGAACACCAAATCTAATTTTGCAGTTAAATTTTCTTTGTTGTTTTAATATCAAAAACTGTTTTGTACGTTAGAAACTCTAGCTTAGGTTCGCAGTGTCTGTGGATCCACTACGGGCGTTTTGCTACCGTTTATACATGGGAAGATATGATTGTTGGAAATTTACTAAAATGTTATAGTGTTAAGGCAACCGTATACTTTAAGCGACCATATGCGAATTTCGCTTCACTGTTGCCCAAAAACAAGTAAAACGTTGTCGATCTCATTAAAGCCTAAAATAAAGTTACGGGTTCAGTCAATGGCATATTTAACGAACGGTAACTGAAAAGTATTTACTGTCCAATAGTTTGCACGAAAATACATGTTTCTTAGATTTTTTCCTTGAAATCCCTTTCCCTGTACCGATTTGCTTATCGAACATTTGATATTTCTGTGCAATTAAGAGACCTTTGTGCTGAGCAGAAAGAGAGCGACAACAACAAATATTCGATACAGAGAAACAGAAGGATGTTAAAAAACGGATTTTCCGTTGTCGCCATCGAAATCAATGCTCTTAAAAATTCAGTTATACTACTTTTAAACGACGAGGCAAATATGTAGCTTTATCATACATTAAAAACAATGAAAGTAACCATAATAACGTTCAGAAGAGCAATCGAAGAACAACATGTGTAGGTAATAGAGGATACTGACAACTAATTGTTTCGTGATGTGAAAAATAATTCAATATCAGTAACAAAACGACGGTGATGGCCCTGTAGAGATATTTTTGTGCTCATGTAAGAGCGATATCGGTTTTCCCTAAGCTGGTCCATAATTTTAATCGGGTGATTGACTTTTCCCTTGCAATATTATTAATGGGCAAACTTGGCGGGCGGTGCGCGAGTATTGGGTTTCACGGGGTCGCCCGTACGGTTACCGCTGCCGCTCGCTCCAAATATTCCGGGATCCAAAGAAGCGCCGTGCAAGCCTACCGGTTTGACAGTCCCGTGGAACAGAGTACACCGCAGATATGTGTGGCAGAGTTTGTCTCTAGAGATAAAATGATTTCTATATTTGTTCTTTCCTCTTTCTCTGGAGGAATAAAAGTTTCTACCTCGATGGTGGCAAAATACGATCGCTCTTTCTAGTGGAAACAAACTCGTTACTGCAGAATCGTTTTGGAAGTAGTTCGTTGTACGGCATCACAAAAATAGATGCTTATAAGGCCAGATGACTGTCTGTTGCGCAAATATATACCCATGTTTTTGTGCTCTGTACGTTGTCCCATCACCTACATTGTAACATATTTCAGTTACAGCTTCGCCTCACAGAAATTCACGATGCTAAAGACTGACGCTAAAAATGGCATCTAGGGATTCAAAGTCTAAATTAAAAATCCTTATGATTAACAGTGGATTTCTTTTTGTATTAAAGTCTTTGGAACTGGGAATGTTTGTTGCCGACAGTAACTAACAGAGAACGATCAGCGCAGAAGAGTTTTGAGTAACAGTTCAATCGGCTACAGTGTGACGTGAATGAAGACAAAAGTTGTACTTTGCAGCTTCCATCTGCAATGAGAGAAAGGTTAAGAAAGTAATTAGCACATCTGCTGCAAGTGTGCATGCTCTCTTTGACGTCACTGTGTCTTGCTGAGGCACGTCTGGTACATGGATTAAACGAGATTACTTATACGCCTTCGTCTACCTCTTGTCAGGCTAAGATTATCACCAGAGTCAGCAGCCAGAAAGTAAAAATGATAACAAAGTCACTCAGCATTGTTACAGCGAAAGCAGAAAGCCTCACTTAACGTTTTTGTCTGGAATTCTCATACGTCCTAGGCCCTCGAAGTTCGTTCTCCACCCGGCAGAGGCAATAAAGAAAAATGATACTGGTAGATTCAAAGTATTATCCGTAAGGAATCAGGGCTCGAAACATTGCCTGTTTCCTTATCGCAAAAGGCGGTGAGACGCACGGATAGCTACGTACGAATAAGTTTTGCACGAAGTGAGCGCCGCTGCCGGCTACGTGCGGGATCTCATGCCGTGGGTCGCTTACAGCGTGATGCGATGGATGACCAAATTATTCTTTCACCATCGTCAGCTGGTAAGCAGTCATATCCCAGGGCTTGAAATCACAAGTGTCTATCACCCGACCAGTTTGGTACACTGTGTTGCACTGACGTAACAGTCGCAGAACAGATACAGACAAAACTGCCGCCTACCGTGGAATCCAACAGGATGGCAACAGTTACCTCCTGCACATTTCACACCCCGCTCACTGCTCTGTTCTCCGTGACACGCATCCTCGTTTTCTGTGTATACAACTGTTATTTAACTCTTTTCGATGGGCAATGTATCACTGAAATGTAATACAGAGAATTTCTCGGTGCTCCTACGCTTTAAGCATCTGACGAAATTGTTGTGTCAATGTTGCACTGCTAACTTCATCTTTGTCGCATTCTAATCGTACATAATACGCATGGTAATGTCGGAATGGAAGCAGAAAGATTTTTGACACAAGTTGCAGCTGTATTGTCCTCTTTGAAGCGTCACAACAATGGGCCCAGCGCAATCTACATTTTCGGAGGCAACCCACAACACAGACGCAAAACGTAATGCCGAGTTACTCGCACGTCACAGTCGGCACGACCACCGTCGACGCACCGAGACTTGCTCCCGCCCACGAGAGCATCCCAAAGCAGCTGACAGCAAGTAAAAGGCGAGTACTCACGTCGTGGAAGATCTCGGGCGACGCGGAAGACATGTTGGCGCGCTCCGCAAGCACGGAGCCAGCGGCCAGCGGCATCAAAACGCGGCCACGCACGCGCACACAGCCGCCTGCTTCACACACCGACAACTGTTCTCATTGGACTACTTTTCCGAATACCTGTAACACAGATCTCCCCTCCCCGACTCCCTCCCCCCACGGCGCCGCTGGCCACTCTCCCCCCACCAGCGCGCCGGTCGGCCACGGCCTCAGCTTGCGTGCAACATAATTATTCTCCGTTACAAAGAGCTCCTTTTTTGTTATTTGCTATGTGTTGTTTCATTGTATTCTTTTCTAACCTTATCCGCGGCCCTTTTTTCGTGCACGGCGTCTTCGCCGCTGTGCCCTCCGCTGCGCCACCTCTCTTCCACTACCCCCCCCCCCCCCCTGCTATTCTCCTTCTCTCCTTCTCTCCCCGTCTT
Source organism: Schistocerca serialis cubense (assembly GCF_023864345.2). Lineage (NCBI taxonomy): Eukaryota > Metazoa > Arthropoda > Insecta > Orthoptera > Acrididae > Schistocerca > Schistocerca serialis. Next base: position 657,195,192 of record NC_064640.1, on the reverse strand, counting down.
CGCCCCCCGCGACTGCTTTCTCATCGCGTGCATGCGGGGGCGCACGGCGCCACAGTAGTAGTACGGTAGTAACATTTGCCCAATCGGTGAAGAGTAGCGCTGGGAACCCGGCCAATGAGCTGTTTTATCGGAGGTAATGCGTCTCTGGGAGCTTAGAGCTGTCTTAGAGCGACAGTACGGCATGCAGCTGAACCGGTTCGTGCGAATGCTGCGCACCAGTTTCGAACACGCGCCCGTCGGCGACATTGCAGTTCTATCCGTCTCTGCGTGTGCCTGTCTGTACTCCGCTGTCAGGTAGCGGAGTGTACCGTTAGAGGTCAAACAGGGTCGACGCGGGGGGGGGGGGGGGGGAGGGATATTAACACGGGATACTATAGAAAAGAATAAACAGATTTGACTGAGCTACCGAAATCAAATTATAAGATCTGACTGTTGAGTTGTACATAATTTTTGTTGATGCAAACCTAAGTCGTCAAATTTCCTGGAGCGTCCTTCGCACTTCTTGATGTTACACTGTTGTCACGGTGTTCCCTGTAAATTTACCAAATCCGTTATCACTTTTGTGCGAGACTTCAGTTGACACCACGCTGTTTAACGCATAAAATGCCCGCGGCCCGTGGTTTTGCGGTATCGTTCTCTCTTCACGCGCACTTGGTCCCGGGTTCGATTCCCGGCGGCGTCAGGGATTTTCTCTGCCTCGAGATGACTGGGTGTTGTGTGTCCTTCATCATGATTTCATCCTCATTCACTCACAATTCGCCGTAGTGGCGTTAAAGAACTTGTGAGAGCGGCATCCGAACCGCCCCGCGAGGGGTCTTCCGGCCACCAATGCCATATGCTCATTATTATTAACGCATAAAATGTGACTGAAATCAGATGAGATACATGTCATTCATTTGGTGTCACTGAAGTTAAAATTCGCCACTATCGCTTTGGAATTGTAGACGTATTTATCCAGCGATCAGTGGCGTTGTGGCCAGGGTCTTCAGCTCTTAATAATTGTTTTAAAAATTTGGTCGTATATGGGCGTTTCTCGAAATGATTCCATTAGAATTATATACAAAAACCTTGTCAAAGTATGAGAAACATCTCAACTGACTACGCGATGTACTAATGGGATGATTGTTGGGATATAACGCTATTGCTATATTATTAGTGCTGCAATCAATGTTTTCTGTGCAAGGATTATGCGCTCTATGAAGAATCACAGTAAATATAATTGCGACCACATACTTACGTCAAAAGTTACCCAGACTCAGTTTCGAAAAAGAAAAAGCACATGTTTGTCGACTAGCAGATCAGAGAACTTTTTAATGACGCTCAGTTCGAGTTAGTGCAAAAAGGGCGAGGAGAATACAGTATGGCGATCCTTTGACAATGTTTCGGATGGGTTTTCGGGAAACTTCAAAATTAAAGGAACTTAAAAAAAAACTTGTAGATGTTCTGCTGAGCCTGTGTGTTTACATAAACATACATATAAAAGATAAGAAATTTCCATACTAATAAAGAAGCAGAAATGTTTACAAATATCCTGCACCTAGACTCCATTTCATTCAACAATTAGACTAAATTAGGGCACTGATTACGCTGCAGCTTAGAAACATTCACAAAAATTCAACAACACTGAGGCATATAAAATATCACGCTTCAGTGTCGTGCCGACTATGTTGGGAAAACAGACACTAGGTTGAAAAACCATTTTCCAAGAACACATGAATGCCTTTAGACTTAACTCCTTCGAAAAATGAGTTATTGCACAGCATATGGTCGAAGCTCAACGCATTATCAACAAGACAGAAATCAAATTGGTAGTCTTACGCAATGCACCCAAGAGTAAGGCCCTAGATCTGTTAGAGCAAATAGAGCTTAAATAAGCCGAATTAATTTACAACTCTGACTTGTGATACTGCATAATAACTTTCATCTTTGCTTGTTTCATATTATACTGTACTTGTGAAGGGTTTCAAAGTGTACAAACAAATGTGCACATTGTTTTATGTGATATGCAGTTGCAAAATGGACAAATAAAAGTCTGCTGAAATTGCAGCGTTGAAAATGTTCTTCCTGGACCATGGTAATTTTTTTACTGTTTTTCCTCCTGTCTAATGAATACAGTCACGTCTACAATTGCAAAAACTGACAAAACAAAATATACTGGGATGTTATAATCAAAGTACAGACTCACAGAGGTCCAGTGTGTGTATAGCAGCGAAACTTGGTAGATACTCTAATGCGTTAACGCGGAACCAATTTACGCTGGAAAACATAGTTCCAGTTTTGGTCACCAGGTGCAAATCTGGCGCTGTGAATGCAAGAAAGACGTATATAAATGTTTCCATGGATTATAAACGGGACATGGGCAGAAAAAGTCAAACAAGTGATAAAGGCATAATGTTGAGTTTATTATTAACCGCCTCTAAGACAGTTTGTTCAATATGAGCAATGCAGACGTCGACGCTCCAGATTTGAACCTGGTGGACACAATTGAAACGATTTTTCTTTCCAGTGTTAATCGATTCTGTATTATTGCACTGACATATCTATCAAGCTGCGCTGCCATGCGATTATTACAACCCACGCTGGACCTCCGTGAGTGGCTGCAATTGTAACCACCGAGTACATGAATATATTTATGACTGATCTGGGGGTATACAGGCTGCAAGATCTAGAGCACAGAGGTGCCAGCTCTGAGAGCAAGAATGGCTCTAACCTGGCTGACCATCCTGCCAAACTGAGCTCGCTTGACAGATGTGGATACTTTATTCCATGTTGCTTAACTCTGTGGCAAAGTTCATCAGTCGCAGCAGTACCTAGCGAGTGGTGGTGTGCCAGTCCCCCATGCCGCGTGTATCAAAGGGTACGAAAACTGGAGAATTTGCTGGCCAGGACAGGTCATGAGAGCCTGGGAAACATGCGATCTGTCGTTATACTGTTGAAGCATAACGGCACAGACTTCGAAGATATGACACTACTGTCAGCCTTAACACATCATAAATACACGGTACAGTCACATTAATGCGACCACCGCCTACGTTCGACGTCGACGTGCAATAACCACTCACAGACGGCAGGTGTCACCACTACAAGTACAAGATTTATAAAGCTTGTCGGGTACCCGGAAAACAGCGCAGTCGTTTTCGTCATGCGGAAAAGGAGCGAACTGTCTGACTTCAAAAGGGGATGATCATTGGCTTTCAGGCTAAGGAGAAAGCATTTCCGAAACTGCTAAGTTTTTTAAACTGTTTGCGTGCTGCCTAGGTTAAATTACATCGTGCATGGCAAAATGGCGTTATCCAAAACCGGCACCGAGCGAGGTTGTGCAGTGGCTAGCACACTAGACTCGCATTCGGGAGGACGACGGTTCAATCCCCCGTCCGGCCATCCTGATTTAGGTTTTCCATGATTTCCCTAAGTCGCTCCAGGCAAATGCCGGAATAGTTCCTTTCAAAGGGTACGATCGACTTCCTTCCCTGTTCTTCACTAATCCGATGACACCGATGATCTCGCTTTCCGGTCTCCTCCCCCTAACAACCCAACCCAAAACCGGCACCAAGGCAACCACGGGCCATAGATCACAGGGCGGCGGAGATGTGTATGGGTGAATAGAAGTGCAACTGTTGAACAACTGACCGCCCAGATGAGACCATAGGCTACCAACAATGCCTCCTCAACGACAGTTCATCGAACGTTGCTGCGTATGGGCCTCCACAGCAAGCGACTGGTTAATGCTCTCGTGCTGACCGCTGTTCATCTGCGTCGAAGGCGAAAATTTGCACGCGAGTACCGTAACTGGACGTCCACTGAATGGCGAGAGGTGGCCTTTCAAATGAATCACGCTGTATGCTCCATCGGAGAGATGGCCGTTAGCATATACGCCATGAAACGTCTGAAAGCGAATACTGCACCGTGTATAACGCCTGCTACCTACATTAGCGGGTATGGATACCAGACGTGATGGTGTTGTGTAACCAGTGGTACCCCTTGCCATCAAGCCAGGAGCTGACCTCATACGACTGTGACGAATGCAATCTACGTTTGTGGTCTTCGGAGTCTACACACTCGGATATGTACGTCGTGATGCTGTACACCCGGGACTCGTCTGAAAATAAGACACAGTGCCACTCCCATATCAAGTTAAGCGCACCACTGACGACGCAACTCTCTCTGCTGACCCGTGAAGGTAAGTCGCATTAGTGGTCATCGTGAGGACAACTCGTGTCGTTCCGCCGTCATCACACTGTCGTCGTGGATACTCATCTTGCTGTAAATAAGCGCATTACCTGTACGATCCTGACGGCTGAGGAAACTATATGTCTGTTCTTTCATGCGCTAGTCAGCCGCGCGGGATTAGCCGAGCGGTCTGAGGCGCTGCTGTCGTGGACTGTGCGGCTGGTCCCGGCGGAGGTTCGAATCCTCCCTCGGACATGGGTGTGTGTGTTTGTCCTTAGGATAATTTAGGTTAAGTAGTGTGTAAGCTTAGGGACTAATGACCTTAGCAGTTAAGTACAATAAGATTTCACACACATTTGAACATGCGCTAGTAGCGTAGGACCGTTGAGATACTGGATAGCGCTGAGCTCGGCCCTCCTCAAACCTTTGATTCCATAACCGCATGAAAGCCGTGGCATACTGACCAACGCAAGCAGCAATCAGCTGCAGTGTCGATCAGCTGTCGAGATCTGACACTTGATAGTGTACGTTTCTCCTCCTTAGTGGAGGCGTAACACGATCTTCTCATAAATAACAATATCTACATCTACATCTACATTTGTACTCCGCAAGCCACCCAACGGTGTGTGGCGGAGGGCACTTTACGTGCCACTGTCATTACCTCCCTTTCCTGTTCCAGTCGCGTATGGTTCGCGGGAAGAACGACTGTCTGAAAGCCTCCGTGCGCGCTCTAATCTCTCTAATTTTACATTCGTAATCTCCTCGGGAGGTATAAGTAGGGGGAAGCAATATATTCGATACCTCATCCAGAAACGCACCCTCTCGAAACCTGGCGAGCAAGCTACACCGCGATACAGAGCGCCTCTCTTGCAGAGTCTGCCACTTGAGTTTATTAAACATCTCCGTAACGCTATCACGGTTACCAAATAACCCTGTGACGAAACGCGCCGCTCTTCTTTGGATCTTCTCTATCTCCTCCGTCAGACCGATCTGGTACGGATCCCACACTGATGAGCAATACTCAAGTATAGGTCGAACGAGTGTTTTGTAAGCCACCTCCTTTGTTGATGGACTACATTTTCTAAGCACTCTCCCAATGAATCTCAACCTGGTACCCACCTTACCAACAATTAATTTTATATGATCATTCAACGTCAAATCGTTCCGCACGCATACTCCCAGATATTTTACACAAGTAACTGCTACCAGTGTTTGTTCCGCTATCATATAGTCATACAATAAAGGATCCTTCTTTCTATGTATTCGCAATACATTACATTTGTCTATGTTAAGGGTCAGTTGCCACTCCCTGCACCAAGTGCCTACCCGCTGCAGATCTTCCTGCATTTCGCTACAATTTTCTAATGCTGCAACTTCTCTGTATACTACAGCATCATCCGCGAAAAGCCGCATGGGACTTCCGACACTATCTACTAGGTCATTTATATATATTGTGAAAAGCAATGGTCTCATAACACTCCCCTGTGGCACGCCAGAGGTTACTTTAACGTCTGTAGATGTCTCTCCATTGATAACAACATGCTGCGTTCTGTTTGCTAAAAACTCTTCAATCCAGCCACACAGCTGGTCTGATATTCCGTAGGCTCTTACTTTGTTTATCAGGCGACAGTGCGGAACTGTATCGAACGCCTTCCGGAAGTCAAGAAAAATAGCATCTACCTGGGAGCCTGTATCTAATATTTTCTGGGTCTCATGAACAAATAAAGCGAGTTGGGTCTCACACGATCGCTGTTTCCGGAATCCATGTTGATTCCTACATAGTAGATTCTGAGTTTCCAAAAACGACATGATACTCGAGCAAAAAACATGTTCTAAAATTCTACAACAGATCGACGTCAGAGATATAGGTCTATAGTTTTGCGCATCTGCTCGACGACCCTTCTTGAAGACTGGGACTATCTTTGCTCTTTTCCAATCATTTGGAACCCTCCGTTCCTCTAGAGACTTGCGGTACACGGCTGTTAGAAGGGGGGCAAGTTCTTTCGCGTACTCTGTGTAGAATCGAATTGGTATCCCGTCAGGTCCAGTGGACTTTCCTCTATTGAGTGATTCCAGTTGCTTTTCTATTCCTTGGACACTTATTTCGATGTCAGCCATTTTTTCGTTTGTGCGAGGATTTAGAGAAGGAACTGCAGTGCGGTCTCCCTCTGTGAAACAACTTTGGAAAAAGGTGTTTAGTATTTCAGCTTTACGCGTGTCATCCTCTGTTTCAATGCCATCATCATCCCGTAGTGTCTGGATATGCTGTTTCGAGCCACTTACTGATTTAACGCAAGACCAGAACTTCCTAGGATTTTATGTCAAGTCGGTACATAGAATTTTACTTTCGAATTCACTGAACGCTTCACGCATAGCCCTCCTTACGCTAACTTTGGCATCGTTTAGCTTCTGTTTGTCTGAGAGGTTTTGGCTGCGTTTAAACTTTGAGTTTTCTGAATAGAATGTTTCCTTGAACAGCAACGAGCTAAAACATCATGACCACCTGCTTAATAGCTCATTGGTCTATCTTATGCAAATTTTGACGTTTATAGCTGTCGAATTATGGCACCGAATTTTTTTATGGAACTGTATACATTTCTGTGACATTGAAAAGAGCTTTCAAAGATGACTTCGAGACATAACATGTGTGGAACGTAATGAAATATTAAGATCACCTAACCGCAAACTGGCACACTGCTGTCAGGAGAAGGGGTCCCGTATCGTCTGCTCTACTGAACCAAATGAAAGCAAACACGTAATTCAAGTAAGATTCATGTGTTTGCCTGTACGCTTGCTGCTCACTTGTTTCTCCCCTGTTGTTGAAGCAATCAGACGACCTGTTCCTGAAGTATTTAAACTTTCACAACGTATACGACGTTCTAAACTGTGTATGGCTTTTATTTATGGTGAATGTTGCCAAACTGTTTGAGCAGCGATGCAGTTACATGCTAAAAGGTATCCTGATCGTGCCAAGTCCTGTTTTTGTGGATATTATTTTTAAAAATCTAGAAATTATAAATGTGAAAAATAATGTGGGACAATGAGAAGCAACAGAAAGTGGCGAAAGAATTGCAACTGACATTTCAGCAGCGGTAAAATACAGACCTTTGAGGTTTGCTAAAGCCAACGTAATTCTGTCAGAGACAGCACAGGACTTGGAACGGCAGATAAACGTAATGGACAGTGTTCTGAAAGGAGGATGTACGGTGAGCGTCAACAAAAGCATAACGAGGGTAATGGATATAGTCGAATCAAATTAGGTGATTCTAAAAGAATTAGATTGGAAAATAAGACTCTAAAATGAGTTTTAAATGATAATTAAATCGACATCTTAGCTGCATACAGGCGTTGAGATACGTCATTGGAGACATGTTGAAAATGTGTGCCCCGACCGGGACTCGAACTTGGGATCTCCTGCTTGCCTGGCAGACGCTATATCCACCGAGGGCACAGAGGATAGTACGCCTGTGGGGACTTATCCCTTGCACGCTCCCCCACATTCCCAACATGTCCACACCACTACGTCCGGTCGGGGCACACATTTTCAACATGTCCCCAACGACGTATATCAACGCCTGTTTAGAGCTAGGGTGTCGACTTAATTATCATTTCATTCTAGAGAAGCTGCACGGTCATCAATGGTATCTGTTCTCTTGGGATCAGATACTACCTTCATATACAGTCGAGTTTTGCTATTCTGGCAGTAAAATAACTGACTACGGCCGAAGAAGAGACGATATAAAATGTACACTGGCAATGGCCAGAAAAGCGTTTCTGAAAAAGAGAAATTTGGTAATGTCGAATATAGATTTAAATATTAGGAAGTTTTTTCTGAAGGATTTGTCTGGAAGGTTGCCTTTTATGGACGCGAAACATGAACGATTAACAATTTAGACAAGAATAGAATAGTGGGTTTTGAGATGTGGTGCTACAGAAGAATGCTGGAGATTAGGTGGATACATCATACACTACTGACCATTAAAATTGCTACACCAAGAAGATATGCAGATGATAAACGGGTATTCATAGGACAAATATATCATACTAGAACTGACATGTGATTACATTTTCACGCAATTTGGGTGCATAGACACTGAGAAATCAGTACCCAGGACAACCACCTCTGGGCGTAATAACGGCCTTGATACGTCTGGGCATTGAGCCACACAGAGCTTGGATGGCTTGTACAGGTACAGCTGCCCTTGCATCTTCAACACGACACCACAGTTCATCAAGAGTAGTGCCTGGCGTATTGAGCAGAGCCAGTTGCTCGGCCACCATTGACTAGACGTTTTCAATTGGTGAGAGATCTGGAGAATGTGCTGGCCAGGGCAGCAATCGAACATTTTCTGTATCCAGAAAATCCCGTACAGGACCTGCAAAATGCGGTCGTGCATTATCCTGCTGAAATGTAGGGTTTCGCAGGGATCGAATGAAGGGTAGAGCCACGGGTCGTAACACATCTGAAATGTAACGTCCACTGTTCAAAGAGCTGTCAATGCGAACAAGAGGTGACCGAGACGTGTAACCAATGGCACCCCATACCATTACGCCGGGTGATACGTCAGTATGGTGATGACGAATACACGCTTCCAATGTGCGTTCACCGCGATGTCGCCAAACACGGATGCGACCATCATGATGCTGTAAACAGAACCCGGATTCATCCGAAAAAATGACGTTTTGCCATTCGTGCACCCATGTTCGTCGTTGAGTACACCATCGCAGGCGCTCCTGTCTGTGATGCAGAGTCAAGGGTAACCGCAGCCACGGTCTCCGAGCTGATAGTCCATGCCGCTGCAAACGTCGTCGAAGTGTTGTTGCAGATGGTTGTTGTCTTGCAAACGTCCCCATCTGTTGACTCAGGGATCGAGACGTGGTTGCACGATCAGTTACAGCCATGCGGATAAGATGCCTATCATCTCGACTGCTAGTGATACGAGGCCGTTGGGATCCAGCACGGCGTTCCGTATACCCACCTGAACCCACCGATTTCATATTCTGCTAACAGTGATTGGATCTGGACCAACGCGAGCAGAAATGTCGGGATACGATAAACCGCCATCGCGATAGGCTACAATCCGACCTTTATCAAAGTCGGAAACGTGATGGTACGCATTTCTCCTCCTTACACGAGGCATCACAACAACGTTTCACCAGGCAACGCCGGTCAACTGCTGTTTGTGTATGAGAAATCGGTTGGAAACTTTCCTCATGTCAGCACGTTGTAGGTGTCACCACTCGCGCCAACCTTGTTTGAATGCTCTGAAAAGCTAATCATTTGCATATCACAGCATCTTCTTCCTGTCGATTAAATTTCGCGTCTGTAGCACGTCATCTTCGTGGTGTAGCAATTTTAATGGGCAATAGTGTATAACTAATGAGGATATACTGAAGAGAACTGGATAGAAAAGAAATTTATGACATAACTTGAGTAAAAGAAGGGATCACCAGTTTAGTATTGGAGGGAAGCGGAGGAGGCGGGACGGGGAGGGGGGGATTACTAATGTACAGAGAGACCAAACCAAGAGATAAATATAGTACGCAGGTTCAAAAGCGTGCAGGTTGCAGTAGTTATTGGGAAAGAAACAGAACTGCACAGGGTACAGTAGCGTAGAGAGCCACATCAAACAAGACTTCGGACGGAACACTACAACAACAAGACGAATTCCACAAGCCACTACGAGGCAGCTTCAATATGCGACTGGGATCAGCCAATGTAGTGTTCTGCGAATGCTACATACCAGACGTAACATTTCCGAACTTTAATCTGAGAGTGAAATTGAAACATGACGACTACAAAAAAACTCCGAAGACTCCTGAAGACATGAAATACCGAATAAAGTATAGCATTTCTTTCGATTTATCGCCTTTCGGGCCGTGTCCATTCAAACGTCTCAATACTAATGTCAGTTATGATGATGCGAAAGTAAGGGCAACACAACACCCAGTCGCCGGACGGAGAAATCTCCGACCCGGCCGGAAATCGAACTCGTAGTATAGCAATGCTCAAGGTCAACATTTTTAACATTTTATATGACAGTCAAAACAATAAACATGCGAACCGTACCTGATGTACGTTTTTGCTTACATTTGGCACAGTAGGCCAGGCCTCCTCTACTGACGGCGTGACAGTGGTTTGCGGCATTGTTAGCTTCTTACAGTTTCATCAAGTTGCACACATGCTATGTCCTTGAAATTCTGTTCGAAGGCTTTTTCCAGTGTCATATAAAAAGTATACAGTTCGTTTAAAAAACAGTCGCTGCCGTAATTCGGCATACATAAACGGTAAAATTACTTGTGTACGTCAGAAAATTCTGTACATAGTTCGCTGTAACTTAGCAAAACGGCATCTCGATCTGTTGACCCTTTTTGGATATACCTGGAATTGTCTGTTTTAAGTGTCTCGGATGTGTCTCCTAAGAGGCCTCAGGCGAATTTTCTCTGGTTTTTGGCAGATATTTGCAATTTCTTTTTTGTAGCGTCTTTCATGTGACAGCCAGCGTTAACGGTAAGCTTTGGTTTGTTTCCCGTTGTTTCGGTAGAGCGGTCCCAGATTAGTATAGGGCGATATACATTTTTTTCGATATTTATTAACAGGGACAGCGAACATGAATAATAAGCAGTACTCCTGCAGACAGCACCTTTCTAACTCGCTGTCTGCTGCCGCCGTGAGGCAGTCGCTGCAGGAGTACTGTTTATTCTTCGTGTTCTCCTGTCTGTGTGATATCGATAAAACAAAAATATCGCATTAGACCAGTTTGGGAGAGCGTTATTGAATGGGCACGTAAGCTTCCTCTTTAAAAATCATTTTATTTGCACTGGAAACAAACTGACTGTTTTAGTTGACGTTTGTCGTCAGATTCCAAACATACTGACCATTATTTGTGTGGACTGGCTCCAGCTACACATTACAGAAACGAAATAGCAAATAGCTGTCCAAACACGAGAGAAAATGCACCTGATCACTCTTATGAGAGACACCCTGTATACGTCCTCCTCCGCAGACACGGTCGCAAACCCACACCTTTGCGATGGTGCACGACTAGGCGGTAAGGTGATTGGAATCTTGGTGGTGGAATATCTCCACTTCCATTATTTGACCAGCAAGGAGAGGAGAGGCTGTGGAATAAAGTTCCTGATCACCAACCTTCGCGCCAGTGTTCTGGATTAAATTCCAAAGCTCTCTGCAGTATGTCCTGAAGCGAGATCACGTGACATTGTTGATGGTGATAACCTCGGCAGCCCCTTTGATGATATTCGACAAGAGTAGGCTATGTGCCGGTACCAGGTTTCACCCTCTGCCTACCATTCTTCTTTACCAACACAAACCCAACTCTATGCTGTACATGCACTCATCATAGTCATTCATCTACACATATGAACACTTGACACTTCGTAACTGGTCAGAGAAAGACAATGGCAAACCACTTCTACTAGGACCCTGCCAAGATTGGCGATGCAGGACTCCTCTCTATGTACTAGCCTTTTCTCCATGGGTTTGTCTGCATGTATGTTAGATACATATACTGCACACATCTCCTACTGCCCCAACTCTTGGTCTATCTCCTCCTCTCTCTGCTCTGCCCATCTCCTTCTCCTTCCTCTCTCAGCATTTCCTCCTTCATCAATCCCTTCTCCTCCTCTCTGCTCTGTCCCTCTTCTCTGCACCCCCATCTTTGATTTGTTTCCTCCTTGCCCCCTCCCCCTCTCTGCCAATCTCCCAATTTGCCCCTATCCACCTCCTCCTCCTCTCTCCCTTCCCACTCCTACCTACTCTCTCTCTCTCTCTCTCTCCCCCATCCTTTTCTACTTCCTGTCGACCCATTCCTGTCTTCTCTCTCTCTGTTCATCCTTCCCTGCCGCCTCTCTCCTTATCCATGCCCTCCTGTCTCCCCCTCTCTATCAATTCCATCCTCTATCCACCTCAAACTTCCCCCAGCCATGCCATCTCCAAGTACAGCCCCTGCAAAACAGGTCAATAAAGTATTCTGATACTACTGCCACAACACACATGTTGTGGCGGGAAGCCTACATGTCAGGGGCTTGAAAATAGGTTTTTTTTTTGCCACTATAATAGAGGCTGCCCTGCAAAGGCAGTCGAGAAGGTGTGCCAATACTACTGCCACAGAACACACCTGTCATGCAGGGAAACCAGTGGTGAAAAACCATTTTTGCCCATATTATAAACCCCACAGTGCTGATATTCATGAATTTTTCTGTTTGTGTGCGAAGGTTGGTTGAAATTGATTAAGGAGTTGAGAGGAGATTCCAGACGTACAATTGTCTGTACACTCTGCTACATATATACAGTGTGTGTTTCTTCTTTTTTAACTTCAAACAACTGAAGAACTCGAAAATGATGCATCATAAGAAAAAAGTGTTCTAGATGAAAAGTTAACGTTAGTAAAAGGGACATCTGTCTGTGCTACAACTGGCTACATCCTAACCACCCTGCACATGGGTGGGTCAACTTTGTATTTTCAGATAATTTTAAAACTGGGGCAACCACAGCTAAAATAGTTATGCACAATTGCTTCAGGATACATATAGTGAACAGTTTTTTTAAAATACAGGTGTTAAAACCACTGAAATGAAACTGAATGAGATGTCCAAATACAGCTACAGCGGACCATTGAACATTTCCATCAGTTTCACTTGAATTGTTTTAACACCTGTATTAAAAAGAAATGTTCCCTTCACGAACTGTCAAGCAATCATGTATTTGTATTTTCAAATGGGATCCCCTATTTATATGCATATTGATATTCTACGCCAAAAAATACTTACAGTCTACTAAACCACTGTTTCTCATTCATGATAGACGGTGCTGCAATCGACAAATATCAAATGTGCCTGCTTTTGCACAAAATAACCAACGCATTTGATCCTACATTTCATTTTCTATGTAAATGTAAACCTTTGTGTTCTAACGGTTGTTACTGGTGTTCACACGTTACTTGAGTGTTGCAAATGTGTTTGTACAGTACAGACAATATGGTTAGACATTTAAATTTCCGTCAAATAAGCTATCTGTATGGTAACGTAATTTTTTGTCCCCTAGGGGGTTAATTGTCATGTGGCCCAAAACAATCATAATACTTGATTTCGATGCCCACCCTCGGACCCCGTCATCAGGGCGACTGATTTTGGTGGTGTGCTGTAATGCATCTACTAACAGAATACAAACCACAACCATTGTAATAAGGTAAACGGTCCATGAAATGATAGTGACAGGTGCTCCCACCACAGATACACATATACCATGTAAACACTCACTTGCTCAACGACATCAAGCACTCCAGTGTTGAGAGGTTAGGGGACTCACCGAAATTTAGCGACCCCAATGGTGAGAGACAAGGAAATTCACTGACATCAAGCATCCCAATGGGACTGAAAAACTATTCCATCTACGTCGTTATTCCTGGGTCACACTAAAGTAGTTTGTAAGCAGGCACTGAAACTGCTAATCATATTCCACTGTACATTCAAATTTGCAACACGAAAGTAAATTTCGAACATAAAAATCAATCGTCAGAACTAAAAAGTTTTCATATACATTGTAAATGAAATGTGAAATCAGATGCTTCAGTTATAATTTGGAGAAATAGACAAACAGGCCCACTTGATATTAGTCGATTGCTGCGCCATCTACCATGAATGGAAAACAATTGTCTGAAAAACTGTACATATTTTTTGGTGTAGAATCCGCATGTGCAATACAAATCTGGTATGATTTGAAAATACAACGTAGGCCTTATCCACGCAGTAGGGGTGTTCAGAAGAGCTTTTCACCTAGGCTATTATTTCTTATTATACATCGTTATCGAAATATTTAGTTGTCTCAAGATAAAACAAGCATCCTCCTCCTCTCCCTCTCTGTGTTCACCTCTTCCTCTCACTGTCAGTTCACCTCATCCTTCCCCCTATATCTGTCAGTCTCCTCTACCATCTCTCTCTGTCTCTTCATCTCCTTGACACCCTCTCTCTGCCCATTTCCTCCATCCCCTCTCTCTGACCACATCTTCCTCCACACTCCCTCTGACGATAACCTTCTCCGATTTTGTCTTTCCATCTCCCCCTGCCCCTCTTCTTTTCCATCTGTCCACCACCCCTCTATACCTTCTGCCCACCTTATACATCTCCCCCTCCTCCTCTCTCTCTCTCTGTCCATTTTCTCCCTCCCCCCCTCTCTGTCCAGCCCATCCTCTATCCATCTAAACCAGATCCCAGCGATGCTCACTGGTACATGAAGCCCTTGCAATACATTTCAATAAAGGAGGCTTATACTACTCTGAAAACATGCTTGTCCTGCAGGGCAGCCTACACATCAGGTGCTTGAAACTGATTTATTTGCCCCTGGCATACATGCCATCATGCAAAACAGGTCGATAAAGCAGGCTGATAGTACTCTAACACAACACACCTGTCATGCAGGGTAGCCACACCTCGGGGAATTTATTGAAGCTAGGAGGCTATATATAAACCCCACAGTGCTTAAATATCTCTAAAGTACATTACAGATTGATGTGGAAGTGCAATCATTTAAGAACAGTTCTTCACAGCTATAGAAATAAGCAAAATTGATGTAAAAGTTTTTTGTGACAGAAGCACCTGGAGTTGAATCTATAGGTCTAGAAATGCAATTATTTTTAATAAAGAAAAGGCACTTCCTGACGAAGACTACTTTCATTCAGCACTTAATGTCCAGATATAATAGTTCTCTTAACCGTTTGCCTAGCTGATAAGTACTTATACGTCTTGTTGCAATATCTTAATTGCAATAAAGGAACAGGTGGCTCGAAAAGTACGTAGAGGTGAAGCATAACTCCAGTGACAACATTTCGAAAGTTGTTCAGGGATATTTCCTGAATATTTTAATTTAAGTGCACCGTAATCTCTGGCCTCTCGTTACAGAGTAATAATGTAATTACGCTTCATTCAGTTTGATGTGACCTTAGACCAACTCTCCATTCATAAACCTATCCATACTGCTCTAGATCACTATTTACGCACAACTAACGCTTCTGAATCAACGAGTTAGACACAGAACCAAGCAGCACTGAATGCAAGCTTGAGAACAAAGATAACGTTGGGATTATTGTTGTTTACAGTAAGGACTATGACTGAATGCGACAAGTTTGTTTCCAAACCAGATATACAGCGTATGTCGCTATCAGTTGGACTGCTGTGTAGACAGTTTTAGACAACAGAGATACAAAAAGAAATGGGATTATGAAACCAAACGAAATGCAGTTCCTCAGTAGCAAGTCACCGAAGACCACCTGTGCGTTTTACTAAAATTTTCAGAAAATATAGCTGCCTGTATAACCTTAGAAATTTTGTCGGTGTGTTGGGGTACATCATCTATATCACACACTCGCAGATACTGTTATAGAGCTGCGAAATGTCTCCGTATTTGTTCATTTTCGTGCAGACAGCTGCCTTTCAATCCAACAAATAACCTAGCGAATAACGATGATTTGTGAGAATATTTAATTATACTAGGCTTACAAAATAGCCTGCACTATAACAATGATGTCGTTACATATGGGAAACAAAAGACCACCACTATGGTGAATCTAAGCAAAGAATGACAAAAATTTGCTGTAAAAAGTCAGTGCAATGGACTGTTGCTACCTCAATAATCCGCAAAATGCAGAAACAACAACCGAATCTAATTCGTCACTTATCCACGATATTTCGACAGCTTAAATAGCTACCTTCTTCAGGTGTGTGACTCTACACATGATGCTGGTGTTGTTGTATATCATTTTATACACTGTTCTGATCTACATTAGTGTATTTGCCCCAGCATAACTGCATGAGCAATTCAGATAATATTTACTGTGGAGCATACAGTGTGTGGATTCCTGAATAAGGGGATTTAGGAATTCAAAGACACGAAACGAATATCTTATTCTATGGCAAAGTAAATGCGTAGTTTACTACAACCTACAATACTTGCAGCAGCTTTTTATTAATTTTGAAAAAGTCTACCAAGTCAGCCGGCCAAGTTTAGACAGTGTGCCTAGGAGGAGCGATGTTCAGATTGTCATCAGCAGCAGCTATTCGACATCCATTGCTGGAAAAATGCTTCCTCCAGGCTGCTCTATACATTACAACTCCAGTAAAACATATACACCTTTCTCCATCACGTTTCCTGACGTCATCTACCAGTCTTCTATTACGTCATCGTCTGTATTTCTTGGTCTCTGTGGTTTATCTGTCATCCATTCGCCCAGCCAGATGTCCTGACCAATCCCATTTCATACGTAACTACGTGTTCCACTTCAGCGTGTTCCGTGGCCGTTTTTTCCTTTTTTTCCTAGTAATCTCTGCCTCAATTGCTCATTGAACGACGATTAGTTTTTTAATAGTCTTCTAAATGAAAGTCAATGTTTCACCATCGAAAGTCAAACATAATAATATAAAATTATGGTAATCTGTCGTTATTGTTTTTCGTAGCTTAAGAATATGAAATACACTGGTGTACATAACACTTCAATAAGAAAGTAACTTTCGCATTTTGTGTCACTGTCAAGTAACATAGCTCGCTGAAACTGGTACCGTAGATAGAAAGAACTGCTACGTAATGGCACACAAGGTATCTGAAATAAATACACATTGTTATTAAAAATGAAACTCCTCCAGCTGTACTTAAGATTTTAAATTTATTTGGCTACTAGTTTCGACGTTGCATCAGTGCCATCTTCAGGCCCGTACACCTTGATGAAATCAATTGTGTGTGGCTGAGTACCAGAAGTCAGCGGTGAGACCAATACGTGCTCCACATGGATCCATGTGAACTTCTAGTACTC
The DNA here is from genome assembly GCF_023864345.2 of Schistocerca serialis cubense. Lineage (NCBI taxonomy): Eukaryota > Metazoa > Arthropoda > Insecta > Orthoptera > Acrididae > Schistocerca > Schistocerca serialis. Next base: position 657,178,201 of record NC_064640.1, on the reverse strand, counting down.
ATCCACACGCAATTGATTTCATCAAAGTGTATGGGCCTGAAGATGGCGTTGATGCAACGTCGAAACTAGTAGCCAAATAAATATAAAATATTAAGTACAGCTGGAGGAGTTTCATTTTTAATAAAAATTATACCAGCTGTGTTCCACCATAATCCAATTTAAATATGGATGTACGAAGATTAAATACACATTGAGACAAAAATAAATCACACTTTTATTCAAAGTTAGTTGTCACGCTGACGTCACCATGATTCATGGTGTTCTCGTGTACATTACAAAAGGCGGGATATGTTTCTTAGTAAAGTGTGTGATCACCACGGAAGAAAACGCATTCTCTGCAACTTGCCCCCGTGCTGGCCACAACGGTTGTAAGGAGTTCTTGTTGGAGGGCGTTCTATTCTTCCATCAGCGTGGTTGACAACTGCTGGATCATTGTTAGTACACGTGGACGTGCTGCAATACGTCTCGCCAAAGCATCCCATACGTGCTCGAGGGGACGGGCAGTCCAATACATTCCCCTAATACCCCCTCGTTCTAAGAGCTCATCCACCTGCGCCGTTCGGTGTGGTCGCGCATTGCCATAAAGAAAAAGAAAAAGGAAACGGGCAAGCACAAGTAGGGCAAGCGCTCTGAGGCTTCCGTACAAACTTGGTTATATATGTAGACAGTTCATGCACAGATTTTGATGAGAAAATTTGAGAGTATCAACATATGTGACATAAATGACCGTATCTTTTGATTACATTGACTTACAGTCTTACATTTCTTACACCGCCTAGGGCCATAGACCTTAGTACTTTACTTAAATTCCAATTTTGTGCCTCTACCTGTTCCTCAGAGGGTCAGCAAATAGCAAAAAATCTATTTTATGTGATATAATTACGAACTAACGATAATCCGATTTTATCCTTTACTTGTACTGTGAAACCTTATTTCTTGCCAAACTTCATGACTGTATGTAAACGAGAAATACGCTATAGGTTTTGATGATTGAGTCTGCAACTATCAAAATACGTAACATAAATAGCTGTATCTTTTGACTGCATTGACGTAAAAGCTTAAATTTTTTTGCACCACCAAGGAACCGTTGATCTTAGTATTTGACATAAATTTCAACTTGACACCTCTACCCGTTCCTGAGCAAATCGGGCCTTCACTGACGGACAGACAGACAGACACCAAAGTGCTGCTATACGGGTTCCCTTTTTACCGATTAACGTACGGATTCCTGAAAATGAAGTCCGAGCTGAGTGCACCACTGAAAGGACGCACATACGGAAGGAGTGCGTTGATTGGTGAGAGAACCGTGTTCAAATCTTTGGAAGTCAGTATGAACATACAACATTATTCCTCCCCACATTATGAAACCTGGACCACCAAAACGATCATATTTGAATGTGTTTCTAGTTGCATTGCGTGTTTCCACCTCTCGCCGTGTGAAAGTATCTTCAGCATAGCCAAACATGACCACTTTAATGGTCCAGATGTTATGGTGTAGGAAGGCATAATGTTCCATGGGTATACTGACTTCCAGATCTTCGAGCACAGAATGCCCAACAGTCAACGTTATTGTAAAAACATTCCTTCCTATGAGCGTCTTTTTAGGGTTGCATTCGGCTCCGACCCTTTTTCCTTTTTTATTTTCTTTTTTTTCGGTGGGGGGGGGGGGGGGGGGAAAGGGGGAGGTGACATTGCGCTACCGCATCGAACAATCAAATAGCACCTGTGGAGAAGCTCTTGGAACGAGAGGATATTCGGCGGATGGACTGACCTGCCTGTTCCCCCGTCATAATAAACCGCATTAAGCATGTGTGGAATGCGTCGGGGAGACGTATTGCAAAAAAAAAAAAAAAAAAAAAAAAAAAAAAAATGGTTCAAATGGCTCTAAGCACTATGGGACTTAACACCTGAGGTCATCAGTCTCCTAGACATAGAACTACTTAAATCTAACTAACCTCAGGACATCACACACATCCATGCCCGAGGCAGAATTCGAACCTGCGACCGTAGCAGCAGGGTGGTTCCGGACTGAAGCGCCTAGAACCGCTCGGCCATAGTGGCCGGCGACGTATTGCAGGACGTCCACATAAACCGCCGACCATCCAACAGTGATCAACCTTGCTGATGGGGGGATGGAATGCATTACCTCAAGACCTCCTTACCACCCTTGTGACCAGCATGTGGCACCATAATGACTGGCGGTGACTTCTGTGTAATTGAAGCGTGTGCACGAATAATGCTGTATGGTACATGTTTCAGGTTTTAGGAAATCGCCAAAAATTGTTAATTCCAGAGAATTATTGCAGATACGTATTTCTTCTGCATACAGACTGTAGAAAATACTTGGTTGTGCTTTTTAAAACGGCGCTAAGCATTTTTTTAAAATAAGTAAGTATAAAAATGAAAAAACGCTGTATAGCAACGGATATACACCATTACCAGGTCACTCTCTACTCTACTGTAATGATAAGGTTGCCTAGAACCCAGAAGTTGTAAGTAAGAAAATTATAGCAACATGGAAATTAAGATTTATTGTAAATTGATTACTTTGATCTTAAAAAGGTAATAGAACATGAGTTTGCTATCAGGTTGAGACATCTGTTGTCACTCTGCACGTTTTCGTAAAAATGCCTTTATTTTGGCTCCATGTATTTCGTCATGTCCAATAGATCGTCTTTCTTTTATTTATGAAGTTTCAGTGCCCCATTGTAGAGCTACCGAAAACCAGGAAGCAACAGAATTTTTTTTTACTTCATGTTCACAATTGTTTTTCACAATACTATGTCTTTCCCATGGACGAAGCACGTTGTGATTACTAAACGTACTTATGCCTCGAGCATCGTCACTACTTAGCTTAGCACACCAGTGATTTTCAAAGCAGTTGGCGTTTTGAAAACCAGCTCATTGGATCTTATGTCCTTGAAGTCTTCCATCATTATCTCTTGAATGGTCAGTTTTGAAGAATCGACTAAGGCCTAAGTAATGATATGCTACAGTTCTGAAGGAACCATAACTTTCGACACATCCTTTCTTTTCTGGATCTTTGCGAAGTCCCTGTCACAAGTTAGCAAACTATGACGCGAACATGAAAAGTTTTGATGTATTCCATAAAATACTTGCAGATGAGGTCTCTCGGTTCTAGGCGCGCAGTCCGGAACCGTGCGACTGCTACGGTCGCAGGTTCGAATCCTGCCTCGGGCATGGATGTGTGTGATGTCCTTAGGTTAGTTAGGTTTAAGTAGTTCTAAGTTCTAGGGGACTGATGACCACAGCAGTTGAGTCCCATAGTGCTCAGAGCCATTTTGAACTTGCAGATGATCAGATAGAAATAAAGCGCTAAAACTTTCCAGTTACTGTTCTGTCCGGCACAGCGGTTAGACTATATAATCATTTTGCGTTCCATAACTTCTTCAAGCATGACAAATTTAAGCAGAAACAAACTACACTACTGGCCATTAAAACTGCTACATCACGAAGATGACGTGCTACAGACGCGAAATATAACCGTCAGGAAAAAGATACTGTGATATGCCAATGTTAGCTTTTCAGAGCATTCACACAAGGTTGGCGCCGGTGACGACACCTAAAACATGCTGACAGGAGGAAAGTTTCCAACTGATTTCTCATACACAAACAGCAGTTGACCGGCGTTGCCTGGTGAAACGTTGTTGTGATGCCTCATGTAAGGAGGAAAAATGCGTACCATCCCGTTTCCGACTTTGATAAAGGTCGGATTGTAGCCTATCGCGATTACGATTTATCGTATCACGGCATTGCTGCCCACGTTGGGCGAGATCCAATGACTGTTAGCAGAATATGGAATCAGTGGGTTCAAGAGGGTAATACGGAACGCCGTGCTCGATCCCAACGACCCCGTATCACTAGCAGTCGAGATGACAGGCATCTTATCCGCATGGCTGTAACGGATCGTGCAGCCACGTCTCAATCCCTGAGTCAACAGATGGGGACGTTTGCAAGACAACAACCATCTGCACGAACAGTTCGACGACGTTAGCAGCAGCATGGACTATCAGCTCGGAAACCATGGCTGCGGTTACCCTTGACGCTGCATCAAAGACGGGAGCGCCTGCGATGGTGTACTCAACGACGAACCTGGGTGCATGAATGGCAAAATGTTATTTTTTCGGATGAATCCAGATTCTCTTTACAGCATTATGATGGTCGCATCCGTGTTTGGCAACATCGCGGTGAACGCACATTGGAAGCATGTATTTGTCACCGCCATACTGACGTATCACCCGGCGTGATGGTATGGGGTGCCATTGGTTACACGTCTCGGTCACCTCTTGTTCGCATTGTCGCTCTTTGAACAGTGGACGTTACATTTCAGATGTGTTACGACCCGTGGCTCTACCCTTCATTCGAACCATGTGAAACCCTACATTTCAGCAGGATAATGCACGACCGCATGTTGCAGGTCTTGTACGGGCCTTTCTGGATACAGAAAATGTTCGACTGCTGCCCTGGCCAGCACATTCTCCAGATCTCTCACCAATTGAAAACGTCTGGTCAATGGTGGCCGAGCAACTGGCTCTGCTCAATATGCCAGTAACTACTCTTGATGAGCTGTGGTATCGTGTTGAAGCTGCATGAGCAGCTGTACCTGTACACGCCATCCAAACTCTGTTTCACTTAATGGCCAGGCGTATCAAGGTCGTTATTACGGCCAGAGGTGGTTGTTCTGGATACTGATTTCTCAGGATCTATGCACCCAAATTGCGTGAAAATGTAATCACATGTCAGTTGTAGTACAATATATTTGTCCAATGAATACCCGTTATCATATGCATTTCTTCTTGGTGTAGCAGTTTTAATGGCCAGTAGTGTATTTTTCTTGAATCTCTTCAACAAATTTACCGTGTTGTTTCCAACACCAACGTCATGAACCGTGAAATTATACGATGACGGCTGTCTCTGGGAGAATATCGTGGAATGAGTCAATGTAGTGCTAAGTGAAAGCTGCTGTAGGTCAACACGTATAACATATATATTGTTGTTCCTTTTAGCCATTTGCATATCTTTTTTAGCACTTGGTATGCTCTGTCTGCTTTTACATGACGCATCTGACTCTCAAGTTCGATGTTGTGCATTTCTATTTCGTCTGAACCGGCGATCATAAACAATCGATACATTCTGCAGAGGTTGATATCAGCGAACAGACATTCCTTTGAGGGTTTATTTATTCCTGCTGTAATGGCTCATCTGCTTTGGGAAACTCGAAATGTGTTCCCAAGTCTGAGACCTGTAGTCATTTGATACGGCTTGTGGCTTACTGATATGTTTTACTCGTCCATCTTTAGAAGTGGTCATACCACCTTTTAGTTAATGTTGAAGAGTCTGTATTCATTCCTAGGTGATGCAAAATATGTCAAGCAATGTTTTTTGACACACTTCTTTTTACTGAACTTTGTATTTGAAAGTAGCTTGTTTCTGTGAGGTATCGTCTGCCTTACCTTCCTTTTGTCTGGCTGGCACGCCTATTTCCATGGACTTTATCAGTTAAATGGACTGCTTGTCTACGTCACGGAATTATATTCTTCGTACAGCTTTAACTTAATTTCCACGTTAAAGTCTTTTCATCCTTCTTTTGAACACACCTCTGCATTGCATACCTGATCCTGAATCATGCAGTCAATATTACTACCTAATATTCAACTGCATTATCATATTTCACATTCTCTTTTAATAATATTGCAGTGCTAAGGGTCTGTATTATAGTTTTACGTCGGTGATAACAACAGAACAGTAGTTAATTTTGCCGGCCGCTGTGGCCGAGCGGTTCTAGGCGCTTCAGTCTGGAACCGCGTGACCGCTACGGTCGCAGGTTCGAATCCTGCCTCGAGCATGGTTGTGTGTGTTGTCCTTAGGTTTGCTAGGTTTAAGTAGTTCTAAGTTCTAGGGGACTGATGACCTCAGCAGTTAAGTCCCATAGTGCTCAGAGCCATTTGAACCATTTAGTAGTTAATTTTATCCACGTAACATATAATTACTGTAATGTTTCCAGAATATGCATACTTCGTTAGAGCCATGTACTCTACGGAGCACATACGCCACTGTACAGGACACATATGCTTCTCTAGCGACATAAACCTTTTTATAAAACCGATACAGCGTTGCTCCGCTCACCTGCGCCGGCGGCTGTTTCGCAGAAACTACCTTTCCTTTTGTTGATTTATGTTCCAATCCAACATCACGAAGTCTTTTCCTCATAACATCTTGCCAAATACAGAAGTTAATTTTCCTTTTTCAGGCATTATTTTCACGCTTCAAACCACTTGCGGTAAGCGTCATCTTGCTTCACAACGCCACTCGTAACGTACAGCATTGTTCGCGCTGAGGCGCGAAAACTGCATCTCTCCTCTTGCTGTCTAGTGCTGCCATCGGACGGTCAACAGGTCAACTATTACAATATGAGATGCAGACCGCCGTAGACAACATTATTCCACGCGATTCTGCAAAATGTCAAAATGGCTCTGAGCACTATGGGACTTAACTTCTGAGGTCATCAATCCCCTAGAACTTAGAGCTACTTAAACCTAACTAACCTAAGGACATCACACACATCCATGCCTGAGGGAGGATTCAAACCTGCGACCGTAGCGGTCGCGCGATTCCAGACTGTAGTGCCTAGAACAGTTCGGCCACCCCGGCCGGCTGCAAAATGCCAAAATGTGCCGTATAGCGTTATTCGTACGCACGCTTCGGTTATTGTCTTTGAATAAAAGTGTCAGTTCCGTTCGTCTCAGTGTCTATTTGTTTCTGTTACCTTCTGCCCTACACTGTGGTAGTTGTGTCTATGTATGGTCGAAGTTCTATCACACTATGTTACTTACCTTTCATATATCATGCGACAGTTCCTTTCGACCGTAGGTTTTGCACACCAGTGTAGTTTTAAGAATATGGATGCATGACTCCTCTTTCAAAAAGCGATAAATCACATTCATTCCTGATTCTATAACTTGACTTACAAACCGTGCATTGTCCTTTGCCCAGGTCTAAAGCTTGCTAGTTCCTTTGCCTGAGCAAAATCTAGGATTTCTTATTTCCTTGAGACGTACTGGGGAGGTATATAGTAACAGATTAATGAAGTGAAATTAATTGTGAGATCAACTAATTTATTACCAGTCTACGAGACTGGTTGTGCACTCTTTCATTATGCCCTAATCAAATATTTTGAATCACTAATGCCCAGTCTAAGGAACATCCGTTAAATAACTGCAGGCACAGATACACGTAAACTATTCAACTAGATTACATAGGAATAGCCCGTTAGGACAAAAAAAGTACCCCAACAGTGGTGTTAATATTCAATTTCAGTTTTACTTGGTCCAGGAAAAAAATTTATATTGAATGGTAGCCCTACAGAGGTTAATATTATACACAGTGAAACAAATATGATTTGAAATAGCAGTCCAGTCAAAGCAAGCAGAGTGTGTACAAGTAATGTTTTATGCTGACTATATTGTGCAAAGCAGCAGAACGTTAACATTAAACTTCACTATATTTAGCAGTTCACTGAAAGCTACGATTGTGTGCCGAAAAGTAATGCGCCAAAAGTTTTACGTGTAAACTCTTGCAGCTTTATAAATAAAATATCGAATGTCGCCAGGTGACGTTGCGGGAACGTGACACAGTAAGAAAAATATGTAAGCCAAGCAGACACGGACGGGGGATCACCCTATCGAAGATATGGACTGCAAATGGGGAAATCCATTTACATGAGCGACTTTGACAAAGGGCAGATTGTTATTACGCAGATCCTGTGAACGAGTATCTCGAAAACGGCAAAGCTGGTTGAATGTTCACGTGCTACTGTCGTGAGCATCTACGGAAAGAGGTAGAATGACAGTGAAACTACCACTAGGCGCTAAATGGTTGAACGTCCACGACTCTCCACAGAACGTGGGGCCCGAAGACCTGTATTGTCTGTACAGTAGAATATGTGGTGATCTGTGGCATTTCTGCCGAAGAACCACAATGCTGGTGTACGTACAAGTGTTTCGGAGCACATCGTTCATCGTACGTCATTGAACATGGAGCTCTGCAGCAGATCACACTTACTTGTTCACATGTTGACCCAATGATGTGCATTGCAGTGGGCATGGGACTATCTGGATTCGACCGTCGATCAATGGAAAAGTGTCGGCTCTCCTGGTTAATCACATTTTTGCTACACTATGTCGCTGGTCGTCTCCATAAACGCCATCATGGAGGTGAGCGGCGGCTTGAAACGTGCAGCTCCCGACGGACGCAGGCTGGTGGGAACAGCATTATGCTGTGGGAGACATTCTCCTGGACCTTTAGTATTAACCGAAGACACGCTGACAGCTACGAACCATCTCTTCATGGTTGATGTCGTCCCCGACGTCGATCTCATCTTTCAGCAGTATAATTGTCCGTGTCTCGGAGCCAGAACCGCGCTAAAGTGATTTGAGAAGTATTCTAGTGAACTAACAGTTATATGTCAGCGACCAAATTTGCCAGATCTAAATCCTATGGTACCCGTCTGGGTCGCTAACCGGCGTCATCGTCGCGAACGCAAATTAGCGACCTGTTATTTAAGCGAATTACATGATCTGTGCGTAGGCATCTAATGGCACACACCTCCACAAACCTACCAACGAACTGTCGGATCCCTGATACGCTGAATCAGTGATGTATTTCGTTCCAAAGACGTACAAACAAGCTATTAAGCAGATGGTCATAATGTTTTGGCTGATCAGCGTATTAGTTCACAGTGAGGACACAGCTTCAAGTAACAAACTGTTGTACTGAAATGACTGCGACCAACCTAGCTGTACCCCTCGCTAACACGTTAACACACACACACCTCATAGGTGTCAAACTCTTACCACCTTACCCCACCAAGAACAGTGGCAGAAAGACGGCCCATCTATGCTCTGCGTGCCCTCTCTTCAATTCGCTTTCGTTATCAACTACCTTAGTCAGAAGACTATCTTCATGCCCGACCACCATCTTATGAATACAATTCTGTACACGTTTTAAATATTCTAAATATTTACAACATACATGTTTGAACAATTGCAACTGAGTATCATCTATTTTTAATTACATATTGTCCAATTACTAATATTCAGTTACGTTTTGTACTCTGCACAAACCAGAATGGCGATTGCTAGTCAACTAAGCATCTTTATTCTTTTCTGCCGGTTCCTCACTACGTGATTGAAACAGATGATTGATACACAAATTTCTTATCAAACAAACTTAAACAATTAGACAAAGTAGTGTAAATCTTTTGTACAGGACTAATCATTTCCTAGAGCTGTGGAGAACTCTGTTTTGCACTCAGTAATAATAATGTAATATTTTATTTATAGCATATTATTTGTCTATTTCAGTATGTTTTAATGTGCACATTTCGTAGCTGACGTCATTCTCTTTCGGACTGATGTATCGTATATATCTGTAGTTTCTCTGTAATGTAAATTCTTCACATAATTGTTAATAACGTTGCTAACATTGATTGTGCAAGGGTCACGATAAATTTATTGGAATCGTCTCTTCACTACTAACTGAAAACAGTACTCAGGCCACCGCTACACAATCGCATCTCACAGCTTGCAGCAGTAATTCAAGTATATGGTGCAGCCGCCTCGCTGCAACTTACTAGCGACATGACACTCAGCTCAAGCTTCCTTTTTATGATCAATTTACATGTGTGACCTATGCATGAAATGTCACTTCCTCTACACCAAACGTGGCAGGAGTCTCATCGCGATTTCATAATTCATGAAGACATGATCACAAGAGATAGAATGACATGCAGTAATTACTTAACTTGCTCTTGACTAGGTGGCTGACTTTAAATTATTTGAACCATAACATTACATGAAACAGCCCACAATTAAAGTACACATGCCATGACTGACAAAAATTACCAGTCCTGCGGCCACGTGTTGCTGACTGCATACGGTTGCCTGCGACTAACGCCAATGAAAACCCACATTATAATGTCTCAGAATGCTCCTCCTGGGACAGAAAGCATCTGGCATCACATCATGCAACCCGCGGCAAGCAAACGAACTTACATGTTAAGGAAATACGAATAAATAGATAAATATTTACATTAACATCAAGCTTTAGAAAAAATTGCGTGTAATATATAGTACAGGTACAAAAAAAGATCACACAACATTCACCTGCAATAGATGGTCAACAAAGGGAGACACTGCATACAAGAAATTTATATGTCAGATCGTAAAATTCTAGTATAAGTTTCAGGTACACCTACTTGTCCATCTACAATCCGCAAGCCACATTACGTCGCGTGGCGGAGAGTATATTGTGTACCACTGTCACTTCACCATTTTCCTGTTCAAGTTGCAAATAGTTTGCTGGAAGAACAGTTGTTGGTAAGCCTTCGAGTGAGCCAGATCTCTCTGATTTTACCTTCATGGTCTTTTCGTGAGATATACATCTTAAAAAGCAATATATTGGTTGACACTTCTAGAAACATATGCTCATGGAGCTGTATCAGTAAAGCACTTTGTGATACAGAATGCCTCTCTTGCATAGACTGCCACTGGAGTTTTCTGAGCATCTCTGTGACGCTTTCGGGCGTACTAAATGAACATATAATCTTCACCGAGAAAAAGCAGTACAAGATTTGGATTAGAATAAAAAATGAAAAAGTATACGCATTTCAATCTTGTTATAATATAAAGAAAATGGACACAAAAAGTACCCTATTCAAAAGGCTCGAAGCCTTGCACCAAGTACTAAATAAACACGCGTAACAGATCGGACTACACGTTTCTTTTGGAGTGATGTTCATTGGTGCACACACACACACACACACACACACATACACACACACACACACACACACACACACACACACACACACACAAAGCAAAGTGAACTTAATAACTGTGATGATGAGCGACTGGGGAACTGTAGGAACTACCGATGGATTAAATAAGGGCACTCCTAATCCATTCGGTAGATGAATGTAGTCCACAATGGCCCAAAGACGAGATGGTTCATGATTCCGCCCTGAACTAAAAATAGCTGCCACATCAATGGAAGCCTCCTGCCATTTCGGCGGGATTCCGTAGTCGCAACAGTTCTGTTAACACCATCTCGCATACAAGGCCATACAGCCGTCTGATTATCAAAGAGTGACGTCATGTGCAGAAGGGAAGGTGACGTGCAAGTGTGGAGTGCTGTCTGTGGTTAAACAAGGGCGTCTGTCGTTGTGTTCCTTAATTGTTCTTAGTAGCTGAGGCTTATGTTATCTTCAACAAATGAATGTTAATATTTAGAGTAGTTAACAAGTTTTGAATACCTGATTGTGTCAGTAGTTGCGACGAAAACAAAACCGTTCACATTTTTAATTTCCTAGCAAATGAAGATAAGCATACAAACTGGATATCCGTGATCACGAGGGATAATTTCCGTTTTTAGCATGTGTTCTGTGGTTATTGGATTCATTTCCAGCAAAAGTTAATGATTAAGTTTGATTTACAACTTTTCTTAATGTCGTAGATTAGCTACTCTCATTTTTTCAAAAGAAAAAAAAAGAGGGAAATACATACAGTAGGTTTAGAAAACTAACTACGCTAATAAACAAGCCACAGCTTCACAAAACTGTAGTAACTCTCCAAAGCAACGTCAATTATCAGGCGTTAAACAGTAAGTGAATTAATTCTTGAGTGCAGTATGAGCAATAACAACTTTTGATACAACCCTGTAATTCAAGAATCTATAGCGTGGACAAGTGTCAACATTTCAATATTTTACTTAAGAATTACAGATAAATGGAAAATTGCTGAGATTATTAAACAAGATAAAACTGTTGTAAAGAGCCACATTTTAATTACAAGAATTAGTTGGAGTGTGCATTATTTAAGATACTAGTTTCGCTAATTCCTGTAAGAAGTTAATTATTTTCCGTGGTCCCATTTATGCTAACTTAGCTCGAGAGGGGATGATGGAGAGCGTGTGTGCTTTGTGCATGTACTCACATAAGAAAATGGCCTGAAAGAAATACAAGGTGAATCAGAACTCTACCGAAAAACTGTAAAGGTGGTATTATAGACCAAAAGAAGAAAAAAGAGTAGTACGTCTATATCTCCATCTATATAGAAACTCCGCAAACCACCGTACGGTGCGTGTACCACTGCTTGTCATTTATCCTCCTGTTCCACTCGCAAACAAAGCGAGGGAAAAACGACTGTCTGTACGCCTCCGTATGAATCCTAATTTTTTGTATCTTATCTTAGTGGTACTTACACGCAATGTATGTTGGCGCAGTAGAATCGTTTGGCAGTCAGCTTCAAATGCCGGTTGTGTAAATTTTCTCAATAGTGTTCATCGAAATGACCCTCGCCTTCCCTCCAGGGATTCCCATCGAAGTTCCCGAAGCATCTCTGTAACCCTTACGTGTTGTTCGAACCTACCGGTAGCAAACCTGGCAGTCCGCCTCTGAATTGCTTCGATGTCTTCCTTCAATCTGATCTGGTACGGGTCCCAAACACTCGAGCAGTACTCAAGAATATGTCGCACCAGCATCCTATATGCGGTCTTCTTTACGGATGAACCATTCTTTTCTAGAATTCTCCCAATAAACAGAAGTCGACCATTTGCATGTACTGTAAAATGTATACCTACAGAGTGATAAGCACTTGTCCATCATCGCTGCTGTAAAACACGTTTTCTGTTGAAAAAGTGCTTACAGGGCTTAAGGTAAGCATTTTAGAGTCAATGACTACTGGCTATTATTTTCTTGTTATGATGCGTACTACCTCCTCCTAAACTATGGAAAGCAAAGAGCCTGCTGTAGAAGAGATGCTTTTCACAGTATCGAAGATGAACAATTGCTCATATCCCTTAAGGTATGCATTTTAGAGACCATGTTTACTAGATTTTGTTTTTGTACCACCTCGGAAAGTTTGTCGGTGGAGGTCTGGTTCACCCGATATGGTGTTTTTGAAAAACGTTTGGATTTGAGCTGTTACTTTTATGTGTGGTAGCTTGCTGTTTTTTTTTTTTTTTTTTTTTTTTTTTTTTTTTTTTTTTTTTTTTTTACTAATGGGACTCAACTGCTAGGGTCATCAGTCCCTAAGCTTACACACTACTTAACCTAAATTATCCTAAGGACAAGCACACACACCCATGCCCGAGGGACCAGCCGCACAGTCTATGAGTGCAGCGCCCAAGACCGCTCGACTAATCTCGCGCGGCAGCTTGCTGTTCTCAGCTCCGATTATTCCTACGTAAGCTCCTTGCTGGTGAGCAATGCGTTTCCTATGTCAATCCATGTCCTGGAATTTCGTCGCATATAATGACAACAGACAACAGTTACGCTGATCATTGCATCTTTTCGTATTCTGATAGCTAATTTGGTGGTTACATGTTGTCAGTTTTCTAGTTTGCTTGTATACCAAATTGCTAATTTTGTAAGGTATGTAAATCGGTATATTCTCACTAGGTATCCTATTTGTTCTTATATGTTGTAATGTATCTTGTTTGTGGTTTCATTACTACTGTTTTAGTCTCTGCGTGTGGCATACTGTCAGTGTGTACACAGAATTGTTTTGGTCCTATGTGTGGTAGCTTGCTGGTTTTTTTTTTTTACTAATGGGACTCAACTGCTAGGGTCATCAGTCCCTAAGCTTACACACTACTTAACCTAAATTAATACTGCTGCTTCTCTTTTTTCCTCTTAATACTAGGGAACGTGCAGGCTGACCTCCTCCTTGTATCGGCTACGGCGTTTATGTAGAATTCTAAACAGCTGTTCCCGAATCTTCTTCAGTACTGGCACTATCTGCTGTTGGTAAAACCATTTCAGTTGTCTGTGTATTCCTAAGCTGTCTTTCAAAAATTGTACATCCCCATGCATATATACGATATTTACTCCCAACAGCAAGCGTTAGTAACGTTGTTAGCTATGAGGTGATTTAATTTCATCTGGATTGAAAGCTGAAGAGCATAATTGCTATTCTTTTTCATTATGTTGCCTTAAGCGCAAATGGTTGACTAGATGGTATGTGCTAGCTGTTGGTCTAATGATAACGTCCTCTACATTTTTGCCGGCCGCAGTGGCCGAGCTGTTCTAGGCGCTTCAGTCTGGAACCGCGCGACCGCTACAGTCGCAGGTTCGAATCCTGCCTCGGGCGTGGATGTGAGTGATGTCCTTAGGTTAGTTAGGTTTAAGTAGTTCTAAGTTCTAGGGGACTGACGTTAAGTCCCATAGTGCTTGGAGTCATTTTAATCATTTTTGAACTCTAAATTATTTTCGACATTTCATGGTTTACGATTCTCTTGTATTAGTCTCTCTTTTTTGTATTTGTCTAAAAATTATAATGTGCCTTTGAATTATACACCATCTGATAAAAAGTATCCTGGCACCCTTACGTAATGCAGAATTGACCTCTAGTTGTCACGAGAGGCATACTCGCCGGGATAAAAGGAGGAGGAGAGTATTGTGTTGTCAGCAGAGAAAGAATAACAGTAAAATGGGTCGGTCAAGACAGCTCATTGGCTCCGAACGAAGACTAGTTACTGGATGTAACGTAAGGACCAATGACTTAGGGGCATTTCAACCCTTCTAAAGCTGCCGAAGTCGACTGATGGTGGTGTGACTGAGAAATGGAAAGCAGAGGAACAACCGTAGCTAAACCAAGACCTGGCAGACCTAATGTAATGACGTGTAGAACTTTCCAGCAATGTAGTCAGTGGTTGTAAAAATCGTATGAAACCAGCGGGAGCAATCACTAGTGAGTTCCAAAGTGCTACCACCATCGGAAATTAAAACGAATGGTGTGCAATTGTCGAGCAGCTATTCATAAGCCACACATTCCTGTACCCAATGCTATGTCATGCATGAGGTCGTGTAAAGAGGACAGAACAGGACTGGAAACAAGCGATTTGGAGTGATGACTCACGCCATAATCTATGTCAATCAGATGGGAGGGTTTGGGTTTTGCGAATGCCTGCAGTACGGTATCTACTTTCATGTGCAGTGCCAACAGTGAAGTACGGAGGAGATAGTGTTACAGTGGTGATGTTTTTACTGCATAAGGTGCGGTCCCCTGGTTGCTCTTAAGAAAAGTATAAATGTAGAGGGATAGTAAAACATTTCACAAAATTGTGTGCTGCGTACAGCAGAGGAACACTTGAGAGACGACGAGTGTTTGTATTAGCATGACAGTTGACCCTGTCATACAGCATCATCTCAGAAGCAGACAATAACATGCCTGAAACCGACTGGCTTGCGCCGAGGCCAGACATCAACCAAATGGAACACCTTTGGGATGAACTAGAATGGCCGGCCGAAGTGATCGAGCGGTTCTAGGCGCTACAGTCTGGAACCGTGCGACAGCTACTGTCGCAGGTTCGAATCCTGCCTTGGGCATGGATGTGTGTGATGTCCTTAGGTTACTTAGGTTTAAGTAGTTCTAAGTTCTAGGGGACTGATGACCTCAGAAGTTAAGTCCCATAGTGCTCAGAGCCATTTGAACCATTTTTGAACTAGAATGTCAACTTCGCTCCACAACCCAGAGTCCAACCTCACCACCTGCTCTGGTTTAATGAAATGTATTCGCAGTTCCGAATATGGACAACAATCAGCTGTTTAATGGAATGACGGCAATAAAAATTTGTGCCAGACGGTGACTGGAACCCGGATTTCCCGCTTATCCCGTGCGGTCGCCGTACCATATGGCTCTCCGAGCACGACTCACTGCCAGACCCAAACTTCCACATGTCGCCAAATATGTGTCTACAGCCTGCACTCGTACAACCATTATGTATATTCCCGTCCAGAGTAGATATTTTACTTGAAAGTCGCTTGCCCGGTGTCGGCGGATAAATGCGATATTGTAGTTCCTGTGTTATTCCGAATTACGATGCGAAGTTCCATCGGGCATGGATGCATGTTGATTTAAATAGAGAAATATTCATGCGACCTTGGCTTTAGAATGTTTTTGTCCTCTCAAAATGAGAAAATTCAATCAACATCATCTTCCTGTTGCAAGAAGCGCAAAAGAACGGTTCTAACCGAGTGCAGCGTAACAATGCCAGACCACACAAGAGCCCTGCGACATCAACGTCAATCCGAAGCCTGGGGTTCACTGTCATCGATCATCCTGCACACAGTTACGACTTGGCCCCAACTGATTTTCATCTGCTTCCAAAACTTAGAGGATACCTTCGAGGACTTCACTTTGATAGTGATGAAGTGTTGCAAGTAGCGGTAAGGTTGTGGCTGTGTCAACATTCTACTGTGACGGTACAATAAACTGGCCTCTCTTAGGGAAAAATGTGTTCGTTGTCATAGTGACTACGTTGAGACATAAATATGTTCAGAAAAAGAATAAAGATTTATAATGTTAATAAAATTTGTTCTTTTTAAGAAGCTCTAAGAGTTTTCACACAAAAAATTCGGAGGCAGTACTTTCCAGCACGCCCCCATAATTATTCATAAGATAATAGAGGTAATCGAACGGATCATCTGTTCAAACTACATCAGACTTTGGGAATGAATATACAGGGTGAATCACCTAAAACTTGCACCGCAAATATTGCGGTAATGGAAAGTGGTACTGATGTCCCATTTTCGCAGAATAGATCGGTGGCCAGGGATTCGTGTTGTTAGCCAAGCAAAAGATTCTAATAATGCTCAGAAAGTGTATCTTTTTTTCAAACATACTCTTTTTAAATGGAAGAAAACCTACTGACATCAGCAGTCTGTAAGTAGGGTGTAGTAGAATGTCAGTGGTGTTTGTTGCAGGATTCTAGTATGAGTCATTTACAAGATATCGTATTTTGACAAGTTTCCATACCGACACTTGTACAGTACGTGTAGTAGCACATACAAAGAACAACACAAGCACATACAATAATTATGCAGATTCTGACCAGTAACGAGACAATTGACCATAATATGTTGATTTCAAAATGACCACCGGCAGCACCAATACACGCTTCCAGTCTGGTATGGAATGACTGTTGCACACGTGCTGCCATTTCAGCAGTGGTTTTCGAGTAGGCTGCAGTAATACGTCGTTGTATATCATCGGGTGTAGTTGGCCTGTCCTTGTAGACAGCGTCTTTCAGCTTCCCCGAAAGAAAAAATGTCTATAGGTGTCAAATGCGGGGAACCGGCCGGCCAAGGTACAGATCATCTGCGTCCAATCCAACGATTTGGAAACAATTCGTATAGACATGCTGTAGTAGTTCGTTCACTATGGGCTGGACAGCCATCATGTTGGCACCACAGGTTCCTCCTAGTCTGCAGAGGGACGTCGTCTAGAATCCGCGGAAGATGGTCTTTTAGGAGGCTGCGATACTTGTGCACGTTCTGTGTTCTGTCTATGAAAAACGGGCCTATGAGCTGATGGTTCACTGCCCCACACCAACGTTTACACTCCATGGAAGCTAACGTTTCACCTGACGAAGCCAACTGGTATTGTCAACCGACCAATAGTGAATGTTTCGGTGGTTTACCTGGCCGTGATTGGTAAATGTGGCTTCATCACTAAACGAGATACATCATACGTCCGAAGTATCCTGTCTTAATGCCCACGTACATACGTTAACACGATTCTTATAATCGTTTAAATGCAGCTTTTGATAGAGTGAGATGTGATAGGAATGGAGCTTATGTCGATGGAGAATTAATATGACTCTTGTCTGACGCATGCCACTTCCTCGTGCCATTATGCGGGAGCTAACGTGAGGATCAACTGCAAAAGCAGCAAAACCATTAATTTCCCTCTCTTCTATCGTTACTTGTTTCTTTCGGTTACTTTGTCTAGGTGCTATACTGTCACTTTCACGTAACTGGTTGAGGAGGTTGATAAATAATTGTTGAGATGGTTGAAGTATATTGGGATATCTCGCTGCATATACCGTACAAGAACGAACAGCATTCTTCCTACGCTGTCCGTATACCATGAGCGTGTCGGCTTATGCATTGGCCAATCCCATCGTCCACTAACGACCTACCCAATATAAGCAACACTACAACGTGCTCAGATTCAACATCCATCTTTGATATCAGCGCTACTAGATCCACGATGAGCTGCACAATAATAAATATATACAAAGTGTTCAGAAATTCCCGTTACAAACTTCTAGGACTTGTAGAGGGAAAGGATTACATAATATTTTGAATTGTAATCCATGTCTGGAAACGTACTGCTTCTATTCTACTACAGTTACAATTCAGATGTGTAACGAGTCCACATCTGCTGAAGAAAAGAGAGAAGTCTCTTAGTTGCTTGTCCTGGAACGCAATAGGACACACAGAACGAAGTGTACTACGTCAGACGGTCACCTGATGTCACTTAACGTCTATCTTGCTGTGAGGCTACTGTAGAGACAGAGGAAGATCTGTTGGCATGTGCTCTGGCCGCTGCTCTGTAAATTGAAGAAACATGCTTCATACGTTCAATGCGTGTAACAAGGAGGACGATCAGCTGTTGTAATGCATCAATATTGTTCTCTATGTACAGTATGCTGAATTTTTTTACTTTGGAATAATTTAATACAAACAAATGTGCTTAAGTGATAAATTGTTACCTAATAGTTGTATTGCGTTCCACCTAACTCAGTTTCTCAAGCCGAAGTTGATGAGTAAAACATGTGAACTGAACTGAAACCGTCGTAGAACAGAAACGGTACGTTTCCGGACATGGGTCTCTATTCAAAATATTATGTGAACACTCCCCTCTACAAATCCTAGAAGTTTGTATTGAGAATTTCCGAACACCCTTTATAATATCTTGCTACATGATGTATGGCTTAGACGGAAATTCTCACTCTGAAAATCTCATATTCGCAACTGGCCATTAAATACGTATCCCACACAAAAAGAGGTTTCAATATCAGCATACATATAAACTCGCCTCCAGCCGCATTCCAGAACTAAAAAGCTTATGATATTTACAATACCACATTCCATGACAGGCACCTCTACACAGGGACATCTTACAAATGATTCTGCTTTTTAAAAGCTGACGAAAATGTTTTTACATTGGTTTGCATGCAGTGTAGAGTTGAGACATATATCACTGATCTGAAGCAATGAAGTACAATTTGTGAGCTGGTCAAGACTTGAATCCAGGTCTCCTGCTTACTTGGCAGGTGTGTTAGCTACTACCCCACCATAGCTTCGTGTCTACCACTGCTGCACCGACTACGTAAGTCCAATGCCATCCCTAACACAAACTTCAGTTCAAATCTTCACGCCGTTTTCTCCTTCTGACATCATCACTATTTCACTTTTGCAGAAGCTCTCTGCCATTGGAATAGCATCCCAGCTACATACTTAATGAGAGGCGAAAAATGAACTGAAGTTGTAAACTGAAGTTTGTCTTAGGGAGAGCGTTGGAATTAGTTACTCCGTGCAGCTCTGGTAGCTACAGTACTACAAAAATGTTATTCCATCAGATCAATGTATCACTAAGTTGAAGCATTCTATGTTGTTTATTTATGGTACGTCTAAAGTATCTAGGTTTTTGGTACATTTGCAAATAAACTGTCTATATGCAATTGTTCACATACCTCACATGGAGCTAATGAGAATTTATGCCAGTAGCTTTGAGTCTACTAGACAACTCTAGCTTCTAATCTGCAAACAGCTAAACGTCAGTTTATTTTTCTGTTTATTATACATTTCCGGCTGTGAACCACAATGTATTGTGTTGTTTAGCTTGTTACTTACAGCGTTTTAGTGCTGTCGTGTTTTTACTTCTTTTGTCGAGACAATATGCTTATTTCATTCGTTTCTGAAGTGGGGAGATATTAATTTAATTTTAGAAGCTGATCATATGCAATTTTGTGGTTGTTGTTACCTACAATGTTCATCTCTTGTGGGGAAAGGGTTTTATTACACAGTGATATGTATTCTTTTGGTACTTTCTTTCTGTAGGCTACTGATTTTTGAATGTGACAGTTTTCTGCTATTGTTATTGTTTTGGTATAGGCTATTACTAATTTTAAGCATTTTAAGTCTGCTTTTACGTTGGTTGGATGGTGATTCTGTGCTGTTAGGTGACCTGCAAATGTTTAGTGTGAGGTATGGCTTTTCAATGCTCTGAGTTGTTTTATATATTTCTTTTTAGAATTCCTACATGTTTGACAAACATATATCGATTGTCAGCAGTTGCAAATTAGTTGATATATTCCAGACAAGCTGCAGTGTTGGTGGTATTTCTTTCAAGTCCATTCAGTGTCCTGTTGTTGGTTGTGTATGCTCTGTTGAGTCGTTGTCTCTTTGGTATATTCTCTTGTGTAAATTGTTTTATTTTGTTCAGATCTTCTCTATAATCATGTTTGTTCATGGGTGTTTTGTTCAGTCTGTGTAATATAGACCTGTAGCAGGCTTTTGGATATGGATTGGTTATGAACGAAGGTACTGGTGGTTGTAGGTGTCCTATAAATTATGAACTGACGTTTGTTGTTTCTCTTGTGTATTGTGAGCTCTATGAAACTGAGTTTTTCATCTGTTTGTGTTTCAATGGTCAACCGTATTTATGGGTGGACGATATTTGTCTCATGAAGTTCTTTTATGTGGGACTGTGGTTAATCTATTAAGAAAATTTTATCTTTTACATTTTTATTTTGTATTGATTTGGTTTTACTATTTTGTCAAAGATTACATTTTCTATCCGTTTGATGAAAATGTCAGCTAGGAGGCCACTGATTGGGGATCCCATGGGTAGAGCAAATTTGGTTGTTGAATGGGAAGCAGTTTTACTCTGTGATCAGCCTGAGTACCGCTGATATTTCTTGTTTTTTGTTGTTGGTATATTTCCTTGTACTTAGAGATTTATTTGTATGATGTTTATGGTTTCTTGCATTAGAATGTGTGTACGTAGAAATGATGTCAAACTAAATTATAGTTGCTGTATTTGGTGTGATTTTCTTTTTAGTTTGTCTGTCGAGACACTTGAGTTCTTTACTCTTCTGTTTTCAATGTATTTGTATATTGTCTGTGACAGTGTGTATTTGTTTGGCTAAATAGTAAGTTAGAGCTTTGGTAAAGTCAATCAGTGGGTATGTATGGGTACCTGGTTGATTAATCTTAGACAATGATTTGAGAGTGGAGGCTTTGGAATTTTTCTGTGTAATTCGTTTAATCTGTGTGTCTGTGAAAAATGTTTGTATGTTTTTCAAGGTTTTCTATAATTTTCTCTGGTATCGGTTTGTTGGATCACTTGTTAATTCTGTGATGTTGTTGCTTTGGATAAATTCTAATGTTTTGTCAATGTATTCTTTTTATTTCACAAGTGCAATCGATTTGCCCTTGTCCGATTTTGTGGTTATGGCATCTTCTTACGTTAATTTCCTCTGTAACTTTCTGTAAGTTTTTTCATGAGTTATCATTCTGTTTCCTTTATGGTGGTTTTGTTCTCTCTGATTATGTCCTGCTGTTAAGTTTGCACTTAATTCAGATGTGTTCAGTCTTTTTTGTTGTTTTATGATGTGTTCAGCTTATGTTATGATATTCTCTATTTTGTTGTGTGAGACCATTGTGCTTATGTTACGTCTGGGGCCCTTTTCAAGCAGGCTGTTATCTTGTTTGTATAAATGTATGTCTGTTACATTAATCACTCAAACATGTTACAATTTTGCGGAAGGAAAATAAACAAACCCACTGAATATGGTGAAAAATGTGTTTAATATATCTGGGTGAAAACAAAACTATAAATTTTCCTTCCATAAGGAGGCATTCTTCTCAAATTATTTTAATAACAAATTCCAGAACACACCCATCAAAGTTCAAAAAACAATATTCAGCATAAAATTCAATGAAGTATATTTAGTCTATAAAATAATACCAAGCTGTGCACTCATAACTAAGCAACATGTCATCTACAGCACAACAGACAAATTGTAAAGCCAAAAGTATGTGGGTAGATCCTACAAAAGACACTCACCAAAGTGATTAATGACCCAAATATCCATGAGTCACAACATCAGTACAGCAAACATACCTTTCACAAAAGAGTGATTACCCTAACAGGAATAAATTTTTCTGAACAAAAAACAGCCTGCTTGAAAATGGCTACAAACGTAACACAAACACGATGGTCTCACACAACACAATAGAGAATATCGTAACGGAAGCTGAACATACCATAAAGCAACAAGAAAGACTAAACACACTTGATTTCAAAACAAACTTAACAAGAGAACTAGTCGCTGAGAAAACGAAACACATAATCTGAGAGAACAAAATCACCATAAAAGAAACACAATGGTAACTCAAGAAAAACCTTAAAGAAAGTTGCAGAAGAAATTAACACAAGAAAATGCTGTAATCACAAAACCTGACAAGAACAAATCGATAGCACTTTGAAAGAAAAGGAATACAGTGACAAAACATTAGAATTCATCAAAAGCAACAACATCGCAGAATTAACAAGTGATTTGACAAAGGAATACCAAAGAAACTTATAGAAAACACTGAAAAACATAGAAACATTTTTCAAAGACACACAGATTAAAAGAATGATACATAAAAATCCCAAGGCCTCCACTCTAAAATCATTGCTTAAGATTCATCAAGCAGGTATCCCTATATGCCCACTGATTAACTTTACCAAAGCCCTAACATACTTCTTACCCAAACAAACACACACACTACTACATACAATATACAAACACACTGCAAACAGATGTGTGAAGAACTCAAGTGACTTAATAGAAAAAATACAAATGAAAACATACCAAGCGCATCAGCATTAATTTCATTCAACATAATTTACATGTACACACATTCCAACAGAAGAAAACATCAACATCATTGAAAGAAATCTCCAGCTACAAGGAAATATGGCCACAAAAAACATACAAGAAATATCAACTGTACTCAGGCTGATCACAGAGCAAAACTACTCACATTGACAACAAATTTTACTCTTAACAAGAAGGACTACCTATGGGATACGCAATGAGGCTAGCTGACATAGTAAAACCAAATCAGTAGAAAATAAAATATTCGTACTGATAACTAGATGATATGATTTTCGTAATAGATGAACCACAGTCTCATACAAAAGAACTTTATGAGGACATAAACATCATCCACCCACAATTACAGTTGACCATTGAAACACAAACTTAGAAAAAACCCAATTTCTTAGCTATCGCAATATGCAAGAGAAACAACAAACATGAGTTTACAATTTATAGGAAACTTGCAGTCACCACCATTATCATTCATAACCAATCCAATCACCCTATAACTCATAAAAAAGCCAGGTTCACGTACTCACTACACAGACTGAACAAAACACCCTTGAACAAACATGATTACACAGTAGAACTGAACACAACAAAACGAACTGCACAGGAGAAGAGGTATAATACAAAGACTGTAGGTAGGCAATATACTAAAG
This sequence comes from Schistocerca serialis cubense, assembly GCF_023864345.2. NCBI lineage: Eukaryota > Metazoa > Arthropoda > Insecta > Orthoptera > Acrididae > Schistocerca > Schistocerca serialis. The sequence continues at coordinate 657,154,799 of NC_064640.1, read as the reverse complement.
AGATAAAGGCTCAACATAGAATACAGAACCAACAACGGAATACGGAACAGACTTGGAAGAAATACCACCAACACTGACAAATACAGCTCATCTGACATATATCAACTAACTTGTAACTGTTCTTTCGTGGATCAAACATGCAGGAATTTTACAACCAGGTATACAGAACATCTCAGACCACTGAAAAGCTATGCCTCACACTCAGTATTTATGGGTCGCCTAACAGCAAAGATTCACCACTCAATCAACACAGAAACCGACTTAAAAAGCCTTAAAATTAGAGACGCCTACACCAAAAATTAGCAATAGAAGAAAACCACCACTTTCAAAAATCAGTAGTCAACGGAAAGAAAGTACTAAACGAATACACATCATTGTGCAACAAAATCTCCTTTGACACAATAGATTATCTATATAAATAACACCTACCCGAAAACTGTGCATGATCAGCTTCGAAAATTAAGTTCCAACCTTCCCACACAGTACGTCATTCGCACTGCTTGCTTATCCACATCTCTCTCTCTCTCTCTCTCTCTCTCTCTCTCTCTCTCTCTCTCTCACACACATATACACACACACACACACACACACACACACACACACACACACACACACACACACTAGCTATACTGCGCAAATATCAGTGACACTCCAAATCCAAATGCAACATCCAAAACAAATATTCCGTGAAACAAATGAACGCTTCACACTAACAACAACAGGTAATTGTGGTGAAAACTCTGTGTTTGGCAAGAAATCGTATACAATGAGCGAGTAACTACAAAAACAAATGAAATAAGTGTACTATCTCCAAGCAAAGAAGTAAAACACCAACGCCAAACAACAGGATACATAGTGATTCACGGTCGGAAATGGATAATAAACAGAAAAATAAAATGTCGTTTAGCTCTTTGCAGATGAAAAGCTGTAGATTGCCTTGTAGACCCAAAGCTACTGGCATAAATTCTCAATAGCTCCATGTGACGCATGTAAGCAAATGCATACATAGACTTTATCTGTAAATGTACTAAAAACCTAGATACTTTAGACGTATCGTAAATAAACAACATAGAATCTTTCAACTCAGTGACACATTTATCTGATGGAATAACGTTTTTCCAGTGATATATGAGTCTCAACTTCATCTTCAATAATGTTGGAAGCTGAAGCAATGAGTTAAAATTGGCGCGTGGGCCAAGATTTGAACTCAGGTCTGCTGGTTATTAGACAGGTGCACTGGCCATTACAATACCGTAATTTTGAAGCGATCAGTGCTGTACAGAATACCTAATTCCTACGCCCTCCCTGATGCATACTCGGATTTCAAACCTTCAGTACATTTTCCCCTTCTCATTAGGTACGTAGCTGGGATGCTATTCCAATGGCAGAGAGCCTCAACAATCGTGACGATGTCAGAAGGGGAAAAGGGGCTGAAGGTTTGAACCGAAGTTTGTGTTAGGGAGGTGACTGGACTGAGGTGGTCCGTGCAGGAGCGGTAGACACAACGCTATGCTTAGGTACTAGCTGACACACTTGCCTAGTAAGTAGGAGACATGGATTCAAGTCCTGAACAGGGCACAATTTTAATTCATTTCTTCAGCATCCATCCTTATCAAAGTTCAGTTATACATGCCTCAACTCTACACTGCATGCAAACCAATGTAAAAACATTTGACAATAATTGATTATTTTTCAAATGTAAATATTTTGTACAAAACGTTCTTTAAAGGTTAACGCGTAACCATTTAGCAGAAGGAAAATAAACAACCCGCTGAAGATAACCACTAAACGTGTTGAAACATGTCTGGGTGAAAACAAAACTATAAATGTGACTTTCATTAGGCGGAATTCCTCTGAAACTCTCTTAGCTTTTCTTATTTTGAGAGTGGTAGTGTGGACTAAAACAAAAAAGGTCCAGAAAACATGAGCTGTAATGTTCATATGTTAAGAGCTATGAGCAGTTGTTCATCTTGGCTACTGTGAAATACATCTCTTCTACTGAAAAAGTACTCATAGCTCTAGACCTATGGATTTTAGAGCCCATGTTTATTAGATAGTTTTGTTTAGAATGATCGTTGCTGTCATACCCCTGAATATTAATTGTTCCTCCATGGACATCCTGTATGTACACCGATGAGCCAAAACATTATGACTTCCTGTTTAATAGTGTGTTGGTCTCCTTTTCAAACAGAATACAGCAGCGGTTCTGCTTGGCATGGACTCTACAAGTCCTTGGTATATTTCTAGAAGTATCTGTCAGTAGATGTTTATGCACAGGTCATGGCATTTCCACAAATTAGAGGACGGTGGTTTGTGGGCATGCAGCAGCTGCACGAAATGTGTTCCAATGGGTACAGATCAAGCAAATTTGTCGGCCAAGACATCAATGCAAGTTCACTATTATGACCCTCAAACAACTGTAGCTCGATTCTGACCTTGTAACATTGACAGTTATCCTGCTGGTGGTATCATCGCTGTAGGGGAAGACTTTAAGCATTAAGCGATGCAGATGGTCCACAGTAACGTTAGTGTGGCTCACTGCTCACATGATGCCTTCGATTACTACCACAGATCCCATGGAAGCCCAACTCAGTCTACCCCACAGCGTAATTCTGTCCTCACTGCCCTGCATCCATTGCGCGGTGCATGTTACAAGAGCCATTTGCCTGGATGACGGCATGTAACGACACAACAATTGCAAGAAATGTGGTTCATTTGACCAGGCGACACGTTTCTATCGATCCCTGGTGAAAGCTCACTGCTGCTGTAACCACCGCAGTCGTAACAGACGGTGTCGTTGGGTCAACACAGGAACACGTAGGGGTTGTGTGCTGTGGAGATCCAGGCTCAACAATGGTTCTGAACAGTGTACTCTGAAACACTTTTATCTGCACCAGCGTTGTATTCTGTCGTCAGATTGCCACAGATCGCTGCCCATCCTGGATTACATAGCGGGCGATCCTCTAACTGCCTTGTTTTGTGATGCGATATGGATGTTTAAAACCACAGCGCCTGCTCGTTACTTCACCATCATTCAGTCACCTTCCACAGGTGCTCACGACAGTAGTAAGTGGAAAGCTGACCAGCTTCGCCGTTTCAGAGATTCCCTTTTCCAGCCACAGCGCCACAACGATGCATCCTTTTTCAAAACTGGTTACATAATTGAATTTCCGAATTTCCAGTCCTTATCTTCGCTACAGTGCTACCCATTCGTCTCTCTTCTACTTATATTCTTTTCTTCCAGCGTTACGTGCCCACAGCACCGCCATAAGGCATTCAACCTCCGGTGGGCAGTGGTCTTATGTCTCATTAGTGTATGCCACTACCAAAATATGGCTCTCTCTATGTTTATGTCACCCTATTTGTAATGGCTATAGTTTATACCACATTATGGCCACTCGATGTTTTATCTTAATTAATATAATTTATTATGCAATATAGCCACCACAATCAAAACTCTCTTGCCGCTATATTTATGTCATCTTACTCTTTATTGCTCTACATTATGGCCGAATATTGCTGCACATTGTGATGTCATTATCACACTAACCAGGGTAGGTCAGACGATATGACATTATAGTGGATGTGCAAAAATGGCGGTAAATTAAAAAATCCATGGACTGTTGCTAACTGTTAGCACTGGGGTAAGACCGGAACATTTACATGTTTATTTAAAACAAACAAAATGCGGGAAGCCCTCTACTGTGGCCCACTCAGTAAGAGCATCCGTCTGCGCTGTGCCACCACAGGAGAGCCATGGGCATGTGGGGACAGTGACTCGCCCGCACCACTGGCCAACACCTTCTGGTCTGGCCCATGCTCCTCTCACAACATGCAACGCTGTGTAAATGCAGTGCTAAGAAGGGTGTGCTAGTTGGGGAGCGAACAGGAGCGCACATGCATAAACAAATTAAATCGCCTCTTGCACGCTGCAAAGAGATAAGCCTCCCTTCACTCAAGACGTCAGAGGCAGGCGCCCTGACCACTATATGTAGAGAGGAGCCACCAGTCTTACACAAAAATACACTCTAATTTTATATATAGCCTCTTAGTAGTCTTGAGTATTTCCATGAATGAGATTTTGTTATTAACATTCCGTCACGCTGGCATGCACACTATAGCTAGCAAGGCTCTCCTGAATAGAATTCCACACACGCTTTGGTCTCAAACTTTAAAAAGGGATGAAACTCCTGTACAGTAACCATACAACGACTACCACGACTGCATACTCCTGCCAATGACAGAGGCATCTGTCAGAGGCTTTCGGCTTTGTCTTCCTGATTAAATATATCTATTTTTTATCCCCATCAATGTGATCAGCTTCAGGAGGAAACCGTTTCATGGAGCTCAGTGCTCTGGCTTGACAAACGCCGAAACTTTGAGAACAATGTGTAACACTTAACAAAAGCAGGTCTAAAAATAGAACATAGATCTTTGGTTGGCGGGTTGTGCACATTCCCAGCTCTCGTAAAGATAAGTGTTTATTGCGTAATAACAATTAAGGCAATATTACCTCATAATTAAGTAAATTAGTACCTATTGTAAGCTATCAATTGAAGGATTCACATTTCTTGCGTATTTTATGAAGATATGAAACATTTCATAGGCGCGAGTTTTGGACGAGGATTTGTTTACGTTGTGATATACTGTAAGTTACGTGATTATTTTAATAAAGTAGAGTTCGCGTTGTTAGTGTATTCTTATACGCTATCCATTTGATTCTCTAGTAAGTAGTCGAAGTGAAAAGTACCGAAATAAGTGGAAACTTTATACAGTGTAGGCTCAGTTCTTTGTTTACTTTTTGTCTCTTCACATAAACAATGAAGGTTATATCATTTTTGTTTCTCCAGATGTTTTGAATTAGTACCCGAACTTTAGGCCTAAACTTTCTAAGAAATTTAATATATTAATTGAGTAGTCTACGGAGTTATTCTTGTTTTAACTCAGACTAAAGCTAATTTTGTTTGCCATGAATGAGAAGTGTATGACTTGCCGTAGGATTCTTAGTTCCAGGGTGTAATGCGAAGGTTGTTGCAGTTTCTTTCACGTGGGTGACTGTAGCGACTTGGGAAGTAGGAAAATAAACAAGGCTCATTGGTTGTGTAGAATTTGCTATAGAGATAAGAAGATAGTGGAACAGGAGGAGAAGATTGCTGTGCTTCAGGCGGAACTAGATAAAGCGAAACAAGATCTGGAAAGGTTAAGGGGAGAGAAGAGAAAAGAGAGGTGGGAAGTGACAACAAGTTATAGAAGAAATAGGGATAGGACGTTCTCAGACAGTGTGTTTGTGAATGTGGAAAACAGTTTTGATCTGTTGTCACAGTTGGAAACTGATGAGCCACAAATAGATGTAGGAAAAGACAGGACACAACAAACTTTCAAAAAGTGTTTGAAAAGTAAGAAGTCAGAAAAGTTGTGAAGAAGAAGAAAGTTTTGTTGTCAGGTAGTTCACATGGTAGATGTGTTGGCCAACTATTGCAGGATGAACTAGGGACAGGTTACAAGGTCACAAGCTTTTTTAAACCTAGTGCAAGTCTGGATCAAGTGTTAGAGGATGTAGATTCACTTTGTAAAGACTTCACAAAGGAAGACACCATAGCAATAGTGATTGGGGCGGACAACTGCATAGATAGGAACCCTAATTATCCAATTGAGAGTGACCTGGTAAAGATAACTTCAGCAACGAGACATACTGGTGTTGGGCTTTTGTCTGTTCTGAGGCGCCATGACTGGTCCCACTTAAACTCTTCTGTTAGGAGAGTTAATTTAGAGCTGGAACAGCTGCTTGAATCAGATATGGGGTATTGTATTGGTGTGGTTCCTGTTAACTCTATCGGCAGGTGGGACTATACTAGGCACCACCTTCACCTGAACAGGAAATGGAAGGGAAAACTGTCTGGGCTAACAGCAAATAACTTAAGAGGGGGGGGGGGGGGGACACTGTCACAAGTACCAGTGGTTACAAGTGACAGATCAGCAGTTTTATAGGGTAGGAAGGGCACAAACAAAAGATGTTCAGAGACAGGCTGAAAATGACATTCACATTGATAATACAGGCAACCAGAAAGCAAATTTTAATATACACAATTCATGCAGACAGCCTCTGATTGAAACTAAATATACTCAAAAATTGACAGGAAAATTAAGTTCATCCAGTTGTAATTCAGCCAGTGCACAAAATCAGTTATCACTATTGCATCAGAATATCCGAGGACTAAGGGGTAAGCTTAATGAGTTGCTTATTTGTGCTTAAGAATTAGAGTTGAGCAAACCAGTTGATATAATCTGCCTCTCTGAACATCATATGACCACTGGTACAAATATGATAAATGTTACAGGATTCATCTTAGCTTCTTATTTCTGTAGAGAAAATATGGAGAAAGGCGTAGTTACCATATTTGTCAGAAACTGTTTTGATATCAAGAATATTGACGTTAATAAATTTTGCTCAGAACAGCACTTAGAAGCTTCTGCAATAGAAATAGTATTTCATAATAAGTCCTTCATAATAGTAAGTATATACAGATCACCTTCAGGAATTATTAACCCCTTCATAAAAAACCTGGAAGCTCTGCTGTCACATCTCATAGTAAAAACAAGTAAATGGTGGTTGCTGGGGATTTTAATGTGGATTTATTGAAAAGCTCTGTCAGTGAACAACAATTGCAGTCAGTAGTAACACTATAATTCAATTTAGTTCCTACAGTGCTCTGAGACTGCTATTCATAATATCTTCATAGATACATCTAGGGAAAAAAGTCATATAACACAACCCATAGTAAATGGGTTATGTGATCGTGATATGCAGAGTCTTCTGTTACATGTTGAATCTTGTCAGGGTAAAAAATCTATTAAATCTGAGTACAGTAGGGTAATGAATAAGTCAAAAATTGAGAAATTCAAGTAATTGCTCAAAGACATAGAGTGGATAGATGTTTACAATATGTCTGACTCAAATGGAAAATACGAAGCATTCATTAATAAAGTTGCCTCCACTTTTGCGAATTGTTTTCCCCTGAAGGTGACACAAATCACACAGCAGTCAAAAAAATAAACTGTGTATTACACAAGGAATAAAGATATCACCAGCTGTGACATAGTCGCGAATATGAACAGTGATCTAATGTTTTTAATTCCAGTCGTTGATCACAATATCAATTCCTTTGATGATGACCAGTTTCAGTCAATAATGACCATCTTCAGATCTATCACATTAGGACATGGTGTAGAACAGATCTGAAGATGGTCATTATTGACTGAAACTATTCATCGTCAAAGGAATTGATATTGTGATGAAGGACTGGATATATCATGTCAGACAAAAAGGAGACTGTGTGTACTACCTAGGAACAGCTCTGATATTAGAACTGTATTGTATTACATATAATACTGAAAAATATTGAACCAAGTAATCCAGAAATCGAAGCAGTTTTATTATGAGAAAAAGATAATTACATCAGGTAACAAAATGAAAACGGTATGGGATATTGTGAAGACAGAGACAGGTGGGGTCAAAAAGGAAGAACAACACATAGCTTTAAAAATAAATGAGACTTTGGTAACAAGTACATGTAGTGTTGCAAACCTCTTAAAGACATACTTCATTTCTCTTACTGACAGCTTGGGGTTATCAGGTTTGGTGAATAGTGCAATGGAGTATCTGAGGCCAGTCTTTAAAAATAACTTCAGTAAAATGTAAATGACACTCACGTCTCCCAAAGAAGCAGCATCCATCATAAAATCCTTAAAATCTAAGTATTCCAGTGGATATGATAACGTATCAACAAAATTAATCAAAGAGTGCTCATGCAAGTTGAGTTCTGTCTTGAGTTATTTGTGTAATCAATCTCTTATCAGCAGAACATTTCCAGACTGGCTAAAATATGCTGAAGTTAAGCCTCTTTACAAGAAGGGAGATAAAGAGATACCATCAAACTATCGACCAATTTAATTTTTGCAGGCTTTCTCAAAAATATTTGAAAAGGTTGTGTTCAAGTGTATCCTTAAGCATCAGACTACAAACAATATATTGTCCAAGTCACAGCTTGGATTTCTGAAGGGTTCTAATATAGAGAAAGCTATTTACACTTACAGTGAGAATGTACTTAATTCATTAGATAATAAATTAGAGGCTACTGGCATTTTCTGTGACCTGTCAAAGGCCTTTGACTATGTGAACCATGGCATTCTATTGAGTAAATTGGAATGTTATGGTGTCACTGACAATGCTGCGAAATTGATTGAGTCTTACTTATCTAACAGGAAACAAAGGGTATCATTGCGAAATACCTGTGCAGTAAGCAGTCAGTCTTCATCTGACTGGGAATTAATTACATGTGGTGTTCCTCAAGGTTCCATCTCGGGTCCATTGCCTTCTCTTGTTTACATTAATGACCTCTCATCCTTTACACTGCCAGATGCTAAGTTTGTTTTGTTTGCAGATGATACAAACATTGCAATAAGTAGAAAGTCAAGTACAGATTTAGAAATAGCTGATAATCAAATTTTCACTGATAGCAGTAAGTGGTTTAAAGCTAATTCACTGCCATTAAACTTTGAGAAGACCCACTACATGCAGTTCAGAACAAGTAAGAGATTTCCCATTAGCATGAGCATATGAAGACACACAGATCAAATAGGTTGACAGTGTTAAATTTCTGGGATTACACCTCGATAATAAATTCAGTTGCGAAGAGCATACCACAGAATAGCTTAAGCGCCTAAACAAGTCTGTATTTGCCATGAGAATGATGTCAGATGTAGGAGATATAAATATAAAAAAAACTTGCATACTTTGCTTACTTTCATTCTATTATGTCATATCAGATCATATTCTGGGACAACTCATCAAACCGAGCAAAAGTTTTTAGGGTGCAAAAGCGTGTGATAAGAATCATTTGTGGTGTAAATTCTTGTAAAAACCTGTTCAAGGAACTTTGTATTCTAACCACTGCTTCTCAGTATATTTATTCCTTAATGCAATTATAAAGACTTAAAATCACTCACCTTGGTCCAAAAAGTGGTCCAATATTCAGGAACACACATTTTCAATAAATTGCCAGTAACCACTAAAAACTTGGCTTCAGATAAAGCACGGTTTAAACAGAGTTTGAAAGACCTTTTGATAGGCAAGTCCTTCTACTCAATAGATGATTATCTTAAAAGGGACTGTTAAGCTAGCTTAAGTAAAGATATCTGTTAGATTTCAGTTTTGACAACACTTGGTCACAACAGTCAAGATTAGGTATTTTGTGTATGATAAATTTATTAATAGTGCATAACAGTGTTTCATTCAGACAGTGTGTTAATTCTGTAAATATTAGCTGTTCCAGTTTACTGCATTTTATTAACCTATTTCGACTATCTCGTGACAAATGATCAGGGTAGTAAGTATTATACTCAACTGTTTTATTTTTTTATGTCATACTTTCTGACATGTTCACATCCACGAGAATCATGTAATTTTTTGGGTCCATCGAACTAAAACTAAATCTCATCTAATCTAAAAATGTCGTTTGTTTAGTTGATATATCTCAGAAGCACTTGGAATACAAGACGTATGTATACAACTCAGATGTAACTGATTCCACATACCCACAGTAGATTTCCTATAACATATATATTGCAGTTATCAGGAACTTAACAAATATTCACAATATAACATTCGAAGCTCCGGACAAAAGTTGCGTGGGACAACGGGTGCCATAATATGACGTTGGTTTTTTGTTGCTAGGTGGGGTCGCATCAGAGATATGAATGTCAACTTTGTTTTTTTAAATGGGATGCTATAGTTTAGTACTTGTTTTCTGATTGCGGCTATCGAGACGAACCCAATGATGTGTAACAGTAAGGTCTTTCAAGGTGAACGAAGGTCACAAAGATGGCATGAACGTCAATTTACAGGAGGAGTTCGAAGTGATGACCACTGGTATCATTAAAATCGTGCAGTCTTCTTATCAAGGATCGAGTGGTATTCCTTATCATATCGGCGCTTATCGAAGCACATGCTCTGACAATTCTCTCTCTTATATCGTGCAAATAGTAAATATTGGCCGAAAACGGCGTATCCATCTAAACGTGCCATTGACAAGTAAACACCATACGACGGTTTCGCAATACAACAGTAATAGGAACGGTAAGACTAGTATCGTCGAATCAAGCCAATGTGAATAATGTACACTTTCTAAGAACTAGTCAATATGCTTCTCATTTACGGAAAATGCCAACGGAATACAGTGGGAGCCATAGACTTCTACGCTGAAAGATATCCTCAACGTACTCACCCTACACGTCGTACATTTAAATATGTGTACGATAAATTGGTAACAACTGGATCTTTAACGCATCGAAAACATATCCGGCAAAGGAAAGTTATTAACGAGGAAACGAAAATTGATACTGTGCTTCGAGAGCCTTGTGTTAATTCGTGTCAAATTAATTCTGCCTATGGGCTCAACTTCAGATTCAGAGGGATGACACATTTATTAATTTGATTTTATTTGCTGACAAGGCTACATTTACGAGTCATGGAAATGTTAATTTGCTTAACATGCATTATTGGGCATCTGAAAATCCATGTTGGCTGCGGCAAGTTGCACACCACTAACCGTGGTCGGTGAATGTATAGCGTGGGATTCTGGAGGACAGAATTATAGGCCCCATTTCATCGAAGGAAATCTTAATGGTAGGAAGTACACAACATTCCTGGAAGAAACATTAGGTCTTTTATTGGAAGAAATATCTTTAGGAACAAGGAGCAGAATGTGGTATCAATACGATGGATGTCCACCACATTTTTCGCTGATGGCGAGAAATAAGTTGCAAAGACAGTTCCCAAATCGTTTGATTGGATGCGGAGGAGATGTTTCGTGGCCGGCTCGTTCGCCAGACTTGACGCCTCTGTACTTTTTTGTGGGAGGATTCGTAAAAGACATGGTTTATAAAGACGTTCCAACAACACTTGAAGATATGCAAGTGAGAATCAGAGCATGGGCTTCGATAAGTTCCGATGTGATAAGAAACACCACTCAATGGATATAAAAAGATTGCAGCACTGCATTGACACCAATGGTCATCACTTCGAACACCTTCTGTAAAGGGACGTTCATGCCACCTTTGTGACCTTCGTTAACCTTCAAAGACCTTACTGTGACACATCACTGGATTCGTCTCAATAGCCACTATGAGGAAATAAGTACCAGACTGTAGCATCCCATTTTAAAAAACAAAGTTGACCTTCATATTTCTGACGCGACTCCACTTAGCAACAAAAAACCAACACCACATTATGGCCCCTGTTGTCCCATGCAACTTTTGGCCCACAAACGTTTCAGCTCCTATCATACTTTCGGAGTTATTCTTCGTGGCAATAGTTAGTGACTCATCTTGTATAATGTTGTTAAACAACTGGTGAGACAAACTAAATGTGCAATTATTATGGAGACATATGGTTATTAGGAAGTGAACATCTGCTGCAGAGAGCAACATCAAAGAAGCACTACATGTTATAAAAGTTTATTGGCACTTGACAATGGCTCCCAAACCCCTGTCAATATCAGGGACCTCCAATAGAGCATTATGTTTTCCCTGGTTGAAGTTTCATAACGCTACCATAGTGATCAGAGATTTATAAGCACTCTAAAGGATTATAACAAGCAACCTGCAGGTGCTTTGTAAGAACTTAAATGGTTTTCTATAGAAGAAAGACAACGTGGCACTCGCCACACCATATCAGATATTACAGAGCACCGTATCAGAAAGCAAGCATGAGCTGCAGAACAAATCCTACAATTCATTTTAGTTAACTGACACAGGTTTTCAGCTAGGGTAACTATATACATCCTGCCACTTGAACACTGTGCACGCAAGAACTTGCTGCACTATTAGCTGCTTGTAGTGTGTTGTACCATCTACACTGTGCATACACTATGTGATCAGAGTATCTGGATGGTCCTATAGGAACTTACCAGCAGAAGTATCTGGACATCTATTAATCGACATTAATACGGAGTGTTTCTATTGACCAAAATATAACTATATTTAGGCCCTCTGGTACTACTTCTAGTTGATGGTAACCACTCTTTGGATGTATTGTGCTTTCACTGCTCTAAATCATCCAGAGTTTCTGTAACGTTAGTTATGGGATATACATCTGTCACTGTTCTACTATTTATGTAGCGATAATCACAACTAAATCTATATTTCTTCATTCTGTCTGACGACTTCTTTAGTACAACGACGAAAGCAGCTCCAAAGGAACTATTACTTTTCTTTATTACGCCATGTTAAGTTGTTGGTTTATAAATTCTTCCATAGCCAGTAGCAAGTGATTCGGGACGCTACAGTCTTCGATACACAGGTGGCTTATCTCCAGCAGGAATTCAGTATTGTGTTACGAATGTCGCCGGTGATGGACTACAGAGATTAAACAGTTCCTCGAATTCCAACAACAAAGACTTCTGTCTGGCTATTGTGTAGGGTCCCCTTGAACGCTCCACTTTTGCGCATAATGCAGCTGTACTGGCAGCTTGCTTCTGGCTACAGTCCGTACTTGAACTGTCTGATCAACTTCGTCTTGTACGTCTACATGAGTAATTTACAACCCATTAACCAAACTTACTTTATCAGCACCAAAATTAACCACACTAATGGGAACTACTTTCTCATCATCTATATCCTCTACACGTACGATGCCTCTACTTATGAAACATCGTAATACATCCCGTACATAGTTCTTTCTAGTGGTTCTACAGCCAGTACCATGTCAACAGATAGTGCTGTCCCCACGCTCAGCCAATGCAATTCCTCGGTGTCTTGCAGTATTTTATCATGTGACTCAAGCCTTAGTGAGTTTTCTTGCAGTTTAATTGATTTCTCCTTCGTGATGATTGACAGTATGTCACTGGAGACAGTTTCCCCAGCACTATGATTCAACGGAAAACCCAGCCCTAGGACTACGCAGTAGCCTTCCCCTATATGAGGCACAACTGTCACATCCTACCAGAACCATACTGGCCCAAATGGAAAATTCAGTAATGCCGAACCTAGTCCCATATCGCTGCCCCCTAATCCCCATAACATTTACTGTGGGGAGTTCAACTGCTTTTTACCCGCGTACTGGCTCTATACTGGCATATGCGCCCATGTGTTAAATCAAAATTTATGCTTCTTACCATTTTCAACGTCTACTACACAACATCCCGCATTTGCATACGAACTTGTTTCAGCTCCATTAAATAAAACAGAAAATAAGAACCTAGAGTTCAGTGGCCTGCACCGCAGCCAGGACTGACAACTCACACCGCTGTTGCATGGCAAGACATGTGTACATGTGCAGAACCACTGTTATCAAAGGATCTACCGCTTTTTATAGAAGCAGGAAATAGATTACATATACTTATTTGGTTATTAAATACGTTATGTATACTTATTTGATTATTAACCACGACTCCCAATGATTTATCCCAAAAAAGGAGAAGAAAAGTATTCCGATTATGGCCACAGTGGCCCCCTAGCTGTCAAGGGCTTAGAATCGGTGAGGGAAAATCAATAGTGGGACCTTTTTTACTTGTTTTTAAACTCCTTATTTTGTTTTCTGTAATACCACACCTATAATACGAGCTACTAGCACAGCATAGCGCACTAAGTAAACAAAACAAATAATCCTGGGACTTTCCTACTATGAGACAATGCATATGGGGAAACAGGAAATGTGCTTCGTAGCACAATGCAGAAGGGTGTGCCGCTATTCTCCTTACACCTGATCATCCAGGTATGTTTCCACACATGTCGCAGGTTTTATCCAGAAAAAGTAGAAGCCGAGGTGTAATATGTTCCGGAGTCACTCGTAGAAAGTACGTCAATATTCGTCGCACCAAGTGCCATATGTCTTCTGCTGCACTACATCTGAGACGTTGCTCGCATTCCTCACAAAGAGGCAGGTCCGCCATATGTATCATGTGGAGGCGCGAACGGATGACTTGTTTACCGCTGACTGTCATGTACCCCGTTGATCGGACATCTGTCAAACTTTCCAGACGCTGGTGCCGCAGCCAGATGTGTGAGCTGATAAACAGGGCCAGCGTTCTATCGTGGACGTGGACTAGGCCAAGACCTCCGCTGTCTGTGGGAAAGGGTCAGTGATTCATAATATTTTGAAGAGAAACCGTGTAGTGACATAGGCTCCAAATGCCGCTAATATACGCTGTGCCATCAGTAACGGTCCTGGAAATATGTAGGGAATTTGTGATGATAGATAAATATTGACGAAGTGTGTACCTTGAAGAATTTCGAGCATCCGCAAACAGAAGTTGGCTTTCCTGAGCCGAATTTGTTGTAACAGGGTTGCAATGTGCCTATATCGTCACGAAACCCTACTCCGAGACATTTGATAAGAGCATTAAGTTGTAGATGGTCGACATGCACTGGGGCCAAGCCGCCTCCTATGTTCCTGGCGACCAGTTTGGTGACAGTGTGACAGCTGCCGAAAGCCAGACCACATGTGTCAATCCATTCTAGTGCGTTGGTTATATTGTCATCGTTGCGGAACATGACAACCATGTGGTCTGCAAGTGCTGTATTTCAAAATGTGATGACATATAACGTTAGTCCAGCGAGGCGTTGACGAGGCTGTAGATGATGATTTCCAGTGCCAGGGTGTAGAGTAAGGTAGGCAGGAGGCTGCCTCAACGCACAAATCTGGAAATCGGGAGGGACTGTGTGAGACGCCCATTGATGGGCATTTTGAAGGTTGCCCCTCGGAGGAGGTGCATCACGACGTCTGTGAGTTGCTGTGGGTACTGCAGGTGTTGGAGAATAGACATCAGGTTCACGTGATGCACCTAATCAAAAGTTTGGCTAAAATCTAGTGGCGCCAGAGCTCTCAGGATGCATCGTGCCCTCGCTAGGGGTCGCCATTTGATCTGGTGAGATGACATGAGACAGGGTCGGCTGTACATAGGTCGCTAACATTCTGGTGAATATCTTCATTCCACAGCTGAGGAGTGTAAACGGGTAATAACCACGCACTCATGCGTCACTTGTCGGTTTGTGGACTGATATAATCATCCCTTCGACAAATGCTGCGGGCGGGGCACTGAGGGGGTCACAGACTCTCAACAGATGTCCGTCAACTTGGGAGCCAGTAAATACTGAAAAGTGAAACTCCACAGGGCATTTGTCGTGGCCAACAGACTTGTTCGACGCTCCTTTACCTATGGTGACGATAATTTCTTCTTCCGAAATTTCGTCCAGTGATTCAGTTCGTAAATCCTGTGGGACAGTGCCATAAATCAGTCGTGAGACTCTTGTCACCGTCGTCGTGTCGGAACATTGTGCCTAATGGTCAAAGGAGGCTGCACCGCTACAGCGATGCATGGTGAGGTGACGGCCGTCTGCAGTAGTGATGGCCTAATCAGCGCCGTTGTCGAATGACGTGGTACATGGTGGGTCAATCCGTTGCTATTCTGTCGTGTGTTCGCACTCGGACGATAGTTCCTTCGAGATGTCGGTACGTGTGGGCTATGGTCTGTGCTTTCGAACGGGGTACTGTCATCTGTGGGTGGGAGATAGGCACGTTCATGAAGGACGGTGAAATAAAAATCTAGGGTGGGTCGCATCCAAGCAGCGTTCTCGCTTGTCCTTGATGGTGCGCCGACAATCAGGAGAAGAGAGATGAGCGACGTTTAACTTCCAGGGATGATGGCTCCGCAACACTCCTTGGCGACGAAGGGTGATGACACCTATACAGGCCTCGTGATCCGAGAAGGCTACAGGCCACACATCTGCATAGCTTACTGTTACTGTGAGGCGCCTAGACGCTACTGAAATCGCCCCCAACACCAAATCGTATGCCTGCCCTGAAAGAGCGGTGCTGCCCTTTCTGCAAAGAAGTTCCAGAAGGGGCATACACACTGAGAAACTGCACGCCTAGCACCGTTACCGCCACTGCTCTAGCATCAGGGACATCCACCTTGAGACTCTTCATGAGGAGAACAGCGACACTGCTGCTAGTTGGCGTGGCATAGGACACGTGAGCTGTATAACCTTACATACCCAGTCGACATACCATACGATGATCGTCGACGTAGACCTCTTTGGAGAAAGACAATTTCGATGTCTGCTGCATGTCTTGGAGCAGCGACGACTTTGAACATGTCAGAATGGTGTTAACGTTGATGGTCGCTAAGCGATAGGTCTGCTGCTACTCAGAAGGGGCTGAGATGCGTGGGGAGACACCCGTCTCCTCATTTACCACTGTGGACGTAGAATCATCTTCATTGTCGTCCATCACAAGTCCGCAAGTTAACCATGGCTGCGGTAGCGCTCTTGCGAGCTGGCTGAGCGAAGTTGAATCCATAGTCGTTTCTTGTTGTGCATCAGTGGTGCTGTCCTCATGATCTGTGTGCCCCGGGAACCAGAAAGGGCTGTGTCGAAGCCAGGGAGAGCAACAGGTGAGGGCGACCCTGTGTCATCCATGTTTCCTGTGTCGTCGGCCGTCCGATCGCCAACCAGGGAAGACACATGCAGGAGGCATTTGGCGACAGCTTTAGGGCTTTACTTTTTATGTTTCTTCGGTGACCTCTGCTTGCAGACGTAGGTTTCCATGTCCAAATGAGTGTGTGACTGTTTCACGGCATTCCCCTTAGGGAGAAAAGCAGAGGTCGGTACAATCCTAGTGCTGAGATCCATTCTCTCGTCCGAGTGTCCCTGTGCAGTCGATGGGCGACCGCCCTTATTCTGTGACATTGACGATTGTTTTATGGTGTTGGTCAGTTGCTATTGGTGTACAGTCTGATGTTCTCCCTCTTCCAAGTGGTCCTCTGCCTGCCATGATGTTGTCTGCGTCACACCTGTGTAACTGAGGGGGAAGGCCATTATTGCAAGAGATGGCGCTAATTCACCTAACAAGATTTATGAAAGCCGACGTTCAATACACGTGGAATGTGCATGACTCTCCTGGATGCAACCGCAACAGGTTTGTGGCTGTCCATTGTACATCACGATCGCCTTACATCCACCTATGACTAGGAAAGATGGCACGTGTTTTGTTAATTCACTTTTATCTTGTTGTGTGCCTTTGAGGAGCAAGTACATTTCGAAGACATTCCATTTTTCTGCCATGTAGCTAATTACCATCCCATTTGGTCGGAAAACCACAGCGACTACATCCAGCAGCATGTCAAACTGGAGTTCGAAGACTAGTATTGTGCATGAACATAGTCCTGTATTGATCATGGTAACTGCCCCAATGCGACTATCAGATTGTCTGAACTTGAAAGTGTTCACACTTCTACTCACAACAGTGTTATGTATCACATCATCGACCATCTTGTCGTGGACGATGCTAAATTTGATGGAAGGTGGATACTGACGATGTGCTGTGGTTCTATTTGAACTCTGTCATGGATAAAGTGTTCGATTTTGAAGGCTTATGGTCTTGCATGGTCCGGTTTGGAGCTGATCTTGATGGTGACTTTTCTGTAAGAATGAGCTGTAGTGACTCAGTGTCAGTGGACTCGAGTACTAGTTTCGGCGAGGAAGTGAAGAAACTATACCTGCTTGCGACTCTGTCCATAGGATGGAAACAAGACATCCTCACTGCTCACCTGCCAAAGGCAGACTGCTGCTTCAGCCATCCGAGCACGCCACCAGGCCGACCCAGACTTCTATATGTCATTGTGCGTTTCTGCCCTGTATTTGCACTGTGATTCCCACAGAGGCAGAGACTTGTCACAGACTTGTCTTGACATGAAATATTATATTGCCATTCCTGTGTACCCTGTAAGGTCCTCGAGACATGCACATTTCATGTGGTTTGTAATTGCACTGACATAAAAAAATCACAACAACAGGAAGGAGTTGTGAGACATAGTCGAAAGTCAGTAGGCTTGCTTCTACATATGAAATATGATGTAAATTAAAATTTCATGCCAGTCACGTAAGAGTGACGCTAGTTGTGGCATTATGAGGATGCAAGTCAGGTTTGCTTTAAATACATTCTGTAATGGTCGTGAGCGTTATTACCTTTGAGATTGGACGTTATGAGTTGCCGTTAGTCAAGAATGCTTTTGAGACTACAAAGACGCCATTATCAACACTTCACTGATTTAAACGAGGTCGTGTCGTAGGGCTGTAGGAAGGTGGATTCCTTCTGCGATACAACAGAAAGACTTGGCAGGAATATAACCACTGCACGTGATTGCGAGCAGCGGTGCTCACGAGAATATACAATCACAAGATGACCAGGCTCCAAACAGCCACATGGCATTACCTACAGGGAAGACGATCGTGTTCGGCGTATGACTCTGGTGCATCGTACTGCATCTGCAGCGGGAATTTCAGCGGCACTTGGCGCCACGATGACACAATGAACTGTTACTAATCGGTTGCTCCAAGGACAGCTCTGAACTAGATTCCCTATAGCGTGCAGTCCACTGACCCTAAACCACCGCTATTTGCGACTTCAGTGGCGTCAAGCGAGTATTTATTGGAGGGCTGGGTGGAGGTCTGTTGTGTTTCCTCATGAAAGCTGGTTCTGCCTCGGTGACAGTGATGACCGTCTGTTGATTAGAAGGAGGCTAGTTGAGAGCCTGCAACCGACCTGCGTCCGTGCTGGACACACTGGACCTACACCTGGAGTTGTGGTCTGGGGTGCAATTTCGTAGGACAGCAGGAGCACTTGTAACTAAACCCGCAGATTCCAAGTGTGACCGAGCCACCTTTGTATTTTAAACGTCCGAATAACGCGTGATCGAACCGTTTTTTAACGTATTGTGCAGGGAAAGGAATGCTTTTTAACCACGAACTGTTTAGCCATATTACCCGTTACATTGCTTAAAATGGGATTAATAATGCGTACAATAATTTTTGTATCTCTCCAGAAGCGAATATACAGCGTTGGCCACTCGTATTGCCGCACAAGAAAGATTTTTCGTCTCTCCCTGCTGCCTACGTGCCGCTTCTCAGAAAAATACAGCTTTTAGTTCGCCCAACAGAGCGTTTTCATTAAAACTGCACAACATTACGCTGTTTTTAATAACATAAACAACATTCTCTAACGAAAATTTGGACACTTATCACATAACAGAATACTATTATTAGCACATTATTATTATGATTTAAACTTTTCTCCACAGCGATTTGTGGAAAATGGGACTCGATTTCCAGGATTGGAACACCACACAAGTTTCTTCACTCAGAAAACCTTTTTATCCCCTACTTACAACTGGTCTTATCTGTGTTCCATGGGGAACAGCTTGCAGCTATGCAACCTTACCTTACGACAGATCAGCTGTAAGAAAAAGCTATCTCTGGGAAGTTTGTTCTACTCGCCAGCTCTGAAGGAGCAATTTAGATACCTTCTTTCAGTTTACGTTTTTGAAGGTGCCAGAAGTAGATTTACATTAATAACATCTGAAACTAGATGGAGGCAGACTGAAACATTCGTGTGTGGCTTAATGGCTGCCATCTTTACTTTGAATAAGTACTTGAAGTTAATATTCCGCAAGAGGTAAGAAATCTCATAAAATTGAACTTTACAATGAACTATCAAACTTTACAATGAAATATCAAAGCGACCTCACTAATAATCTCTTCACAATTTGAGCAAACAATTACTCTTAGAAATTACTTTCACATGACTCTGAAAGATCGTCGTAACACCAAAATTAATTATTTACGATCTTTTTACTGTACAGAATGACACAAAATTTAAATTGAACGAATTGGACAGGTAGCTCTGGATCGGTATGTGACTTTGGGGCAATCATTGTAACAAATAATTTTACCGAAACTATATTAAAACTTTGGCAAACTCTGAGGTTGACTGTAACATCCTAACACACCGCTAATTACGGTTAATATACAAATGACTTGCGTTGTTGGTTGCAGGCACTTCACGACTCCAGCGACAGAGTTAATTTAAAACTACCACACACATGCAGTAGTCACTTTAACTTGCTGTATCGTCTGCTCCATATTCCATCATATAAAACCAGTCGGATACTCTCGCTTTTCGACACAAAACGAACTGGAGACGACTTCAGGAACTACTATCTACTGCCACACCAAATGTTTTTACTGTTTAAGCCACATATCGCCAGACATGGCATCCCACGCTAAGTGCATTGCCCAGGTCGACTGCAACTGCCTCCGGTTATCTGTTCTTTTCCTCCCTTGCGCTGATAGCGGAAAGGTTATTCAAAAGACTGGGGTCGAAAACCCATAGTGGATTCCTGCCTTTATGATTTCCATTTGTTTAAATGAATTACATGTTCTAATACGCTTAGAATATTACAGTCACTACGTTTATAAGTTATATTCATTCCCATGTTTCATTTTCCATACGTTTATTAATGCTTTCACAAAATACACTCTCTTCCCAATAAATATTTATCACAGAAATAGCACATAGTTACAGAGGTTTCCTTAACACTAACATTTAGTATAAGACCGATAATTTCACTGAGTCTATTTTCATTTGATACCGTTTAAACAAAAAAATTTTTGCCGTTTCAGCTTGCATTTAACTGTAGCATCACACACTCCCGTGGTTGTCCCAGGGTGATTCGACCTCTTGCGCAGCCATTCATAAGCAGCTTTCCTGTGGGAGGTTTCCATCAAGATAACGCTCGCTCACATACCGCTGTTGTAACTCAACACGCTGTACGGGGGACGGTTGACATGTTGCTTCGGCCTGCTCGATCGCCAGATCTGTCTCCAATCGAGCATATATGGGACATCGTCGGACAACTCCACCGTATCCACAAGCAGCACTAAACGTCCCCGTAATAGGCATGGATCTCCATCCCGTAAACTGACATCCTGCATCTGTACAACACAACGATGCCCGTTGGCATGCTTTCATTCAACATTCTGGAGCTTACACCCTTTATTAAGGTACTAATATTTCACATTTGCAATGTCTTAGCTCGCTCTTAAATTAATCTCTGATCTTGCAATGTTAATCACTTAACTATGTTACATAGACACGTATTCCCGAAATTCCATTACTCTACATTAATTATTTTTCTATGTTGCGATTTTTTCCCCTCGGTGTAAATATTCATGCTTCGCCACAGTTTTTTTCTTTTTTTTTAAATTCTGACTAAGCCTTGCCCTTCTGTGAGCTCTCTCACGATAGTAAAAACACATATTGATGTGCTAGGAACTCGTTTTAACCACTACTCTCCTTCCAGAGAAAGGCAGGATAGAGGTTTTTGCCATTGGAGATAATCTCTTGTCTTGTACATCCATGGGAACAAGTCTCAACTCGCCTGTTTCCTGTCTGAGAAAACAAATCTTAGGTATTTAAGTTTATCTGTTTATTCAAGCTTGTTGGGGAACAGGCATTTCCAGGAACGTCGTTGCATAATCTGTTATTCAGAGCGTGAAATAAGAAATTACTGTGGACTCAGCAGTGAGGAAATGGTATAAAAAGGGGCCATCCAATTCGCTGAAGACATTTATGTTTCATCAATCCAGCTGTCAACATCTTGATCAGCTGGGGGGCTATTAAATGAGGGAAAGAGCAGAAGTAGAAATTCGACAAAAGTGCAAGTATTCTTTGATTTTCTTCCCAAAACCTCCTCAATTATTTTGTGCACATGTTTCAATATCTACCTGCCTTCTTCTCATTTAATGTTGCAGTTTCTACTGTGTGTTTCAGCACACACAAAATGAGATGAACGCTGACTCAGCAGCAGCAAGAAGTATTCTGAAGTATTCGTGCAGGGGAGAGATGAAGAGTATGAAAAGCAACTCACTTAAGTCATTCCTGATTTATCCTTGGAGTTTTGACCATCTTCTTTTTTGAGCTCCTGGAACAGCTATGGAAAAAATCTTCAAGAAATATATGCAGACTTTATTCTTCCTCTTCTTACGCACACTGTCATTCAGATATTTTGTTTGTTCTATTTATGAATACATGTTTTTTCTCATTTAACGTTACAGAATTTTGGTCCTCCATATCGAGCAGCGGCCTGATAGAGCAGCTCGGAACTCTCTGAGAAGAAAATGAAGAAGAAGAAAAAGAAGATGCAGTGTGAGCAGTGGAAGCCTGCAGAAGAAAAAGACCATCACCTTGGTAGGCTGAACTTTTTATCGACTAGCCTATTATTATTATTATTATTATGAGTGTGTCTGAACCACCAGTAAAACGAATTAAATTAGATAACGATCTTAAACGGTTTCATGCCGCGCCTGAATTTAGAAGAAGAGTATGTACTGCTGTTGTGGATAACAGGCTTGTATTTAAGGACCCTAGACGTTTCCTGGACACTTATTTCCACATATTTGAGACAATAGTTCATCAAATTAACCAACTTGTTAAATTTAATTGTTTGTTATTTTGTAACTTTCACTTGGCAGAGTAGATTAGAAAAAACAAATGTAGCTCCACACAAAGAATGTGCCTCTGTCGTCGTCTGCTGACATCAGTGAATGGTATTCAACCAATATCACACAGCGACTTTTGAAAAAAATTGGAAACGAAATAATTCAATTCCCTATCAACATTCATGAAAATAAGGGGCTTTTTGCAGAAGTATACACAAAACTCCTCCAAGTCATAATAAATAAACACACAGTATTAAACGTTAGCTCAAAGTACAATGTCTGCTGTACATTGTTAATTCTAGTAGGATTATATCCTGTAAACCAACATACAGAACATGAGTCTGGATAATAGCCACAGGCTTATTTTCTTCGAAAAACGGAAGAAAGACGTACCTATAAACGTTTATGGGATCCAGTATTCAAATTATGAATGGATAACGGTAGAAGATAATGGGATAGACAAAGAATTCTGTGTTCTACCAATGCATATTACAAAATACCATCGTGAGAGACACATAAATCTGTTAACGTTACAGATTTATAATAATACAGACATATGTCATTTCTATTATACAAAAAACTTGTTGACGTTTGCACAGTGTAGCATTATTCCTTCTCATCCTTATATTGTGATATGTGAACGATGCTTGTGCTATTTTTATTTCAAGGAAAGATCAGATGCACATTTAATTGATTATGCCCTGTTTAAACTAGTCACCAGTATACGCTGACATGACAAAGGCAGTGGAATAGTGGTATGTACACATACAAATGGCGTTAGTATCGTCTACCCAAGGTGTAAAAGAGATGACTTTTGTACTCAGGTGTTTCATGTGAAAAAGTTTCCGACGTCATTATGGCCACACGACGGGAATTAACACAGTCTGAACGCGAAATGGTAGTTGAAGCTAGATGCATGGGGTATTCCATTTCGCAAACTGTTGGGGAACTCAATATTCCGAGATCCACAGTGTCAAGAATGTGCCTAAAATGCCTAGTTTCAGGCATTACCTCTCCCCACAGACAAAGCAGTGGTTAAAGGCCTTCAGTTAACGATCGAGGACAGTGGCGTTTGCATATAGTTGTCAGTGCCAACAGACAAGCAACACTGGCTGGAATAACCGCAGAAATCAATATGGGACGTACAACGAATGTATCCGTCAAGACAGTGCGGTAAAATTTGGCGTTAATGGACTATAGCAGCAGACGATCAACGTAAACGGTTTTGTTAAGCACACAACATCGCCTACAGCGCATCTCCCAGGCTCGAGACCATGTCGGTTGGACCCCAGACTACTGAAAAACGATGGCCTGCTGACATGAGTCCCGTTTTCAGTTGGTTAGAACTGACTATAGAATTCGAGTGTGGCGCAGACCCCACGAAACCATGGACCTGATTTGTGAAAAAGCCGCTGTGAAAGGTGGTGGTGGCTTCATAATCATGTGGGCTGTGTTTACATGGAACAGACTGGGTCTCCTGGTCCAGTTATTGACTGTAAATGGTTATGTTTGGCTTCTTGGAGAACAACTGCTGCCATTCATTGACTTCCCAAACGACGATGGAATTTTTATGGATGAGAATGCGCCATACCACCAATCCACACTTGTTCACGACTGGTTCGAACAACATTATGGACAACAGGAGTGAATGATTTGGCCAGCCAGATGGTCTCACATGAATCCCATTGAAGATATATGGAACATAATCGAGAGGTCAGTTCGTGCACAATATCCAGCACTGACTATACTTTTGCAATTATGGATGGCTATAGAGACAGCTCGGCTCAGCGTTACTGCAGGGGAGTTTCAGTGGCTTATTGAGCTCCTGCTGCATTACTGCACTACATTGAGCAAAAGAAAGTCCAACACGAGAATAGGAGGTATACCATGACACTTATCAATTCAGTGTAATGTCTTCTGGGAAAAAAGGGTTTATGAAATTTATAACCTATGGTAATAAAATGAAACAGCCTTTCGTGATTTATACTGATATGGAATGCATATTGCAACCAGTTGCTTGTTGCATTTGTAGTACATATTCTGGTTATTCGGTTATTGCATCTGCTGCAGCTATAACCAGAAATATTCCCAGTTCAAATTGTATATAGGTAACATGAAATGGTTCACTCAACAGTTCTATGGAGTTTCTGACACTTTTAATACCTTCTTATTATAAAATAAACAGATGATAGCGCCGAGAAAGAACCGGCATTCTGTTTAGTAAAATTCTGTTATATATACTAGTAACCCTTTGAGGAAGGCGATGTAAAACACCAAGATCACTGTCATTTCACAAGTTTGTACCGAGTTGCAGCACATCCCGGCTGCAGTGTGAGTTAGAGGCATCACTGTACTGTGCTCGTCCTATTCCACAATCCGAGCAATTATGACAGGCATTTCTTGATCAGGAACGAATGTCATGAAAAGATAAGAGATGGTGATGAAGAACCTGCATTAAATCCAAGTCGCATTTCTGTTCAACCAACTAATATGAAAAAATATAAATCTTTTATTAAAAGTATTCCAGTAATCCATCATCAGGATAGATGCAACATAAATTTCAGATTTATTGATTCACAAGATTTTTTGACACATTCACTCCAAAAATGTGCATCTTGGCTGGACTCAGAAGAGCTCAAGATAATGAGGGCATATTTTCCCAATGTTCAAGAGCTCAATTCAGATAACCAAAAGGGACTGTAGCATATGAACATGTAAGGAATGAGTGATTCCACTGGAGCATTGCCTGTCTGCAGTCAATAACTTAAAAAGTTTGTTAACAGGAAAAACAATAAGTAAGACTGAGTATGAAAGAGACTGCACGATATGGAACGCAGTGACATGTAAAATACTTTAAGAACACTCTGATTTATAGTTAAAAATTGATGTGATATTTCTTGTTGACCTGTCTAAAAACTTTTGAGGCCTTTGCGTTAACCCATGGACATGATTTGAAAATGGTTGTGGTGGTCTGAAACTAGTCACCACAAAGAAACGACTATTATCGGAAATGTGACAGATATTGTACGAAAATAAAGAGGTAGTTGTGTGAGCTGCTGGTCGTATCTCCATCAGTAGTTCAATAAGGCACTGGAGAGGAAATTGTCCACTGCTCTTACAGACATGCAGTTGCATACAACAGACCTGTATCTGATTATGATGAAAAAAAGATGAACCTTACATTCTTTATTTCGATGTATATACCTTATATAGTTGGGCAATTTTGCAACATCATTCCATATCTAATTTTCAATGATTTCCTTCAGAGAGCGTCAGAAATTTTCAGGTGCAAAATGTACCAGAAAGTTTGAAAATGGGGCACATACTCGATAAAGATCTTTGTACCTGAAAGTATTCATTATTTACATTCAGATTTAACTTCACATCCCTAAAAATAGCACCACCATCAAACAGTAAAAACAAAGAAACTCTTTTGAACATCATACATCAAGAAAATGACGTTATTCATTA
Organism: Schistocerca serialis cubense; assembly: GCF_023864345.2. Lineage (NCBI taxonomy): Eukaryota > Metazoa > Arthropoda > Insecta > Orthoptera > Acrididae > Schistocerca > Schistocerca serialis. The sequence goes on along the minus strand of NC_064640.1, from coordinate 657,128,993 downwards.
CAGAAATTTGAAAATTTTTGGAAAAATAAATTTGTGTAAAAAAGGTACACCAAATCCTATCATTCAGGGAACCTCCTTGAATGATTCCATATACTGAGATTAATGAGTAGGTGATATTTAAAGCCCACCTCACTTTTTATCGTTAACTGTTTTTGATAAAAGGTGGGACACAGTCAAATATCATCTACTAACAGAAAATAACTTTAACTTCACATCCTGGACAAAACTAATTAAAAATGTGTTAAATTATAAATTTAGTAGAATATGAAAATGATTAAAAATCAGAAAGTTATAAATTTTAATAGAATATTAAAATAATTGAAAACCTGTTTATCATATATTTTTAATTTCAATTAAAAACCCTCACACATGAAAAAAATTGAAAAATATATAAACTCTGAAAATCTAAAGCTAATAAAATATTTAAAATATAATCCTAGTAACAACATTGGCTTGTTTCTTTTATTTTTAAAAATCTAACAATTTCGTAACTTAGAAATTAGATCCCAAAATCCAGTATTCAGATTTTCACACCCCCTATAAATAACAAAACGTTTCTTTGTTTCTAAATAAATTTAATAAAATCCTTAACTTATTATATTAGCCAACAATTTTAATACTCGAATATTCAAAACAAAAATTAAGAAGAATCTCTTTTTTCATTTTTATTTAACTCTATTGAATTTTTTACTTTACATTTTTTATTTCAATCTGTTCAGTTTTTTAATTTTTGTTCCCTATATTAACCTATTATTATTATTATTATTATTCATTTTTGTTTTCATCTATTAACTTTTTATTTTTCATGTTTTAAAATGTATTAAATTTTTCGTCCTAATAAATGAGTACACAATTGAACAGTTTCACTGTAACTCAACTTCATGACAGTTGTAAAGGAAATAATTTAAGGTGATATTATAAATTAAACCTAATCCTGAAAATAGTGGTGAAGATTTTAAAATTGATGAAACTAATTATAAGAAATATTTCCTTTCTCTACTGATATATATTTGGTGAAACAAAAAATAGAAAAACAGTTAATCATTATATAGTTAATAAAAAGTTTAAGCCGGCCGGAGTGGCCGAGCGGTTAAAGGCGCTACAGTCTGGAACCACACGACCACTACGGTCGCAGGTTCGAATCCTGCTTCAGGCATGGATGTGTGTGATGTCCTTAGGTTAGTTAGGTTTAAGTAGTTCTAAGTTCTAGGGGACTGATGACCTCAGTAGTTAAGTCCCATAGTGCTCAGAGCCATTTGAACCATTTGAAAAAGTTTAAAAAGAGATTACAGACTATAAATTACGAAAATAATATGAGATCAATTGAGACTGATCATCTTTGAATGCATTGAAACCAACAATTATGGAAATAATTAAAGAAAATTAGAAATTATGTAATAGTTTGAATATAAAATTTTAATATTTTCTGAGTACAGATTCCAGAACACGATGAAGTTATGGCATTTGGACATCAAACTCAGAATTGTATGATCACTACAGACAAAGATGTATCTAACAAATTAAAGAAACAGAAGGGAAACATATTAATGGAAATGTCTAATTTTCAAACACTTTTCTTAGAATGGACTTTAAATAGATTTATTCTAATACAGTTAGCAATTACTAAATATAATCCATTAAGAGGATCATTGTATAGTAAACTACCAGAAAAATAAAAATATAAACAATTATGTATTATGTTAAAATTAAAAATCAAAAATGTTATCTGTGGTCTATAGCTTCATCATTAAATATACTAGAAATGAAGAAATCAAGATAAAAAAAACTAATTATAAATTTATTTTACAAAGAACGAAGGTAAAAACCTACTATTTCGTTTCCTGTTTCTATTGATGATATTTCAAAAATTAAGATAAGAATTTATTTGCCTATTAATGTTTATTAATTTGATGACAATTATCAAATACACTCATCAAAAATAACAAAATCAAAAAAGGAAAACATATTAATTTACTGTATTGTTATATTATCAAAGAGAAATGAAGGTTTCTTCTTTAAGTACTGTCTGAATTCTGATACTTAGATAGTATTGGTTACATATTTTATAGTGTCCTTACCGTAATGTATCTGTTTCATTTTCTAAAACACAGCTTTTATTATTGTTAGGACTTAAGTTTCTTCATTAATCTCTAAAGAATACTACCCAGTTTTAATGCTTTATATTAAACTCGTGGGCTTGTAGTGTTCTTTAATTATAGATAATTTTAATGCTTTGTATTAAACTCGTGGGGTTATAGTGTTCTTTAATGATAGATTAAGAGTCTTTATAATCTAGTACACTTAATTTATTTTTAACTATGAAGATCTTTACTGCTTTTGACTTGTTTTCTTCTTTGTTATCGACTTTATAAGCATAAATTTTTTCTCTTAAATATTACCGTCACAGTAATCACTTGTATAAAATTTATTATTCATTATTTTCACATCAACATAAAAGACTTCAATTTTTCTATTACATATATAAATACACATGTATCTTGATTACAAAGTTTAGTATTTTCTCCATATTTTAGTTCAATAAGATAATAGTGAAACTGATAAATCAGTTATTTTGACAAATATGTTTAGGAGTAATAGAATAAAAGATTCATAAAGAATTAAAATAAAAGATTAATAAGGAATTGTAGTAAAAAATTAACAAAGATGCATTATCAATAGAACCAAAAATTTTGAATTAAACATATTTCTTAATTATTTCTCGATTCCAAAAGTTTTCTATTACTTCATATTTTAAGTTTATCATATTTCATTTTTATTTCATTGCCAAAAATGATCAATTATTAAATTTATATTATCATCAATACTGTAACTATGTGATAATATCATTAACATAAAAAACCGATATGGCAACAAAAAATTCATAGAGATTTTAATTCTTCAACAGTACATCATAAGTAATTTATGACAAATAACTGATTAATCCTTGCTATTATGCCACCAAATGAATCAAAAAAATATTGTATTATTTGTTTTATTATAAGAAATCCAGTGAGTGCCAACATTATGACAAATATCTAAACTAATTATACCATATTATTAATTTTTTATTTATTAGGGAATTTGTCAATGTAAAAAGTTTACTTTCTAACATCCCAAATAGATTTCCTGTGTAAAGGTTTCAGATAGGTTTATTTTAGTTTTTGATTCTCTTTCAGTAATTTTTTTACTCCCATTCCTTTTCAATCTAAAGGGAAATTATGTCTTTTTGGTCTTCCATTTCTATACCCCCTTACTCTTTTATTAGTTATTTCCAATGGCTGCTGCTCCATCAGCTAACGAATCAGTACTAGCTAAGTATCAGACTGCAGACAGTACTAAAAGAAGAAACCTTCATTTCTCTTTCTTTTTTATTAAACATTCAAAAAATTTTTAAGAAGAGTTATACTAGTTGCTATAAATAAATTTTCACTAATTCTTTAATCTCGATTTCTGTTTTGTATATCTGTTAAAATTATCAAAACTATTTAATTATTGACAACATTTTAATTCTGTTTAAGCATACCACTTTGCAACAAAGTATATTTGATACTAAAATTATTCATTTCTTAACATAAAAATTTATAAGGATTTTAGAAAGTGAATATTGATTAAAAAATTTAACATTTAAAATATTTAAAAAATTAAGTAACTTAAAAAATTTGCTTGAACAGTTATAAAATTATCATATTTAAGATTATCATACTCAAAAACCAATCTAATATATGCCTATACCTAATTTTCTTTTCCCAAACATCACTCCTCTTATGCTGTTAGCCTATTTTTTCTCCTAATATTGAATCTACAGAATACATTATGTCTCTGGAGATTTTTTAAGTTCTTTGTCAGCTTTGTGTCTTTTGGTAATTCTTTTTAATCTCTATTAAAATATCATAACTTTTACATGCTTCATCTAATTTAATTATTGCCTTATCATTTCTAGCTTAACGTTCCTCTAATTTTCTTCCTGGTTAACAATTATCATAGAGTGTGTTTCAAATGGTAATTTGTTAATGAAAGAATGTACTAAAAACATGCCATATTTTTCTGATTTCAGGAAGGACGCAGCAATTTCTTAAAAAATCTGATTAAATAATGTACACCTTTTGAATAATAAATAATAAAATCACTAAATTAATTTGTTAACATATATATTTCTCCCACTTTTTCACTATATAAATTTTTCCAAACTAATTGTTCTCTATGAATAATAGGTAATCCATCGATTAAATCTGTAACATCGTTCATCCCAATATATTTTGTACATATTTTTATTAAACCCTCACCAATTTTTTCAAATACACTTGAAGCTAAATCTGCTAAATTTTTTGAAATAGATATAAACAATTTCTTTAATGAAGTATTATATTTAATATCTCTACTTTTTTGTTTTATTTGGAATTCATCAGAATATAATGCTCATGAGTGAAATAATGTATATGCATAATTTGATAAACAGGTATTATTATTTTGTACCCAGATGATCCACTGTAATCTTATTTTTGGTCAAAAGATACATTAAAAGATTGTGCCTTCATCTGTCCTTTCACACACTGTTACTCTATCTCCATCAAATTTTTCTGGAAATTTACTAATAAGTTTAAATGTACCAACAGACCTTCACCAAAAACTTCATCTAGGCTGTAGTTGCCATTTTACAACATTCATTCAGTTTTGTGTATTTTTTTAACACTTTGTTCATAAATTTTCAACACATCTTCTATTTTAACACCTTCTTCATATTTTTCATGTGCATTTGTGTTCTCATTCACTTAATGTATAATCATATTGTTTAATTGATGGTAGATCATCTGATTCTTCTAAATATTTATGATGATTAAAAGGAACAATTTCTATTCAATCTTTCTATTTCCTTCTATAGTTTTAATACATTGTCACCTAAGCCTTGAATTCCTTCATTAACGTTTTTTGTTGTGTCGGTAATAAGTTGATCATTCTACTTATATCTTTCATATTGTGTTCTATGTTGTCACCTTTATATTTAAGTCCTCCTTTTAATTCTTCTTTTTTCTTTATATTTCTTCTAACTTTAACAATTTCAGGGTCATATTTTGCAAACATTTAATAAAGATAAAAAATTATCTCTTGAATGTTTCATATTTTACATTTTTATATATTTCATTTTTTTTGTTTTATGTTTTTGTGCTTTTTAGTTTTGTATTTTTAAGTTTTTTATTTTCTTATTCACATACTTTTTCTATTTTGTATTTTTATTCTGTTACATTAATATACTTTTAGATTTTTATGTTTTATATTGTGAAAACCTGTAATTTTATTTCTTTATTAAACTTCATTAAAATTTCTTATCATGTCTGTTGTAATAAATGCAAATTTATGAGTATTCCAACATTCATTACATATTTATGTAAAATCATCATTTATGTAAAATTATCAATATTTATGTAAAATCATCAAATAATCAGATACAATCTCATTGTACATTTTATTTTTTTCATCTTATATAAAAACTATTTTAAAAATTATATTTTCTATAACTTATTGTGTTGTTGAAAAGACATTATCGTAAATTCTTAATATTTGTTGATCTTACTTTTCTGATAAGTACATAAATGATAAATTTTACACCAGTTCAACCATCCTGGAGCTAAATTTTAATTATCAATCTTATTGGTTTTTTAAAACATGCACAGAGTGGTATTATAGAACATTGAAAACAATTTGATAACAATATATTGTTTTTCCTTCATTTTTTTGGGACTTCTAATTTTTCATGGCAATCAGTTTTCATTTAATTACGTAATTTTCATTAATGAAATGAAGCGATTATTTCAGTAAAAAAGTAAGTAATCACATCCCAAAAACCTTATCTGTGTCTATTAGACATTGTTAAACAAATGTTACAGTAGTTGGTTTTCATACAACCTTTCCAACAAGAATTGCCAGACGGTGTGGCTGAGAGGTCCTAGGCGTGTGACCACTACGGTCGCAGGTTTGAATCCTGCCTTGGGCATGGATGTGTGTGATGTCCTTAGGTTAGTTAGGTTTAAGTAGTTCTAAGTTCTAGGGGACTGATGACCTTAGAAGTTAAGTCCCATAGTGCTAAGAGCCATTTGAATCACTTTTATTTATTTGTATAACATTTTTTGTGCCAAACTCTTACTCGTTTTTATCTAAGTAATCCTGTATTGTTGTATATAAAATGTATTGCACAATGGGTACTTTTTAGCTGCCTTTTAAATAAGCATATTTTTGCAGTCTCTTTTGGTAATTTCTAGTATAGTTTTATTCCTTGGTAGAAAATGATGTTTTGAATTATGTTTTTTTTTTCTTTTTACAAATGTATGTTGAATCTAGCTCTTCTTCCATGGTCGTGGACAACAGAAGTGTTTGTGCAGTAATTACCAATGATATTTTTGATGTCTACAACTGACTGGTAAATGTATTCCAATAGAGCAGTTAAAATCCCCACTGTTTTGAACAGATCTTTACAATGAGCTTGACTACCTTTTTCGGTTATGATGCTTATGGTTCTTTTCTGAAGTTTGAAAACTGTGTTCATATTTTGTGCATTTGTTCCACAAAATAGAATGCCGTAGCTAATAATTGAGTGCACATCTGAATAGTATGTCACTAAAAGACACTGCATGTTACATAAGGATGATAGGATTCTAAGGGCATAATATGATGATGACATTCTGTTTGCAAGTATCTTTGTGTGTTCACACTACTTCAATTGAGGATCAATATTCATTCCTAGAAATTTTGCATTTATTACACAGTCTACAGGGGTGCCATCTACAGTTAATTTAACATTGTAATTTTCTCTCTTCAAACTGAAATTCATGACATTAATTTTCTTTGTGTACAACGTTACTTTATTGCTCATTGACTAATTGTAAACTTCCTTGAGAGCTTTCTCTGCAAGGAGTTCTCTTGTTTCCTCAGTGACTATAATATTGATGTCATGAGCGAAGATAATTTTTTCACCATGAGTAACTCTATTGGGAAAGTCATTGATGTATATCAGGAATAGTACCGATCCTAATACCCTACCTTGCGGAATGTATAGTAATGTATTTTCGTTCTGATATGTGTCTTACTAAATGTTCAAATCTATTTGAAGTATGTGTTATCTCTACTCTTTGTACCCTGTCTGGTAGGTATGATAAAAACCAGTCGTTACCTACTAATCTTATTCATAACGCGTTTAGTTCATTTAATAGAAAATTGTGGTAAACGGTATCAAAGGCCTTAAAAAGATCCAAAAATATGCCTGTGACACACTCATCTTTGTCAAGAGCATCAGGTACAACCTTTTTGAATATTACTATCGCTGACTCCATATTTTAGCCACTTCGGCGACTAACCTGTGATTCGCTTAAAAGATTATATTTATTCAGGTAACTCATCAATCTGTCTTTCATAATTGCTTCTGTTATTCTTGAGAATGATGACAGCAGGAAAATGGACCAGTAATTTTCTATGTCTTCTGCTTTACGTATCTTAAGCAAAGGTACAGTTCTTGCCTGTTTTAACTGCTCTGCAAATGTCCCTGATGTGAAGGATTCATTTATTATACTTGTTAAGGGGCCTTGTATAATCCCTATGCATTGTTTCCGTATACACATTGGAACCTCATCTAAGCATACTGACTTCTTATTTTTTAGTTTTAGAACAGTTTTATTGACTTCATTCTCTGTGGTTGGAAGTAATATCGTTACTTTTTTATTTATTTACACATCAAGTTCTGTAGGACCAAGTTGAGGAGCAAATCTTCAAGGTCATGGAACGTGCCAGTACATGACATTACAACATAAATGTAATAACATATAAAAATAAATGTTTATGAGCCCGAAAAATGTCAGTCCATATGATTAAGTAAATGCAGTCAACAATACAATAAGAATCAGCTTAATTCTTCAAGGAAATCCTCAACAGAATAGAAAGAGTGACCCATGAGGAAGCTCTTCAGTTTCGATTTGAAAGTGTGTGGATTACTGCTAAGATATTTCAATTCTTGTGGTAGCTTATTGAAAATGGATGCAGCAGTATACTGCACACCTTTCTGCACAAGAGTTAAGGAAGTCCAATCCAAATGCTCTTTTGATTTCTGCCGAGTATTAACCGAGTGAAAGCTTCTTGGGAATAAGCTAATATTGTTAACAAGAAGTGACAGTAAGGAATATGTGTATTGACAGGCCAATGTCAAAACACCCAGACTTGTGAACGGGTATCAACATGAGGTTCGTGAACTTACACCACTTATTCCCCAAACCGCCCGTTTCTGAGCCAAAAATATCCTTTTAGAATGGGAAGAGCTTCCCATATGAACATATGACATAAGAGAATGAAATTAACCAAAGTAGACTAATTTTCGTGTCGAAAAATCGCTCACATCACATATAGTTCAAGTAGTAAAAATGGCAGTATTAAGTCTTTGAACAAGATCCTGAACATGGGCTTTCCATTACAGATGATATCTATCTGAACACCTTGAAATCTGAACTGTTCAGTTTCACTAATCATATGCCCATTCTGTGAAATTAAAATGTCAGGTTTTGTCGAATTGTGTGCTAGAAACTGTAAACACTGAGTCTTACTGTGATATAGCGTTAGTTTGTTTTCTACAAGCCATGAACTTAGGTCATGACCTGCACTTTTGAAACTGAGCCAATGTTGCATACAACATCCTTTACCACCAAGCTAGTGTCATCAGCAGACAGAAATATTTTAGAGTTACCTATAATACTAGAGGGCATACCATTTATATAAATAAGGAATAGACTGGACCAACACTGATCCCCGGGGCACCCTCCACTTGACCATATCCCACTCAGGCCCCACATCACAGCCATTCTCAACATGACCTTTTGCAGTCTGTTGCTAAAGTAAGAGGTAAACCAATTGTGAGCTACTCCCTGTATTCCGTAATGGCTCAACTTCTGGAGCAATATTTTGTGACAAACACAATCAAATGCCTTAGTTAAATAAAAAAAATATGCCAGGCGTTCGAAACCTTTTGTTTAACCCATCCGGTACCACACAGAGAAAAGAGAATATAGCATTTTTAGTCGTTAAACGACTTTCAAAGCCGAATTGTACATTTGATAGCAAATCGTATGATATAAAATGATCAATAATCCTTACATACACAACCTTTTAAATAGCTTTATCAAACACTGATGGCATATAAATAGATCTAAAATTGTCTACATTATCCCTTTCTCCCTTTTTATAAAGCGGATTTACTACTGAGTGCTTTAATCATTCAGGAAACTGACCATTCCTAAAGGAAAAATTACAAATATGGCTATATACGGAGCTAACATGTGCAGCACAGTACTTGAATATTCTGCTAGGCACTCCATAATAACCATGAGAAACCGTAGTCCTAAGTGCTTAAATTATTGACTCAATCTCCCCCTCATCTGTATCACAGAAGATTATTTCAGACATCAATATTGGAAAGGTATTTGTCAAGAAAGTTACATGATTACCTGTAGAAACTAAATTTTTATTTAATTCACCAGCAATGGTTAGAAAATGACTGTTAAATACTGTACATATATCTGATTTATCGGCAACAGAAATATTTTTACCACAAACTGACTTTATATCGTCGACCTTGTGCTGCTGACAAGAGACTTCCTTCACAACTGACCATGCGGTTTTAATTTTATCCTGTGAATTAGCTATCCTATTTGCATACCGCACACTATTTGCCTTCTTAATAACATTTTGAAATAGCTTACAACACTGTTTGCAAGGGCTACTGTAGACTGATTGTGACTACTTTCAACATTTTTAGATAATTCCCAGTTTGTTCTACATGATATCCTTATCCCACTAGTCAGCCACCCAGACTGAATATTACTGCTAGTATCCCATTTAGAACGTTCTAATGGAAAGCAACTCTCAAAGAGCATGAGAAATGTGTAAAGGAAAGCATTACATTTATCATCTATGTTACTGGCACTATAAACATCCTGCTGCTCTTGTTCCTTGACAAGGTTTAAAAAGCTCTCTATTGCTGTTGTATTAACATTCCGAAACAGTTTGTAATTATATATGACTTTTGTTTGGCTAAAAAAGCCTTTTAGTGTTAAAATTTTTGCATCGTGATCTGAAACGCCATTCACCCTTTTACTAACAGGACGCCCATCTAGTAATGAAGAATGAATAAAAATATTGCCTATAGCCATGCTACTGTTACCCTGCACCCTAGTTGGAAAAAACACAGTCTGCATCAGATCACAGGAATTTAGGAGATCTACCAGCATCCTTTTTCTTGCATCATCATATACAAAATTTGTACTGAAGTCTCCACATGTAAATAATTTCTGGTACTTCCTGCAAAATGAATCAAGAACCCTCTCTAGCTTGAGCAGAAATGCTCTGAAATCAGAGTTAGGCGACCTACAAACAACAACATTTAGAAGTTTAGTTTCACTAAATTCAACTGCCCATGCACAGCATTCAATTATCTCTTCAGTGCAGTGCCATGATACGTCTATGGACTCAAATGGAATACTGTTTTTTACGTACATAGCCACTCCCCCACCCTGCAAGGAACTCCTTGAAAAACAGCCAACTAATCTGTATCCTGGTAAAGGAAGCCTCTGAATTGTCAAATTATTTAAGTGGTGCTCCGACATACCAATAATTTCAGAGTCAACATCTATAAACAGTTCACAAACTTTATCTCTTATACCTTTTATATTTTGATAATATATGCTAATTCCTTCTCTACTTGGAAACATGACGTCCTCTGAAGGCAATCCCTTACTTACAAGGGAACCTCCCCATCGCACCCCCCTCAGATTGAATGATAAGTTGGCACAGTGGACAGGCCTTGAAAAATTGAACACAGATCAATCGAGAAAACAGGAAGAAGTCGTGTGGAACTTTGAAAAAAAAGCAAAATATACAGACTGAGTAGTCCATGGTCAACATAAGCAATACAAGGATAATGTTAGATCAGGAGTGCCGTGGTCTCGTAGTTAGCGTGAACAGCTGCGGAACGATAGGTCCTTGGTCCAAGTCTTCCCTCGAGTGAAAATTTTACTTTCTTTATTTTCGTAAAGTTACGATCTGTCCGTTCGTTCATTGACGTCTCTGTTCACTGTAATAAGTTTAGTGTCTGTGTTTTGCGACCGCACCGCAAAACCGTGCAATTAGTAGACGAAAGGACGTGCCTCTCCAATGGGAACCGAAAACATTCCATCGCAAGGTCATAGGTCAACCGATTCCTCCACAGGATAACACGTCTGATATATTCTATACGACACTGGTGACGGCATGTGCGTCACATGACAGGAATATGTTGTCGACCCACCTAACTTGTACACTTGGCGAATGGGTAAAAAGATTCTTCTACCTTGCCCGATTTAGGTTTTCAATGGGAACCGAAAACATTTGATCGCAAGGTCATAGGTCAACCGATTCCTCCACAGGAAAACACGTCTGATATATTCTATACGACACTGGTGACGGCATTTGCGTCACATGACAGGAATATCTTGTCGACCCACCTAACTTGTACACTTGGCGAATGGGTAAAAAGATTCTTCTACCTTGCCCGATTTAGGTTTTCTTGTCGATGTGATAATCACACCCAAAAAAGTGATCGCATCGGACGGACGGACGAACAGATAATAATTGTCTGAAAATAAAAAATTAAACTTTTCACTCGTGGGAAGACTTGAACCAAGGACCTCTCGGTGCGCAGCCGCTCACGCTAACCACGGGACCACGGCGCTCCTGAGCTCACATTACCCTTGTGTTGCCTATCTTCTCACGGACTACTCAATTGCATATTTTGCTTATTTTTTTCATAGTTCCATACGACTTCTTCCTGTTTTCTCGATTGATCTGTGTTCAGTTCTTCAAGGCCTATCCACTGTGCCAACTTATAACTAAATCTGAGAGGGGTGCGATGGGGAGGTTCCCTTGTTAGAGGGACTTCCTTCAAGCAGCTATACCTATAAGGTGACTTCAATCCAAAGAAGGTGCAGCTCTAACACCAAACTGTTAACTGCTGTTTAAAGTAATCCTCATACGCTGCACAGTAGAATACAGAATATAACACTTGCCACCAAAAAGATCTGCAAGGATCAACAAACACGGTGGATTTCAGTAAATAATGACAGTGTTCACTTTCCCTAGCACGACTGGAAGCAACATGCTTACCTCTCGTCTTGTGAAGATGTCTCATAGCTGTCATCTTGATCAGTATCTTCTCCACTGGCTGCAGGCTCTAAAGTGCATGCAGTAAACAGTGCATAACGAAGCAGCCAGTTCAAAAGAGTTCAGTGCTATTAAAAATTAAATAACGGAATATATGGGTACCACTTGACTTTATTTCTATTTATTTAATCATAAAATCAAGAAAATGATTCTGAGACGCACTCTGGTTCCAGTACTCATTGCAAAGTTTACGGATATTAGTTATATCTATAGCACTGTGTAAGTCACATCAAAATGCCCACCCAGCCAGCCGCGCGGTCTAACACGCTGCTTTCCGAGCGGGAAGGCGTGTCGGTCCCTGGCACGAATCTGCTTGGCGGATCGGTGTCGAGGTGCGGTGCGTTGACCAGCCTGTGGATGGTTTTTAAGGCTGTTCTCCATCTACCTCGGCTGGTTCCCCTTATTCCGTCTCAGTTACACTACATCGGTGATTGCTGCGCAAACACTGTCTCAACGTATGCATACACAAACAATAACCCTGGGTTCGGTGTGGGGCGGCGGTGAGGTAGGTGGAGAGCTGTGACCAGTTGTGGGGTTGTGGACCACTGAGGGCTATGGCGGGACCAAGCCTCTCTGTCGTTTCTAGATCCCCAGTTTAATACACAATACACACTCAACAAAATACTCCATCTGATCCTAGAATTAACACGGAATTAACACGAGCTTGCACCAGTTGTAATTCGAGGCAGTTTTAATAAATTATTCCATCATCAAGCGACGTCACATTTTACACACGTATTCACGTACTACCTCCTTCGAAACGCATCACAGCCTCCGAGTGAGCTGTCTTAACAGCTGGGGCGCCTGCACACTCAGCGTGCTCTTGTGACTGGTCTGCAATTTTCGCCAATGACTGTCAACATTAACTTAAACTTCTATTATTTTTTGTGTGGGCATTGAAAGTCACTGAGATTATTATTATCAAGCTTTCAGTATAAGTAATGTCAGAAGCACATTTAGACACATATATTAACATTTAAACAATAAATATAATGATGAAAATTGTATTCATTCCCTTAAGCCTTGCAGGTACATCCCTGCTGTCTGATAGGTTCCAGCATGATTCGGTTCTTACTCAACCCACCTTTCTAGCAATCTGAGACCACACGTATTCACATACTGCTTCCTCTGAAACACATCACATCCTCTGAGTGAGCTGTCTTAACAACTGGGCACCTGCCCACCCAGAGTGCTCTTGTGACTGGTCTGTAATTTTCACCAATGACTGTCAAAATTAACTTGAACTTGTATTTTTTTTGTGTGGGCATTGAAAGTCACGTGGTGTGACATGTACGTGTCTCACTACCTTACAGCGTCGTACACTGAATGCTACAATGCAACCATAAAATGTACTGAAATGTAGGCATAGCTGCGTCATAAACGACGCAATAGGAAGAATTTTAAAAATATATAATATTGGAAGTTTGTTTCGTCCGCCAGAGAGGATCAAAGCTTCCCTTGACTCAGTTAAAAATGACCTAGGACTGAGAAGTCCAGCATTTGTGATGCTGGAGCACTGTATAACAGAGGGACACAAAAAGATGTATGATGGCACATAGATAGTTTCGATTGAAATTAAACCGTTAGGCGATATAATAAATAGAGACAATTCCTATTATTTACGAAAAATCTCGAATCCCATTTTCTATTAAATTAAAAAAACGGGCTTTGCTTTTCCCACCAGAGGCAAATACTCTGTAACACTTCATCATATTTATCAGCTTACACCACTGGGCCATTTATTTATTTATTTATTGCTTCCTTTAGACCTACACTCACTATCTACATGACAGATCATGTTTTTAATATTTTTTTAGTTGCTACATATTGTAATTGCTTGGAAAGTTGTATATCTGCATACTAATAATAATAACAATAATAATAACTCCAATAATAGCAGTAATCATTATTATCATCATTATCATTATCATAATAATAATTATAAAAATAAAGATTAAGTAATGGTGAAAAATATATTACATATAAATAATTTCTGTTAAGAGAATGTACATCTGCATAGTAATATTATTAAAAATAATAACAATCATCAATACTGTTATATCATCATCATCATCACAGTAATAATAAAAATAATGATTAAGTGATGGTAAAAAATATATATCAATAATAATTTTACTTAAGTGAATATATGTATATGTATTGGCTAAAAATAAAACATAAATGTAAACACCACTCACAGATTAGGTCTTACTGCCATAGAACACTGACATGTTATGGCAGCTCTGCTGATTGTGATAGAAATTGGTTATTCCACACATCTTACAGTGATTTAAGAAACTACAGTGTTAAATTTTTGAGTTTCATGTGAAGGCCAGTATGTCCATTTGACAAGTTAGTGGATATATCCCGCAATGAACTGAAAAAAAGGACTCTGTTTTAAGGAAAGCTATCTTGCCCGAGCAAAAGATTTTCATAAACTATATGATCAATAGCTCATCATTTGTTGTTTGCAGTGATATTTACAGTTTTTGTTGTAACTGTAAGGTATTCATATAAGGGGTTTTTATATTTTTACTTGAAATGTACTTTATTATAAACTGAAATTCACTTTACATATATCTTACAAAAAACGTAAGAAACTTGCCTTATTTGTTCACCTGTATTATTTCTTAAACTAATGGTCCTACATCTGGTGTACAGTATCAGACCAATTAGCATGGCTTGCTGTAACAGGGGATGTAGCTGCATTTCTTCGGTCTGGAAGTAGGTATTGAGGTAAATTTCCACATTACATATGGCTGGGCAGCAGGTGGTGTGTAGCAGCTCTCCATGAGTTCTAGTGTGGAACTGTCCATAAGACACTTTTTGTCCCACTGGCAGTGCTGCCAGGTCGGCAGACCTGCTGGCAGAGCTGACACACTGAGGTCAATGCCAGGTGCCAGAAGCTCCATTGCGTCCCTTGCATTCTGTCTCGCGTCTCTGATAGCAGAGCTGCTGTGACATCCCAGTGTCGTTGGGTCATTATGAAGTATGCAGACTGCCCGGACACAGAGTAATAGTATAGCTTGTGTAACATAACACTAAGTATACTGTGTTCATCATAAGAATAAACCTGATGTAAACATTATAACCCGTGTTCATCTGTGTTGGCAGGAATCTCATTGGATTTCGTTTCACATGAAGCAGAAGCCGAGCTGTCTCAAGTACGGTTAAGTACGATAACAGGGTTACATTTTATGCTGTGCTTTACGCTCACATCGACTGATGCGATAATACGGGACAACAGCATTATCAGCCCGTGTAACTTGGACAGCACATCCCAACCACCTGGCCCAACTGAGCTGCAGTGATGTGAGCAGTTGCAGTTACATCGTAAAAAGAGACGAGCAGAGAAACAATATAGCTTCGAATGTCATTTAATTTTTAACAGAATTCGGCAAAGCTCCAGCAATTCCACACGCTTCTTAGGGACCCAGAAGGAAAGCATAATATGCTCTCCTACTTAGCTAACATAATGTCGTAATTAAAAACGAGAGCGACGAAAATTCCTGACTTAAAAGCAGGGTAATTTTTCTGCCTACACTAGGTATAACTTAAGAGCGTATCGCGGGAATTTCACGATACAGATAAATATCAAAGCCACTGAAGGTACTACTTGCAGTCATTCGTCTGATAATCTCTAAACTCCTCACGTATCCGAAACCGAGAAATACATTTCAGGACTGGAAGTGCCGTCTGCTACGTTGAATACAAATTGCTTCACAACAAAATCAATCAGTCATCCAGTGCCACATTTTCTCCTCTTCCTTTATGACGTGCCGTTCTGTAACCCACCAGCGTTCAGTAGTGACAAGTGCCAAAGCTTTGAGCATTAGTTCGAATACATCTGACAGTTTAAATGTCTTGTTTTTTTCTCGTGGCAAATCCCTTAACTTGGCGCCACAATTGTTTATATTAAGAGGTATGGTTGCAACTATAGAGATGCAGGATGTATATGGTGTGCTCGACGTCATGAAAATTATTGTTTTCTTTGTTTCTAAACCGCTTATCACTCTGGCTAGTTAAGACCACATCTGTGTTATAAACAATGGACACAGTCCAAATGAAGAGTATTTTTTTATTTTTGCCATAAAAACTTAATTTGTTATGTTTTTGTAATTAAATAACCATTATTAACAGTCTTTTATAAAATATCAGTAATCAAGAATTCATATTTGCATTGAAAACTGGACCATTGTGTGGAATATACAATTAGAAACAAGAAGGCGTGCATTTTTCATAAAAATGATGATTATATATGTTTTAATTAGCACATATTTCGTGTGTCTTATATTTAAAAGACGTAAGTATTCCAAATTGAACAAAAAATGGTCAAAGTGAGTTCTGGACGTCAGATAACGGTTCTACAGTGCTATCTATTTATCTACGCATCCCGTTTCCTGAAATGTCTTTATTTATTAAAGTTCTCTGAAAACTTCAAAGCAGATTTTTTTCTGTAAAATTGTGAAAAAACATTGAGAACAATCTGCTTCCCACCACTTTTTAACGGTGTTCCACTTGCGTTTTTCACTGCGGAGCAGGACGCAGCGTCAGCCATCTTCACACTATGTATTAACAGCATGAAAATCAGAGCACAACAATACCGAGATGTGAATGTAAACGATTTTTTAAATAAAAACTACATAACTAAAGTAAAGTATGCACACACACACACACACACACACACACACACACACACACACACACACACACACACACACACACACACACACATGAACTTTTAATTTCTAAATCTCTTCAGCGTAATTTTCAAGTCCTGTAATGATTATAAAGTGGAATTTTCACTGTGTTTTCTTTAACTTAAATATGTAGCAGGAGAATTGTCTAGGAACGTGTCAAAGAACTTATGACTGTAAAACATTATGTAGAATCTCACGTTGGCTGGGCATAATATCTGTGGAATAAGAAATCACTCAGTGACATAGGTGGTGTGGAAGGTTAGTGCTCATCTTAAAAAACAGGGTAGTAATAAGCAGTTAATAGTGACGGATAGTATGAGGGTAATAGTGAAGTGGACAATGTCATGTGTTCTATATACATATTCGGGTATTTGGCACTATGAGGCGAGAAGAATATTAGACCAAATGAAATGTGGTTGTGTTTTGGTCTATGTTATAATATCCAGCCTCAAGTCATCGTTATATCATGTATAGATGGTGGAGTAATAACTGAACTTTTCGTCATATGTAGGAAAGAAGAATGTGCAGTCAGTACGTGATTTGTATAACATGGAATCATATTTATAAGCACCTTAAAAATGAGCACACACTTCAGTTTCGTTCATGAAATGCAAGAGCTAATTGTTGTAAAAGTTAATCTATGTAATAGAGTGAAGTTTCGAGATTTGGTTAGCTTTGCATAATATACAGAGAGTCACCAATGCAGTGTGCTTCTAGTTAAAGACTATCATGTTAACCTCTTCACCATATATATATATATATATATATATATATATATATATATATATATATATATATATATATATGTGTGTGTGTGTGTGTGTGTGTGTGTATGTGTGTGTGTGTGTGTGTGTGTGTGTGTGTGTGTGTGTGTGTGTGTGTGTGTGTGTAACTTATTTTGAATATTTGCTTCATTAACTATTTGGTTACCATTGCTACTTCACAGTTTGATTAAAGAAGCCATCTTTTAACTTGGTCTTAGGACAGATTTAAATATTAAAAAACCTTAAATTGCACAGTGCATCAATAAGCTTTCTTAACATAGCTGAAGTGGGAAGATTCTGTGCCAACATGATTATGACCTTTGTTGATAGCAAGTGTAGTAACTTTTACTTAATTAATGTTCTGTTAAATGGTGCTGTGATTAAGAGCACTCATTTTTAATGTAGACACTAAATGTAGTAGTTTGCTTTCATTTAAAACAATGCAGTTACACAACAGTTGCACACATCCTTAGATTTACTAAGAATAGAACTGTTGCTGACTTGTGGTCTGAAAGTCCATATAAAAGTGCAACACTAATGTGAACACAGTTTTATAGTTACAAACAAATGAAGAAACTTTCTTTTTAGTTTTGTTTCTCAGTTAATGTAAACATACATTTTGAATCTTATGTAACTGCTGTCATTTCCTATAACAGAATGTATTTAGCTTTTCTCACTAAATTCACTTACTTTAACTTATTTTTTCAGTCACATACTTTCAGCTTTGCAAGCAAGTGTAATAAGTTACTATTTTTACCAAGTTCATGCAGGAAGGTATGTTCAAAGTTTATGCATTATTTGATTTGCGACTGAAAGCAATAATCCCGCTTGATCAAATATAATGCATAAAATCAGCACTCTATTTCTGCCAGGTTGGTTTGTGTGATGTTAAGTAGTATGATCTGTCTTAGCTGTGCATACTGCACTGCCTCAATCTGTGCTGATGTTGGAGAACAATAAGCAGGTAGAAAGTAATGTCGGTTAGCCACTGCAATAGTTCAGATTGTTTTCGAATACTGATTTCTTTCAATGTGAACTGTTTCGGAACATTGGAACTGTCAGAGTGAGTAGCAAATTACATACTATGTTCAGACTTAAGTAGATGACAATCTCAAAGTTGTCTCTTATAATTTGCCAACTTCCTTGTATCGCGATTTATACGTCTGTTACTAGCGAGTAATCTTTACTGTAATACCTGTTTACATTGGTCGATTATCAGTGTAGCCCCTCCTGCTTCTGCTACACTGGACTGTCTTAACTAAGATCTTTGAGATGAGCACAGGCTCGGACAGTGGAAATGTAAAGCCGCTGTACTGAGTGCATGGCTTGTAAGTGAGAAGGACACAAAGCGAGAAGGAAGGAGCATTATGGATGAATGTGTCATTGGGTTTGTATATGCAATGTTACGCTGAGATCTGTATATATCATTTCTCCATGTGTCTACACTGGAAATGCTGGACTAGCGTTCTGGAGGACGTCTGCTCAAACCCGCGACCGGCCATCCATATTTAGGTTTTACGTGATTTCGATAAACAGCTCGAGGGGAATGCCCGAATGGTTCCAATGAAAGGCACTGCCGATTTACTGCTCCATCCTTGATATCATCCGAGATTGCGCTCCGTCTCTAATGACCTTGGTTAACGTTAAACCCAGTCTTACTTCTTTCTTTTCTACACTGGAAAACAAGATAATATTTTTCTGTAATTGCGAGCTTCGTCAGCCATATTGGAAACGGAGATTCCATCTGTATGGAACCAGCATGATTTGAGAAGGGGGACTAGCGGTTACCATTAATGTGGGCCAGTTATCGTTATCTTCACATGGTGTAATTCAGTTGAGCAAAGAGATTTTCCACTCACCAAAGGTTTCTTGCATTACGTTAATTTGACGAATACTCTGAAGATCAAGCCTTTCGTCTTTTTATGTCCATGGATGCCACATAGCTTTTGTGATATTAAATATGATGTGTTTTTAAATAATAATTTCATTTTACAAAAGTTCTTGCATTTATTTACTCATCGTTCCCTCATCAAATTGAGTGCAAAAGAACATTTTTTATGAACTTAGTTTTTGAAATACATGACGCTAGGTGTCCTTATATCGTGCAATAAGTTAATTGGTTGGTTGGTTGGTTGGTTTTGGGAAGACCAGACAGCGTGGTCATCGGTCTCATCGGATTAGGGAAGGATGGGGAAGGAAGTCGGCCGTGCCCTTTCAGAGGAACCATCTCGGCATTTGCCTGGAGTGATTTAGGGAAATCACGGAAAACCTAAATCAGGATGGCCGGACGCGGGATTGAACCGTCGTCCTTCCGAAGGCGAGTCCAGTGTCTAAGTTAATTAATTACGATCCTGTGCCATCACCATCACCGCTATTTCCATAGTAATTATTCAATAACTTAAAGATTTTTGAAGAGCGAAATATTACCTGGAGTGTTCTAGTAGACTTGTTTTAGGTTCCAGAAGGTAAGTTCATGTCAAGAACTTAGGATTCAGCTGTGGTGGTGCCATGTTCCACGCAATGTTTTGTAAATCGTATGATCTCAGCTTCGCATAGAAAAGTGTTCTGAATTGTAAGCAAGAGCCCAGCATGCTCCTTACACTAGCTCTGCCCCTAAGGTGTGAAACGGGAAATGTTACAGAATCACATGTTAGTTTCTGTGATAGGAAATTTATATGTTATAAAGCAATGAATAATGCTTTTTTCGAGGGGGGGGGGAGTTCATTATTCACAGCAAAGTGGGCATCATTCATCAGGGCTATCTTATATTGAACTCTTATGTCCACAAGTTTCAGCTTTTTTACAAACAGACACCATACAAAGTATCTATATCTTAACTAAAAGGATTCATAATAATAAGTTAAACAGTTGCCTAACTAATTAAATGAAAGTAATTAATCAGTTCAATCAGTTTCACTGTACTAACTGCATATATTGTCCTGAGTAGCTATTGTCGTTTGAAAGTGCAATTACTTCAAGATCAAGACGAGTGCATTAGACTTGGCTCTCAGTGGCAGTACTAGGTCTTACAATTTCAAGAGAGAGAAGGTGGGGCCATTAGACTTGCAGTGACAGTAAAAATGGTATAGCGCCATTTTATGTTGTTCTCATTAGTACTGACATTTCGCAAAGGAATAAATATTTTCAGTAGATAAGAAAGCCAAAAGAAAGATATAACTGATATGGAGTTACTGCTAATCAGATTTTTTAATACGATCAACGTTTCCAGAGCTAAAGCTAACAAAAGACGTATTTCACTACCACTCTTTGAAATTCATTAATTCTCTCACTACGATTTATGTGACACTCAGCAACATGTCAACAGATAGACCAGTGAAAGCTATACTCACTTGTATTATTCGCATATTTGTTAACCAGTGGTAGGCCATCACTAATTACTGTATTTGATTAATGACTTTTGCAAAGCTACAAAATTAATGCAATATTACGCACAGCAGCTATAAGAATAAATATTAAATGTCTATGCTTTCATGTAAATTAAGCTCAAAATTAGATGACGTTAAATGTGTATTATTAATACCGAGAATTGTACGAGAAAAAGAAGTGCTATATGAATTGCGAGTCCATATCTGTGAAGAGGGAGATCGCCCCGTAGGGAAGACGCGTTATTTGTATCACCATAAAATTAATACTGAGGTGAGTTATGCTGCATGCAATGTGGTATGGCGGTTAGCGTCGATGGCTGGAGTGTTGCTACCAATGCAAACCCAATCACTAGCAGTTATTTGTTATTAACTATTTACCATTTCTGGGAGGTTCTCGAAATTTCTTGTTTGTAATTTTAGTGTATTCTGGAATTAGCGATGTTTCTACAAATAGCAGCACTTTCTTCAGAAGTTCAGTTCCTTTCTACCTGTACGTTGGTGTTAGTAATAAACATGCTTTCTGTACTACATTTGTTGCACTTCGTTGACGCCCCTGTTTTCAGATTTGGATCTGATTGTCGTTCTTAAGTGACAATACGTTTTTCAGTTGTTCAAAACTTAGTACTTTATGCAAATGATACAAATCACTTTAACTCACAGAATATTTTAGATAGAAATAGAGCGTTTAGAATCAGTTTGTTCAGAAATTAAAGTTGCGTATTATTGTACAAATATTTTGTAAATATATGGTGCGGACTTCACCAGTCTGGTGAATCAAGACAATGGTGCTTGGAGAATTCTAGTGGTGAGGAAAGAGATGAATTACATTACGTGAGTTGGGGGACATCACTATTCAAGCGGCGTTTGGCGTTTGTGTCAGGTTTCTGTATCACTTTAGGCGGACATTTAGACGCATTTGTTAAGTACTTGATGTGAGAATGTTAAATTCAGGACGTCAACTTTTGGAGTGATTTGGTGTTTGGGGTTAATGAGCAGCTAACGTTACTTTAGCTTTTGAAGGAAATTAGCCCTGGGAGCGATGCTTTGCTCCACCCTCTGAAAGTTTTGGAACTCAGAGTAATTGCCCAGTGCTTCAGTTTCTGGGGTGGAACTTGGTAGAATTTAGCTTTAGTGAGACAGGTTGCAAATCTTGAATTTTTTTTAGCAGTTCTGCACTATTGCTTTTCTTATCCTCAAAACCGTATATAGTTAAGTATACTTGTCTTGACTTTAACTTATTTGTTCCATGCTTTTCCACCTTTGCATTTACAATCAGTTACACCGGATAGGTCCTACGATTTACTACACTCGACACGCATTACTGGGGATATCAAAATATTAACCGAACTTCAGTTCTCATGAGTTACGACTAGCATAATTTGAAATCAGCCCTACACAAATATTTAGGAGTATTTTAAAGACTTTTCGATGACCAATATTTTCAAGAACCGAATGGAATGATGCACTGTGCTATAAACATTAAACAGTTGTCCACACATTTCATACTCCTACCGCAACAACATCATCGACGATAATGAACATTATTTTATATTGAAAACCCAGGAAGGACCAGTAGCGTCACATTTTACGAATTACATGAAGTGAAATGGTTGGATAACGTAGTATTTAATTCATCGCCTTCTCCTGCATCTCACGGTGTTGTTTTGCACGACAGTATCTATGATTAAAGCGTACCGCAACTGAAATCAACGAGACTACCTTTCCCGATCAGCCTGTCAATGTTGGTACCACTCTACAGATTTAAAATTATACAGCAGAACTGTCATCAGTTTTACACTAGTTTTTAACAGTTGTTTGTTTTTACCTAGTAATCAGCAACATATGGACACAAAATAAGAAAGTGTTTTCTTTTGTGTTCTTGTCACTCATGGCTGTCGACAACTTGAACGTGATGTAGTTGAGGAAGAAATGATGTACAAAGATATTGGACCTGTAAACAATTCTGCATCCTGTTTAGATACAGGTCACGAGATCGCTGCATTAGACACATCATCCACCTTTAGTTTTTATCCGACATCAAAGTCTACACCATCAAAACATGCGGACGAAAAATTTTTACTGTATAGCTTTTTATGACCATTTGAAGGGCTTATTTCAATAGTGGTACAAGTCCATTTTTGTTCATATTGAGATACAGAGTCCTAAAGTTAAATGAGCGCTTAAAAACCTGCAGTTAAGATACCAGAAATATTCAAGCATATGGCTTCTTTCTAGGGATGAACCTGTGTGTTTGGCTCATTAATTTCAGAAGCATTATAGACAGAAAAGTGGAGGTAATGGACTTCTACCACTATTGAAATAAGCTCTTCTTTTGCTCTAACTTTTTTTTTGCCTTTACAAAGCCACTGCAGCTACATTTATTCATACTTCGATGGTTGAAAACTGTTACAAGGGTTGTCGATTACTTTAAAATAAATCTACATATTCCGAATTGTCAGAAAAGAAAGAACAGAGTCATTAAAGTGTATTTCATTTTCGCACGTACTTTTCAGATTCATATACTAGGTGTACCAAATTCGAGCACCCAGACGCCACAGTGCTATTCCTTGCCTACTAACAAACAAAAATGTCTATAACCAATCAACATTATTTTATTTTTAAAATGATTCAAATGGCTCTGAGCACTATGGGACTCAACATCTTAGGTCATCAGTCCCCTAGAACATAAACTACTTCAACCTAACCTAAGAACATCACACACATCCATGCCCGAGGCAGGATTCGAACCTGCGACCGTAGCGGTCTCGCGGTTCCAGACTGTAGCGCCTAGAACCGCATGGCCACACCGACCGGCTTATTTTTAAAGCCCAGGAAGGAGCAGTAGCATCGAATTTTACGAATGACATGAAGCGAAATGGTTGGATAACGTAGTATTTTTGGTAGGAAATTGACGTCAGAGAAATACACTTCGGCTGCACTGTAGTCACACGTCCGACCAGTGTCTTGATTTACATTCGAAGATAAAGAAACGAAGCATCACGAAGGAGTTATGCAAATTGGTCACCAATTGATATTCATACAGGTGTCGCCAGAAAATGGAAAACTGTAAACTTTGGCGGTCAATGGATGAATGTGTGACGCTGCAGCGCCGTTTCACAGCGCAGCTGGCAAGAATAGTATATAGAGGACATATCGATATTAGGGCATAAAATCTTTACGAATTTCGCTCATTCAGTTGGACAGTAACTATGCCACACAAACAGGCGCTTGGACAGTATATTCAAATGTCAGTAATTGGGAGAGGACGTTTAGTTGAACTCAAAGAAGCCGTTTGGAGTGATCACCGAATCGCTCTACATTTGAGTAGGAGCGGCGCCACTATTCGACGAAGTTGGCAGGAAAGGGTGAACCATAGCCGAACACAGCGTCAAGAAGGAAAGGGTCGACCTAGATACAAGACAGAACGAGAGGATCGAAAAGTCGTCAGGGAGGCACTCGTCATTATCATCAATTCGACGTGCACCACAAGGACCATCAACAGACTACTCACAGAAATGGGGTTGAGCTTACGGCGCCCCTTGTGCCAACTATAACTGATTTCTGAGCACCAACGCCGTTTGCACTGATGACTGGCACATTCGGTCTGGAATCTTATTGACTGGAGTCCGGCTTCAAAGTAAGCCCCGATGACCGGCATAGACGTGTTTGGACAGGGGTAGGATACTCCGCCATACGGCCCGACAACCACGAGTGATCTCTGGGGTGCCATTTCTTTTCATAACAGGACTACTTGGTTGTCATCCGTGGCACTCTTACAGCACAGCGGCACGTCGAAGATATTCTACGCCCCGTTTCGTTGACCTTCATGACAAGCCATCCTCGACTTAACATTTCAGCAACATAATGCCCGCCTGCACACGACGAGACTTTCTACTGCTTGTTCTCGTGCTTGTCAAACAGAAAGGTCACTGGTTGTCTCCCAATTGAAAACATAATGGACAGAGCCTCATAACCAGCTCGTGAGTGTGACGAGCTAACGAGCCAGATGGGCAGAATTTGGAAACGACATCCTACAGGAGGACATCTAATAACTTTGGCAAACAGTGCCAAGTCGAATAACTGCTTGCATAAGGGCCAGAAGTGGACCAACGCATTATTGACTCGCTCAGTTTATGAGTCTCTTTCTATTAAATAAATCATCCATTTTTTCTTTGCACATGTACATCACTTCTGCTGAGTCCCACCCCATTCGGATAATTCCTTTTTTTTTTTTTTTTTTTTTTTTTTTTTTTATATATAGTTGTGCTGACTAGATAGTGCAGTGGCTAGAGTTCTGTGTTAGAATACTCGAATTCGGGAGTTCGACACTGGATATAGGTGAAATTTTTTTAACTTATTTTACAGTTTTACTCTCTCCAATAATACTGTAGCATACACTGTTTCTTAAACAGTGCATATCTTACAACTACTGCTAAGTGTTGCAGCGGCTGGGTGCAATGAGAATACAGCTCAAATGGTTCAAATGGCTCTGAGCACTATGGGACTTAACATCTGAGGTCATCAGTCCCCTAGAACTTAGAACTACTTAAATCTAACTAACCTAAGAATATCACACACACCCATGCCCGAGGCAGGATTCGAACCTGCAACCGTAGCGGTCGCGCGGTTCCGGACTGAAGCACCTAGAACCGCTCGGCCACACCGGCCGGCAACACAGCTCAGATACACAATCATCTACATCTACATCTACATTTATACTCCGCAAGCCACCCAACGGTGTGTGGCGGAGGGCACTTTACGTGCCACTGTCATTACCTCCCTTTCCTGTTCCAGTCGCGTATGGTTCGCGGGAAGAACGACTGCCGGAAAGCCTCCGTGCGCGCTCTAATCTCTCTAATTTTACATTCGTGATCTCCTCGGGAGGTATAAGTAGGGGGAAGCAATATATTCGATACCTCATCCAGAAACGCACCCTCTCGAAACCTGGCGAGCAAGCTACACCGCGATGCAGAGCGCCTCTCTTGCAGAGTCTGCCACTTGAGTTTATTAAACATCTCCGTAACGCTATCACGGTTACCAAATAACCCTGTGACGAAACGCGCCGCTCTTCTTTGGATCTTCTCTATCTCCTCCGTCAGACCGATCTGGTATGGATCCCACACTGATGAGCAATACTCAAGTATAGGTTGAACGAGTGTTTTGTAAGCCACCTCCTTTGTTGATGGACTACATTTTCTAAGCACTCTCCCAATGAATCTCAACCTGGTACCCGCCTTACCAACAATTAATTTTATATGATCATTCCACTTCAAATCGTTCCGCACGCATTCTCCCTGATATTTTACAGAAGTAACTGCTACCAGTGTTTGTTCCGCTATCATATAATCATACAATAAAGGATCCTTCTTTCTATGTATTCGCAATACATTACATTTGTCTATGTTAAGGGGCAGTTGCCACTCCCTGCACCAAGTGCCTATCCGCTGCAGATCTTCCTGCATTTCGCTACAATTTTCTAATGCTGCAACTTCCCTGTATACTACAGCATCATCCGCGAAAAGCCGCATGGAACTTCCAACACTATCGACTAGGTCATTTATATATATTGTGAAAAGCAATGGTCCCATAACACTCCCCTGTGGCACGCCAGAGGTTACTTTAACGTCTGTAGATGTCTCTCCATTGATAACAACATGCTGTGTTCTGTTTGCTAAAAACTCTTCAATCCAGCCACACAGCTGGCCTGATATTCCGTAGGCTCTTACTTTGTTTATCAGGCGACAGTGCGGAACTGTATCTAAGGCCTTCCGGAAGTCAAGAAAAATAGCATCTACCTGGGAGCCTGTATCTAATATTTCCTGGGTCTCATGAACAAATAAAGCGAGTTGGGTCTCACACGATCGCTGTTTCCGGAATCCATGTTGATTCCTACATAGTAGATTCTGGGTTTCCAAAAACGACATGATACTCGAGCAAAAAACATGTTCTAAAATTCTACAACAGATCGACGTCAGAGATATAGGTCTATAGTTTTGCGCATCTGCTCGACGACCCTTCTTGAAGACTGGGACTATCTGTGCTCTTTTCCAATCATTTGGAACCCTCCGTTCCTCTAGAGACTTGCGGTACACGGCTGTTAGAAGGGGGGCAAGTTCTTCCGCGTACTCTGTGTAGAATCGAATTGGTATCCCGTCAGGTCCAGTGGACTTTCCTCTATTGAGTGATTCCAGCTGCTTTTCTATTTCTTTAACAGTTTTATTGAAAATGATGAGTTACCCCAGAATAAGTCTGCCGCATAACATACATAGTCCTCAGAGCAGATGCTTAAAGCGACCTCCCTGCATCCCCACATATTAACTGACTCGCTGCATCAAGTTCACAGCGTAAATGCATCTATAGCCACAAGAGAAGCACTGAGGAGTGCTACCTTTCATCGACAGCGTACAGTAATGTGACAGAGTTTCATAATTATATGTGAGGCGGGTTCTTAGACTTACTTGTGACGTAATGAACGTGAAAGTGGTTCTAATTAATAGCACCAACAGCAGGAGAGTATACCTGAAACTTGGTTAGAGTGCAGTTGATGTAATAGTGTGAAACACTACAATTAGACTATGTGGCTATGTCGTTCTGTACTATTCAGTTAATATAAATATTACAATAAAATTTGTTCCAAACACACTTGCTGCCTGAGACTGCTAGTTGACTGGAACGGGTCCAGTATTTATACCTACTAACCCTTCACAGTCAGTTCTATTCGCTCCGACTGAGATCCGTTCGCACTACAAAAGTCCTGAGATGTTCCGTTTTTTGTTCGATGTGCCTGGCCACGAGCTGGCGTTCTGTTTTTGGACCGGTGCTCCTCCATTTTTGGTTCTAGACGCTGCGTCTGCGGTCCATTCCCATTAGAATCGTCCTGAGACGTTCCGTCTTCGGTCCAGTGCGCCTGGCTACAACCCGGCGTTACGCTTACGGTCCCGTGTGTTAAGGGTCCGGTGTGAGAGGCGGTGATCTGGCGTCCTGTTCTTGATACGGTACTCTTGGTTCTCTGTCTGATGTCCATTTCCCATGTCCACGTTCTCAGTTCTTCTTTCGGTCAAGTTTTGCTTCTGAAACCGTTGCGTTTTTAGCAGCTGCATTGCAGGATCACAGGCGTTGCTGAGTTGGTACAGTATCATGACTCATGAAATTTTCCGTCACCGTTGTCTCTTTTGACTTTCTTATAACACTGTCCTAGTATACGTGGGTCTGTGTCAGACCCTCGTTTCTTCATATATCATGTTATGATGGAGTTCCAGACAGCGCTCGGCAATGACTGATCGATTTACCTATCACAGGCAGGTGTGCCTCTGCTGTTCTTGGCATCTGATGTCCACTGTCTTAGTTGTTTGGCGAATTTTCGACATACCAAATGGGCGAGGTAATTTTATAAATTCCAGTTTTCAATAAACTGAGGTCATCTTTCAAATTTCCCCGTAATCCCCTTATTTTGGTAGATGGATAGAACACACACTTACGTTATGCTTCTTGAGAATCCTGCTGATCTTGCCAGAAATGACTCCTACGTAGGACTGGTAAGCCACAGTATTTGCTTTATCTTTCTCTTCTTCTTTGTCATGTGGTAGAGTGGCTGGTAGAATGGCTTCTTTAATCTGTTTGAACATGTATCCATTTTTGCAGAAGACTGAGCGTAGATCCTCTGCTAATGATGTCAAAATATCTTGGTCTGACGGGATGTGTGCCTTGTGGATCAATATCCTTAAAACTCTATTCTTCTGCTCTGGGTGATAACAGCTACTAGCTTTCAGGTGTAAATCGCTGCATGTTCGTTTGTGATACAACCTGTGCCCAAACGACCCATCTCCTCTTCTTCTGACCAGCACACCAGGATATGGCAGCTGACTATCCTTCTCCTGCCCCATGGTGAGCTTTATTTGTATTCTGGGTGTAGTGAGTTAAGATTTTTTAAAAACTCTAATCACAAATGGATTATTAACATGCCTGAAGAAGTACATGAGCTTATATCTCTAATGCTTCCTCCTCAAATTCCTCCATGAACAGATTGGCAACCACTAGAGACATGGGGTTGCCCATGTGCACCCCTTCTGTCTGCTCGTAATATTGTACCACATACAAAAAAAATGTTGAAGTCATTCCACTCCTGAACAGTCCCATCAGAGCATTATCAAATTTCTCTGAAATCAGGTCCAGTGGCACCTTGGTTAATAGTAAACCACATAAAAACTGATCATTATATCAGATTCTGTATTATGCAGTTGCTTGAGACTTTTCAGGAAGTCCTCCGGGTTGTGAATGCGGTGAATACATCTCCCCACATATGAGCACAGCAGTTTTTCAGGTATTTAGCTGCTGGATACGTTGGTGAGCCAATGGTGCTGACCGTTGGGCGTAGTGGCATCTACTCTTTTTGTGTGCTTTCGGCAGTCCATACAGTCCAGGTGGATCTGGTGCTGTAGATCATACTAGTTTGATGATCTTGTCAGGCATGCCTGTTGCCTTCAAGAGAGCACTAATCTTCTTGTCCACTCTATCTGTAGTGCCACTTTCCAAAAGTCTGTGTGTTGAGTCCTACAGAAGTTGACGAACTTCTTCATCATAATCAGTCTGCTACACAATATCTGTGGAGTTCCCTTTGCCTGCTAGCAAAACCACGGTACTGTTGGCTTCCTGGAGTTTCTTTAGTGCTAGCCTCTCATCACTGGAAATCTCCTGTTTTCGAGGTTTCGTCTTGGTGATCGCTCTGCGGATTTCTTCTGCCACATTTGGTGGAAGTGTGTTGGCTTCTTGCACCACTGCACTGGTGAAACTTCAAATAGGCGCTTCCCTAGGAGTAGATGCGAAGTTGAGGCCATTGTTGGATACCTTCAAGATGGTGTCATCAGACTGCTTGCCACAGATTAATCACACTGAGAGTACCCTCCATCTCCTCTGTTTTCTTACACATACGGTTAAACTTCACAAACTAGCACACTGAGGCATTCTTTCATTCACACTCTGCTAGCGACCAAGAGGCACTGTCTATATAATCCCAATCTTTACCTGCGAGGGGGGCTGCCATATACAGGTGAAATGAGTGCTTTGAGTGACTTGTTAACATAAGTTTAATACACTTATCAAGAGTGTAGAGCTCATAAAACTTAAAATATATACGCTTGAATTATTGCAATTGCTAATTCTGGGAGTGTGGAAAAATGTTTCACCAATAATTTATATTGAGATTAAATTTATTGCTACTGAGTGTCTCGTGTTTCCTAACAGTGTTTATAATAAGTGTTCTGAAATTATGTTTGCAGTCAATCAAACTGATAATGTTCCTGGATGAATAATATTTCAAATTGTTTCAATTAGAGCTATAAATGATATTAATACAGAAGGTGTATACTCTCCAGCAAAAAAACTGGACCATTGTATACTAAACGGCAGAAAAATTGGACCATTTGGCAATAACAACAGAAAAAGTGGACCAGGGCGTAACGTTAGACAGAAGGAGTGAATCATTGATTCAGGAAATGCGAGACATTCGACGCTCACTCTATATTCACTTATGCCGCGTGAGCTAAGGATTACTTACTTTACAACACAGATGATGGACCTGATACTGAATATTCGAATATTCGAATCGCAGCGACAGCATCTGGATACCAACTAGTATGAGATACAGAGGCTATAAAACTTTAAAGAATGGGCCTATAACGGCTCACAGTCGTCCAATCAGGCTTGACGAAGAATGAAAGACCAATTTCACCAACAAGATTTTTTTTTACTAAAATCGCATATCTTCGTCTTTTGCAAACTCGGAAAGATAGTTTCGCACCTTTAGGGATGAGGTCTAAAGCCAAAAAAGTACCTTCCACGAGTGTATGGACTCATGTTTCAAGGATACTGATACACTGATGTGCAAAAACAATATGACCATCTGCTTAATAGCTTATTTGTCTGTCATTGAAACGAAACACATCACTGATTCAGTCTATCAGGGATACGACAATTTTTTGTGTAGGTTTGAGGAGGTATGTGGCCTTAGATGACTACGCACAGATCTTGTAATTCGCGTAAATAACGAGCTGCTGATCTACGTATGTGGTCACGGTGCCTAGTAGCGACCCAGATGGGTTCATAGGACCTACACCAGGCGAATTAGGTAGCTGAGACATCAATGTGAGTTCACTATACTGCTTCTCAGAACAGTATCATGGTTCTGGCTTCAAGTCATGGACAATTATACTGCTGAAAGATAACATCGCCGTCGGAGAAGACATCAGGCATGAAGGGATTCATGTGGTTCGCAGCTGCCAGCGTGTCTTCAATTACTACCATAGGCCCCATGTAACCCGAGGAGAATATCTCCCACAGCATAATAGTACTCCCACCAGCCTGCAGCCGTGGCGCACTGCGCGTTTCGAGACGCCGTTCACCTCCATAATGCCGCTTGTGGAAACGATCATCGACCCATTGTAGCAAAAATATGATTAACCCGAAGATCCAACACGTTTCCATTGATCGACGGTCGAATCCCGTTGGTCCCGTACCGACTGCATTTGTAATTGACGATGTACTTCGGTCAACATGTGAACACTTGGGGGTAGTCTGCTGTGGAACTCCATGCTCAACAATATACGATGAACAGTGGTCTCCGAACACTTGAGCGTGCACCAGCATTGTGGTCATTCGGCAGATATGCCACAGATCACCATTTATACTACTTTTCAGAGCAGGCAAGCCTCCGAACACCTCGTTCTGTGAAGAGTCGTGGACGTCCAGCCATTTAGCGCCTAGTGGCCGTTTCTCTGTCCTTCTACCTCTTTCTGTAGATGCTGACGACAGTAGCACGTGAACATTCTACCAGCTCCGCCGTTCTCAAGATATTAGTTCACAGACTCTGTGTAATAATAATCTGTCCTTTCTCAAAGACGCTTATCTCAATGGATTTCGCCATTTGTAACCCATATCTTTGTTAGTGTGATCACCGCCCGTGTCTACTCCGCTTACATACTCTTGTTACAACGCCACGTACCGGCTACGACACCAGGCTGCATCCAACGTCAGGGTGGACAGTGGTTGTAATGTTTTGGCTGATTAGTGTATTACGGACATTTCTCTTAGCGTAATGGGTAGAAGAATGGAGTGATTATATGAAGGTACATGTTTCCATTTCTTAATCGTTCATACTAATTAACTAAAAAGAAAAATAGTATGCAATTTCGAACACTGTTTACACAAATTGTGTAATCGAGTGTAAGATTAATGACATAGCTGGCGTAACTGCATATCGGCTTCTTGTAATGCAAATCTTTTTCTTCAAGCAGCAAAGCTGCGAAAGATGTGGTATCTTATGACAGAGAAAATATCCAGCCACAAAACCAATTTTTGGAGAGCGATTCTTAAAAGACGTAACTGAACATGAAATCATTACCTGTTCAGCATACGAAACGCCACAAACTAATGCAACTGCACCTAATAGTTACTATCCCAAAGTGTTTACAAGCAGTGATTACATTTTCTCAGTAAACTAACACAGTGTACTTCAACCAACAGTCAAAGAGTAAGGATGTAACGAGTAGGAGAGATGGGGGAAATAGCGGTCACTTAAGGAGAATGTCAAAAACTTGGGTCATAATTTCTTAAACTGCATATTTATACTCATTGAAATATATAAATTTTCCCCCTATTATGTGTCATTTAGGTCTCATGTACAAAGTGAACAGATGAAAATACTGTTTGACCGGCAGTACCCAGACATAAGGAAATCATTATGGAATTAAATTTAAATTTAAATGTTACATGGCCACAAACACGAAAAAATACAAATATAACATTATAATGAAAGAAACAAACTCTCAAATCAAGAAGAATGCGTACAGAATCACACTTAAACTCCTTATTATGGGATGTAAGAAATATGAAGTTCACAAAAATAATAGCTTGGTGAAATTTGATTAAGTGAATGTTTCCTGCTTGGTTCAAAGTTGTGTTTACACAAAAATCACACTTATAGTATTCTGGTCCATACCACCCTGAACAATCTGAATGTGCCCGTAAATTGCAGATTGTATATCTGTACCATATTTCACCGTTCTTTACATAGTCTGCACAAACTAGACTTTTCCCAACCAGTTTGAATATCGTCTTCCGAATTATCATCATACAGGTTGTTAATGTCACTCTCCAATGTAGTATCATCAAATGCAGCAATTAGATTCGTCCTGGGACCTACAGTTTTCTTCTGAAGGAGTGCTTTTCTCTTCTGCAAAGCATGCCATCCCTCTTTGTTTACCGTTGCCGCCTTCCTTGCCCTCATTTCTTCAGGAAGTGTCTTCATGGGGGACGCAGTTAGAATTAGTGAACGCTGCTGTTTCTTTATCTATTCTTTGGGGCCTCACTAGGACCAGACATGGAGATATTTCTGCAAATGACTTTCTTTTGCTGGCAAATATTGCATCCTTAGGGTCATTTGAGTTACTGAATCTTCCAGTCAGAGGATCTTCTTAGCGTGCTGGTTCTGCAGGTTTGGGAACTTCGGTGATTTATCTACTCGAGCCACAAGAGCTGCTGCCGAAAATCTTTTCTCAGTGGGTTCTCTATTGTGAGGAAACATTCCAATAGATCGGCATCCTGAAGTCACTTATGTAACGGTAGCCACATTTGAATATGCCTGGTTCAAAAGAGTTGCAAAGTCTAATTATCTTCAGGTGACATGTTTTCATGTAGATGTCACAAACCCTACTGTAGGCTTGCTTTATTGGGTTGAAAAAAGTGACGTCTAACGGTTGGAGCCTATTAAAGCAATGTGGAGGTACTGACACCATGGCTATTACATTTTCCCTGCATATTTCAAGGCTTCAATCGTTGAATGGCTATAGTGGTTGCCGAAGATTAAACAAACTGGCTTGCTTTTGCTCAGTTTTACGTTCTCCACAAAATGCCTTAGCCAGCTAGTGGAAAGTTGTTCAGCCAGCCGCTGTGGCCGATCAGTTCTAGGCGCTTCAGTCCGGAACCGCGCTGCTGCTACGGTCGCAGGTTCGAATCCTGCCTCGGGTATGGATGTGTATGATGTCCTTAGGTTAGTTAGGTTTAAGTAGTTCTAAGTCTGACTGGCCTCAGATGTAAGTCCCATAGTGCTTAGAAGCATTTGAACCAAAAGCTGTTCGTTCCTCTGACTGTTCTTGGAACAGTGTAGAGTAGTACCTAGTGGTCCTCCTTTTGCAAGAGTTGGTTTCATCCACTGCCTCAGGTATATTATCATAGGAGGAACAAATATTCCAGCAGACTCGTTAAGAAAATTACAGTAATGTTTTTGCGTCGTTCGCAGCTTGTTACAGAATCAACACGCTTCTGTCCTTTAGGAGTCAAAATGGTACCAGATTTTTTCACAGTGCCCATTCCCGTTTCAGCCATGTTGAAGATACAAGTTGAAGGATACTGGTGTTTTTCATAAAATTTTGCAACTTATCTTACAATGCGGACACTTCCTCCTTATTGAAGCCTCGAATCCGACTCACTCTAAGTCTGGCTTCCTTACAGAAACGGCGGGATTCCTCTTCACAAAACTCTCTAACCAATCTCTACCTGCAATACATGCATCAGAGTTGAAATTTTTAACTGTTTTCTTCATTTCAGGAAACTCATATGCAGCTTTTCTAAGGTACAAAAGACCGATGCCATAAAACATGTCTGCTAACTTCTTAACAAGTTCTGCAATTTCTTCCTCCTGCTGAACAGTCAATACCATTTCGCGACCCCCTCTTGAGACCTCCTCCATTCCCTTCTTTATTCTCCCTTGAAGGATGCTGAAAGGAATAATTTATTTTCATTTTGCCACTGACCTTATGGAACTCCCATCTTTGCAAGCTTTAATGGCATCTTGCAGCTGCTCTTGTGTCTATGTGGTTCTTGTTCGAAATTCTTTCACGATTTCTTGCGATCTAAATAAGAGTAAAATCAATACTAAATGGTTCAAATGGCTCTGAGCACTATGGGACTCAACTGCTGAGGTCATTAGTCCCCTAGAACTTAGAACTAGTTAAACCTAACTAACCTAAGGACATAACAAACATCCATGCCCGAGGCAGGATTCGAACCTGCGACCGTAGCGGTCTTGCGGTTCCAGACTGCAGCGCCTTTAACCGCACGGCCACTTCGGCCGGCCAAAATCAATACTGTTATTACGTGTGCCAATGCTGGTCGTGCGGGCAGTGCCAGTCATGCTGACCGCCGCAACCCTCACCCACAAGTCTGTATTCACTGATCAGCCTGAATATTATAATCACCTACCTAACAGCTGGTATGTCCACCTCTGACACTACTAACAGCGGCGACGCGTCGTGGCAAGGAAGCAGTGTGGCCTTGGTAGATCGCTAGAGAGAGCTGGCGGAACATATGTACACCCAAGTCACCTAATTCCCATAAACTACAGGAAGGAGGCGATGAGCTCTGACGCCACGTTCAATCACATACCAGATGTGTTCTATCGGGTTCAGATCTAGTGAGTAGGGTGTAGGGTGGGCAGGGGGGGGGGGGGTGAGAACAGAACATCAACTGGAAATCCGCACTCAGTTCCTTGAACCACGCCATGATACTCCTGGCCTTTTGACATGGCGCATTATCTTGCTGAAAAGTGCCACTGCCATCGGGAAACATGATCGTCGTGAAGGGTTGCATGTGTTTTGTAACCAGTGTACGATACTCCTTAGCCGTCATGATGCCCGCACGAGCTCCACTGGACCAACTGATTTCCATGAAAATGTTCTCCAAAGCATACTGCAGCCGCCGCCAGATTATCTCCATCAGTACAGGTGTCAAGGAGCTGTTCCCCTGGAAGTCGACTGGTTCCCGCCTTCCATCGACATGATGAACAAGGTATCGGGATTCATCAGACCATGCAACGCTCTGCCACTGCGCCACCGTATAGTGCTGATAGTCACGTACCCATTTCAGTCATGGTTACCTATGTCGTGGTGTTAACGTTGAAACATGCAGGGGTCGTCGGACGTAGAGGCCCATTGTTAGAAGTGTTTGGTTCACTGTGTGTTCAGACACATTTGTACCCCGCCCAGTATTAAAGTGCGATGTGAGTTCCGCAACAGTTCACGCCTGTCCTGTTTTACCTTTCTGCCCAGCCTTCGACGTCTGACATGTCTAATGAGGGGCCGCCGCCCAACCCCACGGCGTCCAAACGAGGTTTCACCTCGGTTTCGCCAGTTGTTAAAGACGATCACCACAGTACTCCTCGAACACCCGACAAGTCATGCAGTTTCCGAAATGCTCGTGCCGAGCCTCCAAGCCTTCACAATTTGCCCTCGGTCAAACTCATATAGATCACGCGCCTTCCCCATTCTACACACGAAAAGCACACTCACCAATACTAAAGACACCATATGTGTGTCTGACTAACAGCCATTGCTCGTCACGTGACACTGCTTTCGCCTGGATGGGTTTAACCCGACAGTAGGTCGGTGGTCATAATTTTCTGGCTGATAAGCGTATATTTTGCAAATTAGCTGAAACACTGCAATTGAGATTACTCATCAAATTGTCACTTTGATTTCCTGTACTCAGCGAAGATATAAATCATAAGTATTCTACAAACCTCATAATAAGATATCCACCTCGGTTATGTCACACAGCTAGAATTATAAAAAAACTGATTAAGTCTTTAAGAACTGTCTTACTTCTAAGCTAAGCGACACCGGAAGGCGACGGCTGACAGAGTTCACAGCAAATATTTACTACGACATCAAGCGATCGGCATTATCTGCGCCGTCGGAATTCCCCCATTCCCCCTGTATTGTATTTTATTGAATTGGGGACCTAGAAACGACAGAGAGACTCCGTCCTCACCGTAGCCCTCACTGGTACACAACCCCGCAGTGGACCCCTACCCCCCCCCCCCCCCCCCTCCCAGGAATGTCTCACACCAGACTAGTGTAACCCCAATGTTTACGTGGTAGAGTAATTATGGTGTACGCGTACGTGGAGACACTGTTGCGCAGTAATCGCCAACATAGTGTAACTGAGGCGGAATAAGGGGAACCAGCCGTCATTCGCCGAGGCAGATGGAATACCGCAAAACCATCCACAGACTGGCCGGCATACCGGACCTCGACATTAATCCGCCGGGCGGATTCTTGCCGGGGTCTGGCAAGCCTTCCCGCCCGGAAAGCAGTCCGTTAGACCGCACGGCTAACCGGGCAGTCTCCCATTCTTCTTGCTTGTGCGCCTGCAAACAGCCATTAAAACTCTCATCTAGAGGCAGTGTTTCAAAATTAGTAACACAAGGCTACTGGATCACCTACCAGTCATAAATTATTTGCTGTCGTATAATGACAATATTACGAAAAGGATAGACTGGTACTCGCCATATAGCGGAGATGCTGAGATGCAGATGGGCACAACAAAAAGACTGTTAAACGGGTAAGCTTTCGGCTAAAAGACCTTCATCCGAATTAGACAACACACACACACACACAGAGAGAGAGAGAGAGAGAGAGAGAGAGAGAGAAGAGAGACAGAGAGAGAGAAACACAGACACTCTCTCAACCACAAGTCAGACCCGCAGTCAGGATTCGAGTCCACGACTTCCGATAAAGCGCCTTAAAGTCTTGGCCCACTCGGCCTCCACAAGCGGAAGCCACACACGCTTATTTACAGACTTAAAGCGGCAAGAAGTTTTGAATGGCTCTTCCTTCAGAATGTCTCCACTGCGGCTCCTTTTGATAGAAATATATTTGCTTCTTTCTGAGGCATTAGCATAAGAACGGCAACCAGAAATCACATCGCGAGAAGTCTGTTGCAATGGCTCACTGGGAGCTTTCCATTCGAGACAAAACTGTGACTCTGACTGAGGAAGACAGGTTTCCAATTAAAGATGCTGGCAAAAGGTATGGCGTGCTACCTACTGCTACAAAGAGATGGTGGAGAACTATGTTAATTGGCACACTACTAACAGAGTTGCTGGATCACATAGGAAGAGTCTGAGTGCACACCACGAGTACAAAGAGCTTGTGAGTAAGACCCGACAGCTTCCATTCCTAAAAGCGAAGTAGTTTCGTCGGTAGACTTACTTCCTAAGAACCAGTGACGCACTGAAGAATGAGATGTGACGTGTGTCCAACCGAAGGCTGAGGACAGCAGGTCTGCACGCACGAGGATTTGCTTTAAAACAGGATCTCAAAGAGGAAAACGTTTCATACAGGCTGGTATTCACGGAGTTCCATCTGAATGCGACGTAGAACGACGTAATTTTCACTGGTAAGAAGGTGTTTACCTCAAACAATGATGGTCCAAGAGTGGATTACAGACCGCGAGGGAAGAAAACATCGTGAAGAATAGGTAGCTGTCGGCTTTCTGTTGGAGATGGATTTTTGTGAGAGGAGCAGAAGTATTTCACTGAACTGAGGGAACTTTTGATACCAGGCAGTATGTTATACAGTCATGTGATGCTGCCTTCAATGCGAATGATATACAGTGAAGGAGAATTCACGTTATAGGAAGATCGTTCTCCTGCGTCTAAGGCCACATTCGTTTACAGCAGCTGTCCAACATGGGCATTAAAGTCATGCACTGACCAACGGAGGCTATTGATATGAATCTAATAGAGGTAGCACAATCAATACCTGATATCTAGCCACGATGCCAACCGACTACAGCTGACACTTATTGGAAATACGTTCTTGAAGGCCTGGGACGGAGTAGGCTCATCTGGTGACTACGTACGATGCTTCGCAGATGCCGTGGCTAGTTAGAAATAATGGTGGATTCTGGACAAGTTATTAGAGCATTCAAAACATTGTATTTTATGTACTTGTTCTGTTGCTCAATTTTGTGTCAGTGAGTGCTAGTGGAAGATTACTTGGCTACAAATAAGTATTGAACCCGAGATAACAGAGTTTACTCTTCCTTTAAGTTACATTTTCGGCTGATATACGTATCTTTTAAATTTATTTTTAATTATTATATTTCTCTTTTAATTCCTCTCTACCCACATACACGAAAATCAATACATCAAGAGAGACTTTTTAAGGCTACTTTTCGTTATTTCAAATTCAGCCCTCTCTCTTCCCCTCTATTTCTGCCTCTTGCATCCTCACAGAAATATGTGAAAAATTTCTTATAATATTTAATCTCCTTTAATTTCCTCTCCCGCCTTTGTTTCTAGATCTCTCTTTCTCTCACACTCGTCTCACTTGCCTGCCAATTTATCCTCTCAAAATTAAGTAGTTGTCGTTAAAATTACACTTCCTCTTCTAACGTCTCTCTCTACCTCACCCACTTTTTTTTACGCTATCATTTCTGCCAAAAACTGTGAAACAGTTTTCTTTTAAGTTCTCTGTTCCATTAGTCATTCTTCGTTCTGGAAACACCTTGCCTTATTACTTTTCTCTCTCCCCCAAGATAAAAGAAACTATGAAGTACTTTTCTGTAAGGTCTTCTTTTCTTGCTGTTCAATCTTTTATTTTGCATTTCTACTCTCCTATCTGTTCTATGCTCCGTCTGTCCCTCCTTCCCTTCTCTCTCTCTCTCTCTCTCTCTCTTTCTCTGTCTGTCTAAGATTAGAGAAGAGACATTTCGAGTATGGAGGGACTGAAAGAACTGTAAGTTATGTCCATGTGCCTGGGCGTGGATGTTCATTGGCGATTCGCGACTTCCGAAGTCGTGTTATAATTAAGTTCAGAGATGCGAAACGTTATGTACTTCTAAGTGCAGACGTGCAAATTGGGTACGCAGAAGTTGGTGTTGTTAATATAAGGCAGCACTTCATTAAAATAACTGTCCGTCCGTCCGAGGTTCTTTAAAAGGAGTATGAGATATGTGATTCTTGGTTCTTTCTTGCTTTGAACATTTGACTTGAGAATTTTTTTCACTATATTCAGGATATTGGAGAGTTCTAGCTGGGAGTTAAGTGGAGGCATTTAAGTGGCTACCGGTACCGATGTGGTAGAAATTTAGAATTTAACGTAATAGAATCAGGTTGCTACAGAGCTGATAGCAGTATGTAGGTGGCAACATTTTTAGTCTTGGGGATTAAGGCGAGGCTGGTAACCCTTGCCTAAACTAGTCAGGTGTTGGAAGTTGATCCGGATCTGCTGATAAATTTTTCTCGTAGTAGCATAATGGCTGCCAAACAAAATCAGAGAAAATGCATTGATCTTAAAATACTTCAGGGGTCGCTAGGTACTCTTGGAATCGACTACTCAGTTGTTTTATTTCGTCAGGAACAGAAGAGAGATCCTAGAGGCCAAATGGACACAGATTTATTTCATTAGCACATCAATTAATCAAAACGGACTTTTGGGATTGGCCAAACTCATTTCGGATATGAAAAGACTACGAGAGTAAATTCTATTTCCGTGTACTGGCGTTGAGTTTCATCATCAGTATTCGACATCTGAAGTCGAGAGATGTTACTTAGCGCACAAGCGCTTGGCTTGAGGAGGGAGCTTCCGGTGTTGCTAGGTAATCAGCAGTTTTGTTCTTCAAAGTATCAGAAAAAGTCTGTGTAACTAACCGATGGCACCCTTATAGAGCAAATAACTACCGATTGGAGTTAATGGTCGTTATGAGGCTCGTCAAACTGGGAACATACCATGTAACTTTCTTTGACTCTCTTTCTTGTTTTGTTTAAATTCCTGATAACATTGTAGGATTGCAGTTGTGAGTTAAACTCTGCATGTTTCTGTTTCATTTTTCGAGCACATAATGCATTTTCATGTTTGTCCACGGTGACTTCATCGGGGAGATCGCTAGTTTTCATATATACTGGTTGTTCTGGTTTTGCAATAGCTACCTACCCAATTTTTCAATTAAAAAGAGTTAGTGAGCAATAACATCTGCAGACAAGTAAATATACTCAAGAGCTACCTTGTAGAGGTTGTTAAACCTATACAGTAGTGTAGAGGCTTTATGCTAAGGCCAAACAATGAGCGCTATTTGTTTTGCAAACTCCCGTACAACATAGCAGTCGGTTCTAGCAATTGCTCGTCTTTCTTTCTCATATCAATATCGTGATAGACGGAAAAAGTCGGTAATGCGAAACGATCAAGAAATGAATTAAGGAAAAACTGCACTGGGTGTGAGGCACTGATTTGCAAAGATGGCTCCTGCTCCACTAGGTCAACCCCTTCTTGTTGTTTCCTGCAGACTGAACATATATCAGATGATTTTCGCTTATATGAACAAACCGTCAGCAATGACTGTCGTAAACATTGCACGTAAAAGTTACTTTTCGTTCTTCTGATTATTATTATAGACTAAATGAAGATTTTTCTTTAGAACGAAGTATTAAATACTGCACTGTCAGTGTATTGTGTTCCTTTATACACTCCCTGCTTTAATTTCTTTATGCCTTAGCAGCACGTTTCCGGTACTGATGCATTGTTTCTTGGTG
Organism: Schistocerca serialis cubense; assembly: GCF_023864345.2. Lineage (NCBI taxonomy): Eukaryota > Metazoa > Arthropoda > Insecta > Orthoptera > Acrididae > Schistocerca > Schistocerca serialis. The sequence goes on along the minus strand of NC_064640.1, from coordinate 657,087,553 downwards.
CATTTCAGTTAAACGATTTGAGGCTTTATATTAAGTGCTGCTTACGGAATTTCTCTATGGATGTTCACGTTTTTCACTGATTCTTTGTTGTTGCCTTCTCATTGCGGTCCTCTGCTTTGGGGGTAGTTCGAATGACAATATTCTCAATAAATAGATTTCTTAAGCCTTTAAAGACCAAAAGATGTGTGAAGTATGCATAATGTTGGCACTGCAAACATCGTAGACGCTCCAAAAACTGCATCACAAGCTTTTCAGTTTGTACTACGCTTAATAAAGGAAAACAATAATAATTCTGATAGTTACAGATTTATGATATTCACCTTGCTTTGGGTGCATCTGAATGTTAGTATCATCGCTCTAGACCTTAGCTTAGTTACAGGAAAAACTGTAGAAGTCATTGGCCAATATTTTTTATCTTTCAGTCCTGGGTCAGCTGGGTGATGCATCTTTTAGAAGCGCCACGGAAACCATTGGCAGATCGAACGTGTTATTCCTGTGGCTAGTACAACTAGCAATATCGCTTAACATCTTTGGCAACTCCGTTAAGTAAAAGACGTTTTGCTGCAACTGAATAACTCTGCAGTTTTTTAATAGTTGGATGTTCTACTCTCTCGTAATATGTATGTATGTGACGACGAACAGCGTCTTGTTGAAAAGAGTCCAAGTTTGTTACATTTGGTTCTGTCCTTTTCTATCCGCGTGCCCCCAGTGAGGATGAACCAGGCTCTACCCCTTGTGCACAGTATTTCTCCTTAAAAATTTTGACAACAGCATTTTTGTGTACCTTCAAGGCGTCTTTCGACTATCTTCGTTAGAGGCAATACAGCTGCACCACTGTCTCTCTCTTTCTCGAAATATTCTCGCACCGAGCACAGAAACTCACGTGTCTGACCAAGCAGAACATGAGTAGATCGCTGAACTCTCTGGTGAGCAACCACACTTTTTGTACTCTTCCACAACAAGCTTCAGACATTCTGTAGCGCAAAATGAATTCGCCGCACAGAGAAACAAAGCACACAATGAAACGGTGAAACGGACCACAACTGTTCACTTCACCGGCCGCGAGCGTCGTCTATTGCTGGCTACAGTAGCCGCTACCTGCTGTAGCAGGGTGATTTGACAAGGGGGAACGAAACAGGAGGCGTGGCCAAGCGCGTTCTCTGATTGGCTGTTGCTGTTGTAGCAGCACTGTGAACAGCTAGAGGTCAATTGTGTTGTTATTCTGTTCCAGTTTCTATTCACTGCGTCCTGCGACTCTCTTGATACTAACGCCTCTCTGTGTGTGGCGACAGGGGAGGGGTGGGCGGCGGAGGGGGGGGGGGGGGGGAGAGAAGTAGTAGTGTAGTAGGGTGTCACTGAGAAAGCGTGTGTGCTCATTGCTGTTTGAGTATGAGAGTGAGAGAAAGAGAGAAACAGAGACAGAGAAAGAGAGAGAGAGACAAAGAGAGAAAGTAATGAGGGAGGGGAGAGGCAGCATGGAACAGGGAGGAGGGTAGAAGTGCAAAATAAACGATTGAAAAGTAGATTTTATAGAAAAATATATCACAGCTCGTTTTGTTGTAGGGAAGAGAGAAAAGGAATAAGGCAAGATGTTTTCAGAAAGAAGAATGACTAATGAAACAAAGATTTAAAAGAAGTTCTTTCATAGGTTTTGGGAGAAACGATAGAGAAGGAAAGTAAGAAAAGGGGTGAGGCAGAGAGACACATTGCAAGAGAAAGTATAATTTCAACGACAACTGCTTAATTTCTTTATTAATTTGGAAATATTGGGTGACAGGCAAATGAGACAAGAGTTTAAGAGAAAGAGAGCGGTCGTAAGGGAGGTGGGAGGGGAAATTAGTGGTGAATAGGTACTGGAAGATGTCTTTCACGTAATTTCGGGAGGGTGCAAAGGGCAGCAACAGAGGGGAGGACAGAGATGAATTTGAAATATCAGTAGCCTTACAAAGACCTCTTCATTCACTATTTTTGAAGTATGTGGGCAGAGATCAATAAAGAGAAATGAAATATCTAAGAAATATATTTAAAGAAAAAGAAAAACTAACTTATATTCTGTTATATCGGTTTCGATTCTGTACTGTAGCCAACTGCTCGTCCACTGGCTCTCACAGACAGAAAATTAAGCAAAAGAACAAGTAAATAATATAGAATGTTTTCAGTTCTCTAATTTCCCGTCCTGAATCTTCCATTATTTCTGTCTTGCCGTGGAAGCTAAGAGGAGTCAGATGTAATTTCCAGAAGAAACAACTTAGTCTCAGGTTTCAAGAATGCAGATACAAAGGGCGTTAGCTGTAACCAGTTGGTTTCATGGCAAAAAATCTGACAGCGTTTGTGCTACCTCAGCCAACACCGCTTCATGTCAGCAGCCCATGGTGGCTAGACCATGTCATTGTCAGCATAACCTTCACTATATGGACATCCTGCCTGCTATCACTTCTGTGAAGTATTCCTGCTCGTCTCACAGACATGACCCCATCAGGAAACTGATAGCTGTCCACTTCTGCCCCACCTACAAAGGAGCTGCCCAGCGAAAGTATGCGGTTACCTCCTCCTCTGCAAGAGAACTCACAGTTTTGTCAGAAACACACCAATTTATCTGGCTAGCGACCTACCAGCTTCTAAGAATCATACCACCCAATAGAAGTCGACAGGTCTCTGATAGTCAAAGAGGATGGGAACAGCTGCACCTCAGCAGGTTCCTCGCTGTAAGACAAAGACTTACAATGTGTGTTGGTCACTGCTCCTTCATTCCTATTGGCTAATACCGAATCAATGAAGCTATAAGTACATAAAGCCATCACCCTCCGCTTTTGTCCTCATTCTACTGTCGTCTGTGGCTGCATCAGGTTGTCAATGTGCTTATCTGTGATCTCATTCTTTGTTTGCTACTCGTTTGCGTTACAAGATGAAATATTCAGTCGGCAACACTAATAGTGCCAGTGGGTAACGCCCTAGGCAAGGAGAATTATGTGATAAGTACATATTCAAATCAATAACCGAACTTTTTTCCTCACAATTCTTTCAATAAGAATTTTATAGTATTGAAGTCATGTCTTCTTCTTATTATTGTTTCAGCATATGTCCACGAAATAGTGGATCAGCTGGAAGGTGAGAGCCTGCATCAGCAGCAGCATCAGGATCATAAGTAGATATTTTCATCTTTGTAGTGCTGTTTGTATTCGTAATATGCTGCTGAGAAATATTTTCTTCCTTAAAGAAAATTATTTTCTAAAATTTCGTTGTAGTGCTGCTGTGTGTATACGTAATATTGTTGCCTAGGACATATTCTTGGTTGTTGTAGAAGATTACGAGTATCAGGAGTATGGAGGGTCAGAGGTTGTGATGCCATCCACATCACAGGTATTGTGTAAGTGTATATTCTAAAATTTTTTTGTTCTTTGTTGTTTTTTTTCATACGTTATGTGCTGCTGTTATTTAGTGGTCAACGAGTCTGAGACATATTCTTTTCGTTAAAAAAATTTCCTTCTAAAATTTCATCATAGTGTTGTGTATATGTTGCTGTTATTTCGTGGCCAACGATTCTAATACATATTCTTTGTTGGTGTAGATGACTTCAAAGATTAGGAGCAGGAAGGGACAAAGGTTGTGATACCATCCACATCACAGTTATTACGTGAGTGTATATTCTAAAAAAATTTGTTCCTCATAGCATTTGCGTGTATATGTTTTTATTAGATCAATATGTTCTAAGTGATGTAGTGGAGCTAGATTGGTGGATCTACAGTGGTTCACGCGAGAATGGTGAGCTGCCACAATGTGTGGAGGAGATGGAGGAGGATTTGTGTTGGTATGACGCGATGCTGGAGGTTATTATTAATGATTTGGGGGATATGTCATGGAGCCAGAACGATGTAGGTAATTTATTCACACACTCACTCTGCTTGCATATATTCTGTGTTTTTTCTTTCCTCATAACAGCAGCAGCAGACAGCAATGCCTGGAACATTATAATTAATTTTTTTCTTTATCCTTCTTCTTACAGCAGGTGCATTACCACAATACATTGTGGAGCAGCATAGAAACAACCAACCAGACATGGTTTTGTGTGGCACACTCTGCCGTGTAAGACATCACTCATTGCTGCACATGAAGTCGCAGCAGACGTAGCCACCAACACCGCTGCCATCCCTCCACCAGTTCCACTCTAGCGACCATGGGCCAGCTACCTTCTGGCATCTGGCTTAGTATTGTGGCAACAACCATCTCCCAGCCACAGCCAGGCTGCTCATTCTGGGTCAATGCACCATCTCCTCCCCCACATTCTTGCCCAGACTGCAAGGCATGTGCACCTCACTGCTCCTCCACACAACCGGCATCACTGTGGCAACCACCACCAGTAACAGCAGCATCATCACAAGCCAGTTGTAGTTACAGTAATGGTAGTAATCCTGTAGCTAGCGGCAGTTTCCTCCCACATCTTTTTAGTGAAGGACATCGGATTAGTAACACCATATGACAATGGAATACTCAGTGATACTCTGGCCAGAGACTGTGGTCATGTGTGTGTATGTGTGAGTTGGGTCTGTGTATGTGTGTATGTGTGTGTGTGTGTGTGTGTGTGTGTGTGTGTGTGTGTGTGTGTGTGTCTGTTTTCTTTTTTGACACAGGCCTTGTTGGCCAAAAGCTTAGTGTCTGACAGTCCTTTTGTTGTGCCCATCTGTGGCTCAGCATCTCCACTATATGGTGAGTACCATCTATCCTTTTCATAACACTGTTACGTTCTATCCTGGATTTTTCCATAGAGTAGGCAACATATTCAAAAAAACAGGTGCTAAAAATAGTTTACAGGACAGGCAACTTAATGCAGAGAAAACTAATGGCAGCCAACATGAGCACAGAAAAACGCGACACATATAATACTTTCCAACTGACATGCCAGTACCACAAATCAATTTATAGAGGACAATCAATGAGAAACTTTAATACCACTCACACACAGACACACACACACACACACACACACACACACACACACACACACACACACACACACACACAAAAAGAAAGGCAGATATGCCCCACAAAGATTCAAAACTCCCCAGAAAACATTCAGCTGTTCGTAATCAGAATTTTAATATCCCACACCATACAAACATAAATTATTGATTTAATATTCAGGGGACTCGTCAGCACTGCAATTGCAATTGAGATGTATTACAGAAACAATGTATAAAATAGCATTAGTATAAAGAATAAAGCTATTACAGTCATTCATTTGACATAAAATTGCTATGGGCAACTAACAGCCATTTGCTTCCTTAATCAGAGTTCATGTTATCATTCAGAAATTCTTCTAAGGAATAATAGTATTTCCGTACTAACAACTTCAGTAGATTTTGTTTCAGCTGCATTAGCTCCGTGCTGTGGATTTGTTTCTTTTTTAGTATATTGTAAATTTTCATGTCTTTGTACTCTTGGGGCTATGCAAATAGTTTTAATCTATGAGTGTAAAGTATTAAATTCATTTTTAAACTTCTTAACAGTGGGTGACAGGATTCTTTTGGTTTTGCAATACTCATATTTCTAAAAACTGACTTCTGTATTTTTAATATTCTAACTATTTTGCTTATTTTACGCAAAAAACTAATGCCATATCTTACAACTGTCTCAAAATAGCTGTGGTAAACTACTTTTATCATGGCCATGCTAGGTGAATATAACAGAATCTTCACTGCAAAGGTCAGACTTTTTAATTTATTTCCAAAGTACTTTATTTGTGACAACCAGGATAAATTTTTGTGCAAATACTTTCCTGAACTTAACCCAGCCTGCTTCTTTCAGTTCTTGGTTTCTATACTTAATGTCAGTTTCATTTGACTTACAGTTTTTACTTTTAAACTTCAATAAATATGCCTTTCCAATATTCAGTTTGAGTACATTTAGCTGAAACCAAAAAAAATGGCTCTGAGCACTATGGGACTTAACAGCTGTGGTCATCAGTCCCCTAGAACTTAGAACTACTTAAACCTAACTAACCTAAGGACATCACGCACATCCATGCCCGAGGCAGGATTCGAACCTGCGACCGTAGCAGTCACACGGTTCCGGACTGCGCGCCTAGAACCGCGAGACCACCGCGGCCGGCTCGCTGAAACCAGTGTTCGAAACTGTGAAGTAAATTTTTGACAGTTGCGAGAATTTGTTCCAAGTCATTGGTTTCCACATGGTCAGAAATATCACCGGCGAATAAAACTGAGTTTGAATTTATGTTGAGAGCCAAGTCGTTTATATAAAGTAGAACTAAACTTGCCCCCAGAATTGAACCCTGTGGAACACCTTGCAAAATAATTATTCATTTAGAGGAAGGATTTCTCTTCCTTGATGATGTAACTACCTTTTGTTTTCTGTTTGTGAGATATAACCTAAACCACTCTAAAGCACAACACCTAGTTTCATATCTTTCAGTTTTATTCAGGAGTCGGTGATGGTTTACAAAGTCAAATGCGTTTTTGAGGTCACAGAATAATCCCACAACTTTTGTTTATTTGCATAAGGTAGAGCTGACTTTTTTCACCAATTCATTAATGTCCTCTATTGTACTTTTGCCTTTTCGAAAGTCATATTCACTATCTGAAATTATGTTTGCTTTTTATATAAATCTTTAAATTTGCATTACCACCACTTTTTCAAATATTTTTGAAAGTATTGGAAGAACAGAGATTGGGAGATAGTTCCCCATATCTTCTCTTGAGCCTCCATTAAACAAAGATTTTACCTGTGCATGCCATAGGGCATCTATATGCTGCAAATCACTATGAGGTGGATGGCAGAGGATATGTCCCATTGTACCAGTTATTAGGGTTTCTCCCTGTTCCATTCACCTATGGAGCTTGGGGAAAATGATTGTTTGAATTCCTCTGTGCATGCAGTAATTATTCTAATCGTATCATCATGATCCCTATATGAGCGATACATAGGGAGTTGTAGTATATCCCTACAGTAGGCATTTACAACTGGTTAATAGACTTTCTCATGGTAGTTTACATCTATCTTCAAGAGTCTGCTATTTCAGTTTCCTTAGCATCTCTGTGACACTCTCCCATGGATTAAGAAAAACCTGTCACCATTCATGCTGTCCTTCTCTGTATGCGTTCAATATCACCTGTTATTCCTATCTGGTATGGATCCCACACACTTGAGCAATACTCTAGGATGGGCCGCACAAATGATTTTTAAGCAATCTGCTTTGTAGACTGATTGCACTTCCCCAGTATTTTAGTAATAAACTGCATTCTTCCCCCTGCTTTACCCATGACTGAACCTATGTGATTATTCCATTTCATATCCATACAAAGTGTTACACTCAGGTATTTGTATTAGTTGGCCAATTCCAACAGTGACTCTCATGTTATAGTCATAGAATATTACGTTTTTTTCGTTTTGTTAAGTGCAAAGTTTTACATTTCTTAACACTTAGAGCAAGTTGCCAGTCTCTGCACCATGTTGAAATATTACTAAGATCTGATTTCATGTTTATGCAGTTTCTCCCAAATAGTACTTCACTATAGATAACTGCATCATATGTGAAAAGCCTGATTTTACTATTAACGTTGTCTGCAAGGTCACTAATACACAACATGAACAGCAAGTGTCCCAACTCACTTCCCTGGGACACAGCTGAAGTTACTTCTACATCTGATGATAGCTCACTATCCACGATAACATGCTGTGTCCTGCCTACCTAAAAGTCCTCAATACAGACACAATTTTCACTTGCTACCCCATGTGATCGTACTGAAGATAATAAGCGTAGGTGGGATATTGAGTCAAATGCTTTTGGGAAATCAAGAAACACTACATCTATCTGGTTGCCTTGGTCCAAAGCTGAATGTGGAAAGTGGCCTTCTTCAAGTGATTTATTAATTATTGAGCAAAGGCGGTGAGCTGTTATCCTGGCAGCTGCTTTAACTAGTTTGGTAGGTATACCATCCCACCCTGCAGAATCTTTGTTCCTTAGCTGTAATATAGCTTTCTGTACATCTCTGGCTGAAATTTTCTCAAATTTGTTAAAGTATTCTTCTGCCTTCCGACCTAAATGTACTTCCTCTGTATAATTATATGCACCTGTGTCTGATTTCGCTATATATATATATATATATATATATATATATATATATATATATATATATATATATATGAGAAAATCAGACATAGATGTAGATACTTATACAGAAATATATATTGATATATATATTGAATGATTCTGATATTTGAGCAGCATTTGATACAATTAAATTTCCCATCTTAATCTTGGAAATATCTTTGCTAGCAGTTCTAATTCCCAGTTCACCTGTCCACCATCTTGTTTCTGTAGGTTTCACTTGTATCACGTTGACCCTTTCTTTTCAATCATCATGGGTCGCGTTTTTGCAAGATCTTTTTACGGCCGCAGCGAAGTCAGACATTTGATGTTTTACCGGATTCCTGATATTCACGGTACTCTCGTGAAATGGTAGTATGGGAAAATGCCCACTTCATCGCTGTCTCGGAGATGCTGTGACCCATCGCTCATGCGCCGACTATAACACCACGTTCAAACTCACTTAAATCTTGATAACCTGCCATTGTAGCAGCAGTAATCGTTCCAACATCTGTGACAGACACTGGTTGTCTTGTATGGGCGTTGCCAACTGCAGTGCCATATTCTGCCTGTTAACATAGCCCTGTATTTGAATATGTATGCCTATACCAGTTTCATTCGCGCTTTAGTGTAGTAGTTAATGGTAGGCATAACTATTCTCATTAAGTTCTACATGGTTGCAGATGATAAACTGTGAAAGAAAACAACTACTTTAAATAGCATAAAATCCAGATGAACCACTGCATCTGGTACCAAGGTTTGCATACAAGACTCTGTTTTCCAAATAGACTCTCTTAAAAGCTCAAATTTATATGTGTACAAATCGCAGAAAGCATTTTTTTATAGAAAGATAATTAAAAAACCACTGAAGATGATGAAACTTCTGTGAATCAAATCTGGTTAAGAAAAAGAAAAACTGTGTTTTGCTCAAGACTGACCCTATGCAAAAACAAATCTCTTGTGACATAACCAATTACAAATATCGAGGGTTTTGTTACAACATCCCATTTTTGCAGAAAAGTGTTTGCTCATCAAGGAACATGTATATTTGCTAAAGACGGTTTTAAATATCGCAGCTTAAAGTATTTGGAAAAGTTAAGAATAGAAGGTGATTTTGAAATTTCTACTGGAGAACTAACCTCCAGTTATCATTTGCCTGTACAGAAGTCCCAACTAAACCCTAGAACTATTCTTCAAAAAACTTGAAGTAGTGTTGACTGTATCAAGGACCTGAACAAGGTGGTTATAAAATGTGACGATTTTAACATTTACTTCAACAAAATTTCAAAAGACAGAGATGATATTATGACTATATTGCGTATAAACAACTTGTTGTCAATAATCCCCCCACCAGAGTCACAAGTGCATACAAGCACCACTGTTGATATAATACTGATAAACAATAAAAGCTATGAATACATTCGGCGTAGTTTTCCAGGCGTCTAAGTGCCTTGAAGACTGCGAAAGTAATAGGATCCAGTACATTTTCCTCGATGGCGAGTGTTCATCGGGGACAAGGGTGTCGTCAGGCGTGTTCCAGGAACTTGCAATACGATTGCTGTTATTTTGTATATACATAAATGATCTGAAAGACAAGGTGAGCATCAATCTGCGTCTGTTTGCTGATGGTGCTTTGGTGTATGGGAAGGTGTCATTCGTGAGTGACTGTAGGAGGATACAAGATGACTTACACAAAATTTTTAATTGTTGTGATGAATGGCAGCTATCTCTAAATGTACAAAATGTAAGTTAATGCAGGTGGGTTGATTAAATATCTAGGCATGACATCGCAAATAAATACGAGACAGAATGAGTACATAACGATTGTAGTGGGAAAGTCGAATGGATGACTTCAGTTAGTTTGGTGATGTATAGGGAAGTGTGGTTCATCTGCATAGGAGACTGCATATAGGACACCTATGGGACCCATTCTTCTGTACTGCCCCGACAAATCAGTTTAAAAGACGACGTCGAAGCAATTGGGAGACAGTAATTTTTGAGAACACGTCTCGTGGTGAAGAGAGGTTTTTTTATTACTTAAGAATGAACATGAACAATAACAACAACAAGAATCTTTTTTAAATGAAGTTACCAGTTTCGGTCTGTTTTAAACTATCTCCAGACTTACCACTGAAATATGTACATAGAATACAATTATGGGATACGGAAATATACAGGGTGAGTCACTAACTATTACAATCCGACCTTTATCAAAGTCGGAAACGTGATGGTACGCATTTCTCCTCCTTACCCGAGGCATCACAACAACGTTTCACCAGGCAACGCTGGTCAACTGCTGTTCGTGTATGAGACATCGGTTGGAAACTCTCCTCATGTCAGCAAGTTGTAGGTGTCACCACCGGCGCCAACCTCATGTGAATGCTCTGAAAAGCTAATCATTTGCATATCACAGCACCTTCTTCCTGTCGGTTAAATTTCGCGTCTGTAGCACGTCATCTTTTTGGTGTAGCTATTTTAATGGCCAGTTGTGTAATTTCTTCATTTATTTTTGTTACGTAAGATATATGTTATACATGGGGGGGTCACTAACTTTTGCCACCAATAATAACGCCGAAAGTATGATAGGAGCTGAAAAGTTTGTGGGGCAAAAGTTGCATGGGACAATGGGGGCCATAATATGACGTTGGTCTTTTGTTGCTAGGTGGGGTCGCATCAGAGATATGAAGGTCGACTTTGTTTTTTTTAAATGGGATGCTATAGTTTGATACTTATTTTCTGATAGCGGCTATCGAGACAAATACAAAGATGTGTAACAGTAAGGTCTCTGAATGTCAACGAAGGTCACAAAGGTGGCATGAACGTCCATTTACAGAAGGTGTTCGAAGTGATGACCATTGGTATCAATGCAGAGCTGCAATATTCTTCTCGTGGATTGAGTGGTATTCCTTATCACATCTGGACTTATCGAAGCACATGATTTGACAATTCTCTCTCGCATATCTTCAGGTGCAGTTGGAAACTCTTTATAAACCATGTCTTTTACTAATCCCCACAAGAAAATATCCAGAGGCGTCAAGTCTGGCGAACGAGCTGGCAACGACCCATCTCCTGCACGTCCAAGTCAACGATTTGGGAACTGTCTCTGTAACACATTCCTAGCCATCAGCGAAAAATGTGCCAGACACCCATCGTGTTGATAATACATTCTGCTCCTTGTTCCTAAAGGTATTTCTTCCAATAACAGACCTAATATTTCTTGCAGGATTGTGGTGAACTTCCTACCAATAAGATTTCCTTTGATGAAATAGGGGTCTATAATTATGTCCTCCAGAATCCCACATTATACATTCACCGGCAATGGTTTTTGGTGTGCAACTTGCCGCAGCGAACATGGATTTTCAGTTGCCCAATAATGCATGTTAAGCAAATTAACATTTCCTTGGTTCGTGAATGTGGTCTTCTCAGTAAATTAAATCAAATTAATAAATGTGTCATCCCTCTGAATATGAAATTGAGCCCATCGCAAAATTCAATGCGATGCATACAATCCGTACCAGTTAATTCTTGGTGGAGACTGATATGGTAATAATGATATTTATGGCGATGCAGAACACAAAAAACTCTACTCTAGCTCATGTCAGATTCCTTTGTGATCTGATGCGGACTAACACAAGGATCTCTAACCACAGTGGCAAGAGTACCAATTTCCGTTTGCTCGTTAGTAACTTTCCTGTGCTGGATATGTTCACGATACGTTAAAGATCCAGTTGATCTGAATTTATCATACACATATTTAAATGTACAACGTGTAGGGTGAGTACGTTGATCATATCTTTCAGGGTATAAGTCTCTAGCTCTCACTGAATTTCGTTGGCATTCTCCTTAAACGAGAAGCACATCGACTTGTTCTTCGAAGGAATACATCATTCACATTCGCTTGACTCGACGATACTAGTCTTACTGTTCCTATTAGTATTGTATTGTGAAATTGTCGAATGGTGTTTACATGTCAATTAAACGTTAGTTGGATACGCCATATTCGGTGAATATTTACTATTTGCACGATAGACGAGAGAGAATTCTCAGAGCATATGCTTTGATAAATGCCGAAGTGATAAGGAATACCACTCTATCCATGATAAGAAGACTGCAGCACTGCGAAGATACCAATGGTCTTCACTTCGAACACCTGTAAATGGACGTTCACGCCACCTTTGTGACCTTCGTTGACCTTACTGTTACACATCATTGTATTCGTCTCGATAGCCGCTATCAGAAAATAAGTACCAAACTATAGCATCCCATTTTAAAAAACAAAGTTGACTTTCATATCACTGACGCGACCCCACATTGTAACAAAAAACCAACGTCGCATTATGGCTCCCTTTGTCCCATGCAACTTTTGTCCCACAAACTTTTCAGCTACTATCATACTTTGGAGTTTGTGTGATTGTAGCCAATCACGATTGCGGTTTATCGTATCGCGACATTGCTGATCGCGTTGGTCGAGATCCAATGACTGTTAGCAGAATATGGAACCGGTGGGTTCAGGAGGGTAATACGGAACACCGTGCAGGATGCCAATGGCCTCGTATCACTAGCAGTCGAGATGACAGGCATCTTATATGCATGGCTGTAACGGATCCTGCATCCACGTCTCAATCCCTGATTCAACAGATGGGGGCGTAGCCCTCTTATAGCATGGATGTAACGGATCCTGCATCCACGTCTCGATCCCTGAGTCAACAGATGGGGCCTTTTACAAGACAACAACCATCTGCACGAACAGTTCGACGACGTTTGCAGCAGCATGGACTATCAGCTCGGAGACCATGTTTGCGGTTACCCTTGACGCTGCATCACAGACAGGAGCACCTGCGATGATGTACTCAACGACGAACCTGGGTGCACGAATGGCAAAACGTTATTTTTTCGGATGAATCCAAGTTCTGTTTACAGCATCATGATGGTCGCATCCGTGTTTGGAGACATCGCGGTGAACGTACATTGGAAGCATGTATTCTTCATTGCCATACTGGCGCATCACCCAGCGTGATGGTATGGAGTGCCATTGGTTACATATCTCGGTCACCTCTTGTTCGCATTGACGGCACTTTGAACAGTGGATGTTACATTTCAGATGTGTTACGGCCCGTGGTTCTACCCTTCATTCGATTCCTGCAGAACCCTACATTTCAGCAGGATAATGCACAACTGCATGTTGCAGATCCTGTACGGGCCTTTCTGGATATAGAAAATGTGCGACTTATGCCCTGGCGAGCACATTCTCCAGATCTCTCACCAACTGAAAACGTCTGGTCAATGGTGGCCGAGCAACTGGCTCATCACAATACGCCAGTCACTACTCTTGATGAACTGTGGTATCGGGTTGAAGCTGCGTGGGCGGCTGTACCTGTACACGCCATCCAAGCTCTGTTTGACTCAATGCCCAGGCGTATCAAGGCCATTATTATGGCCAGAGGTGGTTTTTCTGGATAATGATTTCTCATTATCTATGCACCCAAATTGTGTGAAAATGTAATCACATGTCAGTTATAGTATAATCTATTTGTCCAATGAATACCTGTTTATCATGTGCATTTCTTCTTGGTGTAGCAATTTTAATGGCCAGTAGTGTATATCCATGTTGGTAGATGGTGGCGGTGAAAGGAGCAGGCGCTATGTTTCCTAGAACGCTAACTGCTATGGAGAGCCTCCGCAGCATCTTGGCATGGACATCTTGGTGTCACTGGTGTATTGGAAGTGCTAGTCTTACGGCTTCTTCTTCCAACAAAGAAACAACATGAAAAAGAAATGTGTACAAGACATTATCGGAATTTCTAATGACGTTTGTGCTGCAATGATGTGTCTTCAGTGTGTTGCACTGCAACAGTGTTTAGTGTTGACTGTAATTGCTACATTGACTTTGTAGTGCTGTTTTTCACACTCTCAGTCGTACATACATTCACACTTTCATTCATGCACCAGGAGTTAGGATTGAGGGACTTTTCTTCTGTGGGGGGTCTTCTATCTTGTAGGATGGGCATAGGAATAGGACATATGATCTTCTTGGAGGAACGAGAGTGGGAGTCTTGTTTGTAGGGAGTGAGATATTGGCTATGTTGGTCTTCCTAGTAAGGGAGATTTGTGTTCCCGTCATCGATCTTCTTGTGGTGGTTCTTCATTCAGTTTCTGGTGCCGTGGCTCTGTTATTCGTTCCCTCATTGCCCTAGTAGGTCTGGCCATTGGGTGGTGGCCAGGCCATAAACTCAGTGACCAAGTTGCCTTATGAGGGGGTATGATGGGTTTCTTTCTGTTTCATAAAAGATGTCTGCTGACTGTTGGAATCTCTCTTTAAGGAGTGGGATTCCAACCGAGTTGTGGAGTTCTGCTATGGCAAACCGCGCTGGTAAGCACATGGCGCGGATTAGGGCGCGATTTTGCATGGCTTGTAGTCTCTTGATGTGCGTTTGTGTGGCGTTATCGAACACTGTTGTAGCATGTTCCATTATTGGTGCCAGTAGTGTAAGGTATAGCATGACTGCTAGTCTTGGGTGCAGGGTGGATATCGAGCACAGGACTGGATAGAGTGCCTGGATTCTTGCTAGTACTCTCCTCCACATGTCCTCTATGTGGGATTGTCAGGTTAAGTTCCTGTCCAATGTCACTCCCAAGTACTTTGCCATTTGGGACACGGGCACTGGGATGCCTCTGATCTCTATTTGCTGGTAGTGGGTGGTATGGGCCGTCGTCGCGTAGGTATGGCTTGTGTTTTGGAGGCACTGAATGACAGACGCCATATTGTTGCCCACTACGATAGGTCGTCGCAGGCCCCCTGGAGTCTTCGTGCATAGAGCACCGTGTTGTTGGCGTACAGCACTAAGTGTACTCTGTCCGCAGATGGTAAATCCGAAATGTACAGGATGTGTAGTAGGGGACCCAGTAGACTATCTTGGGGGATGCTGGAGTTGATTTTTCTGGTTGTAGATATCCCATCTTGCACCCTTACGTGGAATGTTCTGTCGCTCAGGTAGCCCCTTAGCAGTGTTCCATGTGACACGGATACCCCAGTGTCATTAGCTTATATAGAAGCCCTCGTGCCACACAGAGCAAAGTACTCTTGGTTTCAATATCGTCCGAGGCTTCTTCTGTGAGGTGGAGTAGTTATTGAGTGGCTGAGTGTCTGTTTCTCAACCTGAACTGGGCATAGTGAGGTTTCTTTTTTCCTCCACATGTTTCAACAGTCGTTCCATGTAGATTCTCTCAAATATTTTTGAGATGGCTGGAAGGATGCTTATTGGCCTGTAGTTGAAGTTGGCTGTGAGCATAGGAAAGGCAGTCGGCAGCTGTTTCTGTATCAGACAGTTGGTGAATAAATCTGGACAACCTGCCTTCTCGATA
This sequence comes from Schistocerca serialis cubense, assembly GCF_023864345.2. NCBI lineage: Eukaryota > Metazoa > Arthropoda > Insecta > Orthoptera > Acrididae > Schistocerca > Schistocerca serialis. The sequence goes on along the minus strand of NC_064640.1, from coordinate 657,072,090 downwards.
TTCAGGCCTCGAATTCATGCCTCCACTTATTCTCCAGTGATTTCTTCAATGACATTGTCTTCTGCCTGGTTTGTTAGGAACACTGAAAGTCTTTCAGAAAGAGTGCGATGTGGTTTGGGTCACTTGGGTTGTTGATAGGTTGGAAGTTTTCTGCAAATACCTCTGCTAGTACATTGGCTTTAGCATATGGCTTGTAGATGCTTTCGTCCCAAATGACGAGTGGCGGTAACTGATGTGTCTGGTTCATTAGCTGTTTCGTGGTTTTTCACACTGATTGGTCTTGCATGTTTAGCAAGGTGACCTTGTCTGCCCATTCTTTGTTGCGGTGTTCCTCTACAGCTGCCTTGATTTCGCGTTGCTGTTCTCTTTGCGGTGGAGTTTCGCATGATTTGCCATTCCTTTATTTTGTTTGTTTGTTTTTCTGTGTTATCACGGCTAGTACTTCCTGGGGAGGCGGTCTGTGGTTGTCTCTTTCCCATGTTAGTCTTTGAGGTATTGCTGCAGCTGCTGTGTTGAGGGTAACTAATGTTGTTTGGAGCAGTGTTGCATCTGGTTCTGCCATTGTTGGGTCTGGAGCTGTTTCTAGTGCCTCGTCCAGTATTTCCTTTGAGGTTTATCCCTCTGTGTATCCTGAGGGTGCCATCAAGGTCTATATACATGATGACAGGTACGTGGTCTGAGGATAGTACCTGTCTAGTTGCAGTAATGTCAATGTATGGCTGGCCTTTTATAGTAGCTATGTCATGGGGTTGAAGGGGGCCACTGGCACTGCATGGTTCCTTGCAGTAGTAGTCTTTTTCAGCTATTGTTGGTTATACAACTGTTCTGGGCCATGTGCTTTGCATTGAAGTCTCTGCCTAGGAAAACGATTTCCGGAATCGACAGTATTTTCTCTATGTCTGGTGGTTCCATCGGCCCTCTTGGGGGACTGTATACTGATATGAACTGTATGACTCCTCTGGATGTCAGTACAACCACTCCAGTAGCTTCTGTGGTGAAAAGTTTGGGTAGTTGTATCTGATATTGCTGGAAACTGGTGTGTGTGTATACTGTTGAGGTTGGTCGGTCTCTTCTGTAACAGTTGTAGTTGGCTGCTTTTCTTTGGTTCTGGGTTTAAGGTGCGTTTCCATCGCCAGGCATGTATCCACACCTTCATCATGGAGGACGTGCCAGAATTCTCCTGTCTCTCTTAGAAAGCCGTTTGCATTCCAGAGAGCTACTCTTAGTCCATGGTTTCTAACGGCCATAGTGTTGTGAGGAGGTAATGCTGGTCATTGCCCCGAGGGCGGCTTGTATGGCAGCGTTTATTTGCTGCAGAATACTTTGCATTACAGCCTCCATGGCTGTGGGGAATGCAGCTGCAACTGCCTCCTTGAGGTCGGCCATAGCGGCAGTTGTTTGGTCCTCTTCAGCTGTCATCGATGCCATCTGGCGGTTCCTTCTCTCCCATCTGCTGTTCCAAGGATTGGGGGTACCAGCCTGTGTGGTACATGACATCAGAAGGTCGGCCTCCGTTGATCTTGCTGTTCTTGTTTCCAGTGCTGGCAGTTGAGGGGGCACTGGTACCTTGATGGTAGTTGGCAGTGGCAGGTGTGGGCCTGTTGGAGGTTGTGTTGATGTAGTTGAGACCTTGTCTTCCAACTACTGCATAGCCCATGTTGTTTCCTGGGGGGTTCTGTACACAGTGGGTGCATGTAGGGAGAATCCCCTTGTCCTCTGTACAGGCTTCGGCGGAGTGTCTGCCAGCGCACTTAACACATTTTACTTGCATTGTGCAGTTTCTGGCTATGTGGTCGAGGTCCTGACACCAATAGAATAGACAGGGCTCTCGTTTGCTGCTGGGTTTTTCCATCGTGATGCCAATGTCCATGAGGAAGGTGATGTTTCGGAGGTGACGGCTGTTTGGAGTGTCATCAGCTTTTATTTGAATCAGCAGTGTGTCTTTCCTGTTCCTTCGGTGTTTGACCATTGTAATGGACATGGGGACAATCTGTAGTTCACCTGGTTCTGTCATGAGGTTTTCAGTACTGAATTTGAAGGGGAGTCCTCTCATTACTAGGTTAATGGGCCTGTCGTTTATGGTAGAGTAGGTGTAGTATCCCCATTGCCCACTCTGTAGTTCTATGGTGACTTTTTGGAATTTTCCATGGGACTTCGTGTAGAGTCTGTACATGCCTGTCCCTGCAACCTTGAACTGGAAGGGGGAAGTGGTGACTTATGTTATTACTTGGTGGAGAATGACGTATGGTTCCTCGAAATTAATGATGATGGGAGGTGGAGCTTTCGGTTTGGGAGTAGGTCTGGGGGCAGTGTTGGGTTTCCGTCCCTTTGCTCTGCCTTCTGGGGAGATGGCCTAGAAGGCGTTATATGTGGCTGCTGGCGCAGTGATACTTACACGTCTTGATGCTAAGGAGAGCAATGCAGCTGTTGCTTCAATACGTGATGCTCCACCTACTGCACACTGAATTACCTCAGTGATAGTCAATCAGGCATTCGGGATGTAAAATGGTTGTTACAAAAAACTAGAATGGTTACAAGTAAACTAATAACAGATAAAGAAATACATGTCTTATATAAAGTAACAGGTATAAACAGCATTATCTAGGTATGTGGTAAAAATATATATAAAAGATATAACCAATCATAATCTGTTGCGGAAACATCAGTAGCCACATGCAGGGATCTATCGCAGACTCGTAGACTCTTTGGCAGCAAAGATAGCGATTAAGCGACACTATTGGTTCACATGGAAACGGCGTGGTCATATCGATATGCGCCATCCAGCAGAAGAGGGTCTGAGAGCTGCAACATCGACTGTGTATGTAATATGTACTGGCATGCAGGTCGACATGTAGAAATGCATGCAAGTGATTGTGTATTGCTCTTAGATCGTAGTGCCAGTGAAAATACTGCTTGGCTGACATGTTGTTTATCATCAAAGAGGCGTGGAGGTGACGATGTGCGCATTTAACAGGAGCTGATTTCAAAGATGCAACAGCAACGAGTTGTTACCAACTATTGGCATGAAAGTAAGACGCATGTCGTAATATCTGTATCCCAGATGACGTTAACCAAGTAACTAACAAATGATAACAAGTAGAGTATAATAGCTAACACATAGAAAGGGAAAAATATGTAAGTTACATCAAACGAAGTATGGCCCAAAGTCTTATTGATGCATCAAGATAGTCAAAGACATAAAACAATGAGCATGAAAAGACTGAAGTTAAAAAACCGCAATCATAGTTATTTACGATCATTCCATAAAAAATTTTTAGATGTATAGAAATATTCCATAAAAATAAGCGTACAAAATGTCATATGTGCAGAAATATGGGTTACGACACTGCCCATCTAAGTAGATATAAACATAAATCAAATGCATAAACAGTCAACAGGTAAAAGATACTGTGACTGTAATTTGTACAGTCACAAAAAGTCAATAAAATAGTAATAAGGATGATGTTACAATTAATATTTGGAGAAATAAAAGATGAATAAATATGAGTTGAAGTGAGATAGTGTTCTATAATCAGCATATGGCACAACCATCACATTGCATGAAATGAGGCACTGCCCACAAACTGAGCCAATTAAGATAGTCATGAGTAAAAAATATAAAAATATAAGCATCTGAGAGTTTACAATAAAATGCACAAATTTTATTACAATCATTACTATATCCCTCTAATTCTAATGTATGTATGTATTTCAATGGTAGGTCCGAAGATGGTCTAGTGGTTGTGACTGTTCATGTTCATTCGTAAACTGAGAGGCAGGATGCTAGATTTGTTACCAGTGTGTTTGATAAAACGTGGACATACTACAGACATGCTTCAGGAAGTCAAATTGAAAGCCATGGAGGAAGTGCACTTCTTTCCAAGGCATCCTACTGAGAAAATTTAGGGAACTGGTATTTGCAGCTGACTGTAGAGCAATCCTACCCCTGGCAACATACACTTAGCCTAAGGACTGTGAACATAACACAAGAAAAATAAGGCCTGTTAGGAGGTAAGTAGACAGCCATTTTCCCTGATCTTGACTGTGCTTACAGAAACAGTGAAAAGAGGAAGAACCTTCAGCCATCAAAACATTGATCAATCACTTTAAGAATTTACTACTGAAGGAAACATTGATTGAAGTGTGCAGATGAAAAGCTTACCATATTTATGGATGTCTTCTCAGATTATTTTAACACTTAATTTCCTGTCAAGAAACAAAAGATCAAATCTTATAGGCTTAACAGAAGAAAATTGCTGGTTGACACCAAATATAAAACGTCATGTGCTGAAAAGCAAAGATTATATGAGATTTTCAAATCTTCATAGCATCTAATAATTATGTTTCAAAAAATATAAAATGATGCTTAAAAAGTGATCAAAGAAGCCAAAGTAATGGCAAATGCCTGCTATATAAATAATTCCAATAACCAAAAGGAAGTTGTATGGAATATAGTGAAACAGTAAACTGATAATGACTCTTTCCAAAATTCCAGTATTAAAATAAATCACAATGGCAAGGAAATTACTGATTCTGAAGAAACAGGAAAAGGATTCAATACTTATTCTAGCAATATAAGTGTCCAATAAGTCGCTAATACCACACATTGCACTAAAAAATGCCTACTACAATCTGCAAATACCAACATAAATCCCACTTCACTCTTTCTCTTTCCAACAACACAGAAAGAAGTCCTGCTGGGTATCAGCAATTTACAAATAGAACCACTCTACTGGAGTAGGTAGCATCTGAGATGCTCTTAGAAAATGTGGACAGGGCTGGTTGGTCGATTTGGAGGACAGGACCAAACAGCAAGGTCATTGGTCCCCTCAATTTAGGGAAGGATGGGGAAGGAAGTCGGCCATGCCCTTTCAAAGGAAGCATCCCAGAATCTGCCTGAAGCGATTTATGGAAATCATAGAAAACCTAGATCAGGATGGCCAGACACAGGTTTGAAATGTAGTCCTCCCAAATGCAAGTCCAGTGTGCTAACCACTGCACCACCTTGTTCGGTGTGGACATGTCGTTGCTGCACCATTAGGTGACCTTTTTAACTGTTCTTTTCCAACTGGAAACTTCCCTTCATTAATAAAAAGTGCCAATCTCAAACCACAATCTCAAAAAGATAAAAACGACAAAGTGGCCAACTTCAGGCCCATTAATCTACAATCTGTATTCTCAAATATAAAAGAAAAAAATTTGAAAGGTGAGTAATAGATTTACTGGAAAAGCACAAATTACACTGAAGAACCAAAGAAACGAGTACATCCGCCTAATTTCGTGTTGGGCTCCCATGAGTACTCAGAAACGTCGCAAAACGACACAGCATGGACTCGACTAACGTCTGAAATAGTGCTGGAGGGAGCTGACACCACGAATCCTGCAGGGCTGTCCATAAACCCGTAAGACTACGAGGAGTTGGAGATTTCTTCTGAACAGCAGGTCCTAAGGCTTCCAAGATATGCTCAATAATGTTCATATCTTTGAGGTTTGGTGGCCAGCGGAAATATTTAAACACAGAAGAGTGTTTCTGGAGCCTATCTGGTGCAATTCTGGACGTGAATGTGGGGTGTCGCATCACCCTGCTGGAATTGCCCGAGTCCGTCGGAATACACAATGGACATGAATGGATGCAGGTGATCAGACAGGATTCTTACATACATGTCACCTGTCAGAGTCGTATCTAGACGTATCAGGGGTCCCATATGACTGCAACTCCACACGCCCCACAACATTACAGAGCCTCCATTAACTTGAACAGTCCTCTGCTGACAAGCAGGGTCCATGGATTCATGAGGTAGTCTCCATACCAGTACACGGTCAGCAACATATTTTCAGTCATTAACAGTCCAATGTCGGTGTTGATGGGCCCAGGCGAGGTTTAAAGCCTTGAGTCGTGCAGTCATCAAGGGCACATGAGAGGGCCTATGGCTCCTAAAGTCCATATCAATGATATTTCGTTGAATAGTTCACATGCTGACACTTGTTGATGTCCCAAAATTGAAATCTGCAGCAATTTGCGGAAAGGTTGTACTCATGTCACGCGGAATGAGTCTCTCACAATCGTTATGGGACCCGTTTTTGCTCGGTCTTTTTCCTGCAGCAGCAATGTTGAAGATCTGATGTTTTACCAGATTCCTGATATTCATGGTACACTCGTGAAATGGTCGTACAGGAAAATCCCCACTTCATCGCTGTCTCGGAGATGCTGTGTCCCATTGCTTGTGAGCCTATTATAACACCGCATTCAAATCACCTAAATCTTGCTAACCTGCCACTGCAGCTGCAGTAACCGATCTAACAGCTGAGCCAGACACTTTTTGTCTTGCGTAGGCATTGCTGTCTGCAGCGCCGTATTCTGCCTGTTTACATATCTCTGTATTTAAATATACATGTCTTTACCAGTTTCTTTCACGCTTGAATGTACTGCCTACAGCATAATGAGGTTTCAGGAAGGGCCAGTTAATGATGAGACCATTTTTTAACTTTAAGTGAAGTACTACAAAAACTGAAGAATGATGAAAATGGCATTCAAATATGTTTAGATCTGTCTACAGCTTTTGATATCATTGATCAAGCTAAATTGCTGCTTCAGCTTCACAACATGTGGATTAGAGGAACATCCAGCAATTATACCTAAGGAAACGAAAGCAAGTGGTTGAAGTGCAACACCAGAGTTTCAACGAATTAACTCAACATTATTCAAACTACGATGCCATTAAATATGGGGTCCAACAAGGTGTAATGTCTCTTGCAGCATGTTTTTACTATCCTGATCAGTGAAGCTAAATCAGGCCGGTGTGAGAGAGGTTCTTTAAATTTTAGAAATATTAAAAAGGGTCAGTACTAGGATCTCTTCTACATCTGTTATATGTGAACTACTTGAACAATTCTTTGGAAACACCATCCAGTCTGCTGATGATACTATTGCTCTTGTTTGTGGGAAAGAAATGGAAACGCTTCAGAAGTCTACAACTGAGACACTAACAAGGGAACCTCCCCATCGCACCCCCCTCAGATTTAGTTATAAGTTGGCACAGTGGATAGGCCTTGAAAAACTGAACACAGATCAATTGGGAAAACAGGAAGAAGTTGTGTGGAACTGTGAAAAAATAAGCAAAATATACAAACTGAGTAGTTCATGGCAAGATAGGCAACATTAAGGACACTGGGACTGTAGCAGTGCTGTGGTCTCGTGGTAACGTGAGCAGCTGCGGAACAAAAGGTCCTTGGTTCAAATCATCCATCGAGTGAAAACTTTAATTTTTTATTTTCAGTTTATGTGACAAACTCTTATGTTTTCATCACTTTTTTGGGAGTGATCATCACATCCACAAGAAAACCTAAATCGGGCAAGGTAGAAGAATCTTTTTACCCATTCGCCAAGTGTACAAGTTAGGTGGGTCGACAACATATTCCTGTCATATGACGCACATGCCGTCACCAGTGTCGTATAGAATATATCAGATGTGTTTTCCTGTGGAGGAATCGGTTAACCTATGACCTTGCGATCAAATGTTTTCGGTTCCGATTGGAGGGGCACGTCCTTTCGTCTACTAATCGCATGGTTTTGTGATGCGGTCGCAAAACACAGACACTAAACTTATTACAGTGAACAGAGACGTCAATGAACGAACGGACAGATAATAACTATGCAAAAATAAGGAAAGTAAAATTTTCGCTTGTGGGAAGACTTGAACCAAGGACCTTTCCTTCTGCAGCTGCTCACTCTACCACAGGACCACGGCACTCCTCAGCTTACGGTCTCCTTTATGTTGCCTATGTGGCCAAGACTGATGACCAGTTTGTATATTTTGCTTATTTTTTTACAGTTCCACACAATTTCTTCCTGTTTTCTCAATTGATCTGTGTTCAGTTTATCAAGGCCTATCCACTGTGCCAAGTTATAACTAAATCTGTGGGGGGTGCGATGGGGAGGTTCCCTTGTAAGCAATACCATAAATTAGCTCAGCCACAAGTTGGTAAGAAAAGCAAGTAACAAAGTTGCAGCAAAAATGACTATTCTGTGAAAAAATATGAGCACACAGATCTGATTCTAATTTCTGATAAGGGCCTTCATACTGAAGACAATATAAACTTCTTCAGTTTATGGCTCCAAGACATTGTTAAATGAGGGACACACATGGAAGAAGCCTATAATAAATTAAGCACTGTATGCTAATTAATTACACAATGAGTATATTTGAAGGATGCTGCAACAAAGATTGTCTGAAAACTGTATACTATGCCTATATGTTCTCACAACTGAAATTAGGAATTATTTTCTTGGATAACTTTTCTCAGACAAAACTTCCTTAGGCTACAAGAAAGGTTTATAAGACTAATACTTAGCTACTGGCCAGCACTACAGTCCTTGTAGAACTTGGCCTCCTTTGTCACCTGCCTCCATTCTTCTCTGTCCATTGCTTTCCTTTCTCCAATTCCTGACTGTCATTGCACTGAGGTCCTCCTCCATATCTCCAAGCCACCTTTTCCTCAGTTTTCCTCTTCTCCTTCTCCCCTTGGGCTTTCCTATAAACACTTCCTTAACACATGAAGCATCTGGCATTCTCCGCACATGATCAGCCCATCTCTTTCTTCCTTGCTTGATTTTCACTATACACTATTCATCTGTCCAAAAAGTGTCTTTAGTTCTGCATTTATCCTTATTCTCCAACTATCTTCCTCACTCAGTGCCCCAAATTCCTACCTCAAAATCTTACTTTCCCACCTCAATAACCAGCCTTCTTCCTTTGTTGTCATCACCCAGCTTTCTGACCCATACATTGCTATTGGCCTTAATATGTAATAGTTAAGTGGATTCGGATTTTTGTTTTCCTACTAACATTTCTGGACCTGAATATATACATCAAGGAATAATAACATTGGTTTTCACATGCTATCATTTCTTGAATTTCAGATGCCACCATACTATCTTCTGTTATTATTGAAGCTAGATATTTAAACTTCTTCACTCTTTGGTGCTCTTTCCCATTTGTTTTTATTGATGTCTCTCCTCTATTCCACTAGGATCTCCCACCATCACGTACTTTGTTTTACCTAAATTCAGCTCCAGTCCTAACTTCTGTGCTGCTCCTTCCAATACAGAATAATTATCCTCCAAAGCTTTGACATTCATTGTAATTAATGCTACATCATCAGCACATGCCACCATCAGGACCTTCTGGTTAAATGTTGTTCCCCATTGGGTTAATTCTATTTGCCAAATTGCTTTTTCCAGTGCTAAATAAAAGAGTTGAGTACAGATTACATCTCCCTGCCACAGCCACCTCCATACAAGGAACTCTCCTGACAATTCTTGCTCTATTCTCACGTTGCAAATTTTTACTTCCATTGTCATTTCAGTCATACTCGCTAATTTCAGTGGTATTCTAAAATACTTCATACTCTGGAGAATCTTGTTCATATATAGGCTGTTACATGCTTGTTTAAAATCAATTTACAAGTGATGCAGTTGCTTGTAATATTCAGAAAATTTCTCTGGCATTTGTCTCAATAAAAACAGCTGGTCCATTTTGGATCTACTTCTCCTAAATCCAGCCTGATAATCTCCAGGCATCGTTTCCACCCGGCATTCTAGCTAGTTGCTAAAATCTTACTAAACATCTTACATGTTGTTCCTTGTGAGTAATCCCATTATAATTGCTGCACCCTGCCTTGTCACTTCCTTATGTAATGAGCAGATTATCCCCATGCTCCAGTCCTTAGGTATTTCATCCTTTATCTACATTTCCTTTATTGATTCATTAACAGCCATCTCCTTCTTCTTTCTGGCAAAGTTTAATCAGTCAGCCTCTATGTCATCTTCTCCTGCTGTTCTATGAGTCTTTAAGCTTTTAAATGTATTATTCACTTCCTCCAAGACCATTGAATTCACTTCTGCTCCTTAACTTCTGATTGTAATTCCAATTCCAGTTTCAGTTCCTCCTCTTAATCATTCAAGACTTCTTCTTTATTCCCTCCCCATTTTCTGCCATGTAATGCAGCAAAATACCCCTGCCATTTTGGCAAAGCTTTGATTTTGTCTCCAATTGGAGTTCCATTTTTATTGTTAGAGAAGACTGCTCTCAGTTTGAATCTGCTCTTTATTTTTCTGTATCGTTCATAGTCTCAAAAAGAAAAGAAAAGCAGGGAGAGTACAATAAAAAGTAGAAGTATTATTGAGACAAAAAAGGAACACATTGAAGGAAGGAGATACGGATTCTAAATGGTGATCACTGATAATAGCCTTCAGTGCAGCCATGGAAGAAGTACTGGGGATAGTAAACACCAAACAACAGTCCAATAGTTCTATGAGGAGCGCTTAGTGTTAATCCAAGAGAGAAATGAAACCACACAAAGAATTCTGTAAACAAAACCAAGACTAACAGCAGAGAGGCTATAGAGAGAAGGGGAAAAGGACAGATAAATTATGTAGGAAGACAAGGCAGTATGAAAGGAGGAAGATAGAGCAGTAGGATAAAATGTGTGATAATTATAAAAACTGTGCCATGTACAGCATGATGGCTTATGTGGTCAGTAGCCATCTATGTTAGTTATGCCTCTAGTGGGGTCACTGGACATTAGTAGGAGAAAGAGGCCTGGTGGTGGTGTGAAGAGTGTTGGACATCAGCACATCTCACCAGTTGGACATGAAGATTGCTTCTGGACGATGCCAATGTTACCACCTGGCCTGTTTTCTGTTCATTCACCTGCAGTGTGCCACTTATGGATGACTGATTTGCTTCTTGTGGGACTTGAATTATGTTCCCAATGGCAGTCTGGTTTTGAGGTTGCTTATTAACAAAAAGAATCAAGTTCTGTGTGCCTTGTTGTATGAGCACATTGTGTGTGGATATTGATACTAATTGGTATTCACAAAGTAGCTTTGTGCCCTGTCACTGTTTATAGAAGAGCCTGTGTTTATGCGTAGTGCATCATGGTGTGTAATACTGCCCACCTGTAAGTGCGACCTGAGATGTTGTTGTTGTGTTTATGTGCACGTGTGTGTGTGTGTGTGTGTGTGTGTGTGTGTGTGTGTGTGTGTGTGTGTGTGTGTGTGTGTGAGAGAGAGAGAGAGAGAGAGAGAGAGAGAGAGAGTGTTGCTTCTCTGTGTAATAGTGTTCCTGATTGTTTGGAGTATGTTAACTTAATGAGCTTGGAAAACATTTGTTCCTTATACATTTTGTTGCTTCATTTTAAGGTCAAATATGATGATTACAGCTTCCAGATATCATGTATGGTCTATTGTGATAAAATGCTGTATCAGACAGAAAAAAGTATAGTGGTTAATAACTTTTGTTTATATGTTATGTTTGTTCTAAGGCATGTGCCTGATATTCTTACTTGTATATTTTTTGTGAAAATTACTTGTATAATGGTCACTGGACTTCCAGTCAATATTTTGCATAATCTGAAGTAAATGTTACTAAGATTATTAAGGAAATCCCTCCTCCCAATTTCATGTATGACAAGAATGATATGCTGTCTTTGGTTACTTGTGTGCATGGTAGCTTACTTGTGTAATAAAATGGATTTTGACATATTTCACTGAACTCAGTCAAATTCTCCATCCGAGTTCCTGTCTGATGTTCCTATTAAGATGCTTCATTAGTGGCAGGAGGATGAGATCAACTGAGTACAGTGATTCGTTGTAGTTAACTTGCTTGTGTAGGTTATACATTGGCTTGTTATAGTTAAGTTGCTTATACAGGTTGTACATTTTCACAAGGCCCGCTGAAGTCACAGATCTGCCATATTTGAGATCAGCAAATGGCTCTATGAGTTATGCAGGCATAAGCTTGAGCCCAAAGATACAATGCAGGAATGAATTGAACAGGTTCATCAAAACAGCCGTTTGCTGGTACATCAGATTACTGACCAACTGAGGTAAGTTTGGCCACTGCTGCTATTGCTGGTGCTTTCAAGGAAACATTGTAGGTGATGCAGGGTGATGTTGTTTGCATTCAGAGTCAAGTGCATAGTTTGCAAGTGTGGTTTACCATTACTTAGACAGAATGAATTACCTGGTAGGTGTGCACAAGGAGCAATGGCAATATTAATAGCTTGCAGTAAGAGTACTTAAGAGTGGTTTGAGGGCCAGACTAAGAATTCTGGGGAAGGAGCAAGTGAATATAGTCAAGTTGCAACCAATGCAGGCGTGGGACAAGCAGTCCTTGGCATGTTTTCGAAATTGCAAAACCAATTGCGGGACAATTTGAATCAATGTACCCATTTGTTGGTAGATTTGGTTGATTGTATAATGAAGTTCTTGAATTTTTCTGTAGAATTTCAGAGGCAAGCAGTGACCAGGCAACTTAATGGTTTGGATGCCTTGAGGTTGTTGGCCACTACTGCTAAGGGAAGGGTGTGTGCAGAAGTAGTGAGAGCATTGGAAGTAAGATGCACATGGAAACAACCAAGAGAAAGAATTTGTACATTAGTCCCTCTGAGGACCCTACATGAGTTGATTAACCAACAATGTTGGCATGAGCAAGGTATGGTCAAGCTACTAGTAAAGTATGTGGAGTGAGTAAAGAAAAGTGTGACAGCCCTAGAGTTAGCATATACTGAGCAGCGGGTGGTCCAACACATTTTGGCTATTTAAATGTAAAGAAAAGACAGAGGGAGATTTTTTTGTGGGATTCCTGTCACTTATGATCAATTAGAAGTAATGATCAGGCAAATGCAGGCTGCAAAACTCATGGACATCCAGTGAACAGCAGAGACCCAAGACGGCAGTTGTGCAGGACCATCAGTGAAGAAGGCTCACAAAATAGGTGATCTAGGTGATGGGGAATTACACTGACAAGAAGAAAGGGGAGTCACAAAAATAACATGTTGGGGACATGTGAGAAGAGACTTTATGGGCAAGGGCAATAGGGAACAGAAATTATGACAACTATTCCAAGGTGAAGGGAAGTTAATTAGTGCAGTCTGAGAAGAAAGGTCGCTGGCCTTGCCATTTGTTTGCACAGTGGTGAATAAAGAACCAGTTTGTGTGTTACTTCATTTAGAAAGTTTAATATCGACCATTGATGAAAAGTGGTTCCGGGAATATGAGGCAGTGTGTAGAGCGGGAAGTTTAGGAAATGACCCTGAGTAATATTTGGTGGCAGACAGATTGAGTTTGGGCATGAATGGGGTTTTGGGGTTAACGTCATGGTGGGAGATTATTCATGGAAGATAAATATAAGAGTTATCAAGAACTAGGCAACAGAATGCATATTGGGGCCAATTTTATTGGTTAGATGGGCCTTATCCCTGACTGGGCAGGGAAGCAGTTTTATTTCAGATTTAACTCTCAGACTGTGTTCGGTTTTTCTCATCATGAGAAAAGGGGATTAATCACTATGACTGGTGACACTCAGGCTCTGGAAGTGGAAGGGGGAGAGGAACGAACTTTGATAGCCAGACTGCTGGACCATCTTGATGGTTTTCTTTGAGATGTTATCAAGGCAGTATGCAAGAAATTCCCAAATGTGCTGACTGAAACATTTGGAGAGACTGGATTAATTGAATATTGCATTGAGGTAGGGGATAAGGCCCCAGTTAAGAGGGTGCCATATCTACTTTTGCCACCAAAAATGAAACTGTTGATGGAACATGTTGATGGGATGGCAAAAAAGAGGATGGTAGGCCATCTAAGTTGCCATATGCTGTGTCGATATTTTTGGTACCAAAGGCCAATGATGAGTTTCACCAGTTGTGGACTACCATGATCTTAACAGGGGATTTTAACAATCAGTGTCTTTGCCTGACTTGTATACATGTTTTGGGTGGTTAAGGAGGGCTAAGCTGATTATGAGTTTAGATCTGAATCAAGTATATAACCAAATTCCCTTGGAAGAATGCTCAAAGCCCGTAACTGTTTTCACTACCCATTAGAATTTGTTTGAGTTCTATCAGGTACCCTCTAGACTGGCCACTGGAAAGTGGGGGGGGGGGGGGGGGGGTGGAGGCTCTCCTCTCCCAGCTGATGGCCACGATGTGTTTGGATATCAAGTTTAAGTTTGTTTACCATTATTTGGATGATCTAATAGTGTATAGTCAGTCAGTGCATGAACATAGTCAGCATTTGCAGGAGGTGTTTTGACAATTGCCAGAGGCAGGGCTCATGGTTAATTGCTGGTGTGACTATCAAATTCTTGGGGGATATTGTATCAGGAGAGGGAATTTGCAGTGACAACAAAAGGATAGAGGTGATAAACAATTTTCCACCCCACAGAATGTCATGGAAGTGGTGAGGTTTGTAGGCATTGCAAATTTTCTATGAAAATTCATTGATCAATTTGCCGAAAAGGCATCTCCACTTAACAAGTAGCGCAAGAAAGGATGTAAGGATCACAGGAGATTTCAATTCAAGCCTCAAATGAGGCTTATCAATCCTTTTTACGGGATTTCAACAGTGAATTCATCCTGCAAACCAATGAGTCGGCTTTAGCTCATGGGGGGGGGGGGGGGGGGGTTGCCCAGGACCAGGAAGAGGGGGAAAGAGCAACTGCTCTTATACCTCAAGAGGACTGAATGACCTAGAGAAGAGGTACTCCATATATGAACAGGAAGCCTTGGTGGTACATTTTGGTATAGAGAAATTCAGATACTATCTCGAGCACATGAAGTTCATTCTGAAAAATGACAGCCATGCACTGAACTGGGTGTTGGCTAGACCGAGGAAGACTGGTCACATGGCAAGGTGGACAGCATGGATTTTGGCATTCAAATTTGACATTAATGGTATTAGAGGATCAGAAAATATTGTGGGGAATGGCTTGAGCTGTATGTTTATTGGGGATGAAGAGGAAAGGGAAGACATAAGCCAGCTGGGCAGATGTGTGGGGAGGCCATGGGTGTGTCAATCCTTACTCAGATTCCTCAATTGTTCCATGATGTCAAGCAGTTCCAGGACACCCACAGAGGTATTAGGTATATTAAGAAGCGGTTGCAGGAGGGAGAACCTTATACCTTGGTTGATGGGGTAGAGTGTTGCAGGGCATGGGGTAAAGTTGGACCCAAATTAGTGCGTAAGGAACTAGTACCACTTTTGTTCCAATATATCCATGAGTCACCAGTGGGAGGGAGGGGGGGGGGGGGGGAATCCTCTCCATGTATGTAAAACCAGAGAGAAGATGTTTGAAAGGTTGATTTGGGTGGGGATGAATAAGGAAATATGGATAAGGGTACATAGTTATCAACTATTGGCCATGAGTGAACATGGCCAAAATAGCAGGATTGGCTATCTAGCCTCAAAACCAGTAGACAAACCTTTCTCAAAGGATGTATGTCGATTATGTTGGCCCACTGCCTAGATCTAAAAAAGGGAAAAAGTATGTATTAGTATCTGTGGGTGCCTTTATGAGGTTTGTCAGGCTATTACCCATTCAGGGAGCAACCACACAGATGGTCGTACAAAAGTTGCAAGGTGTATTTGGGACCTTTGGGCCATCTCAAACCATGGTTATAGATAATGCAACCACTGTTAATGGAGATCAGTTTAGATAGTTCTTCCTTGGGATGGGTATTTGCCACATAACTACAATCCCCTATTGCTCATTGCCCAACTGGCGATGACGTTTAACATCACCCACCATGAAAGCCATCAGTCCAAACCCACTGGGTAGCTTCTGGGATATCAGTTAGCCATTTATGGTCCACTGAGGACTTTTTACCTGAAGGCAAGGATGTTCAGCAGGTAGCTGCGCAGAGGAAGTGTGCCAGGAGGAATATGGAGGAGGCACATAAAAAGCAACCCATGTGATACAATAAGGGGTGACAGCCCGACTCTTTTAAGGTCAGGCACACAATCTGGGTCCATAGTTTTCAAGGGCTGAGTAAGGCTTCAGACAAGATTGTCTAGAAATTGCTACCCCGGTTTAAGGGGCCCTTTGAGATTCAGAAGTTCCTGACATCAGTTACCATCTGTCTGAAGAACCAGGAAACAAGTAAAGGGGTACAGGCACATTTGTCTCAGATAAAGCTGGGGCCTGGGAACTAAAAGGTGACTTCCTTCCCTTCTCTTGGAGGGGTGGGTTGCTGAATCACAAGGTCATTGGTGGGGGGGGGGGGGGGCGGGAGTCAAAGAGAGGTGGGAGGGGATGGATATGTGCCATGTACAGCACTACGAGTTTACGTTGGTGCAAGCCACCTAGGTTTGTCATGCTTTCTCTCGGTGGTGAGGTGACCCCTCGTGGGGTCGCAGGACAGTAGTGGGAGAAAGAGGACTGGTGGTGGTGCAAGGAGTAAGTGAACAGCAGATACAGTGGAGTGCAGGAGTTGTATTGTGTACAAGCAAGTATTGTACCAGAATATTGTAACATGAGTACAGCCTGTCACCTTGACATGAAGATTGCTTCTGAATAATGCAGTGTCACTGAGGTACTGTGTTTGATGAATGTTACCACCTGGTCCATTTTCTGTTTACTCGTCTGCAGAGTAAGGCTTATTGATGACTGGTTTGCTTCTTGTGGTATTCAAATTATGTACGCCATGGCAGACTGGTTTTGAGGGTGCTTATTAATGAACAAGAATAAAGTTCTGTGTGCCTTGTTGTTTGATCAGGTCACATGTGGATACTGATACTAACTAGTATTCACAAACTACCTTTGTGCCCTGTCACTGTTTACAGAAGTGCCTGTGTTAATGAATTTTGCATCACTGGTATCTAATACTGTCCTGCTGCAGCTGCAACCTGAGATGTTGTTGTTGTCTGTTTTATTTTGGTTCAGTATGATGGTATGATCTGTATTCAAGGACTGGATGTAAGGGGAGTGCTACCAGGGATCCAAACCTACAGAATGAAAAGGGAAGGAGCCGTTACTTACATATGTAAGTTGTCGCCTCTTTGTCACAGCCTGTCCCTGATAGTTTGGGGCTTGGAAAGTATTTGTTCCCAAGATACAGTGTTGCTTCAGTTTAAAGTCAAAATATGATGATTACAGCTTCCAGACACCATAGCTGGCTGGTGTGGCTGAGCAGTTCTAGGTGCTTCAGTCTGGAACCGCGCGACTGCTATGGTCGCAGGTTCGAATCCTGCCTCGGGCATGGATGTGTGTGATGTCCTTAGGTTAGTTCGGTTTAAGTAGTTCTAAGTTCTAGGGGACTGATGACCTCAGATGTTAAGTCCCATAGTGCTCAGAGCCATTTGAACCATTTTGAGCCAGACACCATATCTTGTCTGCTCTGATAAATCCCTGTACTGGACAGAGTGCTGTGTAGTGATTCATAATTTTTTTTGTATGTTATGTTTGTTCTAATGTGTGTGCCTCGATATTCTTACTTGTATATTTTTTAGGGTAATTGCTGATAAAATGGTCGATAGAGCTCCAAACAATATTTTGTGGCCACTGAAGTAAATGTTACTAAGATTATTAAGGAAATCCCTTCACCTGGTTTCATATATGATAAGAATCATATGTTGCCTTTGGTGGCTTGTGTGCAGGGTAGCTTACTTGTGTAATAAAAATGGATTTTGACATATGTCATTGAACTCAATCAAATGCTCCATTCGCATTTCTGTCTGATGTTTCCATCAATGTGTTTCAAAACAATGGAAGATTTAAAATGGAACAAAACCTTGAGGCCACTCCTTAAAAAGCTGAAAATCCTCCCTCATTAACATATTTGTCTGTACGAGAAAACTGTTTTTGTGAAAAAATATGCAATGGAAAATTCCACTCTCTTTCAAAGAGAAGAAAATATTGACTTCCATAACACTGTGGAAAAGGAATCTTTCATATAGAGACAATAAACATAAGCCTAAATAAAAAGTGAATCCTGCATTATGGGAAAGTTAATTATAAAGGGCATCCCCCAAAAATTAAACAAATAAATATCCTGTCAAAGTTCAGGTAAGCTGCTAAGGCATATTTGATTCACCGCTGCTTCTGTAGTCTGCACAAGTCCCTTCGGGAAGTACATTAAAATGTGTGTTGTGTACCTTAGTGATATAAATGTTAGTAGCCCTTAAGTATCTCTATGATCTATCATATAATTATTGCTGTAATACAAATATCAATCTACTTACACAGTATATTCTCTTGCTGCTATCAACTTGTATTCTCTTTCTACTTCTAGAATATATGCTCTGTATATTGTTACTTAATGCACATTTAATGTAAAAATAATGTAATTAATGTAAATTTAAATCATATGATATTATATTTTGTTATACACTGAATTATTCTACATGAGACTGTACCATATATGTAGTACATGATAAATATCACATCTAATCTAATAATTACAAAAGATCGGTAATGAGGAGATCCTCTAGGATGTAAAACATGTCAGGAAAGAAGCATACATAACAAATACTTACAAAGAAAAAAAAACAGATATCCTGATGTACCTTCCACAGACCCCAAGAGAAATTGTCCTCATGGATGTGGAATAAGCCAAAAACAATCTTAAACATATTTTTATTGAAAACATAATAGCATATTTGTCACAAAGCATGTAAGTGTTCAATACACTAAGGTTCACATGTTAATTCTGTAGCCATGCATCATTAAATATGCACTCAGTTATGATGTCATGTAAGCACTATGGTTTTCATAGCAACTGAGTTAAATGTGTATCATGAATATCTTGTTTCAAAGGAAAACAAAGCCACTACAGTAATATGGCATGAATAAGTTAATGATAAAAGTTCTTTTTATCTATCATGGGTTGTATCACCAGTCACATCACTACAGCGCAGAATGTAACTTATAAATTCAATGCAGAATTACATCAACCAAAGAAAAGATGTACCATTGGATTCCATTCAATGAGATGGCTTCAGTCCAGTAAACATTCTGTTTGAAAATTATTCAAGCACTAAATATTGTATAATTAGCCTTTGGCTAAAGCCTTCTCCATCCTATCCTTTTGCCCTTGAGAATTAGCCCATCATGAGATGCAGGAAGACTATGTGGCATTAAGAAAGTAGCTGATGGGCAGTGGTAGGCTTAAGAATTGATTCAGTCTTTGATGCAAGCATTGCCAGTATAGTCAGTAAGAACATTTCTCACAAAACCAAAATCTAACTTCTACTGCAGATTATATTTGTAAGCTGGCAAAAAATTTCATAACAGTATACATTCAAACACAGACTATCACTTTATTTGGAGACAACATCGCTCACAAAATTCAAAAGTCCAAGTTTGTTTTCTAGCACAGCACATAGTTGTAAAGTGACAGGAGAGGTGTCTGAAACCCAGACAGCTGTTCACTTTCTAAAGAATAAAGTATTCTTTTCATTACTATAAATAACTGATTAAAGGAGTTAAATATGAAGGTTTCGGCAGGGTGAATATTAGTATTTTTTCCTCAAGCGTTTAAGCATTTAATCTGTGTTGCAATGTTGGATATGTGTGGATGTTGCCATACAGTAGTCAGACATCGAGTGGTATGTCTACTTAGTGAGCTGTATTTACACTGAGGTGATTGTAGTGAGAACTGAATGGGGCACTCAGTGCAAGGGAACTGCTGAACAGAAGGCAAAGATTTGGGCCCTTCAGACTTTATTACACTTTGTAGAATTTGAACTAGATAGGTTTGATGGGGAAAAACTGGGAGGAGGTAAAAAGTAATGAGTGAAAGAGGAACAGCTCTGCTACTTCATCTATATTTGAGTTTACAGTATCTACAGTGCTTGACAACTGCTAAGGAGCAAATGACACATGCTAACAAACAACTATGTATTGCTGCAGAACAACCAGGAATTGCTACAGAATACCGAACCAATGATAGCAAAAGGAAATGTAGAGGACGGGATGTATTAAATGCAGAAAAACCTCTGCATCAGTGCTCTGTATGCAACTGACAGCTCATGCTGTACTGTGTTTGACAAAGGTTGACGTGGAACTGATTAGTGTGGCATTCAGTGTGGTTCAGTAACATAATCTGTAAGTCATCATTTGAGTGCTTACAACTGTGAAGGAGCACATGGAAGGCTCAAAGCCGCTCGAAGTATCACTACTGTGGTCGCACTATCGGGTGTCTACAAAAGTGTTGGCTTGGGATTTAAAAGGGTTGTTGATGGTGAAAATGCTCTGTGAAAGCATGACAGTGGTAGGATATGGACCACCACACTTCAAGAGGATTGATATGTGGCCCTAGTGGTGAAAAGCAACAGACTTCTTACCCATGGCACATCACTACAGACCTTCCAACCACACATGCCTCAGCCAGAACCATTTCATGATCATTAAATCAGGCTGATTTGTATGCCTCTTAAATGCATATCACTCCACTCATATCATCATCAAGAAAGAGTTCATTGGTGTAGAGATCATGTTGGTCGGGGTCAGCAACAGTGATCCAGAGTGATATTCTCTGATGAATCCTGCTTTGCCATGGCAAGTGATTCTTTACACCATTTAGTGTGGAGAGAGAGGAAAACATGCTCCATGACACAGAATGTTTGTAAACATCACCAGTATGGCTTAGGTATAATGGTGTGGGCAGTTGTTACACCCAATAGTCAAACACTGCTACTAATCTTTGTGTGAGGTACTGTTACAGAACATTAGTATTGCAGGGAGATTATTCAGGTTCGTGAGCATCAGTTTAGAAGTGTGACAGATACTCACTTTCTGTTTGATGGACAACAAAAGCCCCCACAGGACCGCTGAGGTTTTGGACATGCTGGAAAGTGAAGCTATTGAACATATGGCATGACCTTTATACTTCTCGCACTTAAATGCCAATAGAGCATGCCTGTGATGCTCATGGCAGAAATGTTTCTCAATGAACACTTCCATCCCCAAACTGTGCAAGAACTGAAAATCACCTTCAGAGAGAAGTGGAAAAATATCCCCCATGGACCCCTCAACAGTTTGGTAGCTGGCATGAGGAACAGGCACAAAATATGCATTAGTGCCCATACAGGACACATTCCTCACTAAGAGTCTGATGTCGATCTTTATGTTGGGAGTGTGACCTGTGTCAAACATTAACATTATTTATGCCTGTTAACCTGCTTTCCCATGTAGAGACATCTGAACCACTTTCTGTTATAAAAATACCACTGCACCTCTGTTATGTATGTTTCAGGTTGCCCATCAATGCATGTTGTTATTCTTGTTCAACAATGTCTCTGTTCCTTAGCAACTACCAAGCAGTGTAATAAATTCGACATGTTACCTGAAGTAGGAGGAGAAGGACCCATCCATCTGTAGGTCACACTAGGGTGCAGTGGACTTCTGGCAAAGAAATTAAGTGTTGGCTGGTACCAAAAGAAAGTAGGAGGAAGAAAGTCTCACTAATAGGTGGTAACCATTGGAGTGGCATAGGCCAGATAGCGGAGGACAAATCAGGAACAGGGTACCAGGTTGCAAGTATTGTGAATCGAAGTGCTAACCTTGGTCAGGTGACAGAGAACATAGGAAATTCTTGTTAAGGTTTTGACAAAGAGGATCAGGTTATCATAGTAGGTGGAGCAGGGAACATCCTGGCTAAACACAAACTGCAGTTTTAGGAGGACCTGGATGAAATAGCAGTAGCAACTATACACACAATTGTGAGCCAGTAGCAACTATATACACAATTGTGAGCTTTGTGGAGGTCCTACAGCACCATCACCAACACTAGATTAACATTATGGTGAGCTGCATGAATACAGAGCCAATCAGGATGTTGCTGGCTGAAATGAAACTGCTCATGATGGTAGTGCCTGTTGCTACAACTGGGAGATGGGTATGTAAGAGATGAGACCTACACCTGCATTGGAGAGTTAAAGGTAGTTGGCCAAGCTTCTTGCAGAAAATGTATGCAAACATTCCCCCCCCCCCCCCCACACACACACACACACACAAACACACACCATCACATGAAGTAATACTCCTGTGGTCAGTGGTGTCAGAGAGGTACCTGTTTTAGCTCAGAATTGCATTTCAGGCACCCTTTTATGAAAGAAATTAACTTAACAGAAGAGTCCCAGAAAATACTTAACAATGCACAGAAAAGTGAGGCTAGCTTATTTCATCAGAATATTAGAGGACTGAGTAACAAAGTAGGAGGGCTTCTTGTCTGTTTGGAAAATTTAGAGGGCTATGAAAATAATCAGTTTTGACAACATAATATAATTGGATAGAGTAAAAATCTACTCACCAAGTGGCAGGAGAACACACAAATAAAAGAAGATTATACTTATGCAAGCTTTTGGAGCCAGCTGCTCATTCTTCCAGCAGAAGAGAAAGGAAGAAGGGTGAAAGAAAATGATGGGAGAGATTTAAAAAAAGGGGTAGATTTTGGAAAGACTTATCAGATGGTACATCTCTCCTTGATCTGCAGTTCTAGGTGACTTTTCTGATATCTACCCATTTTCCTAAACCTCTCCAGTCATTTCCTTTCATCCCTCTTCCTTCTCTTTCTGCCTGAGGAAGGAGCCACTGGCTCTGAAAGCTTACATAAGTAAAGCCTTCTTTTATGTGTGTGTTTTGCTGCCACTTGGTGAGTAGATTTTTTATCTTCCCAATTACATCATAGAGGGTTATGAAAAGATAGATGTCCTGTGCCTATCTGAGCACTATATAACTGCAGGGTTAGAGAAGTTAAATATAAAATATTAAACTCTGTCATCTTATTCATGCAGAACCAATATGCAAAGAGCCAGAGTGTTTACATATATTAAGACATAACAAAAGTTCAAAAACATATGGTGACAAGTAGATTCTGTAGTGATCAGCATATACAAGTTTGTGCTTGTGGATCACTACTGAAAAATAATTCACTTTTAATTGTAACTGTAATAGATCTACACTGGGTAAATTTGAACTGTTTGTGAGGAATTTGGATTCCTTACTACGCTATCTGTCAGGCAGAAGCAACCAGTTAGTAGTCTACAGTTATGTCAGTGTACATTTTCTAAAGCAATCTGAGAGGAAAAATGATCTGGAAAACTTATTTGGATCCCACAATTTAATCTCAATAATTAACTTTCAATCATGGGTAGATAAAGACAGTTGGACCCTAATTGATAATGTTTTCTTTGATGAAGTGCAAATCAAAAAAATAAGTCTACAAGCAGTAACAAATGCTTTCCCTGGTCATGAAGCATGTTAGTTAGGGTAACAGTATTATGAAAAGGATATTCGCTACTCACCATATAGTGGAGATGCTGAGTTGCAGATAGGCACAACAAAAAGACTGTCACAAAATAAGCTTTCAGTCAACAAGGTCTTTGTCAACAATAGACAGTCACACACACACATGCAAACGCAACTCACACACATATGACCATAGTCTCCTGCAACTGTGATTATGTGTGTGTGAGTTGCATTTGCATGAGTGTGTGTGTGTGTGTGTGTGTGTGTGTGTGTGTGTGTGTGCGTGTCCATTGTCTATTTTTAACAAAGACTTATTGGCCAAAAGCTTATTTTCTGACAGTCTTTTTGTTGTGCCTGTCTGCAACTCAGCATCTTCACTATATGGTGAGTAGCAAATATCCTTTTCACAATATTGATACATTCCATCCTGGATTTTCCATTATTTATTGGTTAGGATAAATAAGATAGTGCCCCACAGCACTGATACTCTTCATTGGAAATCAGTGAGCATCATTAATGATGCCTGAACAAATGGTTTTAATAATAGTTTACAGGAGAGGACCTAGGATGAATTTTATAATGATTCAAAAATTGAGATAAAAATTAATCTAGTCCATGATAAATTCATATAATTATTTGAAAATATCTTTTCGCAATAGCTAAACAGAAAGGACATTAAACAGCTACATAAAAGCCGTGGATCAATAGAGAGATTAAAGTATCTTGTTAAAGGAAAAGGGAAACATATCTGCTGGAAATAATAATACATCAGAGATCCTTCAGTAGCTGCACACTGTAAAAACTACTCAAAGTTACCAAGAAAAGCTATTAACAAATCAAGAAACATGCACATTATGTCAGAAACCAGTAATTCTGGTGACAGACGTACGACTATATGGAATGTAGTGAAATGAGAGACGATACAACTGGCCAAAGAACTGGATAACAGCAGGGTAGATTAACCCTTGAGCAGGTATGCTGTTTTTCATAACACACTCTTTGTACACATGTAAAGAATACCTGTCATCATGTTATCAAGGTAAGCATGTATGAGTAAAATCACAGTTCAATCTTAGTTTAACTAAACAATGACAATCTAACATTACATAACATGACTTAAAGCAGTGTTTTGTTAAACAATAATGAAATGAAGTTTCATTATAGCATTTTGTTGCCATGGACTGATGTTAGCAAGGCAGTAATGAGTCACTCAAAGTATTGAACAGTATGGCTGCATCAGATCCCAGTCAGCTGCTTGTCTAATTACTAATTGGCTCATAGACAACTGCCTCATTGTGGGGTTGTGATGCTAGTTTGTAATCTAGGTCAGTTTCTTGGACAGATAGTAACCTTTTTTCACCTATCTCCCTTTGTATTTCATATTACTGTTGCTCACTTGGACGTATGACAACACAGTTATCACTGTGTTAGCTAAAGCAATAATGAAGGAATAGGTAATAGGGTCACTACAGTGAAACAACAATGGAACCAAGGAAAACCATTTTATTTGTGGTTTGGGCACTTTATACACAGATGCGCCCACTTGAACATTAAATGGAAGTGCTATTAGTGATGAGTCACAGGTAGCAAATGTGTTTAATAACTGTGTCATAAATAAAGTAGAAAATAAGAAGTCAAACACTCAAGTGAAAGATTACTCCTAGAT
This sequence comes from Schistocerca serialis cubense, assembly GCF_023864345.2. Lineage (NCBI taxonomy): Eukaryota > Metazoa > Arthropoda > Insecta > Orthoptera > Acrididae > Schistocerca > Schistocerca serialis. The sequence continues at coordinate 657,047,394 of NC_064640.1, read as the reverse complement.
AATAAGACCTATCTCATCTGAAATATGTGATACGTTTCCAGAGAGAGTGAAATGTGCTATTGTTAAACCCCTCTATGAGAAAGGTGATAGGAAATATCTCAATAACTACTGACATTTTTGTCTGCTGACATCATTTTCCAAAATTTATGAGCAAGTGATATATTCTAGAATAGTATCCCACAATAATATCATCAGTAAATCACTGTTTGGATTTCAGAAGAGCTGCTCTATTGGAAGCGCCATTTACACATTTACTTGCCAAATTTTACAAGCATTAAATAACAAAATAGTACCAGTTGGTATTTTATATGACCAATGTAAGGTATTTGATTGTGTGATTCACAATATTCTCCTAAATAAAGTGAGGTTTCATGGAATCAGTGATATAGCCAACCAAAGGATAATGTCATACCTAAAAAAAAAAAAAAAGAATGCTTCAAATTGTACTTAGTGATTCAATCAATGTAACCACAGAGATTCCTCTGACTGAGGAGAAATCACTTTTGTGATTCCCCACAGCTCAATCTTAGGTCCAATATTGTTCCTCATATATGTAAGGAACTCATGTCTAATATAAAACACGCAGAATTAGTTCCTTCTGCAGATGACATTACTATTGTAATTAATCCAAGAATACCTGTAGCAATGGAAGAAATGGTAAACAATGTTCTTAATTGAGCCACTGACAAGCTTATGTAAATGGTCTCACTCTCAGTTTTAAGAAGACATCTAAATTTTAATTAGGGAGCCAAGACATATAGTGTTGTAAAGGATTTACCCACTGCTTATTTAAATTAATTTTTGACTTTGTCTGTTTACTGCTCTGTGCTTATTTGGTGTCATCATTAAAAAACTGTATCCAAGTGTTAAAATATTTGTTCCCGTATTCAAGGCTCCATGCCAGTGGAATGTCTGACACTGGTGTTGATCCGAAAAACATTAGACTTTGCTTTAATGGAGGTAATGGTAAAGTTGGTGATGGAAGTAGAGTTGTACAACTAACAGAGCCCACACCAGCCAACAGAAGTCACACCAAACAGTAAAAACACATGCTGAAGAATAAAATTTGTAAAATTGTTATTGATAGTTGGGAAGCTGCCAAATGTCTGAATTTCTCAGATGCCTACCAACAAAGACAGTAGACCATCAGTAGGACAACTGTACAAGACTTTATTTGTACACACTCCTGGGGAACAACATGAATATTGCATACTTTCAGCCAACAAAATCCATACTCCCAGAAAAGAAATATTGTTGTCAGACATTTTGTGAAGGAATAAAGTAAGATCATTTCTGTGATGACAACCATGAAGGAAAGTCAAGATATAAATCCTGTAGACCATCTGTGGTTCAGACTACAGGATGCAGTCTTCAGGTAACCTTGACCTCATAACAGAGACCTTCTTATTGAATTATTTCAGGAGGAGTGAAACTCAGTCATGCCTTGAAGAGACAGCAGTGCTTGCAGAGCATTTTACCAGATGAGATGATGAATTTCTTCATAATCAGGATCACCATAAAGAATACTGAAAAAGTCAACCGATGACTGTCTAAATCATCCATTCATATGTTGAAATGAGTTTTTGTAAAAAAAATTATATGTTTTGAAAATGTTGTTAAAAAACTTGAGGAAGAAACTTTCTGTCCACCATGTATACAGTACCATGTGTGAATGACAACAAACTGACAAGGACCAGTAGAACTAAAAATGAAAGTGACTAGTTTATGAACCAATAAAGATATTGAAAACCATCATGTCAAACAACAAATAAAGTGTAATTTCCTGGCAGATAAAAATTGTATGCCAGACTGAGGCTTGAACTTTTGACCTTTGTCATTTGTGAGCTAATGTTCTATCAACTGAGCTACCCAAACACAACTCATGACACATTTATCATAGCTTTACTTTCACCAGTACCTTATTCCTACCTTCAAACTTGACAGAAGTTCTCTTGTAAAACAGGAATCTGCCAGGAAATCTCACTTCAGTACACATTCCACTGCAAAGTGAAAAATACATTCTGGGAACATCCCCCAGGCTGCAGCTAAGTCATGTCACTGCAGTATCTTTTCTTCCAGAAATGCTAATCCTGCAATGTTCACAAGAGAACTTCTGTGAAGTTCGGAAGGTAGGAGATGAGGTACTGGCAAAAGTAAAACTGTGGGGATGGGTCATGAGTCACACTTGGTTAGCTCAAATGGTAGAGCAGTCATCTGCAAAATGCAAAGGTCCCAAGCATGAGTCTCAGTCCAGCACAGAGTTTTAATCCGTCAGAAAATTTCAGATCAGAGCACACTCCACTGTAGAGTGAAAAATTCATTACAATAAAGAAACTGTAAACTGTTTTGTAATACCTAATGATCACAGACTAAGCCAAAGAAAGTAGATGGAAATCAATAAAAATATTTAATCATGCCTAAGAAAGTCATAAATATTGATTATGGGAAGTTTGGTAAAAACAGGAGAGTATACCAGATTGAACTAAATGAGAAAGTTAGCGCTACAGCAATGTCAGATAATACAGACAAACAAAAGTGTAAATACATACTATTATATAAGACAAATCATTGTTTAAGGTTGCTGCCAAAAATCTCAAAAATTCCTTGACTGAAATACTTCAGATGTTTTATGCTATACTCCAACAAACAAACATTTTTTACACACTAAATATTTTTTAATGTAATCGGATAGGTAAAAATTCTACTCACCAAGTGGCAGCAGGAGAACATACATATAAAGGTCTTTAAATCTGAAAGCTTCTGGAAACAGTGGCTGCTTCTTTGGCAGGAGGGCTGAAGGAGAAGGAAGAGGGGTAAAGGGAAAGGACTGGTGAGGTTTAGGGAATGGGATGAGTTTTTAAAAGTCACCCAGAACCGTGGGTCAGGGAGATTTATTGGGGGATGCGAAGAAACAGGTAGTTGGGGACTGCATTGGACATGATTTTGTATATCACATCCAGTGCAGTCCCCAACAATCAGTCTCTCTTTCTCATCCTGTCCAGTAAGTCTTCCCTGACCCGTCATTGTGGGTGACTTTTCTGAACTTCTCCCAGTTCCTAAATCTCACCAGTACTTTTCCTTCATCCTTCCTCCTTGTCCTTCAGCCCTTCTGCCAGAAGGAAACATTGGATCCAAAAACTTGCATATTTAAATACTTTTATATGTTCATTCTGTTTCTGCCATTTGCTAAGTAGATCTTTTATCTATCAAATTACATTATATTTTCAAAAATTGGTTATTTTAATTGAAGTACAAATTTTTAATATGTGTGTTATATAAATATACATCTGTAATAAACTGTCTGTGTGTCTTCTTAAACTATCTGTAATAAACATTTTGATATATATACCGACACACACAATATGGAAACACTACTAGCAAAAATCTCAGAATTTGCTTGACTGATTTAATTCAAGTTTCTACATGTTATATATTTTTTATACAATTTATATTTTTTTAAATACATTAGAACTTCTGAATAATGGACATCTATGGAAAAAAATAAAAATGTACATTTTTAAGAAGCATTCATTATTCTGAAAAGGATAAAAATACAGTACATACAGTGTACTGTAGACAGAAAAGTAGTCTACTGCCGTACACTGCACAAGTAAATTAGAGAAAATTTATCTTTATTTAATTACAGTACTACATTTAAAAAAACATACACTAGTATAATACAATATTAAAATTTCTATCATGCTTTTTTGAATGTTGGTTTAAAATAATCACATTTTTTTTTCTGAACCAGAGAGTCATTTGTAAATGTCTTCTTAATATGTGTCCTTCTTCATCACTTTTCACTAAAAACTAGTGCTTCTATTTTCTTACCTCTTCAACAGCCTGCATGCTTGAAAGTGGAGTTAAGTCAGTTTCAGTTACATCATCTTCATCCTGTTGTCCATTCTCAATATTACCATAACACCCTTCTCAATAATGCTCTTGTGTGACTTCACTTATGGTAGTTGATGCACTTTCTGTGAATGGTGTGACATATGCCTCAGATCAACCAAATTCTTCCACCAAAGCCTGAAGTTTGAGCTCATGTTACTTAAGGTTGTTTTCCTCGACATCATTCTCAAAAGCTGTAGCATGGACATTAAAAATGAACCCTGCCTTCTTCAAAAATTTGCTGATCATAATAGATTATGCTTATTTTGAGGCTGCAGAAATTCACAGAATTCTGCAGCCTCCACCTAAATTTGTCATGACAATCCACAAATGCTTTGAAATCAATAAATCTTAACTCATTGGAATTACAAGTGTTTTCTTACAGATCATATGTCTGCTAACTGGGAAATTATTACTGTGAGCAGAACCATTGAAAAGTCAAATATCCAACTTTTAAGCCTGACATGTTGGGAAAAGCTCATTTAATGGAAAGGTTATCATTTCCAGTCCTAATTTCAGAATGTCATTTTTGTTTCTTAAAATGTCATTGATCTGTGCTTTTCCAATAGAAAACCTCATGGCCATTTCTCTGACAGTACTCTTTTCCTTTTCATAAACATTGATGACCTCAATCATTTCATTCAGTATTAACCATTTCCATATTTGTGACATCTTAGCACTACGGTACAAAAGCTCTCTCACTTGAGGACAAAAACTTAGAAAACATTCAAATGCATGATGAGGATTGTCACCATTTAATTTACAACCGTCTTTTTCTTTTATGCTGCCTGTTATTTGGAAGTTTTAATTGTTGCTGTGTTGTAGATTTCAGTGTCAGCATCCGTTAATGAGAATGTCCACTATTTGGAAGAATTTTACTATAGAGCAAATGTTATTTTTCAAGGGAACTTTGAAATGTCTGACACTGGGAAGTGTCCATTAAGGGAAGTTTTACTGTATATGGTATGTTAATATAACCCGTATATCTGTAGTACCAGTATCAAATATATATAAGTTGTTTACTGCTGTTACAAAAACCTTAGAAAGTTCTTCAGTAATTTACTTTAAATTTGCACATGATAATCTAATAAACATTGAGATGAACATAGGCTGCATGTTTTTTTCAGTACATGTTGTATATAAATATATGCTATTTGTAATATATAAAGAGGAAAGGTTGTTAGCAACAACTTCAAATTTCTGTATGACACTCTAATAATCATTCTGACTAATATAGGCTAGATATGTTTTTATGCATGTAAATATATAATATGTACAAGGAAAAAATTGTTAGCAAGAATCTCAATACATTCTTGACCAATGTACCACAGATGGTTACACAATGCACTAATGAACATTCTGACAGACATAAGCTAACTTTTTAATATATAAATATCCATATAATATACAGAGTGTTAGAGGTATAATTGCAGGTAGTTTTACTGATAACTGAGGAGTGTATACTGAACCACATAACATCAATAATTACTTCATTTTCAGAATAATAATTATAGCTTTCAGGATTACTATATTTCTAGGATAGTTAGCCCCTCTAAGAACATGTGGCTTGAGCAAGCCATTAATGTTTATTGTTCCCTGGGCAGCAGCGCAGGTAATGAAGTGTATATACATGGACACAAAATGATCTGCCTGTACTAACAGGTGTAGTCCACCTAGTTCTACAGTTACAACAATGCAGAAAAACTAAGGATTGAAGACAGGATAATAATTTGAGGCAATGTTGCCCTCTTTAAATTTATTATTATCTTACAGGGCCACAGTAAACCAACATTTATGTACTTTTTGGTGCCAAAGGGACAAGCATTAACAAAAAGTCAATAAAATTTTGTGTTGTGTTTTGTTATCAAACATAAGACCAATGGTTCATTTTTCAAAATTTCAGTAACTATAGTGGGAAAACGTTTTGCACAAATTTGTCACCATTGACCAACTCTGACACTGAGAAAATGCCTCTTTCACTTAAATATTTTGAGGGGTATATACATTTAGCTATATCATCCCATATGTGAAAAAGTATATCTTTATTTACAGGTCATTTCTACTTATCAATAGATGGTCTCATAGTATTTATGGTTGCATCATAATTGGTAAACCATATAATAATACGAGGGTAATATTTATTTTCATACTGTGTAACGATAAACATACCGATCTTCACGCTGATTGGTTTCAATTTTTTCTGTTTTTTTGATAGGTTCTCTTCATTCTGGATAGGTGCTGCTAACACTTCCACTTGATTTCTTCTGTATGATTCCCGATCATTGTCTGAACTTTCACCAAGAATTTGTTCTTTTAATAGGTCTTCATCATTTGAATGCTCAAACACTGTCAGCATTTTTTCTGATCTTAAGTTGTTTACTAGTACCTGTCACTGGCTTAGAAACATTTTGTGACTTTTCTAGAAAGTGTTCCATTTCTTATGGATGTTACACATCTATCAGACTTTTAGTGCTGTAAACTGTACATTCATACCATACTATAACAACATTAATTTCTTATCAGTACTCACTTTCATCGTAATAAGATTCATCCCAAGCTGAATCAGGTCTCAAATAAAGTAATGAAAATGCTCTGGAGCTAGTTTGATCCACTTTATCAGTGGTGCAAAGTTGTCCCATTTTTCCCAGAAAATAATCTTCACAGCTGCTTTTTATCATACAGTGATAAATGACATGTTGATTGTCAGTCTGTAGGTATAATTTAGACAACAACTAATTTCTACACAAAAATGAATGTCATTTTCCTACTGTTTTAATAGTTTTCTGATGCCAATCAAAAATACCGTAGTATGAATTTTGTTAGTAGAAAATATGCAATTTAATGAGTGGCAGAATAACTCAAACATTTGATCCAGTAGAAACTATCAACTGTTGGACAGAATCAGAACAGTTCTGGAACTTTTTTTTTAGAATATTTTCTAGGCAGGATTGAATCTTTTTTCAGAGTTGGAGCAAAGTTAAACTCCTGATGAAAAGTAGCCCAACTTTACTTTATCTTCTTGCCTGAATTGTTTAATGTCCAACAAGGCTACACTCCAGAAAGATATCACCAGAGAAGACTTCCTAACACTTAAATTGATGTTAACAAATTTCTCTTCTTCAGAAACACTTTTCTTGCTATTGCCAGGCTACATTTTATATCCTCTCTACATTGCCCATCATCAGTTATTTTACTGCCCAAATAGCAAAACTTGGTTACTACTTTTAGCATCTCATTTCCTAATCTAATTCCCTGATAACTGCCTGATTCAATTCTACTACATTCCATTACCCTTGTTTTGCTTGTATTAATATTTATCTTATGTCATCATTTCAAGGTGCTGTCAATTCTATTCAACTGTTCTTCCAAGTCCTTTGATGTCTCTGACAGAATTACAGTGTCTTGGGCAAAACTCAAAGTTTTTATTTCTTCTCCCTGAACTTTAATTCCTACTCCAAATTTTTCTTTGGTTTTCTTTACTATTTGATCAGTGTACAAATTGAATATCAGAGATAGGACACAACACTGTCTCATTCCCTTCTCAAGGACTGCTTCCCTTCCATGCCCTTTGTCTCTTCTAATAGCCATCTGGTTTCTGCACAAGTTGTATATAATCTTTTGAACCCCTGTATTTTAGCCCTGATAGCTTCAGAATTTCAAAGATTGTATTCCAGTCAACATTGTCAAAAGTTTTCTCCAAATCTACAAAAGCTGTAAATGTATGTTTGCCATTTCTTAACATATCTTGTAAGATCAGTCATGTGGTAAGTTTTACCTCATGTGATCCTTTGTTTTCCTACAATCCAAACTGAACATCCTTGAAGTTGGCTTATATCAGTTTTCCATACTACTATGGAACCTGAATGGTCCAAAACTTTGTAATCCTACTCATTCACAAATTAAAACTATGCAAAATAAACATTCAAAACACTGTTCTCAAAGGTGCAGTAGATGGAGAGATCACTCTCATACCCCAGTATATGAATTATCCCAACCTATTTACCCATTCATTTCAAGAAACTTCAGTTCCCAATCAAGGTTTCATTTTCAGTACCAACAAACTAGGCTAAAGGTGAGAGAGAGAGAGAGAGAGAGAGAGAGAGAGAGAGAGAGAGAGAGAGAGAGAGAGAGAGAGGAAGGGGTGTTGAGCAGATTGGGTGACAAGGGAGTAGGTGATGGACAGGGAGAGGAAGGGAGGATGTGGAGATGGACAGAGAGAGAGGAGGAGGAGGAGCAGGTGAACAGAAAGAGGGGAAAAAGGAGCTTAGAACTATATCCAGTTCCCCTATTAATTTAGCAATTGCAAAGCATTGTCAAGTATGCTAGTATAATATGAAGGAGAAATCTTGTTAGCAAAAATGTCTAAAAGTTCTTGATGATGTACTAAATTTTTACATAATACTATAATAAACAGTGAGATGCCCATAGGATATATATATTCCTGATAAATATAATGTATAAACAAGTATATAATATGAAATGTGGAAATGTTGCTAGCAAAAATCTCAAATAGTTCTTGACCAGTTTACTTTGAATTTTTACACTATACTCTAATAAACATTCAAATGAGTATAGGGTCCATATTTTTGTAATATATGTAATATAAAAGTATATGCATAAAATGTAAAGGGGAAACATTGTTCTCAAAAATTTCAAAATTTCTTGAACAATTTACTTGAAATTTTTGCATGCTACACTAATAAACATTGAGATGGACATAGGCTGTACTTTTTTAAAAAAACTACAATGTGCAGATTTTCTGATAAAACTGGTTATAAGAAAGAAAATACTTTGCTGTGGTGTGAAAATATACGGTTTTTTCTCTTCTGGTAGTTAGTTTTAACTACAATAGCAGTGCATGTAAACCAGTGGACAAATTGTTTCTCACATATATATTCTTTCTCCTGAAATATAATCCCAAACAAAAATTACATAAACAACAATGTGATGTCTTTCTTTCTTCCTTGCCATAGGATCGACAGAAAACAGGTAAGTTGTATTTATGGCTTATTGGCCTATGACTTGTATACTATTACAGATTCTGAAACATCTGAAACTTTGTAATCTACCCACTGACAGATCAAAAGTATGTGAAATACTCTCACTGAAGCTACTATCCTCGCAGATCAAGCAACTGGAGAAGTGTCTCTCATACTCCACATACCAATCATCCAAACTGGTTTACCCATTTATTTTAAGCAAATTCAATTCCCAATAAAGGTTTAATTTGCAATAACATTGAACAAGGCTCAAGGTCAGAGAGAGGGGAAAAGAGGAGGCTGACAGAGAGGGGGAAGGAAAAATGGACATAGTGAGGAAGAAGAATGAGATGAACAGAAAGAGGGAGAAAAAGAGATGTACAGAGAGAGAGTGGAAGGAGTTTAGGATGAATACGGAATTCCCATGCATATTAGCAATTGTGAGACATTGCTGGGTTCACTACTGTTTTAGTAAACAGCATATGCAGGAAGCAAAATATCCTATGCAGCTATTCAACTTTATCCCTTTGTGATGACAGTGGCCATAAATTCCTAGTTTTTGTGCATTTCTCCTTGCTTCACCTACTGCTGTACATCTTAGGATGTCACTGATTGAATAAAAATCCAATACAACCAAATGGGATTCAACTAATGTGCTGATGCAAGTGCCAACAATTCTTATGAGCACCAACTTCTGTGCATGATATGAGGCTACCTTATGCTACTTATGACTGAGCTTGTGTGTGCAGATAATGAATGTAAAACATATGAGAGGGTACTGAAATCCATCTATTGCAAATTATTTTATGAAACAATGTTACTTTCCACTATACATAATATTATTTTATACACTCATCTGCAGTAAAGACTAACAGTTCCTCCCATGTCGTTTTCCATGAGCTTTCCCAAGACCTTTCACTTCCCACTTCCTATGTGGAAAGCAGAAGAAAACACAAAACGCTTGGTCAGGTAAGTAAGTAAGAAGAGTGAAAAATGTGATTCGTCTGTTTATTTATTTATTTATCTATTTAAGGTAACCTAATGATCATAAACAGGTAAAAAATATGCATACACACAGAATACATAAGTGTGCTTTTTCAAGGATAAGGCAGTTGATCAGCTATGATGTTGTTGAGGGACTGTAGTTGCGTGAAATGATTCAAGAACATCTAAACCAGGATGCGTTGAATATGAGGTCAGTGTCTTCATAACTGCACTGCCTTATTCTTTTGGATCCTCTTGTACAATATTCTTTGATTTACACAAAATCTGCTCCACATAACTTACAAATTAAAACATTGTTTTGCTCTTTATTGCTGCACACACCAAGAACAACAACTGGTGACTTCTAAAATATGAAAATGCTTCTATGTCCCTTGCACTAACTTCAGTCAGTTCAGAACACTGACTTCAAGTCCATAAAAATGCAACTATGTTCCATGCACTTCTTCATGTCCTCCCCCACAGTTTGAGTTAGCATCCCCTCCTTAATGAGTGAGATGTTGAAGTTAGGTGAATGACTAGACATTACTATCATGCTCTTAAGTTGTTGGACATGATTTTCTTGTAAAAGCAATACAGTGTGTTCATATATTGTATTGTGACAAGGTGTTGTGGTTATCTCCTTTCATTATTAACCAGTATTCTGAGTTCTCTAAGTAACTTGGACTGTGTATTAAGCATTATTTATGAAGAATATTTTATCTGACTTTTTAAACTTCTTAATCTCTTAGGGAAATGTAATACACAATTTTAGTCCTCAATAGATGATGCTGGTTTGAGTTATGTGTTTATCTTTCCTTGGTAAATGTAAGTCCAACTGGCTCTTGTTCCATAGATTATCCATAAAACTCTTATGGAACACTTAGTAAGATATTCCCTGATATGTGCAATGAATTGGTACATCTATTCATTTGGTGCAGTAATGATAGCCAGCTTTTTAATTGGTTCTGTTCAATGTACCTGACTGCTGCCTCTGGCTATTATTCTTGCAGCCCCTTTCTGGAGTTTAAATTGTGTCCACATTTTCTTTCTCTGCTCACCAGACACAGTATCCCATAGCTAAGAACTGAGTGTAAACGGGAACAGTATGTCACCACAAGACACAGAATGTTACAAACTGATGATAGAATAGTATGATCATAACATGCTGATAACATTCTTTTTGCCAGTATCTTTGTGTGTTTATTACATGTTAACTGACAATCGAAATTCATCTCTAAAAACCTTGTGTTTCGTATGCAATCAATAGGTTTATCATATACACTTATTGCAACAGAATTGTTTTTCCTCTTTATGCTTCAGTGCATAATGTTTGTTTTCTTTATATTCAGTGGTAATTTATTATATACTACCCAACCATAAAAATCCTTGAAGGTTCCATTTGCTTTCTCTAAACGAGTTCTGGTGTTTTATCAGTGACTATGATGTTTCTGTCTTCGGCAAAGAGAACTTTTTCTCCATGTCTTACACTGTTTCAAAAATATTGATTTAAATTAAAAACAGAATTGGACCAAACACACTAACCTGAGAATCACCTGTGTTAATATTTTCCTTGCCTGACAACAGTTCTACTAAAAAATTTACCAATATCAGCTACGTCTACCTTTATCACTCTGTTTCCCAGGTAAGACTGGAGAAAGTTGTTTGATATTCCTCTTAAACCTAGTGCTTCTAGTCTCTTTAGTAGTATTTTGTGACCAACAGTGTCACATTCTTGGACAAATCTAAGAATATGCCTGTAATACATTTATCTTTGTCAACAGCATCAAGCATCAATTTTGTGAACTCTGTAACAGCTGATATGGTACTTCTGCCACCTGAGAAACCAAACTGTATTTCATTAAAAAGATTGTATTTATTCATGCAACACGTTTGTCTGTCTCCCATGGTTGATTCAATTACTTTTGAGAATAGAGACAGTAGTCAAACTGGCCTATAGTTTTCATTACTCTCCACACTTCCTTTCTTTAGTAAAGGTATAATTCATGCATGCTTTAAGTACCCTGGAAAAATACCTCAACTAAAGGACTCATTTATCTGTTTTTTATGATGAGGTTACTTAGTTGTGTTGCTGAGTGTGCTGTTAAGTAACACAGAGAAAGTTGCAGCAATCACAAATTAGTAAGTAAAATAAAGTAAAATCATGTGGAATGAATGTCTGGGAGGTCCTGAAGGGCAGCTTCAACCACCTAATTGAAAAGTCTTCTCTATCCTCTGTGCCTGCAGACATCTTCTCTTTGTGAAGTATGAGAGCTGTAGGTGTTAGTCTAACTGTTAATTGTGGATGACTGTAATGGTGTGTGTAGCATCGTGCATCATGTTCATGTTGGAGATGATGAGATGACAATGGAGAGGGTGGAACCTGGTCCTGGCACATAACCTACTCCTAATGAATAGCACCAGGGGGGCTGCTGAGGTTGATGTGCCCATCCAATGGATGGATTACAGTCAACAGTGTCACATGTCCTTACTTCATGAGACACTGCAGAGAGATTTGGAATTTAATCCAGGACATTGGCACAACCTCTCTTCCTCTTGCTGACTAAATACTGGCAGTGAAAATTTCATTCACCACCAGGATTTTTAAGCAGCTTATGTCTGAGTTGAGCACCACTGCACAAGTGTTCATTAGCAACCTCAGCTACAGAGGCAGGTTGTAAATTAGTAATAATAGATGACACTGCACTACTCAATCAGTACATTACAATAGTAGGTTACTAAGACTAATGGCAAACAGATTACTTGGTAAATGGCATACAATTATGAAAGGCAAAACAACTTATTACAAATTAACATTGGATGGCACTGCACAATTGTATGCTAAATACTAGTGATAAGAATATTAATTTTCATCTTGTTATATCACAACATACACATTTAAAAAAACAAATGGATATTACCTGCAAGTAAATACTGCTAGTTAAATGTGAACATGGAATCCTCCAGGGTATGTATGATTCATTCAGTCATATATCATGTTCTGTAAATCCCATCATGAAGGTGAGCCTGCAGGACTTTGTAATGGGTAGTTACACTTAACAGGCAAAAGCAGTAACTGCAGGCTACTTCTGTCAAATATGCTAACAACATATTATGCCCACAGCTATTCTACTTATGCTGATAATTATGGGATATACATAAAATTTTTCTATATAGGTATGTTTATGTACAGTATGATTCAAAATGAATGGGACAAAATGAAAGTATTCCTGTGTCTACAGTAATGACTTTATGTCAGAAATACACATGTAGACTGGAGGTTTAATTCTCACAGTTCCTATGGACATTCGCAGAAGTTTGATGCGGGTTCCATTTGTGACATAGCACATGTCTATCTGGCACTGTATTTCTTGCCAGATCCATTCCAGCATAGCCTGCTCAAAGGAGTCGACTGCACTGACAATCCAGTGTCTTATCTGCTGTAATTCTTGTGGAAATGGAGGTACATAAATCATGTCTTTCTCACATCCCAAAAGGAAAAGTCCATTGGTGTAAGGTCAGGTGAACTGAGGGACCACAACAGGAACGGCACATCATTTGACGCAGCATGATAAACCCAGCTTTGATGTTCACTGAGGTGACTTTGTACAAGGATATGCCAATATGCTGTCACTCCATCCTGCTGCTAAGTCAAGTTGAGATATGCCATGTCTGTAATGGTAGATTCTGTGAACATGAAAGGACCAAAGTTTCAGCAGTTGGTTATGGTGCAGAAAATATTAAGTTTCAGAGAATCACATTCAGGTTCCAGAGAGGTGTACTGGTATTGTGTAACCGATATTGTCAAATTATGCTTGTTCACTTTGCCACGTAAGTGAAATGAGGCTTTATCAGGGAACAGAAACCTTTCTGGAAACCCATCCATCTCCATTTGTGCTTGAAAATCAATGTGTAATTGTGTCCATTCTGATTTATCAGTTGCTTTTAGCATCTGCAACATTTGAATTCTGTAAATTTTGAATTACAAACATTTGTACAACACACAACATACTGCTGGTTGTGATACATTCCCTTCTTTGCTGGTACAAATCATACATTTTCTGGGATTCCTTTTGTAGATCATACAGATGTTTCCAATCATTTCAGTCTTGATGGAAGGCTGTCCTGTGGTTTTCTTCTTGCATACACATTCTGTCTTCTCAAATTGCTTTGCCAGTCTAGCAGTGTTGTGATGGTGTGTGGCCACTTTACCGAACTGGGTCTGCATATGTCTTTGAACAACAATTATTGATGATTTTTTGCATATTCTGTAATACAGTATGCCTTTTCTGTCATGGATGCCACCATTTTGAATACTAACACCAGTGATGAACAACAGTACTGACTTTCCACTGTTTCCTTGTTGCCATCCTAAACTGTGAGAATTAGCCTTTCAGTCTATATGTGTAGTTCTGAAATAAAGTCATTACTGAAGTCTCAGTTTTGTCCCATTCATTTCGAATCACTATGCATATTAGGACAAAAGAACTACTTTGAAAGAAGCCACTGCTTTTCCTTGTATACGAGCCAGATGCTGTTTGTACCTCATAAATAAAACAAATAATTTATAAAGTCAATGTTTAATACAAACATTAGAATTATGCAGATTTACATCCTACAGTTCAAATATTCTGATAAATTGTAGAAGTGTTGGCCAATGAGATATTATTTTACTTACCAAAAGCAAAAGTGCACAACATTATTCTAGCTTTTGAAACTACAAGATCCTTCCTCAGGGAGGAGATATGGATAGGTTGGGATAGGTTAATAAGGAAGGACAGGTCACTAAACCAACAGAATGATAGCAACCTGTAGTGACAAGAAAGGTTCACAAAGATACTTTTCAAGCATTGGCAACCTATCCCTCTCTCCTCCCCATGGAGTGACCTAATACTTACAAAACCTGCAGTATTGTTATGTACTTTTACTTCTATATTCTTGTACTGGCAGTACTAAATATTTTGCGCTGTCCAGAAATTCTGTCTCATAATTTAATAATTTTCTTGACTTTATTTCCCTTTTCAGCCAATTTTTTATTGATTTTGCCTACACAGGGCCTCATGAAATGATGTGTGACTTCTTTCTTTTCTTCTTTCTTTCCAGTAGTTTCTCATTCCTTCCCTGTATTTTTCTCTTCTCTCCTGCTCATACTGTGCCTGCCTTTTTCTTTGTTTTCTATTTCCTGGAGCCCCTATGAACTTTCTAGTTCTGCTCTGAATTTTTCTTTTTCTCCTATTTCTTCCTCTTTTACTTCCATTTCTCTTAGGTCTGCTTCAATGTCTTTCATTCATGTCATTGATGATTTTGTGTTCCTGTTATAAAAGTTAAAAATTCTTTCTGTTACTCCACAGAATATATCTCTTCACTTCCTCATTGTGTCTAATATTCATTCTATTCTTTCATAAACTTCTTTATTAATACTTATTTCTATTTTCCATTGTAATATTTTGGAGATAACTATTTGGCTGTATTTAACAAAAGCCATTCTGAATCATAAAGGCATTCTGCTCTAATGACAGTGTTTTAGTGCCGGAGTTTTGCATTTAAGGGCAAAGATTTCTTGTTATAAATGTTTTTTGTGAACTGAAAAGCCACTTCCATTTTCCTTACCTTTGGGAAGTAAGCTTCTTCATCCAAAGGATTTGGTTGCATTATTTCACCTGGATATGTAAATTTTGTGGATTTTTTTATTCTTGTAAGGATTCTGAAGAACAATGTCACAATTCCACATGGGATGATATTAGACACAAACAGATTGGGTACACACATATCTGTCCTTGGGGGAAAGGTTGGTAAGCTGAAGGGCCCATGCTAGTCATATTGCCAAATCCCATAAAGGTTAGGGAGAAGGTCAGGAAACATATCAGACAGGCTCATTTAAAAGTAGATTGTTGGATAATATTCTGCTATCACACAAAGCTCTTAATCAGATGAAGAAACATGTACATTCTCTCTCTCTCTCTCTCTCTCTCTCTCTCTCTCCCTTCCTCCCTCTCACACTCACCACACACACACACACACACACACACACACACACACATACACACACACACACACACACACACTCATAGCCACCGTCATCTATAGGCACTGTGGCCCCATTGGGATGAGTAGCAACCTCAACTGGGATGGGTAGCGGGGTACAGAAGAGGTGTGGGCTGGTGGCTGGTGTGGGTGAGGGATAACATAGTAGGGATTGTGGAAGACACTGTTGAGTGGGCTGCAGTAATATGCAGAGACCTCGTGGTGACAAGATGGTTGGTTGCAAGGTTCAGCATTGGGTGAGTTGTGCTGAGGGGAAAAGGAAGAGGAGAGAACCACAGAAAGGGAAAGGACTATGCAGGTGATTGGTGGGATGAGTGTGGGAGGGGGAGGGGGTAGAAGGCATGTGTGAGGCTGAAGTGGGAGCAGAGAATGGGATAGAGGCAGCTGGAGGACAGGGACTATCTTTTTGGTAGGACATTAAACACTGCTCAATACAGTAATGAGGGATATTTTTCCAGGAGAATTCCCACCTGTGCACTTTAGAGAAACTGGTAATGGGGATACAAATCAAGATGGCATGGGCAGTGAAGCAGTCATTGAAGTCAAGTACACTGAGTTGCACAGCATGCTCATTAACTGGCTGGTGCAGCTGTCTCTTGGCAATAGTTTGACAGTGGCCATTCATGCAGACAAACAGCTTGCTATTGGTCATTCCTGCATAGAATGCCACACAGTGGCTGCAGCTGACTTAGCAGAATACATGACTGATTTCACACATGTCTCTGCCTTTCATAGGGTAGGGAATGCCTGTGACTGAACTACAGCTGGTATTAGTGGGAGGATGTAAGGGACAGGTGTCACACTTAGGTCCTTTACAGTGATGGACAGGAAATTTTTCTCATTTCAGAACATGATGAGAAGTAGTCAGAATCTTGGTGGAGCACATCACTTAGTTGCTACAGTCCTGGCTGGTGCTGAGTTACAAGAGGGAACTCCTTTTGGGGCCGGTCAGTAGGTATGTTGGGGATGGTAGGTCGAGGAAACAAAATGTGGAATATCTGTTTCTGAACAGGGTGGGGAGGCTAATTTTGGCCTCCAAAGGCCTTAGCAAGACCCTCAGCATATTTTAAAAGGTACTACTCATTACTACAGATGGGATGAACATGCATGGTTAGGCAGTATGGAAGGACTTCTTGGTGTGAAATGGGTGGCACATGTCAAAATGGAGGTATTGTAGGCGATTCATGGATGTGATATGGATAGAGGTACTGACATAGCCATTTGTGTAGTGGAGATGAATGTCAAGGAATGTGGCCTGAAGAGCTGTGGAGGACCAGGTGAACAGAATGGGAAGGTGTTGAGATTATTGAGGAATGTGAATAGGTGTCCTCTCTATCAGTCTAGACCATGAAGACATCATCACTGAATCTGAACCAGGTAAGGGCTTTGGCATTCTGGGTGGCTAGGAAAGATTTCTCTTTATAGCCCATAAATGGGTTATCATAGGGCAGTGCTCTGTGGGGGCACATGGCTGTACTGTTGATTTGTCTGTAGATGATGCCTTCAAAGGAAGAGTACTTGTGGCTGAGGATACTATTGCTCATGATGACAAGGAAGGAGGTTGTAGGTTTGAAGTCAGTCAGGCATAGGGAAAGTTAGCATTCAGTGGTGGTGAGGCCATGGTCATTGGGTATAAGGATGTAGTGGGAGGTGGCATGAAAAGCGATGAGCAGGGTGCCAGTGGTATAGGGCTGGAAGGACAGAAACTGTGGAAAGTTGGTAGAGAATGATAATGATGATGTTTGGTTTGTGGGTTGCTCAATTGCATGGTCATCAGTGCCACTACAAAATCCCAATTTTTTATGCAGTCCAATTTTTCCACAGTCCAATCCAGTCACTGTCACAAATGATGATGAAATGATGAGAACAACACAAACACCCAGTCCCTGGGCGGCAAACATCCACAACCCAGTGGGGAATCAAACCCAGGTTGGTAGAGGAAATGGTTAGTGTCTTTTATATAGGAGAGTAGGTTACCATCATATAGCTGTCATCAGAATCAGACTGTATATATATACGGATAAGGGATAAGGGCACAGGATTATTTATATCAATATTAGCCATTTTTCTGTTCTATTCACTTCCTGTGAGGAGTGAGGGTGAACAAATATCAATAGCCTATATGACTTAGACTTTTTTTTATATTAGTCTCATGATTCCTATGTGAAATATATGATTCAGTAGTAAATCTGATCAAAGTAATTACATTGCTACTCTAGCAAAGATCTTTGCACCATAATAAAACTCTCTTCTACAATCTCACTGTTTCAGTGTTGGCCAGAAAATGTGTAGGCATGCAACACACATTACACATACATATTAATAAATGCATGCAGCATTGTATTGAATCACAGTATCAAAATTTTGTACTGAATGTTATTATTCTTCCATGGAAAAATGATGAAAGTATTGTCCTCTGGAGATGTGATACTGCACCAAAGTAAAATCTGTTATTCACTACAAACTTAATCAACAACCATTACTCATTGTCTAAATAAACTAAATAAGAAATAGAAAAAAGTTGCTTCTACACCTGTGAATTACATTCCAAAATCTATATACACTCCTGGAAATGGAAAACAGAACACATTGACACCAGTGTGTCAGACCCACCATACTTGCTCCGGACACTGCTTGAGGGCTGTACAAGCAATTATCACACGCACGGCACAGCGGACACACCAGGAACCGCGGTGTTGGCCGTCAAATGGCGCTAGCTGCGCAGCATTTGTGCACCGCCGCCGTCAGTGTCAGCCAGTTTGCCGTGGCATACGGAGCTCCATCGCAGTCTTTAACACTGGTAGCATGCCGCGACAGCGTGGACGTGAACCGTATGTGCAGTTGACGGACTTTGAGCGAGGGCGTATAGTGGGCATGCGGGAGGCCGGGTGGACGTACCGCCAAATTGCTCAACACGTGGGGCGTGAGGTCTCCACAGTACATCGATGTTGTCGCCAGTGGTCAGCGGAAGGTGCACGTGCCCGTCGACCTGGGACCGGACCGCAGCAATGCACGGATGCACGCCAAGACCGTAGGATCCTACACAGTGCCGTAGGGGACCGCACCGCCACTTCCCAGCAAATTAGGGACACTGTTGCTCCTGGGGTATCGGCGAGGACCATTCGCAACCGTCTCCATGAAGCTGGGCTACGGTCCCGCACACCGTTAGGCCGTCTTCCGCTCACGCCCCAACATTGTGCAGCCCGCCTCCAGTGGTGTCACGACAGGCGTGAATGGAGGGACGAATGGAGACGTGTCGTCTTCAGCGATGAGAGTCGCTTCTGCCTTGGTGCTAATGATGGTCGTATGCGTGTTTGGCGCCGTGCAGGTGAGCGCCACAATCAGGACTGCATACGACCGAGGCACACAGGGCCAACACCCGGCATCATGGTGTGGGGAGCGATCTCCTACACTGGCCGTACACCACTGGTGATCGTCGAGGGGACACTGAATAGAGCACGGTACATCCAAACCGTCATCGAACCCATCGTTCTACCATTCCTAGACCAGCAAGGGAACTTGCTGTTCCAACAGGACAATGCACGTCCGCATGTATCCCGTGCCACCCAACGTGCTCTAGAAGGTGTAAGTCAACTACCCTGGCCAGCAAGATCTCCGGATCTGTCCCCCATTGAGCATGTTTGGGACTGGATGAAGCGTCGTCTCACGCGGTCTGCACGTCCAGCACGAACGCTGGTCCAACTGAGGCGCCAGGTGGAAATGGCATGGCAAGCCGTTCCACAGGACTACATCCAGCATCTCTACGATAGTCTCCATGGGAGAATAGCAGCCTGCATTGCTGCGAAAGGTGGATATACACTGTACTAGTGCCGACATTGTGAATGCTCTGTTGCCTGTGTCTATGTGCCTGTGGTTCTGTCAGTGTGATCATGAGATGTATCTGACCCCAGGAATGTATCAATAAAGTTTCCCCTTCCTGGGACAATGAATTCACGGTGTTCTTATTTCAATTTCCAGGAGTGTATAATAAACACCTTTAACACTGCAAGAGGATAACATCATCTTAATATGGTCTTTGCAATTTTGCTATATTCTATCAACCAATACAGATGTTTTTATGTCCATAGAATCTATTGTCCAGTTAGGACACTACATTACTATTCTAATGCAGCTGTAGCCTTATAGGACAGTGAAGGCAAATACTAAAAAGTCTAGTGATCTAAAGACAAAAGTTTCACACTAATTTTAACACAGACACTATTTATATCTAATTTTTGATCATAGATGTGATAGTCAATGGCAAACAAATGGACAATATATTTGACTAACACTTTGCTTTATGAGATATTATTGAAGTTATTATGGTGTGCTCTTACTTTTCTATGATCTAGAAACTTTAATCAGAGGCATCTCAGTTTACAGTTACATATGGAAAATGATCCATGTAATTTTACAGTCAAATAACAACAATTAAAATATCTGTGAATAGATATGCTACTGCAATAGAGGTAACAATAAATTGTTGTATAAGTAGATATTCTTATTACTAATCTAAATAACTAACAAATGTAAAATATGTAGATCTTGAGATAAATGATATTAACTATGCTGTCTATGAAATAGTTCAAAACAGATTTCAGTCATCTGTCATGCGATTAAATTACATCTCCTTGATAGAGTAGAAAAGTTGGTGCAAACTGAGCAATCATTTACCAGAATGATGCAATGGGTATCTACATCTATCTCTACACCTATACCCTGCAATACACTTTGAAGTGCATGACAGATGGCAGATGTTTCTAATTGTCCCATTTACATATGGAGCAGGAGAAGGTTGATTGTTTAAATGCATTTGTGCATGCGAAAATTAATCTAATCTTCTCCTCACTCTGCATCTAAAAATACACCGCTGAAATTATCTTCCTTTAGTAGATAAACTACTCCATAGAGGCAGTAATGTCAGCTTGCACTTTCACTACTCAAATTATTTCTCTAAATAACTAGAAGTGGACATGGTCGAAAGACACAGTCATAGAAAATATGGAACTATCCACCTTCTACCATTTGCAATGTGTTATATGTTTTGATGACAATATGAGGACAAACAATCTGCAGTTTCATGTAAAAATTCCAAGAAATTGTACAGAAACATCAAACACATTAATTGAGCATGTACTGTCAAATACAGACAGACAAAACATTAAGATTGTGAATACTGTTGTTGCAAACCATTCTGGAAAAACAATTAAACTGTGGGATAAGATGAAAGATGAAGGGAACACAGTGCCTGAATTTAAACAAATTTAACTTAGCAATTTGAGTAGGTTAGAAGTTTTGCTAAAAGCAGAAAAATGGGATGTTGTTTATAGAAGGAGCAGGATACAGAGGTATAGGAATGTTTCTTTAATATATTAAGCCACAATATAAATGTAGCCTCTCCAAAAGCACACAAAACTACTAATGGTAAAAGAAACAAGAAATTGATCACCATGGTAATTAAATAGCCAGAAATGGAATGATTGAGTTTAATGAAAATTACCAGAAAGATAAAGGATTGGTCATTCATGTGGATTATAGTGGCAAGAAGAAAGCATGCACAATGATGATACAAGAAGCAAAGACTAACAACCAAAAACTAGAAACACAAAATTCTTCTGAAATCTCTAGAACAGTGTAGAATCATATAAATGTACAGTAAAAAGTACCACATATCTTAAAAGATATAAATATAATACTGACAAGGCAGAGGAAAAAGTGAGACATCAATTAGGTATGTGTCATAGTTTCAATCAGCACTATGTAGACATAGACAAAAAACTTCTAAAACATAGTAGAATCAAAGGACGCGGAAAGTTACAAAAGAGTGACTGAGAGTGTAAGGGTGGTGAGCACCAAATTAGTATAAATTACTCACGTAGTAACTCTTACTTCTTTAATCTGGACTACTTTAGAAAATTATTTCTGTAGTAATATACTCTTTCAGTGACTGTTGGAAAACTTAATTTCTATTTACTTCTTTAGTTGTAACTAAAGTAGTAATGCCTTTTTGCTAAAGAAGTAAGCCAATTCTACACACTGCTGGCATGTGCATTACGTTCCCTCTTGGAAAATATTGACTGTTGACAGGAATTATTGTATCAAATTTAACATAATTTATGTTCAGCACTATAATTTTAGAAGCTAGAAAGTATTATTAAACTGAATTATTAAAATTGGAAAATATAAATGCTATTGTACTAACTAATGATAAGATCTGTGCATTATGAAAAAGAAATGTGTTATTAATGGATGAATCTATTGTTAACCCCGCCATCTACAGCTACTAATGTCCATTGCTGGTTGGTGATATTTATTAATTTAAGCGTTAGTTTGAGATACAAGCTAGCAGTAATATCAAGGTAGCCAAGAAACATTCAAAAAACATACTAGTAAATGAAAATGAGTGGTTTGTTGAAATAATGAAAAAGTACAGTACTACTACTGGATCTAAGAAGCATGATGTAAACATGCTAAAATGGAAAAAGGATGCTTGGGGGGAAAAAAATGTTGAATACAATGCAGAAACTCTTACACCAAGATCACAAGAGCAGCTTAAAGCAATTGGGAAGGATGTGAAAGTGAAAGCAAAGAAAATGAAAGCTAAATGTAATTGAGAACAATTGCAAACTGGCAGTGGAGTAGGTGAGATGAAGATCGATGATATAAGCCAAACGGTTGTTGATATGATACCATGAGTTTTTGAGAGGATAGCTGGAGTTAGCGACAATGACACAACTGAAAATAATGTGATACTTTCAAGCAACTTTGATGATGATAACTGTTCTGAAGGTAGCAATGAAACTGCTGAAGGTGGAACTTTATCCCATAGTCATGAACCTTGGCCTGCATTCTCTGGTGGGAGCTTATCAGAAGATGTGCCCAGCAAAAGAAGGGGAAAACATATGGTTATAGTGAAGAACCGAGAGTTGTTGAAAAAAGCAGCCGCATTGTATTCCATAAAAATGCATTTAATATAAGAGGAAAACAATGCAAAAATGTTACTAATAGAAAGACAAAGCGAAATCATGGAAGAAGAGGATAATCTTAAAATGGAAATTATGAATAAGTTCAAGAATGTAATGGTGCAAACTTCATGTTCCAGTTCTTCAGCCAATGTGCTTGAGAAATTTGGGTTTTTGTGAATGAATAACAAGATATTCATATGTATAAAATATCTTTTATTTCTGTGGTATTTTTTCGAATGGTTAACATGTTCTTTTTTCTTGTATGGCATAATAGTTGTGTTTTTCATTCCAGCATTGGTACTAATTTTTGTTAATACCATATTCTAATATTTATCTGAAATTGCAACATTATAAAAGAAGTCTTTTTCTTAGAAATAATCGAAACATTGTATGACATTGTATACTCAATAAAGAAATAAAAAGAGAATGTTAATCCCCTAGAACAAAGAAATAAGAAAGAAAAAAACAACATAACTAATTACACATAAATAAAATTAGTCACTTTTCACTGCAGTAGTGACAATTTGGTGGCTTGTTTATTCATTTAAGAAGGAAAACTCTTTACATTAACTTCTAATTTTACTAGAAAACAAGGTACAATTTTAATTCTGACAGCTTGGCCTACAGCATCTGCTTCTGGCTGAAATGCATATAGTTCAATGTCATTCACTTCCACAGCATCAGGGTGAAACACATCTCTAACTCCTATTCCAAAGTTGTGCAGAGCACAGGCAACATAAAATGTTTGGAGAGAGCATATCCACTATCTCCAACAAGCAACTCATCATATTGTCCATTTTCAAATTCTGCAGCAACTCTACTACTATCTCAAACGCGTGCATCATGTGTGGAACCCTGCCAATGGCTTACCACATGAAAAACTTCATATTGGCTTTGCAGATGATTTGTGTATTGATAGAAAAGAAATTCTTGCCATTTCTGTATAGTTCTGCTCGTGCTCCAGAAAGACAAAGTATGGGTGTATGTACACAATCTATGGCCCCTACGACATTTGGGAATCCACTAGTTTGATAGAATTCCCCTTTGTTCTATGATATATTTTCTTGGCTCTGTGGCATGGACACATACGGTGGCTTTCTTACAATGGATATTTATGAGATCTCCTGCTACAATTTCATAGGTACCTGTGCAAAAGATTTGCAGTCCACAGAGAAGTTTCAGCCTAGGAGACAAAGCACAGTTGCTGTCAGAATTATGCTGCAGTAACAGCTCCAGCATACCAAGCAGCAACTCAAAAGATTCCTTACGAAACTCAAACCGCTCTTTGAAGTCACTATATCTGTACATCACAAATGGATATCTTCTCTCCATTACAACCCTCTTTCTTGGGATGTTCACCTCTTCCCCCATCTCCATATATACTTCATAGTCAAGGTAGTCCATAGAATTCAACACTTAAAATGCAGAACTCAAAGATGGCACCTTACTCTCTTACTTTACTCCTACTACTGCATAGAAGTAAATTTTAACCTTTATTTCCCATTTAAGTTACTAATTAGTAGTATACTCTTCAGTGGTGTTCCCCACCAATAATGGAGCATATAAATTTACTCCAGAAGTAAATGAAAAATTTTCTCCTGGACTAATTTATTCCTTTAGTTCAGTACTATCAACTGGAGGTCACCGATTTCCTTCTCTCTTAGTTTCACTTATTCCTGGTTGGTGCTAGCCATCCCTAAGTTTCAGAAGTAATTGGAGCACTAAAAAACAAAACAACAGAATGTTTGAATGGCATATCAATATAGATGGTTAGACACTATGCTAGATTTCTTGTAAGTCCTCTGGCATTATTGACAGATTTAGTAATGAAGGAAAGAGTATTCCAAAATGTTTTGAAAAAGGCAAGGCAATAACGGTACTTAAATGAGTGGATAAAAGAGATCCAGGACATTGTAGACCTAATATGTGATTAAGACAATGATGATGATGATGACGATAATGATGATGTTGATCCTGATGTGGTGCTGTGGATGCATGACAGCATGATCTTCAGCACCCATACCAAAATTTTATGAGGCGTATGGGAAAAACAGTGCAAAATAATTAAAAATCATAATTGCAAGTTGAAATACTCAAACACACACACACACACACACACACACACACAAAAACAATCACACATACCTGAAACTACATAAATCATGTATGCAGGGCAAAGAAACAAAATAACACAGCAGCACCTATGGCCAATTGACTGCTGGAACTAAAGGATAAGCCTGTCAATATGTAACACAGTAAAATCTCTAACCTAAAAGCTTAGGCTGGAGTCCAGACACTTCTCAAAACCTTAAAACTTTTAATACACACCTATTATAATTAGCTAAAGTAGTAGGAAGATCCCTCTGAAATCCACTTCCACCTTCACGTTTCAATATAAAATCCACTCAGTGAAAATATGGTGTACAATAATTGGCACACCACAAGCATCACAGACTGGGTGATCCTCATGTAGGAGTATAAAGCCATGAGTTAGGGCACAGTGCCCAACCCAGAGGTGGGTTTGGGTCACTTTATTCTAGCTCCTGTTGTCCAGTTTCATTAGGTGTAATTGAAAATGTATCAACTGTCTTGTACACTGGCATTTTGCTCCTCCTTCTATACATTCTCCTCCTGTACGGCATGGCTGTGTGTATCATGCAGCTGCCTCGAGTCGAATGAGCCTGCAGCTGCCTCATTAGCGGATGTTTGCACTGATAAGAACTGGGCGCGACAGGAAGTAGCACCACGATAAACCGCAATGGCGGCGCCAGAAACAGGTCTTTCCAGTGGATCGCGCTTAGTTAAAACTATAGCGTGATCCCCCTATCAACTTCCCCTTCAGCGCCTCGTCTACCTCCCCGACGTCGTGACGTAAGTGCAGCTGCTTACACAACACAGCCATAGACCAGGAGAAGGATTGGAGTCCTACAATGAAAGAGATATTATTAGTTATCGCATGTTTGCAGTTGGAGTGATACCGAACAGGAATTATGGAACATGTGTGGTTCCAACAGACAAGCCATTTTCACTGGAAAGACCTGCTTCCGGCACCGCCATTGCCGTTTATCGTGGCGCTACTTCCTGCCGTGCCCAGTTCTTATCAGTGCGAACATTCGCTAATGAGGCAGCTGCAGGCTCATTTGACTCGAGGCAGCCGCACGATACACACAGCCATGCCGTACAGGAGGAGAATGTATAGAAGGAGGAGAACCATCCTTATCTACCCCGTGAGATCTCAAAGCCTTATGCATGGCTGTGTTGTGTAAGCAGCTGCACTTACATCACAACGTCAGGGAGGTACACGAGGCGCTGAAGGGGAAGTTGGTGGGGTGATCGCGCTATAAGTCAGTCAATATGTAACACAGTAAAATCTCTAGCCTAAAAGCTTAGGCTGGAGTCCAGACACTTCTCAAAACCTTAAAACTTTTAATACACACCTTTTATAATTAGCTAAAGTAGTAGGAAGATCCCACTGAAATCAACTTCCACCTTCACGTTTCAATATAAAATCCACTCAGTGAAAATATGGTGTACAATAACTGGCACACCACAAGCATCACAGACTGGAGGATCCTCATGTAGGAGTATAAAGCCATGAGTTAGGGTACAGTGCCCAACTCAGAGGTGGGTTTGGGTCACTTCATTCTATCTATGTGACTGGCATGAGGAACACCATGGCCAGATAGTTGGCTTCACCAGCCACAGCTTATTGTCCCTCACTGCCAGCCACTCCTACCTGAGCCCTGTCAGCTCATTCTATGTTCTTACATTTGGTCTGCTGGCATGATCCTTTGCTGTCTAGTCACTGGGTGGTGCCTCAGTTGCCTATGAGTTGACTCTTTGATTGTAGTTTCTTGGAGAGGGTTGTTGACCATATGGGCAGGCAGTCATTCGCTGACAGTGAGGGTGAGATAAGAGGCAAAAGTCAGGTGTGGTAACTTGTCCCTGGACCTTCCAAGTATGCAAGTGTCTAAGTGGCCAGTGGTCGGTAGAGTTGTGTTGGTCAGCAATCCTTAGCCATAACTTTGATGCAGACAGTTTACCCTTGATTAAGGAGGCATAGTTGCTGATGTGAGTGTTGGAGTGCAGCTCATTTTCTGATTCCATCTGTTCTGCCCTTTGTTGCTAAGGTACTCATTATTTGATTGATGTATGTACCCCCATGTTGAAGTTGCTTCCATTATGCTGGACTGCTTGCAGTTCTCCATCACTCTGTCTGAAGTATTAAATTTACTTTCTTGTGCCTCTGTTTGAAATCATCTGTGTGGCACATTTGATGTGTTTTAAAGTTTCTTTTAATTGCAACCTGTTCAATGTCTGCTAGTCTTGCGATTTTGGCCAGAAATAAAGTATGACATATGTCCTACGCTGCCATGTGTACTAGTGAGGTCGAAATTGAGTCTTATTTGTATTGGAAGTTGTTGCTGCCCTGACTGATGTAATGACAATAAAATTGCATACTGCTGTGGTAAGCAAATGCTAGCAGCCCAATGAATCTTGGCTCATATGGGTATTTAATTTCCACAACTATGGTGAGATTCTGCCCCTTTCAAAAAAATTAATATCTTTCTTCTAAATGCAATTGCTATTGTAATTGTTTGAGTGTTTGCCCTCAAGATTTTCCTGTTACCTTCTAAGGGGCTCCGGAAAGGCTCAAAAATCATGAAAAGTTCAATTTTTACTTTTTTGCGTTTTCTGAATCTGCAGACTATTACCTTTTAATAGATATATAATTTATTCAATTTCGAAGACTACAACTATTTTTAAATTTTTTTTGAAATGTGTTCTACATGGGCGTGACCCACTGTGGCACTGTTAAACTGCTGTCAAATGGTGTTATTATCAACGTCCGTGTTCATCAGGTACATTTTAGTGATGTGAGATAAAGTATGAGTTGTGGCTAACCTGTGATGGTTCAATATATATCGCTGGTGTGATTGTCGATTGTTTCATGTTTATTTACTCTGTCGTTATCTCGAAAATATTCGTAATTAATTCTGTTTCTTGAGTCTCTGTTTTGTTGAAGTATAATAATGAGTAAAAGTAAAGTTATTAGAAATCCTCTGACGGCTTTTAAGAAAAGGAGAAATGTTGGAAAGCCAAAGGTATGTGTTATTACTGTAAACAATAAAGACGATAACCAAGTAAGTGAACCTAGCCTCTCAAGTACACCTGCCCACAGCAGTCAAAGTGGGAAAGAAAATACTTCACAGAAGAAGCTTGGTTCAATGAGTGAAAACTATGAATGTTTTATGGGCGAATCGGATGCGAATGAAATATTTGATATGTCGGTTCTCAAAGGAATTTTTTCAAACTGTGTAAGATGTATTCATTGTAGTGAAATTGGTATGGAACTCTCCATAATAAAGCACGTAGGACTTGCTAGTGAAATACAACTGAAATGTGATAAGTGTTCATACATGACCACCTTTTGGAACAGTGTTGCAGTAACTGCAACTGAAGAAAATGGTAGCAAAATCTATGAACACAACAACGAGCGATGCTTGCTTTAGACAAGGAACGCCTTTGGGCTGCAGACAGAGCTGTAAAGAGTCTAGAAATACAAGCAAGAGTAAACAGGAGGAGGAACAAGAGGAAGCTGGAGGAGGAGTTTGCAGAGGATGAAGATAATCCATCCTATGGACCTGGAATGCACTAAAAAGGTAATCCAATCTTTGTCGCTCGATTCCCAAAACTTTTATTTTCTCATACTAATTACATGTTTTCTAAGGATCTTCCAAACATATTTGTTTCAAACTTTCAGTAAATGTTACACAGTACCTTCTGCATAATTTAACACATCCTTTTTCCAAAAAACTGTATATTTTTGAATATATAAATAAAAAATTGCAAAAAAATGTTGTGAATTTTCATTACAATTAAAAAAATCATCTTTAATAACTGAACAAAAATTTTGTAAAATCCCTGTGTTAAGTTGTAGCCCATATTCCAATAAATAATCTGTAAAAAGTTCAACTTCCTACCTCAAATACTTTGTGAGGAAAGATGTAATTTATAAGCGTTATTTTAACATTGCATGAAGAGCCCCTTAAGTCACTTACATTGATGTGTTTGAGTAGCCATGTGATTTCTTGGTTATTACATTAACTCGTCATTAAATTGTATTGTAAGATTAACTGGTTAATCATCTTAGTAATTCTTATTGTAATATTCTTGTTGTAATATGTAAGATTTGCTTGGGGCTTGGGGTCATGCTCACATTGAGTTTCTTATCTTGGTTTCAGCATTTTCACATGTTCTTCAGTTATTATGCATGAATTATATGTCTGTTCATTTGCTCTGGGCTTTCTGAGCTGTTTGTAGCATTTGGAGATGCTGCCCCAGGGTGATATCTGCCACCCACCAGTTCATCAGCCATAGCCTGTGCACGTCAGCTGTATACGTGCACACAGATGGCATGCTGCTTCCCATCTCACCATAGCCTCTGAGAAGTAGTGGCCTCCTGGTTTGGTATAGTATCCCTTATAAGTTCAGTTACTATCTTGTGGCAATTGGGCATTAATTTAACCTGAAGTGCCCATTATTCTAAACCATCTAACTTAGACCTGGCCAGCCATATATGCCCCTTCCATGTTTTCCCTGTTTGAAGTTTAGTTTTAAAATAATGGTTTTAGTATTGGTGTAATTCTCAATTCCTTAAAAGGTAATTTATTATTTTTCCATGTCAGTATCTTGATTATGCCTAAGGGACTTCTCTGATGGATTTTGGATATTGGATATTTATGTTAAGAATTGTTCCTGCATTCATTGCTTAAAATATTAGTAATTAAGAAGCCACAGCTCATCAGATACCAGACCTGTGAAATTTCATGTTACTGCACTTCTTGTAAGTTATATTCATTAATATCAAGCACCCCCTTTTATCAGCCAAATGTTGGAATTGCAGTATTTAGCATCATTACTGTCATTGCTTGCCCAGTGCTAAGTGCATGTTTGAGTCACATTTTAATGTATTTCTTGCTTGTTACTCCTTCCTAAATTGGTGCACCCCATTTGTTTAAATTTACTAAGTATTCATCAACTGTTTTCACTGAAGAAATTTGGAGTAAGTGCCTGAATGCTGTTCCTTAATTATTTTATCTAATTTCCTGCTGAAATTTAAGCTGCTGTTAACATTTTAAATCTGTTGATGATGCTAATTATTGTTACTCATTAGTTGTGCCTTCTTAATTATGTTTATTTCAAGCAGCTACTATTATTAGTATTTTATTAATATTTTTGATGTCTGTGCAATAAAAGATTGTTGGACTATTGTGAAGTAACAATACCAATTTAGTTGTTCCTTTATCCTGGGGCATCCACTGCCATTTCACTTCATTCACAGTTCTGTGGATCCCTGATGCAACGGTGAAATGACAGGCTGCAAGGGAATGAGATATTGTGTAATTTCATGTGCCCTGCAGGCCTTCTTCATGCATTGGTCTGCTTGTCCAGTTCTCCAAATTACTACATGCCCCAGTACTCCATAGAATGATACCTGCTTCTCCTACTGTTGAAGGAAGCACAGTTGATAATTTAATGACTTGACCATATTCACAGCTGGGTACATGTGTTCAGTGATTGTGGGGCACTAAGAAAATTTTGACAGCTAAGAAACTGTTTGCCCTGACGATGCCTCATCTGCTTGAGTACCTTCATGATTGCATGGAGCTATGCTGTAAATACAGCATATACAAAGGGACAGCAAAACCTAAGACATGGTTGGGGAACACTACTGAACAGCCCAGGAAGACCCCTTGGTAGGATTCATTCAGTTCACACAACTTTAAAACTGTGATGACTACCTAAAAAAATAAAAATAAAAAAAGGAACTGAAACAGGAAGTATGGGGTACAATTTTCCTTGTAATTTGTCAGGTCTAAAATAATTCTGGGCCTTTGATGGATCCAAGATGTAAATCTGATCCAATCTTGGTGTAAAACCTTAAAATCAGCCACACTCATCTGCAAAAAACAAAAAAACAAGCTATGCATGAATCCCATAGAGCCTCATTATTCATTGTTGGGCTTCTCCATTGGTGGCTGGGCAGTGCTGTGGCATGCAGGTGCATTTGGTGTAGACACTGTCTTATAGGCCTGTCAGACCATGATGAGTTATCACCTAATGACCTAATGAGAAGTGACAGCTCCCTACATTCAGTGTAAAGACTTTGTTTGTGGCTGATTCTAAAGGCTTCCTTGGCTAAGCAAATTCTGTCATGGTGAACCATATCCAATATTTTTATGTAAGAGGGTCTTGCATAGCCATACACCATGCACCCATAATCAAGCTAAGATCACACATAGGCACTGTAAAACTAGAGCAGACAAGTTCAGATTACTCCTCATGAATTGTGGCTAGGACATTTTAAAATACTGAGAGCTGTGAAGGACCATCTTTTCAAGTTCCTAAGATGTGGCAACCATGTAAGTTTAGAGTCAAATGTGAGGCACAGACACCTCACTGTGTCCTCAAACTTAAGAACAGTGTGCTGAATCCTCAATTCAAGAAAGTTTAAAATAGAACATGAACAGCTAAAAAGAGCACAAACATATTTCTTGGGTGGGAATTTAAGACTATTGTTCTGTGCCCATTCCTCCAACTGCCAAATAGTCAGTTGCAACCAACAAGTTATTGTTGCAAGGCTGGAAGAGGAACAAAAGATATGGCAGTCATCAGTAAACAAAGAACATCAGATACAACATTTAATTCTTGACATTATGTCTTTAAAAGCTATGGTAAAGACAGTCACTCATAAAACACTATCTTGACGGACACCTTTCTCCTGTTTATAGTGGTCAGAGAGGACATCACTGATTCAATATCAAAAATAGTGTGTTGAGAGGAAGGAAATATGAAGGTGGAAATACATCCTTGAAACCCTCTTTCGTGAAGCTGCCTGAGGATAATATACCTCCAAGTAGTATTGCAGGCCTTCTCAATGTCAAAAAATATCCCCATTAGGTGGTACAGAGAAACATGTTTTATAGCTGCTTCTAGGAGGGCCAGATTATCAAGGTTTAGTGATATGTCCTGACCCCACACTGAAAGTGTGATTAAGGCACTGCTTGGACTCTAACCTCTAGACAAGGCAGCAATTAACCATCCACTTGAATGTCTTTCATATACAGATAGTGAGGGCAACACTGTGATAACCACTCAGGTACATAAAGTGCTTCCCAGGTTTCGGAAGCTGAATTAAAACTGCCTCTTGTCACGAGTCATAAAACTGTCCTGATACTCAAATTAGGTTGAAAATGGCAAGGAGGATTTCTTCGCTTCATCCTGTGAGGTGTCATAACACACTGCAATGGTCGCTATTACAACAAGGTGACATGCTGCAAGCTGCAGATAAGGTAGAATCCAGCTGTATTCTTCATCAGTGGTGGTACCAAAATTCCAACTGCCCACCTCAGCTGCTACTCTGTAGTGTCAGAAAGCTGAATCCTAACTGGTAGCAGTGGCAACTGTTGCAAAATAGGCCACCACATGGTCTGATCAATGTCTCGCAGGTTGGTCTGGAGACTTCCATTCCTCATTACAACAGGCAATGGGCATCTCCCAGAAAATCCTCCTGACAGTCTCCCACACCACTGCACCTTCAGTGGGACAATTTATGTGATCAGAAACTGTAGGCATGACCTCTTTTTGCTATCTGTAATAATTCAGTGACATTTCTTACTCATTGTTGTTGTTGTGGTCTTCAGTCCTGAGACTGGTTTGATGCAGTTCTCAATGCTACTCTATCCTGTGCATGCTTCTTCATCTCCCAGTACTTACCGCAACTTACATCCTTCTGAATCTGCTTAGTGTATTCATCTCTTGCTCTCCCTCTACAATTTTTACCCTCCACGCTGCACTCCAATGCTAAATTTGTGATCCCTTGATGCCTCACAACATGTCCTACCAACTGGTCCCTTCTTCTTGTCAAGTTGTGCTACAAACTCCTCTTCTCCCCAATTCTATTCAATACCTCCTCATTAGTAATGTGATCTATCCATCTTATCTTCAGCATTCTTCTGTAGCACCACAATTTTGAAAGCTTCTATTCTCTTCTTGTCCAAACTATTCATCGTCCATGTTTCACTTCCACACATGGCTACACTCCATAAAAATATTTACAGAAACGACTTCCTGACACTTAAATCTATACTCAATGTTAACAAATTTCTCTTCTTCAGAAATGCTTTCCTTGCCATTGCCAGTCTCCATTTTATATCCTCTCTACTTCGACCATCATCAGTTATTTTGCTCCCCAAATATCAAAACTCCTTTACTACTTTAAGTGTCTCATTGCCTAATCTAATTCCCTCAGCATCACCCGAGTTAACCAAGTTAACTCAACTACGTTCCATTATCCTCGATTTGCTTTTGTTGATTTTCATCTTATATCCTCCTTTCGGGACACTGTCCATTCCATTCAACAGCTCTTCCAAGTCCTTTGCTGACTCTGACAGAATTACAATGTCATCGGCTAACCTCAAAGTTTTTATTTCTCCTCCATGGATTTTAATATCTACTCCGAACTTTTCTTTTGTTTCCTTTACTGCTTGCTCAATATACTGATTGAATAACATTGGAGAGAGGCTACAACCCTATCTCACTCCCTTCCCAACTACTGCTTCCCTTTCATGCCCCTCGACTCTTATAACTGCCATCTGGTTTCTGTACAAATTGTAAATAGCCTTTTGCTCCCTGTATTTTACCCCAGGAACCTTTAGAATTGGAAAGAGAGTATTCCAGTCAACATTGTCAAAAGCTTTCTCTAAGTCTACAAATGCTAGAAACGTAGGTTTGCCTTTCCTTAATCTTTCTTCTAAGATGAGTGGTAAGGTCAGTGTTGCCTCACGTGGTCCAAGATTTCTACGGAATGCAAACTGATCTTCCCTGAGGTCGGCTTCTATCAGTTTTTCCATTTGTCTCTAAAGAATTCGCGTTAGTATTTTGCAGCTGTGACTTATTAAACTGATAGTTTTCACATCTGTCAACACCTGCTTTCTTTGGGATTGGAATTATTATATTCTTCTTAAAGTCTGAGGGTATTTCACCTGTCTCATACATCTTGCTCACCAGATGGTAGAGTTTTGTCAGGACTGGCTCTCCCAAGGCCGTCAGTAGTTCTAATGGAATGTTGTCTACTCCTGGGGCCTTGTTTCGACTCAGATCTTCCAATGCTCTGTCAAACTCTTCACGCAGTATCGTATCTCACATTTCATCTTCATCTACATCCTCTTCCATTTCCATAATATTGTCCTCAAGTACATTGCCCTTGTATAGACTCTCTATATACTCCTTCCACCTTTCTGCTTTCCCTTCTTTGCTTAGAAGTGGGTTTCCATCTGAACTCTTGATATTCATACAAGTGGCTCTCTTTTCTCCAAAGGTCTCTTTAATTTTGCTGTAGGAAGTATCTATCTTGCCCCTAGTGAGATAAGCCTCTACATCCTTACATTTGTCCTCTAGCCATCCCTGCTTAGCCATTTTGCAGTACCTATCAATCTCATTTTTGAGATGTTTGTATTCCTTTTTGCCTGCTTCATTTACTGCATTTTTGTATTTTCTCCTTTCATCAATTAAATTCAATATTTCTTCTGTTACCTGAGGATTTCTACTAGCCCTCGTCTTTTTACCTACTTGATCCTCTGCTGCCCTCACTACTTCATCCCTCAGAGCTACCCATTCCTCTACTTCTGTATCTCTTTCCCCCATTCCTGTCAATTGTTCCTGTATGCTCTCCCTGAACTCTGTACAACCTCTGGTTTAGTCAGTTTATCCGAGTCCCATCTCCTTAAATTCTCACCTTTTTGCAGTTTCTTCAGTTTTAATCTACAGTTCATAACCAATAGATTGTGGTCAGAGTCCACGTCTGCCCCTGGAAATGTCTTACAATTTAAAACCTGGTTCCTAAATCTCTGTCTTACCATTATATAATGTATCTGATATCTTCTAGTATCTCCAGGGTTCTTCCATATATACAACTTTCATTCATGATTCTTGAACCAAGTGTTAGCTATGATTACATTATGCTCTGCACAAAATTCTACCAGGCGGCTTCCTCTTTCATTTCTTACCCCCAATCCATATTCACCTACTATGTTTCTTTCTCTCCCTTTTCCTACTCTCGAATTCCAGTCACCTATGACTATTAAATTTTGCGTCTCCCTTCACTACCTGAATAATTTATTTTATCTCATCATACATTTCATCAATTTCTTCATCATCTGCAGAGCTAGTTGGCACATAAACTTGTACTACTGTAGTAGGCATGGGCTTCGTGTCTATCTTGGCCACAATAATGCGTTCATTATGCTCTTTGTAGTACCTTACTTGCACTCCTATTTTTTTATTCATTATTAAACCTATTCCTGCATTGCCTCTATTTGATTTTGTATTTATAACCCTGTATTCACCTGAACAAAAGTCTTGTTCCTGCTGCCACCAAACTTCACTAATTCCCACTATATCTAACTTTAACGTATCCATTTCCCTTTTTAAATTTTCTAACCTACCTGCGTGATTAAGGATTTGACATTCCACGCTTCGATCTGTAGAACACCAGATTTCTTTCTCCTGATAACGACATCCTCTTGAGTAATCGCTGCCCGGAGATCCGAATGGGGAACTATTTTACCTCCGCAATATTTTACCCAAGAGGACGCCATCATCATTTAACCATACAGTAAAGCTGCATGCCCTCAGGAAAAATTACAGCTGTAGTTTCCCCTTGCTTTCAGCCGTTAGCAGTACCAGCACAGCAAGGCTGTTTTGGTTAGTGTTACAAGGCCAGATCAGTCAATCATCCAGAATGTTGCCCCTGCAACTACTGAAAAGGCTGCTGCCCTCTTCAGGAACCACACGTTTGTCTGGCCTCTCAACAGATACCCCTCGGTTGTGGTTGCACCTACGGTACGGCTATCTGTATCACTGAGGCATGCAAGCCTCCCTACCAACGGCAAGGTCCATGGTTCAAGTGGGGATCTTACTCATTACCTGAAAGGTTACAAAGTCCCCTGCAGTTGGCCGGCACTTGAACCCACACAGAGCCACCCATCTTGTCTGGTTTGCAGAGTAGCATTTGTTGTTACATCAAAGGACAGGCTGCCTTTTTGGATGGGCTGAAGATTGTGGAATGGATGCTTCAGTGGCATGGTGGATCATTTTGGTAATCTTATCCTCTAATTCCTGGGCACTGTCACAATATTCAAACATAAAAAGTTGTCTGCAGGGCATCCATCTGCACTGCTGAGTACCCAGCGTGATGGCTTTCTTTTGAGCACCACTGTGTCTGGTAGGTGAATCAAGATTGGGAAATGATCACTTGGGTGCGTGTCATTGACCACTTCCCATTTTCTGGTGTGTACAAGGGCCAGAGAACATACTGAAAGATCAACAGCAGTGTTGAGTTGCATGCTCCATCCCATGTTCAACATACACACAAATGAAGATATGAAATAGCTCATGTGTGTGTTAAAATCACCTTAGAGGAGAA
The DNA here is from genome assembly GCF_023864345.2 of Schistocerca serialis cubense. NCBI lineage: Eukaryota > Metazoa > Arthropoda > Insecta > Orthoptera > Acrididae > Schistocerca > Schistocerca serialis. Next base: position 657,011,044 of record NC_064640.1, on the reverse strand, counting down.
AGGAATGGGGAGATGATTAAGTAGTTCACGAAAAGCCTCTTTCTTCTAGCAGCCCATATGGGGGCAGGTAGAGGAATCATATTGTCAACCTACAATGCACAACCATTGATACAGTGACTGCTTGTTGGCTGGTTGTGATGGAGGGAAGCAAGGAGTGGTAGGTGATGTTTATGAAAATAGCCACTACTCTCTCTTGACTAAGGTCTTCCCTTTTGTGGAGAATGTAGACATAAAGCTTGGGGGCTGGAGAGAATTTAAAATTTGTCTCTTGAAGGCATTTACACATTGACCTACTGTGAGTAGATAAACATACTTCATCCACATGTCCTGAACTCATTTAGGTCTCGCTGAAGTATGGAAGCCATCTTAAGGGGTTATGTAGCCAAAAACGTAAATGCTCGCTTAAAAATTATTGCAGTTGTTTTCAGTATGGCAGACATTTGATATTTTGCATGTGCAAAGAAAAAGAGATGTACTGTAATGGGGAAATGTAGTAGAAAATCTAGACATATTATTTTGCCACAAACATCATATTTTAAATGTGTTACATTCCCTCATTGAACTACAGCCACTAATTCATGTCAAAAATTTAATAATTACACGGTTTTGATCTGTGCACTGTCAAAATTATGTATTATTTGCTAACATGCAATTCTATGAAGCAGAATTTAAGTAAAGTATACTATATTTCTTTAGTTCAAATGTGATAGCAACTTCTTTTGACCAACCCCTGAAAATATCATAGCATTATCTCACATACTCTTTGATAAAATGCTTCTGATAATGTAAGAAACATGAAGCTGAGAAACTGCTGTTTGAAGATATAGTTCACATATTACAACATGTCATAGGCTTACCTGTAGTTTAAACTTCTCCATACTGATAGCCCCTATTCTTCAGGTTTCTCTCCAGCCCCTATGTAATCTGTCTGGCCTTTATATGTAGATCAGGCATTATTCTGTGGGCTTTGCCGAGCCTGCTCTGATAGATGGTGTAAAATGCTTCTGCAGTAAACACATTTAGATTTACACCTGCTCCCTTCAACATTTCAGTTGTGCCAGTTTGTCCCTCACTTAAATGTAAAACTGCATCATAGACTACTATTTTCAGTACATTAAGTACACAGGATTTATCTTTGGGTTACTCCTCCCAGTTGAAGTATTTACGCTTCCCCTCACATTCGGTGTTTCTCATGGTGACACACCCTCGAAATAGTAGGGTTCACAAGAAACTTGAATGTCACCCTAACTACATGCAAAACAGATTCTGGTAATGGGTGCCTGTGTAAATAGGTTTCATTCCTTGTATTGTACTTACATCATTCATCCTTTGGGCACCGAGCATTCATTGGTGTTTACAGGATGGATAGTTTGTGGAAGTAAATTGCCCACACAGCATGCCTCATTGCCTGCATTCATCCCAATAGCTTCCCCATAAAATAACTCAAGAGAATCAATTCAAGAGTAAGCTTGCCTTTTTCTCTTAGTGGTTTTCCATCCTTAAGGGATAACCTTTCTTCTCATTGAGCAAGTAATGAAGTCTACCACAAAGGCTGTTTTGGATGTGTCCAACACATTCCAGCTTTTCTATTGGAGTATTCTGTCATTTATTCCCTATTACAGCTTTGAAAGAAGAAGGGTTCCCATCATCACTTCCCAAATGACTGATATGGAGATATGGCTGTGAATGAATCATTAAATATTGTACACACTCCAGTCACATTAATATGACCCCTACCTATCGATAACAACACCATGTAAGAACCACTCACAGACAACAGGTGGCAGCACTAGCAGTGAAAGGTATATAAAGCATGTGGGGATGCAGAAAACAGTACAGTCGTTGTTGTAATACAGAAATGGAGCAATTTATCTGACGACCAAAAGAGCATGATCATTGGTTTTCAGACCAAGGGTGGAAACATTTCAGAAATTGATAAGTCTGTAAACTATTCATGTGCTGGCATGGTAAAGTATAACATGCATGGCAAAATGGTGTTATCGAAAATTGGCACCAAGGCAACTGTGGTGCAACATGGTCCATAGATGACGGAGGTGAACGATGGCTGCAGAGATGTGCACAGGTTAATAGACATGCAACTGTTGAGCAACTGCCAGCCCAGATGGACCAAGGGGCTACTAGGACTGTATCCTCAATGACCGTTCAGCAAACATTGCTGCTTATGTGCCTCTGCAGCAGGCATATGGTTCATTTGCCCATGCTGACTGCTCTTCATTAGCAAACAAGGCTGGAATTTGCATGCCAGTTGCTTTTTGCAGATGAATCACATTATATGCTCCATGGCGTGTATGGCATGAAACATCTGAAATCAAACACTGTGTAACAATAGTCAAATGAGTTCAAGCCGAAGGGCATTCACTGAGTGAATTCATGACTCTGGAAGGCACAACAGAAAAACACAAGTATACTTCTGTCCTTGGTGCCATATCCACATATCCACACCTAGATGCAGTTTGATTTTACTCAGCTTGATGGTACCTACCAGCAGGAGAATGCAATGTCTCTCACAGCTCGCAGTGCATATGTATGGTTCAAGGAGCACCAGGATGCGTTTACTGTACACCTTTGCCCAGAAAAATCCCAGATTTAAACCCAATCAAGAATCTGTGGGACCACCTTAATCAGGTTATCCATGCCATGGATTCTCTACTGAGAAACTTAGCACAGCTGGCCATGGAACTTGAGTCAGTGTGGCTCCACATTTTAGTTGGTACCCTCCAAAACCTCCCTGACTCTCTTCCTGTATGACATTCAGTGGTCTGTGTAACAAAAGGTGGTTATATAGGCTTCTGACAGGTGGTCACATTAATGTGACTGGACAGTGTCATACCTTAAAGGCATTTCCATTACTGCCATCAACACAATGTTGATTAAACACTGTAGATTAAGACAAAAATATTTGTGATAAATTGAGTTTTTGAACCCAAATCTGTGACATTCCCCCTTAATGGTGAGTTTTTCATCTCCAACTGTGACAATTTCACATGGATGTAGTGTGTGTCAATTTTTACATTGTCAATGACAAGTACTTGTACACTATGTTTACAGGTAAAGAATATAAAGTTACTTAACCACTACAATGATCCATAACACAATATAATGGAATGAGAATACTTAGACCTACAGATTACAGGTATAAAACAAAGTAAATTAAACCTGAAAAGGTCATATAACCCAGACTGTTAAATATAAGCAGTTAACACTAAAAGAGTTACATATGTGACAAGAATGTTCAGCTTAATGTTCAATTTATATGATAATACATCTTATTTTAAGGCCGTTTCTCACTGTGTTTCATAAACTCTTCCAAACTGTAAAATGACATGGCTAAAAGAAATTGCCTCAGAAGCTCTTTAAATGTAGATTTGTTGGCAATTTCACATTTGATTTCTGGAGGAAGAGCATTAAATATCTTTATACCAGAGGACTGTACACCCTTCTGCACAATCTTCAAATTTTTACCTTCAGTGTGGAAATCATGTTTCCTCCTTGTGTTATACTGATGGTATTCACTGTTACATTTGTATAAATCAGTGTTTTTACTTATGAAACACATAAGTGAGTATATATATTGAGAAGTAGTTGTAAGAATTCCCAGATTCCGGAATAGGCTTCTGCAGCTGCATCTAGGATCTACACCAGACATCACTCTTACAACACGCTTCTGAGCAATGAATATTTTCTTTGCAAGAGGTTGATTTCCCCAAAAAATAATTCCATATGCCATCAAAGAATGGAAGTAACCATAGTATGCAGCTTTTTTAATGCTTAAGTTTGCACTGACAGAGATGATTCGCATTGCAAAAACTGAAGAGCTGAGTCTCTTGTAAAGATCTAAAATGTGATGGGACCAGTTTACTCTACAGTCAATCTTCACGCCTAGAAACTTTGTTACTTCCACTCTTTCTATGACCTGTGTGGCATATTTAACAGTCATTTCTTCCTCAGTTTTGGCAGTTGGGGTGAACTGAATATAATTAGTCTTACTCAGGTTAAGAGAAAGACCATTTGCAGTAAACCATTTCATTAAATCTATAAGAATAGTATTAACAGACTCTTGAACATTTTCACATTTAAGACCATTAACCATTATGTTAGTATCATCTGCAAAGATGGTAAAATTGCACTGAATCATTGAAGAATAAGGTAAATCATTTATAAATAACAGGAACAGTAAAGGACCAAGAATAGAGCCCTGTGGAACTCCACAATTTATGTCTCTCCATTCCGATGAAATCATTCCACCACACAAATTGTCTGACTTATCTAAGACTACTTTCTGTTTCCTCTCTGTCAGGTATGACTGAAGTCAGTTATTTGCTACACCACTTATTCCTAGATGGTCTGCCTTCAGTAACAGTATTTGGTGGTTCACAGTGTCAAAGGCTTTACATAAATCACAAAATAACCCTGTTGTCACCATTTTCTCATTTAGAGATTCCAAAACCTTATCTATAAAAGCATATATTGCTTGTTCAGTTGACAGACCTTTCCGGAAACCAAACTGATGTTTGCTGAGAATATTGAATTTATGTAGGTGTTCTAAAATTCTAGAATACATGAGCTTTTCTAGTACCTTTGAAAACACAGTCAGGAGAGATATTGGTCTGAAATTTTTAACATCAGTTTTCTCCCCTTTCTTAAAGAGAGGCTTCACGATAGCATACTTTAGTCTATCAGGAACAATTCCTTGCTGCAAAGAGGCATTGAAAATATGACACAGTATATTACTTACAGAAGTACAACACTGCTTTAACAATTTGCTAGAAATATTGTCTACTCCACAGGAGTTCTTGGTTTTCATAGAGGCAATTGTTCTTTCAATTTCTGATACTGTAACAGGTCTAATATGCATTTGGATGATTTTGTTAGGGAAAGCATTTCGCAGTTACTGCTGCTACAGTGGTGGCTTATCAAGAGTTAAATGAGTTTGAAGCAGGTGTTATAGATGGCGCATGAGCAATGGGGTACAGCATCTCTGAGGTAGAGATGAAGTGGGGATTTTTCCACACAACCATTTCATGAGTGTACCATGAATATCAGTAATCTGGTAAGCATCAAATCTGTGACATTGCTGCAAGAACGGGACCAATGATGACTGAAGAGAATTTTTCATTGTGACAGAAATGCAACCATTCCGCTAACTGCTGCAAATTTCACTGATGGGCCATCAATAAGTGACAACACATGAACCATTCAATGAAACATCATTGATATTGGCTTTCGGAGCCCAAGGCCCACTTGTGTACCCTTCATGACTGCACAACACAGAGCTTTACACATCACCTGGACCTCTCAACACAAACACTGGGCTGCTGATGACTGGAAACATGTTGCCTGGTTGGATGAGTCTCATTTCAAATTGTATCGAGAGGATGGACGTGTATGAGTATGAAGACAACCTCATAAATCCATGGACCCTGCATGTCGACAGGGGACTGTTCAAGCTGGTGGAGGCTCTGTAATGTCATGGAGCAAGTGATATGGGATTCTGATACATCTAAATATGACTCTGACAGGTGATACACACGTAAGCATCCTCTCTGATCACATGTATCCATTCATGTCCATTGTGTGTTCCGATGGACGTGGGCAATTCTAGCAGGATAATGCAACACTCCATATATCCAGAACTGCTACAGAGTTGCTCCAGGAACACTCTTCTGATTTTAGACACTTCTGCTGGCCACCAAAGTCCATAGACATGAATGTTATTGAGCGTATCTGGGATGTCTTGCAACATGCGTGTCAGAAGAGACCTCTACCCCCAAGTACTCTTACGGATTTATGGACAGCCCTGCAGTATTCGTAGCATCAATTCCCTTCAGCACTACTTCAGACATTATTCAAGTCCATGCCACATCATACTGTGGCACTTCTGCGTGCTCGTCGGGGCCCTACACAATATTAGGCAGGTGTACCAGTTTCTTTGGCTCTTCAGTGTATAACATGTGAATGTAACTGCTTATCTGGTCTGAATGCTTATACTATAGCTTGTGACACAGCTGATCATCAGAGAAGGAACATTAATTTTAAATAAATAATGAAGAGATCAAAAATTTATTATTGTAGTATTGTGTACATTAATTAACATATATTCATTAGACCCTACAACAGCCAGAAGACAACCATCAAGAAGAAATTATGAGACTATCAAAGGCTTATTACCATGCAAGCAAGCTTACACTGTGTTCTTTGTCCTGTATATAATTGACATGTCCACTACAGTAAATGAAATGATGATGATGATGATGCCAATTACACCTTTTACTAGTATGTAGTGATTCAGCAAAGGACGTAGAAAAGAGAGCCAAAGAGGACATGCAAATGGTAGAAGATGTTTCAGAGAAGAAAACTTATTGATGAACAGGAAGAAAACAAACTGACACTGTAGAAAGCCTGCAAAAATAATTTAAGGAATTTAAAATATTATCATTTTACTAACAAATTGTGTGGCACCACTAAACAGAATTTCATGAATACAACATAGAACACAAGAAAATCACTACATTTACAGCACAAGGCTTAAAATGACAAATAATGACAATAAATACAGGAAGACAATTTTATAACAGACTGCTTCTTGGAATAAGAAGCATAAAGGAATGACATACATTCAAAAGAAAATCAAAAGAACATATCATAATTGGGTGTTAGTGTAAGCTGAAGCAATAGTTATGAGCAAATTCGTAAAACAGAGGAACTTTAAAATTGGAAACTGTGTTGAACACCTCTTCCTCTTGCAAAATAAATGTCCTGAGGAGCAAAGAGAGGAGGACCAAGTGGAGTACACAGAATTTGGAACAATAGAACACATAGACTATGTAGAAAAATGTGTTTCAGTTGCTGTTTATTAGTGCAAACATGATTTAAAAACAGAGTTCTTCAGTTTGTATAATTTGTGCTGCTTAGTACTTTTCTGAAGTATGACATACATATATAACACATACATAATTTTGTCTACTGCCCTTATGCCTGTAAGGCTGTGTTTTGTTGATGCTAGTTATTGGTGTTTGTCATTATCATTACTTAAAAATTTGTTTTCTTCGTGATTTTGCTGTGTATATCATCTCTGGCTACTGTTGCTTATTTGTTATCTTTATTAAAACATTTAAAAGATGGATTTTTTATCTGTGACAAGCATGTGCTGGCAGCTAAATCAATTTTTTTATTCGGTTTAAAACTTGAAACATGAGCTTATCATATTGTTATGAAACATGTAAAAAAATAAATTAAATTAAACTGAAACAAATGCTGTCACTTGTGTCCAAGATAATACTATAACTAGACAAATATGAAGTACATTTGTACACATTTATTTGCCTACTACCTCATGGTGAAGAGCTTCAAAGAATGTATGATGGGAAAAAATAAATCACATAAATCTTTAAGATAGAGAAAGGTTTCATGTGATGGGTGACTTGCATTAAATAATAGGAAGATAGAAGAAGAAAGAGAGGAGGAAATGGAAGAAAACATACTAGGAGAATGAGGGAAAGGAATGAAAGGGAACCTGCCTGGTAGAATTTTGCATAGAGCACAATTTATCTCTGTCAAGAGTTGATTTTATCACTGACTTTTATTAGTTTAACAGTTAGTTTTATCAAAATTTGAAACAAAAGATCACTAAGTAGTAACCTGAAAATCCACTTGAATTTACTGTTATACCAGTGTCATTATATGGATGTGAAGCATTAAAATTCAGAAAGGAAGATAAAGAAAAACTGTTAATATTGCAAAGGAAAACACGAAGGAGAATTTATGGACCAGTATAAGATGAAATAAAATGGAATGGAAGGATAAGAAAAATGAAGATTTAAGAGAGCTGTACAAACACCATAGCATCATCAAAGTTTTAAAGAAGAGAATGTTGAACTGGGCAGGGCATGTAGCAAGAATTGCAGGAAATAAGACAACCTAAAATAGTATTCAGCAGGACAGTAGATGGAATGAGAGAAAGAGCCAGAATTAGATGTGTAGCAGTTCCACCTGCTTTATTTTCTTCATTTTTTGTCCTCGGTGTTGACGTATGGTGTTGCTACGCTGGCTGAAAAATGGAGTTTGAAAGTTGGACACCGACTACTGTAAATAATGTAGCTGACAGATCTACAGTTGCATTCACAATACTTTAATTTCACTGTTCAAAAACCCTTCATAATACACAGTTATATGGCCAGTGCACTATTGTTTAACTTTTGATAAGCCTCATTAATAGTGTGCACGCAAACCTCCACATACAGCTACAAACGTTTACTATTGAACATCTATGAGCAGTAAAAACCTAACCACAATGTTCACAGTTCTTGAAGAATAGAAAGGTATGCATGAGCAGACACTGTCACTGTTTTAACACGCAGCATAATTATTTAACACTTCTTCCAAAGTTAAGTTGAAGCATTGTTGTTGTTCTAACCAACACAGGTTTCTAGTCTGAAACTCGTCCACGGACTGAATGTCTCAGGACCAGAAATCAGGCCCTTATATATCCTCACAATAACAGGTACTAAAACTACACATTATTCAAAGTTAAATTTACAAAAATTACAATTAAAACTTAGCTTATTTGATTAACTGAATACATCCAAAAATTGGTTCTTTTTACAATTTCTTCTACTGCAAGGGTTAAGCCAACTTATTTGTTTAAATCATGAAGTTAACAAATATAGTTATGTAAACAATACTTTTGACAAAACTGTTACCAGTAATTACTTTGGAATTAATTAAAGGCTGGTTTTGCTAACATGTTTTCGAATAGAGTCAAATAAATACTTTAAGAATACTAGGATTTTGTCTTCAAAATGTTTACAATTATTACAGAATTTATATTGGTGTATATGTCAATAATAGAATTTAAGTTACAAAACAATTATTGATTTCACCCTATAACAAAAGATACTAAACAGGAATAGTTGAAATAAATTATAAAATCAATTACATACCTAAAACTACGCACAAAATTAGATATGGTGTTATATCCTTCAAAAATAATGGTCAGCCTTTCTCTTTTATGAAAATGCCAATTATATTCACATATGATCATGGTAATTAGTTAAACATGAAAAAATGAATTCAAGGAGGCAGATGTCAAAACAAGAGGGGAATTAAAATTATCCCAGCTTGCTTCATTACATCACCCCCTCATTGGATTGATCAGATAGGTATGCAAATAGCTAACTGGACAATTCAATGACCACAAGTGACGCCAGAAATTGGGTTTAAAATTTAAACACAAAAAAAATATTACACAAGAAAGCTCATCAAAACTACAATATATTCGTTTCTTTTTTTTTCAAATTTATATTTATGTGAACTGGCAATACAAAAATCCCCAAACAAAATAATTACATACAGTGTATTGTTGTACAATATCACAAAATATCCACAAGTTATACTTTTAACAAAAATTATGCATCTTCATCATAAGTGATGTCCTTTTTGGGTAAGTGAAGATTACATTTAATGATACATATAATTTGATACATTTCCTGTCTTGCTACCCAAAAAATTTAATCCTCATGGGTTGCAAAGAACTTAAATTACACTGCACATTGCAGTTCACTGTTTATACAGAAAATTTCACTTACTCAATGTTTAGTAGTTTTCACAAGCTTTTTTACTTTTTCGGTGAATTTTAACACACTTTCTCACCTTCAATAAGTCCAAGTGGCAGTTAGCAAGGAAATGTACTGCTGTCAGTTCCCTTGGAGGTGGTTCTCCTCCGCCACAGTACATGAAAAAATGAGACAAAATACCCTACTTTAGTACACTTATAGTCCCAACTTAAGTCTAAGAAAAAATTGTTTAACACTAATGGCAAATGATAGTCATTACTTCATAAATATATATACGTTACATAGTTCTCATAACATTACAATAATTACCACTAAAATTGTCTATAGTACAAAAGGTGTGGACTAGAAAAAATTTTAAATCAAGTGCACACTACACAAAAAAACATTACTTCAGGTCATAACTGTCTGAAACTGGTTGAACTTGAAAGATTAGGGTCTCTTTCCCATTTCTAAAATATCAAAAGCTCAATATGTGCATTACCTCTAGTAAAAACTCAAGATGTGCAGTAGCATACATTCACTAATCATTATGTTATGAAAAAAGAATAGTCACCATTACATAACTTGATTACTATTCAAATCGATATTAATGGGATGGAGGTTGTACCAAATCATTGCCCTATTTCTCTATTCAGCTCTCAGCACTATTCTCATTCAACCAAAAAATGAAATCCTCACAAAATGACAAAATGTTACCAAATAGTTGACCTGTCAGAACATTCAACTCAGTCTAGCACTACAGATATTAGTGAATCAGCAAATTTATTGTTCTTTGTTCCAGCATTACCACTTTAAGTTCAGAATTCCTCAGAACACAAATAGAAGTTTTCAGATAACCTATAGAACCAATGATGCAGCATTATATGACTTGTAAATATTGCTCTTTCTGTTGTCTCTCACTCCAGCTGCAGTGTCATGAATTGCACAATATGAATAGTACCTAATGTTGTCAAGTTCAAAATTTAGATCTTCAGTACAGTTACAACACATTTGTTTGTATACAGTTATCTTTTGCATTAATAATGTGTGTCAGCTCCATTATTTTACTTATGTTCCTTACCTCGTTAGCTAGTGGAGTGCATTCTCAAAAAATACCCCAACTGCAGAGACAGGCTCCCTAACCATTAAGACCCTAACATTATTCATTTTTTATTATTTCATTATTGTTTCATTAACTAATAAATAAACACCTGCTCTGCTTATCTAATGAAAAAGTGACTCTACAGAAAAACACTCCATAGTAAAAGATCCTTATGCTAAGACAAACTTCACTCTCATTGCTGATCAGACAAAATTATCACTTAGAAAAACTATTATTTAACTATGTTCCCTCAATTTGCTTGAGATTCTATCCTGAAGGGCAATGTACATACAAATCTTGCTTACTCTTTCCACACACATTACTCCAGGCAACTATGTTTAAAGTTGTAATTCCTTAATGTTAGAAAAGGCTGTACCATGACACATTTCTTAGGTAGATCTCCATATACAGACTGCACTGAATGCAAAAACTTCTATTATACCACAATTAATATTAAGATCTAGTATCTGAGATGGTTTATACTGCATATTGTCTCTAGTCTGAAACTCGGCCATGGACTGACTGTCTCATGACCAAAAATCAGGCCCTTATATATCCACACAATAATAGGTAGGCATACTAAAACTACACATTATTCAAAGTTAGAATTACCTAAATTACAATTAAAACTTAATTCATTTGATTAATTGAATACATCAAAAAATTGGTTCTTTTTACAATTTCTTCTACTGCAAGGGTTAAGCCAACTTATTTGTTTAAATCATGAAGTTAACAAATACAGCTACATAAACAATACTTTTGACAAAACTCTTACTGGTAATTACTTTGGAATAAAGGCTGGATTTGCTAACATGTTTTTGAATAGAGTCAAATAAATACTTTAAGAATACTAAGATTTTGTCTTCCACATGTTTACAATTATTATTGAATTTATATTGGTTTATATGTCAACAACAGAATTTAAGTTACAAAACAACTACTGATTTTATCCTATAACAACAGATACTAAATAGAAATAGCTGAAATAAATTATAAAATCAATTACATACCTAAAACTACACACAAAACTAGATCTGGTGTTATATTCTTCAAAAATGATGGTCAACCTTTCTCTTTTATGAAAATGCTGATTATTAGTTAAACATGAAAAAATGAATTTAAAGAGGCAGATGTCAAAACAAGATGGGAATTAAAATTATCCCAGCTTGCTTTGTCACAAATAAGATCTGGTAGGGCACAGCTAGGATGAACATCAACACCAAATGGAGAAACAGTACACTTAACAAAAGAAATGGAAGAGCTCCGTAGAGCAGGCATACGATTGATACGGTTCTTGCTATGTGTGAAGTAAAGTAAAAGTTGGTTTAAGAATCATGAAATAAGGTTTTATATGTTGAAGAGACTTGAAGACACCAGAAGTCTTTACACAGGGTATATAACTTCCAGACTTTCACATTCGTTTACAGGGCAAAATATAAATGTAGATTCGAGAACTGGATTTTAAACTGCAAAATATTACCAGGGGCAAATGTGGACTCTTAGTGTGTAGTCCATAAGCAACAAGTTATGATCAACCTGTAAAAATTGCAAGGTAAGCAATTAAGGAGATCTGCATGTAGATAGCTTGAAATATCCTCACGTAGTGGAGTGTTTGAATGGGAGAATTATACAGCAGATTATTTAAACAGGGGACAAGATTACAACAGAAGATAATGGGCTGCTTTGAGAGCTAAAACAGTGAAAATGGCAGAGGATCAAATAGTCAAAAGACATGGTTCAGTATAAATCCTTATATAACCTTTATTTATTTCACATTCTTTGAACAGAGCCATCACGAAGATGGCTTTTACAAATGTCAGAAATAACAATGTGAACAATTGTTACATTTACAAAATATGTTACATACTACAGTCATTGTATCTTATATCTATTTTATGCATTTATTACTGATATGCTACTGCTTCATATCAAAAGCTTAGACTTCTTTGAACTAATATAGACATTTACTATCAGAAAAGATATTAATTTTTTGTTAAAATCTGTTTCTTTACAAATTATTAAATGTTTGGTAGTTTGTTAAACTAAATGAAACCACTGATGTATGTGTTTCTCTCCTTCTTTTTAATTTTGTTCTTTTCTGAAAGTGGTTATACTTTGTTCTGGTGTTGTGCTCATATATTGTACATCACTGCACTGTAGCTGGCTTACTCATAAAAAATTTAGTAATTTAAGTAATTTAAACAGTGGGACCCCTCGAAATAAATTTTGATGGACTTGTTAAAACAGCAAAGAACAAATATGGAAACACTGGACATTTGCAAGCATAATTAAGAATAAATCTGAAATAAACCCATCTATCAATGCAATCCTCATACAGCAAGAGAAGCTACATGCTAAAGCAAACACTGCTTACCAGTTCTTCTTCACTTTGAACTAGAAAGCTTTTTGGGAACATCATCCAAGTTAATGAGATGTTTCACATTCAGTCCTTAGAGTTGCTAAAGTACTTGATTTGGACTTGTACACTGAGTTGCTAAGGAACTTGCTGATTAGTTTGAGATTAGAAAATTATTTTTCTGCCATAGCAGAAGTAACTGATAGAGTCAAGTACAGCTGAATGGCTGTGCTTACATCATGGAAACTACCTGCAAGAAAAGTGTTTTCAACAAATAACAGTTTTATGAGATCTTTAACTGAAGCTATATTTCCTTTATTTATAGATTCTTTCAATGTAACTCGTTTCAGGCTAATAAGTTCATGTGAAAAAATTATAGTGAAATCTGATTCATACTTTCCAACCACCTTTCCTGCTCTTTGCTGAGTATCTTCTTTTTCTAACTCCTGTATACTTATGACATGTTTCTTTAAATTGTGAATTAAAGTTTCAATAGAAGTGTTCAAAACTGTGACTGGAAAAGACTTTGGTGTATCCACAATTCTATAATCTACAGAAAACTAATCAAATAATTTCTTCACTTTATGAATACTTTTGAGCTAGGTTTCACATATGTCTCTGGGTCCAATCCAGGACACATTACCATTTTTATTCTCTTTTTTGGTCTAACCCAGGACATATTTTTGAAGTTACTTACAGGTCTTAATAGTCTACTGAAACATTAAACTTTACAGTATTTATTCAGTGGTATTTGTCACTAGACATTACTTTTTTGATAAAATTCACAAAAAGATATTCCTGAATTAATTCTAATGTTCAATGGATGTTTAGAAGTTGATATTGGAAGTCTGTTCCTGTCTGTAGACCAAACATTCCTCAATGTTGGAAAACCTCTCTCTACTGGAGCAACTGGCCCAGGCAGAGACATTTCAAACTCAACCATTTCCAAATAATGCAGCTTAAAAATTGTTTTAATTGGGTGGTTCAACAATGCATGTTCATGAAATAGGTCATCAATATTTGTGGGATCCTTCATAATTTCATTAACAACTTGTGCAGTCCCTTTAGAACCACACCAGGTAATTACAGTTTGTAAAGTTTCCACTGAAACTTTCCACTTTATCGAAACTTATTTTCCACAACATTAAGTATTTGACGCTATAATCATAAAACCTGTCTACACTTTAGGTGAAATTTTGTTCCCGAACATCATTATTTTCTTTTAGAGAACATAGTAATTCTTTGGCAGAAGAAGGAATACATTTGTGGCTTTTTCTTCCCTGTAGTTGACAAATTAATTCAGAATTTGTCCAAAATGTTTCTGTTCCTATGATCGAATTAGCTTCCAATTTCAGGCCCACATTAGAGTAGCATACAAAAATTTGAAATAAAGCTTACTTTCTAGATTTTCAAAAAATCAGCTAGTAATTTTGGGGATTTGTAGCAAGTAAGGAAGTATTACTTTAGGCCATCAAAGATGGGAATAATTATTTCTATTGGGATAACAAACAGTACCCTTGTACTGCCACAAGATACCATAACACTTTACTGTAATCTGTTCCCACAAATTCACATCACTCTTCAAGTTTTACTATCATACCCTTACTGTATACATTCAAAAACATTTGTAAATTTTTACAAAAGTAACTTCCATGTCCAGTGATAGAGAACCACAAATAGTTTGTATTGATGTGTGTACAGTTTTGGTTAAACAGCTGTAGTATCCTCACCACGGGACATCAGATTGGAGACAAATGAGCTAGCAGGGTTAGAGCAATGCTCAGAAACCAGCAATGGAGGGCACATACACTACATTGTGTGGGCAAACTCATTGACAGATGTGTTTACCTGCAAGCAGCAGCAAGCGGAGCAGGCTAGTGCTCATGTGGAGTTAAGCTGCTGTGGGCTTCGGGCTTGGCACTTCGTGACAAGCATTGCCACATACATAGTTCTTAGCTGCCTGCACCAGCTGTGTGCTGAGCATATTGTCATGCTTTTATTTACATGGCTTTGGATGCTCTTCTTCATGTGCATTAATTCACATGGTGAATTTCATTCGTCTCATGAGCTTCTGATCAGCAGTTGCTAACAAGCCACCATCGGCCTACAAAGTACCCGTGCTGAAAATGTTAAGCAGCAGCAAAGTTACGCCCTCTGCAATTACCAAAAAGGTAACAAAGGACATTTTTATGCATGTGACATGTCTATTTTTTTCTTTCTCCATTTTCAGAGAGTTAACTTTCACCTGCAGTGCTGGCAAAAACAGTTGTGCCTACAGAAGAAGCACCAACTGATGCAGCAGTGGCAGCAGTCACAACAGGAACAGATGCAGGAAATGACAACCAAGTATGCACTCTTGCTTTTTGCCTTTGTTTCACTGACGGGGGGGTCACACACCCGCTGGGTAGTTTTACTGTCTGCCTCTACCACACCTGATGCCGTTTGCCAGTTTCCATCATTCTGCAGAACAGTGGAAGAATTATCTGTGCCAGTTCTTTCTGCACTGCCAAATAAGGCATTTCATTGGTCCTGCTCATAAGGGCACCTTGTTGTTGTCCAGCAGCGTGATTTTATATGAAGTTGTCCAAAATTAGAAGCCCTCCACTGAGCCTTAGGAGCTTCCTTTTGACGAGCTTTTTGGGTTGCTTATGCAGTATTTTGGCTCTCAAACCCTTGTGGTGGCAGCACAGATGCAGTTTAACCAACACCATGAGGATCCTGGGCAGCCATATGCAGCCTGGATCAGCGATTTGTAAGGCCTCTCACACAAGTTTCGTTTTGAATGTCTCTAATGTGCTACCTCTTATGAAGACTAGTTATCTGGTCGTGTCATGAT
Source organism: Schistocerca serialis cubense (assembly GCF_023864345.2). Classification (NCBI taxonomy): domain Eukaryota; kingdom Metazoa; phylum Arthropoda; class Insecta; order Orthoptera; family Acrididae; genus Schistocerca; species Schistocerca serialis. Next base: position 656,995,178 of record NC_064640.1, on the reverse strand, counting down.
TAGTTAGCTCCTGATCCCAAAGTTCAGAAAAGGGCGTTGACCTTGTCTGACCCTTCCTTAGCCAACGTTGCCCAAAACTGCAGAATCACATGAGCTTACAGAGGCGGCTAGGGATGTCCTTTCAGATAACTGGGAGGTGGCTCAATTAGCTGTACATGGTCAACAGCTCCCGTGCACCACAGGGCACCCCAAGTGGTTTCACTTCCTTCTAAGTCGCTGTGTGTTGCTGCATTGACGATTACAGTGCAACAATGTCATGGCAGTGCCCATCTTTGCCTATGCTAAGCTTGGCAGGTTTGCATCACTCAGACTGTCGTAATTCCCATGCATGGCGATTTTCGGATCCTAGCCCTTATTCTCCTTCTGGTCATTGGGGGAACCAGTGATCCTGCCCCAGTTTTCTTTTGTTGCATGTTCACAGAGAGTGCCCACATGTGGAGGCTACCTGTGAGGCATACTCCAGTTGCTGCTTACATCACATTGGTATATAACTCAGCTGAAGGCATTTGCGTGACATCATATACGTTGGCTGGCTATTTATCATAACATCAAACATCTGGTGCAGGTGTGGGGGGGCCTGTGCACAGAACGAAGCTGCATCGTCACACCAGTTCTCTCCGTGGCTGGTCCCGGAACACTCTTGGGACAGGGTGCACGTCGATTACGAGGGTCTGTTTCTGGGTAGTATGTGGTTGTTGGTGATTGATGTATTGTCGAATTTCCACTGAGAGATCCCCTAGAACCTTCCTGTCCGATAAAGAGTAGCAATTTGTGTCACGTGAGTTCGAAGACTTTTTCATCTGCAATGGTATCCAGTAGCTGACTCCTGCGTCATTTCAACTGCTTCTAATTCAGAAGTGGAGCACTTCACACGTACATTCAAGACACAAATGACGAAGTCCGTGTCTGCCTATTCCCATGATGATGAGTTGTCGAGTATGAACCGAGCACGAAGGTCCCCACTCCAACAGTAATTCTGTGCGCGGCCTTAGACATAATTGTTGCAGCGACCTCGTACTGTATCGATAACATCGAATATTATAGAATATACTTCTATTAAACTAGTAAGAAAATATCAGAACCTATTAGAAAACGCGAAGATTAGTGAAAAAAATGTTTGGTCCCAGCGAGACAGGAGTTAGCCGTTAGCCACGCATCACCCGTCCCTTCCCAAAGCTGAGTTTCTACTGATTACGCTACATCGACCGTAGCTGATTTACGATCATGTTTTGCATCTTGCCATCTCCTGAAAGCTTTTATCGTTGATATACTTATGAGCAAAACGTTTTGACTACTGCCCACCGCAGGTGGTACTGCGGGCATGTGACGTAGTAAAGAAAGAATGTAAGCGAAAGAGAGACGAACGGCAGTCATTACAGGGAAGATACGGGCTGCAAATGCGGAAATCTATTGATATGAGCGGTTTTGACAAAGGGCACATTATTGTGACACTGTGGCTGGAGACGAGAATCTCTGAAACGGCGAAAGTAGCCGCCTGTTTGTGTACTTTTGTCGTGAGCACCTATGGAAAGTGGTTGAAGGGTGGTGAAATTAAGAGTTGGTGGTATGGTATTAGACGAGCACGTCTCATCACAAAACGTAGAGTTCGGAGGATCACCCACTGTGTAATCCAGGACAGGCAGCGATCTTTGCCAAATTTGACGACAGAGTACAATGGTGATGCAGACACAAGTGTTTCGGTACTGTTGTTGAACATGGACCTCCACATCACACGATCCCTACGTGTTCCTGAGTTGAACCAACGAGATCGTCAATTATGGTTGCAGTAAGCACAGCACCACTGAGTTTTCACCGAGGATCACTTGGAACGTGTCGCCTGTCGAATGAATCTCATTTTTTGTTACACCAGGTCGACAGTTGGGTCCTTACACGCTGTCATCCAGGCGAATGGCTGGAAGAAATATGGACCGCGCCGCAAATGCAGGCCGGTGAGGGCAGAATTATGCTATGGAATACATTGAGTTGGGCTTCCATGGGATCTGTGGTGGTTTTCAAAGGCATCAGCACAGAAGTGAATTACGTGAAGATTATTGCGGACCACCTGCATCGCTTCATACTTTAAGTCTCCTGTTACGGGGATAACATCTTCCAGCAGGCTAACTGAGCGCGTTGCAAGCAGTGGCGGATATAAGAATTTTGCGCCCTTAGGCACGCCATATTATATGCGCCCCTTCCAAAAAACATGTTTTAAATAACAGCTATTACCCGATCACTTCATAATTACCGTTTTGGGTGGGAGCGCTGCGAGCTGTTTCTGTACTCTTGCTATTCTTTGTTGTGAAGGACGCGTCAGCGGTCTAGCCGTGCTCAATCAAAATGTAATATGGTTCCTGAACTGCACTTGGTGTACGGCAGTGGATAAAAAAAAACTTAAAACTGCATCGTGTTACCACATTCTTCTGTCGAAAGACAATAGAAACGAATACAAGTAAAATAACTTTTCTTTTGTGGCCTAAAAATTCAGCGAAGCGCATAGGAAACAACGAATTTTTGTTATACATTCACTTTTCATATGTTCTTTTACACGAAATTGTTGAAAATTAAAATAAAAAAAGTTGTGTTACGATCTAAAAATTGAAGCGAACGTGTCATGCATTAGAAACTGATACGTACTTTTACAGAGATGCGTTCAAAATTAAAATTAAACTGTCGTTTTACGATCTAATAACTGGAATGTGTAGCAGATAAAAAAAAAAAACACGTCCGGTATTCATATGTGAATCTACAGGAAAGCGTAAGCTATGAAAATGAAATAGAGATTTCGGTACACGAACTGATAACTAAATACAGACGAACAAACATAGACCTGGATATGGTATTACATAATTTTACAGACTAGTGTGGAAAAATCAGATTTGTTTTATAATCTAACCGTTAACGTGTAAAGCATTAGAGTCTGTGTAGCTAGATGGTGCATAATAAGTGTACACAACGTCTTTGATCCATGTAAGGGCTGAACAGTTTTGTACTGCAGCTATTGCTCTCACCATAGCTCTTTCTAACGGTAGTAGCAAAGCTTTTACGTATTTATCGACAGGACTGAACTACGTTATTTATTAACACTTTTTCATCTGAGCGTACTCTCCGATAACGTATATTTCCACGATAACTATACATTTCAGCGGACGCCAAGAATACGCATCAGCTGTAATAGACTACAGTATCAGTATGACTTGACTGTACAGCGCCGAGCGGCCTGGGTCATTCGTGTATTGCTTAGTAACTGACGGGCGCCTTCGGTCACGTCTGCACGTGAACGAGGCTTAGTTCCGCGTTCTGCCATCGGCAATTGTAAAATAAACAGGTAATACGTAGTTTGTAAATCCAATGAATGTGCTCCAAGTTATAATAAAAATCAACTTATAATCTTAAATTTTTAAAACTAATATGAATAAATAAACAAACTCACCAGTCAGCAAAGTTTGCGTCTGGCTTTGACGGCAGAAAACTCGTTGATCATATTTTCGTAGTTCAGACGGTTATCAGTTAGGACTTCGACTTTGATGTCAAGAATGGACAAGGCGTTCAATCTCTCCTCAGACAACGTAGAACGTAGGTACGGTTTCAGTCTTTTAAGAACTGAAAACGAGCGTTCTGCTGAACAATTTGTATATGCCATACATAGAAATATACTAAGAGCAATGTCAACACTCGAAAACACGGGCTGTAACTTCTCTCTTTTCGTAAAAATTTGCTCATTTCGACTGGTATGTCACTAATCTCAGAAGATTTCAAAAGTTCCGCCAAATTTACACATTCACTAGGGAAGGAAGGCTCTAAATCTGTGTCGTATGACGGAGGAGTTTTGCTCCACCGTTCAGCAATTTCGTCAGGTGAACTGTTCTTAAGCTTATTGAAAACTGTGAAGGAGTCCAGCAGTGATATATAGCTTTCCTTTCTCTTCACTAATTCGGGTACAAGTTGTCGAGCACTGAGAGAAATGTTTCGACTATAAATTTTTCCCTTCCAGTCAGAAAAACTTCTTCAGAGTCTGCTTCTTCGTCACCATGAAATTTGCGTTTTCGTGATCTTTTACAGGTGCATTCGTAGTCTATATCAGTTACAACCTCCATGGATTTATTTTCATAACAGTCGAACATGCCACGAATAGATGCAATATATCCTACAAGTGATTCACACTATTCACACACTATTTTAGTATCAATATTTACAATTTGCAATTTCAGATTTAGACTATTAAATCTCTGGAGTATGTCCTTCCAAACTGTCATCATGAATACTGTTTCTAGTCTGCTGATTTGATTCAATGAAACTGAGCCTCATTCCGCATAAGTGGTTTTTCAAACGTATTATTGGCAATATGTGTGAGGGCATTGATAATGCCCTTCCAGTTTTCATATAGACTTACACACGCTTCCTCTCTTGCTCACCAACGTGTTTTTGATAAACTTTTTACCGTTTTGCTTCCTGGTTTCATGAAAGAAAGAAGTTTATCCCACCGCTGTATAGAAGCAGAGAAAAAATTATAAAGGTTTTGCACTTCATTGAAAAATGTACATGCTTCCTGACAACACTAGTGCCTAGTGCCTAATGCCGACTAAATTAAGAATGTGCAGCACAAGGCACATAATGCGCTTTCGTTCTTTAATTCGTGCTTGCAAACCAGTGTAGGTTCCTGACATATTGCTTGCGTTGTCGTATGACTGGCCTCTACAGTCAGTAATATGGAATTTATAGACAGGACTTTTAGTATGGCCTCAGCTAAGTTTTCGGACTTGTGTCTCGGGTTTGGTAAAAACAGAAGGAAACGTCCAACAGGTTCACCATTCTCGTTCACGTATCTTAATACGAAAGATAATTGATCAATATGTGAAATGTCTGCAGTAGAATCTAACATTATAGAGAAATATTTGGCCTGTTTTATTTCACTTATGGTAATTCTTTATATTCGTTGAGAAAGAAGCTCTATTATTTCATCACAGATTGTTGAAGAAAGATTACTTGTATGTCCCTGCCCCGGATTTCCATATCATTCAATGTGCTCTGCGAGAAAAGGATCAGACTCACTATAAGATCAAGAGACATCATAAACTGACCTTATGTAATAAATGAAATTTTTCAACTTCTCCACGTAGGGGATGTACACGACTTGTTTGCTTCTTCACTACTGCAAACACCCTTTTCGGCACATTGCGCCAATACATTTTTTCTGTCTCAACATTCGACTCGAAATGGTTATTTATTGTTCCAAGTGACTTTTTTCTTGTTAAGAGTGATAACTCCGTATTTTTATGGTCTAGTGAATTCTCATGATGAGATAAAATATTAGAAATATTTTTCCAATCCACAATACCATTAGTAGCAATCGCGACCTTACCTCCAAACAATTTACATGGTGCACAAAAAACAGCACCGGTGCTACAGGAGAATACTAGAAAATCACGCAAAGTTGATTTACCATTTATAAGTTTAAGGTGAAATAAATTTTTGTTCAAATATCTAGTTTTATTGCCTATTAATCTTGAAATAGAAAACTCACCGTTACAATTTTGATTAATGTCACGTTGCAAGAGAATGTCGTTTGTTGATTCATTGACACATCTTTCTGCAGGATCATCACTAACAAGGTTATTTCTTTTTGTAATGTCTGACTCGACACTTAGTTTTTCGTGAAACTTGAAATCACGAACAATTTGCTTTTTTCGTGAAACTCGAAATCAGGAACAATTTGCTTTTCATCATTTTTAACTTTTATTTCGTCTATATTTACTACTTTTACGACAGCTGCAGTGCCAGAAATATCATCCATACTACTTGAACTCGAAGTCGAACCAGCAACATTTTTTGCGAAAAATTTATCTACTCTGCCAAGCGTTTTTAGAACATTGGCTTCTCGTTCTCGCCTTTCCTTCGATAATTTCCGAAATGCCGCCCCACTTAATTTTGCACTTTTGCTTTTTTCTCTGTTATTCATGTTAGGGCACTTACAAAATTGTCAATCAATAGTCAAAACAAAAGAAAAAAAATTGTAAAAGGAAAGAAAGAAAGAGTGTATCCAGTTCCAATCATACTACACCGCACATGGGCACAAAGCTTTTTACTTTAAACACGGCACACGAACACAAACATTTTTCCTTTAAACACGTAGCGATGAACTGAACAACTCGGATTACTCGACGTAACTGTACTATGAAAGAACGACAATGGAGAATTGAACAGTAGAAGTACACCTGCCGGCTGGAATTCGTCTCGTAAAGAAAAGGGGACAGTCCCTTTTTTGGCTTCTGTTTCCCGCGTCGCCGGAATATTAGCTGGGACGCAAATACGTTCTGAATATTCTTGACGCTGTCTTTCTAATTTAAAAAGCAAATAATTTTTGCAGTTTCTTGCAGTGAGGTGTGCTGGATCGACTCTTATCCCACTTATTCTTATAATATTTTAGCGGTTTCTGTGAGCAGAGAAGACAGACTACAAAGTTTAAGTAGTTGATGTGGTGTGTTATAATTTGTGTGAACACTGCTCTTATGTCTACACGCAAATGAACCTTTTGAACATAAAATAAAAATAATCTTTCCTCGAAGAAAAAAATCTTAGTCAAGAAGTTTAATATAAAATTTGCAATGCCACGTACTATTCGATTGCACAGAGTGGGAACTTTGATATCGTGCAGGCTGCAGCACAATAAATGAGACAAACGAAAGTTGGTTTCTTCTTCTTCTTTCGTCAAAAAAGTAACTAAAAAAATAAATAAATAAAATTTTTAAACTGCTGTGAAGTGTATTTCACACATTGCTAGATATTCTGCTTATGTTCTTTTAGTATAAACATGTGTTTAAAAATTTAAAACATTCCCAGTGTCAACATGTTTTGTTAAACGGGTGTCATTAAACCAAAGCTTAGATATTGGAGACCATAGAGCTTTCACATTAATTACAGCTTGACTTGATACTTCCCCGTAATTTCTACAAGCAATTTAAGTAGAGGCGGTTTTACATACTGAAGTCCACACATGTTACAGTATTTAAGAAACTTTTGATTGGTTTATCACAGCTTTTCAGGGGTCCCCGTATTTTCACGGGGAAAATATGGAAGGTTTATGTAGAAGCCGACAACATTCTCGGAATAATAGCGTTTCAAACATTGCATTGTAGACTGCCGTCCTGACAGCTTACTTCAGGATATTTTGAACAATCATGAAGTTGATACCAGACAGAAACCCAATGTTAAATTTCCATTCATTCACCAAGTGAACTGTGTATATTTCGAAGCTCGTATTATCGAATTTCGTTCTTAAGGCTTATTTAAACTAGCAAGTTGTTTAAAAATGTTAAAAAAATTTGTCGTTTGTAAGCGCAGTTATTTTAAAACGTAAAAGGTTAAAATGAGTACAGAGCAAAAACTGTCGCCCTCCGTAAGGTGCCGCCCCTAGGCTCGTGCTTAGCGGGCCTATATGTAAATCCGCCACTGGTTGCAAGGTCAGAATCGTACTACAGTGGTTTGAAGGGCAATTCAGTAACTCACATTAATGTCCTGGCCAGCAAATGTGCCTCATCTGCACCAGCTGGGACACATATCGGGCGCCAGACGTAATTTGCAGGAACTGACTGACCTGTGCGCAGACATCCGGTGCCATGTTCTTCTGGAATCCTGTCAAGGCTTGTAGAATCCATGCCAAATAAAATCTCTGTTGTACTGTGTTTGAAAAGTGGGACAATACGCTGTTGACCAGTCGGTCATAAAGTTTTGGCTCACCGTTGTGTGTGTTATTAACTAATATTTAATTACAGTAAAACATGATCAAAGTAGAAGGTGTATAAATCGTAAATCTGCCCAGACCGTAAAAGTACTCAACACGTTTATATGACAATTATTTCAGTCCGGACGCATCCAATATAATTTTATATACTTTTTTTTATATGAAGCGGAATGTGCCTAACGCGGAAACGACTCTACAAGGACGTTACTTTTAACACAATGGCTGTACAGCACTGACAATACTGTTAAGCGGCACAAAATCAAGAAAAGAGTTTCGGCGCAGTGCGACGCTGCGGGTGTGGACATCAAACGACACTTCTCTGTGCCACAACAAAAAAGCGACGCACACTGTCGGTACATCAAAGGAAATGCTCGGTTCGTGAGCACTTTGTCGGCGTTTCTCGTTTTCCAGAACTACTGAAGCGCCCAGACGCACACTTGGACATGATGCGCATCTACGGACAGTCTCCTGCAATCTTCGCAGCGAAAGAGGTGGGTGTTGTTTCGATAACAATGGTTTTACCCGTCAAAGTCAAGCATTTCAATGAAATGCATTACCTGCATTATTTTCTGCCATTTTCAGTTGAAAGCAGCATTTTAAGCGATAACAAGACGTCGAGCTAAAAGCATGTCGCAAATTAAGGTAATCGAGGCGAGTGAGAAAGACGAGCTCTCTATGCGCAAAATATTGTTGCATTTTCAAATGAGGCAAAATGAAAATTTATAATATTTTATGAAACAAGGGTAAGATACTGGATGACTGGAAAGGGAACGGACAAACAAGAGAGGTGAAGAAGACGGGGAATGAAGAAATTAATGAAATAGTGTGGGATTGGTTCGTAAGTTCTCAGGCAAAAAAAATACTTTTTTCTGGACCCATGACGCATAATGAGGCTCTGAAGGTCGCTAAAGTGCTTGGAAACAAGGAGTTTAAGGCATCCACAGGGCCGCTGGACAGTTTCAAATCTAGGTACAAACAACATCATTTGGAATGAAGTGTGTGGGAAAGCGAAGGACGTGTAGGAAAGTGTAGTAATAGAATGGAAGACAATGCTGTACAACCTAATTGAAAATAATGACCCAAAAGCGACGTTCCCTTACGATGAAACGTGACTATTTTATTGCACACTGCCTTCAAAACCCCTAGTAATTCGAAATGAAAGTGCACCGGCGGACTCACCGTACTCCAGTAGGGAAACGTGTTAGGTGAAATGGAGAAGTCACTACTGATTGGAAAGGTGGCAAAACCGCTTTGTTTCAAAAACTCAAACGTCGGTAAGCTTCGAGTCACATGGCGAAGCAATAAGAACGTGGGGGTGGTGAGTGGTCTTGTGGAAGAGTGGCTGGGCTTTTTCAATACCAAAATGAAAAAAAAGAAATTGCCAAGTTCTCCTTTTCCAAGACACTGCAGGATGCCACCGAAAAGTCAAGCTTTCAGACGTGAAATTGGCTGGCTTGGTTCCCACCAGGTTCAGCCAGCCTCAATACATGGACTAGGAGGTTGTTTATGCATTCAAGTCCCTTTATAGGCGATTATTGATGTAGTCACTTGTTCTTAGTCATGAAGAAGCCACAAGTGCATTTGCTTTTGCACGGTCAGTTTCTGTCCTGAATGCAGTAAATAGGATTGGCTTGGCAGTAAGGGAAATTAAGCCCAAACGTGTTATAAAGTGCTTCAGCAAAGCGTGATTTGGAGATAAAAACAAGACGCTTCTGTGGCCATCGAAGCTCAAGAGAATGCAGCGGCAGTTGCTGAATTAATTAAAATGCGAAACATTTCAATTAGTGCAGATGATTACAATCGAAGTGATGACTTTCTGCCAACTCACTTCACTTTTAATCCAGCGACAGATTTAATAGAAATCCGCAAAACAGAAGATGATCAGGAATAAGAAGAGTAGCAAAATGATGTCCGTAGAAAAATTAATACGCCTGAAGAAGATACTGCATTCGTAAACGATATTATGCAATTTATGGCACAAACAAATTCTCCCAAGCTGTAGAAACTATTTTATATTTCATAAAAATGCGTAGAAGAAACAGTTTTGTATAGGAAACTCAAACAGGTTTCCCTCCTTGATATGTGGCGGAAAAAGTGAAATGTAAAGCAAATAAACATGAGAATAATATCCATGTACATGCGACAAGAAACGAATTTACAGTTAGAGTAAAACTACAGAAATGCCGTATTATTTATCACTTAGTATATTAGTCTAGCGGCCTGTTGTACAATTTACAGTAAATGAACATCTACTGTGTAGGAGTGAAGGTACGTAAATACATGCATAATTACAAATCTATACTTTTGTGCATGATACCTGACAAATGTTATGTAGCCTAGTGAGTTCTGTGTAACCTGGAAACTTGTCCAAGAAAACTGCTGTAGTCGCATGCGATTCTGTTTTGAGCAAGTTCTACTGAACTAATTGTCCAAAGAACAGTGCGTTTTTCATAGATCTACAGTGTTCTGTTTCCTACTTTTTAAGTTTCAGTGTCACTGTTTACAAACTAGCCGCGTTGATAAGGAGTGACAGTGGAAGTTACTTATTGCAGGTTACTTCACGGTGAAGTTAATGGTGAAATCAGAAAAAATGACAAACTGTGAAAGAAAACAAGTACAATAAAAAACTAAAAACCCAGGAAAACCACAGCATGTGGTACCAAGAAAGAAAATAAAAGCCCACTGACGATGCTGAAACTTCAGCTAATCATGTATGGGCAACAGAAGAAAAGAAAAAAACTGTGTTTTGCTTAAGACGATCCCTCTCCAAAAACACAGACAGAAGAGCTTCAACTTCAAAATGATTATATAATCAAGGTTACAAACATACTCGACTACGAGTGTTCGATATGATGATGATGAGTTATTAGTACCTTGATCGAAAGAAAGGAAGCCTTCGGGGCCGCCATAACCTACCTAGCATGGCAGAGTCTCTAGTCATGTGTGATATACGCAGCTTTGCGTCCCGTCCCGAGAGTAACACGCAGGCGCATCCGTTGAGCTGAGTGAGCTAGCAGGTGCTGCGTCGGTATCGGGCAGCCAGCGGTATCTATCCGAGCGGTACCGACAAAGAGCATGCGGCCGTCAGCAGAGGAAATTCGAGGTTCCTCCCGGAAAAGGAGAGACGATGGAACGGAGCGAACGACAGTTGCGGCGGAAGAGAAGCTTCATCAACTTTAGGACGAACTGTTATCGTATATCAATAATAACCTGACACCTTGCAAGGGTGCACACAGTAAGACAGGAGTACCTGACTAAAATGTACGATATTCAGATGCACTATGGGACGAGCCAAGCTTGAAAACCACTCTAATATCAGCCTGCATTCCTGAGAGCCCGTAGCGCGATAAATTTTCTATAGAACAAACAGGAAGATATTTCGGAATTAGATATCGAGAACACACGAGAAACAGCAATACAAATCCATTCACTGTCTTCCAATCACATGAAAACATAAAACCAAAAAGTGGAGCAGACAGAACGATCAAAATAAGTATTTGCTAATACTATGAATATCTTGGAAGGAATATAAATTTTTATGCACACGTACAACTACCCACAGAGCATATTAAACGAACAAACTGTTCTTAAACACAAACACTACATTGAAAATTTTATTGATATCTTAGATATATATAACGGGTAAACGTATACAGCCAATAACATTTAATATGCAAAGATAAAATTAACAGCAACGATCAAATCACTACTACATAGAAACTCATAGATTAATAAATCAAAACACAACTGTAATCATATAACATCACTAGTGTTCTGTCAGATAAAGCTATCAAAAGCAAAAAAACTTGCAAACAGAACAAAAATCCCATAGCCAACAAAAAAATCTGGTCTACAACAACATTAACGATCGAAATATGGAAGTATTGCTGCCACAGTCATATAACCACGCCACCTATAAGTCATAACAGCCAAATCATTAGACAGTGACCGCACCTATCGGTGTTTTATGGACGCTAAAAACAGTTGGACGTAAGTAATATTGTATAATAACCTAATATTGTCAACAATTACACATAAAAGTAGAAACAAAAGTCAACGAAATCATGTATTATTCGCAGGCAGTCAGAAAATGGCCCTGTAGCCGAAATAAGCCTATCGCAAACTAACAAAGCACTAAACATTTTAAACATAGCAGCAATTTGATTTCTCTACTTACGATATATCTGTGAAATTTATACACTAAAATCCTTAAAGAGGGAAGAATGAGAAAGCCCACGACAGTCCCAAATTCGTTTTGTTAGACGAGGAAAACAACTTCCAGTGCGTTTCCAAAAACAGACATACTTGAATTGGCGGGTACGCGTTCAGGAACCACTTTTCTTATTCAAAGTAGGAAGATGGCGACATAACGGAGTTGTAAACACTTTCTACAAGCATGGAAATCCGAAAAAAGAAAAAATACACATAAGAAACTTAAGAAACACAAGCAACATGATAACTGTACACCTGTCTATTGTAGGATTTAGTAACTTAATAATCATGGGACTAAGGAAAATCTGGTATGTGAGCCACCTAAAAACGGTGTCTCAAACTTATAATGTACACCTATTCTTCACTGTCGAAAGAAGAAAAACTAATGGCATGCATACATGAGTATAATGTCGAAGACATTCCCATGGAGGGTTTCTTGAAAAACATTAGAAAGAGAATAAATGAATAAATACATAGAGGTGCGGTTTTTGCCAAGTCATAGCGGACAATAATGTTAATTTCCTAACGTTCGCAAGTAATTTTTATCGTTTATAGTCGCCGAATTACATCAACTTTGTTTCTTTTATTATCCATTGTTCCGTTGCACTTGAAAGAAGCTTTCAAGAAAATTTCAACGACATAACATGTATGGGACTGGGTCAAATAGTGTCGAGATGACAGCGTCGCAAACCACCGCCGTCAGCAGAAGAGGTTCCACAAGCGTCTGCCCTAATATACCAGATGTAAGCAAGCACGGAACTCAGGTACAGTCCGTGTGTTTATTATCACCGCTGCAATACCAAGTACTTGAAATGTTGACCTTTAGCAATGCTCCACGCTACAAAGTGATTTCGGAGAAACAAAACTGCACGTTGTATTTCATCTGGAGTTAACGGCCGTATTATAAGGCATTTCATGCCTCCAGGAGTCGTCGGTGTTTCCTAATAGACCTCTTGTTTTAATTTCCGCTACAGATAAAAATTATAAAAGTGTTAAGTTTGGTGAGTGTGCAGATAATGTTGCGTTTGCTGAACGACGGTTCCAATGCTCTCCAAATGTTCTCTTAAAAGGGTCTGTCATTACGCCTGAGAAATGGTAAGGACATCCTTCAAGTTGGTATCCATGGCGAGGTCCATCTTTGCAACCACGACACCATGCAGCGCGGTACAGATGGGCCCAACAACATGCCGAATGGACCCCTCAGAATTGGCATCACGTTCTCTTCATCGATGAGTGTCGCATATGCCTTCAACCAGACAATCGTCGGAGACGTCTCTGGAGGCAACTGGGTCAGGCTGAACGCCTTAGACATACTGTCCAGCAAAGTGGTGGTTCCCTGTTGTTTTGAGGTGGCATTATGTGGGGCCGACGTACGCCGCTGGTGGTCATGGAAGGCGCCGTAACGGCTGTAAGATACGTGAATGTCTTCTTCCGACCGATAGTGCAACTATATCGGCAACGTATTGGGAGGCATTCGTCTTCATAGACGACAATTCGCGCCCCCATCGTGCACATCTTGTGAATGATTTCCTTCAGGATAACGACATCACTCGACTAGAGTGGCCAGCATGTTCTGAGACATTGTTCTAATTTCACTTTTCACTTTTCTAGTTGAACGTGCAATCTATGTCCTGGTGCTGCTCGTTTTATAGATTATGGAGACGGGAAATGGCAGCCCATAACGGCGGTTGGTGTTTTGTTCATTGTTGCTTCAGCATGGAGGTGAGTAGGCATACTCTGTGACATTCTGCTGTGCTATCAGGGAAACAAACTATAGTTTTGGGCTGGCCAGTTTAGGAGCAGGAAGCCGATCTCACACTGTTGGTGTGAAGGTGCCTGAATGCAACACCCCTAGAGCACGGATATCCCATCTGAGATCACAATTATCGACACTGTCGTCTCGTAAAATAACACGGTAGGGGGTTCGATACGGATACGGTAACGGTGGAAACTACACGCTACTGATGTTATGGGTATACTCGGTTTTGGTAAGGAGGGACGATAATTGTTTATTGACTACACTTAAAGTGAAAGCATAATCCTTATTTTCTGGTGTACATAATAAAACAGAAGAACATGTATGGAGCGGTTTGAGTATGTGTAACTAGTGGATCACTGATAGGAAATTAACGAACGATCAATGACGGAAGGCAAGCGATGAGAGACAGAAACGGTTGGAGTTGCTTCTCCGGCGTGGTAGGCGTTACTGACCAACGTGAACCTGTACATCCTGCTCTGCTGCAAATTTACTATAGCTTTCCTTCTTTTCTCCTCTGAAACCCGGTTCGTTATTTCTCCCTTCGAGGCGTACCAATTAAAAGAAATTGGGTCCCCTTCCATCGACTTTTGCCAACTAGGGAAGGTGATCTCTTCTGAAGGGGGGAGAGTGGGAGGGAATTAAAGTGCTAAGAGTCCTCTTGTGGCATTGATGGGTGAGAGGCAGTTTTCAAATGTCATTTATAGTTGGGATGGGTATTGCAGTATGACAGTATGTGGGTGTTCTGTGACGAGTATGTTCCTCAAGGACTTGCTGAACTGTCGCAGAATAGTGGGCCTGGTTACTGGGTAGAATATTTGAATTCTAGCCTTGGTAACGCAAGACGTGAGAAAAGCAGGTCAGCCCACAACAGCCAGGCCAAGTGCCAAAAAGAAAGAACTACATGTGTATGTAATACGGCCACAAGACAGAGTTAATTGCTACACATCATAAGAGCTTGTTGTCCAAAGTGCCAAGATTGTTTTCCTGAAAACGTCAGGAGGTAACATGTTTTTGTAAACGTAATTGTGCTGTAATTGGGCATTTGTACTGTGGAACATGAACCCTGACTAGTGTCTGTTACGAACAGTATCTTTAGGAAATGTGTTGATCGCCTTCTGTGATATCCATGAATCCATGAACAGAGAATACTTACTCCTGTGGTGTTGAATTATCCTGTCATGCAAACATCGTCAACTGGAGTAATTTTGTTGTGGTGACGCGAGGTTTTTTTTTCTGCCATACATGTGAGTAAGCATAGACAGTGCTCAATTTCTCAATTGCTAGGAACATGTACTGTGAATGCACCGACTCTTCTTTGAAGGCTTTTGTGTCGGAGTATATGTATCTGTGGATATTATAGACAATTGTGTTATCAAAGTGATATCTTCAGATTACATGGTTCGTTGGCTTTTTTTTTTTACTTATTTTTTTTTCAGACACGAAAAGGTGCAATTAGACACAAACCGGAAAACTACTGATTCCTACAGCAACCAGTTAGAAATTGAACGCTAATCCTTTTCAATGGTATGAGAAGCATGCAACTGAACTGCAGCGTCTTCCCTTGCCAGCACAGTCCCTGGATTTGAACATTATCGAAACCTTGTGAGCAGTATTGAAGCGCAGACTCTGGAGCAGATTTCCGCCTCCCTCGTCACTACATGAGTTAGAAGAGGTCCTGATCGAAGAGTGGCATAACATTCCACTGGAGACTATAAGCCGCGCGGGATTAGCAGAGCGGTCTAGGGTGCTGCAGTCATGGACTATGCGGCCGGTCCCGGTGGAGGTTCGAGTCCTCCCTCGGGCATGGGTGTGTGTGTTTGTCCTCAGGATAATTTCGGTTAAGTAGCGTGTAAGCTTAGGGACTGATGACTTTAGCAGTTAAGTCCCATAAGATTTCACACACATTTGAACATTTGGAGACTATACAATCGTTATATGTCAGTATTCCAAGAAAAATCGCAGTGGTATTATGGACAAATGGCGGGTCCAACCCCTTTTTAATAAACTCTTCCCAAGTAAGTACAGGTGTTCACATTATTTCGCCTATCCCCTGTAAGTCACTTCCTTTGTGGATGAGTTATGTTTTATTGCGATTCTTCCTATGAATCTCAGTATGGCGTCTGCTTTTCCTGCTATTTGTTGTATGTGGTCCACTCTGGCTAGTTACTCCTACACATTTTACGGTAGATACTGTTTCAAGCAATTTGTCATCAAAAGTGTAGTTGAAAGGTAGTAGATTTCTTTTTACGTTCAGCGCCAACTGTCCGAGCCTGCACCGTTCATCAACCCTCTGCAGGTCATTCTGCAAAGCCATAGTATCTTCTGGATTTGCTACTTTCTTGTTCCCTTACGAGCAACGTTTTGAGTTCTGTTTGCAAGAAAGTCTTGAATCAAATCGCAAATCTGGTCCAATACTCGATAATCTTGTATCTTTTTTACTAAACTGCAATGCGGGTCGGTGTCAAATGTATTCCTGAAATCAAGGAACACGGCATCAAGGTGAGCAACATTGTCTACAGGACTATGGATCTCACGGAGGAACAGAACGAGCTGAATTTGCAAGATCTATGTTTGCGGAATCCATGCTGATTTTTACGGAGAAGATTTACATTCTCCAAAAGCGTGACAGTAGGCTGTTAAAAATATGGCTCGGATTGTTGTTACTCTCATTGATTGTAACATTTAAATAGCATTTACGGTCAATATTCTCACAAAATATCTGTTATTTTTATGTAATTAAAGTTTAAAAATCGTTAAATATCAAAATCTGGTCACGCGATCGAAAACGCTCTGTTACTGGTTGATACTCTGGTGATGTCACAGACTAAGAGTAAGACGAAACTATACATGTGTTTTAGGGGCCTTAGCCGAAGTTACGAGGTTCTCATGTGCTTCTTCTGCAAACAGTTTAGCTATTTAGCGACCGAAAACGCAACTGCAACTTTTTAGTAATAATGGAAACGAATTTTGTGAACGTTGGTTGTGGAAGCCTTGCGAAAGTTGATGCGTTTGTGCTCTACCCATTTACAGCGGTAATATGTGCAACGACGGACATTCTTAACTCTGCTCCCTGCAACAGCATTAAACTCGCTCCAAACTAAGGAATTGTAGAACTTATGCAAAGGGTCCGTACATCATAGCTATGTAGTCGACCATCAGTTATGAACTGCGACCCGAAACACGATAAAATTAGTTATGGCAAGAGCGTAGTGTTGATTTCATTTCTAGAGAAGACACTTAGCGGCAGTGCATGCGGCAGGTGATCGGTGGAGAAACGAATAGGGCATTCGAATGCAGCGCCGGCACGGTAGCTCAGCGTGTTCGGTCAGAGGTTAGCTGTCCTCTGCAATAAAAAACTGAGTCAACGGCTCAACACTGAATTTGAACGGGTGTGCTGGAACATCCGCACCGAACAAATGCAACGAACAACATGAGAACTACAAAAACGAGGATGGTAGCGCACTAAAAAAACAAATGTAGGAGAAGAGGTCACATGTTCGAATGCGGGAAGTGCCATACATTTTTCAAAAGTCTTACAAGAAATACGAAAATAGTTTTAGCAAGAACTGATTGTAGCAGTTGTTTCGCTTATGGGGTGTGATGTGTCGACAGAAGTGCCGACACAGTGTTATTTTGAGGGGGCCGATATGCACGCTATAAGCTCACGCAGAATATCGTGAAGTCTGAAACAGGACGCTCAATGAATGCTATAAAGAAAAGTACGTTGCTTTTGGAATACTTAACTTTAATCCATCCTTGTTGTATACATCGTTCTTGTTGAGACGTGCTTTAGACGATAACTATCAATTGCTATGTAAGGCTAATGGCGCCTTGCTAGGTCGTAGCCATGGACTTAGCTGAAGGCTATTCTAACTATCTGCTCGGCAAAGGAGCGAGGCTTCGTCAGTATAGTCGCTAGCTACGTCGTCCGTACAACTGGGGCGAGTGCTATTCCGTATCTCGAGACCTGTCTTGTGGTGGCGCTCGGTCTGCGATCACACAGTGGCGACAGGCGGGTCCGACATGTACTAGTGGACCGCGGCCGATTTAAAGCTACCACCTAGCAAGTGTGGTGTCTGGCGGTGACACCACATTCCTCCCCCGCAAATCGGCGAACGGTCGTGTTATAAGGCTTCCGCCCGCCTTGGGGAGGACCCCATGTTGACGTATGCGATGAGGTGGGGAGCCTAAGAACAGGCGAGGCTGTGCCACCCGCACCCGGCCATTCGGTCCGAGGGGATCTAGGAAACGCCTGAAAACCTAGTCCAGGGTGCACGTCAACATGCGGTGTATGCGCCCGTAAAGAGACAGGAGGGGCCGAAGGGTCGATCTCCATTGCGTCGGGGTACCCGACGCGCGATGACGTCATGTGGTCCGGAGCGGGCAAGAGTTCCATGGCGGAGGACGGCTGGTCACGGGAAGCGATCGGCGGCGCGTGACCCAGGGAGGCGCTTGGCGGCTGCAGCGAAGCGTCCACTGCGGGCGGCGCCGGCTGGAGGACAGGCGGCGGTGGCGGAGGCGGCAACGGCGCGTCGCCATGGGGCAAAATGGAAGGCATCGTCGGTAACACCTGGGGATGAGGCGAGCCAGTAGATGGGTCCCCAGGGCGCTGACCGGACGGCACCGTCGCTGAAAGCAGACGGGGAGCGGCAGAACCCGTGCGACGACAGAGGCGCAGCTGATTGAGATGCCGACGCACCTCACCAGAGGCCCCCAAAAACAAATACATCGCGCGGCCGAGGCAGCGAAGAATGCGCCCTTCGAGCCAACGCCGTGAACCGCGAAAGTTGCGATAGAATACAACGTCGCCTGGAGCAAAAGCAGACGTCTGCCGCGGCACAGGAACCTGATGCGGCGGGTGCAGCAAAGACATCAAGGTTCGATGAGGACGACCGTGGAGCAACTCAGCCGGCGAGCGACCATCTCGGGGCTGAGAGCGATACGACGACAAAAAGAGCAACAACGCGTCCTCCCGAGAATGCGACTCTTTCAACTTCAACATCTGTGACTTGAAAGTCCGGACCAATCGTTCAGCGGCACCGTTTGACTGAGGCGAAAACGGCGCGGATGTCAGATGTTGAATACCATTGGCCTGGCAGAATGACTGAAATTCTGCGGACATTAATTGTGGGCCATTGTCGGAAACAATAGTCTGCGGAAGACCTTCAGTGCAAAAGATAGCAGACAACTCTTGGATGGTGGCAGAGGACGTCGTGGAAGACATCCTGACAACAAAAGGAAAATTACCGAAGGCATCTACCAGAACCAACCATCGAGCATTCCAGAATGGACCAGCAAAATCGATGTGCAAGTGTTGCCAAGGGGAAGTGGCTTTTGGCCATGCAAAGACTTTCCGCGGCGGTGCGGATTGTTGTTCGGCACACGCCATGCAAGAAGAACACATATTCGTAATCGCAGCATCGATTCCGAACCAAGTACAGTGCTGACGAGCAATTTGTTTCGTTCGCACTATACCCCAATGTCCTTGGTGAAGAAGCCGTAAGACAGAGGACTGTAACGAACGTGGGACCACGACTCTGGACTGATCATTATCAGAACGCAACAACAAAACACCACGTCGTACAAAAAGTCTCTCCTTATGAGCAAAAAATCGGCGAACCAACGGATCCTCGATCCGATACTTTGACAAAGGCCATTGCGTAGCAACAAAACGCAAAATGGTAGCAAGGACCAGGTCAGCAGCTGTGGCTGTAGCTACACGACGAAAATCAATCGGAAACGATTCGACCACTTCATCGGTTTCCGAATCAATGAACATGCAAGCAAGTTCGGAAGAATCGAATGCTCTATCCTCAGCAACAGGCAAACGGGACAACGCATCGGCGTTTCCGTGCTTAGCAGTGGACCGATATAAGATATCGTAGCGGTACTGCGAGAGAAAAATAGACCAGCGAATGAACTTCTGCGCTGTACGTGGAGGTACAGGCTTGTTCGGATGAAAAAGCGACGTCAAAGGTTTGTGGTCTGTGATGATGGTAAAGTGACGACCATACAAGAAATCATGGAACTTAGTAACACCAAACACGAGAGCCAAAGCTTCTTTCTCTATCTGCGAGTAATTTCTTTGCGCAGACGAGAGCAATTTTGACGCAAAGGCAATAGGGCGATCATGCGAGCCAACTTTGTGCGCAAGCACAGCACCGATCCCGAAATCCGATGCATCTACCATCAACAAAAGGGGTATCTGGGGATCGAATGGCGTAAGGCAAGTATTAGAAAGCAACGCCGATTTCAACTGGCGAAAGGCGCGTTCGCATTCCGTCGTCCAGACGAACAGAACACCCTTACGGCGAAAGCTATGAAGCGGAGCTGAAATGGAAGAGGCATTGCGCAGAAAGCGATGATAATAGTTAATTTTACCCAACATACTCTGTAGCTGCTTCACATTCTGCGGCGAAGGCAAGTCCTGTATGGCACGGAGGTGCTCTGGACTCGGATGTATGCCTTGGGCATTGATTACATGTCCCAGGTATGGTAAGTCGCGAGCAAAAAACACACATTTGTCCTTCCGCAAGCGAAGACCATTTTGTCGCAATACCTGAAATAATGTTCGTAGGTGTGCTAAATGTTCGTCGGCTGTCTTTCCGGAGATCACAATATCGTCCAGATAGTTCGCAGCAGTAGGGACCGACGCACAAACAGTTTGTAAATATTGCTGAAACAATGCAGGGGCGGATGCACACCCGAATGGCAGTCTTTTGAATCGGTACAAACCAAGATGCGTGGTAACCACCAAGACGCGCTGGGATTCGGCGTCCACTGGGATTTGCAAGTACGCATCTGCTAGGTCCAACTTCGAAAAGTATTTACCCGGGCACAGTTTATCAAAAAGATCTTCCGGGCGGGGTAAGGGAAAAGTTGCAATCACGAGTTGTGGATTCACTGTTGCCTTGAAGTCCACACAAAGTCTCAGTTTTCCGGAAGGTTTTGGCAAAATTACTAAGGGTGAGGCCCAGAGAGAAGCTTGCACACGTTCAATTACACCCTGTGATTCTAAATCGTTTAATTTTCTTGCGACCTCATCACGCAATGCGT
Organism: Schistocerca serialis cubense; assembly: GCF_023864345.2. Taxonomy (NCBI): domain Eukaryota; kingdom Metazoa; phylum Arthropoda; class Insecta; order Orthoptera; family Acrididae; genus Schistocerca; species Schistocerca serialis. The sequence goes on along the minus strand of NC_064640.1, from coordinate 656,974,413 downwards.
GGGGAACATTGCGCGCTCGGAAAAATTTCGGTTGCGCGTTTACTTTCAGTTCCAAATGTGCTTCATAATTCTTAGCGCAACCAAGGCCCGATGCAAAAATGTCTGCAAATTCTTGACATAGACGAGAAACACTGTCTGAAGGCACAGTCTGATTCACTGATAGGACCTGATTTACTATAGACATGTTAAGCAACTGAAATAAATCGAAACCAAACAAGTTCACGGCAGAAGAAGAACGAAGAACGTAAAATGACACAAGTTTTGTTTGTCCCTTGTATGTTGCAAGAAGAGTGCACTGTCCTAACACAGGGATATTCTGTCCTGAATATGTAGTTAGCTTAACATTTGCGGAACGCAACGGAGGTTTGCCCAGTTGTTTGTACGTGTCGTGATTGAGCAACGAAACTGCAGCTCCGGTATCGAGCGGGAATGGTATGACCTTGCCATTAAAGTTCAAATCTACAAAAAGTTTATTGTCCTGCTGACGACAAGAGCGACTTTCGCGTGCTATTTGAACGGATACAGGTACAGCATCACTTGCTAATTGACGTGATTTCCAGCGACGTCGACGCACAGTATTTGTGGGACGAACACAGTCACTGTTAGAGACAGTGGCACTGGACGAAGTGGAATTAACTACATGAATGTCCATGGGTAAAGGTCCACGAGCCGGAGTGTCCTTGGTTCGATTCCGGCGTGAAGCAAAAGGCCTGGAATGGTTGTGATTGTCTGATCTGAGCTTTTTCTGGCAAACACTTTGAACATGTCCTTTCTTATTACAGAAAAAGCAAATAGCTTGGCGTGACGGGCAATTTTCACACGAATGTCTAGTAGCACACCACGAGCATGATTTCACTGCATTTGTATGCTGTCACGGCACACCTGGTTTAGAGCGTGGCGGCAGCTGCGTGGACGTGCACGAGGGCAGTTTACCGGGCCGTGCAGCGCGCCCGGCGGGCCGGTTAATGTTACACACGGCTAGCGAAGTTGCAAATGATTCCTCAGCAAAGTCAAGCGTGTCTTGTCTATCCAAAATGTCTATCACTTGTTGAAGGGAGGGATTGACGAGTTTCAAAATCCGTTCCCGTACACGAACATCAGAAACGTTCTGTGCAATTGCATCACGGACCATTGTATCTGAATAAGGGAGTCCACATTCACACTCAAAAGCACAATCCCTTGTAAGGCCTTACAATGTTGCAACCCACTCCCTATTAGTCTGACCGGCCGTACGTTTTGTACGAAAGAACGTATACCTTTTTGCAACGACATTGACTGTTTCCTTGAAATAGGCATCTAAAGCAGACAAAATTTCTTCGTAGGACAAAGTTGCTACTTCGCGTCGGGGAAATAATTTCACTATCACACGGTACGTTTGCACCCCTACACACGCCAATAAATGAGGCTGCCCCTCGTTACCTTGAATTCTGCAGGCGGCGAGATGAAATCCAAACTGGCGTGACCACTCCGTCCATGTTTCCTGAGCTGGGTCGTAGGGCCTAAAAGGCGGTGCAACTGCGAGTTGTGGCTGCGATAGCGGTGAATCGGCGGCTGCCGCATCGGTTTGCAGTGCACGTTGACCCTGGACGAGCTGTCCAAGGGCATCCAATAACGCCTGCGTCTGCTGGTTCTGCAAGCGATAAAATTCGGACAGTACATCTGGAGAATGTGGCGAAGCCATGACACAAGTAAATGTAAGCAATTAGAAAGAACAAGACCCTTTTTTGATTCGTCGCCATGTGATGTGTCGACAGAAGTGCCGACACAGTGTTATTTTGAAGGGGCCGATATGCACGCTATAAGCTCACGCAGAATATCGTGAAGTCTGAAACAGGACACTCAATGAATGCTATAAAGAAAAGTACGTTGCTTTTGGAATACTTAACTTTAATCCATCCTTGTTGTATACATCGTTCTTGTTGAGACATGCTTTAGACGATAACTATCAATTGCTATGTAAGGCTAATGGCGCCTTGCTAGGTCGTAGCCATGGACTTAGCTGAAGGCTATTCTATCTGCTCGGCAAAGGAGCGAGGCTTCGTCAGTATAGTCGCTAGCTACGTCGTCCGTACAACTGGGGCGAGTGCTATTCCGTATCTCGAGACCTGCCTTGTGGTGGCGCTCGGTCTGCGATCACACAGTGGCGACAGGCGGGTCCGACATGTACTAATGAACCGCGGCCGATTTAAAGCTACCACCTAGCAAGTGTGGTGTCTGGCGGTGACACCACAGGGTGTATTATATATAGCTTCACATTAGTCATAGTCTGAGAAATGGGCAACAGAGGATAAATTCATTTACTTTGCAAACAAACAATTCACTTTTTTGGAAAGTATTGCTAGTAGTGAAGATATCATCGTACCCAATAGTACAACCAGGTGTAGGACGATGTTATGCAGAGAGATATAAAGCGTGCACAACATGCAGGTGACATAAACGTAAGGGCTGTGATGTTTGTGAGTGTAAACTAGCGTTAGCGTCTGAAGCAGACTTACTTCATCTTTATGTAAATTCATAGAATCGCAAAGGTTTAAACAATACGGATCCTAACTGGACAGTACGAAGATGAAAGCATTGTTTCTAATGAAGCAAAAAGTGTGTGGTCACATTAACTACAAAATACCTTTCTGAACGTGACGTGTGTGAATAGCGACCGCAAATGTACGCGCACGTGAACAGCAACAAAAACGCAATAATATTCTGTTTCTGATGGGTGTGAAGAAGTTTTGTAATTGGATTTGGTTTTCATATGAGAGGACTACCGAATAGTTTTACAAATAAGTCAAAGTATTATTTCGGGGTAGATTCGAAACAGCGATCTATTGATATCATTTTAAAAAGTTCGACGGTCTACCGCTCAAACAACTGTTTTTCTGAAAAAACAGGTGGCCTGTGGGAGGGCTCGAACCAGCGACCTTCGAGTTATTGAAAGGACTTTCTTACCACCTTTTTTTTCTTGGGTCGTGTTTTGTCATGGGCCTTCACATCTAACTAAGTGGAATTTCCAAAAATAAAAGAAACAAAAATCAAATCTACCCTTACTTGGCACCGCCAATTTAACGCTACCATACAAAAAGAAAAGAAATGAACTATCCCTCTTCAGGTGTTGCCCCTAACTAGTCAAAATAATTCTCCCGGGGAATAAGATCCACAGATGTATAATTCGTTTTTTATTCACTTATTTATTTTTGTAATTGCATAATTATTATTAGTAAATGTGTACAAATGAAAATGCTATAAAACTAAATGTTACAATAAAAATGGGATTCAAAGTATAAAGTAAAACAGCTTCGTGTATTGATTGCCCTACTTCAGAGAAAAGAATCTTTCGTCAAGAAATGGTGCTAATGGAGTTTTCTTGTCCACTGCCGCTAGCGTTTCCTACGTCCATCAATGTCGTCTAAAATATCTACAACAAAGTGATGCTACATTGCTAATGCCTCAATGAATGCAGCGTTCCTGGAGTTAGCTAATCGGTTTCGTATGTCACTGTATGCGACAGAAACATTCAGGTGTAGTTCGGTAAAGCGACAACTTTCACTAGGAGTTTAATTTCGTTGAATGACGCTATCCTTCGTTGTAACAGTGGGAGAGCATATCTCGGAGGTAAGTTAATGTTAACTTCACAGTGCAACACATTTTTAATCAAGTTAGTGAACTTGTGCCTCGACGTGGTGGCAATTTGGCGGTACAGTGCAACTACATTTTACGTATCTTCTCATTCTCTGGAACACCCAAAAACAACTTTTCAGGAGTTTTTGCCTATTTGTACAGTTTTATCTGTATGTACTGTATGGTATTACACACCATTTCTAACACATTTCCTGAAATGTAAATTCCAAAACAAGACATCATTGTGAATTAACTTTATGAGAGTAGCAGCAGCGAGCTAGCCAGTGACGTCACAGGCTTCAAATGACTCGAATGGAGCGTTTTAGCGAGCTTTCAAATTATTTGAATTTCATTTCCGTTTTTATAAAAGAATACTGAATTTCAAGAAGAAAAAAGCATGTTAGGAGCATAAAATGACATAATTAATCACTTAAGACAATTCTCAGAAAACAGTAAAATATCCTATTCTTTAACATAAAACATGTTCCGTAGTTGTACAACAAACTGACGTCAGTGATATAAGTCTATAATTGTGTGCATGTGTCCTACGGCCCTTCTTGAAAAGGGGAATGGCCTGCATTTTTTTTCCAGCCACTAGATACCTTCCATTGCTCCAGCGGTCAACGATAAACTGATGCTAGAAGGCGAGCAAGTGCTTTCGCATAATCTTTGTCGAATCTTTTAGCTATCTCACCTGTTTCTGTTGGCTTTCCACTTCTATGAAATTGTAGTTGCTTTTCTCTTTCGCGATCGGTTATGTCAGTATCTGCCTTTCGGCGTCCGCGCGATGATTGAAAAGAGAAACTGTGTTACGATCTTCCGCGGTGAAACGATTTCGGAAAGTCCGCAGCTCGTGGTCGTGCGGTAGCGTTCTCGCTTCCCGCGCCCGGGTTCCCGGGTTCGATTCCCGGCGGGATCAGGGATTTTCTCTGCCTCGTGATGACTGGGTGTTGTGTGATGTCCTTCGGTTAGTTAGGTTTAGGTAGTTCTAAGTTCTAGGGGACTGATGACCATAGATGTTAAGTCCCATAGTGCTCAGAGCCATTTTCGATTTCGGAAAACCGAATTCAGTATGTTGGTTTTCTCTCTATTATCTTCCGTTTCCGTGCCATGATGGTCTCTGTGTGAATAAACAGGTGATTTCGAATCGCTTACTGAGTTTACGTAATACCAAAAGCTCATAGGATTTTCACTCGGATCCGCCGACAAAATTTTACTTTCTAAGTTACTGAACGCTTCTCTCATTGCTCTCCTTACGCTCATTTCTGTTTGGAGATTTGGAAATTTGTCGTAAGTTCCTATGGGACCAAACTGCTGTGGCCATAGCTCCCTAGGCTTACACGCTACTTAATCTAACTTAAACTAGCCGGCCGAAGTGGCCGAGCGGTTCTAGGCGCTACAGTCTGGAACCGAGAAACCGCTACGGTCGCAGGTTCGAATCCTGCCTCGGGCACGGATGTGTGTGATGTCCTTAGGTTAGTTAGGTTTAAGTAGTTCTAAGTTCTAGGGGACTAATGACCTCAGAATTTGAGTCCCATAGTGCTCAGAGCCATTTGAACTATCAAATTAAATTAACTTACGCTAAGGGCAACACACACCCATGCCCAATGGAGGACCCGAACGTCCGACGAGGTTAGCCGCGCGAACCATGGAAAGGCGCCCATAGACCGCGCGGCTAACCGGCGCGGCCATTATCGTTTCGTTCAGCTTTTGTTTATCAGCTAGATTTTGACTTCTCTTGAATGTGAGATGAAGTTGTCTTTGTTTACGGAGAAGTTTTCTAACATGGCTATTAAATCACGATTTGGTCTTTCCCATCCCTTAAGATCTTGCTTGGAACATACTTGTCTAAGGCATACTGAACTTTAGAATTTTTTTCCATTTGTGCTCCTCATCTTCGTTCTCATCACTTAACATTTGACGCTAACTATTCAGATACTCTGCAATTGTATCCTGTCACTCTTGCTAAGCAAAAGTATATTTCTACCTTTCATAACATTCCTTGCAAAACTCGTGTCCATAGTTCCTATCACAGCCTGATGTTCACTGATATCTTCTTTTACGTTAACTGATTCGGTAAGTTCAAGCCTGTTTGATGCTAGCAGGTCTAAGGCGTTACCTTCACAAGTTGGTTATCCAACTATCTGCTCAAATTAATTTTCGGCCAAGACTTTCAGAATAATATCACTCGAATCACTGTCTCTGTCAGCAGATATGATAACATGACTCTCCAAATCTATACCTGGCAAGTTGAAGTCAACCCCCACTATGACAGTATGATAGGGAAAATTATTAATGATATTTTGCAGGTTCTCTCTGAAGTGCTTTACCACTATAGCTCCTGACTCAGGCGGTCTCTAAGAGCATCTGATTACTATTTCTGACCGACCTTTAATACTTAAGTTCATAAGTATTCATTCATATTTGAGATCAGTGATAACCTTGCTAGATATCATCGCGTTCTTTACTGCAATAAATATGCCACTTACTTCTATTCCGATTCATCTATATCTCTACTGGCAACAGACACGTGTGCCCTTCTGTCCAGTAACATTTAGCATAGTTCATCTCTCCTACTACTCCTTCCATTGCACTTTCCATCTCTGCATAACCTTCGTAGCATCAAAGTTTATAGGGAATGCCAAAGTGTGGACATTTGGTTCCCTCTGACATTTAACGCCTGTTTTTCTCCCGGTCCACTACCCCTGAAACTACTGGTACCATTATACGGATCTCTGCCTTTACTTCCATTGTTCTGTGGCTGGCGACATTGCCTCTGCACTTGTCCTGTCTGCGCACACCCATAACACCTTACATCAGCCGAAAATACTCCCCCTCTGCCTTATAATTTAGTCAGCACATCAATTTCTTCGCATTCTACTGCCAATCTCATAGCTTCGTGAAAAACAATCAGAATTCCTTTTCGCACTCTTATTGAAATTTCTAAAGGCAACCCCTTTAAAATTGTGCCAAACGCCCGTTGTTCGGCGTCCTTCAATATTAATCCATTCAGTACTGCATCCTGTACCAACTGATATGTACAACCATTCATCTTTCGTATCACACCTGCAAATTCTTTCACCAACTCTCCTTGCCTCTTTTCTACCATACCTAATTGCCCTTGAAAATGTCTGGTGCTGTTCCGCTTTCTGTACCTTCGTATTAAACCCTTCTCAGACTCCTGAAATGTCTTTGTTCCCTCAGGAGTTTCCGTACATCCCATGTAAGCCTTTGCTATCCTTGTCTACCTTACTTTTCCGGTGTTAAAAGTTTCACTTGGGTCCAAGCTCCAGCTCGGCAAGATTCTTAAGATCCTCAACTAATGCTTACACATCCTCAGTCGATTACCCGAGACAGGAGCACCTAGACCTGCGGCTGACAAATCTATACCCCGTTGTGACGACTGCACTTCGAATTGACTTCACAACTCCGTATTAAAAGCTGTTAATTGTGCTACTTTTTCCAACAATATATGCTTTACCTCTGGCTCTCACACTCCTTGTGTCCACGACTCTGCCATGTCGTTGCTCTTTACTCATTTTGGAACATCGATGAATTATAAAAACAACAGAAAAAACATGTCAAGTTAATTCTTGCATCAAATCATTAACCACATCGACTTCTTGCACTATCTGGCCATGTGCCCATAATGCTTGCATGTGAAAATTAGCTCTGCTATTGACTCTCTACAGGGGGCTGAATGACGCAGAAAATTACACTGTGTACATCTGACAGGTACTTACGAATGCTATTTACTATTACCTCTAACTCCTGATAGATCCACAGATTCCTTACTCTTAACAAAAATAACTTTCCACACAGCATGGTAGTCAAGATTTCTCTCCATCGCGAATACATTCTCGTAAATAAACAATAAAATCTCTTGACTCACCACACTGTTGACTGTAGGTTCAGACTTCACACTGAAAAGAAAATGCCAGCAACTCTGACACCACTTGTAGTAGCGTCAATAGCTGGGTCTGTTGGATGGCGCCAGGCAGCGACAGGGGAAACTGTTTGCAAATACTTCATTCTCTTCGTTAATACTTCTTGCCACAGCCCATTACAGTACTTGGCTGAGGAATGCTGCTGCCTCAGGTCTTGTCGAAGCCCAGGACTGCTGATGGAGTGTGGTGTCAGTCAGCCAACCTTCTTTGCAAGCCGTGCTACGTCATGCTCAGCAGCCTCTCCTAGCCCTCCCCCCCCCCCCCCCCTTGTGATGACAGAATGATCCCCACCTCTCCTCCCCACGGTATTAGCAGGCGGCTAACTGGTATCGTAGCAGGTGGAGACGCACTGCCCCCTTGGTGTTTGTGGCTGCTACTTGGACACGTTGGCCCACTGTAGCGGCCGGCCGCAGTGGCCGAGCGGTTCTAGGCACTTCAGTCTGGAACCTCGCGACCGCTACGGTCGCAGGTTCGAATCCTGCCTCGGGCATGGATGTGTGTGATGTCCTTAGGTTAGTTAGGTTTAAGTAGTTCTAAGTTCTAGGGGACTGCTGACCTAAGAAGTTAAGTCCCACAGTGCTCAGAGCCATTTGAACCATTTGAGCCTGTAGCGGTGGCTCCAGGAACGAACAGCTTTAGGGCGGGCTGCTCTGGCGTAGATGCAAACTGCAGTCCTTGATCAGCATCCAGTACAGTAGCTGGGCGACACAGCCCCTCTGGCAATACAGCTGTAGTACTAACAGAAGTGATTTTAGTAAAAATGGCTGGCGCATATGTACTCTTCCACACTGTCCGTGTTTGGCATGTGCTACCCCTTTTGGTACGTGCATTAAGCACTTCAGCGGCCACCAGTGTGGAAAGGCTTGTGTCACATTGCTGCTTGAGTACTGCTACATTAACTATTTCCATACAGTAGCAGGTTGGCCTGCCTTATAACACTGTGGTAGTTATGTTTTATTTCATGGAGCTCAGCAACTGTGCTCACCTGCGGCTGGCACTGCTGCAGTCCTCTCTCTAACTTTGTACATTTATGACCAAATATGTTTGCTGTAGTACACTCCAGTACGCAAATAACTGTCCAGATAGTCATCCAAAGACAGTGTCCGACAGGAGCAATAATAGTGTTTAGCAAAGCCATTACAGGGACAAAAATATCACATTTTTGATTAAAATGTGTAATCATTGCTGTTAAATAGTCACCTGATTGATGACTGTGGAATGCAACTACAAGACACCATCATGGAACTCAACGTAGATGCATTGCGTACACTTCAGAAACTCAGAGCAAATTCAAACATAGATGTCACTCTAGTAAATAAGCCAGTGACACGCCGTGTGAAAGCGTTAAGAGTGAAATTAAACTGGGTGATCACAGCATCGTACACTATATCCCCACTTAAATGGGAAAATCAAGACACCACAAAAAACATGCACATAAGAGTGAAACATAACTGGGAAGAACTGAGATGGGTGTTTGATTATTGTCCAGGCTGTACACCACTGAGTGCTCCTGTAGACTTTAAAGCACAGGAACTGACACTGCATATACCTAGAGCGATGGAGGACGTACACTGAGAGGTCCTTTCAGAGGAGTTCCTTGTATCTATACCGAGAAAATATGACCACCAACATTCTTGTCCACACTCAAGAGAAATGATGGCAAGGCAACAGAAAGCTGGTAATAGTCAAGTGCCCTAGTAATGGAAACACTGCTCCCTGACAATAATAGTAGGGAAAAGGGTGTTCTGCTGCACTTTTGATATAAAATTAATATGGAAATTAATTAAATTGTGGCAGTTTATTTATTTGTGATCTTAACCTATTGTGTTCCTGAGTGATTTTTCATGTAACTCCCGCCCCTTCTTGCCCCAGGAATCCCTTAATTTATTGTTTTGCTAATTGTTTTAGGACCCTGTGGGGATAATCTGTCCTTCCTAAAAAAAATAAAAAAAAATAAAACACGCCATCCCCTCCCCCCTCCACCTCTCCCACTATCTAGAAATTGGCGAGAAAAAGATTCAATCTGTGCTAGAGAGGAAGGATCTCACGACACAAAATTCAAATTAGTGTCAATAATATATTGCTGCATATTGCTACATAAACCTTACTCCATCGATCCCACAAGTCATCGGTTCACTGGAAATATTGAGGCATTGCTGATTGATTGCTTGCATATTTGGCGGGAAATATCTCATCAAACTGATTGACTGTGTGCCGGAAACCCTTTGGGTCTCAGGATTGGGAGGCGCCAGTTGCCTGCGGAAAAATGCATGGTACCAGATGTCGGCTTCCTTTGAAATTTGATTTCAGACTCACTTTCTGTTTTGTTCCCAAACACAGATCTTCCTCAACACGTCAGTGGAAGCAGTTTCTCTATGTGCTTGCCCTGCTGTGCAAATACTGACTGAATTAGCTCACAATAACACCAGCAGAGGACATTGGGAGAAGCAACCACATCCACTCTCCTTCCTTCAGTTCCCTCCTCCCTTCCCCACTTGCCCCTCCAGTTACTTGTTGCTGAATAAAACATCAGACGGTGGCAACTCTTTGTTATTGATACCTGGGAAGTTCCTGTCAAAACACATGCTTTGTCTGACTGTCTTTCTGTCTGTCTCTCTCTCTCTCTCTCTCTCTCTCAAGTTACAACTTCCTGATCAGAGAGTGTCTGTCACGTGCCATGGAAAACACACTAACCCCACTTTTGTCATGAACAAAGTACCGGATACCTGGTAAATCCCCCAGCCCTCCCCAAAATGCTGGGCTGTGGATGTCTTGGAAATGATCCATTTGCGCTACCCCCAATCCATCAAATTGATTGACGAATTAACTAAATTGATACCCTCCATGTGGGACAGTGTTTCCTTGCTTTCTATTGGTGGAGACTAGGACTGGTACAGTTTTCAACAAATTCTGGGGATACTTGGGATTAGATCCCACAACCACCTAGTTTCCAAACTCTACTCTCCCCTTATCTGGATTTTCCTATCCTCCTATCGGTAGATACTGGCACAGTTAGGTTTGGTGAGAAATCCATTATGCTGGAGGTAGCTGAAAATGGTGAGAATTTAGAATTTCATTTCATTTGTGCTATGTCGTTAAACAATTTGCAAGAAACATGGCAGGGGTTTGACTCGAGTGCGCTCGCAACACCAATATTGGAAACAATAAATTTATCAGTCGGTATTTGATGTCGCTATTGGAAGTGGTGCTGTATAAAATGATAGTCGTAATTTGAAATTTCTGCTGAAATTTATGCTGTCATAATTGTGTAATTCCCAATCACCTAGACGTCTGCTAAGTGGAATTTTTAAAGAACTGTAGAACGCCCAAGTTTTTGTCTCTGCTACACCAAAAAGATGGAAGAAGGGGAAAGGGTCTGCCACATGATAGTATAATAACAACAACACATCTACCTTAATTTAAACACGTACCACTTTACCTTTCCGCTGCAAAACAGAGTCTACTAGGATGTACTGACGAGCACTCAACATTACACACAGCAGCCACTGGACTTGCATTCGGGAGGACGACGGTTCAAAATCGCGTCTGATCATCCTGATTTAGGTTTTCTATGATTTCCCTAAATCGCTTCAGGCAAATACCAGGATGGTTCCTTTGAAAGAGCACAGCCGATTTCTTTCCCCTCCCTTCCCTAATCCGAGCTTTAATTCCGTCTCTAATGACTTCGTTGTCGATGGGACGTTGAACACGAATGCCTCCTCCACCACAGTTGCCGTCACCACATGAACAGGGCACTTTGTAAACACATGCACTTAAACTATGATCCATTCCATAGGAGTTGCCCAGTTAGATGTCAGAGATAATGAACCCTTCCATGGACTATTGCCGCAGGTGATTTACGAGCCCCACATCTCCCACGATCCACACGCAGACCGTACCAGACGCTCAGAGGCTGGAGAGACTGACGCCGTGACCGCAAGAATTCAACCGATGAATTTACATGGGGGTGGGGGGGTCAATTATAGTCAAGCACAAACACTTACCATTCTGAATCTTCTCAAATTTCCACGTAAAAATCGGAGACTACTCGCAACACACGCGATCGAAAAGGCTGCCCAATACATACTGAATATTAGTTCGCTTTTCACCCGCCAAGACGGCGACACAGTTAGGTAATCTGCATACTCGTACTCTGCCAGTCCAGTTCGGGAAGCTTAGCACCGGCTCGCACCTTAACGATCCTGCACTCGATGATTATTTATTGACAAAACTAGCCAAAAAGAGGAAACAGGTCCCAGAATGGTTGAAAAAAACGAGCGACTGGCGACATGTAAGTTTACTGACAATTTGAAAAACGCGCCTGAAACATGTCCACATTGACACAGCCCTTTGCAAACACATGTTGTTGTTGTGGTCTCAGTCCAGAGATTGGCTTGATGCAGCTCTCCATGCTACTCTATCCCGTGCAAGCTTTTTCATCTCCCAGTACCTACTGATACCTACATACTTCTGAATCTGCTTAGTGTATTCATCTCATGGTCTCCCCCTACAATTTTTACCCTCCACGCTGCCCTCTAATACTAAATTGGTGATCCCTTGATGCCTCAAAACATGTCCTACCAACGGATCCCTTCTTATAGCCAAGTTGTGCCACAAACTCCTCTTCTCCCCAACTCTATTCAGTACCTCCTCATTAGTTATGTCATCTGCCCATCTAATCTTCAGCATTCTTCTGTAGCACCACATTTTGAAAGCTTCTATTCTCTTTTTGTCCAAACTATTTATCGTCCATGTTTCACTTCCATACACGGCTGCACTCCATACAAATACTTTCAGAAACGACTTCCTGACACTTAAATCTATACTCGATGTTAACAAATTTCTCTTCTTCAGAAACGCTTTCCTTGCCATTGCCAGTCTACATTTTATATCCTCTCTACATCGACCATCATCAGTTATTTTGTTCCCCAAATAGCAAAACTCCTTTACTACTTTAAGTGTCTCATTTCCTAATTTAATTCCCTCAGCATCACCCGACTTAATTCGACTCCATTGCATTATCCTCGATTTGCTTTTGTTGAAGTTCATCTTATATCCTCCATTCAAGACAATGTCCATTCCGTTTAACTGCTCTTCGAAGTCCTTTGCTGTCTCTGACAGAATTACAATGTCATCGGCGAACCTCAAAGTTCTTGTTTCTTTTCAGTGGATTTTAATACCTACTCCGAATTTTTCTTTTGTTTCCTTTACTGCTTGCTCAATATACAGATTGAATAACATCGGGGATAAGCTACAACCCTGTCTCACTCCCTTCCTACCCAATGCTTCCCTTTCACGTCCCTCGACTCTTATAACTGCCATCTGGTTTCTCTACAAATTGTAAATACCCTTTCGTTCCCTGTGTTTTACCCCTGCCACCTTCAGAATTTGAAAGAGAGTATTCCAATCAACATTGTCAAATGCTTTCTCTAAGTCTACAAATGCTAGAAACGTAGGTTTGACTTTCCTTAATCCATCTTCTAAGATAAGTCGTAGGGTCAGTATTGCCTCGCGTGTTCCAATATTTCTGCAGAATACAAACTGATCTTCAACGCGGTCGGCTTCTACCAGTATTTCCATCCGTCTGTAAAGAATTCGCGTTAGTATTTTGCAGCTGTGACTTATTAAACTGACAGTTCGGTAATTTTCACATCTGTCAACACCTGCTTTCTTTGGGATTGGAATTATTATATTTTTCTTGAAGTCTGAGGGTATTGCGCCTGTCTCATACATCTTGCTCACCAGACGGTAGAGTTTTGTCAGGACTGGCTCTCCCAAGGCTGTCAGTAGTTCTAATGGAATGTTGTCTACTCCGGGGGCCTTGTTTCGACTCAGGTCTTTCAGTGCTCTGTCAAATTCTTCACGCAGTATCTTATCTCCCATTTCATCTTCATCTACATCCTCTTCCATTTCCATAATATTGTCCTCAAGTACATTGCCCTTGTATAGACTCTCTATATACTCCTTCCACCTTTCTGCTTTCCCTTCTTTGCTTGGAACTGGGTTTCCATCTGAGCTCTTGATATTCATACAAGTGGTTCTCTTTTCTCCAAAGGTCTCTTTAATTTTCCTGTAGGCAGTATCTATCTTACCCCTAGTGAGATATGCCTCTACATCCTTACATTTGTCCTCTAGCTATCCCTGCTTAGCCATTTTGCACCTCCTGTCGATCTCATTTTTGGGGCCTTTTTTATTTCTTTTTGCCTGCTTCATTTACTGCATTTTTATATTTTCTCCTTTCATCAATTAAATTCAATATTTCTTCTGTTACCCAAGGATTTCTACTAGCCCTCGTCTTTTTACCTACTTGATCCTCTACTCCATTCACTACTTCAACCCTTAAAGCTAACCATTCTTCTTCTACTGTATTTCTTTCGCTCATTGTTGTCAATCAGTCCCTAATGCTCTCCCTGAAACTCTGTACAACCTCTGGTTTAGTCAATTTATCCCGGTCCCATCTCCTTAAATTCCCGCCTTTTTGCAGTTTCTTCAGTTTTAATCTACAGTTCGTAACCAATAGATTGTGGTCAGAGTCCACATCTGCCCCTGCAAATGTCTTACAATTTAGAACCTGGTTCCTAAATCTCTGTCTTACCATTATATAATCTATCTGAAACCTTTCAGTATCTCCAGGCTTCTTCCATGTATACAACCTTCTTTCATGATTCTTGAACCAAGTGTCAGCTATGATTAAGTTATGCTCTGTGCAAAATCCTACCAGGCGGCTTCCTCTTTCATTTCTTACCCCCAATCCATATTCACCTACTATGTTTCCTTCTCTTCCTTTTCCTTCTATCGAATTCCAGTCACCCATGACTACTATTAAACTGTCGTCTCCCTTCACTATCTGGATAATTTCTTTTATCTCATCATACATTTGATCAATCTCTTCGTCATCTGCAGAGCTAGTTGGCATATAAACTTGTACTACTGTAGTAGGCGTGGGCTTCGTGTCTATCTTGGCCACAATAATGCGTTCACTATGCTGCTTGTAGTAGCTTACCCGCACTCCTATTTTTTTATTCATTATTCTACTCCAGCATTACTCATATTTGATTTTGTATTTATAACCCTGTATTCACCTGACCAGAAGTCTTACTCCTCCTGCCACCGAACTTTACTAATTCCCACTATATGTAGCTTTAACCTGTCCATTTCCCTTTTTAAATTTTCTAAACTTCCTGAGCGATTAAGGTATCTGACATTCAACGCTCCGATCCGTAGAACGCCAGTTTTCTTTCTCCTGACAGCAACGTCCTCTTGGGTAGTTCCCGCCCGGAGATCCGAATGGGGGACTATTTTACCTCCGGAATATTTTACCCAAGATGACGCCATCATCATTTAACCATACAGTAAAGCTGCGTGCCCTCGGGAAAAATTACGGCTGTAGTTTCCCCTTGCTTTCAGCCTTTCGGAGTATCAGCACAGCAAGGCCGTTTCGGTTAGTTTTACAAGGCCAGATCAGTCAATCATCCAGACTATTACCTCTGCAACTACTGTAAAGGCTGCTTCCCCTCTTCAGGGACCACACGTTTGTCTGGCGTCTCAACAGATAGCCCTCCGTTGTGGTTACACCTACGGTACGGCTATCTGTATCCCTGAGGCACGCAAGCCTCCCCACCAACGGCAAGGTCCATGGTTCATGGGATGGGAGGATGGGGGGGGGGGGGGGGGGGGGGTGCAAACAAATACACATAAAATACGGTCCATTCCGTAGGAGTTCCCATGGTTAGATGTCAGAGATCGAAGAAACTTCCGGAGGCCACTTCCACAGGTTGTCTTCATACCGAACTTCTCCTGGCATCCACATTCTGGCCGTACTAGATTCTCAGAGGCCGGAGAGACTGCCACCATGATCGCAAAGCAGCCAACCAATGAACTTATATTGAGAGGGGGGGGGGGGGGCGGGTTTGCGTGGGGGTGAGTAATCGTCTAGCGCAAACACTCGCCAAATTGAATCTTCTCAAATTTCCACGTAAAAATCGGCACTCCCAACACACTCAGCCGCGAAGGTTGCCCAACAAATACTGAGTATTACTTCGTTATCCACCCGACCAGAGAGCGACACGGTTAGATCAGCTGCATGCTCGTACCCCACCGGTAAAGTTCGGAACGCTCAGCGGCGCCTCGCGTTGAATATTTATTAACAATACCAGGTTGTCAGACCTTCAATATATTGAAGCAACCTCGTATTATCAATAATGTAGACAAAATTCGTTAGTTGACGAAGCAGGTTTACAAGGCTAAGATGTCGAACACCCAAAAGAAAGAATGTACTGCAATTATATTAGCCACAGCTTGCAAGCAACAGAAGACAGCGAAAAGAGGAAATGGGTCTGAGAATGATTGAAAAAAAGGAGCGACTGGCCACATGTAAAATTACTGACAATCAGAACGATGCACCTGAAAGATTTTATATTTTTTTCCGATGAGTCCTACACCGTACCGGTAAAGCAAGTTACTAATGTTGAAACGAGATAAAACAGAGAAGCAAGATACGTTAATGAGAGAGGCAATTGCAGTCAACGATAGATTAGAAGTAGCTTTGAGATTTCTGACGGAATGTAGGTCATTCGAATGCTCGAAGTCTAGTTCTGTAATATTAGCAAACATAACTACTAAAATTCTGTGGAAACCTGTGAATTGTCCAGGACTCTGACGTAAAACACTTTTTGACGTTTCGTAATAATTTGGCGAAACTGACATGCGTTTTGGGGACCTCTTACTAGTCATTGCAGTTATATGACGTATTTTTCATAGTGGAAGCTGTTTTCCAAACTGCTGTGTAATTCACCAACCTATACTATACTGAAGTATGCAGTGTCATAGAGAATCCTCCGTTGACCATCCTAAAGTGTTACATACAATGCCCTTGCTAATCCGTGTTAAAATTGTTTTATGTTAAAAGATCACTTCAAAAATTATGTCTGAGGTATGGTATGGAGAAAGGCCAATTGAAAACAAACAGAGCACACTAACGGCGTGTGGCTGATACGTCAGGCTCTGTCAACATCTGAACGAAGAATATTATCAAACTGTAAATACTTGACCTCACACGTCCTCTATGTATTGACAATACTGACATATTTTGAAGGCCATCGGTACTGCTCATCAATATTTCTGGTATTGACAATATACCAGTACGCGCCCTCAGATATTGATGGCTCTAAGCACTATGGGACTTAAGGTCAGCAGTCCCCTAGACTTAGAACTACATAAACCTAACCAACCTAAGGACATCACACACATCCATGCCCGAGGCAGGATTCGAACCTGCGATCGTAGCAGTATCGCGGTTCCGGACTGAGGCGCCTAGAACCGCTCGGCCACAAAAATACACGTGAGGTTGGTGACCACTGAATGAAACGGTTTTCAATATTTCCCATTGCGTTGGTGCAAATGTGTACGGAAATGAGCATTCTAAGAAGGTACAGTGAATGAATGAATCTGATATCATTGTGGAAACGCTGCTGACTTGCTGTTCTGTCCAACGAATCCAACGGGAAAGGCTGCTGACTGGGGTAATTTGAGGGCGGGTCTAGTAGCGTAAATCACCTTCTACAGTTTATATACTACCCGATAATAAAAAGGAAAGCAGGAAGAAGTGGAGAAGGAAAGGAAATGAAAACTTGACGTGTTTAGAGGGTGTGTAATGTTATTCCGATGGTTGCAAAACGGCTTCAAATTTACAAATAGCGACGTTGCATACCCTCCCCCCGCCCCCTGTCCCCTAGCCTGGATGCGCGCACTGATTTGGTTGGGAACGGTGTCATAATGCTATTGTGTTGTCCCCTGGGGCAATCTGGCCCACAACTGTTGTAACTGGACCTTGATATTCTGGATATTGGAACTGGGAAGGAGTTGATGTCTGAGCTGGGACCACACGTGTTCTATCAGAATAGATCTGGGTATCTTAGTGGCGAAGGAAGTACCTCAACATCACGCAGACTGTTCATAGGGACACATGCTGTGTGTGGACGAACGGTAACTCATTGACTAATGGCGCCATGATACTGTCACATGAGAGGCAGTACATGAGGACACAGGATGTCCGTGGCGTACTGGTGTGCCATCAGAATTCCCTCAATCACTACCAGCCATGATCTAAAGTCATACCTCTCCAAAATACTGGAACAGTAGGACCTCTCCCCAGATCGTCGACATACTCGCCGATTACGGGAATGCAGAACCGCTATTCATCGCTGAGCATAATGCAAACCATTCATCAGCAGTCCATACCTTCCTATCACGATACCACTCCAGGACTTAGCCGTTTGATTTGTGGTGTTATCAGCAGCCTCCACATGGAATAGTAATTTCCGAATCTGACTGTTGCTATTCACTGACCAATCGTATGGAATGACAAAGAGTTAGGAAGTGATTCCATTACTCATTTTCAGTTGGCAGACTCTGATGTGAAGGGGCTTTGATGTGTTTTGGTGCACAGTACGCTGATACGTACTTGTGGTGATCAGACATGGTCGACCAGAATCTCGACAAGTATGTCTGCTCTCACTTTCCTATCCAGTTAAACATCGGGCCACTGACTTATCTGAATGCCTCACAATTATGAATATTCCACGATTCGATCAGTCAGCAAATGGAGACCCACAATTAGCTCCCTTTCAGGTTCTGTACTTGGTACGGGCCCTTGTGGTGGTCAGACGTGGTCGACCGGAATCGTGACAACGAGTATGCCTGCCCTTGCATTCCCATGCAGTTCAATATCCAGCCACTGACACATCTGACTGGCACACAAATCTGAATATTGCACGGTTCGACCAGCTGGCAAATGGTGTCCCACAATGAGGCCCGTTTCAGTACCTTTCAGGTAGTGATAACGTTGTCTCATACAAGTACGTGGCATCTCTGTGTCCCTCACAGTGATCACTCATCATCTGACGGTGTTCACTCCCCTTTATACATTAGCAGACCTGATAACAACACTAAACGCGAGCAACTCTAATGCACTCTGGAGGGTATTCTACCTGTCACACAGAATAGCAGCTCTAATTATTTATAGTGCCGATGGTGTGTATGTGTACGAAGTTACATTGACATTCGACTATGTCTTCAGGGTGCATCATTTATTTCTCAGGCAGTTTATATGAAATCTAAATCTGGATGATTAGTTGGCGTTTCGCCTGAAGTGGAGTACAGATTCATAACAACTTAGATACTGTGTTTCTTGCCAAGTAACAGAGATGGAAAATGATGAGCAACTCGCTGTAGTCCAAACAATAATAATTCCACTACGACGTTCGCCACTTTTTTAATTCGCTGGGTGGTACGACCTCATTGGGAAAGTAACGTGTTTTTATCATCTCGATACACACACGCTGTGCGTTCCAGACAAGAGCTGCCCAGTTGCATCTTGCAGCGGCGAGTCGCTAGCGTAGTTGCCACGTCAACGCAGGACGTAGAGGCAGCGTCTGCCTTCACGCAAGGCACCTTCTGAACTGCAGCCATTCGGAATCTCCTGCCTCCGATGTCAAACGCCTACAGTGCTTCGGCATGTTGCTACTCGACCTAGACTCGTTTTCCGTAAGAGTAGGAGTGTTCTAATTCTGTGGGTCTTCACCGGCTACCCCAAATCGGTTCAACTGAATCATGCAGCGTTTCCTTCACCAACTCCACAGCCGATTTCTCCCTTTATCTATGTCAAATAGAGTGCGTTAATGATGTCAACGACGACAAAACTTAAAATTCTGACCTTTCCCTCCAGCCTTGAAGTCCCATTCCCTGGAGTGAAAAGCATTTCCGTCAGCCATATAATTTGCGTATCTGAGAATTGGAGATGAGACCACACACAGTGTTTGACCACTAAATAGTGGATAAAACCACCAATGTTCTTTACAAAGTTTTGTAAAGAGTGATGACTATTTGCACATCGAATACGTAGGAGGTATGTGACGCTTTTTAAAGTGTTTTTGACTTGTAGAACACAATACGTTATACTTGACATCGAATGTTCAACAAAACTGAAATAAACATCGTATTTGTCCCAATCAAGTCACAGGATTCCTAATGCTCCCAACACACACAAATGATTTATCGGAGAGGACCAACAGCACTAACAAATTGTTTGTACACGGTATTGTCGTTCACTGGAAAGTATCATTCGTTGATGATTTTAAGGATATGTAGGACGAATTAGGAACTATTTCCTTTTGAGACTATAAATGCCTACTCTCTTTGAATGTGAGTAAATGTGACTTTCTCATATTTTCATGTACCAGGCTCTCAAACCTGTTGGGAACTTCAGTTGTGCCCTTTCCATATTCTCTTTGGATTACCCATCCTGCAGAATGCTCTACGTTCGCATCTGTAGATTGTGTTTCCCAAACGGTCATTGCATAGTCGTTCTACATGAGATCTCCAATCTTGTGGATATTCTAGTATTTTTTCGTTGGGTTTTAGACTCTCGCATGATAAGTATCGGCCGTATGTCGTAAATGTAAGACAATTCACTCAAACAACAGAAACAATCCGATAACATATGATCACCACATTAGTAATAAATTTCTTTAGCTTGTCATATCAGTTAGCTAGGAATAATACTACAAAGCAGTAAGAATATAACAGACATGGGAAATAACTGTTGAGAAAATTTAATGGAAAATTTGTTGGAAGGATTCTGGGAAAGACGTTGTACGAATTAAGGAGCCCAAATACAAGAACTTACTGCGATATATTCTGGAGTACTACTCTAGCGTTCAAGGTCCTTGCGAGCAAGCCTGAGGAAAGATGAGAGAATTTAAAGGCGCACTATTAGGATAGTATAAGACCGGTAGAGCTCATAGAAAGTTGAATAGTGTTACTCGTGGAAATTAATTAAGAACCCAGTGGAAGAAATACAGAGTTAGTACCACGAAACTGTGTTGAGTAAATTTAGGGACTCGGTATTCAAAGTAGGATGTGCATTGATCTAATTCCTCCATCTGCTATCCCACGAGAATTAGAGAGATTAGGGTATTGCAAAAGCAGACCAGCACTAAACTTTCCTCCCTCCATATCAGAACGTAATGGGATACTTAGTGACTAATGTTGGTATAAGAAACGTTCTGCCCTGCTCTGTATAGCGGTAAACACCCAGAACAGGCTATATGCCGGTACTGGGTTTTAGACTCTCCCATTCCTTCATTCCCGTCCCCATAAAAAATTTTTATCATCATACACTCATTACAGATGTTCAAAATATGCAATTAAACATTTGACACGTCATACACTATAGTGACTAGACGAACGAAGTTCAAGTAGCTAATAAAGTGGGTTGGGGTTGATCAAACGATCTCTTTTCATTTTCATTCTCTTATCCTTCTGGTGAGGATTCACGCATGTGAAACATGCCAAATTACACCACGGTTCAGATTTCACATTAAGTTGTAGGTCTTCATTTTAATGGCGAAATGAGCCCACAGGTAGATTGTAATAAGTTACTTCAGATAGAAGTTCGTGGTAAAGTAGCATTTGGGAATAGGAAAGTTCAAATTACCGTACAACCATCTTGAATCAGGTGTTCCGTCATTTCTCTAAATGGGTGTGGTGAATGTCGGGACAGTTTCTTGGAAAAGGATTACGTCGTATTTCGACCCTCATTCTTGTCTAATAGTTCGTGCTAAGTCTCTAGCGTTCTTGCTGTCGACATGATGTTTACTGTTAAGCACTACAGGCTGTGCTGACCTGCTCAGTTTCGAGTTGATGACTACGATGCTTTAAGCAAAGTGAGAAAGGAAATAGTAATACAGATATACAAGGCATTAACCAGTGAGTCATACGTGAATGAAGATCCCGAAGAAACAATATTCAGTGGCAACTTTTTCTCCTGGATTCTTTATTTGGCCGTTCGTTATTTTTAAAGACGAAGAAGGCGTCATGACTTAAGTAAATCACATTGTAATCAACGCTTGGTGAAAACTGTAGGGCCCTATAGGGTGTACTTAATAGCTCGTGGACCATGCACTATTGATTGATCGATATATCATCCTCTACCAACGGCCTCATTGGCAATACGGTGAGGCGTGTGGTTAGAATACCACTCCACCAACTACTTAATGTCGGCTTTCTCAAATCGGAACTATTACATACCTTCACAGTAGCTCTTCAGTTGTCCTAATGAGATTGAATGCACCCAGTTTTATTTCTGACACCTAACAAAACGTTTCGCGAAACATGCAATAGGAACGACCTGCTCTATAGGTAATCAGAGCCGCTGACTAATCAGCTATGCAGGACTGTTTGTCAAGCAAACTGCTATAAAAGTCCACCAACTGATGAGAAGCCCGCTGAGCCCTGAAAACTAGAGAGAACAAAAAAAAATTCAAAAGACAGAACACTATTGGTTTCTGTTTCTACTAGAATTATAGTCAATATTCTTCACAGATCAGGTCCGCACTGTACAAGACAAATTCAAGGTGTTTGTATTGTCCCCACACATTTTGCTCAGTAAAAATTAATCGCATAACAGCAATGGCACCACGTGAAGCACCTACGACGTTTTTAATGTCCTTGCCGCCATTACCAAAATATTTGAGTAATTTTGAAGGCGCCTTCACTTCTCTTTCTTTCCGATAATCAACTTCTGTACAAGAATGCATTCGGCTTTACCACTATGAGCGATGCTGAAGTCACTCTTACATAGCTCACAGTAAGCTTGTGTGAGTAACTGAAAAGTAAATAATTTAACGAATGTGTTTAAACATTTATGTCTCTCTAATCCGTTTCGCGAGTCCTTGTTACTTCCGTGCTTTACTTAGACCACAGCTGCTGGTCGGTACGAGGCGAGCGCGTCCGTTGGTTGCAAATACCGACCGAGAAACAAACCCCTTCAAACTCGTACGCTATCTCATTCTTTCTCCTTTCTTGGCATTCCCTTCAGCCAAACCGCCTTCTTTCCGAAGAAGCACGATCAGGAAAAAGACTACATCTCAATTCTACCATAGCTACGTCGTCCGTCGGTCAAGACTGGATAGACTGCGTCAATGTTAAAAGGTTAAGATCACACAAGCATTATAATACAGAAACAAATTAGCACAAGTATGCAGAAGTATAGCATAACACTTAATGACGATAAAGTGAGAAATTTTTAACTAGAGCATGTTCACTTCATTTTATATAGCGGGGCATTGTTTAGGAAATCCAATTTGCTGTTTCACTTTCAAAAGATTCATTTTAACCGTTCAGTGGTTTTTGGCGTAGATTTTGCGGCATCTTTCCTCGAAATTTCTCCGACTCCAAGGACTGCATCTTAGTATTTAGATGGTTGAACATTTTAACACCTACTGTTGGAAAACTTTCCCATGTCATGGAGAGTGGACAGCTCTTCCTTACTGGGCATTTTACAACTGTTGGTGAACGTTTCATGATTTTTTTTTCACATACATGAGGCAGATGAAGATATATTGACTGAAAATTTTCATCATTCCCAGACGTGTGAAGATGGGTTTGCAGTGAACCAGTTTTCTGATTGATGTTATGATCCTTATTGTATTTTTTTTTTGTAGTAGTGGTAGTATTTTCTTGCAGCTTGCATGTAGTGCGTCCATAGTAACAGGCCATAGCTGATATGGCAGCGGAACAGTAAATTAGCCAGTACTGATTAGTTGTCAAATGATTCAGTTTCCTCAGGAGGTATATAACTCGTGACAGTTTGTGAGACACATGTGCAATTTGTTCATCTCCAGTTAGTTTACTATCCACCATGAACCCCAGAAGCTTCACAGTCCCTGAACTTTTTTAGTTATCCTTTGACACTGAGGCTACAAACCAATTTTGCGTTTTTTCTTCATTTGTTCTTATTTTGTTTATAACAAACCATTCCCCTGCAGCATCAACCAAAGCATCTACTTCTTCCAGAGCCCTGCTGTCATCAATGCCTTTCGAGTACGGAGTTGTGTCATCTGTGAATTGCAAGTACTGTCCATGAGACCTTAAATCATATACAAATACTAGGAACAGGAGGGGGTCCATTACCGATCCCTGTGGGACACCGTATTCCAGCTTCCGCGTTCATGATAGTGCTCCTTCAACTAATACAATACGCCTTCTGTTCTCCAAATAAGATTTGACAGTTGCCAGAACAGTGCCTTCCACTCCATATTTACTGAGTTCCTTTAGGACTACCCTATTAGGAATGTAGACAAACGCCGCACTAAGGTCGCAAAGTGTCAGTGCTACAGATTCTTCGTTCTCAAAACTATGTTTTATCCTAGTAACCAGATCTAGCGCTGCTGTTGTACATTTGCCTTTCCGGAAACTGCGCTATGTACCTGTGAAGAGTTCATTAATTTCACAGTAATTTGATATTTGATCTTTCATTGCAGTCGCAATGAATTTAGCGAAGACGGGAATGGTTGAGATTGGCCTGAAGCTTGCTACCATGGCTTAGCCACCTTTCTATAGACTGCTACTGTACTTATAAGCTTCGTAAAGTCGGGAAATAAACCAGCAGTAAAAGACTTGTTAATTACCATAGTTAATGGATCAGCAATTTCATATATAATTTTCTTGAGGACATTAGTGAATATCTCGAACATATCCTGACTATCAGAAGACTTATAAGATTTTACAATGTTTATTATTTCAATTTTTTAAATTTCTTTTTATTTTTTATTTTTTTTACATTCTCTTCAGTTCATCTTGGTGCATCTTTGGTCATTTATTACAGCAGCTGCAGGGTATATATTGAAACCTGGGATTGTATTTATGGTGCTTTCAATAAAACAGCTACTAAAGTCATTTGGACTACACAAGCTTAGGAAGAGGTGGTACTCTTCGCATGTCCACTGATCAGGTCCCAGGCTGCCTTGTGTGGATTGTGAGCTTCAACAAACCTATCACTGCTTTTCTTTTTGGCTTCTTCTACATCCTTTCTATAATGTCTTTTTGCTTGTAAATATCTGCTGTAGCACTTCCTTTGCACTGGGATCTGTTGCTGTTTTGTAGTAATCATGTAATAACAGTGCGATGGATTTCAATTTTTTCAATTCATCAGTATGTCATGTTTTTCCTTTCATACTGTGGCTGTACTGTGCCATGGTCGCAGGACATTTTTGCCTTATGTGGACAGACATAGTCAAATTAGGCTTTGATGATTTGGAGAAACTCTTTAAATGAATCAGTCACAGCCATTTCCTGCAATCCAGGCTGACACTTTATTGCAGATACTACTGTCTGAAAAACATTTATGTTTCCTTATTTATAACCCTGTTTGTGAATACAAAACCAGAGTTCCAGGTAGCGGTTGGTTGCTCTATGAGGTTTTGGGATTGCAGTCGGATCATGTTGACTTCTTGCCGCAATATTCTAGCTGGCAACCGTTTCGCCATCTTCAGGTGAGTGTCCGCCACTGGCTGACACTCTCCTAAAGATGGCTGGGCAGTTTCCAGCCGAAATATTGTGGCAAGAAGTCAACATAATCCGGCTGCAAGCCCGAAACCTCATAGAATATTCAGTACGCCGGGAAAACATTAAGAATCACAACAGTGGTTGATTTCTATCTCTTTTTGTATCTAGTTCCATAACTAATGTGCTATGATTAGACTTCATTGGTCAACTACAATCATATCATAGTCCCACGTATTTAGATTTGTGATCACATCGTCAAGGCAGGCATGACTTCTGGTTGGTAGACGGTTTGTTACAAATAGCCCATAACTGGTTACTACATACATTTTCAAAGTTGCCATTTGGGGACTGATATACTGTGGCAACAAGTATATTAAGCCCTAATAACTTCAAAGCAGCCAACTCTAAATCTAGGTCCACCGAGTAGCTTTTTATACCAATTTATTTAACACTGAGCTTTCTGTTGGCATATATAAAGATACACCACCAAAGGAAGCAGTTTAAACACTGACAAACTGTACATTTCTTCTCCTTTTCCTGCGGACTTCTTGAAACGGTGAGACAATACTATCGATTATTATATGAAAATATTTCGAGATTTCTCGCTCATAGATTCTGAACTATGGGCAGTACTTCCCGGGATTAACATTTATGACAGTGATCACTGACGAAATATACGGGAGAAAGAGGCGGTCAATTAGGCAGCCGGGAGGATAAACGAAAAATGGTGCAGTATGGAAGATCCTGGGAAAAAAAGGTGGAGTTGGTCACTCTAGGCCAGGGATAGGCAAACGACTGATGTGCGGCCAGTCTTCCTATCGACCGGCACGTACGCGATTGTACGAGGTGCATTCAAGTTCTAAGGCCTCCGATTTTTTTTCTCCGGACTGGAAAGAGATAGAAACATGCGCATTGTTTTAAAATGAGGCCGCGTTCATTGTCAATACGTCCCAGAGATGGCAGCACCGTATGGCAGATGGAATTTTACCGCCAGCGGCGAGAATGAGAACTGTTTTAAATACTTAAAATGGCGACGTTTTCCTTACTTGAACAGCGTGCAATCATTCGTTTTCTGAATTTGCGTGGTGTGAAACCAACTGAAATTCATCGACAGTTGAAGGAGACATGTGTTGATCGAGTTATGGATGTGTCGAAAGTGCGTTCGTGGATGTGACAGTTTAATGAAGGCAGAACATCGTGTGACAACAAACCGAAACAACCTCGGGCTGGCACAAGCCGGTCTGACGACATGATCGAGAAAGTGGAGAGAATTGTTTTGGGGGATCGCCAAATGACTGTTGAACAGATCGCCTCCAAAGTTGCCATTTCTGTGGGTTCTGTGCACACAATCCTGCATGACGACCTGAAAATGCGAAAAGTGTCATCCAGGTAGGTGCCACGAATGCTGACGGACGACCACATGGCTGCCCGTGTGGCATGTTGCCAAGCAATGTTGACGCGCAACGACAGCATGAATGGGACTTTCTTTTCGTCGGTTGTGACAATGGATGAGACATGGATGCCATTTTTCAATCCAGAAACAAAGCGCCAGTCAGCTCAATGGAAGCACACAGATTCACTGCCACCAAAAAAATTTCGGGTAACCACCAGTGCTGAAAAAATGATGGTGTCCATGTTCTGGGACAGCGAGGGCGTAATCCTTACCCATTGCGTTCCAAAGAGCACTACGGTAACAGGTGCATCCTACCCCAATGTTTTGAAGAACAAATTCCTTCCTGCACTGCAATAAAAACGTCCGGGAAGGGCTGCGCGTGTGCTGTTTCACCAAGACGACGCACCCGCACATCGACCTAACGTTACGCAACAGTTTCTTCGTGATAACAGCTTTGAAATGATTCCTCATGCTCCCTACTCACCTGACCTGGCTCCTAGTGACTTTTGGCTTTTTCCAACAATGAAAGACACTCTCCGTGGCCGCACATTCACCAGCCGTGCTGCTATTGCCTCAGCGATTTTCCAGTGGTCAAAACAGACTCCTAAAGAAGCCTTCGCCGCTGCCATGGAATCATGGCGTCAGCGTTGTGAAAAATGTGTACGTCTGCAGGGCGATTACGTCAAGAAGTAACGCCAGTTTCATCGATTTCGGGTGAGTAGTTAATTAGAAAAAAACCCGGAGGCCTTAGAACTTGAATGCACCTCGTACTCCACTGGCCAGGCACCTGCTGACAGGGATGGCAAAGCGGACCGAGCATGCGCAGAACACGAGGAATACGGCCGCCTGGCATGTAGCTTACTCTATTTGTATCAGCTGGAATTACATATAAATTTTTATCTAAATCCAGTATTCTGATTATACGGATATGTGACATTGTTTCTGTACTAATAACATGACGTGACTGTCTTGCTTTACTCCCCGTAATAACCCTAATTGCTCTCCTTTGCAATCTAAAGGTCCCCGCAGGTGATGGGGAATTTCCCCAGGATTTGACGCCATATTTCAGATATACATTAAAATATGCATAATAAGCACTCATTAGTGACTGCTCATTTATACATTCCCTTAGTGCCCTTAAAAGATAATAGATTGTACTTAGTTTTGAATTGAGGTATTCAGTACATTTGTACCATTTTAGGCCACTTTGTACCCAGATACTAAGAATTTTTGTTGGACCTTTATTTACAATGAGTTAATTGTTGATGGTGCCGTCAGGATAATGCGAGATGTTATTCTGAAAGCTATGGATGTTGACTGATACTGTTTCTAATTTCTTATGATGAGCCGATTTATTGTTGACCATTTACTAAGCTGAATTGTTGCCGGTTTCTGTTTTCAATTACGTTGTGTCACCACAAAACAGAATTTCTGTGTATAAATCAACGTCACATCTAGATCATTGACATAAATCAGGAAAAGAAGTGGCCTCTTTACTAACCCTTGACGTGCCCCCGAAGACGAGATTTTCTGAGAAATATTTTGAGACTATTTGTGATTTCTTTGTGGTTATTAAGAAATTAATGAATCCATTCATAGCACAATATCCTAAGCTTGTTACGAGCTCCTCGCCAGGCCGTGAAGGCCCATGGGATGTCTACCAGCCGTCGTGTCTTCCTCTGTCTGGCGTCGGGATGCAGATCCGATGTAGAGGGGGCATTTGATCAGCAAATGGCTCTTCCGAACGTTTTCCAGACTTCCCAGACCATGGAGCCTCTGCTACTCGGTCAGCTAGCTCCTCAATCGGCATCACGACGCCCAGTCTACCCCATATAGTCCACAAAATAAGGAAAATTTCTTGTCAGTCTCGGGTCCTCTGCATGGCGGCAGCTACGCAGATCACTCAGTTATGGAGGTGGACCTATGGCCTACCACGTCGAATGCTTTGATAATGTAAAATGTACTTGCAGTTTGCTATTTTTCATCCACTGTTTTCGAAACAGTGGTTATGCACTCATAGATAGCATCTCAGTTGGTTTCTTGCTCCAGACACCGTGTTGGGAATGAGGAACCATCCAGTTTTGTTCATAAACTTTGCTAATTTATCGTACATTATTTTTCCCAATGCTTTAGAAAAACAAGACTTTCTTACGATAGTCTGATAATAGTTTATCACTTTATCTTCTTCACTAGTATTCAAAAGTTTATCGCTCTGTTTTCCTCGATAGCTTTAAAAATAGGAATCACTATGGAATTTTTTTTAACATTTCTGGAAGGTTTCCCGATTCCAATGAGCAGTTTTGTATATTTGAGTGGGAGGGTGAATTATATTTTTGAGGGAGAGCGCAAACTCGTGCTGGGCATGCCATCGCTTCCTGCTGAGTATGTGCTTTTTAGTTCTATACCAACCATCTCTCTTTCCTCCCTGCTAACATGACCAACAAACATTGATAACTTGCAGGTGTTGTCTTCTTTTTCATTGGCTGCCGGTTTCCATTGGAATTCATTCGTATTAAACTTGCATATATTCCAGCGATGTAAGTGCTGAATACATCAGCTGTTTTGCTTGGCTTTTTTTTCTGTGTAATAGAACAATATTCTCATTGGTTCTCATTTTTCCTGTTTTCATTTTTATTGTGTGCCACATAGCTTTCGCTTTACTATTAGAATCTTTTGTATGCATGTCATTGAGCATTTTTTTCCCTGTTTAATGAATTTTCTATTGTTCTGGTAATAAATTGAAATTCTTTCAGTCATCCAGCCGTTGCTTCTTCTATCCCTTTTTATATTTTCCATTTTTAGAGAAATGGATGTTTTAAAACGCTACACCGGATTTTGTAATATACACTCCTGGAAATTGAAATAAGAACGCCGTGAATTCATTGTCCCAGGAAGGGGAAACTTTATTGACATATTCCTGGGGTCAGATACATCACATGATCACACTGACAGAACCACAGGCACATAGACACAGGCAACAGAGCATGCACAATGTCGGCCCTAGTACAGTGTATATCCACCTTTCGCAGCAATGCAGGCTGCTATTCTCCCATGGAGACGATCGTAGAGATGCTGGATGTAGTCCTGTGGAACGGCTTGCCATGCCATTTCCACCTGGCGCCTCAGTTGGACCAGCGTTCGTGCTGGACGTGCAGACCGCGTGAGACGACGCTTCATCCAGTCCCAAACATGCTCAATGGGGGACAGATCCGGAGATCTTGCTGGCCAGGGTAGTTGACTTACACCTTCTAGAGCACGTTGGGTGGCACGGGATACATGCAGACGTGCATTGTCCTGTTGGAACAGCAAGTTCCCTTGCCGGTCTAGGAATGGTAGAACGATGGGTTCGATGACGGTTTGGATGTACCGTGCACTATTCAGTGTCCCCTCGACGATCACCAGTGGTGTACGGCCAGTGTAGGAGATCGCTCCCCACACCATGATGCCGGGTGTTGGCCCTGTGTGCTTCGGTCGTATGCAGTCCTGATTGTGGCGCTCACCTGCACGGCGCCAAACACGCATACGACCATCATTGGCACCAAGGCAGAAGCGACTCTCATCGCTGAAGACGACACGTCTCCATTCGTCCCTCCATTCACGCCTGTCGCGACACCACTGGAGGCGGGCTGCACGATGTTGGGGCGTGAGCGGAAGACGGCCTAACGGTGTGCGGGACTGTAGCCCAGCTTCATGGAGATGGTTGCGAATGGTCCTCGCCGATACCCCAGGAGCAACAGTGTCCCTAATTTGCTGGGAAGTGGCGGTGCGGTCCCCTACGGCACTGCGTAGGATCCTACGGTCTTGGCGTGCATCCGTGCGTCGCTGCGGTCCGGTCCCAGGTCGACGGGCACGTGCACCTTCCGCCGACCACTGGCGACAACATCGATGTACTGTGGAGACCTCACGCCCCACGTGTTGAGAAATTCGGCGATACGTCCACCCGGCCTCCCGCATGCCCACTATACGCCCTCGCTCAAAGTCCGTCAACTGCACATACGGTTCACGTCCACGCTGTCGCGGCATGCTACCAGTGTTAAAGACTGCGTTGGAGCTCCGTATGCCACGGCAAACTGGCTGACACTGACGGCGGCGGTGCACAAATGCTGCGCAGCTAGCGCCATTCGACGGCCAACACCGCGGTTCCTGGTGTGTCCGCTGTGCCGTGCGTGTGATCATTGCTTGTACAGCCCTCTCGCAGTGTCCGGAGCAAGTATGGTGGGTCTGACACACCGGTGTCAATGTGTTCTTTTTTCCATTTCCAGGAGTGTAATTTAAATTTTGTACTCAGACTTTCTGTTTCACATACAGCAGATCCATCTTAACTGTGTAGTAATAAATTGAAGTGGTTTATGTCATTCTAATCGTAAACACTGCGTAACACAAACTACAACCTCACATCTTGTTAAATTTCCTTTATTTATGAATTGTTCCACTCGCTACAGAAATACGTAAAACCTCTAACAGAAAATAGTTAACTGTGATTGTAATCAATTTTGGTTTTGTAATTTTTATTGCTGCTGTCTCAAAATCTTTGTCATACTTTAGACATACTGTCAACTGTATTAGTAACTTCTGTGTCATCCTCTGTGAATATGGCTACTTCTCCACAGTGATCACCAGATCTACAATTATTGTAGACAGTCAAAGAGAAATTTTGAAGGGAGTCAAACGATATTCAGGTCTCATAAAGCCAGTGTTCAAAAAGTCGCATTATCATAATATCTTATAATTCCTGCATCATTAGTATATTAACTGAAGAAAACACACTTTGCTTGATCTTTATCTTCAATTGTTTTCTGAGAACATTCAATATCACATGAGAACATTAGAAAGCGTCGTAGAAGTGAACATTCAAAAAAGTCGTAAAAATTTTAGTATTTCACACTAAAAAATCCTCTCTTATTCTCAAATATACTCTTAAGTACTCTTAAAGCCTCTCAAATATCCAACAATACCCAAATTTGAAATAAAGCCACTCCCTTATTAATTTCTTTATAGAATACTGAGATCATTCAAAAATATACGAGAACATTGCAAACGATCATAAATATTCAACAACGTTAAAGAAAACTTCGCAACTTTTTCGAAGATTTAATAACACTCTAAAACATTCAAGAATATTCAAAATCGTGAAGAACAGTGCAGTACAAACTAGAAGACTTTCGATTTTTCTTGAACATTCGCTAATACGAGTATTTTAGAACATTTGGAAACATTCGTCAGTATTCAAGAATATTTGTAAAAGCTTTGACTTAATCTAATCTGATTAACTAATTTAACCAATTCACTCCCACATACATTTTTTTCACTGTCTGTCACTGTCGCTTTTCCTTGATTTTCTCTCATCGCTTTCCAAAAGTATGCATCTGACTATAGCATATTCCCTTCTGTGGTGGAAAGTATCCCCACCACAACATAATAATGGAACATTTGAGGATATTCTCAAACAGCTTGAAAGACTGCAGAACATTCTCGAATATTCTGGAAAATTCTAGAACATTTTCGAACATTTTAGACTATATTATTCTGGAACATTATAGAACTTTACAGAACCTTCTGGAAGCTTCTATAATGTTCTACACTTCTCTTCAACATTCTAGAGGGAACATTCTGGTCGTTCTCGACCACTTCATATCTCGGTTCGCAGATGATTCACCAACTTTCCACAAAATTCCATGAGCTTCCATACCATATAATCAACATGAGACTGCGAGGGTGGGTTGTGGAATTACAGTGGCACACACAAACCATGCTTTGGTTTATTACGTATTTTGATTTGTATCTTTTTCTTTATCATATTGCCGCTCGAAGGCAGCCACGCGGTCGAAGGCGCCTTGTCACTGGTCGCGTGGCTACCGTCGTCGGAGGTTCGAGTCCTCCCTCGGGCATGGGTATGTGTTTGTGTTAGTGTTAGTTTAAGTTAGATTAAGTAGGGAGTAAGCCTAGGGACCGATGACCTCACAGTTTGGTCCATTAGGAACTTACCACAAATTTCCAAATTTATCATATTGGGTACTAGCTGAACATTACACAGTTTGTGGAAATACATACAGTATCACTCACCTTCAGTTTGAATGCTGCTGTCCTACAAATGTTGTTTTTATTGAATCAATGTGTTGATCTTATCCACCATTAGATTCTGCAGCCACTGGAACAACACCATCGGCAAATGTAAGCGGCTTAGAAAGCCGCGCCCTCCCCTGCTGCCCAAAAACAACATATAAGGTTCGGTGCAGCGCGATGTGGCCGATGTGGACGTCAAACAGCAACAATGAACAAGTTCCGCACAGAGGTGGTAATTCAGAGCAAATATTCGTGCCGACATGGGTGGTCGAGCGGTTGTAGGCGCTACAGTCTGGAACTGCGCGACCGCTACGGTCGCCGGTTCGAATCCAGATGTGTGTGATGTCTTTAGATTAGTTAGGTTTAACTAGTTCTAAGTTCTAGGGAACTGATGACATCAAAGTTAAGTCCCATAGTGCTCAGAGCCATTTGAACCATTTTTGAATTTCGTTCGTGCGTAGCTCTGTTTGGACGGCGTTTCTCATTTCCCATCCATTTCTCACCAGTATTAGGAACCAATGTTCTGGGTCTCTTCGAAAACTGGACACCAAGACATCTGCTACGCTATCACTGTGGAAGATGAGATTAAATGTAGAGGTAGTTTGTACTTTTACTCCATTGTGAGTTACAAAAATAAAAAGGAGAGAGGGAATGAGAGACGGACATTGTGTTGTCAATGAAGACTCGAACACCATTAAACTGCATTCTAGCATGGTAATCTTAGGAATTCGATAAAATGAGATTAGATCATGTACAGGAGGGATATTTATAGACAGACATCCGATATCCATGAATTGTAGGTGTTATGCTTCTGAATGTCTTTGTGCAGCCCATGTATACTCTGCATTGTTATGAATTTCCTACTGCACCTTAGTGTCCTATTTTTCCCTTTGTGATAGATCGCCGCCCGGAGTGGCCGTGCGGTTCTGGGCCCTACAGTCTAGAGCCGAGCGACCGCACCGGTCGCAGGTTCGAATCCTGCCTCGTGCAAGGATGTGTGTGTTGTCCTTAGGTTAGTTAGGTTTAATTAGTTGTAAGTTCTAGGCGACTGATGACCTCAGAAGTTAAGTCGCATAGTGCTCAGAGTCATTTTGTGATAGATCTCTACCTAGTCAGTGACGGGAAGAGGCCTAGATTGATTGACTGGTTGATTTTTTGTGGAGGGGGGGGATGATCAAACAGGGAGGTGCTTGGTCCCATTGGGTTAGGGAACGATGGGGAAGGAAGTCGGCCAAGCCCTTTCAAAGGAACCATCCCAGCATGTGCCTGAAATTAGGAGCTAATATGGAGATTTTTACCAAGAGACAGTCAGCAGTAGAAGTTCCGTCTTTTGTTTTCTCGATAAAAAAGAGACAATATTCTTCCTTGAGATTTTTGTGCCTATAAATCGATGGAGTGACATCTTAATGGGTAGAATGAATTTAGATTTACATCCATATGCTTACTTCACAAGCCATAGTACAGTGTGTGATGGAGAGTACACTATATGACTACGAGTCATACCCTTTCCTATTCCATTCGAAAATAGAGTGAGGGAAAAGTGCTGCCTACATGCCTCATTATGATTGCTTATTCCTCGTATCTTATTGTTGTGGTCCTTATGCAAACTGTATGTTGGCTGCAGTAGATTCGTTTTGCTGTCAGCTTCAAATGTCAGTTCTCAATAGTGTTCCTAAAAAGAACAATGTCTTCCCTCCAGGGATTCCCACTGAAGCTACCTGGTGAGTGTAACCCAATTGTTGGAAAAAATTACTCATGATGCAAAGGGACTCCCATGATCAATTTAATTAATTAGTCAATCAATTTGATATCATCGACGTGTCAGTGGGTGTGGGTAAATTACATCCAGTCATAAGAATGATGTAGAATTACATGGGCAATTGATATTTTCAAAGCCACAGTCATCAGGAGGAGGTATTTCCGATACTTCGCTCATTGTCAAATGTCACCAGATTGGTACCGCAATCGTAATATTTAATTGAAATTACACTGATAAATATGTGGCTGGTTTCCCAAGAAGTCTGCTTGCCATCTGGGTGTTTAGCGAAGGCAGCCAGTGACCGGAACCAATGGACATTTCTAACTTAAGGTTGTCGCGATTGGCAGGATAGTCGGCTGGCTGGATAGTCGGCTCTTGCCCGATGCCGCAGGGACAACTCCTAGTGGCTGCCCTCTGGGTGGCTGAATAGTGAACTAGCCAGCACGCTGGTAAAGTGGAGAGACAAGAGGATGTGTGTGCTGCGTGAGAAGATTCAACATCATGAGTGTTTGCACTTGACAATTATTCCCTCCACATAAATTGGTCGGTTGACTGCTTGGTGACAATCTGTCTGACGCCAGGCATGTGGATGCTGGGGGTTGGACATGCAGTTGCTGGCATGGCCAGTGTGTATGCAGGCCTCTCCCAGTCAGTACGGGTGCAGCTACCCAGCAGTCGGCGGATGGAGCACACTTCGCTATCGTGTGTGTGTGTGTGTGTGTGTGTGTGTGTGTGTGTGTGTGTGTGTGTGTGCGTGTATGTGTGTGTGTGTGTGTGTGTGTGTGCGTGGGTGTGTGTGTGTGTGTGTGTGTATGTGAGTGGGTGTGTGGGTGTGTGTGTATTTCCAGCGATCTCAGCCATCTAACCATGACAGCTACTACTACAGAATGGTATGTGATTTAACTGCATGGTGTTTACTTCTTCTCAACAGAGTCCAGTGGACTCTGTCTTGCAGTGGTATTTGTTATTGTTACTATTCTATAATATGTAGATCGTTTCCTCCCTCCTTTTTCATTCTTTTGTAGTGACGATAATCAACTTTGGGATTATATAGTGTTTTAAAAAAACAATAGCAATATCAAATTCCCGACTGATCAGTTTATTGTTTCCGATAGTGGTACTGTGAACACACTCCAGTCTAGCCCCTGCCCCATCTCTTGCAAATTTCTTACAGACACAGCGCAATTTTGGGCTGAAATTTGAAAGGTTTACCTACCTCCAATGTAGTGGACATTCTGCCAAATGTTGTAACTGTGCCATTATCTGCCAACAGGATGCAAGGAAAAAAATCCAGAAGGGTTTGGAAACTGGGCAATTGCAGGATTGAATTCCACCACATATACTAGTCCCAGTGCCTACCAACAGGATGCATGGAAAAACTGTCTCCTCATAGGGGGTATCGATTTAATTACTTAGTCAACCAAACTTATAGAGTGAAGGAATATTTCCAAGACATCTTAAGCTGGGGATTTAACAGATATCAGCCGATTTGTTCAAGACAAAGGAGGGGTTACTATAGCACATGACAGACACTACCTACTTCTTCTTGAATGTCTTTGTTCCACCCACAACAGGTTTCCGTAGTGGTTTAAGTATGAGAACAAATGCATTTACAGACTACCAGCGCTAGGTCTGCATAAGTGGTGAAGGGAGACAGGGGAGGGGGATTGAAGGAAAGAGGAGTGGGGATGACATCTTGGTCTCTGTGTGTTTCCATACATCGTTTCTCATAAACAGGAAGTATCCACTTAAGATAGACACACAGAGAGAGAGGGAGAAATAGCAAGAGCATGTATTTCGATAGGAATTTATCAAGTATAAGAATCAAAGAGTTGCCACCATCTGATACATTGTCCAACAGGAAGTAACCAGAGGGGCAAAGGGGTCAGGGAGGAAGGGACTGAAGGGAGGGAGGAGGGGTGGGCTAGTTGCTCCTTCCAGCATCCTCTGCTGGTGGCATTGTGAACTAGCTCAGTTGGTATCTGCATGGCGACCAGTTGCTTCCACTGACCTGGTGTGGAATGTGTTTGTCTGGGAACAAAACAGGAAGTGAGTCTGGTATCAAATTTAAAAGAAAACCGACATCCAGTATCATGCATTCCTCTGCAGGCAACCAGCATATCCCAGTCGAACTCTTGGGGCTCAAAGGGTTGCCTGTGGTCTGGCACATGTGGTACAGTGTGGCATGGGTGGTAATACATAAGGAGCCTAGCATGTCTGGCCTGCAGTTAGTTTGAAGATGGGATCAGATGATTTTTAACAGTTTCATTACGTGCCATGAGTTATGTTGATGTCGATTTTGTGATGGCATTATTTGCATAACTGGACCAAAAAGGTATGAATTTAATTACTTCTTTTTGATTTATTTTACAAGGCCTGCATCTTCAAAAATAGCAGAGGATGCTGAGCTTTTCCTACCAAATAAAAGAGAGATCCAACCCCTGTGAAAATCCTTTGCTATATTATTTTGACATTGGTTTGAATTTCCTGTTATGAGATCCTTCCTCTCCAGCACAGACTAAGTCCGTTTCCCACCAATTTCTAGATGGAAAGAGGAAAGGGGAAATTGGAGTTGGAGGGGAGGAATGGGGATTTCACAGAGAGGGAGGGGTTAATTAATTTACCTATTTAATTAATTAGTCAATTAATTTGACATCAAAGGTGTGCTTGTATCAGTGAGGGGGTTTCTCAGAGGGATGCGGAAGGAAGAGGGGGACGGAGAGGTGTGGTGGGTTTCTCAGAAGGACAGATTATGCCCAGGGGGTCATAAATCAACTAAAAGAACAATAAGTTAGGTAGAGAGGAGGAGGAGAGTGTCATTAATCAATCACATTTGTACCCGAATTTATGCTTGCCCCTGAATCTATGCAAACTGCACTAACATAATACGCCAGCAACGCCTTTACCCTATTACTGAAGAAGATAAAGTCGTTCTAAAAAACCAGAACCACATGAAAGATAAGGCTATAAAAAAGAGAAAATTAAAAAATTCACTGTGCTATTTAAAAATCAAACACAGCCAACTAGTTCCAGCACGAGCTCGAGTCTAGAAACATCAGAGTGTAATAATTTGGTGAGCAGTATCGAAAGCCATGCAGCATGAGATTTATCTGAGTCAAGCGTTTCCGAGATTAGAATGAATAATAACGGCGTGGAAACGATCATTTCAGTGGACCCAAATGACTCGTATAAAGCGAATGATGATAGTGATTCAGTTTCCGACGATCCTCTGAACTGCATAAGCAATTAATTCCGTCGCAATCATATCACTAAACAAGGTCATGAGGCACCGAATACGGATTGTGATATCAGTAATTCGTGCAGGCAGTATACTGACTTTCCAAGGTACTTAAGTAAAGGTCTGTTTTTAAGAACCATGAAAAATGGCAAAAACAACAAAGATCATGTTCAGAATATTCTCAAAGCAAGGGTGGAGTACTTTGTGTCCTATGTTTATTGTTTAATGGAACATCACAGATTTGAAAATCTGATAAGGGATTTAATGACTGGAAAAATGCTCAGTCTCAATAAACTGCCCATGAAAATACAGCTGAACATAGGAAATTTGTGTTCACTTTAAAAGCGAGAGGGCAAATCACGGGGAGAATAGATAAGAAACTAACATCTCAGCTTCTGACAGAAGCAACATATTGGAGCGACGTAGTAAAGCGATTTATTGTTGCGGTCATGAACTTTTTCATAGATGGCCATCTTTCAGGGGTCGCAACTATGAGGTTGGGCAGCACATTACGGAAATTTCGAGGTGGCACTAAAGTCAATGCAGAATCCGATCGTTTTCTAGCTAAATATATAGAACTTCACGTAAACGAAGGAAAAGGGACCACGTCCTATCTTTCTTTTGAAACGTGTGAAGTGTTTATATCAGTTCTGGCAGGAAGGGTGGTGAAGTATATTGTAAATGACGTGAAGGAAACTAAATGTTTTTTCACCATATTAGACTTCACACCTGATGTTACACATCTTAATCACCTGTCTTTTGTTATAAGGTATTTATCAAAAGATGGATTTCTTGTTGAAAAATTAATCTATTTTGTCCCAAACTCGGGGCATAAATCGGAAGAATTAGCCGGTTCACAAATAAATTTATCAAGCAAATATGATTTGGACACCCACTCATGTGACAATGCAAGCAATATGGCTGATACTTACTCTGGTCTCCAAACTAGAATTAAACAAATCAACCCTCTTGCTGTGTGTATTCCGTGTGCAACTCACTCCCTTAACTTAGTAGGATCGTGTGCCGTAAAGTGTTGTCCTGAAGCGGTTTCATTTTTCCGTTGGTTGCAACAAATTTACATTTTCTTCTCTGCTTCGACGAACCGTTTGAATATTTTGCAGCAAAAAGTAAATATTTTAGTCTCCGTAAAATGCCCTTCAGAAGCACGCTGGTCAGGGCATTACGATGCCTGCTATAGTGTCAATGTTAGCTGGATACAAATAACATCAGCTTTGGAAGTTATTCCGGTTGATGAAACTCAAAAGGCTTCACTAACACGCGAGGCGACTGGAATGCTGAGCAGTTTGCGGAGTCCGGAAACTGCGATAATGATAACATTTGGTCAGCGGTATTGAAGAGATTTAATGCTACAAATAAATTGTTGCTAGGTGTTGATACCGATACTACAACTGTAATAAGAGTATACGATTCTTTACATGAATGTGTTCGAGAGAATCGTTTTATGAACGACACAAATGAAAACGCTGACATCGAAAAGAGTAAGATAAATACGTATGAATAAAACAGCCACAAAAAGGAAAAAGTCAACAAAACTGAAAGTGGACGGAACAGCCGAGCTTGATACTACTTTTGAAGGAAAGGAAGATTTTCGGGTGAATACATTCCTGGTTATTATTGACAGCTTCATAACAGAAACAGGGAAAATAAACATCATTGGAAGAGTTTTATAACACTTTTGAATTCATGAGCAATTTTTCTGGACGAGACAACATTGAACTATAGAAATGTGCTACAGAACCTCATTTACAAGGACGACCTGCAAGAATCTTTGACTTAAGATGTTATTCATTTTAAAGCCCGCATGGAGAGCAACGAAATAAAAACCTGCTCCCCGTATAGAGTGTTGCGTGAAAACGAGTTCAAGAACTGTTTTCTAAGAGTTCAAAAACTGTTTTCTAAATTGGAGATTGCATTTTGTCAAACGCTCCAACCAACAGTTCGGCAAAGCGCTCTTTCTCACTCCCCAAAACACTCAACAATTATTTGCTGTCATCCATGTCGTCGGATCGTGTCAACAGTCTTGCTGTGTTCTCCATTAATTCTGACATAACACAGCAACTAGATTTTGAAAATGTGATCGATGAGTTTGCTACAAAGAAAGCACGTGGTAAATGGCTTTGCCTGACTTGGGTGTGGTGAGTCCAATACGCATGTACTTATTATTATTATTACTGTTTTTATTAGTAGCTGCCGCAGTCGTAGAGTCAGTTACGTACACATGTAAGTTATTTGGAGGTACATTTATGTTGAAATGAGGGGTAGAAGTATTTTTCTGTGCCTAGGAGCGGCAAATAGCTAAGTTTGCCCCGGCGCAATGACCATCTTTTTCTCTGAGTAGTTTGGTTTTGGTCTAGGTCAGTGACGTTTCCTAGAATTCTTTCTCTCTTTTATTCTGTTACCGTGGATCTCTGGTCAAATTTAGTTTACCCTCTTTAGATTATTTTCTTTCCTGTGCCTTCTACATTTTTCCTTAATATCCAGTGGTCAATGGTAGTTTGTATCATCTTGACCTTTTCCTAGGCTATTACTTCTGCTTATTTCTTCTATTACTGAGTGTTGCAGTTATTCTCTATAGAGTGTATCCGAAATATTACCCGAGAATACTCCCAGCTAATTGTGCAATAGCAACTAAATTATGCTCATATTTTGGAATCGCAGTCAATATTACTTAACACACCATGTGACAAGTTGGTCCTACTGGAATCATAGAAATAGACGTGCATTCATCATTTGGACTTGCTGTTCCTGCATTTGCCGTGTTTTCGGTTAAAATTATTATATACGAGATCCGTCTGTTATGCAAAACCATGTTTTTTTTCTTGTGACCCAAACATGTTTTAGCTCCTCCATTCAATCACCAGTGGGTTTTTCTTAATTAGATCTGTGAAATGTGAACATATTTCAAGTGATAACTAAACTACGAAATTAGGCCTAGAGATAGTTTGTTTTGTTTTTGTCTTTATTTTAATAACAGTATAGTGTTCAATTAAGGTGCAATAATGTCTGTTGACCCCAAAGGAAGCACGCTTAAATTTATTGATAATACGGACAAAGAAAGGTCGCTTCTAAAGATTATTTGAATAAAAATTTGCGATGCGATGCCCTGACCGTCAACTACACTCCTGGAAATTGAAATAAGAACACCGTGTATTCATTGTCCCAGGAAGGGGAAACTTTATTGACACATTCCTGGGGTCAGATACATCACATGATCACACTGACAGAACCACAGGCACATAGACACAGGCAACAGAGCATGCACAATGTCGGCACTAGTACAGTGTATATCCACCTTTCGCAGCAATGCAGGCTGCTATTCTCCCATGGAGACGATCGTAGAGATGCTGGATGTAGTCCTGTGGAACGGCTTGCCATGCCATTTCCACCTGGCGCCTCAGTTGGACCAGCGTTCGTGCTGGACGTGCAGACCGCGTGAGACGACGCTTCATCCAGTCCCAAACATGCTCAATGGGGGACAGATCCGGAGATCTTGCTGGCCAGGGTAGTTGACTTACACCTTCTAGAGCACGTTGGGCGGCACGGGATACATGCGGACGTGAATTGTCCTGTTGGAACAGCAAGTTCTCTTGCCGGTCTAGGAATGGTAGAACGATGGGTTCGATGACGGTTTGGATGTACCGTGCTCTATTCAGTGTCCCCTCGACGATCACCAGTGGTGTACGGCCAGTGTAGGAGATCGCTCCCCACACCATGATGCCGGGTGTTGGCCCTGTGTGCCTCGGTCGTATGCAGTCCTGATTGTGGCGCTCACCTGCACGGCGCCAAACACGCATACGACCATCATTGACACCAAGGCAGAAGCGACTCTCATCGCTGAAGACGACACGTCTCCATTCGTCCCTCCATTCACGCCTGTCGCGACACCACTGGAGGCGGGCTGCACGATGTTGGGGCGTGAGCGGAAGACGGCCTAACAGTGTGCCGGGCCGTAGCCCAGCTTCATGGAGACGGTTGCGAATGGTCCTCGCCGATACCCCAGGAGCAACAGTGTCCCTAATTTGCTGGGAAGTGGCGGTGCGGTCCCCTACGGCACTGCGTAGGATCCTACGGTCTTGGCGTGCATCCGTGCGTCGCTGCGGTCCGGTCCCAGGTCGACGGGCACGTGCACCTTCCGCCGACCACTGGCGACAACATCGCTGTACTGTGGAGACCTCACGCCCCACGTGTTGAGCAATTCGGCGGTACGTCCACCCGGCCTCCCGCATGCCCACTATACGCCCTCGCTCAAAGTCCGTCAACTGCACATACGGTTCACGTCCACGCTGTCGCGGCATGCTACCAGTGTTAAAGACTGCGATGGAGCTCCGTATGCCACGGCAAACTGGCTGACACTGACGGCGGCGGTGCACAAATGCTGCGCAGCTAGCGCCATTCGACGGCCAACACCGCGGTTCCTGGTGTGTCCGCTGTGCCGTGCGTGTGATCATTGCTTGTACAGCCCTCTCGCAGTGTCCGGAGCAAGTATGGTGGGTCTGACACACCGGTGTCAATGTGTTCTTTTTTCCATTTCCAGGAGTGTATAATGTAAAATTAAGTTTATGACAAAAACAAACAAAAACTCTCTTCAAGCCTAGTTTTCGTAGATTAGGTAGTGCACAGGGTGGGCAGCAATCTGCGGTTGTTTGCTGATGGTGCGGTGGTGTACGAGATGTCGAAGATGAGTGACTTTAGGATGACAAAATTTCTAGTGCATGTGATGAATGGAAGCTGGATCTAAATGTAAAAAATGTAAGTTAATGCGTGTGAATAGGAAAAATAAAACCGTAATGTTCGGATACAACATTATTAGTACCCTCCTTGCCACAGTCACGTCGTTCAGATATCTGGGCGGAACGTTGCAGAGTGACATGAAATGGAACGAGCATGTGAGGATTGCGGTAGGGAAGGCGAATGGTCGTCTTCGGATTATTAGGAGAATTTTAGGAAACTGTGGTTCATCTGCAAAGGAGACCGCATATAGGACGCTAGTGCAACCTCTTCTAGAGTACTGCTCGAGAGTTTACAATCCCTACCAGCTCGGATTAAACGAAGGTATCGAAGCAATCCAGAGGAAGGCTATTATATTCGTTACCGGTATGTTCGAACAACACGCAACTGTTACAGAGATGCTTAGGAAACTCAGATGGGAATCGCTGCAGGAAAAGCGACATTGTTTTCGAGGAACACTATTGAGAAAATGTAGAGAGCTGGCATTTGAAGCTGACTGCAGAACGATCCCACTGACGCCAACATACATTTCGCGTACGGACCAC
This sequence comes from Schistocerca serialis cubense, assembly GCF_023864345.2. Lineage (NCBI taxonomy): Eukaryota > Metazoa > Arthropoda > Insecta > Orthoptera > Acrididae > Schistocerca > Schistocerca serialis. Next base: position 656,931,761 of record NC_064640.1, on the reverse strand, counting down.
AAAGATAGGGCTCGTACGAAGCCACATTGATAGTCGTTTTCTCCTCGCTCTATCTGCTAGTGGAACAGGGAAGAAATCGGCCAGTAGTGATACCCTCCGCCACGCTCCGTACGACGGCTTGTGGAGCATGTATGTAGATTTGGTATCACTTAAAATATGTTCACATTTCACAGATTTGAATAAAGGAAAATTACTTACGATAGCACAGAGATGTTAAAACATGTTTGGGTCACATGAAAAAAGAGAGTTTTGCATAACAGGCGGACCTTATATCCCATAATAGACGTCTACGTTGTATACTTGATTCAAGAACTGTGTTGATTTCTACTTACTGCCGAAACGATGGGGAAAAAGTTCATGTTATATTTTTATTATTCTGAGATCAATAACAAGAAGGGGGAAGGCATGAGGGTCATGCCCCCCAAAAAAACGCACCAGCAAAAGTGTTTTGACATATATAAATTTCCAAATTTTTCGGTTAATTTTCAGAGAATGAAACAGTAGGAAACAGAGAGTGACGAAATCGGAAGTAATTCTAGAAATTACGATACTTTTCAGTTGTTTGCGTAAGGGCCCGCTCACATGGTTGGGCTAGTGACCTGACCACCTACACGGCACATTACTGCCAAGTAAAGGCTGTCTGTATCTGCCGTCAACAACAAATCCGACACGATTCGTCGGTCCACAGGTGGAATCGCCTAATCACCGGAATCTGGGTAACGCAAAAAAGAAAAGGGAAGACGCCCTCCAAGAAAAAGTAACAGAAAGACTGGCTTCCCGAACACAGTTGCTTGCGTGAGAGCCCGCTCACATGTTTAGGCTAGTGGCCTGAACACCTACACAGCACATTGCTGCGAAGTAAAGGCTGCCTATATCTGCCGTCAACAATAAATCCGACTCCATTGGTCACTCCACAGGTGGAATTGCCTAACCACCCGAATCTGGGTAACGCAAAACAGAAAAGGGAAGACGCCCTCCAATAAAAAGTAACAGAAAGACAGGCTTCCCGAACACAGGCAAAAACTACAGACGGAAATAGCATTTCCCTCCCTTTCACGCTCTCATAGCCATAGTCTGTAGACCTGACTCCACAATATCAGTGGTTGGAGAAATTCTGGTCATGCTGAGTGCACACTTCGATTCTATACAGGGTGAACATTAATAAAACCGACAACTGCGGGGACGGATTTCTCACTGGAAATATTAGGTCTTATGAACGTGTGTCCAGAAATGCATCGTTGTCATAGAAGATGGCACAGACGAATGACCACGAGCCGTATGTTCCTTTTATGTTGCAGGCTATGTGACTGACGCAGCGTACTGTAAGCAGCGGAATGGTTCGGTATTTATGTCGCGAACAAGCCGAGATGGTATTTGTGTACAGCAAAGCAGATGGGGACGGTCGAGAGCCAGCACGCCTATACCAAAACAAGGAGAGGAGGAGGAGATTAGTATTTAACGTCCCATCGACAGCGAGGTCATTAGCGACGGAGGACAAGCTCGGATTAGGGAAGGATGGGGGAGGAAATCGGGCATGCCCTTTAAAAGGAACCGTCCAGGCATTTGCCTGAAGCGATTTAGGGAAAACACGGGAAACTTAAATCAGGACGGCCGGACGCAGGTTTGAACCGTCGTCCTCTCAAACACTGCGCCACCTCGCTCAGTTTATACGAAAACAAGTGCCCTCACAGACACCAACCACGTCACACAACATTTCAAGCCCTTTTGTCAAGCAAGATGCACATAATCGTGCTGTAGCTTACACCATTTTGGTGGGTCTCTTACCTGGAGAACCCAGTCCTCCAAATCTGGTGTACGCACAGTCCACCGCATCCGCGCCCTTTCGTCGGTTTGAAAGGACCCATGGTGGAGGCCAGTACAAAAATTCGATGTGTAGCTCCGCGAAATAATGTCAATTGTGCTGTTAAAAAGGAAAATTGTGACACTTGTAAGGACGAAATAACAAAGCTCAAAGAACGTCTGTCAATTTTACAATTTATTATCAGTTCGTTGAAAACGGATATCAAGAAACTTAAAGAAGGAAACACTGTACGGAACACGAGAAAATCGCGGCATGGAAGTTCGATTTCGTCGGAGAACTGGATGGAAGTAAAGTTCAAAAGACCCAAACAGATAATACAGGGTACAGGAAACTGTGAAGGGAACATAACTATAGTGCACAAAAATCACTTTCAAGTTCTTTCTGCATCGGAATGTGATAGTGTTGTTAACACTTCTAGTGTGCCACTTGGAAAACAGAACGGCTTTGTGAATGAGGTAGAACATAGAATATTTCAGCCGCAGTTCAGTAAAAGATCGTACTCGAAAGCGCTCTCAAAAAATTTACCATAGACAAGCTGTTCGCCTGAGACATTATCAACTACGTTAACAAGAAAGACAAAATAAATAGTATCAAACAAGAGATCGTGCACGGCAAAGGCAAGCAGAAAATGGGTAAGCTCCGAACAGCAAGTACATGGAAAATTGAACTGTATGCAAACAGCCAAGGGCGAGCCACCGAATTTCGGCGGACAAACAGTCAAAATTTTAATTGCATAATAAAGCCAAGAGCGAAATTCTGTGCTGCTACGTTTATGAGTCAGGAAAAAATTTCATCATTGAGCAAAAAGGACTTTTCTGTCTACTTGGCGGAATGAAACTATGTCGCAGGGAATGAAAATAGTGATCTTTTAATTTGGTTAAAAAGAAAATTGTATGAGGTGAGAGGAACAAACGTTATTGTTTTTTCAGTGCCACATCGTTACGACTTGAGAGAATGGTCCTGTGTAAACAAAGAAATCGAAAGTGCAAATACAGAGATGCAAAGTATTTGCAGCTGGTTTGAAAATCTAATATTTGTGAATATAAGCAATTTGGGGAAAAAATTCCATTAAACACACGGTTTTCATCTAAATAAACGTGAGAAAAAAGTTATAGTAACAAAAATTTTGGATATAGTAAATAAAATTTCAAATGCGCAGTGTGATGATATAGGAGTCATACCTGTTATGGACAAGAAGTGTGTGCTATGTGTTACCTGGAGACTCAAATGGGAAATCTGCTGTCGGCGAAACTACAAACCTCCAAGACAAATGTGAGATTTTGTGAACGCAAGTCAACACCCCAAGTGTAAGCAACTCACAGAACAGCACAGTAGTTGTGGAAGAGCAAACACCAGAAATTAGTGAAACAGGAGCAACACCCTCATCAGTAGCAGTAGCAGCAAAAGCAGTTGTAACACCAGTAGCAGTAGCAGGACCAACAACAAATGGAGCAGCAGTACAGCAGCTTAAGGAGGAGCCAAAGGCAAAATACATCTGTGTCACTCGATGACAATTTTTTATGGTTTCGAGCCAGGAGAAAAATAAAAATGTAAAAAATCGGCTTTTGAAATCACAGATAAGTCACGGTAACATCTTGTTTCTAAACATTCATGGTCTTGAAAGTAAAGTTGAAATACTGGAGGAGTCATTGTCATAAAATAAGTATTCTTACCTACGTTTATCTGAACATTGGCTTAAACCAGGACAAATACAATACTATGTAAGATAAGGTTATAAACATGTAGATCCCAGTACCATAATTGTGATACTGTTATCTATGTTTCAAATGAAATAGAGTTTAGAGAACTAGATCTTAGTTGGGCATGCGTAGAGAAACACTTTGAAATTACTGGAATCATATGTGGTGTAATGAAACTTATCTTAACATGTATTTACCATTCCCCGATTCAGATGAAAAAACTTTTTTAGATAATTTACACAGTGTACTCTGCCACATAAAAAGTGGAAACAATATGTAACTATAATTGCGGGAGACATTAATTCAAGCTTTGACGTAACATGTAACAAACCCAGTGTATATAAGCTGCTGAATATGCTAACACAGCACAACTTCCACCATGTAAATCCAGAACCGACAAGCTTGCTTAGACAATGCTTTTGTCAACTGTGCTCGTGGTATGTACTCCACCAGTGTACAGTGATTTGATTCACTCCACGTTAACAGTAGAGCTAAACAGTTAATGGCTCAAACGGTTCAAATGGCGCTAAGCACCAAGGGACTTAACATCTGAGGTCATCAGCCCCCTATAACTTTGAACTACTTAAACCTAACTAACCTAACGACAGCACACACATCCATGCCCGAGGCAGGATTTGAACTTGCGACCGTAGCAGTCGCGCGGTTCCGGACTGAAGCGCCTAGAACCGTTCGGCCACCGCGGCCGGCAAACAGTTAATAAAACGGAGGGGAAGAGCACTGTACAACAATTATCCAAATCTAATACCTTAATACTAACAAAAAGCAATCTCAGAAAACTAACACACCAGCTGAGTATAACTAACTGGAACAGATTATTTCAAGCATGCGATTCCAGTGCCCAAACAGTTTATGGAACATTCCACAACTACTTAACAGGTATTTTAAAAGCTCATCTTGTTCCAAACAAATACCATAAAACAAGAAAAAGTAAATTGTGGTACACCAAAGAGTTGAAGAATTTTAAAAAAATAAGCTACTGCCGTTAAATCACCTTGGCAAAGTAAATAATTCTAATGAAATTAAGGTCCTTGAAGTAACCACCAAGAAACTCTGTAAGAAAGAGCTACTACTGACGAAACAGAGATACAACAATAATTTCATAAAAAATAGTAAAAACCTGTGCAAAACGGCCTGGTCAGTAATTAATAGTGTTAAATGTGGAATCAGAAACTTCGATAAGACAGTCCCAATACCAGCAGATACGTTCGACAATTATTTTGTAAGCTATGCTGATGAAATCAAAAAGTTGATTAGTAAACCCAATTAACACATGTCGATTATCTTAAGAGCACAAACCGAAATCATAATCAGGCCAAACCTTCATTGAAACACTTCAAAGAGATATGCCAAGATGAAGTTCTTAAAACTGTCAAAGAAATGAAAAATTCGTATAATACAGATATTTTTAATATGTCAAACAAACTATTGAAAGAAATAATACACAAACTTGTGTCTCATAGAAGGGGTTTTTCCTGATACTCTCAGACTATCCAAGATGACTCCAGTCTTTAAGTTGGGAAGCAAATCTGATCCAGCAAAATACAGACCACTTTCTCTTATTCCAGTACTAGCGAAAGTGTTTGAAGGCATAGTGTATCAGCAGATGTATGAGTACCTAGAACTAAATGATGTGTTCAATACATCACAGTTTGGTAACAGGAAAAAAAGTCAAGTGTACAAGCCATAGAAGTCTTAGTGCGAGACATTTTAGCAGCATTCGAGGATCATCCTCATGGTCTACTGTTAAATAAGAAGAAGACGCAGAATATGTGGTTCAATCTATCAAAGACAGTAAAAAATAGAAAAACAAAATGCAAAATTTTTAGGTATCATACTTGACAATAAACTGACATAGAAGTCTCATGTTGAACACATAGTGGTTACGCAGTCAAGAGTTACGTATCTGCTGAAGAGACTGGTATGCTGCGTGACATTTGAATATGTAATGACGGTGTACTTTGCTTTTTTTTCAATTTGTTTTAAGGTATGGGTTAATAATCTAGGGAAACAACAAAAAAATAAGTGAAATTCTTGTGATCCAGAAGAAAGCAATCAGAGTAATGACAAAAGGATATAATAGGGCACATTGTAAACCCAGTGTTCATTAAATACAGAATATTAACAGTTATTAATCGATATATTCTTGATAGTGTTAACTATAACCTTGCTGAATTACCAAATTTAGGTGTAAAAAATCAAAGGCACGACTACTACAATACAAGAATTTGTACTTCTCTGTTCTTGCCACAAAATAGATTAACAAAACCTAACAACAGGTATAAGTACAGAAATTCTGAAAAAAGTAGGGGTAAGCTATGGGGAGAGACGGGTCATATACAATATGTACAACAGCCAAGACGGAATAATAAGATTGGACGACAAAGAAACAAGTGCTCGTATTAAAAAGCGTGTAAGACAAGGATGTAGCCTTTTGCCCCTGCTGTTCAGTCTGTACATCGAGGAAGCAATGATGGAAATAAAAGAAAGGTTCAGCAGTGGAATTAAAATTCAGGATGAAAGCATATCAATGATACGATTCGCTGATGACATTGCTATCCTGAGTGAATGTGAAGAAGAATTACATGATCTGCTGAACGGAATGAACAGTCTAACGAGTACACAGTATGGACTGAGAGTAAATCGAAGAAAGACGAAGGTAATGAGAAGTAGTAGAAATGAGAACAGTGATAAACTTAACATCAGGATTGATGGTCACGAAGTAGATGAAGTTAAGGAATTCTGCTACCTAGGCGGTAAAATAACCAATGGCGGACAGAGCAAGGAGGACATCAAAAGCAGGCTAGCTATGGTAAAAAAGGCATTCCTGGCCAAGAGAAGTTTACTAATATCAAATATTGTCCTTAATTTGAGGAAGAAATATCTGAAAATGTACGTCTGGAGTTCGGAATTGTATGGTAGTGAAACATGGACTATGGGAAAACCGCAACAGAAGAGAATCGAATCATTTGAGATGTGGTGCTACAGACGAATGTTGACAATTAGGTGGACTGATAAGGTAAGGAATGAGGAGGTTCTACGCAGAGGAAAGGAATATGTGGAAAACACTGATAAGGAGAAGGGACAGGATGATAGGGCATCTGTTAAGACATGAGGGAATGACTTTCATGGTAGTAGAGGGAGCTGTAGAGTTCAAAAACTGTAGAGGAAGACAGAGACTGGAATACATCCAGCAAATAATTGAGAACGTAGGTTGCAAGTGCTACTCTGAGATGAAGAGGTTAGCATAGGAAAGGAATTCCTGGCGGGCCGCATGAAACCAGTCAGAAGACTGAACCCAAAAAAAAAAAAAAAAAAAAAATAACTAACTCAGGCAGCCGGTGCACGGAGCCCCTGTGTGTTTCATCGCGTAGTGTTTTGAAGTTATGCTGTAGAACGTTTTATTTGCAATAATGTCTGTTGCCTCCAAAGGAAGCACGCTTAATCTTGTAGACGATTACAGACAAAGAAAAGCCGTATCGAAAGCAGCTTCTAAAGATTATTTGAATAAAAAATTGAGATGTGATGTGTTGGATAAAAAGTCCCCGATCATATTCCTGTACAGTCTAAGATATTGTAAGTTTCGGCGGAGGAAAACAGAGAAGAATAAGCCAGAAATTTATGTTAAGTGTATTTGAAGACTGTTGGCGAGTATTCATGATATGGCGAGACTATTAGCACAACTGAGGAGCCTGTCATCTGGCCAAAAGAAATGTGGTGTACGTGTAGCTCCTTAACAAACTACTAGAAATAGAAACGAAGGACAGTGATATCCAAAACATACAAAATTGGAAAACACGACCCCTGTTCTAGTGAATTCCCAAATTTGTCGAACCCAGATATGTTGATCTACATACGATCTTTCATGATGAAAGTTGTTTAACATTATTTTTTTATAAAATATAATACAAATGATGCTCTGAATCTTAATTAACCTTCACACAATGACCAAGAACCTTTTCTTAAGTATTTCTCAGTTTCAGGAATAATCGTTGAAATGCTTTATTTTGAAATGCGTTATAAATAGTTCAAACTGGTACATAAATCTCGTGTTACTTCCTAACAAAATGCTACCACCAGCCTTGTCGCTGCGGTTTCCTAAGCAGAAGATCTAAAATCTCGCTGTGAGCTCGTCCTGAAATTTGCAAACAAAACGTTGTCGTCATTTTGTATTTCTTGTACCTCTGTTATTTAGATACTTCTTTACCTACAGCCGCTTTTGCGGTTCCTTTTTCTGCCACCATTTCATCACACTAGACGCAGGACAAGCTCCCAGGTAAAGAATAGCATCCATAGCAGACTGCTTCCGCATCTGCAGTGTGCTGGGACACGACATCGCCCATGCATCCTTGCCTTCTTTTCCATTAATTTTTGTGCATGGCCGTTTATTCCCTTGCATCTGCGATCGCGCACAAGGAAAGAGGCATCATATGAACATGCCTTGAGCACTGATGTAAACATATCGTTATTATGCATTATTATTGTATAAAAAGTTTAATATATTTTACTGTAATAACAGAGTTTTTTGTTAATAATTAAAATAATTTATATGTTTCATTCTTATCACGATTAAAATCGAAGGCATTTGAGGCAAGTTAAAAGTGAGGTGCGCCTGCTATAAGTTAAGTAATGGTAAGCGCAAATTGGGACGAGTACAGCACATGTAACGTGAGTCAACACTACAGCGCGACGCACACGTTCCGCACGTGCTGCGCTGGTCCAACGCATATTCAGACGCGCCGGTTGGCGACGCTTTACGCCGACAGGAAAGAAGCGCGAGCAAACTGTAATCTTTCTCAAACGATTTTACAAAAATTATTCAGTAAAAATATTTGATTTTTGCCTTGCTTGTAGCGTTATATGTCAGCTACATGGCGAAGTGCTCGTCATCTCGCTGATGGTCATGCTTGTTGTGTTATGCACATTTTAGTGAGACACGACGCAAAATTCGAAAAGTTTGCAATTTAAAATAGGGGTCGCTGTCATTTTGCGTTTGGTACGTATTACACCATATGTAGCTGCGTATGAAATTTAGCTACCATGCTGAATTTTTCTTTAGACTTGGGAGGACGCCTCTATCTGTCTCCGATCTCGAGAAAATGTATCCTACGTAGCGAACTCACTTTCGATCTCACGCCAGCGAGAATGAAATATCCACAACATCTCTCATATCTCCTAAACCGATCGAGACCTCGAAACGAGATTTTGGGGAACGATAGCACACAAGGAGGAGAGTATTTTGCCAATTCATAAACACACGGATCTTTCTTATCTATGGCGATATATCAGTAGTTATACTTTCTTTTTTCACTCCAGTGACTGTAATTTTTAAGCATTATCGACAGCTAGTGAAACAAGAGTTTCCTAGAATGAAAATAAAGATGAAATTTCTTCTCTTATGTTACTACAAACCGCCACTATGAGGTTTTTCATAAGCTTTTGAGCTCTCTGGTTGCCAATTACTTGTTTAGTGAGGCACTCTGTTTCAGAATTCTGTCGCAATAGCTACTGTAAGATGAGTTTGTGCAAATTATTCTGTGTTTTGTCAAAGGAAGCACAATTAAACCTCTCATCAAGTGAAATGTGGCAGTTACTCATAAATGGCGATGCTTCTTCAAATGAGAAAAGGTTAACAATTCACACAAAAATAAATTGCCAATTCTGTTGAAACTTTGGTTGAATCCCGTAGCCCATCGAATTTTTAAAACAACTTACCAAAGGATTTTATTCCTTATCTTTTTCTGAGCAGTATTAAAATAACAACGACGAGCGTTCATTTCAGGGGGAATGACAGGCAAATGCCAGATGCTGGTTACTCACCTACAGCTTGACAAACTGGCAATGTATGATTCGCGAAATAAATCGTTGTTACTGCAAAAAATAAACAATAGATCCGTGTCACAACGCAATGGTCAGTGTATTGTCGGCAGCTGAGAATAATTCGTGCGGTAGGAATGCGGAAGCTAGTCATGTGTGCCTTGAGCAGTTCACGTCGTTCGAAAAACATTGTCGTGAAAGTAGATCTGCCTGTGTCAGCAATACATTTCAACAAATTAAATATATCAAATCACCACACTCTTTCAGGATAATCATATTTTCGAAATAATACCGACCGTTTCTTCATTTGTGTAGCCTGTTGTACAATCCGTTTATTAATGTTAATAATGTGTCTGCAACTACTGAAATGCTTTCTCTCATCACAGTGAGCCAATTAAAACATTCTTATTCGTGAGGGCTTCTCGACTGTTTCTAGCTTGAAGTGGAAATGTGATATCCACATGTACATAGTATAATGTTTCTTATTACATCCATATCCAAGTAATGATAGTGAAACTTATGTAATTCATATCTTGGACACTTTTTACCAGAATCACTAAGGGGTCATTCCTGTGGAAATTATGCCTTGTCGACCTTTTGCAACAGATCGTAGAGATACGTTAGCATAAAAGGAAGCAAGTAGATAACTTCGTTTTACTTTCCTGCCTTGCTTCTAGGTCACATTATTTTATAATATTCGTTACTTCGTTATTCACTACTCTCAAGATGAATCGTCTGTCCCTTCTTACGATCTGAAAAACTTGTGGAGCCAGAAGATATAATCCCTGAATTGTGCATTGTTCTTGACAAAAGAATAAACAAATCAAAAGACTATAACGACATATGTAACTGAAAACTATTATGTGCTAACGAAAAGAGATGGAGCTCTAAAATGGCGAAAAACGAAGCACTACTCAGTGACAATAAAATTCAGTATTCTGTAAGGTAGTATTTTTCGGATGGGCAATAATTCCACTGCCCATATGCCCATGACGAAGTGAGCATACGGCAGGACTGCCTTCCCGCTTCACGCCTTATCCCTTCCACATTGCTCGCGAGAAACTGTGCCGCGCGACCTGGCGCGTAATGGATCTGCGTAATGGATCAGTAGACAGTTGCGATAGTTTTATCAGTCTTAAGGTAGGACCGCAATGAGACAGCGGCATTGCACTGCAGCAGAGCTACGCGGCACGACGCGACCGAATATTGTTTCTATGAAACTGTATGCGACAGAAAGCATTACGCGGCAGCGGAATTGCGTGGCGCAGCACGGCGATGCGAAGTTGACCAACTGCTCAACTATGACGTGCCGTGCGGCTTCGCGTGGTTGCGTTGTCGCTAGTGCGGTATAGCAACAATCTCAACACTGCACGTCATTCAAATCGTAGGCCTTTCGGCGTGCGAAACGAAAATTTATTCACCTAAATAGCGTTAGGCGAAAAAAAGTTAATTTTTTGTATAAGTGGATATCCAGAGTTAAATGGCCTCCAAACTGGACGTTATATGAATAGCACTAGAGAAAGCAACATTTGGAAAGAAACTGACAAGGAAATGGGAGTAAACACAACATACGAATACTTACAAACAACTTTTTTTTTTATTTTGTGAAATGGGCGATTAGTCATTTACTTTTTTTGACTACTTCTTTTTATTACATTTCATTACTATGTATTTTCTCTTTGACGACATCTCCTGCTTATGACTTCGTTTTGCAAGACCAAACTACCTTGTGGGGAACTGAAATAATGATTCAATCTACACTCCTGGAAATGGAAAAAAGAACACATTGACACCGGTGTGTCAGACCCACCATACTTGCTCCGGACACTGCGAGAGGGCTGTACAAGCAATGATCACACGCACGGCACAGCGGACACACCAGGAACCGCGGTGTTGGCCGTCGAATGGCGCTAGCTGCGCAGCATTTGTGCACCGCCGCCGTCAGTGTCAGCCAGTTTGCCGTGGCATACGGAGCTCCATCGCAGTCTTTAACACTGGTAGCATGCCGCGACAGCGTGGACGTGAACCGTATGTGCAGTTGACGGACTTTGAGCGAGGGCGTATAGTGGGCATGCGGGAGGCCGGGTGGACGTACCGCCGAATTGCTCAACACGTGGGGCGTGAGGTCTCCACAGTACATCGATGTTGTCGCCAGTGGTCGCCGGAAGGTGCACGTGCCCGTCGACCTGGGACCGGAACGCAGTGACGCACGGATGCACGCCAAGACCGTAGGATCCTACGCAGTGCCGTAGGGGACCGCACCGCCACTTCCCAGCAAATTAGGGACACTGTTGCTCCTGGGGTATCGGCGAGGACCATTCGCAACCGTCTCCATGAAGCTGGGCTACGGTCCCGCACACCGTTAGGCCGTCTTCCGCTCACGCCCCAACATCGTGCAGCCCGCCACCAGTGGTGTCGCGACAGGCGTGAATGGAGGGACGAATGAAGACGTGTCGTCTTCAGCGATGAGAGTCGCTTCTGCCTTGGTGCCAATGATGGTCGTATGCGTGTTTGGCGCCGTGCAGGTGAGAGCCACAATCAGGACTGCATACGACCGAGGCACACAGGGCCAACACCCGGCATCATGGTGTGGGGGGCGATCTCCTACACTGGCCGTACACCACTGGTGATCGTCGAGGGGACACTGAATAGTGCACGGTACATCCAAACCGTCATCGAACCCATCGTTCTACCATTCCTAGACCGGCAAGGGAACTTGCTGTTCCAACAGGACAATGCACGTCCGCATGTATCCCGTGCCACCCAACGTGCTCTAGAAGGTGTAAGTCAACTACCCTGGCCAGCAAGATCTCCGGATCTGTCCCCCATTGAGCATGTTTGGGACGGGATGAAGCGTCGTCTCACGCGGTCTGCACGTCCAGCACGAACGCTGGTCCAACTGAGGCGCCAGGTGGAAATGGCATGGCAAGCCGTTCCACAGGACTACATCCAGCATCTCTACGATCGTCTCCATGGGAGAATAGCAGCCTGCATTGCTGCGAAAGGTGGATATACACTGTACTAGTGCCGACATTGTGCATGCTCTGTTGCCTGTGTCTATGTGCCTGTGGTTCTGTCAGTGTGATCATGTGATGTATCTGACCCCAGGAATGTGTCAATAAAGTTTCCCCTTCCTGGGACAATGAATTCACGGTGTTCTTATTTCAATTTCCAGGAGTGTATCATGTATTAGGATAATATTATTTACGAAATTGCCTCTTATACGAGGAAGATCTCGCAGTTGTGTCTTTTTAGTCTTGTCACTACCGAGCAACGCTGTATCGTATCTGAGAAAATTGTGCAAGACACAACTGGCGAGAATTAAGTTTCTACATATTCTGGACCGAAGCAGATCTTGCGATAGTAAATGTTAAATTTTTTGCACACTTACAGAGCGTTTTCTGAAACGCTTCGGGCTCTATTATGTCTGTAACCATAAACGTTCTTCGATCGGTCAACTAACTGTGTACCAGCATAAGGTTTCATCAAGTAGGTTTTTAATGCAAAAGCTTCATCTCCAAGAATTGCCTGAGGCAGTCGAACTCCTGTGTCTGGTTATCCTTTTGGGTCTGTTATATTCAAAGTATTTGTTTCCAGTTTTGATGCTAAATCTGACTGTAAAATGATTCCAATGTCATCAACATTCACATATATAAATTTGTAATCTTCTTTCTCTCATAACAAGGAAATTATTATCTCATCCATGTCACTTCCGTCCGTTTTGCTCGGAAGTTAGCGAACGACTTATATACAAAATTTGCTGTGTACTGTTGCGCCGCTGCAGTTCAGTATACAATGTGTTTAGCTGCGCCGTATCCGTACGCAACGAAAGGCCTGCTACAGTTCAAATGCGGTATACTAAACAGAGCCGCATCGTGCCCCGCCGCTGTGTTGCAGTGCAGTTCCGCTTAATGTGGTCTTAGATCTATTATAAAATAAATTGTATCTGACTAGATCAATAAATATTATTGTGCGCGCATTTGTTTTATAAATTAGTGAAAGTGTTCTCTTTCATATTAAAGTGTGTAAAACTAAATTATGGCATGAAGTAAATTAGGGGTGGCGTGCGGCCCACGGGGCGCTAATCTTTGACCCGCGGAGCTATTTCATATGAAAGAAAAATTTAACTTTTATTTCACGTAAAAACCCCAAAAGAGGATTCCATCAAGCATCTTTCGTTATTGTTGTTGCTGTGATCTTCAGTACAGAGACTGGTTTGATGCAGCTCTCCATGCAACTGTATCCTGTGCAAGCTTCTTCATCTCCCAGCACCTACTGCAACCTACATTTTTCTGAATCTGCTTAGTGTATTCAACTCTTGATCTCCCTCTACGGCTTTTACCCTCTACGCTGCCCTCCAGTACTAAATTGGTGATCCCTTGATGCCTCAGAACATGTCCTACCAACCGATCCCTTCTTCTAGTCAAGTTGTGCCACCAATTTCTCTTCTCCCCAGTTCTCTTCAATACCTCCTCATTAGTTATGTGATCTACCCATCTAATCTTCAGCATTCTTCTGTAGCACGACATTTTGAAAGCTTCTGTTCTCTTCTCGTCTAAACTATTTATCGTCCACGTTTCACCTCCATACATGGCTACACGCTATACAAATACTTTCAGAAACGACTTCCTGACACTTAAATCAGTACTCGATTTCGCATCATGTCCAATTACAATAGGAATACCTCAGTTCAAAAAAATGGTTCAAATGGCTCTGAGCACTATGGGACTTAACATCTGAGGTCATCAGTCCCCTAGAACTTAGAACTACTTAAACCTAATTAACCTAACGACATCACACACATCCATCCGCAAGGCAGGATTCGAACCTGCGAACGAAGCAGTCGCACGGTTCCGGACTGAAGCGCCTAGAACCGCTCGGCCACCGCGGCCGGCTATCTCAGTTCACTGAGTCAACAGTCGTTAGATTTTCGCCTGTATTCCTGTCTGACAAAAATCAATATGTTGGATTAATTTTTAAAAGCCCGCACGCCTTCTTGAAGAAAACATAGTTCGCCTTGGCGATATGCAATCAACAGTCAGCAATAGCATGGATTCTGCAACCGGATACGTTACTGCGCAGGCGAGACGAATTCCAGACATAGCCATTAAATTCGATAGTTACTTTTACTGCAAACTCACAACACTCTCGGCCGTAAAAGTTATAGCCCTTCACGGATAAACATGGTGCACATTCGATCGCGATAGACCTATCATCACATCAGGCAAGTAAACCCAGCTTTTATCTTTTTAGAATTAATCTGTGGTACTTGTCTTTTATTTTAGTAGGCTTGCATTTTTTTATATTAGGTATTTAATCATTGTGAGTAGGTGCACCAACTGACATTAGCAGTGGTTTGTGCCTCAGCACCTTCTTTTAATTTCATTAACACAAAATAAATAAACACTTAATTGTAATAATGTGTTTTTATTGATGATGTTTAAGGATTCCGCATTACAGAGGTAGCAAAGGGACCCTATTAGTGCGACTTCGTCCACCTGTGTTTCTCTCTTATTTACAGCAAATAGTAACGTCATCGACTTGAAATCTAGAATAGTTTTCAGAAACAATCATACCAAAAGAAGTCGAAATGGGAGTCAAAATTTTACATTAAGGCTGCTACTTTAAGAGAAACATACGTAATTTTTATATGTATGATACATGACTTTCAGAACTAAAATATCAGTTTCCTAAAGCAGTTAAATACTACTCTCAAAAATTCTCGAGAGAACAGACTATGAAGTTTCCCAGGCGTGCATAAAACTCGAATGAAAGACCGATAACTCGACGGGTAAGAAGCACTGTGGCACGAGTCAAGGTTTGCTTCCCAGGTGAGCTGTATCTTTAATCATAGGTATATAGATGATATATACTTTTAAATATACTCGCATGCCCAACAAGCATTTTCGTGAAGTGTGAAATACATAAAGATTGAAACCAGAGCTCGAGACTGGTGGTAATTGGATAGCTAGTTCGAGTCTAGTTTTGGTCATTACCTTTTAGCTTTTTTCAGTTCAGTTCCAATGCCTAAGTCATATAAATATATGCTGATTAGCACATATTTAATTGTCATTTTTATGAAAAACGCACGTCTTCTTATTTCTAATTATGTATCACACAAAAAAATCCAGTTTTCATTGCAGGTATAAATCGCTAATCACCGATCCTTTATGTATAACGTCGTTTTAAAAAAAGAAAAACATTTCCAATTAATTTTTTTCCATCTGTATGTACCCTCCGCTTCACAGAAATGCCCGTGGAACATGAACCTTTGTACAAAAATTTACAGCAACATCCTACCACAAAGCCACACAGCCCACAAAACAGTCAACTTGCTTACGGTGTTGAACAACTTCGGGAAACTTTAAAGTAGACTTTGTAGGGATTTTTTGAGACCTGCATCGAACTACTTTAGGTAACTGATATTTGATTCTGAATTTCAAGTACCATATACGTATGTAAAAAATTACGAAACTCCGATTACAGTGTGGTCTCTCTGTCACTTTCCGACTTATGGTAAAAAAAAAAGTCTGTTCTAATTCGAGGCGTAAACTTAGTATGGCGTCAACTAGTAAACAAACAGCACCTAAGAAGAGGAGAGTTATAGAGGAGTTGAGAACTTTTCAAGACAAGTGGACTGCAAATTATTTTTTGTGGACTATAACAACACCCATATGTCTGATATGCAATGAATCTGTCTCTGTTCCAAAAGAATAGAACGTCAAACGGGCATTAAGAGACTAAATATACAATTATGTTTGATAAGTACAACGGACAATTTCGACAAGACCAGGTAAACGACTTAAAAAGGAAACTTTCTGTTCAGCAGCAAATATTTGCAAGGGTGAATTCAGAGTCAATATGTTATGTGAAACCGAGTTATACAGTAGGTCTGATTTTGGCAAAAACAAAACAAAAAAAAATGATCATAGCCGTATTCAGATGGCGAAATGGTTAAGGAATGCTCACAGACTGTCGCTGAAATTATGTGTCCTTAAAACCAAAAGGACTGTCTCGTCAACTATTACAAGGCGTGCGGACAATGGAATAAAAATTAAACATAATTTTAAAAACCTTGCATATGAGTTTATAATTTATTCTCTAGCTTTATATGATGCACAGATATGGCGGATACAGCCCAAGTGGTGATTTGTGTCCGAGGCGTTGACGGCCATTTTAATAAAACAAGAACTAGCGGCATTTTGGCTACTTAAGGATACCACGGAATAATGGGATTTGTTGGAAGCAGTTATATCAGCATTAAGTCGCTTTTCGTTAAAACTTAACAACATATCGGGGCTAACAACGGATGGTGCTTCAGCAATGGACGAAAAACACAAGGGTTTGGCTCAGCTGATTGAAAACGAGACCCGCAAAGTTGGCAATACGTCGATGTTAAACTTTCATTGCACTATCCATCAAGAGAATGTATGTGCCAAGTCCCTAAAAATGGACCACGTCATGAAGATAGTTGTCAAACCAGTGAACTCTATTTATTCGAAAGGACTGAATCACCGTCAGTTCGAAAAAATTCTGAAGTCTTTCGATTCAGAGCATGATAACATTTCGTATTCCACAGAAATATGACGGCTAACATGTGCGAAAATGTTGAAAATAATGTTTGATTTGAAGCAAGAAATACAACCATTCCTTGAAAGCAAGTCAAAGATACCCCTGGAGTTTGAATAGAAGATAAAAGAATGGCTTTCAGACTTCGCATTCACGGTCGATATATCGAGCCACATAAACGATGTTAATACTCGATTCCAATGAAAAGATCAGTAGTTTAATGTCATTCATGACCTTATTCCCGCATTCCAAATGAAACTTGGGTTTTGGGAACAACTTGCGAACCAAAAACTTCACACATTTTCCTACACTGTCAAATCAATCGGATGTCACACAGGTGGCAGCGATTAAATACCCTTCTTTGGTATTTGACTTGAAATGCGAATTCGAAAACCGATTCCAAGGTTTTAAGAAACATCGTCTGCTTTTTTTTCTGTGTTTGCTACGCCATTCTTCGTAGACATGAGTTAACTACCGGTGCATTGACAAACGGAATGCTGCGAAATGCAAGATTTTGCACAGTTAAAAGAGAAATTTAATCAGGTTGGTTTGGAAGAGTTCTATTAAACTATTTGCACAAGAAGAAATATCCGGCGTTTTACAGACATTTTTTAAAAATAATTTCATTATTTGGAAACACTTGTGCCTGAAGAGATTTTTAGTCGGATGAATTACATCAATCACAAATGAGAAAACGAATTACTGATGTTTATCTGGAAAACTCTTTGCGTGTAGCAACATCTTCAGTTGACATCAGCCTTGACTCAGTTAGTTCAGTCAAGTAGAGCCAGACATACCAAACATTCTGTTTCATTACATTTATAATAAATTTTCTTTCCTCAGAATTGTTTTATTTTCTTTAAAAAATAAATTAATATTTCTTGCAAATTTTTGTTCAAAAAACAAAAATTGGTAATGCGGCCCGCGGGGAAACTCGCTCTGAAACATTTGGTCCACCTTCCGAAATGGTTGGCCACCCCTGAACTAAACGTAATCATGTGACGCTGACTTTAGCGGAGAAACTGAAAGTGCTTGAAAGGTTAGATAAAGGCGAGTGTTTTCAAAACATTGCAAGTGAGGTAGGGTTGGCATAACAACTGTTAAAGACTGGAGAAAAACAGGAAAACTCTTGAATGTCACACAGAGATGAATGATGGTGAGTAAGGACTGAAAATACGCAAGACTTTGAAGAAGCTTAAAAGTGAAATTATAGACAGTTTGTAGGTGTGGTTTGAGGAGGAGAGAAGAAAAGGAAGTCTGTTGTCTGGACCAATCGTGAAAGAAGAGGTATTAGTCTTACATGAAAAATTGGAGTGAGGTAATGAAACTGAAAAATTTACATCGTATGGAGAAAACGACATGCATCCGAAATGTAATTATTTCGAAGCCTTCTGCTGATGAAACTGCCAATGAATATGTTCCGAACTTCGAAAACTTAGTTAAAGAGCATAAGCTGACCCCTAATGATTCTGGTTTAAACTACAAAATGCTTTTTACAAAAAGTCTCGCTGCACAAAATGAATCTGTAACAGATACGAAACTTGCCAAAGATAACTGTTGCTGTCTGTAGTAACGCTACTGGAAGTCACAAGATGTCATTGTTTGTGACTGGAAAGGCTAAAAATCCAAGGACAATCAAAAATATTAATATGGCATCACCGCATGTAACAAGTGGCGTGGATGGAATCCAGCCTCTTTGAGGAAAGGTTTTGTGACCAATTCGTCCTTGCCGTTACAAAACACCTAAAAGAAGGAAAAAACTCTTTAAACTTTCCATATTGATACTCGGCAATGCGACAGCTCATCCATAGACGAACTTGAAAAAGATGGGATAAAGGTTTATTTCTTCCTGTCAACGTAACATGTCTAACACACCCCATGGACAACGGGATCACTGAGTGGCTGAAGAGGCGATAACGTCGAAAGCACGTTTCAAGCGATGAGATCAATAAATATAAAAGATGTAATCTATACAACTACCGAAGCTTGAAAAATCTTTGCTCAGACTGTGACCAGAAATGAACGAAAATAAAGCTGAAACATGAAAAGAAACGAGTGAAGAGAATCAAGATGAAACAGGCCATGCAACAAGTTATGTAAGTCGTGATGTAGACACTTCAGCGATTTTGAAATATTTTGAAACTTTACAATCGGACATTGAGCCCAGTGGCCTAAGTTAGTGAATCAGTACAGCTGACGTTGATTGCGCAATGGAAGAAGAATTAAATGAAGGCCAAATCCTTGATGCTGTAACTCGAACAACCGATGAGAATGAGAAAGATGATGATGACAACGAAGACAGTGAGCCTACGGTTCGAGTATCACATACATAAGCTAAAAATTCATTTTATCTAGCCCTTCACTACATCGAACAAAGCTGTACGGCTCTCCAGTCATTTTGAGGATTAGGAAATGACGGAACATCGCAGCAAAATCAGGGCTGTCGTCTGTTAAGCAAAACAACATTACGAACTTTTTTGGTCCTGCTTAACAACAGAACATTTTTACCATGTAAATTCTCATGTTTTTAAACAATTAAGTGCACAACAGTTGCGTATCCATGCAATATTGTAATAAGGTATGTACAGTTGTTGAACTTACACTCACAGTAACAATATTTTACGGTACATAGAGAAGTGTTTTACTGTACAGGCACTACTGTACATTACACTTATGTTTAAGATCTTTTAGTGTGTGGACGTTTTATTTTCTGTTTGTTACTGTTTTACCAAGAAGCGATATTTCAGACAGTATTTCCAATGGAAAACTAAAGCCGAACTATGCTGTATTGTGGCGCTACGTGTCAATAAAAGTGTTCCTCTGATAATCCGACGCCGGCCGGGGTGGCCGAGCGGTTCTAGGCGCTACAGTCTGGAACCGCGCGACCGCTACGGTCGCAGGTTCAAATCCTGCCTCGTGCATGGACGTGCGTGATGTCTTTGGGTTAGTTAGGTTTAAGTAGTTCTAAGTTCTAGGGGACTGATGACCTCAGAAGTTAAGTCCCATAGTGCTCAGAGCCTTTTGAACCTTTGATAATCTGACATTTTTTATTAAGAACATGTACCCACTCCCGTAGGGGACGGATTAACGAACCAGGAGCTGTATTACGTGACAAATTAAATATACAGCATCAACGAAGCGTAAAGAACCGGGACATCTCTTTTATCTCGAATTTACATCTACATCCACATGATTACTTTGCCATTTACAATTAAGTGCCTGGCAGAGCGTTAATTGAACCACCTTCAAGCTATTTCTCTACCGGCCCAATCACGAACAGCGCGCGGGAGAATCGAACACTAAAATCTTTCCGTGCGAGCTCTAATTTCTCTTATTTTCTCATTATGATCATTTATCCCTACGTAAGGGGGCGCCAACTACATATTTTCACACTCTGAGGAGAAAGCTGGCGATTGAAATTTTATGAGAATATCCTGCCGCAACGAAAACGGCCTTTGTTTTAATGATTAGCACCCCAATCCACATATTTTATCCTTGGCACCCTCTCCCCTATTTTGTGATAACCCAGAACGACCTGCCATTCTTTGGACTTTCTCCATGTCATCCGTCAATCCTAACTGATGCGGATCCCACACGCGCACCAGTACTCCACAAGAGGGCGGACAAGCGTAGTGCAAGCAGTCTCTTTGATAGATCTGTAGCATTTTCTAACTGTTCTTTCCATAAATTTCAGTCTTTGGTTTGATTTCCCACGACATTATGTGCGTCAGCGTTCTAATTTAAGTTATTCGTTACTGCAATCCCTAAGCATTTAGTTGAATTCACAGCCTTTAAATTTGTGTGATTTATCGTGTAACCGAAATTTAGGGGATTCCTTTTGGTACTCATGTGGATGAATTCACGCTTTTCATTATTTACAGTCAATTGTAAGCTTTCACGCTATAGAGATATCTTGTATAAATTATTTTGCAATTGGTTTTGTTCATCTGACGACGTTGCAAGACGGTAAATGACAGCATCACCTGCAAATAATCTAAAGGGACTGCTCAGACTCCTAAATCGTTTATGTAAATCTGGAACAGCAGAGAGCCTATAGTTCTTCCTTGGGGATCACCAGATAGTACTTTTGTCTTGCTCGATAACTTTTCGTCAATTACTACACTTTGTGACCTTTCTGACAGGAAATCACGCATCCAGTCGCACAGCTGAAAAGATACTCGATAGACACACAATTTGATTAGTAGTCGCTTGTGAGGAATGGTGTCCCAAGACTTATGGAAATCTAAAAATATGAAATTAGTTTCTCATACAGCAGCGATAGGATTCATTACTTCGTGAGAATAAAGAGCTAATTGTATTTCACAAGAATGATATTTTCTGAATCCGTCCTGGGTGTTTGGTAATAAATCGTTTTCCTCGAAGTAGTTCATAATGTTCGCGCACAATGTATGTTCCACAATCGTACTGCAAAAAGAAGTTAACGATTTGGGCCTGTAATTCAGCAGATTACTCCTATTTCCTTTCTTGGTACTGGTGTGACTACTTCCTTTCTTGGGTACTGAGCAACTTTACAGTCTAAAGTTACGTACGGCTCTTTCGACGAGCGAGCGGTTGATTACAAAAGAATTCAGCATTTGAAACAATCCAGCTTCTCTTCTCCAAATGCATTTCAACGCTAGAGCCATCTACTGGCACAAGCAACACACCACCGCCAAACTAGCGGCAACCACATCGCACAGTAAACTCTCTCAAACTCACAGGAAACCGTCATGGGAAACTTACAGCGAGACTGTCGTGGCATCTTGAACTCGAGTTCGGCTTTCATTCATCGATATTTGTGAAGGTTAGTCTGCTGATGAATTACGTTTGCTGATGAATGAATACGAAAAAAAGGGCATTGGTGCAAACAAATATCAACTTCTAGGTGCTAAGTGCGCATGTCTCGTAACAAGCCAATTTATTCGCAATGAATTTACAACGGAGTTTTTCCGATAACATGTGGCGAAAACATTTTTAGAAGAAATCCAACAGGCAGAGTGCATTACTTCGTGATGATTTAGAGAAATTGCTTGAATCTGTTACGTCTGATTCAGATTGTAGTACGAATCTTCTGGAATTTGAGCAAAGGTTTTTCGTTCCACCATCGTTAGTTTAAGTTAGATGTGAGAAATAAAGTTTGTGCACTTAACTGGCAGAAATAGTGAATTTCAGACTGATCAAAAATGGAAAAAGAACTGCGTTTCTTGCACTTCGTTTCGCAAACAAAGACGATATTCGCATCTGATGACATACATACCATGACATAAAATCTATGAAAAAGAAAGGCTGACGTTTATTAAATAATGCAATAACATCAGACGAATAATAAGAAAGAAAATTTCATTTGAGAATCGTGAGCGCAAATCACAGCTCGTCTTTGATTGCCACTGTTGCTAAGCCGAATCGCTGTCAAGACATTCGATACAACTTTTTTTTTTTGTTTTTTTTTTTTTAGGATATTATCTAGAAATATTTATGGTTCCGTAATTGTGTGAAACGATCAATGTGGAAAGCGTCTGTGGAGTACGAAAGGGTAGAGCTATGCGTGTGAGCGGAGTCGACTTAGTTATCGCTATTGGCTCTACTGCGGCAGTTGAGGGAAGATCTGTGGAAAGTGCGTCAGTATCATTCGTCTGTTGCCAAGATGCGTAGCGTGGTGATTTCGTTGCTCTTGGTGCTTTCTGCATCATTTGTCCTACCATTTACAGATATCCGTAAGTTATTTCGCAATACTTTTCTATTTTGTTAGCTCTAAAAGCAATATGTGCAGTAATAGAATTTTTATTGGAAATTTCGATTTGGCGCCCAAATAATGACTTGACACTTTACACGTCGCCATTACACGATTGATCGTATTTATTGGCATTTCACTGTATCAATATTGATAAGAACGAGAGTATTTACTTCGCACGATGTGGAACACACGCTGAGAGTTACTAACGGAAAGGAAGTATTGTAAAATGGCTATTTATAGTATCTTTTCTTTTGCCAATCCCGAAACGTCACTTGGAATTGCCTGTAATACTGTTGCTTAAATAAATAAATTTATACCAGTTACGCGTTTTAAGTCGCAAATAACTTACGATAAAAATTTCATTTCTTTTTTATTAATAATCATGATTTGTCAACAATATAAACGAAAAAAAATACGAATATCCGAATTTCACAGAGTTTAACGAAAACATTTCTTCGCTAATCAACCAAACTGTTTTAGAGCCAAGCCAGTAAGAGTCACTGGTACAGTTCCTTCTAAAATAACTTGTTCAAGATATCTCGTCACTAGTGCTCCGTTACTGAGCAAGTTGTGTATAAGTGCTTCTTACAATGGGAGTGGCGTAGCCCACGCTCGTGCTTTGTCTCCTGTCACAGTCAGTTTCTTATGTCCAGAAAGAAGCACGCGACAGACGAGGTGTGGCCCAACAATTCACGCTTCCAACCCTAGAGCCTGCTCCCGTGAAATAAAATATACATTCACGTATTACAAGCGAAGACACGATTTACTGCGTCACTTATTATATATGTAACTGAAAAATATTGGACCTCTGAAACTTTTGTCAAAGTCAACAAGATTTTAACTGGAAAATAATTTAATAGTGGTTAAAGTTTTTAGTTATGGCCTGTATCCGTTGTGAAATCTCTTTATTGCTTTCCTGGAAACGTAGTGTGTCTGGGTCTTTATAAAATACGATTTTATTGCTTTCCTGGAAACGTAGTGTGTCTGGGTCTTTATAAAATACGATTCATCTCTACATTCTATTAGTCATTACCGGTACTTCTTTATCATACCTAGATATTGAGGCATTCGCATCCTTTTTAAACAGATGATTATTTGTAGTGTTTTGTGCAAGCACTCATAAGTTACACGGCTCGCGTGAAACCAACGATATTTTTCACAGACTCTCTCTGTGGTTCATATTTCCCCTGTAACCACCTTCTATCACTCAGTTAAGATGGCTGTTTATGAAGTATTTACTCATACGTTTCTGCTTGTAGGTCACGTCCTGGCAGTACAGCCTCCCTAGGCTTAATTTGTCCTGATATAAACCGCCACTTGACTGTCTATTATTATATTTATCTTCTTTATTATCTAAATTTCGGCTTTTATGCCATTATCAATTACAGTGCTAAAAGTTGTTAGATCCTTATTATTATAATAATGCTGTAACAACTTTTATCTTTGTACTTGATAATGGCATAAAAGGCAGAATCTAGATAACAGAGAAGATAAATACAATTATACACAATCAAAAGGTGGTTTACTTTTGTAAGGAATATTGCATGACTGGCTCAACACCACCGAAAACTTTCTTTATATTGTTGAATCTTGGCATTGTTATTTTATTTTGTGTGTTCTATCAGTTGTTTGTGCTTGTTTGTAAGCTAGTAGTTTGCTTTCGCTCTCTCTCTCTCTCTCTTTCTCTCCCTCATACACACATACACACACACACACGTATATATATATATTACTCAGTATTTATCCAAAGAGCCTTGAAAGAACATTCCTGTCTTAGGTAACTCTGCGACGTGTTACTAATTTTATGAGTACTGATATTTGGCTTTGACATGGAAGTAATCGGATCTGGCGTCTTAGCTCAGTCGGATAGGGTTAGCGGGAGGGGTGCGGGCAATTAGCCAATTAGCTTTCAGATGAGATGGTTTAGGGAAAACAACACCAGGATGACAGACGCGGATTTGTATCCTCCTACTAGACCCAGGTTGAGTGTCTTACAAGGGGAGGCCGCCAATTGTGAAATTCAGATTCGATTCATACTGCGCATAATAAAAGCTCATGGCCAGAGGTGTAATGTGGCAAAGCACCAAGATGCACTTCTCAGCCGTTGTCGAGAAAACCGAGTTAAAAGAAACCGTTGCGGTGAAATACTCTCTACGATTAATAATTTTCTACAGCGTCGTGGCGCAGCGGTAAGCGCTCGGGTTTGCGATCCGAAGGTCGCCGGATCGAATCTCGCGCCATGGAACCTTTTTTTTTTTTTTTTTTTTAGTATTTGTTGTTTGTAATTCAAATATATATATATATATATATATATATATATATATATATATAAAATTCCCGGCAATCAGTTGCAACAATTATGCATATAATAAGTTGTTGAAAGTCGTTTGTCGTGGAAAAACTGGCGACATCATTATGTTTTCCACAAATAAAGTTGTATTTCACAAATGTTATTAATTGTCTTCATAATGTTTACCACGTATAGTTAACGGAAGACGTAGAAACGATATTCCGAAACGAATACGTATAGCGTAAGTAAAACGTTCGAATTAGAATAGAGACCCCACGAACACAAATTTGCTGTGGCAGGTATGAAATACAAACTCCGTTACTCGCTCGTTACACTTGATGGACAGATGTTGAATGGGCCGAAACGAGCCGCCGCATAACAGCGTAGTTGCATGCTAACTTCGAAAGAAGGTAGATGCGGTCCCTAGCACAACTTATAACATCGTTGAAAATCAGTGCGGACGTGAGAGTTTTTGTACACCCTGTTAAACAAACGGAAAAATGGAGGCGGTACAATTGGAGAGCGATCCGCCTTCTCCAACATGCATAAGCAATTCATCAATAGTTTCTTTTTTTCATTATTAGTTTTTTGTAATTCAAATATATAATAATGAAAAAAAGTTGCATGGTGCGGGATTCGATCCGGCGACCTTCGGTTAACGAACCCAAGCGCTTACCCCTGGGCTACGACGCTGTAGAGCAATACTAATAGTAGAGAATATTTTACCTCAACGGTTTCTTTTAACTGTCGATTTTCTCGACAACGGCTCAGAAGTGCATCTTGGTGCTTTGCCACATTACACCTCTGGCCATGAGCCTTTATTATGCGCAGTATGAATCGAATCTGAATTTCACAATTGGCGGCCTCCCCTTGTTAGCCGCTTAAGCCCGTCGAGCGCACGAGAAGGCGTACGGGCACAAGCAGTCACGTGAACCTTGCTAACACCATTCTTAGAAACGTAATAGCTCTGACACACCCGACCCCGATTCGTTTGGCGCATCTGCACTGCGTTTATGTCAGGGCTATTAGTAACTATACTCTTCCCTCAAAAACGAAATCGTTATCTAATTCGGTATTCGCAATTTATTTTTGTTGTAATTTACACCATCGCCATTTATTCTGTGAATACAATTTTTTACTTTATTCTTGTGTTACTTTTTTAAAAAAAATTTTAAGAGAAGTGTTGTATGAAGTCATACACTATACACTGTTCGTTTGCAACATCTCCTTAGTAGTGAAAGTTTTAATCCCAAGAAGAGTACCATAGGTGGCTTTTTATCACCGTTCAGTTCCCAAGCGTCAATAAAAGTTTACTTTCCGGGGCATGGCGCATTCATAAAGGAAGAAGGAAGAGATTAAAATCTATATCTACTGGCAGACTCGAACCTGTATCCCTTTGGGTCGCGGTAACTCAGCGAAACGACCATTGCTAATATTGTACGCGTAAACGCAGTTTGAAAGTCCTGATGTAGTGCATAAATGCCGCTGCAGATGGCTTACTTGGTTTGTATTGTTGTGTACAATAACTCGTAGCTTCGTTAAAAAGTTACGCCATCGCGCTACAGACGATCTATACTAGGTAACTTTCGTATGCCAGTTACTGCCGTCGGGCGTTTCTCAGAAACCAGAAAAAAGACAATCCTCTCGTTTTTAAGTCATTATCACCTGTCTTTGGTATCGCGTTAGCTAAGAAGCGTGTGCAATTAAATGTGTGAGTTAATTACACTTCTGGGCAGATTAAGACAATGTATAGTATACGAGCTCAAATTCAGTCAAATGTCATTAAGAATTGATCTGTCCAGACACCTCAACACTTCAGTTTAGCAATACTTTTTTCCTGCTTCTCAAAATGAAGATATGATACCCACTCCTGTTTAGAGTTTTAAAGCATTGTGGTTCACAGATGGAGAGCTCGTCTTACATTTTTAATCTGTCTTATGGGTTCACGGTGAACGTTCTATAATTTGAAGACGACAACTAAACAACTGTATAACAGTTGTATACATTCAGACAGATTTTTATTGCATGCACTCAGAGAGAACTGTCCTTAGCAGGTAAACTATTGTGCAGTCACAGTGAAGAGGTTTCTCAGGAAACATAGCTGAGGCGGGGAGGGGGGAACGCAACTCATATCCATTTCTCGGTGAACGACGAAATGTTGAAATTTCATGTCAAATTGTTTCCAGGTTCACTTGGTACTAGCCAGTATAGATAACATACTCCGCCTTTCTTCAGTCTGGTGCTGAATTGATGTCTGACTGTATACTGGAGCAGAATACGAGTTCGGTTTGTTAGGTTCATTTTTCTTTTTCAGTTGTCTCTTTCTGTAGACTGTCTGGGGCATTTGTCTGTGTGACTCACAATATTCTCCTAAATAAATTGAGGTTTTAAGGAATTGACAGTATAGCCAACACGTGGATAATGCCACATCTAACCAAAAAAAGAGCAGTAAGTTGTACATAATTCAATCAATGTAACGAGGGGAGAGTCTTCTCACTGTAACGAAGGGAGAGTCTTCTCACTAGAGAGAAATCACGTATAGTGTTCCATGAATCTCAGTCTTAGATCCACTATTGTTTCTCATATATGTAAAAGACCATCTGTCTAACATACAACAAGCTGAATTAGTTCTTTTGCGTATGATACTAGTATTGTAATTAATTCAAACACACATATAGCAACAGCAGAAATAGTAAATACTGTTCTTAAAAGTATAATTGAGAGAATTTCTGCTAACGGTCTCACTGTCAGTTTCAAAAAGACACACCAAATTCAGTTCTGCACATCTAGATATACTAAACCAATGATAAGTATAACACATGATGAGGAAATAAGAAAGACAACAAAACATTATTGCGACTGGTAGTGTAGAGGAATAAATGTAATGCTGTAATGATAAGTGGTGGTGTAGCGTAGGAGTTAAGTCACAGTCCCGATGTGCAGAAGATCACAGCTTTGAAACCTGACAGATGATGTTCTTTTTATTTTTAAATCTTTATCAGAATGACTTTGATTATTATTTTTATTCTGTTACCTGTACTGCCAATTTGTTTGAATATATTTTTTTCATTTCTTATCCTATGTCACGCCATTTTCATTATCGTATTGACTTTTCTATTTGCTCTTATTTTTTTCTTACTATCATTCTTTTTTGCGTTTAGAATCTCCCCGTGTCGCTTATAACCTGTAGTCGAGTGCCAGTCAGGCCTGCTCATCGCTTGGTATCGCATCTCGTGTAACCACTGTGAGAATAGTTCCAGGTGTAGCCAATGAAGGCGAGAAATTACAGTTCGCTTTTAGTGCTGAAACTGAAATTTTTCAATCTTGAGGTTGCTCGTAGAGATTAGCTGTAATCGCCGTCAACAAAACGAGGGGGATTAATAGTTCTGCTGCAGCTTGCTGACCGCTGTTTTCTCGGATACGTTGCGCATTACAAGGTTGCGGTTATGTTGGGACATTAGTGTAAATTCAGGGCAGCAAACAGTATCACCTGCCGCAGTTCAGTAATTGGTACGTAGCTCAAAATTAGCAGCATTTGTGAAGTGATCCGCAGTGTTTGTGCGCTGCCTTTAACCGAGTGGCTGCCAATGTGGCAACACTGTAATAGCATGCGGAAGACGTCAACTAACCAGTAATTTTAATCGCACTATAGCCAGTCCAGTGCTAGTATTTAAAATTGTTTAGTATATTAATTTTGTTTTATAATTTACATAAAAATAAATTTAGTAGTATTTTCATTTACTCACACATTCAACACTATGAACTATAATTAAACGGATCTCTTAGTAGCTTTGGGTGTAAATTAATAATTGATGGATTGAATCCTCAGTGTTCACTTCCCCTCCCCCATGCCAACTGTCCCACAAAACGTCGTCAGTAACACCGGAAGTTTTAAACAGTTCTCGCCACATTCCATCATGTTATAGTAATGGAATTTTCTTCTTCTTTTCTTTGCATTCGTGTCTTCTTCATCTCTTTAAATTTTGTTAGCTTTTATTTTCTTGAAATTTACGTAGGTTGCTGGAGGACTTGACTATTCTGAATGCTCCTCCAAAAGAGAGATCGTATGTTATACAAGAAAGCAAAAACTTATGTGAGTTTTACAGTTACCCGGACACAGAATGTAAATAGAGGGAAAAAGTTTTTTAATTAATTAAAATATCTATAGAAGGGAAAAAATAGATTTGAATTTTATTTGGTAATTTGAAAGAGACAGCAAAATAAAAATTTGCTATATACAGCCTTCTGTTTATATGTGTTTACATGTGGGTCCATATATTTT
This sequence comes from Schistocerca serialis cubense, assembly GCF_023864345.2. Classification (NCBI taxonomy): domain Eukaryota; kingdom Metazoa; phylum Arthropoda; class Insecta; order Orthoptera; family Acrididae; genus Schistocerca; species Schistocerca serialis. The sequence continues at coordinate 656,902,529 of NC_064640.1, read as the reverse complement.
ATGAAGCAAATAAATGTTGATGTTTTGGAGATGAGATCTTGAGAAGTTGAGGGAACGATAGGTTGTTGAGAGTTTCAGAGGGAGCATTAGGCAACGATTGGCTAGAACAGGGGACATGAATTCAGTAAAAGAGGCTGATGGGTAGCTTTGGGAGACGAAATAGTGAAGACAGCAGAGGATCAAATAGGTAGAAAGACAAGGCCTAATAGAAATCCTTGGATATCGCAGGAGATATTGAATTTAATTGATGAAAGGAGAAAATATAAAAATGCACCAAATGAAACAGGCGATAGAGAATACAAATCTCTAAAAATGAGACTAACAGGAAGTGTAAAATGGCTAAGCAGGAAGGACTAGAGGATAAATGTAAGCATTTAGAAGCATATCTCATTAGGGGAAAGACAGATATCAACTACATGAAAATTAAAGAGGTATTCAGATAAAAGAGAAGCAGCTGTATGAATATCTAAATCTCAGATGGAAAACCATAATGGTACTAAGCATGGTAGGGAAAGCTGAAAAGTGGAAGGAGTGTATAGAGGGTCTATACAAGGGAGATGAACTTGAAAGCAATATTATAGAAAGGGAAGAGGATATAGATCAAGATGGGATGGGAGATATGATACTGTGAGAAAAATTTGGCAGAGCGCTGAAAGACTTAAGTCGAAACAAGGCCCGTGGTGTAGATAACATTCTACCAGAACTACTGATAGCCTTGAGAGAGCCAGCCATGACAGAACTATTCCATTTGGTACGCAAAATCTATGAGTCAGGCAAAATACAATCAGACTTCGAGAAGAATGTAATAATTGCAATTCTACAGAGAGCAGGAGCTGACGGGTGTGAATATTACCGAACTATCAGGTTAATAAGTTATGGCTGCAAAATACCAATACAAATTCTTTACAGAAGAATGGAAAAACTGGTAGACCCTGACATCAGGGACGATCAGTTTTGATTCTGGAGAAATGTAGGAACACGTGAGGCAATACTGATCCTATGACTTCTCATAGAAGATAGGCTAAGAAAAAGCAAACCTTGTACCAAAATCAGATGGCAGTTATAGGAGTCGAGGAGCATGGATAGGAAGCAGTGGTTGAGAAGGGAGTGAAACAGGGTTGTAGCCTATCCCTGATGTCTTTCAGTCTGTACACTGACCAAGTAGTAAAGGGAACAAAAAATAATTTGGAGTAGGGATTAAAGTTCAGAGAGAAGAAATAAAATCTTTGAGGTTTTTTGATGCTATTGTAATTCTGTCATAGACATCAATGGTCTTGGAAGAGCAATTGTACGGAACAGGCAGTGTCTTGAAAGGGGGATATAAGATGAACATCAACAAAATCAAAACAAGAATAATGGAATGTAGTCGAATTAAAAGAGATGATGCTGAGGGGCTTAGCTTAGGAAACGAGATTCTAAAAATAGTAGATGAGTTTTGTTACTTTGGCAGCAAAGTAACTAATGATGGCCAAAGTACAGAGGATATAAAATGTAGACTGACAATGGCAAGAAAAGTGTTTCTGAAGAAGAGAAATTTGTTAACAGCAGATATAGATTTAAGTGTTAAGAAATCTTTTCTGAAGGTACTTGTCCGGTATATAGACTTGCATGGAGGAGAAACATGGATCATAAACAGTTTAAACAAGAAGGGAACAGAGGCTTTTAAAATGTGGTGCTACAGAAGAATGCTGAAGATTAGATGGATAGATCATGTAGCTAATGAGCTTGTCTTCTTTTTATAAGGTAAAACTTAATAAGTAACTTTGCTTGATAGCATTACATCCCGTTCACTGCCTTTCCATTGTACACTCATCGCTTGTAAAATACCTGTACATCATTTGCCATTACAATTCTTGAAATTATTAAATTTCTCCTCATTTAGACAGTATACTCTCACTTCACAACTCATAAGGAATGTGCTTTTCACTAACAGTGATCATGTTACAGATTCAGTAATTGGGAATTGGGGAGACAAGAAATTTAAGGCACAACTTGACTAAAATAAGGAATAAACTGATAGGACACATTCTGAGACATCAAGTGATCACCAATTTAGTGTTGGAGGGAAATGTGGAGATTAAAATCATAGAGGCAGACCAATGGATGAAAACAGTAACAGGTTCAAAAGGATGCAGGTTGCAATAGTTTTTCAGAGATGAAGAGGCTTGCACAGGATAGGGTAGTCTGGAGAGCTGGATCACATGAGTTTTTTGGCTGAGGACTGCAACAACATCAATAAAAACAACAGCATGACACTTTTCCTATACTTCAGGTCTCAGCAGTGTGGAGAAGTTATAATACCAGGCAACAGAATTTTGATAGCTAATGACATATACCAATGGTTCCATAAGCTGTCACAAACAAATTATTGTGATTTTCTGAACTCTGGCTGTGCTGCATGTGCAGATAGGCATAATATGCTTGCAGTGCAGTATCAAATGCACTTTTTTTATCATCCTTGAGATGAACTGCAAAGGACGTTTCTCGAATTTGTTGGTCTCCAAATCCAGTAACAACCCTTGGAACACTTTCTTTGTTAGTTTGCTGTGAAGTACTGAAAAGGGTTCATATGAACATACCCTACACTTACAAATTTTACTTTTTTTGCAGCTGTTAATGGGAATGACACTGAGACTGTGACAGTACAGTATGGTGAGTGCTTCAAGATTTTCCTTCACATGACTATGTTTCTACATGCTAATCTCAATGTCACGGAAATTCCCAGGTAATCCTGTTGTGCATTCCCAAGCACTTTTAAATATTTGGTACATGATGACAACGTACTTTCTTTCTTTTTGATATCATTTTGCAGCCAGATGCTTAAAACAGCTTCATTTTGCTTCAACAAGTATGCTCACCTCTGTCAACAAGCAACACAGCAGGATAGTGCAAGCTCATTCTTAGAAAACATAACCTATGGTAATTATTCACACTTTGGATACCTCTTTAGAGGGAATTTTAGTCATTGAAATATTTGTAAGGCGTGTTCAATAAGTATTCTAAATATAATTTCAGTCTGTAGAAATAACTATTCTATATAGTTTAAAGTAAGAGTACTTAAAGCTTAAAAAGTGGTACCATATCAAAATATTGTATTCTGTGTCTTCAATGAAGATGCACCAGTTTTCTGTGAACACTAGTGACAGCTGATTATCGTCCATTCAAATAAAAGAATAATCGTTTTCAAGTAGAAAGATGATCCAGGTATTGTTACAGTGCACGGCATAAGGAAAATGGTTGACATTTAGCATTTCAGCCAGTCTAAGTGTGCCTCTTGTTGGGAATGCAGGAGGACAGCGCAGGATAAATTCAATCAGAATGATTCCCAGCATTAGTAATAAACTGATATTTATTAAATGTGAAGAAATAATCAACTTAAATGTTGCTTCTTCTTATGAAACGTTCAGCACATTAGATGTTTGAAATTATTGCAAGTCCTCCAAAATATTAAAGTCCTGTCACTGTGCCTCTAAGTGATGCATGTGTAGAGGTCATAGCTGGCTTACAATGCCTATGGAGCCTAAGTTTTGTGGACAAAGATGAACACTGCAGTTTGTAGACTTGGTGGTAACTTGAAACTGTACACTACTCCGTGCATTGAAGAGCACTGTCCGCCGTAGCTTAGTGCTCCATTATTTAACGAGGCATCACCCAATTTCTATCCACACATGTGATGCCCATGAGCTGGCAGCTGTGGCCCCTGGTGGACCTCAGTGTAGTTCGTACGGCCAATTCGTACAACTGCCATACTAGGGTGTTTCAAGTGGGATGGAGTTTCAAGTGGGGCTTATCACTTGAGATGCGGCACTCTCTAGAGTCATGAGTTCCATCACCACATCTTTTCCAATTCATTTTATTAACTGCTGTCTTGTTTATCATCTCTGTCTAGAAAATGTATTGTAGAAATACTTAATGTACCAACTACCAGCAGAATCAAGGAGACACGCTTGACTTTCTTGGGGTGCAGTCTTTTGCACAGCTGAAAGAAACAATATCAAAGTAAGTGGTAATAGCACCTCTAGATTTTAGAATCACTGGTTCCTTTTTATGGGAGGTAAGAAAGAGTAGTTGATGTGACTGGTAAAGATGGGCAGGTACTGAGAACAAAGGCTAAGAGGGATCTATCTCCTGTGATGAAGAAGGACTCACTCTTAGCTTTGATTCTTAGTACCTGTGCCCTTTCCCAACGTCCCCCAACTATTTCCATTTTTCTGCCCTGAAGAAAGAACTTCCAGTTCTGTAAGCTAGGGGTACTATTTTTAGTTATTTTGATGTACTTTTGGGAGGATTTGGGCCTCCTAAAGGTAAGTATTGACTGACAACCCTGTCTCTATGCAACTTTAACAAATTTATTAATATACACTATGTGATCAAAAGTATCTGGACACCCCCAAAAATATATGTTTTTCACATTAGGTGCATTGTGCTGCCACCTACTGGCAGGTACTCCATATCAGCAACCTTAGTAGTCATTAGAGATCATGAGAGAGCAGCATGGGGCACTTGACGGAACTCAGGGACTTCGAATCTCATCAGGTAATTTGGTGTCACTTGTGTCATACATCTGAAAGCCCGATTTCCACATTCCTAAACATCCCTAGATCCACTGTTTCTGATTTGATAGTGAAGTGGAAACGTGAAGGGACACGTACAGCACAAAAGCTTCAGGCCACCCTCATCTGTTGACTGACAAGGGACCTCCGACAGTTGAAGAGGGTCGTAATGTGTAATAGACAGACATCTACCCAAACTATCACACAGGAATTCCAAACTGCATCAGGATCCACTGCAAGTACTATGACAGTTAGGTAGGAGGTGAGAAAACTAGGATTTCATAGTCAAGCAGCTGCTCGTAAGCCGCACATCACACTGGTAAATGCCAAACAGCACGTCGCTTGGTGTAAGGAGCGTAAACATTGGACAATTGGTCAGTGGAAAAACATTGTGTGGAGTGACGAATCACGATACACAATGTAACGTTCTGATGGGGGGGGGGGGGGGGTGGTATGGCGAACAGCCAGTTAACATCATCTGCCAGCGTGTGTAGTGCCAACAGGAGGTGGTGGTGTTATGGCATGATCGTATTTTTCATGGAGGAGGCTTGCACCCCTTGTTGTTTTGGTGGCACTATCAGAGCACAGGCCTACTTTGATCTTTCAAGCACCTTCCTGCTTCCCATGGTTGAAGAGCAATTCGGGGATGCCGATTGCATCTTTCAACATGATCGAGCACCTACTCATAATGCATGGCCTGTGGCGGAGTGGTTGCACGACACTAACATCCCTGTAATGGACTGTCCTGCACAGAGTCCTGACCTGAATCCTATAGAACACCTTTGAGATGTTTTGGAACTCTGACTTCGCGCCAGGCCTCGCCGACCGACATCGATACCTCTCCTCAGTGCAACATTCCGTGAAGAATGGGCTGTTGAACATATGCCTGCAAGAGTGGAAGCTGTCATCGGGGCTAAAGGTGGACGAACAGCCTATTGAATTCCAGCATTACTGATGGAGGGCGCCATGAACTTGTAAGTCATTTTCAGCCCAGTATCCCGATACTTTTGAGCACATAATTTCATTTTCCTTGTTATGCAATGCAAAATTCAGACACGTGTCCAAATGCTTCCTACCTGTTTGTTGTACTCTATCGTTAAGGTAGAAAAACTTGTAGGTAAGGTTAGTATTATGCCATGAAGGTGGACATAGTCACACAAGGACTGTTATCTGATGGCAGATGATAGAAAGAAATTTACTACTGATTACTGAGAACGTGTGTTTCTGAGGTTAGTAGACATCACCAAAAGGGGAGGGGCTGACCTAAGAGAAAGTTAGAGCAAGGTCATGTATTTTGATCATAGTTATGTATCGTCATTCATTTAATCATTGTCAGTACTATTATATTAACCCTGCAGTAGTCACACGTCGACTGATAGTCTACATGATAGTACTTTTTCCCCTTGTTTTAATCTCTTTAGAGCTAGGAATCACATGACCCGAGTACCTTCCTGCAATCAGCAGTACTATGTTGCTCCTTTGTTCCATTTGGACTAGAGGAGCAGTGGTAGAATGGTCAACAATTGCCGACTCACAGTTCCATGCAAGCTATGGTATTCAGTATAGTTTGCATTGTTGCCTTTACAATAGAAGTCATTGTAGCCATACTACAATTCATTCATCACAAGGAGTTTCACATTATTGCAGTGTTACTTTATATTAGTCACATTGTTTTGTTAGGTACAGGTTGGTTAATTTTTCTGTTTATATAATTTTGTGGAGTAGAATTGCCACTTCAATTCACAAAGCCAAGTAAGCATCCAGAGTATTCAGATGTGTTTACCTTCAGAAAATCTTGTACTCTTGTATTGCATATTCCTAAGAAAGTAAAAAAATGTTGTACTTGTATCCTATTTCCACCTTGATGACAAAGCTGATGAAGAAACAGGCAAAGTAGAAGTGACAGTTACATACAATGAGATGAGGTGAGATGAGGTGAAGACAAGTGTGATAAGTTGTGTACTGTCCACAAATGCACAAGACATACTCACTGATGGTATATGGTCATATTTTATTTCCTACTGGGAGTTGAATGTATTAATTCCTTAATAGTTACTGCTGCTAACAACTCAGACAGCTGCACTCAACAAAGAGATTTTCTGCACTTATTGTCTCATCTGTTTGTTTCAGGAAATGGGTGAGTGTGCACTGATGTTAAAATTTAAACACAGTTAATTATATATTCACAATTACTTAACCAACTTTTAGTTATAAATGTATATTTATCACCAAGTGGACTCGCAGTCCACACTGCATGTAAAACTGCAGGGCCAGAATTCTGAATTGCTAAGTAGGCACATGTTGATTGTCATCTGCAAACATTTTACAAAGCATGTATCACCATTTGGATGTTTTTTTCCAAAGATCAGGCACTTTCAGTGCAGTCTTGGTAAGCCAGGCTTGAGAATGAATCAACTGGTTTGAAATTAGTCACCAAACATATGTACTGCAACTGTGACAGATCTGATAATAAATGCATCATGAAATATTTTAAAAATTTGAGGCTCCTGCGTCAACAGAATGTTGAAACTGAGAAAAACACTCATTTTACAGTTGCTTCCAATGTACACATTACTGTTCAAATAAGAATTTTGTGATTGCATAATTTATTTCAGTTTTAGAGGTTACCTGCCTGTATAGCCTGACGTGCTGCATGTTATCTTGTAAGACATCAAGGTAAGCCACATCTGGATCAAACCTGCATGTCATATTTATTATAGTTGATTTGTTACAGCTGTCAGCTCTGAGCATGGTTCTTAGGTTTTTTGTTTGGTTGATTTGGGGGACGGGACCAAACAGCAAGGTTTTCAGTCCCATTGGATTAGGGAAGGGTGGGGAAGGAAATGAGCCATGTCCTTTCAAAGGAACCATCCTGGCATTTGTGTCAAGTGATTTAGGGAAATCATGGAAAACCTAAATCAGGATGGCCAGACATGGTATGAACCATCATCCTCCCGAATGTGAGTCCAGCAGGCTAACCACTGCACCACCTCACTTGGTCATGGTCCTTAGGCATTTTGCCACATCCATCTAGGCAAATGACCGGCTGATTTCCCTTGTCCACCTAAGTAAAATAACACATGAAGAGTTGAACTATACCCGTAGAACAATGTTAGCATGATTTGCAGGCCAATGGCACATGTGACTTTTCTTGCTTAGGGAAATGATAATTTTGACAACAAGAAGAGCATCCAGCCACAGAATAAAAGTAAATGTATTTGCCAAATCATGGATGGGTGACTTCCTATTATTAAGAAACATAGCCAGGGTTTGTAAGTACTGAATAAAAATAAAATTTCATTTTTAACAGTTATTTATGATTTAATGCTTGGAGCCACAAAAGGGAAAGCTAAGTTAATGTGATTCACGTATTGTCTTCTTTTTATAAGGTAAAACTTAATAAGTAACTTTGCTTGATAGCATTACATCCCGTTCACTGCCTTTCCATTGTACACTCATCGCTTGTAAAATACCTGTACATCATTTGCCATTACAATTCTTGAAATTATTAAATTTCTCCTCATTTAGACAGTATACTCTCACTTCACAACTCATAAGGAATGTGCTTTTCACTAACAGTGATCATGTTACAGATTCAGTAATGAGATGGAGAGAATTCACCGATGAATCTCTTACTTATCGAGAGGCTTATTGCATGATACATGTAATCACCATAATGATGAACCACAGCCAAGTCAATCTTTGTAGGTAAGCATTTGTTAACCATCTCCCTGCTGCCTCATCTACGTTTGTAAGAATAGGGGAAGTTGGGGTACAGTGTAACATGGAGTACTGTGTAACATGTGGATTGGGGTATAAGTTATTGTATTGGTTGGATTGTGTTTAACCAATGTACATTATGTGATCAAAAGTATCGGGACACCCCCAAAAACATATCAGCAACCTCAGTAGTAATTAGATATCATGAGAGAGAAAAATAGGGCGCTCTGCAGAGGTCACGGACTTCAAACGTGGTCAGGTGATTGGGTGTCACTTGTGTCATATGTATGTACGCAAGATTTCCACACTCCTAAACATCCCTACATCCACTGTTTCCAATGTAATAGTGAAGTGGAAATGTGAAGGGACATGTACAGCACAAAAGCTTACAGGCCAACCTTGTCTCTTGACTGACAAGAAACTGCCGACAGTTGAAGAGGGTCGTAATGTGTAATAGGCAGACATCTATCCAGACCATCACACAGGAATTCCAAACTGCATCAGGATCCACTGCAATTACTATGACAATTAGGCAGGAGGTGAGAAAACTAGGATTTCATGGACCAGCGGCTGCTCATAAGCCACACGTCGCTCCGGTAAATGCCAAACGACGCATCACCCAGTGTAAGAAGTGTAAACATTGGATGATTGGACACTGGAAAACTGTGTGTAGTGATGAATCATGGTACATACTGTGTCAATCTGATGGCGGGGTGAACGTTATCTGCCAGCGTGTGTAGTGCCAACAGTAAAATTCGGTGTTATGCTGTGGTCATCTTTCTCATGGAGGGGGTTTGCACCCCTTCTTGTTTTGCATGGCACTATCACAGTACAGGCCTATATTGATGTTTTAAGCACCTTCTTGCTTCCCACTGTTGACGAGCAATTCGGGGCTGGTGACTACATGTTTCAACATTATTGAGTACCTGTTCATAATGCACAGCCTGTTGCTGAGTTTTTACATGACAATAACATCCCTCTAATCGTCTGGCCTGCAGAGAGTCCTGACCTGAATCCTATGGAACACCTTTGGGATGTTATGTAACACCGACTTTGTGCCAACATCAATACCTCTCCCAGTGCTGCCCTCTGTGAAGAATGGGCTGCCGTTCCCCAAGAAACCTTCCAGCACTTGATTGAACATATGCCTGCGAGAGTGGAAGCTGCCATCAAGGCTAAGGGTGGGATAACACCGTATTGAATTCCAGCATTACTGATGGAGAGCACCACGAAGTTGTAAGTCAACCAGGTGTCCGGATACTTTTGATCGCATAGTGGATAATTGTCATTTGTTACCATATTTGGCCAGTGAACTTTGGAAGCAATTAAAATTCATCTAAGATGAACAGTGGAAAACATGTATTTTAGTGTATATGGAGTAAATTTTTATCATGCTACATTATTCTCTCCATTTTATTATAGTCGCAAACAATTGCTGTAATTCTGGGTGTTATGTCCATAGCAATATACTAGTGTATCATAATGCAATGTGAAAAATTCATAATGTTTTACACTTTTATGTAACTTAAGAAGATATATAAAGATGCCCTGTGGGGTCCAGTGTAATAATTTAATTTGAGGCACAATGGGACACTCTTATAGTGATGTGAACTGTGCAACCCCTGTTCTAGGAGCCAGTGACAATGATGAGGGCCGAAGAGAGTTACAGGAAAAACCCTTCTAATATACCAACTGAGGAATATACACTATTTAGTTAGCCCCGATATTTTATATCTTTCCCTAAAGCTGATGAAAGAACAAGTAACCAAACATATAGACAAAGCAGAATGAGCTGCATTGCAACAAACAACCCAGCTAAAAGGTGTTTGGAAGTCATTTGAGACAGCAGAACATAAAGCAGAAAAAAAACTAAAATGAAAAGAGAAATTTTCTTTCAAAAGAATCTGACTTGATTGGAACAGTGGAACACCAAATGTATGATCTCTTAGATGACTTGGACAATGAAGATATTAAAGATCAAAATGAGGATAGAGGGGAAAACAGTACAAATAAATAAATGAATAAATACAAATATTTTATTTCACCTCTGAACATATTTACTTGCAGCTGGTATCATCAGAGTTAACACAGTAATAGTAATAAGGTAAACTTGGGCAAATGTCATTAACTATAAGAAAATAATCCAAGGTAGATAAACTACATATTTAAATAAATGCCAATAACAACAAAAAGTTTCCTAACAGAGCATTTCAAGGTAAATGAACTACATATTGAAATGAATGACAAAGATACTAAGTAATCAAACAGATAATTAACAATAAGTATATGAAACAGTAAGAAAATAGTTACAAAGGGTGGCATATGTGAAGTTTTAGTTAATTTATTGTTCATTGTCATAAGAAATATCCCATTGTTTGACTCACACTCGAGGAGCTCTTAAGCAGAGTAAATTACTTTATTTTTCATTGATCTCAAAAGACTAGTTTTAAATTTATTTACTGGCACTGTGTAGGCATTTTCAGGTTATTTGTTAAAGTACACATGACTTTGATATTTGTAACTGTTAAAGAGTCTATATAATTATATAAAATGTAATAGTCAGCCATCTGGCTGCACACAATGAACCAGATTTTGATAGTTCTAAGACTATCTTCATCAAAATGGTGAAAGCTACCTATATAAGCTATAAATAATACACATAAAATAGATACAAATGTGAAAGTTCTCAATCAAAACTAGAAAACTGTACTTTTATTAAATCACGTAACAACTTTAAAATTTTAGCAACAATGCTCTTGTCAGACATGTTCGTGTTTCATGAGTCAAGAATAAAATCATAATAGAAAAGACAGACAGTTATCACAGAATGATAAAACCATGATTTCAAGTGGTGGTACAAGTTAACTGCTAAGACCGGCCCATACAGAGTGCAAGAGGCATCAGACTAAACAGCATATAAGGTGACACTGCCATGAGATGGACATGAGGATTAGTAGTGCCATTAGAAACCAAATGGCAAACTTATGAACATCTTTGTAAAAAGCAAAATTACATGGCTGTTGGTATATACTAGTAATATATAGTACCCAGATAATAGGCAATATGAAAGTTTGCGAAAATAGTAAATCAGCTTTTGACAGGTAGTTTTAAATAAAGAAAGAAACTGACAATGACAGTTCAATAAGGGAAACTGACATTCCCGGCACTATTGTGAGGAAAAATTAGAAAATCAGGCAATTCTAAGTAATGGGTCCAAACCTTGAAAGAAGTTTTTACTATGCAACTGTAATTGTTCATTACAAATAAAACCATCTTGAAGCTAGAGGTGTTTGAAAATTTCCAGTTCTTCAAGGATATCAAGTCTGTGATCTTTTTTCTCGGAGTGTAGGATGCTGACATCTTGCATACTTGAGACTGACTTTTGGAAATGAGACTGTGTTGAATCCAAAAAGTGAATAAGTTTATTTTTTAGAGTGTTATTGGTGGGAAAAGCTACTTTGCAATCATATTTGTTTTGCAGAAGACGCTGTATTCTGTAAGAGACAGGTCCAAGAAATGGTATAGAAATAAAATCTTTCTAATCAGTTTGGTCATTAATGGAAACACCCAAAGTGGTGATTCTGTTCTTCATGTTATTACTGAAAATGTTGCTTACTATGTTGGGTTCATAGCCATTATTAACTGCAATAGTTTTGATCAATTTTATTTCTGCTTCAAGATTTTCGTAGGATAAGGGAATAGAAATAGATCTAGGGATAGCTGAATGTAAAAGGGCTTTTTTATGAGTCTAGGGCTGTTTTGAAGATAAAGGTACTGTTTGATCAGTGCAAGTTTCTTTACAGCAGACATTACAGGAAATTTTGTCATCTACTATTGTCAGAGTAAGGTCTAAGTAGTGTAATTGCTGCTGGAATTTGTTTTCAAGCTCACAGGTGAAACTAATTTTTTTTCTGGAGCTCACTGAAAAGTTTGAATAGGTGATCAATCCCATTATTTGTCCTCTATAAATAATCAAAATCATCTTATGAGTTATTGCAAGTGTAGCATATGGCACATTAATTGTATGTCGACTGCTTGTGTTATGGCCACGAACTGTCCTCTTTAGGTCAAATTTACTTAAATTCTCTTTAAAAAAAGACAAGGCAGTTGTAAATATACAGGCTAGCCTTGGTCATTGCATTTAGTTTCTTAAAACAATCTTGACATGATTCATATGAGCTAAGGCCTGCAATGCACCTTACAGCTTTCTTTTGCCTGAGCATACAGAACTGCCCTATAATAGTATTCTATAACTCATGTGGGAAAGGAAGAATGCAAAATATGCATATAGCAGAACTTCATTATTGACACTGCTCATCAACTTGTACAGCTGATAGATGACATATGCTTGTGTGCCACATAATTTCCTTGTGTGGATATCCCATCTGAGCTTTTGATATACATGAAATCCTAATAATTTAACTGTTTTTTTTTTAATCGTGACTGGAACTGTTCAGACTGAATACAGTGTCTTTGGTTTTACTATCATTCTTCTGCAGTACGTTTGCCTTGAACCAAGTAGTACATCTCTCCATTCCCACTATCATGTTTTGTTGCACATTATCAAGGTTGGCACCACAATATCATGAGTGTTTTGTCATCTGCATATAGCACTACCTTACGCGGTACAACTGTGGGTAACTCATTTATGTAAATAATGCAAAGAAAAGGTCCAAAAACAGACCCTCGAGGTACACCCTTTACAACTGAAAGACATTCTGACATTTGATTATTTACCTTAACTAACTGTTTTCTGCTGTCCAAGTAAGATTGCATTAGACATAGAGCATTCTCTCTCAGTCCATAGTGGTAGAATTTTTTTTTATGAGAATGTTGTGGGAGACGATATCAAAGCTTTCCTGAGGTCCAACAGTGTTGCGTAGATAAAATCTTTATTTTCAAAATAATTGTAACTTTTTGCTACCATGCTCTCAACTACCTTGACTGTAGAAAGGCTGGAATCTGAAACCATAATATGAGCAGATGGGTATCTCATTATGTTCAAAATATTGATTCTATAATTTTTGATATTATGTGACATATAAGTGATATAGGTCGATAGTTATCTGGAGATGCTATATCTCCTTTCTTATATACTGGTTTAACTACAGATATTTTTAGACATTCCAAGTTAATACCTTCATTTAAAATGTTACCGATTATTTTAGTCAATGGCATTACATTTTGATTTCTGATATACTTAATAATATAATTTGAGAGGCCATGGTAATCCTCTGCTCTAGAATTACTGAGCTTAGCTGTTGATTCATTGACTATCTTCTCAGTTATATGAGTCCAATGTAAGCTGTTTGTCGGCTTACAGTTCATTTCCCACAGCAGTGCTCCTGCTTCACTCACGTCCTCCATGATGCTGCCATCTGAATGAGGACTGACAAAATGTGCATTTAGAATATCAGGTGGAATTAGTATCTGGTATACTTTATCATCACAGTTTATTCCTCTTTTAATAATGTCCCAAACAGCTTTGCATTTATTCACCGAGTTTAGTATGTATATGTCATTTTCTCTGCACTTTGCTGTCTTGGTTTCAGACCTGTAAATCTTTTTCCCTTTCACATGCATTTCCTTGTATGCTTAGATGTGGGGTGTACCAGTTTTTCAGATTTTGTGGTTTGGTGAAGCGATTCTGCTTCAGTATTTTCTTGTAGTGTTTAAGACAACATTCTTCAAAATGTTCAGGTGACAGTTCTAAAAATTTATTAGTAGATTCGTTTGCACCTGCAGTGATTATTATTTTTATCCCATTGTATTAAATTCAATTTACTTATCAACTCATTTAGCTTTGATTCATTAATTGGTCTTATAATTTTTCTACATTCAATGGAAGTTTCAATTATTTTACTGTTAAGAGCTTGTCTGAGCCATTGTCTCTCATGATCAGAAATCAGCAGTATTTTGGTTTGTTTAGATGTAAATTATGTATTATGTTATATAGACATGCTTCCTGCCTTGTGGGTTTGTCATTTATGCAACAAATGTTAAGGGATCTTGATGTATTTAGCAACTGATCAACATTTACACTACTAAACCTAATTTTTATATTGATATCGCTAAATATTAGAATCCTGTAATCTTTGTTTTTATCTAGCAAGAGTATTAGTTTTTCCAGAAGCTCCACAAACAGGTCTTCATTGTGTTGGGGATGATATACTGAAGCTGCTATAATTTCCTGTTTTGGCAGCATTGTGGCTACAGCTTCTCTATGCACAGTCCACTTAAATCTATAACTTCATAGAATAGAGTTACACTATTTTTAATATATACAGATACACTGCCACGTTTGACACTTGTTCTACAGTAGCTGGTTGCCAATTCGTATCCAGATGGCACACTTAATTTTAGTTTTTCATTGCTAAGCTGGTGTTCATTGATTGAAATCACAGTGGAGTTAAAGTTCTCCAGCCAGTACTGAAATTCATTAAGTTTATTCTTAAGATACTGCACATTAATATGTAAAAGCTTTAAATGATTGTTAAAGAGTTATTAAAGAAAAATACATAAAAAGGCTGATGTCTTTGCAAATTTATTTTTCAGTATTTAAGAAAATAACTTTCCTGTTACACTGTACACCATCTTCTCATACACCATAATATCAATAATGTTTCCATTAACACTAACTTTGTTTCAGGGCACTTTCAATATGCAGCACACCTTCAAATGACACACAGTGTGAAGAGGCCTACACAGGTCTTTTAATGACATTGCAGGAAGTGAGTATAGAAAATATGCAGTATTTTATTATGTAGTTAAGTTCTAATATTTTAGTGTATTAGAATAGATTTTTTTAATTTGCAGTATGGTCAATCCAGTGCTTTGTCTCCTTCTTTTCAATGATGTTATGGGACACTTACATCTTAATAAGGATGTTGTGTGGCACTTATTCTCAATCAGGATACAGAGTGCACATCCTGTATGTATTGCTTCGAAGTTTGTTCAATATTACAGTTTTTGTGCATTTACTTTTAAATCATGGTTCTCTCTGATAAAGAGTTGGATCCAGTCACAAAACCAAGAAGTTTAGTTTCTGTTATATACGGAACCATGGACCTTGCCATTGGTGGGGAGGCTTGCGTGCCTCAGTGATACAGATAGCCATACCGTATGTGCAACCACAATGGAGGGGTATCTGTTGAGAGGCCAGATAAACATGTGGTTCCTGAAGAGGGGCAGCAGCCTTTTCAGTAGTTGCAGGGGCAACAGTCTGGATGATTGACCTATCTGGCCTTGTAACACTAACCAAAATGGCTTTGCTGTTCTGGTACTGTGAATGGCTGAAAGCAAGGGGAAACTACAGCTGTAATTTTTCCCGAGGGCATGCAGCTTTACTGTATGATTAAATGATGATGGCATCCTCTTGGGTAAAATATTCCGGAGGTAAAATAGTCCCCCATTCGGATCTCCGGGCAGGGACTACTCAAGAGTACGTCATTATCAGGATAAAGAAAACTTGCATTCTATGGATCGGAGCATGGAATGTCAGATCCCTTAAATGGGCAGGTAGGTTAGAAAATTTAAAAAGGGAAATGGATAGGTTAAAGTTAGGTATAGTGAGAATTAGTGAAGTTCAGTGGCAGGAGGAACAAGACTTTTGGTCAGGTGAATACAGGGTTATAAATACAAAATCAAATAGGGGTAATGCAGGAGTAGGTTTAATAATGAATACAAAAATAGGAGTACAGGTAAGCTACTACAAATAGCATAATGAACGCATTATTGTGGCCAAGATAGACATGAAGCCCACGTCTGCTACAGTAGTACAAGTTTATATTCCAACTAGCTCTGCAGATGATGAAGAAATTGGTGAAATGTATGAGGAGATAAAATAAATTATTCAGGTAGTGAAGGGAGACGAAAATTTAATAGTCATGGGTGATCGGAATTTGAGAGTAGGAAAAGGGAGAGAAGGAAACATATTAGGTGAATATGGATTGGGGCTAAGAAGTGAAAGAGGAAGCCGCCTGGTAGAATTTTGCGCAGAGCATAACTTAATCATAGCTAACACTTGGTTCAAGAATCATGAAAGAAGGTTGTATACATGGAAGAACCCTGGAGATACTAAAAGGTATCAGATAGATTATATAATGGTAAGACAGAGATTTAGGAACCAGGTTTTAAATTGTAAGACATTTCCAGGGGCAGATGTGAACTCTGACCACAATCTATTGGTTATGAACCGTAGATTAAAACTGAAGAAACTGCAAAAAGGTGCAAATTTAAGGAGATGGGACCTGGATAAACTGACAGAACCAGAGGTTGTACAGAGTTTCAGGGAGAGCATAAGGGAACAATTGGCAGGAAGGTGGGAAAGAAATACAGTAGAAGAAGAATGGGTAGCTTTGAGGGATGAAATAGTGAAGGCAGCAGAGGATCAAATAGGTAAAAAGACGAGGGCTAGTAGAAACCCTGGGGTAACAGAAGAAATATTGAATTTAATTGTTAAAAGGAGAAAATATAAAAATGCAGTAAATGAAGCAGGCAAAAAGGAATACAAACGTCTCAAAAATGAGATCGACAGGAAGTGCAAAATGGCTAAGCAGGGATGGCTAGAGGACAAATGTAAGGATGTAGAGGCTTATCTCACTAGGGGTAAGATAGATACTGCCTACAGGAAAATTAAAGAGACCTTTGGAGAAAGGAGAACCACTTGCATGAATATCAAGAGCTTTGATGGAAACCCAGTTCTAAGCAAAGAAGGGAAAGCAGAATGGTGGAAGGAGTATATAGAGCGTCTTTACAAGGGCGATGTACTTGAGAACAATATTATGGAAATGGAAGAGGATGTAGAGTAAGATGAAATGCAAGATATGATACTGCGTGAAGAGTTTGACAGAGCACTGAAATACCTGAGTCGACACAAGGCCCCTGGAGTAGACAACATTCCATTAGAACTACTGACAGCCTTGGGAGAGCCAGTCCTGACAAAACTCTACCGTCTGGTGAGCAAGATGTATGAGACAGGCGAAATACCCTCAGACTTCAAGAAGAATATAATAATTCCAATCCCAAAGAAAGCAGGTGTTGACAGATGTGAAAATTACCGAACTATCAGTTTAATAAGTCACAGCTGCAAAATACGAACGCGAATTCTTTACAGACGAATGGAAAAACTGATAGAAGCTGACCTCGAGGAAGATCAGTTTGGATTCCGTAGAAATGTTGGAACACATGAGGCAATACTGACCCTACGACTTATCTTAGAAGCTAGATTAAGGAAAAGCAAACCTATGTTTCTAGCATTTGTAGACTTAGAGAAAGCTTTTGACAATGTTGATTGGAATACTCTCCTTCAAGTTCTGAAGGTGACAGGGGTAAAATACAGGGAGTGAAAGCCTATTTACAATTTGTACAGAAAGCAGATGGCAGTTATAAGAGTCGAGGGGTATGAAAGGGAAGCAATGGTTGGGAAGGGAGTGAGACAAGGTTGTAGCCTATCCCCGATGTTATTCAATCTGTATATTGAGCAAGCAACAAAGGAAACAAAAGAAAAGTTCGGAGTAGATATTAAAATCCATGGAGGAGAAATAAAAACTTTGAGGTTCGCCGATGACATTGTAATTGTGTCAGAGACAGCAAAGGACTTGCAAGAGCAGCTGAACGGAATGGGCAGTGTCTTGAAAGGAGGGTATAAGATGAACACCAACAAAAGCAAAATGACGATAATGGAATGTAGTCGAATTAAGTCGGGTGATGCTGAGGGAATTAGAGTAGGAAATGAGACACTTAAAGTAGTAAAGGAGTTTTGCTATTTGGGGAGCAAAATAACTGACGATAGTTGAAGTAGAATGGCAATGGCAAGGAATGTGTTTCTGAAGAAGAAAAATTTGTTAACATCGAGTATCGATTTAAATGTCAGGAAGTCGTTTCTGAAAGTATTTATATGGAGTGTACCGTGTATGGAAGTGAAACGTGAATGATAAATAGTTTAGACAAGAAGAGAATAGAAGCTTTCGAAATGTGGTGCTACAGAAGAATGCTGAAGATTAGATGGGCAGATCACATAACTAATGAGGAGGTATTGAATAGAATTGAGGAGAAGAGGAGCTTGTGGCACAACTTGACTAGAGGAAGGGCAGTGTGGAGGGTAAAAATCGTAGAGGGAGACCAAGAGATGAATACACTAAGCAGATTCAGAAGGATGTAGGCTGCAGTAGGTACTGGGAGATGAAGAAACTTGCACAGGATGGAGTAGCATGGGGAGCTACATCAAACCAGCCTCAGGACTGAAGACCACAACAACAACAACAACATATACAGAGAAGATAATGAACAATTTATGATTCAGTTCTTGCTATTAATCACCAAATGCATATTTCAGAAAACTGAAGTAAATCCCACATGCTTTGGTTATGTCAAACAACTGCTTCTTCTAGTTGATCATCAGCAGATATTTTACTAGCTAGTATACTTTTCAAAGTTGAAAGAGAAAAAAGTAATTAATTTGCTACAACAATCTTCAGCTAAACATCATATTTGTGCAATGACAATAAATGATGCATTCAGCTGTAATTCACTGTTAAGAAATGAATATTTGACTCAGAGATCAATTTTAATGCCAACTAACAGGAATGAACTGTGTGTTGTCACTGTCTTTCACACTCACCCTTCCCTTCTTCACCTTTCATGCCTCATTCATGATGATGCAACTATATTGTTACCATGTATTATGGATTCATGAGAATACTGGACTTGTATTAAACAGAAGCTGGTTCAGATCCCAGTCTGGTCATGTAGATTTACACTGAAGAGCCAAAGGGACTGGTACACCTGCCTAATATCATGTAGGTCCCCACAGGCACACAGAAGCGCCACAACATGATGTGGCATGGACTCAACTAATGCCTGAAATAGTGTTGGAGGGAACTGACACCATGAATCCTGTAGGGCTGTCCATAAATCCGTAAGAGTAAGAGGGGGTTAAGATCTCTTCTGAACAGCAGGTCACAAGGCATCCCGGATATGCCGAATAATGTTCACATCTAGAGAGTTGGGTGGCCAGTGGAAATGTTTAAACTCAGAATAATGTTCCTGGAGCCACTTTGTAGCAATTCTGGACGTGTGGGGTGTCGTTTTGTCCTGCTGGAATTCCCCCAAGTCTGTCGGAATGAAAAATGGACGTGAATGGATACAGGTGATCAGACAGGATGCTTATGTATGTGTCATTTGTCAGAGTCATATCTAGACATATCAGTGGTCCCCTATCACTCTGACTTCACATGCTCCACACCATTACAGAGCCTCCACCAGCTTGAACATTCCCCTGCTGACATGCAGTTCCATGGATTCATGAAGCGTTCTGCATACCCATACCTGTCCATCCACTCAATACAATTTGAAACAAGACTCGTCTGACCAGGCAAGATGTTTCCAGTCGTCGGCAGTCCAATGTCAGTGTTGACGGGCCCAGGCAAGGCATAAAGCTTTGTGTCATCAAGGGTACATGAGTGGGTCTTCAGCTCAGAAAGTCCATATCAATGATGTTTCATTGAATGGTTCACACGCTGACACTTGTTGATGGCCCAGCACTGAAATCTGCAGCAATTTGCAGAAGGAATGCACTTCTGTCATTTTGAACAATTCTCTTCAGTTGTCATTGGTCCCGTCCATGCAGGATCTTTTTCCGACTGCAGCTATGTCGGAGATTTCATGTTTTACCGGATTCATGATATTTACAGTGCACTTGTGAATGGTTGTATGAGAAAATCTCCACTTCATCGTTACCTCAGAGATGCTGTGTCCCTTCGCTCATGCACTGACTATAACACCACATTCAAACTCACTTAAATCTTGATAACATGCCATTGTAGCAGCAGTAACTGATCTAACAACTGCACCAGACACTTGTTGTCTTATATAGGCATTGCTGACCACTGTACTGTATTCTGCCTGTTTATATATCTCTGTATTTGAAGGTGCATGCCTATACCAGTTTCTTTCACACTTATGTGTAGATCAGTGGTGGTCAACCTGATCCATACTACCCACTATTGGGCATTTCAGCTATCATGCTGGGCTGTAGATGGTTGGAGTTTTAAAAACATTTTCAGTCAGTTTTCATAAAATTATGACACCAAGTACTTGGTAACTACTAGTATATGCATTAATTTGCTGTAGCTGTGCTTTATAAATTTTATTAAGTAAAGATATTTTCCTACTTTATGAATCATCATTACAGTGGAACCAGTGAGTAGTTAGAAAATTTCACTACTAGCACAGAGCCCGCCCAGTTAGCCATGCAGTCTAATGCATGGCTTTCCAGGCAGAAAGGAGTCCCTGGTCCCCGGCACGTATCAGCCGGACGGACTTGTGTTGAGGTCCAGTGAACCGGCCAGTCTGTGGGTGGTTTTTATGCGGTTTTCCATCTGCCTCGGCGAGTGCAGGCTGGTTCCCCTTATTCCACCTCAGCTATACTATGTCGGCGATTGCTGCACAAACAAGTTCTCCTCGTATGTGTACACTGCCACTCAAACATAGGGGTTACACTCGTCTGGTGTGAGATGTTTCCTGAGAGGGGGGCCGAACCACACAATAACCCTGAAAGAGTGGTTCGGTATGGGGCTGCGGTGGTGGGAAGTGGACTGCAGTAGTCGTTGTGGGGTTGTGGACCACTGTGGCTGCGGCGGGGACGGAGCTTCTCTGTCGTTTCTAGACCCCCAGTTAACATACAATACAATACAATACTAGTACAGAAGCAAAAGTGGGCTGCAGGTAAAAGAGATTAACTGTCCTTGAATTAGATAATTCTAAGGATTCTTTCACAAAGTACATTGCAAATTCCTTCCCCATTCTTCCTCAAAATGGGCTAGAAATTTGTAAGCCAATAAATGAAGAATGAAACACCACAGGAAAAATGATTATTATGTAGAAAGTGATGTCATACATTTGGATTAACTGTTGCAAAATATTATGAGTGAGATGAGTAAAGACAACCACTCACCTTATATTAAAGGTGCTGAGCAGTCAGTAGACAAATAAACAACAAGTCAAACAAAATATTTCAGCTTTTGACCTTTTGTAATTCTTCAGAGTGTTAACACATACACACACACACACACACACACACACACACACACACACACACACACACACACACAGCCCAATTCTCCCTGTGCTGGATAAGTGTATAATACCAGAGAAAGTTCACTCAGATGCAGCAGGAATAGCTGCATTTTGTGATGGATGTACAATTTGTTGTAGGATAAAAAATAACAAACAGATTCTGAAGCATGAGTGACTCCCATACTGAAAGCCATTGGAACAAAGTTCTCATTTTCCAACGTTTATTGAGGCTATTGCATTAAGTGACTTTTTTCCTAGTCACTACATATCTTACATAATGTGACAATGGTAGTATATGTGGATGTTTATCACTCTTATTATCAGCTTATTGCAGTAATAATAATAACACAAGAAAAATGTGGTAAAAAAATGAAAAATTATTAAAAATAGAAGAAGGATATCACAGAATTCTTGTTATTATGCTCAAATATAATATTTACAGGATGTTTCATAATTCCTATTACAGGCTTGTAAGGGTTGCATAGGGGACTCAATAGATAAAGTTTTCGTAAGGAACGCATCTCCAGAAATTTACCATTTGGATGTAAAATAAGTTTGAAGCTCAGATCACTTTCAGTTCTTTGCTACATGGAGTGGAGCCACACACAGTGGAGCCAATGGGCTCTGACCTGTGTGCTCTACAGAAGCCTATTGCATGGACAGTGTTTCAAGTACTCTTCATCATGATCTAACAATGGAAAATCCAGGCTGGAATAGTCACAGTACTACGAAAAGGCTAGACTGCTACTCATCACACAGAGGAGACACTGAGTTGCAGACAGGCACAACAAAAAGACCGCTATACATTTGAGCTTTTGGCCAAATGGACCTCTTCTCAAGCGGAAAACACACAGACATTCATGCAAGCATAACTCATGCAAACATGATGACTGTCTCTGGCCACTGTGGCTGGACTGCTACCTTTGAAAAGTGTGAGGCATGAATTGGCTAGGTCAGTTTCTGGAGACATTGCACCACAACAGTGATAGATTCTCTAAAGAAGGTCTTTTACGTTTCAAATGAGTACCTTCACTGCTTATATGTTCTCATAATTGATCATCTGTGGCCTGTATCATTGCCAGTAGTTTATTGTGGATGTCTTTAGACATTTCATTGGTTCTAGAGAAATAATCTGCCACCAGTTTGTCTGCACCTTTGACATTTTTAATATGTGTTGTGAATTGTCTAATAAACGTTAGTGGCCTGAATTGCTTAGGAGAAAAAGATTCATGTGGTGTTGTAAATGCAGATGTTATAGGTTTATGGTCTGTAATTCAATGAAGGGGTATGCCCCCACATATATTTTAAAGAGTCTAATGGCTAACATTTCCCTGTCATGTGCACTCCAATGGAAGTGAGTATGTCAGCTTCTGAGGAAAAAATCCAAGCAGCTTCTATGTACCATCAATTTGTTGGTGGAGTACCACTCCCTTTGGCAGCCAGGTAGCACTCGTAATGATAGCAATAGCTGCAGAATGCATGGGGTATGCGAACAACATAGCTTTACTCAAGCTAACCTTTACCTTGTCAAAGGCCTGTACCATCTCTGTGGCCCAGGAAGGGTTGTCAGCCTCTGGTATTGCGTCCAGCTAGTGCTGTAGTAGGAGACACCTATGTGGTTGCTGCATGGGGGAAATAGTGTCTATAAAACATGTACCATTCTGAGAAAACAGCACAGCTGCTGGAAATCTTCAGGCTGTGGCACTGCTTGTATTGAGTTGACCTTATCCTGTAGGAAAGTGATGCCAGAAGAGGAGACCAAACAACCCAGTGATTGCACTTTCTGCTGTCCTCATTGCTCATCAACTGATATTGCAAGTATGTCTCAAAAACTGATCATAAATGCTTTTTGTGTTTGAACAATGGTTTTGAAAACAGCTACTCATCATCCAAATGAGCAAAACAGGAAGTAAGACTACATAATACCTTTTAAACAAAGCATTACCACATTTGAGCAGTCTTCTTGATGCTGAGTGGCATATATAGGTATTAATATAATGCAAAGGGAGTGATGATACTGGTTTTAGGAATGTCGATGGATTCCACTGTAATTTGATGGCATACTTTTTTTGAAGTTAATTATGCTGCATAATGTTGCAGGCACTAATGCACTTGTGAATATTGTATGTTTGACTCTGGATAACAGTCTTCTACACATGGTGTCCAAGAGCCATCTTCCTTTGTGATGAGGTGCAAAGGCAACACCCACAGATTGTTTAAGCACTGGACTATTACCACTCATAATAACTACTTGATCTCTATAAATCAGCCATGACCTTTCAAAGAAAACATCCCAGCATTTGCCTGAAGCAATTTAGGAAAATCACAAAAAATCTAAATCAGGATGGCCAGACATGGATTTGAATTGTCATCCTCCCAAATGTGAGTCCACTGTGGTAATGAAGTACTCTATTGAAATTGCAATACTAATCCTATCCATGACACATATTGCTTCTCCTGTAAGTCTGCCAATGGAGTTTGAAGAACATCTCTGTAATTCTCTCATGCTGACTAAACAATCTCACCATGGAACACACCACTCTTCATTGGATCTTCTCTATCTCTGCTATCAGTCCTACCTGGTAAGGATTCCATACTGATGAACAGCCTTCAATAATCAGTTGAACAACCACCATATGAGCCATTTTCTTTGTGGGTGTGTTACACTTCATAAAGATTCTTCCTGTGAATCTCAGTCTGGTGTCTACTTTTCCCGTTATTTGTTTCATGTCATTATTCCATTTAAGGTTTTTCTGGATAGTTATCTCTAGATATTTTATGGTAGGTAATGTTCCCAGCAGTTTCTCCTCAATAGTGTTGTTTGATCTAATGGACTTAAATTCCTTGAGACATTTGAGCTTCCATCATCATCAAAAATAGTGCAGTTGTACAGTAGTGGCTTTCTTTTAATAATAATAATAATAATAATATTTATTCAACATCGAATAATCAAATACAATCCCTAGAAATAATACAGTTTCAGGACATCATACAGATTATTCTTCTGAATATGTCAGTTTATAAATTACAAACTAAAGATTTATTTGTATTAATAAATTTTACATTTTGATGGATTTTACATTTGGTAGTATACAATCACGATATTACAAATACTGTTTTTATCAACATTACATTAGTTGTAGGTTACTTAAAACTATGAGCTTGGCATATTTATGAAGCACTTTTTATATGGATATAATACTCGTCTAGGGAATAAAAATTTTTTTATTTTTATTTATTTGGTATGCGTATTCCATAGATCCGTACATGCGAGTGATTCGCCAGGATTTGGAACGTGTCAATACAATTGTACAAATACAATTAATGCTACAGAATAGTAATATAATTCAATGATATAGATATTACAAGCTGTCATTAAACTAGTATAGCAATTCTCAATATAACATTATAACTATAACATTAACACTATAACATTAACATAATATTGTATCATCCATCTAATAACTAAGAGACTAAATACATCTATTATTAAGGGAGGGCATTACTTCTGGAAAAGAATTCATCTAACGAGTACAGTGGATGGTCGAGCAGGTATTTTTTTAACATACCTTTGAACAGCGTTTCATTTTCTATTGTACATTTTATATAATTAGGCAATGCATTAAAAGTCTTTATAGCAGCATACTTTACTCCCTTCTGTACAAGTGTTAAATTTTTTAGTTCAACATGTAGATCATCTTTACCTCTAGTATTGTAGTTATGGTATGAACAATTTGTTTCATACTGAGCATAGTCTTTATTAACTACATTCATCAGAGAGTATATGTACTGACATGTTGTGGTCAGAATACCTAACTGTATAAAAAGTTTTCTACATGAGGTTCGTGGAGGAACCCCACACATGATTCTGACTGCTCTCTTCTGAGCAGTTAAGATTTTTTTTGAGGCTGGTGAATTACCCCAGAATATTATTCCGTAACTCATTAATGAGTGAAAGTACCCAAAGTAAGACGATTTTAAAATGTTGATGTCCCCAAAATGAGTAATTATTCTTAGAGCAAAAGTTGCTGATGAAAGCCTTTTTAGAGTAAGGGACACATGCTGTTCCCAGTTGAGCCTACTGTCAATGTGAACCCCCAGGAATTTAGTGGATTGCACCTGTTCTAGTTCCTGGTTGTCATGAGCAATTACTATACTTTCTAGAGTTTTATTTTTTGCGTGGAACTGTATAAAATTAGTTTTTTTAATATTAACTGAAAGAGAATTAATTGAAAACCAAGCTGTAACTTCTCTGAGTATATCATTAACATCAGTCTCCAGATCAGCAGTAGACTGACCATCAACGACAATGCTTGTATCATCAGCAAACATTGTGAATTCACAATTTTTACTAATGGACAGGGGTAAATCATTAACATATATTAAAAACAGCAAGGGTCCAAGGACAGATCCCTGGGGAACTCCATGCTGAATTTTGCCCCATTCAGAATCCACTAGATTAGGAGATCCTTTGTTGCAGCCATGTAGAACCACCTTTTGTTTCCTGTCTTGAAGATATGATTTTAGCCAGTTACCTATAGGCCCTTTGATTCCGTAATGATAGGCCTTCTCCAAGAGTATCTTGTGGTTTACACAATCAAAGGCCTTGGAAATATCACAGAAGACACCAACTGGTGACTTCTTACTATTAATAGACTCCAAGATATCATTTGTGAGTGAATATATGGCACGCTCTGTGGAAACCCCTTTTTGAAAACCAAACTGTCTGTGGTTAATAATATTAAGTTTATCAAGATGTGCCACAATCCTGTTATACACTGCCTTTTCAAGAACCTTTGAAAATGTTGTTAAGAGAGAGACAGGACGATAATTTTTTACATCTGTAGCATTGCCAGACTTGAAAAGAGGTCTCACAATGGCATATTTCATTCTCTCTGGAACAACTCCCTCATAAAGAGACATGTTGCAAATGTGAGCAAGTACTACACTTACATCATTACTGCAGGCTTTCAACAGTTTATTAGAGATGTTATCTATACCTGAAGATCCTTTACTTTTCAATGAGTGAATTATTTTTTTTATTTCATTAACAGTTATGGGTGTTACATTTATATCATTAAAACATTGTGGGAGGTTAAGTTTCAGAATATCTAAAGCTTCTCTTAGGTCACCACTGCAACCTATTTGAGAGGTGACACTTAGAAAGTGGTTGTTAAATGTGTCTGCTATCTGTTTACTATCAGTTATTTCCAAATCGTTAATTTTTAGGACAGCAGATTTTTCATTGTCAGATGGTGCAGTACCTGTTTCCCTCTTTATTACATTCCAAATCGTTCTGATTTTATTGTTTGAACAGTTAATTTCAGATTGCATGCACATACTTTTAGATTTTTTAATGACTTTAGTTAAGATTTTGCAGTATGTCCTATAATATTTCATCTGCAGGGGATTATTGGATTGTCTAGATATTATATACAGTTCCCTTTTTCTCTGGCATGATATTTTTATGCCCTTGGTGAGCCATGGTTTTTTGCTTGATTGCCTGTTCTGTAGTCTACAGACCTTTTTTGGAAAGACATTTTCAAATATACCTGATAATTCATCAGTAAATAAATTATATTTTGTATTAACATCATTTGCAAGATAAACATACCTCCAGTCAGTCTCCCGAATGCATAATTTGAATTTTTGGATATTTTCCTCATTCATGTTTCTAATGGTTTTCCACTGTGCACTAGCTTTGTTCTGATTTGTATTAAAGTTGTCAATTGTGAGTATTTGCCCATCATGATCAGAGAGTCCATTTATGACTTTTTCAACTTTGATGTGATTAGTTTTACTCATATCTACAAAGATATTGTCTATTAGAGTGCTGGAAGTGGCAGTAGTTCTTGTGGGAAAACTGACAGTGGAGACAAGGTTGTAGGTATGCATTAAATTTGCAAACTCTGTCTTAGAAGATGAGCTTCCTAGGAAATCTATATTAAAATCTCCAGTCACTATAATGTCCCTATTTTTTCTTGTGAGATACAATAGCACAGAATCTAATTGTTTCATGAATACTTTAAAATTACCAGATCGAGCCCTGTATACTGCTACGATTACCAGTTTCTTGTTACCTTCTACTATTTCTGTGACACATGCCTCAAAGTCTTTCTTTCAATTAGAATTCTTTTTAGGTGATCTTTTAATTTGTTAGTAGGAAGGGCTGTGAGACTTTTTGGTAGGGCATTGGCTAGCTTCAGCCCAGCATGAAGTGCATATTTTTCATATAAAGCTGTTCTGTGGCTATTTACATGGTATCAGAACTTTTGCCTTGTATCATACTGGTGCAGGTCACAGTTGAAATTTGGATTTATTGTTTTCACAAGCAATATAACTTTCAATATGTATACACCCATAATGGTAAGCACACCTAATTTTGCAAACAGTTTCCGACATGATTCTCGAGGTTTGGCACCACAAATAAGTCTGATAACTTTTTTCTGTAGTATTAATAATGTACTTAGGTTGGCTTGAGTTGTTGCACCCCATATTTCTACAGCATAGTTTAAGTTTGATGAGAATAGGGCATGATAAGCAGTTTTTAGTACACACATGTCCTTACAATATTTGCTAATCATATTTATAGCAAACACATTCTTCGACAGCTTACATGCTAAGTAATCAATATGCATGTCCCATTTGAGGCTGTCCTGGATTGTAATTCCCAAGAACTTTGTCCATTTTTCCTTTTTTACAATGTCATTTCCTATGGATAATTTCATGTCAGATTCTATTTGTTTCCTTGTGTTAAATTCCATCATTGCAGTCTTTGAAGCACTTACATTTAGATGGCTTTCATTAAAATACTTGACTATTTCATTAGTTACACTGTTGCACTGTACCTCCAGACTCTCATAGTCTTCGTGTTTACACACTATTGATGTGTCATCTGCATACAATATTTTTGTACAGTTAGGAGAACAATACTGTATATCATTAACATAAATCAAGAAAAGAAGGGGTCCCAAGACAGAACATTGAGGCACTCCATATTTGATATCAGTAATTTTAGATTTGTAAGACCCACTGTTTGTTTTAAGCAAGACAAATTGTTTTCTATTGCTCATATACGATTTTATTAGCTCATAGCCAGTTCCTCTGATACCCAGGTTCCACAGCTTGTCAAGTAATATGGTGATGTTGACACAATCAAAAGCTTTTTCTAGATCAAGGAACACTCCAGTTACATACTCATTGTTCTCTATGGCCATTATTATTTTGTCTATTAATTGTGCTGCTGCTACTGATGTTGACTTGTTTTTCATAAAGCCATTCTGATTTTCAAATATTAAATTGTGTTGACTCAGGAATGTCATTAGTCTAGTATAAATAACTTTCTCAACTACCTTAGAAAATGCAGGTAAGATTGAGATGGGCCAGTAGTTTTCAATTTTAGATTTATCACCTTTCTTGTGAATCGTGGTTACTTGTGCTGTCTTTAGACTATCTGGGAAACAACCTGATGCAATTACATCATTTACTGCTGTGGCCATGGCATCAGATATGTTGTCTATGCATCTTTTCAGTGTACTGATAGACAATCCATCATAGCCCATTGATTTTGTATTTTTTAATGACATTACTATGTTTTTGACTTCCTTGTTATTGGTTGGGGCCAAGTATATGGTTTGTTTGATTGGAATGCCCCTATATCTATTTCCTCTGTATGCACAGTATGTTACATTTCTTCATGTTCAGGGCCAACTGCCAAAGCCTGAACTATTCATCAATCCTCTGCAGGTCATTCTGCAAATCAGTATTGTCTTCTGGCATTGCTACTTTGTTATAGACAACTGCATCATTTTCGAACAGTCTTAAAGAGCATCCAACACTTTCTCTTACATCATTTATATTCACATTAATGGCCCTATCAAACTTCCTTAGTGTATTCTGGAAATTACCATTACATCTGTCAATTCTGTTCTATTAAGAGCAACATGTTGAGCTCTGTCTGTAAGGAAGTTTTCAATCCAGTCACAGATCTTGTGTGATACTTGATAAGCTCATACCGTTTTCACTAGATGGAAGTGTGGAATGGTGTCAAACGCCTTTTGTAGTCAAGTAACATGGCCATTGTCTACACTGTGGATCTCATGGAGAAGCAAAGTGAGAAGAGATTTTTGTTCTCCAAAAATGTCATAATTATTAAGCATAAAACATATGCCACAATTCTACAACAGACTGGCATCAAAAATACATTTCTAAAATTGTGTGCATCTGTCCTGCCGCCCTTCATGAAAACAGGAATGATCTACACATTTTTCCAGTTTCTATGTACCCTTTGTTGCTCCAGCAACCTACGATAAACTGCTACCAGAAGGAGAGCAAGTTCTTTCACATAATCTTCACAGAATATTACAGATACCTCATCTGGTCCTCATGCCTTTCCACTACTAAGCAATTGTAGTTGCCTTGCTATTCTGTGATTGATTATCTCAATATCTTCCATTTTCACATTTATACAATGATTGAAAGGGGGGGACTGTGTTATGATCTGCAGTGAAACAATTTTGAAAAACTGAATTCAGTATTTTGACCTCCTCACTGTTATTTTTCATTTTGGTGCCAGTATGGTCTCTGAGTGAATGAATAGATGATTTCAAACTGCTTACTGATTTTACATAAGACCAAAAACTCTTAGGGTTTTTACTCAGATCGGTTGGCAAAATTTTACTTTCAAAGTCACTGAATGCTTCTCTCATTGCTCTCTTTACACTCATTTTTGCTTTGTTCAACTTTTGTTTGTCAGCTAAGTTTTGACTTCTCTTGGATCTGAGCTGCAGCTCTCTTTGTTTACAGTATAGTTTTCTAATCTGACTATTAAACCATGATTTGGTCTTTCCCATACCTTAAGACATTGCTCGGAACATTTGTTCTGGTGTCTACTCTCCGTTATGCTTGCACTATATTGCTGTGATTCATGCACAGGGCGAGACACTGTTTTCTCTCATCATTGCCTTGCTGTGACATGAAATACTGCAATGCAGTCTCTGAGGCACTGTGTTGACCATCAACCGCCAAAGTCAATTAAGAATTAATTTGCAAATTGTGATTGTGGTTCCACATCAGCTGTAGAAAGTTTCAGAACAAATTAAGATTTGTGCTGCACCAGGACTCAAACATGGATACCCACTTGTCACAAGTGGTCACCATAACCACTTTGGCTATCCGGGTATGCTTCCAAGAGTCACCCAAATCTCCATTTGTCCATTACAACAATATAGTACAAGCACAGACAAGAGTAGTCACTTGGACAAATGGAGATTTGGGTTGCTCCTGGAACCGTGCTCAGAAAATGAAAGTGGTTGTGACTGGTATGTGCACTGCCCAAATCTCTCACAAAGTGTTCCAGTAAAACAGCATTCAGCATAGTCAGCATAATCATTTTGCTTTCAGTGATCTCCGCTGTATTCATTGTTTTTTGAGGGGTCACCAGTTGTGAGAACATTAACCACAATAAAAACAGGACTTGCACAGATGCAGATGAATAACAGCAAGAAAAATATAAAAGAGCACTATTCAAACTACCAACTACATGGAAATAACAAAGAGAACTGAGTTAAGGTGAACAGAGTAAAAAAAATCACACTGGCTTCACTAAAAAATATCTTAAGTTCTCTTCCACAATGTGCTTGTATAAATGAGTCAAAAGTCTTTTGTATGTATGGTTCCACAAACACTGCAAATTTCTTGAGAGACATTATTTCCTCAAGAAATTTGTATAAATGCAATGATTTGTAATAAATAATTGTCTATTGGGAACCATGATCACTGACTTTGCATCAAGCTACCTCTGGATTATTGTAGGTTTAACTGGGAAATAGGGTATTACACAATGCCTCATGGAAGGCTCATGTATCTATATATCCATGTTCATATTCAGTTCCTATATCAGTCCGCTTAGTTACATCACCACCACTATCTTATTTTCATAGTATTAACTTGTGTAAGTTGCACACAGTTAAGATTGCCTATTATAAATGACACATATAGGTAAGAGGTGTAGGAGCTCAAGTTATGTACATCAGTGCAACTTAACCAACACCTTATAATGTAAGAATGCTGAGTGTTGTGACAGTAACATTGAATAAAAAGTTATCAGGTTTCCAGCCACATGATATGATTAAAATGATGTGAGCTCAAGTGATATGACTGCCAGTTTGCTGCTGGTATGCTCCTTATATACACTACCTGCTGGCTGTGAAGTCACTGGTGCTTATGGTATTGCCATGCATTGGCATAAATTGACTCGGCATTGGATGTGCCCACTTCAACTGCTTGATTGCTGGATCCCACACTATACTGAGCTGCTGGCAATTATCTGTATTTAGTGTGTTGTCTGGTAATTTTTATTTTAATGGATTTTTTAATTACACAATCCCTGCCATTTTACAGGAAATAAGTAGACATAAGAGTGTGCCTAAATAGTTCAACCACATCACTTGCAATGAACTGGGATAGTCGGTCCAAAGCATCTTTGATAGGCACATTTGTCACATCAAAACTAACCGTACTGTCACTCTCACTAAGTCAAACACAGTTAATCCAGATGATAAAATCTGCTGAGTTTTTAATAAGATGTTCACAGTGTCCCACATGTGGAGCAAGGACACTGGCCAAGTACTTTGCCAACTTGTATGTTGGTGAATCAACAGTGGATACAATGATTCAGAAAGGCATCCCATTCTTGTAAATCTTCAGTAAAGCATAAGCAATAGGTGATCTAGCCACCTGTGTGATAAGATTCTTGACTGCTCTGTCTTTGACCGAAGAGTGCTTGAAAAGTTCATATGTCACCCTTATTATTCTCAGTGTTGAGTCATGTGTGAGTTTCTGGTAAATATCTTCATCCAGAATCGCACAGATCTTCATATTATAGTCTCCATATTCCATAATTACAGCTCCATTGCCCTTGTCAGCAAGAAGGACCACAATGCTTTCATCATTGTGTAGTGATTGCAGACCACTGCACTCAGCCCACATCATGTTGGATGCTGGTAACTTTGTTTTCATGAGAGTACGGCACATTCCACACCATATTTTATCCACTGTTTCATTTGGGAGCTTGTGGACTGTCTGTTTGATGGCACTTATTATTTCACAAACTGGAATGTTCCACGGTGAAGGCATGAAATTTAAGTCCTTTCTTAAGTGCCAACATTGCACCTGTGTCTGTATCTCTCACCAGCAAGTTGATGATGGTGTGTTCTGAAGATATGTGGTCCACATTGAATTGTTGTTGCAAAAGATGAGTGCACTTTGCTCTCTGCCCCTCTGTAGTTCATTCCTGTGATGACATTTGTTGGGAAACTATAGCTGGATTGACCAAAGCCCAGTCCATCTTTGGGCTATCAATGAGGACAAAAAACAGAAACTTTCTTTCTTGGCATTCTGTGACTCTGTGTTGGGCAAGATAAGCTGCCTGTGGAAAAGATGCAAGATAAAATCAATCTTCAGGCAAGTTAAAAACACAGCAGGTCTCAGAACATCAGGGGGCTTCAGGATCCCTTGTGAGTGTAGTTAGTCTTATATCAGATAGACAGTATGCACTATGGATCAATGCAGGAAGGAGCATGAGAAGCTTTATCACCTACACTACCCCATAAAAAAAAACTGCTTTAGCTGAGCATGCTTTAGAAAATGGACACCAGCTAGAATTTGAAGAGACATCCATTGTGGCTCACACTAACAGCTTCTGGGATTGTATAATTAAGGAAGTCATTGAAATAAAAATCACCGACAGTGCCCTAAGCAGAGACAGTTCCCTGCAGCTTAGCAAGGCATAGGACCCAGTGATGGCACAGTTGAAGCAGGCACATCAAATGCTGAGTCAATGTATTCTCATTTATAGTGATGCTGCCAGCACCAGAGATGTGATAGACAGAAGCTATTGTATATAAAGGGCATATCAGCAACTCTTTCAGTTGTTTCTCTACACCAGGATGCTTATCACCATGTATTCCATATGGGAGTCTGTGCAATGATCAAATGACAGTGTGTTTGTACATTTCTCCCACGTGAACAATTCCTTAAACGTGAAATTTAAAACTTCAGCTTTACTTTTGCTGTCTTCTACTGCCACACCAGATTGGGCAAGAAGTGTCTAGATAGAAGCCTTAAACCCACATAGCAATTTTATGGAGGACCAGAATTGTCTCAGGTCCTCAGAAGGATCTATTGCTGAGGTATGACAGTGGTAGTTGCTGTAAGCTTTGCACACTTATCTTTTTACAGATGCCCTAATTTCTACTAACTTTTGCCTGTCAGTGTGTTCTATGTTGAATAAAGAGTGCAACAGCATTCGCTTCCTCAGCATTTCTCAAATTTCGTTTCTAAACTGCAGTGGGTCTTTTCTGTCCTCAAGCCATTTATTATGCACATACTCTCCAGAGTATGATTAAGCAATCAGTTTAAACTTTGCTCATTATTCCTCTATGTCCATCATACTGGAACTATCCACCTGCTCTTTCTAATAGAAAGAGTCTCCTAGCATTCTTGATTAACTTCTTAACTTAAGTAATCAAAAACACTATGATGACAGCGTGGTCACTAATTTCTGTCTCTATACTGATGCTGTTGATGAGGTCAGTTCTGTTTGTAGCTATAGGTCTAAATATTCCCATTGTGTGTAGGATGTCAAACTAACTACTCAAGACAATTTTTGGAAAACCTGTTCAAAAGAACTTCAGAAGACTGTTTGTACCCCCTGCAATGAATCCTGATATCCCAGTCTATACTCAGTAGGTAAAAGTCGCCTCCAACTAATATTGCATGATCTGGGTATTTACACACTACTGATGATAGTGGTGTCAGTGACTCTAAAATCATCATAGCTGAATCAGTTAGCCATTAAGAATATCCAACAATTAACTTGATTGCACCTCGACCTGTTATGTGCGACCAGATAACTTCACAGTCACAACCAAATTACATCTCAGTAGAGACAACATTTTCATCAGCTGCAATGAACAAACCCCCTTCTATGGTATCTAATTTGTCTTTACGATATATGTTTCATGAATCAGTAAAATCTCAGAGCATTCTACTTCCCGCCAGCTCTTAGTCCTGGGAATAATTTGAGCGTGGAAGTTTCCTGGCTGTAAATTTGAGAACTCTGTTATGCATACTTTGACAATTTGCTGATAAAATTTTGACAGCTGAAGAGTCTTTACTCTGAATTTGAGTCAACTGGAAAGTGTCCATCAGAGAACGTCAACCTACCGCTTAGCTTAAAAAAAAACAATGTGCACTCCACATGTACTCTACTACCTGAGTAACCACTTTCTTAATGTAATGCACCCCTGGCCTATCAAGGGGAGTCCTACAATTCCCCACACAATAACACATGTCCAGAAATCTGCAGCCAAGACCATCACAGAGTCAATGAAGCCTTTGACTGAAACCCTCCACGTGGCTCCAAACCAAAGCACCCCAGTCACGTCTAGTAGCAATGCTGCTTACGCCGCATGCATATGGTCGGCAACCCTCACCACCTCCAGCAGCCACCTGTATGAATTGGGGATGGCCTCAGAACCCAAGTGACACATTCCAATGTGAGGCATAACTTGCAGACAACTGCACCCTTGATGTTCGTTAGCCGTAGGCAAGGTCTCCTCCACATTTCAGATGAGATCCCAAGCCAGACACACTGAGTGCAGATTGGCTTTGTTTCTGGCCCTGAATACTATCTGCCTAAGGGGCTCCATAATGCCATAATGTGCCTAATGTTGGAAATCACAATAACTAGTAAGCCCTCTCCCCCCACGGCCCCCCATGTGCCTGCTCAGATGCCGCTGATGGAGCAGCCAAGTGTCCACTCACAGGGTGAATGGACGAGGCCAGATGGCTAGGCCCCACTGTGGTCCTCTGTCTTGAATGATGCAAACGTGTCACCATCCACCAGTCGTCCTCCTCCAAGGATGGATCCACCATGCCAGGTATACTGGGTGGTGCCTCGACAGCAAAGACCATGGGCAAAACAAGCAACACCTGATGTGTCTCATGCAACACACCAGACCCTCTGCAACCACTACACCCTGAGGCCTGAAGATGACTTACCACAGGCAAAAACACATTCAGCTGTTTGTAAATTGTGGCCATCTTCTCCTGTATCCACACACAGCCTGTACACATCTTACCCATTACTAACTTAAGAATTTACTATAAAAGCACAGATAGAAAACTAGACATACAACCTGCTAACCTCCTGACATTTCACCAGTGGAGGCTGATGTGTTATGAGCTGTGAACTAGCTGTTCAGCAGAAATGAAAAGTGTACTACAGACTGCCTGACAGTACTTTACAGTTACAAAAATGTGAGATTACACATTTTAAATAGAAAAAAATATGCAAAAAATTTAAGAAATATATTCTTCTCCATCAGGTGTTCTCACCAGCAAGGAAAATAGATACAAACTGAAATTCTCCAGTGACAAAGTGCTTTGAAAGTTGGTGTTGACAAGTTTTCATACCACCATCAGTGTGTGAGACACAACTAGGGTTTTGTCTGTTTGATTGTTTTTAATGTTTTTCTCGTATCCATATGTTATGTTGTGAAATTTTATGTTCTGGATTCTTCTCCACTATCATCCTCTGGACTGAGGTGACAGAGCATTAAAACTGGCCATGTGCAATGTGTGTGTTCTACGACTGGATTTTGACTTTCGCCTTAGCCATGGTTTGCCAGTGGAAATTTATGTATACATATGGCATGTTGGTAGTCATGCACCCATAAACTTATCATATTTAGTCCAAAGTTAGATCACCTGCAAAATCATCATCTGTATATCACCTCTGAAACTTGAGTATGATATTTGTATATAAGCATGACAGACAACTAGCTGACAACATGAATGAATAGCCCTCTTGTGGCCAACAGGATATACCAGGCGCCGTTACCAAGTAAACCATGATCAAACTCAATGGCTGCTTCATAACCTATAATTTCTGGATGCCTGCCTTGCCCAAACACAAGCTTATTTGAATTGTGTGGACATGAGATGTCCCCCAAGCAGCCTTTCATCCTACATTGTTCCCTGCCTCTCTGCCTCTGCCCGGGTGTGGATTTGAGGATTGGTTCAGCAGAGGGGTTACAGTTTCTAACTGCCTTCCCCACTTCCTTCTGCCCCCCCCCACTCTCTCACTCTATCTCTCTCTCTCTCTCTCTCTATCTCTCTCTCTCTCTCTCTCACACACACACACACACCAATTATAACTTGCTGTCACCCTCATTCTGAACATACCATAGACGCTTATGATTTTAATAAGAATAACAACAACAATAAAATATTTCATATGCTTAAATACAACAATAATAAATTGTTTAGTTACAGTGCCATAAAATATATAAAATGTATTAATATATTTGTAATAATGTTTAGTGAATGTCCAAGAAATTGTAATTATAAAAACACTGCATTTGAACAGCATTCATCATGAAATTTGTGATATGCAACTGATTTAAGTATCATAATACTAATAAACTCTCATATCTTCAACACCTACATAATTCATACAGTTCAGAATCAAAGTTTACATTCACCATTTCACCAAGCAATATGATTGTGAACATGGATCTGTAGACTGCGGCAATGCAAATATAAATTGTTTCTCTTAGTGGAGGACCTGCTGAAACTGAAAAGTATCCTGTCTTAAATATAGGCTAGAATTTCTAAAATTCCCTGCCATTTATCAGATTCATAGTTTTCATGTTAATTTATTCTCAGAAAATTTGCTCTTTATTATGTAAATCAATATAATTAAAAATGTAAATATTTTCACTGAAATGTTCTTCTATAGGGTGGAGGAGGTTCATGAACTTCATCACCATTCCCAAACCCACCCACACTCCTCCATCTCCACTTTTCTCTGTCTACACTATTACCTATACCAAATCAGATCTGAGCTACAAATAGTCAACTTCTTATTTATGTCTCTGTTGACTGTGCAGCACCCTCAGTATATTAAGAATGGCTGCCTTTACCCATAATTTTCCATTTTGTGTACAAATTTTGCATGCTGTTGTGAGGTGATTCAGTGGAGAATGTTTGTAGTTATGGATGAACTGAAGCTGCAATCTTTCGAAGATATAATGTACATAAAGATGACTGAGTCTGCACTACAGATGACTCTTTTATAAGAAACAGGACTTTGTGCTAAAAACACCAGAAATGATGGGCAGACATAAAGCTCACAAAAAATATTAAAATTATAGCCAAATAAAAAAATGAAAAATATTAAAATTACAGCCAAATGAAAAGAAAAGGTTGATTTCTGTAGATATAGTATGGAAACTGTGTTATATTCAACTGTGTGGAAGGGAACACAATGTGAAGTAGGTAACAAGCTTGCATGTGCACTAACCATTTAAATAATGGGCAATAAATTAAATGGAAAATATTCTGAATCAGTTATAGGCATAACAGTGTATGATTTAGTATGTGATGTTATCAGAAATGGGGCAAAGAAAACTATATAAAAAGGCTCACTGACAATTAAAACTTCTAATAGTAGAGATACTCAGAGAAGTCTGATGAAAGTTGAGTAATTAAGAATTGCAGTTGCATTATAAAAGATTAGTTGAAAAATCAATATTGATCATAATAAAGAAAAATTTATAATCAATGAAAACTAACAGAGAGCATTACTGCCTAATGATTAACACACAGCTGTATTCATACAAACCATGTGATTGACATACAAATATATTATGTCCAAAATACTTTTTATCCCAAAAACAGTGGCACATGAAGAAAGAGCCATTAGTTCGCTGCCGTATTTGACTGGCAAACACATTTCAAGCTGATAATCACTGAATTATTTTAAGTAGACAGTTTTGCTAAATGGAGACAAACTACAGGAAACCATCCCTGAGAGGATAAGTAGCAGACAAATTCATATAGACATAGGGCTAGAAATGTGTTCCAAGGGAGATACACCCACTTGAAGGTACAGATAAAAGATCTTTGACAGTGACTCCAGTATCAGTACCAGATAAGTGGCCTGCCAGTATGGTGTACTAACTAGACGCTGGTATTGAACAGTCTCCACAATAACTACTACTACCCATAAGATTTACAGTGCATGCAGTCCTTATTAGCCATGGACCTTCCTCCATAGTGAAAGTTTTGTCACTGGTTTGTTGCACAGACCTCTGTGGTTCTGTGAGTTCTGCCATCAATCCTATTCACAGGTGAGGTTACCTTTACAAAAAAGTGAGGGGGGGGGGGGGGGGGGGAGAAGAAGAAGTGTATCATCAACCTTCACAACATCCACTTGTGGGCAACAAAATGAAGTAACCCCATGGTATGGTGGCAGCAAACCATCAGCACCAGTTCAGCCGCAATGTGTGGACAGGGATGATCGGTGGTGACTGCCTCGTTAGGACAGTCATCCTTCCACAGTGCCTCATGGATGAGGCATATTTGCATTTCCTCTGGGTGACCCTGCCTATCCTGCTGTTATTGGTGGTAAGAAGGGTAATGTGGCTGCTATATGATATTGCTCTAGCTCACTGCCCTCTTGTGTGTGAAACTAAAACACTAAAACATATATAATATTATGACTTGCTTATTGTGTTCTCATGTGTGCTTTCTATATCCCCCATGGAACATGTTTCTAAACAGATAGACTATTATGACTTGCATGTTGTGTTCTCATGTATGCTTTCTATATCCCCCATGGAACACGTTTCTAGCCATATATCTATATGACCTTTTTTGCTCCTTATACTCTCAAGGATCATTTCCAGCAGTTTAACACCATTTAGCTTAATCAAAACGTCTAGTCTTCTTTCAGATGTAACTGTGATCAATAAGTAGGTGCATTACACTGACAAGTGTATAGTGGAGCTCTGTCTCTCTTGAAGTAAGCTCTAGGACTTTGACAGATGGCTCTATGTAATAAATGACTAGTATTCGACAACTTTATGCATTAAAGTGGGAAAACACATTGGATAGTGTGAGGCTGACTAGTCATGTTGTCCCATCACCTGGTGTCTAAGTTGTTTAGTTTACTGTAGTCAGTGAACACTTTACACATACGTAAAACCAAATGATTTACTTTAGAAATGTAATTCCTCCCTTACATCCAAAAACACTCATACATTCACAACTCAATTTGTGACTGAAGTGGTCACTTTTAATGAGTATTTAAAAAATTTGAATTTTATTTTCCCATGATGCCCTAAGCCTTGTTTTGTTTACTATGAACATTAAGATGAAAGTATAATAACAGTTCCTGGTCATGGCAGTATTTGCTACTGGCATTAATTTATAAACTGATTGGTCAAAGATCATGGGAAGGATTGTCTTATTTGAAGAGCAGTCATGTATGATACTTGAATGTTTTGGCTACATGCAGTGTAAGGTGAGAATGTAAACACAACATCTTAGCAGTTAATTGACTTTCAACATGGGATGATAATCTGCTGCACAAGGCACAGGGCCATAGCATATCAGAAATTACACAAGATTTTGAGTTTCTGAGATCAACAGAGTCTAGGGTGGATCTTCAGTTTTGTAGAGATTATGTTTCTACACACATACAGGATGACTATAAGCATTTGGCAAATAGAATGTAATGTCACCTCCAGATAGTCATATGGAGTGGCTGATAGTCTATGGAATCAGATCACTGCTGATTTAACTGTGATGTATTAGTAATCTATTTCTACCAGGACTGTACAGAGATAACTAAACCATATAAACCCTTTGCTGGAACTTTGAGACTGAGCTCGATGACTGGCGTGGGCCTGCAATCCTTGTCACTTAACCATGCAACAGTGGCATTGTGTATTATAATCTGATGAATCCCAAATTCAGTTGTATTGAGTGGATGGGTGGTGTATGCGCCATGAAGCTGCAGAACCTGTGTGTCCATTGTCAAGCCGCAGGGACAATGACTAGTGCACATTATTTGGGCTGTCTTGCAGACCATTTGCATCCCTTCCTGGGACTAGAGCACTGTGATGGAGGCACTATGTTTCAGCAGAAGAACATGACATGTGACCAGCATTAAACTGCACACAATTGGTTTGATGAACATTCTAATTGTGCTCCTTAAGACTTTCCCGGCGTGGTAACTGCCTCATTGGTTCGTGGGTGTAATGTTGGATAATGTTATGGAAACTGCACAATATTTCTATGAGACAGCTGCTTGTCATCTTCGGGTGCTTACTGATATGTTGCTGCAATTGCTCATCAATATGTACACTAACTCACTAGAAGAGTGCAGGCACCAAGGGTTTAATCTATGATGTCATTGTAGATGAATCATAGAGCATGGCGATATCCCCTGCTGGATAAATTGGCCATGGGCTTCTCGTTCACTACACAGGAAAAGTGCAGCCACAAATAGCAGCCCAGCACATGTGTGGGCAGTGTTGGTGCCCAGTTTAAGTGTGAGGACTTTGATTCTCCATTTTTGCTGACTCAGATTCACTTGTCTGTGGCCGACAATGTCTTAGTACCACCAGTGCAGGTTCCCATGCCTTGCTTAGTTGAAATCCCATGACTCAACATGGGATACAGCATGAACTACAGAGAGACAAAGATCCTTTCGTACACTTCCACGTACTGGGACTCCATCATTAAAGAAGCAGTCAGAATTCATATTAGTAATGACCTGATCAATAGAGACATGGGATTTCAACTAAGTAAGGCATGGGAACCAGCACTGGATGTACTAAGACATGGTTGGCCACAGACAAATGAATCTGAGTCAACATAGATGGAGAATCAAAGTGTGAACACTTAAACTGGGCACCAACACTGCCCACATGTGTGCTGGGCCACTATCTGCAGCCGCGCTTTTCCTGCATCACAAATGAGAAGCCCACGACTCATTTGTCTGGCAGGGGGCACTGGATGTCGCTGTGCTCTATGATTCATCTACAATGACGTTATAGACTCAACCCTTGGCACTTGTGCTTTTCTAGTGAGTCAGCAGGTATATTGCGAGCAATTGCAGCAATATGTCAGTAAGCACCTGAAGATGATGAGTAGCTGTCTCATCGAGATATTGTGCAGCTTTCACAACATTATCCAACACGACACCCAGGAACCAATGAAGCAATATTCTAATTAAATCATGATTATAGCATGACCCACCAGATCACAATCCAATCAATCTGTGTACACTCTCTGAACCCAACACCATCTACACAAGAACAATAGTGGGTAGCACTGCAACATCTATAAATCCAGAATGATACCAATAATTGTAGAGTCCATGCTTCTGTAGTTTTGAGGGCTTGTAGAGGAACAGCTTACTATTAAAATCACATTCAGTGCCTTTCCATGTGTTTTGGCCATTCAGTGTAATTGCAGATGGCAGTTATTAGCTGTAGCTCCTTTTCTTTTTTCCTTATTTAATATTGTTTTTACATATAATGTCTCTGAGAAGTTTAAAAATTAAGATATACCAAAAATTCCATTAGTTGGAAATTTACATCACTTCTCAGTTATCTTCATTTGTCTACCATACATCACACCTGATTTGTTACAGTCACTGGTTTTTCCATGTATGCTATTATCCTGAAATGTGTCAATTAGTGCTAGAATGTCGAAATTAGATACAGTAAAAAATGAGATTTTCTGTGTCTTGTTTGCTGATTTATGTCCTCCCTGTTGTCTAAAATTGGCCCATTTTTCATACCTAGAGAGCTACAAGAGTTTGATTACATATGCCTCTTACATCCTCTGATATATTTCCATAGATACAGTTAAAGCAACAAAGGCCAATCTAACTGACTTGTATGATCATTCTTTAGACTCCTAATATGAGTACTTGGTAGGTTTGTCTCCTTTATCTTGGTAGCAGATGGAATCACTATTTTTCCCATTGTGCGAACACATTTTTCAAAGTGGCATTAATGCAGCAGTTAGAGTGGGAAGACAAGTTTGAAGTGAAATGTTGAGGGGGAGAGAACCTGGAAATAGCTTCCTGTCTTTATCATTACTTGGCAGTGCTAACAGGTGTGTATAACAATGCTTGCAATGGACCAAATACACATAGCTGCCATATAAATATACATAGCTGCTATAGAATAGTAGAATAGTTCAGGATCCGGGGTAGAGACTTAGAAATTAACAATAAATTTATTGAATTTGGAGACATTCATCTGGAAGAAGATTCAGTTCATAATACAACTGAGATAGCAACAATAGCAAGTTTTCAAGGGACTAGGCCTAAATAATGTGAATGCCTCCTCGAAACTTATTGATGCCTGTAACAGAATTTTAGCAAAAGTCTTATACAGTGTTTACTGATTTTAATTAAATGTGTTTAAATAAAGTAAATGGACAACAACACAGACACTCCTGGAACTGTATAGTAGAAGCTTACCTATCCTTCAGAAGAACCATATGAAATTATAGACTAGAGCTGAAGGAAAATGCTCTGACCACTTATAGCAAAACAGCTTACAACTGTATGTAATGGATTAAAAAAATAAGTAATGATGACTGTAATGCATTTTGTCATTGTAGTGGTTGCTGGTTACTTTAATGTATTTTTTTTAAACCTCTTCCAGTAAGAATTTATTGCAGTGAGTAACATGAATTACCCAACTAGGCTAGCTAACTGCTCAAAACAGCCACTGATAATATCTCCATAGGAAGGTTTCATGAACAAAATTATATTGCAAACAAATAGTTAATGGGCTCTCACACCATGACTCCTACTTCCTTTTGTTAAATGTTAATACTGAGCAGGACACAACATCTACCAACTCTGAGTTCAAGAGGGTAGTCAGTAAGCCAAAAATTTTAAGAAACTCCTTCAAGACATTAACTTGAGTTGTGTATGCAGTACTCATGGCATGAATGAAAAAATACAGTACTTTTATTAATAAATAATTAATAAAGTACTTACCTTATATGAAAGCACTTTTCCACTAAGGTTATCCAATTAGACCAAAGTCTACAAAGGAACCATGGATTACTCAAGAAATAGAGCTATCTTGTAAAACAAAAAGGAAACTGCATCTGTCAGTCAGAAAGATCTCTGGTGTTAATGCTATGGCTGATTACAAGACATATAGGAAAATAAAGAAACTAGTAATAAAGATACCAAAACAAATATATTGTGAGAAAAAAAAAATATTCACATCAGGTACCAAAATAAAAACACTATGGGATATAGTGAAGGAGGAGACTAGTAGAACCAGAGATCAGGAAGAGTGGGTAACATTTACCATAAACGATACATTGGTAACAAACATGAGCAGTGTTGCAAAACTTTCTAATAAGCATTTCATAACTGTTTCCAAAAATATGGAGTTGTCAGATTCAGCAGATGCTGCCATGGGATATCTCAGACCACTCATTACAAATAATTGCAATAATATGAATATGACCCTCACTACACCAGTAGAAGTAATGTTCACCATAAAAGCCATAAAAATCAAAATATCTCTGGTGGTTACTATGAAACATCATAAACATAATTAAAGAGTGTTCTTCTGAGTTTATTAATATACAAATATTAAGTTATTTGCATAACCATTCATTTATAAGTGGGCCGTTAACTAACTGGCTGAAATATGTTGAACTTAAGCCTCTGTCTAAGAAAGGAGATTAGGAAATACTGTAAAACTTCCACCCAATTTTACTTTTACCAGCATTCTTTAAAATTTTAGAAAAAGTAATATACAAGTGGCTCCTTAGCCATATAACTTCAAATAATATATTGTCTAAGCCACAGTTGTGATTTCTAAAGGATTCTGATATTAAAAAGGCTACTTGAATATGCAACAAGAATATACTTAATTCTTTTAATAATAAATTACAGGCTACTAGTATATTCTGTGCTCTGTGAAAGGCATTTGAGTGCATAAACCACAATATCTTTCTAAGTAAATTACAGGATAACAGAAAGTGCCACAAAATGGTTCAAATTGTATCTCTTTGAGACGAAACAAATGGTATCAAGAGGAAAAAGTTCTGTATTAAGCTATCAGTCATCATCCTAGTGTGAACTAATTGTGAGTGGTGCCCCATAAGGTTCCACCATAGGTCTCTTACTTTTACTGGTATATGACATTTCATCATGAACATTACCAGATTCCAAGTTTACTTTGTTTGCAAATGATATAAACATTGCAATTAATAGAAAATCAAGTATACTTTTCATTTTTAAATCAAAATATGTTTAAGATTTTTTGACTAAGTCCATATGCATGAGAACCATTTCACTTGGGATTTGTGCAAGGTACATCAGCATATCTTTTTCTTTGTAAATGTGTATATATTTTTTTGTTCTGCATCCTTGAGGCTCTCCTCACTAAGGATCAATCTGTGGCGTTAAATGGGGCTAATGTGTTCTTAAATCCACATACTCTTTTAGACAGAAATTAAAAAAAGAAATGGTACTTAGTGTACAGCTTTCATGACATGTGTTGACCACACACAAAGGACAAAGCAGGCTTAAATAAGTTTTGAGATTCCATGGCAAGAAAGAAAATTTTCAAGTCACTTGTTACTCAAAACTGTAGTTTTTGACATTAGTCCCTTCTTGAAATACTCTCAGAGACCTTATAGTATGATATGTTATTAATTTAAATATATATTTCCACTACTTCAATCT
Organism: Schistocerca serialis cubense; assembly: GCF_023864345.2. Lineage (NCBI taxonomy): Eukaryota > Metazoa > Arthropoda > Insecta > Orthoptera > Acrididae > Schistocerca > Schistocerca serialis. The sequence goes on along the minus strand of NC_064640.1, from coordinate 656,857,586 downwards.
TGGTATTTGGTAGGTAAGTGTTCTTTGTTAATTATGGTAAAATATGGGTATTGGTGATTAAGAATTCTGATATCTGTAATAATAATAATAATAATAATAATAATAATTCACTGGTCAGTAATTAGAAAGTTTTTCACCATAGAAATTTAGGTACTAGACGTATAGCTCCAGAGTTAATTTCAAAGAAATCACTAAATGATTGATAACAATTTTTGTGATTGTGGTTACTGTTTTTTAAGTACTTTTGCTTCTTGTATTGTTAATAGTTAATAAGCATAAGTAAATAGAAATTTAGGTACTAGAGGTATAGCTCCATAGTTAATTTCAAAGAAATCACTAAATGATTGATAACAATTTCTGTGATTGTGATTACTGGTTTTTAAAGTACTTTTGCTTCTTGTATTGTTAATAAGTTTTTTTGATGTCAACTAACTTACAATATTATATGTGGCTCTTTTTTTCAGAATTGTCACTGGTCATCACAAGACTGTGATTGTGAAATGCCCTACACACATACCAACTCATGTGTTGTATCAATAGTGGTTGCAGTTCTTTGCAGTATTGTGGCACTATTGACTGTAGGTGCATATGTACACCTTAAATACTTCAAGAAAGCATATCAATGCAGCAAATGCAAACAACTCCCCCGACGCCATTGCTCTCTTCCTCTCAGCGTGCCACCAGTAAATATTCCAGTTGGGCAACAAATTTGTTCACTTCCTGGATCACATCACAACAGAAGAATTATGCGTTCTGGTAGTAGAGACATCCATCATGTAGTTCAACACCATAATTTCAACCAAGAATTCAGAAGTGCTTCAACTGAGCTTGCAAGTTTTTTAAATCAGCAGCAGGAATATAACTCTGCAGAAATACCTGAAGATAGTGCCTATGAAACATTCAATTTTGGAGAATCAGTCTCAGAGCAGCAAAATCAAAATGAAATGGAATATATGGCTGCTTCACAGTTAGATATCCCTGAATATCTTGAAATTTTGCCAGATCTTGAAATATCAGGCAATTATGATAATCAAGAAGTGCCAGGATTTGACGATCTTGAACATCAGTATGTGACAGTTGGTGAAATATTCAAATCTGTTCCACCTGACAGCCTAGCAGAGTCATCTGAAAAAGAAATGTTAATGGTAAATGATAAATTTCACAGAATAAGAGAAGAAACCAATCTGAAAGATGCAGTTACCAACGGTACTAAGTTAGCAGAGTCAGGCAAACTGAATAAGTCATCATTATCTGAAGGATTACCATTTGTGCAGGAAATCCAAGATGGAGAAAATATTCAAATCATGGGAAGTAAATCATCACTGAATGATGAGTTAGTTGAAATCGTAATTGAAAATGGCAACCATCAGTTTTCAGAAGAGGAGGCTTCCCTGGCTACTGGAACAAGATCTCTTGAAACACCAATGGGAGTCTTCTCAAATCCAGCAAGATACAGATATCAAGCGAACCCCATACACAATAATGAAAGCACAACACACATATTTGGACGTTAGCAGTTCTTTTTACCCAGAAAATAATACTGATTGTTGAAAAAGAATCATGATTGCTAATTTATCAATAATCATCCAGCTGCTTGGTAAGTGTAAAGTCTGAGGCATTTTATTGACAGTGAGTGTTTGGGTATGACGAATGGAGGCATCCATTTGTTGCTGTGATCAAGGCAGCTTGATAAGTATGACATTTAAGGCATTTTATTGATAGTGAGTGTTTAGGTTTAAATAATGGAACCACCCACTTGTTGCTGTGGTCAGATTATATTTTGATCCTGTCTCTGTATCAGTAGCTACATTACCACTACAGAAGATTAAGGACACTTGAATGAAACTTTCTTTTAATTTCAATGCAGTGGAAATCTTAAATATTGTTTTAGTAATGTATGAAAGATGAAAAAATAATATTGATAGAGAGCTACTGAGGTGACACTATGAAACAACCCAGGATAAATGACCAGTGAATAATATTCAATCAGTGCTGTATAGGTGAACATTTGTGCGCTGCCAGAAAAAAATGCATCTCTCTCAAGGACAGAACCATTTTATTGACAAATGATGTGACAGGTAGGTCATCATTGCAGGAGTGTATGATGACAAATTGAGACCACATGGAACACACATGTCACAGTAAATGGTGCCCAAACAGTAACATCAATACACAGTGTACACCCCTCTCCTCCCCCTCTTCTCTGGCGGTACTGCAGGCATGTATTCTTGCATGCAAATGATCATAAAAGTGGCAAAAGGCATCCAGTGATGGATTTTCCCCGAGCATCTTGTGTCTTTTGTTGTTGTAGGCAATGATTCTTGCAGGTTTTGGTGAACTAATAAGTTCCTATTTCACCATATCCCACATGTATTCAACTAGCAAGAGATCTGGCAATCTTGCTGGCCATAGCAGATGTTGTGCACCACTAAAAACACATTGTGTCACGGTAGCTCTATGTGGACATACAATGTCCCACTGACAGAGCACATCACCTTCCTGTCAAAGGCGTGCCAGCAGCATGGGGATAACAACCTGTACAATATAGGAGGCAAGGGTTACTTTACCCTGCAGAAATGCCCAACTCAACCACAAGTTGTAACTGATGGTTCCCTACACCTAGAAGCATGAGGTGGAACTTATGTGTTGTGAGTGAATGCAATCCAAAATAGAGTGCTCACCAGGTCTATGCCATACATGTGTATGTCCGTCAGTCAGATACGGGAAGAACCTACATCCATTGCTGAAGACAACAGAGTGCTATTCTACATCCCCATTGACTCTTTTATGACACCAGAGTAGCCATGCTTGGCAGTGTCATTGTGTCAGTGATAGCATGGCTAGAACACAAATAATCTTGGTCCTGCTGCAAGCAGACAGTTCCCTATGGTCCTTTATGACACATCAGGTGCAACATATGCCTAGATTTTTTCCCTGGATGATGTTCAGTTGGCCATTGCTGCTTCCACAGTGTGTCAATCGTGAAGTGTGCCTGTAATGTGCAGACATCCAGAATCTGGTCTGTGGGTGTGGGAATGTTCCACAGACCACTGCTGAAAGCTGCAACACACCACTGATACATTGTGCCCAACCTGTTCAGGCACCCATCAATACACCCATCCAGCTTCCTGCATGTCCAAAATGTGACCCTGTTCAAATGGCTGAAGTTGTGCAACAGTAGTAAATACTCTTAGGCTGGGCCTGGTTGTCTTCTAGAATGAATGTTGAAAACACTGTTCACCTCTAAACTCAGCACAGTTGCTGCCTGCAGAATCAAAATGGAGGGCACAAAGACAGGCCTCCAGAGTGCCTTATGACTGCTGATAACCATGGCAAATGAATCACTAACACTACAATCCCACAGTATGCACATATTATACTCTGTTGCCACTGAATACAGTCCTTGAAGATGATGCATTTTTTTCCCTGCAGTGCATGTAAAAAATAGTTATTGCTCTAATTAAAAATATTGTTCATAAGAATTGTACATCCTCTGTGACATTGTATAATAGAACAATGCCGCCTGCAAAAGGCAAATTTGTGAATGAGAATTTTACTATCACTCACATTTGAATATAAATCCCTAATAAGTGAAGATTCCACCCAGAAACTAATCTTAGATTTTGTTAAAATAATTTCACACTCTGTCCTTTCTCTCAGGAGTTGCTTCATATTAAAACTTTCATGGAGTTTGGGATTGTAGGAAAACACTATACCAGTTCTAAGCTTTGAGCTTGACCATAGTGCATTTATGGATAGCTCAATTGAAAACTGACTGAACAATGTACTTTACCATTTATGGATAAGATCTTCTATTTGTTAAAACATACTTCTGAAATTTGTTTGAAACCAGAAAAATGTAACTGGATGTCACAGTTATTCTTAGTGCAGTTGGGCTGTCTGTGCATGCACTATAGAGCAGCTGAAAACTTAGAATTGCCATAGTGCTCCCCTGCAGTCCTCAACTCCATGTAGGTTCTAACATGAAGCAACTTCTTATGGAAAGGACAGAGTGCAAAATAATTTTAACATAATCTAAGGTTGGTTTCTGGGAGGAATCTTCACTTAGTAGCAAAGTGTATTCAAATGTGAGTGATAGTAAAATTGTCATCCACATCTTTGCCTTTTGCAGGCAGTGTTCTTCCATTTGAGCTATGCAACAGCACAGAGGCAAAGCTTATTTTGTGCAACAAAACATTTTTTTTTTTTTGGCTAACTGAATCACTGAATCCTGTAAATTGCAGGGTTTTTAAAAATGTTTTCTTATTTTGTATAGGAAGTAGTACAAAATTAAAATACATTTATTCAAATGTGATTTTTTTTAAATTTACAATGAAATATTAATTATATCTATTTTAAACAAACCACTGTAAAATTTAATGAGTAAAATATTAAAAAATATATATTTGTCACAAATTTAACCAATCCTCTATATTCTTCTTGTACCAGAGTGTACTCAGGAAAAGGGAAGGAAGGGCAGCTGTCCATCTCTAAAAAGACATTATTATGACCTAAACAAACCAAGCTTGCACCCTGCTCTGCTACACCAGCTGATGTATCAGTACCATATGAATTTGAATAAACCCATCAAGCCTGATGAATATTGACTGCTAACAAGCATGCAAAAGCCATTTGTCCATTAATCTCAAAAGTGTTTCACTATTAGTCAATGTTTGTCTTCTACAAGGGTGTAACAAGTAAAGATCAGGTAGGGGCAACTACCACTCCCTAGAAAGTAATTAAGAACTATGCAAGAGAGCTCACATCTGCCTCCATACACAACCAAATTTATCAGCTCTGTATTAGTTTGAATAAAGACTGGAAATCTAACTTTGATTCACTAGTAACAATTGTAATCAAGACATTTCCCAGGTATCACAGAACTATTTCCCTTTTTATTGCTGTACTTATTGTACAGGGATATAACCAACTAGAGGAAGGCAGCTTCAACTTGTTGGAAAGATGTTACATCCTGCTCTACACAGGCAGATAAAAGAACTCTACAGCAGTTTGAATAAAGCCAGAGCATGTAATGGATACTGATATGTAACACATGAAGCATTTGTTTAAAAAAAAGCAATAATATTTCATGTATTTCACCATATGTCATTGTTCTCCTTCTACAAGGATCTTCCCAGTTTGATTGATTTGGGGGAAGGGACCAAACAGTTAGGTCATTAGTCCCATCGGATGAGGGAAGAATGGGGAAGGAAATCAACCATGCCCTTTCAATGGAACCTTCCTGGCATATGCCTGAAGTGATTTAGGGAAATCATGGAAAATATAAATCAAGATGGCCAGATGTGGATTTAAACCATCCTCCAAAATGTGAGTCCAGTGTGCTAACCATTGTTCCACCTCGCTCGGTTTTCACAATTCATTAAGAAGCAGAATAGTTAAGCTCTATTGAGAAGTAACAGGGGTGCACAAGCCATTTGTACAGAAATCTCAATGCTATTTCACCATGTTTCAATTTTCCCTTTGTAATAGTGTGTCCACAGTAAGAATTAGGAGGTGCAGCTGTTTCACCTTAGAATGAAATTATAATCAACACACAAATCAAATTACCATTATCTTTTGCTACACAGACAGATATGTGTATTTTGTATAAGTTTTAATGAAGCCATAACATCTAATTGTTATTTACTCATAATTGTTCTCCTTGTTCAATGAGCGTAAGCTGAAATAAAGTTTCAGTTTGCAAAAACAGGCAAGTGGCAAAAATGTCAAAAGTAATTACCCAGAATTTGTGTGCATATGAACAAGTTACTGAAGATGGGTGAAACAGAACAAGAAAAATCTCAAAGAGATGCAGCAATTTTTTATGGCTGGCTCCAATGAAATAACTTTTCTGACAGCATCTGCACCAGTGTAATCAACAAGCTAGCCACAATCTCCAAGTAACAGAAATCAATAAAACAAGCTATGCAAACTAATTTGCTGCTGCAGAAGAGTCCTGCTGTACCTCTAATTTATTTATTTATTAGGTTAATTATGGTCATGTAAGCCAAAGCTACTTGATCTAAAATGAGTCAGTACATGATGTACAGAATTCTGAATAAAAACTATGTAAACAAAAGAACTGAAGAATTAATAAAGCACAAAAAATGTGAGAGAGTAGTAGAATAAATAACACATGACAGAGAAATATTCTTAACTACTGCAAGGAACTCCTGTACAGTATAGAAGTTGCCACAAGGGCATATTTCAGGCAATATTTGAGCACTTGAGGTTTATCACTCATTTTTTTCACTTCTGTTCTAAACTTATTGAAAATGAAACAAATTGAATAGTGCATACTTTTTGAACAGCGCTTACAAGAGCCTTATCCAAGTACAATTTATTTTTATGTCCTATGTTGACTGAATGAAGGTCATAGTTTCTTCCAAATGACTCAATATTGTCAACAAAAAAATCTTGTGATGGAAGATATGTACAGTGATGGTGGAGTAAGAATTTTGAGACACTTGAGCAACTGCCTACATAAATTTTGGAAACTGACACAGAGAATAAGCCTGCCTAACACTTCACTTAGTTTGAACATGGCCATGCAATAGGGCTATGAGGAGCTGGATGTTCCTTCTGTGATATTGCAGAAGGGCATGCATGGCATTAGTGTTGCCACTGTATATGACTGCTGGCTGCAGTGGTCATGAGAATGTACGGTTGTGAGAAGACCAGACTCTGGATAGCCATGTGGCACTACCAAGAGGGAAAACCATCATGTTTTGCATATGGCTTTGGTGCATTATACTGCACCTGCAGCAGCAGTTTGAGCAGCAGTTGGCACCACAATGACACAGCAAACTGTTTGAAATTGGTTACTTCAAGGACAGTTCCAAACCAGATGCCCTGTGGCATCCATTCCACTGACACCAAACCAACTTCATTTGCAATTTAAGTGGTGTCTAACAAGAGCTCATTAGAGAGCAGGGTGCAGGTCTGTTGCATTCTATGATGAAAGCTGTTTCTGCCTCAATATCAGTGATGGTCATTTGTTGGTTAGAAGCAGGCCAGTTGAGGGCCAGCAACCAACCTGTCTGTGAGCTAGACACACTGGATGTACACCAGGAGTTATGGTCTTGGGTGCAATTTTGTATGACAGCAGGAGCACTCTCATTGATATTTCATGCACCCAGATCGCAAAATTGTGTGACAAACTAGTGATTCAACATGTTGTGCTGCCATTCATGAACTGGATCCTTGGGGTGTTTTCCAACAGTATAATGCTCACCCACACTCTGTTGTTGTAACCCAGCATGCTCTATAGAGTGTCAACATGTTGCCTAGGCCTCGTCGATTATGAGATCTGACTCCATTCGAGCACATATGGGATATCATTGAATGATAACTCCAGCGTCACCCACAAACAGCATTAACGACCCTGCATTTACCAACCGAATGCAACAGAGATGGAAATACATTCCACAAACTAACATCCAGCACCTCTACAACACAATGCATGCACATTTGCATGATTGCACTCAACATTCTGGGAGTTGCACTAGTCATTAATGTACCAGCATTTCACATTTGCAGTGGCTTATCTCACGCTTACATTAACCTGCAATCTTGCAATGTTACTCACTTAAGTATGTTACCCAGACAAATGTATTCCAGAAAATACATTACTCTATATTAATTAATTTTTGGTGTTGCAAAATTTTTTCTGTCCATTGGTCCATGTGTGTGTGTGTGTGTGTGTGTGTGTGTGTGTGTGTGTGTGTGTGTGTGATCATAATGCTATATGGTTAAAACTAAAATGCCTGTATCATATTGCAGTGGAATGACACATATTACACTTCTAAATTATGAACACATTGACAAATTGGCATGGAATGATATCCTTGAAAGTGTTCATCTTGAGCATGGATTTGTATTATTTATCAGTGTATGTACAGTTACAGTTAATACCTGTTGCCCTTAGGCACTGAAAAAAATCTATCTGCCAGAAAACATGGCCTCACACATGTTCTTCAATGTCCACACCTGATCTACAAAAGCTTAGAACTCAAGTGATGGATTCCTATGACAAATCAAAACAGTTTGAAGCAGACTAAACCTACTCGCATAAGATTAAAGATTAAATATAGGGCAGAAGGCGAATGATGATTACATTAATAACACCCAAAGTAAATGTAAAGCTGCATAGCATGTTATCTAGACCCATTTGGGAAGAAATAAGGACAGCATAAATCCTTCCTGTGATGTTGGTATGATGTCAGATGATTTTAACACTTCCCTCATTATTGTTTGTAACATGAATAACACTGTTGCAAATGAACAAAGCCATATATACACTATGTGATCAAAAGTATCTGGACACACCCAAAAAACACACATTTTTCATATTAGGTGCATTGGGCTGCCACCTGCTGCCAGGTACTCCGTATCAGTGACCTCAGTAGTCATTATACATTGTGAGAGAACAGAATGGGGCACTCCGAGTAACTCACGGACTTTGACTGTGGTCAGGTGATTGGGTGTCACTTGTCTGTCATATGCCTGTACATGAGATTTCCACACTCCTAAACATCCCTAGGTCCACTGTTTCCAATTTGCTAGTGAGGTGGAAATATGAAGGGACATGTACAGAACAGAAATGTACAGATTGACTGACAGAGACTGCAGGCAGTTGAAGAGGGTTGTGATGTGTAATAGGCAGACATCTATCCAGACTATGACACAGGAATTCCAAACTGCATCAGGATCCACTGCAAGTACTAAGACCGTTAGGCGGGAGGTGAGAAAACTTGGATTTCATGGTTGAGTGGCTGCTTATAAGCCACACATCACACCGGTTTATGCCAAATGATGCCCTGCTTGGTGTAAGGAGTGCAAACATTGGACTATTGAACAGTGGAAAAATGTTGTGCAGAGTGACGAATCATGGTACACAATGTGGCGATCCAATGGCGGGGTGAGGGTACGGCAAACACCCAGTGAATGTCATCTGCTAGTGTGTGTAGTGCCAACAGTAAAATTCAGAGGCAGTGGTGTTATGGTGTGGTCATGTTTTTCATGGAGGGGGCTTGCACACTTTGTTGTTTTGTATGGGACTCTCACAGTTCAGGGCTACATTGATTTATTAAGCACCTTCTTGCTTCTCACGATTGAAAAGCAGTTCGGGGATGGTGATTGCATCTTTCAATACGATCGAGCACCTGTTCATAATTCATGGCCTGTGGCAGAGTGGTTGCATGACAATAATATCCCAGTAATGGGCTGGCGTGCACAGAGTTCTGACCTGCATCCTATAAAACACCTTTGGGATGTTTTGGAACACCGACTTTGTGCCAGGCCTCTCCGACCATCATCAGTACCTCTCCTTAGTGCTGCACTCCATGAAGAATGGGCTGCCATTTCCCAAGAAACCTTCCAGCACCCGACTGAACATATGCCTGCGAGAGTGGAATCTGTCATCAAGGCTAAGTGTGGACCAACACCATTTCAAATTCCAGAATTACTGATAGAGGGAGTCACGAACTTATAAGTCATTTTCAGTCAGGTGTCCGGATACTTTTGATCACATAGTGTATAATACACAAAACTCAGATCATCCAAAAAACTTCCTGCACCTTTTAAATTGAAAGAGGTAAAAATAAACAGTGATACTGCAGCTATAGTAAAATTAAGTCCCTTGAAATCAGAGTAGGTTTCAGTGTCTCCAGTTTTGTAAGCAAAAATTTTTGTATCTAATAGCACATCCACAAAGTTCAATGTTTGCTTGGATGTTTAGTTGGGCTCTTTCACTTCATCCTAGACACAAAGAAGATGGCAAAACATGTCCTAATAATTACCACACAATCTATCTAACATTTATCTTTGTAATTGTAGTAACATATTGCTTGCAGCTCTAAATCATGATCATCTACCAGCAAACAACATTCTACATGATTACCAATGTGCTTTCAGGTCTGGTTTGCCAATAGTGAAAGTATTTAGTAACATTGTTTTGGTTGTTTTGATTCAAATTAAAAATCCCTTAATGCAAAGGTTATGGGTCTTAGCACGACACTTGACCATAGCTGTGCCAAGAGGAAAGTGTACCCTTGGCACAACTGCCAAGGCATGTCCCTCTCTCCCTCTACTACAGCAATAGTAAAATTAAGTCACTCAAAATCAGATGATGTCAGTAGTCTCTCCAGTTCTGTAATAAATTTTTTTTGGATCTAATAGCACATCCACAAAGTTCAATGATTGCTTGGATTTTTAGTTGGGCTCTTTCACTTTGTCCTAGACACAAAGAAGATGGCAAAACATGTCCTAATAATTACTACACAATCTATCTAACATTTATCTTTGTAATTGTAGTAACATACTGCATGCAGCTCTAAATTATGAACATCTGCCAGCAAACAACATTCTACATGATTACCAATGTGGTTTCGGGTCAGGTTTGCCAATAGTGGAAGAATTTAATAACATTGTTTTGGTTGTTCTGATTCAAATCAAAAATCCCTTAATGCAATGATTATGTGTCTTAGCAAGACACTTGACCAGAGCTGTACCAACAGGACTGTGTGGCCTTGGTACAGCTGCCAAAGTGCCTCCATCTCTCCCTCTACCCCTAGAAAAACTAAACTACCTTTTTGCAATTTTTTTACTTAGATTCAGGAACTTCTGTTTTCTTGTAAGGTAGATTAAATAAATATGAAGCGTTATTCAAATATATTGTTTAAATAAACTATATAGATGAAATGACAGATAGCCATACGGTAGGTGCAACCACACTGAAAGAGTATCTGCAAGAAGGCCAGACTAACTCATGGCCCTTTAACACTGGGAACAGCCATTTCAGTGGTTGCAGAGGCAAAAATCTGCATAATTGACTGAAGTGGCCTTGTAACATTAGCCAAAATGACTTTGCTGTGATGATACTGTGAATGGCTGACAGCAAGGGGAAATATAAACATTCCTTTTTTACAGCTTGCTGCTGTACTGTATGGTTCAATGATGAAGGCATTCTCTCAGGTTAAATATTCATTCCCCTCACTGGATGGGATCTACTCAGGGGAATATCATTGTCAGGAGAAACAAAACCGTCATTCAGTGGGCTGAAGATTGTAACGTCAGATATCTTAATCAGGTAGGTAGTTTAGAAAATTTAAAAAGGCAAATGGATAGGTTGAAGTTAGATATAATGGGAATTAGTGAAGTGCAGCAGCAGGATAGACAAACATGACTTTTATCAGTTCACTGCACTGTCATCACACAAAATCAGATGGGGTTAATGCTGAAGTAAATCTAATGATGAATAATAAAACAGAAATATGAGAAAGCTACCATGAACAGCATAATGAGTACATTATCATGGCCATGATAGATGAAAGCCAACAGCCACCATGGTAGTACAAGTTTATATGCAAACTAGCTTCGCAGATGATGGAGATATTGACAGAATGTGTTATGAGATAAAGGAAATTATTCAGATAGTTACAGGAAATGAAAGTTTTATTGTGGTAGGTGACTGGAATTCAGTAGTAGGAAAAGGGAAAGATGGGAAATAGTAGGAGAGCACTGACTGGAGGAATGAAAAAGGAGGGCACCTGATATAATTTTGCACAGAACATAACTGAATCATGGTGAACATTTGGTTTAAGAATCATATAAGAACATTGTATATGTGGATAAGACATAGGGGCACTGGAATCTTTCAGACTGATTGTATAATGGTAAAATAGAGATTAAGAAACCAGAGTTTAAACTGTAAGACTTTTCAGGACCAGATGAGGACTTGGGCCATAATTTATTGGTTATGAGCTGTAGACTGAAGCTGAAGAAATTGCAAAAAGGTAGAAAATTAAGGAGATGGGATCTAGATGAATCAAATGAATAGAGGTTGTTTAAAGTTTCAGAGTGAGAATCAGGCAATGTTGGATATGAACACATTAAGGAACACAATAGAAGACAAATGTGTAATTCTGTGGCAGAAATTGTAAGGGCTAAAAGGGATCACATAGGTAAAAAGACAAGACCTCATGAAAATCTTGGATAACTAAAGAGATACTGAATTTAACTGATGAAAGGAGAAAATATAAAAATGAAGCAGTCAAAACGAAATACAGAAGCCTAAAAAATGAGATACAGAAAGTGCAAAAAGATTAGGTAGGAAGTGGTAGAGGACAAATGCAAGGTTCTAGAAGCAAACAGAACTAAAGGAAAGATAGATGCTTCCTATAGGAAAATTAAAGATACCTTTAGAGGAAAGAGAATCAACTGTACAAATATCAAGAGCCATGCAAAGGAGGGACAACTGAAATGTGGGAGGAATATATAGTCTAGTCACAATAATGTGGCTACCTGTCAAAAGCCTGCATAACCACCTTTTGTAGTGCATACTCCTGTCAGGCATGCAGGAAGAGTGTCAATGAGGTTGTGGAAGGTACCAACAGGGATGTGGAATCATATTGATTCCAGTGTTGTGGCCAGCTGCACTATGTTTCTTGACTGAGGATGATTAGTGCCAACAGCCCGATCCAGATTTTACCATAGATTCTTGGTTGGATTTAAGTCCAGGGGGTTTGGTGGGCAGGGGAGTTTGGTAAACTCATCCTGGTTCTCTTCAAATCATACACATACACTTGCAAGCTAGGTGATATGTTGCATTGTCCTGCTATTAGATGCCATCATGCTGAGGAAAGACAAACTGCTCTAGGAGTGGAACATGGTCCCTAAGGAGAGATGCACACTTTTGTTGATCCACTGTGCTCAGGGAATGGCACAAAAACATTTCCCAGACCTTAATGCTCCCTCCTCTGTCTGTGATCCTTCCGACAATCATTGCAGTGTCTTTGCTTGAGATGTTTCACACTGATAGAGCATAAAATGTCATTCATCTTAAAAGGTCACCTGTTGTCACACATTGGATGTCTGGTTGCTGTACCGGGATGCAAATTCCAGACCAGGAACCTGCTGCAGCAGCCCATACAAACAAACATTTGTTGAAGAGTTATTGACGAGAGCCTGTTGGTAGCCCTTTGGTTCATCTGGGCAGTCAGCTGATCAACATTTGTATGTCTGTTCACCTGTACACAGCTCCACAGCCACCATTCACTCTGTTATCTATGGCCCCTGCTGCACCACAGTTGACTCAATGCCAGTTTTGGACATTTTGCTATGCACGGTATACTTTCACCATGGCAGCACACAACAGTTTACAAACTTAGTCATTTCAGAAATGCCTCCACTCTTGCCCGAAAGCCAGTAATCATGCCCTTTTGGACGTCAGATTAGTCACTCTGTTTACATATTATGGCAATAACTGCACTTTTTTTTACATCTCAAGATGTGCTTTATACATCATCCACTTCTAGTGCTACCACTTACTGTCTGTGAGTGGTTATTACATGTTGATGTTAAATATCACATTTATGTGATTTATTGGACTGCGTATCTATATTGACTCTACAAAGGAAGTGAACTTGAAGACAGTGTTATAGAAAAGGAAGAGGACATAAACATGGATGAGATGGGAGCTTTGACAATGTGAGGAGAATTTGACTGTGCACTCAAACATTTAAGTGTAAACAAAGCCCCTGGAGTAGAGGATATTCCCTCAGAGTTATTGAGATTCCTCAGTGAGCCAGACATGACAAAATTACTCTACTTGGTGTCCAAGATATATGACACAGGCAGAATACACTCAGGCTTTGGAAGAATGAAGTAATTCAAATTCTAAGGAAGGCCACTGTTAACAGGTGCAAGTACTACCAAACCATAAGTCATGGTTGCAAAATATTGACATGAATTATTAGAGCAAAATGGAAAAAATGGTAGAGGTTGACCTTGGGGAAGAAGACTATGGGTTCTGTAAAAATGAGTAAATGTGCTAGACAGTAGCGACCTTACAATTTACCCTAGAACACAAGTTATTAAATAAAGGAGATCCAATGTTTATACCATTTTCAGATTTAGAGAAAGCTTTTGACAATGTGGACTGGACTACACTCTTTGACATTTTAGAGGTAGCAGGGATAAAATAAAGGGGACCAAATGGTTATTTACAGCTTTTAGAGAAACTGCACTGCAATTATAAGAGTTAAAGGACATCAAAGGGAAGTCATAGTTGGGAAGGGTGTGAGACAGGTGTGTAGCCTATCTATAACGTTATTCAATCTTTATTTTGAGCAGGCTGTGAAGGAAACAAAAGAGAAATTTTGAAAGGTAAGTAAATTACAGGCAGAAAACATAATAACTTTGCAGTTTGTTGATGACATTGTAACTCTGTCAGAGATGCCTAAGGACTTGGAAGAGCAGTTGAAGGGATTGGATAGTGTCTTGAATATAGATTATGAGATGAACACTAACAAAAGTAAAACAACAGTAATGGAATGCAGTCAAATAACTCAGGTGATGCAAAGGGAAATAGATTATAAATGAGACACTAAAAGTAGTACAGTGGAACTTCCCTTAATGCCCACCTTGCATTATGTGCAGTTCACATAACGAGCAAAACAAAACGTAAAAAAATGACTCGTGTAACAAGGAATGTTTCACATAATGAGTGGTAACAAGCTAGTGTTTCATCATCAGCCATTTGCACGCAGTGGGGGAAATGTTCAACTATATTAACACCTTTAATTGTCTGCAGCAGCATATGAACAATGTCTTTTAGTACGTACTGCAGTCTGGGTTTAATGCTCTTTCTGCTACCATCTTACTGAAGCTTATGATCACACATTTTTCTATACTTGTGTGCACACAGTGTTTTTTTGGGTGCAGATTTTAATAACCTTCATAGAAATGTACCCAAAGATAAAGCCACAAGAAAATGACCTTGTAAATGAAACGTAAAATCGTTGAGGAGCGTGAATGTTGTGTGAACGTTGCTGATTTAACATGCACCTACAGTCAGTCTATAACAGATATTTGTTTCAAAGGGAGTGACAAGAGTATCTAAACAAAGGTTTTGTATTCTGTATGATGTCAAAAGGTTGCACCTTATTTGGATAAATGAAAAGCCATTGCAAGGCAACACTATTAATGAGAACATCATTGGTGAGAAGGTGAGAATGATTTTCACCAACCTCATTAAGAAGATGCCATGATCATCAGCAGTCAAAGAAGTGTTTAAGGGATGCTGTGGGTAGTTCAATAAGTTTAAGAGAAGAATCGCCATCCACAGCATTGTGAGGCATGTTGAAGTAGCCAGCTCTGACACAAAGGCAGCACGGAACTTCATCAGCAAGTTCAAGATGCTTGTAGATTCTGAGGGTTACATGCAGCAACAGGTTTTTAATTGAGACAAGATGGGTCTATTCTGGGAAAAGACGCCAAAGCTTACCTATATAACAGTAGCGGAGAATGCATTGCCCAGTCACAAGCCAATGAAAGACCATGTCACACTGCTATTCTGTGCCAATGCAAGAGGTGATATGAAAATTACTCTGCTGATTGTTAAGCATTCAGAAACTCTATGGGCCTTCAATAAGCATAAAGTCCAGAAGAGCATGTTAAATGTGATGTGGAGGTCGAGCAATAAGGCTTGGGTGACACGTGATCTTCCTTCTGATAGGATCGATGAAGTGTTTGGTCCTTCAGTGAAAAAATATTTGCTTGAGATGAATCTGCCTTCCATGTATTGCTTGTTATGGGCAATACTCCTGCCCATTCACCAGGCCTACAAGACCACCTCATTAAAGGTTTTCAGTTCATCAAGATCCAATTTCTACCTCCCAGCATCACTCTACTCCAGCTTATGGACCAGCAGATTATTTCTAACCTTAAGACGCTCTACACGAAAGCACTTCTTGAGCATTGCTTTGAGTTGAATGAAGCTACCAACCTCACTCTCAGAGAGTTTTGGAAATATCACATCAACATCGTTGCCTGCATCCAGATGATCAAGAAGTGTGGGAAGAGGCTACCAGGAGAACTCTCCCTCGTGCTTGGAAGAAGCTTTGGCCAGAGTGCATTGTCGAATGTGACTCTGAGGCATTTGAGTCTGTACCTGTGGAGCCTGTAGTCAACGAGATTGTGTCTTTGGTCAAGAGCATGGGACAAGAAGTAGATAACAATGATAATGATGAGCTTGTGGAAGATCACAGCCAAGAAATGACCACTGAAGAGCTTATGGATTTGCAGTGCGTTTTACAGCAGGAAGCTGTGGAGAGGAGTTCTTCAGAGGAGAAGGAGGAAGTAGTAACAGCAAAGCAGCAATCTTCTGGTGCAATAACAGAAATGCTGAAAGCATGGGAATCAGTTCCATCATACACTGAAAATCACCACCCCAATAAAGCAGTGTTTATATAATTCTGTGTCACATTTTTGCCGAGTGTTGAAGCGTTGGCGGAGATAATTAGCTATAGACATCTTCCTAGTGAAAAAGAATTAGTTATATATCATGAATAATAAAGTACATAATACAGTATGTGCAATTTTCTTTTAGTACTTTTTCTGCATGGAATGCTTCATCATATTTTAAATTAATTAATATGGGATGTATTGTTTCACTTAAAATGAGTGTTTTGCACTACAAGCAAGATTCTGGAACAAATTATGCTCACTACGCAAGGTTTGGCTTATTTGACTTTAATTATTTGTGCATTATAAGAACAGATGGTGTACAAAGTAGAGAGAATATAAAATCCAGACTGAAAATGCAAGAACAACTTTTCTGAAAAAGTGGAGTTTGTTAACAGTTAACACAATCTCAAGTATTAGGAAGTCTTTTCTCAAAGTATTTGTCTGGATTGTAGCCTTGTTTGGGAGTAGAATGTAGACAAATGGCAATAAAGACAAAAAGCAGATAGGAGCTTTTGAAATGTCATCACATAGAAGAATGCTGAAGTTTAGATGGGTAAATGGAATAGCCAATGAATTGAAATGGGGAAACTAGACTAAGACAAGGGCTCAATCTGTAGGACACATGTTGAGGCATCAAGGAATTATCAGTTGAGAAATGGAAGTAGGTGTTGTAGGGTTCAAAAACTATAGAGGATGACCAAGGCTTGGTTACAGAAATATGGTTCTAATGGATGTACGAGGGTCACTCCAACAGAAATGCACACTATTTTTTTTTTAATCCATCTTTTATTGTACATGTTTGATAGTTTTACAATGTGTAGATACATCCTTTAGGAACAATATTTTCATTTCTCCACACAATTTCCATCCCTCTCAACTGCCTTACCCCATCTTGGAACCAGCATCTGTATACCCGCACAGTAAAATTCTGGACCAAACTGTTGGAGCCACTGTTTGGCAGCATGCACAAGGGAGTCATCATCTTCAAACCTTGTTCCACGAAGAGAGTCTTTTAGTTTCCCAAAGAGATGATAGTCACATGGAGCCAGGTCAGGACTGTAAGGCAGGTGTTTCAGTGTTGTCCATCTGAGTTTTGTGATTGCTTCCATGGTTTTTTTGACTGACATATGGCCATGCATTGTCGTGCAACAGCAAAACATCCTGCTTTTGCCAATGTGGTCAAACATGACTCAGTCGAGCTTGAAGTTTCTTCAGTGTCGTCACATATACACCAGAATTTATAGTGGTTCCATCTGGCACGATGTCCACAAGCAAGAGTCCTTCGGAATAGAAAAACACCGTAGCCATAAATTTTCCAGCAGAAGGTGTGGATTTGAATTTTTTTCTTGGATGAATTTGCATGTTGCCACTCCATTGATTGCCTCTTCATCTCTGGTGAAAAATAATGGAGCCATGTTTCATCACCTGTCACAATTCTTCCAAGAAATTCATCTCCACCATTCTCGTACTGTTCCAAAAGTTCACTGCCTACCGTTTTTCTTGTTTCTTTGTGAGCCACTGTCAACATCCTGGGAACCCACCTGGCACAAAGCTTTTTTAACACCAACACTTTCAGTTTTCTGCAAACACTTCCCTCCCCTATCCCAACATAGCATGACAATTCATTCACTGTGATGCATCTGTCAGCAGTCACCAGTTCGTTAACTCTCTGCACATTGTCTGGAGTGTGTGCAGTACGAGGCCTGCCGCTGCGAGAACAATCCTCAATATTACTGTGCCTGCTTTTGCCACGTAACCTGCTTGCCCACTGACTAACTGTACTGCAATCGACAGCAGCATCTCCATACACCTTTTTCAATATCTTGTGGATGTTTCCCACTGTCTCGTTTTCACAACACAGGAATTCTATGACAGCACGTTGCTTCTGACAAACGTCAAGTGTAGCAGCCATCTTGAAGACATTCTGTAATGGTGCCAGTCACAGGAACAGGTTGAACTAAGTTTGAAAACAAGTGGGAAGGATGTATCTACATACTGTAAAACTTTCACACATGCAGAATGAAAACTGTATTTTTACAAAAGTAGTGTGCATTTCTTTTGGAGTGACCCTCATAGCTTACATTAGTTATATAGTGATGAAGAGGCTTGCACAGTATTGAACAGCATGTAGAGCTGCATCAAACCTTTCTTCAGATGGGAAACATCAACAAAAACAGATGAAAATTTTGTAACATCCAATTTAAATACAAGTTGAATAAACTTTCTAAAACTCTGAAAATAAAAAAAAATCTGTGTCTTATTTTTTATGTCAGCTATGGCACACTGATTTTGGTGTGATGTATAATAAATGACAGATTTTGTTTCTTGACCATAAATTATCAATAGTGCACCAATTATTAATTGGAAATAAAAGAAAAGGGGCTATAATTAAATACAAATAACATGTTCTTTCCCAAAAATTACATTTTTGTTACAATTTTAGTTTCCATTCCATTGCTTTGAGAGAAGCAAACTCATTGTTTATGTCATTGGACCCAAATTTATAAGCAGTGTTGAATACTACTGACAAGATAGCTGAATTTGACAGTCTAGTTCACCTATACTCAATCCTAAGTAGTTTTTTTTATCATCCTTAATTTTCTGAAACTTGTTGAAAAGATGTTGCAGTCACTGGAATAGTCATAACTATCATCTAAGCCTTTGTGATATTTGGATAAGCGTCTTGTAACCCATACTTAGAAAAAAAAAAGAAAAAAAAAGTTCAAGTGGGAATCTATGTCAGTGCTCATCAGCAACTCTTTCCACTGGAATTTGAAAGCCACTATTTGATTAACTAACTCACCTGTAGTGATATTGCTGCTGTATTGGACACCAAAATCTGCTTCACATTTTTCAAAATAAGATACAGAGCTGTCATTTAAGACGTTGCTAACAGGAAAGTGAGGCATATGTTTTATGTGAGATCTGTTTCCCATCTAACTTATTATTCCTCCATACTGCCCTACTCTTGACTCTGCCAGTACATATTTCGTCCAAAAAACACTTTGTTGTGATTTTAAGGGCTCATGACTGTCGGTGATCAGATCATACCTAGTCACCAAACAGTACACCTGAGTGACAGAAAACAAATGTTACAGTTCAGCAGTATGAGATTGAATTTTTTGGAGGTCACAGAGGATGTGCTGCAAGGCCCTGTTTCAGGATCTTTATTCTTCATAATATACATAAATGACTGGTCTAGTATTCTGTTGTCTAAGTAAAGCTCACTCTCTGTACAAATGATACAACATTAGTTACAGATGGTACATACTTTGAAGTGTTAAAGTAGCAAAGTAGTTGCCATTTCTGAGCAGTCTGTGTATAGTTTGTAAACAATTAACCACTAGTTACTCAATACAAATCTGTACAGATCCTCTTCAGTTTATGATGGTGACAATTACTACGCTCATGCTAACCTCTTTGGGATTCTTCTTGACCCAAACGTAATGCGCAAAGCTTATAATGTATTTATTTGGAGATAAAAGTTCTTACTCAACAAAAAAGGTAATTTGATCAATTTTTGAAATCAAGTCAATGAGTCCTGAACATTGTGTTCCAAAAACCTGAGAATACCAATAGTCAAATCCCTCTATTCCATGTTGCTTGATGTGCACCAACTAAACCAAACAGAACAACAAACTGTGGCAGACTGCTTACGAATCTAACACATGCCAAAAACAGCTGATTGGCATCATAGCTGTCATATTTAACAAAACTTGAGATATTACACACTCTGATTTACAGTTATTTAGCATGTTGTCAGTACTAGCATGTGGAGTGTCATTTAGTGTTTATATGAAAGTGACTTAGAGAAAAGGCATTTTATTCAACAGCGGAATTCCAAAGTTGTTCTAAAGATGATCTTAAGTACTAATGCTATTTTATTTATGTTGTACAAATATATGTGTAAACAGTTAATGCAAGATGTAGTGTATAGAGAGACAATTGCTTTGCCCCCACCGGTTCCTGTCAGATCACTGATGTTAAGTTCTGTTAGGCTTGGATAGCACTTAGATGGGTGGCTAGGTCTGGCAAGTGGGTAGGCAACCATGGAGCACTCATTGAGAAGTAGCGGCTCTGGTCACGAAAACTGACAATGGCCAGGAGAGTGGTGTACTGACACCACATCCCTCCATATTCATCCTTCAGTGACACCTATCAGTTGAGAACGTAAAAGCATTCAGTTGGTACCACTGGGCCTTCCAAGGCCTATTCAAATGGAGAGAGAGAGAGAGAGAGAGAGAGAGAGAGAGAGAGATTATATAGAGAGCAAATTGCATCATGATCGGTACTACTAATGAGCAATTAATGTGTATCTTACCATTTCTGTTTCACAATGTGTTACATATTTTTGCTTACATTTATGTACATAAAATGACTAAATTCATTGCATTTAAATAAATATGCTAATTTAAACAAAATATTTGGAAGTATGTTCAACTGACTATAACACATTATGGCGAAAATTATTAAAAAAACAAACAATTTAAAACAATGAGAGTATGCAGAAAACAAAAGAGATATCTATATTGGGTAAAGACTACATTTCATTAGTTAATATAGCACAGTAAACAACAAAACAAAGAAAATTGTACAAGTATTTAAAGATTTCTTTAAATATATGCTTAGATCAACAGATGGATTTTAAGAACACAGATAATTTATTATGGGAATAGTGACATTCTGGAAGTAATGTCAGATGAGGTTTACAAAGTCTTTTCAGTCACAAAGAGGATTAGGATGCCAGCAGATCACGATTTTTCAATACAGATGAGTAAAGCTAGAGGAAAAAGAAGGAAAAATGAAAAATTATTTATAGAATGTTTGCAGAAGAAGACTATTCCCCAAAACTAGAAAAATGATGATACCGTTTCCCTCACAAGAAACGAGACAGACAAAGCAAAGAAAAGTCTCTACACCTATCAGATTCCTGTCCATGATGTAGATTATATTCACTAAATTGTTAGCAATCTCACAAAAAATGTAATTTTACAATGAAGCAAAGGAACAAGCTTGCATTAAATGTGACTGTAACACAATGGATCATTTGCAAGTTGTGAGCAAAATAATAGAACTGAATGATAAATACACATTATCACTTTATCTAGGGCTGACAGATTCTGGGAGAGCTTTTGACTCATAGTCAAAATCTGTAGATTTACTGCCAGCCATCTATAAATAAGACATTGATTCAACCAATTTTACTCTACTGAAGAACATACATATCAATTCTGAATTTCTAAAGAGTCTTCATCTGAATAGTTAGAAGAATAAAATCAGGAGACAAGGAAATTCAGAATTACAAAAATTATTCTCAGCTGTCCTAGAGGAAGCATTTAGATTAATGAACTAGGAATATGAAGCTGGAAAATTTATTAATGGAAAATACACTACTGGCCATTAAAATTGCTACACCATGAAGATGATGTGCTACAGACGTGAAATTTTACTGACAGGAAGAAGATGCTGTGATATGCAAATGATTAGCTTTTCAGACCATTCACACAAGGTTGGCACTGGTGGCGACACCTACAATGTGCTGACATGAGGAAAGTTTCCAGCCGATTTCTCATACACAAACAACAGTTGACTGGCGTTCCCTGGTGAAACATTGTTACGATGCCTCGTGTAAGGAGGAGAAACGCGTACCATCATGTCGCCGACTTTGATAAAGGTCGGATTGTAGCCTATCATGATTACAGTTTATCATATCACGACATTGCTGCTCGCATTGGTCGAGATCCAGTGACTGTTAGCAGAATATGGTATCGGTGGGTTCAGGAGGGTAATATGGAATGCCGTGCTGGATCCCAATGGCCTCGTATCACTAGCAGTCAAGATGACAGGCATCTTATCCACATGGCTGTAACAGATCGTGCAGCCACGTCTCAATCCCTTAGTCAACAGATGGGGGCATTTGCAAGACAACAACCATCTGCATGAACAGTTTGACGATGTTTGCAGCAGCATGGACTATCAGCTCGGAGACCATGGCTGCGGTTACCCTTGACGCTGCATCGAAGACGGGAGCGCCTGCGATGGTGTACTCAACGACGAACCTGGGTGCACGAATGGCAAAACATCATTTTTTCAGATGAATCCAGGTTCTGTTTACAGCATCATGATGGTCACATCTGTATTTGGTGACATCACGGTGAACGCACATTGGAAGTGTGCATTCGTCATCATCATACTGGCTTATCACCCAGCGTGATGGTATGGGGTGCCATTGGTTACACGTCTTGGTCACCTCTTGTTTGCATTGATGGCACGTTGAACAGTGGACGGTACATTTCAGATGTGTTATGACCCGTGGCTCTACCCTTCATTCGATCCCTGCGAAACTCTACATTTCAGCAGGATAATGCACGACCACATGTTGCAGGTCCTGTACAGGCCTTTCTGGATACAGAAAATGTTCAACTGCTGGCCTGGCCAGCACATTCTCCAGATATCTCACCAATTGAAAACGTCTGGTCAATGGAGGCCGAGCAACTGGCTCATCACAATACGCCAGTTGCTACTCTTGATGAACTGTGGTATTGTGTTGAAGCTGCATGGGCAGTTGTAACTGTACACACCATCCAAGCTCTGTTTGACTCAATGCCCAGGTGTATCAAGGCCATTATTATGGTCAGAGGTGGTTGTTCTGGGTACTGATTTCTCAGGATTTATGCACCCAGATTGTGTGAGAATGTAATCACATGTCAGTTCCAGTATAATATATTTGCCCAATGAATACCTGTTTATCATCTGCATTTCTTCTTGGTGTAGCAATTTTAATGGCCAGTAGTGTATGTGAACCATGTTAAATTGGCTAATGGCATTATATTGTTTCCTTCTATCACAAATAAACTGTAACAACAAATGGAAGAACCTAATAAATCAATTTAGAAAACAGACCTGAAAGTAAATTACAAAAACAGTAAAATGATATACAATCAACACAGTAAAGACAAGAGAGAAAATATAATAACAAAGCTGTAGGACCAGGTGATGAGTTTTTGTAATTAGAGCAATGAGATATCATAGTAGTGAGCAGTAGGGATATA
Source organism: Schistocerca serialis cubense (assembly GCF_023864345.2). NCBI lineage: Eukaryota > Metazoa > Arthropoda > Insecta > Orthoptera > Acrididae > Schistocerca > Schistocerca serialis. The sequence continues at coordinate 656,834,286 of NC_064640.1, read as the reverse complement.
GTGTCAGCTTCTAGGAGAGACAGGAGCACTAATAAATGGGCCAGGAAACAGACTGAGCTGGAACACATAATAATAAGCATAAATCTGGGATGGAAAAACAACAATATGAGATGATATGTTGTTACTTAACATATAGAGGAGGCACTGAGCAGCAGAAAGGCACATTTAACATTTGACTAAGCTAGTGAACAGAGTCATTCTTCAGATTTAAAACAAGACATATACATTCTCACAACTCACACACACATGGCTACTCTTGCTTCTGCTTGCTCTGAGTTGTTTGTGTGTCCAGAGTCACTGAGAACCAAAAAATCAAACCCATCAGGAGAGCTGAATCACCATCATTTATTTTTTTATTTAGCAGCTTTCAATTTACATATAAGGATCAGATAAAAGTACATAGTTTCATTGTTTTACAATGTAATAATTGAATACACTATTTAATTTTCATAGGTATATCACTTTTAAATACAATAACAGCAGGCATAAGTACACATTTTGTAGCTACTGCACCATCTATTTATACTCATTTTAATTCTATCACAAATACAAAAGTTAAAGTCTTGAATTTACTAACCATCTGCCTATACACAATTTAATTCTATTACACCACATGCCTATTTCCAGTTCCTTGAGTTTAGCAGCAATGGACTGACTAGAAAAGACTTTCTAAAAGCAATAGATTTATTGCTTGCTTAAATTTCTCTATCAAGCTGATATTTTAAATATAAGTGGTAAACAGTTGTACAGTTTTGTTGCCATACTACCAGTGCCCTTCTGTCAAGTTTAGCTGTGTCATGTTGAGGAACTCTTAACTTTATACAGTTTCTAGTAGCATGGCTATTTGTATTGTCATTTGTATTGAATTTGTACTTACATTCCTACATTGTAGAAAGATAGCATTTTGTGTTTCTTGAATAGCAGCCCACAGCTGTCTGGTCTTCTTGCATTAGCCATTATTCCGATTGTTACTTTTTGCAGTTTGAGGTCCATCACTATTGCATAGGTCAAATAGCATTAAAATATGAGAACTACACCATTCACATAACATCATCTGCTACTAGTGGTTTAATGTTTCAGAGAACAAAACAGCTGAACTTAGTTTATTAATTATGTTAGCAATGTGGTCTTTCCACAGTAAAAAGTTATCTGTCATCTATACCCAGTGCTTGTAATTCTGAGGATCACTATATTGTTCAAGTTTCCTCACTATTGAGAATTAGCCTATTGGTTTCAGGCTGTAAAAATACTAAGTCCAATGATGAGCTTGATGCAAACACCCTGAATAGCACTGTATACCTTTATTACCATCACAATTACAAGAGAACTAAATCAGAACATTAAAAGAGAAAGGTGCTGAAACCCAGAAGAAAACCAAAGATCAAAATTATAGAAGAGATGACACACTTCCTAGTTGAAGTGATTTGTTACAGTCAATCACACAAGCTCCCCCTTTTTTGTTTTGTTAACCAGAATCCTGGGAGTGTCAAGCAACTGGTATTTTGTCACTCACCCCGTGTGAACTCTCAATGTTAGTACTTCTGGCAGCTGTGGCTCGTTTGTGCTACTTCAGCTGCAGTAGTAATTATCGGTAATCAGCCATGCACAGACTGATGTAAAGATCTGAATATGATAAGGATGTGCACTGGTAGTCATGTTTGTCTCAACTGTTTGCAGGAGTGCCAGTTTAAGATGCTCAAGGGAGATCACTTCCTCCTGATCATTATGCCGTATCTTAAAGGTGTGGGGGCCATTTTCTACAACTGGAAATGAATCTACGTATGGTGGTGTAAGTGGAGAATGGACTGATATGTCATGAAGCTGAACATGGGAACAGTTGAACAAGTCCTTATGTATAAAAATGGATTTATCCCCATGCAGCTTTCATATTGTCAGATGGAGAGATGACATAGTTTCATGTAGGTGGCACACAAAGCCTGAAATCACCAGTGTCAAAGGAAGGTCCATCAGTTTGTTCTACAGACATTCTACTGGTAGGCACAAAATTTTTCCATAGACTAACTGAGCAAGAGTGTGCTCCAAGTCCTCCTTGAGTGTTGACCTCTATCTTAGCAGGACTGGTGGTAAGGCTTCCACCCACTTATCCTTAGGACACATCAATGCAGTCTTCAGATTGCAGTGGAATCTTTCCACCATTCTGTCGCTGGAAGGGCAATAACTCGTTGCATGGATACGGTTGCACGCACAGAGACAAAGGAGTTCTTGGGATAATGCTGCCTCAGACTGTCTGCCTCTGTCAGTTGTAACAATTTGTGGCACTCCAATCTTGCTCCCCATCCACTGAGTACTGTCTTGGACGTTGTTGCAGCAGCGATTTCTGTGACTGAAAATGCTACTGGCCATCTGGTAAAACAATCCATTACAGTAACTAAATAATGTAGCTGTTTGAGTAAAGTAGTGACCCTACCATATCACACAAATATACCAAATCTTGCTGTGGGCGTGATGATGTTTCCTGTGGGGCCAGCAGTTTGTCTTCTCACCTAGCATTTTTGACATCTCTCACATTGTTGTGCCCACCTGCAGTTGTCTTCATTCACTCCGGGCCACACAACCTGCCTCATCAGCAATCACACAGTAGCTCTCACTCCTGGGTGTGAAAGGCCATGGGACACTTTGTAAACTGCTCAGTTGAGACTTTTGGAAATCAACTCTCCTACTGATGTTTTTACATGCTTGAGTGTCAGACTAGATAGTCCATTCACTCATAATTAATGTAATTTTAGGTCAAGAGTTCATGCTTGAGCAACAAGGTTCAAATTTACTGGATTTACACTCACACAACACCATGATAAGCATTTACCACAATGGTCAGTGGTACATTAATCTGAGGCTGTGCAAGCAGTATTGCCCTTGCAGCATACTTATTTACTCTCCCAAATGTCACCACCAGCTCATTGCTCCAAAGAACCTTTTTGCACCAGCCATGTGTTTGCACTTGAATAGTTTTGTTAATGGTTTCCAACAGCATCACTGCCTAGGGAAGGTACTGGAGGTAATAATAAAGCATTCTGAGATACCACCTCAAGTCCTTGAAAGTTGTGGGGAGTGGAACCTGTTGCATAGCTGACACATGCTCCATCAGTGAAGTTAACCCATCCATCAATACCTCAAAACCAAGGGACCTGACTTTGTTCTGGCCAAAAACACACTTTTCTAAACTGACCACCATGACAGCATCTTGTAGTCATAACAAAACTCACCATAAATGAGACTTGTGTTCCTCCTGAGACTCTGAAAAAGTAAGGTGTCATCCATGGAGTAAAGTAAAAATTCCAGCTTGTGCAGCACCTGATGAATAAACTGCTCCCATGTTTCAGAAGCTTTTTAAAACTCAAAGGGCATGTAACAATACTTGAACAAACCAAAGGGTGTGGTGACTGCTGTCTTGTCAATGACAGGCAATTGCAGCAGCAGGCAAACACAATGACTGCCACAGCATAGTACAAGTATTTCTGGGTGTCCTATCAAGAGCAGAAGTGCAAGCAAAGGCATGACACAACATATGACATTTGATTTGCAAATACACCCACATGCAATTGATGATGCTGAAAAAAGCATGCCTGTCACTGAATTGTTTACATCTAGCTTATGTGGAATGAGGTATCTACCCAAGATGGTTACGGAACTTAACACTCGATAGTCTCCGCACAGCCTCCATGTGCCGTTTTGTGTCTGGACCGTATGCAGACATGATGCCCATTCACTATTTGATGGTCTCATCACACCCTTGTGCATTTGCCTCTCCATGTCTTGCCTAGCTGCCACAAAGTTTTCAGGCATGAGACAGCATGGTTTGGCCATTACTGGCTGCTCTGGCATGGTGCAAATGAAATGTTATATGTTGTGTTGTGCCTTTTCTTGCACTTTTGCTCTTGACAGGACACTCAGAAATACCACCTTTGGCTGTAATAACGGCCTTGATATGCCTGGGTATTGAGTCAAACAGAGCTTGGATGGCGTGTACAGGTACAACTGCCCATGCAGCTTCAACACAATACCACAGTTCATCAAGAGCAGCAACTGGCGTATTGTGATGAGCCAGTTGCTCGGCCACCATTGATCAGATGTTTTCAATTGGTGAGAGTTGGTGAGAGATCTGGAGAATATTCTGGCCAGGGCAGCAGTTGAACATTTTATGTATCCAGAAAGGCTCGTACAGGACCTACAACATGCAGTCGTCCATTATCCTGCTGAAATGTAGGGTTTCGCAGGGATCGAATGAAGGGTAGAGCCATGGGTCATAACACATCTGAAATGTAACATTCACTGTTCAAAGTGCCATCTATGCGAACAAGAGGTGACTGAGATGTGTAACCAATGGCACCCCATACCATCGCACCAGGTGATACACCAGTATGGCAATGACGAATACACGCTTCCAATGTGCGTTCACCGCGATGTCGCCAAACATGGATGTGACCATCATGATGCTGTAAGCAGACCCTGGATTCATCTGAAAAAATTATGTTTTGCAATTCATGCACCCGGGTTTGTCGTTGAGTACACCATCGCAGGCACTCCTGTCTGTGATGCAGTGTCAAGGGTAACCGCAGTCATAGACTCTGAGCTGATAGTCCATGCTGCTGCAAATGTCATCAAACTGTTTGTGCAGATGGTTGTTGTCTTGCAAACGTCCCCATCTGTTGACTCAGGGATCGAGACGTGGCTGCACGATCTGTTACAGCCGTGCGGATAAGATGCCTGTCATCTCAACTACTAGTGATATGAGGCCATTGGGATCCAGCACGGTGTTCTGTATTACCCTCCTGAACCCACCAATTCCATATTCTGCTAACAGTCAGTGGATCTTGACCAACGCGAGCAGCAATGTCGTGATACAATAAACCGCAATCGCGATTGGCTACAATCCAACCTTTATCAAAGTCGGAAATGTGATGGTATGCATTTCTCCTCCTTACATGTGGCATCACAACAATGTTTCACCAGGCAACACCGGTCAACTGCTATTTGTGTATGAGAAATCTGTTGGAAACTTTCCTCATTTCAGCACGTTGTAGGTGTCGCCACTGGCGCCAACCATGTGTGAATGCTCTGAAAAGCTAATCATTTGCATATCACAGCATCTTCTTCCTGTCAGTTAAATTTCGCATCTGTAGCATGTCATTTTCGGTGTGTAGCAATTTTAATGGCCAGTAGTGTATGTTTGGTTATTGACATGGTGCAGAGCATTTGCGAGCTTGTCACTGAATCTTTGGTGAAACCAACACCACAAGGATCTCTGTTCTTGGAGGTTTATGATATTGCATGTAGTCTCACAGACATCTATTGCCCATACTAACTTCTCCTGTGCACTGTTTGGTATGCAGTGTTGCCACCTGCTTGCTCCAAAATGTGAACTGTCTCTGTTAACTGCTCAGTTGCGATAGCTTGTGCCTTAATCATAATGTTTGATCCATGGCTGCTGTGCTTACTTGTTTCCAACATTCTCAGTTCTGGGCCACAGCCATAGTGCCATCTATAGCATTGCTTGCTTTGAATTCCATGCTTGCCGCCATTGCTTCTGCTCTTTCTGCCAGCACGAGCAAAGGTACATTTTTCCATGGCCAAAATGATTCTTGTTGATTTCGGGGAGTATTTTGAGCCACAGCATGTGTAGTGATTTCTCCTGGATTAAATCTTGCCCTGCTAGTGATTGAAGTTCACATGGAAGTTGACATGTGGATTTGTTGCCTGGACAGTCATCTGCCATTAACCTCTGTATCCTGAGCTCTGGAGAGGGCGCAAAGGTTTTATGACACATTTTTTTTTTAATTTCCTGTAGCTGCAGGAAGGCAAAACATCTTAAGTAAGAGTCTTTGAGACTGATTTACATGTGCCATGATACAATGTAACTGCATGGTGTCATTATTGATCTCATGCTGGCAGGAAGTGCTTTCTGCATGTAAGAACCAAAGCTCTGGTCTGCACATGCAGAACACTGGTAGTTTCACATGTTGTGCTGTCATACCTTGCATTGTTGGCTGCAGTAGATGCTGTTGCTGTTGTGTTGTGAGGGGTCAGTACCTGTACTGCTGCTGAAGCATGGAGACAGCCCATTGATGTCATCCTTCCATTTAATCCCTCCGTTGTCATGTAGCATTGACATTTCTTGTTCTAATTGGGGTCACCACTGTAGGAATGCTTGGTGAAATGGTGGGCCTGATGTGAACATCCTGGATAGCAGTGTACATGTGTCTTACAATCATAGTTACAAGAGTACAAACTCAGATCGTTTCCAGAAGAACATCAAAGATCAAAAGTATTAAAGAGATGACACACTTTTCAGTTAGACATATGTTACTGTTGATTGTTCGGTCATCACAAGGCCATCAAGTGCTAGACCCAAGTATTATTTTGCTTTCTATTATGGTATCCTGTAAATTTGTGTCAATAATAGTGCTGGTGGTACTGTCTGCAAAAAGAATCGTTTTGTTTCTGTGTTAAGAGGTAAATAATTTATTTATATCAGGAACAGCAGAGGCTCTAATATGCTACCCTGTGAATTATTTGCTGAAATTGTAATAAACATTCCTTTTGTTTGAGTTGTATTTCTAGTTTGTTTTTTATTTTGTGACTATCATTAAATGCAACTGAAAGCTGTTCCTCTAATCTCATGACGATCAAGTTTCCTTATTCAAATATGAAGGTGAACTAGGTTGAAAGCTTTTGATAGGTCACAAAATATACCAAGAAGGTATTGGCCTTGATCTAATCCCACTGAGAGTATATTTATGACATTCAAATATATCTGATCTGTTATAAGACGCAAGTAACATGAGTTAATGGTGGAGTCTTGCTTATGTTTAAGCAGCTCTAGGGCTTGCAGATGATGACTTTCATTATTTTGTGCAAGCCTCTGGTGTATGTGGGTTAAATATTTGTTGAAAGTACTACTAATGACTACATGATCCTCTATTACTCTGTTTGCTTACTTACTTCAGGATTTTGCTATTATTATCTGATGATTTTCCTGTTTCTTTATTAATTATCTCCTGTATGCTCCTAACCTTGTTCAATGAGTGAGCAATGATATTTCCCACTATATTTATTTGCAGCATTTGGCGTCTTAATCTAAATCTTTTTGTAAGCTTTATAATACTCATCAAAATATTCAGGCCTGTATGGATCTTTGCTAATACTATGAAGATGTTTTAGTTTTTCCAAGATACACATAAACCCATTGTTAACCACAGCACATACTATCCCCTTTTCTTCCATCTCCTCATTTTACTCAGTAGGCACTCTTTTATAGTGTTTAAGTAAATATCCAGTAAATGTTACATTTATCATTTATATTATCAGAACAGTACAATTCAAGGCAGTTTTCATTTTCCAGTTTTTTGATTTAGAAACTCAATGTTACAGATGCTAATGTTTCTGTAAGAGAAATAATAGTGAGTATCTACCATCACTGCATCTTTTATAACTGTAGTCTGTGAATTGTGATCTGATGGACTCATTTCACTTATCAAGCATTTATAACCTTTGGACTCAACATTTGTAATTATAAAATCAATCGCAGACTAAGTATTCGTGCTTATTCTAGTAAAATGCTGGATACCATTATAAAAACCATTTGTTGTAAGTAGAGTGTCAAGTTCCACTTTGAATCTCACATCTGATAAAGAGTTAATATTTCAGTCCCCACATAAAATTAATTTATTCTTCTAGAAGTGTTATAGTACTATGTCCATGATTTGAATGAATCTATTGAAATCATCATGTGGGCTTTATATACAGATATTACCAGATAAGATGTTTGGCAGCTCAATTGTTGCACCAGTAGATTGAAAGAGCTTTTCTACAGAATATTTATCCATGGAAACAGTTGTTAAGGGCAGTTTATGTTGCCCCTTATAGATGTGTAGTTGGTTCTATTATTGAACTGTTTCCCGCAAAATGAGATATTAATTCCAATTCTTTAGATTTATACACTTAATTTCATTTTCACTAAGCCACTGCCCTGTTATACATTGAATTGTGTGTCTTAATTCCATGTTAATGTTATTTATGGCCACCTGTAAGTTTAAAAGTTTATTTCTTATGGACTGCTGACTTTGGAAACAATAAGCCAGCTTGCTGCATGAATTCCCTAAAATGTCTTTCACATCTTCAAAGTTATGGTTCTCTAATATAAAATATGTTTCTGGTCCTACAACTATTTAGAATCAGGTAGGCACTCCATATGCTACTAATGAACAGCATACATAAATGCCTTTTGGTACATTCAGCTCAACTGCCAGTTTAAGTATTATAGATGGAGGCATGGCACAAAATGGACTAATCTTAAATTTAGGATCATCAAAAGTAGCTACATTATTGACAACCCTGTTCCAGAAACACACAAAAGTCGTGTTATCTGAAAGTGGTTTCACAGAACAAGTGACAGGGAAAATAACTGTAGCAATGAGAATGTTGGTCCACTAAAGAAAAATCTTCACCTGATAGGTTCTTGGGCAGCAGCTGCAGGCAGTGGGCCAACTGCCTAATTAGAAGCAGACAGTGCCTACATCAACAGCATTGGCACAGAGTCAGCATTTGACAGACTCAGCCCAAAGCCGTGTGCCACTGATCAGTTTGGTTGTCCAAATAATAGTTACAGTCCTTTCAGACAAAAAGCAAACTCTTCAGGTTTGGCCTCAGCAGTTCATTTGGTTTGGGTACATGTAGAATGGTGCCGTTTCACTGCAACTGAAGGGAGCAGTTGTTGACCCTGGGGCTGATCAGGAAATACATAAGAAGTACTTTTGGTCTGCTACTGGCTCCTGGTGGCTGCTCTCTCGAAATACAGCACATGTTCGGAGGAAGTACACAAATATCAGAGAAAGGAAAGTTCACACTTGTTACTGAGAACTGTATTGTGACCACATGAGAAACATTCAATGCTGTTATCGTTGCTATCTCATTAGCAAAAGAGTGAATGAGGGAAAAACCAAACAGGTTAGGTATTGGTCCTGTTCTACAGTTAACTTTTAAATGATGGCTTGGAATGAAAAAAGATTGAGTTTTCACTTAATTTCGTTCAAAGAGGGTGCCAGCTACATCATTTTGGCAGAATGGGCAACAAAAGACTTGCAGAAAATTGTCATTTGTTCCAGAACTATGTGACAAAAGTTGGAAAATTTATTATGTATTAAATTTCTGTGCTTTATTTTCTCCATTGTAATGTACAATGAATATATGTATTCAAGTGTACTGAACTGCCCAGCTTGTGATTATGTAGCTACAAACTACCACACTCTTTTCTTATAATCAATCCTGCTACAATAATAAAGATTCTTTGTGGCAAACTTGTCTGCTGTACTTACATGGGAGATCTATTTTGACATGAGATTCATTCACATTAAACATAGTAGTGTCACCTCTCATAATTAATGCTATCCCTATTTGTCACTAATGAGAACTTGTTGGACATTCAGTATCAGTTCATTGTGTCACTGTTACAAGTTATAAAATACCTTTTTACTTATATGAGACACATGTTAAGAGAAGACTATATGAAGATTTACGAAAAGTGTGCAGAGAATGTCTTTGATGACATAAATCCTGTGAAAAAGTATTTTTTTTAGCTGAACTGATAGTACTCGTAATTCTGAATGGAGTTTCCATAAGGGATTGTGGCTCTATTTACACTGTGCTATTAGCATATTCTGTTTTCTTGTAAAGTTAATAATGGCATTGGGAAATGAGAGAAACTTATGTGTTTGAAGTTATTATGACATCCATATGAATTTTTAGAAGTGAAGGTTTTTTTTCGTTTTCAAATTGACTGGTGAAATGTGATAACACCTGTATAGATGAGTATCTTAATTGCCAAGTTATCATTATATTTTATTGTTATTACCTTTTCATTAGTACTACCCTTTAAATTCACACAGTGTGCAAGAAAACAGCTTTTTCCAATTATCTGTTGCAAATACTGAAACAATGAATTTTGTGTACACATTTTATAGAGTTGTATAATGTTAAAACCACCACTACCAACATCAGTGACAAACTGTAGATCACAAACTGCATACAAATACCAACACAAGATAGACAGCAACATAAAAATCAAAATGTGCTGTTAGGTAAAATGCAGAGATACCCACTGATATGAGGTAACATCACCAAGATACGTATAGGTAAGTAGGGAACAACAAGCCACTTTGTTTTGCTCAGATGGAATCCTGGAACGTATTTACTGAATAAAATTAAATAATCTGCATGGCATTCACTACATCATAGAGATATATTGATGAATTGCAAATGAAGCTAAGTAAAACAAATATTTTTACTGAGTGTCATACTGCATGGTCACAACAGGGGTTACTGTAAAATTATAACTTTTAAGAGCTCAGAATAGAATCTCCAGAGTGTCTGCAACAAATTGTGGTGCTTAAAATTACTTTCGTGTGCGGCAGAAATCTACATACATAAAAAAGCGCCACGTTGTATAATGGTACACACAGTCAAACAGGTTGCTTGATCAATAGAAGGTTATTGCCCATCACTAGCAACCAGCCCTCCTGCCACAGCTGTATGGCTCTCTGACTTAAGAGCAAGATAACAACTTGCAGGGGGGGTGGCACAGTGTGTTCCCTGCAGGCCTCCTTGCCTGCTTGGTCTGCTTCCTCATTTCCCTACAGTCCCTCCTACCCTTGTATCCAGTAGAACAATATATACTTCCCCTGCTGTTGAAGGAGGAACTGTTTGTCCTGTAATGTTTGTGTCATTTCTTTGGCTTCATTCATTTGCTGCAATGCTTGTAGGGCGCTAAAGGAAACTGAGCAGCTAAGAAACTTTTTACTTTGGTGACACCTCATTTGATCCAGTAAATTCACGATTACATGCATTTCTCTGGTAAGTATAGTATATTGACTGGAATGGCTAAACCTGAACACATGATATGGGAGAAATACTGACAAGCTAATGAAGTCCCCATTCTGTGAGCAATAATATGTTATGGTATATTAAAATTGTGATACCTATCAAAAATTTATTTAAAAAATAATTTAAAAATTATATCTGGACTGCATTCTTTCAACAAATTTGTCAAACTTTATATAATTTTAGGATTCTTTGTAGCAGTCTTTTACACAGATCCTAAAATGCATCATTTCTCATAGCTGATTACTGAAAAGTAGTTCCATTGGTGGCCAAGTAACTGTTTGATATGCAAACATTGGTGATGTGGATACAGTTTTATAGGATTCCCACATCATGAGGAGTTGCCTCCTGATTTAAGCGGCGGCTGAGAATAGGCCTGGTACTAAGGACTCCAGTGGCCAGCATAATTCCCTCATGGTGCACCATATCCAAGAATTTTAAATATGAGTGTCTTGCAGACACATACACCATACCCATAATCAAGTCAGAATTTGTTTCACTCTGACAACATATGATTAATGTACTCTAAAATATTTAGTACTTTCACAGATAATGCTTTCAGGTCCCAAAGGTGTGGCAAACAGGTGTGCTTGAAATCAAATTTAAGGCCCAAGACCTTCACAGCTTCTTTAAAATTGAAAACAATGTCCCTATTGCACATCTCAGGAAAGTAGAAAACTGAACGTGAACAGTTAGAAAGGATTCACAAAGACTTCCCTGTTGAAATGTTAAATTCTTTCTTCTCCATCCATTTCTTCAACTTTTTAGTTGTCGGTTGCAACTGATAGCCTGTTGTTGCAGGGCTGAAAGAACAGCAAAAGACGGAAGAGTCAACTACGAACAATGAGCAGTTGGCACGACTATGTACTGTCGACAATATACAAGTAATAGCTATGGCAAAAAGTCACACTTCAATACTATCTAGAGGGACATTGTTCTTTTGTTAAAAGTGATAAGGGAGGATGTTGCCAACTAAATATTAAAATAGTATAGAGAGATGAAAGACAGTATTAAGAATGGAAGATGTTCTTGGAAACCAAATTAATGGAACTGAATAAGGAAATTATGTTTCCTAATAGCGTCATAGGCCTTCTTGATGTCAAAAAAGTAGTATTTGATGATGCATTCCAAAAAAGTCTGTTGCATATACACTTCCAGTAGGGACGGGTTTTCCATGACGGACTTATACTGTACCTCCTGAACTCACATTAAATACAACTAAGAAGCTTGATAGTTCCTAAGAGTCAGACAAGTTAGTGTTTGACCATCAGTTCCAAGATGCTGCATCCACATCTGTATTAACTACCCAGGCATGTAAGGTCCTTCTCAGGTTTAAAGAGAGGAATTAAAATGACCTCTCACAAATAGTTGGGAAATTATCTTGATGTCTAAATGAAGCTAAAAATCTCCACATAGGAGGAATGGTTGGTAAACCTGTGTAATATGTACAGTGAAAGGTTCTTGGCCTAGAACTTCATGTTGTGGCAGGTGGAGGGAGCATATTACTCATCTATTATGTACATTCAATCATGTTGTGACGGCTTGTAAGCTGCTGTTGAGAAGGAGAGGCAAGTTCACGAAAACTCCACCTGCACCTTCCTCAACACAAAGGTTTCCTCTTTTTGTGAAGCCTTTAACCATGTAACCAGGGCTATCAGAAGGCTTGGTGTGTGTCTCTGGGAATCATATACACACTGCTCTTCCCTGTACTAGAAGGCATGGTTCCTCCACATATGTCATGAATCCATTGATGTTCCACTGTAGTATAGGAGCCATCTTAGTGGTGAGGTTTCTCTCCATCTTTCCTACAAGGTGAGGAATTTTCAGCAGAGAAGGGACAGGGAATGGATTACTTGAAAGACTTCCTAGTTCCCCCAGGCAAACATCTACTCCAGAATATTGGATGACTGGTCATCCTAACCCATGAGGCAGGATGAAGGTCACATGTTGTGCTGGTTTCCTATCAGCCTCAGATTCTTGGTCCCTTGTTTGGAGTCTGGGTACTATTTTTTACAATGTTTTACCAGAACCATATTTTTCTTTCTCTTTTTCTGCTTCCTGTGAGGGAGCATTACTCTTTTCAGTGTTTTAATTATCACCCCAAAGAAGTCAAGTTGTGGCCATGAAAACTGTTGGTATTGTTAGTTCTTCTCTACATATTCACACTTCAGTGTGAAACATTTATCCCAACAACAGATGACTTGTAAGAGACCTTGGCTGATTAGGAAATGTTCCACCTCAAAAATCACCTCATCGTCAGTCAGAAAATGCCTACAACATATTTTTTTTTCTTTTTTTTTTTTTATTAAAAGAAAGAGGAAGGAGTCACTGGCTGCCATGCCAGAATAATATCTGTATGTGTGCTGAAGCAGAATTTGATAACCCAAAGAAGCAATGTGTATTACTGTGTTCAGTGGTGGTCTGGGCATCATCTTTAAGCACATGCACACTGTTGGACAGCTTTCCGCCATGCTTCACATTGTCAATACCCCATATTCTCATCAGGTGATATTGGTGGCTTGCCACTAACATTACCCCATGATTATCCAAGAAAACACTCCTTGTCACCTTGCTGGGTGATAGTTGAGCTGCAATATTTCTGCTGCTGCCTTGGTTTGGTGCACTTTTTGAATGAGTGAAGACAGTTGTGGAACCCACTGGGCAGTGACCTTCGTCACTTCCAAATGTTTCACAGTGTTTTGAAAACTGACTTCCACTTTTTCCACTATAGCCTCAATTGTGATACATCAATCTTCGAGCACCAGGACCTCCAGTTCTCTTTTGATTTGTTGTTCTTCACAGAGAAATTGTCTTCTACATTGTTCTTCTTCATTCTGACTTGTCTGGACATACTGCAAGCACACTTAGTCACTGTGTCAAGTGATGATTCATTTGTGCCTTAACTTCCACCAACTGAGCTTGGGTTGTGGCAGTGTTGTTCCCTTTCAAATGCAGAAAACAAATTGCCACATGATAATCCATTTTATCAATGGGCCACACCATTTTGTTATGGCTCCTCTAGCGACTGCTACAGTATTGTGGCATGGAGATCGCAATGTGTACCAGGTCTGCAGGTATGTAACTGTAAAGAAACAAAAAATTAATTACATAATTTTATTTTTTGATGTTGTAATTAAAATTTTATGACTACTTCCTTCTACATGATGGTTTACATGACTGCAAAGATTTCCTTCTTCATTTTACTGGTGCAATGTGTGGCATTTCATCAGCTGTCATTGTCTCGGCTTTGATACAGGCTGTTTCTTTATTCAGGCAAATGGCTTTACAAAAGTTGGTGGCTGGATGGCTTTAAATTCCTTTCTTTGCCCCATAGTATGGGATAAGTTGTGCGACTTTAACTTCATATACATTTTCCTCCTCAATGTAGACTAGTCATTTGAAGCCCTGTACAAGACTTTGTTGCGAGCAGTTCACTCTCATTTTGCGATTCATGCAGTGAATATTTCCTTCATAGGAAGTAAGAATGTCCTTTGAAATTATCGCATGTCACCTGCCCTGTTCATCCCATGGTGGTGTTCCCAAAATGTTAGTACTTAAAGCATCACAGGGAGTCAGGTATGTAAGACACAATCTCCAAGGGGTAACTTTCATACATTAAATGTCAGAATAAAGTCTGCCATATTTTCAAGTTCACTGTTTACTCTTTTCATCTATTTGTGATCTCTGTAACACCTTCACACTCTTATTCCTCCTGTAATTTCTTAGTGTTCTTGTAAATTATGTCTCTGCAGGTTACCAGCCTTTTACTATAAAGTAGATTGGTATGTACCTCTGTAGCTATGCCATATTGTCCTACTGACATGGCATTTAGCAGCATGTTTGCTTGGAGCTCTTGTTGTCTCCTCCAGGAATGTACCATTACACAGTCTCTTAACTGGCTTCCAATGCAACATGTAACAGTGTGCAAAATTGTGTCAGATTTAATTATAGTGATTATATTGTTCACCACTGGAGTTTATTGATAACAGATGTCACAGTGACCCACAAGAGGTTTCTTTATTGTGTGAGTATAATTACTACCCAACAGACCACCCAGATCCCTGGGAGTGTTTGTAATTGACATAGGATCCATTATTGTCACATGGGCCTAGCGAAGTAATTGGATCACTTACACAGATTCTCCCTTGCCTGGGTAAGTCTTATGCAACTGAGATGTGCAGGTCCTACAGTATTGCCTACTAATGACATTTTCACATGAACAGGTATCCACCTCATCTCCTTGTAGCACATCTTGGTTTTGAAGTTCTTTTTATCGAGTTTTATGCCATTCCCCAAAATATTCAAGACTGTACCTTTGCCAGCAGGCGCCAAGGCACCTATTGACCATTTTAATGTGCCCTCCATTATAAGCCACAATAAAAAATATTAGTCTAAGTTTCCAATAAAGTGATAAGGGAATTTCATCCATGAGTACTTCTCATCAGTTACTTGTACCTGTGAACAAGTGCTTGCACTGGAGAGAATGTAGAAGAACATGGGAAAATGAGTGTAGAGTGCCAAACCTACAAATACTGTGATTTTGTTACTTTGGAGCTAATAATTGCCACACAGATTTCATTTGATTGAACACTAGTTATAGACACAATACAAAACTTAATTATTCATATAGGATTATTTTGTATGCAAAGTAGTGCAGTATAAGTAGAATGTAGGTGTCTGATTTTGTACACAAGTGTGAAACATGTGGAATATGGAAATGCCACAAGAAATATGTGTTTGAAGATAAATATTGATTCTAGCCAATACCACAGGTTGTATTTGACCACAAAAGGCACCTGTGCAATGTCTTCAATATGTTGCAAGTATGAGGCACTGTCACAACCATGTTCTGTGTCATTGTGAGTGCATTATATCAGATCTCAGTGTATTTGAACATTGGAAAATTGTTGGTGTTCGTGTGGTGGGTGCTTCCATGATCAATGTAGCTGAAGCGTTTGGTGTTTCAAGAGGCACCATATCGAAGATTTATATCAAATACAGGGAAAGCACAAAACCAGTATGTCCTAAGTCACAATGTGGATGAAGCGGTGTATTGAGCGATCATGATGAATGGTCACTGAAGAGGATTGTGACAAATAATAAGAGGACGACAGCTGCAGAAGTCACTGCAGAATTGAAGGGAGCTCCAGAAGCATGGAATTGCAGGGTGAGTTGGTATTCCACAACCAATCATCAATGATGAAAATGCTCACAACAGGAAAACGTGGTGCCAAAGGCATAAAACGTGGACAATGGGGCAATTTATGGAAGAGTTTACATCCCATGGTGGGGATTCAGTGATGATTTGGGCATCCATATCATTATATTCCATGGGACCCATTGTTACTCTGCAAAATCACATTACTGCCAAGGATTATGTGATCATTTTGGCTTGTCAGGTCCATCTCATGGTATGATGTTTCTTCTCCAATGGCAATACTGTGTTCCAAAATGACAGGGTGCCTGTTTACATGATACAAATCATCCACGATTGATTTTATGAGCACCGGGATGAATTGTCACATCTCCCCCGGTCACCACAGTCACCAGATATCAATATTATTATGCCTTTGTGGTTTGCTTTGGAGAGATAGGTGCATGATCACTATCTGCCTCAATCGCCGTTTACTGAACTTGCCACTATTTTGCTGGAAGATTGGTATGTGATTCCCTATAAAACCATATAAACCCTATATTTATCCTTTCTGAGACAACTGGAAGCTGTTTTGAATGCCAACAGTTTTCCTACACCTTACTAGGCATGGTACTGTATTGTGTTTCCAGTGTTCCCATATTTTTGTTCACCTCATGTAGTGCAATTAATACTGAACTGCAGCTCCAGATTAAGCATTGTTCCAAAATTTTGTGCATATGTCAGTTGACCTCAGCTTTTGTTGGCTTCCCATTCAACTGAGCAGGCAATTTAAAAGCAGACCACTAATTACAATTGAGTAACATAACCTGAAGATAGGCTACCACATATACTTGGGTTTCTTGCAACCAGTGACATTTACATTAGTAGGTAACAATTTTGCATTTCAGTAGCTGCTCTATCTCAGAAAGTTCCTGATGTGTGCAGTGACATATGCAAAGCATGTAAAGGATTTTACTAAAGCACTTCTAAGAACAATAATGTCAATAAAGTCTAATTAATGAACTGTGAAATATATATAGAATATGTCACATAGGCTACTTCATAAAATCTACCATATACAGTAGTTCGTTAGAGGGATGAGAGCAAGATTGTGGGAATATGATTTTTATTTGTTCAGTTATTACATCAAAAGTTTCTAAAATAACAGTAATAAATAACACATATAATCACAATTACCATGAATATAAGCAATGATAATGATCAGATACTTAGTATATTTTTAAGTAACATTATACACTGCTCAACAAAAGTTCGTAATACTGTAGTAAAATGTAGTCTATGATACGAGAGGTATCATTAACCTAGGCACTTCATGCTTTATCCAGTTAGAGCCCACATATTATATGGTGTTTACTACTGGCATGCTCTGTGGCAGTTTCTCAATCATGTAAGCATACCGCTGCTGCAGTGGCACACAGTGAGCAGTCCACTATCAACATCAGTTTCATTCAGTTTGTGTTCAGCACTGGAGTAACATGCACATGGAGGAATACTGCACTTTGAAGTCAGGGTAGTGACTTTACTTTCAGCAGGTCATACACAGCAAGCTGTTGCTAATTGGTTATGTGTCACTCAAAGTGGTGTGTCTAAGTTTGGAGAAAGTACAGGGAGATGGAAAATGTGAATTATAGACCTTACAGTGGTCGTCCTCATATGACAACTCCAATGCAGGATCATTTGCTCCTCACAGGGCGCAACATCAGCTGCCAGAAATATTGGAAATGAATTCTCCCAGGCAACAAGGATGCATATCTCAGACCAAACAGTGTGTAGAAGATTGGATCATGGTGGGCTTCATTCCAGAAGACCAATTAGAGGTTTTGGACTTAACCAATGGAACTGATGTAATCGAAGGTCCTGGGCTTTTGCACATCAACAGTGGATCATTGCAGGATGAAGTAATCTCATGTTTGCTGATGACACCAGGATTGGTTTGCAACTGGACACCTGAGTTGTTAGGGTCTGGAGAAGCACTATGTGAGACAAGAAATGGTGATACATTCAGTAAGTTCATCTGTTTGCAGGTGGAAGTGTAATGTTCTGGGTAGCAATAATTATGGGACAGCAGACCCCTCTAATTTCAATCTATATCAATTTAACTGGTGGCTGATACCTCCAAGGCCCACAGTTGTGAACTCAGTGACAACTTCATCCTAGTCGATGACAATGCAAGACCTCGATGAACTCTAGCAGTGTCTCGGTATCTTCAAAGATGCAAATCAACTGATTGTGCTGGCAGCACAGTCCCCAGACATAAATGAAGTTGAACAAGCGTGAGACCTGTTGAAGGTAGCTATTGCACAGCATCAAAATCCATCTGACAATCTTGAGGAACTCTCTGAAGCTGTCACTGAGAAGTGGGCCTCACACCCCAAGGTAAACTTGATGGTCACATCCAGAGCATGCCTCACATAGTGGAAGAACTCATCCATCTGTGGAGAGGACATACTCACTAATAAAGTCTGATAATCCACATCACGAGATAAAAATTTTCACAGTTTTTGTTTTCAAAATGTATACTTAGGTGAGAGCCTGTTTTGTTTTGTAATGGTTTTTTGTGACTAATCAAAAATTTTCTTGATTTCAGAAGGAATTATGTTTATTTTGCTAATAAGATGTTGTACAATCCTCAATGGGTATACTATAAGAAGTCATTGCAGTAAACTCTATGATATTCCAAACTTTTGTTGAGGTATGTAGACATGTATTCATATTTGTTTACTTTAAAGGAAATTTATTGTGTTGTTCATTTCTAATAGAAAGAAATACAAAGCTTGTGCTTAGTCACTCCATTCCCATGTTATGGAAGCATGTAAGGAATTTGTCTTTTTCTCATGTCCTCAGATGGATCTTTGTGTGCTTCGGCAATTTTCTACCACATACACCAGTATTTATTTTTATTTGCCTTTTGTGCTATGGATCTCTTGAATTCCACAGACAAATGTCTTTTGCTCTGCTAGTGTCAAAGGAGAGAGATGCAAACTTGCTCTGATGGTTTGCTGGAAAGACAGACAACCAGTGAAGCTCAAACGAACGCCAGTGAATGTATGCATACTAGACATGACTAAATATATGACTACTGTGTTCAGATACAACCCAAGTTGGTGACCCTTGGCTTACAACTCCAGGTGATGTTGGCTTCGGTCACACAGCTTGAGGTTGTTGCCAAAGGACAACACTGTGGAGAGCAGATGTGGTGATCCAAGGGATGCCCAGCATGACCCATGTGTACCCCAAACAGTCCACTACTGTAGCCGCTCCTGGTACTGCCCACACTGAGGTTGATTCCTCACCCGTGGTCGAGTGGGAGGGCTTTCCAGGGTGTGGCTGGCAACAAAAGGCTTTCCAAGGGCCCAATGGATGGGTCTCCCTGGTTTACCTGAGGAACAGGTTTCTAGCGCTATCTGTGGCTGATGAAGTCCCTGAGCCAAATGAAATCACTCACCTTGTTCCAGAGGAATCATCTTGGCCAGCAGGGTCTGGGCAGTCATAGAGGGTGGAATTACTGGTAGTCGGGAGCTCCAATGTTAGGTGCGTAATGGGGCCCCTTAGGGATATGGCTGCAAAGGACGGGAGGGGATCCATTGTGTACTCTGTGTGCACACCAGGAGAAGACATCCCAGATGTAGAATAGATGCTTTTGGATGCCAGAGCAAAGGGTGCAGCCATTTGCAGGTGATGGCTCACGTTGGCCCTAACAATGTGTGTCGCTTTAGATCGGAAGGAATTCTCTTTGGTTTCAGGCAGCTAGTTGAAGTAGTAAAGACTGCCAGTCTTGCTTGTAAGATAAAGCCAGAACTCACCATCTGTAACATCGTCGACAGAATCGACTGTGATCGTTTGGTACAGAGCCGAGTGGGGAGTCTGCATCAGAGGCTCAGGCAGTTTTGCGACCATGTGGATTGCAGATTCCTCGACTTCCGCCATAGGGTGGTGAGTTTCTGGGTTCCACTAAATTAGTCAGGAGTCCACTACACGTAGGAAGCGGCTACAGTGGCAGGGGGGCGGGGGGGGGGGGTGGAGAGGACTGGGTCGTTTTCTAGGTTAGGTTGGGAACGTGCAGAAAGGGCTTCAGTTTCAAAGGGTGCAGTACGTATACGGGAATAAGGTACATATAGGAACAATCAGTATTGTAGTTGTAAAGTGTAGTAGAAGTGCACATGTTTAAAGTCAGTGGTAGCTATAAAATGTCGACAGAAATCGTACTGAATGTCTTCTCGGATAATTATTTTGAACAAGTTTAGGAGCCCACTCGAAGTGTAAATGGTCGCGAAAACAAATTTGCCTCTTAGGAAAAATTAATCCTGAAGAAATAAGGAACATCATGACAGATACAAGGATTACTGGAAAGTTGCACAGGTCACACCAATATTCAAGAAAGGTAGTAAGAGTAATCCACTAAATTACAGGCCCATATCGTTAACGTCGATATGTAGCAGGATTTTGGAACATATATTGTGTTCGAACATTATGAATTACCTCGAAGAAAACGGTCTATTGACACACAGTCAACATGGGTTTATAAAACGTCGTTCCTGTGAAACACAACTAGCTGTTTATTCACATGAAGTGTTGAGTGCTATTGACAAGGGAGTTCAGATCGATTCCGTATTTCACGGTTTTCCGGAAGGCTTTTGACACTGTACCACACAAGCGGCTCATGGTGAAATTGCGTGCTTATGGAATATCGTCTTAGTTGTGTGACTGGATTTGTGATTTCCTGTCAGAGAGGTCACAGTTCGTAGCAACTGACGGAAAGTCATCGAGTAAAACAAAAGTGATTTCTGGCGTTCCCCAAGGTAGTGTTATAGGCCCTTTGCTGTTATTTATCTATATAAACGATTTGGGAGACAATCTGAGCAGCCGTCTTCATTTGTTTGCTGTTGACGCTGTCGTTTATCGACTAATAAAGTCATCAGAAGATCAAAACAAACTGCAAAACGATTTAGAAAAGATATCTGAATGGTGCGAAAAGTGGCTGTTGACCCTAAACAACGAAAAGTGTGAGGTCATCCACATGAGTGCTAAAAGGAACTCGTTAAACTTCAGATACACGATTAATCTGTCTAATCTAATCGTCATAAATTCAACTAAATACCTAGGTATTGCAATTGTGAACAACTTAAACTGGAAGTAACACATAGAAAATGTTGTGGGGAAGGCTAACCAAAGACTGCGTTTTATTGGCAGGACACTTAGAAAGTGTAACAGACCTTTTAAGGATAGGCTACTGCCTGCACTACG
Organism: Schistocerca serialis cubense; assembly: GCF_023864345.2. Taxonomy (NCBI): domain Eukaryota; kingdom Metazoa; phylum Arthropoda; class Insecta; order Orthoptera; family Acrididae; genus Schistocerca; species Schistocerca serialis. The sequence continues at coordinate 656,812,994 of NC_064640.1, read as the reverse complement.
CTTGTACGTCCTCTTTTAGAATACCGCTGCGCGGTGTGGGATCCTTACCAGATAAGGACTGACAGAGTACATCGAAAAAGTTCAAAGAAAGGCAGTACGTTTTGTATTATAGCGAAATATGGGAGAGTGTCACAGAAATGGTACAGGATTTGAGCTGGACGTCATTAAAAGAAAGGCGTTTTTCATTGCGATGGAATCTTTCCACGAAATTCCAATCACCAACTTTCTCCTCCAAATGCGAAAATACTTTGTTGACACCGACCTACATAGGAAGGAACGATCACAACGATAAAATAAGGGAAATCAGAGCTCGTATGGAAAGATACAGGTGTTCATTCTTTCCGTGCGCTATACGAGATTGAAATAATAGAGAATTGTGGAGGTGGTTCGATGAACCCTCTGCCAGGAACTTAAATGTGATTTGCAGAGTATCCATGTAGATGTAGATTACTGACCACAAGTTTATTTTAGCTAGACTGAATGCCGTAACATCCAAATCCACCAAAAATAAATGCAAAACATATACATTTTAAAAAGCAGATAAAAATTTGCTTGACACCTTCCTAAGAGACAGTATCCACTCCTTCTAATCTATGTAAGCGAGGACCAGATGTGGTTTACATTCAGAGAAATAGTGTCGACGGCAGTTGAGAGACATATGCTAAATAAATTCATAAGAGATGGTACTGATCCGCCATGGTACATAAAAAAAGGCCAGAACACTATTGCAGAAGCCACGAAAAAGCATATCAAATTTAAAAGAACGCCAAATCCCAAAGATTGGCGAAGTTTTACAGAAGTTCGAAATTTAGAGTGAACTTCAATGCGAGATGTTTTTAATAGTTTCCACAACGAAACTCTGTCCCAAAATCTGGCATAAAGCCCAAAGAGATTCTGCTTATAAGTAAAGTAAACCAGTGGCAAGACGCAATCAGTGCCTCCATTGTGCGATAACAATGGTGATATTCATGGCAGCGCCACTAAAGCAGAGTTTCTAAACCAGGTTTTCTGGCAATCCTTCACAAAAGAAGACGAAGCAAATAGTTCAGAGTTCGAATCAAGAGTAACTGCCAAGTTGAGTAACTTAGAAGTAGATGCCCTTGGTGTAGCGAAGCAGCTTAAAACACTTACCAGTCAGGTTCCTTTCTAAGTATGTTGATACGATAGCTCCATACTTAGCAATCATATGCAACCGCTCGCTCGCAGAGACTGGAAAGATGCACAAGTCACACCAATACACAAGAAAGGAAACAGGAGTAATCCGCTGAATCACAGACCCATATCACTAACGTCGATTTGCAGAGGAATTTTGGAGCATATACTGTGCTCTAATATTATGAGTAACCTCGAAAAAAGAAAACGATTTATTGACTAATAGAAAACACGGATTCAGAAAATATCGCTCTTGTGAAACACAACTAGCTCTTTAGTCTCACGAAGTAATGAGTGCTATCGACAGGGGACGACAAATTGACTTCATATTTTTAGTTTTCCAAAAGGCTTTAGACACCGTTCCTCACAAGTGATTTCTAATCAGATCACGTGCCTATAGAGTGTCGTCTCAGTCGGGTGACGCAGCGGCGGATATAAAAGTTTTGCGCACTTTGCACACCATTTTATATGCGCCCCCCTCCCTTCCAAAAAAAAAAACATGTTTTGAATAATAACTATTACACGATCTCTTCACAATTGCCGTTTTGGGTGGGAGCGCTGTTTCCGTACTCTGCTATTCGTTGTTCTGAAGGACGCTTCAGCGATCTAGTCGCGCTCAATCAAAATGTAATATGGTTCCTGAACTACACTTGGCGTACGGCAACGGATAAAACAAACTTAAAACTCCATTGTGTTAACACATTCTTTTGTCGAAAGACAACACAAATGAACACAAGGAAAATAACTTTTCTTTTATGGCCTAAAAATTCACAGACCGTGTAGGAGACAACGGATTCTTGTTATACATTCACTTTTCATATTTTTTTATTTTTTTTTTTACACGAAACTGTTGAAAATTAAAATAAAAGAGTTGTGTTACGACCTAAAAATTGAAACGAACATGTCATACATTAGAAATGAATACGTACTTTTACAGAGGTGTGTTCAAAATTAAAATTAAACTGTCGTTTTACGATCTAATAACTGGAATGTGTAGCAGATAAAAAAAAAAACACGTCCGGTATTCATATGTGAATCTACAGGAAAGCGTAAGCTATGAAAATGAAATAGAGATTTCGGTACACGAACTGATAACTAAATACAGACGAACAAACATAGACCTGGATATGGTATTACATAATTTTACAGACTAGTGTGGAAAAATCAAATTTGTTTTATAATCTAATAGTTAACGTGTAAAGCATTAGGGTCTGTGTAGCTAGATACTGCATAATAAGTGTACACAATATCTTTAATCCATGTAAGGGCTGAACAGTTTTGTACTGCAGCTACTGTTCTCACCATAGCTCTTTCTAACGGTGCTAGCAAAGCTTTTACGTATTTATCGATAGGACTGAACTACGTTATTTATTAACGCTTTTTCATCTCTGATCATACTCTCTGATAACGTATATTTCCGCGATAACTATACATTTCAGCAGACGCCAAGAATACGCATCAGCTGTAATAGACTACAGTATCAGTATGACTTGACTGTACAGCGCCGAGCGGCCTGGGTCATTTGGATATTGTTTAGTATTGTCGGGCGCCTTCGGTCGCGACTGCACGTAAACGAGGTTTAGTTCCGCGTTCTGCCATCGGCAATTGTAAAATAAACAGGTAATACGTAGTTTGTAAATCCAACGAATGTGCTCTAAGTTTTAATAAGAATCACATTATAATCTTAATTTTTTAAAACTAATACGAATAAATAAACAAACTCACCAGTCAGCAAAGTCTGCGTCTGGCTTTGACGGCAGGAAACTCGTTGATCATATGAAGGGCTTATTTAAATAGTGGTACAAGTCCATTTTTGTTCTTATTGAGATACAGAGTCCTAAAGTTAAATGAGTGCTGAAAAATCTGCAGTTGAGATAGCAGAAATATTCAAGTATATGGCTTCTTGCTAGAGATGAACCTTTCTTTCTGTTTATTTGGCTCATTAATTTCAGAAGCTTTATAGACAGAAAAATGGAGGTAATGGACTTCTACCACTATTGCAATAAGCCCTTCATATCTTCATAGTTCAGACGGTTATCAGTTAGGAGGTCGGTTTCAATGTGAAGAATGGACAAGGCGTTCAATCTCTCTTCAGACGACGTAGAACGTAGGTACTATTTCAGTCTTTTAAGAGCCGAAAACAGCGTTCTGCTGAACAATTTGTAAGGTCCTTACATAGAAATATTCTAAGAGCGTTGTCAACATTCGGAAACACGGACTGTAACCTCTCTTTTCGTAAAAATTTACTCATTTCGACTGGTATATCAATAATCTCAGAAGATTCAAAAGTTCCGTGAAATTTACACATTCACTGGGGAAGGATGGCTCTAAATCTGTGTCATATGACGCTTGGAGTTCTGCTGCACGTTTATCAATGTCGTCAGGTGAACTGTTTTTAAGGTTACTGGAAACTGTGAAGGAGTCCAACAGTCTTCTATAGCTTTCGTTCCTGCTCACTAATTCGGCGTACAAGTTGTCGAATACTGGGAGAAACGTTTCGACTCTAAATGTTTCCCTTCCAGTCAGAATAACTTCTTCAGATCCGCCTCTTTGTCCTCATGAATTTTGCATTTTCGTGATCTTTCATAGGTGCATTCACAGTCTACATCAGTCCCAATGTCCATGGATTTATTTTCATAATAGTCGAACATGCAACGAATAGATGCAATCAATCCCACATGTGATTCGTATAATTCATGCACTATTTAAGTATCAGTATTAACGCTTTGCAATTTAAGATTTACACTATTAAATCTCTGGAGTATGTCCGTCCAAACTGTCGTCATGAATACTGTTTCTACTCTGCTGAGTTGATTCAATAAAGCTGAAGCCTCATTCGCATAAATGGTTTTTCAAACACATTATTGGCAATATGTGTGAGGACATTGATAACGCCCTTCCAGTTTTCATATAGACTTTCACACGCATCCTCTCTTGCTCACCAACGTGTTTTTGCTTCCTGGTTTCATGAAAGAAAGAAGTTTATCCAAGCACTGTGTAGAAGCAGAGAAAAAATTATAAAGGTTTTGCACTACATTGAAAAATGAACATGCTTCCTGACCACAGATTGCAGCACTAGTGCCGACTAAATTCAAAGAATATGCTGCACAAGGCACATAATGCGCTTTCGGATCTCGTTCTTTAATGCGTGCCTGCAAACCAGTGTAGGTTCCTGACATATTGCTTGTGTTGTCATATGACTGGCCTCTACAGTCAGTAATATCAATGGAAATTGTAGACAGGGCTTTTAGTACGGTCTACATCTACATCTACATCTACATCTACATCTATACTCCGCGAGCCACCTTACGGTGTGTGGCGGAGGGTACTTATTGTACCACTATCTGATCCCCCCTTCCCTGTTCCATTCACGAATTGTGCGTGGGAAGAACGACTGCTTGTAAGTCTCCGTATTTGCTCTAATTTCTCGGATCTTTTCGTTGTGATCATTACGCGAGATATATGTGGGCGGTAGTAATATGTTGCCCATCTCTTCCCGGAATGTGCTCTCTCGTAATTTCGATAATAAACCTCTCCGTATTGCGTAACGCCTTTCTTGAAGTGTCCGCCACTGGAGCTTGTTCAGCATCTCCGTAACGCTCTCGCGCTGACTAAATGTCCCCATGACGAATCGCGCTGCTTTTCGCTGGATCATGTCTATCTCTTCTATTAATCCAACCTGGTAAGGGTCCCATACTGATGAGCAATACTCAAGAATCGGACGAACAAGCGTTTTGTAAGCTACTTCTTTCGTCGATGAGTCACATTTTCTTAGAATTCTTCCTATGAATCTCAACCTGGCGCCTGCTTTTCCCACTATTTGTTTTATGTGATCATTCCACTTCAGATCGCTCCGGATAGTAACTCCTAAGTATTTTACGGTCGTTACCGCTTCCAATGATTTACCACCTATGGCATAATCGTACTGGAATGGATTTCTGCCCCTATGTATGCGCATTATATTACATTTATCTACGTTTAGGGAAAGCTGCCAGCTGTCGCACCATGCATTAATCCTCTGCAGGTCCTCCTGGAGTACGTACGAGTCTTCTGATGTTGCTACTTTCTTGTAGACAACCGTGTCATCTGCAAATAGCCTCACGGAGCTACCGATGTTGTCAACTAAGTCATTTATGTATATTGTAAACAATAAAGGTCCTATCACGCTTCCCTGCGGTACTCCCGAAATTACCTCTACATCTGCAGATTTTGAACCGTTAAGAATGACATGTTGTGTTCTTTCTTCTAGGAAATCCTGAATCCAATCACAAACCTGGTCCGATATTCCGTAAGCTCGTATTTTTTTCACTAAACGTAAGTGCGGAACCGTATCAAATGCCTTCCTGAAGTCCAGGAATACGGCATCAATCTGCTCGCCAGTGTCTACGGCACTGTGAATTTCTTGGGCAAATAGGGCGAGCTGAGTTTCACATGATCTCTGTTTGCGGAATCCATGTTGGTTATGATGAAGGAGATTTGTATTATCTAAGAACGTCATAATACGAGAACACAAAACATGTTCCATTATTCTACAACAGATTGACGTAAGCGAAATAGGCCTATAATTATTCGCATCTGATTTATGACCCTTCTTGAAAATGGGAACGACCTGCGCTTTCTTCCAGTCGCTAGGTACTTTACGTTCTTCCAGCGATCTACGATAAATTGCTGATAGAAAGGGGGCAAGTTCTTTAGCATAATCACTGTAGAATCTTAAGGGTATCTCGTCTGGTCCGGATGCTTTTCCGCTACTAAGTGATAGCAGTTGTTTTTCAATTCCGATATCGTTTATTTCAATATTTTCCATTTTGGCGTCCGTGCGACGGCTGAAGTCAGGGACCGTGTTACGATTTTCCGCAGTGAAACAGTTTCGGAACACTGAATTCAGTATTTCTGCCTTTCTTCGGTCGTCCTCTGTTTCGGTGCCATCGTGGTCAACGAGTGACTGAATAGGGGATTTAGATCCGCTTACCGATTTTACATATGACCAAAACTTTTTAGGGTTCTTGTTTAGATTGTTTGCCAATGTTTTATGTTCGAATTCGTTGAATGCTTCTCTCATTGCTCTCTTTACGCTCTTTTTCGCTTCGTTCAGCTTTTCCTTATCAGCTATGATTCGACTACTCTTAAACCTATGATGAAGCTTTCTTTGTTTCCGTAGTACCTTTCGTACATGATTGTTATACCACGGTGGATCTTTCCCCTCGCTTTGGACCTTAGTCGGTACGAACTTATCTAAGGCGTACTGGACGATGTTTCTGAATTTTTTCCATTTTTGTTCCACATCCTCTTCCTCAGAAATGAACGTTTGATGGTGGTCACTCAGATATTCTGCGATTTGTGCCCTATCACTCTTGTTAAGCAAATATATTTTCCTTCCTTTCTTGGCATTTCTTATTACACTTGTAGTCATTGATGCAACCACTGACTTATGATCACTGATACCCTCTTCTACATTCACGGAGTCGAAAAGTTCCGGTCTATTTGTTGCTATGAGGTCTAAAACGTTAGCTTCACGAGTTGGTCTCAGCTAAGTTTTAGAACTTGCGTCCCGGGTTTAGTAAAAACAGAAGGAAACGTTCAACAGGTTCACCATTCTTGTTCACGTATCTTAATAAGAAAGATAATTGATCAATATGTGAAATGTCCACAGTAGAATTCACTATTATAGAGTCGAGCGGTTCTAGGAGCTTCAGTCTGGAACCGCTCGACCGCTCCGGTCGCAGGTTCGAATACTGCCTTGGGCATGGATGTGTGTGATGTCCTTAGGTTAGTTAGGTTTAAGCAGTTCTAAGTTCTAGGTGACTGATGACGTCCCATAGTGCTCAGAGCCATTTTTGAACTATTACAGAGAAATACACTCCTGGAAATGGAAAAAAGAACACATTGACACCGGTGTGTCAGACCCACCATACTTGCTCCGGACACTGCGAGAGGGCTGTACAAGCAATGATCACACGCACGACACAGCGGACACACCAGGAACCGCGGTGTTGGCCGTCGAATGGCGCTAGCTGCGCAGCATTTGTGCACCGCCGCCGTCAGTGTCAGCCAGTTTGCCGTGGCATACGGAGCTCCATCGCAGTCTTCAACACTGGTAGCATGCTGCGACAGCGTGGACGTGAACCGTATGTGCAGTTGACGGACTTTGAGCGAGGGCGTATAGTGGGCATGCGGGAGGCCGGGTGGACGTACCGCCGAATTGCTCAACACGTGGGGCGTGAGGTCTCCACAGTACATCGATGTTGTCGCCAGTGGTCGGCGGAAGGTGCACGTGCCCGTCGACCTGCCGCAGCGACGCACGGATGCACGCCAAGACCGTAGGATCCTACGCAGTGCTGTAGGGGACCGCACCGCCACTTCCCAGCAAATTAGGGACACTGTTGCTCCTGGGGTATCGGCGAGGACCATTCGCAACCGTCTCCATGAAGCTGGGCTACGGTCCCGCACACCGTTAGCCCGTCTTCCGCTCACGCCCCAACATCATGCAGCCCGCCCCCAGTGGTGTCGCGACAGGCGTGAATGGAGGGACGAATGGAGACGTGTCGTCTTCAGCGATGAGAGTCGCTTCTGCCTTGGTGCCATGATGGTCGTATGCGTGTTTGGCGCCGTGCAGGTGAGCGCCACAATCAGGACTGCATACGACCGAGGCACACAGGGCCAACACCCGGCATCATGGTGTGGGGAGCGATCTCCTACACTGGCCGTACACCACTGGTGATCGTCGAGGGGACACTGAATAGTGCACGGTACATCCAAACCGTCATCGAACCCATCGTTCTACCATTCCTAGACCGGCAAGGGAACTTGCTGTTCCAACAGGACAATGCACGTCCGCATGTATCCTGTGCCACCCAACGTGCTCTAGAAGGTGTAAGTCAACTACCCTGGCCAGCAAGATCTCCGGATCTGTCCCCCACTGAGCATGTTTGGGACTGGATGAAGCGTCGTCTCACGCGGTCTGCACGTCCAGCACGAACGCTGGTCCAACTGAGGCGCCAGGTGGAAATGGCATGGCAAGCCGTTCCACAGGACTACATCCAGCATCTCTACGATCGTCTCCATGGGAGAATAGCAGCCTGCATTGCTGCGAAAGGTGGATATACACTGTACTAGTGCCGACATTGTGCATGCTCTGTTGCCTGTGTCTATGTGCCTGTGGTTCTGTCAGTATGATCATGTGATGTATCTGACCCCAGGAATGTGTCAATAAAGTTTCCCCTTCCTGGGACAATGAATTCACGGTGTTCTTATTTCAATTTCCAGGAGTGTATTTGGCTTGTTTTATTTCACTTATGATAATTCTTTTTATTCGTTCAAAAAGAAGCTGTTATTTCATCACAGATTGTTGAAGAAAGATAACTTGTATGTCCCTGCCTTGGATTTCCATATGGTTCAATGTGCTCTGCGAGAAAAGGATCAAACTCGGCTGTAAGTTCAAGAGACACCATAAACTGACCATTATGTAATGAACGGGTTCTTTCAACGTGTGCATGTAGGGGAAGTCCACGACTTGTTAGCTTCTTCACTACTGCAAACACCCTTTTCAACGCACTGCGCCAGTACATTTTTTTATGTCTCAACATATGACTCAGAATGGTTATCTATTGCTCCAAGTGACTTTTTTCTTGTTAACAGTGATAGCTCAGAATTTTTGTGTTTAAGCGAATTGTCATGATGAGATAAGATATTAGAAATATTTTTCCAATCTGCAATACCGTTAGTAGCAATCGTGACCTTACCTCCGAACAATTTACGTGGTGCACAAAGCAGCACTGGTGCTACAGGAGTATACCAGGAAATCACGCAAAGTTGATTCACCATTTAAAAGTTTACGATGAAATACATTTTTGTTCAAGTATCTGGTTTTAAGTGCTGCTGATATTCTTGAATTAGAAAAATCACCATTACAACTTTGATTAATGCCACCTTGTAAGAGAATTTCGATTGTTGATTCGTTGACACGCCACTCTGCAGGATCATCACTAACGAGGTTATTTCTTTTTGTAATGTCTGACTCGACACTTAGTTTTTCGTGAAACTCGAAATCAGGAACAATTTGTTTTCCTTCATTTTTAACTTTTGTTTCGTCTATATTTACTACTTTTGCAACAGCCGCAGTGCCACAAATATCATCCATACTACTTGAACTCGAAGTCGAGCAGCAACATTTTTTGCGAAAAATTTATCAACTCTGACAAGCGTTTTTAGAACATTGGCTTCCCGTCTCGCCTTTCCTTCGATAATTTACGGGGATAGTCTCTTTTTTGGCTTCTGTTTCCCGCGTCGCTGGAATTTTAGCTGGGACGCAAACATGTTCTGGATATTCTTGACGCTGACTTTCTAATTTAAAAAGCAAATAATTTTTGCAGTTTCTTGCAGAGAGGTGTGCTGGATCGCCTCTTATCTCCCACTTACTCTTATAACATTTCAGCGGTTTCTGAAGGCAGAGACGACATACTACAGAATTCAAGTATTCCTGTTGGCAGTTGATGTAGTGTGTTCTCATTTGTGTGGACATTGGTGTTATGTCTACATGCAAATGCACCTTTTGCCCCAACATAAAATAAAAATAACCTTTCTTCGAAGAAAAAAAGCTTAGTTAAGAAGTTTAGTAAAAAATTTGCAATGCCACGTACTGTTCAATTGCACAGAGTGGGAACTTTGTTATCGTGCAGGCTGCAACACAATAAATGAGACAAACGAAAGTTGGTTTCTTCTTCTTTTTTCTCCAAAAAAAGTAACTAAGTATATAAATAAATAAAATTTTTAAACTGTTGTGAAGTGTATTTCAAACATTATTAGATATTTTGCTTGTTTGCTTTTAGTATAAACATGTGTTTAAAAATTTAAAACATTCTCAGTATCAACATGTTTTGCTAAACGGGTATCATTAAATCAGAGCTCAGATATTGAAGACCATAGAGCTTTCACATTAATTACGGTAATGGAGGGTTGACTTGATACTTCTCCGTAACTTCTACAAGAAATTTAAGTACATATTACAGTATTTCAGAAACTGCTGATTAGTTTATCACTCCTTTTCAGGGGTCCCGGTATTTTCACGGGGAAAATATGGTAGGATTAAGTAGAAGGCGACAACGTTCTCGGAATAATAACGTTTCATACATTGTATTGTAGATTGTCGTCCTGACAGCTTACTTCAAAATACTTTGAACAATCATGAAGATGATACTAGACAGAAACCCAATGTTAAATTTCCATTCCGTCACAAAGTAATACATGTATATTTCCAAGCTGATATTGTCGAATTTCGTTCTTAGCACTTATTTAAACTAGCAAGTTGCTTAACAGTATTAAAAATTTTTGTGGTTTGTAAGCGCAGCAACGTAAAAGGTTCAAATGAGTACAGAGTGAAAAATGCCGCCCCCCGTAAGGTGTCGCCCCTACGCCCGTGGCTAGAGGGCCTATAGCTAAATCCGCCACTGGTGACTGGGTTCGTGATTTCCTGTCATAAAATTCTCAGTTCCTGATAATTGACGGAAAGTCATTAAGTAAAACAGAAGTAATATCGGACATTCCCCAAGGTAGTGTTATAGGCCCTCTGTTGTTCCTTTTCTACATGAACGATTTAGGTGACAGTCTGAGTAGGCCTCTTAGATTGTCTGCAGATGATGCTGCTGTCATTTACCGTCATGTAATGTCAACAGAGCGGCTGTTTGTGGTTACTGCTGAATTTATCCCTGTTATTCAGGTAAAAAAGCGTGTATGTTACAGATGAATGTAACACCTCAGATATAAGCTGCTGCAAGCTCATGTAATCTACAGTCAGAATTATTACTTTTACAATGAAGTGTTGAGAGAGGACATGTGGTGCTCACACACTCGCAAGTTTGACAAGTGGTGCGAAGCTCTGTTGGGAGATAAATGTGCAGTGGAACCTCAAAATCCCAGCAAGTACCAATCGCAGTTACTATCATTGCTGGAAAGTTCTGTCACAAAGTAAATACGACGATTAAAATTGGTTGAGGGGTGGGAAAGGGGCTGAACGCACACGCCTTTGGCTAAAATATCTGTGCTCCGGTCCCATGACGATGTCGATGCAAATATGTGACGCCACTGGACACAGAGACAAGAGGGACGGTGAAGTGGGGGAAGGAATTCCGGGAAATGGGGGAGGGAGAGGGAATTCCGGGAATATTAATGCAGATTTCGTCAATTCCAGGAATGGTAATGCTGATGTCAGCGATTCCAGAAAAACTGATTTATCTGTTCCTGCACAGGCAGTGATCTTCTGCTTGTGGCAACCAAGTATGTCTCGACTCTAATGTAGGTCAAGGAGAGCCTCTTCGTCTGGCACCTCAAATAAGGGCAGGTAGGGTGAACATATCATCAACTGATGATACACATCTAACGATATAGCGGCTGCTTGCAGGCCATTTGTGATGGAGAGAAGCGAGGAGTGGTAGGTGTTATTGACGAAAGTAGCCTCTCTTCCTTTAGCTCTCTCACCGGTAAGACAGTAATTTTTGCAAAGAATGAAGCCACATAGTTCAGGGGCATCATAGAATTCAAAACGTCTCTCTTGGAGACAGAGACACATTGGTATACACTGAGTTAATAGATATAGTTCCTCCAGATGTATCCTAAAACAATTCAAGTCCGACTGCAGTATGGTATCCATCTTAATGGAGCTCTGCTGGCAGAGCTGACACAGTCAGCATGATGTCGTGTGGGGCAGGCCCCACTGTGTTCCATGCTCGTGTCTGGGGTCTCTGCCAGCAGAGCTGCCGTGGCATCCTAGTGCGTTTAGGGCTCTCGTACAACTGAAGTGCGCCACGTTCCCCAGAAGTTGCTCTCTAACGACTGTTGTGCTTCAACAACCACGCATCTCGTCGGCGCACAGCACACCTTGAGATTTAGAGCTTTTTTGTGGAGTTTTGTACCATGTTCACGATCCGGCAGTTAAGCCGAGACCCCCGTTCCCTACAAGACACGATATTTCACTGCCGCGCTGCTCGGTGCTCGCTGAAGCATGCGCTCATCAGACCCCAGCTCAGGAAAATTGGATTCACCAAGCCACTACACAGCAAACGAATGCTGAGCTCCCTGAGATGCTCACCATGTAGAACGACCCGGGAGGCACGTGTGGCTTTATCGGAAACACCACGGACGCGGCAAGCATTACTCTCTTAGTTGTAATCAATATTTGTGCTTTATACAATTTTAGCGGTAGTATCCTCGTTCAAAGAATCCTTCGCGCCAAATTTCATCGAATATTAACGTGAATAGATGTACATTTCAGAAAAATTTTGGAAGTTACGAGTATTGTTTTCGGACTCCTGCAAACATATATTTTTGAGAGTCTTCGTTATGACGTGCATAACCTAGTTTGTAGTAATATGGGATTTGTGGTTTACAGGTATTGTATATGACTAATATAACTGGTCACATTACTTTTCTCTTTTAAGATGAGTGTATATTGTCTAGATTCATTGCAAATTAACTCCATGGGCGAATTTGTTAGTGACCATAACCAGAAAAATGTTTCAGTGGAACTATAAAATTTGTACCAAGTTTGTTGTCGTAGTAATAGCTATCTTGTTTTGGCTACAAATCGCTTTAGTAACAGCAGCCATGGTCTCCGAGCTGATAGTCCATGCTGCTGTAAATGTCGTCGAACTGTTCGTACAGATGGTTGTTGTCTTGCAAACGTCACAATCTTTTGACTCAGGGACCGAGACGTGGCTGCACCATCCGTTACAGCCATGCGGACAAGATGCTTGTCATCTTGACTGCTAGTGATACGAGGCTGTTGGGAACCAGCACGGCGTTCCGTATTACCCTTCCGAACCGACCGATTCCATATTCTGCTAACAGTCAATGGATCTCGACCAACGCGAGCAGCAATGTCGCGATACGATAAACCGCAATCGCGATAGGCTACAATCAGACCTTTATCAAAGTCGGAAACGTGATGGTACGCATTTCTCCTCCTTACACGAGGCATCACAACAACGTTTCGCCAGGCAACGCCGGTCAACTGCTGTTTGTGTATGAGAAATCGGTTCGAAACTTTCCTCATGTCAGCATGTTGTAGGTGTCGCCACTGGCGCCAACCTTGTTTGAATGCTCTGAAAAGCTAATCATTTGCATGTCACAGCATCTTCTTCCTGTCGGTTAAATTTCGCGTCTGTAGCACGTCATCTTCGTGGTGTAGCAATTTTAATGGCCAGTAGAGTATAAAACCCTTTGTAGTTACGGTCAAGTGTACGTGGGAACTGCAAAGAGGAGCATTAACACCCGCCTTATGGAACACATGAGCAATTGTCGCCTGTGCGAGACAGAAAATTCAGCAGCAAAAGATCATGCACTGGGACGAGGGAACCACTAAATTTATTTCTCTGTGGTTTTAGCAAGATCTAATTATTACTACGCTACAATGTACAGAGAGGCCATGGAAATTCGAAAGCACAAAATCAACTTTAACAGAAAAGAAGAAAGATTAAAATTAGACTAGTTGCTGGTGTTTTTAGAGCTAAATAAAACAAAAAGTGCCAACTCTTCCTCACTATTAAGTTCCATAACTAGGCAGCGGTCTGATGACGCTACGAACCGAGCGTTGCGTGAATACATATAAACAGCTCAGCTTGCTGACTTTATTGGAGACTGTAATCGCTTTCTGAGTCGTTTAGGTCTCTGGTGACGTATCTGGCATTGGAAGACGAAACGTTAGGCCGAGAATTATGCCCTGGACTACGGCTTTATGCCCATAAAACGAATATTTGCAAAACGCAAATACCGGCCGTGAAAGCCTGAATTTCTATGGATAATAATGGGTAGTTTTGATTAAAGTGCACCTACTCACAGAGGTCCAGTGCAGTTGTAATTATCGTATGGTAACAAAGTTTTGTAGATGTGCTAATGAATAATGATATTAGTTCCAATTTTGGCCGCCAGGTGTAAATCTGGCGCTGAGCACTGTTTGTATGACAGTGTGACATCCACGCTGTCATTTGACAAGCCATAACATGAGTGAATACCGTGGCTGTCAAGAAGAGAGATCGTGTGCTGTTAGTGTAACTGTTTTACGTGGACGGCAGGAATTACAGTGCTGCACTGACAGAGTATCGCCGACTGCAAGCTTTGAGGAGAGACTCGATGTCATTAAATGGTTTAAAGAAGATGACAATGAAATTCGAAATCAGGGGTGAGCTTGGTTTGGCACCAGGAGGAGGAAGGCGTCCTGTCTTGGTGGAAATTATTGACGTGGCTGCTGTTGCTGTAATTGACCATGCACCATCTGTCCCGGAGAATGCTAGTACTTCTGCAGTGTTATGAGGCTACTGCTCAGTCAAGTAGCTCCTCAACTGGCATCACAAGACTGAGTTCACCTCGCACCAGTCCACCCACCATGGAAAAATCCTTGACAGTATCAGGAATCGAACCAGAGTCCTTATAAAATCACTCAGCTTTCTTCACTTACTGTTATTCGTATTTTGCCTATACTGATATGTTTCCCACACCATCTTGTGTTGTGGAGTTATATGTATGAGTGATTGTCTGTGAGTGTGTTCTGTTGTAGTGAATACATACACCGCTGGCGGGAAACAGGGCGATGGGAGAAATTGCTTTCACACTACACCCTTCCGTTGTTATGGTGATCTGCTCCAGCTGCTGCAGATGCCGTATTGAAAGCTGAAAGTGTTAATCAAAGTTGCGGGGAAATATTCGTCGGGCCTCTGTTGCACAGCAATCAGATTTGCCTTCAGTTCTTAGAAACATTGGTGGAAAAAAAAACAGATCCGTGAAATAACTTCTTTTCCGAAGAAAGCATCAAAACTATTCAATTGGAACTGAACGCTCCCGTCGGAATTGTTCTCGAGCTGGTATTTATTAATAGATCACACTTGAGTATACGCCGTTTGTGGAAGTTTTATTGACCTTGTTGCCAATGAAATTCTTCTCGCACATGAATTAGCGATTCTCTATCATATATACAGGTGTATATGCAAATTTCCTTCAAAATCTCGCAATGGCGTCGATTTGTACTACACAATAAAGAACAGACTCCTCTCTCATTAAATTAAATCTTAACGAGAACAAAAGCTTACTATCTAGAATAATTATCTAAGCGCAGTACGCCACAGAGTAATAAAGAATATCTTCTCTCTCTCTCTCTCTCATACTGTCACATTAATGCACAGCAATCGTATTACATGATACATCATATGTGCCCCTCTTGTGGACGAACGTTTTTGGGGAAAACAAACACGAGCGTTCACACAACACTGTTCTGATGATTGTTCATGACGCTGTATACTATTAATGTCCACTACATCTGTAGTAACATTTTTTTGTTACCATCAATTGTAAATTGAACTTAAATTATACATTTGGGTGCATATACATAATGTGGTACAATATTGCGCTAACAAGTCTGTGTTGCCTGATAGTTATTGAGATACAGCTTATTTGCATAGCTCATTTAACTTGCGTTAGTTTGTCGAGGATGGCATTATATGTGATCAGAATCTTTTTTCATCATCACTCAAAGCTTCTGTCACACGCCTTGGGACTTCTCAAAATTGTAATCTAGCCATTCGGCCAAACCCCACAAAGGAAAACCAAGGAAAACCTCGGGGTAGATTTACCGTCCTCGTACTTCTCGTTTGCAAAACAAAAATTTCATTGAATAACACAGAATAAAAAAATACAGAATAATTTCCTTTGAAATGATTTTAAACACTTTTCACACAAGAAACACAACATTGTTAACCTCCTGTGTCTTGAGGTGAACCGTCGACTCGTTGGGTTAGGTCCATCTACGATTCCCTTTTATTTGTCATCTCCGGGTAGCTGATTTGAATTCTATTCTCGTTTCACTATATCCTCGTGGGTATTATTTTTTTCCAGCACATGGTTTACGTTAAAATAAGAGTCCGTATAAGTTCCGTGAAAAAGGAGTTTGATCGATGTTGAGCTGAAATAGAATCTAACCTGAAGTCCTTTCTAATACTCTGTCCTAAATTCGAAATATTCGGAAGTTGTAAGATGTTCTTAATTCTTATCAATAACCATAGGATGTACTATACACTAATCCAACTGGTGATGCCATCTCAACTTACGTTCGTAATCTTTCAGATGTACCTTAACACTTGTAGATGTGCTTGTGACTGCTCAGCATTCGCGTAGTTGGTAACTTCGCTAGTAACAATTGAGTTGACAAAATTTACATACAGAGGTATGTTACAAGACTGATACAATTACAAAGCAAATGTCCATTACAAAAGTTTGAAATAAAGCATAAGCGGGTGTAGTAGCTGAGAACGGGTTACCCCTTTCCGAACAGTATGACTTCAGCTCAACGAGTTAAAAAAGATGCAAACATACACTGACATTGTCAAAATTGACATAAGCAAAAAAAATATCTTGCCTTGGACTAGATTCATTTGAATCATTAACCCATGGTCATTATGCATTTGAGAACTAATTGAAGTTATTATTATTAATTAATCAAAAAATTAAAAGAAATCAGTTATACTATAACTAAATTCTCTGCATTCTTGAAAGAAAATTCATCTCTGCAATGAAAAAGAAATACATAATGTCTGCATACATCTCGAACATGATGCCTGAAAAGAAAAACGTACTACTAAATTGCAAAAAGAAAGAAAATATTCTTAATATGATTCATAGTTTCAATATATACCTGTCTAATGTACGTTTTTTATTGTTCGTCTAGCGCCACCTGCCAAAATGAACTCCTGAGATGAATATTCGATAATTATTTTAATCCTTCGAACTTTTGAATTAACTCATCGATATTTTCCGGATGAATTCGCTCGGGCACAATAATCTTATTTATTTGCCGTGCGTCTAGCACGAGACGAACATTTCCTTCCTTATTCGGGACAACATGAATAGGACTACAGTACTGACTCGTTGAAGGTTCGATCGACTTCCATTCAAGCATCTGTTGGATTTCTGCATCAGCTGCCTTTCGTAGATGCCACGGTACTGGATAAAAATTACGGCAGAAAACTTGGTGTGGAATCACATCTAAATGACACGTGTATTCCTTGATTACACCTGGCATTTCTTTAAAGACTTCATGATATTCCTGTATAAGATCGTATAATTGCTTTCTTTGATGGTGTTGCAAATATTCAGGTTCTTGTACTTTTTCGTACACCACATCTTCAGTTTTTAAGACTGGTTGCAAATAATTAATTTGGTATTACTGTGCAGGTTCACGATGTATCCACTTGATTTGCAGTTTTCGTCCCCCCTCCTTTCTCCTCCCTTCTCTCACGCCTCCCACCCTTCGGCAGGTTCCCCCCAGCAATTTTTACTCTTTGTTGTATGTGCTCCATCTCATGCAGTGGTTTTGATAGTACCGTCATTCTGGAATTGATTTGTGATTCTGTGGCCAACTTTTAGCTTGTGCTTGCGACTTTGGTGTATTTTATGTGCTATGCACATAGCCAACTGTATTTTTATCTTTATGTGGCCTTTTTTTAACTGTCTCCTAATGAATGCCTCGATGTAAATGTGTATTTTAGCCGGCCGGAGTGGACGAGCGGCTCTATGCGCTACAGTCTGGAACTACGCGACCGCTACGGTATAGGTTCGAATCCTGCTTCGGGCATGAATGTGTGTGATGTCCTTAGGTTAGTTAGGTTTAAGCAGTTCTAAGTTCTAGGGGACTGATGAACTCAGCAGTTAAGTCCCATAGTGCTCAGAGCCATTTGAACCATTTTTGTATATTCTAAGCCCCATTGTCTCACCCCTTATTATGTGTGTTCCCTTTTTTATCGCCTTTTATATATATATCGTTTCATCTTTTTTAATACCTGTAATGTCCCTTGGCTGAAAAGTGGCGGATTGTCGCTCTGCCAGAATGAAATCACAATCGAGGAAGAAAAACAGTATAGCAGCAGTGGGACAGTGGGTTACTGTCCTGATATTATTACTAATCCTTACGTTCCTCCCAGCAGCTATTCATTAGTTCAGTGGCTATCCCCTGCACTTCCGTGATAATTTGCTGAGCTATTAGTATTGCATCCAGTAGTTACTGATGATACTGGCTAGAGCTTCTGTCTAGCGTTCAATCAATGGCAGCTACCCACCCCCAACTCCAAAGCTTCATAGCCATATGAAAGAAATTTTATTTTCCCACTGATTTTTTAATTTCTAAACAATTTTTTTTAATTTCCTACAAATAGGTGTAGGGCAGTTAGACTGTGTCAGTATTCTGGATCAGCTATCTAGTGGTTGTTATTACTGTTATTATTATGTCTTCTGTGATGCAACATAATTAGCATTTGAATTTACAGCTAAAATTCGAATTTATCACGAAATTTTGAATTATGTATTTCCCCTCCAATTTTGCATTGTCTGCCATTTTTTCAGGTGAGGGAGAGAGGGGATACTTAATTAATCAATTTAATAAATTAATCAATTAATTTTATGCCAAAATTGTGCCAATTAAGCAATTAATTTTATATCAAAACTTTGCCAGAACCTTTTCTCTTACCATCCGAACTTAAGTGGGAAAGTTCCCAGATTCAAGTCCTATTCAGCACGCAGTACTGATTTCCCAGAGGGGAGGGCTGTGGAGGGCTGGCGATTTTTCAGAGGGGGTGGGGGCAGGACCTCTCGATGGGCTGGGGATTTCCCAGATGGGGAGGCGGTGATTCATTGGTCTATTTAATTAATTAGTCAATTAATTTGATATCAAAAGTGTCACAGAAGCGGCGTTGCTATACAACCATTTTCAAAACGCTTTTTCCAATTAACCATCTGTTCCTCTTAAGCTAAGAATGATTTTGACTCATAATCTGAACCTAAGTGAGAAAATGATCTGCAGGGTATACAAGATAAGCCATTCGGCTCTCATTATAGCCTAGCCATAATCTTTAAACTTTTGTCTCATTTTTAATTCCAATCTATATTTAAACTGCGGCCTTCTCTAAAGAGTTTACTGATGTCAAGATAATGTTTGTTTTCTGATCACATTTCTATAAAATCTTTCAGTGTTAGGAAACCTCCTCAGCCATGCAACAGGGTCGTTAATACCAAATTCAGTCTCACAAGTTTCACCCTTTTGATGTTCCAGGAATTTGTGCTTCACATTTCAGTGCGTCGTCTGTTTTCGCATGCCGAAGTGGCCGTGCGGGTCTAGGCGCTGCAGTCTGGAACCGCGACACCGCTGCGGTCGCAGATTCGAATCCTGCCTCGGACATGGATGCGTGTGACGTCCTTACGTTAGTTAGGTTTAACTAGTTCTAAGTTCTAGGGAACTAATGACCTCAGAAGTTGAGTCCCATAGTGCTCAGAGCAATTTGAACCATTTTTTGTCGTCTGTTTTCCTCCTACTCACGTCCTTTTGGTGGTTAACTTCAATTTCACCTGAAACCAAAAAAATATAAAATCCATACTAAACTTTTGACATTTACTGTCCTGATGTATTTTATTTAGGACCTTTTCTGTTGTGGAACTACTGCCGTAACAGTAAGGGGTTAATCCCTGTTAAAAATGAAACATAAAAACGGATTCAGAAAGAAAGCTATCCGTACATAGTCGATTATTGTCTCGTGAGTTACGTATACAAACCAATCGGTAATGTAAAATCTATACGATCGTATTAGATAATTGTAACAAAAATCTATCATTGTTTGCTTCAAGTTTAGGTAAATGTTTTCTTCCATAAATTTCTATTCGTACCGTATTTATACAGTATTTCGTCTGCCATTTCATATCTAAGCATCATTTTTGGATCATTCGGCATTCAAATCCATTCTTACATGCTCTATATTTAGATATGAATAGCCCAGCGGGAAAACGCTCCTGTCGGAGCACAAGAAAGGCGAATATATTCCTCTTTAAAAGACTCTGACAGAAAAGTGTGGAAGCAGTTGCCTCAACCCGCATTCCTCCTTCCACACCCAATATGTCATCAAGCGATCATATTCGCGCTCTTTGAACACAGAACATTCTAAATCTATTTGGCCAGTCTCTCTTTGTAGCTAAGCCTTCACACCCAGCGTCTCTTTCTCACTGCCACTGTCTCGGTTACAGTGTGTCCCACTGCCACTGCTCCTCTCTCACAAATACCGTCTTTCTTTCCCATTGGCACTATGTGCACCACAAAACTCTGGGGGTCCAATTAATTTTTTCCCCTGCACACACGAGTTTAAAATTTCGTTATAAAATGCGCTCTCCCCTATACGTACGTGTTAAAATTCCAGACCCTCCATACCTATGCATGGTCTCCACTCATATGTATTTTCCATTTCCACTGTCTCCCCTCTCTTTTGCACCCACTACTTCGATCTCCATCCACCTCTGTTTCTCTTTTACTGCCACTGTCTCTCACTGACCATCAATATCTCCCCTCTCTACGACCCCATTGTTAGTGTATTCATTCGTCTTTCCTTGTCACTTCCACTTTCTCTCCACCACCATCACTGTCTCCTCTCCTTCTCTCCCACTGGCACCATCTCCTCTCTCTTCCACTGTCACTGTATTGCCACTGCTCTCTTTCTGCACAAAAAGCGTTAATATGTTCTCATGACAAAAGTTTTGGTGAAGACGGTGCAGTGAGATTGAGCCAGATGATTTCCCACTTTTCTGTCAGATTATTTTAAAGAGGAACATATTCACCTTTTTTATGCTCTGACAGGAGTATTTTTCTTCTGGTTCCCTTCATGTCATAGTATGAAGGCTTTCACGACCGGATGACATATCTTCTGGTAAACCTTCCGGGATGTAAGGTCGTGGTCCATGAAACTCTTCAGCTCCAAACGTTTCGTCCAGAGCTGCGCTGGACATTTTCAGAGGGGTGTTTCTCCTCCGGTGAGTCTTGCCGACTGACTCGGCAAGACTCACCGGAGGAGAAACACCCCTCTGAAGATGTCCAGTGCAGCTCTGGACGAAACGTTAGGAGCTGAAGAGTTTCATGGACCACGACCTTACATCCCGGAAGGTTTACCAGAAGATATCCCTTCATGTCGCTGTTATAGCAGGATGTGCTGCTTACGTAACACGAATTCGGAAGATTAGTAAAGTTTTGAGATTTTATTTACATACTTTGACAAATTTATATATTTTGACACAAATAAACAACAAATAAGTATGCACAACATAAGGTTGACACAAAAGAGCAAGATGGCCGCCGAGTGAGATCACAGGTATTTTCTTTGTCCGCTAAAAGAACTTATTTGAGAGGAAATAGTGTCAAATTTAAATTTTCTTTGTTTCGTATATTTGCTGTATTGTCCGTTCTTGTTACACAACTGAATATTTCCGTCCCAGCGGAGCTTATTCTTGAAAAAAACTTCGTGTTATCTGCAGCCCCGATAATCGCGACATAACGCGAAATTTTGCGTGACAGAAACACAAAATGTTCCATTCAAGTTTTCTTGATAGTGCAAAATTCATCTAAGAAAGAAAGCTACTAGTTCCATCAGTGTCTATTTGTCGCAATAAAAGTGTAATTAAACATTTCTAAATCGTATTTAACGAACACATTTCGTATTGTTTACTAGTTAGACGCTATCTAGGCCTAAATTTTCCGAACCATAAACGTTAAAAAACCTGATCAAACACTCTTGACAACGTAAATTCTCTAGAAGCAAAGTAATTACTAATTAATTCTTCTGTCATTGTATCTCTAAATCAGTACAAAAACAACAGCAACCGCATATAAGACATTTGTGTCTTTTTCGTTTACATATATCCAGTCTCGCGTCGTTGACAAATTTAAAACATTCTTTAAACTTAATAATTCTTTTGAAACTGAGCATGAGTGAAAAATATGGGAGCTGTTGTAGGGCAGTGAGTAGAGGGATTTGTTGGTTGCCAATCTTGTAGGAAATATTTTCACTGGCAGGGGTGGGGGATGCAGTGGGGAGAATGTTGGGAGAACAGAAGAGGATCTCCTGGAACTGCAGAGTATGCGGTAGGAAAATTTTGACTGGGGAACAGAAAAGGAAAATCTGTGCTCTTCAGGCACAGTTGGAGGAAGCAAGGAAGGAACTGATAAGGATCAAGGGTTGGGTTGGGTTGGGTTGGGTTGTTTGGCGGAAGAGACCAGACAGCGAGGTCATTGGTCTCATAGGATTAGGGAAAGAGAGGGAAGGAAGTTGGCCATGCTCTTTCAAGGGAACCATCCTGACATTTGCCTGGAGCGATTTAGGGAAATCACGGAAAACCTAAATCAGGATGGCCGGACCCGGGATTAAACCGTCGTCCTCCTGAATGTGAGTCCAGTGTGCTAGCCACTGCACCACCTCACTCGGTAAGGATCAAGGGAGATAGGGGGGAGGAGGGTGGCTGGGAACTGGCAGCTGGTAGGAGGATAGGAAGAAAGAGAACGTGATCTGATAATTTTATCATCAACACCAAAAACAGGTATCTACCACTGCCAGAGTTAAGTGCAGAAGAGCCGCAGGTAGAACGAGGAGCAAGAAATGTGCAGCTCACTTCAGCTGAGGCCAAGAGGCCTGGGAATATACAAAATGTTAGGAAGAAGAAAGTGCTGCTGCTGGGTAGTAGCCATGGGCGAAGTGTAGGCCCTCAGTTACAGGAAAGTTTAGGGGGAGCATACCAGGCCACCAGTATCTTCAAGCCAAATGCATGGCTAAGTCATGTGACAGAGGACCTACGGTCTTTATGTAAGGACTTCACAAACGAGGACCATCTAGTGATAGTGGGTGGGGTGGGAAACAGTTTGGATGGGAATGGGGCACCTTACATAGGTTGTGACCTGGTCAAGATAGCTTCCCTGACTCATGGCTCCAACGTATACTTTGTTGAGCTGTTCCGGCGTCATGATCGACCACACCTTGATGGAGCTGTGAGGCGAGTCAATGGGGGGTTAGGGATGGCTCTGAGGGCAGCCAACTTCGCTCATGTTTCTCTGGTGCCCGTCGGGACTATCAACAGATGGGGTTTCACTTGGCCTACAGCTAAACAGGACTGGGAAGGGAAGATTGGTACAGCTGATTCATGAAAGTAGAGGTGGTGGATCTCAGGCAATGCATGGTCAAATACCTGTCATGGGTAGGAGAAGTAGGACATTCTTAGGATAAATCCAGACAACAGGTTCCCCTGCCTAAAGAATATCTCCAGCAGTTTAAAACATACTGAAACAACCACTCAAAAGACAGATTTTAACACCTCAAATATCATACATACCAGATGTCACAAAGAAGGACAAACCATTGGAAAGAGTAACTTGGGGCGTTTCACAGACTTAACATTCCTCCATTAAAACATGCAATCAACAAAAAATAAAATACAACTACTAGAAGTTGAGCTCCAATCTTTGAACTGCACAATAGTTTGTGTTACTGAGCACTGGTGTAGAGACACAGAAATCCAGCATGTAGTATTATCATTGTATGAAATGGCAAATGCTTACTGCAGAACTGCTTCAAGGGGTGGAGGATCATGCATTTATATCAGAAAAGGAACACAGTTCCAATCAAGACATGACCTCAGTGCAGTAAGTAAAGACAAACACTTTGAAATATCAGCTATTGAATTAACAGGGCTTGATATCACCAAGAAATTAATCATTTTGTGTGTGTATAGATCTCCCAGTGTTAGTGTGGACACATTTTTCAATTAATTAACATAAGTTCTAGATAAAGTCTAAAGTACAAAGGTCAGCATAATTCTGTATGGGGACATCAGCGTCAACACTAATATCATAAATGAATCCAGCAGCACCCTCATAAATATCTTTCAAAGTTTTGGTATGCCCCTATTGGTCAATAGTGCAACAAGGGTTACTACAATGACTTCAACAGTAATTGACCAAGTGGCCACAAATATGGACAGGGAAAAATGTGATTTAGCTCTAAAAGATCTCGGACTGTCAGGCCATCTCTGTCAAATAACAACAGTGAAATCAGGCATCGAATCATTCCCTAAACTACAAGTCTACAAACGAAATCCATCAAAAATCAAAAGAAAAGATTTTTCAAAAGAACTAGCAAATCAAAGCTGGGATGAAGTGTATAAGTAAACTAATGTGAATAAAAAATTCTCTAAATTCTCCACATTATTTAAACTGAACTTTGAAAAGGCATTTCCAAAAGTATGCATGTCTGTATCAACATCACACAAAAACAGATGGATAACAGCAGGTATGAAGAAGTCCTCTCAAACACTTAAATACTTCAGTTCCATGAAATAGAGTTACAATGATCCAGAATTCTGTAATTTCTATCATAGATACAAAAAGGTCTATAGGAAGGTGCTGATTACTGCAAAAAGTCATTTAATGACAAAATAATATATAATGCAGAGAATAAAAGCAAAGCAACCTGGGCTGTTATAAAAACGGAAAAAGGGAGAGGCAAAAAAAAAAAAAAAAAACAGAATAACATACTGCTAAGGGAGGGGGGGGGATAAGGTAATAAATGGCCCACAACACTTAGTAAAATATGTAAATGATCATTTTTCAAGTACTGCAGAGGAGTTACAGCAAAAATTCCCCAAAACAAATACAAGATCTGTAAATAATATTGCACTAAACACAATGATGTTACTTCCAGCCATGGAGACTGAAGTCAATAAAACTGTTCAAAAACTAAAAAATAAAAAGTCAGCAGGGTTAGATGAAGTACCAACGTGTCTACTAAAACAATGCATAAAGATTACACAAGGCCCCTCAACAAATATAATAAGCGATTCCTTCACATCAGGGACATTTTCAGAGAGGTTAAAACAGGCAAGAAAGGTAATGCAGAAGACATAGAAAATTACCGGCACATTTCCCCGCTGTCACCATTCAATTGTGAAAGACAGATTAATGAATTACCTGAATGAATACAATCTTTTAAGCGAATCACAGTTTGGTTTCTGAAGTGGCAAAAATATGGAGTCAGCCATAGTAGAATTCACAAAAATTGTGCTTGGTGCTCTTCATAAAGATGAGTGTGTCACAGGCATATTTTTGGATCTTTCTAACGCCTTTGATACAGTCGACCACAAGATTCTATTAAATAAATTAGATGCATTAGGAATAAGAGGGATAGCTAATGAATGGTTCGAACATACCTAGCAGAAAGGGTACAAAGTGTAGAGATAACACATACTTCAAACAGATCTAAACATTTAGTAAAACAATTATCAGTACCAAAATACATTAATATAGGTGTTCCGCAAGGTAGCATATTAGAACCAATACTGTTCCTGATATACATCAATAACTTTCCCAGTAGTGTTACTCATGGAGAAAAAATTCCCTTCGCTGCTGACAGCGATATTATAGTCACTGAGAAATCAAGAGAACTCCTAGCAGAGAGAGCAAATGAAACTCTAAAGGAAGTTTACAATTGGTCAATATGCAATAAAGTGACAATGAACATAAAGAAAGCTAATGCCATGAATTTCAGACTGAAGAAGGAAAATGACAATGTTAAATTCAATATAGATGGCACCTCTATAGACTGTGTAACAAATGCAAAATTTCTTGGAATGAATATTGATTCTCAGTTCACGTGGTGTGAACACACAAAGGTACTTGCAAACAGAATGTCATTAGCATGTTATGCCCTTAGAATCCTATCATCAGTGTGTAACATGCGGTGTCTTTTAGTTACATACTATTCATTCATTCACTCAATTCTTAGTTGTGGCATTCTGTTTTGGGGAAGAAATGCACAAAATATGAACACAATTTTCAAACTCCAGAAAAGAGCCATAAGAATAATAACCAAAAATAGTAGTCAAGCTCATTGTACATATCTGTTCAAAACACTGGGGATTTTAACTGCACCATGTGAATACATTTACCAGTCAGTTGTACACATCAAAAAGAACATAGGTAATTACCACACAAACAGCTCTGTCTATGACCATGGAACAAGAGCTAGCCTCAACTTACATTTACCAAGAAAAAATAAACATAAAACTCAAAACAGCATTTTCTAGCAAGGAATAAAACTGTACAATAAATTACCAAAAGACATTAAATACATTGCAAAAATACACTTATTTAAAAAGGCAGCTAAAAAGCACCTGTTATGCAATACATTTTATGCATTGAAGGATTACTTAGATAAAACAGACTAGGGGTTTGCTAAAAAAAATCTTATACAAATAAATAACAATAATGATTATTCAACATTCCACATAACACCTTCACACTGTGTTTTTTCCCTTCTTTTTTCCTTTTCTGTAAATAATTACCCCCAAGCTATGCATAGCACAACACTAACACCTCTTCCTCCTTCTGAGCTCAACATCTCACTCATTATAGAGGGAGGGATGCCGACTCAGTTTTTCAGGACAGCAAATGAGAAGCTGTGGTACGGAAAATGGCCCAGAGGTCACCACCAGTGTGTGTGTGTGTGTGTGTGTGTGTGTGTGTGTGTGTATCTGTGAAGTGAGTGAAGCGTTGCGAAACAAAGTGTGTATAGTGTGTGCAGTGACTGATAGTCAGTTATGAGTGAACAGTATGGCATTAAATTATTTAATAAGTTATTTGTCAAAAAAAAGGTATTGTATACCAGGAGTAAATCTAATGATTGTCTCTAACTAGAAGTCTGTAAATGTATGTGTACACGAATTAGCTTTTTTTAAATTGGTCTAAACTTGTAAATACACTACTGGCCATTAAAATTGCTACACCAAGAAGAAATGCAGATGATAAACGGGTATTCATTGGACAAATATATTATACTACAACTGACCTGTGATAATACATTTTCACACAATTTGGGTGCATAGATCCTGAGAAATCAGTACCCAGAACAACCACCTCTGGCCGTAATAACGGCTTTGATACGCCTGGGCATTGAGTGAAACAGAGCTTGGATGGCGTGTACAGGTACAGCTACCCATGCAGCTTTAACATGATACCACAGTTCATCAAGAGTAGTGACTGGCGTATTGTGACGAGCCAGTTGCTCGGCCATCATTGACCAGACGTTTTCAATTGGTGAGAGATCTGGAGAATGTGCTGGCCAGGGTGCAGTCGAACATTTTCTGTATCCAGAAAGGCCCGCACAAGACCTACAACATGCGGTGGTGCATTATCCTGCTGAAATGTAGGGTTTCGCAGGGATCGAATGAAGGGTAGAGCCACGGGCCGTACCACATCTGAAATGCTGAAATGTAACGTCCACTGTTCAAAGCGCCGTCAATGCGAACAAGAGGTGACCGAGATGTGTAACCAATCGCACCCCATACCATCACGCCGGGTGATACGCCAGTATGGCGATGACGAATACACGCTTCAATGTGCGTTCACCGCGATGTCGCCAAACACAGATGCGACCATCATGATGCTGTAAACCGAACCTGGATTCATCCGAAAGAATCACGTTTTGCCATTCGTGCACCCAGGTTCGTCGTTGAGTGCACCATCGCAGGCGCCCCTGCCTGTGATGCAGCGTCAAGGGTAACCGCAGCCATGGTCTCCGAGCTGACAGTCCATGCTGCGGCAAACGTCGTCGAACTGTTCGTGCAGATGGTTGTTGTCTTGCAGACGTCCCCAACTGTCGACTCAGGGATCGAGACGTTGCTGCACGATCCGTTACAGCCATGCGGATAAGATGCGTGTCATCTCGACTGCTAGTGATAAGAGGCCGTTGGGATCCAGCACGGCGTTCCGTATTATCCTCCTGAACCCACCGATACCATATTCTGCTAACAGTCATTGGATCTCGATAAACGCGAGCAGCAGTGTCGCGATACGGTAAATCGCAATCGCGATTGCTACAATCCGACCTTTACCAAAGTCGGAAACGTGATGGTACGCATTTCTCCTCCTTACACGAGGCATCACAACAACATTTCACCAGGCAACGCCGGTCAACTGCTGTTTGTGTATGAGAAATCGGTTGGAAACTTTCCTCATGTCAGCACGTTGTAGGTGTCGCCACCGGCGCCATCCTTGTGTGAATGCTCTGAAAAGCTAATCATTTGCATATCACAGCATCTTCCTATCGGTTAAATTTCGCGTCTGTAGCACGTCATCTTCGTGGTGTTGCAATTTTAATGGCCAGTAGTGTGATTTGACATGTTCTACATCCTTGTAAAAATAGATATACGGATGAATAAAGTTACTTCTACTACTTTTACTAAAATCGTATGCTTTACATTTTTTCTAGATACTTTGCTCGTCAATCGGAATCCAGCAAGGACGCCCGGCTCATGTTTCTATCCCAAAAAAGTAAAAATGTTATTATAAATATTTTGCTGAATTTGCAGTCCTTCGAGTCATTTTAAGTTCTTTTCAGGTATGGTAATACTCTTTTTAACGCATCTTTTGCCACAGCTTTACCACATTTGGCATATTTCTATAGACGTGCCCATTATACAGAGACAATGTATTATAAAGTTTCATAGGTGAAAATATGCCGACTAAAAACACAGCTTGGTGATCTCAAGCCCCTTGCGATGACCCTAGAACCCTTTCCATGTGTTTATCAGGTTAGTTAAAACTACATTTACGCTTCAGGCTTTATATTACACGCGTATTTGACGTGCACAAGTACGGTAACTTTGAACCTCTGGATCTCTGTAAGGCATAACGATATCAACAAAAGTTGCAAGGTACCCCTAAAACATCATCTTAACCACGTATGTTAAAAATTTCGACGATTTGCCATGACTGGAAATTGCAGCAGTGGTTATCCCCACAACTGGTACTTTTGGTACCTAAAAATCGTCGGATGTATCTTGATAATGGAGACACATTTTCGAAAACGGGAAAATGGCGTTTCTAGATTAATGTATAAAGAATGTACAGTTACAATTAGAGGTATTTGTTATGTTAGTTATTTAGACATTTGCGACCCACTGTGCAAAAACGGATAAATACCATTTCTTGCGTAAGTACAGTAACTTTCGGTAAGGAGTAATGATATCGAAAGAAACTTGATGTCCCCGAGAACATCATCTTCAGAACAGATTGTAAAAATTTCGACACTCTGTCAAGAACAGAAATTATGAAAGTGGTCATATCCACAACTGGTATATTTCGAATGTAAAAATCATGCTTCTTCGGGGTTTTCTCAGGAACCGCCCACGAACAAATTGTGCTTTTGTAAGAACCAACCGATCTGCTCAATTTGTCTTGGGTAGAAGAAGAGTCAAAAAGTTTAAATTTTGATCCTGTGGTGTAGGACAGCTATATACAGGATATCCGTTCTTCCGATAGATTTACAAATGTTCGCTAGGTCAAGGACTATCCAAAACACATGACTTCCCATCTCTGTGATAATAGAAACCGAGACATGACCCCTGAAAAATTGCCTTTCCACGTGAGGCTTTTTCGAACATATTGCTACAGCACACTGTCATGCATGAAGCGATTCGTTTATGTATGTCTGTATATCTTAAACAGAAACTGTGTGATACTTTACGTTGTTCCAATTTTTCACATGCGCAAACATAATGCAAAATAGCGACTGGAACGGACTTAAATCATCAAAGGTAGAAATAAAACAGAAGCACGCGGCCTTATGCTCTGTTTACACTTTGTCCTTCTTTCCCAGCGCGTAGGATCCATTTCGATCACTTAAACCCGTTGAAAGGAAAATAATATTAAACGATAAAATCAGAATAAAAACATAATTGTTATGAGTTTAAAAACGTATATAACGCGAATCTGTTAATACACTGAAGTGACAAAAGTCATGGGATAGCGGAGGAGGAGATTAGTGTTTAACGTCCCGTCAACAAAGAGGTCATGAGAGATGGGCCCCGAGCTCGGATTAGGGAAGGTGGAGAAGGAAAGTGGCCGTGCCTTTTAGAAAGAACCATCACGGTATTTGCCTTAAGCGATTTAGGGGAATCACGGACATCCTAAATCAGGATGGCCGGACGCAGGTTTGAACCTTCATCCTCCCGAATACAGGACAGTGATACACACGTATAGAGATGCTGGTAGTATCTTGCACACAGTGCATAAAAGGGCAGTTTATTGGCGGAGCTGTCATTTGTACTTAGGTGATCTATGCGAAAAGGTTTCCGAATCTGACTGTGGCTGCACGATGAGAGTTAACGGGCCTTGAATGCGCAGTGGTAGTTGGAGCTAGACGCATGGGACATTCCATTTCGGAAATCGTTAAGGAATTCAGTATTCCAAGATCCACAGTGTCAAAAGTGTGCCGTGAATACCAGATTTCAGGCATTACCTTTCACCACAGACAACGAAGTGCCGATGGCCTTCACTTAACGACCGAAAGCAGCGGCGTTTGCCTACAGTTGTCAGCGCTAACAGAGAAGCAACACTGCATGAAATACCCACAGAAATCAATGTGGAACGAGCGACGAAAATATCCGTTAGGCTAGTTCGGAGAAATTTGGCATTGATAGGCTGTGGCAGCCGACGACCGACGCGACTGCCGTTGCTAACAGCATGACGTCGCCTGCAGCACCGTTCCTGGGTTCGTGACTGTATCGGTTGGACCCTAGACGTCTGAAAAACCTAGGTCTGCTAAGGTGAGTCCCAATTTCAGTAGATAAGAGTTGATAGTATGGTTCGAGTGTCGCACAGTCCCCATGAAGCCATGGACCCAAGTTGTCAACAAGGTACCGTGAAAGCTGTTGGTGGCTCAGTAATAGTGTGGGCTTTGCGTACATGAAATGGACTGGTTCCTCTGGTCCAACAGAACCGATCATTGACTGTGAATGGATATGTTCGCCCACTTGGACACCATTTGAATCCATCCATGAACTTCATGTTTCAAATTAACGATGGAATTTTTATGGGTGACAATGCACCATGTCGGAACATTCTGGACGATTCGAGCAAATGATTCGGCTACCCAAATCGCCTGACATCAATCCCATCAAACATTTATGGGACATAATCGGGGGGTCAGTTCATACGCAAAATCTTGCACCAACGCTATTATGGACGGCTAAAGAGGTAGCATTTGTTTTACTTGTATATTGTGCTATGACAATTGTTTGTATGGAAATTTTGCGGAAAAAAATATTTTATACTTAAGGCAAGAGCACCCATGTGACAGTTGTTGGGGGGGGGGGGGGGGGGGGAGGGGGGAGGCTAGACCTGGGTGTATGGAGTATTTGTAAGTAAGTAGACATAAAAAGGTTACAGTTCCGAACCTGTTAAAAACATGCGTAAACTGATCTTTAAATCATTTTCTTGAAAGAAAAATACCAGACTGCACTATATTTTTTCCTTTCGCTGAGAGCCAAAAGGACAGGGAGGGGGGGGATGGCGGCCGCCCCTTGCCACCTGATATGGGCGCCCTTGTTTCTATGTATTGCCCAAGTTTCACCATGCTATGTCACTTGGCGATCACAAATCATGGGAAAGCTACTTTCATTCTTAAGTTTTAGACGCCAGTGTATTTTCAGGTATCTCCTCATTTAGATAAAAAAGTTCTCATTCTATTAAAGAAAGTAGGCCTAATTAGAAGTACATTTTGGGTTCACATAAAAGCAGTTTCCAGTAACAACTTCAACCTCACGAAATTTGTTGTCAATAATTTATTATTCTAGTTATAGGGTGACATTAGTATTCATAACTGTGCACAACATCAAAATTATTTGAACACCTCCCTATGGAAATAACTTTAAAATGTGTCACTGTGTCGAAAATGTGGACTACAATTGTTTCTTCTAGACAGCTTCTTCTGCAACATTGTTTTAAATAAACTTCGTTCCTCCTAGTATACATTCTGTATCATAATGTTTATCGTGAATATCAGCTACTGGACGTGTAATTAATTAAGCTATAAGCTACAACAGTTTGATTGTAACTTAGAAAAATTTCTATTGAGAAGAAATAACTATTGAGCACTGTGGCAGTAACGGGATACTACACTGGTGCGAATGTATCAAACAAACTTACGAAATTCGATTCACGGCAATTCGAATAGCAACTCTAAAAAGAAAAAAAAAAACGGTAGATCTTGCGTTACCTGCGAATCGACATTTGGGACGAACGATGTATTGTTAAATGCGGAGCGTGATTAAGCCATTGTGTTGGCCAGCCTGCTACCTCGCCCACGTCTGGCGCTTGCTGCTTCAAACCAACAGTCTCCCCGAGGCGCTGTGGGTAGCTTAGGCGGCCTATGTCACCGGTTGTGTACAGGTAACGCTTCTTTTGGGTATGCCTCTTGTAACTGAATTCGACTTATTGTAAAAATCTGCTTTTATACTACCGCACTGTCAGTGGATTCGAGGACTATTTATTTCCTACATATAATTCGTTAGCATCAAGCGAATTTCTTTTATTCGTATGTTTCATATGTTTATTTATTAGCCGTTCAGCATGTTTACCACGCAGTTGGCTTCGCGGAGATAAATCTGTAAGTTTATCTCGCTCATTGATGAACGATTTTTCCTTTTGAACTCTGTATATTTACTCTTGTATCGATTACAGAGATGCGCGCAAGCTGAAATAATGTAGAGAGTAGAAACTCGGATGGAACAAAGGAAGACGCCGCCGCACACAGAGAGAAACGTCTACGACCAACTGTTCTTCATACTTCCCATCCACAAATGGAGCGCCAGCTGCTTTCATTTATGATAAAGTTAAAATTACTGCTGTGCCACACACCCGACTATGTATTACGATTGTACCTTCAGGAAACTGTGATGCCAGCTACAGTGTACCTGTTGGTGGTCATTTTCATAGCTACAGAATCTTCAGAGCGATTTTACTCAGATACCCTCATCAAGGACATCCATACCGGAGGGAAAAGGGCGGGGGGAAAGGGAAGGGGTTGCACCCCGCACCCTCCCCGCCAAAGAGCTAAGGGAAAGGGAAAGAAATAATGAAGTCAGGTGTTCTTGTTTCAAGAAATTGATTCAAAGTCGATATTACGCGGGTTGTAACAGAGTCGGAAGTGCAACTTTTTTGTGGCCACTAACAAGTCGCAATTCCTCTTTCAAAACTTTAAAATTCGTGTAGCTCATCTCTCCTACAAACTCTCGTGTGGGCGCCTTTGACCGTAATATACGTCTCTGTGTACCCCTCCTGGACACAGAAAATTGTGCTGTTAGGATAAGATGTTAAGGGGATGAGCGGGAGTAGATTTCAGCGTTTCAGATGCTAGTGAAATATGTTAGTTTTATTTCATTAGATTGAAACAGTTATGTCTCTTATCGCACTAGCGAATAGTACGGCTAAATGCCTTAGCTGCAATAATGATTACGGTATGAAGTTAATAAGCCTCACTAACAAATATTGTTGGATACAGATGTACGTTGTATGACGGTCTGCATTTGGTAACACAACTACTTAAACTTTTGCTTCATGTCCTAAACACTGTTACATTATTTTCAGAAAGTTTCTTTACTTAATGCTCTGAAACTGTATTCAAAACTTGTTTAAGAAAGGAAAATATAGGCGCACATCTATTTTTTTTTTTAAATTTGTCACTCTGCATTAGAAAGTATAACGTTATCGTTTCATGGACCACTTATAACAACTTTCCAGAGCTTTAAAGATGAGTACCCAGTGCAGCTGAGGATGACGCAACTGCCACATTAGGTTGTACGCTCCTATTCCGGAAGAGGGGATATCAAATTCCTGTACGCTCTTCCAGATTAAAGTTTTTTATACTTTACCAAAATCGATTAAGGCAACTGCTGAGACTGTTTCTTTCAAAAGAATTCTGCCGATTTCCTTCTCCATCTTTTTCCTATTTCAGTTTGTCTTCCGTTTTTAACATTTTCGCCATCGACGTGACATTAAACTGTAATTTTCTTTCATTCTTCCCTACAATTGCACTTAATCGTGTTTGGGAGCATAACGCAAAAGCAGAATAATTGTGCTTCGCAAAAGGAGAACCTTCACCAAAGAGTAATCTTAGCCGCATGTTCTCACGCTAGAACTGGATGAGTACGTTAGTACCAATATCGAGAGAATAGTTACACAGTTAATGAAACAGCTGGAAAAAAAATGATATTGATAGCGCCCCTTTGGCCTTTCTTAAGTACTTCTTAGGTAAAATAATAATTCTAATTTTTGCTAATTAAGGGTTTTGAAGAGACTAAACATCTAAGACACAAAGAAATTGCAGAATGTGCCTACGAGAGGGCATTGTTTAAATCAACGGGGAAGACTAAAAATTTGTGCCAGACCAGGGTGGAAACCCGGTCTCCTAGGCAGATGTACCGACCACTGCACCATCCTGACACAGTGGTCATCACAACTGTACGGACTACCCTAGCACGCCTCCCGCCAGACCCAAGTTCTCATCCTATCCACACGATACGAATGTAGTGCTCCTTGCTCAGTACCCGCATTACTCACGGCATTTCGCCGATTCCCTTAAGAGTTCGAATCTGACGTGCATCCGCATTGAAGAAATCATTGACCGTCCTCGCCTAATGTATGTCAAAAGCGTTTGACACAGTTGACCACCGAATTTTATAACGCATATGAGAACTACACTGATGGAAAAAAAACCGCATCATCAAGAAGGATTTGTGCGACATAAACGAAAGTTGGTAGGCGTGTTTCTATATCTGAACGATAGTGTCTACTAAAATCTCGCACCAGTCGCATGAGGGTGGCGACAGTTACCTCACTATGAGGAAGAGAATCAGGTTTGCTTTCAATACACGCTGTAACGGTCGTGAGCGCGAGTTACGTTTGAGATTGGACGTGGTGAGTTGATGTTAGTCAAGACTGTCTTTAAGGCGATAAAGACGCCGTTAATGACACCTCACTGACATTGAACGATGTCGCGTAATGGGGCTACGAGAAGCTAGATGTTCCTTCCGTGGTATTGCAGAAAGACTTCGCAGGAACGTAACCACTGTACATGATTACTGGCAGTGGTGGTCACGAGAATGTATGGTCACAAGAAGACCTGGCTTCGGATGTCCACATGGCAGTACAGAGAGGGAAGACCATCTTCGGTGTATGGCTCTGGCACATCGTACTCCTTCTGTAGCAGCAATTTTAGACGCAGTAACACAACGAACTGTCACAGATCGGTTACTTCAATTACAGCTCCGAGCCAGACGCCCTCTAACGTGCATTCCACTGACCCCAAACCACTGCCATATGCTACTTCAGTGGTGTCAAGCGAGAGCTCATTGGAATGGCAGGGTGGAAGTCTTCTTTGTGTTTTCTGATGAAAGCTGGTTCTGCCTCGGTGCCAGTGATGGCCTTGTGGCAGTTAGAAGGAGGCCAGTTCAGGCTTTGATGTAGGGTGCAATTCTGTATGACTGCAGGAGCACCCTTGTGGTTATGTCACATGACCTGATTGCAAATTTGTGTCAGTTTCGTGATTCAGCCTGTTGTGCTGCCATTCATGAACAGAATTCCAGGCGGTGTTTTCCAACAGAATAACGCTCGCCCACTTACTGTTGTTGTAACCCAATATGCTCTACAGAGTGTCGATCACCACATCTGTCCCCAATGAAGCATATACGGGATATCATTGGATGACAACTCCAACATCATCAACAGCCAGCATTAACCATTCCTGTATTGACCGACCAAGTGCAACAGGCATGGATCTCCATCCCACAAATTGATATCCAGCACCTGTGCTACACAATGCATGCACGTTTGTATGCTTGCATTCAACATTCTGGTGGTTACTCTAGTTACTAATATAACAGCATTTCACATTTACAATAGCTTATCTTGCACTTACATTAACCTGTGATCTTGCAATGTTAATCACTTACATATGTTACCTAGACAAATTTATTCCTGAAATTTCATTACTCTACTTTAATTATTTTTTGGTGTAGCGATTTTTGTGTGTTAGGAATAAGGGGTATGGCAAGGAATTGATTTAAATCATACTTGGAAAACTCGATGCAAAGAGCTGAAATCTCACATGT
Organism: Schistocerca serialis cubense; assembly: GCF_023864345.2. Lineage (NCBI taxonomy): Eukaryota > Metazoa > Arthropoda > Insecta > Orthoptera > Acrididae > Schistocerca > Schistocerca serialis. Next base: position 656,777,066 of record NC_064640.1, on the reverse strand, counting down.
TTCTAAAAGACTAATGGTAAAATACTGATCAGATATAAATATATTAATATAGGTGACCCCCAGGGAAGTGTATTGATCCCAGTCCTCTTCCTTATATATATATCAGGAGAACAGTCTCCACAAATTCACTGCAACATTCACAAAATAATGTGCAGAAGTGTTTACTGAGTATGAAATAAAAGTTTATAACAAGCTTCCTCTTAATGTGAAAGAGGACTCTGATAACTCATAGAAGTTCAAAAAGAAAATGAAAATATTCCTCATTGACCGTACTTTTTACAAAAAACTTAAGTTTTAGAGTTATAAGCCAATCTTCAATATTAGGCTTTATGAACATGTGGATGTCCCACTAGTTTGTATACTTATTCATACTAAATATATGTGCTTTAATAGAAGATAGATGAAAGTGTAAAGAATTCTCTTTTTAAAAAAGCACATCACTCATTTCTCTAGAAATGTAAAGGTAAGTTGTCGACAGTGGGGCCTGTTTTAATTACCAGAGTAATAGTTGTGGATGCTACTGTTATGTTCCAACTGTGTCTATTTCTTCACAACAAACTTTATAAGAGAGCAAGTGTATCATGACACTGTTGCTAGCACAGCTAATTTTTCAAACAACTACTCCTATGAAGTTTGAATTTGGACATCAGATAATATTTGTACAGCACATATTTCTCCAATGAGTAATTTATCTAAAGGTGCCACAGAAAATTACTCTGTATGACATTAGTGAATGGAAATATGTAGGGCAAGCTAATTTTCTAATAATTTCATTGCCAAAATCAACACACAGAGTAAATATTGATGAACTCAATCATTTGAGAAGATCTGTAATATGTGTTTTGCAATTGAAAATCTGGTCAAAATGCTGACCCGATAATTTTGAACAATGTTTTACATACATCTTTTCCCCTATGCTTTATTATTAGTGTTGAAGATATATTTCATCTAGCACATAACTGAGTAAACTGGATTTTTTTAACTTAAGTGATAGACTATTTATTTTGAATCTATCACTAATACTTTTGAGTACCGGTATTTCATTTTTTACTCTTGCTGTCGTTGCAGCTCTGTTGGACTTGATTATGATGCTTGTATCATTGTGAGCACATTGTGAGAGAATATTATTTCTGCTATATCAGTGTAAAATGGAAGGTTATAGCAAGAACAAGTCTGGTTTCAGAATTTACCACTGTAAAATGATTATAGCAATTTGTTCTTACCCAGAAGAAGATTAATCATGAGAACTGCATAAGCTATCTAACATGACTCTTTGCTTCATATCGTTTAAATATGAAGTAAAATCTTCCTGCCCCCTCCCCACTTATTCATTACATCTTGAAAGCCACAACCTTCAATTATCTCCAAATGTCATGGTTTGCAGTTCAAATGCCTTGGATGTATCATAAATATCCTGATATATGAAATATTGCCATTGATATATTTTAGTACCAGTACCCACTCAGTGAAATGGGAGATGGCATGTTCAGTGGTGACGTCCTCCTGGAATCTAAATTGTGACTGACAAATAATCTTGTAGCTGCAGACATGTTAATCCATTCTTAAATACATCACCTTTCTTGGATGTGGCTGTGTGCAGTACCTACATCAAAAAATGTGATTTTAGTATTTTGCTTGAACTGTTGCCAACACCATTTGCTTTTAGAGGGTTTAATTATTTTCCAGATTTTCCTGGAAGAAATTGCAGTGATCTTAAATTAGTTGTACACTTGTAGTACTGGCTGTATTTTTTAAGAACTGACTGTACCAAATATTTTCAGTTACATCTGGAAAGTGATTTTCAAAGTTCTTGCTATATGTTTGATATCATGGAAAAATTTTAAATTTCTAGATCATCATGTTCCGTAACAGATTTTCTCATTTCCCTCTGAATTACATTTCAGATTGTTTTGATTTTAATTTAAGAATTATTAATATCTGGCATCACATGTAAACTTTCCCTATTAACTCTTCTCAATAAACCTTCTATGAGGGTCATTGCAACTATTTTTATTACAGAAATGGTAACAAGTTAAAACATTCTGAAATATGTAAATGGAAGGTTAGTTCATATGTAAACATTACATGTAGGGAGATGGAGAACACACATGCCACCATAAAGATATAGCATGAGAAAGAAATCGAAACAAATTTTGTTATTTCAAATGTGTTTTACTGTCAGTTGCAACAGTACACAATAGTACAAGACAGGAATGTGGACCTGTGACATCTTAGGGTCCCTCGAAATACTCTTCCAATGAATACACCACACACTAGAAATGCTGTGGAAGATGCTGGATACCTATGGCCTCACCACGGGCAAATCATTGGATCTTACATGTCACTGCTGTAGCAATGTCTTCATGTGTATGAAAGCATGTTCCACGCAATTGCTCTTTCAGTCTTGGTGTTAGGTCATAATTGCAGGGTATAAGTCTGGTGAATATGGTGGACACTTCAGTACTTCCAACACCCTTCACACTAGCAGATTCCACACACACACACACACTGTCATATGTGTCATGTAGATGTTCAGGAGGTTTCACCTGAATAGCCTGTTGTGGTGTCATTGCAGGAAAGTGCAGCAGTAGTATAGTGCATTAACAGTTTCTCCATATGGGACGAAATGGCACAAAATCACTCCTCTAATGTCATAGGCTATGATGAGCATTAACTTGACAGGAGAGGGATAGTGACGAAATTTCTGCCTGTGTGGTGGGCCTGGATGATGCCATTCTGCAGACTGGCTCATAGGCCCTGGCCCAAAGCTCATCTATGGTGACAATTCTCTCAATCATATTGTCTCCCCTCCTCCTCATAATGAGCTAGATGCACACAAGTTTCATAATGTGAATTACTTCAAAAAATCATATATATATAAAGGTCTGTAAATTGCAACTGTGTAGGAAACAAATATTCTAAGTTTTACAACAAAAGCAAAAATAAGTAGTGAATATGAAAACGAGCACTTCCCCAGTTTTGGCCCCAGTCATTTCACCAACTTTTGGCCACTGCATGTTATAATAAAACTGGGGCTTCAAATAATTGTAGAATCAGTTTGCTAGAAAGTAATTTGTTCTTTAATCAGGCATACATAAAGTACATAATAATTAGAGAAATTGAGTGGCACAGAAAACGAGTTAATATAAAGTACTGTTATGATTGGTCTAGACAGTCTACAGTTAGTTCCCCTTTAGGTGTCGGAAAAGTGGTTTGATCCATATTAAAAACTGTTAGGGTAATTTATCATATTGTTATCATTCAGAGTTTCAGATACTTCCTGGAATCAGTTTCTTATTTTTCTCCCCTGTAGTAGAACCTATAGCCCTATTAACACTTGACTTTTTTGTGACAAAATTTGTGTTTTTTAAGAATGCCATGATATAACTTTTGTCTAGGTTGAGTGTTGCAGTGCAGCTTTATAATTTCTCAAATCTGTATTTTCTGTCAGTTTTTGCAAAGATACATAGACATTTTTCTTAGTAACTCGAAACTCCATGTTGGAACAGTCAAGAACCATGCACATCAACATTTTTCCCCCTCCTAAAACAGAATGTGGACCACAGTGCAAAGTACATTCTTGTGGAGCTAGACCAACATTTTATTTCATAATGTTGTTTGAGCATTGTACAATTTGCTTGCAGAAGCAACCTTACTTTCCTCAATAATGGTGTCCACTTGTCACGAACCAGCTCTACTGTGCAGGAAAAGTTAACTCCATAAGGACACCGTTACGGTGTGGCTAATGGCTGTAAAGTAATTTAGTAGAGCTGGCCATGATGTCTCCTTTGTTGATGCTGCTGTGTCTGCGTTGTCCTTGTGGCTTCTTGTTGTCTAGGTGATGATTCCTTGGCTGCTTTGGGTCCAAGAAAAAGGTGCGGGTTTTTTAATTATTACTGGACTATCGAAAAATGACACAGTATTCCACGGTTTCTTTGTATCAAACACATTTATTGCAAGAACTATATGCACAACTACACTCAACCGCGGCCAACACACAAGTGCCCGAAAGCCCGTAGTAGACCAAAGATCACGGTCATAAGCTACAAAGAACATACAATTCCAATATCGATTATTGATCGCAACACCTAACTTAGTATTATCTTAAGCAAAAGCTTTTATAACATGACTTTAGTGAATAATAAAATAAAGTGACGTCTATTAGTGTATCATAAAATAAAATGACGTCTATTCATCAGTTCCATTACAATAGCCCCCCAAGAATTTTGTAAGTATGAACATGCGAACAAAATTCTGACAAATGAATAATGGAACTGCCAAGAATATGTTTTTAAATAAATTAAAATTTTTAATAGGACTGTTTCCTTTGAGTTATGCTAACACTGAAATTGTTATACTTAGTAAAGGAAAACATACAATTTTTTAACCTTAGGGTAAATGAAATACGAAAGAAGATTCACAATTTTCACTTAGAAGAGTCCATAATGTTTTAGCACTTCACATGAGACCATTGAAAAACTGTAACTTTTAACTGCAGGCTTGTTTTATTTTCTTTAAGTGCCCACTTTTCACACTACTCACAGTCTGTCCCACATTGACCATCTGCACATAGGTGACGTCCGTTAAAAGGTCTGATTCCTGCTTGTCCTGCAGTGCGTCTGTTTTTAAAGCTTAGCTGTTTGTATTGCTTTGTTGTCTATAATGCCATGTTATCTAAAAATCACATACAGAGATTACCTTTTGGTTACATAATGTTTATATGTAAGTACATGGTTAGGATACATAGTTAACCTTCTGGTAATGTTTATCTAGTGGGAGAAGTTTACAGTATCTGTCTGAGTAATACTACACAGATATGAACTGGTCAAAAAAGATTCTTTAAATACTAATAAATTCTATAAACATGTAATACAAATGCATTAACATATTGGGTGTAAAATATCTAATCACAGAGACATTACTCCAAGGATAAAAAAGTTCAATTGTTTGTTCCGAGCGTTCATATTCACAGTAAAAGTGCAAAGGTAGAATCATGGATGAAAGTTTTGGAATGGTATGTATATATCAAAATTAAAAAATATTACTGCCTTTGCATTTGCAGTGGTTGAGAGAGAAATATACAGTAATTCATGTGGTTTACTGAAAATTATTATCTCCTTGTAGAGTTGGACATTTCAAGCACTTAAGTGTGTAGTAATTAGGACTCTGCCTTTAAGAGTAACAAATTTAAAAAACTTAATTGTTGCAAGACAGATTTAGTGCAGATTAGTGGCTTGCATTTTAAATGACATCTCAACAAGTGTGGTGTGAGAGTTACACAAACTAAAAGTACACAAATTATTAAACTTCAATCAAATTGCATAAACATACAGAAATATCAAAAACTAACGTGGCTAGCATATTACACAGAAAATTCATTGCAAACACTTCATACAGTGAATACATATTAGACAAATAATAAACATTTGGTACCAACTTTTGCTCTAATGAACGGACTACCTATGTCACCACCTTTTTCAGGCTGAACGTATTCATACAATAAATCATTTTGAATTTCACTGAAACAATGACTTTCTGACTTACAAGTACCTATATTACTGTCACCTTTATTATCTACGGTCATTACATTAACACACACATCATTAGCACTGTCACTTGCATTTATAATTTCCTCAATCCAAATATTTTCACCCATATAACATTGTTCACCACTAAGGTATTTATCCTTCAGTTGCTCAACAATAATATGTTTAGTGTTTTTCCACCAATCAGGATATAAAATTTGAGACATATTAAGAATCATTTTTCTAAAATTGCTATCATTTTTAATTGCATCACTATTTAGCCACATATTATAAAGAAATAATTAACCTTTGTTCATTGTACATGGTAGCCTACTTGCACAGTCAGTTTCACTGTTCAGGGAATCTTTATCAACTGCCCAGGTTCCTTCATAAGATGTTGGATTACAGAGCCTATTGGTTGTGACACTGGCATTAACACCACTTAAACTGTTAATAACACTTTTGGGTACATCTACAACATGCGTATCAGTATCTCCCACAACACCTAATGCCTCCATTTCCTCTTTCAAGCAAACAAAATATTTTTCACCATCATCATGTATCATTAAATCTTCATTTCCCCACATACTACAATCATCAACCTCTCTCTCCCGAAAACTTAAAACGTTGCTTTCACACCCAGGTGTTTTTAATTCTTTGCCCGTTAAATCAGTGTCGACAATTTGCTCACTTGGTTCCCTCATCAGTGCATCAATTCCTAGATTATTTAAATCGTTAATCTGCAGGTCCTCTGACAAACTACAAGCTTCTGCCCATTCATAAAATTCAACTAAGTTAAATATCTTCTCTGGCTCTTTATTACAATCAATGTGTTCATTCTTAACAGGTACTGTGTTTAGAGGGTAGTACACATTCATAAGATAACAACTCATTACTTGAGACGTATCTCTTGATGCAATGTAGTCACTGTTATTGGCCCTTCTATTATCTATGCTTTTCGCCCCTACCTTGTGGACCGACAATGGAGCGTACACTAGTTTTTTGCTTCAGGACTTCCCATAGCATTTTGACCCCTGGTGTCACTATGTTCACGCCAATTCCTGTTTTCAGAATCCCTGTAATTACTTCTGTTCCAATTGTTCCCAGATTGTCCTCTCGAATGGAAATTATAGTTTTCCCTTGCATGGAAATTGTTATTAATATTGTGACTATTTTGTTCCCTATGATGAAAACTATGGTTGTTGGGCCTACTGTTTTCCCTCCTGTTAAAATTAGTGTTTCCCCAACTATGATCCCCACCTCTTTGTGCGTGATTGAAATAGTTTTTTGGTTTCCCCACTTTGTCTATAATCCTGTCAAGCTTGTCCACATAGTTAAGAAATTGTTCAATGTTGTCATCTGGTCCATACACTAGGTCCCATTGCACATCTGTTGGCAACCTTCTCTTCAAAGCATCTATCTGTGTGAGCTCATCGAAGGGTTTACTCAAATGTACAAGTTTCTTCAGTTGATTCTTACAAAACTGTTTCATAGTCCCCTGTGTTTCTCTATAATTTGGCCCATTTAGGAACTCGCTCTTTATCCTGGCTTGTTCAGTTTCAGACCAGAACCGTTTTAAGAACTCAATTTCAAATTCTGCATAAGACATGTCCATAGAAAAATTTTGATTGGCCCATGACAAAGATTCTCCCTCCAAAAATTTTTTAACAAACTTAATTTTGAAACTTTCACTAATATTAGGCAAAAAGTTGTCTCTACAACTCTGCAGAAAGTCAACAGGATGCAAACTACACTCATTAGAAAAGTTTTTAACTTGAATATTGGATAATAAGGTACATGTGTTCATAGAAAAATTTTTGTTAGCTACATCATTGCTAAATATTTCAAACTTCTGGTTTAACTCTGATACTGTACTTTTTAATTCACTAACATCTGTCTTAGTTTCAATCTCGTGGAGTTTTACTGTGTTACTGACTGTTTCCACTTTATCATTCACAACATTTAGTTTAGAGTCTACTCTACTTTCCAGATCTACTGCCATAGCTTTTACATTTACACAAACTGTATCTATTTGATTATTAACATTAACAAAACATTTTGCATTTTCCTCTCTGTCTGTGACCAGTTCATTTTTTACAGACTGAATTTTGTTACTCAGACTAGAATTTACTTCTCCCACTTTAGATTCTACCACTAAAATCTTTGTTTCTGCCTTGCTAAGTTTCTTGTCTATCTTTAAAATATCGTTGCGAAGTTTATTACCCCAAACTAAGACATTATCAAATTTTTTGTTCATAGTTCCCTCTAGACGCGACACTTTCTGATTTATAACCCGAAAATTGTCCGCGACCGACTGATTCATGCTTTGCAATTGTTCTTCATTAGCTTGTAAGCGGGCTGCAACAGTCTGATTAAAAACTAACGATTGATTCACCATTTGTAACAGTAATTTAATGTCTGACGTCTCATGTTCTGAGGAATTAAGGCTCTGATCCGTTTCATTGACTGACTCGTCTTCCGTTTTTATCGGTATGTCTACGTCCCCAAAGACTAACAAATTTTCACACTCCTGTTCAGATTCCGCACCACTTTTCTCTTTCACAATGGTCATCTTTGTGAAATTTCACACACACAAAATAATAAAAGGAAGGAAAAAAAACAGCACTAAACAAATGTACTTATCTTTTCAGTCTTGGTCCTCACGCGTGTGGTCAGTCCACTTTACTGCTTCGTACCACGTGGTCATTAGACTTCTGCACAACAGATTTCGTCAATCCAGTACATATAAATGTCTAGATCCCGGCAACGAGCCCCCAGTTGTCATGAACCGTTTCTACTGTGCAGGAAAAGTTAACTCCATAAGGACACCGTTACGGTGTAGCTAATGGCTGTAAAGTAATTTAGTAGAGCTGGCCATGATGTCTCCTTTGTTGATGCTGCTGTGTCTGCGTTGTCCTTGTGGCTACTTGTTGTCTAGGCGATGATTCCTTGGCTGCTTTGGGTCCAAGAAAAAGGTGCGGGTTTTTTAATTATTACTGGACTATCGAAAAATGACACAGTATTCCACGGTTTCTTTGTATCAAACACATTTATTGCAAGAACTATATGCACAACTACACTCAACCGCGGCCAACACACAAGTGCCCGAAAGCCCGTAGTAGACCAAAGATCACGGTCATAAGCTACAAAGAACATACAATTCCAATATCGATTATTGATCGCAACACCTAACTTAGTATTATCTTAAGCAAAAGCTTTTATAACACGACTTTAGTGAATAATAAAATAAAGTGACGTCTATTAGTGTATCATAAAATAAAATGACGTCTATTCGTCAGTTCCATTACACACTGTGTTTTAACTTCATTGAGAAACAATAAAATCTCATTCTTTGGGTGACTCAAAAACCTTGAGTTAAATAAATGTTATATTTCCATAACTTGTATTATATATTTTACCATGTTACAAGTGCAGATATATTAATATGAGATGCACAGGCAAGAATATTAATTAGGTGTCTCTTGATATAAAAAATACGAACAATATTTTAAATAAGCCTGCTTAAATAAAATTAGTGTAGTCAGAATGCATACCAGGTCTGTATTATAAATGTTTTGCATATATTTCTAAAAGTGGCCAGAACAGGACACACACATGGCTCTCTACCTACAGCCACATACATGGCAATGACAGGGAACCAAGACTAAATATGGACCTGTTAATTGCCATAGAAGATTAATGGTATTTTTTGTGTTGCATCATATTTAACTTGTAGGAAATGAAACTATAACATTTAACCTTACCTCCATGTTTTATTTAAACATTTAGAACATTAAAAACTGATTATGTGTTCCTTAAGGAAAAATTCTACAAAACTCAACTTCTTCAACACATTCCTTTTCAGAGAATTATGACTACAAACAAAACCAAACAAAGAAATACTTCTATATCTAATTACACAGCACATTTTGTGTTGTTTATAAGAAGGTACTGTAAGATTGGCTAGTATTCAAAAGAAGTTTAAAAATTCACTAATTGCATAAAAGTGGCTATAAATTGGGTTGTGACCAAAACTGGAGGCTTCACCCAACCTGTGGTGTTTCAGAAGATAACTGCATGGAAACAACAATACATACGACATGCCATACCTCATTGGATAGAGCATCCCTCCAAGTTTCAAGTCATAATACAAGCTGTGCAGTAGTTGCACTAGGGACCTGGCATGTCAGGATATGTAGACAAATCATCCACTCTGTAATGTCACTTTAAATTAGTTTGCACCTGCAGACAACAACACAATAAACAAATTCCCAAAGCAGATTTCTGTCATCCTTTCCTGGTCAGTTCGTGTCAACAGCTTCAATGGATTGCATATGCATATTGACATTTGCCATATTACAAATGGTGTTCATATTAAGCATGTGCAATGTGAGTTAAAAACTTGGAGAGGTGCTCTGTCCACTGATATAAGTCTATTTTCCTTATATCTCATAATTTTCTCTCAGGCATCTATTGAAACCCTGCTGATTTTTGTGAATAACCCTATATACAAATTGTTCAGAAATTCCTGTTACAAACTTCTAGGACTTGTAAAGGGGAGTGAGTACATAACATTTTGAGTATGAACCCATGTCCAGAAACATTATCCAATAATGCTACAGAATGTCATAGTCATAGGGGCCGACACCCATAAATGTATGTTTATACAGGGTGATTTCATGATAATGTTACAGAGCTTCAAGGATGCTGGGGAAGCATAAATATATTAATTTGAGATAAGGCTCTATGTACCAGAAATGAACAAGTCAAAAATTATAAGAAAAAAGCATTCTGATACCCCTGATAGTGGAACACCAGTACCGTTACTGTTGTTCTTGAGATTGTATGGTAGACAACTTCCAGAGCTGGTAGTAACAGATTGAAACAAGAAAAAATGTCTAGTAAACATGGGCTCTAAATGTTCAACAGAGGAAATGTTTTTCACATTAGCAAGGATAAATAAGTGGTCATAGCTCCTTAGGTATGCATTTAAGGGCCCATGTTTACTGCATAGTTTTTCTTATTTTGGTCCATACTACCACCTCTGAAAGTTGCATACCCTACATTCTTAGCAACAACAGTACCAGTACATGTGTTGCACTGTCAGAGGTATCAAAATGATCTTCACTTGTAACTTTTGACTCATTCGTTTCTGAACCAGGGACCCTTATCTCAGATTGATACATTTATCCATCTCCATCATCCTTGAAAGTTTGTAACACCATCACAGAATCACCCTGTATATAAATACATTTACAGACACTAGCACCTATATATTTGACACTCCGTAGAGTCATTGGATGATGTTTCGGGACATGGGTTCCTGTCCAAAATATTATGTACTCACCCCCTTCTACAAGTAGTAGAAGACTGTAACAGGGATTTCTGAACACCCTGTATATTACACATCTGAACAAATACAAAAAATGTGTCCTCCACAGAAATCGAGGAATATGTAAATTTCTTGCAGCTTGTTCTTATAATTATTTTAAATTCCTAAAGTATAAACAAATCCCACCAGTAGCATGATGTTTGGCTAAAAAACTGCCTCAAAATAAAATATTTAATAGAACAAATGATTATGTTATAGAACACATTTGTACTATTACAAACTGGTGGTTTCATGGTATTAAACATTAATTAGATGGCCTGTTTGCAATGTTCAGTAACTGTCAGTGTATTATACAAGTGACAATAGATTGTGAATCCCAACAGTGCAATCATTTGTTGACATTTCCACAAACAAACAAAAAATGGAAAACATTGCTTCAGTATTTCAAGAAACAAATTGCAACTGAGCTAACAGTCTATAGCAGTGCATGACACTGAACATCACAGAAACTGTCAGCTTACTGGAGCATGACCAGGTGGGCACAGAAACTTCCTCTGTTTAAAGCTATTATCTCTAGTAAAACCCACACAATTGAAGAACTTGCCCTTAAATGGATATAAATAGCACATTATTGACAGTATCATAATATGTAAGTATTAAGACACAGTATGTTATGCATAAGCAGTTCTGAAATTATTGTTTCCAATTAACAGCATGCATCTGTATTAGATAACCAGAATTACTGAAAATATAGAGTGAATCTTGGCATTTACCAGGTGCACTGCCAGAAGGGGTTATACATGTAACAAACACATTTTATAACATGTGAAAGAAGTGCAAAAAGTGAACACCAACAGTGATTCAAGTTAGGTTTTCATCATATAAGAAGTTAGGAAATGGGTAACTGAGCCAGGGGGAAATTGCACTTACAAATGAGTTAGTAGAATTATAAAAGTAAATACATTAGTGGTAAAATGCAAGGGACAACATAAAAAGGCAGATGTCAGCATTTTCTGTTTCCCAGAGATCAGATCAAATGAAATTAGTTCAGAATGCATATTGTTGATTTTGTTCCATAGATTGTTATATTTCATGTTGAGTCAGATGACGTGAAAATGGCATGTAATGTAGGATTTAAGAAATAGTATACAGGGTGACACTGCCTTGACACAGTGGTAATTCTGGTTCTTATCAGCTGACCTAAGTTAAGTGCTGTTGGCTGGGACTTGGATGGATGACCATTTGGACCTGCCGAGTGCTGTTGGGAAGCAGAGTGCATTCAGCCCTTGTGAGACCAATTGAGGAGCTACTCGACTGAGAAGTAGCAGCTCCAATCATGAAAACTAACAACAGCAGGAGAGTGTTGTGCTGACAACATGCCCCTCTGTATCTGAATCCAGTAATGTCACTTGGCTGAGTATGACATGGCCGTCGGTCGGTACCTTTGGGTCTTTCGAGGCTTGTTTGGACGAAGTGATGTGATAAGAAGGAAGTGCAGTGGTAGGGTATTCATTGAGGTTATAAACTAAGAACTTCACAGGCTGTGCAGAGATGTGATTTTTAACCAGTCTGTGGATTAAAAGGTGTGACTTCACTCAGGACAGCTTCCAACATAACAGAAAATAATTTCATATTTTGGTAACCTCTTGAAATGATCCTTACAAGAGAGTCTAGGGTTGTAAGTTGCGTTCAACTGAAAGACAGTTCGTAAGAAATCAATGTATTCAAAGCAAACCATATTGCTGAGTAGGCAGTATAAGGCTTCTGTTGATTAACTGCTGTAGTATAGCAGAAAAGTTATAAATGTGTAGATTCTATGTTGTGGTTGACATCAAATCTTAGTTCAGAAATAACATACTATGAGTGAGGTATTTCCCCTGAGTGCATAGCATTTTATAGGGATGAAACTAAATGCTAAGGAGTGGGGATATTCAAATGGCTCTGAGCACTATGGTACTTAACATCTATGGTCATCAGTCCCCTAGAACTTACAACTACTTAAACCTAACTAACCTAAGGACATCACACAACACCCAGTCATCACAAGGCAGAGAAAATCCCTGACCCCGCCGGGAATCGAACCCGGGAACCCGGGTCTGGGAAGCGAGAACGCTACCGCACGACCACGAGCTGCGGACTGGGGATATTCAGTCTAATTAGGAAAGAGTACAATTTTTTACAGTATGCGTGATGATAAGGAGGGAGTCTTAGCATTTGGGGGAGGAAAGCAAAATAGGTACAAGTGACTGGAGTGTATTGTACTCTTATGATACAGGATAGGAAAGAATTTTACTGAAAATCACTGAACAAGGGGAATCTGAGAAACACATGCACTGAGCAGTCACTATAGCAGGAGACTAAAATTTGCTTAGGGTTAACAGGGAGGGAGACAAAAGTGTGAACAGCAAATTGCAGCAAAACAGTTGTAGTGGATGGAATTTTAAGTAACTGGCAAAAGAAACTACAAAGCAAGAACGAATTTTTCATCTATTTTAAATTTATTTATTTGTCATGTGGCATTGTTACAAATCATGTTAATGAACATAAACTTAGAATAACATTCATAAAGAAACATCAAGGTCACAAATATAGTAAACTGAACTATCAGTCAGTATTCAGGAACTCTTCAAATTGTCCTGTGTAGGTTCGTAGTGAACATTTCTGTGCTGTATGTTGGATTGTCTGCCTATCTCCTTTAGAGGTGTGTTTAATTTCCATTTACATCCATAGTGCTCAGAGCCATTTGAATATCCCCACTCCTTAGCACACATTTGTCTTGGTTGGTTCTAATTCAGTTCAGAATTACCCAGGATTTTCTTCAGAGGGCAAAGCAAGTCAAGTTTTCAGAGTCACATCAGAATTTCTTGTGATCTGTATTTACAGTACTGCACTATACCAAAGTTGCTATTTCCTAAGCACATAGCTTTGGCAAATGATGGTATTGTAGAGTGGAGTCATTTAATATTTATGTAATCAGAGAATTAATGAAAAGGGATGTATTTATAATGAGACCATTGGACAGAAGTGGTTGATGTTATTAGTAACTACAGGGCCATTATAATAAAAGTTAGTCGAATCTATCAAGGTGACAAAACAAGAGAAATGGCTTCACCATTATAACTTAACAAAGCCAGTGAAATTGCAGGCATTTCTGATAGTGAACAATGGGGAGTGGGTGAAACTGGGTAACTTACAGAAGATAAGTGGAGAAATTTCAGTGAACTGATAAGTAGGAGATAGGGCAGTGGGTGAAATAGAAAGTAATAGGACGGAACCAATGTACTTTAACAAAATTATAAAATAATTAAAAATAAAATGTGAAACAGAATACAGGAAGGGGTAAACAAAGGATTGATGAAAGATAAATAAAGAGAGAACTTCTGTGATACAGAAAGCTAACAACGATCTCATTTTAGACATGTCTGAGGTGCAGTAGATCACAAGGGAAAGATGAGCAATTTCATAGTTATGTAAGGCACATAAAAGAAAATAATAGTATTCCATCTCTTAGGTTTAGTCTAATAGACCCAGCCACTTCTGACAAGGAAATAGCAGGCAACATTAGTCATCTGTTTGTGAAAACAGTGGATAGATTGTGTTATTTATTGTGTTGTATTGCAACTTATTGGGATATACATACTTCAGCACACAATAGAGACAGTATTATTTGTGAGAAATTGATGTACAGGGTGGTGAGAAACAGTCTGAAAAGTTTGTTCGGGTGTTGCAGGGTAGGATGTGCTGAGAAATAATTGTTAAGAAAAAAATAGATACTTTGCAACATTCCCAAGTTAATTTGCAATGGAGTTAGACAGTAAGGCCATTGTGCATGCAAATTCATGCAGTCTATCAGAGACAATGTCACCAAATGTGTTCGTTATATGGTTTCCTAAAACTGAACAAGAGAATGATACAAAGATTGGACGTGGGACAAATAAAAATTAAAATTGCTTGTAAACTGGTAAGACATGTTGACTGAACAGTATGTCTGCAGCTATGCAGAGAAAAGCTTGTTCAGCAACATGGAGAAAAGGAAGGTAGCAGGAGAGTGAAAGGTTACCACTGTGATTTCAATCCTCAAAGGGGATAAATGAAATAAAGATATAAACTATAGTTTGAGTGGTGAGTAAGAGAACAGAAAAGATAAAGTGAAAGTATTGCCATGTATCTCACAGGGGAATTTACTGGGGCCAATGTTATTTATACTAGATATAAAGGACATTGGCTCTGGTGTGCAGTATAATGTTGAATTGCTTTCTGATGATCTTATGGTTTAGCACTTGATAAAGCAATTTTTGGAAAGACCTTTTCACTGCAGAGAAGTGGGTGAAAAAATTTGGATGAGTGTACTGTACTCCAATGAATGAGAAGCATGAAAGCTTCATTACAATTTAATGTAATAATAATAATAATAATAATAATATCAGTTTCTCAACAAACAATGAATTTGGCAGACACTTTATCAAATAGTTAAAATACAGAAAAACTGAAGTCTATTAAAGCAAATGCATTTCATGGTGCTTTACACTGGCCAGACATGGAGGTGATTTGACAACAAGCATAATCAGCATCTGGAGCCATATTCACTTAGCAGTAAGTCATCAATTGTAAGTTACTTATATGAAGCAAGGCATGTAATAGAAAATATTTGCTGCACACCACATCATGAGCATAAGTATCACAAAGCATTGAAACTCTCCAAAAATGATGGAATATTCAATGTGCCAGGAAAATTTCAAGAAACTGTGGAGATATTATTTTGAAGAGGAAGTTTACATAGTATAGAATGGGACCCCTGGCATATCTACCCTCCTCTCTCACTAACAAATGACATAAGAACTTAGTGTCCAATCATGTGGATCCATCTGTTTGCTTATAGTACACCAAAGAGGCCATGCACCATCAGAAAGACAGTGCACCACTCCATATCTATGTAAGAATGATTTGAGGAACATTTTACAAATATGAACATGCCTGTGCCACTTCCCTCTTCCCTGCTTCCTCCATTTCGTGAGTCAGTTCAACTGAACACATCTCAAATGCCATTAAGAGAGATTCCCTGCATTAAACACAGTTCCAATCACTCTCTGTGAACTGCTGGTGATAGTTTAGCAGTTACAAGTCCAGATGGTTCTTGAACTGCTTTGAAGCTCCTGCAGTTCATACTACAAGGCATGGCCATTTCGATCAGGGTGACAGAGACTGCTACAGACTGTCAGACAGCTGTCTCTCATTCAGTTGCTCATGAGTTCATTGATAAAATTTCTGAAGTTACTGAGAGATATTTTCTGAGTGTTTCGGTATAAGAGGCCTGTGGGCTCCAGTGACCCTGTCCAAAGTAATTATGATTTATTCTGATTGTTACCAATACCATTCTGGTACACCTTGCGCAGCTAGTATCTTCCATTCTAACACTGAAGGATCTGTGTACAGACAAAAAACTATTGCGATGAGGTTGCCGTCAATGCGAGAATAGATAAACGTAGTAGAAACGTTGCAGTCTTTCATTGTATTCAGTGAACCCATACACGAGATACATATCAGCCAACCCTTCATCAGTAAGACTATCCATACTGCTGTGTATCGCTGTTAATGTACAACTAACACTGCCAGAGAAACTAACCTGAGACAGAAGGGAGCAGTACCAAATGTGAGCTTGAAGATGAGAAGTAAAGTGTGCAATACTGTTGTCAGCAACGAGAATGATAAATGAATAAAACAAGTTTGTTACAAATAAGATACACAGCACATACTGGTGGCATTTGCACCATTTTTCAGATACTTTCATTGAAATATATATATGAAAATAAAGGGGATAAGAAATCAGACTAAATGCAATAGCTGTAATCAACCATTGGACGACAGCTCCCTTATACCAAAATATCTTTGATCAACCTCGGAAATTTTGTTGGTGGCGTTCAGGTTCACCCCGTATAATCAAATACGTCAAGTTTCTTAAAAAGGTCTTGCTAGTGTCGTGGTCTAAAATCCTTCAACAATCGATCCTAGACGGAAAAAGTGCTCTGTAGATCAGAAGGAAGAAAGTAAAATTAATGTCAGGGAAAGTGGTACAGTAACAATTTGCCCCTTAATGTGGACAGTCAGTGGGGCAGTGGACAGAGAATGGTACAATAGTCGTTTCCTAGCCCCTATTCTGGCCGTTAAGCTAAAATAAGGATTTAATTACAACATTAGAACGGATTTCCAAACTCTCTGTGGCTCTCAAAAGTTGCTTGTGATTTTGAAACTAACGAATACCCCTGAACGAATATGATTAATATGACTCGACCTCCTTTACACTAAATACAATTAATATTCTTTACTTAATGGATATA
Source organism: Schistocerca serialis cubense (assembly GCF_023864345.2). Lineage (NCBI taxonomy): Eukaryota > Metazoa > Arthropoda > Insecta > Orthoptera > Acrididae > Schistocerca > Schistocerca serialis. The sequence continues at coordinate 656,759,874 of NC_064640.1, read as the reverse complement.
CAGAACCCGGAAATAGTTTGTAGGAGAATGTTGTACAGTATGACAAACAGTGGAACAGTTGTTTCCATCTGTTATGATGGAGAATGAAATCTACACCAGCTTCCCTGTCCTAAAACCAACTACTTTTAATTCTGATGATGAAGTCGTGTGCAGGGCCCATTTGAGAACATTTTTCCACACAAGCGATTTATCATTGTCCCTCCCTCTCCCCCTTTCTCGTCCCTTTTCCCTCGTACATGTTCCCGGTCTTCAGTTTGTGCTATTAATTGTGATACGCTCTTATGAAGATCTCGTACTCGAGCGCCTCCGGCGCAGCTTTCAGCTTGACGCCCCTAGTGGCCGCTCCTGCTTCTGATACGTCTTGTACAGAAATCTCAGCTCGACGCCCCACGCGGCGGCTTGTAGCGCTTGGGTGTTAAAATGGCCCTGGTCGTGTGTTTGGGTGTGCCATGCCCTAAATTATCAACTGAGAAGAACTAACAGAACTGACAATGTGAATTACAGCATCATCTTCTTGGAATGGTCAGCGATGTTTGGGAAAAGCGGCTAATCCTTGCTAGAAGCTGCATCCACACCGGACTTACCGCACCGCGCAGCGCACGAACGCGCGACGCACACGCAGAGCGGCGCCGAGCAGCGCAGAGTTGCGTGGAATGGAGCCGAGTGTTCATAGGTGCACAGCACTGTTCCAGTGTGTGCGCGCGCGCTACATTAACAATGGAAAACGAGAAACGCCGTCCCAACAGAGCATCGCACGAGCGAACCATTTCCTTTGATGTACCGACACTGCGAGGAACTTGTTCGTTGTTGCACAGAGCGGCGTGGTTCGACGTCCGCATTTCCACTTTGTCTTCGAAATCCTGTATATAATTCTCGGCTGCTATTTCTGTTTGCAGTGCAACAATATATTATAGTGGTTACTATTGCGGACCCTGTGCTGGACGCCAAGTTGTGGTTTATGTTGTTGATCCCCATTGGATTCCCAGTTATGTAGTCATATCAGCCGATTGATTTCTGGGAGCCAGAACGCTGCAGGTAAACCAATAACGATAAAATTTATAGTGTCTGGAAGAAACTATACAAAGGAAAAGCGGGTCATCGGCAACCGCATACATTAATGTGAACAAATGCAAGTCAATTAAACAACTACCCAGTACATTTTGGGGCGGTAGGCATGGATGGAATAAAAACTGTACATTATTAATTCCACGTGGAGCACAGAACTCAGTTGTGTGATGCAATACAAATGTCTGTCAGGCACTGGAGCGCCATGATTCTCCTTGGAAAAGTAAGAGCGCCTACGTTACATTGTCAGCAGGTAGGCCTCGTTGTCCACGTTGCTGAGGTCATAAACGTATTATGCAGGGTGTTCGGCGTTTCTGTGTAACCTCTGGGACACCAGTTTTCGTCCATTTTCGTGCAATCGTCCAGAAGTAATATCTTGTTCCACAAATGGAGGAAGCTATTACTGCCTGTTCAAACTTCATACTTCTCCCCAGCTTATGGGCGATTCTCTTCCACATCCCCACTTCGTCGGATTTCAAGCCTACCATTGTAGATGGTTTCCATCGATTCCCAAGTATTCCCCATACAGAGCAGAGCGTCATTTCGAGCAACAGGGTGCTAATAACCACGCCGTTAACAGCCCATAAGCTCCAAACACACATACACACATACACACACACACACACACACACACACACACACACTATTTCGAACAACACAACAATGCAGCGGATAAAGAAACAATGAGCTTAGCTTTAACTGCTTCTGGCGTCCTAAAGTTTGCTGACACTAGAAGCAGGTTCAAGGTGATAAAAGACGCCTGCGGTCTGTGATTCTGAAGGAACATTGGCATGATGGCTGCCTTGTTAGTGGAATTTTAGGGGGGGGGGGGGGGGGGGACTTTTGGCCTCTATGCTTACAAAGGGAGGCATAGAAAAACTACTAACATAATATCATGGATGCGGACTACACGATCATAATCCATATTTAGTGGGAGAGCCAGCAATACCTCGGGTTGCTAGATCTCCGGGCGCCACCAGGAGAACCCAAGTTTGGAATGAATTCGATGGTTATGTGGGCCAGTGACTTTAATCTACAGGCTTGAAAGTGACGTTACTCTTTAACCATTTTGAACAGTGCTTAATTTCTAAAATTTTAGGTGTCGGAGCGTACATCCTCAACCCCCCGCCACCTCCCCACCTCCGAAGGCATGAAAATCAACAGTCGAAAACTTGTGATAAAGCTTACAATGAGAAATCATTTTTTACAAAATGCTGTTATAAAATTCAGGTTTTTCAAAACATATTTTTGTAATCCAATCAGTAAAACGGTAAGGTTCAATCTAAAAGCAGGTTCTACCGTTCTTCCCCTTAGCAGTGTCACTTTGCTCTACAGTTTAGCTCGATACATATTGGCACGTGTCGGGAGTCTTTGTGCTTATGACGTCATGTTTTCAACTGCTGCCAGCCTCAACGTTCAAACAGTTGCACTGTAGCTGTTGGGCGAAGCGGAATTTTGGGTATACACTTGTAATCTTAGGTATTAGAAAAGCTCACCATGAGGTCTCTGAAAACATACGTTTTGTTGTTGAAATATTTCATTAACTAACATGTTACTTTAGTTACTCAGTACTCGCCCGACGCCCCTATCCATAGCGTTACGTTGGTCACCCACTGTCGCGTACACTAGTGCCGGCGCAGCGGCAAATTATAGTTGCCTTGCGAGTTAATGCACTTGTACTATTTTAAACCTCCGGTGCCGTTCCGGCCGAAATTAAGCCCAGATTTTGAATATTAATTTCTTATCGTAATAAAATGCCCGTCTCTATTCTTATTCTGACAACATTTCATTGTTGCGTCTGTAATATTCGGCTGAAACATTAGTAAAGAAACCCCAATTGGTCGCGTTGACGTGTCAACTGGCAACGGTTTGTGTATATGTGTGTGTGTGTGTGTGTGTGTGTGTGTGTGTGTATGTGTGTTGGTTCATTTATTGCCAGGTACAGTTTACAAACAATTGTTGGAACGTTCGGATCGTGCATGAATAGACTAGCTTTCATAATTTAGAATAGTGTGTAATAATAATGACATGAAGAGACGAAGTTTGTTGCGTGATGAATGGTTTGGAGGACGAAATTTCGAAATTTGGCCGGCCAGAGTGGCCGAGCGGTTCTAGGCCCTTCAGTCTGGAACCGCGCGACCGCTACGGTCGCAGGTTCGAATCCTGCCTAGGGCTTGGATGTGTGTGATGTTCTTAGGTTATTTAGGTTTAAGTAGTTCTAAGTTCTAGAAGACTGATGACCTCAGGTGTTAGGCCCCATAGTGCTCAGAGCCATTTGAACCATTTTTTTGACGAAATTTATAAAGACTGAATACAAAAAGATAGTAGTGAGAGTGTATGTGTAAGTGCAGAATATTCTGTTACATATGACGGTGCGAAGGTCGTGAATTAAACATTTACAGTCAGAAAGACTCAAAACTAATATCATCACACAAAATAAAAATCGGTGTCTTTTTAAATTATTGTCAAAACAATTTTCTACAGAATACGACAGAAGGAGGAGTTTACGGGTTTCTGCGGAATACGACAAAATCACTGCAGCGGAATTAACTTTGATTTATCATGGTGTGAACCATCAGCATTCTTATAACTCTCACGATTGTGGTAATAAGTTATATTCACATGGTTTTAGAGACTACTCTCCATCAGCGGAAGTAAGATGCTGCCGAACTAAAAGTGAAGCGTTATCAAAAAAATGTGCTTCTGTCCTAGGTAACGAGAAGCTGCCAGGAGAACTGAAGCAAAATGTTTCATTTTCATTAGGTTCATACGTTTCAAACAAAGAAAATAAAAACATTTCCGATATTTATGACGTACTCCTCCAAAGATAAGAAAAAATGTAACGAAGTTCTTCATTTCTATGAAGATGTAAACGAATCTGCAGAAGCCTTTTCAAATAAACTATAATCTATTTTATTGGAAAATGGTTTCACACTAAAGAATATAATTTCTTACTCAGCCGAAAATGCTTCAGTTAATTTCGATAAATACAATTCTATCTTTATAAGTTTAAAAGAAGAAACTTAATGAAAACTAGTTGTTGTTGTCATACCTATATAAATAAAAATCAGTAACTGATGAAATATTATCACCTAAGAACGGCTTGACCGATTTGGTTGATGTTTTTGTTGTTGTGTTCGTTATTGTAGGGCAACATTTGTATTAAAGAAATTATTTAAAAAATTCACAGGAAATTAAAATGAGTTGTGAAAGATCATCACTTGATAGAGGTTCGACTTCAAATTTTTGCGTTTAACTTGACGGTGCTGGTGTCATATGTTTTCATAACAAAAAATGTCAGTTTGACAGTTATGTATATAATATTTATATATACAATATGTATTATATGAAGGACAAACGTTGTTACCGAAAATCTCGAAATGTTGTTGTCCGATTTACTACAAATTTTACACGACAATATAATGAACGTTCGGACTGATAAAGACCATATATTTTTGTAATATATATTAGATAAAGAGGAAGCAAAGTTACTACAAATCTCGAAAAGTTCGCCGGCCGCGGTGGCCGAGTGGTTCTAGGCGCTTCAGTCCGGAACAGCGCGACTGCTACGGTCGCAGGTTCGAATCTTGCCTCAGGCATTGATGTGTGATGTCCTTAGGTTAGTTAGGTTTAAGCAGTTCTAAGTTCTAGGGGACTGATGACCTCAGATGTTAAGTCGCATAGCGCTTAGAGCCATTTTTCGAAAAGTTCTTGAACTACTTACTTCTAAATTTTATACAGTACATAGGCAGCCTATTTACTTCGAATTTTTTACACGATATTCATGGGTGACAGTGTTAGTGATCCATGACAAAAAACTTCATATGGACGTATGCCCTATTCCGAATGATTTCCGGGATAGAACACATTTAATATCACTTTTGTGCGTTTTTCTTGAATAACTCGAAAACCACACCCTCCAGCGAAAACGCGTCGCTGTACAAAATTAAACTATTATAATTTCCTACAAAAAATGTCCTATTCATTTTTTCTCTAGAACTAATGATTTGTGCAAAGAGAGCGCGAGTATGCTGAAAAACTCGCTCGACGCGCAATCGCTATAGCTTACGTAGTCTTTGCAGGCCAATTTGAGCTGGCATATTGAGGTAGCAAGCTGAGACGAACAGTTTGATACGGGACACTTGTGGTCCATCAAGTCGGGAAACTACCTCAAATTGGCCTATAAAAACTACGTATGCTACAGCGCATGCGCGTCGAGTCAGTTTTACAAAATTCTCGCTCCCTCTTTGCACAAACTATTAGTTCTAGAGAAAAAAGTGAATAGGACCTTTTTTGTAGAAAATTTAATTTAGTTTAATTTTTTACTGCAACACGTTGTCGCTGGATCGTGCAGTTTTCGAGTTCAAATGGTTCAAATGGCTCTGAGCACTATGGGACTTAACAGCTGTGTTCATCAGTCCCCTAGAACTTAGAACTACTTAAACCTAACTAACCTATGGACATCATACACATCCATGCCCGAGGCAGGATTCGAACCTGCGACCGTAGCAGTCGTGCGGTTCCGGACTGCGCGCCTAGAACCGCGAGACCACCGCGGCCGGCTAGTTTTCGAGTTATTCAAGAAAAACGTACATAAGTGATATTAAGTGTGTTTTATCTCGGATAAGTGGGAAACGTTGCTACCAAAAATCTTGAAAAGATCTTGGCGGATTTACTGCAAACTTTTACACGGTACTCTACTGAACATTCAGACGGAAATGGACGTACAGAGGGGAGAGGAGGACATGGACAGCGAGAGGTGGGAGGAGGTTATGCACAAAAGGTGGGCAAGGAAGGAAATGTACGGAGCTACTAAACATTCGGAAAGAAATGGGCATACAGAGGGGGAGGGGGAGGTTATGCACAGAGAGACTGCGGGGAGAAGGAGATGTTCGGAGAGAGGCGGAGGATGAGAAGACAGACAGAGATGGGGAGAGCAAGGAATTTAGGATATATATGTAATTACACTGCCTGGTTCGCTCGTATTACATAATTGTGTTAAATTTGAATTCAAGTTTCTAAAATGTGCAGTAGAAAGTCTAGTTCTTAAAGTATATTCAGGCTTTTCATCATCATCAAAAAATTCCGAGGAACTAAATACATTTTGTAAGTTTGGCCAGGATGACTATAGTGAAATATTTCGCCACACTGTTTCGCGATAGTTGTCTTTGGAGCGAGCTGCGGAACGTTTCGTTAAGCTGCGGCGAGTTTTAAAGACGTATTATGCAGCACGGGGCGAAGAAGAAACAAAGTCCCTAATCTGGAAATGTATTCGTTCACAAAACACAAAATAAACTACTGTTCACTAACAATACCAAAATGTTTTCTGCATTTTCTTAAAAACAACTTTACCTGTTATATTTTCTAAAGCAACTTTGGAAAAAGAGGACACACTTTCCTCATATGTTCACATTACTACGTTGGAAGTGATGAAGCAAATAAGGGGCATAAGGAGGACAAGTTTTATTGATTTCAAGATAATATGTCTTTAGAACATCTTACAGAAGAAGATAACAATATTCTAATGAAAGAGTGCACACTTGTTCACGGCCGATTATTAAATTATCTTCATAAATGGTACAACTTTAAGGGAAAGATATTGTGTATAAAACTGTGTCTATGATAGATTTACGTCAACCAAAACTATTTTCATTTAATGGTCTGGCCGAAGTGCGAAAGAAATTGAAATTTAGTTTCGATGGAAACGAACTGTACCATGAGTTTTCTGTTTTGAAATCGGTATTGTCAAATCTATACAGGAAAGATAATTATTGCGAAGTCTGGAGTGAGTTTTTTGAAAAATCAGATGCATCAGATCTGTTCAAAATAACGCAGCATGTCCTCGTAATTCTTTCAAGTAACCTGCACGTTGAACGAATGTTTAGTGTAATGAGTACGCTACGGGTGGCTGTTAAAAACAGAGAAAGAGAATGTCCGTTGGCAGTGGCGTATCTGGGGAAGTGGGGGGGGGGGGGGGGGAGGTAGGGGGTGCTGTTGGGCTTCAGCCACCCTTACCCTCCCCCCAGTGACGTACATCTGGAAAAAAGGTTACGGGTTCTGACATCGTGTTCTGTAATATTTGTTTCAATGCTTTTATTTCTTACTTTTGTGTAGTGTTGTTATTTAACTTTGTTTTTCTGTTATTTTTCTTTAAATTAGTGTTGTCAGTGTGTTTATATTATCCGCTTTTGTGGTTTATATTTAAAAAAATAAGTGTAACCCAAGTTCGAGAAGAGGACATAGACGATAAAATTCAGGGACTATTGGAAAAGTTACAATTATTTTCTTGTTGATATCTTAAATGAGTCAATGTTTCCTTACGCACAAATTTTAAGCAACACAGCAGTCCCAGATGTATGATGTTTCCGAACTGGGGCAAAAACTTGATAGTGGCGCCCTCCCCCCCTCTCCCCCGTTTGAGATACGACGTCAAAAATTTCAAAAAAACGATTTTTCAAAAATATATTCATTTTGTATCGCACATCTTTCTGAAGGGTTTGATATGTAAAACATATCTGTTCGAGGAAATGTAAGACATGTTATTTGCTCTTAAGTGTGCCAAACTGCAGTGCCACACTTCTTCACACAGCATTTTTTATCGCTCGTCACTGAATTTCGCTGTGTGAAATTCAGACGTGTATATTTTGTAATGGAACCCATGAAACCTATATTCAGGACAGTGGAAAGTAAGATGTCCTGTGGTGCCTTTCCTGCTCCCAGTCAGCCGTTTGACATCCTACGATTATTTGTAACCGGGAGAATACGAACTCTTCAGAAAATTTGCACTCTTTATTGCCCATTAGCTAATGACTTTCTCTTTTATGTAACTTTAAATTAAATATAGGAAACGTAAAACCAGTGAAGGCAAGAAACAAGCAAGACAGTACACATTTCTTCAAACCTTAGGCCCCAGCACTTACTTCTCTCTAATCTCGCTACAGCTTTATACAGCGTGCTTTCCTGTCTACAAAAGAATCTATTATCTCATCAAAGTTTGTCAAACATTTTGCTACATGAAAAATCAAAATGTCGTTGTCTAATACTGAAAAAGCTGTTAATATTAATAGCAACCCAGACTGGCGTGGTTTCTCGATTTGAGTACGTCTATTTTGTCACTATCTGCTACACAAAACGAAATAGACCTTCCTAATATTGCAGCAGTTGTAACACACGCCAAATAAGCGAGACTGTTTTGGCACAAATGGTCATTATTATAACACAACAGAATATAATTCACGAAGTACCAATATCAAATGCCTATTAGGCCTGCTACAAGCAAAAGGTTTTGTGCTAGGTAATAGTTTCACATTTCATTCGTATACTTCAGTTTCTCAAGTTAGAGATCGAAAAGAGGTAGTACAAAATTTTTATATAAATTAGAAATTGTCATATTCTTCCATAAAATGTGTGTGATGTCCCCGTTTCTTCTCCTTCCTCCTTCTGACAAACAATCTTGTCATCACTAATTCTGTAACGATTCCTGCCATTGTCAAAACTTATTCTCCGGTTAACTTCACTAACCAGGCTGGGATCACCAGTTTAGTTACCCCGCATTTATTCTCCGGTTGGCGTTATTATGTGTTCGTACAACGCGTTTCCCCGCGCTATTCCGTGAACAGAACTTAAGCGGCTGCTAACCGGGGACTGTACAACTGGCCCTTAATAGTGTAGCGATCTGGCAAAAACTGTCTGTCAAAATTTCATTTTCGTGGATACACCGATAAGATAATGTGTAATCTTTCTTAGCTGTTATTCCTGTTAGTCGTTTGTTTCCACTCTGTTAGTCTGAATCTATGGATTTCGCTAATAATTATAACAAAGCTTATCATTCGCACACCCAATCGACCTCGTAAATAAACAGCGATTGGCATTTACCCCTTCGGGTTTATTCCGCTCAGCTCGTATAGCCCTGTTCCCTTTTGTTTGCGGTGAAGTTTATTTCTTGATGCGCCGGGGATTCCCCTGGTAGAGATATCACGTACACTATGCACGTATTCAAAAATAAACTTATGATTGGTTCAGAAATCAACTTAGAATGTGTCCATAAATGTTCAAAAATCAACAGCGATGCGTTTCAAAATCATATGAATAATCGGTAGACCAGCGTGTGCTTGATGCTAGGCGCTTTGTGAAACAGGATTTTTTTCTTCAAGAATGTGAATTAGGCGGCCCCTGAAATTGCCGCCTGGGGCAGATACCGTGGTTTTCCCCACGCCCCCCTCCCTCCCTCCTTAGTTCCGCGCTACACAGAAGTACATACTTGGGACAATCTATAATGTACCCTCCAGATATTGTGTTTATTATCTCACTAAAACGTATTAATAATTACATTTTTCTTACGTAAGTTTACTCAGAAATTTATGTAGATTTTATGATCATTAGTGACCCTTCTTGAATTTAATTTGACGCGTGGGAATCCATTTGGCATGTCTCTTTTCATGTAATGTAAGAATCACACTCTACTGAGAGGACAATGAGGGAGCGGAATATGATAATAATGTTTTATAGAAGCGAACTGGACTGCAGTAATTGTACATACTGACTTATATCTAACGTAACATCTGGCTACATTTAACATGGTGCCAGTCTGCCTCTCCTTTTTTTTTCTGAGAGTGCGTGGGAACAGAGCGCACGCGGGGTTTGGGACAGGCAACGCAGTGACCGACGTAACGCCTCCGACACTCGCACTGGTCCGTGTCCGTGAAAGTAGCGCCGACTATCGTGCGTTTACGACTCGCCTTCTGCCTAGCGACCTAGCAGTGGCGTGGTGAGGAACAGTATCAGCGGGTGGCCGGCGCTCTCCTTTGTTCTGAAGAGTGCCTTCAGTAGATAACAATCTTACGCTGTCCTAAGGAAAAGCGGCGTGCTGAAATACAGAGACATGGCCTCAGGTACAGGTTTTTACTTTATGGGCACCACTGACGCAAAGCTAGTTACTTGGAGCGAAATCGAGCGTTCGGTAAAAATGTTTGCGATGCCAGGAAGTAGGAGCGTAATCTGTCGATTTCTTGAGAAAGAATTGTGGATCCGAAAGTCAGTGGAGTTTTAACGCGACGCTTTTTCTTGGCGTCATATTTGCGGAAGATGCTGTCACGACATTAGCCAGCTGAGTGTGCGATTGGCGATCGTGCCTTGTTTGTCGGGAAGGAAAGTGCAGGCTGTACGATTCAGCTAAAAAATTTAGGGTTCTCACCCGAAGACGGAGACGAGGACGGATCTGATTCGTTCGGGGACAGAGACGAGGGCGCATCTGGTGTGTCGTCAGACGCCGTCGCGAGAGATCATCCGATAACATCGGCCGACAGTGTGGTCACAGTGCGTCCGCTCTCCGTCAGTTTTTGGCGGGGTCACGGTAGTTAGGTTACGTTCAATTAGAATCTGTTCTATGTATGAAGTAAGTTATATTTTAACCTCTTAGGAAGGAATGCATACCACGACGCCTCTGTGCTTGGAGATGAGTCCTGTGTTGCTACTTTTGCTATCACAAAGACGCCGAATGTATGTGAATGAGTCACGAAAATAACGGTACTGTACACTCTGTCCTCAGTTATCGGAATAACTAGGCAAGTTTTACGAATATATGACATGGCGGGAGAAACTTTTTTTTTTACATACGCGAGATAATTTGTGGTGACCGTGCAAAGCAAGTTGCACTCTGTTTCGCCGTGTTTATTTAAAGCCGTTGCAGACGTACGTCACTTCAATGACTGTCATTAATCATACATATGAAATACAAGTATAAAGTTTAGCATAAAGTACTCTGAACACCTAAAGCACTGAAAAGTGGAAATACGTACCGTACACCACATTTGCAAACTACTTCATATAATAAAATTACCACCCTACTGGCACAAAATGTCAGTAAGGAGTAAATAATGGTTTGTAGACAGCTAATGCCAACCTACCACAACCCAAAAAAGATCCACTACAGTAACTGTAAGAATAAGATACGCCACCCTTCTCAGTTGAACAAATTATTTTTTGAGGTTATAATTTATGCCTAAAAGATCCAATAAAAATTTTACCTGCTTGCGATTTCAGTCCATAGATTCTGAACTATACGCCAAAAACTCACACTTTCTTGGACTCACTTCTCAATTTCTCACACTCCAAATTTTGTGTGTGAGAACGTTGGTCGATTTCACCGAAGAAAACAAAGTTCAATTTCATCGGTCGTTGTCCAAAGTCTATACGTTCGGGCGTTGAGGTAGGTTACACTGTGAGCGTGCACGTAATGGCGTACAGATCTGAAAAGATCGGCCGTCTTCGGCCGATGTCAGTCGGCGGCGGAATCCACCGATATCGGTGCCACTGTGACCGCAGCCTTAGCTGCCGATGAGAGGCCAGAGATCGTTTCGACAGAACGACGGCCCTCGCCCAGTACTTCAGAGACACAGGTTTAATGGCAGCGTTCTGGACGTCACATGTTGATAATTGACGGTGAGTATTATTAGCAGCGCCGGCATCGTAGGACAACACTTGGTCCACATATAGTTTAATCATTGCAGTTATCTGTCTCAAGTCCAGCATTGCCTTAGTAGGTGCACGCATTTCAAATCTGTCAGACCAACAGTAACTGTATTCGTTTAACACGGCAGTGGTGTGGTGTAATGGTGTAGTACACCCCATCTAGTTTTTACGTATTTTGAATATTTTAACATTGATATCAGTGGTTTAATCAACATAATTTATCACTGTGGATTAATATTATTGTCTATATGGTGACTGTAATAAAACCCCAGATCGGGTCTTCAGGCTAAAAACGCCACGCGCTCATTCCATTTTTACCACAGTATAAACCCTCTGCTCCGTACTGTAGCATCGAAGCAGCGGATAGGCAACCCAAGGAACAGATCTACAAAGCAGACTGCTGTCGTGGCTTCGTGGACAATTCGTGGCCTGGAATTGCATGCACATATTGATTGACGTTTTCTGCGTCACAAACGTAGCTCATATTCACCAACTGTAATGTGAGTTACAAACTTAAGGAGATGACCTATCTGCTGGTTGGTGTCTGTCTGTCTGTATCTTTTGGAACCTCGGAGATACCTATGAATAACTGTATGTTCCACGCCTCCTCGCTTTGGAAAATTTCTGACAACAACATTAATTAAAATAACCTTACATTAACGTCTTTCGCTCGAAAAAAATGGTGGTGAAAGGATTAAATTTATTTAATGTGCACCGCAATAATCTCTTACCATAACTTTTACTGAAAAGCTTACTATTTTCCTATAAATTGCCTATCCCTCGAACAGTTCAAAACTAGTATCCTCAGCAAAGACTCCTGAGTTCTGTAAGCGCTAGCATGCTTCTTATGTCCTTCTTCTGAGTCCGGCAACAGTGTGTGCCGTTCAGTGTGTCACCCAGAAAATGTGGGATTATTCATTGTCATCCAAAACATCGGCAATGCTCCCCTTTTCACTCACTCTTACTCAAAGGTATTAATATTTCCCAAAATACAGAAATTACACATAAACACTTTAAAAGCCTGTCATATTGAAGGCGTGATACTCTTACAGAGTGATTCGAGTAACTGTTTCAGTATTTGTCTTCAGCCTCGACTTGTCATGCGAGATTAGACAGAGGAAGACGATGAGGTTATTAGAGTCGGACCATATGCGTCAGTGGGTTGGAAACCGTCTGCGTCATTGTCAAAGGAGCCGTGCGGATAATTCGCCTGATTCAAGTTAGGGAACCCACGGTAAACCTAAATCTGAATGCCGGGGCAGGGATCTGAACCTCACACCTTCTGAATTCGTGTCCAGTGTGTAACATCTGCATCGGTGCAGGACAAGGTAAACTTGTCCTGATCATTATACTGGAAACTGTACACCTATAACTGTCTCCACTTAGCATCCCAAATAGTTCCTCGCAAAGTTCTCGAAATTACAGATAAGATTGTAATTAAAGTGCGAGATTCCAACAGTCATGCAAACATGAACACTTTATGTTACATAGAAACAATATACATGGTGAGGCAGCTAAGATGGGCAACCTGATACATATCCAGAACGAACAAATACATCGAGAAGCGCTTTTCGCTAAGTTATAACGGACATTGTTGCAAATTTTGAGATGTACGCAAGAAATTTTTAACTTTCAAGCGGCTAAATTATGACACGTACCTTGTTTTTATTTAAGTGGAACTATATACTTCTTTCTGTGATGTTGAAAGAAGTCTTCGAAGAAATCTTCTACGGCAAAAGATATGTGGAACTTATTCGAATAGTCTGGTGCTGACTTAATTCTCTGGCAGTACTTCCTATTTTATAATTTTTTGTCTGTGTGAGTTTCTGTGCAAAATGTCTGATGGTCTTACATTACCCTTTCCCATATCCTTTTTGACCTGATGGGTCCAGAGTATGGTTCTGATACATACAGATATAGATATGTGTCTGTGTATAAATTTGTATGTATACATGTATGCAGGTGTTATATGAATGTACACTCATGTTCAGGAAAAACAGAACACCTTGAACAACTAGAAATAGGGTGTTCATATTCACACGACATGTACATTAATATGTTCTGAAGAAATGATTAGCATTTTAGTCATCTCGGTTCAGCATGTGTCCTATTGCCTAGTAGGCACAGGTTCCGCTACGGGCCCCGATAACTTGTTCCATACGTGATGACATCGACATGTACAAGGCGCGAATGGCGTCCTGCGGTATAGCCGTCCATGCTGCATTCACCCGGTTCCAAAGTTCATCTGTGGTTGGCATTGGGTCACAGCGCTACACCCGTAGGTTCACCATATCCCACACATTTTCGGGTGGCGACAAATCTGGTGATCTGGCGGGCCATGGCAAAAGGTAGACATCCTGTGACACCAAGAACGCACGTGTTCGTGCAGCAATATGTGCTCGTGCATTTTCTTGCTGAAAAATGGCATCTGGGGTGTTGTGCAGAAACAGTATGGCTACGGGTCGAGGATGTCATTCACGAAGGTCACACTGGTCACAGTGACCTGGACACGCACCAACTGTGATTTCTGGTTGTACAATAGCACCCGACACCACAAGGCCTTAAGTTAGAGCTGTATGTCACTACGATGCCTCTCCTCCTGTCTGCGGCGAACCAAAATTGTGGCCATCGTTTTCAAAGAAAGAGAATTTGGATTCGTCCGAAAACACTGTCTGATACCATTCCTGCCCCCAGTGACGTTGTTCCACACACAACTGCCGTCTATATGATTCTGCACATTCGTCAAAGGTAGGCGGAGAAATGAACGACGCGCTCGTAACCCATGACGTAATAAACGGCGATGGACTGTCACCCCTGATAGTGTACGATGTGTTCCACTGTTTCTCTGTTGCGCCAGAGCCGAGAAAGACGCAGATCTATTCTGGAATGCGATTCGGATGAGGTGCTGATCTTTTCGGAGGCTGGTCTGGGTGGTGTGACCTGACCCATCTAGTCGTGTTCTGCGGCCTTCTATGAACCATTCTGCATACTCCCGTTGCACTGCCGAAACACTATTTTTCTCACGAGCAACATTTTCCCGGATGGAAGCATCACATTCTCTCATGCCAACAATGCGCCCTCTTTCAGACTCACTGATTTGAAGGTGCGGATCGCGCATACGTCTGCGAGGCATCCTGCACGTCTACTCAAGTCGCACTGATCCATTACTTTCGGTTTATAGCGACGAGAGCCGCAGTCACATTTTAGCGGTAGGTGGTGTTGCGCCACGATGTCGATGTTGATCTTGAACCCTTGAGGCGACATAGTTCAAATGCTAATCATTTCTGCAGAATAAACTAATGTACATGTCCTGTGATTGTGAACGTCCTATCTCTAGTCGCCCAACGTGTTCTGTTTTTTCTGAACATGTATACATACAAGACGTTTTCGAAGACTGCTATAAATTTATTTCAGTATTTCATCTCTACTCACAGAACATCTAGGAATTACATTGACATATGCACACTTTCGACACGTTACCGAGTCTGTGACGACAGTGCAAGAAGACAGGACACGAAGATGAAGTGCACTCTCCAAATGATGATTAATTATAAAAATAAATTTATAACAGTCTACGGAAAAGTTATAGGAACGGTTGGTAACCTACACAACTTGATATTAGCTCATAAACGCAGGATGGCATAATCAAAAGAACACACAAGTAGCGCGCTCTTCGGTCGGAGGGACATAACAGTGACGTTGCTCTGTACTCTGTTTACCAGGCGTATTCAGTTTTGTAGCTTGCCTCTGCCACATTCGAAGAAGACGAACATTTTTTGGGCTGCGCTTAATATACTTAACACAATCACGCTGAAAAAATTAAAGATGTAGAAATAGATAGATAGATAGGTAGAGAGAGAGAGAGAGAGAGAGAGAGAGAGAGAGAGAGAAAGGGATGGCCGGAGGAGTAGCGGAAGTTTCATATTGAAAATATTCGTTTTTATCATCACTTTACATAAACGGAATTTAATGGATTTATTTCCTTTTTACCGATCGTGTAATACATGCTCACTTCTTGGACCGCATTGATATTTACCTCGGCTAGCATTGTGGCCCGCAGGCCACAGGTTGGACACCCCTGATGTATACGTCTGACTGAGAACATATGTTTTCTCATGGTTCAGATGGAATAAATAAGAATATAATCATTTTGTTTGCATTGGTCGAACTTTGTATATATTTTGTCTGAAGCGTGGATTACATTATCGAACCTTCTGTAGACATCACTCCGTAAGAGGCCATCTGATCCCGACAATCTGTCATCTCCTCTTTCAGTGATACATTACAACAGCAAGATCGTGCACTCAACTTCGGTATTGAGTGGCGACTATCTTTACACCCCTGCACGTTTCAGAAAAGGATCGTGTTCACTAGCAAGTAACATTCAGCAAGTCACTTGCAGAGCCTACTTCTGCAAGTTGCTTGACATCGAAGCATCCCCAGCTCTCAGGGTAAGAAAAAAAGAGTGTAGTCAGTTGTTTTCTTTTCAAGAAAATTATTTAAAAGTCGGTATTACGCAGATTTTTAACAGGGTCGGAACTGGAACTTTTTTATGGCTACTTAGAGGGCACCATTCGTCTTCCAAAACATTAAAAATACTCCATACTACCCCAGGTCTACCCTACCTCTCATAATGTGTCGCCCTTTGGCCAGCTGTTAGAATCGTGCAATATCCAAGTTTGTGGGGCATTCGGATGTGACAGTCGCCCGATGTTGGATTGCATGGGAACGTCAGGCCAGACATACTCGTCTTCAAGGTTCCGCTCGACCACCTCTGATCACTGTAACAGATGATCTCCGTATTGTGCACCATGCACATTGTAAACCCTTCATATATGCTCCTACAACCCGAGAACAAGTAATGGTCTCCCTGGAACATTCTGTCATCCCACACGAATTATTCGAGACTATCAGCAGTAGCCTTATTAGAGAATTACTGTCCCACGCTTAGGTTGCCATTCGGAATGGTGCCATGACCGGGAAGCATGGGATGCTGATGAATGGCGTCGCATTGTGTTCAGCGATAGCCGGCCGGGGTGACCGAGCGGTTCTAGGCGCTACAGTCTGGAACCGCGCGACCGCTACGGTCGCAGGTTCGAATCCTGCCTCGGGCATGGATGTGTGTGATGTCCTTAGGTTAGTTAGGTTTAAGTAGTTCTAAGTTCTAGGGGACTGATGACCTCAGAAGTTGAGCCCCATAGTGCTCAGAGCCATTTGAACCATTTTTTGTTCAGCGATAAATTACGCTTCTGCACTATCCTGAATGACCGCAATTGGCGAATTGGTGACGACGTAGGAAGGGGTCCCATTCTTTCAATATTTTTGAGAGGCATAGCCGTGTTTCTCCAGGCGACACGGCGTAGGGAACCGTTGGGTATGACTTGAGGTCGCGACTGGTAGGGACTGAGGTAGCTTCGACTTCACAACGGTATGTCACGGACATCCTGCATCCTCAAGTATTACCTCTCATGCAACAATATCGTGGTGCCATTTTTCAACAGGACAGTGCTCGTCCACAAATGGCATGTGTATCTATGAAGTGATGTTGACATACTCCCATGGCCCGCAAGATCTCCAGATACAACATGTGTGTGGGATCAGTTCGGACATTAGTGACATTGTCCACGATATCAAGGGCCAGTTACAACAGAAACAGTGTATGCACCCAGGTCAGATTTGGGTACAACATCATGGTGTTAACTGGTCTCATACTGCCAAGTTCTTTGTAAATTTGACTCAACTCTGTAATCACCGAGACATCACATAGTCTCTCAACTGTAAAGTTTCACTTCGTTTCCTCCTATCCTTCTGGGTGCTTTACTTTTTTGTCAGGCAGTGTATTTACACTACAGCGTCCCCTTGGCTAAACTTAATCCAGCTTCTTATTGTAGTGGAGTACAAGTAAGAAGGCGGGTGCATGTTGCGTTCTGCACAGGAAGAGACGCAGAATACTTTCGGCGGCGTCGGTGTGCTCTCTCTCTCTCTCTCTCTCTCTCTCTCTCTCTTTGTCCCACGGCGCAGCCGCCCGCCGTTGCCTACTCTGGAAACTGGCAACTGGCAACTGGCAACGCTGGGGAAGGCACCGCGCTGGAGCACTGTTTATGCTTCAGACTTTCCCTACAAAAATGTACATGCTAAAAAAATTATAAATATCGCTCGTTAATGTGATACTTGATGTGTTTGGCCTTTGTCATCGATAATAATCACTACAGTAGCCTAGTTCCCACACCATACCGAGAATAACATTAAAATCGATGCCAAATATCCTATGCGCACCCCAAAGCACCTGCTACAAAGACAGTGACGCTATTGGTTGATGAGTCATGTGGTACACTGCTCCTTGCTATTGTGCATCGCCTTCTTATGTGTACACCACTACAGCAGTATTACCAAATAGGCAGATGTGAAAGTAACTTTGGGTGTTCCCTCAAGGAAGCGTTATAACGTCCCTACTATTTGGGATATAATATATACTATTTATATACTGTTTTACGTTCAGTTTTTTTAATAAAATTAATATAATTATAACTCTTTTACCACAATTATGCATTTAATTTGCTGTGTGCAATATTTTTCATCCATTTGTTTCATTTCGATAGTATTTTTAGATAACACTAAATCTTCGTAGAAAAAATCGCAGAAGTGTAGTTTTACGAGGGGGCGATTTGGGATGTGCGCCGCTTAGGCAGTTCTGCCATGGGTCTGGAGCATGACGTCTGGATCTCCGCGGGGTATTTCGCCGGCAACGCAGTTGTACATAGGGATGTCACAATGCTAGAAAATTTTAGAGAGTTACAAAAAGGCCTACAGGCAACAGGCGCTTGGCGCAGGGACTGTCAGTTGACCCTCAATATAAATAAATGGAACGTAATACGCATAAATAGACTCAAAGACTCATTATTGTTTGATTACACATTCCCCGTCCGGAGAGATCCAAAGTTGAATGGCCACATAAAACTAGTTACAGAAGTACCAACACATGTCGTCACAGATTCGTTTAGTAAGGGTGACAGCTCCAGTGCCAGATGACACATGGGAGGCACTGAGCATCACGGAAAGGTTTATTGTTAAAATGCCAAGAGCGTACGTATCAAGAAGAGTCAAGCAACACCTTAGCTCCTCTCACACACGTCTCACGACGATGGCAGGCAAGTCAGTGAAATTCGAACTCATACGATTCCTTACCGTCGGTCATTCTTCCCCGTGCAGCAATCGCAAACAGAGCAGAAAAGGGGGAAATGGTAACGATACTCCAAGTTCCCTCCTCCAGGGCCGTACCGAAATGATACCGATCCCATGGCAGAACTGCCAAAGCGGCGCACGATCCCCATCCCCCCTCGTAAAACTACACTTACGGGATTTTTTTTTTCTATGAAGATTTAGTGTTATCGAAAAATATTACTGAAATTAAGCAAATAGATCAAAAATATTGCACACAGCAAATTAGATACATAATTGTGGTAAAAGAACTACAAATTGTACTAATTATATGAAAAATTGAAAGTAAAACAAAATCAATATACATTGGTGTGCTGCCGGCCGGAGTGGCCGAGCGGTTCTAGGCGCTACAGTCTGGAACCGCGCGACCGCTACGGTCGCAGGTTCGAATCCTGCCTCGGGCATGGATGTGTGTGATGTCCTTACGTTAGTTAGGTTTAAGTAGTTCTAAGTTCTAGGGGACTGATGACCTCAGAAGTTAAGTCCCATAGTGCTCCGAGCCATTACATTGGTGTGCTAAACTTAAGAAGCAGAATACCTTCCGCATGCTGTGTTGCTGCCAAGCAACTTAGCTGGATGAAACTTGAATCATACATAGAAAGAAGTGTTACAGTATAGAACAGAGGGTAACTGAAAGAAATACGCAATGAGACAAAGCGAAATAACCCTTTTATTCAAAGACAATAATGACACTGAAGTCACCGCGATTTATGATGGTCCCGTGGACAATACAAAAGGCGGGACAGGGTTCTTACTAGGTTGTGAGCTCCGCGGACAGCAGTGGATACCGTGCAGAGTGCTCATATGTTGGCAACAAGGTTTGACAATGTGTTCTTGTGGTGGAGGAGATTTCCATTCCTTCGCCAGCGCGGCTGACAACTGCTGGTACATGTGGACGTGCTGCAAAACGTTTCCCCACCGTACTGCATACGTGCTCGATGGAATTTAAGTCGGAGGAACGGCAGACCAGTCCATTCGCTCAGTATCCTCTCTTTCCAAAAGCTCTTCCACCTGAGCTGTTCGATGCGATCCCATATTTTTATTAGTAATAATCAAGTCAGGCCCTAGTGCACCCCTAAAAGTACACACATGGGGGAAGGAGTACGGTTTCACATTAACGTTGACCAGTGAATGTACCAGGTTCAAATATTTGGATGTCAGTACGCCCATGCACCGTTATGCGTTCCCACACCATAACGCCTGAACTACCATAACGATTATGTTTCACAGTATTCCTGAGTGCATTACATGTTCCCACCTCTCGCTATGTGAGCATACGTCCCGAGTCACTTAACCTGCTGCCACCCGAGAAGAGCACACGACCACAATCCTCGTTGGTTCACTCTCTACGCTCTTGGCACCGAGTGTGTCAAGTACGGATGTCAGCGGAACACAACCTACTGGTCGTCGGGCAAAGAAGCCATCCCCATGCTTTCACCATGCCACTGTGGAGCGTAAGATTGCATGCCTTGCAGTTATGGTCAATGTGGTTGCAATTGCACCCGTTGTTTGACGTTGGCCCCTTCTTGCCTGTTGTGCAATGTAGCGGTGTTTGTTGCTTAGCTGACCGTGGTCGATCTCTTCCTCTCCTTCGGGCAGTTGTCACTGTGGTTCGGAATGCTCCCCATGCACGTTAAATAAGGCTGTGAGAAATATCACTCCTGGGCTCCACTCGTCACACTTCGCCCTTCCTCGTGTTTCCCTACGATTCTTTCCTGTTTGAAATCATCCAGATGTTGTTTCCGAGCTGTGTTGTTATGTGACACGCACTGTCTTTTCCCACTCCTTCAACTGCCTCGTGGAGCGTGGCCAGTTGCACGACCGGAGGACCTCTGGCAACATGCTCCCGTACTTCCATTCATTCGCACCGAGTAGTTAATATCTTATACTACTTTATCTAGCTCGTCCTCTAGTTTTGTAGAGCAGTGTATTACTGTTTACGGCAGCTACTATACACTAGTTTTAGCGTGATGTACATTACAGAACAGATTTCATTTACTTCTCATAAATCATTAATAGTGTATAAATTATCAATTAGAAATAAAAGAAAAAAGGATAAAATTATGAGTTAATGAAGTATCGAAATAAATGCATACTAATAAATCTGCATACTTTATTCCCGGTAACTGCAGCAGACTCTTATGCGGGGCTCTGTGTGACAGCAGCTGTTCGACTTCTTTGAACATTGCGCAGGGCGCTCGCTGGCGGATTAAAAATGATTCTCGCTACCTTCCGTTATTATTACTAATACTATTACAGAAGCCATGCGTAGCGGACTCTGAACGACGGCTGATGCTTACATCGATGGCTTCCGCGTCAGCGAACGGTTGCAAAATGCACTTTACTAAAACTGACGTCTGATGTGTTGGATACTGGACTGTAGACGCTGGTCGTGGTGCGCAACGTCTCTCAAAGCGTCCGTAAATACTTGTTGCTCTTTTGAACAGTGGAAATGGTGCACACCTGATGGACTAGTGTGCACCTGAACTGAAATACAATCATATACTTAAAAACACGGCGGAAGCAGTGTGATAATCGGGGTCTACGCATAGCCGCAAACAGGTGCCATCATGCCTAAAAACCACGTGACTAGAGATATGAACACTCGTCTCCTATTGGTTGAAATAAGAAAAGGAATGTGGTTTGCGATTGTAAATGTGAGTCGTTAAGTCGCGAGAAGTCATTCCAGTCTGAAAATTACTAGCAGCAACATCAACAGCGCCGATAGAATCAATAGAGATGAAGCGTTATAATGGAAATTGTGCTTCAACAGCAGCTAATAAACGACGCAGGATTTGACTCCAGTGATCCTATAGGTATGTATTTAAAATGAGTTTTTGTTTTGTTTTTATGTTTGTTTGCGCTCGTTATAGCTGGAGGAGGAGAGGAGGAGGAGGAGGAGATTACTGTTTAACGTCCCGTCGACAACGAGGTCATTAGAGACGGAGCACAAGCTCGGATTAGGGAGGGATGGGGAAGGAAATCGGCCGTGCCCTTTCTAAGGAACGATCCCGGCATTTGCCTGAAGCGATTTAGGGAAATCACGGAAAACCTAAATCAGGATGGCCGGACCCGGGATTGAACCGTCGTCCTCCCGAATGCGAGTCCAGTGTGCTAACCACTGCGCCACCTCGCTCGGTCGTTATAGCTGCATTCTGATTATTAATCTCTTCTTCTTCTTCTTCTGTTGTAGATACAATGGACGTGTGCGAACTCGTAGATACGCCTGTTACTGCTCCACGACTTGATAAGATGATGCGTTCGTCACCGCAACCTGATCCGTCTACGATGTATTCACCGCGTCTACAAACGTCCCGTGGCATGGACTGATGGCACTTGCTCATTTGCGTAAAAAGCTGTGCCTTGGATCTTCGATTCTAGATTCACTTGACGCTGGTATTGCAATGGATTGGCAGGATACGATATTTCAAGACCTTGCTGCAAATAACGATGTGACTAGGGGCTCATGGTCTTATTCGGACGTCGCTAATTTAGAATGTGAGTGAACTGCTATAGACGACTGTATGTATTTCATTTTTTTTAAATTACATTGGTCCACAAATTTTCATTTTTTATTTTTTACAGATACCAAAGTAGCTGTATTTTATTGATTTAGATCCGCTGAACACGAACATCAAGGTTGAAACTGTCTGCTAGCTCAGGGTTACAAGTGAATAAGATGCTTCCTTCACAGTCACACTTATGGGACATTATAAGACATACATGCAAAGGCATTGTAACAAAGATTCCTTTGCCGTAAGTGAGTGAGGTGGACACTTCCAGTACAGTTTGGCAACTCTGCTTAACACCATGACTCATGTGCAACCATCCGCCAGTGACAGATCCTACATTTACACCATCGTCATCTGGAGAACCACACAGTATTACACAGTGTGAAATCAATGATCTGATTAAGGATTTAGATCTTCCAAAGCGCGAATTCGAACTCTTACCGTCACAACTGCAGCAGTGGAATCTTTTCGCTGAGACAGGACGTACGTCTATGTTTCGGGAGCATCAGAAAAAAAATTGAGTGTCATTTCAGTACTGAAGACGACATTATCTTCTACAGCTACACTGGCGGTTTGCTGCAAGATCTGAATATTACATACAAACCAGACGAGTGGAGACTCCTTATTCATGGCTCAAAAACAAGCCTGAAGGCAGTGCTGTTACGCTTTAGTAATGAAAGGTCGTCCATCCCGGTCGCATATGCTGCCTTAGCTAAAGAAATGTACATCATGTCGAAATCCTTTGTAAACTGAATGGCTAGTACGTGGATATTTCAATGTCTTTGCGAAGCTGTTGGGTTTCCAAAGGGGTTACTCTAAGTATTATTGCCACCTGTGTGAGTGGGACAGTCGCCTGAACGGAAAACACTACACACAGAGGGAATGGCCTCCACGGACAGCTCTGGTGCCTGGACCAAAAAATATTGCCGAAGAACCTCTAGTGAATCCAAGCAAAATTATTCTTCTCCACCTCGATGTGTTCCCAAAGAACTGTGGTGCATTCATTAGTGAGCACGACAAGCGGTTCCACCAGCACATTTCTCTCATGGAACGGCGATACAAAGGACGATGGACTACTGCTCTGCTGGCTGATTTCTGCTGGATGCTACAGACAGATGCTCCACCCACAAGAATAAGGCAAATAAATGGTGCGAATAAACTGCGTAAAATCAATTAACGTATATATCTCTTGGCTGCGGAAGCAATATACGTGAGACGTTAAGTCCCAACTTACCAGTAACCCTGAGCTAGGATACAGTGTGAAGTGTGATACACGTGTTCAGCGCATCGAAATCTATAAAGACCATGTCCTTTAGTTTCTGCAAAAAGTCCACTGTGAACGAGTTTTGTGCATGATAATATTTTTCCTTCTGTCTATGCAGGTGATATGGAGGAGATTGTCGGTGGCGGACTTGCACCTCCTGACCCTACAATAATGCGTTCGTCACCCCAGCCCAATTCGTCGATTATGTAATCGCTGTGCCCACGAACACCTCCGCCACCAGGTCTATCAATATTATTATCATCAGCGTGGTACCGGCTGATGACATCAGCTGGTTAGCCGATGCAGGCGCACCCAGGATCGCCTCGCAGTCGTCATGGAACTTTACGATGTTGAATTCATTAAAATCGTTAACATATTTACAAAGCAAATATTAACACAGTTATTAAAATTTATGTGTAAAAATTGTTAATAACAACAGTACCAAAGCTACAGACCCAGTACATAAGCTACAACAGACCACTAGCTAGATCTCGTAGTCAGCTATAAAATGACCATATTTATCTTATTATCGAACAGGTATATTAATTTCTGTAAATAATTTGTGTAAAATTTACGACAGTAGAGCCAAAACAAAGAGTTCTCTACAGATATACAGTCGAATAGCATGAATTACTTGCCTTATAGCCGCACGGAATGGGTGTGTGTGTTGTTCTTGGCATACGTTAGTTTAAGTTGGTTGAAGAAGTGTGTAAGTCTAGGGACCGTTGACCTCAGCAGTTTGGTCCCTTAGGAATTAACACACACACACACACACACACACACACACACACACACACACACACACACACATTCCCTTATTATTTTCATTTGACTATGGTTGTTTATCAGTAATTTTAATAGTTAATGTTTGTAAGATGGCTATTTTGGTAGCGGTGTATGGTAACGGCAAGCTGAATAACGACATGAGTTTGACCAATGCTTGCCGTTCCGTTTTATGATGTCTAAAATGTAAATCAAAGTTGTTTATTCTGAGATGTTTAACTTGTAATAAAGTAATATTGTCTGCAAACTGCATGAGAATATATATATATATATATATATATATATATATATAAAGATTGTCAAATATGTAGTCATGGTGGTGTAGTTCCAAGACGCTTACTTGACTGGTAGTGGTTAGTCACGCTACAGAAGATTTAAGTAAGGGAAAAGATTATAGTTCAGGGTTTTTGACGTTCGTGTTTTGCTGGGTAAGGTCGTTTGGGAAGGTTAGTACACCCAGGGAGCCACGTGTTTAAATCTCTTTGGAGATTTCAATGGAATAGGAATTCGGAAATATTTGGACAGTGAGTGCTATTACAGGTATCAGTGATTGAATTTTGCCATGCTGAATTGGTTGTTGCACAAAATTTTGTATGAACTTCCTAAATTTTTGGAATTTTTTAGCTTGAGTGATTTGGGATACTACATAATGCTTTTGGCTTACATTCTTACATGCTTATTGAATATCAGTATCTGTGTAGAGCCACCATTTGAAGTAGCTTGTGAGTGATGTGACTAAATGGTTAATGAACTTTAATTCTGTGTGCATCTTCATATTTTCGCGACGTAAAGACTGTTCCATAAAATTTCGGGCTTTCAGCCGCATAAATTCAACTTCTTCTTCTTCTTCTTCTAATATTTTGGCTGAATACCGTTCAGAGTGAGCCGAGGTGACTTACGCTCCAGCTTTTTTTTTTTCCTTTATTGTATTTCAATGCCCCGTCTGGAGTGGGCTGGCAGCAGCATATGCGCTGCTCTTCAGCCGAAAAACATTTATCATACAATAGAAGATATAAAATAACATAAAGGAGAGAATATGGTGTACATCGATATAAAAAAGGGGGAACATCATGGAAGAGAACAAAAAGACGCTCCGGCAACCGAGCGAGGTGGCGCAGTGGCTAGCACACTGGACTCGCATTCGGGAGGACGTCGGTTCAATCCCGCGTCCGGCCATGCTGATTTAGGTTTTCCGTGGTTTCACTAAATCGCTCCAGGCAAAAGCCGGGATGGTTCCCTTGAAAGGGCACGGCCGACTCCCTTCCCCGACCTTCCCTAATCCGATGAGACCGATGGCCTCGCTGTCTGGTCGTCTCCCCTAAACAACCCAACCAACGCTCCAGCATTTGCACCGTCCTTTTAAACCCTCGGACCGAATCACCGCACGTGCAGCCACAGCTACATAAGACGCCAGAGACGTTGTTCGGCGGCAAAGAGGATGACATATACATGTAATTAGATCTATGGCTGCGCAGTTGATCCACACGATGATATCGATGTATCACTGGGAGCTGCACCGTCGGACGTCTTTGTGATTTACTTACAGAAATTGCCGGATTCCATGATTTGTCCAAGCTGAAGCCGCTATCTCTATTAATTAAATTCGTCGCCAGCCGAATTTCAATAGCTTCTTTCACTACTGAGCCTCAGAAAGATGAAGTCGAGGCTAAAATTTCGACATTATCGTACACCATAGAGTGCCCAGTGTCAATACAGTGCTCCGCCACGGCAGATTTATTAGGTTGTAAGAGCCGGGTGTACCTGCGGTGCTCTGTGCATCTCTCCTGGACTGTACGTGTCGTCTGTCCGATAGATGAATGGCCGCACTCACAGGGGATCTTGTAAACCCCAGGTTTCCGAAGCACCAAATCATCTTTAACAGAACCCATGAGTGCTGCCGTCTTTGGTGGAGGACGTAAATTCTGTGGTTACAAATGATCAGTATCCTATGGGATCGTTCCTTCCTTATCTCCTTATTTATTAAACTTTTCATTTACTTACGCTGTTTTGTAAACTTGCCACTGATTATCTGTTGAGTATGCCATATGAATAGCTAATGCATCTATAAGGGCTTAAAACAATAGTGCGTGACCGAACTACTGATTTGCAGATGAACTATATACACGTCTAAGTTCGTGCAGCCACCCTCTGGTGATTAGGTTGCATCAAACTGATCTCAAGTGACGATAGGTTTCGTAATATTTACCAGTTACCAAAACCACCAGTGTAGTAGCGAGGCATTGGTGCAGATTAGACGCCTTTAGATTATCTGCTCTGCCTCTCTCAGTGTCCTATAAGCATTACAAGAAATTTACCCTGCTGAGAAAATGACCGACGACAAAATGGTCTTCCTTCAACAGCACGGAAAGTAGATATTATTCTGATGGTTACGATGGCACGTGGGAATCTGGGAAACGAACATGCAGTCCAGGCATCCAAGGTGGTGTGCAGGGATTATGATGTGACAAAATGTGTCATTCCCCTGCAGGCTGTCGTTTCGCTGTTGACGCCGAGAGCTATAGGTTACAACTGTGGGGGCACGAGTGGCTGGCAGAGCGGGACAACAAGCTGCAGCCAGTGAAGCCAATTGTCCTGTTCTGGTGTTCCTCATAGCAACCACGCCGACGGGATGAAGAAACTCTGAGACGCCTCTGGACAAGGCACTGTTCCCTAACACATGGCTAGTTATTCCGGAGAACGGACCTCATCTGTAATTCTTGTTTCATATAAATCATTCCAAATGAGTGCATGTAATATTGTGGCGGCTAGCTCGCCCTCTTTATTCCAGTGATCTGCTCTACTATTTCAATTCTTTCCACGAATTTCAAGCTGAAATAGACTTGCTTCAGTTGGTATTTTTTAAAATTTGTTTTCTGAAGACATTCCAGATCTCTAGGGAACATTTGGAAGAATTGTTAAAACGAACGTTCAAACAAATAGTACAAATGACGGTATTTCACGCTTAAATATACTCCCAAATGCACAAAAGTGCTCTCAGCTACTCTTAAATCCACTTAAGCGTTCAACAAAACCCTAATCTTAAATAAAATGCTGCGTCACTCACACATTCATTTCTTTATAGAACACTGAGAACATTCTAAAACATTCGAGAACATTACAAAAAATTCAAAAATATTGGAGAACGTTAAAGAATACTCTAGAGCTTTCTAGAACATTCCACAATGTTTTCAAACATTATTTCATTTTCCATGACTTTCATTTTTCCTTGGTACAATCCAATCAGTTTCCAAATGCAGACCAACACATGCATCTCTCCATCACCCATATCACACCCTTCTGAGCTGGAAGGTTTCCATCTCACAACAGGATATTCAAATATTCGACATCATTTTCAAACATCCTGGAACATTCTCGAACCTTCTGGAAGATTCTATAACATCCTGGGACATTCTACAACATTCCTCAACGTCCTTCAGTATATTTTAACATTCTAGAACATTATGGAACATACCAGAATATCTGTCAGGAAACCCCTAGAACATTCAGCCTCGGCCACTTCGGCACTCGATTCCCATCCACCGATTTCCCATGTGTATTCCACTGGTCCGATGGCCTGTTTTGACACCCGTATCCTCGAACTCAACCCTGTTGTTCGAAACCGAAACCTTGCTCACCGATGTGGGATGGAGGGCGGTGGTGGGTTGCGGATTTACAGTGGCACGCAAGTACAAACCACGCTTACATCCCTACACATATTATGAAAACGGATGTACGTATGTATGTATGTTCTACATCTCCTTCTAAACCACTGGACCTATTTCAACCATAATTGGTACACACATCACTGTCTGGAAAGAATCGCTGTGGCGGTAAGAACCACCTATCTATCAAATAGGTGGTGGTGGGTGTGAAAAAGAAGCGTAGCTCACGATGCATAAATTGTCAGACCATATTCATCCAGTATTCGAGAATGAGAGCACTTAGTAACTTGCAACAAACTTTACACATAATTTGAAACCTTTACGAAATGTTTTCTCGCTGACAACCCCCACAAAATGATGAAAGGAAAAACTACATTTTCGCTATTCATGCGGTAAATCTGCTGCATCAGGCATGCCGTTTTAATTTATAACTTCTTTACTGCTAAATTCATTGGCGACACATTTTGGAGACAGTATTGACATATAACACTGAACTTACCAGCAAAATTATTTCATTGTACGACTCATTTTTGAGGAGATATTACATTATAAACACTGAGATGCCTGAAAAACTACCGTATGATTCATGACGTTTGAATGTATTATTCTTTGCTACTAGCTCTATTCGCAACACATTTAACAGCCGGTATCCACATATGCCGCTGAATGTACCTACAAAAATATATCATCGTAAAACACATAGTTCAGGAGATATGATGTCAAATACTGAGGTGCGTGAACAACTGCCGTATCATGCATGAGGTTTTAGTTTATTGCTTCTCTACTACTAACTCTGTTTGTAGCACATTTCTCAGAGAGTATCCACAAATGCCGCAGAATGTAGCTACATAAACTGTACGACACATAGTTTGGGAGATGTGATGTCATAAAATAATTTGTGAAATATTTTTTAACATATGTGAAATATATGTGACACTCGCGTAAGTGGGCAAAGGCACAGGTAGAAAGCTCCTCCTAAACCCATGGATTAATTTCAATGAAACTTGGTACAAATATTATTCACCATCTGGAAAGAAATACAGCCGTTCCTATGAGGATGATGGTGATACCTTGGAGAGAAAAGGGGGAGGATGACATGGACAGACAGACACAAAGGGTGAAGAAGGAGATGGACATAGATAGGGGAGGGGAGGAAAAGGGGAGCGGGGGAAATACAGAAAGGGAAGAGGAGGAGATGGACAGAGATGGGGGAGAGGGCAAATGGACAGGAAAAGGATAGAGAAAGAGATCGATAGAGACAGGGTGAGGGAGAGATGGGCCGAGAGAGGAGGAGGGGGAGATGGACGGAGAGAAGAAGAGGAGGAAATGTACAGAGATAGGGGAGAGGAGAAGATGGACAGAGAGAGGAGAGAGGAAAAAGTGGGCAGGCACATGATAAGCTCACAAATGTACATGTATCACATTGGAACAACCGAAATAAAATGTTCAAACGTACCTACGTTCTGTATTTTAATTTAAAAAACCTACCTGTTACCAACTGTTCGTCTAAAATTGTGGAGGAGGAGGAGATTAGTGTTTAACGTCCCATCGACAACGAGGTCATTAGAGACGGAGCACAAGCTCTGGTTAGGGAAGGATGGGGAAGGAAATCGGCCGTGCCCTTTCAAAGGAACCATCCCGGCATTTGCCTGAAGTGATATAGGGAAATCACGGAAAACCTAAATCAGGATGGCCGGACGCGGGATTGAACCGTCGTCCTTCCGAATGCGAGTCCAGTGTGCTAACCACTGCGCCACCTCGCTCAGTTCTAAAATTGTGAGCCATATGTTTGTGACTATTGCAGCGCCATCTATCACAAAGCGAAAAAAGTGGTCCAACTAAAACATTCATATTTCTTTACGTACTACACGAATATGTAATAAAAAATGGGGGTTCCTATTTAAAAGAAGGCAGTTGATATCCGTTTGACCTATGGCTGCGCCATCTGGCGGGCCAACCATAGCGCCATCTGGTTTCCCCTTCACGCTAGACAAGTTTCGTTCTTTGTAGTTTTTTCGTTTGATGCTTATTTCGTGAGATATTTGACCTGGTCACGATCAATGGACCACCCTACATATATAGTGAAGATGTGAAAATTATATACCGATGCAAACAGCAAATATTTTGCAGCGGAACGGACGGACTGGTCGTAAATTCATTATTTGTACACTAAGCTTCACCTGAGATAATACTTTCCTGTAATTAAAAGCTATGTCACCCCTGAACCAAGGTAAGTCTCAAATCGTCAATTTGTTCTTTGCAGGTGTAGTTTTACATTGCGAACTCATCGACGCTCTAAAGAAACATCACAGACTGCCCTATATTACGAAATTTTTATGAATAATGGAGAATTTTTTCCCTGTTGTGGATCGTTTTAATGCATATTAAGGAAAATGCATACGCCAGCAGTTCACTCAATGGCAGAACCCGAAAAAGGGATGGAAGTGTCTGGTTTAACGTTCAGTCAACGACAGAGTCATTATAGTACGATTTAAATTATTTGTTATTTGACAGCGAGGGAAGTTGGACTGCAGTGTACAAAAGCGTGTATCATTGTCAGCTCACACTGTGTTGCCATTTCCGCTTCACAAAGCATTGTGCCCGCCAATTCCGTTGCCACTTCCACTGCACAAAGTACTCTGCCTGCAAGTTCTCAAATAGGAAACTTTTTTTGTTGCCTAAAACTTACCCATTTCAAGAAAAAAATTAAAATAAATTACAA
This sequence comes from Schistocerca serialis cubense, assembly GCF_023864345.2. Taxonomy (NCBI): domain Eukaryota; kingdom Metazoa; phylum Arthropoda; class Insecta; order Orthoptera; family Acrididae; genus Schistocerca; species Schistocerca serialis. The sequence continues at coordinate 656,729,178 of NC_064640.1, read as the reverse complement.
ATTTTGACATTCTGAAAGACATTATGGAGCCCTACACCAGATTTGAGTTTCAGAACTATTACGTGATTTGTATGGGAAATAGAGACTCTGAACTTCATATTTGTTACGAGGTACATATTGACAGAAATGCAGAACAGCGCCGTTTCCCGACACTAACACACACATAGCAAACGCATTTCGACGCAGAGCTCTGCAAAAATCTGTGGCAGAGCGGAGTATTTTGGAAATAGAAAAAATTTATTTTAGTGAGTTCCATTGTTTACGAAATATGACATTATAAATTTAAAACTGTGTCCAGAACAGGGAAATTTCATCTGTTTGAAATCAATTAACGTAATTCTGGCTCTAATTAAAACTGAGAACAGATTTTTGACGATCTTGACGATCTAAACTACAGAGATTTATGCAGTATGTAAATTTCAGGTTTTTTTACCTGCGTTTTACAGGAGGTACAGACTTAGATATTTTCTACAGTCAAGGAAAGCGACTTGGAGAAAGTACTATTCGCAACCTCGGACCTTAAACGATAGATGTCAACTAATTTCTGTCACACTATACTGACGGACCACGAACTCGTTTTAGACAAGGACAGCGGAGGAAATCGGTAGTATCCTTTGCAAAGCAGCTGTCATCGGCAATCATTTTAAGATTTTTACAGAAATTACGGAAAACTTTAATCTGAATGCTTGGACAGGGTTTGAAATTTGCTCCTCTCATACACGAATAAAAAAATAGTTCAAATGGCTCTGAGCACTATGGGACTTCACTTCTGAGGTCATCAGTCCCCTAGAACTTAGAACTTCTTAAACCTAACTAACCTAAGGACATCACATACATCCATGCCCGAGGTAGGATTCGAACCTGCGATAGTCCCCCTTAAACATCCCAACAACAACCACCACCACCACCACTCGAACCTGCGACCGTAGCGGTCGCGTGGTTCCAGACTGTAGCGGTCACGCGGTTCCAGACTGTAGCGCCTCGAACCGCTCGGCCACTCCGGCCGGCGTACACGAATAAATTTATAGTCTTTTTAGTACATAATTTCCGTTATCTTTCGAGAAGAAATGCAGAAGAGAAAAATATTACGGGAAACTTTAATCTCAACGTATGGAAGGGGTTTTGAAACTTACCCCTCTCGTACGCGAGTAAAATTATAGTCTTTTGTAGTAGACAATTTCCTTATCTTTCGAGAAGAAATGCAGTAGAGTAAGTTACAACGATATCCTAGATATTATTGTATATCAAGTAGTTCTAGACTTCACCCTCATTTTTTCGGGCATACACTTCACTTCGTCCAGCTAAAACTAGCGTGCTAATTGTCAGTCTAGGGGTTCTGTACAAGGGAATGGAACTGAAGTAAAGAGTTCATACAATTACATCCACCTCCCTTCTCAATAGTGTCGATTTCTTTATGCAGGTCGCCTAGCCAGTTTAGATCAGAGGTTCCTAACCTTTTCCTCTGACGGAACACTGTGACGTTCTGGGTAACTTTGATGAAATATCTTGTTTATTTTGAAGGTTAATAAAATTTTTAAAAATGAGAAAAGCTTGTTTTATTTAGTGATTACTTCAATTCTGAAACCTTACTAATAACACAAAAAATTATAATGAAATGTTAAAAATAATTAGTATCTTCAAAATGTCAAAAAAAACGACATGTTATTAGTAGTATTATTGACTTCACACACAACGCAAATGTTCCGTGGAACGCAATTTGGGAAACACTGGTCTAGGGGGAATCGCGAATTGTTATTGTCGTTTCTAAAGTTGTTCTCACTTAAATATGTATCTGCGATGTCCAAGTATAGTTCGTGTCGCCTACGTCCTAAAGGACGCATTCGTCATATGTCCGATATTGATTTCTGCAGTTATTTCACGCAGTGTTGCTAGTCTCTTAGCACTGACAACTCTATTCAAACGCCGCTGCTCTCAGTCGTTAAGTGAAGGCCGTCAGCCACAGCATTGTCTGTAGTGAGAAGTAATGCCCGAAATTTGGTATTCTTGGCACACTCTTGCACTCTTGATACTGTGGATCTCGGGGTACTGAATTCCGTACCTACTTCCGAAATGGAATGTCCCATGCGTCAAACTCCAACTACCAGCCCACATTCAGAGTCTGTTAATTCCTGTCGTGCGGAAATTTGGCGTTAATGGGCTATGGCAGCAGACGACCGACGAGAGTTCCTTTGTTAACAGAACAACATCGCCTCCAGCGCCTTCCGTGGGCTGGTGATCATATCGGTTGGGCCCCAAACGATTGGAAAACCGTGGCCTGGTCACATGACTACCGATGTCAGTTGGTGAGAACTCACTCAAAAAAAAAAAAAAAAAAAAAAAAAAAAAATGGTTCAAATGGCTCTGAGCACTATGGGACTTAACATCTGTGGTCATCAGTCCCCTTGAACTTAGAACTACTTAAACCTAACTAACCTAAGGACATCACACACATCCATGCCCGAGGCAGGATTCGAACCTGCGACCGTAGCGGTCACGCGGTTCCAGACTGAAGCGCCTAGAACCGCACGGCCACACCGGCCGGCTAGAACTCACCCATGATAGGGTTCGAGTGTGGCGAGAATCCACAAGCCGCGCGGGATTAGCCGAGCGGTCTATGGCGCTGCACTCATGGACTCTGCGGCTGATCCCGGCGAAGGTTCGAGTCCTCCCTCTGGCATGGGTGTGTGTGTTAGTTCTTAGGATAATTTAGGTTAAGGGAAGCCGGAGGTGGTCAAATCCAAAAAATTACGATTTTTTTTTTGCTACCGAAAATTAATTGGAACATTCCTCTTTAATGTAAACTTTGAATTATTGTTCTATTCGCCCTAGAAGTGGAGTTATTACCATTTTCCCCCACGCCTGCAGAGGAAATGGGCGGCCGCTGAATGCATCTAACACCCTCTCGTGACTTCCTGGCGAACTGCTTGGGATTTTCTCGGCCTGTTACGCATACAGCGCCTTATGTTACGCATACAGCGAGTGTGCAAGGGTTGGCTACATTGTTTTCTGTGACAAATGAAGCGCTAAGAGCGTGGAACATCGTCTCTTTGCTGTTTACCGTTTCGAATTAGTTCAGTGTTGCGCCTGTTGTTGGTAGTATTATACTTATTGTGTAAAGCGTTGTTCTGGTTACGATGCCACGTTTTAGTAACCGTGTATATAAGAAGAGGAAGAACGTAGGGAAAAGAAAATTAACACTAATACCAAGTTGTGATACTACAATTACTGAAACAGTGCGTTCTTCTGCTAAGCAACACATGGTCGGCCATAGCCCTGTGACATCTTCTAGCGAATACTACCTTGGGGATGGTGACTCCAAAGGTTTCAAGACTATAGAGGAACTGAAACCATATGGAAATGAATTTGTAGTTGAAAAGTTGGAATGCACTGGGCATGTGCAAAAGCGTATGGGTGCACGGCTTCGAAGGCTCAAACAAACTTTGGGTTCAAGTAAGCTCAGTGATGGAAAGACAATAGGAGGGAGAGGCAGGCTTACTGATGAGGTGATTGAACGTCTACAGAGATACTATGGGTATGCTATAAGGCAAAATACTAGTAATGTTAGTGACATGCGAAAAGCAGTGTGGGCATTTTTCCTTCATACTGCCTCTTCCAATGATTACCCTCAACACAACCTGTGCCCAAAAGATTCCTGGTGTAAATATAATGCAAAAAAGGACTATGATCACAAACATGGTTTGCCAGCAGCTGTGATAAATGCAATAAAACCAATTTTTCATGACTTAGCACAGCCAGAATTGTTACACAAATGTCTACACGGAAAGACGCAGAATCCTAATGAGAGTGTAAACAATTTGATTTGGAAAGTGATTCCTAAAAGGGTGTTTGTAAGCATAAAAACACGCACTTTGGCATTTATGATGCAATAGCAACCTACAACCAAGGGAACAGTGTGAAGTATGAAGTTCTGAAGGCATTAGGATTTACAGCTGGGGTGAACACTGTACGAGCACTAAGAAATATTGACAGAGAAAGGATAAGAGGAGCAGAAAGAAGAGAAAGGCACATGAAGAATGACGAAACAACAGGCCAGAAAAGAAGACAGAAGAGGAAGCTTTTGGAGGATGAAGAAGAAGACCCTGATAATCTATCCTATAGTGCAGGAATGTATTGAGAAACTTTGATAGGCATTTCCCGTAAATTAGAATTTTTCGAATATAAGGAACATTTTCTCAAAATCCACTCAAGCTAGAGAGATGAAATTTTTATACAGCACTCTTAGTGGTAAAACTTACATTGTAACACAGCCATTTGGCAATATGTTCAGTAGTTTCATTTCAGTTTAATTATAAAGCAATTATTTGTAAAAAAATTTGGGTCATTAATAAAAAAATAATTGGAAGGAAACTAGAAAAGATACTCCAAAATCCCTCTGTCATAACTGCAATACTAAACCACTCTATATGTAAAAAAAATCAAATTTTTCTATTTTTAAATGTTCCTCAAACTTAGTGATTTTAACATGGGCAGCATAGGCACCTCCGGCTCCCCTTAAGTAGTGTGTAAGCTTAGGGACTGATAACCTTAGCAGTTAAGTCCCATAAGATTTCACACACATTTGAACAGACCCCACAAAGCCATGGACCCAAGTTGTCAATAAGAGGCACTGTGCAAGCTGGTGGTGGCCCCATAGTGATGTTGGATGTGTTTACATGTAATAGATTGGGTCATTTTGGTCCAACTGAACCGATCATTGACTGGGAATGGTTATGTTCGGCTACTTGGAGACCATTTGCAGCCATTCATGGACTTTATGATTCCAAACAACGATGCTATATCACCGAGCAGCAATTGTTCGCGATTGGTTTGATGAACTTTCCAGGCAATTCGAGCAAATGATTTGGCCACGCAGATCGCCCGACATGAATCCCATCGAACATTTATGGGACGTAATCAGAAGTCAGTTCGTGCACATCATCTTGCACTGGCAACACTTTCGAAGTTATGGACGGCTATAGAGGCAGCGCGGCTGAATATTTCTGCAGAGGACTTCAAACGACTTGCTGAGTCCATGCTACGTCGAGTTGCTGCACTAGCTGGATAAAAGGAGGTCCGATGCGATATTAGTACCCCCATAACTTTTGTCACCTCAGTGTAAGCGGTTCTGCATGAGGCCAAAATGAATGACTTTAATAATTTATGTATCATACTTGCGGTACAACTTTGACATACAATACTTTCGGTCTATTCTTCGTATGTGAAACGTTTCAAGGCAAATTTCTGCTTGTCGGGTTGGACCATTCCCTTGCTAGTGTGACAGACAGCCACTGTCTCTTTCATAGTGATATTTTTGGAAGATTTCTCTGTTACTGAGTGTACCAGAATGTGAAAAACATTATCAGTACGCTTCCACCAGTCAGATGCTTTTAGCGTACAAGTAAAACACGGTTTAAAATTTACTGAAGTGTCCTCTGCGTTTATCTGCTAGTCATTTACTGCTAGATCACGAACATAGCGATCCAAGGAAGCCAACTCTTCTTCCTGGCACTCGGACACCTTGTAGCGTTGGCTCTTTGTACATACGACCGAACGTGGACTCTGATGGCTGCCAACTTTGCTGTGACAGCTCGGACGTACTCCTTGCCGAAACTGTATCTCCGTTACATGGCTATATCATTTGTGTGCATACTATAATAGTTGTTTACTTAGAATGTTAAGGTTTTCCATGTTAATGGACCCCCTAATAAGTATACAACACAGTAACAATTCTACGTCCTGACATCTTTTATTAGTGTGTTAAATTTATTGTTTCGAAAGCCAAATGCATCAATATGTTGTAATGACAACGTCAGTACGTACAAAACAAACTGGTCCACTTTCAGAGTGTCTAATTAACACTGGGACTGTCGAGATATACTCTTTGGTATCGAGTAGAGCTTTTGTACTGAGACAGCTGGGTAGGTCCGTATGTACAGACGTCATGGAGCCCCGTCAGAACCATACTGTGACAGTGGAAATCGGCCATCGTATTGACGGCATACTCAGTGCTGATCAGTACCTCCAATCATGCAGCATTCAATGTCATTATAGCGAAAGTTCGACATTCACCGACAATATTCCAATTTCAGCAACATCGCCCGACTATCACTGTCAATAAACGGACCACCACTTGGTTTTATGAACGAACTGAAATGTCCCTCATCGACTGGTGTGGATAAGCACCTGAAGTCGCTCATTGTACACAACAGCCCCCTTAATGCCCCAATGACAGAGGACAGCCAATGGGGTTGCGTTCCCCGTGGCTGAGAGACGTTAGCTTAAACGAGTGTATATTTCGTAAAACTGGTTTCATTAATGCTGGATCGATTTCACGAAGCAGCTTGCAGTGGTGGTGCTTGGACCCAATGCCAGTCTGTAGCCAAACCAGCCTCTATAACAAATCTACAACAATGGAACCATTTGCAGCATCACTATTACAGAAAGCGTTAGGATTAGTAAAGGAGAAAAATCTTCCTTTTAGTGGACTCAAACTTCCGCCGCAAAAAGCAGAATCTTGGAACTCTATGCATTGTCATAGAGAGACACGGACTCGGAAAAGAATATATCATTTCTTGCATGTACTGACGCTCTCAGCAAGTCTTTTGAAATTACTCATTATTATCAATGTATTAAATGGGAATGAGATAGAAAACTGCAGCATAGAGCCCAGTTTAATAACACTATGTATTATACAATTCGTTGTCAAGAACACACAAGCTGGTGGGAACCTTGATGTTCACTACATGGAATTATAAACATTCTTATGCCACTTTCTTGTGACTGAATTTCTTTTTTTCGGAATGGAGTGAATGACAATGATGTAGCTCTGCCGAAAAGGTCAACATTTTTCAAAAGAAGGCTTAAGTTAATAGGTACTAGAAAAACAGACGCTCTAGCATTTTAAACGGTGGCTGAATCTTTTCAATCAACAGAGACGAATTGTAACTGTATTTCTAGTCTGTTGGTGACGAAGTAATACAATATGTTTCAAATAAAATAGTTAACGGTGGGAAAGGTTCTCTACGGTAAAAATACATTAAAAGTCTTATAATGGCACAAAGCCTGTGACGTGAGAAGATTTGTTACGAAGTATAGAACTGGAGACAGGCGACTGGTAATTGAAATATGTTGTGTTCGAAAAAGGGAAATACGTAAAACTCAAAAACTGTCGTAACAGTCTCTCAAAACAAAACTCTTACATATCTTCAAAAAAATGTTCATTAAATGTAGAGGTTGTTAAAAACGTCCCATCAAAATGAGTATCGTCGCTGTTGTTACTATAGTCACTGAATGTGAAGAAACGAAACTGAATAATAAAATGCTGGTTCTTACTTTAAAATTGAGACAATCTTTCACTCTCACCCGATTGTACGCTGTTGTGAAACATTACATAAATATATACCTAACCAGAATTCGAAACAGACCACTTACCATAACGTACACAATGTAGGAGAAGGGAACGGCACCTTGAAGCTCTATGATTGAGCGTGAGTCATTCCTGACTTGTTCAGACAGTATAAATATATCTCTATAAAGATAAAAGTTTTAGTTTTAGTCCTGATCGAGCGCGTAGTTTCAATCCATCACGAAGTTTCATTGTTATTGGAAAGGAAAGACTTCGCGTCACCATTCAGATGTAGTACAAAGTCATATATGCAGGCAACAGTACCGATGACGATGGGATCCAAATAAGGTTAGTTTGACTTTAGTCTCTTCACCTGCGAGATTATTAGATACGGATCACTAGCGTACTTCGAAAGGAATGGGAGAAGTAGACCGTGTGTTTACTGATTAAAATAACACAGTGCTCGCTTGAATTAATGTAAGAGATTATGAGACACTCACAAGGGAAGGGCAGCAGAAACAACATTCTCGTTTCATACCTGATGAACACGTCGACGATCGTGTGGCCGCCGGCACCCACAGCAGAGCTGCTCACCTAATGTGTGACCGGTCGCCGCGGTCAGAGCAGATCCTCACATCAAACACCGTGCGCCTTGTCTGGCCTGAAAGTGAAGCATTCCTCACTACATGTGCGGCTGTCAACGTGTTAAACAACAGCCAATGTTCATTTCAAGGTGAAACCGAACTCGCGCACTCCTTGCGTGATTTAATCAAGTCAGTGTATCGAGGCAGACCATCTCATTGTAATATGGACCATCAGGAACATTGTTTCGTAAACATTTCATTGTTCACTCACTACATGTGCAGCTCTTTCAGAAAGATAGAATTTCCACACTTACTTTAGCCACCTCAGAATCCAAAGGTCTCTGTCCACCTATTAAAAGTAACGGTGCATTTCCGTTTAGTAGCCAAAGACTTCCTTATTTGTTCCTCGGACCATAGATGTAAGGAAGGAAAGACATTTGTGGCATACTTTCACTAAAATAAGTGATAGGTTGTTGGAATACATTCTTAGACGTCAAGGAATCATCAGTTTAGTGTTCGAGTGAAGTGGGGGGGGGGGGCGGTGACTTAAAATATTAGACAGAGACCAAGAAACAAATGGACACGGGTTGCAGTAGTGATTCGGAGATGAGAAGGCTTGCACAGAACAGGGTAGCGTGGAGAGCTGCATAAAAACAGTATTCGGACTGCAGACAACGACATAACACATGAAAAAAAATTTTTTAATAATGGATATGTTTTTTGAGATATTCTTAGTCCTGCCTACAGACTAGTTTGCTGGTTCTCAAGCTATGAAACGCAGTTGCTCAGAGCATACGCCTGCCCTCTTTCCTGGAAGCACCATCTTATTTTCCCGGAAGAGCTGTAGAGGGCGTCACGTAACCGAATTTACATCGACACTATATTATGACGAAGCAACTAAAAATTATTTTTTTACTGTTGCAGAGGATCTAGAAAGGCCTTTTTGCGAGTAAACCTGCAAACTGCCTTGACGTGAACGACATCGCACGCACGGTACAACTGAGTGCAGCGCCGCTATCCATCGTGGGAGAAGACTGAATCTGCTGCCATGTCTAGCAGAGGGAGCAGTGAGCACACAAACCTCCCAAGCACCTCCAGCACAAACAAGGTAAGATTTCCAACATATGTGGGTATACCCATCGGTAAATTAGGTGGGTTCAGCATCGTAATATTTCAATGTTATTAGACCACTGTACGATATGAAATGAGTCAGTTTGCACGCTAGCTTTGTACATGATATAAAACCTTATAATAAAATAGTTACCAGATGTTCGTAAATTGTTATAAGTAAATTTAGGTTTTTATAGAAATAATGGAAGCTAATTTGAATGGTTAAGTGTGGACTGCTAGTCTCGATGCATGCTTTAAAATCGAGAAAAACCATTTGCTGTACTTGAACAGATACTAGTTCAGTGAGACATGCAGCTAGGATCCTACAACCAAGTTCCCCCATAGTTTCTGCTGGGCTTTCGTGCAGCCACATGCTATAAAACCTACGGTGGACACATCACAAAGTGGTGTACGGTTTGCTTGGGTAGCACCACCAACCTACATAGAGAATCGTAATCAGTTTACGAACACACCTCACTCATTCCTCTTTACAAATCTAATACCACATGAAACATTTGACGCTTGGTTCCTCATATAAAAATAGTTTATCATCTAGCGTCTGTACAACTTGGAACTTAAAGGCTTGGGCAGCTCTGTATAAGATGCACTGTTCGTCTATATGTTGGCCTTAGTATACCGTATTGAAGCAAACTTACTATTAGTAACTAAAAGTAAGCAATTCGTTTGTATTGAAAATTCGTTTACGGAATACCTAAAAGAATTTTTCTTCCTGTTAGACCTTTTGTTAGCGAATAAGCTATAAAAAGTTCGCCGCGCGTGGTAGCAGAACGGTCCAGGGCGTCTTGTAACGGTCCGCGCTTATTTCCCCGTCAGAGGTTCGAATCGTGTGTGTGTGTGTGTGTGTGTGTGTGTGTGTGTGTGTGTGTGTGTGTGTGTGTGTGTGTGTCCTTAGCGTAAGTTAAAGTTAGATTAAGTAGTGTTTAAGCAGTGGGACCGATGACCTCAGAAGTTTGGTCCCATAAGACCTTACAACAAATTTCCAATAAAAGGTTCTTGTGATCGCCTAATGCTACTTTCACTGACAGCTTTAGAGAAGAGTAATGGTTAGTTAATCAGTTGTTAGAAGTATTTATAGTATTTATGGAGATTGTAATTCCTATGAAATGGTTAGTTAATTTCACAAATTCAAGGGGTAGATATTTGGACCCCAACATAAATATCAATAAATACACCAAATTCTTGTCTCTCTTTTAAACAACTTTCTTTATAAGTGACGAGTTACCCCAGAGTATTATGCCTAAAGACTAGAGTAAAAATATGCCATATACGCTAATATACTGATTTGCCTTAATATTGATGGTAAATGTAAAAGTTGAATTGTCTAAAAGAATATTGAGATTAACACACTCATTCAACACGTCTGAAATACCAGCGGGTGTATCATTCACGGCTGGCAACATATGACGATATATATAAATGGTATGCTCTATCCAAAAACAATGGGTCACACTGATATGACACGTATAACTACTAAAACTAAACATTTTACCTTGAAACCAGAAATAAATGCCCTAAGCACTAATGAATTACTGCTTAGAATGGTTCTCAAGGTGCAGAATTTTAATAACACGGTTAGTTCGTGTGAATATTCGGCTGTCGGCGTGACTACATTAGGATAACTAATTTAAAAGCTTTTAGGAACTAAGCATGTTTAACATTGGGCATATGCTACAGTGTAGATCGGATAACTTACCAGCTGCTGCGAAGTAGCCTAACAGCAGTTTCTTATTCTAAGAAAATAATTTTCTCTTAGTAGGCTACATTTTTCGAAGACTGCGATTTAAGCTTCATTTACGTAAGATTGCTCAGGTTTCATAGTGCAGTATGCAGTGCTGATGGAGAAAGATACTTTTCTCGTGCTCGGGAGTATAAAAGGACGTTTCGGAATTTGTCGATTCTGCATGGTGTCAATGATTTTTTTAGAAAATAACCTACTTTCTCTTATTAGGAAAAATGTCATGTAATTACCATATATTAAGGGTGGAATGAATTATGTCGCGAAAGAGCGGATTAGGAAATAGCCACGGGTTTTTGAGACGAGCACGACACACAGTTGTGTGCGAAGCTATTAACAGAATTTACAGCATTTCCACGTTCATTTATTCGTTGGGTCTCTTTCATATCTACACCAGGGTGCTATAACGACACAGGAAACTGCAAGCTTTTTTAACTACTACAGTAGATGTAGTAGTAATACAGGTAAGTCGCATTACTAATACTGTGTTCTAGAGTATACTAGTGCGAGGGTTTTCTTTATTCGGGAGCATTAAATGAGCACGACGAGATGGGATTGATATTTAAGACTGGCGTAGTGTAATAATCACTGCATCTCAGGTCTGTCACTTTTGTTTCTGTATGACGCTTGCTTAGCCTTTTGTGCTGATTTTTGCAGGGGATTTGCACTAATTGTTCACCTTTCAAGCATAGCGCAACGCGCAATTTTATAAGGAAATTTACTATATTTGCCTCTTAAGGTTTGGAAGAGACACTGCATAACCGGGGCATCGAAGTATTTGTTCTGGTGCTGCTCACACTCAAACCTCCAGAGTAAACAGGTACCCAACGCCGAATATTGACAGAGTATCAACCAAAACTCAGTTTGTGCTCTGTGCCGTCGTCCAGGGAACGTGCGCAAAACGGTACGCAGTAACTTCTGACCTTCGGAGCACAGGAAAAGCATAACTGTCAGCGTCTTTCGTGTAGGGCTTTCGTGCGGCAGTTGGTAGAGCGTCAGTTTGTCGTACCAAGTGTCACGGGTTCGAGCGCGAGTCACGCCAGTTTTTGTACAGTAGTACGAGTAAAATGTATATGGGACACCATGTTCCGGAGATATAAAAGGATTGTTAGTTTATAGCAGTGTTCTATTGGCAGTCCGCTTTTGCTTCGTTTATTTGAAAGTAGCATACCCATAGGGTACATTTGTAGTTTCACAGAAGAAACGTAAACATTCGGAACGGAAGACTAAAGAAACAATTGCATCACAAACACACTGAAGGGTGGTGGTGGTGGTGGTGGTGGTGGTGGTGGTGGTGGTGGTGGTCTTCTGTTTAGAGTTTATTATGACTGACTGCCAATAGAACATTGCTCTAAACTCCAAACGATTTTTTAACATCTCGGACATGATGTCCCACATAAGCTTCACATGCAGTACAGACCGTGGTACGACAAACTAAGGCTCTACCCACGCGAGCTCTACACTGCGACTCAGTTACGCTATGCCTACCCTCCCCAGGTCACGTGTTACTGCCTACCGTTTACGCACGGTCTCCCGAACGACAGCACAAACAGTATCGGAGTTTCGGCTGATGCTATGTCGACATATAACCTTTGGTACCGATCTAACATCTGGAGGATTGGGTGTTAGCACAGCAGACCCCCACAGATGGCTTAAGACCATCTGCTACACGGTAGCAGAAACTAAGTTTTCGTGCCTTTCCAGGCCACCCACTAAATATGAACTCGGCCGATTTAAAACCTCGGGTGTTCTTCAGATAGGTAACAATTCCTTCACACGTGCACATTGTAAAATCAAAGTTTTACCTGTTTCGACTAATTTCTAAATCGTGTAAAATTAGGACGAAATTATGTGAACAGTTTGATGTAACAAGTCAATCTGAAAAATAAGCGCTATCGCAGACTGTAGCAAGATTAGCACACGCTGAATCAGTGACCTTTAGCTTTTGTTAAATCAGTGTTCCTTCTGTCACACATTTAAATCATAATTACATATACAGTGCATGAAATTGACAAAAGTGTTTTACAGTACGTATTTAGTTTCCTGTGTTAACCAAGTCGAAATTCCATACTGCAAATCGATGCTTCCTGGTTATCGTATTTCAGACGGTACCCAGATTCATAATTTTCAGATCTTTTTTTTTTTTTTTTTCTACCCAATCCTGATATGCTGAAGCCATTGCGTGCCGTGTCCATATTATTTTTCGGCAGTATTTGGCACACGCTTCAACCATGGTTCTCTGCAGCTTGTTCTAATCTTATTCATCTCCAGGCTTCGTAATTTCCTCTTTTTTGAAACGGACCATATTCGCCTTAGTAACCGCATAACATATTCGTTCTTCAGCGTCATTTCTTATACATTTGTTTCAACCTGTACAATTTGTGGCCTTTCTTCTCAGTCTTGCATCTTTTTCATAGCTTAGATGCTCATCAAACTACATCAAAGATACTTCAACCCTTAGTCTTGGCAGTGTTCCTATATCAGTATGTTTTCATCAAATTCTTTGACTACATACCCCGTCATTATAAACTAATTTCAAGGCCAGCTTATTTTTTTGTTTAATTTTCAGCCATATGGCTAACGTCTTCAGCCTTGGTGGAATTGCCACATAGCAATCTGCAAAGAATCGTGTGTACAGTTATAAATAGGATATTTGTAACACCATTACCTGGCTTTTCCTTGTCTAGTTATTATGAGCTTATGAGATACATTTTGAGATGAAGAGGAAAACACATCCCTACAGCAAACATCTAGTTGTCTTTTCAGTTTACATTTCCCACATTTACAGAGGTTTAGTATTAATATACCTGTCGTGTTTACCCAAAATTTATTCATTCAAGACTGCTACAACACCTGTCATCTTACCATACACTTTCATGAAGCCTGCAAAAATAAATGCTTCTATATTCCTTGCGCTCCGTGGTCTATAAAGTTCGATGAACAAAATACGTTACCAGTAAAACACCTGACATCTCTAAGAACTATCCATGTTGCCACCGAGCCTCAATCACGGCCTTGAAAATGCAGTAGTACAGCAATGTAGTCATACAGCCTTCCAGCAAAGTAACATCATTTTCTCTAATTACTGCAGTTCTCCTGTTCATTTCTTGAATACAATTAGAATTGGTGATCTAAACATGTTTTCCTTCAAGCATTTTATGCTTCTTTCAGGCAGCTGTTAAAATTTGCGGATAGTATTTCTTTCCATGGACGGGGGCTATGATTAGCTTATCTAATCTGAATGCCTCCAGAACGAAAATCCTTATTTTTCATTGGCTTTAATGTTATGTAGGGTGTAGTAGTTAAGCAGGCAACACAGACTAGCGTGGAGAACAGCGTCTGGACGACGACTGTCTCCAGCCTGGTACTTTTCCATTTATAATTTCAGCTGATGGTTACATGCTGCTTATTTCCCTATTGAAGGTTGTCTTCTCTTGCAACAGCTCCTGAAAAATATCCATTTTTCAAAAGATATGATTTTCTCCTCGTCTATGATAGAAATCCGATGCTTTTTCGCACTGCTCCCTCCTATACTACTCCGTATATCCTCACATTTCTGGATCGAAATGTTTATATTTGTTATAATGCTTCTTTCTTTACTGACGTAGCTCAGCATACCTTTGTCCCCTTAACGGATTGTACTCAGCCATTTTGTAATATTCACTTTTCAGAGCAATCAGTTTCTCCAATTTTTTACCCAGCTATTCGTTGGCATTTCAGGATTTATGCTAATAATCAGTCCACTCGGTTTTAAGGGGTTTCTCGTCTCGGAGCCTTTTATGCTCATGTTGAATATTGTTCTACAAAATTTTTTCATACAGCTGTTTACTAACAAACAAAAGTAAATCCTAAAAACTATGTAGATAGTTTCTGGCCTAAAATTGCTAAGCCTATGCAGCACAAGATGGCGGTAAAACACCTACGTGCGGGTTGCGCAACTAAACGGTTCACACAATTGAGGGTGAAGTATAGATCTGCAGGCAAAACTAAACATATGCCCCTAATCAGAATTACATTCTATATGGCGTGAACCTCGGAAAGCAAATTTCCCGAGGTGCATTTCAAAATAACTGCCACTTGAAAACGTAGGTACTAAAAATCGACTTATTTTATTGCCTTTAAATGTAAATAACAAACATTCTGAAAAATACATTTAAGTTCAGGCGAGAATTATAAATGTCTATTTTTTTAAAATACGAAACTGCATCCAATTTAAGAGTAGTTTTGAATCATTCGAATCAGTTTAAAAACCGTTGTCGGGAAATATACATTTAAAGTTTTGAGTTCGATTTTTATGTATTTAACTTCAAATTTTTTCAACTTACCATTAATATGCTGTTCCTTGGCAGTACAGTAAACCTTCATTTTCTTCGAGGAGCTCATTTTCTAAAGTGGAGGTCTCTAGCCTCGACGCTGCTCCGGAACGAGCGCCGGTCAGAACGCTTGAGGCGTCCCTTTTCATGGCGAATGACGAAGCCATGGTGCCGATAACGACTACGACTTTGTTATGCGAGAAACCCTTAAGTCCATCGTTAAATAAGACACACGCACGAATGTTACAAATCTGAACTACCTGTACACTCGAAAACATGTTTTGGAGCACACGTCCAAATTAATGAATTCATTGCTTCATTGCTGCTCTGCCCCCCCTGCAGGTCCGGGGATTAGAATAGGCCTGTCGTAAGAGGCGACTAAAAGGAGTCCCTCCCCCTCAAGGGGGTAGTTAGCGCCTGCGTCCGGAGACGGACGGTTCCACGACCTCTATTAGCGGTCATTTTGCTTTTTCACTTCTCGTTTCTTCCTTCCTTTGGTTGGTTCCTTTCTTTGCTCTTCTCCATCTCACTGTCTTCCTTACTCTTTCCCTTGTCTTCTTCTCCTTGTCTTCTCATTGCCTCCTTCTCCTTGCCTTCTCTGGTCTCCGCCTCGGCGTTTGAGACAGTCTGTCCTCTCTCTCCCTCTCTCTCTTCTTTTTCCTCTTCTTCCTTCCTCACTGTGCGCGCCTGAAGGCCGACCCACGCGTTCGCACGCGTAGCCGGTGACGGGGTAACGCGTAATTCCCCGCCCTGGGTAGACAAGTAAGGCACGCACGTACCCCCTGGTAAAGGCCAGGCCGAGGGA
Organism: Schistocerca serialis cubense; assembly: GCF_023864345.2. Classification (NCBI taxonomy): domain Eukaryota; kingdom Metazoa; phylum Arthropoda; class Insecta; order Orthoptera; family Acrididae; genus Schistocerca; species Schistocerca serialis. Next base: position 656,713,265 of record NC_064640.1, on the reverse strand, counting down.
GGAGTGATTGCCTGAGCTGATACCTTCTGACCATGCCGATTGGTCCCTCCGTCTGTTTCTCGGGAGGTGTGACCTGAGGTGTAAACATTCAACTAAGGCGGGAGTGCCCTCTGCGAGGGTCCCCACAAGGAAGGAGCGCGCCATCGGAGACGCTGGCAATCATGGGGGATTCCTCCGCAATGGATTTCTCTCCATCTCTCTCGACTTCTGTCCAAAAACGGAAACTTGACCAGCCACCAGTGACAAAAGTACTACCGCTTGCCCCACAGTTCCTCGTCGTTTCTCGATCTGAGGACGGAAAGGATTTTTCCTCTGTCAACCCTTTCGTTATCCAGAAGGGCGTCAATCTTGTACCAGGTTGCGTAACGGTGCCTTATTACTAGAAACTGAGAGCGCCCTTCAGGCACAAAAACTGCTTCGGGCCACACTCCTGTACACGTTCCCTGTCCGGGTGGAGGCTCACCGCACTTTGAATTCGTCTCGTGGTGTGGTCTATACTCGATCACTTGACGGATTGACTGACGAGGGGATTCAGTCTTTCCTCGCTGAGCAGGGCGTGACGGCTGTCCATAGGGTCATGAAAAAGGTCAACAATGACCTTGTACCGACCCGGACACTTTTCTTGACCTTTGACAGTGCTCAGCTGCCGTCGCGTATCAAAGCAGGCTACGAGGTTATTTCTGTTCGCCCCTATGTCCCGACACCTACGCGCTGCTACCAGTGCCAGCGTTTTAATCACACTCGCCAGTCTTGTTCCAATGCAGCTAAATGTGTCACTTGTGGCAGGGATGCCCATGAGGGTGACTGTCCACCTCCGTCTCCTCGTTGTGTGAACTGTCGGGGTGACCATGCAGTGTCCTCCCGCGACTGTCCCATATACAAGGGAGAACGCTGTATCCAAGAAATTCGGGTCAAAGAGAAAGTGTCCACCTCGGCTGCTCGCAAGCTATTTGCTAGTAGGAAGCCCGCGCTGCTCCCAGCGGGAAAGTACAGTACTGTCCTCGCCTCTCCTCGGACTACCAGGGAGGTGGCGACGCAGACATGCGATCTGACCTTCGGCACCACGGTCGTCCATTCGGCCAGTGCTAAGATCGCGCGGTCGATGTCCCCTCTTCCTCCCGTCACCCCTCCAACACAAGCACCTTCATCAGCTTCTGCCAAGACGAAGACCCAGAAATCAGATGCACGGGCCTTCAAGAAGGAACCGTCCTGTGCAGACTTCCTACGTACCACGCACTCCCAGCCGTCGACCAGTACTTCCACTAAAAGACCTTCCAAGAAGGCTCATAGGAAGCACAGTTCTCCTTCTCCTCCACGGCGCATTTCTTCTCCTGCGCCACCCAGCGGTTGCCGCCCCAGGTCGTCATCCATTTCGCCTGGCCGCTCCGCTGGTAGCCGAACATCTGACCGTCCACCGGCGGGGGAAGCTCCTCCTCCTGGCCATCTTAACGAGATGGCCGATGAACCTATAGAACCAATGGATGATGACTGTCCGCCTACTGATAGCAGCGGCAGTACTCGCTCAAAGCCAGGCCCTCAGCAGCCTTCGAGGTGACCCCTTCTTTCATTTTCCTTTTCTCGCGATGGCACTTATTCACTGGAATATTCGCAGCATTCGCTCCAACCGAGAGGACTTGAAGTTTCTGCTCCGCTTGCACCGTCCGCTCGTCGTAGCCCTCCAGGAAACGAAGCTCCGCCCATGCGATCAAATTGCCTTGGCACACTACACTTCTGTGCGTTTTGACCTACCCCCTGTGGTAGGTATTCCGGCTCATGGAGGGGTTATGTTGCTGGTCCGGGATGATATTTACTACGATCCCATCATATTGCACACCGGCCTGCAGGCAGTTGCCGTCCGAATTACTCTCCCCACTTTTACATATTCTATTTGTACCGTTTACACTCCATCGTCGTCTGCCGTTACCAGGGCAGACATGATTCAACTTATTGCTCAGCTACCTGCACCATTTTTGTTAACTGGAGACTTCAATGCCCACCATCCCCTTTGGGGCTCTCCAGCATCCTGCCCGAGGGGCTCCCTGTTAGCAGACCTTTTCAACCAGCTCAATCTTGTCTGCCTCAATACTGGCGCCCCTACTTTTCTTTCGGACACATCTCACACCTATTCCCATTTAGACCTCTCTATATGTACTACCCAACTTGCACGCCGGTTTGAGTGGTATGCCATTTCTGATACATATTCGAGCAACCACTTCCCGTGTGTCATCCATCTCCTGCATCATACCCCCTCTCCGTACTCGGGTAGTTGGAACATCTCCAAAGCCGACTGGGGGCTCTTCTCTTCCGGGGCGACCTTTTCAGGATCAAACCTTCACAAGCTGCGATAGTCAGATCGCACACCTCACGGAAGTCATTCTCACTGCTGCTGAATATTCCATCCCTCACACCACTTCTTCTCCACGTCGCGTACCGGTCCCCTGGTGGACTGCAGCATGTAGAGACGCTTTACGTGCTTGTCGACGTGCTTTACGCACCTTTAAACGCCACCCTACGTTGGCGAATTGTATCACTTATAAACGATTACATGCGCAGTGCCGTCGTATTATTAAAGAAAGCAAGAAAGCCAGCTGGGCTGCTTTCACAAGCACCTTCAACAGTTTTACTCCTTCTGTTATCTGGGGTAGCCTGCGCCGTCTATCTGGCACTAAGGTCCACTCACCAGTTTCTGGCTTGACGGTCGCGAATGACGTCCTTGTGGCCCCTGAGGATATCTCCAATGCCTTCGGCCGCTTTTTCGCAGAGGTTTCGAGCTCCGTTCATTACCACCCTGCCTTCCTCCCCCGAAAACAGGCAGAGGAGGCTAGGCCATCTAACTTCCGCTCCTCAAGTCATGAAAGTTATAATGCCCCTTTCACCATGCGGGAACTCGAAAATGCACTTGCCCGGTCACGGTCCTCCGCTCCAGGGCCTGATTCTATTCATATTCAGATGCTGAAGAACCTTTCTCCTGCGGGTAAAGGTTTCCTTCTTCGTACTTATAATCGCATCTGGATTGAGGGACATGTTCCCGCATGCTGGCGCGAGTCTATTGTTGTACCGATTCCTAAGCCGGGGAAGGACAAGCACTTGCCTTCCAGTTATCGACCCATCTCGCTTACCAGCTGTGTCTGTAAGGTAATGGAGCGAATGGTTCACTCTCGTTTGGTTTGGCTGCTCGAATCTCGGCGCCTACTTACCAGTGTACAATGTGGATTTCGTAGGCGCCGCTCTGCTGTTGACCATCTGGTTACCTTGTCAACCTTCATTATGAATAACTTCTTGCGGAAGCGCCCGACCGCGGCTGTGTTCTTTGATTTGGAGAAGGCTTACGACACCTGCTGGAGGGTGGGCATTCTCCGCACCATGCATACATGGGGCCTTCGTGGTCGCCTCCCTCTTTTTATTCGTTCCTTTTTAATGGATCGACAGTTCAGGGTACATGTGGCTTCTGTCCGGTCGGACACCTTTCGCCAGGAGAATGGGGTGCCACAGGGCTCAGTTTTGAGCGTCGCTCTCTTCGCCATAGCGATCAATCCAATAATGGATTGCCTCCCAGCTGATGTATCAGGCTCCCTTTTCGTGGACGATTTTACCATCTATTGCAGCGCACAGCGTACGTGTTTCCTGGAGCGCTGTCTTCAGCGTTCTCTTGACCATCTTTACTCCTGGAGTGTCGCCAATGGCTTCCGTTTTTCTGCCGAGAAGACTGTCTGTATTAACTTCTGGCGCTACAAAGAGTTTCTCCCACCGTCCTTACGACTCGGTCCCGTTGCTCTCCCAATCGTGGATACAACAAAATTTTTAGGTCTTACATTTGACAGGAACCTTAGCTGGTCTCCACATGTGTCTTATTTGGCTGCCCGTTGTACCCGTTCACTAAATGTCCTCCGTGTTCTCAGTGGTATGTCGTGGGGAGCGGATCGAACCGTCCTACTTCGCCTATATTGGTCGATCGTCCGCTCAAAGCTGGATTATGGGAGCTTCGTATACTCCTCTGCACGGCCGTCCATCTTACGCCACCTCAACTCCATACAACATCGGGGTTTACGTCTTGCGATCCGAGCATTTTATACTAGTCCCATCGAGAGTCTTCATGCTGAAGCCGGTGAATTGCCACTGCCCTACCGGCGCGATATACTGCTTTGTCGGTATGCCTGTCGGCTACTGTCAATGCCCGACCACCCGTCTTATGGTTCCTTTTTTGATGACTCTCTCGACCGTCAATACGGGTTGTATGTCTCTGCCCTGCTACCCCCTGGAGTTCGCTTTCATCGCCTCCTTCAACACCTTGATTTTTCTCTCCCTGCAACCCTTAGAGTGGGCGAGAGCTACATGCCACCTTGGCTCCAGGCTCAGGTTCGTGTTCACCTTGACCTCACCTCGCTCCCAAAGGAGGTTACCCCCGGTTCGGTATACCGCTCCCGTTTTGCCGAACTTCGTTCGAAGTTCATTAATATGACCTTCATTTATACAGATGGCTCTAAAACCAATGACGGGGTCGGTTGTTCTTTTATTGTCGGGGCACAAAGTTTCAAATACCGGCTCCATGGCCATTGTTCGGTCTTCACACCTGAGCTCTTTGCCATCTACCACGCTATTCTTTACATCTGCCACCACCGACATTCTGCTTATGTCATCTGCTCTGATTCCCTGAGCGCCATCCAGAGCCTCAGTGATCCGTATCCAGTTCACCCTTTCGTGCACTGGATCCAACGCTCTCTTCAGCAGCTGGTGGACGACGGTTCTCCGGTTAGTTTTATGTGGGTTCCTGGCCATGTCGGTATCCCTGGGAACGAAGCTGCAGATGCCACGGCCAAGGCTGCAGTCCTCCAGCCTCGGACAGTTTTTTGTTGTGTCCCTTCATCAGATTGTAGCAGGGTCATTTGTCGGCGCATTTTATCGCTGTGGCATGCCGAATGGGCTGCACTTACGGACAACAAGCTTCGGGCCTTGAAACCTCTTCCCGCAGCTTGGACGTCCTCCTCATGCCCCTCTCGGGCCACCCCAGGGGATCCACAACTCTTTTGTGGATACGTGCGTAGCGAGCACGGGACCCCGAGCTAATGTGGCCTTCCTTCCTTTCCGGGCTGCATACCTTCTCTTTCCGCATGCTTTCCCATCCCCCATCTTGGCCCCCCCCCCTCACCTCTGGCTCTTTCCTTCCCTTTCTCCCCCTCTGGGAGTATGGTTTGTGCCTACGTCCGGAGACGGACGCTTGTAAATGTACCGCATTCTTCGCCTTCCTTGCTTGTATGTCTTCATCCTTCCTTTGTCCTTCTCTTTTCCTTACCTCTTCTCTTTACCCTTTTCTCCGCTGCGGCGTTTGAGACACCTCTTCTTTCCTTTCCCTTTCTCTTTCTTCCTCCCTGTGCGTGTCTGAAGGCCGACCCATGCACTTCCATGCGCAGCCGGTGACGGGGTAACGCGTAATTCCCCGCCCCGGGTAGACAGGTAGGACACGTACGTACCCCCTGGTAACGGCCAGGCCCAGGGAGGGGTGATTACCCGAGCTGATACCTTCCGAAAGTGCCGATTGGTCCCTCCGTTCGTTTGTCGGGAGGTGTGATTTGAGGTGTGAACAATCACCTAAGGCGGGAGTGCCCTCAGAGAGGGCCCACACAAGGGAGGAGCGCGCCATCGGAGACGCCGGTAATCATGGGGGATTCTTCCACAATGGTTTCCTCACCTTCCACTATGTCTGCTCACAAACGTAAGTTCACTGAGTCTCAGCCACAGTCAGTTCTTCCATCGTTGCCACAGTTCCTTGTTGTTTCTTGGTCTGACGGTCACGACTTCTCCACGGTCAACCCTTTCATTATTCAGAAAGGTGTCGACGCAATTGCAGGTCCTGTAAAGTCTTGTTCCAGATTACGGAATGGCACCCTGTTGTTAGAAACAGTCAGTGCCCTCCAGGCACAAAAATTGCTGCGTACCTCACTACTACACACCTTCCCTGTCCGGGTGGAACCACACCGTACTTTAAATTCCTCGCGTGGAGTCGTTTATACACGCTCCCTCGACGAAGAAATTCAGCACTACCTGTCTGACCAGGGCGTAACGGCTGTTCATAGGGTTATGAAAAGGGTTGACACGAACATCATTCCAACCCGCACTGTCTTCTTGACATTTTACAAAGTTCAACTCCCATCGATAATCAAAGCAGGCTATGAGATAATTTCCGTTCGCCCTTACGTCCCAAACCCTACGCGTTGCTATCGGTGTCAGCGGTTCAATCACACCAGCCAGTCCTGTTCCAATCCGACCAAATGTGTTACGTGTGGCAAGGATGCCCATCAGGGTGCTTGTCCACCTCCATCCCCTCGCTGCATCAACTGTATGGGTGACCACGCTGCTTCCTCTCGGGATTGTCCCGTTTTTAAGAACGAAAAGCTCATCCAGGAAATTAGAGTAAAGGAAAAGGTGTCGATCTTTGCTGCTCGAAAATTATTCGCCAGTCGACAGCCCACCGTGCCTCAGAAAGGAAAATACAGCACTGTCCTTGCTTCTCCTCGGCCAACAAAGGAGGCGCCCACGCATACTTGCGACCTCACCTTTAGTGCCACGGTCGTCAGATCGGCCAGCGCAAAGATCGCCCGTTCAACCTCACCACTTTCGCCTGCCTACTCTCTGGTTCACCCTTCGTCGAGTTCTGCTAAATCTCGAGCCCAAAAGTCAGACACCAAGACTTCGAAAAAAGAGCATACTCGTGAAGAGTTTTTACGTACCCCAACTTCACAACCATCGGTTCCTCCTTCCTCTAAACATCATACTTCCAAGAAGGCTACAAAGAAACCCAGTTCCTCTCCTTCTCCGCCAAGGTGTGTCCCATCTACAGCACCACCTGGCGGAAATCGCCCTCGGCCGTCATCTGTGTCGCCGAGGCGCACTGCTGGTGGCTGCTCAACCGGCCGATCGCTGGTGGCAGGAGCTGCTCCTGACCAACCTATGGATCAGGATCTTCTGCCTTCGGCTGAATGCCATTCCATGCTGTCGGTCGCAAGCTCTGAGCAGTCGTTGAGTTGACAGCGACCTTGGTCACATTCCTCCATTTTCTGTTCACCCTATGTCCATTATCCACTGGAATATCCGCGGCATCCGAGCCAATCGGGATGAATTGTCGGTCCTCATACGATCCTACTCGCCAGTCATCTTCTGTCTTCAGGAAACAAAGCTGCATCCCCATGACAGCTTTGTTCTCCCTCATTTTCAGTCCATCCGATATGATCTCCACTCTGTTGAAGGCACTCCAGCAAATGGAGGACTCATGATTCTTCTCCATGAAACTCTCCATTATCACCCAATCCATTTAAACACTTCCTTCCAAGCTGTCGCTGTCCGTCTTTCCCTTTCCGGATACACGTTCTCTTTTTGTACTGTATACATTCCATCGTCAACACCAATGGCACGAGCTGATCTCCTTCATCTTCTTGGTCAGCTTCCACCCCCATATTTGCTGGTTGTGGACTTCAATGCCCACCACCCGCTTTGGGGATCTCCACATCCTTGTCCATGTGGCTCACTATTGCTAGACATCTTTCACCAAGCAGATCTGGTTTGCCTCAACACTGGGGTCCCTACATTTTTGTCTGCCTCCACGACAAATTTATCTCATTTGGACCTTGCGGTCGGTACTGTTCCGCTAGCTCGGCGCTTCGAATGGTTCGCCCTTGATGATACACACTCGAGTGACCACTTTCCATGTGTCCTTAGACTGCAGCCTCAATTGCCCTACATGCGCCCGCGACGCTGGAAGTTTGCCCAAGCCGATAGGACACTTTTTTCGTCTCTAGCGACTTTCGATGACCGTCACTTTCCCAGCGTCGACGACGAGGTCACACATATTACCGACGTTATTCTTACAGCTGCGGAACATTCAATACCACGCACCTCCGAACTTTCGATGACCGTCACTTTCCCAGCGTCGACGACGAGGTCACACATATTACCGACGTTATTCTTACAGCTGCGGAACATTCAATACCACGCACCTCCGAATTGCCCCGGCGCCCCCCCAGTTCCTTGGTGGAACGAGGCATGCCGTGATGCAATACGTGAGCGGCGCCGTGCTCTCCGCGTTTTCCGCCACCATCCTACTTTGGCCAACTCTATCCGCTATAAGCAGTTCCGAGCGCGATGCCGTCGTGTCATCCGCGACAGCAAGAAGGCAGCTGGAAATTCTTTATTAGCTCATTTAACACCTTCACTCCCTCCTCGGAAGTTTGGAGTCGGCTTCTACGGTTCTCAGGCGCGCCTAGTTTCTCCCCGGTCTCTGGGCTCACTGTCGCGCATGACACATTAGTGGACCCCGTCGCAATTTCTAACTCGTTGGGTCAGCACTTTGCTGAGATTTCAAGCTCTTCAAATTACCCGCCAGCGTTTCTCCCGAAGAAACGTGCAGCGGAAGTGCGACCTCTTGCTTTCTCCTCTCAAAATCGCGAAAGCTACAACACTGTTTTCTCCTTGCGGGAACTCCAATATGCACTCTCTTCTTCTCGCTCCTCCGCCGCAGGACCGGATGGCATCCACGTCCAAATGTTGCTGCATTTATCAACCCATAGTCTGCGCTACCTCCTTCGCCTTTATAATCGAATTTGGACCGACAGTACTTTTCCCAGACGATGGCGGGAAGCTATCGTCGTTCCTGTTCCGAAACCTAGAACGGACAAACATCTCCCCTCTAGCTATCGCCCCATTTCTCTCACGAGTAGTGTCTGTAAGTTTTTGGAGCGTATGGTGAATTACCGTTTAGCGTGGTGGCTGGAATCCCGCAGTCTTTTAACACCTGCCCAATGCGGATTCCGAAAGCATCGTTCTGCAGTTGACCATCTTGTTGCTCTCTCCACTTATATCATGAACAATTTTCTCCGGAAACGCCAAACAGTAGCAATATTTTTTGATCTGGAGAGAGCATACGATACCTGTTGGAGGACAGGCATCCTCCGCACACTGTTCTCATGGGGCTTTCGAGGTCGGCTGCCCCTTTTTCTTCGCGAATTTATGGCAGTGCGCACATTTAGGGTGCGGGTGAACACTACTCTCTCCCGTACTTTCTCCCAAGAAAACGGGGTACCCCAGGGCTCCGTGCTGAGTGTTGTACTGTTTGCCATTGCCATCAATCCAATTATGGATTGTCTCCTTCCTGATGTCTCGGGCTCCCTCTTTGTGGACGATTTTGCGATCTACTACAGCTCCCAACGGACCAGCCTTCTTGAACGACGTCTTCAAGGATGTCTCGATCGCCTCCACTCTTGGAGCATCGAAACCGGCTTCCGTTTTTCTCCCAGTAAGACCGTTTGTGTTAATTTTTGGCGACGTAAGGAGTTTCTTCCGACCTCTTTACATCTAGGTCCTGTCAACCTTCCGTTTTCAAACGTCGCTAAATTCTTGGGTCTTATGTTTGACAGAAAACTGCGCTGGTCCTCCCACGTTTCCTATCTTTCGGCTCGCTGTCTGCGATCCCTCAACACCCTCCGTGTCCTGAATGGTACCTTCTGGGGAGCGGACCGAGTGGTCCTTCTCCGCCTCTATCGCGCCTTAGTGCGCTCGAAATTGGACTATGGAAGCATAGTCTACTCCTCTGCTCGGCCGTCTGTTCTTCGGCGTCTCGACTCTATCCACCACCCTGGATTACGTTTAGTGTCTGGAGCTTTTTACACCAGCCCTGTGGAAAGCCTTTATGCTGAGACTGCTGAACCTCCGCTGTCCAATCGGCGAGCATTCCTTCTGAGTCGTTATGCTAGCCATCTGTCTTCCATGCCTGCTAATCCAGCCCATGACATTTTTTCCGACGCCTCCTTTGATGTAGGGTATGCAGGCCGCCCCTCCTCCCTACTACCACCGGGAGTCCACTTCCGTCAACTGCTCCATTCTCTTTGCTTCCGCTTTCCTAAAACCTTCTTGACAACTTGGGGTACAGCACCGCCTTGGCTTCGTCCCCGGATCTGCCTGCTCCGTGACCTTTGTCGATTTCCCAAGGATGGTACCCCTTCACTTGTTTATCGTCGGGCATTTACTGCTCTATGTGCACAAATGACGGACGCCACATTTATTTACACCGACGGCTCGAAAACATCGTTAGGTGTAGGGAGTGCCTATATTGTTGGCGACACCCCAAATCACTTTCGGCTTCCCGACCAGTGTTCGGTTTATACTGCGGAGCTTTACGCTGTTCTCCAGGCTGTCCACTACATCCGCCGCCAGCAGCGGATACAGTACGTTACCTGCTCAGATTCTCTCAGCTCTCTCCTCAGTCTCCAAGCTCTTTATCCTGTGCACCCTCTGGTCCACCGGATTCAGGACTGTCTGCGCTTGCTCCACCTGGGGGGCGTCTCGGTGGCGTTCCTCTGGCTCCCGGGACACGTTGGTATCTGTGGAAATGAGGCGGCCGATATTGCAGCCAAGGCTGCAGTCTCTCTTCCTCGGCCAGCTATTCAATCGATTCCCTTCGCCGATCTACGGAGCGTTCTATGTCGACGTGTTGTTCATTTATGACACACGCATTGGTCGACACTTACCCGTAATAAATTGTGGGACATGAAAGCTCTTCCTTGTGCTTGGACCTCTTCCTCCCGAACGCGTCGTCGGGAGGAGGTAATTTTAACTAGACTCCGTATAGGGCACTGTCTTTTTAGCCATCGACATCTTTTAAGCGGCGATCCTCCCCCACTCTGTCCCCACTGCTCTCAGCTGTGGACGGTAAGACACCTTTTAATTGAGTGCCCCTATTTTAATCCGTTACGCTCCCGTCTACAGCTATCGCCTGATATATCGTCGATTTTAGCAGATGACACGCGCTCATCCGACCGCATTCTCAAGTTTATTAGTGCCAGTGAAATGACGTCAGTCATTTGAAGCTTTTTTTGGGGACAACCAACCCCTTTCTGTAGTGGATTTTTAAGCCTTCCTTCTGCTTTTAGTTTCTCCAATTTTATGACTTTCGTTCCCATTGCTGCTGGTTCTCACTTTCGGTTTTTTACTGTTTCCTGAGTCACGGACCGGGCGCTAATGACCATAGCAGTTTTGCGCCCTAAAAACCAAAACAAAACAAAAAAACGCCCCTCTCTGCGGGAGGAGGTAGTTTTGGCCCGGTTACGAATTGGACACTGCCGGTTCAGCCATCGCCATCTGCTGACGGCTGCGCCGGCGCCGTTCTGCCCATGTGGGCACTTGCTGACGGTCCACTACATTTTAACGTCCTGTCCGGATTTTACTACACTGCGTCTTGATCTTGGCCTGCCATGTACTCTCGATGCCATTTTAGCAGATGACCCAGGAGCAGCTGCTCGCGTTCTTAGTTTTATCAAATTGACCAACCCAACTAAGGACATTTAATTACGCTGTTTTTTTAATCCTATGCCTGTCGATCTTTTATCGTGTTTTCCCTTTTAGTTGCTGTTTTAAACTTGTGCCTCGCGGTGCATTCCTAACGTAGTCTGGGAGCTAATGACCGTTGAAGTTGTGTGCCCTAAAACCAAAAAAAAAATTGCTGTTCTGAGGATAGGCTTAAAGGCATCTCTTGATGATGACATTGTCGCCAGTCAAATGATTGTACATATCAGCAGCAACTTCAATTTAAAGAGCCTCATCCCTAAGCTGGTGGGGAAGGGAGGCAGACTTCCATGAATTATCAACTTCTCCGCGTGTGAGGACAGCCTTCGTTCCCACCCATGAGACTGGCATGCTGACTTTTCGTCAGGGCGCAGATGACCGTGATGTTGAGCGCTCTTTACCTCAAATAATCACCACCATCGCCTCAGTAACGTCACTCCTCAGTGCTGGCTTACGATCAGAAGTATCCAGTGTCCTGATCATCTCAGCTTGCTTCCATTTACACCAACTTTCAGAACAGTAATCGTGCTGCGGATTAGCATTCGTTGTATTCTTGTGATAGTCTCACAAAAACCGCTTTCTTCTCCTCACTTTTGTTGAAGACATGTACTAGACATCAACACATATATCTGTATTTTCTTCTACGTAGAATGTGAATGTTAACACACACACACACACACACACACACACACACACACACACACACACACACACACACACACACACAGGGAGGGATTGGGGGGGGGGGGGGGGATTGATCGAAGTCGCAAAATGCCAAAGAGCCGAGAGCGACTACAGTGGGAGTACGCGCGCTTACATTGAAACGTGATCTTCAGGTGCTAGTTTCCCGACAAAATCCTTTGATTAAGTATAGTAAAAGATAGAGCCAAAATACAGGAAAACTATTTTTTCAAATCGCGAGACTGGAAAATCCCCTTAACTGACTGTAAATTCGAAATGCGTTTGAATGCACGTGACACTCGAAGACTTGAGTCCTCCTCCTCCTCCTCCTCCTCCTCCTCCACCACCATCTCCATCCTTGCTGCTTTGCTTGGCGCGATCTAGGACAGGTTCCTTTATCCAGCGGTTCTTACAAATGATGTACAACAGGTAGGGTGGCTAACCAGAATAAAATGGCTTCAAAATAGAGATGTTTGTTCTGCCACCCATCAAGGTCATTTATTTGTAAAACGCAGTTCGTATACAGTCACTCTGTAGGTTAACACAGGCAGCTGAAGAAACATACTGTGTAATAGAAGATTGTGACCAGCCGATTGACGAGAGGTATTCTTTCACAAATACCTGAAAATTTGCTTGCAACAGTGTTTACACACAGGGTACTTAGTCATAATTCCAAAAACAGAAGTTGCAGAGTTGTAACTTTTCCCTTATTCGTCAATGTGCAAATGTGGAGTTCGAATGAAGTGATAACAGCAACTGGTACTGCCCGTAGCAGACATCTGGCTAATGTTGTCACTAGCTTTTGGTACTAAACTGCTGCAGTGCGGAACATTTCCTGTAATGTTGTTTAGTAATATATACTGCTGTAAATGAGCCCATGGTTTTTAATTTTATCATGTTGTTAATGCTATAGACATGTTCTATGATAAGTGTTTAGGCTTACAGGGTCTCAAGGACCCTGCAAGTAAGAAAGATAGAAATAAAACTTTTTATCCGCCTATTTCCCACTATCTATCTATCACTTGAGCCTTGACCTGCAGTTACGCAGGGTCAGCCATCGTTAATCGGATTTGGCATGTTAATGGTTAAGGCGTGGCTGGATGCCCTTCCTGCCGCCACCCCGTACCCCCCTGGGATGGAATTAGTGTACCCCGACTGTCTGGATCGAGTGTAATCCATGGAATAGTGAGAAAGTGTTCAGATATCTGTGAGCCTTGTAACTGAGGCGGAACAAGGGGACCAGTCCGGTATTCACCTAGTGGGATGTGGAAAACCGCCTAAAAACAACATCCAGGCTGGCCGGCACACCGCCCCTCGTCGTTAATCCGCCGGGCGCATTCGATTCGGGGCCGGCGAGCCTACCAGACTCCAGGAAGCAGCGTGTTAGCGTTCTCGGCTACCCTGGCGGGTCATCTGCCTACTTCCCTCTCTGTTCCTAAAGTTTCCCCTTCTCCAAAGCGATTGATTGAACGTGCTTCAGGACCTGAAATGGGAATCCCTAGAGGGAAGGTGACGTTCTCTTCAAGGAACACCACTGACAAAATTTAGAGAACTGGAATTTGAAGCTGATTGCAGAAAGATATTCTACTGCCACGAACGTACACTTCGTGTAAGGACCGTGAAGACCGAAGAAACTGGGGTTTGTATGGAAGTATATACAGTTGTTTCTCCCTCGCTCTATTTGCTAGTAAAACAGGAAATGAAATGATTGGCAGTGGTACAAGGTACCGTCCGCTTTGCACCGTACGGCGACTTGCGGTGTATATATCTACATGTAGATCGTCTGCGGCTTTGCTGCCTGCTGTCGGAAATAGTTGAAAGCTAAATGATGAAAGAAGCCAAGGAGGCAGAGTATGGGCGTGAACACCGCTAAATGTCCGTTCTCCACAGTAGGTTTGTCTGTTCTTGAGCTCTAGCTCACTTTCTAGTAGAAAATTCTATAATTCTATTGACTTCGACAGAGAGCAGTGCCGAAAAATGGTAAATATGTATCCCCATCCAACCTAAGTAGGAGGTATCGCTGCCGCCACATGGCTATTCTTAAACACGGAAACAACGTGAAAGTTTGCACCCAACTACATTATTCACAAAGCCGCCAGTGCATCAGTGTTTGCCAGCCACATAAAATTCTGTACTGTTTCGGCAAGTTTACTCGCGGTTTAGGGAGAAGGGGTCATGTGAAAGACTGTGAGCACTCTACAACTCCTGCAGTTGGTTTTTCTTGTAAAATTAGGCACAAGGAATGTGGAAAATATGGGAGAGTATCGATGCAAATAAAGTATTGTTGTGCAATATGCTAAGACAGACGACAGCGCAAATTGTCCAAAGTAGAATGGGTAGGTTATTAAAAGAAAAAAGTAAACTACACACTACCTGTCCTAGTGGAGTGCGATGTGTACCGTTCTCCAGTCGGACGACATGCGTCGCAATGTAGGCACAAACAGAGACCTACTATAGAAAAGCTATTCAGGTAGCTAGTATTAAATCAAGGAGGATTTAGCCGAGAATCACTGAACTCTATACACAGTTGTGCTTTATAAGGAAGACCGTGAGAATGAATTCCGGGAAATTTTGGGGGTGTCAGACAGCTGCGTAAATGAAGAGCTACTAGTAAACGCAAGGAGACAGTAGCGGAACATTTCGCTATTACATCCCCGTCTTTTTCCCTGTGTGTGAAAGTATCTATATTTCCACAAACAGTGCGATCACCGAGTAGTGGTTCGGCTTCCCATGTCAGCGATGAGCCTTAAAACTGCGTTTCTAGGTAAGAGTTGCGTTTCGCATGTCTGCACGCGCACGGGGTGATATTTATTGTAGGTTGATATGTCACAAAGGTGATACATAAATTAACATGAAACGGTGAATCATTGAAACAAGGCATTTTACGTCCCGCAGACGTGGGAAAATATAAAAAATTCCAAATAGTAATGGGTTGCCTTCATCTGCTGCACGATGACAGACCACAGAGCACACAGCGTGAGGCTGAGACAGGCCGCCCCAAATACATCCAGAATGAATGAATAAATAAATCGAGGTGCTCCCCCAGGGGGCTCAACATTTAGTTGCAGGGTACGGGCTTGGCGACCCCGCGGTCCCTGAGCTGGGGACTGGGAAGCGCCACTAGTCCTCAATACCGTAAGCTCTGAGCGTGCTTCAACGACCACCGTAAGGCGTGACAGTGGAACGTTGTACGGTACAGAGCCTGGGGATCTTGGCTTAGCTGCCTGGGTCGCGAGGATGGTATAAACCTCTATAAAAAAAACCTCAATCTCAAGGTGTGCTGCGCGCCGAGATGCATGGCTGTTGAGGTAGAACAGTTGCTAGCGAGCGACCTCTGGTGAACCTGCCGCTCCCCCCCCCCCCCCCCCCAGTTGTATTAGGCTTACCCAGGCAAGTGGGGCTCTGTCTGGGTGGATATTCCTTCTCCTAGCTGTTCGTGGGACCACCATGAAACTGAATACGAATAGTGCGCAAGCACGAGTCTCTAAGAAAGGAAAATTAAATGCTTTACAATATGACCCCCAATCGTTCCCTTCCCTGTCCACACCAGGGGAGGAACGGCGGTCTAAATTATCTGGTGAGACGTATTCTCCTCGATTTCTGGTTTGCAGCCGAAGAGATGACTCATTTCTGACCACAAAGCCTCAGTTTTTTGTGGAAAATTTAGAGGACAAGTTCGGAGAAGTTGAGGGCCTGTCTAAAACGAGGTCTGGAGCAGTCCTCATACAGACAGCATCCCCAGCACAGTCACGGGCATTGCTTGCTTGTGACAAGCTCGGTGATGTTTCAGTCTCCATTATGCCTCATAAGAGCCTCACTATGGTTCAGAGACTTGGTTCTCATCATGACCTGTTTCAGTCTGACATCGAGCTTTGTGCAAATCTGGAACGCTGCTGTGTCAACTTTGTATGACGTGTCTTCAGGGGACCTAAAGATAGTAGGGTCGCCACCGGCGCCTTCATCTTGGCTTTCGAGGGAGACACCCTCCTTGAGAAGGTCAAGGTGATGATATATCGATGTGACGTTAAGCTTTACATCCCTCCTCCCATGTGCTGCTTTAAGTGCTGGAGGTTTGGGCATGTGTCATCGAGATGTGACGCCAACCCTACCTATCGGAATTGTGGATGTGCCTCCCACCCCAACATCCCGTGTTTGCTGCCTCTTGTTTGTGTCAACTGCGGACAGAAACATTCACCTTGTTTGTCAGACTGCGCAGTTTATCAAAAAGAACAGAAGATTATGAAGTATAAGACCTTGGACAGGCTCACTTACACAGAGGCTAAATGCAAGTATGACCGACTTCACCTTGTGCGCATTTCATCGACGTTTGCTGCAGCAGCTTCGATGTCGCCGTCCCTGGCGACGAGCCCCCAAGCTCAGCCACTTTCTGTGGGCCCTCCAGCCCGGCCGTCTATTCCTGCCCCCCCCCCCCCCTCCCCAGGTAGTTGCGGAACACCCTCTTCCATTGCTCCCCTGTTATCAACATTGGGAGTAACAACCCCTCCTTCTTTGGGGACTATAGTCCCCACCTCTGCGCCGGAGAAGTGCCCGCCTCCTCTGGCTCCCCTCGCGCAGAAGGGATCGCTTGGTGCCCTCTCTTCTACAGTTACTGCCCCTCCAGATGTCAGCCAGTGGCTGAAAAAGCCATCACCTGAGGGCTGTAGGGCTTCCAGGTCTTCCTCGGTCCATGAGACTGGGTCAGAAAAGCCCACCCAGCCTGATAAACCGAGGGACAAACGGGACCCTACGAAAAAGAAGAAAAAGGAGGAGGACATAGAGACAGAAAAGGAGTTCGCCACTGCACCTGAAGATGATGTGGAGCATCTAGCGTCCCCTCAGGAGCTGGATGTTGCTCGACTCACAGCTCCTATGGAAGTTAATCAGGCTACTTCGCAATCGGTGGTGGCGAGCGCTTCTAAGACGTAACCTATCTCAGCGCCCCCCCCCCCCCCCCCTTGAACTTTCATGTCTTCACAGTCGGATACCATTATCCTTCAATGGAATTGCCATGGTTTTTTCCACCACCTTGCTGAGTTGACACAGCTTTTGTGCCGCTTTCCTGCCACTTGTCTGACCCTACAGGAAACCTGGTTTCCTGTTCGGCAGACCCCTCCCTCTGTGGCTACCTGGGTTACTATAAGAACCACGTAGCATACGACAAGGTGTCTGGCGGTGTCTGTGTTTATGTTCTTGCCACTGTTTCTAGTGCCCCAGTGGCTCTTCACACAGCTCTCGAGGCTGTGGCTGTTAGAGTCCGGGCAGGAATGGAGCTTACCATCTGTTCCCTCTACCTTCCCCCAGATGAGGTTGTCCCTCTTGCTGACCTAGCTGCCTTGTTCGCCCAGCTCCCCCTGCCATTCCTCCTTTTGGGGGACTTTAATGGCCAGCACCTTTTATGGGGTGGGGCCCAGATCTTGGGCCAGGGTAGGAACATTGAGGCTCTCTTGGCACAGGACATTTGCCTCCTTAACACTGGTGCTCCCACATATTTTAGCTTGACGCATGGCACATACTCAGCCATTGACCTCTCTCTTAGTAGCCCAGGTCTTCTTCCATACTTCAGTTGGAGGGTCCACAACGACCTCTGTGGTAGCGACCACTTTCCTATCCTGGTTTCTCTTTTTCAATCCCAACCCCCTGACCAGCTGCCATGATGGTCTCTTCATGGAGCTGATTGGGCAGCCTACACCTCAGCTACTATGGCCTTTGCTCCGCTTCCTGGTGACATTAATTTGGCAGTGGACAAGGTCACTATGGCCATTGTTTCTGCTGCCGATGCAACTGTGGCCTTTTCAAGTACCCTCAGGCGTAAGTCAGTCCCTTGGTGGACACCAGAGATTGCAGAAGCTATCCGGGACTGCCGGTGAGCTCTGCAATTACAACAGCGTCATCCTTCCCTAGAGAATCTGGTTGCCTTTAAACGGCTACAGGCCCGAGCTCAGCGGTTAATCCGGCGGAGCAAACAGGACTGCTGGGAACGATATGTTGCCACCATAGGTTCTCGCACCTCCCCATTTCAGGTGTGGTCGCGGATTCGGCGCATTTTTGACTTTCGCTCTCATGTGTCTGTCCCTTGCTCTTCTCTTTGGGGTACACTTTGTACTGACCCAATCACCATCGCTGAACATCTGGCAGAGTACTTCGCTCGTAGTTCCGCGATCGACAATTTAGTCTCGCTAGAGTCGGCTATTCGTACAGTTTTTACTCGGCGAGAACATCTAATTGCTGCTTTCTTTTATCTTCAGAAGGTGTACCATACCACCTGGCGCCATCATATCCTTGCTACGCTGCAGGAATGGGGCTTACAGGGTCCACTTCCGATTTTTCTACAGAATTCTCTCTCCAATCGCTCTTTTCGGGTTCGAGTTGGCACATATTTTAGCTGTGCTCATATTCAGGATAACGGTGTCCTGCAGGGCTCAGTTCTCAGTTTTCCCCTCTTTTTGGTGACGATTAATGCTCTTGCGGCTGCGGTGGGCTCATTGGTCTGTTATCTATATGCCGATGACTTTTGTCTTTATTACAGTTCCCCAAGCATCAGTGTAGCTGAACGGCGGGTGCAGGGAGCTATCCATAAGGCACATTTTTGGGCATCCAACCTTGGTTTTTAGTTCTCAGCCTCCAAGACCCGAGTAATGCATTTCTGTCATTGCCGCACAGTCCACCTTCATCCAGAGCTCTACCTTGCCAATGAACTCCTTTGTATTGAGGAGACGCATCGCTTCCTTGGCATGCTGTTTGATGCTCAGCTCACTTGGACACCTCATTCATCTTCGTGAGCTTAAACAATGGTGCTGGCGGCACCTCAACATCCTTCGCTGCCTCAGCCACACCGTTTGGGGAGCTGCACAAACACCCCTCCTACAGCTCTATAAGGCTTAGTCCAGTCCCGTCTCTACTACGGGAGCGTGGTGTATGACTCAGCAGCACGTTCAACGTCGTAGAACCTCGACCCGATTCGCCATTGTGGCGTCAGACTGGCGACAGGCGCCTTCCGCACTAGTCCAGTGAATAGCCTTCTAGTAGAAGCTGGAATCCCTCCCCTACGATTCCGCCAACAGCTGCTGCTTGCGTCATACATCGGTTGCGTCCACGCCTCTCCCAACCACCCAAACTGCAGGCTCCTTTTTACATCTTCTGCACCCCCCTCCCCACGACGGCGGCCTAGGTCGGGTCTCCCGATCGCGGTCCGCGTTCGTTCCCTTCTCTCGTCACTCGAGTCCTTTCCCCTTTCTCCATCCTTCTGGCCGTCTTCTTCTACCCCTCCTTGGTCCCTCCCTCGCTTCCTGCTTTGCTTGGATTTGTCGTGCGACTCAGTCCTCCATTCCACCTGCCAGTCTTCAACAATTCATGGTTCTTCTTGCCTCGTTTCGCGATGCAGATGTAGTCTACACCGATGGTTCTGTGGTCGGCGAATGCACTGGGTTTCCTTTCATCCACGGCGATTACGTTGAGCAGCATTCCCTGCCTTGTGGGAGCAGTGTTTTCATTACAGAGCTGGTTGCTCTTTATCGTGCACTCGCTCACCTTTCCTCCTGTCCTGGGGAGTCATTTGTCATGTACAGTGACTCCCTGAGTGGATTGCAAGCACTAGACCAGTGTTTTTCTTAGGACCCTTTGGTGCGCGGTATTCAAGATGCTGTTTTTGCTCTCGCCAAGTGTGGTCGTTCAGCGACGTTTGTGTGGACCCCAGGTCACATCGGCATTCCAGGAAATGAACGTGTCGATCGGTTGGCCAAGCAGGCCACCACTTCGCCACCCCTGGGGCTTGGTCTCGTGGAAAAAGACCTCCGGTCAGCCCTACATCTCAAGGTCCGCGATCTCTGGAGTTCTGAATGGTCTGTCTTGAACTCGCCAAATAAGGTCCACATGGTAAAGTCGTCCACGGTGGTATGGAACTCGTGCTTGAGGAGCACATTTAGAGACTTAGTTGTTCTCTGCTGTCTCTGAATTGGACACATGTGGTTGACCCACAGCTATCTCCTTCGCCATGAGAACCCGCCCATGTGTCGCTGTGATGCAGGGCTGGCAGTGGTCCATCTTCTAATGGACGGCCCCCTTTTAGCCCCCTTGCAGCAGTCCTTTAATTCAAGGTGATGATGCCTCTATAGCTGACTCAGATTTACGTTTTATCCGTGCAGCTGGGTTTTATCACTCACTCTAGTGTGGGCGCTCTCGCCTGATTTCTCAGGCTACACCCACTCCAGCAACCTTTAATTGTGACGTGGATACCAAAATAGTGTCTTTTATGGTAACAAGTTGTGTTGGTACCTCTATCAACGCTTTCCAGCTGGAGGTTCTTAGTTTGTCGTTGAGTGGTTGACCTTTTACCTGATCCATCAACCACTGTAGTCTGTTTTACTCTAGTCAACTACTTGCTCTGCTCCTTTTAAGTGTCCTCTATTTTGTGTTACTGCATTGTTCATTTTAGCTCTGTACCCCTTGGTGTTCCCTCCCTCTGGGTGCAGAGGTTATACTTTTACTGTATAGGGCTTTTACAAGTATGTCTGTTTGGAACAGGGGACTGATAACCTCAATGTTTAGCCCCCATCAAACCCCAAAAACCCCGGGGTAAGAATAGGCCCGAGGTATTCCTGCCTGTCGTAAGAAGCGACTAAAAGGAGTTTCAACCGTTTTGGCCTTCCATGTAATGGTCCCCCTTGGGGTTTGACCTCCATTTTTCAAAATTCTACAGAAGTACGAGCCTTTTGGGGAAGGACACCTTACGTGGTGTATCACTGGTCCTCCGTGCACTAAGACCTTGGCACTCAGCATTGTAACGGCGTTGTAACCATACCCACTATTCATCAAATTGGGCCTAAACGCCTGATGGGCTGTAAAAGTTACTCCCATAGTGCGTCCCCATCTGCACCTGCGATCATGATGGACTTTCCATGGCACCCGAAATCCAGCACGGTAGCCAGCCCGTTGTGGTGGGGTTGTCATGTACCCTCTAGGTTGTAGCCCCCTGACAACACAGGGATCGTACTGCCGATACCTGAGCTGCACCCTCCCCACGTCGGCCAAGGAGTAGATGCCCGTCTCCTTGGGGCATCAGGACTCCCGGCAACGGTCATCCTGCCAGGTGGCCCTTGCTGAGGCTGGGGAGAGCGCCCATGGGGAGAGCTCCTGGTCAGAGCGGGTGGTATCGGGGCGGACGTTTCCCAGATGAAACGTAAACATGTATCAGGTCGCTCTGCGGCCGACTCTTTCAAAAAGAAAAGTACTGTCTCTGGTTCTGGTTCTCCTGCCCTTTCCCCCTTGGCCACTCCCTGGGAGGAAGGACAGGCCCACCGGCATGAGGCGAAGTACTTCCCCCGCTATTTGGTCTGTTCTCGGACCGATGGGGGGACGTTCGCCACCTCCAAGCCCATGTTCTTTGTTCAGCACATAGAGGACATCTTGGGGGAAATCGAGGCTCTCAGCAAAATGCGTTTGGGGTCCGTTCTTATAAAGACCACCTCCGCCACACAGTCGGCAGTGCTCCAGGCATGCGACCGACTAGGGGACATCCCAGTGTCCATTGTCCCGCATCTGGCACTGAATAGGACGCAGGGGGTTATTTTTCATCGGGACCTCCTGCTGCAATCTGATGAGGAGCTCAGGGCTAACCTGGAGCGCCGAGGCATGCATTTCGTCCGGCGGGTCCAGCGCGGCCCCAAAGACCGTCGCATCGACACCGGGGCCTTTATCCTCGCCTTCGAGGGGGACATTCTCCCAGAGAAGGTAAAGGTGATGTGCTACCGGTGCAACGTGCGACCTTACGTCCCTCCTCCTATGTGCTGTTTTCGGTGTTTGCGCTTTGGGCACATGTCGTCACAGTGTGAGGCTGAGCCCCTTTGTGGCGATTGTGGATGTCCTCTTCGTTTGGAACATACATGCACCCCACCACCTCGGTGCATTAATTGTCCTGGCGTCCACTCGCCTAGATCCTTAGACTGCCCCGCGTATCAGAAGGAGAAGAAGATTCAAGAACTCAAAACTTTGGATCGTCTCTCTTATTCTGAGGCCAGGAAGAAGTATGACCACCTCCATCCCGTGACGTTGACCACTTCATTTGCCTCAGTCGTGTCCACTCCTTCCACAGTATCCTCACCCCTATCCTGTCCCCCCTCCACCTCCACCCTCCCATCCGGGGTCTATGCCTCTGCCTCCCAAATCCCTCTGTTCCAAATCATCCTCCCCCATGGCCCCCGCCCCCTCTGCCCCAGGGGCCACCCTTCCTCCTCCTCCCCTCCCCCCCTGAGAAGCGATCCTCTTCTCAGGCGTCCATCGGGGAAACGTTCTGGACTCCGGCTTCCGAGGTCCGGCGTTCCAAAATGGACTCCGCGTGTGAGGACCTTCGTCGGGTCCAACCCACCATCCCTGTGCCTCCTCGGACTTCCAAGAAGGCCTCCAAGAAGAAGTCTCTATCCCCCTCTCCACCCCGGCGCGTTTCGTCTGACGCTCCATCCGTGAGTCGCTGCTCCCGGCCGTCCTCGGTTTCGCTGGGACGCTCTGCTGCCAGGCACTCAGCTGGCCTCTTGTCGGCAAATGATGCTGCCCCTCCTACGCAACTCAGGACAGCGGCCGCAGCTGGCGACGACTCGATAGAACAGGATCCGCCTCCCGTCGGCTGTAGCGTTGTTCCCTCGAAACCTGGCCCTCCGCGGCCGTCGAGGTGACCAGCTCTTTCCCCGTCTCGCTCCCCCTTTTTTTTGACTAGCGATGGCCTTGTTACATTGGAACATAAGAGGTATTCGATCTAATCGGGAGGAATTACAACTGCTCCTCCGCCTGCACTGTCCACTCGTCCTTGGTCTCCAGGAAACTAAGTTGCGCCCAACTGACCGTATTGCCTTTACCCACTATACCTCGGAGCGGTATGACCTCACCCCTGTGGACGGTATCCCAGCTCATGGTGGGGTCATGTTACTCGTTCGGGACGATGTCTATCATCATCCCATCCCATTGACCACCCCACTCCAAGCAATAGTTGTCCGTATTACTCTTTCTGCTTTTACTTTTTCAGTTTGTACCATCTACACTCCGTCATCCGCAGTTAGTCGGGCTGACATGATGCACCTGATTGTTCAGCTTCCTCTGCCGTTTTTATTGTTTGGCGACTTCAATGCCCATCATCCCCTTTGGGGCTCTCCTGCATCCTGTCAATGAGGCTCCCTCTTGGCGGATGTCTTCAACCATCTCGATCTTGTCTGCCTCAATACTGGCGCCCCGACTTTCCTCTCGGACTCTACTCATACCTACTCCCACTTAGACCTTTCGATCTGTTCTACCACTCTTGCCCGTCGGTTCGAGTGGTATGTCCTTTCTGACACCTATTCGAGCGACCACTTCCCCTGTGTCGTTCGTCTCCTGCACCACACCCCATCCCCACATCCTTCGAGCTGGAACGTACCGAAAGCTGACTGGGGACTTGACTCCTCTCTGGCGACCTTTCCGGACCACGATTTTCTCAGTTGTGACAGTCAGGTCGAATACCGCACGACTGTTATCATCAATGCTGCCGAACGTTCCATTCCTCACACTACCTCTTCTTCACGTCGCGTTTCCATCCCCTGGTGGAATGAGGCTTGTAGAGACGCTATCCGTGCTCGACGACGTGCTCTACGCACCTTTCGCCGCCGTCCTACGTTGGCGAATTGTATTGGATACAAACGACTCAGAGCGCAATGCCGTAGAGTCATCAAAGACAGCAAAAAAGCTTGTTGAGCCTCTTTCACCAGCTCCTTTAACAGTTTTACTCCCTCTTCTGTTGTTTGGGGTGGCCTGCGCCGGCTGTCGGGCATTAAGGCCCACTCCTCGGTACCTGGCCTGACCTCAGGTAATGAGGTCCTTGTTGATCCTGTGGCTGTCTCCAACGCCTTCGGCCGCTTTTTCGCGGAGGTTTCAAGCTCCGCCCATTGTAGTCGTCCGATAATAAGTTTCTAGTTTAGTGAAGTGCAGAATTTTAAATTTCTGAACATCTAAAACAAGTTGCAAATCTTTGCACCACTTTCAGATCTTAGCAGGATGTGCCTGAATATTTGCATCGCATTTTTTTTTTTTTTGTCGGACGGTATTTAATTATAGATAACTGCGTCATCTGCAAAAAGTCTCAGGTCGTTGATACTTTCCCCAGGTCATCAATATACAACATTGCCAGCAAGGGTCCCAACACTCTTCCCTGGGGCATACCCGAAGTTACTTAATCCATCCAAGATAACATTCTGCGTTTTCCCAAGCATGAAATTTTCAATCCAGTCACAAATATTGGTTGGTACGCCATACGATCGTACTTGAGATAATAAGCTTAGGTGTGGTACTGAGTCAAATGCTTTTCGGAAATCGAGGAATACTGCATCCACCTGACTGCCTTGATCCATGGCTTCCAGGATGTCATAAAAAGGCGAATAGGATTTCACGTGACCAATGTTTTCAGAATCAATCCTGGTTTGGTTTGGAGGAGGTACTTCTGTTAGAGATGATTCATTACGTTTGAGATCAGGATTTATTTTAGGATTCTACACCAAATTAGGAACATTAGAAGGTAGTTTATGAATCACTTCTGCTAACCTTCCCGTAGACAGGTGTGAATCTACACTACAAATCACTGTGGATCGTACAACAGACTTCGGGCACCTCGCGAGAAATTTTAATGGTCCTCCATTACCGACGGAGATATCATGTAATACAAAATATTGAAGGGTGTGCATTCGTTCTCAAGCTATCCTTCTCATTTTCCCTCATGTGTTAACACGGCCATCAGAAAGCTAAATGCCCAAAGAACATAAAATATTTATGAACTGAATGTGCGGAAACTTTCTACATTTATTTAAGAGTAGAACACTAGGTTTGAGCACTACTACTGCAGTTATTAAGTATGTTCTTACTGCGAACGGTAGGCCCTTTCCATCTTATCATCAGATAATTGGTTCACCCTTTCATTTGTGGGGGCCATATTGTTTCATCTGGGTCTGCGACGATGGCACAGTCGGTAAAGTTTTGTATCCCCAAAATATTCCCCAATGTGAAGACAATATCAACTGCCATTAAAAATCCTAGAAGCTGGAAATAGGGCGTCTGCGCTTGTTACACTGAATCGGTGCGAGAAAAAAAAGAGGTAGCGCAGTGCTTAACGCTGGAAGAGCAGAGTTAAGGTTACCCATCAGGTCCTCATGTGTTTCATTTAATGACTTTAGGCAATTGAGGAGACAGTTCCTTCCTGCAGATCACTGTGGACTTCCAGAACGAATACTGTGTCAGTGTTCTGTTCGTATTGGATATAGAGAGGTCGTTAAAATCAATTTTAATTAATAATTTATTTTCCCACATGTTCACTATCGATGCGAGTAGATTTTGGGAGTTCGGAACGGTTTATTCCAAAGTCGGACATGCGATATACTTCATCTCTCAGCTACTTTCGCTTTCTTCTGTCAGCAGCTTTATCTTTTTATAGTTGTTAAAATTATTCCTAGTTGCCTTAAAAGTTTGCTCGCAGCATTTTCTAATAGAATCTACATCCTAGTGATTGTACTTCACATGAATACTGTCGCTGTTTAACATTTCTTCAGACTTCATTAACTAACCTACGCGTCTTCTGTATCAGTGAAATAGTCGATGTGCTGTTAATTTCCCATGAACGGAAAAAACACTAGGAAATGTAGCCGGAGTAGTAGAACGGTATTTTACTGTATTTAATCATGAACCTAAAAATGACAGAATTCTCATTTTTTCAGTATTGAACAAATACAGAAAACTTCAAATAACTAAAAGCACTAATGTATTTTTCTGTTTTTAGGTTAATTTGAAGAGACATCTGAGAGATCCTGCACAGAATAACTGGCTGAAAGGATTTGCGAACGAGTCAGATAATAAAGTGGCAAGACGATCAGAAAAAACAGATATGGGAGATCCTATTGAACACCGCCAAATGGAAATGACCTCCATGCCTGCAACTGCCAAAGGCGATGAAATCGACTTACCGCCGTCGTTTACTCTGAAGAGATCGCTAGAATGGCCAATCACGTCTGCCGAGAAAAGTTGTCGCTTCAAAGGAGAAGATTGTTTGGATCGCGGAGAGGCTATGCCCACGACTGTGGGCAAAGCTGGTTTACGGAAACGACCATCAAGTAACTCAAAAGATGTAGAAGCTGAACTTACCGCTGCTATTGAGGCGTTCAAGCTGTTCCGAGATAGCGTAACAAGAGAGAGCCCTCTTCGTCATGTGACTGGACCGCTTGTTATTCTTCCGACGATACCGGAAGTCACTGAGTTCTCTGCAGATAACTGTGCACAACTGGAGGGCAACTTGGCGGGGTTCCCTGTGGGAGAGGGCTCCCAATACACAGCTCCGCTTGGTGTCTGGGGATCGCAGTTCCGTCAAAGACCTAGTTTAAGCAGCTTGCAAGAACCCTTTTGTGGAAGATTGCGTCGTATAACTAGAAAGTTCGATGCACTTAATGTTATTTCGGATCAGGACAACTGCATCTTATAATCTGGAAACTAGTTTCATTATATAAATTTGGTACACTTTTTAAAATTTAAATATAAATATATCTTTGACTAATGTAAAGATATTGAGTTTTTCCCATGTAATTAAGTGCATAGACTAAATTTTTATACAGCGAAGCTGTCATCTGTATGACTATTTCGCTAACAGTGAGGAACACATACCTCATTGAATTATGTGCTCAATTTCCTATAAATTCAACATTTGCTCCACAATGTTACTTCATGTAAACAGAAAAAAAATGTGTACACACTTGAAATGAAATGCCTGTGATAAAAATCTAATTTTATTATTTTTTAAGTTTGTGCAATAAATACTATCACTGCTTGCAAAAAAGTAGAAAATTTTAAGAAAACCTGTAAGACATGTAGAAGATATTGTGATAAAACAGGGTGTTCATAAATGAATATCGGGGTTTTAACACTTTATAATATTTAGTACATTAAACTTAGTTATAAACGATGTATCAAATGAGAGCTACTCAGTTTTACCAAGAACCTGTTCAATGTGAGCACCATTTATCACACGGCACACATACAGTCTATAGCAGAGTTCTTCCCAAACATTGGTAAGTGTGTCTTCAGTGATTGTAGCAACAGCTCTTCAGTCCAGTTTCTTAATTCAAGGGTCTGCTGGTAGCGGAGGCATGTACACATTGAAACCTCCCCTTAGAAAAATTAGTGAATTACTGTGCTGGTAAACCACTTATGTTATTCGATTTTCAAACAGCTGAGCACAACTGAACATACTCAGACGTTTCTCTCATTACTTACTCCGATCATCAATAAACTCGCAGACTATTTTTAGCGCAACGCAGTCTGACTTTGAAAAATCCCTACAAAAGAATGGTCCTGACTAACAATAACCTATACCTTTCATGAATCACTTACCTCACAAAAAATCTTCGTTACTCGAACTACTGCAATACAGCGAGTGCCACTACTGCCAGCTAAACAAAAGATTCTAACTACTGAAGGGGCTGGCTACTGAAGGGGCTGGCTACTGAAGGGGCTGGCTACTGAAGGGGCTGGCTACTGAAGGGGCTGGCTACTGAAGGGGCTGGCTACTGAAGGGGCTGGCTACTGAAGGGGCTGGCTACTGAAGGGGCTGGCTACTGAAGGGGCTGGCTACTGAAGGGGCTGGCTACTGAAGGGGCTGGCTACTGAAGGGGCTGGCTACTGAAGGGGCTGGCTACTGAAGGGGCTGGCTACTGAAGGGGCTGGCTACTGAAGGGGCTGGCTACTGAAGGGGCTGGCTACTGAAGGGGCTGGCTACTGAAGGGGCTGGCTACTGAAGGGGCTGGCTACTGAAGGGGCTGGCTACTGAAGGGGCTGGCTACTGAAGGGGCTGGCTACTGAAGGGGCTGGCTACTGAAGGGGCTGGCTACTGAAGGGGCTGGCTACTGAAGGGGCTGGCTACTGAAGGGGCTGGCTACTGAAGGGGCTGGCTACTGAAGGGGCTGGCTACTGAAGGGGCTGGCTACTGAAGGGGCTGGCTACTGAAGGGGCTGGCTACTGAAGGGGCTGGCTACTGAAGGGGCTGGCTACTGAAGGGGCTGGCTACTGAAGGGGCTGGCTACTGAAGGGGCTGGCTACTGAAGGGGCTGGCTACTGAAGGGGCTGGCTACTGAAGGGGCTGGCTACTGAAGGGGCTGGCTACTGAAGGGGCTGGCTACTGAAGGGGCTGGCTACTGAAGGGGCTGGCTACTGAAGGGGCTGGCTACTGAAGGGGCTGGCTACTGAAGGGGCTGGCTACTGAAGGGGCTGGCTACTGAAGGGGCTGGCTACTGAAGGGGCTGGCTACTGAAGGGGCTGGCTACTGAAGGGGCTGGCTACTGAAGGGGCTGGCTACTGAAGGGCGTAGTTAGCAAAAGGAAAGATTTTGATAAAGAACAAACAATGTATTTACCTTAATAGTGTTCAAAAGTCACAATATATAATCAGTCCATGATATGCAATATTACAAATTTACTCTTTCTGATGGACACACATCCAGATCATCCACTCTCAAAATTCCGCCATCTCTCTCCCCACATCCACCACTGCTGGCGGCTCACCTCCAACTGCGCAGCGCTATGCGCTGTTAACATCCAGCTGCCCAACACTACAATAGCAAACAACAATGCAAACCAGCCACAGACTGCACACAGCACAGCCAGGGATTTTCATACACAGCGCTATGTGGCGTTACCAATAAAAAACCTGAACAGCCTACTTACATAGCCTCCATGCTCCCCACAAAAAGTTTTACAAATTGTTTTGGGCAGTGGCCAATAATGATTTGATAAAATTTTTCATAATTACAATAAGAAATAAATCAAATGCACACACCTATTGATACAATGTTGGTCAAAAGCTAAAATTTTCTCAGTCCATAAAGACAGTCCTGATCATTCATCACATTAAAATGGCAGCTTTTTTTAAAAAAAAAATCTAATCAGTAAAAGAAAATGCACACGGTAGTGGATTTCCATGCAGTCTTGAAGTAGTGTTGTCCTTCCAATGGAAAGACAGTGCTGACTCTTGACATGGAGACAGGTAATGGGCCACAACAGAGCAAGCCCACAGCAGAGTCAGTCGAAGTTTTGAAGAATATTGGTAAGTAGGTCATCACAGAGCAGACCACTGTAGTCTTGTTAGAGATTACGGTATTGGTGGGCCACCAGAGGTGCAGACCCACTGCAGTCCTTGTAGAAATAATGGTATTGGTGAGTCATCAAAGGTGTAGACCCACTGAAGTCCTTGTAGAGATGGCTAGCAGCCATCCGTTGAGACTGTGCAGGTGCACAATCACCATCGTAGAGTCTTGTGGACAATATAGCAAGTCCATGAACCACCGCTTGTGCACTCATAATTTTTTTTGTTTGGAACGTCCTTAGAACCAGCAATGCTGTTAACCAGTCTCTTGCTGAATTATCAACACATGTGCAAGCACTAACAGTCCCAACTCACATACTGTGCATATATTATGACCAACAGAAACGTGTGTAGTGAAATGATACTTAATTTGAAGAGCTGGTATCTATACAATCACAAATTTACAACATAAGAATACAATTGCAAAGGTACAAAATACATCATTAAAGAATGTAACAGTACAGATAACATTTGTAGTAACACAGGCTTTACAAAAGAATAGAAATAAACATATACATCAGTGTTACAGGAATTGACGTAAGTAAATATATAAAATAAAGAGAATAGTTTTTGAAACATTAATTTCACACATGAGCATTGAAACAGAACAGAATTAATGTCTAAACATCTCTACAAAGTAAATAACATATTATTAATGCAAATTATATTTGAGGATAACAGTATTCCTCATCATAGTGAATGTAGCTTAGTACTAGGAAATATTCTACAACATAAATCTTATTAGCTAAACACATAGACAGGAAAAACACAAACACACAAGAGTACACAAACACATAGCAGAATAACACAGGAGGAAAGGACAGGGTTTGTTTTCAGTGTAACATTTGGTACTGCAGTCCACTCCAAAACTTCATTCCATAGATCTTTCGTACCAAAAAAATCCTATCCAAGCATGCTTTCTGTATTTATATGTTCTCATATTTCTTACCTCATTATTTATTTTCCATTATCTTACCTCATCATTTATTTCCAAGAAAATCCTACCTAAACCTGTTGTCCCTAAACTTTACTTTTTTGTTCATATCCTCTTTCAAAATACTTCTTTGGCCAAACCATTTTCTTATAGCTTCTCAATGCATTTCTTCCAATTCATCACAACACGTTCTCTTATATAGCCTACCCCATCTTAAGCTAACTTAAATCTACTGAGCTCAGATGCTAAACTAAAGGACGAGGCAATGCAGCAGCACAAAACAATTAAAACAGCAATGACAAAAAAATGGAAATTGGCAAAGCAAGCAGCAGTATATCTAAATTAGCAGAGCAAATGCAACATTATCACTAATATGAGCCAATGTGCAGCAAAAAGAAAAATAAATCAATAGTAAAACTGGCTTAGGAGAGTAATACAAAGTGAAATTTAATAGCACTATGCCTGGCAAGCAGCAGCAGCAAATGCAATAACTTATACCCAAGCATGACAAAGCTCGAGCAGAAAAAAATTTACACTAAATACAACAATGCAGATAAGGGAAATGTCTATTCACATCTTAATGTCTATGTAATTAAAGTGGTGCAGCACAACTTATTCTACCAAAGAAATTACCAAGTACTTGAAAAGAAAATTATGTATGCAATACCTGTGAAGGGAAATGTCTTTTTGTGCTCCTTCATTTTTTAAAGTAGATAATAAAGCTATTATTTACTGGATCTGTAGGCATAAGATATTTATATTAGTACATCTATAAAATTTTATTTTAACCAATGCTGCAGTGCAGCTAGAAACTAGATATTAAACGAAATGAGCAAATATATACAAAGCAGTGTGTGAAACGTCATTCACTAGGCAAATGGCGTTTCCTTAGAAAAATTAGTGAATTACTGTGCTGGTAAACCACTTATGTTACTTGATTTTCAAACAGCTGAGCAAAACTGAACGTACTCAGACGTTTCTCTCATTACTTATTCTGATCATCACTGAACTGACACACAATATTTTTAGCGCAACGCAATCTGACTTTGAAAAAGTCCCTACAAAAGAATGGCCCTGACTAAAAATAACCTATACCTTTCATGAATCACTTACCTCACAAAAAATCTTCGTTACTCGAACTACTTCAATACAGCGAGCGCCACTACTGCCAGCTAAATAAAAGATTCTAACTACTGAAGGGACTAACTACTGATAGGCATAGTTAGGAAAATGAAAGATTTTGATAAAGAACAAACAATGTATTTACCTTAATAGTGTTCAAAAGTCACAGTATATAATCAGTCCATGATATGCAATATTACAAATTTACTCTTTCTGATGGACACACGTCCAGATCGTCCACTCTCAAAATTCCGCCATCTCTCCCCCCACATCCACCACTGCTGGCCGCTCACCTCCAACTGCGCAGCGCTACGCGCTGTTAACATCCAGCTGCCCAACACTACAATAGCAAACAACAATGCAAACCAGCCACAGACTGCACACAGCACAGCCAGTGATTTTCATACACAGCGCTACGTAGCGTTACCAATAAAAAACCTGAACAGCCTACTTACAACATCCTTCATAAAGCCCCGAGGAAAAAAATCGCATGGCGTTAGGTTGGGTGAACATGTAGGCCGTGCAAAGCAAGCCCTGTAATTGAGCCCCTTGCGGCCTATCCAGCGCTTGGGTACAGACTTGATGTGTGCCGTGTGACAAATGATGCTCACACTGAACATTTATAAGGTTCTTGATAAAACTGTTTGAGTTGCTCTTTCATTTGACATATCATTTATAACTGTAAGTTTAATATAATAAATATTATAAAGCGTTAAAACCCCGATATTCATTTATATACACCCTGTATTACTGCGCAGTGATTCTTCAGAGTACTGGTTCAAATGGCTTTGAGCGCTATGGGACTTAACATCTGTGGTCATCAGTCCCCTAGAACTTAGAACTACTTAAACCTAGCTAACCTAAGGACATCACACACATCTATGCCCGAGGCAGGATTCGAACCTGCGATCGTAGCGGTCGCGCGGTTCCAGACTGAAGCGCCTAGAACCGCTCGGCCACACCGGCCGGCTCAGAGTACTCTCTGACGAAGCAGAAATTACTTTTACACCCTATTAAGCATGTGAGATACTGGTAAAGCAGTCTTAATCCATTCACTACCTCCGAAGACGTAAAAGATGGCGTTGCATATTAACCTCTATCGCCTGTATCCACTCCCACTAAACAATTATTTAACGAGATAGCCGTTAACACAAGATTATAAAGCCAATAATATCTTAGAAGTCATTTTTAAAAAAGAAGTTTGATACCCAGTGTCCAGTACGTCACTAGAAACTTAAGAGCAGTAATTAAGTCACATCTGGTCACTTAAGGTGACAAAGAGGTTAGCTGCTCCCGAAACTCAAAGCGTGAGTCTCTTCAACTCCCTGCAACGCTGTAGTACGCATAAAAGTAATGTACAGTAAGTGTGTAGTCCAAAAGTACCCACGATACAGTTAACACTGCCATAAACAGTGATGACAGTTGCTCTTTCGGCACAAAGCCTAAGGAACATGGACTGTAATATACCATCACGATTAAAATTTGCATAAAATGTCGTGCATAAATTAAATGTTTTATTGTGTGTTAGAGTGCAGCTTGCTAATGTTGATTGACTTCAACGGTGAATACGCTGTTCACGATTTAATCCATGATAACCCAAACAATTGGAAAAAATAATGAAGTGCGACCATTTCAACACTCTTATGAAATTTACGAGATTTAAAAGCTGAGTATATGGCTGCTGCATGGTTTAATAGGACGACAAAAATTTGTATCCTGCCATATGAGTTTTTGCTTGAACGTCATCGGGCGACTTCCGAACATCAAACATCCTTATCCATCGTCTTTGTGATGAGATAAGGTGAATCACCTAACCCCATCACGTAAAACTTGCATCGTAAAACTGCGGCAATGGAAAGTGCTGTTGATGTGCAGTTTTCATCGAACGGAATGGTAGCCAAGGCCTCGTATTGTCAGCCAATCAAAAGATTGCACAAAAAATAAACTTAAGTATTACTACAATCATCTTTTTAATGAAACAATGCCTATTGACATTAACAAACTAAAAGTAGGGTAAATTACAATGTCAGTGGTATTTGTTGCATGATTCTAGAGCGAATCGTTTACTTGATATCGTGTTCTGAGAAGTTCCCACAGTGACACTTGCACCGTATCTGCGGTAGCACACACCAAAGAACAACCCAAGAGCATACTCTAGTTTTGTAAATTCTGACCAATAACGAGACTCTTGACCATCACAGGCTATGTTCAAATTGACCACCGGCTGTGGGAATACACGCTTCCAGTCTGGTATGTAACGACTGGTGCTCACATGCTAGCAGTTCAGCGATGTGTCTGAGCAGTCTCCAGTAATAAGTCATCGCGTGTCATCAGGTGCAGTTGGTATGTCATCGTAGACAGTCTTTCAGCTTTCCTACTGCAAAAAGTCCTCAGGGGTCAAATTTGGAGAACAGGTCGGTCAAGGTACAGGTCCTTTACGCCCAATTTGGAAAAAATTCGTGGAGACATACTCTAGTGCTTCGTGCACTGGTGTGGACAGCCACCATGTTGGTACCACAGGTTCCTCCTCCTTTGCAGAGGAACGTCTTCTAGCAACCGTGGAAGATGGCCTTAGAGGAAGCGGTGAAACTTGGCGCGTTCAGTGTTCTTTCTTTGAAAAACAGGCCTATGATCTGATGGTTCACTATTCAACACCACACGTTTACACTCCATGGACGCTGAATTTCGAGCTTACGAAGCCAAAGGGGATTGTCGACAGAGCAATAGTGCATGTTTCGGCTGTTTACCTGTCAATGATTGGTAAATGTCTTAATCACTAAATAAGACACATGGTACATCTCGAGTATCCTATCTTAATGCCCATGTAGAGAAGCTAACAAAACTCCCATAATCGTTTCCCTGCAGCTCTTGATGGGGAGACATGTGATAGGGCTGGAACCTATGTCGATCCAGAATGCGTAGGACTTTTGCATGACTCGTGCCGCTTCCTCGTGGGATTGCACGGGGGCTAACGTGTGGTTCAACTGCAACAGCAGCAAGAACATTTATATCCTCTCCCACCCCCCACCCCCACTCTTCCGTTGCCGTTTGTTTCTTTCTTTTACGTTATCTGGGTGTTAAACTAAGACTTTCATGTATCTGGTTGAAGAAGTTGATAAATAATTGCCGAGGTGGTTGACGTCTATTGGAATATCTTGCCACATACTTCGTACAAGAACGAATTGCATTCTTCCTACTATTTCCTCACACCATGAGCATGTCGGCTTCTTCTGCAATGGTAAATCCCATCTCCCAGTCACGACCTACTGCTTGGTATGTCACATACTGACCGAATAGCAAGTTGCAATGCACTCAAGGAACACACAAGCACACTGTGAGCAAACATAACTTCGTACCTAGCAACTACGCAGGCTGAATAGCACAGACAAGTTTCGGTGTGGAAGCTTTGCGCAATTGGAGATCTCTTAAACGACTCGCACTACCAATCCTGCAACAAACACCACTGGCATTCTGATGTACTCTACTTTTCTTCAATGTCCTTGTCCCATTTTAAAAAAGCGTTTGTACAAAAATATTACGTATCATGGTTCAAATGGCTCTGAGCACTATGGGACTTAACATCTGTAGTCATCAGTCCCCTAGAACTTAGAACTATTTAAACCTAACTAACCTAAGGACATCACACACATCCATGCCCAAGGCAGGATTCGAACCTGCGACCGTAGCAGTCCCGCGGTTCCGGACTGAGCGCCTAGAACCGCTAGACCACCGCGGCCGGCTATTACGTATCATTACAGTCTGTTGATTGGCTGACAATATGAGCCCCTGACTATGAGCCCATGGTACTTCCCATTTCCGAAAAATTTGCAGTGCAAGTTTTAGGTGATTTACCCTGTATACATACTATCCTACGTTACTTAAAAAAGAAAGTAAATGGGTGAGCCTTGACACAGAAAATGTTACGGGTCTGATATAAGGAGGGCGTTGTGTACTACAAATTGTTTACGATGGGTGTGACCATCGCAGTCGACTCTAAGTGCAAACAACTGAAGCTTTGCTATCACACTCTAAAAAAGCGTCGAAGAAGACTGTATGAAATGTCTCTACTACACGATTTCCACCCTCTGCTGATTTGGTGGATGCTAACCAAGAGACTGGTTTGAAGGATGTCTCTCATCGCACTTATTCTGATATTGACCTAAAAATGTGCGTCTTTTTCGCTCCCTATCCAATGACCGAGACCAAGAGATGAATACACTAAGCAGATTCAGAAGGATGTAGGCTGCAGTAGGTACTGGGAGATGAAGCAGCTTGCACTGTATACAGTAGCATGGAGAGCTGCATCAAACCAGTCTCAGGACTGAAGACAACAACAACATCCAATGACCTTCAAGAAAATTCCTTTCCGGTTGAAAATGCGCTTCAGACTTAACTTGGAATCTAGAAACCAGCAGCATGTTGTCAGACTGTTGTAGATAATGAGAGAATATATTGTTAATTTCTCTTAAGTGCATCTGTCACGCTCAATAAACCCATCAAAAACTCTTCAAAAAATGGTTCAAATGGCTCTGAGCACTATGCGACTTAACTTCTGAGGTCATCAGCCACCTAGAACTCAGAACTAATTAAACCTAAGTAACCTAAGGACATCACACACATCCATGCCCGAAGCAGGATTCGAACCTGCGACCGTAGCGGTCACGCGGTTCCAGACTGAAGCGCCTTTAACCGCACGGCCACACCGGCCGGCAAAAAAAACAAAAAAAAAAAAAAAAAAAAAGCTCTTCAAACTTGGGTACTATACTAATGCAAATGAATGAGATAGTTATGACTACTTTAAGAGTGAAATTTTAATAAAATAAGCTGCAGCACGCGCCAGGCATAAATTTCAGGATTGAGCGAGATATTACGCACTTTTGACGTCGAAGTGAATTTTGTGTACGTGCAGTCTTGTCACACAAAGGAAACCCTTCAGTGCTTCCACGAAAGTATAAAATCTGACAGTGAAAGTACTGTATTTTACAGACTAAAGCACGCTACGGACTGTAAGACGCACCTTAATTTTTAAGCATTTTAATAACATTTCTACCATTTTTTATTAGAGTTCAAGTCCAGACTAAAAAAACTTAGTTTATAAAACCGAACTGACCTTTACAATCCTTCAAAATCGGTACCTGAACTTTCATCTTCGGCCTCCTCTTCCTTGTCCTTTTCATGTATACAATGGTCTTCACTGCCATCGAGAGCATTACTTATGCCACGCTTCTCGAACACAACTGTTTTTATCCACTTGTTTGACTGTAGGTCGTTTGAAAGCACCCTTCAGCGTGAATTCATGTTGGGTTTCATTTATCATCCATTTCTTCCATTCCTCCCTCGTAAACACTTTAAATGGTTTATTTATCGAGACATCAAGAGTTTGAAAAAAATGGTTCACATGGCTCTGAGCACTATGGGACTCAACTGCTGAGGTCATTAGTCCCCTAGAACTTAGAACTAGTTAAACCTAACTAACCTAAGGACATCACACACATCCATGCCCGAGGCAGGATTCGAACCTGCGACCGTAGCGGTCTCGCGGTTCCAGACTGCAGCGCCAGAAACGCGCGGCCACTTCGGCCGGCCAAGAGTTTGAATTTGTGAAGCAAGTCCTCCCGGAATAACAGCAAGGTCTGTATTTCTCTATCTCAATTTCTCTCTCACAGAATTTTTTCAAATGACTGCTAAACTGATCTGGCTCAGGAAGAGAACTCTTCTTCCATAAAGCACCTTTCCTTCTCTCCCACATTCTGTTAACCCATAAATTGAAACTAACCTCATCCGTCCAACCCTTGTCATGTACGTGAACACCACCACCTGGCGGTATTTCAGAAGTTTTCGGCATTGTTTTGTGATTAAAAATTGTCACTGGATTAAGTTTACTACCGTCAGATTAATATGTAAGGGCAGCAGTGTAGTGCAATTTTCAAATCCCCTTATTTTTATAGTGGCAATTTTAACACTTTTCATGGCAACAGTTATTACTAGGCACATCAAATGTCAGAGGAGTTTCGTCCATGTTCGCTATTTGGCTTAGTTCCACACTGATATTCTGTCGATGTTGAATACTAAAGTGATGGAAAAGCAATATGTTCTCTTCATACACTTGTGGCAATTTCTGAGATATTTTGGTTTTGGTTCGCATGCTAAGTCCATGACACTACATAAACCTATAGTTCCAACCAACTCCACCCATAAAGTCTTAAGTTCCACTGTAGCGCTTACTTGGCCGTGCGGTTATAGGCGCTTCAGTCTGGAACCGCGTGACCGCTACGGTCGCAGGTTCGAATCCTGCCTCGGGCATGGATGTTTGTGATGTAGTTAGGTTTAAGTAGTTCTAAGTTCTAGGGGGCTGATGACCACAGATGTTAAGTCCCATAGTGCTCAGAGCCATTTGAACCATTTTGATTTAGTAGCGCTAACTCACGAGCGTGTATTTTGCTCTCAGTTCTCTACTTGCGCATTTAATCTTCCTCTTTTTTTTTCAGTTCCACTTTGCTGACCCGCCAATCGCGATTTTTTTTCTTTTTCTTTTTATGGAGGCTAGAAATGCCTTTCAGCTGCTCTGTTTCCATGTTATTCTACATATGCTATTACTTTCAATTTACAGCCCTACCATATGAATACTTTTTATTTTTTTTCAATTACGAAAGCAGCTACTAACGGAAATATTGTACTGTTACCGATAACACAAATCACTTTCAATTCAAGTTCACTGGCACCGCAGCCTGCAGAGACGCGTCATATGCTACACAATGTTGTGTGTTTGTGATTAGGAGGGGAGGAGGAAGCCAGTGTTAGCAAGCTCGTGAATCCCCGCAACTCATGTTCGACGCATCAGTGCACTGCAGCTACCAGTTGAATCCACTGTTGCCAGATAGAAGACAGGTTACCCGCGGTTTCGAATATATGGCCATTTTTAAGACTGGCGGGAATTTTAAGTCAAACAGTGAACATTTTTATATTAATTTCGAGTATAAGACGCACCTCAATTTTGGAGGCAGTTTTGAAGAAAAAAAGTGTGTCGTATAGTCCGTATAATACGGTAGACATAGAAACAAAGCCAGTGACCTAATTATTCAGTGCCGTACAACGAGCAAATTCCCAAAAAAAGAAAAATTTAGCACTTTGGAGAGCATCGACGTGAAGTTAGTTTTCAGGTCGGCTACGGAAACCGGAAGCGCTGGTCGTGCTGCGTAGGCTCGGCGGCGCCAGTATAGCGGCAGCGATGCCGCCTCAGCGCTTCTCAATGGTCTGTAGCGGCCCACGCTTTCTAGAATCGTGCCGCTGCAGCCGCTCTTGACTCGAAGTTTCCAGAATTCACCGAAAAGTCTCTTTCCTAACCTTGTATTAGGGGCAGTCTCAACACTTCATTCATCGTTGACTGCAGCCTCACCCTGCATTCGTTCTTTATCGTTTGTTCTTCGAGGAGGGGAGGGGAGGGGAAGGGGGCAGCGATTCGAGACTCGTTATTTTTGCCATTAGTAATGAGCAGAATTGACGATCAAACTTCATGTTTGTGAACTCCGCTGAACACTAGTCCCGAGTC
Source organism: Schistocerca serialis cubense (assembly GCF_023864345.2). Taxonomy (NCBI): domain Eukaryota; kingdom Metazoa; phylum Arthropoda; class Insecta; order Orthoptera; family Acrididae; genus Schistocerca; species Schistocerca serialis. Next base: position 656,674,524 of record NC_064640.1, on the reverse strand, counting down.
TTGGTAGCTCACGTGCATCTTCTCACAAAATGACCCTCGTTCTCTGCGCAAATACAGCTACTTCTACCAGTTTTTCCATTCTCATGTAAATAAATTGTTAGTACTTTGCAACCTTGACTTGTTAATCTGATGGCTTTGTTGATAGTCGCTATTGTCAGCACCTGACTTCTTAAAAATGGAAATTATTAAATTTCTATTGAAGCTTGAAGGCATTTCACACATCTGATATATTTTGCATGCAAATTGGAATAGTTTTGTCATGGCTGGGTCTCCGGTGGATATCAAAAATTCTAAGGGAATGTCGTGTACTTTGTGTTTGGACTTAGGTCTTACAATGCTCTGCCAAATCCATCTTGCAGTATCGCATCATCCATCTCATTGTCACCTACTACTTTTAAGATTAATTCGAATAAACAGTTTGCTGCTTGTCACAATATACAAATTAAATTAGCAAGACGCGCTTCATCAGTATTGTACCTTATTAAAGAGACTAATTCTTGCTTTAGATTAATGCTCCATAACAACGGAGTTCTAGCTCTCTTGCGTCACTTTCCATAGGTTTTAGATGTCTGAAACTTGCGATGTCTAGATGACACGGAAACATAGGAAACTAATTCCAGGTATGAGTCTGCGTCTGTTTTGAGCTTAAATCATTTATATCCGACTATATCCTTTAAGGATTTTTCTACTCCGTATTCCGGGTATCAAACACGGTAAACAGAAGAAACAGAAATACAATGGGAAACAATGTATGTAAATTCTCCATCAATGTATTTATTTCGTTTACAGTATCAGATAAAGCCAGTAGCCGACGCATCTAGTATAGAGTTGCGGATGTGTTAGCAGTGACAATACTGGTACGATTGGGAGTTTGTGGAGTTGAAAGCCATGTTATTGGTACCTATAACATAGCTTAATTTTTTTTAAATATTTGGAATGTGCACGCAACCATCACAGCACTGCACACATCGCTTTCTTCTGAACCTGCCTGTTGGCTTGACACGAGGCAGCACCGGTGTCTTCCGCAAGTTCAGCTTCCCATCGACAACGAGGTATTTCATTAAGCCACGAACTAATGAGTGAATAGAGACAACTGGTACTCCTTACACCTAACAGCTTTTTATGTTGGAGTGGTTCTCAGTCAGTGCACATCATAAATCATGCTCAAAACAGTAAGGGTCCCAAACAGCACTTGCTTCAACTGCGCCTGCTCCTCCATTTAAATCACCCAAAGTGAAAATGTAGGACTATACTTACCGTTTGTACATAACTTGATTATTGGATTCCTTACTTTTGTACTGACAAATTCAAAGACTTCAGGCTGTCTCTGCTTTGAGTCTGAGCACTCTAATACTAATAATAATAATAATAATAATAATAATAATAAACGACACTGGTAGCCAACTGGAAAATGATTTAAATCCAAATAGAGGTGTTTTGCAGGATATGCTTCCTGCAACCACCCAAGAAGGAAAACAAAGACAGAGGATGAGATGGTCAGATGAAGTTAATCGACACCTCATGTTCTGTTATTACCAAGCAACAAACCTAGGAACCAACACAACTGGATACAGATCACAAGTATACACAACATTTATTATCAGATACCCAGAATTAAAATTTTTAACAGAACAACGACTAGTTGATCAGATCCGTGTAATAATAAAAAATAACAGGATACCCCAGTCAGAATTAGAAAACATCAAACAACAAGTACAACAAATACTGGAACAAAATAATGTGCAATCAGAAGAAGAAGAAAATACAGTAATGGACTCAAACATCCCAGAGCAAACAAACAAAGAACAACACGCACCAATTAAACAATCAGAGGAAAACGAAATCTTAAGACAGCCACCAGAACAAGCACAAATAGAACACGAAGTGACACAGATGTTAGATATAGAAGAAAAATTTCAGCTAACATATATAGAATACAAAGACACAAATACAGACATTAGACCATTCTTGCATAGACCACCAAATAACCCACAAGTCGAAACAACAATAAAAACTATCAACACAATCATACACAACAAAATAAATGAAAACACAACTATGGAAGAGTTACAACTACTGGTTTATATAGGAGCACTCACTACACTAAATATACACACTAGGCAGAGATCAGAACCAACCAACACACAGAAGAAACCCACAAAACCAGCATGGCAACACAGGTACAGATCAAACTAGAAAAACTGAGAAAAGACATCGGACATCTAACACAATTTATAAGAAATGAAATCTCGGAAAAAAACGAAAAAGGTTAGGTAAAATCTCACAACAAGAAGCGACAGAGCAATTAGACGAAAAGAAGCAGAAATTACAAGCATTAGCCAAACGACTCAGAAGATACAAAAAAAGTGAAAATAGAAGGAAACAAAACCAAACATTCAACACAAACCATAAGAAATTTTACCAGACAATAGATAACACACACATTAAAATAAACAATCCACCAAACATAACAGACATGGAACACTTCTGGAGCAACATATGGTCAAACCCGGTACAACATAACAGGCATGCACGGTGGATACAAGCAGAAACAGACACATACAAGATGATACCATAAATGCCTGAAGTGATAATTTTGCAACATGAAGTCACCCAAGCAATTAATTCTACTCACAATTGGAAAGCCCCTGGAAATGATAAAATAGCAAATTTCTGGTTAAAGAAGTTCACCTCAACACATTCACATCTAACTAAATTATTTAACAGTTACATTGCAGACCCATACACATTCCCTAATACACTTACACACGGAATAACATATCTGAAACCTAAAGATCAAGCAGACACAGCGAACCCAGCTAAATATCGCCCCATAACATGCCTACCAACAATATACAAAATATTAACTTCAGTCATTAAACAAAAATTATTGACACATACAACACAGAACAAAATTATAAATGAAGAACAAAAAGGCTGTTGCAAAGGAGCACGAGGATGTAAAGAGCAACTGGTAATAGATGCAGAGGTGACATATCAAGCTGAAACTAAACAAAGGTCGCTACACCACGCATACATTGATTACCAAAAAGCTTTTGATAGTGTACCCCACTCATGGTTACTACAAATATTGGAAATATACAAAGTAGATCCTAAATTGATACAGTTCCTAAACATAGTAATGAAAAATTGGAAAACCACACTTAATATCCATACAAATTCAAATAATATCACATCACAGCCAATACAGATTAAGCGTGGAATATACCAAGGAGACTCATTAAGTCCTTTCTGGTTCTGCCTTGCTCTGAACCCACTATCCAACATGCTAAATAATACAAATTATGGATACAATATTACTGGAACATACCCACACAAAATCACACATTTGCTATACATGGATGATCCAAAACTACTGGCAGCAACAAATCAACAACTCAACCAATTACTAAAGATAACAGAAGTATTCAGCAATGATATAAGTATGGCTTTTGGAACAGACAAATGTAAGAAAAATAGCATAGTCAAGGGAAAACACACTAAACAAGAAGATTACATATTGGATAACCACAGCGACTGCATAGAAGCGATGGAAAAAACGGATGCCTATAAATATCTAGGATACAGACAAACAATAGGAATAGATAATACAAATATTAAAGAAGAACTAAAAGAAAAATATAGACAAAGACTAACAAAAATACTGAAAACAGAATTGACAGCAAGAAACAAGACAAAAGCTATAAATACTTATGCCATACCAATATTGACCTACTCATTTGGAGTAGTGAAATGGAGTAACACAGACCTAGAAGCACTCAATACACTTACACGATCACAATGCCACAAATATAGAATACATCACATACATTCAGCAACAGAAAGATTCACATTAAGCAGAAAGGAAGGAGGAAGGGGATTTATCGACATAAAAAACCTACATTATGGACAGGTAGACATTTTAAGAAAATTCTTTCTAGAACGAGCAGAAACTAGCAAAATACACAAGGCAATCACTCATATAAATACATCGGCTACACCACTGCAATTTCATAACCACTTCTACAGCCCTTTAGATCACATAACATCAACAGATACGAAGAAAGTAAATTGGAAAAAGAAAACACTACATGGCAAGCACCCGTATCATCTAACACAGCCACACATCGATCAAGACGCATCCAACACATGGCTAAGAAAAGGCAATATATACAGTGAGACAGAAGGATTCATGATTGCAATACAGGATCAAACAATAAACACCAGGTATTACAGCAAGCATATTATTAAAGATCCCAATACCACAATGGATAAATGCAGACTGTGTAAACAACAAATAGAAACAGTAGATCACATCACAAGCGGATGTAAAATACTAGCAAATACAGAATACCCCAGAAGACATGACAATGTCGCAAAAATAATACATCAACAGCTTGCCTTACAACATAAACTTTTAAAACAACACGTTCCTACATACAAGTATACACCACAAAATGTACTGGAGAATGATGAATACAAATTATACTGGAACATTTATTTAGCGTATGGCATTTAGACACAATTGTTATTACAATCAATATGCAAAATTGTAATAATTTGGCATTAGATATTCTTACAGTTATTACAATAGTTATACAGAATTATACAAAATTATACAAAATTACACATAATACACATGTTACAGTAGTTATACAAAGTTATAGTAGTTTGGAAGTAATTACAAACAAACATCTAATGAGTTAATATATGCAATTGATTCTGGAGTCGCCATCAGGAAATCTTCTGGAGTCCCATCATAGGCTGTCCTGGGGCAGTCTTCTATTATGTGCTGGATAGTTTGATTTTCTCCACATTGACATAGCGGCGATTCTGTCATGCCCCACTGGTAGAGGGAATAGGCGCATCTGCCATGTTTAGTTCTAATTCTGTTTAAAGTTGCCCAGGTTTTGCGTGATAAGTCAAAACCTGGAGGCTTCTGGGAGATACATGGAAGTTTGCTGATGTTCTTTAAGGACCATTCTTGGTGCCAGGCGCTAGTTATGTTGAATTCTTCCTCTGTTGCAGATGTGGCTATTGCGGTTCTGATGGGTGACCTTCTGGAGCGGAGGCGCCTTTGGGTGGCATCTTCAAAATTCTCATGGATGGGTAGATTCCGATTGCTCATTATCTTTTTGTACTCTCTTATAAGAGCGTTTGTGCGGCGTAGGTTAGGGGGTGGTATGTGGCTTAGTACTGGGAGCCATTCCACGGGTGTAGTCTTTATTACACCAGCGATCATTCTCATTGTGTTATTGAGCTGTGCATCGATTCTATGGGTGTGGGGGCTGTTTAGCCATACCGGCGCACAATATTCGGCAGCTGAGAAGACGAGACTTAAGGCTGATGTCCGTAACGTAGTAGCTGCCGCTCCCCATGTCGTTCCACAGAGCTTCTGTATAATGTTATTCCTTGTTTTTAGTTTCTCTGCTGTTTTCATTAGGTGACCTTTGAAAGAGAGTGTTCTATCGAGGGTCACACCTAGGTACTTTGGGGTTTTATTGTGGGTAAGCCATGTGGTCTCGAATTTTATTCTGAGCTCCCTCTTAGCCGCTTTATTGTTTAGGTGAAAACATGATACTTCTGTTTTGTTGGCGTTAGGTTGCAGGTGCCATTTTCGGAAATATTCTCCCATCTTCTCCAAGTCAGCTGTTAGGGTCTCCTCTGCCCCTTCAAATGACTGACTTCTCGTTGCAAGGACCCAGTCATCGGCGTAGCCAAACTTCTTTGATCTTGTTTCCGGTATGTCTGCAATGTAGAGATTGAAGAGGAGTGGTGCAAGCACCGATCCTTGAGTTAGGCCATTTTTTAATTTCCTCGGTGAACTAATATCTGAACCCATGGTGACTTGGATCGTTCTGTCATTCAGCATGTTGTTTAGTAGGCGAGCTGTTAGTTTACATGGGATTATGCGGAGGAACTTATAAATCATGCCTTCTCTCCAGACTGTGTCGTAGGCAGCTGACAGGTCTATGAATGCTGCAGAGGTTTTAAGCTTTCTTTGGAACCCAGCTTCAATGTACGTCGTGAGTGAGAGAACTTGATCGACACAGCTGCGGTTTGGTCTGAAACCTGCTTGTTCGATTGGTATAGCATTGAGTATTTTCTGGCAGATTCTATTGTAGATGAGCCTTTCTAACAATTTATATATTACTGACAGTAGTGCTATGGGCCTGTAGCTCTTCGGTGAGTTTGTTGGTTTCCCTGGTTTTAAGATGGCTATTATTTTCGATCTTTTGAGGTCACTAGGCATATTACCGGTTTGGATGATGTCGGTGAAGAATCTCGCCAGCCAGAGTTTTGTGTATTTACCGCAGTGTATCAGGAGTTCTGGGTTAATGCTGTCGAGTCCTGGTGCTTTCCCTGGCTTGACCTCTTTGAGTGCTGTTTCTATTTCTTCGAGTGAGAAAGGGAGAGCGTATTCAGTTTCTGTCGCCTTATTCCTCAGATTCCTGAGTTCTCGTTTTATCTTGATCGTGTGTGCTCTGTCACTAGGGGCTCTGAACGTGGCCACTATATGAGATGCCATGGTGTTTGGGGAGACGTTTGCTGTCTGTCTTTGAATAGGTGCTCCACTTCCTAATTTCCTTAACAGGGTCCATGCTTGTCGGCTTGAAGTCTGGAAATTCAGGCTCTCCATTGCTTCTGTCCATTTACGTTGTCTTGCAATATCAAGACTGTGGAGAAGGTCATCGGCCAGTTCTTTTTCGCCCGTCTTGAGGAAGCGCTGGTAGAGCTCGTCACTGTTTTTGGACCACCCTGGGACATACTCTCGTCGGTATCCCCTAGGGATGTGCTTCTTGGCAGTGCTTATTACTGCTCCGATGAATCTTCTATAGTTTTTATGGGTAGCTGGTATCCATCCTAGACATTTATCAAGGTCTCGAGAGTACTTTTCCCAATTTGCGTTCTTGAAATTCCATCTGGGGCAAGGCATGGAAGTCACCAGTGGGATTTGGCTGCCAATTTCAATAATGACTGGTCGGTGCTGGCTATGAGGAAAGTCGCACAGGACTTTACGGGTAGCTGGTAGTGGTTGGTTATTTCCGTCAGTTGAGGTGAAGCATAGATCCGGGTTGTATTCCTGCTCCCAGGCAGCTGATCTGAATGTGTAACGGTCTTTCGCATCAAAGATAAGGTTAAGATTTTCATTTTCAGCCCATTTCACCAAGGTTTCACCATTAGCATCACACTCCTTATATTTCCACTGTTCGTGGTGGCTATTGAAGTCTCCCAGATAGATTGCTGGGTGAGGTTGAGCCTGAATTACTGATCTTGGCCATGGAGTGGTTGGAGGTTTATAAATATTTGTAACGGTTACGCTCCCAATTTTTACTGTGACATTATGGATTCCATCACCTGACGACGTGGAGATAAGAGAGGCATTTTCTATATCATGTCTGATGTAGGTTGCAACACCATGGGTATGGTGGTAAGTGGCACCAAGTAATTCAAATCCGGGTATTTTGCCCCTTTTCCGCAGTTGTACTTCAGTACTACAATGTGTTTCCTGAATGGCGATCAGATCAATGTTGTCTTTCTTCAGTAGTTTTGATAAGTATTGGCACTTAGAATAGCTTATGCTCTCTATGTTGAGATGGCAGATTCGGACCGTAGGTCCAAGTTTCCTTGTTGGCATATCCTTAGGAGGACGTTTTTTGTGTCTACTTGCATAGTCAGGAGAACCTTTCACGGTTTGTCTGACTGCCATTATGTGCTAGCTCATTTAGCGTTACCCGGGGTGCACCACGTGGAGGCGAGCTAGCTTTACACCCCATACTGGAACAGAACCATTATAACAGATAAAACAACGCCACATAACAAACCTGACATCATACTCACCAATAAAAAGAAGAAATTAACACAACTAATCGAAATATCCATACCCAATACAACAAATATACCAAAGAAAACAGGAGAAAAAATTGAAAAATACATCCAACTGGCTGAGGAAGTCAAAGACATGTGGCATCAGGATAAAGTTGACATCATACCAATTATACTATCAACTACAGGAGTCATACCACACAATATCCACCAGTACATCAATGCAATACAGCTACAGCCAAACATATATATACAACTACAGAAATCCGTAATTATTGATACATGTTCAATTACCCGAAAGTTCCTAAATGCAATATAACACATACCGTACAGTTAAAAGGAAGTGACGCTTGATCAAGGTCCGCGCCACTCCATTTTTAACCGGACTTAACGTCTGAGAAAGTGAAGGAAATAACAATAATAATAATAATCACGCGCTGATGACCTCGATGTTGAGCGTCCATAAGCCCCCCCCCCCCCCCCCCAAATAATAGTCACAATAACTATTAATAATAATAATACTGTTTACAGCACTATACTAGCCCTTGTGTAGTTAATGTTGATTTGTGTCGTCAATTAGTTCATCTATCTGTTTCGAAGTGAGTAATGAAGCAATTTCTCGTCTATTGCAGACACTATCTACAACCTCGAGAAGACGTTTTGGTTCAAATGGCTCTGAGCACTATGGGACTCAACTGCTGTGGTCATCAGTCCCCTAGAACTTAGAACTACTTAAACCTAACTAACCTAAGGACATCACACACATCCATGCCCGAGGCAGGATTCTAACCTGCGACCGTAGCGGTCGTGCGGTTCCAGACTGTAGCGAGAAGACGTTTTCATTAGATGTTTTGTTACACATATGTCTAACTTTTATCAAGCACGAATTATACCGAAGTGCCAAAGAAACTGGTATAGGCATGCGTATTCAAATACAGAGATATGCAAACAGGCAGAATACGGCGCTGCGGTCGGCAATGCCTATATAAGACGTGTCTGGCGCAGTTGTAGATCGGTTACTGCTGCGACAATGGCAGTTTATGAAGATTTAAGTGAGTCTGAAAGTGGTGTTACAGTCGGCGCACGAGCGATGGGACACAACATCTCCGAGTTAGCAATGAATTGGATATTTTCCCGTACGACCATTTCACGAGTGTACCGTAAATATCAGGAATCCGGTAAACCATAAATCTCCGATATCGCTGCGTCTGGAAAAAGATCATGCAAGGACGACTGAAGAGAATCGTTCAACGTGACAGAAGTGCAACCCTTCCGCAAATTGCTGCAGATTTCAGTGCTGAGCCATCAACAAGTGTCAGCTTGCGAACCATTCAACGGAACATCATCGATATGGACTTTCGGAGCCGAAGGTCCACTCGTGTACCCCTCATGGCTGCACGATACAAAAGCTTTACGCCTCGCCCAAGCTCATCAACACCGACATTGGACTGTTGATGACTGGCAACATGTTTCCTAGTCCGACGAGTCTCGTACCAAAATGTATCGAGCGGATGGACGTGTACGGGTATGGAGACAACTCCATGAGTCTATGGACCCTGCAGGTCAGCAGGGGACTGCTCGAGCTTGTGGAGGCTCTGTAATGGAGTGGGGCGTGTGCAGTTGGAATGATATGCGACGCCTGATGTGTCTAGATACGACTCTGACAGGTGAAACGTACGTAAGCATCCTGTCTGATCACCCGCATCAATTCATGTACATTGTGCATTCCGATGGACTTGGGCAATTCCAGCACCCCAGAAGTCCAGAACTGCTACAGAGTGGCTCCGGGAACAGTCTTCTGAGTCTAAACACTTCCACTGGCCATCAAACTCCCCAGACATGAACATTATTGAGGGTATCTGGGATGCCTTGCAACGTGCTGTTCAGAAGAGAACTCCACTCCCTCGTACTCTTACGGATTTCTGGACAGCCCTGCAGGATTCATGGTGTCAATTCCCTCTAGCAATTCAGACAATAGTCGAGTCTATGCCACGTCGTGTTGCGGCATTTCTGCGTGCTCGTGGGGGCCCTACATGATATTAGGCAGATGTACCAGTTTCTTTGGCTCTTCAGTGTATGTGCGTAGTGGGTGGATAATGTGAGGAACCTATATCCCCTACCGCATAGTTACATATGGCATTTTAGTGCCGGTGTTGTACAGAAGTACGATGTTAAGTCCCTTCGGACATGCGTAAGTGTCTGAAGGAACTTTGCATCGTATTTATGAAGAACACAGATACCGCAATATCATATTGATCCGCCGAAACTGGGCGAACAACGTTTAATTCAAATGTCTGCCCTGTACGGGAATATACATAATGGATGTGTGAGTGCAGCCTGTAGACACATGGTTGACGATATACGGAAGTTTGGGTCTGGCGACGATATACCGGAGTTTGGGTCTGGCCTTGAGTCGTGCTCGGGTAGACTAATGACAAGGCGACAGCTCGCGATCAGCGGGAAATCCCCTCAGAAAATTTCACTTTTATAATCATTATTAAAAGTAAAATTGATCACTTAAGAATATATACCATTATACGTTTACATTACTTTATAAAGCAACTTAAAGTTCGCTCTTGAAACACTGAAAACTCACGGCCTCTGCTATCATTAATCACATTAAACGTGGCAGCCTTGTCACACTTTCTTCTCAGCGGCACGATACACACGCAGAGCTCACTGAGCGTACTCCTGAAGTCGACCGAAAAAGTGCATAATTAGTGTATCAGACTGATTTAACGACGGTTGCGTGCCCGATGGTACATCCAGTACGTTATGATGGCGGCGGATTTTAAGGAAGTAAGATTTGAGCTTAACGTCCCGTCGTCGATGAGACCATTAGAGGTCCGAGTGCAAGCTCGTATTGGCAAAGAAATCGGCGCTGCCCTTTCAAGGGAACCATCCCAGCATTCACCTTAAGCAGTGTAGAAAATTCGTGGAAGACCTAAATCTGGATGGCGGGTCGGAGATTTAAATCTCTATTATCCGTGTTAAGAGTCCAGTGTGAACCTACTACGCCACCACGCCCCGTGGTGGATGTTAAGCAGAAACGATCGTAACATCAGGTGTGCTTCAAGTAGCGTAATAGGGCCTCAGATATTCACAATACATGTCAGGAAGGTCAGATGCACTTGTACGAAGATGTCTGCAGGAAAGTATAGTCGCTGGATAGTTAATGAAATGCGGAATGATTTACAAAGGAAGTGTTTGATATGTCATAGAATAACCTGGGTCGTTTTCATATTTCCGCTTGTAGTTGCCATTGCAAGAATTCCATATAAAACATTTCAGTTGTCAATACGAACTGTAAGTTACTTACTTTACTGCGTGGGAAGGGCCTTGTCGACCAGACGTCTGCTCTACTAGCCCCTTCCGTTTCTTTCTGTTGGTTTTACTGTTTGTCCGCTTGCTGTTGATATTCATCCCATTTGTGTCCTCCTGGACGTTATCTCGCCACCTACGTCTGGGTCTTCTTCTTCCTCTCGTTCCCTCTATTGTATTGCAGAATGCTGTTCTAGGTATTTTACTCTCTGTCTTTCTAGCTGTATGGCTTGCCGAGTTCAACCTTCTCTTCTTTGTCACCTCGACGATGTTACGATGTTTGTATAGCTGTCGTAATTCATTTTTTTATCCACCATCCCATATTACTTTCATCACATACAGGTACATACATAACCTTAGTATTTTTTTTTCAAATATTAACAGTTTTTCTTCATCTTTCCTTCTAGATCGGCAAGTAAACAAATGTGGGATGTCTTAAAATAAGCATGTATGGGTGTTTTCATATCCGTATAATGTTACCGGTATAATAGTAAATTGATACAAATGAATTTGATCTTTTCCTTAAGACACCTATGGAATTGTTGAATATTTTGTTCACTGTTGGTAGACGGGTATCCGCTTCTATGTCTGTTCTATTGTTGCTACTATAAGAGTCCAAAAGTGAAAGTGTCTGCTGTCTTGAAAGTGAATCCATCTACAGCTAAAGCTTATTTATGATAAGATATTTTGTTTCTTCTTCATTAAAACGAATCCTGTTTTCTTTACGATTTTAAGATTATTTTGCGTCATTCTGATTAATGTTATTTTGGAAGTACCTACCATTGCTACATCATCTGCGTAGGCACGTCTAGTAATATTCACCTCCCTGTAGTTGGATCCCTCGTGGATAACTCTTAGTAAATTCTAACACAAGGTTAAATAAAATAGGGTAAGTGGCGTCCCCTTGTCTCAGTCCAGTGTAGACCATAAAATTTTCACTTTCTCGTACACGTGTGTTTATACGACATCAAATTTCGTCTATACACATTTTAATTGTCTGTTTAAATTCGGAAGTATTACAAATTCCCACATCACATTTTATGAGTGTCAGTCGACGTATTCTACCACAGACCTTCTCGAAATCTGTAAATAATGTGTGTCCATCGACACTGAATTCTCACGCTTTCTCAGTTATTTGTTTCAGTTATTTGTCTCAGAGTGAATAAATGATCTAATGTGGACCTATTTCTGCGGAAACCGCATTTTTAATCCTCTATTAGTTCTTCAGTGAAGGTGATCAGCCTGTTGAAAAGACAGATAGATAGGACTTTAAGTGACATCCAGTAAAGCAACTCCTCTGTAGTTATCGTGCTCAAGAGGATCATTAATCTTAAGCATGGAGCATATAATTGCTATTTCCCAGTGTGCATAGTTTCCATTAAAGACTGCAGTTCTCATTTCAGTTGCCGTCCTCCATTTTTAATAATTCAGCGTATATCCGGTGTTCACCTCTTCTTTAATTTCTTTATTGCTTGCCGTATTTCATTTACTGGTGGGGTGATGACAGTTTTTGTTAAATCTACCTACAAACAAATTTACAGAGCGGTAAGACAAGACGACGGCTGGACGGGGAGTAAGTGGGCGGGCTGCTTTGGCAGATCTGCCAGGGGCACAAGATGACGACGGTATGGCTATGGTTTTACATGGTACTGGGTCGGAGTTGGGGATTACACTGAGGTTGCAAAAGACATGGGACAGTGATATCCACATATACACATGGCAGTAGTACCATCTAAACGAGGTATAAAAGAACAGTGTAGTAGCCGAGCTGTTTTTTGCAATCTGGTGACTCGTGTGACGGTGTGTCCGACGTGATTGTGGCCGCACGACGGTGCGGCGGTTCGGGGTTTAATTTCTCGTGTCTATTCGTCGTTGTCACTGCGCAGGCTGCAAATTAAAATTCACCTACCTCAGATCGGCGTCTGCTCAATGTCCCTTCACTCGGCAACGCAGATACTTACAAGATGATGTAAAAGCAGCGTTGATAAAAAAAAAAAACACCACCTAATATCTACAATAACCGACGCCACGCAACTCTAGTTATGAAAGAAAGTTCTGTAAAAATACTGTCATCCAATTTTATCGGGCACTAAGAAAATGGATTGGCTTCTCGAAAATAATGCTCTATATTTTCCCACAATAATGTTTATTTTGTCCTTGATAACCAAAGAAAAGGTACTATTCAGTCCACATTTGAACTATTGGCTATTTCCTTCCAGTTCACGATTCATACACACATTTCACACGCACAGCAGCCAGAAATCTGTCTAAACTCGACCCAAATTAAACAACGTTTCCACAGTCATTAATTTCACTACTAATATGAGTTATTACATTCGGTCCTTCTTGTGGATTTCTAAAAAAGAAACTGCTCGCCAAAATGCTCAGTAGTTGAATACTGAAACATGACACGTGGATTCTATGATGGCCAATATTTCACGTGCGGAAATCTGTCCAACAGATTTAGTCGAAATCTCTGAAATTTCGCCAAGCAGTCCTCAACAACAACTGCTACGACTTAGCTCACCAATAACTCAAAGACTAAGTACTTCTTCATCTTACACATTATTTTCAGTGGCACTAGTAACATGACCGCCCGCTCTAGCGAGGGACTCCCTTCCTCCAGCCTCACTCCCAGTATAATTATCCGGTAAAGAGCGGGAACCGTCTCAATTCTGATTGGTTGACCATACTGACGGCCAATCAGAATACTCGCTCATGATCACACTCGCGCCAAAACTGGCCTGCACTAATCCTTATTCACAGTCTCATCTGCGTCAATCTGACATGCATATATTAAAGTAATGTTTAATAAAAGAAAACGAAAAGACAGTAATTCTGGAAATATTCTTTAGATTCAGATTTTACTCCAGCTGACTTTCTGGCTGCTCTATTACAATAGCAATCACACCTAGACATACGTCATCAGCAAAGTGTGTAAATCCCCTAGGATTATTTTCCCACGACAGGCTTGTGTAACTCTTGCAGGTTACTTAAGATGGTATATAATACAATATTGACATTTGACGAATATCCCACATACACACTCTCGTTTACTCACTGGCTCACATAACACATAATAAAATAAATACTGATTTTATTAGTTCTTGCTGAAGTTATTCTAGATTCCATACTACGAAAATTGTAAGGTATTTAAAAAATTTTAAATTAAATTTCAGGTAATTAATTCTTTACCCTGATACTTCAGAGTATTTCAATTGACAACCAAAAACAAGTCATAAATGTTCCCAGGTGAATTTCCTTTCTTGAGTATAGTTTTTCTAACTTTAAAGTAAATTTTTCTATCTCCGAAAATATGCCACTAGAAAGCTCAGATTTTCACACCACCTTTCTATTAATAACAAAGTGCAGTATGCAAATTTTGAGAGTGATTAAACAAAAACTACTATCCTTTATTTGGTTTCTTATAGATGGTGAATGTACGCGTTCAGTAAAAGACATTGAATAGCTTTCCTACGGCAGGCAGTGACAGACGCGCGTGTGTCTCCCGGGTAGGCCGCTAGATGTCAGCCCACGAAGTTACATACAGCAAGCTATCCTAAAACAAACGTTCCCTCGGAATTAGCTCGGAACAACTTGCGACGCTACAACGGGAATTGCGAGAATTAACAGACTTTGAACGCGGAATGGTAGTGGGAGCTACACAAATGGAACACTTCATTTCCAAAATAGTTAGGCAGTTTAACATTCCGAGATCCACAGTGTCAAGAGTGAGCTGAAAATACCAAATTTCTGGAATTACCTCTCACAACGGATGACGCTGTGGTCGACCGAGAGCAGCGGCGGTTGCGTGGAGTTATCAGTGCTAACATACAAGCAGCACTGCCTGAAATAACCGCATAAATGGATGTGGGACGTACGTCGAACTAGGTCAATGCGGAGGTATCTGGCGTTAATGGGTTATGGCAGCAGACGACTGACGAGAGTGCCTTTGCTAACAGTACGACATCCCTTGCAGTGCCGCTCCTGGGCTCGTGAACATGTCGGGTGGACCGTAGAAGACTGGTCTGATGAGTTCTGGTTTCAGATGTTAAGAGCTAACTGATAGTAGGGTTCGAGTGTGGCGCAGGTCCCACGAAGCTATGGGGCCAACTTGTAAACAAGTCACTGTGCAAGCTGTTGGTGGCTCCATAATAGTGCGGGCTGTGTTTACATGGAATGGAGTGGGTCCTCTGGTCAAACTGAACGGATCATCTACTCTAAATTGTTATTTTCAGATACCTGGAGACCATATGCGGCCATTCATGGACTTCATGCTCCTAGACAAGACGGAATTTTTATGGATGACAATGTGCCATATTACCAGGCCACATTTGTTGTTGCAGAATATTCTGGACAACACGAGCGAATGATCTGGCCATCCAGATCGCCTGCCGTGAATCCTATCGAACATTCATGGGGCATAAACGGGAGGTCACTTCGTGCACTAAATCCTGCACCGGCAACACTTTCGCAATTATGGACGGCTATTGAGGCAGCATGGCTCAATATTTCTGCAGGGACCGACTTGCAGAGACGATGCCACGTCGAGTTGCAGCACTGCGCCGGACAAAGAAGGTGTGACACTATATTGTAAGGTATCTCATGACATTTGCACCTCATTGTAGTTGGGCATGACATATGTACACTTTGAGGAGTGCCATGCATGTATTATCAGATGTATAAACTGAGATGACGGAAATAATTTACTAATGGCTGCAAGTAGACATTTCGATGATGGTAGACTTGAAACTGCAATGAGCTACCTCTAACAACTTTCTCAGTTAAAGTTCTGTTCATGCCTTTCCATGATGAAAAAATTTTCGGTCAATAGTGTGAAGTGAATTCGGCGTACTAGGAGGAATCTGCAGTATATGCATTACTTTGTTGCAATTAATTCGAAGTGCGGCTGACGATTCAGGATTTTTTTAATCTGACACGAGAACCTATACAGAAAAGCAAAATCATCTTACAAAAGAGAGGAAAAGGTTGATATGTTCTTTTTTTTTTTACATAGAACATTTTTATTATATCACCCGAATTTTCTTACTGATCTGAAGGCGACCATATAATACAGGTTAAAGTGAACCATTCACACCTATTGACAGTTATTATAAAACAAGAATGTGTAAATGTATAAATGAGATGGATTTCAAAATTTATTACCTACATTTTATGATATGAGGACGATATTTTTTCATCTTTGATCGGTCGCGAAAAGAAAACCAAAGCGAAAATTTAAAAAAAAAAACACTGTTTTATTTTAAGCCTTTCGTTACACCTTCCAGCTACTATTCTCCATAGTCGCCGCTTCGGCTTAGATTCGTTGTTGCGTAGTACCAATTTTCCAATACCCTCGTTACACAATGCAGTCACCTGCGATTTCCGCCAATTCCCTATGTTGGTCTGCAGCTCATTGTCTGTGCCAAAATGCTGCCCTCATAGCCAGCGGTTCGTGTGAGCGAAGAGATGAAAATCACAGGAAGCTAAGACCGAGCTTTACGGAAGGTGATCGAACCTTTCCCATCGAAAATGCTGCAGGAGGGCCTTCGTTGGATCTGCAGTGTGCGGCCGAGATTTGTCATGAAAAAGGAAACATATGACAGTTACGTTATGTGGGCTGCATGAAATCAGGCGAAACCCCTCAACAGGCACATTTTCATTTCATTTTTGTTGTTGGCATATTTATGTACACTCTTTGACATAAAACTCCTCCGGCGACCGGCCGCTGCAGAGGCTAAGTGCGCCCCGATCGCGACATGGGACAAATAAACTGACCAACTCGCTAATTCTCTAAGTCTGGCTCTCTGCACAATCTGGCAACGCTGTAGACTGCGGCACTTCCTGGAGGAAGTCTTGTCCCATGTGTAAAGGCATTGTTCAGTTTTTGTATAAGGAATTTTTACTACCAGTTTCCCACTCCATTAATTAAAATGGAAAATAAAAGGTTGGCTTCAGCGGCTTTCACCGAGATCGGAACTGCCCTCTCATACAGCACAAGCATCGCAACACAAAAGGCAAACACTGAGCCAACGACAAACTGGCGGCAACAGGCGGACTGTAGTCATTGGTATCTTGCCTGAGCCTCAAAACGCAACATTAAACACACAAACAGGTGTTACTTATGTGAAGAACGCCGTTCTTGGATTCCAGAAATTAAATATACTTTCTAAGTGTCTCATGTTACAGTGGATTTTATCGTATGAGTCTTCGATGTGAAAAACGAATGCCAAGTGAATTTAGCGAGGTAATGTAGGGCTACACCCGGAAGTAAATGCACTATAACAGTGTTGACAAATACTTGCTACGACGCTGCAAATTCTCAGCTCTCTTACGAGGCAGCTCTTTAGCGTAATGTTTGTCGTCATTGTCCGATACGGTTCTTGAGACGGCAGACACGCGCACGTTTGGTATCATGCGGCGTTCTCCCCTGATTGTCTCTGACGTCGCCTTATGGGTTTTGTATACACTTGAGGCATTCAATTATCATTAACCCAGAATGATACGAGTTTCAGCTTCCGGCTTGGAAGACAGCTGTTGACGCCGACATTATATCATTTCAATGTAGGGAAAGTAAAACGGATGATACAGTGTTGCTCATTCAGGATAAAGCATGTGAGATAATTTTCCATAACGTTCATAATCATCTCAAATTACAAAACGAAGTAAAAATACATCGAAAGCTTTTTGAATTGAATATAACATAAGATATCAAAGGCTTTGCACCTCGATATCGAATGTGTCCACATGAGGTCTTTTGCAGCAGAAATATAGAATGTCATGATTACCACGAGAGTGAAGAAATATGTTGGTAGGGAGGGAAGCAAGAGGAGAAGCAGACAAGAAATATTCTATTCCTCATAGCAGTAATTTCATTTGAGATATAAGAAGACGTAAAGCGGGATATTACTTTCGTTAACACGAAAAATATGCCGCACATACGGATAACGGGGAAGTCTCCGTCTACATACGTTTCCTCCTTGAAATCTGTATGCTCTATTATATACTAAGTAGCCTGATCATTGTTTCCGTAATGTTGCCCTCTTGTTTGGCCCCTAAACGATGAACAGATTTCAAATGCATGTCTCTGCATGAAAGTAGTTGTTCGATCCCCTCCTGCGTTGTTTTTTGTGTTTTTTTGCTTATAATTCATGAAGCAGACCGCTGTGCCTCCCCCCCCCCCCCCCTCGATGGTTAGGTCTCAAAACTAAACCGTTTTTTATCCACTGGCGTAATTTATCCAGACAGCATTAGCACAAGACTATCAAACAAAGCCTTCCATCTGCAGTTACAACAAGCTAACCAGCAGCTGACCCAAGGGTAATTCACGGTCATGTTCAGAAATTAGCAGCTCTCTGCTACTGTGGCAAAGTCCGTACTACATTTGCGATTCCGCAGCACCAGTTTATCTGGTAACACTGTGTTAAAGCTACAGGAGTAGCTGTAGAGTTGTGCCAGCATATCTGTCTCCCATTGTCAACTTTATGCATCTGTCTTCACCCGTAGCGTTGATCACGAGGTGCCGAAGTAAATGAGTGTATTCTGCATGACGCAACATTCAGTATTCCCTTCTTTCATAGTCTCTCTTCATGTGCATCGATACCGAACAGGGATGTGAAAACTCTTGCGAGTGAGAGAATGACAATAATAATCGGAACAAGAACAAGCAAATAATGAATGAAGTTTATTGTAATGCCAAACGAGAATGGCTGTGAAAATAAATATCTATTAAAATAGGTTGATTATTGAGCTGGCACAATGCAGACATCTTCTTAGCATTTTGTTACTGAATTTAGTTCTGGATTTTTGCAGAGAAAAACGAAAATTCGGTACTTCTCGGTAGTGTAATATAATGTGAACCAGCAACTATCCTTTCCTTAGAACACGACTCGAGCACGTCCCCAAGTATCTACCTAAATTTGCGATGTAGATGGCACTTGAACGTGACGACTATCCAGATTACCCGTCAATATAAAAAGACAGTATTATTTGAATCGATGGTCCCTTGGCACCAATCGTGAAAGAGAGTGAATGAATACAGGCGTGCCAAACACTTTCAAAACGTCTGTCAAGTACCAAAAACAGTAGCAATATTGAGAAACCATCGGACAGACCAGAAAGGCCTGACTGCTATCCACAGCCTGTTTCTGTCAGCCCTAGTGGAGCTGCGCTGCCAGACGCCAACCCGATAGGACATTACGCCACTGAAATCTACGAATGAATTGTGTACTTATACCGATCAGCTTCAGTGTAATTTGTTATACATGACTAGAATATCAGGTGTTATTATGGATAATAGTCCAACACATCGAACTTATATGGTGGATTCACAAAGAAAAATGTAATGTGGGACTACTGAAGAAGAAGAAAGGAAACAATGGGAAAACGCGCTGATGTGTATTTTCATACGTTTTTATCTTCATAGCTGCCATAGTTACTACATCAATAATGACCTCGTTTATTGCTTCAGTAACTGTTACCGTCTTGTTTGACAGCGAGATGATGTAAACAACACAAAATCGTGTCACTGAGGTTCGAATCCTGCCTCGGACATGGATGTGTGTGAAGTCCTTAGGTTAGTTAGGTTTAAGTAGTTCTAAGTCTAGGGGACTGATGACCTCAGAAGTTAAGTCCCATAATGCTCAGAGCCATTTGAACCATTTGAATAGCAGTTGCCGCCCGGGGTGGCCGCGCGGTCCAGGGCTCCGTGTCACAGATTTCGCGGCCGCTTCCGCCGGAGGTTCTAGTCCTCCCCCGGACATGGATGTGTGGGTTGACCTTAGAATAAGTTAGTTTAATTTAGTGTAAGTAGTTTCTATGTCTACGGACTGATGGCCCTAGCAGTATGGTCCCTTAGACATTAGAACTTAGAAAAGAGCAGTAGCGGAAGGAATTGATAAGATAAAGCTTTTGCAGAATAGTGGAACTAACGTAAAAAACAGCTATAGTTATATAAATTGAGCACTTTACTGCAGCAGTGCCTTTTTCGCACAGTAGTAAATACTGCCCTTACCATAATCTTATCTGACGTATACAGCCTTTGCCTGAAGCGACCATTTTGAACTGAAATACGTTTCCTAACTTAAAACCACTCCTTCTGTGGCAATTATTCACAATATTTGATCGAAATGACAAGAAAATATTAAATGGATGTAGCAGATACAACACAAACCCACAGCCGGAAATCATTCTCATGCGAACAAATGTTTCAAATGGCTCTGAGCACTATGGGACTTAACTTCTGAGGTCTTCAGTTCCCTAGAACTTAGAACTACGTAAACCTAACTAACCTAAGGACATCACACACATCCGTGCCCGAGGCAGGATTCGAACCTGCGGCCGTAGCGGTCGCGCGGTTCCAGACTAGCGCCTACAGCCTCTCGGCTACCCCGGCCGGCCATACGAACACAATTGCCAAATAAGGCGTACGACGTTGTGAGTCCTTGACTACGTTAGTGGCAAGAAGATTTCGTTTTCTTAGCAGGAATTCTTCACGAACGGATGAGGATACAATGTAGTCCGAATGACAGACTTGGCAGATTGCCTACGTGTCTAAAAAGAGCAAAAAACCTAATTGTTAACCCTTTGAGTAATATTCCCACGTCTGTGACTCCTATCATGGTTAAAGCTCATTTATTACCGTTGTTCATGCTTACCGACTATTACCTACATCATCAAATAACAGCAGGAACGGCGAGAAATACACTCCTGGAAATTGAAATAAGAACACCGTGAATTCATTGCCCCAGGAAGGGGAAACTTTATTGACACATTCCTGGGGTCAGATACATCACATGATCACACTGACAGAACCACAAGCACATAGACACAGGCGACAGAGCATGCACAATGTCGGCACTAGTACAGTGTATATCGACCTTTCGCAGCAATGCAGGCTGCTATTCTCCCATGGAGACGATCGTAGAGATGCTGGATGTAGTCCTGTGGAACGGCTTGCCATGCCATTTCCACCTGGCGCCTCAGTTGGACCAGCGTTCGTGCTGGACGTGCAGACCGCGTGAGACGACGCTTCATCCAGTCCCAAACATGCTCAATGGGGGACAGATCCGGAGATCTTGCTGGCCAGGGTAGTTGACTTACACCTTCTAGAGCACGTTGGGTGGCACGGGATACATGCGGACGTGCATTGTCCTGTTGGAACAGCAAGTTCCCTTGCCGGTCTAGGAATGGTAGAACGATGGGTTCGATGACGGTTTGGATGTACCGTGCACTATTCAGTGTCCCCTCGACGATCACCAGTGGTGTACGGCCAGTGTAGGAGATCGCTCCCCACACCATGATGCCGGGTGTTGGCCCTGTGTGCCTCGGTCGTATGCAGTCTTGATTGTGGCGCTCACCCGCACGGCGCCAAACACGCATACGACCATCATTGGCACCAAGGCAGAAGCGACTCTCATCGCTGAAGACGACACGTCTCCATTCGTCCCTCCATTCACGCCTGTCGCGACACCACTGGAGGCGGGCTGCACGATGTTGGGGCGTGAGCGGAAAACGGCCTAACGGTGTGCGGGACCGTAGCCCAGCTTCATGGAGACGGTTGCGAATGGTCCTCGCCGATACCCCAGGAGCAACAGTGTCCCTAATTTGCTGGGAAGTGGCGGTGCGGTCCCCTACGGCACTGCGTAGGATCCTACGGTCTTGGCGTGCATCCGTGCGTCGCTGCGGTCCGGTCCCAGGTCGACGGGCACGTGCACCTTCCGCCGACCACTGGCGACAACATCGATGTACTGTGGAGACCTCACGCCCCACGTGTTGAGCAATTCGGCGGTACATCCACCCGGCCTCCCGCATGCCCACTATACGCCCTCGCTCAAAGTCCGTCAACTGCACATACGGTTCACGTCCACGCTGTCGCGGCATGCTACCAGTGTTAAAGACTGCGATGGAGCTCCGTATGCCACGGCAAACTGGCTGACACTGACGGCGGCGGTGCACAAATGCTGCGCAGCTAGCGCCATTCGACGGCCAACACCGCGGTTCCTGGTGTGTCCGCTGTGCCGCGCGTGTGATCATTGCTTGTACAGCCCTCTCGCAGTGTCCGGAGCAAGTATGGTGGGTCTGACACACCGGTGTCAATGTGTTCTTTTTTCCATTTCCAGGAGTGTACTTTCGGAGTAGACGCCTTGATATTTAAATTCATTTTCGGATGTAGTATGTTTTCTTTTTCAATAAAGCTATTGTTTGTATTTCCAGACAACATTTCATATCCTTGTTACTTCTGTCGCAGCAGTTGTTTTGCTGCCCACATTGGAAAACACGCCTACGACTACCGTCGTCTCATTTCCTGACCTAATAGCCTCTGCATAGCCTTACTTAATTTTACTACTGCTCATTACCCTTTTATTAAAGGCTACACACCAAGGAAAGAGAAATAACATCTACATGTAATGTTTACCGTGATGCAATCAGGAAACTGTGCTTATAAAAGCGCTCAGAACCGCTGAACGAGCCTTTCAATTTGCAGCACACTCCAGACCGAATGAAAGAAAATATTATAAAGAGAGCAAGTTGACCATAGCGAGCGTGGGGAGGTTTTGATGTAGTCCCATGAAGCTGGACCAGTTTCCGTCGAATTTAGTTCCTGATAGACCAAAATGTGATCCTGATTCAAAAGCATCAGTGTACTCATATGGGAACTACTTCGAACGTGTAATTGATAGAATACCTGGTCACGTTAGGTAGCGTTTCGCTTGCTGCCATCACTAGTTTTAATTTAAGCCCATTCCTTGATGACGCACTGAAATGTTTTCGAACTTTTCTCATTGTTTCCCACCTCAGAGGTTTCCTAAAGCGTTATATCGTGTGTTAGTCACACCGTAAGTTAAACACATATAAAGCTCTGACTTGCCGTAGAGAATCAAGTCATTTGAGCAGTGATTCGAAAATACAAAAGACCACTTCTGAAGAAGGCGCTGCTGGCAGCAAACCCTGGAATACAATACTGTGGACAGTATCAATTCCCTTGTTTTACGTCACAAGATGCAGAAGTGATTTATGTATATGCTTTTCGAAAAACTCATTTCATGAATGCTTTCGAGTCTGGTAACGTACGGGAAGGGTGTCTTTGTGGTGATAAGATTTCCCTAGTTCCGTTGGATTTGAGAATGGGAGTCAGTTTTTGGGTAGTCGAGTGATGTGATCATGATCAAGACCGACAGCTATTTCTACATCACAGTGGCTGCCGCAGCGTTCCTGTTTCGTCAACACAAACACCACGTGACCGGTCACGGTGCTCACCACGTCAGATGCAGCGAGTGGCAGTGTCAAGAGGGAGCAGTGTTTTTTCAACGTGTTACTCAAGTCAAATTGATTACATGAATATTATAAGTGGGACAGAAACCTTAATTTACCTTTTATTGCTTATTTGTGGCCTGACTTAAATGAACAACAGCATCGTTCTATATCTTACCTAATGATTGTCGTTTCTTAATAGTGATTCTTGACAAAGCCTTTTAACGAAGTTTATATTTTTGTGTGTCAGATAACTGAAAAAAGATATTCTTTTATTTTGTCAGTCTTCGTTCCTCCACTGAGTTGTAAATGGTTCTCTTTATAAAAGGCGTGGTAACGACACAAGGGCGACAGTCGCAATGCAGTCGCAGTGGAATCGAGGGAGTAGGGTGCGTGTGGTTGCACAGACTGAGCATGGCAATTCCTCGGCATCAGAAGCTAGAGAAAAGCGTGGAGTACCGGCAAGAACAGCTAGACGCTGGTGGAAAGAATGCTAAGAAATGGGCTATATAGTGCGGAAAACAGGAAGTGGCCGGCCCCGTGTGTCTACTTCAGCAGATGATTAACATGTTTTGAAGAATATACGTGCTAATTCATTCCTCAGTCGCCGTGCCCTGAAAAAGAGATCTCAGTTTCCCGGCAGCGGAAAGACTGTTACGAGGAGAGTGGCAGACGCCGGATGATATTGTCGGAGAACTGTTATAAAGCAGCCATTGACCGGCTATCAGAGGATTGACCGCATGGCTTCTACAGCAGAATATATCGATTTTAACTGGAGTAAAGTAATCTTTTCGGATGAAAAAATATTTTCTTCCTGTAGCGACGCCCCTGTTCAGGTGAGACACGAAATTTTCTCCATAAAGTTATTAGTTTATTGTTAGTGACTTTACATTTGTAGTAGGCACAAAATAATAAATATAAACAGTTCCCTACATCATGATTTTAGTAGTTCATCCCTCATCTGATAAATAAATGTGACCCCTGAATTTGTGAATATTTGCATTAACACGCAAATGTTTTTTGCGTTAGATATACCGCCCACGAGGACAAAGAAGTGGATGGTTCTCTATAGCTGTATAGAGCTATATCTCGGCTCATGGGGCAGGTCCTCTCTGGAGAATAGAGGGAATTCTCAACGGAGAGGCCTACACTAATGTACTGAACACCATTATGAAGCCGAGTGCTGAAATGCTGTACCCAGACGGTGAAATATATCTTCTGCATGTATGAACAGTGGAGGTGTGGAACAATCTAGAGTATTTCCGGTTTTTCCTACGATTTATTCATTACTTTGATAAGCTCTACTTCTCATCGAAGCGACTACTCTGCTTTGCCAGTCGTACAATTTTGATTCTTCACCTTGCTTTGATATTGATGGCCGTTAAATATAGCTTTCGCTGGCATTATCTTAGTTTCTTCCTTAGTGCCTCGTTCCATAATTGTACGTGTATGGAAGACGCCGTGTATAAATAACTGATATACAGGGTGTTACAAAACGGTACGGCCAAACTTTCAGGAAACATTCCTCACACACAAATAAAGAAAAGATATTATGTGGACATGTGTCCGGAAACGCTTAATTTCCATGTTACAGCTCATTTTAGTTTCGTCAGTATGTACTGTAGTTCCTCGATTCACCGCCATTTGGCCCAATTGAAGGAAGGTAATGTTGACTTCGTGCTTGTGTTGGCATGCGACTCATTGCTCTACAGTACTAGCATCAAGCACATCATCAGTACGTAGCATCAACAGGTTAGTGGTTTTGCAGTCAGTGCAATGTTTACAAATGCGGAGTTAGCAGATGCTTATTTGATGTATGTATTAGCACGGGGCAATAGTCGTGGCGCGGTACGTTTGTATCGAGACATATTTCCAGAACGAAGGTGTCCCGACAGGAAGACGTTCGAAGCAATTGATCGGCGTCTTAGGGAGCACGGAACATTCCAGCCTATGACTCGCGGCTGGGGAAGACCTAGAACGACGAGGACACCTGCAATGGACGAGGCAATCCTTCGTGCAGTTGACGATAACCCTAATGTCAGCGTCAGAGAAGTTGCTGCTGTACAAGGTAACGTTGACCACGTCACTGCATGGAGAGTGCTACGGGAGAACCAGTTGTTTCCGTACCATGTAGAGCGTGTGCAGGCACTATCAGCAGCTGATTGGCCTCCACGGGTACACTTCTGCGAATGGTTCATCCAACAATGTGTCAATCCACATTTCAGTGCAAATGTTCTCTTTACGGGTGAGGCTTCATTCCAACGTGATCAAATTGTAAATCTTCACAATCAACATGTGTGTTCTGACTAGAATCCGCACGCAATTGTGCAATCACGTCATCAACACAGATTTTCTGTGAACGTTTGGGCAGGCATTCTTGGTTATGTGTTGATTGGGCCCCATGTTCTTCCACCTACGCTCCAGGCTCTCCTGACCTCAACCCTCTTGACTTTCATTTATGGGGGCATTTGAAAGCTCTTGTCTACGCAACCCCGTTACCAAACGTAGAGACTCTTCGTGCTCGTATTGTGGACGGCTGTGATACAATACGCCATTCGCCAGGGCTGCAACACCGCATCAGGGATTCCATGCGACGGAGGGTGGATGCATGTATCCTCGCTAACGGAGGTCATTTTGAACATTTCCTGTAACAAAGTGTTTGAAGTCACGCTGGTACGTTCTGTTGCTGTGTGTTTCCATTCCATGATTAATGTGATTTGAAGAGAAGTAATAAAATGATCTCCAACATGGAAAGTAAGCGTTTCCGGACACATGTCCACATAACATTTTCTTTCTTTGTGTGTGAGGAACGTTTCCTGAAAGTTTGGCCGTACCTTTTTGTAACACCCTGTATATAAATTTCATTTTCCTACTTACCTTGTCTCTTCTCAGTCTTCTCTCCACAGTTACTTTTTATACGACTCTGCGATTCGTTTCTATCTCCTACCTTGTTTTGGTAATTTTCCACTACATTCAGTGTCCTGTTACCTGTGCGCGGACCATTCTTTATTTTTTTTAGATCCCATCTTTCACTTACAAAGAAAAGAGTACTCCACATCATCCATTTTGCGGTGTGTTTCTATATTTCTATCATTTGTATGTTTATTTGAAAGAATATTATTCGTAAACATAAATGGTTTGCTAGCGCTGTTCTTCGCTTTACTTTTGTTAAGTATCTATTTCTCTCTCATTCTGGTCCTGAAGAGGCTGAAGTGCTGTACTTTTAATGCCATCAATTTTTATTGCTGTGTTCATATGTTTATAACTTTTTCTCATTGCCATTACCATCTGTTCTTACGTTCCAGTGTTATTCTCTTCTCGATTTTCGGATAATACCTGCAAAATGTTCATTTTGTTTCTAAATCTGGAACTATTAGGAAACGTGTTAACAAATGTGATGCAGCGTGTCTTTTCACAATTGAATTTAACTGTTAATGTTTCCTGTTCCGTTGTTTTTATTGCTTCTGTAATATATATATATATATATATATATATATATATATATATATACGGTGTTAAGGAAAGTTGTATTCCATGCTTTGCGAGTCGGTAGTATGGACTAAAACAAGACAAACTGCATATCGTAGGAGCTACACGCACTTCTTCAGTACAAGAGAAGTGTTTTAAGTAGAACAACAGATGTGCTTCACAGTAGTAAAGGTGAAGAAATGCTCATTGTTCTTAAGATATTCATTTCAGACTCATTGCTCTTGTTTACTAGATATGTTTGTCTTGTTTCCGTCCACCCTATCAGCTCTCGAAATATGGATTACTGGTTTTTAATACCACAGGTTTGAAGCAGATATGTAGACAAAGGACGTCCACGGTTACTCATTTCCAGACTTTATATTCCTATTTTATTCCATTTTTATTGATTACTGGGCTCTAATGTATTCAAAAATTGAAACTAATCAACTCAACCCAGGCCAGTTTTTTATAATGGTAAAATTATACCTTCCATTTCGAACCATTCCTAAATCAATGAAGGAAATATTTCTTTATCGGTTCATTTCTTCTCTTTTACCTAGCAGCACATACAAACCAGTAATTGATTTGGTTGTTCTTACTTTGTTCCCGAATTGGCCGGCCCCAATAAACCGATTTATATTTCCTTTTATTAAAATTTTATGATATTCGTACGATTCTTGGAGGCATGCTGTACTTTTCACTGTTGACTGTCTTGGCTGATTTTCTTTTAAAGTTAAGCATAAGATAAAATATACTTTACAGTACTTTACTAACGTTACAATCATGATCTATAACATATCCCCCAAGGTATGCACACTTTTTCTCCAGGTCACTTCTCTTAACTTAGAATATAATTGCGCAGTAATTTCCACATGTAAAATTAAAATGTGTTCAACGTTTCCCAAGTGTATTTCCTCACCTTCTGGCATGGGTGAATGATAACACATCTGTCAAACAGGTGAGGCGAGGTTTGTATCACCTAATCCCAGGTCGTTCGTGCTCGTTTCTGCCAGCCACTTTGACATGGGACGTGCGTGATGACAGGGCTAGGAATCGGAGATTGAACGTACTGGTGACGTAGTATGAGGTTCCCAGTGTCTCAACCTAAAGCCGTTCACCCTAGTGTGCTTTCTGTCAGGAAATATCGTCCTCGGAAAGTGGACAGGATGGTTTTCTCATCCTTTGAAATTGTGAGATAGCCGCATCAGCACGTTTCCATGATAGTACACAGTTGTTCATGGGTTCGAGATTTGTTTCTCGTACATCTTTTTCTTTATTCCTCCTTTGCATTCAATTTTGATTTCAGCTGACAACTGCCTGCATTGCCTTGATTAAAAATTATATGACAAAGAAACAAATTGTTTTCATGTTTAATATTCCGTAGGTGCATGCAAATATATGAATTGGGTTACGATTTACAGATTTTATGATCTTAGTCATAACAGCAACGTTGCATTCACGAATTGTTCTTGAGCAAAGGGCATTACATAAAGATACGTACTCGTAGTGGTATTTAGTTCTCACTAATATGAAGGGAAGACATTTCATTAACATTCCTGAAATCAGCTATTTATCTCAACTGTAGGCTTTTACTCCGAGCGCGGGGCCGCGTTGACACGAGGTGTGACAGGCGACGTCAGCTGCCACGGTCGCCTTCCGTAAATGCAACACATTGAGCGAACGAGCACGTGTAAATTCCGTAAAGAATATCTCGTTATTTAACAGATTTGTTTCTTTTAAATATCTTTGTCAGTGGAAAGATGGAAAAAATAATTGTAGAGCGAAGACTAGCAATCGTTTTGAATAAGCGAAGCAGATTAGTCTTACAACCATGCAACAGAGTTTAAAGGTGGGTCCACACTGAGCGGAGAGGAGTGCGCCGTCCGTGCCCCGCCGCGCCGCTCCGAGGCGCGCACTGTGTTCCAGTTGGAGCGCGGGCATCGTCTGAAGATGGAGCCAGCATAAGCCCCGTCTAAACTGAGCGCGTGCTTTTTCTTAAAGGTGCGAGCCCCTCCACGCTCGCACAAGCATGGTGACCAACTCAAAAGGTCTACTGTCACCTCTGCATTGTTAGTAATTAAATCGAGGAGATCGCAGGAGCGAGGAACTGCGATGTTATCCATACATCTGGGTAAGTTTACCCATTAATACGGGCGCATCTAGGTGATAGAAGTAGTCGAAGAAGCTCGACAGAGTCAAGCTTGAAAGAAGAGCGGTTTTTAAGAGCAGAGGGAAAAAAGTGCCAAGGCAAGTGCCAAGGGAAAAAAACCTCTGCGACAGTGTCAGGTTGGGTAGTAAGGGCAGTAGCGGTTTCTTGCTATCTGCGACATGTCGTGCAAGGTCAGGTTATGTTAGTGGTTGGTTATCACGCATCAGTACCATAGAAGCAATGCCAGATTGTCATAGAATGATCAGTCCTGTCGAAGAGGTGAGCGCTGCTGCTGCTGGCACCGACGTCTAGATCTACATCTACATTTATACTCCGCAAGCCACCCAACGGTGTGTGGCGGAGGGCACTTTACGTGCCACTGTCATTACCTCCCTTTCCTGTTCCAGTCGCGTATGGTTCGCGGGAAGAACGACTGTCTGAAAGCCTCCGTGCGCGCTCTAATCTCTCTAATTTTACGTTCGTGATCTCCTCGGGAGGTATAAGTAGGGGGAAGCAATATATTCGATACCTCATCCAGAAACGCACCCTCTCGAAACCTGGCGAGCAAGCTACACCGCGATGCAGAGCGCCTCTCTTGCAGAGTCTGCTACTTGAGTTTGTTAAACATCTCCGTAACGCTATCACGGTTACCAAATAACCCTGTGACGAAACGCGCCGCTCTTCTTTGGATCTTCTCTATCTCCTCCGTCAACCCGATCTGGTACGGATCCCACATTGATGAGCAATACTCAAGTATAGGTCGAACGAGTGTTTTGTAAGCCACCTCCTTTGTTGATGGACTACATTTTCTAAGGACTCTCCCAATGAATCTCAACCTGGTACCCGCCTTACCAACAATTAATTTTATATGATCATTCCACTTCAAATCGTTCCGCACGCATACTCCCAGATATTTTACAGAAGTAACTGCTACCAGTGTTTGTTCCGCTATCATATAATCATACAATAAAGGATCCTTCTTTCTATGTATTCGCAATACATTACATTTGTCTATGTTAAGGGTCAGTTGCCACTCCCTGCACCAAGTGCCTATCCGCTGCAGATCTTCCTGCATTTCGCTACAATTTTCTAATGCTGCAACTTCTCTGTATACTACAGCATCATCCGCGAAAAGCCGCATGGGACTTCCGACACTATCTACTAGGTCATTTATATATATTGTGAAAAGCAATGGTCCCATAACACTCCCCTGTGGCACGTCAGAGGTTACTTTAACGTCTGTAGACGTCTCTCCATTGATAACAACATGCTGTGTTCTGTTTGCTAAAAATTCTTCAATCCAGCCACACAGCTGGTCTGATATTCCGTAGGCTCTTACTTTGTTTATCAGGCGACAGTGCGGAACTGTATCGAACGCCTCCCGGAAGTCAAAAATAGCATCTACCTGGGAGCCTGTATCTAATATTTTCTGGGTCTCATGAACAAATAAAGCGAGTTGGGTCTCACACGATCGCTGTTTCCGGAATCCATGTTGATTCCTACATAGTAGATTCTGGGTTTCCAAAAACGACATGATACTCGAGCAAAAAACATGTTCTAAAATTCTACAACAGATCGACGTCAGAGATATAGGTCTATGGTTTTGCGCATCTGCTCGACGACCCTTCTTGAAGACTGGGACTACCTGTGCTCTTTTCCAATTATTTGGAACCTTCCGTTCCTCTAGAGACTTGCGGTACACGGTTGTTAGAAGGGGGGCAAGTTCTTTCGCATACTCTGTGTAGAATCGAATTGGTATCCCGTCAGGTCCAGTGGACTTTCCTCTGTTGAGTGCTTCCAGTTGCTTTTCTATTCCTTGGACACTTATTTCGATGTCAGCCATTTTTTCGTTTGTGCGAGGATTTAGAGAAGGAACTGCAGTGCGGTCTTCCTCTGTGAAACAGCTTTGGAAAAAGGTGTTTAGTATTTCAGCTTTACGCGTGTCATCCTCTGTTTCAATGCCATCATCATCCCGGAGTGTCTGGATATGCTGTTTCGAGCCACTTACTGATTTAACGTAAGACCAGAACTTCCTAGGATTTTCTGTCAGGTCGGTACATAGAACTTTACTTTCGAATTCACTGAACGCTTCACGCATAGCCCTCCTTACGCTAACTTTGACATCGTTTAGCTTCTGTTTGTCTGAGAAGTTTTAGCTGCGTTTAAACTTAGAGTGAAGCTGCTGCTGCTCCTATGTTGCTGCGTGTTCCGGTTGCTACAGCTGGGCTCGTATGGATTCTCCTAGGCCTGCTGCAGTGGCTTCGTCCCTGTAACAAGGAAATTAGTGCGGCAACGCGCGCGTTGCCATTATGTCCTCTGCTGCGCCGTGTCGTCAGTGACTTGTCACAGCTTCATCGGGTCCTCCTCTACTGCATGGCGCATCTCTGCCGCATTTGAGCCTCGAGGAGCTCCGTTTGTTCGGCGAACTGCGCCACTTGAGCTACGGAGACTTGGGCGCCGCTTTCTCGCATAACGGCGAGAAGGGCTGCCTGTTTGGCTTGACGGCCCCTTGCGGTGACCGCCCCCGCGGCAGCCGCAGGGACAGGCACGCGAACGTCCTGCGAGGTGGCAGGAGTGTTCGCAGGTTTGGCAGCACAGAGGCCTCGGGCGAAGACTGCACGCAGTTGCCTCGAGGCCTCTTCCTTCTCTGCAGCCACGGCGGCTGCGAAGGCAGCCCCCTCTGCCACCATGACGGCTTTAAGGGCTGCCGTGGCCTCCTTCACGGCGGTGCCGAGTTCGAGACCACAGTTCTTCTTAGGGGCGCGAGCTGCATGCCGACTGCCCGTTTCCGGGCGGTCGTCCCCGCCCCTGGTAGGTGGAGCTGCTACCGCGTCGTCCCCAGCTGCGCCGGGCTGGTCTGCGCCCTACGTCGTTTCCGACGTCGTCTTTTCTTCCGCTGCGTCGGTGCGGCCGCGGCCACCTCGCCGCCTTCGGCACAGTTGCGGCTCGAGAGAGACGGGCAACCGCGCCAGCTGGCGACATGCGGGCCGCCACACCGGACGCAAGTCGGCAGAACGTTACTGCCGCGCTCGCAGGCGCGGCTGTCGTGCTCGCCTAAGCACTTGACGCACCGCGCCGCGTTGCGGCAATACTTCGCGACACGGCCCTCGCCCTGGCACCTGCAGCACTGGGGCTGTGGGTCCGTGGCGGTCGGGAGAGCTTACGTCGTAACCGGGAAGCCCAGCAACTTCCGAAAGTCGAGGATGTCGCTCCCGCCGTCGGCCGTTTGCACGGTCACGGCATAGAGCGGCGCCCTGTTCCTGTTGGTCCGGTTGCGGAACCTTGCGGTTGCATTTCCAAACCCGGCTCGCAGCAGCCCTTCCCAGAACGCTGCCTCGTCACAGCATTAAGGTAACCCCGTGAGGAGTGCCTGGGTCGTCTTCATCCTTCCTACGGAAGATGCCTTCTCACGCGCCGGCGGCGCGTCGACGATGTGTTCGGCCACTGCGACCTCGATCGCCCTGTAGTCGGCCACGTTTGCAGCTCGAACGCAGATCAGCGAGTCTGTATCGACAGAATGGTAGACCACCTCGTTCTTAGCGCAATTCGTCATGGTGTCGAACAGCGCTGTCCACCCGCCTTTGCACTTGACGTACAAAGGGGGGACAGGCCGCTACTCGTCTGCTCGGGAATTCCTTGCTTGGTCGGCAGACTCAGTGAGTCGCACGACCGAAGGACCCTTCGTAGCGGCAGATTTCCTCTGCGCACCCTTCTTTCCCCATGCTGCGAGGCACGGAACACGACAATCTGCAGGCGTTGTGAAAACAACACACGACCTTTTGCTTTCCGCGGCGCCCACAGCACAGAAACCTCTTCACAAGCTCTCAACGGCCGAGTAAGCGTAGCGTGCAACACCAGAGATGCGCTCGCCTCGCTAGCTCAGGCCGAAGTCAGCGCGCATACGCGCCACTTCCTTTGATGTACCGACAACGGCCGGAAAACTGCGCGGCGCGGCACGACGAGGCGCAGCGCGCAGAGACGTTTTGCGCAGCGCGGCGCGGCACGCTCAGTGTGGACCCGCCTTAACAGTTCAACAGACTGCTGCACTGTATTGAAAAACTTACACCCCACCTCATCATTACCAAAGCATAGGAGGACGGTATATTCTGAAAGAAGGCCTACCTGCTTGTTATTAATAAGTGGCCGGAGGTTACGAGGTCGTTACCACCTGGGTCAAGGCATTCAGAAACTCTGTGGGAAAACATAGAGAAACGATCATCACAATCTCTCGAGGAATTTAGCCTTATCACTTCCCCGACGCCTTCGAGCAGTTACAGATAACGAGGGAGGATGGGTAGGGTACTGAAAGAAAAATAAAGGCCAAACCAGTTTTGAGGTCCTAAAGTGTTCCCGAAACCTACTAAAGCTAAATGATCCCTGTTTTTCAAATGGTTCAAATGCCTCTGAGCACTATGGGACGTAACATCTGAGGTCATCATTCCCCTAGACTTAGAACTACTTAAACCTAACTAACCTAAGGACATCACACACATCCATGCCCAAGGCAGGATTCGAATTTGCGACAGTAGCAGCAGCACGGTTCCGGACTGAAGCACCTAGAACCGCTCGGCCACAACGGCCGTACAGGTTGGTTCAGTAAAAATTAACAGCTCAGATCGAGCGCCTGATAACAGATACCTGATGTAGCAAGATATTCTAGCAATTACATGTGCATAGTAATTCCCGTGTGAATATGCTGATATTTTTGTAGTGACAGCGCCTTTGGGCTATCAGGAAGTAAATTCGGAGGAATATGGCTAAATTCAGGGCGCCGCGTTGACCATGCCCACGCTGAGTATGATGAGCCTGCTGCTCTTACTGTTACTTTGTTTCTTTCGTTCTGAGGTGTACCACGAAATAAAATTCTCATCCGCTAAACGATTTTCGCTTCTATTCGAGAAGCTTCTTGAGTAACCCCGCAGTGAACATTACGTAGAGATGATACTTGTAGTTTTTGAAGTATAGGCATGTGTTTAAGGATAACGAACTGTAGTCGAAATTAAACCAGATGATTCTGAAGCAAACAGGTTATGACATTCGACAGTGAGAGTGGTAGCCATTGCTTGCTACGTGGGAAGCAAGAAACCTGAGGCCTTCAGTAGTAAAATGTATGTAAAATCCAATAACAAGAAATTCTTTTTGATGGGGTAAGGATGCTAATATCATATATATCTGAGATTCAGGAAACCTTAATTGAAAGTATATGACAGCTTCCTGCTATTATGTAATGACGCTTGTTTTCAGTAGACATATAGATAACCCATGGCAGGGCTTTCTCGTCATCTGAATCACATAAACTGCAATAACGATCAGAGGGTTATTACAAAGTTGTAGGCACATGGCTACACCACATATCTAAAATTTGGAGAGCAGAATCTCTCGCGATAGATTGGATGTCTGTATCCTATCATGAAATATTCGGACTACGATAACACGTTCTTCTGGCTGTCAGCGTGGTCCAGACTGCAACGTTGTAGGCATCCTTTGGCAACCCTGTTGGCATAACAATGATTTGCAGCTGTGGGACCGATATATCCAGCTAAATTCGTCTGACATTTTCTTGCCATCTGTATGAAATATTCTGAATATTCCCTTTGAAGATATTTTACTGAGTTAGTATTATTTTGCGAGTACAAGGTCATCTCATGCAGAAGCTGCCCCTTATCTCATCCTTCACGTTGCGAGTTATCAGTTATCTACTGCAGCCGCGATTATGGCAATGAGAATGTTTATGCAGGAATTCCTTGGCAGCATAGTTGTATAGTAGTGACTTTATAAAACAGTAGTTCCCTCCAAAAGCAGTTCCAGGTTTGCTGCAAAAGATGTGTCTTATCAATTCATTTCGGTAAGTTTTAAATCACGTGCTACATGTCATATGTGAGTGTGTCCTAGAAAACTCGCAGGAGTTGCCATGATCGTAGGCCTCACCAATCTTAAGTCACATCAAAATTACTGAACAGATTCGAAGCATCTGTAAGAGTCACGAATTTGTACTTTGTTCATCAACTCGATCTGAAATAAGAGGGGAAAAATTACAGGGACTGTGACCAAGTTTGATAGTGTGCATTATCTCTGGTAGATCTGGAGGTGAAAACGTACGAAAATGCGCAACTGAACTTTTGTGAACTTCTATTTTATATTCGCATCAATAGTGTTGTGAACCCATCATCTGGTATCAATGCATTACACTAGCATCCATTATATCTAATCATTTTATAGTACACTTGATAGTATAGATGAGTAGGACACAAGGCAGGACGTAGATAATGTCCGTTTGACGTCAACAGTGTGTAACATTTTACTTTTCTTGAATAGGACAATGTGGCTACCCAATCATTTTTAGTTTAGTTAAAATAAGCTTACGCTGCAAGAGAATTCGCTTGTATTTTTCAGTGTGTGGTCTGTTGTCGGTTTGAAGGCCTTCCATTACATCGGCAACTCACTGCTGCTCCACTGAGGCCTGTCTAGAGTAGAGTGGAGATAGCAATGTGAAAGTTGCGAGCTGTCGAAGACGATCTTCGTATTATTAGTGCGATTGGGACTTTGTACATTCTTGACGACGTTTAGCACCTGTGTAATCAGTCACGAAATTTGAGAATTCATGTTTAGTACTCCAGCTAAATTGTCATAATATTGTCTTTTTATATTGATGAGTCATCTGGATAGTCGTCACGTTCATGTGCCATCTATATCGCAAATTTAATATTACGATCCTAGGAACTACCCTGCAATACGTTTTGTATTTCCTAATCGGAACTATCTGCATTAACCGTAATCAGAGCAGTATCAGGGAACAGAATGTAACAGACCCTTGGTAGATACTTGGTGACCTGCTTGAGTCGTGTTCTAAGGAAAGGACAGTTGCTGGTTCACATTATATTACACTACCGAGAAGTACCGAATTTTCGTTTTTCTCTGCAAAAATCCAGAACTAAATTCAGTAACAAAATGCTGAGAAGATATCTGCATTGTGCCAGCTCAATAATCAGCCTATTTTAATAGATTTTTATTTTCACAGCCTTTCTCGTTTGGCATTACAATAAACTTCATTCATTATTTGCTTGTTCTTGTTCCGATTATTATTGTCATTCTCTCACTCGCAAGAGTTTTCACATGCCTGTTCGGTATCGATGCACATGAAGAGAGACTATGAAAGAAGGGAATACTGAATGTTGCGTCATGCAGAATACACTCATTTACTTCGGCACCTTGTGATCAACGCTACGGGTGAAGACAGATGCATAAAGTTGACAATGGGAGACAGTTATGCTGGCACAACTCTACAACTACTCCTATAGCTTTAACACAGTGTTACCAGATAAACTGGTGCTGCGGAATCGAAAATGTAGTACGGACTTTGCCACAGTACCAGAGAGCTCCTAATTGCGGACCATGACCGTCGATTACCCTTCGGTCAGCTGCTGGTTAGAGTGTTGCAACTGTAAATGGAAGACTGTTTGACGGTCTTGTGCTGATGCTGTCTGAATAAATTATGCCAGTGGATAAAAAACGGTTTAGTTTTGAGACCTAACCCTCGAGGGGGAGAGGCACAGCGGTCTGCTTCATGAATCCCAACCAAAAAAACACAAAAAATCAACGCAGGACGGATTCGAACAACTACTTTCATGCAGAGTCATGCATTTGGAATCTGTTCATCGTTTAGGGGTCAAACAAGAGGGTAACATTACGGAAACAATGATCAGGCTGCTTAGTATATAATAGAGCATACAGATTTCAAGGAGGAAACGTATGAAGACGCAGACTTCCTCGTTATCCGTATGTGCGACATATCTTTCGTGTCAACGAAAGTAATATCCCGCTTTACCTCCTCTTATATCTCAAATGAAGACTCCTAAGAGGAATAGAATATTTCTTGACTGCTTCTCCTCTAGCTTCCCTCCCTACCAACATATTTCTTCATTCTCGTGGTAATCATGACATTCTATATTTCTGTTGCAAAAGACCTCATGTGGACACATTCGATATCGAGGTGCAAAGCCTTTGATATCTTATATTATATTCAATTCAAAAAGCTTTTGATGTATTTTTACTTCATTTTGTAATTTGAGATGATTATGAACGTTATGGAAAATCATCTCACATGCTTTATGCTGAATGAGCAACTCTCTATCATCCGTTTTACTTTCCTTACGTTGAAATGATATAATGTCGGCGTCAACAGCTGTCTTCCACGCCGGAAGCTGAAACTCTTATCATTCTGGGTTAATGATAATTGAATGCCTCAAGTGTATACAAAGCCCATACGGCGACGTCAGAGACAATCAGGGGAGAACGCCGCATGAAACCAAACGGACGCGCGCGTCTGGCCTCTGAAGAACCGTATCGGACAATGACGACAAACATTTCGCTAAAGAGCTGCCTCGTAAGAGAGCTGAGAATTGGCAGCGTCGTAGCAAGTATTTGTCAACACTGTTATAGTACATTTACTTCCGGGTTTAGCCCTGCATTACCTCGCTAAATTCACTTGGCATTCGTTTTTCACTTAGAAGTCTCATACGATAAAATCCACTGTAACATGAGACACTTAGAAAGTATATTTAATTTCTGGAATCCAAGAACGGCGTTCTTCACATACGTAACACCTGTTTGTGTGTTTAATGTTGCGTTTTGAGGCTCAGGCAAGATCCCAGTGACTACAGTCCGCCTGTTGCCGCCAGTGTGTCGTTAGCTCAGTGTTTGCCTTATGCGTTGCGATGCTTGTGCTGTATGAGAGGGCAGTTCCGATCTCGGTGATAGCCGCAGAACCTAACGATTTATTTTCCATTTTAATTAATGGAGTGGGTAACTGGTAGTAAAAATTCCTTATACGAAAACTGAACAATGCCTTTACACATAAATCTTCGAGCAATTTCCAGTTAATAAACTACGTTAATATCATGGATGTCTGCTTTGCAAATCCCAAGGTGCTTCACCGTAAAATAGTTTCTGAAAAGATTCAAACCGACTGTCAACGATACGAATTTGAGCTCTGTTTGTCATATAAGTCTAACATGTCAGGAGGTTGTTTATGAAGCGAACATGTTGATTAATATAGTTCCTCTCTTCTAAATTTTTGCAATAGCATTTAACTGTAGTCGTTTTCTGACACCGGCGTTAGCAATTCCTTTCCGTTCTCTGCAACCTCAAAAACGATAACTTTTTCTGGTTTAAATCTGATGACCTTAGCTATCACTTCCAATCAACGTTAAATACTTCATGAATCCATACATGGAACTCAAAATGTGCGGTGTTGCTGTACTGCTACGGAGCATGCATTACATGGTATTCACACAGTTTATCGCATAAACGTACCATAAGGAATTAAACAAAAACTTTAATACACTTTACACCACAGATCCTCACTCTGGCTTGACGAAAACATCCGAATATTGGCCAATAGTTGCTCAAAAAATTGGCTTTGAAAGGAAGAGAAACGAGGTATGAAGCATTTATAAATTCATCGAATGTAGTGAGGTGGTTTAATTTCGTCCCAGTCTATAAAATTAATTTCGGGCCATACTCTGCACTTGCCGTTTAATGTAATACAGTACCCACCTACTAATCAGGGTGTCTGTCTCCGTTGCTTTCGAGCGTGAATGAAAATTTTGCTGTGGAGCAACATTTAATAATAATAAAGCGTTTTAAACTATCAAAAGCGATGAGCGGTAGCAGGCGCTCTCGATAAAGAACGGGGGAGTGCAGCGCGGCTGCTGTATTACGGCCGCTGCCGGTAGCCAGTAAATGGATCGCGGAGCTTAGCCGCATACGGCGTCCAGAGGAGGACAGTTTGCAAGAAATCTGCCTCAAAATGGTTACTGGATAAAATTTGCTATCGGTGTGTCAGAAAATGAAATAGATTGAATCTGCGCTACCATTACATTCACGTCTTCAGTGTTCGGACAGGAGAGGCTACCAGAAGCTTTTGCACTAGCTGGTTTCGATTCACAGACATTGTAGACAGAAACAACACACGCTACCACTAGACCATGGGCGTAAACAGTATACTGTTTCTCTTACGTGGGACAAGACTTCCTCCAGGAAGTGCCGCAGTCTACAGTGTTGCCAGATTGTGCAGACAGCCGGACTTAGAGAATTAGGGAGTTGGTCAGTTTATTTGACCCATGTCGCGATCGGCGCTAACTTAGCCTCTGCAGCGGCCGGCCGCCGGTTGAGTTTTATGTCAAAGAGTGCACGTACTTACTGTGCGCGCAGGGCTCAAAAGCGCGACGTGACACAATAGACGGCCATGTTAGACACTATGTGCAACATGTCTGCTTAAACTTCACCGCATTTTCCCTGTGGTTTTAATTTCGCAACCGATAGGAGGTTGGAAAAAAAATCTCGTTCTTTGCATTTTCAGCAGACACTTCAGTCATAATCATTTAGCCGGCCGAAGTGGCCGTGCGGTTAAAGGCGCTGCAGTCTGGAACCGCAAAGACCGCTACGGTCGCAGGTTCGAATCCTGCCTCGGGCATGGATGTTTGTGATGTCCTTAGGTTAGTTAGGTTTAACTAGTTCTAAGTTCTAGGGGACTAATGGCCTCAGCAGTTGAGTCCCATAGTGCTCAGAGCCATTTGAACCATTTGAACCATAATCATTTCTTTTCCGACATAAATGTTCGTATCTTTCTAGATCCGATTTTACACGATTTAATGGATCAGGTCATCAAACGTGAGGAACCTACAACATTTGTTATTTCGTAAGTGATATTCAAAGCGTAATTAGTCAGAATAGTCGCTAGCATTAACTGATTATTGGATGGTTTCAGAAAAACGACGGAAAACTCGCTCCTTACTACAAATTAATTCGTAAATCATCCTACAGCTTACTTTTACCAGGTATAGAACTAACACTCATAACAGTGAAACATTTTTTTTTTTTTTTTGCAACTGTACTGACACGTTTATCATCTTTCGTCAACCAAAACAGCACCATTTTCAAGAATTGAATCATTCCATACGCATGTATTTATTACGTGCATGTTCATCCAATACTCGTCTTAGACAATCCTTTCGCACAGT
The DNA here is from genome assembly GCF_023864345.2 of Schistocerca serialis cubense. Classification (NCBI taxonomy): domain Eukaryota; kingdom Metazoa; phylum Arthropoda; class Insecta; order Orthoptera; family Acrididae; genus Schistocerca; species Schistocerca serialis. The sequence continues at coordinate 656,634,486 of NC_064640.1, read as the reverse complement.
AATCATCACGTATGTTTACTGTTATTGGATTCAGCTAGGGTACATCGTAAATATCCATTGCATGCAGATGTTCAGAGAGTTCCTCAACATTTGTGTTGTGCAAATTAATGATAAACAGAATATTTACGAATCATGAACTTTAGTCATAATACATTAAATGTATTTGCAGTTTTTATTTTATTTATTTATTGTTCCGTGGGACCAAATTAAGGAGAAGTCTCCATGGTCATGGAACGAGTCAATACATGAAATTATAACACGATATTAGAAACAGATAAAATGAAATATAAAAAAACATATTCAGGTGACAAGTCGTAGGTTTAAATGAAGAAACTCAACAATGTAACACTGGAATTTGCTTAATTTTTTAGCTCTTCCAGGAGCTCCTCGACAGAATAGAAGGAGTGAGCCATGAGGAAACTCTTCAGTTTAGACTTAAAAGTGTTTGGGCTACTGCTAAGATTTTTGAGTTCGTGTGGTAGCTTATTGAAAATGGATGCAGCAGAATACTGCACTCCTTTCTGCACAAGAGTCAAGGAAGTGCATTCTACATGCAGATTTGATTTCTGCCTAGTATTAACTGAGTGAAAGCTGCTAACTCTTGGGAATAGGCTAATATTGCTAACAACAAACGACATTAAAGAAAATATATACTGTGAGGGCAATGTCAGAATTCCCAGATTTTTGAATAGGGGTCGACAAGAGGTTCTCGAACTTACACCACATATAGCTCAAACAGCCCGTTTTTGAGCCAAAAATACCCTTTTTGAATCAGAAGAATTACCCCAAAAAATAATACCATACGACATAAGCGTATGAAAATATGCGAAGTAGACTACTTTTCGTGTTAAAGTGTCACTTATTTCATATACTGTTCTAATGGTAAATAAAGCAGCATTTAGCTTCTGAACAAGATCCTGGACATGGGCTTTCCACAACAGCTTACCATCTATCCGAACGCCTAGGAACTTGAACTGTTCCGTCTCGCTTATAATATGCCTATTCTGTCTGGTCAAAATATCGGTTCTTGTTGAATTGTGGGTTAGAAACTGTAAAAACTGAGTCTTACTGTGATTTAGCGTCAAATTATTTCCCACAAGCCACGAACTTATTTCATGAACTACATTATTTGTTACTGTTTCAATATTACACACAAGATCCTTCACTATCAAGCTGGTGTCATCAGCAAACAGAAATACTTTTGAATCACCTGTAATACTAGAAGGCATATCATTTATATAAATAAGAAACAGCAGTGGCCCCAGCACCGACCCATGGGGGACACCCCACTTAACAGTGCCCCATTGGGACTGAACATCACTACCACTCTCAATATTGCGGAGAATTACCCTCTGCTTTCTGTTCTTAAAGTAAGAGGCGAACCAATTGTAAGCTACTCTCCTTACTCCATAATGGTCCAACTTCTGCAGTAATATTTTGTGGTCAACACAGTCAAAAGCCTTCGTTACATCAAAGAAAACACCTAGCGTTCGCAACCTTTTATTTAATCCGTCCAAAACCTCACAGAGAAAAGAGAATATAGCTTTTTCAGTTGTTAAACCATTTCTAAAACCAAACTGAACATTTGACAGCAAATTATGTGAATTTAAATGCTCCAGTAACCTTGTATATACAACCTTCTCGATAACTTTAGCAAACACCGATGGCATAGAAATAGGTCTAAAATTGTCAACATTATCAATGTCTCCCTTTTTATAAAGTGGCTTCACTACCGAGTACTTTAATCGGTCAGGAAACCGACCACTCCTAAAGGAAAAGTTACAGATATGGCTGAGAACTGGGCTAACATACATAGAATAATACTTCAGTATTCTGCTAGATACCCCGTCATATCCATGAGAGTTCTTTGTCTTTAGTGATTTAATTATTAACTCAATCACCCTCTTGTCAGTACAATGGAGGAGCATTTCAGGTAACAGTCTCGGAACACTTTTTTCTAAGAGCACTATATGATTCCCTGTTGGGACTAGGTTTCTATTTAGTTCACCTGCTATATTCAGAAAGTGATTATTAAATACTGTACATATATGCGACTTATCAGTAACACGGACATTCCCACTACGCACTGATTCTATATCCTCGACCTGTCTCTGCAGACCAGCAACTTCCTTTACGACTGACCATATGGTTTTAATTTTATCCTGAGACTTAGCTACTCTATCTGCATACCACATACTTTTTGCCTTCCTAATAACATTTTTAAGCACCTTACAATACTGTTTGTAATGGGCTGCTGCATTTAGATTTTGACTGTTTAACGTTTTGATATAATTGCCACTTTGTTCTACAAGATATTCTTATCCCTCTAGTCAGCCACCCAGGCTGCCTGTTTGTGCTAGTACCCTGTTTTAAACGTTCTAACGGAAAGCAACTTTCAAAGAGCATGAGAAAAGTCTTGAGAAAAGCATATTTATCGTCTACTGTATCAGCGCTATAAACATCTTGCCACTCTTGTTCCTTTATAAGGTTTACAAAGGTCTCTACAGCAACTGGATCAGCTTTCCTGAACAGCTGATGACTATATTTAACACGTGTTGCAGCACAAAAATCTTTTAAAGTTAAAATTTGTGCATCATGATTTTTTTCTCTTCCTTGCACAATCACTTATACAATTAATATTGAAGTCACCACATATAACTAACTTTTTGTATTTCCTATAAAGTGAACCAAGAACCTCCTCTAGCTTTAGCAAAAATGTTGTGAAATCGGAGTCTGGGGATCTATAAATAACAACAGTTAGAAGTTTAGCTCCGTTAAATTTAACCACACCTGCACAACATTCAAACACCTTTTCAGTGCAGTACTTTGAAACATCAATTGACTCAAATGGGATGCCGTTTTTCACATACATGGCTACTCCCCCACACCGCAAAGAGCTCCTCGAAAATCTGCCAGCCAACCTGTATCCTGGTAAAGGAACCCTCTGAATTATCTCCTTATTTAAGAAGTGTTCAGATATACCAATAATTTCAGAGTCAACATCTATAAGTAGTTCACTAACTTCATCTCTAATACCTTGTATATTTTGATGAAATATACTAATTCCCTCATTACTCGGATACCTAAGCTTTGTCAAAAGTGATTCCCTTGTTAGAGAGACTTCCCTTAAGCAGGAATACCTATCAGCTGACTTCAATCTAAAATAGGTGCAGCTCTAACACCCACTACTGCAGGAATTTTCCCATGAGTGATCCCACCAACCCCACCTATGCTGTCACCTACAAGCTTTGCCAACCTCCCCTTCCCATACCTGTTGAGGTGCAGGCCATGTCTAGTGAAACCCGTCCTGCTGATAGACTCCACCGACACCACTGAAATGTGACCCATGCTTTCTGTCATCAGCGCACCCCGAAGTCTCATGTTATCACGCCTGACGGCTGTATTAAGATGAGGCCGATCGTGACGCTGAAACAGTTCCACGAAATGCACATTCGTGTTGCCAGTCTGAGTGGCTATCTTTTCCAGGTCACCATCTATGTTATACTCCCCATCCCTATCAATACTATTACCAGCCCCACCCACAATCACTACCTGATCCTCTTTAGTGAAATCCCTACATAACCCCCCTATGTTAGCAGTCACCTGAGCCAACCCCGCATTAGGCTTCACAATGCTGGTGACCTGGTACTCACTCCCCAGCACTTCCTGCAACTGCTGGCCTACACCCCTGCCATGAGAACTACCTAACAGCAGAATCTTCTTCCTCTTCGATTTTGCAACTGTTCTAGGCACAGTAACTACTGAGGTCTGCTGCATACTTCCTACATCTACAGCTACTAGAGCTTCCTCTCCACTAGACTCTGACAGTTGGTCATATCTATTGTAAACACCAATAGTAAAACTATCTGAAAATCTTCTTCTCCTAGCAGATCTCTTGCCAACAGCCAGCTCCCATTCCCCAACCCCCTTCTCCCTCCTCATCCTATCTAGCTCCTCCTGTGCGTTTTTCAACTGCACCTGAAGGGCACAGATCTTACGCTTCTGCTCCTCTATCAACTTACTCTTGCTGCATAACCTGCAGTTCCAGGAGAGGATCTCACCAGAATGCCCACTGGCTTCCCCACTGCATTCCCCCCAGTGAAAATACTTCGAACAAGTCGAATATGGACTGCCATCAGCTGTATAATGAAATGACAACGAAAATTCGTGCCAGACCGGGTCTCGAACCCAGATCCTCCGCTTATCACGAGTGTTCCCCTTACCATGTGGCTATCCGAGAACAACTCACAGTGATGAAAATCAGACATCGAACGAACTGTGATGCGCAGCTAAGATCTAAACAGGCCAGTATGACGCATTCAAAAATGTGAACTCAGAATCTCACGGAACTTTACTGTTATTAGCTTCAGCACCCTGTTGGGCATTTTTCGAGAACCACACTCGGAGACTGTACAACAGTTCTGCTCCGTCCATCATATATATAGTATAGGGATCGTAAGAATAAGATGAAATTTGGTCGCACACTATGTGATATGGACTGTTTTTTTCCTGGGTCCAAGCGAGCATGGAAGAAGAGAAAGTCACTAATATCGGTACAAAGTACTTTCCACCCTGCATTGTACAGCCCTTGCTGAATTTACACTAATGAGTCAGAACATTACGACTACCTGGTTAATAGCGTGTTGTTTCACCTCTGGGTAGGGACACAACAGCGATTTTGCGTGGCACGGATCAGGCAAGTTCTTGGTAGGTTTCAGGAGGTATCTGGCACTAGATGTCTATGCACAGGTTACGCAATTCCTGTAAATTACGGGCCAATGGTTTGCGAACTCAGCGTTGGCACCCAATAGCGACCTAGATGTGTTTAATTAAGGTCAGATCAGGCGTGTTTTGTGGCCAACACTTCAACGTGAATTCACTGTACCGCTTCTCAAACCCCTGTAGCATGACTCTAGCTTGGCGACATCCTATAAGGTGCCATCGACATCAAGGCAAACTTCAAGCATGAAGGGATGTGTAGTGGGCACTGAGAGTTCTGTCACAAAGGGCCATTGTTTTCCTTATGAAAACGAACCGGCCACTCTGACTAGCGTCGTTATATGGTGTAATTTATGACCCAAATTGCTCATTTATGCTCTAAGTTATGTTTACACAAGCTTAATTTATGACTAAATGTTTGCCCTAATATTAATGAACATGATTTATGACCCAAAATAGCCCCCACCCCCCCTCTGAGTAGTCCACTTACGTTTATGCATATTAATTATCATAATTTATTCTCAAAAATGGCCATTCCCAACTCCTCTAGGGCAAATGGGTAATTTGTAAATGCTATTTTCAGCTCAATTACTTTAATATAACTTATAACCAAAAATGACGTTGGGCACTTTGACACTAAAGTTGAAGTGTGATTTCTGCAATTTCATTCTTACAATCTGCAGATGAGCGTTGTGTCCAGTGGAATTTTCTATCAGCACTCCAACGTATTATCACCTATTGCCATTTACTGTTTGTAAGCTATTTTTTAAACTTCTGTGGCAATTTTTTCCTAGTATTCCAAATACCCTTTTTTTCGAGATCATCCTCCAAAGACACTTATAAATATGGGCCTCTAAATAATTAATACATACCACCATAGTGCCAGGCCGCCATGCGCTGTTGCCATTTTTCGGGGTGCACTCAGCCTCGTGATGCCAATTGAGGAGCTACTCGACTGCATAGTAGCAGCTTCAGTCAAGAATACCATCTTATGACCGGGAGAGCAGTGTGCTGGCCCCACGCCCCTCCTATCCCCATCCTCCACCGAGGATGACACGGCGGTCGGATGGTCCCGGTAGACCACTCGTGGTCTGACGACGGAGTGCTTTTTTTTACCACAGTGCTTTATCTACAATAATACCTTCTTGATCTACACCAAAGTTGTATAACTTTAAGAAACTTATCCCTGCACTTTCAATGTGTGAAGGTCAGTTATGCCACAATCGGACTGCCTTAGAAGACTGTGATGCTGTAAGATTATAGTAGAGTTGTAATTCATGCTGGGAAATCAAAGTAGGAACATTACTACAGGCATGTATGTACAGACACAAGACATCCTTAAATTACACTAATATTCTACACTTGTGCCACCACCACCACCACCACCACCACCACCACCACCACCACCACCACCAATGTGGACAGGATTGGAATGGAATGGTAGAGGTATAAAATTTATTCAGAACCTACCAAAACGTGGGAGCTCTCCACCATAGTCTGTGTGAAGCACTGCACTCATAATTGCACCCAGCCAGGAGCTGTCCTGTGTCTGCAGGACCCAGCTGCCACGGCCATGGTGTGCCCAGTATAATTACCACTTCTCCTCTCAGGTACAAAGCCACCTCCAATGAGAAGTGTGGGATGATTTTAATAACATGGTAAGGGTGGGAGACAGGGGGCCAGCCGAAGGTTTCCACTGGACTTGTGTCTAATCAAGTGCTGGCTGGGACAATGTCCCCCTGTGCTCGATCAATACCAAATCTAAAAAGATAAGTTATGTTCCTGCAAGCCAGCGAAAGCAGGATCAGATACGCCATTCCTCTTTACTCTGATCATCAGAGGTAGCAGCCAGCACTCTAATTACAAAAACCTTATTTAGGAATTTGCTTCCATTTTAGGGAAGTACAGTGCATACACTAACAAATCAAAAGTATCCAGACACATACTAGTGGACATTAATGTGAGATGTGTACACCATTTGAATCACGTGTTGTATTTAAAAAGAAAATCGTGATCGAGAAGGTTGAGACACGCGTGTGGGATTTGTGACACATTGTATTTCGTTTGGAAGTATTGTAGTGTAATATTCTCTAGGATTCTGACCACGCTGCAACAGTAACATGTAGACACTGCTTAACACGTTTTGTCTAAATAATATAACAACATACTCAGGAACAGGGCGAAACAACGTGGTTATCCTCTAAAGTGGAAAGGTGAGGCAAAGACAGTGATGTACTGCCACAACACTTTAATAAAGATGCAACAGATCTGAACCCACTGATGTGTAATACGGACGTCATTCATTCCAGCAACTTTATAGCACACTTTTGTAGCATTTACACTGAATACAACATCAGTTCTACATGACACAAACCGTTTAGAGTTTTCAAAAGGTATATGACTCCAAATATTTACGAAATTCGTGCCTGTTGATAGTTCGGCAATTTCAGTATTTTTCCCTCATTCTGATAGGATGATCGACAACAAATGTATCAACCAGACACTGACGTTCCAATTACAAAAGATGAGCAATACATATTAAACAAGATTCCCTTTATAGACCTCCACACACTCACTTTCGCTGCAAACATTTTAAAAAATAATGAAAATTCGGTCCAGTAATAACACAGGGGGTGCAACGCCTACCGCCAAGGTCACTAGCCTCCAACAGAGATTCTAATTGGGCTTTCCACTGCATAACGAAAAATGCTCTATTATAGCACAAATAAGGTGAATATGCCCTAGGCAGAGTTAGGGATGTGACAGAAGGGAACTAGCTTTCCAACTTACCTGGCAGCTTCAAAGACATTTAAATCAATTCATCTTGGCATATTTGTGCTAGTTCACTTCTTAGTATTAGTACCCACGTCACGCAATGTGTGTCACGTCACGTAAAGTAACATGATACATGATGTCATGTTGCATAAAAAGACACATACCATCATGTCATCCAACATGGCATTTGTCAGGCCGTGTAGTACAACACAAAATGCCATTAAAGTTTAAGATGCATGCATCCCCAATCTGGTATACTTGCTGTCATAGATGCACCCCCACTCTCGGATAATTCCCATTACAGATGCATCCCACTCCCTATAAGTACATGAATTTGTGCCTATTTGTTCTTACACCCTTCAGTATACAAGTAACAAGGAGTAGGTTCGGAAGAGAAATGATTCCATTGGGGAAAAAAATCCACGCCCCCACCCAGAAATAAAAAAATGAAAAGAAGGTTTAGCGTCACCCTAGGAACAAATCCACCCCTAGAAATTTTACCTTTCACAAAAACGTTTTTAGCTATTGCTTGTATGCTCTTAAGCCACATTGTATGGTATATTGCTCATTATGAATGGCGAATCTTCTCGATTTTGGGCACAGGACCAGGGACTTTAGCTTATAAATCGTAAGATGCAGGTGTGCCAACACATTGCAGCTAAGACAGCTCATTGCGCTGGGGAAGTAGGGTCAACTCGTAAAGAAGCACGAACATTGCAAGATATTTTGAAGCTGACAGCTAAGTCATCCTTTACATCTCTAACTGTGCCCAGGACATATTCGCCTTTTTTGTGCTATGATAGGACCATTTTTCGATCTGGTTCATAACTTTTACTCTACCATATCCGAAATCCGAATGAAGTTAGATTTTTGAAATCGAGTTTTCAATTTTATTGTAAGAATGCATTTTTTTATTTATTTGATTCACTTTAAACCACTTCTGCGCATTCAGTTCGCGTAATAACGAATTTTACGCGCTTCATTTAGCTCGACTTTACACCACCGTATCTCGACAACGGATAAGGATTACTAAATGAAAGCCGGCCGAAGTGGCCGTGCGGTTAAAGGCGCTGCAGTCTGGAACCGCAAAACCGCTAGGTCGCAGGTTCGAATCCTGCCTCGTGCATGGATGTTTGTGATGTCTTTAGGTTAGTTAGGGTTAACTAGTTCTAAGTTCTAGGGGACTAATGACCTCAGCAGTTGAGTCCCATAGTGCTCAGAGCCATATGAACCATTTTTGAACTAACAAGGGGAGGCCGCCAATTGTGAAATTCAGGTTCGATTCATACTGCGCATAATAAAAGCTCATGGCCAGAGGTGTAATGTGGCAAAGCACCAAGATGCACTTCTCAGCCGTTGTCGAGAAAATCTACAGTTAAAAGAAACCGTTGCGGTGAAATACTCTCCACGATTAATAATTTTCTACAGCGTCGTGGCGCAGCGGTAGGCGCTCGGGTTCGTAATCCGAAGGTCGCCGGATCGAATCTCGCGCCATGCAACCTTCTTTTTTTTAGTATTTGTTTCTTGTAATTCAAATTCCCGGCAATCAGTTGCAACAATTATGCATATAAAAAGTTGCTGAAAGTCGTTTGTCGTGGAAAAACTGGAGACTTCGAACATCATTATGTTTTCCGCAAACAAAGTTGTATTTCACAAATGTTATTAATTATCTTCATAATGTTATCCAAGTATAGTTAACGGAAGACGTAGAAACGATATTCCGAAACGAATACGTATAGCGTAAGTCAAACGTTCGAATTAGAATAGAGACACCACGAACACAAATTTGCTGTGGCAGGTATGAAATATAAACTCCGTTACTCGCTCGTTACACTTGAAGGACAGATGTTGAATGGGCCGAAACGAGCCGCCGCATAACAGCGTAGTTGCATGCTAACTTCGAAAGAAGGTAGATGCGGTCCCTAGCGCAACTTATAACATCGTCGAAAATCAGTGCGGACGGGAGAGCTTTGATACACCCTGTTAAAAAAAAAAAGGGAAAAATGGAGGCGGTACAATTGGAGAGCGATCCGCCTTCACCAACATGCATAAGCAATTCATTAATAGTATATATATATACTAATAAAACTAATAATAAAAACTAATAATAAAAAAGAAGTTGCATCGCGCGAGATTCGATTCGGCGACCTTCGGATTACGAACCCGAGCGCTTACCGCTGCGCCACGACGCTGTAGAAAATTATTAATCGTAGAGAGTATATCACCGCAACGGTTTCTTTTAACTGTCGATTTTCTAGACAACGGCTGAGAAGTGCATCTTGGTGTTTTGCCACATTACACCTTTGGCCATGAGCTTTTATTATGCGCAGTATGAATCGAATCTGAATTTCACAATTGGCGGCCTCCCCTTGTAAATGAAAAAATTTCGTTTTGATTTTATCCATTTATCTATCTTTATGCGAAGTTTGAACCGATTCGTACAAGTTTAAAGTGTAGAACTGACGTGCTTCAAAAACCTTACTGAAAAACGCGTTCCTTGCACGTAATATCCAAACGAAATATTTTTTTTTTTTCAAACGGTAGATACTTATCTTAGACCATGGTCAGATACACCGGTGGACCAAATTTTAAACCATCAGTGTCGCTCCAGTCCGGAGTTATTTAAGAGTTTTTGAATGTAAAATCGGAGCGAGGATGACTGTTTTGCACATAAAATCCGAACGATGCACATACAAATAGTGCCATTAGCTACGTATTAATTTAAGCCCAACTAAAATCTTTTGCTAAAGGAATTAATCGATTTGCATGGTTTACCTGGGCGCCAGCTCCAGTTTGTCGTTCAGACCTTGCTTAACATAGTGTAACATAGCTACAGTAAGACATGTTCGAACGGCTATACACACGGCCGCTGGCCCGGGCTAAACGAAAAACCTTTTACCCATGTTCCTAGTTCAAATAGGAACCGAGCACCAAGGCACCACCCCAGCCAAAAAAAAAAAGATGAAAAAACACGATTCAGCACACGGCCTCTTCATGCATATTTCTTAAGAGATTCCGCGCTGCAACGATTGCCCCCGAAAGCGCCGCAAAAAGTTATTGTACAAAAAGGCCATTACTTAAATTTCGCTCCAAAGACAGAACTTGTTCTCTTACCATCATTTAACGTCTGTCACTGTTCCATTCGCGAATGGCACGTGGAAGAAAGTGACTGTCGATAAACATCCATATTAGCTCCAATTTCTCGTTCCAGTCATTTCGCGAGATATACGTGAGAGGAAGTAACAGAACTGCCCACAACATACTCCCAATTTTTGCAATAATAAACCACTCCCTGATGCACAACGTCTCCATTCAAAAGACGCATTTAAGTCGTCATAATTAGGAGACGTCTTAGGATTTTGGCAAGGTAACGAACGAGAAAATACTAAGCAATGTGTAATTCCAATTATGGCAGACGTCACACTAACAACACAAGGATGTTTCAAGCCTGACACGTGTGAAATTACATGAAGACTGATGTCCCGGTAGTTGAGGTGATCAATAAAGACAATCAGATATCTACAAAAAGGTAACACATTAATATGTTCACTTACACATTAATATGTTCACTTACAATATTTATTTGACTGGAATACTCTCTTTCAATTTCTGAAGGTGGCAGGGGTCAAATACAGGGAGCAAAAAGCTATTTACAATTTGAACAGAAACCAGATGGCAGTTATAAGAGTCAAGGGACATGAAAGGGAAGCAGTGGTTGGGAAGGGAGTGAGACAGGGTTGTAGCCTCTCCCCGATGTTATTCACTCTTTATATTAAGCAAGCAGTTAAGGAAATGAAAGAAAAATTATGAATTAAAATCTATGGAGAAGAAATAAAAACTTTTTAAGGTTTGCCTATGATATTGTAATTCTGTCAGAGACAGCAAAGGACCTGGAAGAGCAGTTGAACGGAATCGACAGTGTCTTGAAAGGAGGATACAAGATGAACATCAACAAAAGCAAAACGAGGATAATGGAATGTAGTCGAATTAAATCGGGTGATACTGAGGGAATTAGATTAGGAAATGAGACACTGAAAGTAGTAAATGAGTTTTGCTATTTGGGGAGCAAAATAACTGACGATGGTCGAAGTAGAGAGGATATAAAATGGAGACTGGCAATGGCAAAGAAAATGTTTCTGAAGAAGAGAGGTTTGTTAACATCGAGTATAGCTTTAAATGTCAGGAAGTCGTTTCTGAAAGTATTTGTATGGAGTTCAGCCATGTATGGAAGTGAAACATGGACGATAAATAGTTTAGACAAGAAGAGAATAGAAGCTTTCGGAATGTGGTGCTACAGAAGAATGCTGAAGATTGGATGGGTAGACCACATAACTAATGAGGAGGTATTGAATAGAATTGGGGAGAAGAGAAATTTCTGGCACAACTTGACTAGAAGAAGGAATCGGTTGGGAGGACATGTTCTGAGGCATCAAGGGAGCACCAATTTAGCATTACAGGTTAAACAATGTGGAAAAAACGTAAATTAGTTACAAACTGCGGCGTCCACACACTTTATTCAACATGGAAACGTCACTGCAGATATTCGGATTTAAGTTATGACATTTTCGATGTGTCTGCCATCCTTGGCGTTGATGTGGCGCAGACTACCAGCGTAATTCTGCATGACCCGCTGAGGTGTCGGAACATCGATGCTGTCGATGATCTCCTGAATGGTTGTTTTTAGCTCAGCAATGGTTTTGGGGTTATTGCTGAACAGCTTGTCTTTAGTATAGCCCCACAAAAAGGAGTCGCATGTGTTCAGATCCAGAGAATATGGCAGCCAATCGAGGCCCATGTCAGTGGCCTCTGGGTCTCCCAGAGCCATAATGCGTTCTCCAAAGTGCTCCTCCAGGACATCAAACACTCTCCTGCTTCGACGGGGTCGAACTACGTCGTGCATGAACCACATGTTGTCGAAATCAGGGTCACTTTGGATAATGGGAATGAAATCGTCTTCGACAACCTTCACGTACCATTCGGTAGTCGCCGTTCCATCAAGGAATATCACACCAATTATTCCGAGACTGGACACTGCACGCCACACGGTCACACGTTAAGTGTAAAGAGACTTGTCTATAGCGAAATGCTGCTTCTCAGTCCCTAAATGCGCCAATTTTGTTTATTGACGAACCATCCAAATGAAAGTGGGCTTCGTTGTTAAACCAATCCATATTCACATCAAAGTCCTGTTCTGTGGGCAACAGTATTGGCGAAACAACCGCTGTCGCATGGTCCTGGGGCTTAATGGCTGATGGGTTTGAATTTTGTATGAGAAGAGATGCGGACCTTCAACAACAATTTGTCGCGGTGTCTCCCGGTTGATTCCCACTTGTGGTGCAGCTCGTCTGATCGATATCCTGGGGCTGGTTAGAGAGACAGCCCGTGTCTTCTCGATGTTTTCAGGCGTTTTCACTCTTTTTGGACGACCGACATTGCCAAAACTGTCACCATGAGCATTACCCGTTCTCTCAAACTTGCGAATCAAATTCTTGATTGTTAGCACACGTGGACAGGTTGTCTTCAGCTTGAACTCGGTCGCAAACTTCCTTTGAGCCGCAGTTGGATTGTTATTGCTCGCATAGTAGGCCTTCACAAGAGCTATATGCTCAGGCACGCTGAAAAGCCCCGCCGCCAACCGTGCACTTTGAATGTCTTAACGCAAACCGTTCAGAATTATGACGATTTTATTTTATATAGTTCAATAATTGTCACCCTGTAATAAATGAGATATACATAACCATGAAGTGCTGTAAGGTTCTTCCTTCCGTGGTGCAGTGTTATACAGGGCGTTTCAAAAATACTTTTACTAATTTTGGGGACTTTTTCCTGACAAGAAAAAAAATCCTGTAAATGAATGTCCAAAAATTCTTTGTTTTCGAGTTACGTTCAACAGCTTTGGCCGGTCGGAGTGGCCGAGCGGTTCTGAGCGCTACAGTCTGGAACCGCGCGACCGCTACAGTCGCAGGTTCGAATCCTGCCTCGGGCATGGATGTGTGTGATGTCTTTAGGTTAGTTAGGTTTAAGTAGTTCTAAGTTCTAGGGGACTAATGACCTCAGCAGTTGAGTCCCATAGTGCTCAGAGCCATTTGAACCAACAGCTTTGCAAGTAGAACCAAACAACTTAATTTACCTATGCGCCCGTTTGACTCACTATGGATTCTGTTGAGAGGAGGATTTGTTTACGTTCGTCATTCGTATGTCTTCAAAATGTCCATTGTGACTTGGACTAGACGTAGTGAGTTAACTGAAAGCGCTCCGTTGAGACATGGCAGGATATTCGTTTTGTGGGAAGGCAGACATGACTTATGTATGGCCGCGCGAATGGTAATGCACACGAGGCTGCATGTCTGTGTCAGATGGCGTTACCAGACCAAGCAAATCCGAGCCATTCAAACTTTGGTGCTGTGTATAATTGCGTTGCAAAGACAGGACCCGTAGAACCACAGACTGTTGATTGAGGAAGTTCATGTGTTGCTCATACGTTTGATCAGAAAGCGCACATTCTATGGGCTGTCGAAGGAAAGCCAGGTGTCCGTGCAAGAGAAGTGGTCGTGGCATGTGGTACATTTCCAAGCTCAGCATGGATGATTCTTCAGGAGCGACTCATGTACCCAGATCATCTTCACCGTGTGCAGGGCCTTACACTTGCCGATCACTCATAATGGGAGAACTTCTGCCAACTGTTTGTTGCACAAACTGCCAGTTCATGGTTCGTCTCTTCAGCTTTATTTACAGATGGGGAACGACTGGAACAGGTGGAATAACAAATCAACATATATGTGCTGATTGCAATTCTCATGCTACACTGCAAGCTAATCAGCATCATTTTAATATTAATGCGTAGGCTGGAAAGCGGCTGTCTGGTAGAGCCATACGCCATCGCAACACGTATTACAGCTGCTGCTACAGGGATTCTATTCAGAACACCCTCAAAGACCTACAAGAAGATGCCCTGCTACAAATCGAAAGAAACGTGTGGTTTATGCATGATAGAGCTCACGCACATTTCAGTCTCAGTGTTCGAAATGCACTGACTGCGAGTTGTACCCAGCATGCCACTTATGGTCAATCAAGATACAGTCGATACCGCACAGATGAAAGCAAATTCCGATTACCTTTACTGTATAACTCCCCCTCATTTAAGTTCCACTATCGTAGCCGTCAGATATACTGTCATGCTCATTCGATAGAGCGGTCCCAAATTAGTCTAGTTCAATATTCATTTAATCGAAATGGTTTAACATGTACACTACAGCATGAAAAATAGCCTGTACTCCAGCATAGAAAACCTCAAGATACCAAAAATCCATCCAAGTTAGATAAGTACAAAATGAGATGGTTTGTGCAATACAGTAGCCATCCAGTCCGTTAGAAATCACTTATCCTATATTCTTGCCAAAATGAAATGTACCAGCTCCCCAATTCGAACTACCTTATACAGCGTCCCCGTACAATCCTAAATTGTGTTTGCTAATGCAGTTACTTAGAAGTAATGCCTGCCAGCGTGCTGTGTGGAGTTTTGGAGCAGCAAGTAGCCTCCACCATGCCAAGATTGCCAAGTGATAACGAAACAAATGCACAAATAAAAGTGCTGATGAGAATAAACAAAATGAATTTCAAAATCAGGAAGACAAAATTTTGTGTTTATCTCGCAGACAATAGTTTTCTTAATGCTGAAAGTGTAGGGGATGACAGATTACTAGTTCTCCAGCGCAACGATCAAATAAGTCTTGCTACTCCACCTTTAATTATATCATACCTGTCAGCATTGCTTCGCACAGCAGAAATCTATAGTGGTATTACTTTGATATTAGAATGTGACTAGGGTGGGGTATGTCTCAATACCACACATGCGAACTCTACACCCTATTGTTGTCTGATAGTGTACTGCATGATCATTATGCATACGCTGTCTGATCAAAAGGATCTAGACACATACTAGTGACATTAATATTGGGTGTGATACGATATTGCAGCTCCTGTCTTGTTCAGAAGTACCATGTAATGTTCCTTTGGATATAAATGCATGTCCAAGGGAAAAGACACTGCAGTGACTGCAGCCAATATGAAATACGTAAAATGTATTCGCAGTTGCGAGTATGGAAAAACAACAGCTCCATAACAGAATGATGACAATGAAAATTTGAGCCGGATCTGGATTCAAAACCTCATTTCTCACTTATCGCGAGCGGTCTACTTGCATTCGGGCTACCTGAGCTCACTTCACTGCCAGACCCCAAACATCTATATGTTGTCAACCATGTGTCTGCAGCCTGCACTCTTACATCGATTATGTATATTCCCATGACAGGTGAGACATTTTAATTTAAAGTCGCTTGCTCAGTGTCTGTGGATAAATACAATATTTCAGAGCCTGTGTTGTTCGGAAGTACGTTGCAATGTTCCTTCAGACATGCATGTGTGCCCTATACTCTAGTTTTCGTTTCTTGACTTCGAGATTCTACATTTTCGTTTTACTTTTTTGTATACATATAATAATAATAACAATAAGCCCAGTATACAAACTGCAGAACACCACACTCAGACTGGCAATTTTCTGTATGCAGGGAGGCTTCCCAATGGAATATGACAGCAGGCTGCTGTGGAGTCCTTCCAGGTTATCGTTACCAGCTGGTATTCCATCAGTTTTAAGCTCTGAAAAGGGCTTTACGTTGTTATCACCATAAGTTTACTTATAGCTTGTATAAATTGGGTTAGAATACCACAGCTTTCGGAAACAAAATAAAAGGTGCAATACAGTCTTATAGCTGGAAACAGGCTGGATCGTACTTTTTGAACCTGTGCAACACTTAAGTGATGTGCTCCACTCTGCTCTGTGCCAATTGCTCCCATGTCATGTCATCTAACGAATAAGTTACAAAACAGCCGCTGTGTGCAGTTAATAACGCTTCTGCTGTTTGTGTCTACTGGCGTATGGATAAACCATTAACTACATTCTATCTGCATACGGCATCAATAATCTACTCTGACTCTGGCAAATATTACCCAGAGGTGCCTTCCTCAGTCCCAGAGACACAGTTCACTGAAGGCTGAGGAAAGGTGAAATGCATGCACGAAGATCCGCTGTGAAACAGGAACTCAGAGAGGAAAATGTTTTATATCGGTTGGCATTCGCGGAGCTCCACCTGAATGGGGCGTGGGAGAACGTGATTTTTAATGACGAGAAAATGTTTTCCAATTGTAACGACTGTGAAAGAGTGGTTTACAGATTGCGAGGGACAAGACATCGTGTAGGACATGTAGCGACAACAAAAAGTGGGCGTTTATCGGTTTCCTACAGGGGTTGGATTTCTGTGACAGTAGCGGGAGTACTTCACAGAATTGAGGCAACTCCTGACAGTAGTTATTACACCCATATAGTGAAGACCGTAATATTGCCTTCAGCGCGAATGCAATGCACTGAAGGAGTATTCCCGTTACAGGTAGATCATTCTCCTCTGCATTAGTCCACACTCGTTCAGCAGCAGCTGTACAACATCGGCATTAAAGCTGTGGACTGAGGGCCACGGGCTGCTCATATAAATACATTGAATGACACATATTGCTGAGGCAGCACAAACATGTTAGATTTTGTCAAACCGGCTACAGCTGACGCCCTTTAGGACTGCGTTCTTTAAGCCTCGGACGAAGTTGGCGCTTCTGGCAATTACGTCTGACGCTTCCTAGATTCCATGCCAGGACGCCTGATTGAAGTAAGAAATAATGATGGTTTGTGGACAAGATATTACAGCACTGAAAACATTCTATTTTGTTTTCTTGTTCTTTTGTTCAACTTTCTGTCAGCGAAAGCCAGTGGAAAACCACTTGGCTACGGAAAAGTATAGAAGCCGAGATAATAGACGCTACGTTTTTAATTGGAATAAGTTTCATTTAGATATATTTTTAGATACTACGTATATCTTTTATTTGCGCTCTGTCTACGCTCTTGAAAAGCAATAAACTGAGAAGGATCTCTTTAAGGTTACTGTTTATTATTTTAAATGATCATCTTTCTCTTCCCCTCTACTGCTACCCCTTACATCCTCTCAAAAATATGTGAAACCAAAGCAGGGCAGCGTCTGTATTTTACAGTGCCTGTACAGTTCGGTGCAATGTTGCTTCGGACAAGCATGTATGTCGGAAGGAACAGACACTAGTGACGATTGACAGCCGTATTAAATTATGAAATGCATTCGCAAATTCTGGACAGGATTGTTCAATAGCTGTATACTTGTAATGTACGAAAACTTGTGCCGGACCTGGACTCGAAAGCAGATTTTCCGCTTTACGCGGGCGGTCTCCTTAACGTCTCCAGGACCGACCCATACTTCCATGTTCTGGTCCCGTAGTACCCGCATACAAATCTTATGCTTTCCGCACAGGCAGACACATTGTTTTTCCTCGTCAGATTGCCTTTGTTTGGTAGAAATACAGCAGGGCAGTGCCTGTATTTTACAATGTCTGCATAGTTTGATGCAGTGTTGCTTCGGACATGCACGCACGTATCGAACTATGGAGGCAGTGTAAGATACAGACACTGACCTGCTGTATTTCACGTCAAAGGCAATCTGACGAGCAGAAACAATGCCTTTGCCTGTGCGTGAGTCATACGTTTTGTACGCGAACATTATGGGACGTAGATGCTAGGACACATGGAACTTGGGTCGGTCGCGGAGGCGTATTCGGATGGCTGAGGCGGTTAAGGCGACCGCTCGCGTAAAACTAGAAATTCTGTTTCGTGTCCCGGTTCGGCACAAATTTTCTGACGTTACTAGTAAAGCGCATGGCGGTTGTATAATCACTTTTGAGATTTGCGAATGCATTTTATAACATGTAAAAGATTTCTTCCTATATTTATTCACCTTTAATTTCCTCTCCAATTATTCTTTCTATCTTTCAGTTACATTCTCGTCTCCCATACCTGCCACATAACTCTCCCAAGATTAATAAACAAATCAAGCTTTTTTCTTTAAAAATATACTTTGTTCTTATAATTTCTCTCTCTGCCGCACTCCTGTTTTACTTTCCTCCTCTATCATTCCTCCCAAAAACCTAAGAAATAGGTAACTTTTAAATCCTGTGCTCCATTACCCATTCTTCGTCCTGAAAACATCCTTACCTTATCCCTTTTCTCTCTCCTCTGCGATAAAAGGAACTGTAACATACTTTTGTATGAGATCTACTTTTCTTGCATTTCAATCTTATCTTACACTTTTACCATCCTCCCTATTCCATGCTCCCTCTGTTGTGGACTGGCAAGACAGCCAATCCACAGTGACGGGTAACCGAAAGGCACGCGCTTAAACTCACGCAGGCTGGCGTGAGGTCTGAAACAGGATACGTAATGAATGCTATAAAGAAAAGTACGTAGCTTCTGGAATACTTAACTTTAATCCATAATTGTAGAACATCGCTCTTGATTGTACAGAAGTATAATAGCAATATAACAAAGGATAATGGCGCCTTGCTAGGTCGTAGCAAATGACGTAGCTGAAGGCTATGCTAACTATCGTCTCGGCAAATGAGAGCGTATTTGTCAGTCATCCATCTCTGGCTAAGTCGGCTGTACAACTGGGGCGAGTGTTAGTACGTCTCTCTAGACCTGCCGTGTGGTGGCGCTCGGTCTGCGATCACTGACAGTGGCGACACGCGGGTCCGACGTATACTACCGGACCGCGGCCGATTTAAAAGCTACCACCTAGCAAGTGTGGTGTCTGGCGGTGACACCACACCCTCCCTCCTTCCCTTCCCTCTCTTTTTCTTTCTCATACACACACAGGCACGCACACACGCGGTCGCAGGACGCAATCACTAATGCCAGTAGCGTGTCAATTTCTCCAGACAGCTATTTGGTATCTACAGAGACTGGATAAGCTACATTTCGAGTAGAACTATACTTTAGGTCCCTGAGCCTGAGCGTGGACGTTCATCAGCACTTTTAGACTTGGAAGTTGATACCTGTATTATATTGGAGTACCATAAAACGCCCAAAAGACTAAGTGGAAGAACTAGACCTTAGGGCAGGGGAGCATTCACCTTTTATTGTTCACAATATTTATTGAAGTCAATCAACAGAAATAATAATTATCAAACTTCAAGTGAGAGAACATTTGAATATGATACCCATCAGTTGGCTTTAAATAGCAAGGAAAGTATAACAAAGTTTCAAATGAGAAAGATAATTCCTTGTTATAAAAAAAAAGAATACACTGAACGCCTAAAGGGCTACCGTAAGTTCATTTACAGACAGTTTTGAAACTGTACCTGAATTTATCTGTTATAAAAAAAGGGTAACCTTACACATTAACTATGAATAACTATATTTTGTATTAACAAAATAGTGAAGAAATAACATTTATAATAATAAACTCCGCCGGCCTGTGTGGCCGTGCGGTTCTAAGCGCGTCAGTTTGGAACCGCGTGACCGCTACGGTCGCAGGTTCGAATCCTGCCTCGGGCATGGATGTGTGTGATGTCCTTAGGTTAGTTAGGTTTAAGTAGTTCTAGGTTCTAGGGGACTGATGACCTCAGTAGTTAAGTCCCATAGTGCTCAGAGCCATTTGAACCATAATAAACTCCCAGTGAGAGAACATTTATACATGAAGCCTATCTGTTGGCTTTAATTATCAATGAATGTATAACAATTTTTCAGATAAGGTAATAGGGGACTGATGAGCTCAGTAGTTAAGTCCCATAGTGCTCAGAGCCATTTGAACCATAATAAACTCCCAGTGAGAGAACATTTATACATGAAGCCTATCTGTTGGCTTTAATTATCAATGAATGTATAACAATATTTCAGATAAGGTAATACCTTTTTTTATAGAAAATGGAAAACACTGCACGCCCCAAGGGTTATCGTAAGTTCACTTACAGACAGTTTTAAAATCTTGCCCAAATACACTCCTGGAAATTGAAATAAGAACACCGTGAATTCATTGTCCCAGGAACGGGAAACTTTATTGACACATTCCTGGGGTCAGATACATCACATGATCACACTGACAGAACCACAGGCACATAGACACAGGCAACAGAGCATGCACAATGTCGGCACTAGTACAGTGTATATCCACCTTTCGCAGCAATGCAGGCTGCTATTCTCCCATGGAGACGATCGTAGAGATGCTGGATGTAGTCCTGTGGAACGGCTTGCCATGCCATTTCCACCTGGCGCCTCAGTTGGACCAGCGTTCGTGCTGGACGTGCAGACCGCGTGAGACGACGCTTCATCCAGTCCCAAACATGCTCAATGGGGGACAGATCCGGAGATCTTGCTGGCCAGGGTAGTTGACTTACACCTTCTAGAGCACGTTGGGTGGCACGTGATACATGCGGACGTGCATTGTCCTGTTGGAACAGCAAGTTCCCTTGCCGGTCTAGGAATGGTAGAACGATGGGTTCGATGACGGTTTGGATGTACCGTGCACTATTCAGTGTCCCCTCGACGATCACCAGTGGTGTACGGCCAGTGTAGGAGATCGCTCCCCACACCATGATGCCGGGTGTTGGCCCTGTGTGCCTCGGTCGTATGCAGTCCTGATTGTGGCGCTCACCTGCACGGCGCCAAACACGCATACGACCATCATTGGCACCAAGGCAGAAGCGACTCTCATCGCTGAAGATGACACGTCTCCATTCGTCCCTCCATTCACGCCTGTCGCGACACCACTGGAGGCGAGCTGCACGATGTTGGGGCGTGAGCGGAAGACGGCCTAACGGTGTGCGGGAACGTAGCCCAGCTTCATGGAGACGGTTGCGAATGGTCCTCGCCGATACCCCAGGAGCAACAGTGTCCCTAATTTGCTGGGAAGTGGCGGTGCGGTCCCCTACGTCACTGCGTAGGATCCTACGGTCTTGGCGTGCATCCGTGCGTCGCTGCGGTCCGGTCCCAGGTCGACGGGCACGTGCACCTTCCGCCGACCACTGGCGACAACATCGATGTACTGTGGAGACCTCACTCCCCACGTGTTGAGCAATTCGGCGGTACGTTCACCCGGCCTCCCGCATGCCCACTATACGCCCTCGCTCAAAGTCCGTCAACTGCACATACGGTTCACGTCCACGCTGTCGCGGCATGCTACCAGTGTTAAAGACTGCGATGGAGCTCCGTATGCCACGGCAAACTGGCTGACACTGACGGCGGCGGTGCACAAATGCTGCGCAGCTAGCGCCATTCGACGGCCAACACCGCGGTTCCTGGTGTGTCCGCTGTGCCGTGCGTGTGATCATTGCTTGTACAGCCCTCTCGCAGTGTCCGGAGCAAGTATGGTGGGTCTGACACACCGGTGTCAATGTGTTCTTTTTTCCATTTCCAGGAGTGTATATTCGTTTAAAAGAAACAGTAACCTTACATACGGACACCCAACTAGACAGGCAATAGTATACATCAATCACTTCTCTTACAAATAGTTCCCAGCTCACGGCATCGGCCAAGTGCGGACATGAACGTCCTGCGGAGCAGCCAACACGGGCCACACCTGGTTGTGCCGCTCGGGCCCGATTTAGCGGCCCGACGGAGAGTGCGAAGTACAATAGGTGCGTCCGACCTCACTCCCCGGATGACCCTCCCCCCGAAAGGTTAACTCAGAGGGCTGTCATTGGGTGCACCTGGGCCTTAACGGAACGTTCAATGCCGTCAGATGCAAGAACAAGCCAGAACCCGAAGGTGTAGCCCTGACCCACCACCTAGGCACAGATGTAGAATAAATTGTCAACAATTATAGTCCAACAAATCGCGTGTGCTGATGCAGCAACAACACGCTACAACCAAATGTCTCAAACAGTGCTATGTTAATAAAACCAAAATCAATCATTTAAAACCCTTTTAAATAAAAAGGCATAGTAGCAGTACCGCAAGAGTTAAAACAAATTGCGACTGCTCAATTTAGCTTACAAGTAACAGTTAAACAAGACTCATGGTTGAGATATTTTAAGTAACCGATTCAGCTCATTTTCACACGTGATGCCCCCCAAAAAAGCACCAAATGATACTTTATCCTTACGATAATCGAGTCCTTGGTGGATGCCGACATTCAAACCTCGGCACAAGTGTCTCATGGAGTTAGCGTACTTTGGTACACCATCCGGTTCAAGATCCACCCGATTGTCTGGAACAAACTAAACACTCAGTTTGAAAACATTCACAATAATCTCCACGGCTTGGATGGTAAGGCAGAATGCTGACGCTACTACACACCAAGCAACAACAGTTCGATCGGAATGATGCAACAAATTGAGTAGCGTCCGACCACAACATGGATTACTAACAGATTTTGATAGCTGAGCAGTCGCTAATAGGTTGTCTCAGGTGAGATACTCTTGCAATACGGAAGGCAGAAAGCGCATGGCCAGTGAAAGACAAATAGAATGATGTCACCTTATCAGGTCAGCGAAATAATCGTCCAACAGAATCAGGGAAGTAGGACACCAGTACAATCTCCCAATAAAATGTAATCAGTTAACGGCCACCAACTGCTTGGCTGCGCGGACCCCTCAAGACACAGCCGTTACAACTGTCGCCTGTACAACCCTTTTCGAAACACCTCTCCACTGACTGGGTCTCCACCCCACCTCCGAGCAACCTCGCACTCGCCCGTCAATCAGCTCACCACCGCGCCACCTCGCGAGCGACCCACAAGCGCCGAAAAGTTAGCATCTCTGAACGAATATCGATAGGCGCAAAGCCAGCATGGTTTAGAAGTCGTCTTGCCATTAAGTGCAGACGTGCGAGACATTATGGCGGTAGCTCCCAATAGTGATGACTAGTTGACAATTTTGTAGTTCAATGTAGAGACGTGGGCAGTTAGTATGCAGAAGGAGCTGGTGATATTCACTTCGTGAAAATAGCTAGCGGCAGGAGGCTCCTTAAAACGAGAATGAACCATATTGTTTCCATCGTATCTGATGTGATTGATTTCCTGTGACTCTTTGATCTTTCTTGCTTTGAACATTGATCTTAAAAATTTTTATTTGCTCAAATTTTTTATGACATTACAGTGTACTTGCTGGGAGTTAGTTGGGGACCGGTAGTTATGTATGTTCCTGTTCAATGGTAAGGATTTAGAACTTAACTTAAAGTAATCAGGTTCTACAAATGTGATAGCGTTTCTATCCTCGTCTCATGAGTCAAGGCAAGGCTGGTAACCCTCATCTAAACTATTTCAGTAATACTCAAGTGTTGGAAGTTGATTCGGGTGTAATGATAATTTTTTCTCGTAATGGCATAATTGCCCCATGTAATGAGACTGCACACATTATCTTACTGGGACTGCAGTGACGCTCCTCACCGCAACTACAAGCAGCGCAAGCAAAAAAGAAGAATTTTATGTCGCTTATTAGTTATTTGTCACTGTTAGGGAAAAATCAACAAATAGCTCTTTCGGCCCGGTAGACGCGCCGTCAGCGTAGCGGGTTGCTAACCGCATTGGCCCGCGTTCGATTCCCGGCCGGGTCGGAGATGTTCTCCGCTTAGGAAACGGGTCGTCATCATTGACATTCCACTATTGAGATGGCTGATGGCCACGTCCCGAAAGCCAATAGCTGCAATAAACTTGGTTTGGTGCCTGAATGTTTAATCTGTTCCATTCTCACATCATCTGAAATCGGTGCCTTAGCATTATTCGACCCACTTCAGAGTAAAGACACTTCAACTGTCAGACTTTAATCAGTAAACTGTCGAAATATTCGTAACAGAATTCTCGACTTTACTGCCCTCGAGGTAATTTCTCGCACTCAAATTATTCTTGGGACAGAGGGTTGGATGAAACTCGAAGCAGAAAACTCTGATATATTGAGGGAGTCATGGAATGCATATCGGAAAGACTGATTAGACGCCATTGAAGAGGGAATGTTCATTGCATTTCTAAGGTGCTGCAGTCATAGAGTGTGCGGCTGATCCCGGCGGAGGTTCGAGTCCTCCCTCGGGCATGGGTGTGTGTGTTTGTCCTTAGGGTAATTTAGGTTAAATAGTGTGTAAGTTTAGGGACTGATAACCTTAGTAGTTAAGTCCCATAAGATTTCACACACATTTGAATATTTTTTCGTTGCATTTGTTTTTCTGAGCAAGCGCGGAAATACTCAGATCATGCAATATTAGCTGTAGGCGACTTTAAGCTACCGAGTATAGACGGGGATGTCTATGGATTCATTGAAGGGAGTGCATACAGACCGTCTTGCGAAGTACTTTTGAACACGTTTTCCGAAAATTACTTGAGCAGCTAGTTCGACAGCCCACATGCAATGCACATATTGTAGACCTTGTAGCTGCAAACAGCCCTGACTTTATCGACGGCCTCAGTACAGAGACAGGGATTAGTGAACATGATGAGAGTGTTTCTGGTAGAAAGAGCAAATAAGCTATTGTTAGCATCTCACTTAGACAATGAACTGACATTATTTCGTTAAAGTACGATTGACACAGAGGAATTATGGGCAAAGTTTAAACTGACTGTAAATCGTACTCCGGAGTATTATGTGCCTAGCAAGTGGATTAAGGGCGGAAAAGGTACACCGTCGTTTAACAACGAACTTCGGAAAATTCTGAGGATGCAAAGGCGGTTGGACTCTCGGTTCAAAACAGAACGCGGAAACGACAACAGGGTAAGATTAGTGCATATGTAAACAGGTCGATGCGCGAAGCATACAATACCCACCATCGTCATACTTTAGCTAAAGATCTTGCCGAGAACCCGAGAAAATTCTGATCCTACGTAAAATCGCTAAGAGGGATTAAAGCCTCTTTCCAGTCACTCGTCTACTTGCAGTAGAAGAGAGCAAACCGAAGACCGAAGTTTTAAAATTCGCCATTAAGGGGGGATGTAATGGATTTTGGTCCAAGAAATCGATTTGTCAAAAATATTATTTTCTTGATTTACACAGTTTAATCTATGTTGTGTGTGAATTTCGTTGTGATAGCAGCTTTAGAAATGCCATTAAACTGTTAAACTGATTACTCTGCGCTGGCGGTCACTCCCACCTTTTCCGACATTTGGGAAACTGCTTGCTTCAGTGGAATTTTTGTCAGTGTGAAGGCTATCCCCTTTCGATATCTTTGTCTGACATCTATATCTTTGCCTGAAAACTTTCTTGCATGTAGAGTATTTACATTTGGACAATACTAACACATATTAGTAGGTGGAAAGTTGAATTCGCAAACCTTTACGTGGAAGTGAAGATTTATGCCTAATGGGTGGTGGAAAAGCTGTGTTTAGGAAACGGAGGTTTCATGGAAATCGGTTTATCGACAAAAAAGGCGAAGCAGCTCGAAATGAAGAACACAAGCCGCAGTTGTGAGGATGTTCTCCAGATCTAAGGACCAGTATGATGTTGGATATACTAAACACCTTGGTGATGGGGACTCTTCTTCGTTCAAAGCTGTAAAATAGGTGCTATGATACAGTTTTATTTTACCATACCGGAAATAATGGCAGAACTGAAGTGCTGAAGAGAGCTGGTTTAGATTCTGGTGTGTTTACAACAAAAGTATTTTACACGATCGACAAGGGCAGGGTCAAGAAAACTAACATATTAGTGTCTTGAGAATGAGATTTTCACTCTGCAGCGGAGTGTGCGCTGATATGAAACTTACTGGCAGATTAAAACTGTGTGCCCGACCGAGACTCGAACTCGGGACCTTTGCCTTGAGGACGGAGCGTGAGTCGTGCTTGGGTAGCTCAGTTGGTAGAGCACTTGGCCGCGAAAGGCAAAGGTCCCGTGTTCGAGTCTCGGTCCGGCACACAGTTTTAATCTGCCAGGAAGTTTCATATGAGTGTCTTACTTGCAAACACAGGCCAGACAGATTCGAAAAGGAGAGAAGAGAAACCTGGAGGATGAGAAGTATCAGTATGGAGGATTTTAAAACTGAGGTAAGCTTATTACATGTAGAAGTATGAGGAGAAAATCTTTGAATCTCATTTCCTCTGTTTTACATTTTTTACGTTACTAGAAGCCTTTCCCGAAAAAGTATATGCGCTAATGGTATTAAATTTTCAGGAACTGTTGGCAACGTGTTGCTGTCTTCCTGGAACTAAAAAATACGAGATCTTGCAATTACGTTCTGATTTTTAGATGGTTGTACGTAGAAAAAAATGTTAATTTTTGATGTGCAAAATTAAAAACTCTGTTAATGATACAATTTGTACCATAAATGAATAACAGTAGTTCAATGATCTTATAACCTTCTCAGGACATTACAATAAAATCTTCAGATTAATTGCATGATTAGAATTTGAGTTATGGCTTTTTATAAAAAAAGACAATAAAAAATTGCAAATTCAAATTTCTGGCAAAATATTAATCGTGCATATTTTATTATATTCTTCCGTTAAAACACAGCTCTTTTGCTTTACACATGAAAAATTTTAGATTTGTACATTAATAAATATGGCTTAATGATTTTTTAAATAAGTGCTTACATTTTCCGTTACATCTCCCCTTAAGAAATCGTTCACGTATGAGAATCGAACGAACATACCGTCGCTTGACCTTCGCAGAGTCTCCCGTATGGACGACATTCTAATAGGCATCCCTGGCGTGAAGAAACGTGTCAGGATAGATCATAATTCGGTTTTTTTATGGCATTGGCTCCTTAGTTATCTGGCAATTATCGCGCAGGTGACTTTAAATAAAAAGAGAAAAAGAACGGACGCACAAAAGTGACCTTAATATCGGCTTGCTGCACAATTATTGAACGTATTCTCGGTTCGAATATAATAAATTTCCTTGTGGGCGAGAAGCTTCTGTCCACATCACGGTTTCAGAAAGCATCGCTCGCACGAAACTCAGCTTGTGATTTTTATCACATGATATACAGAGATCTGTGGACAACGGGCAGCAGGTAGATTCCATATTCCTATATTTGCGAAAAGCATTTGACATGGTGCCCCACTGCAGACTATCACCGAAGGTATGAGCATAGGGAATGGGTTCCCATACACGTGAGTTGCACGAAGACTGGCCGGCCGGTGTGGCCGTGCGGTTCTAAGCGCTTCAGTTTGGAACCGCGTGACCGCTACGGTCGCAGGTTCGAATCCTGCCTCGGGCATGGATGTGTGTGATGTCCTTAGGTTAGTTAGGTTTAAGTAGTTCTAAGTTCTAGGGGACTGATGACCACAGATGTTAAGTCCCATAGTGCTCAGAGCCATTTGCACTAAGACTTCTTAAGTAATAGAAAAAAGTACGTTGTCCTCGACGGCGAGTGTTCATCAGAGAGAAGAGTATTGTCAGGAGCGCCACAAAAAAAAAAAAAAAAAAAAAAAAAAAATGGTTCAAATGGCTCTGAGCGCTATGGGACTTAACTTATGAGGTCATCAGTCCCCTTGAACTTAGAACTACTTAAACCTAACTAACCTAAGGACATCATACACATCCATGCCCGAAGCAGGAATCGAACCAGCGACCGTAGCGATCGCGCGGTTACAGACTATAGCGCCTAGAACCGCTCGGCCACATCGGTCGGCGAGTGCCACAGGGACGTGTGATAGGATAGCTGTTATTTTCTGTATACATAAATGATCTGGCGGACAAAGCGGGCAGCAATCTGCGGTCGTTTGCTGATCATGCTGTGGTGTGCGGGAAGGTATCGTCGTAGAGTGACTGTAGGAGGAAACGTAATGACTTAGACAAAGTTTCTAGTTGTTGTGATGAGTGGCAGATAGCTCTAAATGTAGAAAAATGTAAGTTAATGCTGATGAGCAGGAAACACAAACCCGTAATGTTCGAATACAACACTGGTAGTGTGCAGTCTAATACAGGTACGTCGTCTAAATATATGGGCGTGACGTTGCACAGCGATATGAAATGGAACGAGCATGTGAGGATTGTGGTAGGGAAGGTGAATGGTCGACTGCGTTTTATTGGTAAAAAGTGTGGTTCATCCGTAAAGGAGAGCGCATATTGGACGCTAGGAGTATTGCTCGAATGTTTGAGATCAACACCAGGTCGGATTAAAAAATTGGAAAGTTCCTATGGGACCAAACTGCTGAGGTCATCGGTCCCTAGGCTTACACACTACTTAAACAAACTTACGCTAAGGACAACGCACACGTCCATGCACGAGGGAGGACTCGAACTTCCGACGGGGGGAGCCGCACGTAGGATTAAGCAGTTCACAGCCGCGCTGCTAGATTTGTTACTCATAGGTTGGAACAACACGCAAGTATTCCAGAGATGCTTAAGGAACTCGAATGGGAATCCCTGGAGGGAAGGAAATGTTCTTTTCGAACAAAACTACAGAGAAAATTTAGAGAGCCGGCATTTGAAGCTCACTTCAGTACGATTCTACTGCCGCCAACATACATTTCGCGTAAGGGCCACGAAAGTGAGATAGGAGATACTAGGGCTTATACGGAGGCATATAGACAGTCATCTTTCCTCTACTCTGAAGTGTTGGCAGAAGAGCCAACACTGTGTTGCTAGAGGAGGCCGAAATGCACGCGTTTAATTACACGCTACTGGCGCGAGGTCTGGAACAGTTAAGGGAATTAATAGTAGCAAATAAAGTACGTAGTTGATATAATACTTAACTTTAATCCACAATTGGTGTACATCGCTCTTGACGGTACATGTTATAATCTCAATATCAAATGCTATGGCGCCTTGCTAGGTCATAGCAAATGACGTAGCTGAAGGCTATGCTAACTATCGTCTCGGCAAATGAGAGCGTAGTTGTCAGTGATCCATCTTTGGCGAAGTCGGCTGTACAACTGGGGCGAGTGCTAGTAAGTCTCTCTAGACCTGCCGTGTGGCGGCGCTCGGTCTGCAATCACTGATAGTGACGACACGCGGGTCCGACGTATACTAACGGACCGCGGCCGATTTAAAGGCTACCACCTAGCAAGTGTGGTGTCTGGTGGTGACGCCACATACTCTATTTGCGAGATAGTAACGGTGTAGCTTCCACCACGCACCGTACGATGGCTTGTGGAGTATGTCTGTAGATGATATTCGTCATTCCCTTATGTTATATTTATGCGACCCACAGTTTTTCACTTAAGCAAGAGCTGATGAGTGATGGTATGAGGAGACAGGTTGATGTTTCCAGGGTCTGTCTAGAATGTAGAATCCAACGTTTACAATAGTCTCCATGAGTTTTGACTACTTTAGGACATGCAGAATACTTTATGGGATGAAATTAAACCATTTATTTTTATCTGCCGCTAAGCATTTCAACTACTTATTTCTGTCATAGAGTTCAGCCTAAATTGAGAACGATATTCACATAACACAACGTCAGATTACGTCCAGGAACATAATGTGCGTTCCATCTAAACGTTGAAGTTCCAAGATGGGGTGATTGTCTGGAACCATTGTTTATCGCTTCCATGACAAAGTCTCAGTCTACTGCAGACAAAATTAAGTTGTCCACCTACTTAACAAATCGTTCAATGCCACTCAGAATTTAATCAAATTATTTATTCACAAAAATTTTCAGTTTCGTTGTCTGAAGCAGAAGTATTAACAAGAGAGTAATTAAGGAATTCTATACCTTTTTCATCTTCAGATCTAAAATTTACTGGATCATAGTTACAAAAAGACTTACAACACAAAGGTTTTCTTAAGATTTCATTGCCCATTTTCGGTCTGACATTTCAAATTAGAGGAAAAACGTAGATACAAGGTACTAGTCCTCCCGCCAGATAGGGACCCACAGCTAATACAGCCGTAATTTCAGACGGTAGTTACATTATCACCGAGCTAGCGAGCAACCGCTGTTTTCTACTCTGTCATTGCCATAGTAATGGCTAATGTAGATAATTTGTGGAACGATCTTTGTGGGCTCAAAACCAAAGATTTGATAACCTGATGTTTCACCTTATGTAAAAATCATCCATGTTATTTAACGGAATTGACAAGAATATAATAAGTGAATTTAGCAAGATAATTCGGTGCCACTCCTGAAAGTAGCTTGACGATCACGGGGTTGTCAAACATGTTAATATGCAGAGTTGTCAATTGTATTAGCCACAGGAATGACATGTTTGCTTAGCTGATGATTTACCTGAACGGGCTTGGAAGTGAAGATCGTAGCTGAGGTATCAAAGATGCACCGCCGAGTTGACACAGGACTCGGGTTCCCATTCGTCCCGATACATTGGGACTGTCACCATTATGGATCTTCTTGTCCCGACATCCCGAAAGACCCAGTTTTGTCCCGATTTTGCAAAATACTGTTACGAGTTTGGCTCAGATACTGAATTAACGCCATCTGTTAGCGCAACCTCAGTTTAGCTTTATTTATGTCAACAAGTTTACATTGACAAGAACGTCTCACAGACGTCGTTGCATGTTGCGTATCCTGTATCGACGATGCAAGCACCTTCTAGATCTAGCGGCACCATTCGAGAAAATACCAGATTTCTCCATTAGGAAGGGGGTGGAACAATCTGACAAAACTATTCTTTCTAAACGTAAAACGAACGAGAGCAAGTTAGTAATGTCTGATGTGTTTGCTGAGGGTGTATAGGGTATGACCTGTATAGCGACGTGTACTTCGACGACTAAAGTGTTATTATCGACTGTTTACCGTCTAATAAGCTTATCATAGCTTACGAAAATGGCTAAGTATGCAAAGAGAAAAAGTGTCACTTTTCGGATGATTGCACAAAAGAGTGATCTTTTGTCTAGGAAGGGCGTACGGACCGGGAAGCGTTGTGTGAGCTCTGTAGCTGTTTCATCTCAGTAACTCACGGAAGTAAGGCAGATGTGAGGCATCACATTTCTAGGAAGAATCATACAAATAGTGTCCTGAAATTCGCACCCAGTGAAAATCGCACCCAGAACAGGTCGAGGAAAGGTCCTCTAATCTCGCCGACCGATCTCCGCCCGTCAGGTAAATCGCCGCTCGGCATGCAGGAGAGCTGAAGGCCTTATTTTACGGCAATGTGTGGCCGCAATAGTGTTGCCAGCGACATTGCTGCAACGCATCACTGCCCAGCTCGTATCCGTCTCAGTTCTTGTCTGTATATGTATGCTTTTCACTCTCAGCCTCGATTCTTCTTCGCCGCGTGGGATTAGTCGAGCGGTCTGAGGAGCTGCAGTCATGGACTGTGCGGCTCGTCCCGGCGGAGGTTCGAGTCCTCCCTCGCGCATGTGTGTGTGTGTTTGTCCTTAGGATAGTTTACGTTAAGTAGTGTGTAAGCTTAGGGACTGATGACCTTAGCAGTTAAGTCCCATAAGATTTCACACATTTTTTTTTTCGATTCTTCTTCCTCAGCCGACAGTGCTGTTGTGTCAAGTCACGTGAAACAGCGTTATTTCGTTTTTGCAGAGTAGGTTCGTCTAATGAATTACACGAACCACTGCTCCAAGAACAAAGAAGCAGCTACAGATATGTAAAATTGGGCAGACGAGACAACCAACGAGAAATCCATGAACATTGTAAATACATCAGCAACTAGAGCAAAAGAAACAGAAAGTAATATATACAAAGAGCGAATTCTGAAAAAGGACGTTCTCACTGCCATCGTTTTACAAGATCTGCAGTACTGAACAGAACTTTTATTCTACATCGATTATTAAGATGCCTGAACGTTTTTGAAGCTTCATCACGGGTTTTAAATGGGTATCAATTTGCCAACTGTTGTTATTTTATTGCGATGGTTGTATACATTACTTTGCAAGCACTATAACTCTGGTCTACTACTTTAATAAATTGTTTGAGACCTTCCACCAAAGCATTGCAAATGCCTTGTACTAAGAAGCACATGGATGACAAATGAACTTAAAACATATAAAATTTTTCAGTGTGTCGCATCTGGTAGCTCAAAAATGTGGAAGAAAAGACATTTTTAAACATTTACAAATGGTTCAAATGGCTCTGAGCACTATGGGACTTAACTGCTGAGGTCATCAGTCCCCTAGAACATAGAACTACTTAAACCGAACTAACCTAAGGACATCACACACATCCATGCCCGAGGCAGGATTCGAAGCTGCGACCGTAGCGGCCGCGCGGTTCCAGACTGTAGCTCCTAGAACCGCTTGGCCACTCCGGCCAGCTAAACACAAAGTTGCTAATTAATTGTTTAGTGATGGTTGACTAGTTTCGGACTTCGCCCATTTTCACAAGCCACTTCTTACACAGAACAAAATCTGTTACGAGTGGATACGTTGACTGTAGATAATAAAGGTATCATAAATAATCCTATGGCAACTATTAACGTATTTTATATTTAGGATCTGTTTGGTGTGGTCAGTTCTATTTATGTCACCACACTTGAATGTATCTCAGATCTGCGTTCGAAGATGTCACAATTGTATTTACACGTTACTGTACCGTATTACGCACATCAAAACAAGTTTTGCATCACCTCGGTTCCGAGAATTCCGGAACCTGTACAGAAAATTGGAATAAAGATCAATATAAACATCATTTCCGCCATTTTGCTGGCCACTCTGTCGTTATCCTGAAGGAAGTCATTCACAAGATGTTCACGATGGGGGCTTGAATTGTCGTCCATGAAGATGAATGCCTCACCAATATGCTGCCAATATGGTTGCATTATCGGTCGGAGGATGGCATTCACGTATTGTACAGCCATTACCGCGCCTTCCATGACCACCAGCGGCATACGTCGGCCCCATATAATGCCACCCCAAAACAGCAGGGAACCTCTACCTTGCTGCATTTGCTGGGCAGAGTGTCAAACACGTCTCCGACAATTGTCTGGTTGAAGGCATATGTGACACTCATTGATGAAGAGAACGTGATGCCAATCCTGAACATTCCATTCGGTTTGTTGTTGGGCCCATCTGTACCACGCTGCATGGCGTCGTGGTTGCAAAGATGGACCTCGCTGTGGACGTATGGAGTGAAGTTGCGCATCATGCAGCCTATTGCGCACAGTTTGAGTCATAACACGACGTCCTGTGGCTGCACGAGAAGCATTATTCAACATGGGGGCGTTGCTGTCAGGGTTCCTCCGAGCCATAATCCATTGATAGCGGTCATCCACTGCAATAGTAGCGCTTAGGCGGCCTGAGCGAGGCATGTCATCGACAGTTCCTGTCTCTCTGTATATCCTCCATGTCCGGGCAACATCGCTTTGCTTCACTCCGACACGCCTGGACTCTTCCCTTCTTGAGAGCCCTTCCTGGCACTTTTTTCGCTTTGTGATAGATGGCGCTGTAATAGTCACAAACATATGGCTCACAACTTTAGACGAACAGTTGGTAACGGGTAGGTTTTTTAAACTAAAATACAGAACGTAGGTACGTTTGAACATTATATTTCGGTTGTTCCAATGTGATACATGTACCTTTGTGAACTTATCATTTCTAAGAATGCATGCTGTTACAGCGTGATTACCTGTAAATACCACATTAATGCAATAAATGCTTAAAATGATGTCCGTCAAACGCAACGCATTTGGCAATACGTGTAACGACATTCCTCTCAACAGCGAGTAGTTCGCCTTCCGTAATGTTCGCACAAGCACTGACAATGCGCTGACGCATGTTGTCAGGCGTTGTCGGTGGATCACGATAGCAAAATTCCTTCAAGTTTCCCCACAGAAAGAAATCCGGGGACGTCAGATCCGGTGAACATAGGGGCTTCGACGACCAATCCACCTGTCATGAAATATGCTATTCAATACCGCTTCAACCGCACGACAGCTATGTGCCGGACATCCATCATGTTGGAAGTACATCGCCATTCTGTCATGCAGTGAAACATCTTGTAGTAATATCGGTAGAACATTACGTAGGAAATCAGCATACATTGCACCATTTAGATTGCCATCGATAAAATGGGGGCCAATTATCCTTCCTACCATAATGTCGCATCATACATTATAACCCGCCAGGGGCCGCTGATTTTCCACTTGTCGCAGCCATCGTGGATTTTCCGTTGCCCAATAGTGCATATTATGCCGGTTTACGTTACCGCTGTTGGTGAATGACGCTTCGTAGCTAAACAGAACGCGTGCAAAAAATCTGTCATCGTACAGTAATTTCTCTTGTGCCCAGTGGCAGAACTATACACGACGTTCAAAGTCGTCGCCATGCAATTCCTGGTGCATAGAAATATGGTACGGATGCAGTCGATGTTGATGTAGCATTCTCAACACCGACGTTTTTGAAATTCCCGATTCTCGCGCAATTTGTCTGCTACTGATGTGCGGATTAGCCGCGACAGCAGCTAAAACACCTACTTGGGCATCATCATTTCTTGCAGGTCGTGGTTGACGTTTCACGTGTGGCTGAACACTTCCTGTTTCCTTAAATAACGTAACCATCCTGCGAACGGTCCGGACACTTGGATGATGTCGTCCAGGATACCGAGCAGCATACAAAGCACACGCCCGTTGGGCATTTTGATCACAATACCCACACATCAACACGATATCGACGTTTTCCGCAATTGGTAAACGGTCCATTTTAACACGGGTAATGTATCACGAAGCAAATACCGTCCGCACTGGTGGAATGTTACGTGATACCACGTACTTATACGTTTGTGGCTATTACAGCGCCATCTATCACAAAGTGATCCAACTAAAACATTCATATTTCTTTACGTACTACACGAATATGTAATGAAAATGGAGGTTCCTGTTTAAAAAAAAACGCGGTTGATATCCGTTTGACCTATGGCAGCGCCATCTAGCGGGCCAACCATAGCGCCATCTGGTTTCCCCCTTCAAGCTAGACTAGTTCCGTTCTTTGTAGTTTTTTCGTTTGACGCTTATTTCGTGAGATATTTGGCCCAGTCACGATCAATGGACCACCCTGTATAGTAGATAATTGTGGTATTGGGTTTACCAATTCTCAGACGAATTACTTTTAAATGATGTATTCGAAGTCGGATTTCAGCATTCTGGAAAAGGTATGTTCCCTATATCAGCTAACAAGCCAAAGTTTCGGAAGCAGTTCGCCTTGCTTGCAATTATTTTTCGTTGTAAAATGCCAATGTAGGAGAGCTCCACTCATATTCACAACCTTGCTTTTGTTAAATACGCGGCCATAGCGTGGTTCATGCAAACACATATGGCCCGGAAATGTTTTGCCGAAAACATTGCCGGGCAATAGCGGTCCGAAATCTTGCCGTACATTTGGCTGTAATTCGTGTGGCCGCGATATTGCCGGACAACACAGCCTCTTTAAACTGTCAGCAGTAGTCAATTTTTACAGTTCGGGTAAACGTACTTATACGTGGTGTACAAGTGAAGGGGACTAGTGATGATCGAATAAGATTCGTAATGCCACATTACTTATTATGAGAAGTGATCATTTTTTTCTGTTAGATGATTTTTACTTAGTACCCTTCAGAGACTACAATCGAAAACAGAAAAACCAATTTACAAACATAGAATTTAAAGATATAACCATTTCTACTTCACAAAGAATACTTTAAAATAAAGTAAAATTGGTCCACAGCCGTGGAACAGCATACGGTACATGTAATGTATCTAAGACACGTTGTCATACTAACTAAAAGTCCAGGGTTAGGCATAAATATTAGCTGTACACGGCTTCTCACGTCACACCTAACGCTACGTACATGCAGTCCTTGTACAGGGCGCCTTCATCTTCGCACATTATGCGACAATGCATGTTATGTACTTAACATAACATACACAACGTATAGCATCCGTATTTATGAGACATACTATATTTTACTATTATTTTAAAGAATGCTTTTGACAAGTCAAAGAGATACGATTTTTAAATTATATGTTTGTAATTTTATACATAATTTTTACATTGTTTCTGGAGATGGACGACGTTGGCCGATACAGGCCATATGTGAAAATTTTGTGATTGTGTCAAAGAGAAAATAAAAAAAATATCAAACAGTCAATAATGGTGTGTGTGTGTGTGTGTGTGTGTGTGTGTGTGTGTGTGTGTGTGTGTGTGTGTCTACTGACCCGAGGACCTAGAAACGAAGGTGGAGCTTCGTCCCGCCGTTGCCCTCAGTTGTTCACAACCCCAAAACAGGCCTCAGCAGTCCTTCTACCCCACCGCAGCCACACACGGAACCCAGGGTTATTTTGTGGTTCAACCTCCAGTGGACCCCCCCCCCTCCCCTTCCCCGGGAATGTCTCATACCAGACGAGTGTAATGATGGTGTACCCGTACGTGGTGACAGTATTTGTGCAGCAATCGCCGACGTAGTGTAACTGAGGCGGAGTAAGGGGAACCAGCCCACATTCGCCAAGGCAGATGGAAAACCACTTTAGGGATACAGAGTACTTACAAACAGTGGAAAAATCGAAATTTTTTTAATGACTTTATTAAATTTTATAGCCTTTGCTGATTACATAGTTATATAGGTTAGGTTAGGTTAGTGTCGTTTAACGTCCCGTCGACAACGAGGTCATTAGAGACGGAGCGCAAACTCGGGTTAGGGAAGGATGGGGAAGGAAATCGGCCGTACCCTTTCAAAGGAACCATCCCGGCATTTGCCTGAAACGATTTAGGGAATCCCACGGAAAACCTAAATCAGGATGGCTGGAGACGGGATTGAACCGTCGTCCTCCCGAATGCGAGTCCAGTGTGCTAACACTGCGCCACCTCGCTCGGTACATAGCTATATACATTATAGTGTTTCAAATGAAAAATGACCTTTATACACCAAATTTAAAAGTTACAGTCGTGTATGCCACCACGCCCCCTTTATTTCTGTTATTTCGAAAAAACTGTGAACTTTCTGTTTCCAGCGATTATACGTATGATATATTGTATGTGTTGGTAACAGTGAAGGTTTCTAGTATCTGTAAATGATTATCTTTGCTAGTATTTACTTTTGTTTCGCTGAAGCAGTTTGTTCACATGTTACTGAATGTTTGTTGCCCAAGTGCTACATATATTTGTGGGAGTACATATCCTTCAGGTGTGCATATATTTGTGGAAGTACATATGCTTTAGTGTGCAATAAATACAAACTATGCCACGCATCAAGAAATTCGTTAAAATTAAAGTCCATGGTAACCAGTTCACAAACAAAGCAAGCCACACTGTTGAAAGTAACCAATGTATCAGTCCTTCAGGGAAGAAACTCCCACATGGCACAACTCCTGGTGATGCAAACTTTTACGATAACAATGACGCTGTTTGTAGTGGATTTGTTGTTGTTGATGTAGGCATCTTATCTTATTTGATAAAGGAAGTGGCGAAATGTAAACAATGTGATGATGTAAGCTGTCTGGACTTAACTGAACAACAAAGTAGCAGGAAGGGCTTAGCGTCAAATTTAGTTGTTCTGTGTAGATCCTGCAATAAATCTACCTCGAAAATTACTTCGAACATTGTGCATAATTCATATGATGTGAATTTGAAGTTAGTGCATGCAATGCATGCAATAGGAACAGGAAAAAAGGCTGCATTTTGTGATTTGATGGACCTTCCTCTTCCTCCCAGTAGGTTCAGCAGGTACATAAAAATACTTATAGGTGCCTTGATGGCATCCATGAAACGTGGAGTAGAAGAAACTGCAAATATTAGTGGAACCAGGGACATTGCTGTTGCACTTGATGGACATGGCAACATCGAGGAAATCGTTCCTTGAATGGTGTTGTAAGTGCTACTTCTCTGGAGAATGTTGATGTTGAGTGTTTATCTAAGTACTGCCACACCTGCCATGGCAACACTGAAGGACATATGTGATTGTAGGCTTTCCCGGGGTATGTGTTGTTTGCAGGGCTCTCAGGTGTCCAGCCGGATGCGATCGTTGAAGTCCCACGATATTTCGGCGAATAACCTTTCCGCCATCATCAGGTAGTTCTGATGGAATGGTCTGTCTGCTCCTCTATCCGCACTTGAATTCCTCTTCTTGAGGAAGGTAAGGAGGAGTCTGTTGTCATTAGACACTTACTCCACTTTGAATGGATTGAAAACATGCTGGGACGTTTAGGAATAACTGGGATGGTTGTGTGTGGTTAGGTAGACTGATGATTGCTGGTCAGAGACAGGCAGTAGGTTGAATGGATTATAGCGATGTGTCAGCTAATGGCTTTTAATTGACTGGCCCTGTTGACACCTAGGACTTACAGTCAACGACTGACAGGGCGAGTGGTTGTTGTTGATGATGATGATGATGATGGGTGTCTGGCGCGGTAAGGAGGAGAGTCTTCTAGGTCCTCCTGGCGTCTGAGTGCTTCTTCTTGTCCTTCTTCTTCTTCTTGGATGTGTCTGCTTGTGCCACTTCGGGGTCTGCCATGTCCTACCAGCTGGCGGCTTCAGCGTCTTCAGCGATCCTCGCCCCTTGTTCTTTGCTCACGTTCTCGGCTTGTTCTATTGAGGCGATGAGATCTTCTCACTCAGCAGGAGTGAGAGGAGGGCGGGCGTTGTAAGACCTGAGAGTGTCCAAATGGACGGACACTATCTTCTGCAGCTGCGTCTTGGAGAGGGGGCAGGGAGCTTCCTCCGTGATGACACAGGGTGCCATGATCTTCGCCACGACGGCTGTCTGTACGGCGGCGTCTTGTGTTACCATCCCTGTGGCTTCCTGTATTACTACAGGCACCACGGATACGGCAGTCTGC
Organism: Schistocerca serialis cubense; assembly: GCF_023864345.2. Taxonomy (NCBI): domain Eukaryota; kingdom Metazoa; phylum Arthropoda; class Insecta; order Orthoptera; family Acrididae; genus Schistocerca; species Schistocerca serialis. Next base: position 656,595,505 of record NC_064640.1, on the reverse strand, counting down.
GTGTCCGCGTCCTTCTTCTGTACTGGGCGGGGTTGGCTGGCCAGTGCATCACGGAGACTGTGCACCAGCTGCCGAGCCTCCGCCAGTTAGGCTTGGAGTGCCGCCCTCTCTTCCGCCATTGCGGCATTAAGGGCAGCAATTTCTTCGTCAGCGGCGGAGTGGATTCTGGCGCAGGCCTCGCTGACTGCGTCTGGTGGAACAGCCGCGTCATCGACCATCCCGGATCCACCGGGGGCGGGGGGGTGGCAAGGATGCAAAGGCCGCCGTTGTGTCCGCCTTCTTGGTGGTCTTGAGTCTCCGTCTTGTCTTCTCACCACGACTCCAGTTCTTGATATAACTGCAGCCTCAATAATTGGCTGCGTGAGCACCGCCACAGTTGGCGCAGCAGCCTGAGGCGTCCTTCTTCGTACAGTGGCGCAAATCGTGTGCTTGCGCACACCAAACGCACACCACTGGGTTCCAGCAGTACTTGGCAACGTGGCCAAGTTTTAGGCAGCGGAAGCACTGCTCGCCGCGCAGGACTAGCCGAGCGGTCTGAGGCGCTGCAGTCGTGGACTGTGCGGCTAGTCCCAGCGGAGGTTCGAGTCCTCCCTTGGGCACGGGTGTGATTGTTTGTCCTTAGGATAATTTAGGTTAAGTAGTGTGCAAGCTTAGGGACTGATGACCTTAGCAGTTAAGTTCCGTAAGATTTCACACACATTAGAACATTTTTTGAAGCACTGCTCCTTCCTTTCCTTCGCCTTCTTCTTCTTGATTCCCCCAACTTCTGATGCGCCGAGCACGAGGCCCAGTAACTGCAGCAGGGTGGCGGCTTTGCCTCCCTTTCCATGTCGTCCAGGCATGCTGGGGAACGACAGCGTAGGCAGCAAGCAAGTAAGCATATCCGGGGAGCCTGTAGCAATACAGGAAGCCTCGGGGATGGTACAGTGATCTGCTCACATCCACTGCCTGAACGGCACTCGTCTGTCTGTTCACTCTCATCTAATACTTTCCAATCTTTGGGGATGTGTGTGTGGGAGTTTGTAGCCTTGCGGCTTTTACTCCACTTTGTATTTGTGTGTGTGTTTGTTTCTGTGATTTTTGGGTGTCTGCGTGATGTGATGATTGTTCTGTGTATGTCTGGTACTTGCCTAGGTTAGCAATATGGTTGATTTTATGGGGGAGGGAGGAGGATCAGGAATTGGATATAGGGATTTTCTCTTCGACTTAGTCGTCGAAGATCGTCATTGGGCGTTTGTGCTCGTCGCAGGACATGTCATACCGACCTAGGGAGTGGATGAGGACGATTCCTGACCTGGAAGAGCCTTCATAGAAGGCCCTTGACAATTCTTGCAAACGCTCTTTTGGGAGTGGGATTTCAGCTGCAGCATGCAGATCGTCAATAGGGAATCCGAAGGGTAGACGCAGTGTCCTCCTGAGGGCGTGGTTCTGCAGCCTGTGGAGTTTGTTCAGGTGCTGCTTCGCCGCGTATCCCCAGACACGGCATGCATACTCCATTACTGGTCGTACTACACCCTGACATACATTCACACCCACAGAATAGGGAAGGGAGTTGGTTGAGTTGAGGACTGAATATAGGATGGAATTCTGGCACAGACCTTCATGTGGACCTCGTCTGTGTGGGGTTTCCATGTGTGACGAGAGTCCATGGTTACCCCAAGATACTTGGAGGCTCTGGCCAGGGGATTTGGGTTCCGTTTAGGTGAAGGTGGAGGGTGGGGGGCGTTGAGTAGGACCGCGCCTTTCGAGCCTCTGGATGATCAGCATAGCCTGTGTCTTTTCAGTGTTTATGGTAATGCGCCAGCCAGCTACGGGCCCAAGTTTCTGTGTCATCTAAAACCCTTTGTAGCCTATGGATGACCAGGTCCTTGTTCTCATTTCCTGTGTAGAGGGCTGTGTCATCTGCATACTGCGCTGTGTGCACCAGTGGGGCCATTGGTGTGTCCGCAGTGTACAGACTGTAGAAAACGGGCCCCAGGACCGATCACTGTGGCACCCCAGCACAAATACACCTTTTGGTGGAGGTGGTAGTTTCTACTTTGACAGAGAAAGTCATATTTCTGAGATTGCTTCTGGTCTGCTTAACTATGCACCTGGGAAGCCCTTGTGTGTACAACTCGTAGAGTAGCCCTCTATGCAATACTGAGTCAAAGGCTTTGGCTATGTCTAGTAGCACTATCCCGTAGTAGCCTCAGTGGTTGAAGCCCTCTGTGGCTGCTTCAACCACTCTCATGATCTGTTGTGGGGCAGAGTGGTTCTGCTGGAATCTGAATTGGAAATCTGACAGAAGTTGCTCTCTGGTAATATGTTCCTTTATGGGTATTAGCAGGAGGCGCTCATAGATCTTGCTGAGGGTTGGCAAGAGGCTAATCGGCCTGTAGTGCTGCGGGAATGGAGGGTCTGTCCCTGGTTTGTGTATCGTGACCACTTCCATGTGTTTCCAACAACCTGGGAACTAGCAGGAACGAGTAATTTCGTTGAAGACGTTCGCGAGGTGCGTGATCGCCGTGGGTGGGTAGTTTTTAACTAACTTATTGGTGACACTGTCATGTCCTGGTGCCTTTTTTGTGGTGAGGGTCCTAATTACTTTTGCCACGTCCTCGGGGGCGAAAATTGTGTGTTCGTCCTCTGAGTCCTCCTCAGCATTGAGGAAGACGGCCAGTTGACGACGGACTACCTCTTCATGCTCTTCATCCTGGAGTTCTGCCGCTTGAAACTGCTTCTCGAAGGAGTCAGCGAGGGCGTTGGCCTTTACAGCATGGCTGTAGGCCAGAACCCGCTGGACATGTACTGGCGGCATCCTAGTACGTCTTTTTGTCAATTGCTTGGTTGCTTGCCATAGTGTGTGATCGTCTACTTTGAGATCTGTGAGGCGGTTTTGCCATTGCTGGTTTCTGTACTCATTGAGCGCTACCTTCAGCTCTCTCTGTACACGATTGAGCAGCCTCCTGGTGGCCTGATTTCTGGTGATCTTCCACTCTTTTGCCACTCTGTTCTTATGTCGAATTTGAGCTAGTAAGTGTTCCAGGAGCTGTATTTGCGGGGGTAGCCCGTCCCTTTGCGGGGATGTCACGCCTAGCGTGAAAGACACATAATCTGTAACGGGTTCGGTGGGTCCTGCATCTCTTGCAGTTATCTTCGATTGCCTAGGTGAAGAAGGTTAGTCAGCACACCTTTCGCCTTGCTACAATCAATATCAATGAGATAAGGGCACCACACAAACTGACAATGCTATAACGCACGCTCGACGCGGCGGACATCAACGTGGCACTCTTACAGGAAGTGTGTGTCGCTAGTTTACTTGACTTCTACGGATATACCGCCCACATCTCCCACGCCTCTTCTACCGATTGTGGTGTGGCTGTCCTGCTACGGCAATGCTTGGCGGCTACGGACGTACTGTACCTACAAAGTGCAAGAGCCATGGCCGTAACTGTCAACAGTGTACGACTCATCAGTGTCTATGCCCTTTCAGGATCAGGGAGACGGAGAGATCGAGCCCGCTTTTTTTCAGAAGATATTACGCGTCTCTGTATGGGCCGCATAGACGATATGGTGATCAGAGGCGATTTTAACTGTACTTTGTCTCCGACTGAGCAGCAGCCACATCACGTCCCGTGTGCGGAATTGGAAATGCTAGTGCGTAGCCTTCACCTACTCGACACGTGGCGCCACATCCATGGCCCAGCTCTTGGTTACACCCATTATACAAGTCATTCGTCAAGTCGGATAGACAGGATTTACGTCACAAGCACCCTTTCGACGGCGACGAGAGGAGCAGAGCTGTGGCTCACTGCATTCATCGACCACACAGCCTGTATTTGCACCATTGCCCTCCAACCTGTACGTGTGTGTCGCAGGAAGCCCCCCTGGAAACTGAACGTCGCCCACCTTGACGAGCCGGCATGTAAAGGTGCTATCGACGAGTCGTGGAACGCGTCCTTACAGCGTCGTGGTCGTTACTGATCGACTCTCAGTTGGTGGATTGAATGTACGAAGCCTGCTATTAGGCACACATTCATGGCTTACAGTGGGGAAGCGGCGGCCTGGAGGAAGAGCGCGGAAAACTGTCATTACACTGTCCTACGGGAATGTCTTACTAGGGAGCCCTCACCTGACAGGCAGATCATTGTCAATCGAGCGAAAGCGCAGCTCGTCTCCTTAGCACACCATCATTTACAGGGCGCAATTATACGGTCGTGTTTTCCAGACAGGCTATAATCAGAAAGGCCATCTATGCACCACGTGCTCTTAGAGCACAGGAGGCGCCGTAGGGCGCTGATAACCGACGTGATAACGGACGACGGTCGACACGTGGTAGAACAAGCAGATATAGCAAAAGCCTTCTATGGGCATTACGCTCACCTTTATTCAGCAGTGCTCCCTGATCTGGCGACGGTAGATACCGTTTCTGCACATGTCCACGGTACGGTTCCACCAGACGTGGTACCGACTTCACTGGGAGAAGAGACAGAAGAGGAAGTGCTCGACGCCATTGGTTAAAGGTGCTCCCCATAAATCACCAGGAATCGATGGACTCCCACTAGAGTTCTATCGAGCCTTTAAACAACTGTTGGTACCGTGTTGGGTTGAAATTTGTCAGGAATTGATGTCCCCAGGTATACCGTTGCCTGCACCGTTCTTTGAAGGATTGATTGCACCTATCTATAAGCCGAAAGGACGGAATTATGTCCGTTATTATCGCCCTTTAACGTTATTGAACAGCGACTTCAAGATCTTCGAGGCTGCTATCAGAACGTATTCGCAGCACACTATTGCACGTCCTGTCCAGCGATCAGACCTCTTTGGGGGGACCCAACAACATCAGAACTGCTTTATGTCGTTACAGAGATCTCATCTCCGTTGCACGGGTGAGACGTTTGCCGGCAGCCCAGGTCTATTGACTTTAGCCAGGCTTTTGACCGTGTGGGCCACACTTTCCTCACGCCCGTTCTAAGGCGCATGGAATACACCGATCCCTTTATCACAGTGTTGACCGGCCTTCTGCATGGTGCTACTTCTCGAGTTCTTGTTAATGGACGAATGACGGCACCCATGCCGATCCGCCGATCAGTACGACAGGGATGTCCATTATCTACATTGTTATTTGCATTGGCCTTAGAACCTTTGTTGTGTGGTCTCCGCAACAGGCTCACTCGGATACAGTTTAGCAGCTCCATTTCTCGCTGCACCGCATATGCGGATGATTTGATGATCGTCATACGTGGAGCTGCCGATATGGCGGCGGCTTTGGACTGGATTGCAACCTACGGTACAGCTTCTGGTATCCAAATCAATGTTGACAAGTCCGTCGCCTCGAGCATCGGGATAGGGCTACCGCAGGAACACATTGCCCCCTTACGCTTCAGTGATACTGTCCGCTGCTTGGGCTTAGATTTCACGAATGACATGCGACGCGCGACGAGGCTCAGTTATCGACGCCTTCTTAACCAAATCCGGGCCGGAACTGCAAATCAGCGCTTGCGGTCCCTCAACATCGTTCAGCGGGCGCATTATGACAATGTATACCTTGTGTCCCGCATACCGCATGTCGCCCAAAGCTACCCATTCCGAACCCCTTGGCGCGTAGCATTATGGCAGTGTGGGGATACTTCGTCAACGCTGGTATGTTACTGAAGATCAGATACGCATCTCTTACCCTCCCCAAGGAAAAAGCTGGTCTCGACCTAGTTAATGTACATGACATGGCCGTTTCCCTCTATGTTAGCTCATATTTATGTCTGCTGCGCCGTTGTCCTACAAGTCTCAAGAGTTTGCTTCTGACAGCGCTACGACCTAAGAGTGCCGGTGCCGCTACAGGACATCCCAGCGCCCCTCTTTTATATAAGACGTTTCTATTTATGACAAAGTTATTCCAGTGCAGCGCTCACGACACCACGAATGGCCACAACACGACGCCTATATCAAGACATGCTGCAACGCTGCCCCGTTAATGTGGTCAAAGTAAAATATCCTGACTTACGATGGCGCGTGGTGTGGAAGACTGTACACGATGCCATGCTTGATTCCGATGTTGTTTCCCAATGGTACGTTGTCGTTAATGGGAAGCTGGTGACACAATAACGTCTCTACAATATCCACATGGCAGAATATCCCAATTGTGTGGGTTGTAATACAGTAGATTCTGACGAGCACCGCCTCAGCTGTGGAGAGGCGGAGCTGGTTTGGCTCCTAGTGCGGCGGATGCTGGCTTATCTCTTGCGAGCTACGCCGGAGCATATATCTGCACGCACGTTATTGTTTCAGGATACGTGGACATGCGGTCCATTACCTCTATCATGACGGACACAAGAAATTACTTGATTTCTGGCTCTGCTTTTTTTTTTTTTTTTTTTGTCTGGCGTGAGGTCAGTCGTTTGACGGTGCGTTTCGGCGCGGGGCCGCCCGTTGCCGGCGCGCCGTAGGGCACGGAAGCTCACACTGGGGCGTATCGCTTTCCAGTCGGGTGTGCCACGACAGTCCTCACAGGGGAAGTGATGCGTCTCTTATAGCCTCTCCTTCCCAAGTAGCTCTTTCCGCCTTCCCGTGGTGCTAGACGTTAAGCTCGGCATTCTGCCTTGCGACAAAAGGGAGAGCTGCGACCCAACCCGATGCGAAAGCGAAGGGTGCGTGGCACAGGGGGAGCTGTGTCGAGGGACCGAACATCAGTCCCTTTCTGTTCGCAGGGCACAGACCATCAGGTGCTCTGCATGCCGGAGACCTCGTTTGTCGGCGTGGGATCGCGGCGCGACTCGGCAAGGGTGCTTCGCCGCACCCCTGGGTAACCGGGGCGTGTTCTGCCAAACCCAGGAGGTGGTGACATCGCCTGGGCTAGGTTAGATGGGTCCAGACCGCTGAACGACTGGGTGACCGACCCACCACCTGAGTAGGAGTGGGTCCTTGGCCGACAGGTGGAAGCTCGGGCAAGTAAGCGGCGAAGGGCGAGAGGTGCATCCGCCTCTCCGGAGTGCGGGGTGCACTTGCCGAGAAGCGGCGGGTGAAATCGACGATGACGGAGCCACCGAAGGGGACCAGTGCGCTGGCAACGGCGCGCTGAACCCCGCAGTTCGACGAGTGCCCTTGGCCTTGGGGTGAGGCCGGTGGGCGAGCTGCAACAGTCCCCCCCCCCCCCCCCATGCCAGAGGAGCCGGTCCGGGGCAAGAGACGGTCTCCCAATCCTTTTTTCGCTTGTCAACAATATGGCTGAGACAGAGACAAGCGATTCATGCGCGCCTTCGAGGGCTTCTTTGCTTACTGTTCCCTCCCCATCAGGGGGCACGGGGCAGATCGAGGAAAGCATCAGCGAGAGGCATGCCAGGATTACACAATACCTGGAAGCCAATGTAAAAAATGGAAAGATAAGCCAGGCTGTGATCTTGACCCTAAAAAATGAACTCGCCTCCTGGGCTATCGCCCATGCGAAGCTTGAGGGGCGAGTTGAAGAACTGCAGAAGGAAAATGAAAGGCTGCGCAAGCAGCCAACAAAATCATGGGCTAATGTAGTCGCACAAACGGCACCTAAGAGCCAGACTACAAGAGATACCATTGTAAAAGTGTCACAAAGACCGGACACTACTGTATTTTTGAGACCACTGCCCGGTCAAGACACTAAGAAAGTACAGGAAATTTTTACCACAACGATCAATCCTGCAAAAGACAAAATCAAAATAAATAAAATAAAAGCTACAAAGAATGTAGTAATAGTCGATGTGGCAACGGAGGATGACCGGAATAAAATACTTAACAACCAGAAACTGTGTAAAGCAGTAAAATGTGAATCGCCAAGAAAGAGAAATCCTCTTGTTATTATGTATGACATACCAGTCACATTTGATAATAATGAACTCCAGGAAACAATTCGAAATCAGAATTTTGATGATATAAGTACTGATGACTTTAAAAATGAATTCAAACTTAAATTTAAAACGGGGCCAAGAGACAAAGACGTTGTACATCATGTAGCGGAAGTCTCTGGCCAGATGTGGAAGAGATTAACCTCAATGGGTAGGATCTACATTGGCTTTCACGCCATCAATGTGCGGGACTTTTTGGTGGTACCTCGCTGCCATAATTGCGGCGATCTTGACCATGTGCATATATATTGTGAAAGGAAGTCGGCTTGCTCCAGGTGTGGAGAAGAAAATCACATTAGAAAAAACTGCACAAAATCTGCAATATGCATCCCCTGCATGAGAAGAGGCAAAAAGACTTGTAATGCCTCTGGTCGCAACTGCCCAACATACAGGATGCTGGAGCAGAGGCTAATATCAAGAACCGACTATGGCTGAGTTAACTACGGCACCCAAGATGCCTAAAAGAAAATCCCCATGCAAGAGGAGAAGGGACGTGGCAAGAGCAGCCCAGTTCAAACAGTTCCTTGCAACACTCGCAGAAGGAAGAGATGGCAGGAAGAGAATGAAGAATGCGTGTGTCCAAACGGACCCACAAGAACAAGCGGCAGCTCCCTCTCCCTACTGCTGGGGATCGCGAACGCCAGGAAATCAGGCAACTCGAGACAGGCGTCCTGTAGCGGTGGGCCGACCAGCATTCGTTCAAGGGAGTCCTGTACTGGAATTGCCGGTGCAGGTCAACACAATTACAAGTTCAAATACACATACAACAAATAACACTAACGCTAGTACTGACTCGAGACAACCAACAGCTGTGAGAACAGCGGTTGATCCGATCAGAATATACCCTAATCTTGAACATTCTTTACAATTATCCCGCCTGGAGGAGCCGGCTGTCCTGACCACTGCACTGCGACATCTAGTGCGAGTAGGACATAGGTACGGGCGTAAGGTCACCTTCTCGGTCATGGAGGCTGTTGACAGGGTACAACTAAAGACTATGAATCTCCCCACCGACTTTGGCGCCCTGCGTGACCTAGTAAAGAAGGTATTTGAGAGAAGGAACGAAACCTTCAACTTAGATGAAATATACAATCAGTCTGTCCTATCCAATGGGAGAATAGCCTACGACTGGACGAAAACCTTCCCAGCATCATATGTACACACATATTTCCCATAATTACAGAAATACAGATAGGGCAGCTAAATGCACATAATAGTAGGCTGGTCATGCAGGAGCTTCGAAGAGTGGTGGAGGAGAGGAGCCTTGATGTGCTCTGTTTGCAGGAGCCATACTCTCTTGCGGGGAATGTAGCCTTTGCTGCCATGAGCTGGCAAGTGGTAAGCTTCGGAGATGACCCGAAAGCCACCATCATAATAACCAACAAGGCACTGCGGGTAACGGTGCTCTCACATCTTTCGGACGATCACTGCAATGTCATCGAACTTCAGTCACCAATTGGCGTAATATACTTAATAAACATGTACTTTCAATACGGTACAGACATTGACGTTTACCTTGACCAACTCACGCAGGTGGCAACGGTGCTGAGGGGCAGAAAGGCAGTTGTGGTGGCGGACGTGAACGCCAAATCCCCCCTGTGGCACAGTGGCACCCGAGATGAAAGAGGAGGCAAGCTGGAAGAGACTATCATGTCTCTACAACTCCTCATTGCCAATAGACCAGGAAACCCCCCCCCCCCCCACCTACACAGGAGGGGGAGGAGATGGAACTAATATCGACATCACGATGATGACCACCAACATCGCAGCCAATATACAAAACTGGATTGTTACTGATGGAGAAACAACCAGCGATCACAACTTGATCACATTTACAATTTCAGATCGGGAGTGCCACTGGGACATAGGGTGGGAAGTACAACTAAACTATAACAAGACCAATTGGGAGCGCCTTGCAAGAGAGTTTGACCCTCCGACATGGCCAGATGATGACGAAGATATCGACAAACACGCCGAAGATCTGGTGGGCGCTCTTACCAGGGCAGTCAAGGCTGCTGTACCAACCAGGAGGAGAGCCGTTGCGGCTTCTCCATCACCATGGTCAGCGGAACTGGGGCAGATGCGTCAGTCTGTCAGGAGGGCGAGGAGGTATTACCAGCGAAGTGTCGTCTGGGAAGAAAAACAAACATGGCTACGAACATACAGGGAAGCCAAAGAGCAGTTCCAGAAGGAACTGCGAACAGTCAGGCTGGAAAGCTGGAAGAAATATGTGCACAGCCAATTGGCTATGGATCCCTGGGGCATTCCTTACAAAATAGTAAGAGAGAAAATCAGGTCGCCAATGGTGCTCTCCACTATCAGGGACGGGAACCAGATGACTGGATCTTGGCAGGAAACTGCTGAGGTCCTCCTCCACTCCCTCCTCCCTGATGATAAAGAGGAAGAGGACACAGAAGAACAATGCCTAATTAGGCAGGCTATGCAGGCAGACTACGAGAATAACACCATGGTGTACCCTTTCTCAGAAGAGGAAGTGGCAGCCCACATAAAACTACTAAAGAAAGGAAAGGCCCCAGGACCAGACGGCATCATCGCGGAGGTGATGCAATACCTCACTCCTCAACTGGTGACACCTTTAGCAAGAATTTACAACGAGGCCCTGCGCCTCAGAACATTCCCCAAAATCTGGAAACAGGCCAATGTTGTAATTATCAAAAAAGGGCGGGACAAAGACCCTAAAGAAGCAAAATCTTACAGACCTATCTGTCTGTTGGACCTGTTAGGCAAATTGCTGGAGAGGTTACTAGCTGATAGACTGACAGCACTCCGGATGTTGTGCGGGATGAGCGACAGACAATTCGGTTTTCGGCGGGGGCGATCTGCGTGTGACGCAATTGCCCTCGCATCCGAGGTCTGTGGGTCGTCTCCGCACAAGTACATAGTTGGCATCATGGTGGACATCAGTGGTGCCTTTGATAACCTGTGGTGGCCTTCGCTCTTCTCCTGCTTGCGGGAGAAGGAGTGTCCAGGGCCGCTATACGGCTGTCTTAGGAGCTATTGTATGGAAAGAGAGGTCTGGCTATCGTCCCCTAGCGAGCGAATTGGCAAGAAAATCACGAAAGGGTGTCCACAGGGCTCTGTCCTGGGGCCACTCTTTTGGGATATAAACATGGAGCCTCTCCTGGAGAGCTTGGAAAATAGTGTGGATGTGCTAGAGGCGATAGCTTACGCTGACGACCTCCTTCTGCTGGTTGGCGGCCGAAGTCGCGAAGACCTCGAACCCAAAATTAATAGGACACTAGCAATTCTTACACAGTGGTGCCAAAACACGAAAATGACTATTGCGCCTAGCAAGTCAACATACTTGTTATTGAAAGGCCAATTGGCCAGGAATCCAACGGTAAGAATCGAGGGCTCACCGGTGATTCGGCGTCGAGAGGCCCGGTACCTTGGAGTAACAATTGATGAAAGGTGTAACTTTGCCAAACACATCGAAACAGTCACACAAAGATCACTAGAAGCTCTAAACAATTTGATCATGATAGGTCACAGTAGATTTCATCTTCCACCAGAACTCATAAAATTGTACCACAACACCATTCTCGTTTCCATCGTGGGTTACGGATCCGGAGTGTGGGCACACAGGCTCACGAGGGTCGTGCCCGCTATGTCTGTGTGGAGGGTGCAACGTAACATGCTTCTGCGCTCCATCGGAGCGTACAGAACATCTCCAGGTGGGGCACTACTAACACTCATGGGGGTGTGTCCCCTGGACATCAAAATCCGGGAACAGGCAGCCTGGTACTGGGTGAAAAGGGGAGATATAGAAAAGACCGAGAGCATCTTGGGAGTGCGGGTGGGGGACAAGTTTGCAATTAAGAGGAGAGGAGAAGAGCTATGGCAAGAACTCTGGGACGCAGAAACAACAGGCCAAAGGACTTACCAGCTGCTCCCAAACATCAAAGAACGCCTCCAACTCTCGCATTTTCAACCAAGCAAGGGACTGGTGCACTTCCTCACAGGGCATGGACCGTATCCGGCATATCTTTGCCGATTCGGGAAAAGGGCTACCCCCTCGTGTGATTGTGGAGCTGAATGGGGCACTCCGGATCACGTGATCTATGAGTGCCCTGTCTTTGATGACGTAGCCGGTGACATAAGAAACCAGCTGCCTCACAACAACACGTACCAGTTAATTAGAGACCCTACTACATTCACCATATTAAACCGCCTTGCCAGCGAGGTGTCAGCAAAAGTCCTGCAAGAATACCTCAGGGAAAAGATATGAGCCACCAGACATGACATAACTGAAGGCGACCCATCCCATTCCGCCAGGGCGTGGACTGGCCAATCGCCGTGACGGTAGGAATCCGCCACGCCCTGGAACAAGGGGGAGGGAGCGCCAATACCCGAAATTGACAACTGCGCACCGGCTGTGACTTAGAACTAATTTAACCACTTAGTAGATAGGAGATAGAAGACCCCTAACAGAACCTGCAGCGACTTTCTTTAAGGCCAGCCCAGTGCCAGGGGCATGCTCACTGGGGTTAGCTCAGTGGGCACGGCCACACAGTAGGTTTATATTTAACAACTGGCACGCCTGTAACGCTGCAGGAAGTAGCCCATAGATTAGTTAGCTAAGAGTAGAACTAGATCTTACCCAATAAGAAACTAACTCCTCATTTCCTGTAGCAAGTAAGTTCACTAACACTAGAAATAGAGGTTAACAATGCTGCTAATATCAATTAAATGTAATGTAGATCTAAGACCCACTAATGTATTAGGTGGTGGGTTAAAATGTATGAAATAATTTGCAAGAAAGACATCAAGCTATTGCCGGGAACACCAGATATCGACGATGCTTCGCAAACTACCTATGGAGCGCCTTTCACAGCCCGCCGTGTAATTGGAATGTTCCAGGCAGTGGTAGCTGAAGTCAGAATGAAGTGCAAACGATCATACACTGAACTATCTTTATCAGTGGGCGCAGTTACTGGGAAGCCTGACTACGAAGTAGTAGCTTTATTTTCATGTTATTTATGTTTACTATCTTCGATGGTGTCTTCATTCTGTTTTAGTTTTCCACGCTTGACTGTCCATGACTGTTCGCACAATGCCATCTATATTTCCATACTGTACATAACGAAAAAAAGAAAAACCTTATGCACGCTACTAGACATACACTTCCCCACTTCCTTTCATCGTGTTTTTGTGGGTTGGCGCACACACGTTAGTCCCGTATAGTATAGTTTCATCACATTTTAGATTGGGGGGGGGGGGGGGGGTGGTTACGTGTAGTTTCGGATGGCAACGCCTGAATAGATAAGAATTCATTTTTGTTTGGCAAGGACACAAGTGGCGGTGACCCATAGGGATGGCTATGATTTTGTTTTATTTCTTTTTGTTAGGTGCCCCCCAAAAAAGCGGTTAAGGTTAAAAATAAATAAAAAAAGTGCTTACGGGGACCGTTCGCGATAATCAGTAAATCCGGGTTCAACTACTCGTCCGGCACAAATTTTTATATGTCACCGATTAGTAGTACAGATGAAATCGATAAAAAAAAGCAGTACCGTGCGTTGTTTATGTCTACAATGTCTGTCGATTGAGACCAGCTGGCGTAAAAAAAATTTTATAGCCTCTTCTGTCTGAATGCTGAAGACGTGAATGTAATGGTAGCGCAGATACAATCTATTTCACTTTCTGACACACCGATAACAAAATTTTATCCAGCAACCATTTTGCGGCAGATTTCTTGCAGACTGTCCTCTGGACGCCGTATGCGGCAAAGCTCCGCGATCCATTTACTGGCTACCGGCAGCGGCCGTAATACAGCAGCCGCGCTGCACTCCCCCGTTCTTTATCGAAAGCGCCTGCTACCGCTCATCGCTTTTGATAATTTAAAACGCTTCATTATTATTAAATGTTGCTCCACAGAAAAATTTCCATTCACGCTCGAAAGCAACGGAGACAGACGCCCTGATTAATACATGGGTAATGTATTACATTAATCGGCGTGAGCTGAGTATGGCCCGAAATTAATTTTATAGACTGGGACGAAATTAAACCACCTCACTACATTCGATGAATTTATAAATGCTTCATACCTCGTTTCTCTTCCTTTCAAAGCCAATTATTTAAGCAAGTATTGGCCAATATTCGGACGTTTTAGTCAAGCCAGAGTGAGGGTCTGTGGTGTAAAGTGTATTACAGTTTTTGTTTAATTCCTTATGGTACTTTTATGTGATAAACTGTGTGAATACCTTGTAATGCATGCTCCGTAGCATTGGAGGAACACTGCACATTTTGAGTTCCATGTATGGAGTCATGAAGTATTTAACGTTGATCGGAAGTGATAGCTAAGGTCATCAGATTTATATATAGTTCAGGCTCACCAGCCATTTGACCATCCTCATCTGTGCGGATGCACAAACAGTGCCCCAACTCTTACGGGAATCGGCAAAAATCCGCGAGTAATGAGTATAATGGGCAGGGGCACTATGAATATAGTGCGGGGCAATAATAAGTTGGGAATGTGGGTCTCACGGAAGGATTGCAAGAGATAAATCCCTACAGTCGCACTATCCTCTGCGTCCTCGGTGGCTCAGATAGATAGTGTATGCCATGTAAGCAGGAGATCCTGGATACGAGTCCCAGTCAGGGCACACATTTTCATCTGGCCCCGTTGACTTATATCAATTCCTGTATGCAGCTAGGGGTATTCATTTCATTGTAATTTCATCAGATTTAAGCCAGAAAAAGTTTTCGTTTTTGAGGTTGCAGAGAACGGAAAGGAATTGCTTACCCCGGTGTCAGAAAACGTCTACAGATAAAAAAATTTAGAAGAGGGGAACTATATTAATCAACATGTTCACTTCATAAACAACCTCCAGGCATGTTAGACCTCTATGACAAACAAAGCTCAAATTCGTATCGTTGACAGTCGGTTTGAATCTTTTCAGAAACTATTTTACAGTGAAGCACCTTGGCATTTGCAAAGCATACGTCCATGATATTAACATAATTTACTAACAAGAGGAAGGCCTCAGACACGGCCAACCGATTTGGCTCAAATTTGGCAGTTCGCTTGTGTACAACCTAAAACGAAGGAATCTAAGATATTTTCGGTCAACACCCCCGCGTTTTTTAGAAAATCACCCCTAAAATTTATGAAGAGCAATCGACTGAAAATTGGCGGGATCGATAGATAATTGTAAAGAGAGCATTTTTCATGATCAGGTATGGGATCCGAAAACGCATACTATTCCAGAAATCGAGGAAAGAAACTTTAACAACTATCGATTCCGTACCCACATGGTAAACGCTTTTTGCCGACAGTACCGATAGCATGCCGGCACGGTAGTAGCTCAGCGTGTTCAGTCAGAGGGTCAGTTGCCCTCTGTAATAAAAAAAAAAGCTGAGTTAATCGATCAACAACGAACTTAAATGGATGTCTTACAACGTCCGCCCCGAGCAGATGAAACGAACAATAAAAATTAGCCGGCACGGTAGCTCAGTGTGTTCGGTCAGAGGGTTAGCTACCCTCTGTAACAAAAAAACTGAGTGAATGGATCAACGACGAACCTAAATGGGTCTCATCGGACGTCCGCCTCGAACAAATTCAACGAACAATATCGAACAACATGAGATTAAAAAAAAAAAAAAAAAAAAAAAAGCGTGTTCGGTCAGAGGGTTACGTACCCAATGTAATAAAAAAACTGAGTTAATCGATCATCAACGAACTTAATCGGATACAACGAACAAAACAGAACAAAGTGACACATAAAAAAATAGCGCAACGGCTAAGGTAACTGGCTGCGAATCAGAAAACCTGGGTTAGAAACCTCAGATATGTTATTCTTTTCGTTTGTATTTTTCCATATCTCAATTGATAGGGATAGGAGGGTTAATAAGGTAAGTAAATCAATAAGGAATGATAATAATAAGATAGGCAAATAAATTTCTCAAACCTCTCGGGGTAGTAAACAACTAAAATGTTACTCCAGGTCACTTTACAATGGCTCTTCCATTCACTGTTACGTGTCCTCACTTTTCTTCGAACTCACGGCACCAAGAACATCTAATGAATGCAATCTTTCGAAAGCTACACTGTTCCTTCCGAAGAGTCGGCGGAAAACAAACTTGGTTTACACTTAAAAATACAATATCAGTGCCTGAAAAATCGGTGCTGAAAGTTGGTTATGAATTATGCTGTGAATAGTTATTGCATCCGTACGGTTGTGCAATTCCCGCTGGGTTTCCAGAAGCACACTGCAATTCTGAAGCCTGGAAATAAAGTTTTTGACCTGGCGATAGAAATAAACATCATACGGCTGGCACACAGGTGTGCAGTTTGGTGGTATTACGTTTACTGTGCACGTCGGCTGACCCACGCCATCTATAAACATTTTTTCATATATTGTAGTATTACTTTGTCTACTCCAGGAATCCAACACTAGACAAAACTTGTTATCAGAAACGTATGGCTTTAAAACATTCTCAAGAAATATTCTGTAAATCGCCTTCGTCAGTTTGGAACAGGTAATGTGAACATTTTTCAACGAGTCGGTTAAACGATTGACCTCTTCTATAACCCGAGGACCAAATGTATCATTCGTTTCTTGTAAACACAGGAAAACCTTAGGCAACACTTTTCCAGAGACTGTAATGGAATATTGCGCCGCGTACGAATGCGTTAGTATGTTTTTACTACGAACTGCGACAAGGGTTCGTTTTTCTCCCTTATGCGATAACGTGCGTCGAATGTTCACCCGATACTCGCATCATGTTTGATCGGTCTTGATCACGTAATCTCGATTAAAACCGGTCATAAATGACTCCGTTTGCGTGATGAAAAGAGCCGCCAGTTTCTGTATATCTTCTATATTTTGTACCTCCTTATGAGAGACGAATTTAGTGACGTGCCGTTGACGAATTTTATACTCCGATTTGAAATTTCTTGCCCAAGATAATGATGCAGCAAACGTAAAATCCTTGTTGGCCGTATACTGAAGAGCTGCACCTGCAGCCCACTCCTTAAGTATCCTCGTTGTTACATTCTCGTTACGTCAACGAGATTCGACAAATCGGCCGTATGTCCACTTATTTATCGCCTGGTATTTGTCGTATCTTGTCCCTCATTTAACGATATCAATTTTTCTCAATTTCAAGTCCTTCTTCCTTTTGAGGGCTGTTGTTGCTCCATTCTTTTGAGTGTTTGTAAGTTCCAATTTGGATGATTCCTGGCTAGCGCTAACGGCTTTACTTTTACTTTAAGGGGTATAGCGCTGTAGTTAAATCGTTTAATAACCGGTCCGTAATACTCATCGGGAGCAGATGAAGCACACATTCCCAGTGACGTGGAGATTTCCGAAGTGTTACGACCATTTTGCGATTCACTAGTCGGGATATCTTCCACTGAATCACCTTCTACTTCGTCTTCATGGTATAGTACTTCAATATCATGAAAAGTCATTTCGTTCGCCAGCTCCAAAAATATCTCGACGGTAGCCGCTCCTATCAATCTGGAACGCCGAGAAACAGACCTGGCTGCTTCCGGTAGTGCATTGATAATGCATCTGTATTGCAACACTTTCACAAACCAACACACAGCGACGGTAACTTCCCGCTTGCCATCGTCTGTGACAGGCTTCCAACTATATATTACAGCGCTTGTCGAAGGGTGTACATCCTCCATTACTCAGATTATGCATCTGAAAGATATGACAACAAATAATAACTAGTTACTACGGCATAAACTGACGAGATAATTACTACAAACTACGTATAGTACTCGTCATATATTACTTACGGAATAACACTGTATGCCCGCATCTCGTGGTCGTGCGGTAGCGTTCTCGCTTCCCACGCCCGGGTTCCCGGGTTCGATTCCCGGCGGGGTCAGGGATTTTCTCTGCCTCGTGATGGCTGGGTGTTGTGTGCTATCCTTAGGTTAGTTAGGTTTAAGTAGTTCTAAGTTCTAGGGGACTTATGACCACAGCAGTTGAGTCCCATAGTGCTCAGAGCCATTTGAACCAATAACACTGTATTCATTCACAAAACGTATTTCATTTGGCACATTAACGATGGAAAAATCACTACATGTATCCGCGAGGTTCGCGGCAGCCTAACGACGGAAAACAACTCTTTCCGATTGACTGCTATAAGGCTCGTGCTGGACACCTTCTCTCTTCCAGAGTCACAACTATGATATGACGAAGAGGCGCCGGCCGGTGTGGCCGTGCGGTTCTAGGCGCTTCAGTCTGGAACCGCGTGACCGCTACGGACGCATGTTGGATTCCTGCCTCGGGTATGGATGTTTGTGATGTCCTTAGGTTAGTTACGTTTAAGTAGTTCTAAGTTCTAGGGGACTGATGACCACAGATGTGAAGCCCCATAGTGCTCAGAGCCAGAACGAAGAGGCAACCGGGGCAACATAACTCTCCCCGCGTGCATTCTGTCCCGTGCCTCGCTGTAAACAAGCGTCGCGCGGTTGGCTATCTGTGATCCCGCGTGAGGAATTCGAAGCACTCTTACTCGTAGTTGTTTTCATGTGACAAGGCTTAAAAGTTTAATACTTTACTAACTCACCGCGTTTGGGAAATTAGTTTACCTACCTTATTATTATCATTCCTTATTGATTTACTTACCTTATTAACCCTCCTATCCATATCAATTGATATATGGAAAAATACAAACAAAAAGAATAACACCCAATAGGTTTCTTCGAGATACGAACCCGGGTTCTCCGATTCCCATGCAGTTACCTTGTCCGTTGCGCTATTTTTTTTTTTTTTTTTTTTTTTACTCATTTTGTTCGATATAGTTGGTTGCGTTTGGTCGGGGCGGACGTCACAAGACATCCGTTCAATTTGATCGTTGGTTCATTGACTCAGCTATTTTATTACTGAGATGACGCAGCCTTCTGACCGAACACGCTGAGCTACCGTGCCGGCTACGCTATCGGCGCTGTCGGGGAAAGGCGTTTACCTTGTGAGTACAGAAGCACCAGTTGTAAAAGTTTCTTTCCTCGATTTCTGGAAAAGTTTGCGTTTGCGGACTCCATACCTGATGATGAAAAATGCTTTATTTACAATTATCTATCGATCCAATTTTGAGTCCATTGCTCGTCATAACCTTTAGGGGTGATTTTCTCAAAATAGCGGGGGGGTTGACGCAAAATATCTTAGAGACCTTCGTTTTAGGTTGTACACAAGCAACCTGCCATATTTGAGCCGAATCGGTTGGCCGTGTCTGAGGCCTTCCCCTTGTAAGTCGAAACTGCACGAAGATTTATATGTAAAGGCATTCTTCAAATTTCGTATAAGGAATTTTTACTAGCAGTTTGCAACTCCATTAATCAAAATGGAAAATAAAAGGTTGTATTCAGCGGCTTTCACCAAGATCGGAACTGCCATCTCATATAGCACCAGCATCGCAACGCACAAGGGAACCACCGAGCTAATGACAGGCTGGCAACAATAGGTGGACTATAGTCATTGCGATAGTGCCTGAGCCTCAAAATGCAACATTAAATATATAAACAGGTGTTACTTATGTGAAGAACGCCGTTCTTGGAGTCCAGAATTTAAATATACTTTGTAAGTGTCTCATGTTACAGTGGATTTTATCGTATGAGACTTCGAAGTGAAAAACGAATGCCAAGTGAATTTAGCGAGGTAATGCAGGGCTACACCCGGAAGTAAATGCACTATAACAGTGTTGACAAATACTTGCTACGACGCTGCCAATTCTCAGCTCTCTTACGAGACAGCTCTTTAGGGAAATGCTTGTCGTGATTGTCCGAAACGGTTCTTCAGAGGGGTGACGCGCGCGCACGTTTGATTTTTATGCGGTGTTCTCCACTGATAGTTTCTGACGTCGCCTTGTGGGCTATGTATACATTTGAGGCATTTAATTATGCCGGCCGTGGTGGCCGAGCGGTTCTAGGCGCTTCAGTCCGGAACCGCGCGACTGCTACGGTCGCAGGTTCGAATCCTGCCTCGGGCATGGATGAGTGTGATGTCCTTAGGTTAGTTTGGTTTAAGTAGTTTTTAATTATAGGGGACTGATGACCTCCGATGTTAAGTCCCATAGTGCTCAGAGCCATCTGAACCATTCAATTATCATTAATCCAGAATGATACAAGTTTCAGCTTCCGGCTGGAAGAGGGCTATTAACGCTGACATTACATCATTTCAACGTAGGGAAAGCAAAACGGATGATACATATAGAATGTCATAATTACCACGAGAATGGAGAAGTATGTTGGTAGGGTTGGAAGCAACAAATATTCGATTCCTCATGGCATTCATTTCATTTGAGATTTAAGAAGAGGTAAACCGGGATATTACTTTCGCTAACACGAATGATATGCCGCACATATGGTTAACGAGGAAGTCTGCGTCTTCATACGTTTCCTCCTTGAAATCCATATACTCTATTTTATACTAAGTAGACTAATCATTGTTTCCGTAATGTTACCCACTTGCTTGGCCCCTAAACGATGAACAGATTCCAAATGCATGTCTCTGCTTGAAAGTAGTAGTTCGATCCATTTCTGCGTTGTTTCTTGTGATTTTTTTTTTTTTTTTTTTTTTTTTTGAATTTATGAAGCAGACCGCTGAGCATCTCCCCCTCGAGGGTTAGGTCTCAAAACTAAACCGTTTTTTATCCACTGGCATAATTTATCCAGACAGCATCAGCACAAGACTATCAAACAAAGCCTTCCATTTACAGTTACAACACCATAATCAGCAGCTGACCCATGGGTAATTCATGGTCATGTCCAGAAATTAGCAGCTCTCTGCTACTGTGGCAACGTCCGTAATACATTTTCGATTCCGCAGCACCAATTTATCTGGTAACACTGTGTCAAATCAACAGGAGTAGTTGCAGAGTTGTGCCAGCGTATCTGTCCTCCCATTGTCAACGTCATTTATCTCATTCCTGTAGCGTTGGTCGCGAGGTGCCGAAGTAAATTAGTATTCTGCATGACGTAACATTCAGTATTCCCTTCTTTCATAGCCACTCTTCATGTGCATCGATACCAAATAGGGATGTGAAAACTCTTGCGAATGAGAGAATGACAATAATCATAAGAAGAACAAGCAAATAATGAATAAAGTTTATTGCAATGCAGAACGAGACTGGCTGTGAACATAAAAATCTATAAAAATAGCTTGGTCGTTGAGTTGGCTCAATGCAAATATCTTCTTAGCATTTTGTTACTGAATTTAGTTCTGGATGTTGGCAGAGAAAAAGGAAAATTCGGTACTTCTCGCTAGTGTAATATATAGTGTGAACCAGCAACTACCCTTTCCTTAGAACACGACTCAAGGAGGTCCCCAACCAGCCTCCAAGGCACTGCTCAATTCTGTTCCCTGACATTGCTCTGATGACGGTTAATGCAGATAGTTCCGATTATGAAATACAAAACGTATTGCAGGGCAGTTCCTAGGATCGTAATATTAAATTAGCGATGTAGATGGCACTTGAACGTGACGACTATCCAGATTACTCGTCAATATAAAAAGACAGTATTATTTGAATCGATGGTCCCTTGGCACCAATCGTGAAAGAGAGTGAATGAATACAGGCGGGCCAAACACTTTCAAAACGTCTGTCAAGTACCAAAAACAGTAGCAATATTAAGAAACCATCGGACAGACCAGAAAGGCCTGACTGCTATCCACAGTCTGTTTCTATCAGCCTTAGCGGAGCTGCGCTGCCAGACGCCAACCCGATAGCACATTACGCCACTGAAATCTACGAATGAATTGTGTACTTATACTGATCAGCTTCAGTGAAATTTGTTATACATGACTGGAATATCAGGTGTTATTGTGGATAATATTCCAACACATCGAACTCATATGGTGGATTCACAAAGAAAAATGTAATGTGAGACTAGTGAAGATGAAACGAAACAATGGGAAAATGCGCTGATGCGCATTTTCATACGTTTTTATCTTCATTGCTGCCATAGTTAATACATCAATAATAACCTCGGTTATTGTTTCAGTAACTGTTACAGTCTTGTTTGACACCGAGATTATGTAAACAACACAAATTCGTGTCACTGACAGTTCCAGTCTCTTCAGGAACTTAATCTTGTTTTGTTGTTGATGTAAATTGGTATTCGCGAAGAATTCTACTGTCACAAATCCTGAGAGGTTTCCAGAACACATATGATACGGAGGGTTAAGAATAGTCTCTTAGTTGTGACCTTCAGAATAGTAGTTGCCTCGCGGGGTGGCCGCATGGTCTGGGGCGCCGTGTCACAAATTTCGCGGCATTTTCTGCCGGAGGTTCATGTCCTCCCCCGGGCATGGATGTGTGTGTTGTCCTTAGAATAAGTTAGTTTAAGTTAGTGTAAGTAGTTTGTTCATCTACGGACTGATGACCCTAGCAGTTTGGTCTCTTAGGCATTAGAACTTAAAAAAAAAGAGCAGTAGCGGAAGCAATTGATAAGGTTAAGCTTTTGCAGAAAAACTGGAAATAACGAAAAAAAACGCTATTATTATATAAATTTAGCACTTTACGGCCACCTTTTGCATGAAGCGACCATTTTGGACTGAAATTCGTTTCCTAACTCAAACCCCCTCCTTTTGTGGTAATTATTCACAATATTTGATCTAGATGACAAGAAAATATTAAATGGATGTAGCGGGTACAACACAGTCCCACAGCCGCAAATCATTCTCATACCAACACAGTTGACAAATAAGGCGTACGACGTTGTGCGTCCTTGACTACGTGAGTGGCAAGAAGATTCCGTTTTCTTAGCAGGAATTCTTCAAGAACGGATGCGGTTACAATGCAGTCCGAATGACAGATATGGCTGTATGCCCACATGTCTAAAAAGAGCATAAAACCTAATTGCTAACCCTTTGGGTAATATCCCCACGTCTGTGACTCGCATCATGGTTAAAGCCCATTTATTACCACTGTTCATGCATACCGTCTATTACCTACATCATCAAATAACAGCAGGAACGGAGAGAAATACTTTCGGAGTAGACGCCTTGATATTTGAATTCATTTTCGGATGTAGCAGGTTTTCTTTTTTAATAAAGCTATTGTTTCAGTTTCCAGACAACATTTCATATCCTTACTTGTGCCGCAGCAGTTATTTTGCTGCCCACAAGGGAAACCACGCCTACGACTACCATCGTCTCATTTCCTGATCTAATAACGTGCTTTGATATTTATGGCAGTGAAATATAGCTTTCCCGGGCACCATCATAGTTTCTTCCTTAGTGCCTCGTTCCATAATTGTATGTGTAAGGAAGACGTCGTGTATAAATAACTGATTTATATAAATTTCGTTTTCCTACTTACCTTTTCTCTTCGTAGGCTCCTCTCCACAGGTACTTCTTATACGACTCTGCGATTCGTTTCCATCTCCTTCTTCCGTGTTTTGGTCATTTTCCACTACATTCAGTATCCTGTTTCCTGTAGGTGGACCACACTTTGTTTTTTCAGATCCCATCTTTCATTTCCAAAGAAAATACTACTCG
The DNA here is from genome assembly GCF_023864345.2 of Schistocerca serialis cubense. Taxonomy (NCBI): domain Eukaryota; kingdom Metazoa; phylum Arthropoda; class Insecta; order Orthoptera; family Acrididae; genus Schistocerca; species Schistocerca serialis. The sequence continues at coordinate 656,572,173 of NC_064640.1, read as the reverse complement.
ACATCATCCATTTTGCATTGTGTTTCTATATTTCTGTAACTTGTATGTCTACTTGAACGAATATTATTCGTAAACATAAATGGTTTGCTAGCGTTGTTCTTCGCTTTGCTTTTGTTAAGCATCTATTTTTCTCTCACTCTGGTCCTGAAGTGGCTGAAGTGCAGTACTTTTAATGCCATCAATTTTTATTGCTGTGTTCATATGTTTATTACTTTTTCTCATTGCATTCCAGTGTTATTCTTTTCTCGATTTTCGGATAATACCTGCAAAATGTTGTTCATTTTGTTTCTAAATCTGGAACTATTAGGAAATTGTTAACAAATGTGATGCAGCGTATCTTTTCACTATTGAATTTAACTGTTAATGTTTCCTGATCCGTTGTTTGTATTGCTTCTGTAATACACCGGGTGATCAAAAAGTCAATATAAATTTGAAAACTGAATAAATCACGGAATAATGTAGATAGAGAGGTACAAATTGACACACATGCTTGGAATAAATGGTTCAAATGGTTCTGAGCACTATGGGACTTAACATCTATGGTCATCAGTCCCCTAGAACTTAGAACTACTTAAACCTAGCTAACCTAAGGACATCACACAACACCCAGTCATCACGAGGCAGAGAAAATCCCTGACCCCGTCGGGAATCGAACCCGGGAACCCGGGCGTGGGAAGCGAGACATGCTTGGAATGACATGGGGTTTTATTAGAACCAAAAAAATACAAAAGTTCAAAAAATGTCCGACAGATGACGCTTCATCTGATCAGAATAGCAATAATTAGCATGACAAAGTAAGACAAAGCAAAGATGATGTTCTTTACAGGAAATGCTCAATATGTCCACCATCATTCCTCAACAATAGCTGTAGTCGAGGAATAATGTTGTGAACAGCACTGTAAAGCATGTCCGGAGTTATGGTGAGGCATTGGCGTCGGATGTTATCTTTCAGAATCCCTAGAGATGTCGGTCGATCACGATACTCTTGCGACCTCAGGTAACCGCAAAGCCAATAATCACAGGGACTCAGGTCTGGGGACCTGGGAGGCCAAGCATGAAGAAAGTGGCGGCTGAGCCCACGATCATCACCAAACGACGCGCGCAAGAGATCTTTCACGCGCCATCTGTCGGACATTTTGTGAAGTTTTTTTTTTTTTTTTTTTGGTTCTAATAAAACCCCATGTCATTCCAAGCATGTGTGTCAATTTTTACCTCTCTATTTACATTATTCCGTGGTTTATTAAGTTTTCAAATTTATACTGACTTTTTGATCACCCTGTATATACACACGGTGTTAAGGAAAGCGGTATTCCATACTTTGCGCGAGTCGGTAGTATGGACTAAAACAAGACAAACTGCATATCGTAGGAGCTACACGCACTTCTTCAGTACAAGAGAAATGTTTTAAGTAGAACAACAGATCTATTTCACAGTAGTAAAGCTGAGGAAGTGCTCATTGCTCTTAAGATATTCATTTCAGACTCATTGCTCTTGTTTACTGGATATGTTTGTCTTGTTTCTGTCCATCCTATCAGCTCTCGAAATATGGATTACTCGTTTTTAATACCCTATATTCGATGCACATATATAGACAAAGGACGTCCACGCTAACTCATTTCCAGATTTTATATTCCTATTTTATTCAATTTGTATTGATTATTGGGCTCTAATCTATTCAAAAATTGGAACTAATGAACTCAATCCAGGCTAGCTTTTTATAATAGTAAAATTATTCCTTCCATTTCCAACCATTCCTAAATCAATGAAGGAAATATTTCTTTATCGGTTCATTTCTTCTCTTTTAACTAGCAGCACATACAAACCAGTAATTGATTTCGTTGTTCTTACTTTGTCCCCGAATAAGCCTCCCCCAATAAACCCATCTATATTTCCTTTTATTAAAATTGTACGATATTCGTACGTTTCTTGGAGGCATGCTGTACTTTTCACTGTTAAGTGTCTTGGCTGATTTTCCTTTTAAAGTTAAGCATAAGATAAAATGTACTTTACAGCACCTTACTAACATTGCAATCATGATCTATAACATATTCCCCAAGGAATACACTCTTTTTCTCCAGGTCACTTCTCGTAACTTAGAATATAATTGCGCAATAATGTCCACATGTAAAATTAAAATGTGTTCAACGTTTCGTAAGTGTATTTCCCCACCTTCTGGCATGGGTGAATGATAACACATCTGTCAAACAGGTGAGGCGAGGTCTGTATCACCTAATCCCAGGTCGTTCGTGCTCGTTTCTGTAAGCCACTTTGACATGGGAATTGCGTGATGACGGGGCTAGGAAACGGAGAGTCAACTTACTGGTGACGTAGTTTGAGGTTCCTGGTGTCTCAACCTAAAGCAGTTCACCCTAGTGTGCTTCCTGTCAGGAAATATCGTCCTCGGAAAGTGTACAGGATATTCTTCTCATCCTTTGAAATTGTGAGATAGCCGCATCAGCATGTTTCCATGATAGTACACAGTTTTTCATGGGTTCGAGATTTGTTTCTCGTACATCGTTTTCTTTATTCCTCCTTTGCATTCAATTTTGATTTCAGCTGACAACTGCCTAATTGCCTTGATTAAAAATTATATGACAAAGAAACAAATTGTTTTCATGTTTAATATTCCGTAGGTGCATGCAAATACATGAATTGGGTTACGATTTACGAATTTTATGATCTTAGTCATAACAGCAACGTTGCATTCACGAATTGTTCTTGAGCAAAGGGCATTACATAAAGATACGTACTCGTAGTGGTATTTAGTTCTCACTAATATGAAGGGAAGACTTATTTCATTAACATTCCTGAAATCAGCTATTTATCTCAACTGTAGGCGTTTACTCTTAGCGCGGGGCCACGTTGACACGAAGTGAACAGGCGACGTCAGCGGCCACTGTCGCCTTCCGTAAATGCAACACATTGAGCGAACGAGCACGTGTAAAGTCCGTAGAGAATATCTCGCTATAAAACAGATTTGTTTCTTCCATATATCTTTGTCAGTGGAAAGATAGGAAAAATAATTGTATAGTGAAGGCTAGCAACAGTTTTAAATAAGCGAAGCGTGTTTTCTGACACCGGCGTTAGCAATTCCTTTCCGTTCTCTGCAACCTCAAAAACGATAACTTTTTCTGGTTTAAATCTGATGACCTTAGCTATCACTTCCAATCAACGTTAAATACTTCATGAATCCATACATGAACTCAAAATGTGTAGTGTTGCTGTACTGCTACGGAGCATGCATTACATGGTATTCACACAGTTTATCGCATAAACGTACCATAAGGAATTAAACAAAAACTTTAATACACTTTACACCACAGACCCTCACTCTGGCTTGACGAAAACATCCGAATATTGGCCAATAGTTGCTCAAAAAATTGGCTTTGAAAGGAAAAGAAACGAGGTATGAAGCATTTATAAATTCATCGAATGTAGTGAGGTGGTTTAATTTCGTCCCAGTCTATAAAATTAATTTCGGGCCATACTCTGCTCTTGCCGTTTAATGTAATACAGTACCCACCTACTAATCAGGGTGTCTGTCTCCGTTGCTTTCGAGCGTGAATGAAAATTTTTCTGTGGAGCAACATTTAATAATAATAAAGCGTTTTAATCTATCAAAAGCGATGAGCGGTAGCAGGCGCTCTCGATAAAGAACGGGGGAGTGCAGCGCGGCTGCTGTATTACGGCCGCTGCCGGTAGCCAGTAAATGGATCGCGGAGCTTAGCCGCATACGGCGTCCAGAGGAGGACAGTCTAGAAGAAATCTTCCGCAAAATAGTTACTGGATAAAATTTTGTTATCGGTCTGTCAGAAAGTGAATAGAGTGAATCTGTGCTACCATTGCATTCACGTCCTCAGCATTCAGACAGAAAAGGCTACAAAATTTTTTTGCGCCAGCTGGTCTCGATCTACAGACATTGTAGGCAGAAACTACGTACGCTACCGCTTTTTTTTTCTTTTTGTTCGATATAATTCGTTGCGTTTGGTCTGGGCGGATGTCACAAGACATCCGTTCAAGTTGACGTTGATTCCTTTACTCAGTTTTTTTAAAATTACAGAGAGCGAAGAGCCCTCTGACTGAACACGCTAAGCTACCGTGTCGGCTCCGCTAGACCACCGGCGTAAACAGTTTACGGTTTCTCTAACATGGGACAAGACTTCCTCCAGAAGTGCCGCAGTCTACAGTGTTGCCATATTGTGCAGATAGCCGGACTTTCAAAGATATCGTATTATTAGCATGAGTGAATGTGATGCTTCCATCCGGGAAATTGCTGATAATGTGGGACAAAGTATTTCGACAGTGCAACGGATGTGTGCAGAATGGACCATGGAAGGCTGTAGAAGAAGACGAGATGGGTCAGGTCGTCAGGTCACGGAACCCCTGCCCCCCTCCAAAAAGATCGATACCTCATCAGAATGACATTGCAGGACAGATTTGCAGTACTCCTAGGCTCTGGCACAACAGTGGAACAGTGTAACACATCTTATGCTATCGGTAGTGACAATCCGTCGCCATTTTTATGGCATGAGTTACGTGTCATTCGCATCTCTACCTATCTTTGACAAAGGTGCAGAAACGTGCTAGACGTCAATGGTGTATGGAACGACGTCACTTGGGACAGAATGGCATCAGATAGTGTTTTTGTACGAATCTGGATTGTGTTTGATTGACAATGATGGCCGCATTTTGGTTCGTCGCAGACAGGGGGAGTGGCATCTCAGTAACTGCATTCGCACAAGACATACAGTACCAACTCAAGGCCTTATGGTCTGGGGCGCTATTGGGCACAACCACAAATCACAGTTGGTGCTTGTCCAGGGCACTGTGACCAGTGTGACCCACGTGAATGACATACTGCGATCCATAGCCACTCCCTTGCAGCACAACACCCCAGCCGCCATTTTTCAGCGATACAATGCCCGGCCACATGTTGCTGCATGAACATGTGCCTTCTTGGTCTTGGTGTCACAGAATGTCAGCCTTCTTCCCTGCCCCCCCCCCTCCCCCCCAGATAACCACACTTGTCACCAATCGAAAATGTGTAGGATATCGTGAAATGACGGATGCAGCACTGTGACACAATGCCAACCATCACACACCAACTTTGGACCCAGGTGAATGCAGAATGGGTGGCTATACCACAGGACGCCATTTGTACCTTATATGCTTTGATGCCATTACACATGGAACAAGTTATCAGAGACCATGGTGGACCCTATACCTGCTAGGCAACATGACACATGCTGAACCAAGGTGACTGAAATGCCAATCATTTCAGCAGAAGATACTAGTGTACATGTCCAGTGAATATGAACGTCCTATCTTTAGTCATTCAAGGTGTTCTGTGTTTTCTGAACATGAGTGTATTTTAAGATATACAGTATGCGTTTTTGCTAATTGGGCTGTAGTTCCAGTTGCTTTGGCAGCCACAACAACTGGGAGCTACCGCCATAACCTATCACACCTCTATGCTTAATCGCATCACTTACATCAACATATATATTCTCTAACAGTTCAACAGACTGCTGCACTGTGTTGAACAACTTACACCCCACCTCATCAGTACCAAAGCATAGGAGGACGGTATATTCTGAAAGAAGGCCTACCTGCGTGTTATATTTGGCGCCTTAAACTATATTATCATTCACTCTGTATTCTGATCTCCGTCCCAGCACCCTCCCCTCGTCAATGTAGGTTTTGTCAACAGCAATCAGCAAAGTATTTTGGAATGTGGAATCCTCCGAATAATTTATAAACATCTAGCTTAGACTACACAGCCATTGCAGTTGTCGAATTTTTTCGCAGTATGGAAATTAAGTATTCATAGTATCAGCCAGAAGTATTTTATTTCTAAGTTAATGGATGATCATTTCTTTACAGGACCATAGCCCGATTCATATTAGCAGAGCCATCCAGGACTGGTTCCAAGGTCAGCAGAGAATAAAACTTCTTCCTTTCGTGTCAAAATCACCAGACCCCAACCCCACTGAAACTATGTGGGCGGAGGTTACGAGGTCGTTACCACCTAGGCCAAGGAATTCAGAAACTCTGTGGGAAAATATAGAGAATACATGGTGGGAGATAAACGATCATCACACCCTCTCGAGTAATTTAGCCTTGCCATTTCCCCGACGCCTTCGAGCAATTATAGAAAATGAGGGAGGATGGGTAGGGTACTGAAAGAAAAATAAAGGCCAAACCAGTTGCGATGTCCTAAAGTGTTCTGGAAACCTACTAAAGCTAAATGGTTTCTGTGTATTCTCATTAAATGTGTCACTGCATGATTCTTACACATACCAACTACTAATTAAATTCTTTACTCAAAGAAATAAATAAACAAATGTATGACGGATAAATGTTTGATTTTGTAGTATTAACCCCAAATTTGGTACACTGTTAATTACCCGACTGTGTTTAAAGAAAATGTGTAAGTAACCAGAATCGTAACTGGGCCTGCATAATAACTCCTCCTCCGTTCTGTAAGCTATTTCTTCTCGTTCTGTCTTACTTTCATCTCTCAAAACATAATAACGGTATTACCTGTACTGTACAGGATAAAATTGCCTAACAGCTGATCTTGTAACAACATATATAAAGACATTTCTACTTCCTATGGTCTCTTACGAAGATAACCTTTTTCTCACCCACGGGAAGGAATGAAGGATAGCCCACAACGCTTGATTCATAACCTCACAGCAACACAACTACCACTCTTATTACTATTGGGCAAAGCAATAATCGTATCTCCACGCGGACCAGTACTAGAAAAATTCTGTAACTTCTTCAATCGCTGTCTGATCCCAAAACACCTCTCTTTTATTGACGTGCCTCGATGTGAATCAAGTCTCGCGTGGTTGGAAAGTTCGCGCGGTCGTGATTCAGAAATTTACGTTCCCTTCATATTCGTGCGCATCGCGTTATTGCAGCTGAAAAAAAAAACCTCCACAAGTTACCTAGACTGATTTCCTAATTATATCTCGGCACCATTAAATAATACGCCATCCAAAACCTCCCCTAGAAAAGATACATAAATACACACACAGAACTTCTCACAATACTTACAGTTCGTGTACAGCGTGCATAGCATGGCTACACGAATTACTATTATGCCTTTTCCCCTTTATTTAATTCAGGAAAACGATCTCACTGATTCCCACGTATCTTTCAAATCCTGTTGTTCTAAAAATCAGTTTCACACGTAAATTTCTACTGACTCATTTCACAAAAGGTGACTTCTTATTCTTTCATATTAAATTAGCAACCTTGCCTTTATCCATGAATTTCAGAAACTCGTAAAATTACAAATTGAAACACACGCAAGCTACAAATAGCTTCTTTGAAAACTAATTCTTTCAGACCAAAATTAAGAGCATTACTTTCTACCATGAATTTCTGTTAGCAGCTCGATTAGTTAAAGCCACGAGATAGTATTTTCCTACACTTCCAGATCAGATTTTGAAACAAACTAACCAAAATCATGAATTTAGATTGAACATTACTAAAGAGAATTATGGTAAATCAACACATTCCGACTTATAAACTAATGGTTCCTAGCACTCAGCCATCCACTCTTTATAATTTTCTTCATCAGCTCCACGTGCTGAGTGCCAGGTCTTTAGGCTATAATAGTTCGTCACATGCATCCTATTTGTGTCGTACATGCTTTACAATTGAATTCTAACACTTTTCTGTTCACCGAATTACTCAAACGAAATATCAAATTCTGTTAACTTTCAAGTTACTCTTCGCAGTCGCGACATAGTATTCTCACATTCGCCTATCTTTTACCTGCCTATAAACAATTTGGTTCCCTCCAAAATATTATATTAAATTAAATCTACCCTGAAAGAGAAGGTTTCCACGTAAGGTGGAACATTAAAGCCTTAACTAATTTCCTTTCCCTTTGCGGAGAACATTTTGCTCCGCCACTTCCTTAGTCCTTCCGGCTGCTTCAGTCGTCCCCAGGCAAGTGCCTTTCCCACGCTACCGCTCTCTCCATGCCTACGGCGAGGGTGGTGTACACACTGGCCAATCAAGGCCCCAGAATTTCAAGCATTGGAAACTGCCGGCTGTCTTCTCGTCAGCACACAATAAAATCTGCCCGCGCTTTTGTACTCAATGAGCTTAACGTAAGAATGCAGACAAACCTAGCCCCCTTCTCTCGAATGAAAGAGACAGACCTTTACCTCAGAAAACTCTCATGTCGCTGCATATCGATACATCATTGCCTTCCCATGATTCTAATAATTTCGTTTCAATATTCACTCCCATTCTATCCACATTGCATACTATTTACCTTGCTCTTAACCCAATCGTGGACTATTTAGGATAGAATAAGTGGGAAAAGTGGGTTTTCATACATTATACCAAAAAAATAAACTCATCCAGTTGCTCTGATCAGTTTCCTAAACATAGCAGGTTTGTTCAATAAAAATTAACAGCTCAGATCGAGCGTCTGATAACAGATACCCCATACCTGACGTAGCAAGGTATTCTAGCAATTACATGTGGATACTAATTCCCGTGTGAATATGCTGATATTTTTTTAGTGACAGCGACTTTGGGCTATCAGGAAATAAATTCGGAGGAATATGGCTAAATTCAGGGCGCCGCGTTGACCATGCCCACGCTGAGTATGATGAGCCTGCTGCTCTTACTGTTACTTTGTTTCTTTCGTTCTGAGGTGTACCACGAAATAAAATTCTCATCCGCTAAACGATTTTCGCTTCTATTCGAGAAGCTTTTTGAGTAACCCCGCAGTGAACATTACGTAGAGATGATACTTGTAGTTTTTGAAGTATAGGCATGTGTTTAAGGATGACGAACTGTAGTCGAAATTAAACCAGATGATTCTGAAGCAAACAGGTTATGACATTGGACAGTGAGAGTGGTAGCCATTGCTTGCTACGTGGGAAGCAAGAAACCTGAGGCCTTCAGTAGTAAAATGTATGTAAAATGCAATAACAAGAAATTCTTTTTGATGGGGTAAGGATGCTAATATCATATATATCTGAGGTTCAGGAAAGCTTATCTGAAAGTATATGACAGGCTTCCTGCTATTATGTAATGACGCCTGCTTTTAGTAGACATGTAGATAACCCATGGCAGGGCTTTCTCGTCATCCGAATCACATAAATGGGAATAACAGTCAGAGGGTTATTACTAAATTGTAGGCACATAGCCACACCACATATCTAAAATTTGGAGAGCAGAATCTCTCGTGATAGATTGGATGTCTGAATCCTATCATGAAATATTCAGACAATGAAAACACGTTCTTCTTGCTGTCAGTGTGGTCCAGATTGCAACGTTGTAGGCATCCTTTGTCAACTCTGTTGGCATAACAATGATTTGCAGCTGTGGGACTGATTTATCCTGCCAAATTCGCCTGACATTTTCTTGTCACCTGTATGAAATATTCTGAATATTCCCTCTGAAGATATCTTACTGAGTTAGTAATATCTTGTGAGTACAAGGTCATTTCATGCAGAAGTACCCCTTCTCTAATCCTTCACGTTGCGAGTTATAGGCTGCTGTACACGGGGCCAGAAGTGGTAACCAGTTCTGGCGATCAGAAGTGGACGCCACCAGTTTTACCGGCCAGTAAACTTATACACGAAGCCAATAATGGCTTCCAATATTTTCTCATTTGTGGCCGCCAGTGTGTCGTCACAGGTGGTAGAGTAAACAGTGTTAAGTGTTTCTTGGTGAAAAATATGGAATGTGACAGTGATAGCGAGTTTGAGGAGGCTTTTAACGAAGTGGTGGGTGAAATTGTTGTAACTTTAAGTGAGGAGGTGAGAACCATTTTAAATCAACATAGAGTGTGTGTAAAAGACTGGATAGGTCGAAGAGAAACCCTTGGAGCATCATCCACTTTGTTTCGTCAACTGTCAGTGGAAGATCCTTTAGAATACAGGAGACAATTAAGAATGACTGCTGAACAATTTAATGAGCTTTTGAGCACAATTGAACCACAGGTAGCCAAGAGAGATACTATTATGAGAAATGCAATAACTCCCAAACAGAAACTAGAGGTTACACTGCAGTATTTAGCAACTGGCGATAGTTTTCAGTCCCTAGCATTATTATTTTGCATACCAGCCACCACAATTTCAAGATTCATTCCTGAAGTTCTCCAGTCAATCATAAGTGGATTACTACTTAAAGGTGAGTTTTACTGGTTGATTATTGTATAATTTGATAAAAGTAGAGTTTTAGAAAGTCGTCTAGGCATACCTTCTATTAATTATGTAATTATTTTAACTGATTATTTTATCAGTATTATTTAGAAACAAAAAAAAATCTTTATCCATACTCTACTATTACAATACTTTGTCAAGGCAAATAAAAAGTTCACCCGTTTTTCATACGGTATTATAATTGACCCAAAACTTTTTATAAGTGAAACATTACTTTATATAAGCATTAACTCAGTCTTTATTTCTGGAGAAATTACTGAAGTTTTCTGTATAGCATATCATCAACTGTGAATAGGTCTGAGTCCAAACTGGAAAGGTCTTCCTCTTCATCTGGCACATGAGAAGAAGTACTTCCATCTGATGATGCAGAAGTAACTAGTGAATCTGGCGGCAAGTATTTAAGCTTCTCATTGGTGATAAGGCTCTAGAACTTTTCTTGCAAGATTGCAGAGCTTCTGGTAGGAAGTGTTCTCAATTGGCCAGCAATATGTTGGCCGAACAGTTCGTACTCATCTACAACTTTTTTTGAAGATGATGGTCTATCCATTGCAATTTTTTGTAAAACTTTGGAAAGTTTTGAAATGCGTCTTTTCTTTGCACCTGGCGTCGCAAATTGGTTCTCTTGCGCCGACGTTCCAGTTGCTTTTACTGTGCTCTTAGCAATGCTATCATCATCCATGTCTTCAGTATTTTCTTCTTCATTTTCTCAGTAAGGACACTAATGAGTTCCTATTGTCCATCATCACATTCTTCAGTGGGACTTTTCTGAAAAATACAAATGCGACATTACAGAAATTTTGCGATGATTTGCAGATTTAAATAGTATATTGTTTGGTTTTGACATAGACTAACAAATCAATAAATTATATTTTAATGTTTATTTATTTATTTTGTTGAAGGTACCTCAGACTGTGGAAGAGTGGAGACATATACAAAATAGTTTTGAGATCAAATGGAATTTTCCATCCTGTTGTGGTGCATTGCATGGTAGACACATAGCCATCAAACGTCCACCTGGAAGTTGTGCAGAATTTTACAACTACATGAGGGGTTACAGCATAATACTGTTGGCTTTGGTTGACGCCAATTGTAAATTCATACATGTAGATGTGGAAACAAATGGAAGGGCTACTGATGGAAGTGTGTTTTGGCTGTCTACTTTGAAAACAGCCATTGACAAAAACAGCCTGAATTTTCCTCAGGTATACATTATTGTAGCAGATGACGCATTTCCCCTGTATACAAATTTGATGAAACCATTCTCAAGAAGAAACTTGTCCTTAGAAGAACGCATATTCAACTACCGGTTATCAAGAGCACGAAGAGTTGTTGAGAACGCTTTCAGCATATTAGCAGCTAGATTTAGAATATTTCGAAAAGACATTGAAGTTAATTCATCCACAGTTGATGTAATTGTGCAAGCTGCATGTACGATTCACAACTGGTTATGTACAGAATCGCCAGGTTCGTACTTTGAAAGGAGATGGGCTGATTATGAAGACAATGAAACGGGAGTGCTGCATCCAGGACTATGGCTCACACCTGGAACGGAGCTACCATCCATAAGTAGTGTTCGTACAGCAAATGCCTACTAAAAGCAGGCATCAGAAAAGAGGAATAAAATGGCTGCTTACTTCAACAAAGAAGGACAAGTTCCTTGGCCATCAGAATGTAAATATGGTGGAAGATGTTTAGTAATTAAAACTTCTGATTTTACCTATTTTTGTACAACGACTTAGCTCTTTTACTCTTACAAAATTAAAATTTTAATTATTTCTAATAAACAGTTCAATCTCGAGACATAGAAGCTTGTAAATACTTTTTAGTAACTAATCATTAAAAATTAGATATCAAATTATTAAAAACTTGTTTCATTTTACCATTGAAAGTTTTTGCTTACATTGGAAAATACAATTAAACATTTCCATGTATTAACAATTCTAAAATTCTAAAAAGCCAATTTTTAGCTATTTTTATATTTAGTCATTTTCAAGCCATGTACTTAGAATAGAATACGTTAACTTACCAAATTTGATTGAGAGTCTCGAGTTACGACGACGCTGTTTAGAAACATGTCAGCCATTTTGAACCAAGGTAGCTTTGGCGTATAAACATCATCAGCCCAAGTTCCGCTTCTTTTTGACGAGATAGCTTTTAGTAACCCACTTCTGTACGTTGTCTTGGTAGCCTTTATTCTAGCTCTCAAAAACGAAACATCAGGAACAACTACATTCTGACTTTCAAGGTCTTCTTTCAGTTTAACAATACTACTTTCCCTTTTTGTTTTGTTTGGGTAATCTTCATGGCGTGTATTCCACAGTAGTTCTTAGTTTTGGAATGTTTCTAAAAATGTTTCAATATTATCAGGCCCCCCACTTCACGTTCTTCTTAGTACCAGTATCTTTGTTTGCTTTTGAACAAGACATATCAAGTCACTATACGACAGCACGGCACAACTGCTTGGTCTAGGCTCAAAAACAACGGCACAGCTTCTCACACGACGGCTGAATCAGCTCTACTGGCGGCCACTACACTTAAGAACCGTCCAATAACGGCCGCCGGTAGATCACGTGACCTGCTACTGGCCGCCTCATCGGCCACTAAAATCAAACATGTTTGACTTTACTGGCCGCCACTCGCTAATGGCCGTGGAGGGCGCCAGTACAACTACACACAAGTCCAGTAGCACCATAATTGGTGGCGGCCAGTACTGACCAGTTATAGTGGACGCCACTACTGGTCCCATGTACAGCAGCCTTATCAGTTATCCACTGCTGCCGCGATTATGGCAATGAGAGTGTTTATGCAGGATTTCCTTGGCAGCATAGTTGTAAAGTAGTGACTTTATAAAACGGTAGTTGTCTTCAAAAGCAGTTCCATGTTTGCTGCAAAAAATGTGTCTTATCAATTCCTTTCGGTAAGTTTTAAATCAGGTGCTACCTGTCACATGTAAGTGTGCCCAGAAAACTCGCAGAAGTTGCCATGATCGTTGTTGTTGTTGTTGTGGTCTTCAGTCCTGAGACTGGTTTGATGCAGCTCTCCACACCACTCTATCCCGCGCAAACCTCTTCATCTCCCAGTACCTACTGCAGCCTACATCCTTCCGAATCTGCTTAGTGTATTCATTTCTTGGTCTCCCTCTACGATTTTTACCCTCCACGCTGCCCTCCAATACTAAATTGGTGATCCCTCGATGTCTCAGAACATGTCCTACCAACCGATCCCTTCTTCTAGTCAAGTTGTGCCACAAGCTCCTCTTCTCCCCAATTCTATTCAATACCTCCTCATTAGTTATGTGATCTACCCATCTAATCTTCAGCATTTTTCTGTAGTACCACATTTCGAAAGCTTATAGAAGCTCACTAATCTTAAGTCACATCAAAATTACCGACAAAATTACTGAACAGATTCGAAGCATCTATAAAAGTCACGAATTTGTACTTTGTTCATCAACTCGGTCTGAAATAAGAGGGGAACAATTACAGGAACAATGACAAAGTTTGTTTCTATGCAGTATCTGTGGTGGATCTGGAGGTGAAAACGTACGAAAATGCACAACTGCACTTTTGCGAACTTCTGTTTTATTTTCGCATCAATAGTGTTGTGAACCCATCATCTATCAATGCATTACATTAGCATCCATTATATCTAATCTTTCTGATAGTACACCTGATATTATAGATGAGTAGAACACAAGGCAGGACGTAGATAATGTCAGTTTGACGTCAACAGTGTGTAACATTTTACTTTTTTTGAATAGGACAATGTTGCTATCCAATCATTTTTGGTTAAGTTAAAATAAGCTTCGCTGCAAGAGAATTCGCTTGTATTTTTCAATGTGTGGTCTGTTGTCGGTTTGAAGGCCTTCCGTTATATCGGCAACTCAGTGCAGCTCCACCGAGTCCTGTCTGGAGTAGGGTGGAGATAGCAATGTGAAAGTTGGGAGCTGTCGAAGACGATCTTCATATTAGTAGTGCGATTGGGACTTCGTATATTCTTGACGACGTTTAGCACCTATGCGGTCAGTCACCCTATTTCAGAATTCATGTTGAGTAATCCTGCTAAATTGTCAATATTGTCTTTTTATACTGCTGAGTCATCTGGATAGCCGTCACGTTCATGTGCCATCCTAGGAACTACCCTGCAATACGTTTTATATTTCATAATCAGAACTATCTGCATTAAACGTCATCAAAGCAATGTCAGGGAACTGAATGCAGCAGTGCCTTGGTTGCTACTTGGGGACCTGCTTGAGTAGTGTTCTAAGGAAATGGTAGTTGCTGGTTCACATTATATTACACTAGCGAGAGGTACCGAATTTTCCTTTTTCTCTGCCAACATCCAGAACAAAATGCTAAGAAGATATTTGCATTGTGCCAAGTCAACTATCAAGATATTTTTATAGATTTTTATGTTCACAGCCAGTCTCGTTCTGCATTGCACGAAACTGTATTCATTATTTGCTTGTTCTTGTTATGATTATTGTCATTCCTTCACTTGCAAGAGTTTTCACATCCATATTTGATATCGATGCACATGAAGAGTGGCTAGGAAAGAAGGGAATACTGAATGTTACGTCATGTAGAATACACTCATTTACTTCGGCACCTCGTGATCTACACTACAGGAAAAGTGAGATACATGATGTTGACAATGGGAGGACAGATACGCTGGCGCAACTCTGCAACTACTCCTGTTGATTTGACCCAGTGTTACCAGATAAACTGGTGCTGAGGAATCGAAAATGTATTACGGATGTTGCCACAGTAGTAGAGAGCTGCTAATTTCTGAACATGACCGTGAATTACCCTTGGGTCAGCTGCTGGTTATGGCGTTGTAACTTTAAATGGAAAGCTTTATTTGATAGTCTTGTGCTGATGCTGTCTGGATAAATTAAGCCAGTGGATAAAAAATGGTTTAGTTTTGAGACCTAACCCTCGAGGGGGAGAGGCACAGAGGTCTGCTTCATGAATTCCAAGCAAAAAAACACAAAAAACAACGCAGGAAGGGTTCTAACAACTACTTTCATGCAGAGACATGCATTTGGAATCTGTTCATCGTTTATGGGCCAAACAAGAGGGTAACATTACGGAAACAATGATTAGTCTACTTAGTATATAATAGAGCATACAGATTTCAAGGAGGAAACGTATGAAGACGCAGACTTCCTTGTTATCCATATGTGCGGCATATCATGCGTGTTAGCGAAAGTAATATCCCGGTTTACCTCTTCTTAAATCTCAAATGAAATGAATGCCATGAGGAATGGAATATTTGTTGCTTCCATCCCTACCAACATATTTCTTCATTCTTGTGGTAATCATGACATTCTATATGGATCATCCGTTTTGCTTTCCCTACGTTGAAATGAGATAATGTCGGCAAGCCGGAAGCTGAAACTTGTATCATTCTGGATTAATGATAATTGAATGCCTTAAATGTATACATAGCCTACAAGGCGACGTCAGGAATTATCAGGGGAGAACCTCGCATAAAAACCAAACGTGCGCGCGCGTCACCCCTCTGAAGAACCGTTTCGGACAATCACGACAAGCATTTCGCTAAAGAGCTGCCTCGTAAGAGAGCTGAGAATTGGCAGCGTCGTAGCAAGTATTTGTCAACACTGTGATAGTGCATTTACTTCCGGGTGAAGCCCGGCTTTACCTCGCTAAATTCATTCGGCGTTGGTTTTTCACATCGAAGACTCATACGATATAATCCACTGCCAGATGAGTATTTAATTTCTGGACTCGAAGAACGGCGTTCTTCACATAAGTAACACCTCTTTGTGTATTTAATGTTGCGTTTTGAGGTTCAGGCACTATCGCAATGACTATAGTGCACGTATTGCTGCCAGTGTGTCTTTAGCTCAGTGGTTCCCTTGTGCGTTGTGATGCTAGTGCTATGTGAGATGGCAGTTTCGATGTTGGCGAAAGCCGCTGAACACAACCTTTTATATTCAATTTTAATTAATGGAGTTGCAAACTGCTACTTAAAATTCCTTATACGAAATTTGAAGAATGCCTTTACACACAAATCTTCGTTCAATTTCGACTTAGTAAATTATGTTAATATCATGGATGTCTGCTTTACAAATGTCAAGGTGCTTCACTGTAAAATATTTTCTGAAAAGATTCAAACAGACTGTCAACGATACGAATTTGAGCTTTGTTCGTAATAGAGGTCTAACATGCCTGGAGGTTGTTTATGAAGTGAACATGTTGATTAATATAGTTCCTCTCTTCTAAATTTTTGTATTACCATTTAACTGTAGACGTTTTCTGACACCGGCGTTAGCAATTCCTTTCCGTTCTCTGCAACCTCAAAAACGATAACTTTTTCTGGTTTAAATCTGATGACCTTAGCTATCACTTCCAATCAACGTTAAATACTTCATGAATCCATACATGAACTCAAAATGTGTAGTGTTGCTGTACTGCTACGGAGCATGCATTACATGGTATTCACACAGTTTATCGCATAAACGTACCATAAGGAATTAAACAAAAACTTTAATACACTTTACACCACAGACCCTCACTCTGGCTTGACGAAAACATCCGAATATTGGCCAATAGTTGCTCAAAAAATTGGCTTTGAAAGGAAAAGAAACGAGGTATGAAGCATTTATAAATTCATCGAATGTAGTGAGGTGGTTTAATTTCGTCCCAGTCTATAAAATTAATTTCGGGCCATACTCTGCTCTTGCCGTTTAATGTAATACAGTACCCACCTACTAATCAGGGTGTCTGTCTCCGTTGCTTTCGAGCGTGAATGAAAATTTTTCTGTGGAGCAACATTTAATAATAATAAAGCGTTTTAATCTATCAAAAGCGATGAGCGGTAGCAGGCGCTCTCGATAAAGAACGGGGGAGTGCAGCGCGGCTGCTGTATTACGGCCGCTGCCGGTAGCCAGTAAATGGATCGCGGAGCTTAGCCGCATACGGCGTCCAGAGGAGGACAGTCTAGAAGAAATCTTCCGCAAAATAGTTACTGGATAAAATTTTGTTATCGGTCTGTCAGAAAGTGAATAGAGTGAATCTGTGCTACCATTGCATTCACGTCCTCAGCATTCAGACAGAAAAGGCTACAAAATTTTTTTGCGCCAGCTGGTCTCGATCTACAGACATTGTAGGCAGAAACTACGTACGCTACCGCTTTTTTTTTCTTTTTGTTCGATATAATTCGTTGCGTTTGGTCTGGGCGGATGTCACAAGACATCCGTTCAAGTTGACGTTGATTCCTTTACTCAGTTTTTTTAAAATTACAGAGAGCGAAGAGCCCTCTGACTGAACACGCTAAGCTACCGTGTCGGCTCCGCTAGACCACCGGCGTAAACAGTTTACGGTTTCTCTAACATGGGACAAGACTTCCTCCAGAAGTGCCGCAGTCTACAGTGTTGCCATATTGTGCAGATAGCCGGACTTTCAAAGATATCGTATTATTAGCATGAGTGAATGTGATGCTTCCATCCGGGAAATTGCTGATAATGTGGGACAAAGTATTTCGACAGTGCAACGGATGTGTGCAGAATGGACCATGGAAGGCTGTAGAAGAAGACGAGATGGGTCAGGTCGTCAGGTCACGGAACCCCTGCCCCCCTCCAAAAAGATCGATACCTCATCAGAATGACATTGCAGGACAGATTTGCAGTACTCCTAGGCTCTGGCACAACAGTGGAACAGTGTAACACATCTTATGCTATCGGTAGTGACAATCCGTCGCCATTTTTATGGCATGAGTTACGTGTCATTCGCATCTCTACCTATCTTTGACAAAGGTGCAGAAACGTGCTAGACGTCAATGGTGTATGGAACGACGTCACTTGGGACAGAATGGCATCAGATAGTGTTTTTGTACGAATCTGGATTGTGTTTGATTGACAATGATGGCCGCATTTTGGTTCGTCGCAGACAGGGGGAGTGGCATCTCAGTAACTGCATTCGCACAAGACATACAGTACCAACTCAAGGCCTTATGGTCTGGGGCGCTATTGGGCACAACCACAAATCACAGTTGGTGCTTGTCCAGGGCACTGTGACCAGTGTGACCCACGTGAATGACATACTGCGATCCATAGCCACTCCCTTGCAGCACAACACCCCAGCCGCCATTTTTCAGCGATACAATGCCCGGCCACATGTTGCTGCATGAACATGTGCCTTCTTGGTCTTGGTGTCACAGAATGTCAGCCTTCTTCCCTGCCCCCCCCCCTCCCCCCCAGATAACCACACTTGTCACCAATCGAAAATGTGTAGGATATCGTGAAATGACGGATGCAGCACTGTGACACAATGCCAACCATCACACACCAACTTTGGACCCAGGTGAATGCAGAATGGGTGGCTATACCACAGGACGCCATTTGTACCTTATATGCTTTGATGCCATTACACATGGAACAAGTTATCAGAGACCATGGTGGACCCTATACCTGCTAGGCAACATGACACATGCTGAACCAAGGTGACTGAAATGCCAATCATTTCAGCAGAAGATACTAGTGTACATGTCCAGTGAATATGAACGTCCTATCTTTAGTCATTCAAGGTGTTCTGTGTTTTCTGAACATGAGTGTATTTTAAGATATACAGTATGCGTTTTTGCTAATTGGGCTGTAGTTCCAGTTGCTTTGGCAGCCACAACAACTGGGAGCTACCGCCATAACCTATCACACCTCTATGCTTAATCGCATCACTTACATCTACATATATACTCTGTGAAACGCTGTGAAGTGCATGTCGGACAGTCCATCCCCCTGTACCGGTTATTAGAGCTTTATCTCATTCAATTCACACATAGAGCACAGGAAAAATGATTGTTTAAATTTCGCAGTGTGTTGTAATTAATCTAAAACTGTTCTCATGATTATTTGGGACCGATATACTGGGTGTTGTCGTATGGTCCTGACGTCAGTATTTTAATCCGCTTCTTGAAACTTTGTTAGTAGGCTTTTTTGGGATTGTTTCTGTCCATATTCAAGAGTCGGTTGGTTAGTTGATTTGGGGGAGAGGACCAAACAGCGAGGTCATTGGTCCCATCGGATTAGGGAAGGATGGGGAAGGAAGTCGGCTGTGCCCTTTCAAAGGACCCATTCAAGTATTTACCTGAAGCAATTTAGGGAAAACATGGACAACTTAAAACAGGATTGCCGGATATGGGTTCGAACCACCATCCTCCCGAATGCGAGTCCTGCATGCTAACCACTGTATCACCTCACTAAGTCTTCAAGATTCTGCCTGTTCAATTCTTTCAACATACCGCAACACGGCAGGCCCTCTGACCTCTTCATACACTTATCAAGGGCCATCAAACCAACCTACCTTGCATTTCTGAAATCTGAATTTGCATACATGCAAATTTATGTCATATTACACTGTCATGCGAAATAGGTAAACAGACGATATTTACTAGCATTTAGAGTAGGATTAATGTATATCAGAATTCTATTCATTTCATGCTGAGACGAGCAAGAAGTTTTGGCCCGAGAGAACGCCAGCCACTCAAAATAGCAGGAGATGGGAGGAGCATCCAGTCTCTGGAAATTGCAGACGGAGTTCTGTCCTGTGGCTGGTGGCTTTCTCATTTGTGTCTAGTCTCAAGGACGAGAGCGATGGACACTCGTTATTTTTACAATAACTGGGGGCAGTCTTCTTGTGAAAGCCTCATGTTTTGGGCAGGAATATGCCAGCCCAGTGACATAGTCATGCTACTATTTGGGGTATTTCGGAGAAACTGTCTCTGAGCACCATGGGATAGCCGAAAAGAATGGCACCACAAGTAGCAATCCAATTATCATATTCCATTGCACCTGTCGCCGGAAAGCTTCCTGCACAAAGTCCTGGGGAAGGCTCTGATAGGCTGCTCGACTGTTACATCAGCACACATTTGCAGTCAATGTGGGAAGGAGTGGTATTGGAACCTTGTTTGATGGAGTAAGGTAGTGGGAGTATAAACGCATCTGTTGTAAGGCTGTAAGTGGCGAAAGGTTTGTTAGTCAGTTACAATTGGCCGACTTCTGGCACAGTGGAGCAGTCACTCTCTGGGCACAGAGCGGAAGAGTATTTGAGGTTGTTGGTAATTCCTGGCCACTGCAGGAGTTGGTTGTGTACTTTGTCACCCTTGCTGCAGAGTAATTTCATTCACAGTTTCACTTGTCTGATCACCCGAACAAACACTTAAGAGTTATTTCGCGCTTGGACTTCGATCAGTGTCCAAGGAGGAGCCCATCTCCATGCAGCAGAGCAGCCACCATCAGCATGCACCTTGTGCCATACTGTTGGTAATATACACAGCTCCGAACTGTAGGGTTTCAGTTAGTTTTTCAGCTGCCCAGAATTCGAATTGAGGTTCCTCAGCAGTTGCATCCGTGGATCCACGTTGCCTCCTTAGGTGATATCATGATTCCACATCCAGTTACCAACTTTTTAATCGCTATTATACACTTCGCTTGTTCTCTTTGCTCCTCCTTCTCATAATAGAGGAGCACACTGAATTCCATGCCACTTCGTATGTGATAGGCTTCTGCCAACACCTCTATTAGGTGAGAACTATTTACATGTTTGGTTTACATTCATACATGACTGTTCCTTGTACAAATTCATGATCAATTTTGCGTTCAGTTTAAAGAAAATAAATGTAACTTTAATTTTTAGGGCGGCATTTATCTGTTAAACAGTCACACTCACCAGAATTCCTTCCCGTCACCGTATTTGGAGGCAAATTAGTCCAAACTTGCTTAAAGTGCAATGATTGGCATTATTGCTTCATTAAATTGGATCTAAAATTTGTTCCTTGGTTAGTTACTACTGTTTCAAGCGTTTCGAATCTGAAATGAAACATGAAAAAAATTGATTATTGTCAACACACCATCTTTTTCTTCTGCTGTTTGCACGAATGTCCAAGAATATCCATTCCAATCATTCTAAATGGTTTATCTGCCTCAGGTAATCTTTGTAACATAATCTTTTGGTCACTGAGCTCCACCCTTTCTCCATCTGGAATTGATGTACCAATCAATGTCTTCACTGCGTGTGTAATTTTGTGCTACTCTTTGTTTCATTGCCTGTGACCAGCATGTACTGTTGATGCAATGCCCATCTAGTTAACCTACTAGTTGAATTTCTAAATCCTGATAACCATTTGAGTGCAGCATGGTCGGTTATTACTTCAAAACGTTATCCATGTAAATAAAACACAAGTAAATTACTCCAACTATCTCTTTCTCAGTTGTTGAAAAATTCTTTTCTGCATTATTTAGTTGTCTATATGTGTTTGCTATGGTTCTGAGGGGATAGGATATAGTTGTAGGTAAACAACTAGAATTCTCTCAGATACAGATTTATTAGCACTTCGCTTCTACACAGATACAAGTCCGGAGGCTAACTGCTGTTAGCGGTCAACATCCTCCCGAAGCCCCTCTCCTCAAAGATAACACACTTATGCAATGAACAAATATCGATATTTATGGCGCTCTACGCCACATAGCCGCCCGCCCCCCCCCCCCCCCCCGCACAGTATGGAGTCTGTCCCTGTGAATGGGAGGGGGGGGGGGTGAGAAGTTAGGAAGGTAACTTACAGTTCTTCCGCATCAGGCAGAAGCGGTCGACTGGTAGGAGACCGGGGGGGGTGAAACCCGGTACGTCGATGGTGAAGTCAGCAAGCGACGTCAATGGCTGAAGACGACATCCTGTCCTGGAGTGGAGGTGTAGCACTTCGTCAGCAGGCAGGCGGAGAATCACTTTGCCAAAAGGCCTAACAAAGGCACGTAAATTGCCACACGCAGCACTTGTGCTCAATTTAAAGTGGTGCACCACACGAGTTTCTGTACTTCCTCCCTCAACATTGTCACACATGAGTACCACACACACCGTTCCGCCATCTACAACAACAGATAATTTATGTATGTCATCAGGGTGTACATGTGTTGTGAATTCTTGGGTGGCACCTGTACGAGAAATGGTAGGGAGGCAGGGAGGTGTGGGAAAGCCATGGCAGGGGGAAGCATCTGCGAAGAGGGGGGTGGCAGGTGCACTGGACTGCGCAGGCAACCACCTTGGGCTATCAGCTGATGGACAAGGGAGCGTGACCGAAGGCAACGAGGAGCCAGCGTGGATTGAACAGTGTGACTAAGAGCTGTCACATGAAGATGGTAACACAATGGTAGAATCCGAGTGGTTGGCAGTTCGACTGCGAGGGCTGTGAGGAGTGAAACCTTGAAAAGATTGGCCACTTGAATTAGATGAATGCGGAGAAGAAGCAGTGCTAGGCAGAGAACCACGCTGTGGAGAATCATTACCCGAATGTATGGTATGAGAAAATGGATGGCCGCTCGAAGCAGGATTGGGAGAAATAGGGGCAGAATCAGGGAGGTTCACCTGAGGCTCAATGAAAGCTGGTTTCACTCGGTTGAGTGAGACCGTGGTTACAGAGTCTTTTATGAGGAGATCCATGTTATTCTCAGAGCGTTTGACGACCTTGTAAGGACCTGTGTAGGGTGACTGAAGCAGGGCTTTGATTGAGTCGTCTCTGAGAAACACGTACTCACAAGAGTCTAGCGTGTGCGGTACGTACACGTGCAGAGGTATGTGAGTAGCTGGAGGTGGCAGCTGAATTTTGCTGCAGTGCAAGTGCACTCGCTCGAGAAGTGAAGGGAGTTCAGAGGGCCGTGGAACTGGGGTGGGAGTGACTAATTCTCCAGGAAAAACCAGAGGTTGGCCATACACAAACTCGGCTACGGAACCCTTGAGGTCTTCCTTGAAAGTCGCACGAAGGGCAGTGCTTCTGTCCATAGTGAGTCATGGCAACGCAGACGCAAGGCAGACTTTAAGGTGCGATACCATTGCTTGACAAGCCCATTGCTTTGGGGGTGGTATGCGGAAGTATGAATTTTGACAATACCACACATTTTACATAAGTCGGAGAAAACTGAAGACTCGAATTGTCGTCCCTGGTCAGTGGTGAGGTAAACAGGTGAGCCAAATCTAAAGATCCACTGTCTCAGAGGTAATGTTCGGAATAGGCACAGCCTCAGCCCACCGAGTCATCCTGTTAATAGCTGTAAACAAGTAACGGAAACCCTCGGAGGGGGTCAAAGGGCCTACGAGGTCCACATGAACATGGTGAAAACGGCCTGGCGGTTGGGCAAAACTGCCAAGGGGTGGGGAAGTGTGCCTGGAAACTTTGTTCTGTTGACGCAACACGCATGCCCTGGCCCAAGACTGAAAGTCGCGGCGCATGTCTCTCCAGACAAACCGTTCAGATAGCAGACGGGTGGAAGCTTTGACACCGGGGTGTGATAACGTGTGTAATTTGCCAAAGACCTGGCGTTGAAGGGGCTTAGGAATGAATGGCTGCAACGTACCAGTCGATTCATCACACCACACTAAGTTAGATATGCCAGGGAAAGTAGAGCGTACCGGTTGGAGAGAGGAGCTGTGGTCCGAAATTAACTGCATGGTATCGGGGTCTGCCGATTGCAACCGAGGTAGGTCCGTTAAGTCAATAAAGGCTGTGACAGCACCAACGCGTGAGGGAAAATCAGCAACCACATTGTCCGCTCCTCGGATGTAGCGAATGTCATTTGTAAATTGCAAGATGTAATCGATGTGATGAAAGTGTTGTGGGGGCAGATCAGCCGCAGGATTTTTTATGGCAGGAACCAACGGCTTGTGATCAGTGAGCACATAGAAATCTCGTCCCTCAACATCAGTTCCGAAGTGTCTTATGGCCTCGTAAACTGCAAGTAATTCTCTGTCGAATACTGAGTACTTCTTCTGTGCGTTGTTTAGCTTTTTTCAGAAAAACTGCAGGGGGGGTCGTAACATCATTGTATGTCTGACTCAATACTGCGCCGACAGCATTGTCACTAGCGTCAGTAGTGATAAACATTGTGGCGTCCGCACGTGGGTGAGCAATAGTGGCAGCGGAGGCCAACAGCTGTTTGAGTTCGTTAAATGCCTTGTCCATGTCTGGTGTCCATGGGACCTAGCGGGTGCCAGAAGTTTGTGGGCCAGCGAGAGCATCTGTGAGAGGAGCCTGCACCAAAGAAGCGGCTGGCAAATGTTTACGGTACTACTTAACTGTTCCGATGAACCTGCGTAATTCCCTATAGGTCTGGGGGCGTGGCATCTCGAGAACAGGCTTGATCTTGTCCTGCGGTGGTGTCAGACTGTCCGACGGCACAACGTAACTTAGGAATGTGACAGATGACTGGTGCAATTGAGTCTTTTTGTTGTTCAGTTCAATACCAGTGGCTGCTAAAATATCTGTCACGGCTTGAACACGCTCCTCACTCTATTCCAAAGTAGAAGCAAAAACCAATATGTCGTCCATGTATACGAAACAGAAGTCTAGATGGGATAAAGTTTGATTGATGAAACGCTGCCACGTTTGGGGGGCATTTTCCAACCCAAACGGCATAAATTTGTATTGAAACAGCCCAAAGGGAGTGGTTATGGCAGTCTTTTCAATATCCTCCGGATCCATAGGAATCTGATGAAATGTGTGCTTACAGTCCAAAACAGAGAAGTCCGCAATGTGTGCGACCGGGTATTTATCAATGATGGTGCGGGTATTTAAACGCCTATAGTCTCCGACCATACACCAAGTACGGTCTTTCTTTTGGTCAAACAGGATAGGACTAGCTCAGCAACCGGAAGAAGGTTCAATTATTCCCTTTTGTAATAGATCATCTAATTGTTGTTTTCCAATTTTCATAAATTCCGGCTGGAGGCGGCGTGGGCGTTGCGATATGGGCGGTCCATCCGTTAGACGTAACCGATGAACTGTGCCATCAGTGACTACTGCAATACGTGGCATGGCACGACAGTTAGATGTCCATGAAGTAGAGCAGGCGGTGGCGGACGGGAAAAGCTGTGGCGCAGAGGGCACGGAAGTACAGGAGTACCAACCGCTCGTAGGCTGCGTAAAGGCCGCACGCGTGTTAACATGGGTGTGGTTGGTACACAGGTTCTTGGTAGCGGGCCGTGCCGTTACGAGCCCTGTAGGCATGAGTGAGCGTGGCCAAACAGCAGATGGCCGTAGTTCATTGCCACAAGCTTGGGAAATTAATTGTCCATTCGGAATGAGCACTCGGGCATACACTGTCATTACAAGAGGGGGTGCTGACACAGTTTACAGAGTTCACAACATTGTCGTTAACGTGCACAGGCATGGGAACACCGGATTGGCACGGACTGACCTTGTCTGTAGCCGACGAGTCATCTGCTTGTAGTGTCGGGAGGCATTGTTGTGTGGAGGCCAACTCGTGGTGTATGTTGTGGAGATGCAGCAGCATTTCCATACGTTCCATCTGCAACTTCGAAGACTTGGCGCACTCCACTAGCCACTTGTTTGTCCAAGATTGCACCTCCAAGGATAGGTTTAAACACTTCTTAGCACAGCACACGTTTGGTGTTAGCCGAACTGTCACTCGGCGGAGCGAAAGGAATATGTTTGTTTAGTGGGGGGTAAAACATAGTATTTTGCACAAAATCTAGTGACAACTGATAGTGCTTGAGGAAATCAATTCCGAGAATAGGTTCTTCAATTGTTGACACTAAAAACGTCCACTCCAGTTTGCACTCGGGCGAAAGTTTCACTGTATACAGAGTAGAACCCGAACACTGTAGGGTAGACAAGTTCACTGCACGAAGTACTGTTTTGTGTGGTTGCACTTTATTGGTTGCTAGGCGAACTGGCAGCAAAGAGACGTCTGCACCAGTATCTACCAGAAAACGTACACCTGATTGTAAATCGCGAACACAGACTCGACCACACTTACTGTTGTTGTCCGAAATGGAATGCAACGTTGGATGGTGCGCGTTGTTTACATCGCAGGAGGTGGCACCACAGCCTGCCTGCGATTGGAGTTTGGGTAAGACCATGGTGACTGGCATTTGCGAGCTTGCTCCCGAATCTTGCGTGGAAGAAACAGTAAGTTTGGGCGGGCCTGTGCTCCTGTGGGCAGTTGCTAGGTGATGGAGTATGTGACCCTGAGTCTTCCACACAGGCCGATGCACTGTTATTGTGGGGAGTTGAAGGTGCAGGCAGGGCGGCTACTTCAACAAACTTGTTATTAGCAGCACCAGACAAGGGCTTGGTGTCAGAAAGCTTCTTAGTGCGGTCACATCCAGAATGCAGTGCACGGAGCTCACGTTGCCTGGCGGGTATGCTCTGTCGGCAGCGCGTGAACGTTCATTTACTGGCCTAGCTTCATACGCACAGATTGCAGTCTGGACAGGCAAAGGCAGCTTTTCTGTCCGGATTTCTGCGAGCGTGTCATCAGGCATAACTTGCTCATTGAGGAGAAGATGGATGCACCGCCACAGCTTGGGTGAAGACCTGTCGCCGAGACTCTCTTCGTAGATGAGCTGTCGCACATTTTCTCTCCTGGTTTTCGAGACGTGCTCCAGTATCACCTGTTTCGCCACAGCATACTCCCCTGCTGGGGGGGAGGGAGGGGGGGGGGTGCTTTGACCAGATCGTAAATTACATCGATGCGGTCGTGAAGATGGTTCATGAGGCAGGTGAAGCATGCATCATCGTCCAAAGCACAGACATTGAATGTTTGCTCAACCAGGTTAAACCAGAACTCCGGGTGAGCGGGTTTGAAGTCTGGTAGTTTCGGCAGTTTCAGCACTGCAGTCAGTGCGGAGGTGTGCCTATTTCTTCGGACAGAAGTAGAGCATGCCGAAGATAGCGAGTCCGAATTATTGGCGTCCCGTAATGCGGGTATCGTGAAATTCACTTGACGCCGGGGAGGAGGGGGGGGGGGGGGGTTGGCGCTGAGAAGCGACGGACACTCGAACAGTGTGAGGATTGTAGACAAAATGTGCATTCTCATTGACGTGGTAGCTCGGAGAGAAGCCACAAGTACTTAAGTACGCTGGTGAATGTCCGTAATGCACACTGTATTCACTCGACCGTGAGTGGTGGGGCTGGTTGTAGATGTCCGGGTAATTACTGTCCAGCACAGAATTGTTGACTCGATTAGAAGCAACACAAGGATCCCACACATTTCCACTAGGATGCACACTCGGTGTGATATTTGCTGATTGGCGAGCATTGAGCACCTGTTGATTAGCCGGCGCGGAAGGATACACATGTGGCGGTAACTGACTCGAGTTTGAATTTACTACTGGATTTTCCAAATTAGCAAAACTTCACTCGACGCCACAAACTGTATTGAATTGTGCATTCGACACAGGAGTAGGAATGTTCCGAACAACACTCTGTGGAGAACATGTGGGAAGGTGTAGGCTAACAAAGCGAGAGTCCGCGACCATTGGCGGTTGGAAGAAGCTGGCGGCACTCGATGAATTCCACTGCATGTTCGGGCTGAAGGATTCTGAAGAGTCTTGCGGCATGTACACTACGACAGCAGGAGTGCTGGGGAGATGTTGCTGAAATCCGGGCGGCGGTGAGTGCTGAAAGGCCATTGTCTGAAGCTGAACAACGGCCCTCGCGATCGCAAAGAAACCCGACGCGGTAGGCGCGTAAATAACCTTCGGGTGGTAACTTGGACGCGTATTACACAAAAAATGGGGTCACCAGTGAGGGAATAGGATATAGTTGTAGGTAAACAACTAGAATTCTCTCAGATACAGATTTATTAGCACTTCACTTCTACACAAATACAAGTCTGGAGGCTAACTGCCATTAGCGGCCAACATCCTCCCAAATCCCCTCTCCTCATAGATAGCGCACTTATACACTGAACAAATATCGATATTTATGGCGCTCTATGCCACAGTTCCTATCCATGTATTTCCTGTCCCACAAGGCAACTTAATGCTAAACTGTTGGAGTCACAGGGCAGTATATTGTACTATTTGTGCAGTCTGAAAAAGCAAGAACTGGACTAGACATTAACAAATCTTTTATTGTTAGAAATGCTGCTCCATAGTGTGGTGACCAGTGAAACATTATCCCTCTCCTTAACAGCCTTGTGAGTGGTCTTGCAATTTCAGCAAATTTTCAATAAAAATTGGCAAGTTCAAGATATGGCTACAATTCCTTTATTTTAGTGGATGTCAGAAAATTTTTGATGACATCAACAAGTCGTGGATCAGTGCAGAACCCATTTTACATATAATATGGTCAAAGTAACGAACTTCTTGTAAAACAAAACAGCAGATTCCCAGCTAAGCTTTAAGCATCACACATGTAGACAATTGAAAACTTTGCATAAACACTCTATATACTCTTGGATATCTTTAGAGAACACAACTGAATCATCTAAATACACCATGCATTGCTTCAGTTTCAATCATTGCAATACACAATCTAATACTCACTGCAAAGTAGCTAGTGTGTTTTCAGACCAAAAGGCATGTGGCAGTATTGATAATGACCAGATGGGGTTGAGAATGCTATCTTCGGACGTTCTTTACGCACTACATCTAACTGATGGTATCCACTTTGTAGATCTATAGTTTGTGAAATACTGATATTTGTCCAGATCATTTAAGGTTTCTGTCATATTTGGCACTGGGTAGGGGTCTGATAGGTAGGTGAGGGTAAGGCCCCATGTGGGGTAAAGAAATCCACTGAGTTTTTAAATTAACCACCATCATTTCAGGAGTTGTCCACCAAGTGGCATGTTTGTCTTATTATAACTTATTGTTCCGTGAAAGTTCATCTCAGGACATCATTCCAGAGATAGGAAAATGAGATAAGTCTGTTTTTTACTATATACATGTAACTTTTCTGGTGTTTTACTTGAACACTACATAAAGTAGTGTTTGAAAAGAAGAATCAACAAATTCCTCATTAACACTACTGCATTTAAGCTTTACAGTCATTGATCCAGTTGGCCCCGAAAATCAACTTGGTACATTTGTCAGATAACAGCACAATGAGGCAAATCGCCAACAATGTGACAATTTTTCAATAACACCCACAAAAGGTGACACTCATTCCACACTGCATCAGGTTACCTCACCTGAAGATATAATCCCACTGCATAAAATTAAGAGCAAACACTGGCAAAGCACTGAAATCTGTGCTCTGATGTCTACATCCAATAAAGAACAAATGGAAGAAGAATCCATGGGAAAAGAAAAGCTGGTTACTGAGAATGAAAGCCATGCCAAAGGAAGAAAGGAGCAAGCTACAAAAACAAAATATTGTAAGCAAGATTTCAGTGAAAAAAAAGGAAGAAAATAGGTCAAACAGCTAGTTCATTATTCTTTAGTCAGATCAGGCTTCTCAGTTCATGACAGTAGTTCAGATATAGATATGGACTTACTGATCAGCAAAGAAGTATCCACAGAAAAAAGAACAAGAAACTGGGACTACACGGAAAAATCAGATTTCCTTGTCACTTAATGACTTCACTTTAGTGAAATTGCAGGGAAACGCCCAATCCCCATTCTGGCTCTGTGTGGCCAAGGTAATTTCAGTATACTAAAAGAAAGGCTATGAAAGTGTGTCATACAAAAAAACTTCCAGGATTATCAAATTTTACTGAGACACGGGAAGAATCATTCACTGGCAATGGGAATGTGGTAATGAAACTCAAAATCCACAAGGATGACACCATGATTACCATAATGCAATAACTTATTCAGAAGATCTAACAAAGTAGACTATTTATATCTAAAAACAAAGATGATGTGACTTACCAAATGAAAGTGCTGGCAGGTCGACAGACACACAAACAAACACAAACATACACACAAAATTCAAGCTTTCACAACAAACTGTTGCCTCATCAGGAAAGAGGGAAGGAGAGGGAAAGACGAAAGGATGTGGGTTTTAAGGGAGAGGGTAAGGAGTCATTCCAGTCCCGGGAGCGGAAACTATTTACTAGATAACCAGAAAGGTTAGCCTCAGTCATTGAACTCTTTCACATTACCCTAGTGGAGGAAGAAGTACTATTTTGATACAGAATTTCTAAGTATTATATTGAAACTTATGAGATATTTAAGAGCAATATTGTGTTGAGTATCTTTGCTACAACACAACAATGTTATAAAGGGCTATTTCAAGTGTTTTTATTATGCAGTCATCCTTTTTCATCCATATCCATCTGAAATCAGTAAGACCCGCAGTGTGGTGTTTGATCCCATTTTGAGAGATACAACCCCTCTTTTTTTTCTTTCTGCTAAATCATAACTTTCTCTGTAATTAATAGACAGAAAGACCTGGAATTTGGGCAGGTTATAGTTAACAACCCAATCTATGACTTCAACTCTAATTTTCAACAAAATCTACTCCTCACTGGCCATAATGTTAGAAAAACTGAAAATTGTAGGGATTTACCCCCACCTATCACTGCTTTCTGATTGAAGCAGTCATAGTTGCAACAGAAGTGATATGCTTTGCTGCAGTCTGGCAATTTTTTGGGTACGATGACAAAAAGTGCTGACCAAAGATGTGCTTGATTCTATGATCCCATCTTGAAGCTGTTGACTTATAAAAATCTTCCACAACATGCTGTAGATTTTGAGGAACTTGATACAGTTTATAATAAACAGGAGCTTCATTTCTAGTGCAAGTACAATGTTGAGCTAGTGGTATGGTGAGCAATAGGGCAGGATGATACACAACCTCATGTATTCCTCTAAAAGTCTTTCCGTGTCATCCTTGTCCATGTGCTACTTTATTTCTTAGCGCAGTCAAGCCAACAAACTGTTCTGCTGTTGTGTAATTTAACATAATATCCTTATCCAATTTGTCTTCATCTAGGATTTATAAATGGGCTATCAGGGTAATACATGATAGCTGCCCTTCCTGAGGACTAAAGATATCAATACTGGCAGGCACTACCTTGCTTCCTTCAATTTCCCATACATAGTATAAACAATGCCATGGAATACATTTCACCTTATCCAATTCTTCATTTTCAGACAAACGTTCAACAATACACAAACACTTCATCAGCACATCAGCTGCTACATCAACCTAGATTACCTTTCCATTACCTTTAGGTATGAAATCCTGCGAGTTGACTTTATAGGATCTAATAGGCAGTTTCAGTGGCTGCCCTTGGCCAAGGGGTGAACTTTGCAACAGTAATGGTTTTCAGGCCATAAAACCAAGATGAAACAATGCTCCATCTACTTCTAATATATACCACTCACAGTCAGCTATGGTGTGATGTGCAACCAGGAAATCAGCCATGAGAAGTTCTATACTTTACCAAGTATACCCTTATGTATGACATATATCTGAGATCCTGTATCTAATAAGAAGTTACAAAACTTGCCTTCTACATAACCAGACAGAAAAAAAGCCTGATTTTGCACTTGTACTAAGTATTACTGGGAGCACTGTGCAGTGGACACACTCCCTCGGCTCCACTTAAATGCGAGATGCGAAGTACTCCCTGTGACCATCTTCCACATCTCTGTGAATTTCTCTTATTACAATTCTGCTCAGAATATCCACATCACATACATACCAGGCACTGCTTTTTTCTGCAGTTATGCATCATATGCCCTGTACAACTACATCTAAAACATTTAACATATGTATCAAATATTTCTTCTTTTCTCATGGCTTTAGTGACCACATCAATTTCAGATAGCACTCCTGCTGTTTCTATGGTTTATTCAGAATCTTTGGCAATTTTCTCCAAATTTTTCTTAAAAACTCTGGCTGCAACCCCCCCAAAAATACGTCAAGTACTCTGCTCAGCCTCCTGAAACATGGATTTGTTGTATTTGCAAATACATTCTACAAAACTCTATTGATTCCCAATGATTTTGAAAAATACCATTAATTTGCTAATGGTAATATCTTGATGTATTCCTTCTCCTTTGTCTGTGCACCAACCCTTCCCTGAAATTGTTGAATCACTATGCTTCCCTCAACTATTCCATGGCAAGTAACATACACCCCAGTGTCCCCTGGTTGTTTTAGCTTGGCTACACTCAACAATTGCTCATTATTCCAATTTCCAAACCTAGCAGCTGTGTCTAAATTTTCTAAAAATTTTCCTGAAAATGGAATGTGGATGGGTGTACTAGGAAGTGACCACTCCCTCCTTGCCGTCCTCAGTTGCTCTAACTCTACCTGCAGGTAAACTACTTGACTTATTAACACCTGAATAGCTTCCTGAGCCCAAACTCACTTCTCCGTATTACCAACTTACTACAAAAGCAGATATACAGTGTACCTGAAATAAAAATGGAAATGAAGAAGAAAAGATATGTAAATAACCAAGCACACCAAAATAAAACTTTTTGTGTTTCTGAGTAGGACATCTCTGCTGCAGAAGATCCACGATTGTGGCTGTCCATTTTCCTTTTCAACAGTTGTGCTGACACCAACTGCATCTAGGTGGTGAGTTTTCAAAAGGTGGGTTATTTTTATTAACAACAAGCTAACGAATGGTGTTTATAGCTATTAAGTGAACCCTATTTTGGAATAATGCCTCTATCATGATGTGATAGTTCTGAAGCTGTAAGTGATAAATGTTTATCATTTCCTGTTGTAACAGCCTGAACACAGAACTGTGAGCTTTTATCAGGACATTATGGTTTACATGTTGAATTTTTCAGGTATTTTTCAGTGATAGGTAGCTATGAAAATGAGTGATACAATGTATATCAATAATTAGCTGGAATGAATCAACAGAAGAGTGATCTAATGTAGTAGAGAAACTCATAATCGTAATGTAGTAGTAGAACACTTGCGACTGAAAATGGTGATTTGGCAACTGTGGAAATAAATGTTATGTTAGAAATGAGAAAATCGTAGTATTGCCATGTGGACAACAAACCTTTGCCATTGTCCCTAATAATGATGTTTAGTCAATATGGCAATGCAGATCAGTGAACAACGCACTGCTGCTGTGAACGTGTTTTACAAAAACGACAGCTATGTGGCTGCACAGCGTATATTTCGTGCTCATTACAATCTCGCACATCATGCCCCAGTCCTGTCAGCACATGCTATCAAAGTTTGGGTACAGAACTTTGAGGGAATGGGTGATTCAGGGCAAAAGAGGGACAGAAGTGCAAAAACACATGTGCACACCACAGAATGTTGCAAGTGTGGAAGAAGTCTTCAGCTGAAGTCCCAGGCATTCTGCACCCAAGCATGTACTGCAACTTGACATACCAGATCACAGCGTACAGCGAACATTGCACAGGTAACTGCAATACCACCAACATAAAATTCAGATACTGCAAAACTGAATGTAGACATGGTCCAAAAGAGACTAGACTTCTACCAGGACTTGTTGGAACTCATGAATAACAGCCCTGGCCAGTGCAACAATCTGATCATGAGCGATGAGGCCAATTTTTAAGTCAGGCTTCATTAACAAGCAAAACTTTAGATACTGGTCACATGAAAATCCTGAAATGCTTCATGAAATGCCACTTCAGTCAAAAAGTAGTAGCATGTTGCAGCGTATCATTGTTTAGAATTATAGGATCTTATTTTTTGAAGACAATCATTGCAATCTTCTGTTGTGATTACAAAACTTTGTGTTTACATGCTGAACCATTGCCTAGTGTGACAGCTTGCTGATCTTCCTCTAACTGAAAAATACATTCTTCCAACAAGGCAGGGCCACATTCCATTAATGCACTACAGAACACCTTTCCTGGACATCTCATCTCCAAGAATGAGGACATTTCCTGGCATACAAGATCCCCTAGCCTTTCAGCATGTAATTTCTTCCTTTGAGGTCATTTGAAATCTCAAATCTTCCAGTGTGACACAATATGCACTATCCAGGAACTGAAGGATGCAATTTGGGAGGAAGTTAATTGAAATCCCGTGTCTGCCCTGCAAGACGTGATGCCTAACTTCCATAAAAGCAGGAAAATGGTGGCCACCTGTGTGATGTCATTTTCAAGTGGTGGGCATTTTAAATTTCAAGCGTTGTAAATTCATGTTGTACATCACTGTGAATAAATTTATATTACTGGTGGAGGTTTCAAAATCACCAGTTTCGCTGCCACAGTAGCACTGCCATAATAGTAGTAGTAGCACCAGCAATAGTACAACACACTTTGCAGGAAGAATGAAAATCTTCAAATGATGAAAAAGAGTTCATCTGAAGTATGAAGAGAAAGCACATAATTATTTTGTTAATAAATTATGACAACTGTGGCCATATATTTGTTCAGGTTACTTTTTCATGCTTTGTTCCTTGTCTATGTTTTTTTAGCAACAGTATGTCACAAAATAGGTCTGTGATCAAAGACCTAAGTGGGCAGTTGCTAGTGAAAACTCTGAAAGTAACTGAAGTGAAAGTTCAGAAGACGATTAGAATCAGCTGCACGAGCTCTTGATAAAGGTCATATTTTGACAGATATGTAAATGTGAAAAGAAGCACTGGAGCACGTCAGACATCATGTCAACTAAAGCGGCTCTGTAAAAGTGCACTACAAATAAGAGACAGTAAGATCTGCAAGTGCTAGTGTAAACTAGTCACATCTGTGAGTGTGCGGTGACTTTTGGAAGTGTCGTTCAAGATTTTTTGTATGATTCTGTTAGTACCTGGATTAATTTTTTTTGCTCTACTACTTAGCCATTTTATGTTACTATTTTTATTTTATCATGGTCATCCCTTCACGAGTGTTATGTCAACCTTCAAATAAAATTATTGTTGTTCTGTACATATGACTGCTTTCCAATAATATATAACAATTATTACAACTTTCTTACTTTCACTTATATTCTGGTGGGTCTTACACGATACAGAACAATGATCTCTAAAAGGGAAAAGGAATAATTGTCCCTCATCCAACTGAGTATACTCAGTTCATTCTGTCTGCTTCATATTTAAGGCTAAAAGTTGCATCTGAGACATTATTCATAGTTGTGTCACAGCTCAAAAATTTGAGAAAGAAGTATCAGTTTAAAAATGACATAACTTGCTTCCCCCTTGGGGGGGGGGGGGAGGGGGAGGAGGGGGGGAGGGGGGGGGGGGGGGAACAAATGAAGCAAACCAAATAGACCATATACTGGCATCAAAGAGGTGGGCCATCTGATACAGACAATGTGCACACTTCCCAAGGCACTAATTCAGATCCTTACCATTATATAGGCGGAGGCAAAATGAGGCACATACTTGCTATGGCTGCCAAAGCAAATAGAACCAGAGTAAAGAAATGGAATATAGAACAATTGAAAGATAGGTCTACTGTTCAAGAGCATCAATCAAATTGAGGCAGGAGTTACAAACATAAGATGGTGAAGACCATATGGACAAAGACTGGAACTCTACTAAAAATGACTACTAAAAAAGACTAGTATGATGATGAATTAAGACAGGCAGTGGAACAGAAAAAAGATGCAAGACTGAAGAACTTTAATTATCTGGGATCTAATATTAATAGGGCAAATTCTGTGTCAATTGAAATAAAACAGTGCATCCTAAGTGGTAACAGATCCTTCCACACATTTAAGAGATTGTTGACCTATAGTTTATTAAATAAACAACTGAAACATCAGATTTATAAGGTTATGATCAAGCCAGTTTTAACCTAAGGCTGTGAAACATGGACACAAGTGAGTGCTGATAAGCAGTAGCTCAGGATATTTGAACACAGGGTTCTGTGCAAGATCTATGAAGCAATTCAGGACAACAATGGTTTCTGGAGACACAGAAGAAACATTGAACTGGGTTGACTCATACAAGGAGCTGGCATTGTAACAACAATAAAAAGTAGCTGAATAGCCTAGCTTGGGTATGTCCTTAGAATGGATACTGGATAGAAGAAAAAAAAAAAGGTTTTTGAACGGATGCCAATTGGAAGAAGCCAGAGAGGAAGTCCACGAAAGCAGTCGATAGACGATATGGATGAAAATATAAAATCTCTCAGAGTTAGAAGATGGTGGAGAACTATGCTGGAGAGGGCAGAATGTAAGAGACTTGTTGAAGAGGATAAGACCCATGCAGGGGTGTAATGCCACAAAAAGAAAAAGGATTTTAATTTATTTCCATTCCTGTACGTAGCGTTGTGCATCCACTGCATTTCTTCTCTCTGTATATCACAAGGAGAATAAAGTAAGCTACCTTGCACTTTATGTCTGTCTTCATCCTCCTAACTATTTAAAAAGTTTTCACTTATTATAAATGCACTCCAATTCTACTGTTCACCAACTGTTTACTAGTAAGGGAAACTCCCCATCGTGCTCCCCTCAGATTTAGGGCTAAAGTGGCCCATTGCATCAAAAACTGAACACAGATCAAGCCTGACAACAGGAAGATGTACAGAGCTGTGGAACAAGAAGCAAAATATAAACAGTGAATGGTTCAAACTAAAGATGTGCTACATCGAGTGACTTGCAAGAACGATGGCATCGTGGTTGTGTGGTCACGGTGTTGGACTACAATGGAGGAGATCCATGTTCAAACCTCCCTACTGCCTTTTTTTTTTTTTTGCCCACAAATTTATGAAATGTTCTGGTCATTCACACATCTGTTCCCCTGTAATCTTGGCAATTGTCACACTACACATTGGTTATAGAATACGAGTCGTGGTAAGGCTATATTACCATCGCAAGTAAATGTGATGAATTTTGAGAGCAGGCGAGATGCTTTATAGATCTCTCTCAGAAATGAAGACAATGAATAAACGGGTGTGAACTATGTTTCAATGAAGAAATTCAAGAGTCAAAACTTCCAAAATGGAATTCAAAAGGCATGACATGAGGTACTTGTGCAGATAGACTAAGAGGTACGTATGTCAAGAGGTTCCTTCATTACACGTCGCTGTTGCAAATGGACGTTACACCACAATAAAGACACAAATTTAAATACAGAGAACAGACACACCAATGACCGGACAGTCAGTTCATAATTTTGTGGAAAAAAAATATTGGGCACAAGAAAGATTTGAACCCGGATCTCCCCCCTTTGTAGTCCAACACCGTTACCACATAACCATCGTCCCACGGTTGTCCAAAGCACTTCAATGTTGAGTGTGTTGAGTTTGGACCTATCATTCTTTCTATTTTGTCTCTTTTTTCACAGTTCAATACACCTTTTTCCTGTTTTCATGCTTGATTGGTGTTCAATTCTTGACAGGCTAGCCAATGGGCCGGGCCATCTTACCACTAAATCTGAAGGGATTGCAATGGGGAGTTTCCCTTGTAATGAACAGTATTAACAGCAGAAATGTCACTGATTCCTTGAATATAGTCATCATTTGTTATTTTATTTTGGAGTTTCCATCAAAACCCTTCTGTTTATTTAACTGATCTTTTGAACTGGGTGCTTCCTTAATTAATACTGTCTATGGACAATGAATGTGGAATTGTACCATATGTAATTTGAGACTTAACAGCACAGTGCTCAATCAACCTGAACTGTGATCTAGAATCATATAAAAGAATACTCACGTCTTCCATGTGTAGCGCCTCCACTATTTTCTGGTGTTACTGAGTAAAATAGCAACATTGCCACGATTGTTGCAAAAAACACTGTAACAGGTGAGCACAGAGCATACCAAAACATCATTACATCTGATGCAGCAATGCCATTAGTCACTGTCCACATGGCATACCGTGCGGAGCAGGGGCTAGCAACACAATGATGTCAATACAGCAGAAAGACAGGGTGACTGCGGCATCAACAGGCCCGTTACTACAAGCTACAGGCCTTTTTGGTGTACTTAGTTGGAAGAGATGCTTCGGCAAAACAAGTAGACACTAAACCAGGGGTTACAGTCTGACAGCACCATCTATGAGGGAAGCCTACACCAGGGGCGACATGATCCTACAAGCAGCCAGCACAAGATTCGGCATCCACCAACTGCAGACCTAGTGTTGCAACACCACGGTGGACTTAAGCAACTTCCAGCTGGTGGGACACCTCTGGGCTCACTTCAGCTGCAGCCAGCCTTCTGCCCTTGACAGCAGGTGCTGAAGACCTGGGCAGTGCAACCACTCAACCATGAATGCCTGGGCACGGGCGTACTGATGATGTACACCTCTGCTTGCATGGGCAGACACCACTGCTGAGACATGTCTTTCTGTACAAGAATTACAGTGGGTTTCCACACCAACCAGGCAACTCCTGGCACTTGTAGAGCAGTAGCCAGGCAGTACACTTGCTACCACAGACTCCATATGTCAGGTTTCCTACCCAGCCCAAGCATCATAACAGGCTCATGGATACCTGTTGCATCAGTGCCACCACATTTACTGTGTGCAGCACATGCCCAGGGGAGAGTTGCCACAACAAGTGTTGTAGTTTGTTTGTCAATAAAATATATGAATAATAACTGCATTTTTTTCAAGCAACCATCGGTCATCACCTGACAACAACCACCACATGAACTCAACCCTCCCACTGCAGAGGTCACACACCCTGTGTGTATTATTGTCGGTATCATGGCAAGTCAGTGGGTCTTTTGCCAGATGTGTTAATTGTATTTGTAGGTTCTGAATGTGGCAGGTGATCTCAGGCAGCGTTATGCGGGTGTGTAAATGTGTGTGTTAGTTTTCGCCTGGTTAATATGGACAATATATCTCATCATTGCCAAGGCAAACATGACTCATTGTCTAAAAGTTTATAGGGTGTTAGCAATGTGTAGTAATTCATGAGGTGAAGCTAAATTCTGTCAAGATGTATTGTGATAGTGTTACAGTTAAGTGTCCTTGTCATTTGATTTTGGTTCTCCTGTTGTTTTGTTGCATTTATTGAAAAGTGTTTTTGCGATATCAGGGTCTGTGAATAGTAGGAAATGTGTGCCAGTTTGCAGCATGTGGAATGGGTAGTGTATTTTGTTTTGGGCAAATTGCTCAATAGGTTTAAGAATGTAAAGTAATAGTCACGAATAGCTGCTCAGGCAGAAATGTTAAGTGACAGTAAGAATAGCATTACATTGAAGTGTCCTTGTCGTTTTTCTGTTTTGTACTCATCGTTTGTTGTTGATGTTTGGTACTTGGTTAATCATGTCATCAGCAATACCACATGGGAATTATCCTTAAGAATTGTAGCAAGCCTTGGCAATTGAGTTAGCTCAAACACAAGCAAATAATGCACTTATGGCCAAGGAAATAAAATCTGAAGAAAGGAACATAGCTTTGGCCAGGGGGGGGGGGGGGGGGGGGGACAACGCTGCCCCATGACTGGTGTTGTTTATTCTTCAAAAAAATGTACGAATGATAAAGATGTTTCTATGAGCACCCTAACAACAACAACACACCCCCTCAACTCCATCCCACCACTATAGAGGTCATGCACCTCAGGTTTCTACATAGATAATGTGTGGACTTTATGTACCCTCCGGTAAAAGTCGACATTTGATTAACTTGGGGGCTATGAGCCAAATATACTTTCATGAACTTTGTTCTGGTCACACAAGCTAGTGTAGAAATGCTAATAAGAATCAAGTAATGTAGCCACAAAAGAACAACAACTTTCTATCCTTAGAAGGTGAATCTGATTACTGCCATGCAAAGGTCTAGAAACCAAATTCCATCCAAGAAGCCAATTCCAGTCAGCATTTAACTCCCCTAAAGTTACAAGTATTAACCAGCTACAGTGAAAATGGAAGTTTTAGGTACTCATAACCATGTTCAATTATTTCACTGAAGACATTAAATTCTGAACTAATGGCAATGCCCAATACAAACTTATAAATGACTGCATCTTTACAAGTAGAAAATATATCAAAGATTTCTGTCCCTCCCTTCTGCCCACACAAATAAGAGATTCTAAGAAATAAATTTAAAACAAATGTTCAAGGCTGTGGAAATCATTTTGGTAATTAAATAATTTTGCTGTGACACACTGATTTAATAATGTACAAAATACTTTATTACAATATTTTAATGACAGAGGTATTTTTAAAAACCTCTGTGAACACCCCATACAAACCATACGATTGTAAGCACTAATGCTGGTAGCATCAGATACCTACTTCACACTGTAACGACACAAAATACAGGAAATTACTTTAAAATAAATCATGACACAGGTGTTTCATAACATCAATTGTATGTGTAACAACACTGTTGTACAGTATTACTGGAAGAGCTCCATGTTTCAAACAGTGAAGCACAGCATAAATAAATAACATTCTTATATTATTTAGAGTAACAATTTATTAGCTGTAAGGCTAAAATGATGATAAACTTTGAAAGCTTGAGATTGGTTAATATAATGGTAATTAGTGCAGGAACTGCCTAAGAAACAACTGATACTGGTGCAAATATTGCATGAAAAATTACAAGCCACATGTAAAATATTATACATTTACATAAAATTTTATTTTACTGCAAAACAAAATAATATAAAGCTGGGTATTGTACAGTAAAGCATACATAAAAATATTATTGTTTAACAAAGACACACATATAAACATTTCTTTCTAAATTCTAACAATAATATAATCTCAGCTCTATTTTAACTACTGATTCTAAAACATCAGAGGGAAATTAATGATACCATCTTGGTAACAGGTAATGGTGATTTCTTATATTACTGTCAAGGTCCATATTATGGCTATTACTCAGGACTCAAAAAATTTACTATGATTTGTTTGTATATAGTTTACAATTCATCCAAAAACAGGGGCCAAATAAGCAGTGTCACTATTGTGCTTTGAATTTTGTATAAGAAATAATTTCAGACAACTCTTGTTTAAACATATTTGCTACCAATGGGGAAAAATATTTTTCAGCAATTTTGGGTATAGAGTAAACACATCATCTTATGTAGGGCAAAATTTTGTAACCAATAATCTCTCTTAAATTCGTCACTTCACCATAAGTTTACATATAAATGGAAATATATTTTACCTTTTACAGACACAAAAATTTAATAAGAAAACAAAAGAAAACAAAAAGTTGTGTTATTCAACAGTCAAGAAACAGTATTTCAGGAAATATATTGCTGCTGCAAATTAATGTCACACAAACTTAGAATGATATATTCAAAATGATTACCTGGTATTTTGCTGTAAAATCTGCTTACTCAAGGAACAACAGAAGTTGTCTGTTGGGGGAAGAGAGGGTGGAGAGGGGTGTGAATGTGTGTGGGGAAGGACTTATTATGTGAAACTAATGTGCTCTATGTAACACAGCTATTGCAGAATGTCAAAAAGACAAACAGATATCATAGCAATAACAAAAGTTCTCAAATACTACATTTACAATACAGTGGCACAAACATTGGACAATATACTTGAGATTTCAAACAACACTGACAAAAAGGAACTTAGAGCAGTCCATTAAACTTTAATTTTTAATGCTTTGCAGCATATATAGACACTGCACTCTAGAGTACACTGAACCATCATGGACCATACAATGTCACTTTGAGGATGGTACACTGCCACTCACTGGGCAAATTTTGGTTATTATCAGTTCTAGACACGTTAATTCTTTTATTTCAGCACTAACACAGTATTTGACACTATCAAACATGAGAATCTGCAGCCACCGTCAATACTGTGTTTTATGTTTGAAGTGGTTTTCCATTTTATTTTAGAGTCTAATTATCGTGGCAAAAGATTTCCATACTAATTTCTACTGCACATATTCCAATA
The DNA here is from genome assembly GCF_023864345.2 of Schistocerca serialis cubense. Taxonomy (NCBI): domain Eukaryota; kingdom Metazoa; phylum Arthropoda; class Insecta; order Orthoptera; family Acrididae; genus Schistocerca; species Schistocerca serialis. The sequence goes on along the minus strand of NC_064640.1, from coordinate 656,530,496 downwards.
AAAGTAAAGCAACACACAGTATATAGTAACATATTACAAATGAAGTCTTGTGAACATGTGATTTCATATAATTTTAAACGTACAAAATTAGATATTTTTGCTATTTCACAGATGCACCAATGCATAGATGCAAACCCACCCAACCACACAGCTCTGAAACTACTCAAATGAGAAAGACTAAACCACAAATTCTAAATTAATTTCAAAATGAAAAATTACATTGTTTGTGTTCTGCAAAACAGAGAGAGAGAGAGAGAGAGAGAGAGAGAGAGAGAGAGAGAGAGAGAGAGAGAGAGAGAGAGAGAGAGAGAAATGATTCAGAGCCATAAAAACTACTGATCAACTGTGCATCATTATGAGTAAATATTTACCTTTAGAATTCTAAAATGCGTGTATGAAATGTCCATTTGTAATGCAGTATATGATGTTTTCAGGGCAGATGAAGGATAAAATTATGCAACACTGAAAAGTTTTACCAAATGTGGCTACTCTCTTCAATCCCCAGTCTCAGTCACAGCTATTGTAAAATAAACTACAGTGCACTCAAAATCAGCATGACACCACATGAATATACTGTCGCTTCAGAAAACGTTAATGAAATGTTGAACTAGAAATATATATATTTCTGCACCATTTTCATGACTCAGATTTTTGTTTTGTTCTCTACAACACCAATGAAAATATTTATCTACCAACAACGTGACCGCCCCCGACACTGAAAAACTATTTTCAGTGTAGATTTCATCACTTTATCCCTACATCCAGCATAATATTGAAAACTGCCTACATAATATTTTTGGAGTATTCTGACATCATTAATAAATTGTCTAATGTAATCCGAGTTCAGCACACAATCTGTCATATTAAATAACCACACTGCAAATTTTGTCTCTAGTTGTGCAGTAAGTGACTGCACAAAACTATTTGGAATCACCTGTAGATTTGGAGTTCAAGGAATTTCACCACACCGCTCCTTTTAACCAGAATTACAATGCAAAACACTGGACAGTACATAAATTATCACAAAGACAGAAATTGACTGACACACATTATTGCAATAACAGATTACAGGATTAGAATAACTGCCACATAATTAAGCTTAAAAAGCTTATAAAATATGGAAATTCTAGAGTATGAATCAGGTAGCTTTGAAAATTTACAAAATAACTGTAGAACCTCTCTATGAAATATGACAATACATGAAAATCTCTCCGTGAAAATGAAACAACGCGATCATAAGCAGAAAAGTAAAACCATGATGTACAGCAAAGGCCAAAATAAAATTTATGCTGGGTATCCAGCTCAAAAGTACTAAACAATTCCTGCATCATGACATCAGACAAATTTCAGGCCTGCAGAGGAAGGTGAGTATTTATTAAATCTTTCTGCCTCCTCAAACACTTAAGTTAACCATGGTTGAAAATAAAAATATATGGAAGAAAGTGTTTGTCATCTCTCCATACATATAAAGAAATGTGTTTGCAAAACAAATACTTTGGGATATACGAAGAAAATAGACGCAGGTAACAAGCATACAGAATATTTTGAGTGAAACAGGACTATCATACCTTCCCTGTTTATTACATCAATACTGGAAAAATGGTCACAATTTTTTTTTTTTTACACTACAACAGCATTTATTTTAGAATGTTACCTTTCAGATCTGTGCATGTGATTCCAACAACAGCTTCAATGCTCGCTCTCCAGAGACAGTAAAACATCACTGCATCTTGCAGATCACTGGACCATATCAGGCATAATGCCAGACTGTTACAATTGTTACACACAATCACAGTAAATACAGAGTTTTCAAGTACACTCATTAACAACTACTTTCAAGGTGTTAAATTTTAGAATTAATTTTTTTTTAGTCTCAAAGAGAGGAAATGAGGAAAAATTATCTGGAGAGAAGTGCCCATTGAGTAACTGCGAAAGTTAGTTTATGTAATGCAAATCCAGAGGCATAATCAACTTATCAAATGCATCCACAACAGTAGGACACGAAATTCAAAGTAACAAAATTAAATTTACTACTTTGATTTGTGTAATTTTAACATAGATTATGATAACATGAGTGATACAATTTAATTTAATGTATATTTCAAATGTGAATAAAGTTCTTTTTCTTTTCTCTTTTCCCCTTTTTGTAGAGTCAATATTGATACTGAGATTGTGTTTTAGAAAATTAAATATGACTGAACTTGTGAAAGAGGATTCTCAATTGAGATATTATGTATCAATAGCTTATCCACTATTGTATGTCGGTGGAATTTCATAAAATGTGGCCTCCTGGTTTCACTGAATACATGCTGTTGTTATGTTTCACATTATAAATCAAACTTCAACAAAAACATTTAACAGTGTGATTGCTGAAGAGGGAGATTCAATGTGATGTTCAGCCTCTGACATCCATTAACTCAATTTGTAAATTCTCATGTGATACCAGTGGTATCAAAGTGGTTCTTACTGATCTGGAGTGGAAGCTCATCACTGACTGTTACATTTTAATGATACCAGTACTGACTGCAAAGACATGGCATATTTTTGTCAAAGGATTGTACTAACACTCAAGAAATTTAGTATAGCTTAGAAGCAAATGAGAGAAATTAGTAGAAACACTATACCATAACTAAGAAACAAAAATGCATGCCAGCAATATCACAGATGAGAGTAAGGATAGAAGACATCACAGATACATGCATAAATTTAAGCCTTCACAGAGATGAGCATAAATTTAAGCCTTTTAACAGATATGTTGCCAACTCTACAACAACATCATTAGTAATTAAATTATTCACCGTGTTTTGACATTCAAACCATATTTCCTCTACATAAAATGAAATCTTATTACCTTCATGCAAAATCATTTTGCCCATATTTCATGTATTACTTTAATTAAAATTGCCACTTATCTCTACAAAATGTGTATTCATATCACTAAATAGATAAAAGACTTATGAATGACAGGAAGAATAGCAATTTTTTACTTGATCTGATAGTTGGGAAAAGAGGAGGTAGAAACCCACATGAGAAGTGGACTGAGATTAATGGTACAATGAAGAAAGTGGCCCTATATTAACCTAATTTGGACAGGTTTAACTAATGACAGAATTGACCAAATTTAAATGAACTTCATTTGCCATCATAAACAGAACAGTGGTAAGGATTGAGAAATATTTATCATCATACAATTTATGGTTAGTTTTCAGAAATATTCTTCACAGAATGAGGACAGTGTTATGGAAACAGGAACAGAAATTCTTGTAGCAATGTACGTGATCCCTATATTAAGAAAATAAGCAATTCTAACAGCACTGCACTACATAAATCAGTATTTGGATTTAAAGAAAAATGCTTCGATGAGAAGCAAAGCAAAGCAAAGCAAAGCAGTTACCTGAAGGTGGCAATGAACACTCACTCAGAGGAATGAGGAGGAGGAGATTAGTGTTTAACGTTCCGTCGACAACGAGGTCATTAGAGACGGAGCGCAAGCTCGGGTGAGGGAAGGATGGGGAAGGAAATCGGCCGTGCCCTTTCAAAGGAACCATCCCGGCATTTGCCTGAAGCGATTTAAGGAAATCACGGAAAACCTAAATCAGGATGGCTGGAGACGGGATTGAACTGTCGTCCTCCCGAATGCGAGTCCAGTGTGCTAACCACTGCGCCACCTCGCTCGGTTTAGAGGAATGAGCTGTTCAATGATATCAAAAAGTGTTTCAACACTATTCAGAAAGAAAGCTGTAACAATGCAGTGGTGTAGGCAACATGAGAAATGCATTCACATTCGACACAGTCTGATAAATCTTCTCTATGACAAAAATGTCTTTAGTTAAATCATCAGTTCACAAGAATGTTTGTAAAATGCCATCAAAACAAATAGCTGAAAACATGCCAAATATATGGAACAAATCCCTCTTAGGCCATAATTTCAAATGTGTGTGAGGCTAGAAAGGTCAACAAAAGGATAGAGTTAAAATTTACAATTTACATATCATGAATAATTCCACGTCTCAGTATTTTCTATATTCGGCCAAATAATATTGTTAATTCTGTGTGAACACTGTGAGCTTCAGTAAACAGAATACCAAAAGGAGGGGTTGCAGAGACAAGGGTACTAATATACTCTATTAAATAGAGAGAAAAACTGAGAATGTTCTTGAAACCATTTGAAATCATAAGCACATTACAAGATGTCAAATGACTGAGATTAGTATTAAAAAAAACTGTTTTGCAGTATTCATGCTGATTAAAAAATTCCTGGAATCTATTTAATTTTTCATAGTGTGCCACTTTGTACAGCAACAAAGAGGCAGCAAAAGTATAATGTATGTAATTAGTCAAACAGTTACACAGATCACTAATCAATTGTAGCAAAGATTTTCAAAATACTGAGAAATCCCAATGAAGCAGTTAAGCAATGCACTGAAACTAAATTTTATAATAATGCTATAACTATTACCACTAGTACTACTTCTAAACTTTGGGAAAATTGTACTATCAAGTAAAAGTAATATTTAAAATTTCATTCCTCAAGGAAAGCAGGGCACCATTTATATGCAAACTAGTACTTCAGTTTTTACACTTAGTCTCTTGGCGACTGTTACACTTAAACCTTAGAAAAGGTACGGAGTTACACTATTTCCTAGTTAGAAAAAAAGCTTAGACCATCTTGTCAATTTTCAAACAGAGAAAAATCAGCACCAAACTTTTACACAGTCCTGATACTGACATTTGACAGTAAACAGTACACATGAAATACATTTAAGGACAAAAAATGCAGAGTGAACTAGCATTAAATAATTACACTTTCTGCCTTTTTAAGGCACTGTTTCAATCCAGATTTGATTACATAAAAATTTTTAATGCAGTAATTGGTATAAATACCAAGAATTACAAACCATCAAAAAGTTACACATATGAAGAGGTAATGTTCTTGAAAGGCAACATATGCAACAGAACTGATTTCCCATGTGATGGACACACAGATTGAAACTGTCTTAGTAAAGATACTTAAGCTTAACTGTCATTTATTCCCACTGGCATGATTCACTTTTTAATAGTTCATACAGCTGGGTATGGGAACCTGTGTATTTGACAGAAATTTCTTGATGATACCATCAAGTTATGTTGTCTCAAAAACGTATATGATGATATCCTTAAGACACAAAATTTAAAACTGTGCAGCTGTAGTATTACATTTAGAAAGTGAACATCTGTATTCAGCCAGAGTAAATGCAAACCATATATCTAAATACTGACAACTGACAAGCATGGGAGGGGAGGAGGAGGAGGAGGAGGAGGATGGAGGATGGAGGATGGAGGATGAGTGGTGGAGAGAGATATTATATATATTATTTCTCATTCAACAATACATTCAGCCTTTTTGTTAGTTTGTAATTTTTCAATGTACTTATAACCTGAAGTAAATGTGTGTAGTACCTTATACAGGAATCTTAAGTTACATTTAAACTTTATAACGATTAAAAAATATCACATTTCAAATAGTTACACTTCTCTGAAAATTAATTATTTCAGTCTGATAACTACACAACATGACACAGATATGAAACAAATAACCCAGAACATATTTTGATTTAGGAAATAAGTCTCTACATGTATACCACTAAAATTTGCACCATTAAATGAGATTTCTTGTCACTAAAGGAAAAAAATAAAGAAAGGAAAATATATACTCTTTGCACTGCAATACACACAAGCAACAGAATAACATAAAAAAAGAAAGAGTAAAACAAAGATAAGAGCTGATTATAGGCGGAATACTAGAAATTTTAAAGAACTGCATTGCATTGTTCTGCTGCCTTAGTGCCTATCTGTTCAATATTTCTCATTGTTTAGTATAAATATAAGAATGTAAATTAAGGCAGAATAAAAATGCCAACAATTTTCAGTGTGTTTCATACATGTTAAAAAAATCAGATTTGGATTTAAATACTTATAAAATAGCCATTTCACTTTTTAAATACATGAGTCAACTTATCTAATGTTTAAACTGTGGTATAAATTCACCCAACTGCACATCGTCAATGACATCCATTCACTCTTTTTTTTCCTCAGTTAGCCTCAAGGAATCACAGTCCATTTCATAAGGACCAGTTATGTATTTTGAAAGGTTTTACCTGAAATGCCTTTCATAGTAACAGCATTATTGTACACATCATTTTACAATGAATTTAAAATACTCTTTATGATAAAATAAATGTTGAGGTATGACTTAGATTATTACAAACAGTCAATTTGGTACTTTGACTTTTTCAAATACACAACTGCAAATTTTCATATCACTCAATAGGTTTTCTCACATACACTCCATATTCACTGACACACACAGTCACTGGAACTAAACAAGTATGGAACTTATGAGTTTCCAAGAAACAGCACAGCTGCTAGCATTCTGATCCTGGTGGAGTTGCATACCTATTCCTTGGGTCAGGGTCACCATCACATATATACTTGCCTGAAACAGGTACCAAAATAAATTTCAGCAAGAAGACACATGATTTTTAGAACTTTCTCATTTTATAACCTTCTGTACAAATATTAGTTTTATGCTTGGCAATCATACACGTTTGCCAAACAAATAATTGTTCATCAACTTTGTTGAGAATCATATTTCACAAAACAGAATCAAAGATCATAAACCACATCTTATAAATTCACGTCACTTTGCATATGAAATAGTTCATTTCAGGGGGATGACATGTACTTAATAATCATCGACACTGATGGTGGATTTAGGTATGACAGCATTTTAAAGGAGAATCAGACAGAACATTACAGAAACTCTTAGATGCAACTGAGAAACATATTTCAGCTACTGAACTAAACATGTCTGTCCTACAAGATGGCAGCATTACTGAGGTGGTGTTTTAGTTACAGATAATCTGTTATAATGTGTTCAAACATCACAAACATGCTTCAAACATCACAAAACATCAACACTCCCACATTAGCATTCTTCCTGTGCTGTCTAAAACACACAGCATGTCTGTCAAAATGATAGTGCACATGCCAAACAGCTGTGCAAGTGGATGAAATCCTCATTGTGTATGCAATAAGTACACAACTCATGAAATGCAGTTCAGGTTCAGTACTATGGTAGCTAACCAACAGACTCCATTCCACATGGACACTAAAATTTCAGATATCCATAACTCACTAGAACTCTACCTATAGTTCAGAAAAGAGCGGGCATGGGGAGGGGGGGGTGGGGGTGGAGAGAGAGATAGAGAGAGAGAGAGAGAGAGAGAGAGAGAGAGAGAGAGAGAGAGACCGGGGGGGGGGGGGGCGGGGGGGACGGGACGGGACGGCAGAGGGCATGGGGAGAGTGGAGCGGGAGAGTGTGGCAGAGTGGGGTGGGAGAGTGCGGCAGTGTGTGGAGGAAAGGGTGGCTGGGGGGGGGGGGGGGACGGCAGAGGGGGTAGAGGGCGGCAGAGGGGGTAGAAACAACTGTATGGATGTGGCTAGTATTTAATGAAATTACACAAAATTGTCACTCTCAAGTCAGAGGATGAACTGGTCATTGTGGTATTAATTTTGGTACTGCCAATATCTATTACGACATTGTGCAGGTAAGCGAGTGTATCTGGGTCCAAGTGCAGGTGGACATGTCTAGTACATGATGTGCATTTGCAAAATCATCTACTGATAGGTGGTGGCCTATTCTTTTCGAGTAACTTCCATACTACAAGTACACTGTTCTAATAATTCCTTGGTTACAATTAACCTTTTGTTAGTCGCATATGTATCTGTGATATACACGGACTAATTTATGTTCAATATTTCTGCAATAAATGGAGAAATGGAGATAAGTGCTTCATGGCCCAGACATCTTTCATCACATTATTATTGTTCCACAGAAGTTTCAAGCTTATCTCAATCATGCTGTGGTTGCTATGAGGCAGACCTCAAACGTGTACCATGTTGCATCAGTTAGATATATCACACCAACTTGTGTAATGCATTGTTGCCACTATTGAATGCAACAACAGCATTGTTTAGAGCACACTCAAGCCAGTAGTTCTGTTATTGTCTGGTAGATGAGTGTACATTTCATTGTTACTACAATTCCTAGTCTTGAAAATGGGTAATGTGTATAATTCTGAGAATCTTAAGGATCTGGAAGAGGCACATCACATTCTTTTCAATGATGATGTCTCCACTGAACATCATTTTGTAGAAATTGATTCTGAACCTGAAGACATGACTGGAACAATATCTGTAGACTCAGACACAGATCATTAAGTCGATGAAGGGAAAACAGATGTAATACAGGAAAGTGAAGAAAATTATTATTTGGGCGAATACAAAAGGAAAAGATGATGATGATGATAATAACAACATAGTAATGATGATATAAAAACATATCTATTATTTTACTTCAAGTAAGTATGGAATAAATGGAGACATGTGCCTTGGGAAACAACACAGTGATGGCTCTATAATACACTGACCAAACTGCCTGGGGTAGTGGGAAACGAAAAGAATATGATGACTGAATTTGATTGCTGGAGCCTTTTCATTAGTGATGATACATCTAACCATGGAAAATATCAGCGGGTGCGTAGCTGATATGGAAGGGAATTTTGAATGTGAGAGTGATTGCAGACACACAGATATAGCCACAATGAAAGTCTTTTTCCGTTGGTGTGTTTACTGTAGAATGGCAAAATATTCACGACTTCTGGACAGCAGATGATCTTGGCGTCAATATTTTCAGAATGACTATGTCCGAGAAACATTTCCGATTCCTAACAAGATGCATTTATTTCGATCGTGGCATCTCAAGTCAATAACAAAGAAAAATAGACAAATTGGTGGCCATGAGGGAAATGTTCACCTCGTTTGTGAATAACTACAAGACACATTACCCCATTCGTCAAAACGTCACTACTGATGAGCAGCTACCAGCATTTCGATGGCGGTGTGGATTACACCAGTTGAAACCATATAAATGTGGAATAAAAATCTTTTGTCTGTGTGACACTAAACTACACTATACTTACAACATGGAGTCGTACAGGTGTTTGGAAATCCCCATTACAGACTTATAGAACTTGTAGAGAGGAGTGAGTTCATAATATTTTGAATAGGAACCAATGTCTGGAAATGTACTGGTTCCATTCTACAACAATTTCTGTTCAGATGTGTAATGCATCCATATCTGCTGGGCAAAAGATAAAAGTCTCAAGAGCTGCTTGTTCTGGTACGTAACAGAGTAGACAAGATGATTGGTACTATGTCAGATGATCACCTGATGTTGTATTGCATCCGTACTGTTCTGTATGTATAGTATGCTGGGTCCTTTTTTGTTTCAGAATAATATAAACATGTAATGTTTAAGTGCTGATATAATCAAATATGGTTAAGTAACAAGTGGATGTTGCATTATGTTTCCTTTCAAATTGTTACCTAATAACTGTACTGTGTCACACCTAACTCAGTTCCTTAGGTAGAAGTGGACGTGTTAACCATCTGAATTGAAACACTTGTACAATGGAAATGGCACATTTATGGACCGGTTTCTTATTCAAAATATTATGTAATCACTCCCCTATAAAAGTCCTAGAAGTTTCTAACAGGAATTTCCAAACATCCTGTAGTGTGGACTACTGCCAGAAGATCTCTTTCAGAATAATAATTCTGTCAAAGCAGTACTTCTGAGACTTGCTGAGCCAATACATGAGACTGGTAGGGGCATTACAGGGGATAATTGGTTCACTAGTTTGGAATTAGTGATAGAATTGCAGAAAAGGAGGTTGTCTCTTGTACGTATAGTTAGAAAAAAAAAAAAAAAGGAAGCACCCTCAAATTTCATATCTCCAAAGGTATGCATCTTCGAAAAATGTGGTATGCATCTTTTTTAGTTTGCAAAACCATGCAAAAATTGTTTATCTGTATGAAGCAATGAAGACACTAAGATGCACTCTGATTATTTCAATGATTTACTTAAATCTATGGTTTACTGAGGACTATTTGTATAGCTATTTACTAGACTTCTGCATTAAATTATGTAAACTATTTAAGTTAATTTTAAAATCATAGCCTGATGTTCAGTTCTGTATATGTCACATTTGTACCAATGAAGATAACTGCAATCTTTTTTTATACAAAGAAATTGCCACTTAAAGACAAAAATCGTAGTACATATCCAGGAGATACATCATGACCAGTCGCATCACGAGGTGACTCACCTAACGAAAGGTTAAATAAAGATACAAAAATTTTAAAAAATGTTAGCAAATATATAGAATTTAAGCACTAAAAATAACAAAAAACTATCAACATTAAATACAACAACTGTTTGCAAATTTTTGTCATTAGTATTTTCAAGCTCATGGTTTAAACCATATCCAGGGAGTCTTGAAAACAATAAAAACTTTTTCTAGTTCAAGAACACCTGCTGTTTCTAATAAAACAATAATAAAGAAAAGAGATTATAATATTTAGCAGCATAACATCAAAGTAAGTACAAATTTGATGTATAAATTTTTTTATGGTATTATTATGTATTCAACTCACCTAGCATACTCTCAAGTAACTACTGCAGAGGAATAGGGTTGATAACCCATAACTTCCCCAGAGAAGTACTAAAGAGAACTCAGTATACTTCGTTTGTTCCCAGAACTACTGCAGTCACAGAATGGGTGGAACATCATTGTGGTTGATATTTCCCATGTTTTGACATTCTGTAGCACAAAATTGGAGAATGACACAGCCTTGAAATTTTAACAGCATGAAGAGCACCAAAACTTTTGTATCTGATGCAGACACCTCACATTCCATCTTCATCTGTATCCATACTCTGCAAACCACTGTGTAGAGAACGGCAGAGGGTACGTTCCATTTTACCAGTTATTAGGGCTTTCCCCATTCCATTCACATATGGAGCACAGGAAAAATCACTGATTAAATGCCTCTGTGTATGCTGTAATTAATCTAATCTCATCCTCACAACCCCTATGGGGGCAAAATGTGTGAGGTTGTAGCATATTCCTTGAATCATAATTTAAAGCTGGTTCCTGAAACCTTATCAGTAGGCTTTAGCAGGGGAGTTATGTTTATCTTCAAGAATGTGTCAGTTGTTGTTTCAACATCTCTGTCACACTCTGCCGCCAGTCAAACAAACCTGGACCATTCTCCGTATATGTTCAGTAACCCCTATTAGTCCTATTTGGTACGTATCCCACACACCTGAGCAATGTTCTAGGGTAGCTCACACAAGTGATTTGAAAGCAAGCTTCTTTGTGGACTGGCTGCATTTCCCTTATACTGTACCGATAAACCTAAGTCTGCTACCAGTTTTACCCACACTTTTTTTTGAGAAGTGTGTAGTTTTACATTTCCAAACATGTCATGCAAGTTGCCAATCTGTGCACCACTTTGAAATCTTACCAAGGTTGGACTGAATATCTGTACAGCTTCTTTCAGATTGCACTTCATTTCAGCTAACTGCATCAACTGCAAAAAGTTTCAGGTTACTATTAATACTGCCCACAACGTCAACACCATTAATATTCAACAGCAACAGACCCAACAAACTTCATTGTGGCACACACAAAGTTCCTTCTAGATCTGTCAATGGCTCTACATCCAAGGTAACTTGCTCCATCCTCCCTACCAAAAGCTCCTCTACCCAGTCACAAATTTCACTTGATACCTCATACGATCGTACTTTTGATAATAAGCACACATTTCGCAATGAGTCACATGGTTTGCAGAAATCAAGAAATATTGCATCTATCTGACTGCTTACATCCAAAGCTTTCAATATGTTATGTGAGAAGAGTGTGAGTTGGGTTTCATATAATCAATGTTTTCAGAATCCGTATTATAAGGGGCGTTCAAAAAGAAACGAACCGGAGTCTGGAATGCGCAAACCGGTGACAGGAGGGTTATATCATGGCGTGCATAATGAGGTGTGGTTCCGACCGGAGCGTGGAAGTTCACAGCCCATCGCTAGAGGACACGTGTGCACATCACATGACTATACAGAGCTAGCAGCAACATGCATCAATTGTCCAATGCTGCCAGCCGCATTGCAAACCATGACATGGAGGCATCAACAGAAGAGCAACAAGGTGGTGTTCCGTTTTCTGACATCAGAAGGAGGAGGAGGAACAGACATTCATCAACAAATGTCACAAGTGTACGGTGAACACTGCATGTTCCTTGCAAGAGTCAAGGCATGGTACAAGCGCTTCAGGGAAGGACGGGTGTCTTTAGCCGATAATGCACAGCCTGGAGCACCGCATTTCATTTGCATTACTGATGACACCATCCAGCTCATAACCCAGGACCGCCGCGTGACAGTGAAAGCCATAGTCGCCGTGGTCAGACTGAGTGTCAGAAGTGTTCATACCATCATGAAGGACCAACTGCAAATGCACAAAGTGTGTACCCAATGAGTGCCCCACAGTCTTCAACCATACCAGGAAGAGTGTCAAATGGCCTACTGTCTTGCTCATTTGCAGTGCTATGCTCGGAAAGGGAATGCATTCCTGACACGAGTGATGGCTGGAGATGAGTCATGGTGTCATCACTTCGAACCAGAGTCACTACGACAAAGTATCCAGTGGAAACATCCAGGGTAACCACCACCCAAAAAAAGCCAAGGCCATCCACCTGAGTGAAGGGAAGGTTATGCTAATGTTCTTCTTTGACCAAGATGGCCCCCTTCTGATCACTTCCTACAGCACGGGACAGCAGTGAATGTCCAGTGATACAAATCTTGATCACCTTTCGCCAAGCGATCAAATCAAAATGACCAGGCAATCTCATCTGAGGGGTCATTCTGCTCCAGGTCAATGCAAAGCCTCATATGGGCAACAGTGTCATGGCACTCCTACAGAAATTCAAATGGGAGGTTCTTGGCCACCCTCCATACAGTCCAGACCTCCCCCCCCCCTGCGATTATGCCATTTTTGGTTCCCTTAAAAAGGCTATGAGGGGGCAAATGATTCACCTCAGATGAAGACATCCAACTGTACGTGTGGAACTGGTTAACATCACAGCCCCAGGAATTTTATGAGACAGCTATTCACTGCCTTGTGTCACAGTGGGACAAGTGTCTCAACATCCAGGGTCAATACTTCTAACATACAGATACTGGTTTCTGTAATTATGCCTCCAGCTCATTTCTTGTCTGATCGCCCCTTATAGTAGGTATGGAGGAGGTCGTTCTGTTCCAGATGGCTCATTATGTTTGAGTTCAGAATATGTTCTACGGTTCTATAACAAACTGATGCCAAGGACATTGGATGGTAGTTTTGTGGGTCACTTCTGCTACCCCTCTTGTAGATGGCTGTGACATGCTTACTTCCAACCACTTGCCACAGTTTTCTGTTTCAGAGTTCTACGACATTTAGTTAACAGGTTTTAGGCCACTGTTGCTTTTCATATATGTAAACCATCTTTCATCTATTATACAACAAGCAGACTTATTTCTTTTTGCAGGTGACACTAGTATTGTAATCAATACAAGCCTACAGAGAGAAATACAATAAATGGTAACCAAGGTTTTCTGTGAATGGTCTCACCCTCAATTTTAAAAAGACACAACATATTCAGTTCTACACATCTAGGGGCACTACACCAATGATAAGCGTAACACGTGGTGGGAAAATAATAAATAGTGTGGAAACTTTGAAATTCTTAGGTGTCTATACTGATGAGAATTTAAACTGGAAAAAGAACATTTTGGAACTTCTAAAACAACTTCATTCAACCACAGTTACACTTAGAATCATTGCAAATCTTTGGGAGAGAGAAATCAGTAAGTTGACATATTTTGCATATTTTCATTCAACAATGTCACAGGGAATAATGTTCTGGAGTAACTCTTCTTTAAGAAAGAAAGTCTTCATTGTGAAAAACGTGCTGCAAGAATAATATGTGGTGCTCTCCTATAGTCTCTTGTAGGCATCTATTTAAGGTGTTGGGCATTCCAACTACTGCTTCACAGTGTATTTACTCCCTCTGAAGTTTGTTGTAAATAATCCACTACAGTTCAAAAGGAACAATGATTATATATAATTACAATACCAGAAGTACAAGTGACATTCATTAAGCCAAATATTTCTGATCATTTACGCTATGATATAAAATGTCTGACAGACAGCAAAGTAAAATTTGAAAACAAACTGAAAAAGTTTTTCCTTGACAAATATTCCCGTCCTATAGAAGAATTTCTATTATTGACAAGTGTGGGTACAAATTACTAATACATATTTGATGATGATGATGATACCAATAAACCACAGAACTTTTAACTGTTCAGCATGTAGCCATATTTACAAATAAATTTGTGATCAGAATGTGAAATCATTCAGTCCACATCATTATGATTTGCTGTGCAAGTTATTCAAGGAACATCTAACCAACTAACTGACTGACTGACTAAGAGGGGCCAGTTCAGCCACAAACTGGGTATAGAATCTGAGAGGGATCCCTTTGTGCCCTTGGGCTTTGTTCAATTTTAGAAATTTCAGCTGTTTCTCAATGCCACTAACACAAATATCGACTTCACTTGCCTCTTCAGTGGTGTGAGAATTAAACTAAGCAATAGTCCTGGGTTTTCCTCTAGAAAGAAAAATCTGAAAATGGAACTAAGCATTTCTGCTTTTGCTTTGCTACCCTCAGTTTTAATTCCTGTCTCATTTGTGAGTGTGTGGACACAAACTATTGTGCTATTAACAGCCTTTACATACACTCAGAATTTCTTTGGGTTTTGGGAAAGGCATTTCAATGACATTCTGCTACAGTAGTAACCAAAGGCTTCATGCATTTCTCTCTCGACAGCCTAATGAGCTTCATTCAGCATCTCTATATCTATTGCCCTACACTTTGTTTCATACCTATTATGCAGTAGTTAGTGCTTCTTTTCAGTGACTGTATACCTTGGAGGGTCCTTCCCATCATGAACTGCTTTACTGGATACATACCTATCCAGTGTCCAGTCCACTATTCTTTTAAATTTGAGCCATAGTTTGTCTGCACACTCCTATCTTGTACTAAAAGGGTCAAGCTCCTCATTGAGATGACAGTACTGCTTCTCTGTCTAGTTTGTGAACACACAAATTTTCTACTTATTGTAGGTGCCCTTTATACTTAAGTGTTCATTTTTGCTATAAATGCCTCATGGTTATTGATACCAATTTTGAGATGGGTATCCTCAAAGATGTCACTTTTTTTTTCCTATTAGATCTAACATACTTCAATCGAGAACAGGGTTTCAAACTACTTGTTCTAGGTAGTTTTCAGAGAAGACATTATTTTCAGTAATGTTTCAGGAGTTGTCTTGTCATAGCCAGCACTAACGAAACTTTAATTATTATAATGGAGTGTTGTACACTTTCAGATCCCTCTGATGATTGCAGAATGGTTAGTGAACTCAAGTACAAGTTTTTGATTACATTAGGAGATGAGTCTGATTGTCATTAGATGGTTCCACTTAAAATTTTATGCCCACTCCATATACTTAGGCTTGGTCAGACAATCTCACATGGAGCTTCAATTACTCTCTCTGTGGTTCGAGTTTCTTGTCTATTGGGAAAAATATGCTTCCTCCATTTCCCATTACCCTATCCTTTTGGTATACACTTAAATTTTGCCCAAAAATCTCACTACTGTCAACTTCAGGTTTTAACCAGCTTTCTGTGCCTATATCATGTGAGCTTCAATGGTTTTAGGAGCAGTTCAAATTCTAGCATTTTGTTGTGAATTCTTTGGCAGTTAACTACTAGGATTTTAATACTCTCACTTGCAGCATGTGTTTTTTGGTTTCTTAAACAGATACTTCTGGGTTTTCCACACCTATTGTTATCTGGATGGGATGGAAAGTCACCTAATCTAATCTTGTGTGCACTCCACACACAGTCATCTCTGACACGTGGTGCATGCCTGACCCATTTAGGGGGACCCTACAGTTCTCAACCTTATGGCTGAAGCCTAAGAAGTCACACCACAGCTTCTAACAGACAGAACCATCAGTGTCTCTGTTTTCCAGTCATTTAATGAAGCTCACTAGAACTGGGAAGTGTAACAAGTGTTTAGCACTTCGTTTACAGACAAGTGGCATGAAGAGCCTTGAGAGACAGCGAGCTACTCAGAACTAGGGGCCACAATCTGTTCTGGGTACAATGCTGCAGATCATGAGCTTCATTGGAAGGCTGGTGTTCTCAACGTTCTCTACTAGTCACTAGAATGATCCTAGTATGATCTCTGAGCCCAGGTGACAGGCACTGTTTATTCCAATGTGTGCCACAATCTGCAGTTGGCTGCAACCTATTCCCACAATGACTGCCAAAATAGCCTCTTCGACATGCTGAATGAGGCCCTCAAGCATACACTGAGTGCACATAGTACTCCTTCCCATCCCTTGCAGCCATTTCTCTAACAGATCCCATTATTCACCATACGTTTGAAATGCCGACGATCAACAGACCCCTACCAACGATTCAAAAAACTTTACCAACAGCCATATATTTTGGGTAATTTTATT
This sequence comes from Schistocerca serialis cubense, assembly GCF_023864345.2. Taxonomy (NCBI): domain Eukaryota; kingdom Metazoa; phylum Arthropoda; class Insecta; order Orthoptera; family Acrididae; genus Schistocerca; species Schistocerca serialis. The sequence continues at coordinate 656,513,977 of NC_064640.1, read as the reverse complement.
TTATATATCAAATGCTACCAGTTTCAGCAACTCAAGATTGCCATCTTCAGGCCCCCATACGCTTTTTTTCGTATTAACAAACTTATAGTATGGTGCCGTAAATCTGGAGCCGTAAATCCGAACTGTTATGCAACTGATTTATATGAAAGGGTGACCCCAACACTTTTTTCATATTAACAAGCTTATTGTATGGTGCCATGAAACTGGAACTGTAAATCCGACTCTTTCATATGAATCAGTTGCGTAACAGTTCAGATTTACAGTTCCAGTTTTACGGCACCATACGATAAGCTTGTTAATACAAAAACAGTGTTTGGGACCTGAAGATTGCAATATTGATTTGCCAAAACTGGTAGCATTTGATATATAATATAAAATAACCCAAAGTACATGGCTGTTGGTAAAGCTTTTTGAATCGAAAAGTACATACCAGCCGATATCCTCTGGCCATAATGAACTGAGAGAGACCTACCAACTTGTGTTCGCCTCCCCTTGACACAGGACATAACAGGTTTCCCAACAGGAGAAGTGAGTCTAGCTGGCTCAGTTTCAGTTTTGTTGGAAACAGAACTTTGAAATACTTCATTAGGTGGATCACGGCAAAAGTTCTACGATCAGTGTCTGAGATCCAAACAGGATTAGTCTGATGGCGACAAGGAAAATAAAAATTTTACATGATGTGATTGTATTTAGTGTTAGATTCGGGGAACTTTTCCGTAGCACCGCATATGTATCAATTTCATAAAGATAAAATTAATCATTCTATAAGGGCTCACATATTTTTAGATATATCAGTGTAGTTCCTACTTACATTTTTAGTTTAGTTTTCTTGTAATCGTACCAAAGGTATCACTGGTTCAATCAATATCAATGTGTGTACATCCAGTAAGGTCAGTAGGAGTGGTGTGGAGTGATCCATCTGTTGACGCCATGTCATGTGAGTAAGCAAAAGCAGTAGATTGGAGGCCTGCAGCAGACCACATCAGCCTCAATTATATCAGCTCGCTGATGCGTGCTACATTGCCTCTGATGGAATTATTTACAATGACCTTGTGGTACTTGGCTATTCTCTGGACATCAATTTGTCAATGTTATTCCTTGCTGTCAACATGACACTTATTTGGTCAATGTTATTCCCTGATGTCAACACGGCACTGATTTGGACAATTATTATTCCCTGTTGTGAACATCTGACTTGCAAACAGACATGTCTACTTCCTTACTGTGGTTCTGTGTCTGCTCTCTGTTTGACCATACATTATGCTTTCCACGAGGGAGCTGATAGTATGTGCATGCACCGAGACAGTAGTTTGTATTCAAGTACCTCCCTGTCAGACAAGCTTACAGTGTTCTCCAGCATTAACATTCGAGTTCGTCAGTGAATCCGCAGTACTTTAATGCCCAAAAGATTTCCACATGCAGAAGCCTTTGTACCTGTTTAGTTCAGGAAGAATCATGATGTATTGTATTCTGCGATTCATTTGCACTTGACAGGCCTTCAATAAAGCTGGTGTTGTTGAAGAAGCAAACAGTGGTACTTTTCTGAGTGTTACAACCAGGAAACAACAGCTCGATGTGAGCACAAGCTTGTACAAAAAGCGGACAGATTCGGCATGTCTCAGTTTTCCAGTCATTTAATGAAGCTCACTAGAACTGGGAAGTGTAACAAGTGTTTAGCACTTCGTTTACAGACAAGTGGCATGAAGAGCCTTGAGAGACAGCGAGCTATTTTATTATCTACAAAGATACAGCTCTATTATCTTGTGCAAAAATTGGCCCCTCTGTCTGAAGCATCAGTGTTGTACCTAACAATTATTAACTCACTTTTAAGTTAATATTTTGCAACAAGAATACATGTGGTGGCTGCTTGTTTAGAGCGATCAGATTAGCACAGAACAGTGAAGTGCATGCTCAAGCATTATTAGCCGAAGTTGTGAATATTGCCAGGGCTTTCAACACTATGTGCAGCTCTGGCTGCCTTTTCCATAAAATTTGATATACCAGAACTGTCATCTTGATTGGCAACTATCGCATGACCTACATCTACACCTACATAGATACTCTGCAAGCCACCATACAGCGCATGACAGAGGATGCTCTGCATCACTACTAGTCATTTCCTTTCCTGTTCCACTTAGAGAGAGGGGAAAAATGACTGTATATAGGCCTTTGTATGAACCCTAATTTCTCGTATCTTATCTCTGTGGTCCTTACACACAATGTATGCTGGCAGCAGTAGAATTGTTCAGCAGTAGCTTCAAATGCCAGTTCTCCAAATTTTCTCTCAGTAGTGTTCCTCAAAAAGAACATCACCTTCCCTCCATGCAGCCTGCCTCCAAATTACTTTGATATCTTCGTTTAATCCGATCTGGTACAGATTTCAAACACTTGAGCAGTACTCAAAATAGATCGCATGCTACATGTGGTCTCCTTTACAGATGAACCACATTTCTCTAAAATCCTCCCAATAAACTGATGTCGACCATTTGCTTTCCCTACTACAATTCTCACATGCTTGTTCCATTTCATATTACCATTTCACATTGCTTTGCAACTTTACACCTACATATTTAAACGATGTACCTGTGTCAAGCAGGACACTACTAATGCTGCATTCGAACATTACCGGTTTGTTTTTCCTATTCACCTGAATTAACTTACATTTTTCCAAATTTGTCCACCAACTACAAATTTTGTCTAAGTCATTTTTTTTCTCCTCTAGTCACTCAACTTTGACACCTTACCATACACCTTACCACACTCCAAACAACTGCAGATTGCTGTCCAATCTATCTGTCAAATCATTTATGTATACAGAAAAACAACAACAGTCCTATCACACTTTCCTGGGGCACTCCTGACAATATCCTTGTCTCTGATGAACACTCACCTTCGATGACAACATTCTGGGTCCTCTTACTTAAAAAGTCTTTGAGCCACTCACATATCTGTAAACATATTCCATGTGCTTGTACCTTTGTTAACAGCTTGCAATGGGGCACCATGTTTAACACTTTCTGGAAATCTCAAATTATGGAATATAGCCTGTTGCCCTTCATCTATAGTTTGCAGTACATCACATGAGATAAAGGTAAGCCGAGTTCCACATGAGTGATACTTTCTAAAACCATGCTAATTCGTGGACATAGGTTCCTCAGGCTCAAGAAAACTGAGAATATGTTCAAGGATTCTGCAGCAGACAGAAGTTAGGGATATTGGCCTATAATTTTGCAGGTCTATTCTTTTACCCTTCTTATGTACAGGAGTCACATGCACTTTTTTCCAGTCTCTTGGGACTTTGAGCTGGGCGAGAGAGATTCACGATAAACGCAAGCTAGGTAAGGGGCCAATGCTGAAGAGTACTCTTTGTAAAACCAAACTGGGATTCCATCCAGACATGTTAACTTATTTGCATTGGCCTCTCACCTAGCTTGTATTTATCACGAATCTCTCTCCTAGAGCAAAGTCCCAAGCGACTGGAAGAAAGTGCATGTGACTCCTCTACATAACAAGGGTGACAGAATGGACCCAGTTTGTTTCTCTACATTAGGAAGGACCACCATACGGGAGTCTGTCTGACGGTCAAATGATTGTATATTTGTACAATTCTCCTGTGTAAATGATTTCTGGACCACAAAATTTAAAACGTTGGCTTTTGTTTTGCTATGTACAGCTGCCATACAAGACTGTCAAACATGGGTTTGGATGGAAGCCTAGACCCGCTTAGCGATTTTACACAGGACCAGAATTTTCTCAGGTTCTCTGCCACATATTTTGCTAAGGCATGTCAGTGGTGGTAGTTGTATGCTTTGTGCATAGATCTTTTCACAGACCATGAATCTCTACTTACTTTTCCTTGTCATCTCCTGATGAAATTGCACACTGTGGCACATTGAATGGGCACTAACCTCATGCCACAACAGTTTTTCACCTCAATCTTAGCAACGTTTTCGTATACTGCCTATTTGTCCTAATTGTTTTTCTTCCCACAATATATGTAGTTGCCCACATTATTATGATGTCAATCAACAGTATTTTCACCACAGTCACATAACATGTTTATCTGAGCTGACCGGGTTGTTAGTGATCAAATGTCAATGCAAATGGCATCAGAGATGGTTGGTGGGTTTAAAAGGTGGGGAGGGGAGACCAAACTGCGAGGTCATCAGTCCCTTGTTCCCAGTTGAACAATTACCCAAGGGAAAGAAGGAAACAAAGAAGAAGTACGGCACAGTAACAGGAGAAAGCAAGAACCAGAAGAATGACAGAAGGAGAATACACACTACAATTGACAAAACAGGACAAGAAAACCACAGACACATGCAAGAAACAGGGAGAAGAGATTAAAAACAAGAAAGCAGATGACCAAGGCTGGCTGACCATGAGAATAAAAAAGAAGAAGCCAGCCACTTTACAACACATTAAAACATCCACCCTAAAAGCCATAGCATGGAGGTCACAGAGGGATAAAGGACATGTGCTAAAATTCAGATCAAATGATAAAACCCACCCTCACAAATAAAATGTAAAACTAAAGCTGTTGTTGAGGCATTGTCGCCCAACACTGAAGGTACGGTGCTGGGAAAGTTAAAAGTCTGCCGCAGAGCGACTGAAAGTGGGCAGTCCCGCAAGAGGTGGGATGACTGTCATTTGGGAGCCACAGGGGCACTGAGGTGGGTCCTCGCAATGGAGGAGGTAACCATGTGAGAGTCACATATGGCCATGTGGAGGCGACAAAGGACAACTGATTCCATGCGAGAAGCCCGCAAGGAAGACTTCCACACATTTGCAGTCTCCTTAATGACACACAGTTTGTTGTGCATACTGTTATGCCACTCCATCTCCCAAATCCAAAAAACCTTGACGCGTAAGACAGAACGCAGGTCAGTTTCAGAGATGTCCATCTCCAGGAGCAGTTTCTGCGTCGTCTGTTTGGCCAGCCTGTCAGCAAGTTCGTTGCCTGGGATTCCGATGTGTCCTGGGGTCCACACAAACACCACTAAATGACTGGACCATTCCACGGCAGATGTTCGCTACCAAAGGATGGCGAGTGTAGCACTGGTCGATAGCTTGTAAACTGCTCAGGAAGTCAGAACAGAGAAGAAACGACTCACCAGTACAGGAACAAATGTACTGAAGTGCACGAGATATGGCCACAAGCTCTGCAGTGAATACACCACAGCCAGCGGGCAAGGAATGCTGTTCAATATGGCCTCTGTGGACATAGGAGAAGCCAACATTGCCATCAGCCATCGAGCCATTGGTGTAAACAACTTCAGAGCCCAGGAACACGTCAAGAATCAAGCAGAAGTGACATCAGAGATTCAAGGGTAGCACCACACTGTCTTATACTGTCAGCACAGATCACAGTATTCCAGTATTATTCGTTTTTAGTAAAGGGCCTCAGTCTTTTATACTAATCAGTCTACATATCTTCGACTGAGATCTCTACCCTTAACATCAATAGCAGCAGAGCTGTGGACTTATGGCCATTATGAAATTTCAATACATGTAAGAAAGTAATGAAAACTCTTCCTATCTTTCTTTGTTGCAGCAGAACCCTCAGTGGAAAATACTTTGGCCTCAATGCTTACACAGCATTTGGGTTTTCTGTCCAACAATTCTATCAAATCAATTCATAATGCTGTCCCATATGCTGATGTGGGGAAAGGTTTCCAATTCTTTCAACCAGTCTGAAGTACCAAAATTTGTCAAAGCCTGTTCTACAGCTTTAGCATAGCAGAATGAATTTAAATTGGAAATGGATCCCTTAGTGGGGTTACAAGTGCTGTCTCAGATTCCTTACAGCAGATGGGCATAACTTTTATTCAAGGTTGAAAAAATGTACAGCAATCAGTTGCTAAAAATCTGGGTACTGCAGATCTAGATTTCAACCACTGTGTGGCTATCATCGGCACGGTAAGATGCAAGTAAGGTCACACCATTTTTAAAGCTTGCATATAGAAATAGTCCCTGCTAGACTATACATGTCAGTACTTCAGTTCACACTGATTGTGAACTGTTAGTAACAACCACATCAATCCACAAGATACTTGGCGTGCCACAAGGAAGTATATTGGGGCCTTTTCTGCTCCTTGTGCATATGAATGATTTACTTTGAACCTCAAAACTGCAACATTGTAAGGTATAATGATGACACATCTTTTATCAGCTGGGGCTGTGGTATACTAACTACTACAAACAGTAGTGAAATCAATTGTAACTTTCTGTCAAGTTATCTTACTGCAAATAAGTTAATTGTAAATAAGGAGAAGACAGAAGTTGCTTGGCTACAGTCAGAACATAAACAGAACTCTATCTAATCCTCCATTATCCCTTGGCTACACAAACACACACAAATTTTTGGGTATAATTGTTGACAAACACCTGTCATGGAAAGAACATATTGACCATATATGTAAGAAAACCAGTACAAATGTGTACCTATTGGAAAGGGTCTCAGTCTTCCTGGACCATGAGAGCTTGAGGCAAATATACTTTGGAGTGATACATTCACATTTTCAGTATGGTATTCAGACATGGGGTGGAGCACAAGCTGTCTATACAGACAGGCTCTTGAGGCTACAACAAAAGGCAGTAAGATTTGTAGCCAAGGTAAAAATGAGAGAGCCTTGTAGAAAAATCTTCAGAAAATATAAAATGCTAACCATCTACTGTATGTACATCCTGCAGGCAATAATGTTTGTGAAACAAAATCCAAAATATAATGTAACAAACAGTAATGTACATCGGTACAACACACAGGGAAGGGGAAATGTTCACAAAATTGCAAATGAAAAAAAGGCTGTTGACCATAGTCCACATACAATAGGGACCATCTTTTATAACAGATGCTCATCTGACCTCAAGGCAGCTAATTTAAACACTTTAAAGAATAAATGGTTCAAATGGCTCTGAGCACTATGGGACTTAATATCTATGGTCATCAGTCCCCTAGAACTTAGAACTACTTAAACCTAACTAACCTAAGGACATCACACAACACCCAGTCATCACGAGGCTTTAAAGAATAAACTTACGCATTTATTAACAGAGAAATGCTGTTACTCAGAAGATTTCAAGCTGTAATCTCCCTTTGTAAAACAGTGTTTATAGCATAACTTTGTTTTTGCAACATAAAAATGGTAATTTCTGATCTTTATACACTATGTTAATATATTCATTTATATTTCAAGTTGTAAAGGCACTCTGCGAAACAGTGTTTATAGCACAAGTTTGTTTTTGCAAAAAAAGGATAATTTCTGACCTTCACTATGAGGGAGGAGGGGGGTTGAAAAGTTTCTAGCCTAACAAATAAAGAATGACAGAAATTTCATAATACCAATTTACTTTTCAATGTAATACCAGTGTACACTTGCAGGCACGCTCAGGTAACTTCTGCAAACTATTCAAATAAAAGGTCTTTGATTTCAAGCCCACCCAAGCGTTCACAGCATCAATCACTTCATCATCATTGTCAAATCATCGTCCTTTGAGGTCTTTTTTTTAGGTTTTTGGAAAAGAAAGAAGTCTGATAGAGCCAAATCTGGAGAATATGGCAGCCGATGTAACTATTTGAACCTGCTGTCAAGCAGCATTTCCAGTGTTGCAAGGGCTTCGTGCGCCGCTGCATTGTCCTGATGCAAAAGAACTCTGCACACCAAATTTCCATGCCTTTTTTTCTCTCTCTCTTCTTTCAAATGGTGCAGGAGGGTGCAATAGTATGATGCATTGACAGTTACACCCTTTTGCAAGTAATCCACTGTAATTACACGTTCAGTGGCCCTGAAGGCTGATGCCATCCCCTTACTGGCCGATTTTTGCACCCAGAATTTTTTGGGGTACGGGATGACGGATGTTTCCATTGTTGTGACTGTAGTTTTGTCTCAGGATCAAAGTGGTGAACCCATGTTTTGTCCATCATCACATACCTTGCAAGAAAGCCATCTTCATCCACTTCAAATTGGCAGACAATTTCTTCACAACACTGCACATGATCCCGTCTCTGATCTGCATTCAAGACTTTTGGGACCAACTGAGATGAAACTTTCCTCATTCCCAAAATATCCACAACAATGTCATGAGCACTTCCAAATGTGGTTTCAATGTGATGCAATGTGGTTCAGCAATCCTGCAAAATCATATAGTGAATTTCATTCACTGTTTCCACCAGTGGCAGTGGTAACAGGCCTTCCACTCCTTGGTGCATCTTCCACACTCATTCTTCCACTTTTGAAGTCAGATACCCAGTTTTTCATCGTTGCAGAAGACTGAGCACTGTCTTTAAGTGTATTCTGCATGTCCTCTGCAATTTACTCGGGCGTCATTCCTTTCAAATGAAGATATTCAATCACAGCACAGCTCTTGATTCTCTTTATATTCACCATTTTGCTTACACTATGGTATGCAATGCATCATAACAGCAAAACTAACAAAGCTGGAGCCGCGAAATTTGACTTGCATACCCACAAAGGATCACCACAAAAATGGGTGGTGCTGTTTGGGTGAGACATTACGGTAACTATCTTGGACTAGAAGTTTCTCATCACCCCTTGTATCAATATCAATGTGTGCACTGGACCCATATGAAGATCTTGTCCAGAATCACTAATACAATCACCCCTCCATTACTTCTCTTCCTGACTCACCCTGTATCTAGTGGAAGTATACTGAAGTCAGGATTGAACAAATGCCATGCAAAACTGCAGGAGTTACAATCTGTTGTTTTTTAATGTACAGGAATTCTTGTCATAACACTTCGTGCTCTCCTTTAAAATTTCTCTCACTCTAGCTTTAACTATCCAAAACTTTGCTAGATTTTTTTTACAGATGAGCTGATACTGAATCTTTGTAGCACCTTCCTCCTGCTTCTCAGTGCAAAGTGATAGTCACTGTTCTACTGTGGAATAGGTCTTTTAAAATGAGTTGCAGATGCTAGAACGACTGCATCAGTGGCTTTGTGGATGAGCTCTTGTCACGTGGTCCTATCATTCCTGGATGTTGCAACTGGGTTGTTTCACAGCCAGCTGACTGGTTGTACAGCATCTAGTTTGAATCAATGAGCACCCATTTTAGTGGTCATTATTTGGATACTGCTCACTCTGCTGTGTGAATTAAGACAAGGATGTAATAACTGAGATGTAAGTCATTTACCACTTCACATACAGCAGAATCAGCAACAGCAGGTAAGCTTTTTGTGAAGCCTAAGGCAGAGAACAACCCCAATGAGGTGCTATAATGAGTAATTTTACCTATATTTAGAAGGCATAAGTGATCCATTAGAAACTGATCCTCTAAAAAGCAACCACTAGAGGGGAGTTACAGGAGCTCCAAACCACAGTGTGTGAACAGACATCTCCAAAAAGGAGAACTGACAGGGAGAGTTAGGACTAAACATATAGCTATTACACGTGGAACATGAAACTACGTAACTATAGCTTGTAGTCAAGTGTTAAGAGTGAGGGATGAGCACTGCAAAGGGTCACTGATGTACAAAGCACCTCAATCCTTCCATCTATCACCACTGAAGTCTTTTCTACAAAGCTTGAATCCTCTCAGGAATGAGGAATCAGATGGCTTTAAGTATGCATCTTTTACACAAACGCTGACACATGTGGGTTGTACCATGAACGTAATTATGAGAGTATAATAAACATTCAATTTCCACTGTAGTAAAGGTGCCATATTTCAGATAGGTTCCTCTTTCCCTTTTGTCTTAGTGATGTTGGTAACTAATACTAATGAATTGGGGGGAAAAGGGGGGGGGGGGGGGGGGAGGAGAGGAGGTGAAAGAGGAATACATGGTTGTGTTACTATTGCCTCTATACATCCATACCTCTGTTTTGTATATGCATACATATGTCTCATACATTGCAGATTCTATAAGATCTCTAATAACATGGCTTTTAATTTACTTTCTTAGGACGTGGTTTACCTCTGGATGGAGGCTTCTCCTTCTGTGGTGAGAGAGTGGAGCTGTAGCTCGGGAGAGGCTGCCTAAATTCCTCAACTGATGGATACCTTTAGTTGCCTGAATCAATTTAGAACTAGCTGTGAATGATATTTTACGGATGCAGACGTATACATATGGTTTGCATGTACAGTTGTTGGTGTGAGGCAAGTTTACATAATTGATTTCACGAGTGTGCATGCTAAAGATTTACTAAAGGTAAGTGACTGCATCAATATAAGGTAAACACTTTGGTATTTTAATTTCTTTGATTTTCTTCTCTTGACTGAATTTATGCCATTCTTCGCTATAGTCTGGATGTTTACCTATAACGTTAATACAGTATGGCAAGGATGAGCATGTCTTCTCTGCATCGTGGGCAGCTTGACCACATCTTCCATACTGCACTGCCCTTGCATCCTAAAGTAGTGTGATGAAACCTCTGGCATGAAACACACTACATTCAGTCCAAAGCAACCCTCCTTAAGACACTACAGTCACAGTACAGAAATCAAAGTTTACACAAAAACAGCTGTTTTTCCACACACGGTACACACACGATTATCCGTGAGCAGATTATCTGCTTTACGGATTATCTACGGTCATTTCTACAACTTCTTTTAGCCGCTGAAAATTTTACTTTAACCCGGGACTGGTCGCAGTTGAGCGACAATCTCACGTTACAACATGAGTGTAGTAAACAGTGTGCTGCATGAACTCTGCAAGTGTTGGACTGTATTCTGTTTCAAAGTAGTGTACAGCAATGTGGAACTGGATAGAACTGTATTCTTTGTAAGTACTGAATTTTCTTGCATACTGCTATTATTAAACTAGAATTTATTATAAACACTTGTTAACTGATTTTAAGTAGGACACTATAATTTTTATTTTTTTTTTTTGTACACTTTAATTGTGGGTTACCCATGGAGTTTGATTATCCACATTTTTCAAGTCCCCAATTACTGTGGATAATCAAGAGTTTACAGTAATACATAACTCAATCACACATTCTGGTTCCTAAGGTCTCTGAGATGTCAAAACAAACACATCAGAAAAAGTTTTGCATCACCTCGGTTCCGAGAGTTCCGGAACCTGCACAGAAAATTGGGATAAAGATCAACATAAACATAATTTCCGCCCTTTTTATTGCTCATGAAGACCACACATTGCATGTTGTACCACCATACAACAAGACCTTCAGAGGTGGTGGCCCAGAATTCTGTACACACCGGTACCTCTAATACCCAAAAGCGCTTCCTCTTGCATTGATGCATACCTGTATTCATCGTGACATACTATCCACATGTTCATCAAGGCACTGATGGTTCAAATTGTCCCACTCGTCAACAGTGATTCGGCGTATATCACTCGGAGTGGTTGGTGTGTCACATCATCCATAAACAGCCCTTTTCAATCTATCTCAGGAATGTTCAATAGGGTTCATGTCTGGAGAACATGCTGGCCACTCTGTCGTTATCCTGAAGGAAGTCATTCACAAGATGTTCACAATGGGGGTTTGAACTATTGTCCATGAAGATGAATGCCTCACCAATATGCTGCCAATATGGTTGCACTATCAGTCGGAGGATGGCATTCACGTACTGTACAGCCATTACGGCGCCCGCCTTCCATGACCACCAGCGGCATACGTGGGCCCCTTATAATTCCACCTCAAAACAGCAGGGAACCTCCACCTTGCTGCATTCGCTGGGCAATGTGTCAAACATATCTCTGACAATTGTCTAGTTGAAGGCATATGTGACACTCATTGGTGAAGAAAACGTGATGCCAATCCTGAGCATTCCATTCAGCTTGTTGTTGGGGCCATCTGTACCACACTGCATGGCCTCGTGTCTGCAAAGATGGACCTCACTGTGGATGTATGGAGTGAAGTTGCACATCATGCAGCCTATTGCGCACAGTTTGAGTCATAACACGATGTCCTGTGGCTGCACGAAAAGCATTATTCGACATCAGAATGAAAAGTTTGGAAGGTAGGAGACGAGGTACTGCCAGAAGTAAAGCTGTGAGGACAGGCCGTGAGTCGTGCTTGGGTAGGTCAGATGGTAGAGCACTTGCCTGTGAAAGGCAAAGGTCCCGAGTTCGAGTCTCGGTCCGGCACACAGTTTTAATCTGCCAGGAAATTTCATTATTCGACATTGTGACGTTGCTGTCAGGGTTCCTCCGAGCCATAATGCATTGATAACGGTCATCCACTGCAGTAGTAGCCCTTGGGCGACCTGAGCGAGGCATGTCATCGACAGTTCCTGTCTCTCTGTATGTACTCCACGTCTGAATAACATCGCTTTAGTTCACTTTGAGACGCCTGGACACTTGCACAAAGTTACAATTCGGACGCGACCGAACTGTGATATTGACTGTCTAGGCATGGTTGAACTACAGACAACACGAGCTGTGTACCTCCTTCCTGGTGGAATGACGAACTGATCGGCTGTCAGACCCCCCCCCCCCCCCCCGTGTACCTCCCATGGAAAGTATTTCTTGCCCATTGTCCATAAGACTGTTTCTGCTTCTTATTCTCTAAGGGATCAATTTCTGCAGTTTGTCCCCATTTAGTAAAATCACCTTGTATATAACAGAGATACTTTGCCAAATGATCAATCCTCATGTTGTATTACTATAAACACAATCTGCAGTACATGTTCTGTCACAGTCTCCAAGAGAAACTTTATCAGAAGTACCTATATGAGCTCTCTTCTCTAACACTTTTTACTCCCTGAGAGAATACTCATTTTGCTGGAAAGTTTGGAGATAATGGATCTGTTGTTCCCATCAACAGATATGGATCCATACAGTTCACGCAAACAGGGGTAAGCCTTGTACAACTGATATGTGCAGGAAGTTCCCCAGAGGTTACCTGTGAGCTATTATTTTGCTTTAACAGCTATTCACTCTATCTCCATGCAGTACACTTCAAAGTTGAGGCATTTTTGTGTAGCTTCCTTGCCGTTCTCTACAACATACAATGCTACATTGGTGTGCCCAATGGTAGTTGCTGAAACATGCCCAGAGATAATGGTAATGGGAGATTGGAAGCACAGGCCAGCTGCCTAACTCAAAAATCTTGAGATAACCAGGCCCACACTCCATAACTACTCACTGGGCCTCTGAGAGGAGATGGAACACAACAATTGGAGGTTAGACTTGCAGTACAGAAAGGGAAGTGGTCCTGCACAGGTTCGGGGTCCCATGTTCCCTAACTACATCCACACAAAAATGTTATGGACCCCTTGACAAAAGGGAGTGGGGATGGTGCAAGAAGACTATGGAATCGACATGGAGAATGTGAAAGGTAACTTCCTCTTGTCAGCAGGTCATGCCAGTGTAGTAGCCCAATAAAAAAAGTGTTTTCACAGTAAAAACATGGCCTATGTAATGCCTTCCATTGTCTGGAGTCTGTAATCAAGGTGAAACTGTGCTACTATGGAGATTTACCCAAAACTACTGTTTGTTAGAGCCTTTGAATTGAATAGCCCAATAGCAATCACGGTAAAATTAACAGCAAAAACAGAGTGTTCTTACGAGGTATCAGCAGACTGACACAAATGTATAAAAGCTGACATACTCAATAACCTTCAGGTAATGGGACTTAATAAGGACTAGGCAGGAAAGTTATCCAGGATTATGGGCAAGGAAGATACATTGGTACAAGATGAGAGAGAACTGAACTATGGGATGCCAACGACGGCCCTGAAAGTGCCCAAATTCATTTACTATTTATTGTTCATTCATTCATTTTATGCGGGCGTGTGAGGGATACACTTTCCTCTGCTCCTGAAGTGATATTCCACCACCCACACAACCTACACAACATCCTGGTCCATCTTGATGCCACTCTCTCCCAACCCCTTTCCACATGAGTCATATTCCTGTGGAACACCCAGATGCAAGACCTGCCCGATTCCCCCATCCAGCAGATCATACTCCAGCCCCACCACAGGCAGGGCCACCAGCGAAAGCAGCCATGTCATAAAGCAGCTCTGCTGCAATTTCTGCACAGATTTCCATATGGACATGACCACCAATCAAATGCCCATTCGAATAAACAGCCACTGCCGAACTGTGTCCAAGACAAGAGTTGACCACCCAGTGGCAGGAGATACTGCTGAGCACAACGTGCTCAATTTGAATCGCTGATTTACAACCTGTGCCATCTGAACCCTTCTCCACAGCATCAGCTTTCCTGCGAGTTAGTCTTCAAACAATACTTTGTTCCTGCAATCCTCTTCTTTGCATTTTCAAAACCTAAGCATATGGTATATTATCTGATTCTTAGAGTGCATAGCCTGCAATGCATTTACCAACACACGCAAAATGGAATGTCTTTACAATAAATTATAAAATGAGGCAAATACATTTATAGGGCTGGCTCTGAGCACTATGGGACTTAACATCTGTGGTCATCAGTCCCCTAGAACTTAGAACTACTTAAACCTAACTAACCTAAGGACATCACACACAACCATGCCCGAGGCAGGATTTGAACCTGCGACCGTAGTAGTCGCGCGGTCATTTATAGGGTTAACCAGAGGGAGAGCAATGCAAATTCTGAAGTTCAGAAATTTGTGATCAACCATACAAATTTTCTCACCTGAGACAAATCTTCGTTTCACAAGTGACAGTCTGTAGCCTGCACCAACCAGCTCAAACTCTAAGCCCGACAGAGTAGTACCTTCACAATTAAATTGTGTTGCTATAGTGCTCTGATTACTTGGACCATTAGTCACTTCCAAACGTGCCCTCAGGGAACCAACACCATGATTTTCACTATGTTGGGAGAGTTCCGTGAATTTCCATAAAGCACGATTATTTTCTGGCTGCCTATATAAAACAGTAACAACAGAATTGTTCAAACAAACTTACACACAAGAAATCTAAAATTTAAAAAATATGACTAATGTAATTTTATGTCTGGATAAGTTTTATTATAAAAAATTAAGACTAAATTTGATAAATGTGAATATGAAGAATATTTCTCTTAAAATTTTACCAGAACTGTGAAGTTTGTTGACCATAATAGCACATACAATACTTTAAGAAAACAATAAAACATGTGAAAGGGTGAGAGATATATACGGAAAAAGAAGCTAATCTGAAATTAAATGTATTTCAAATCGAATTTATGTCACTGTTTGGAAGCTGCTTTTATATACAAAAAAATGCAGAATTTCTATAAGGAAAAAAGTAAAGGAATTAAAATATCTTGTAAAAGGAAAGTTATATGCATATATTCCAAAATAAGTCAGTCTCTTGTATTACTTGCATTCAACAAAAATTACAGAAATACTACAGAAAGGTATTAAAATATCCAAATATATGCATATTATTACAGAAAATGGTAATACAATTCAGACCATATGGAAAACTGTAAAATAGACATGAAAACTAGCCAATGCAGATGTGAGTATCACAACTGCACTGCAATAATCACTTACTCAATACAGCATCAAAAGTCCAGTCAAATACTCAAGTTTAAAAAGCAAATTCCACCAACAAATTTTCAGAAGTCATTCATGGACATTTCTTGAATATTTTAATCTTTGTATCTGTACTATAATGAAAACATCTGCACAACAGTGTAAAGATCAGAAGTATGCAATATGTCTTTTGTCTGGCAACAAACTTGCTATATTCACCATCAGTATTTGTTGTTAACAACAATAATGCCTACTTTACTCTTTCGCCTCAACTTTCCATTCAGCACTGTTCAGTTCTGCCTCGGGATTTTCAGTTGTTAATACATTGATTTATGTGCCACAGTAACAGAGAGCTGGAGACAAAAGAAGGACAGAGGACTTGAGAGAGGATTAATCGTATTTTGGCAGAATGATTGGTGACTTGTTGCAAAAGATGTAGAGGGTAAAGAAAAAAATGCCACACTTCATGATCAGCATGCGAGTCCTCAACCCAGTTTAAGACACAAATATCTAGCAAAATCTAGATCCACCAATAGATCTCATAGAGATTTGATTTTAAGAACGAGGCTCTGGCAATGTTGTAACTACATGCTATATGGTCAATAACAGATAGCATAAAATTTGTGCTGCTCTGGAGCTGCCCCATTAGCTCAGTGAGATGAGGCAACACCATGAGAAATGATATGCTGACTTATGGATGTTCAAGTCATATTCACATCAAACTTTTTATTACAGTTAAAATATCAAATTGTATCCAATTTACACCTCCACATTGAGGTATCTTGTGTATTTCTTTCAGTTACTGTTACCTTTATTTAAATTTTAAGATATAACATGAACCTGTGAGACATAAACAACCACTTTGTTTCATCCATGACACAAATAAAGCAAATAACATATAATATTGCATAAAGTATCATCATCTGTATCCAATGAGGCACAAAAGCACAATAAGTACTAGGTTACACTAGACTGCACATTATGCTATGCGCAATAGTTCCATTCTGTACGTTTTACGTCCAGGCTTATCTTCACAGAGCTGGAACATATTCGTACGAGCAACATTCACATTACAAAATATGTTCAAAGCAACCACCTTGCATTTGTAAACACTTCATCACTTGACGGATCATACTTTGCTGGACACTATGCAACACAACTGCACCCACATTGCCGAACCAGCATGCACTTGAGCTGTTGCGCTGCGTATCTCCATGGGTGGAGTACTACTAACATGTCCCTCTAAGCGTTCCCATGAATAAAAATCTTGTGGATAATGTCTGGGGAACATGGAGGCCAGAACATTGGACCTCCACGCCCAATCGATTTCCCTGGAAATGCTTCATTTAAATAGTTACGCACATTCATTCCAAAGTATGGTGGTGCACCATCATGCTGAAACCATAGCCGCTGCCGAACACCAAAGGAACGTTTTCTAATGCGTCAAGCGAAGTATTACAAAGGAACGTATGATACAGCGGTACATTCATATTGTCCACCAACAGCTAAGGGCCCAAAAGCAATCCTCCCAAGATTACAGCCCACATATTTATGCCAAAGCGTGCCTGAATGTCACATTTACGAATTACATGGGTTGAGTTCTGACCAATAATGGTTGTTGTGGAGACTGAAAATACATTCACAAGTGAAGCTAAGCTTGTCAGTCCATACAACATTTTTTATAAACTGTTCACAAAACTTAACTTGTTGAGTACTGTCTTCTGGCTGCTGGTATTGAGTTAACCTGTAATGACACGAATGCAGTTCTTTATCATTTAACACTTCAGCAACCCACATTTCACATACCTGGGATGGCTTGCAATATTCTAGGTACATGGGCGAGGTGACTGATCAACAGTTTCAAGAATCAGGTACTCTGTTTGTGGAATATGTCCAGTCCTTGAACAACCTCTGTCTACCACTTGTGGACAAAGATTACTGGTTTCCTGAATGCGTTGCACCCGCAATGAAAAAAATTGTTATAAAGGTGGTGTCTTTATGGAAACAGTGCAGCATACACACGAGCAGCAGCAGCTTGATTTCTGGATGCACCTAGTACCAAAAGTATATAACATGCTCATTGTTTGTGTACTCCATTGGGAGCCACTCTACATCAACTTGAAATGACCAGTTATGGTTGTGCACGGTGCAGATAGTAGGCAGTTTATGGATACCAC
Organism: Schistocerca serialis cubense; assembly: GCF_023864345.2. NCBI lineage: Eukaryota > Metazoa > Arthropoda > Insecta > Orthoptera > Acrididae > Schistocerca > Schistocerca serialis. Next base: position 656,496,413 of record NC_064640.1, on the reverse strand, counting down.
TGTCATAATAGGCTATTGTCAGGTGACAAAATAACGTCTTGCTTACAAGCGACAAGAACTAGGGAATGAACATCTAAAAGATAAAAAAGGAACCTGACAATGATTTGAACTATAGCTCCATGGTGGATGTGGATTTGATGTCCCAGTCTTCTAACTTGGCTACAATTGCTGCTACAGTAATCCGAGGTGATACATTTTCCTCTGCATGTTCCGATGCCCTGCGTGATGACAGTAGTATTGTCATCTCATTGTGTTCACACAAGTGTTTTTAAAATGCACCTGGCCCGATTCTGCTACCTAAACCTTAGCCTTGAATTTGGATGAGGAATTACATGCCAACCCCCAAGTGTGGCATGTTTTCTTCATCCTGTGTACTACTATAGCCTATATATGATGCTAAGGAAATTAACTATCTATATGGAAGGTGGTTTAAAGTGAGTCTGTACTGTTGGAATCTGAACAGTAACATTTAAAAGAAATTGCTAATTCAGTGTGATGCACAATCAACAAATGATCGGCAATTTTATTGTAACAAAAATTGAATGCATGACCCATTTTAATGCAACTGGTGCTTATGCAAGTTCAATATCCAGCTTGACTGAGCTATCAACTGCATTTACATAGAACTGATTCTCACAAACCAACGAACTACAGCAATTTCTCACTCATTTACCAGCTATCCACAATTTTAACAATAAATTTTGTGACAGAAAGGACAGAGTCACCATATGGCTACAGCGATTCAGATAGTGGAACCACAGATTGCTGCATCGTTCGCCATCTATATGTGTCATTAGGTACAAGAACTTTTCTTGCCTACTTCCTTGACCACCAAAAACACTATTAGGAAGCACCGTAGAACTAAAACTGTGTCACTCCTAAATGCCGAGTGTAACAAGCACAGATATTTCCAACAAACATACAGTTTACGTATTTCCTTCTCTTACTTTGTATTGTATTATGTTGTTTTGTATGTTAACTGGGGGCCTAGAAACGACTAAGAGTCTACACCCTCACTGCAGTGTCCGCAACCCCCACGATAACTACCGCAGTCCACTTCACCCATCCATCGCCCCACACCAAACCACTCTTTCAGGGTTATTGTGTGGTTCAGTCCCTGGTGGACCTCCCCCCCCTCCCCCTCCCCCACAGAACGTCTCACACCATACAAGTGTACCCCCTATGTTTGTGTGGTAGAGTAATGGTGGCATACACATACATGGAGAACTTGTTTACGCAGCAATCGCCGACATAGTGTAGAGGTGGAATAAGGAGAACCAACCCGCATTCGCCAAGGCAGATGGAAAACTACCTAAAAACCATCCACAGACTGGCCAGCTCATCAGATCTCGACAGCCGTGTGTTAGACTGCACGACTAATGGGGTGGGCTTTCTTTTACTTAGCGAGACCAGATATTTATTCTGAACTCTTCTCATAGGAAAAATTACACAAACATTCTTGTATATACTTAGTTGTTCCACACTATGAGAGATCAAAAGGTAACTAATCCAAAATAAGTTAAAGATAACATTTTTGTATCCAGCGATGAACTTATTAACTATGCATACTATTACAATTTTACTGCCAGAAATGGCTTTTACTTGGGAAATTTTACATGTGGTGTATTTGGACAAAATTTTTTTAAGAGTGCTGTGAATTCAATTTCACACCAAAGTAAAGATTAATAGTGGCAGGACCATCACAAGGAAGGAAAGTACAATTGTAACAAATGTAATGTATCAGAGGCAGAGTGTTACTTATTTATTTTTTCAGATTTACATCCTCGTATCTGTGGGATGATCTTCAAATAACTGAGACATAACATTACACAGCTATATGAGTCTTGCTGAAGGTAATATGTCACCTGCCTGTTGCAGCACTAGTCTCAGGCCACAGTGGACAGTCAAGGGAGTATGCGGGCCATCCGCCTGCATAATTTTGCAATTCGGTGCTGCAACAATCTGGCATAGTGTTCTGCACGCAACTGTCTATCATAGCAGTGGGCTTGATCGCTACATGCAATAGCATAAAGCAACATTTCACAGTCAAATGTGTGACAGCACAAAATACGCAGCCAGGGCAAAAACACAGGAGAGCCAAATAAATGTACACCTGCCTAGTATCCTGTAGGGACCCTGAGAGCACACACAAGTGCCGCAACATGACGGGGCATGGACTCAACTGATGTCTGAAGTAGTGGTGGAGGGAACTGACACCACGAATTCTGCAGGGCTGTCTATAAATCCCTAAAAGTATGAGAAGATGGAGATCTTTTCTGAACACCACGTCACAAGGCATCCTAGGTATGCTCAATAATGTTGATGTCTGGGGAATTTGGTGGCCAGCAGAAGTGTTTAAACTCAGGAAAGTGTTCCTGAAGCCATGCTGCAGCAATTCTGGATGTGTGGGGTGTTGCATTGCTCTGCTGGAATTGCCCAAGTCTGTTGGAATGCACAATGTACATGAATGGATGCAGGTGATTTGACAGGATGCTTACACATGTATCACATGTCAGAGTCATATCTAGGTGTATCAGGGGTTCCATATCGCCCCAACTGCACACACCCCACACTATTAAAGAGCCTCCACCAGCTAGAACAGTCCCCTGCTGACATGCAGGGTTCACGGATTCATGTGGTTGTCTCCATTCTCTTCAGTAGTCATTGGTCCCGTTCTTGCAGGATCTTTTTCCAGCTGCTGCGATGTCAGAGTGTTGATGTTTTACCGGGTTCCTGATATTCACTTTGCACTCATGAAATGGTCATATGGGAAAATCCCCACTTCATCCTTACCTCAGAGATGCTGTGCCCATCGCTCGTGTGCCAACTATACCACCACGTTCAAACTCACTTAAATGCTGATAGCCTGTCATTGCAGCAGCAGTGACTGAGCAAACAACTGCGCCAGACACTTGTTGTCTTAATTAGGCATTGCCGACTGCAGTGCCATGTTCTGCCTTTTTGTATCTCTGTATTTGAATACGTGCATGCCTATACCAGTTTTTTTGGCACTTCAGTGTACGTATCTCCACAGTTCAGTCAGAAATTTCATGCCATTGGTACTTTTCAATCCACTGGGGCAGTCTCTGTACTCATCATCAGTTGGATGTGAAACCAGGCAGCAACAAATTTAGCGAGGAGCACCTTCAACTTAGTGCACACACCAGTCTGAGCTGTCAGATAGTCCTGATGGTTATGGACTTCAAACTGGTATCACTGAGGTGAGGCCATCGCCCGACACTCCTGCCAGTCTTCTAGAGTTCTACGTTCAACTTGGGCTTAGCTACCTTAGTCCATGGACGCAGTACGCCACTCCAGCCATAAGCTCACTGCGCTACTGAGTGAACACCCATGTTGTGTCAGCAACGCCACAGTCATTGTTTCCACTAGCCGTTGTTGCTGTCTGTTGATTCCGCTGCTTCAACAGACACATTCCCTGCACACAGCCACAGTCAGCACCTGGGCTGCAGTCATTCACCTACTGTATGATAACCATTTAATAATGAAAAATTCTTTAGGGAGACAGCTTTCTCGGCCCTGTGTGCTCACTGTGGTACTGAAAGCTTCCATCCCCCACAGACATCAACACATACACCATTCTGGCGGCAGAAGTGGTCATCTTGGAACACTGGTGTCACTGTAATGATCAATAGAAATATTACACCACTGCAGAATATAAATATGAGGACCTGCTGAAAAGTAGTGCCCTCAAATTTATTATGTGAAAACTATTAAAATTTTTTAAAAATAAAGCAAATGTTATTAGCATTCTATACCTTTATTCTTCACGTTTACATATTTGCAGCCCTTTGCCACCAAAAGGTTCTGAATTGTAGCATGTAACATGGCGGTGTATTATGTAACTAAATGTGTGAGAAACAGCATGCTATAATCAAATTTGGAACCTGAAGCGATTATTCATACACAGAGAACCTTCTCCTTCAGCATGACAATACCACACCACACACAAGCGCTGCAACATCTGCAACAATCCAATGCCTTTGGGTTCACTGTCACTGATCATCCTCCTTACAGTCCCAACTTGGCCTCATCTGATTTTCATCTATCTCCAAAACTTGAAGAAAACCTTCGAGGACTTCACTTCGATAGTGATGATGCAATGCAAGCAGATGTGAAGTTGTGGCTTGGTGAACAAAGTCAAACACTGTAATGTGGTGGCATCAACAAACTGGTCTCTCACTGGAAAAAAAGTGTGGTTTTCTGTCACATTTATCTCTACAAACACTCTTATAACACTGTCCCAGTATCTTGGGGTCTGTGGCAGAACCCTCGTTTCATCATAGATAATGGAATGATTGAGTTCCAGACAGTGCTCAGCAATAGTTGATTTAGTTGCCTTTAGTTGGGTGTGCTCCGACGTTTTTTCAATCTGATGCCTACTGTCCTAGCTGTTTGGTCAGTGTACGACATGCCATATTGACAAGGTATATTAAAAATTGCTGGTTTCCATAGTCCTAGGTTATCTTTCACGTTTCCCCAGAAGCCCTCTTATTTTAGTAATTGGACAGAACACACACCTGATGATGTGCTTCCTGAGAATCCTGCTGATTTTGGCAGAAATGGATCCCACATATGGCAGATATGCTTGAGTCTTTGCCTCATCTTGCTTTTCTTCTAAATCTTGTGATGGAGTGGTTGATTGAAGGGCCTTCTGAATCTGTTTGGGCATGTATCCATTCTTGCAGAACACTGATCATAGATGCTCTATATTTACTGCCGAACTATCTGGCTCTGACAAAGTGTGTGCCCTGTGAACCAATATATTCAGATCTCTGTTGTTCTACACTCGGTAGTGACAGTTTGCAGGTGTAAATCAGTGTGTGTATGTTTTCAATGCACACTGTGGACGAACAAGTCGTCCGCTCTCCTTTTGACAAGTAAACTGAGAAATGGTAACTGGCCATTCTCTTCCATTTCCATGGTGAACTTACTATTTGGGTGACGAGAGTTCAGATGTTGCAAAAAATCACTGAGGCTATCCATGCCATGAGGCCAGAGCGCAAAAGTATAATCCATATACCTGAAGAAGCTTGTAGGTTTGTATCTAGCTAACTTTAATGCCTCTCCTTTAGATCTCTCCATGAACATACTGACAACCACTGGAGGCAGAGAGTTATCTTCTGTCTGCTCATAATATTGGTCCCCGTACAGAAAATGAGTTGAGGTCAGTATATACCTGAACAGATCCAACAAAGCATCAGCAAATTCCTCTGCAACTGTTTCCAACGTGTCATACTGAACAGGGATCTCACATCAAAACTGACCACTATATAACATTCTGTGATATGTAGTTGCACGAGACATTGGAAAAAGTCCCCTGAGTTGCAGATGTGATTAATACACTCCCCAATGCATGGGAACTGCAATTTCTTCAGGTACTTGGCTGTTTGTTATTCTCACGCATCAATGTTGCTGGCAAATGGGTGCAGTGGCACACATCCTTTACCCTTTGTGTACTTTTGGCAATCCATATAGTCTAGGTGGAAGTGGTGCTCTCATTTGTAGTTCATGGTGGAGACTTCCAGTCAACGAGCAGTACCTAATAGCGCCTGATGAAGGTAACAAGCCACACTTTTGAAATAGCATGCAAGAACAAGGCTGGCATCCGGCAGAATACCCAACAGCTTACAATGTCAACAGATTGCCAGGAAAGTCTGAAGAATAATACACTGAAGCACCAAAGAAACTTGTATAGTCATGCATATTCAAATACAGAGATATGTAAACAGGCAGAATATGGCGCTGTAGTCGGCAGTGCCTACGTAAGCCAACAAGGGTCTGGTGCAGTTGTTTGATCACTTACTGCTGCTACAATGGCAGGTTGTCAACATTTAAGCAAGTTTGAACATGGTGTTATAGTTGACAGCATCTCGTGGGTAGCGACAAAGTGGGAATCTTCCCATATGACCATTTGATGAGTGTACCATGAATATCACGAATCAGGTAAAACATCAAATCTCCGACATCGCTGCAACCAGAAAAAGATCCTGCAAGATTGGGACCAATAATGGCTAAAGAGAATTGTTCAATGTGACAGATGCAACCCTTCCCCAAATTGCTACAAATTTCAGTGCTGGACCATCAAGTGTCAGCACACGAACCATTCAACAAACCATCATCGATATGGGCTTTCGGAGCCAAAGGCCCACTCGTGTACCCTGGATGACTGCACGACACAAAGCTTTATGCCTCGACTGGGCCTGTCAAAACCAACATTGGACTGTTGATGACAGGAAACATGTTGCCTGGTTGGACGAGTGTCATTTCAAATTGTATTGAGCAGATGGATCTGTATGGGTATGGAGACTACCCCATGAATCCATGGACCCTTCATGTCAGCAGGGGACTGCTAAAACTGGTGGCGACTCTGTAATGGTGTGGGGCATGGACAGTTGGAGTGATATGGGACCCCTAATACATCTAGATAGGACTCTGACAGGTGACACATACAAAAGCATCCTGTCTGATCACCTGCATCCACTCGTGTACATTGTGCATTCCAATAGACTTGGGCAGTTCCAGCAGGTCAATGTGACACCCCACACGTCCAGAATGTTTACAGTGTGGCTCCAGGAACACTCTTCTGAGTTTAAACACTTCTGCTGGCCACCAAACGCCCCAGACATCAACATTACTGAGCATATCTGGGATGCCTTGCAACGTGCTGTTCAGAGATCTCCACCCTCTCATACTCTTAACGATTTATAGACAGCCCTGCAGGATTCGTGATGTCAATTCCCTCTAATACCACTTCTGTGTGCTTGTGGGGGTCCTACACAATATTAGGCAGGTGTAACAGTTTCTTTGGCTCTTCAGTGTATTTGTTTTATTTAAAAAGCTTTAAGAGTTCACATTAAAAATTTGGATTTGTTACTTTTCAGCACACCCTGGCACAGGGAAGTATACCAGATTATGGCTTCCAGAATCATTTGCTGGGGACAGAAATAGTCAAATAAGTAAGAGGTCACAGTTTTACTCTGTGTAAACCCCATGCATGAGAATGCCTGTAACCGCTGCACAAACGGTGCTTTGTTAGCAAGCAGGAAAGACTGCCTCATGTGATTTCGATATACTTATAACTTGCCATCAACATGTACAGTCTTAGAAAACCTGACTATCGGCCGGCTGCTGCAGAGTGTCGTTCACTTAAGAGGCCAATAAAACTGGCTGGCCCCAACAATTCTAAGTCCAGCCATCATCACTATCTGGCAACACTCCACAGGATGCGGTAGTGTTTAGATGAAGTGTCTGGGGGCTAATGGTATCTTCTGCTTGAGGTGTACCACTATAGTGATACCACTATAGTGATACCACTATAGTGCTGTTTCTCCTTGCAATCTAGTGGTAAACCTAGCACAATGTAGACTCAAAGCTCAGAGTCTGAGTCTACTCCTTCCATCATTTTTAAACCCTATTTCGACCATCTGCTAAATTTATCAGCCTGATAGAATCTCGAAGAAAATATGTATTTCTTTGTAACCCACGCGCAATACCAAAACCTCCCAGAAACATTTCTGAAAAAGATCTTGTGGGCAAGTCAAGATCAGAATAGTTAATGCTCAAGAATTTCCTTACCCTACAGCAGCCACCACCACTTGCTACCTGACTCCAGCCACCATCCAATCAGGTGATCATAACGTGGTGCAATGAGGTGCTCCTTGGGCACGTTTCTGCTCTTGTACTTGTAAGCATAAAATTGTTTCCTACCACAGTTTCAATTTCGCATGAAACCATATCTATAAACCACACAGTAACACAATATGCATGGGTTGCTACGAGAGTATTTATCAAATGTCATTTTCTTATGTAACCTTCTAGTATTTGTCTTGCAGTTAAATATTTGATTTTGCATACATAAATCTTACGAGATTTGTTTAAGCATTATGAAACAGAGCCGCAGGTGGAAAAAGGTCTAACACTTGTGCTTTGGGTTTAATAGAGGGTTCTGAACATTTGTGTTGTGTGAGGGCCAAGTGCTATCTGACAAATAGGGTGAGAAAAGGATTTTCTTGGTTCCAGAAAGATCATCCTGTCATGAACAATTTTCCACATTCAGGAAGTCTTGATAAGTGACACATGTAATGAACTGCAAACATTTACCAACCATGTGAACATGAATTCAATAGGGAAGTTTCGGAAGTCAATTGTAGGAACACCACATGCTCCAGTTCAAAGAAACACATATCAAAGGGTGTGACTATTACTGCATTTTTGCTTGAATGTCATGAGTTTGCTCACTGAGCATTCTTATTCAACATCGTAACTGGTGAAGAGTTTTGATTTCCTTATGTTAACTTCTTAAGATGAAATGAATGGCTGAACTTTCACAAAGGCATCTCCTCAAGTAAAGGGCAGTGTGAACAGATATTATTTTGCATCTGGTGGCACAAGAAGGGTGTTGTTCACTACTTTTCCCCAGTGGTGTATACATCGCATCTGGTATTTGCTTCCAGAAAGAAGACACACTCTGGTCACAGTGTAAGAAAAAATGACCAACAAAACTATACAGGAGTTAGTTTGTGAAGCCATCCTTCACAAACCCATTCTGCTGTACTTGCACCCTCAAATGTTTATCTTCCCCACCCCCTTTTTTAACAACCACCAAGTCCATTCCTTCCTAGATGAAAATGCTCTTCAAGACTGGCTTGATGACATCTTTAATTCCAAATGAGTCCTTTTTACAGGTTGGGATTGGTAAACCACTTGAGCACAGTCAGACTGTTTTAGATAATGTTAGAGAATATATTGTTGATGATTACTTTCTTTCGTTTACTATTTTGTTCAATAAATTAATGAAAAACAATATAAAAATATGCATTTTACAAATACAAATGAATTACTACATATCATGATACCCTTAATGTAAGTCTGTTTTAATTAACTGTGAACTATTTAAAATGAGTGTGCCTAGATAAACACTAATTGCTAAGATTTTACTCACTCTGGACTTCGAAATGGTCTGTGTTTACTTGCTATCCTGTGTCATACTACAACAGTTCGGAAATTTGGCAGTTAAGAGTATATGCATAAAGCAACCCAAATAATAAATTATTCAGTGACATAATTTCATAATTAAATTTGTGTATTTACAAAAACCAAAAGTTACATAAACAGAAGCAGAAAAAGGCATTATCAGGTGTGCAATACTATAAGTTTCTCACATTTACACCCTGGGGTACTAGATGCAGAGTTAGTGCTTATGATGGAAAAGTTCTTTAAGATTTCCTTATTGATTTTCTATGTGGCTGCCTGTGGCTCCGTCACATAATAGGTAAAAAATTTCCCTCCATCAAGACTGGAACAGAGAGCCAATGCAGCATCCACTTTATGGCACGACTCCTTTACCCCACAGCTAGTGAAGCGATGTGGCATTCACCTCTCATGTATTGCTTGGAAGTGACTTCTAGCTTGGATCTCAAAGATGTGGCCATATATGGGCAGAATACCAAAAATATATATCATTGAGTATTATTCCCATTTGTGTAACAAAGTTAAGGAACTAGAGCATAGTTACTAATAATATGCAGAAGAGCAGCAACTGCAAACTAAAAGCCACAACTCCCCCCCCCCCCCCCCCCCCCCCCCCCCCCTCCGTCTTCGGTGTACTGAAAATGGAAGCGATCATTCGCTATTACACATTGAATGTGACTCGGAAAGCAACATTATCATCTGAATTTCAATCCACCTCCTGACAACTTCCTTAATGATTTCTGAACTACTCTCACTGCTGTGTTGCCTGTCTCATGAATTTTGTAAAGCGTTGTGACAGCTGGCAGTCAGTGCTGAGTGCAGACATCTGCAAAGATCTTCACTGTTGTAGGAGGAAAATAATCTTTGCTGCATGTTCCCCATACCACAATTAGTAAAATAATTTAAGACTCATTCTGCTAAAAACCTCAAGTGTCACCAAGTCCTCAAAAAGGATATGTTAGTGGTAAGAATGTATGAATGACAATCAACTGTTTGATATGCGAGTGGGAAGCTCTCTGGTTTTTACATTTCTGATGGCATAGTAATGGCACAAACTGCTGTGTGTTATTCTCTGAGAAATTGCAAATAAACCTTTCATGTCACCTTTACAATGAAGTAATGGTAGAAAATAAAGTCAAATTTGTTCTGTGTAGCTCCATATATATTTATACTTTAGTTTAGTAAAAAGCATATTTACAGATCGTAGCTGTAATTTTCTCATGAAATAAGGAATTGCTGTAAATAATACTACTCAACACAGCTTGCTTCACATGATGATATGCCAGTTATAACAACATTTTTCCATGTGTAACAATTTTTTATGCACCTTGTTTTGTAAATATTTTTACATGTTATACAACTGGTTAAACATGAGTCACTTTACAGTTAAATTGTGCACTGCCGTTTGCAATATTTCTCTCATGATCAATTTGAAAACAATGTTTCTTATATTTGGGATCAGATTGAATAATCTGACTTAATGAATGTAGACCGCAATTCATGAGCTGCTAAGGAAACAAAAATGACAAAAAAGTTAGCGATTTGCTATCATCTCATAGAATTGGGTCTACTGCCAGTGGTCTGTGTTTTCCCAATGCTATATTTTGACATCGTAACTTGACATCTTCATCAGGTGTTTCGTGAGACTAATTGCTCTAGTTGCATGAATTTTGCAGATAATTGGATAACAAATATTACTGTTGCATATGCAACTGAAATGACACATAATACACAGGTTCTATATGTTACAGTTAATTAAATAATCAGCTTGTTGCATTGCAGCTTTCACTGTTGTGAAATATATTGACCATTAGTTATTTGAATAAATAGGTACAGTAATCCAATACACATGTATCTGACATGGATTGGCATAATCACAAAACAATGACTAAGGAAAGGATGTCATGACAGTCCTATCACACAAACAGCAAGAAAAATGTTTGTGAATCCCTGTCTTGTCTCAAAAAGAAATACATGTGAAAGAAGAGTTTAAAAATCTTTGGAAACTTAGTGCTAGTTGACAGCCTTCCAGAACTGAGCTGAAATGTCCTAAATTCACGTGATGTTTCTTTGTAATTATGATTAAATACTCTGAACCATTACTGTGTAATAAATGATAGCGAGAAATAAAATTAATTTTCTGACTGTTAGAAGGTTATTTTATTGCCTCTTTCTGACTTTGCCACTATTTTGGCAATTAGAGAATTTTCACGTTACTGATGCCTCACTAGCTGCGTACTGCTGCTAGTGTAGTCATAGATTCAAATATTCCTCTACTGTTATTTAAAACAACCACAACGAAATTAAGTAAAAGAATGTTCATAATGCAGTGCTGTGTAGATCAAAATTGCAGCTTTTCATTACAGTCAGGTGACTGACGGAGTTTGCTAAATTCACTGATTATTATTATTATTATTATTTGTTAGTTCATAGACATTTTTCTGTTGGTTAGTTTCATTATTTCTTGAATGGTGGAGCTGGCAGAATGGAAACACAGAATGTTCACTGCACGTAACATTCGTATTTACCCAAAGTATTCATTTTCTGAGCGACAGCAGAATACCCAATCAGAAAAACTGAAAACATGGAGCCAATAAAGTAAGTGAATATCTGCATCTAGTGTCATAATTTATGAGACATCCATAGTGAGTATGTGGAGTGGGAGTGGGCATCAATGATGCTATGGTTTACTGTAACATTTGTTTATTGTCTCCACTACGAGGTGACAGTTTGCTGTGAAAGAAATTAAGTCATTGGCAGAAAGATGCAAGCATAGGGCATTTTGCTGTGATTAACTGGCCTATAGTGAGACGTGTTGTGTGTCGAGTTGATGCTGTTCACATGCTTTAGAGCAGTTCTTTCACAAGCAGAAATAAAGGCTGGGCTATAATGTGGCTACCAACAGTCCCAGTTATAGTAAAATTGTGTTAGTTTGACATCATGAATCGGCAGTGTATGGATATTCTCTGCAAATCCCAGAACATCTGCCAATCTCTGCCATCATATTACTATGGTCTTCAGTCCAAAGTCTCATTTGATGCGCCTCTTCACACTACTGTATAGTGCACCGCACGATGGTAACCGCATTGCACGTGTGGTGATGTCACCAGGGCAAGTCTCTTGTTGTAACTAACTATTCTATATTCGGGGCAATCACAGCTGTTGGAAGACTCGATGTTACAAAGAACTCCGCTAACAGCTGGTAAAATCATTGTTCATTAAAACACAACTGGTTTTGCAGCCTACTGCTGCATCATCAGGTGTAACCTACATGGTAAAAAGCAAAGTACAGGAATGTCTAAAATGTACTCACAATGTTTAAAGATCATAGACATACCCATCGCTCCTAGTCAAAATTTACCATTCACAGAATATTGTCAATACTAGGGTGAGTGTACGGTAAAGAAAATGTACTCCATTCTTTAAAATTTGTCTTCATCTCAAAAGAAATAAGAAAATATTTTATGGTGAGTGGACAATAAAAGTTTGTGGAAAGGGGCTGAATAGATGGTAAAAAGGGTCGCCACTTTTACCAGCGAGTTTAAAACAGAATTTTATTATATACTAACACCTAATCATACAAATAATCAAAATTACCCAGAATGTTATGGTGCTTTAATTCCAATTATTCAACATGAACTGTGTGATTATGTTTTTATATCTAGAAATTTCTACTTCCTCTAATATCTTCAAAATATGGCCTTTTTTTCCTTTGAACCCTTTTTTAATTTCCTGTAGTGCCTGTGATGCTGTGCCCCTCTTCACATAAGTGTGCTGTTAATGCAGATCGTGGGTTATTTAAGGTAATGTGTTCCCGAAATCTTATTTGAAATGACCTACCAGTCTGCCCCATATATTTCTTAGGGCAATCATTGCACTAATGCGTGGATAGCTTCCGTTCTGCCAGCCAACTAGTCTCTATCATTTGTGTGGGCCGCTTTTCCTTTGCCCTGCACCGAGCTGCACTGTCATCCCACTGGTAAGAAATTGCCACCCGACACCTTCCAGTTATTTGCATAGTGCTGCGACTAATCATGTTAGCAGTGACAATTTTTTATCGCCAATTTGGCCCCTTTTTATAAACTTTTTTCTTCCATTCACTATAAACTATTTTCGTTTCTCTTTTTGGATACAGGAAAATTTTAAAGAATGGAGTATGCCTTCTTTACCTTAGGCTCATCATTGTGCTTACAATACTCTTTCAATAGTAAATTTTGACTAGAAGCGATGGGTATGCCTATCATCTTTTAACATTGTGAGCACATTTTAGACATTCCTTTATTAATTTTAATATCCACAAAATGTGGTGATGGTGTAATTTGCTTTTTATCACCACGTAGGTTGCACCTGATGCTGCAGCTGTAGGCAGCGAAACCGGTTGTGTTCCAATAAACAACGATTTTACAGCTGTTTCCACCTCTTATTATGGGCAAAGTCACTAGGTGCTAGGTTTTAGGGAAACAAATGAATGCCAAAGGTATATAGCTAAGTCTGAATTTTGAGGCAGGGGATCATCATTTCTTACCACTGGAAACCAGAAGTATCATCATGACACCAGGGCTATGCTGGACAGTGAGACTACTGGGCATCGCCAACCATAGGCATGGTATCGAGAGCGGAATGCACCTGCCCGCCAGTACCAAGTCCTTCATGGGACTTTATGCCACAGTCCCACTGACCTGCTGTCCATGCCTGCCGCAGCCAATGCTGGTAGGACTTCGCACCACGGCGCTAGCCACTGTCCAACCACTGCCAGAGGGCAGTGATTTGTACCCCGCGCACAGTTGTCTTCATGCACAATCGTGATGACGCGAGTGGACCAGAGCTCTACAACACCAAGGAACAGCTGAGGCCTCCAAAGGGCTGGTTGCCAACAAAGACCCTTCTGTCAGCATCACCTTGTGCTGGCTCTGCAGCCAGGGCAGAAGCCACTGCCCATACGCCAGTGCTGGCCAGTGGCAAACAGGAGAGAGATATTTGCCTCAATACGTCATGTATTGAAGTCAATAAATGCCATTCTTAACTGTCAACAGTGTCTCCAATAGGTTCACCAGCCCACCACTGGCACTCTCCGCTGTGGTTTCATTAAAGGATCTTCGAGCCTGTCACCAAGCCATTTGGTGATAGCAGGAGGAGCCACAATGCCTACAGTACCCTCATTGGGGTGCATGCAGCACTTTTGTTTTGATATTGTTTCACTGCTAGGTCACGGCAAGCCAGTGGGTTTTGTCAGGGGTTGAGTAATACTTGTAGGTTCAGTGTGTGATGGTGGAATGCAGACAGTATTTTCTGAGGACGTGTAAATAGGTGTTAGTTTTCATCTGGTTGGTATGGGTTGAATGAGTGTCATGAGCAAGATGTTTAGCTCACTGACTAGTAGTAAATAAGCTGTTAGCCATAAGAAGTGATTCGGGAAGTGAAGATAAGATTAGTTGGCCACTGTTTTGTTGTAAACAAGTATGAGCAGTCACTAAGGGGAGACTAAGTTGTTTTAAGAAACAACATGGTAGTAACACAGTTAGATGTTCTCATAATTTGATTTTGTTTTGTGCGAAGCAAGGAATGTGGTTTGGTATTTAGCCGTGTAAATTAGTGACTAGTGTTAAGATAATGGTATGTTTAAGTGGATTTTATTTTCTAATTTACGATTGTGTAACTGATCAGAGGTAACCATGTTGGACCTGGCATCATTGTGGTGCTGCTGGTTTCCAGCAAAAAGGAGTGTTTGCATCCTTCAAAATTCAGACTTATTTATGCAACTCTGGTGCACATTTGTTTCACTAAAACACAGCGTTTAGTTGCGTTTCCCGTAACATGATACTTGCACTGATGAGGGAATGTCACCCCCCCCCCCCCCCACAGCCCATAGTTACACGGTTACCACTGTGTGTGTGTGTGTGTGTGTGTGTGTGTGTGTGTGTGTGTGTTTGTTTTTACTCTGACCCAGTTCTCTACTGTGATTACATCTACAATTAATCCGTGAGACAAGTAAGTAATAGTAAGTCTGTTACTCTAAATTACTAAGCAAATTATTGTATTAATCTCTGAATCCATAACTCTTTCTTTCACCTCCCACTTGTACTGCTTAATCTCACATCGTCTCAAATATTGCGAAACAAATTCTTGCCACGCTTATGCAAAACAACTTGTAACACTCCATTCCACACCTACAAACTAAATTGACAATATTTTTTCTTAATAAATTATCCTTAACATATAGCTTCAACAAAACTTTGTCTGGCTGTATTAAACTGATTTGCTTGACATCTCATCTGTCTGTGTGTCCAGTGGTTTCTTAACCCTTTGTTTTGGGACAAATTTCGAAATTTTGTCATTCTGAAAAAAGTTCTCCTTATGTGTCCCAAGACAACATACTCCAAAAAACCATCCTCACAAGACACATACATACAGCCCTACCGTTCACAACACTTTGACAGTGTGTCCCTCTTATTCCTGATACTTTAGGGCTGCTTACAGACTGCATTCTTCTCAAAATGTATGGTTGCTATTCCTGCTCACCTGTAACAACTTCCTGGAGCCTGGCGGTGCTATACCATATGAATTACTGCTTAATGTATTTGTGCATGCTTTAACTGCTTTGTGTTGTACACTAGATGCACCTCGTGACAACTCTACACTATCATCAGCTTTCTGTCACCAAAGATTAACTTCGGCATGATGTTCAGTCAGAACGTTTACTTTTATGCTCGTGTTGCACCCTTCACCCACTTTATACTCATTGTGTGCACCAAACCGCAGTTGTGCTGTAAATGGCTTGCTGCACATGTCAGCTGTTTGCCCTGCAAAGCTGTGACCCAGTACTTGTGCTTGCGCCACATTCTCAGCCTTTGATGTACACTCTTAAATAGATACAGCTCTGTCTACTTGATTATCCACTCTACGAACTGGTCTCTTTCTTTTTTACTGTTCATCCTGCTTCTAAGAACATGTGTGTTCCTGTACCTTTTCTACTGCAACATCTGCAGCACAAATATCAACAAATGTTTGTGCATTCTCTGTAATACCAAAAACAACAGAATTGTCTGCCATTCCAGTCTGCACAATGCACTTTCCTGTACATCTGGCCCAGGCTCGCTGGTCACAACACAACACCAAACACCACCCAATGGGGAAGATATTACTGCATGTGAATCACTCATGTTGCTATCCCCACACTTAATCCCTTCACAGTACAGCTCACATTAAATCCTGCTAACTCATACTCCACAATTCCACTGGATGTCAGAGCACATCCTTTTGGATTACTCATCCTAACTTCAACAATGTCCACCTCCCATAAATTCTCAGGAACTTGAATTTTATCACTGTCTAAAACTACTTTAACCTACCGATGCCGAGCAGTGCGGAGCATTATTTGTGTTTTGGGCCCATGTGGAAACGAATAGCTGGGGAATCGATGAGACAGCTTTTCATGAATGTTCATAAATACACGGCTATTACAAATGATTGGAGCGATTTCATAAATTCACTGTAGCTCCATTCATTGACATATGGTCACTACACACTACAGATACGTAGAAAAACTCAAAGTTTTGTTCGGCTGAACCCGGACTTCAGGTTCCTGCCGCCACAGCGCTCGAGAGCACAGTGAGACAAAATGGCGACAGGAGCCGAGAAAGCGTATGTCGTGCTTGAAATGCACTCACATCAGTCAGTCATAACAGTGCAACGACACTTCAGGACGAAGTTCAACAAAGATCCACCAACTGCTAATTCCATTCGGCGATGGTATGCGCAGTTTAAAGCTTCTGGGTGCCTCTGTAAGGGGAAATCAATGGGTCGGCCTGCAGTGAGCGAAGAAACGATTGAACGCGTGCGGGCAAGTTTCACGCGTAGCCCGCGGAAGTCGACGAATAAAGCAAGCAGGGAGCTAAACGTACCACAGCCGACGGTTTGGAAAATCTTATGGAAAAGGCTAAAGCAGAAGCCTTACCGTTTACAATTGCTACAAGCCCTGACAACCGATGACAAAGTCAAACACTTTGAATTTTCGGCGCGGTTGCAACAGCTCATGGAAGAGGATGCGTTCAGTGTGAAACTTGTTTTCAGTGATGAAGCAACATTTTTTCTTAATGGTGAAGTGAACAGACACAATGCGCGAATCTGAGTGGTAGAGAATCCTCACGCATTCGTGCAGCAAATTCACAATTCACCAAAGTTAACGTGTTTTGTGCAACTGCTAAAACTGGTGGCGACTCTGTAATGGTGTGGGGCATGGACAGTTGGAGTGATATGGGACCCCTAATACATCTAGATAGGACTCTGACAGGTGACACATACACACAGCACATGACACCCAACAATCGGCAGAACTCTCTGTTTGTTTGTAAAAAGTGAATACATGCTATTTTTTTCATTCCAACACTTCCAATAGGTCAATGAAACAGAAATGACCTCATATCCTCTGAAGCTCAAGCAAAAACAGCAAATTATAAATATGGTCAACAGTGGAGACAAAAACAATGGTTGCAGAATACTTCCAAACCCTGATGTCTGCTCTCTCATCAGTAGAAGTTCAAGACAGAAAACAGAGGAAAATCTGGCAAGCTGTTCAGTGAGAGGCCGTAGTAAGTGCTTGAGGCCAGTCAAATATGAAGAAATGAAGGATTTGCTGTTTGCATGATTCCAACACATGTGCTCACAGTAAGTTCCATTGTCCAGCCCCACACTTCAAAAAAAGGCTCGCAAAATTGCCAGAAAAATGGAATTTCTGGGTTGGTATGTTTTGGGAGCTGGCTACGGTGTTTTAGAAAGACGCATGAAATCAGTGTTGTCATTCTGTGGGAAGGCACATAGAGTAAACAAGGAAGATACCAATGAGTGGTTGCAGTGATTTCAATCCAAGCTCTCTCATTTGCAACACCCAACAGACATGTTTAATATGGATGGAGCCGTCATTTTCTGTAAAAAAACACTACATGTCAAGGGTTAAAAATGTTGTGGAGGGAAAAGCAGCAAGGAGAGGCTGGCAGTGGTCTTGTGTTGTAATTCAGATGGTTCTGAGAAACTAAACCATTAGTGACTGGAATACAAAAATCCAGGTTTTTTTTTATGTTAACTGTCGGTGAATTGGTCATGCCACCACTAAAGAATAACAATAAAGCTTGGATGATCAAATCTCTATTCTGTAGCTGGCTCTTGGCAACAAATGGCCATGAGGAAGAGAAGTATTTTGTTAACTCTTAAACACTGCTTGGCTCAACAGTTCAATAAACTCTAAGTTCTGAACATAGAAGTTTTCTTCTTCTTAGCACCAAGAGCAGTCTGCAGCCATTGGATCAAGGCATTATCACCTCAATGAAGTGTAATTATAGATACCTATTGCTCAAGGCCACCATCAGTGCAAACAAACTACAAGAAACAATTCCAAATTTAATGCGCTGCAATTATCGATAGCATATCTGATGCTTGGGATGAAGTTAAAACAGACACCATAACTAACCATTTCATGAAGGCCTGGACAGTAGCTGGTAACATTGCTGAAGCTGAAGGGGAAACTAATCAGCCTACATTTGAACTTACTCATAATGTTGATACTATTTTGGATTCTAATGCTGCTCTTCTACATGCTTACAACTAGTTGCTGCTTTCTTGTACCATCAATATGGGAGAATGGATGTAGGCAGATGACAACTGTGTTGCTGAAGAACCTGTCATCAGTTCTGTTCATGCAGAAGGGAATAGTAATGCTTTACTGTCATCTCCTGAGGAGGAATGTGAAGGTATTACACTACCACACCACACTGAAGTTGCAGCTGCAATTGCTAATCTCGAGAGATTTGCTGCCACTTCTGATGCTTCCACAGTATTTCAGGTTGCTCTGGATGTGGTATCTTCAGATTGCCATAATATTCCGACCAACAGTCCAACAACCAACAAGTAATGATTTTTTTTTTTTTTCCAAATTAATGTACAGAAGTATAACAGTTAATGGATAAGGAATGTAAAATAAAATGAGTTCTAATTAAAGCTTAGGGTGTTGAAGAACGGCACATTAAAGCATTTCTTAAAATTATTGTTTGTCACATTACATGAGACACTTATCTTCCACGATAAGTATGTTATCATACTGTTTGGAAAAAATCAGCATTTGATGATATGCACATATACTTTCTCAATTAAACAAATGCCGTAAATATTATTGTATGTATGCAGTACAATTATTTTTATTTTTTCTCGGAGATCATGAAAACTGAGCACCCTCATTCGCTGGTGTCCATAAAACAGAAAAAATGTACTTGACAGTCATGTTTTCACAAAAAACTCATTAATTCAAACTTAACTACTACAAATAAGCTATTTTATAGTACCTTAAAATTAAGTTACATGACGGTCTACTGTACACAATAAGAACAAGACTATAAGAACTCTGTTATAATTGAAAGATAATGAACTGCCTTTTGAAAGTTAATTCCCTCAGACACGAAACATTCATTCCTGCTCTGTCTTGAGCATTTCAAGAAAAACATTAGCAATTTCTTAAAGGTAGACTTATTTACATAAAATATCAGATAGCAAAAGAGATTTCAAATGCCATACATACCATTGAGCATTTGGCTTAGATTGCATGTTTTTGACACCACCATCAACTGGAACAGCTACAGTGAGATTCAGTAGAGGTGAGGCTGAAGACATAGCATGACTGTTGTATTTGTAGTCAATTCTGAGGTCAGTATGGCTCGATTCACATTTCCAATAAGCTACCAGCTGGAATGGACAGGACCCTGCTCCACTCTTTGGCTTTATCTATCAAAAATAAGTTTTGTAGTGGCATAGATCATGATGCACGCAGAAAGTGATAACAAAACATGACAAGACAGATAAAAATGTAACAGGGACTGCATATAACACAAAAAACCTTATGCTGATAAGGAAGCATATAGTGGAAAAGACCAGACTGGTTCTTTCGAAGGAACCAGCTACTTGGTATCCTTAGTCAGTTTAAGGAAACCATGGAAAACCTAAATCTGGATGGCAGGTCAAGGTTTGAAACTTGTCCTTACTAAATGCGAGTCCAGTGTTTTGACTGCACTGCCACCTTCCTTGGTGAAAGCCTCTTATCAAAGCTTATGGAATAACAACAGAGATCATGTAGGTCACCTTACAGCCAAATGTGTCACTGGGTGAGATTTAAGTATTGTTTCCCACAAAATCAGCCATAAATTTTGCCATCTAATATTTGATTATTATAAATTATTCCATTACATTACATATAATACATTAAATGGCAACTGAGATCAAAATTCCATAATTCAATAGAATGAAAACAAGATTAATCTCTGTAACCATTTCTGTTCGTTTATCCTCTCTCTCTCTCTCTCTCTCTCTCTCTCTCTCTCTCTCTCTCTCTCGTAATAAAACTAAGCTAGTAGAAAGTACACTGCCTGACCATAAAAAGTGAAGCACTCAGAAGACGTGATCATATGTCAATATAACTTCGTACACATACTGACCCCTTGGCAGGTACATACATTATTAGAGCTGCAATTCTTTGTGACAGGTAGAAATGGCCACCAGAGAGCATTAGTGCTGCCCGTGGTTAGTGTAGTTACTAGGCCCGGTAGGGTATACAATGGGCATGAACATGTCAATTGTTGAGATATTACTGTGAAGGACACGGAGATGGCACGTATTTGTGTTACTGTTTTATGAGAGCCTCATTGTGCCTCTCAATTTGGCCAGCTGATTTGTGGGACATTCGGATGTGAGAGTGGTGCAATGTTGGACTATACGGGAATGTGAAGGCAGGCATACTCATCGTCAAGGTTTCGCTCGACCAGTCTGACCACCACAAGGGACAATCACTGTATTGTACACAAAGCACATCATAAACCTGTCACTTCTTGCCTGCCATAGGAGAACAAGAAGTGGACTTCCTGCAAAATTCTGTGTCATCTCACACCATTGGTCAGAAACTAACTGCAGCTGGACTTGGGAATTACTGTCCCATGCATTGGCTGCTGTTAACACCACAACACTAATGGATGTGTCTGGAGTGCTATGGTGACCAGAAAGCATCGACTGCTGATTTGTGTGTCAGACTGTGTTCAGTAATCAATCATAGTTCTGCACTGCACTGGATGACCAACGTTGGCGCTTTTTTAATTTGACGTGATATCGTTTTCACTGAAATGTCACCTACCCTGTCAACCCATGAAGTTTCATTTCATTTCGTTTACTCCTCCCCTTCAGGGTGTTTTTTTTGTCATGTAGTGTATAAAATTACCATTTCCAATGATGCAATATCCAGACAATGCAATCAAATGGTACACCCAATAATTCAATGCACCAGGTTGTGGATGGAACATGGACAACATGATAAGCATGTTAATTCCAACTATAACCTCAGTATTTCACGTGCTTTTCTTACCATAATATTGGGTTAGTGAGTACAGTAAACATGACAGCACAGTATTGACTAGCGCAATTTGTGCAACTGACTTTATTTCAAGGGGATCTTGCGGTGGGACTGTGGGTGGTCTTTCTGAAGAGCTGCCAGAGACCTTCGAGATGAGGCATCAGTACTGGTGCTAGTGATTCTTTATTCTGGTAGTAGCAATTATGATTCAAAACAGTCACTGCACAACAATGGGAGCATAAACAGGGTGTATACACGGACAAGGAAAAAAATCCTGGATTTTTCCAGGATTTCCTGGTTAAAAATACACTTTCTCCCGGACAAAAATAAACTTTCCCCCATGTTAAATGACAGGATACTTTCCCTCGGAGCTGTAAAACTTATCAATCCTTCGAAGGGTTAAAGTTTCATGTACCGGCTTGAAATTCCTAGCACATTAGTGAACAACCATGAGTGGAGGACAAGGAGGGGGGATTATTCAAAAAGTCAATGGTTTAAATTAATATACAAGTGTGGCTGCAAGAGAAGCTGCACTTTCACATATAATACTGGTCTCTAAGATCAATTAGCCACCAGAAAAGCTAAGATTCCACGTATAAATTGGTCTTATTTTTACGTGTGTTACACTTTAAGATAAATCACATAAACCCACTAGTAAAATTTTTAAGTTTTAAATGAGACACAAACGGTCTATGATTTAAGAAATTCATCACACATTCTCATATGCCACATAACTCATCTTGTGTAAAAGGATATTTACATTGACAGTGACTCTTTTCAAACCACCATTTGCTATATTTTCCCGCAAGCTATTGGAAACAGGTTCATTTCATCAGTTGTGTCGTTAACCGCCAGAAAACAGTTGTTACTGCCCATGCGCAGCCTGAATGTTCATATGTTTAAAGTATTAAGAGAACTTACACAATGTAACAAAAGAAACACGACATTAGATGGTAATCCAAGAGCATCGGAATTTCGCAAACCTTACTAAAATACCCAGTTCCACTTGAAAGGTACATTCGTATGTCCAGATTCACAATGAAGTAGGCCCCAACCTGATATTAAGCTTTTCAGTGTGGTTTTCAGGATGTAAATTTTCTTGGAGTACCAACACTGCATTATCTCATGTTTGGTTCTTTATTATTGTGGTGTTGAATGAAATAAACACTTGCACCTGGTGGCTGAACTTCCCCGAATAGGAGCCTCCCGGCCAACGATACCATACGCTCATTTAATTTTATTGATAATGCCATTATTGCAACTTTGTCAGGGATGTGTTGTAATTACAATAGTACACCGCTAAAATTCTCATGATTTTTCACTTCTGAAAGTTGACATGTCTGCATACGTGCCAGAAGATGAAAACATGCACTTGAAATCCAGCAAACAGTTGAAACTAGCCAATAGTATGGAACGAAACACTTAATTTCAAATAAATTGACTTCCTCAGTGGAAAATATTAATAACAACCTAATTTCTTTATCAAACCGACGAAAATAGCTTCACCATTCTGCAAGGCGATTAATGCTTGACTGTTAAAAACCTGGAAATAAAATAAAACCAAAATACAAGCGAAAAACATATTATAGCCTTCCATAATTATGTGAATCTATTTTACCTATGAAATCTATGAATTCTGTTTTGTTTTCATTTAACGTGAGATCTGTAAACGAAGAGGAAACAGCAACATAACTAAATGTAAACAATGCATGCCAGAAAGTATTTTCTGGGTAGCATCTGGCTGCTCGCTACAGCCACGCTTCCAAGTATCCAGAAGCGGGAGAATGTAGTGTTCATACGCCACTGGCATCTTCTCTAACGAAACTAACGGAAACAATTGTGATGTCACGTTCATTGCAAGCAGTTTGCTGTTATAAAGTATTGCATAGTCTTTCGTCCTAATGCCTTTAACACGTTTTGTTGTTGGCAGGCATGTGTGTGTGTGCAGTTTGTTTTGTTGTAAATGGAGCATTTCCTTTGCAACTTAGGTTTTACTTAATTTTTTCTCTTGTTTATGTTTTATTCCAGCAATATAATTCTGCAATAGCAAGGTAGAGTAATATTCTTTGTTAGACTATCAGTTGTTAGAAATCAAAATTACAAAAATTTAATTGAAAACTAAAACTCTGAAAAATTTCCGGAGTGCTATAAAATTCCCATGTTTTTCCCAGTTTTCTCCTGGATGAAAAAATTCAGGGTCTCCTGGTTGTCCCGGGGCGTATAAACCTTGATAAAATAAAACCAATTTTGTGCCAAGAATATTGGCTAGGACCACCACGAACTTTTAATTTGAGTTGGTACAACAAGCTAGACTGAACCTAACCAGGCTTCCTCTCTTATATTATGACTATTCAGCCTGCCAACAATACTTTAGCAAAAGACAACTTAGGTATGAATGATTGAAAGTTGTGTTAAGCCATCACTGATGGTTGTTTGGGAGTGTAGTATTGAAAAAGTGAGTGGCAGCTACTGGACTGTCTAAGGGGACAACATATGAGACGAACTCTTCGCAGCATCATGATGTGGACAGCCACAGTCCACGATAACCCCACACATGAGATCTCTGTTGCAGGAATACTCGACAGAGCAGGATACACAGAAGAATGCTGAAGATAAGGTGGGTAGATCACATAACTAATGAGGAGGTATTGAACCGGATTGGGGAGAAGAGAAGTTTGTGGCACAACTTGACTAGAAGAAGGGATCGGTTGGTAGGACATGTTTTGAGGCATCAAGGGATCACAAATTTAGCATTGGAGAGCACCGTGGAGGGTAAAAATCGTAGAGGGAGACCAAGAGATGAATACACTAAGCAGATTCAGAAGGATGTAGGTTGCAGTAGGTACTGGGAGATGAAGAAGCTAGCACAGGATAGAGTAGCATGGAGAGCTGCATCAAACCAGTCTCAGGACTGAAGACCACAACAACAACAATTGTCCAACAAACCAATGTACATACCACCACTTCTCACATTACCGAAAGTGCTCTGCGCAAGGTGCAGCTACCCAGTCAATACAATAACGAAACCTGTCCCTCATTGAGACTGTATGGGGCCATGATAGAATGGAATCTGCATTACTGACAACATCCAGTGACATTTCTACATTTCTGTCATCTTCTCTATGGAAAAATCACAGAAATGCATTATAGCTAGGAGAGAATGCCCATATAATATGTGAATAGAACATTATTTTACATGCACCACTGGTTCAGAGCATCCAGTTTTTATTTATGCTAAACTATATGGTTAGATACTTAAGTACATCAGCAGAACGTTTCACATAAAACTGAAATAGTATCCTGAGAAGTTTAAATTTTTTGCTATTGTTGTCAAAAAGGAAAAAAACTGTTTTTCTAAATACCATTACATATACATTTCCTAGTAGCCTTTTATGCAAATAACAGCTCATATGGAGTAACAATAGTTTAGGAAAACTAAAGAGCAATAAAATTATGAATGGATGGCTTGGGACAGGAAGCACTGCCCTTCAACATTTAACTGCTGTGTGCTCATAACAAGAAAGTCACCTGGAATTTTGTTCCAACAATACATCTGAATGAACTCCACAGACTGTGCTGAATGACACACCCCTGCATAAAAATTTTTATCTTCAACCATGATGACAATACAACTAATTTAGGATAATATCCAACACTGCTTGCCAGTAATAATATGACAATATATGCAGTATTATAATATCAAACTACACTTATGCTGATTGTTGATCTTTGTCGCATATATCAATTGATAAAAAAATTCAGGATGCAAATTTTGACATTCAATAACAGAAATTGGAGAAGATCACCTGGATGTTCAAACTTTTCAGTTAGAAATTTCAGGGAAAAACACAGCAATGTGCAGGCACTTATCTCTTTTCTTATAACAATGGATTTATTCTAAGATAAAACAACCTTTACACAAAATAACTAGGTAGAAAATGTTACTCTGCAGACACAGGAAGAGCCTGTATCTCAGAAATCTTAAAACGACATGGGTCACAATTGATATGCTATCCTGTCTGACATAATTATCCACAAAATTTAATTCTTTCAAGGAATGAACTCTGTGTATGATGCTTTTCTTAGTTAGAGGACCAAAATTTGCAGGAGTGGTGCACAGAACTAGCATACTTTTAACGATACATAACAAAAGAAAAGCTGAGGTATTCCAGGTAACAACAATAATCTCAAAATAAGAATACAATAATGTATCTTGAATATTACCATATGAATTACTACAGAGTACTTGGCATGATGTATCATGACACACTAAAATTAATACAATGAAAATTACAGCTTACGAAATATATCTCTAACCTTTGAGGCTTCTCAGTTGCACATGTGCAAATAACTGAAAATAAACAAATAAATAAATAAATGTCACCCTGGAAGACTGCAGCTGTACTGAAACTTAAATTTTTTCACCCAGTTAGCCCACAAGTAAAGAAATCTACGCAAGATGTAACACCAGCTTAACTTGTGTTTTTTAGTATCACAGGAAATGCTGATTGAAAAATGAGGAGGACAAATTTTGCACCTCTCTCATGATTTGCATTGATTTGTTCTTTGGCTCAGCAATCTCTTTCACAAACTATTCAAAACAAAGCAATTGCTTCATCAGGCACCAATATAAACCTCCAGCCTCAGTGCAATTCAGCAGAGCAAGCTTGGTCTCTAATTATAAACACGACAAAGCAGTTTGTGTATACTATTCAGTCTGTCAATGTACCTCAACGGGCCATTTCAAACTTGAAACTTATGTGCATTGTCACTTTTTGCAAGAAGTGTTACTAGCAAGGGAAGTCATCTGCAAAATTGCCGTACAACAGCTATGTCATTCAGACATTCAGCTGCTATTGTGAGGCTGAAAATGTTGAAGCTCTACCTCTTAGTAGTTGCCCACGTTCAGTAACACTAGTTATGACCACAACCTATAAATATGGCCCATAGGTATCCATACAAGAATGCATAGAACTGTGCACTGCCTTTTTGCAGGCACTTTGGGAGGGTTTTGTCAATCCAAACACTATACAATTGTCTCCACACAATTAATCAATTGTGCCTCTGTGTGTCCACTACAAACAACAGTAGAAACCTCCAGCACAGTGGTGTGTGAAGGAAGTGAGTACTAGAACACTTGCGGTGGTAACCAGATCAGTGGCATCAGCTGTATTCACCAACAAGTGTAGGATTTGTCTGACAACTGATGATCATTGTAGAAGAGCGCACAAGCGAGGTGTGTGTCAAGTGCGGAGTCCCACGGGTTCAGCAAGCAGGAGAGTCCATCATGTTACAGAACAGTAAAGATGTCGTATGTCTACCACTGCTACCAATGGTAATTAGTGTGCTGAAAGCATTGGGACAGGATCTTTCAGTCTACTGTCAAGTCCAAAGGTCAACATTTTGGTGAGAGATTCATCTTTTATGATGATATATCATGAACATAACATTTACACCTCACAAACAACTTCCTGTCAGAGGCAGAAATCAACTGAATGGAATGACCTGTAGTAGATGTAGACATTAAACCAACTGGTTGAAACTTGCTGGGTGTGATGACAGGAATCCCTCCTTACACACTGGATAATTCTGTATTATGGTGAGGCAGACTTGAGAAGCAATGTCTCAGTCACCCTGGGGATGGTGTGCTGAAGAGGATGCAACCATGTCACACTGCACAGAATGGAGCAAAAAAGGATTAAATGTTACTCAGCAGTAGAATTTACATCATCGACCTTTGAACAGACTGCCTTTATTTGGCTTTTTTTATTTCCCAGTTTTCACAGTAAACATTGTCAAACATTTCCACACCAAGGAATCTAGTTTTCCCCAAATCACAAAGCACGGTGTTAGTCAAATATTGAAGTGTTCCTTTTTCTTCCACGTAATGCAAAGTCACAAAGACGTATCTGCTGTCCCCCTCCATATGCTGCATGCAAGGCACAACACATGATTACACCATGTGACACATTTATGCCATTGCCTTATTGACAGACACATATCAACCTCATATATGACTAGTGTTCTGAGCAGCTAAGAAGGTGCATGATGGGAAAGGTGTGCAGTAGCAAGGAGGTTATGATATGATGCTCCAACTAGCAGCATCATCCTGCTGATTTCAGTCTTTTATCACACATCGCTGAGAGTGCTTTGAATGTTTATTGTTGATTTTTATTTTAGTGTGCATGCATTGACTTGTATATTGGTTGTGAAGTGTTTGTTATGGGCGATTGAATGGAAAACCACCAAGTGTTACACAAAAAACTATGGCTGTAGTGTTCACATAAACAATTTCTTCAGGGGACATTAGGAAGCAAGCTACACGCCTCCATGTGGTGCATGGCAAGAGCAGCTGAAATGAGTGGTGTAGGAATGAGAACCTTACAGTGTATATACACCTAAGTGAATGCGAGTATGAAATTATTGGATCTGCATCTTTTAAATCACCAGGAAAGTGATGCAATCATAAGAAAGAAGCAGGTGATGTGAATGATCCTTCTAAGAATGGTTTACATCACACAATATTCAATATACATTCGAGAGGTGAATACCTGGCAGCAGACACCGTATTTCCTAACAACAGGCAATGGACAATTTTACGAATATTAAAGAACGTGGGAATGGTGGGAGAAAATTACTTATGGAAAGAAGTTATATTGTGGTTGCAAGAACAGTATTTTTAATAGGAATGCAAGATATTTGAGATAGTGGAGCATCTCAAATTTATTACATTGACAAAATGTATGTAAACCAGAACCAGGCGAGGTCAATGTGCTGGAAAATGAGCAATAGGCTTGATGGTCTGAAATTTCCTGTGAATAACGGTAGCTACCTTATTATTGTTCATGCAGAAAGCTTCAGGACAAAATAGTTCAGAGGAGTAACACTGCAGAATGATATACAGTGTTCCTAAATAAATTATACACCAGCGTAGAACTACCTTTCCCGGCACTTTTGAAACAACGAAAAGGGGAAGTTGGGGGGGGGGGGGGGGGGGGGGCACCCCATTTTGGAAAGATCTTTGATGCGCAGCAACATGTACACTGCATATTTTTGTATTACGAAAGTATAAATTCGAATTCCACCAAACACAGCACGTTAATTTCCGAAGCATTGAAATAATGATTGCAATGCACTTTTGTAAGCCAATCATAGCTCACGTCACGTCATCTCAACAGCCAATAACAGCAATCAGAGCATAGGACGTGTGATGTAGTCAGCCAATCATCCAACAGCAACATCACTTAAGTAGCGTAAACACACAAATAGGAAAAGTTAATGGTTTGAATTGATGTACATTGTGTAGCTACAAGAAAATCTGAGCTTTCATGAATAATATTGATCTTGCAGATTAATAACGTACAAGAAAAGCTAAGCTTTCACATATAACTTTGGTCTTTTTAGCGTTGTTACACTTTAAGATACATCACACAAATGTGCCAGTGAAATTTTAAACAATGACATTAATGTCTGTGCTCAAAATTATTCCATGTGATTGGTACTCAAAGTGTTAAGTTTTAAATGAGATGTCAAATGCTCTGTGATTTAAGAAATTCATTGCACATTCTCACACGTAACATAACTCATCATGTGTAAATGTAAATTTCCTTTGAAAATAACGCTCTTCAAAGAACCATTCGCAATATTTTGCCACGACCTCTTCAACGTGGGTTTGTTTCAGCAGCTTCCAGAGAGCAGCATAAAACAGGCATTACTGCACGTGGACAGCTACGATAACGTAGGAAGCCCATATGTTCCTTCACATATAGCATTAAGAGTTCTTTCATGACACCATAAAAGAAATAGGACATCAGAGGATACGTCAAGATCACAGGAATTCCATAAATAATACTAAAATGCATAATTCAGCTTAAAGGGCACATTCATGTGTCCAGATTTACAATGAAACAGGCCCCAACCTGATATTAAGCTTTTCAGTGGCCTTTCCAGGTTGCAAATTTTCTTTGAGTACTGGTACTGTATTATCTCATGTTTAGTTCTTTAATATGGCACAATGCCATATGTGCCAGAAGATGAAAATGTGCACTTGAAATTCAATGAACAGTTGATACTAACCAATAGTGTGGAATGAAACATTTCGTTTCTTATAAATATACTGCATCCGCAGAAAAGATTAATAGAAGTTGCACTTATTTAGCAAGTTGACAAAAATAACTTCGTTGATGTGAAAGGCAACTAATGCTTGACTGCCAAAAATGTGGAAATAAAATAGAATCAGAAAACTGAAACTAATAACACCTTTTACCCTTCCGTCATTATGTAAATGTATTTTAATTCACTTGATAGCTCCCAGCCATAGAAATCCGTTTTGTCTTCCTTTGACGTGTGAACTGCAAACTAAGAGAAAGTAGCAAAATCACTAAACATAAACACGGGTCACTATCCCCCTCCCCACTACAACCGAGACTGCTCAGTGCATGCGCTTAGGCGTGCCAGAAAATGTTTTCTGGGTAGCCTGAATGTTTCTTGCTACTGCTGCAGCCACACTTCCAGTAGCCAGAAGTGGAAGGTACTGCTCATATGCAACTCAACTGCACATGCGCATGAGCCCGCTGGCAACTGCTCGAAACGAACTTAATGTAAACAGTTACAATGTCATGCTCATTGGAAGTAGTTGGCTGTTACGAAGTATTCTATTGTGTTCGTCCTAGAGCCTTTGACACATTTTGCTTCAGGCAGGCGCTTGTGTGTGCACTGTGTTTTGTTGTTTTAAATGGCGCATTTCCTTCGCAACTTAAGTTTTATTTTGGTTTTATTCTGTCTTTTATGTTTTACTGCTGCAATATTATGCTGCAGTAGCAGAACACGTTAAAATTCCTTGTTAGACTACCAGTTCTTACCAGTCAAAACTACAAAAATTTTAACTCCAGACTAAAACAATGAAAAATTCCCAGAATTCTAAAAAATTCCTAGGTTTTTCCCAAATTTCCCAGTTGTCCCGGAGTGAGTGTATACACCCTGTTATAACATTTGACAATGAACACATTAGTGCTCACAGAATAAATCCAAGATACATTAAACGTCCAAGTTCTATATCTGAGCCTGTGTTTGTCCTTTATGACACAGTTGGGACCAAGGAAGGTTCAATGTTAGAAAAGACAAATGTACTGACTGTAGGCTTTGCATATGTAGTTTGTTTTTCTGTCCGCCTTTCAGCCACATGGCCCACACCTTGAATTCTTCTTCACCTTTTTTTGGCAGAGTAGGTGTCACAGCTTGGCTGCTGGAACTAGGAATGAAGCTCTTGAGGGACTGCTGCAAAGGGTTAGGAGGGTGCCTGGATGCCTCCTGGCGCTTGTGAAGCTGCCCTCTAAGAAGGGCAAAGGAGAGGGTTTTCAGGAACTGTGGATGTGTAAGGGTCACTTGAGGCAAGTTGCAGAACTGGATCACTTGTGCATTGATACCACCTGAGTTGAGTTACAAGAAGAAGATCCTGAGTTGCCATCTTCTGCATGTTTGGCTCACACCGAAAGTTCCACACAACTGATCGATGGTGTCAATACTGCATTTGGTCTTATTGTAGTAGGCAATCACTTCAAGCTGCTTCTTGTCCCCAGTTGATTCATTTGTATTAACATTGCAGTGAAAGGTGGAGAGAAGAATCACAACCTCCTCCTTTTTTGGAATGTAAGAGGAACGTAGGATGCCAATGTGATCTGGTTACTGGATCTGAACATGCTGCTGCAGACTGGATGGCCAGTAGTCTCAATGAGTGCCTTAGGGATTTCTGTTTTGTTTTTCCTAACCATTCCAACCAGTGTTGTATTGTGCTTGTGTGTGAGTTTAGTGGCCAGTGGAACATTAGAGTACCAGCTGTCGGTCATTAGGTTCATTCCCGATCAAGATATCTTGGCTATCAGATGGGGAGTTGCTCTGTCGGGATGTACTGAATGAAAGAGCATCGGCCACAGACACACTCTAGTTTCTCGTAACTCGTAATGCTGCTGTCGAGGATGTAACTGTCCCGGCAGTTCTTGTTGAACTGGTTGATGCTTTCATGGATTGGACAGAGTTTATCCTGTGCATGCCGAGTACTGAGATCATCAAACCTCAGACAGTGCAGGAGGAATCGGACGTGTCACCATCAGGAGGAAGACCTCAACACCAGTCCCATTGGTGGCCCAGAAGCTTCCATATTCATTTGTCAAGCTTTGAACCCCCCAATTAGATAAAGAACCCTGAGGAGAGCTATGACCTCGTATTTGGATGCCCTTCCATACAGGCTATCGGTATTGGTATTATAGTTTTCAATACAGGTCTCTATCTTCCTGTTGGTGCAGTCGACGATGATCTGACCAATCTCTGGTGTAACAAAAAGACTAAGGGCTTCCTCGGGAGTCTTTGCATTCCTTGCATTTCTCGTCAGTCCAGGAGCTTCTTTGATGTTCAAACATGATGATCTAACCTTCTGCGGGCCAGGAGGATTCTTCATCCACTTGGTAACATCATCCTCTCTGTGGTAAAAGTTGTCACATTTGATATGGCCGTCGATTCTATCGTCTGTGGCGTCCTTATTTGAGTCAGTGTCATGTTCACTCTCTCCAATTTGGCCATCAGATTCCTCGCCCCCATAATCAACAGGTAGTGGTTCACGCAGTTGGTGATCCTCCACATTCTCGGCTTCATCCTCCTCTTCCTCCAAATTTTGCAGTAGCTCCTTCAGCCTAGCACTTTGCCATCCATATGATGATATCTAAAATATAATCCAACAGACGAATACCAGTGACCCAGTTACAAAGCAACAATTGTTATTTACATTAGAGAGTATAAGACTGTTGTAATAATGTATTATGATATAGTATTATGGATCTAAAAAGCATCTGTCACTTACACCTGGTGCAGCAGTGTTGAAAATCCAGGCAACAAGCTGGGAAAGGTGGGGTGCAGTAGACCCCAATGGACAAAACGAAGATGTTTACACACCAAATTCTGGGGCACGAATGAGGAAAATGCATGGAGCGCACTTGGGTAAACGCCACTGACATCTATTCAGAACCTCAGCAGTGCCCGTGCCTCCATATTGGTGTTATACATGAAACTACAGGCCGTGGGATCTACTGAACCCCAGCTTTCTACCACAGAGTTAAGGATCCAGGTGTGTGTTTTATTAATTGCATCACTTCTACTTGTGATTTCTGTTCATTGTATGATGAGAATAGGGGACTTCTGTAATGGGTGAATGCAGTTCTTCACCTTTCAGTAAAAGCATACGTCATAGGGTTGACAGAATGACACACACTTTGGTGGAATTACTTTTAATGAACACATCAATATTCCGATTTTATTAACAACCATGACATCATATGAGGAGAGATCCATTTGCCCAACCCACGAGTCAGTCATGTACAGAAGTGCCTCCATTTTTAAATGAGGTCACAAAACTTTGTCGAAAAACTGATGCTAGTTTTCTTTGTTTCAATTGGCCAACTGCTATCTTTTTTTTAACTTTCTCACCTCAAAATGATAACATTGTCTTACTAGAGATGTCACACATTCTGTTTGACTTGTGTTTATAACAAAAACAGATGGTGGAGGTTTGGAGCTCAAACAATTCTGCCATTTCCAGTAACTCATCAAACATACACCTGTCTTTAGTGCTGGTGTAATGGGGGACATTATGCAGCTGAATTCTATGAATACCATTGAAAGAAATGTTTGAAGTTTTAAATTCAAAATTTTCTGACAACAATGAGGTTGCTGCAGTCATTGCTCATTGTTACAATGCTCATGTAGTATCGATTCTAGCTTCTGTGAAACCATCAAACATCCACGAATTGATCATTTTCTATTTATCTCAAGTCGATCCTCTACTTGTCACTTGGGTCCTCCATCACAACAGCTGTTTTGTACTTGTGAGCTTATGCACTCTTACACTACCCAGTATGGATTAACAATTTCTGCAAAACTGTTACTAACAGTTTTTGTTTATCTTCTGGAAGTCGGTGGCAAATTTGGTCCTTGAGTCCAGCAAGACATAAACCAGTCAGTGGATTGACATCACAATGTGCATGCAACAATCACAGAATCTGGAATGCTCACAAAATATACCTATCATCATTTTTTGGACAAAGTTTTGTGATCTTACATAAAAATGGAGCATTTATGTAAAGTATTGACTCATGGGATGGATGAAGCTATCCCTCCATATATGATGGTTTGATTCTCCATGAATATCAACATGTTCATTAAAAGTAATTACGTAAAAAGGTATGCCATTGTCAAGGCAACGACATATACTTTTACTAACAAGTGAAGAATCACATTTGCCCTTTACAGAAGTGCCCTATTCTCAGCAATCAGCAAACAGAAATCACAAGTAGAAGTGATGCAATTAATGAAACACACACCTGTATCCTTAACCAATTGCAGGCTCCAGCTTTTGAGAAACTGCTTTGACAGGCTTTGTGTGCCATGAAATTATCGCCAAATCATGAAGTAGTTAGCAATGTTAACTAGGTTGTTTATCCGAATGACGCTCACACAAAAAAAAGGTTACTGTGGCATGTGCATCTGAATTTTTAGGCTTTGAAAGTTTTTATGTTATGATATACACGCATTCCTGAGGAACACATGATTCAATTTATATTTTTTCATTTTCAATTATTGTTACTTATATAAGGTTATATAAGATCTGTAATGAAAAAGACTACTTTAAGTAATATTTGAAGTCCTTATTTTTTCTTTTCAATAATCCCACTTGATGTCATAAAAAAATAGTGATATCACACAACTCCGTGACAAAAATCATGCAACTGAATTTGAACACAGAGCGCAAAAATGTGAAAGTACACTCTTAGCCACAATACTGCCAACTTGCTTGGTTTACTGTGTTGCACGCACACACTGAGGACATGGTGTCAAAACTCTGTCTGTCATTTTCTCAGAGACTACTGTGTATTGGCACCTAAGACAAAATAGGTGTTCCATTATTTCATAATCCTTTCACCAAGTGAAGTTTAAAGTGAGTCGGAGTGACCTATGGCATGTTCCCGTTGTGAGCTTTAAACTAGAGTATTACAATCGTTTCTGGGTATGATGCTGCAAAATCCAAGCTGTGCATCCATCCCACGTGAGAGACTAGTTGTCATAACCAATACAACCAGCTATTTTCAGTAACAGCGGATAGCCTCTGAAGCCACACAGCTATTGTCATTAAAGTCAAAATGAGCTATGATTAGTAGCTGGTTATACACAGTGTTCAATAGCAGCTGACCGAATCCTCTAAGTCTCTGACAATAACACTTAAGTACAGACTGGCCTTCCCTCCTGATCTGCAAACTACTATCCTGAGGGTCTCAATCATACACCAAGTGTATGGCAACAAGAAGGGCCTCCAGCAGCCCTCTACCATTAACACTGCCAAATCCCGATTAATATGATGACCCTGTGAAGACACAGGATATGCCCACATAGTATGCTCAATCTCTTCATAAAACAAAAGGAATAATGCTGAGATTTTATTTTTCTCTGGTACTATAATAAACATAGAAATGACAAACACAGGGTGTATCAAAAAGAATCATCCGATTTAAAAAAATCATAACTATTATGTTATTTGAGATATACGTATGTACAACATACTGTTGGAAAGAGCGAACTCTTGAGTTTTACATGGTTCCCATTACGCAGCAGCAGTGTGCGCCCACTTCAATTCTAGCAAAAATGGCGTACGGACAACAGAAAGCGCTTTGTGTTCAACGTCTTGTGCAGTGCTCATCTGTAGCAACTATTCAGTGTGATTTTCGTACTAGATATGGTGAGGATCCTCCTCCTGCACAGAGTATTAGACGATGGCATGAACAATTCTGAGAAACAGGTTGGTTGTGTAAAGGCAAATCGCCAGGCCATCTACAAATGCCTGACGCAGATGTCAAACACGTCTGCCATAGTCTCACAAGAAGTCCGCAAAAATCCATTTGCTGTGCAGTTCGACAGCTCAACATGCACCCGATGTCTGTATGGTGTGTGTTGCACTGATATTTACACATGAAACCATGCAAAATTCAGCTACTGTGAGTGTGGAGTTCTTTAATTTTGTTCTTAGCAATACGGAGAATGACAGTTTTCTTCCACACTTAGTGCTTAGTCGCAAGAAAACATTCGATTTAAATGGAAACGTGAATCGTCATAACGTGAGAATATGGGGTAGAGAACAACCACATGAAGTTGTCAACATGAGAGGGACTCTCCAAAATTTTGTGTGTTTTGTGCAGTTTTACAGGAATGGGTGTATGGTCCATTCTTCTTTGCCAAGAACACTGTTACAGGAAGCATATATCTCTATATGCTTGAGAACTTACTTTTCCCACAGTTGGAGACTGATTCAAACAACTTCTTTTACAAAGAGGATGGTACACCACAACACTGGCAACTGGAAGCGTGGGAATTTTTAAATCAAAGGATTACTGAACAATGGATCGGTCACACTAGACCAAATGATTCAGCCTTACATTACTGGCCTCCACAGCCACCTGACCTGACTGTATGTGGCTATTTCTTGTGAGGGTTTATAAAAGACTCCGTTTACGTGCCTTCATTACCAAGAACAATGAATGAACTGAGACATTGCATAACAGCAGCTGTGGAAGCTGTAACTCAAGACACGCTAGCTGCAGTGTGGGAATAATATGAATACTATATTGACATATGCCATGCATTTCGAGGGGGCCAGATTGAACACCTTTGGCAGGGGGGGGGGGGGGGGGGGGGAACCTTTTTAGTTTCCCATTCATCAAAAAACAAAATTCATTGTATATGTTTACTAGTTTCAGAAATATAGATGTGCCAAATCGGATGATTCTTTTTGATACAACCTGTATATTATGCCAATGCTTGTAGCTTCTGTATTCCACACAGAAACCTTCATACTCTCGATAGCAGTTGTGTTTCAAAGCCAATCTAGAGAACAGGCTCAATCTAAGCATTTTCTACTCCTGTTTGGTCATATTAATTCTATAAGTGCCTTAGTGAGCAACATAGAAGCTGCCTTGTAATGAAAGTGTCAACCGACGAGTATTATATAACCAGCTTAAATCATCTGCTAACTTACTGAGATGTCAAAACTTATCCTGATACATTGTGAGAGACCTGAAGCTGACAAATACAATAAAAGAACTTCATCAAAGTCATGACCGACAGAACTGTGATGAGGACAAAATGCTGGCAATCTATTGTAAACAGTCTTTCTGGAAGGTGATCTATTACTAACAGCAGCAAATGACAAATCTTAGAACAATAATGTTACATCTCAACAATGCCACCTGGGTAAAACTAATACTTCCAACTGTACCTGAATAAACTGTACAGTCAATCATTGTGTATTAGTTTTGCTTCTCTTACCACGTAACAGACATGTAACTCAGAGAGAGAGAGAGAGAGAGAGAGAGAGTGTGAGTGTGAGTGTGAGTGTGAGTGTGTGTGTGTGTGTGTGTGTGTGTGTGTGTGTGTGTGTTTTGGGGGAGGCCTTGCATATTGGAGAGGGGAAATGATGTTAGCCTTCAAAATCTCATTTATGATAATAGATATGAATTTGAACAAGTCTGAAAGAATGAGGAATTCCAGCATCTGCCTGAAACAATTTACAGTACCCGCGTAAAACAGAAATTAAGACAAACAACTGGGTATCTGATTTCCTTAGCCTCACAATTCCTGCCCATTGTTTTAACCGCCGCACCATCACACTCAGAGTGTCTCAAATAATGGGTGTACACATCACATAAGGTATTCCACTTATATACACATTTTTGGACAACAGCGACATTTATAAATCTGACAAAGACAATAATGCTTAATAATGTACTGTCCATTTGCTTTACAAATGAATCTTGTCTCGACTTCAGTAGGGATGTTCTCACTATGAGGTATCAATGATACTTTCAGAGAAAACATTTCAAGAGAGATATATCAACAACAACAAAGTGTCCTGTTGTTTATGTGGCCAATGTGAGGTGACTATAGTGGTTGTTTTAGCCTGGTAATTTTTAAACACACTCAATAATCATATCAACATATTTACCCAGTCCATTAAGGTAAAAATTAATAAAAGTTATGATAATCATTGCCACTCAATGGATGCTTATTGATGGATCACTGAGAACGCAAGGGTGAGAGGGAGAAGAGTAAGTTAGAGTTTAAATTCTTTTTTATACTTGGGTTATTAGACTAGCCGCTACCTTTAATTGGGCATGGATTTGGAAAAAACTGCCCACCGTCTTTAACCTTTCCAGTATTCACATGATTTATAAAAACTACAGAAAAAGTAGCCTATACACCAGGAAAGGAGACTAATGCCTCTTGAATACAAATATTCAGTATTAACCACTGCGTCAACACATTCCACAGAACACTGGTAAGTCACTGATTCATGTGTGCTGAAATCTCCTGGAGTGGCCAGTAAGCCTTTCACAAACCCATACAGTGGACTCTCATTAATACATCTCTTATTACCATGTTCACCTGAATAGTACATTCCTTTTTGGAAGTCGCAGTCGCAACTGAATTAAACACATGTGCATTCTCCCTCCCTGTTTAGCACATTCAGGTTTGGCAGTATTGGTACTGTTTGGCTGTTGCAACTTTCGCCACTGAGAATTGTGACAGTAGGATGTTCATGGTCGCATGGTGCAGAAATATGTAGGCAAATGGTTGTAGTCAGTGCCAACAACTTTGCAACTCATACAGGTCAATTTGCTATGGTAGAAATACAGTACATTGCAATGCTAGTTCATATATGTTGATAATATCTCCAACAACTTCAGACTACTGTAGCGGCCACACAAATTGAACTGTGTGTAATTCAGTCACTGGTCTCCTTTGTTCGTATTTAGCGTTCGACTGACTTAGTTCTTGGCCTCTTTCATAATTTTTTCTAGTCCACAACATTGTTTGTGCTACCGGTTTGTCATGGATAAAAAGACAGTGACACAGTTTACAGACAAAGAAAAGTGGAACGTATTCAAGAAGTGGACAAAAATTCACACATGAAGTATGTTGATATTGCATGAAAACTGAACAGTCTTCCATCAACATCAAACACAATAGTGAGCATGCAAACAATAATTAAAGCCACACATTTAAAAGGAGGAAATGGCAAACAAATGAGTGTGTGACAGTCAGTTTCCAGAACTGGAAAATATGCTACTAAAGTGGATAAAACAAACTTTTGGTTTGAACATTCTAACTGAGCATACAGTTGTTCATGCTGAAGGAATGTATTTGGCATGAAAGTTGGGACTCCCAAATTTCGAGGCATTCAGTGGTTGGATTGAAAGGCTCAAGAATAGACATAATTTTGTGTATAAATGTGTTCGAAGTGAGGCAGGAAGTGTGAACATTGACACTATTCAGGCATGAAAAAATGTTCTTCCATCAGCGAAAAGTACAGTCCCAATGACTTTTTAATGCAGATGAAACATGCTTACGTTTTCACCTCCTGTCTGACAAACTCTCAAGTTCTGAGGAGAAAAACACCATGGTGGAAAGTTTAGTAAATGGAAGCTAATATTATGTTGTAACTAAAGTGGAAGAGAAAAGTTGGTGCCACTAATTACTAGAAAGGAGAGGAGTCCACGATGCTTCAAAAATGTGCAGAAATTTCCATGTCAATATACACCTAATGTGAGTGTGGGTAACAACAACTGTTTTCGAATAATCCTTGAGTACCTGGGATGCAAGTTTGGGCGTAAGAAATAGAAAAACCATCCTGTTTATTGATTAGTGTGCAGCGCATCCCCAACATACAATGTGTCTTCTTGATACAAATGCAGCTTTCTTTCCTTTGAATTGTACAAGCCACCTTCAGCCACTTGACCAAGACCCTATAAAATGCCTGAAACAAAAGTACAGGAAGATTCTTGTACAGAAGCAGCTGGCTTGCCTTCAGTTATGACCTTGGGCTCTATGCATTTAGTAACACATACCTGGGAGTCCTTGCAAGAGAGCACAATCTCAAACCACTTCAAGAAGGCTGGCTTTTATCGGATGGCAGAAATTACAGAAGACACCGTGTCAGAAAACTAAATAATTACAGCTGAACAATGGCAGCAAATAATGGGGCAAGAAGGAAACACTGACTGTCTTAACTTCAATGAATATGTTGATTGTGTTGATGGTGTTGCTACTTGTCACCCCACGAAACTGAAGAATTG
The DNA here is from genome assembly GCF_023864345.2 of Schistocerca serialis cubense. Classification (NCBI taxonomy): domain Eukaryota; kingdom Metazoa; phylum Arthropoda; class Insecta; order Orthoptera; family Acrididae; genus Schistocerca; species Schistocerca serialis. The sequence goes on along the minus strand of NC_064640.1, from coordinate 656,456,876 downwards.
CTGAAGGAACAGATGGCATAGAAGCAAGAGGAAAGTGAAGATGAGGATGAACCGGAACCTTTAATGACTCCTACAATGTTAAAATCTACTAAAGCAATGGACACAGTTAAGTGTTTTGAGTTTTGAAGTCAACGAAGATGTGATGAACACATTAATCAAGATAGACAATACAATATTAAAATTAGGACAAAAGAAACAGTCAACTATTGATATGTTTTTGAAACTTTTGTGAAGACAGGACTATGCAGTGTATCTTATCATTCTATAATGTAGTTACGCTAACAATATGCACAATACACTGAGAGCTTGTTGAAATGACAATCTTTACTCAGTTACCAGTAGCGAATCACTAATGAAGAGATGCTAAATGAATGCCATTCATTTGTTTTGAGAAGTGTAGTAAAAATTGCAATTTTAGTGTATTATTATTTTTTCTTCATCACAGGCCAGGTATGTATTTTGGACACTAGAGAGTTTGCTCTCACATTATGTGACTTTCTGCATTCCAGTTAGCTGACAGAAGTCTGATATGTTGGATTTAGCCAACGTCGGCATATTTTCTTGTACACTAAGATGTAATTTTGAAATTTTATAGGTCTGATATTCTGAACATGATACTGAAAAAGGGCTTTTTGAATTATAATTTATTGCTATAGCATGTTAGGAAATGTGGCGTCATGAGATTCAATATTACCCCAAGTATGGTACCCATACTCCAATTTCACCAACAAAAGAAAAATAATTACCATATGTATTTTTCCATAGCTTGTTTTCCCACCTATGATGTTCAGAATCTGCGGTCCTTTCAAAATGTATTAACGAGGTTCCACTGCATATTTGAAAACAACTGCTCATTTGTCTGAATTTCACAAAGTGCATTTATTGTGAATATCTCACAATTGCTGATGCAGACTATGATCAGAATATAACAGAACCTCACAGCTAACTGCATACATTCTGTTGCCAAATAATGTAAGTCTATACGCAATTTTACTAACAAAGACTGTAGGTAACCGCAATAAAAGAATCTACATGTTTAAGTGTGTCACCCTTAGAAGACACAGCTCCTCAATTGCAAGAGAACTAAAGAACTATTTATATAATTACCTACTCCAAATAACTGCAAAATTAAGATGAGGATTTATGCACATCTAAGACTGCATTTACAGTGGCACATACAACAGCTGCCAGATGCTGTTGCTAGAGGTCGTCTGGTAGCAGTGTGCGACAGCTTTGTCACATCCGATTCCCTTCATCAGTTTTTAGTGGGGTCAAGAAGGTAATGTTACATTAGGATCTATTCTATGGATGACGTAGATCACATTTTAATGTCTTAGGATTGGAAGGATACCTTAACGCCTCTGCGAGTGGAGACAAATGTTGCGATGCAGATTTTGCTGTTAGAAAGATACCGAATGCATCTGCATTTGTCTTGAAAACAATTTGGTAAGTACTATACACACTGTCCTCACTTACTGGAATAATCAAACAAGCTTTATGAACATATGAGGCATGTCTAGAAAGTAAGTACTATTCTGGACAAAACTCATAAAAAAAAAAGGTTTTTTTTTTTTTAATTTTACAAGAAATAGCATTTCTTTAACTATTGTTCTACATAGCTGCCACCATTGTTTAGAAATTTATTGTAGCAGGAAACAAACAAAACTATACACCTTGCAATCAAAATGCCTTCCTCTGCATCTTCCTCCAAAATCATGCTTCACATTCTAGAACAAGTGGTAGTCAGAAGGCGCGAGATCGGGGCTGTACAGCGGGTGTTCGAACCATTCCCAACTGCACTGTTGAGTAAGATTTTGAGTGACACCAGCAGAAAGGGGACGTGCGTTGCCACGAACACAACACAATACCTTAACTGAGCATTCCATGCCTTTTGTTTTGAACTGTGCATCAAAGTTTTCTCACTGTTTCACAGTATCATACAGTATTGACAATTTCACCTCTGGAAAGGAACTCAAGAAGCAGAATGCCTTGTCTGTCCCTGAACACAGTTCACATGATTTTTTTTGTGCTGACAACAGTGTTTTGAATTTTTGTTTTTTGGGATATCACGAGTTACTTCACTCTCAGCTGTTGTCTTGATTCTGGATTGACATGACAAACCCAAGTTTTCTCACTGGTCACAATTCTGTTTAAGAATTCATCTCTCTCATTATTGTACTGGATGAGAAATGTCAAAGCACTGCCAAGTTTCTTCGTTTTGAGGACATCTGTAAGCATTTTTACAACCCAACAGCAACACAATTTGCAATAATTTACGTGATCTGTGACAATTTCATAAAAAACATTTTTTTAAATTGGTGGAATCTCTCACAACCCATTCTTATTGAGAACTGACTGTTTTCACAAAGTCTCTTTTTCACTTTCTCAACCAAACCATCAACAGAAGGCTGCTCACTCTGTGCTTCACCATGAACACTTCTGTTCATCACTGAACTGTCTCACCCACTTTCTCACCATGCCATCAGTCATTACATTTTCACCATAAATCTCCACAAATTGATAAATTTCAACTGGTTTAACATTCTTTGTGTTGAAAACCCACATTTCAGTATGCACTTCACAGTCAGAGATCATCTTAAACTTTCTGAATGGTCACTGACAAATGTTAATACAACACAATCCGGCTGTGATGGAGACAGTGGAGAGACAATGAACTAAAGAGACTAGTGCAAATGTGTGGAGCTGTGATACTAGTGCTGTGGTGGTGGTGGTTGTAGAACAAAATGGTACTTCCTTTCCAGAGATGCCTTGTGTGAGATGGAGGGAGAAACATTGTGTTACATACTTTAGATGATTCAGTGTGAGCTTGAAAAATAAGATTGTGAACACACTATTTTGCTGTATTTATTTGAAATTGTGCAGACTTACATCAATTAACCTTCAGTGACTCATTCAGCACACAAGTGTAAGATACTCTGAAAATCTAAAGAAATGGAAAGTGAAAACAAATACACCACTGATAACAATCTGTCGATTGCTAATAACCATCAACTATAACCCAAAAAAGGTCTATGACAGTAACTGTAAACGTAGGATATATCATCTTTCAAACTTGAAAAGTAATTTTTTGAGATTATAATTTACACCTAAAATTTCGATAAAGTTTTTTGCCTGCTCGTGTTTTCCTATTAACCTGCAATTTCAGTCCATATATTCCAAACTATATCCCTCTTATGATATTTTTCATCCTCAGGAAGCCACAAACTCATTCTTTCCAAGATTAAACTTCTCACTTTATCACAATCCCTATTTCACTTGTGCGAACATCGGATGATGTGACTGAAGGAATCAAACTGATTTGGATTTCAACAACTGTCATTTTAAATCTGTAGGTTCGGTTGACAGTTCAAATGGCTCTGAGCACTATGGGACTTAACATCTGAGGTCATCAGTCCCCTAGAACTTAGAACTCTTAAACCTAACTAACCTAAGGACATCACAAACATCCATGCCCAAGGCAGGATTCGAACCTGTGACCGTAGCGGTCGTGCAGTTCCAGACTGAAGTGCCAAGAACCACTCGGCCACACCGGCCGGCAGGTTTGGTTGATGAAATCAGTTATAGTATGATCACATATACAGTGGCGTACTGATTTGAAAAGGTCGCCAATCTTTGTGCAATGTCAGCTGTTGGCAGAATCCACCAATATGAGTGCCACTGTCACCGCAGCCTAATGAGGTACTAAACACACAATATTCACTACTTATGTTTCTGAAAATCAAACCACAACTAAATTTCTAGTTCACCAATGTGATATTTGGATTAAATATAAAGGCAGTAATAATACCAACCTTGTACTTCAAAATATCTACATTAAAGTAGGATGCTGACGGGTTCTGATCCGACTGCCTTCGAAGTAGAGCTGTTAATGCATTCATGTTGAAATCAAATACTGTACTGTCGTGACTTGACTGGGCAGAGTCTCTGAAAAACAGCAAATAACAGTGACACAAAATTTTATTCCAAAAACAGATACTGCATATAGAGCATAAGTAAATTTAGCCTTATTTACAAAGTTTGTTACATATATTGAAAAAATGAAATCTCTTAAAATTAGTCGAGATACAGAAAAAACAAGTAACAGTCTTCAACCCACAAAATAAGTGTTTCTTGTCCATGTGTTTGCATCACACCATGGGATTCTCAACCCATCAGTTACAAGTGGAGGAGTAAAAAATACAGAGGGGAGAGAACACTGCTTCTTACTCTTTGGCACTAGCCCCTCATTTTCCTTTGGATACTGCCTCAAAAGTGAACTGATTGTATGTAGGGAAACCACAAACTGTCATACAGTCTGCCCTTCTCAATTCATAATGGCTAATTTACCTACACAGTCATGAAATTAACCTGATCCTGACATGACACAATAAAGCTGGGACACTACTGAGCACCAGCTCCACACCCAGTAACTGTCAACCCATAATTCAGGGGCATTGCATGACCTGTGCATAGATATTTGGTCCCATATACCTTCAGAAACCTACCACATAATTTCTAAATTCATGCTACATGGAATAACTACTGTACTGTGTTCCAAAGATGGACCTATATACTATTAAGCACATGGTCATAATGGTCTGGCACTTCAGTATGTCTCAGTACATATAGTATCAATAGTATCATGGATATAGTCATGACTGGTAGCATTTATCAGCAACAGCAATTATTTTTATTCTACGAAAATGACAAAATCTGACATTAACCGGCATGCATACAGCTGACAGTTGACACACTGCTATGGTATATTATGACATTTAACTTTAGTTCAGAAGCTGGAAGTTTGGCTCTGAAGATGGCACGACCCAAAGTACATTACATGAAAGAATTTATTAAGAGGTTGTTAAAGAAAGCAGGAAGTATTATTTGTAAAGTTCATTATAATTTTCATTTCCTGTATTGATAAATATGTGTAAATATATTCCAGCCAGAGATGCTGGTCGTATGTGCATGAGGTGTGCTTGTTTGTTTGTGTGTGTGTGTGTGTGTGTGTGTGTGTGTGTGTGTGTGTGTGTCACTTTTACTGATGAAGGCTGTGAACGAAGAATCTTCTTTATGGTAAGTAGCAATCTGTCTTTTCCTCCACTGTTTCAAATGTAACTAATATTTTTTTAGAAAACTAATTACTAAACAGACAGAGGTGTAAGGCACTTAATAGTATTAAGAACAAAGTGAAAAAACAACAACTTTTTTCTGAGAACTATAATGTAAATAGACTCATCAAATAGGAAATTGCACAGCTCAATTTTTTCTCATACTGCAGAACATTTTAATGGTACAAAAGCAAACAGTAAAAAAGTTTTTCACTGCATACATACACAACTGACATTTGATCTTTATCACAATTAACTAACACTACAGTCTTACATTGTGACGAGCTGTTTATTGGGCAGCATGTCCTCAAGCCTATGAGTGTTACGAATTCGGAATGATAATTGGGCAGGACTTGGATTGTTAGCTAGTACAGCCACAATTCCAGCAGGGAATGAGAGCATCATGTCACCAGACAACTTCACCTGGCACCTACAACAGAAATACAATAACTTAGCTCAAAATTTGTTAAGTTGGTCTACCTTCCAACCTTTTGCTTCTTCCCTCCATTACATGCATTGTATATCTCCTTCATTTTTTTATTTTGCATGCTTATTCATTTCAGAAGAGTCATCAATACCATGTAATAACAACATAACAAAATTAAAAGTTATATATACATAACAGTATTATGACCAACATCCTTTCAGTAAGTTGGTCTGATGGTATACCACTGGGTAAAATTTATGACTTATGACTGGTTGTTAATAACGATCTTTTTGAACAGTACTGCTATTAATATAGAGTTCAAGATATTTTGGTACAGAGACTAAATTCAGCTTGCACAACAACACAGTTGTCACCAATTAAACTCAAGATATCTTCACGGAGAAACACATGAAACACTGATATGTTTTGAAACTATGAACATGCACTGAAGTAGTCATGAAAATAAGCTACTGCATAAACTGGTGTTGTTCCACAATGGAACACCATGATGCCAAGGGATTTCAGGACATTGTCATCCACCTACTACCATGAAGGCCCGCAGCTGACCACAGTGACCTGAAAACCAAAAAACAACCCCCCATGTCATGTCAACATGTGGGAAGACTCAGGTAACGACTCTATGTAGCATTGCATGAATTGGTGGTGCATACCACTGTCACCTGATGACCGACAGCCAAACAAACAGTCACTGGGGCCTCATTTGTACGTGCCAATGAAGCCACCAGGCAAATTCAAGCTGGTAACCATAACCAGGTGGCTGCTGTGCTGTTGGATAGCCCCCCCCCCCCCCTTGCCCGATCTTTTAGACAGCTGTCACCCTTGTCATAGTCATCATCGGCATCAACATCAACACCAGCCTCAGCCTGCCACTCGCACACTAGGGTCAGAGAAGTTAAACAATGTGTCAGCAAAAAGCTCAGCAGATCCATATGTCGGGTCAGACAGCCACCTCCAGTTGGTCATAGGCCGCCCTTCTTGGAGTTTCAGATCTGATACTGTTGGGCCACCCATGGAATATAGTGAAGGCTACACCTAGCCACTGCTGCCTCTGTGCTAAGTGCAGATATTCTAACATACAAGAATGTTGCAATAGGTTCACAGCTGGTACAACACAGTATCTTATCACGCTACCTCAACAGCATGCATGAACTTAGGTACAACCGCCTATACTGCAATAATATGAAGACATCTTGGATTGGTGCCAGGCTGCTCCCACCGGATGAGGTTGTGCAACTCTATCTGCTCTAGTTCGATGAATAATAGAGAGTTTTCTTGAAGTCCAATTACCTTGCTGCAGCCATCCTCACCTCTGACGGACTCTTGTCTCCCTCATCAGTTCAGTGAAATCACAATGTCCATGTGGGACATCAACAATACTACCCTGACTGACCTAAGAAATCCTTCCCTCATCGCAGTAGTGGAAGGATACTACTACACCATTACATTTGGTGTCCGAAGTAATAACGCATTGGGAGACAGTGTTTGTCGTCATCTTCTGACATCATTACTACTGATTTCATGACTCTGAGTATGCTGTCTTCGTTTGAACTGGGATTTGACTGTTGATAGATAGCCAAGCATTGTGACTATCCAGTCAACTGGTGGAGCCAGAAACAACAACTCTAGCACTGCAGTTACAAATAAGTGAAAAGTGTCTATTGTACCCGCCCTTGCATTCCTTTCTTCTGTTTTGTCTGTTTTCGTATCTCTCCTTTTCAGGCTTCCTAGTAAAAATACACCGTAGGTAATATTTTAGAAACTAAGGGGAGTGTATATTTGGAAATTATGGAGCACTTAAGTAATATAAGTAATAGTAATTCGTATAGGATATAAGTAAATAGTAGAAGAGTGTAGGTGTAATTTATTAAAAGTATTTATAAATTTAAAGAGTCCTCCAGGGGAATAGACTAGCAGATATGTTGTCTAATGTCCTGTCATCCTTTTCTCTAGTTAGGAAGGTGAAAGCACCATGATACAGCATAGACCACTGTGTCAACAGATACTGCTTGGATGTAAGAGGGGGGATGTAAGGGAAGGTCCTAGGAAAGAACTAAAATGATGAGAACCTGTAAATGTTTAATAAATGCTCGAATCTCATGAAAAATGATGGTCATTCTGCTAGGATTTCCAAATGACAAACAAAAATGAAGCTAATAGCTCATGACTAACCCCTTAACATAATGACTTTTTTCCAATTATTTTCCAAAAAATAATACTTTTTATTATTAAAAAACATTCTATAATGGATCACATTACATATACACATATAAAGATAGTTTTTAAAGATCAAAATAATGAGTTACAAAATTTTGAAGTTCACCAATGATAAAATACTGAGTATATTTGTGCAGTGGACTTTGACGAAAATATCCTGAAAATTGAAGTCATTTTTTGGTTTCTGTGTAGCTATTAACTCTAACCATGTATTTCACAATGGTTTCCAGTGAACATAAATTTTGGAGGAGCTGGCTGGAGCACAGTGGATGTATTTATCTTGTACTACTGGTGAGTACTTATCACTCAACCAATGAACTGTTATCACTTTCAGTCTATAATGAAGTAACACTATGTTCTTGTCCACTTTCTGAGTCATTAAACTCAATGTCAAACTGAGGATCACTACAGCTCTATTTTTTTGAAAGTGTTGCCTAAACAACAATACAGGAGAGAGGTTGAAAACGTGCATTTTGTTGTCGAGTGTCAAAAGTTGCACACAGTAAGAATGATATGTAGCATCAACCACCCCAAATGTAGTACCAGATGCTCTCTACTGGCTGAACACTTAACTATCGGTCTTGAAATAGGTATAAGTGGGGTTTTATTTTTTCAAAGGTGTGTTCTTAGGTTGCCTGAGTATACTTGGGATTTTAAGTTTCTGCCAAAATAATAAAAATGAGGTAATCCGGGTTTTATTTTAAGGGGTTAAGCAGATTAGTGTTGCAATTTTTAAATTTATGGTATGTTATGTAACAATTTTAGCACATAGGAATGACACGCTTGATTGATTCTGCGTTAACAGAGATATTATGCTAACTATGATAAACTAAAATACTTTTGCACTTAATTGTGAAAGACATTTAGTCCAGTCAACAAAGGAAAATTAGGGAAAAAATTCATGTAGTCACAAATTCTTGCTAAATCCTAGTAGTGAATGTCATGTACAAGACACTAAAAATTCAGACTGGTGGGATTTGAATGTGAGGGCCTTTAAAGTTTAATTTTAAGATTTTCTCTAGTAACTCTTAATTCACGTTAATTTTAAAGCCACAGTTTGTAGCAAAACTGTTTACCAGTACCAAATTAAACTACGTTTAATTTCCTACAAAGAAGGGCCTACTCATTTCCTTTTCCTCTGCGACTAACAGTTTCCGCCTTACAGGGGATGAAAAAAAATCACATATTATTAAAAATATTCTTTTAATGGTACTAAATAAAGGTTTATCTCCAAATAAAATCAATTAAAAACAAATATTAAGTGTGCATACAATGTCTAAGTGCAGTAGAGCCATATTAAAGGATAAATTGTGTTCTGAGTATGTAACAAGGTGAAGGGGGCAGACGGATGTGTGAGACAGAAGCATAAGGGAAGGCAGGTCGCTAAGTTGCGCTTGTGAAATTTCCATCCATCATAGGTCTGCAGAATGAAGATCGAGGAGGTGATTCCCCATTCTTTCTACCCCACTATGTCACAAGAGGCGACTGCAGGGTGTTTCACAAGGTTATACCGACCCTCCGTAGGGCACCTTATGAATCACTGATGACAAAGTGTGCACACATCTCCAGGGGTGTATATTTTTCAAAAAGTGCATTAACACTACATGGAATACAGATATGTGCTCCTAATAATACTGATACAAGTAACTCACATTGACAGGACCTGCATGAATCTCTGTACTTTGTTCTACATTGTTAGAGGAGAAACTGATTCTTAGTCATCCTGTAAAGCAGCTGTATCATTCTTCTGCAAAAGGCAACTTCTTCTCCAACAGAGAGGGCTGCTCGCTTTTCAGTTTACAGACACACTATACCTCTTGCGCATTTCCTGCCTGGTTCTCTTAGGTTAGTAGACAAAAGAACTTCACTGAGCTCTTGTTAATATACTGGAGCTATTTTCACTTTATTAAATGAGTGCTTTGTGCATGTGTTAAGTAAGCTTTCGTATACAATACATTCACGTAAACAATGTCTAAGAAGTGTTTAATTAGTAAGTGTGATGTTATCAGTGACCAGTCTAATGTTGGTGATTAGATTGCTAAATGTAACTACCAGCTGCTGTCTACCATTGACAACATATTGTAAAGCCACATAATCTTTTTGCAGTCACTCTGTGGCGAATTAATGAATGATGAGAAAGTTATTGTACTTGTCTCACCATTAATTGTGTTGTTTGTATGCTGCACAAATCTCTTCCAGTCAGGAAGTGTTTGCACTTCTCCAGTGGGCTGCAACGAGTCAAGTCACTTGTCACACATCAAAAGTATATTTCCCAAAAGGATATGATTATGTCTGATCGAATGTGACTGGTCATATTGAATTCTATAACAGTAATCTGCTGTAATGCATTGACTGACTTGTGTTGAAGTAGCTCAAGTTACATAACACCTAGGTGACCTACTTCTGTTACAGAAAGATGCAATTTAAGCCTCTGGGCATCTTCATATTTGGGAGAACTGATGCTGAAGTGATGAATCTTTTACGACTCATGCTGCGAAAAATATTCCACGCAGTGATAGTGGAGAGAATGAAATGGACATTTTTAAATACATATTGCCAGCATGTTACACTAGTGACAGGCTGTTCAGTGCGGTAGAAAACTGACAGCTCCAGCCGTTGACCTTTTTCACATAACAATTGCTCACTTAACTGCCAGTAAGTACTCACTCAATAAGCTGAAAATAATGATACTACATAAACATTAGCTCAGTAAAGTTATTTTGTCTACTCACATAAGAGAACTACACAGGAAATGGTGGGGAAGTACAGCCTCTCTGTAAACATTATCGAGCAGCACTCTTAGTGGTGGAAGTTGCCTTTCCGCGAAGAATACTACAACTGTTATATAGGATGACTAAGAATCAATTTTTACCTCTAGCACTGTAGAACAGTGTGCAGAGATTTACGTATATTCTGTCCATGCGTGCTTCTTGTGTTGGTATTAGCAGTAATTCATATCTGCATTCCATGTAGTGTTAATGTATTTTGTGGAAAATAAACATCCCCCAGGCATGCCTGTGCCACTAGTGATTCATAAGGAGTGCTGTGGAGGGTTCGTATACCTCTGTGAAACATCCTGTAGTTGTTTCTTGGGATACAGTAGGGTAGATGGAGTGGGGAATCATCTTCTCGATATTCAGTTTACAGACCTATGGAGAAGAAAAGCCAATGAACACCATCTGGCGACCTACCTTCTCTTGTGCTTGTACTGCACATCCCCTTCATCACATTACAACCCCAGTACACAATTTATTGCTTAATATGGCTCTACTGCACTTAGATAATCTAACAAACATTTAATATTTGTTTCTGACCAACTTCATTTAAAGATAAGCATTAATTTTATACTGCTAAAAAATACTTCTAATAATCTGCAATTTTTCCATCCCCTGGAAGGCAGAAACTGTTAGTCCTAGAGAATAAAAATGAGTGAGACCTTACAGAACTTGCTACTAAACTAAACCAGATTATAGAGGAAATATTAAACATTACCATAAGCCAAGTCTGTAATTGTGTTGGGTGCTCTTTCACAGGGAGAATGTAAAAATGGGCCAATTCCTACTGGATTTAGTATCTGTGTGTGTGTGTGTGTGTGTGTGTGTGTGTGTGTGTGTGTGTGTGTGTGTGTATATATATATATATATTTTGTATGTGCAATTCGTCAATTTTTTTATTATATATATATATATCTGTGTGTGTATATATATATATATATATATATATATATATATATATATATATATATATATATATATATATATATATAGACACACACACACACACACACACACACACACACACACACAGATATATATATATATAATAAAAAAAATTGACGAATTGCACATACAAAAGGAACACACACAAAATGTAGAATTTAAACAACAGATATACTTTTGATGTGTGACACTGTAAATATAGCAGAATGAACAACAAAACTGACAAATACAATACATGATACTCGTAACTCTGAAGCAGAATCATTAATACCAGCTTACAATGAAAATAGTTCAATGTTACTACATGTTAATGTATTCATTAATTAATCAGTTTTCTGCTTCATTAGCAGGTCCTTTGCCTCTCCGTTTTCTGCAATCCACTGCTTCCTTCGTAAGGCTGCTGTATATTGTACTATCCATCATGTCATCCAGTATCTTAAATCTCTTCCTTCCTTGCTTGCTTCCTTTTCCCTTCTACGTGACCTTCTGAAACTGTTTTTATCAGTACGTCACTCTTTCTTAATATTTGCCCAATCCAATTTCTTTTCTTCTTTTTATTACACCTAGTAACTGTCTTTTCTCTCCTACTCTTCTCAGTACATCTTCATTTTTTACTCTGTCCATCCAACTTATTCTTTCCATCCTCCACCATGTCCACATCTCAAAAGCCTTTCTCTGTCTTTCTTCCTTAAAGTCCATGTTTCAGTGCCATACAGAAGAACACTCCATACAAAACATTTTATGAGTCTTTTCCTCAGTTCTCTGTCCAGACTGCTGCAGAAAATTCTCCTTTTCTTATAAAATGCCTTTTTTGCCATTGCTATCCATGCTTTAATTTCTGTACTGCACTTCCAGTTGATGTCTATCCTACTTCCAAGATACTTCAAATTTTGCACCCGTTTTAATATTTCTCCATTCAGCATAATTTTTATTTCTTTTAGTGGTAATAATTCTGTTTTCTTTGTGTTAATTTTCATTCCACATTTTTTTCCGTTAGCTTCAATGGTGTCCACTAAACCCATAATTCTATTTCCCTTGGGGCTAGAAGGACCATGTCATCAGCAAACCTCAAACACCCTACTCGTCTTCCTCCAATTACTACTCCTTTGCCATCTAATGAGCATTGGTCAATCAAATTTTCCAAGTAGAGGTTGAATAGGGTAGGTGATAGCATCCTTGTCTTACTCCTTTTCCTAGTGCGACCCAGTTTGTACTTTCTCCTCTCACTTTAACTGAGGCTTTTTGATTCAGATATAATGAGTTTACAAGTCTTCTGGTTTTCCAGTTCACTCTCTTTTCCCTCATCATAGGTGCCAGTTGTCCCAAGCCGCATTGCCAAATGCCTTTTCTAGATTGATGAATCACATATAGAGGTCTCTTCCTTTTTCAATAAACCTTTCTCCCAAGACTTGTAGGAGCCCTATTGCGTCTCTGGTGCCCGTATTCCATCTAAAGCCAAACTGCTCCTCACCAAGGTTCTCCTCCATTACTTTTTCAAACCTCTTATTAATTATTCTTAACATCACTTTTGCTGCATGTGAAATAAAGCTGATTGTTCTGTGCTCACTGCATTTCTTGGTTCCTCTCTCTCTTTTTTTTTTTTTTTTTTTTTTTTTTTTTTTTTTTTTTTTTTTAATAATGGAATCATTACTGTTGTTAAAAACTCCTCAGGCCATTCACCACCGTCATATTTTATTACATAACCTCAATATTTCTCTAATTCCATCTTGGTTCAAGAATTTTAATATTTATCCCGGTATCATATCTGTACCTACTGATTTCTCATTTTTCACTGCAGCTATGGCAAATTTAACTACTTCAATTATGATGGTTGGTCCTTTCTCATCATCACTTACACTGTTTAGCGATTCCAATTCCAGAGTTTCTGGTTTGTGATCTGTGTTATATTGCTCTTTTAAATATCCTTCCCATCTCTGAAGAATGTCGCGATCTTTGTACGCTACCTTTTCGTCTTTACCCAAAGTTTCCATAGTAGCACTTACTGCTCTGTTTTGATCCCATGTCATAGTCTTTACTCTGTTGTATAGTAAGTCTTATCTTCCCTTCCAGTCCAGTTCTTCAACTGCATCACATTCCTCTTTTAGCCATTTTTCCTAGCCTGCTCTGTTTCTCTTCACAGTTCATTATTTAATCTTTGGTACATCTTTCTTGCATCTTCAGTGTTTTTGTTTTTAAATTTTCTTCTCTCTCCATCTTGGAAATCATTTCTTGTGTAACCCATGGTTGTTTTACCCTTTTCCCTTTTACATATCAGTCCTTAAAAAATAAATATCTAGAACAAAAATACTGGTTGGAAAAGATAAATTGTAGTGTGCTTATGGTAAATGAACACTCATTATCATATGGAGAATTATAGAGACCTATACCAGATGGCAATAAACTAGATTTCTGTAGAACAGACATAAAATGTGGAACCTCTGTCTGCATTAATGAAAGGTAACTGTAAAGTCTGTGGCTTAAGCATGTGACTGGGCCACTGGCCCGACTCTAGATGAAGTACAGTCTTTCAGCAATATGGCAATAGGAGGGGGGCGGATGGCAGGCCCGTTGCCCCACATGTATTTTACGTCCACCCCGTGACAGATCCCAGTACTCTTTTCATAGCAGGTCGAGTGGAATTAGGGCTGTCCCAGAGTGTATCGACTGATGAAAAATCCCTGCTCCTATCTGGGACTGAAGTCATGAAGTCCAGAGCTGGAGTCCAGTGTTCTATGTGCTAGACCACCAGGTCCACATCTACATTAAAAAAACAAAGTAAATTATGAAATTGTAAATGTACATGATCTCTGTACAGAATCTTATTTTGAAGTTGCAACTATACTGTTTCCAAAACTAGAAATTGTAGTTGTCTCTGTGTACCATACTCCCAATCGCAATGAAGACTTGTTTTTAGTAAGTATTACTTCTCAAAAATAAAAATCGTAGAGTGAGAATGATAACACACTGTTACATTAATATCAATATTAGGGTTAAAAGGGTAGCTATAAGCTATTTACTTAACACATTAAGATACTTAAATTTTACTGCACAAATTACAAGCCCACCAGGCTGACTGCATGTCTGGAGAGAGTTATTTTCACTTACACAGAATGCAATCTAGTTAAATTAAAATAGGTATTTTTAACCATGAAAGCTGTGGCTTAACAATTCCCCTAGATAATAAAGCACATACCTGTCAGTGGAGAGTAAACAGATCCATTAATGAACAGAAGTTAAAAAAAAAAAAATTAAGATCTAGATTAAGATTAACCGAGTGGAATGAAATAATTACACATGGTATGGACACTAACGTGTTAACCACAAGATTTTTAGGTATGCTAACTTAAGTCTATAATGAGAAATGCCCTCAGCATTATAAGAATTACTGGAAGTGAAATCCCCATTCTAAACCAAGGAGTTAAAGAAATTGGTACCCATCACAACTAAATAATATAAGAATCTCAATGCTCCTGTATTATGGTAAATCACACTACGCAGATAAATACACAATTATGAAAAAGCATTACATGTCAACAATCAATGCAGTAAAAATGCAAGGCCAATGATAGACACATTCTTAAATTTTTAAAGAAATGTAAATCAACTTATGAAGTCACAAAAACATAAATAAATAGTCAAAAGGAAGGCTGCAATATTCTAATTCCTTGGGAGTGATAAAATATATACTTCGCCAATATTATCCTAGAAACTAACACTGTAGGTGATGTGAGCAAGGCAGAAGCACTACTGGGACCATTGCACAATAAAGCAACTTACAGTTTTCAATAGAGTGATTTAATTTGTGAAAAGGTCAGTGAAGCTACAGGCAAACTCGGTAATTCCTGACCTGAATGATTACTATAGCCAGTGTGCGTGCTCTCTCACTTTCTTTCGGTCAAGAGACTTCACAACTAGGTCATCAGACCCTTGATCCAGGAGCAGTTCATTTGGAATTAGCTGACACCCGAGAAGTATGTTTTCTGATGATGAAAGTATGAAGGAGCAGGAAGAATGAGGCACTGACGGCAATATGATGGCGGAGCTTAGAAAGAATTTATGGAGAAGTGAATGGATCAGGCCAGTATGAAGGTCAGAGCAGACAAGGGCTCACAGCTCACTCAATGGCGAAGAAGTCCCACCCAGCATCTGACCCCTGCCAGCCCAATGAAGGGAGAAGACAGTTGCACAGCAAAGAATGTCTTTAGTCAGCAGATTCAGAACAGTAAAAGTGGGAAGGCTAAAAATGCAATAGACATCAGTTGGACTGTCAATAAAAAGAAGAAGAGAGAAATAAAAGAGACAGTAGGCGAGTGTCCCAGAGGCTCTGCATGTGACAGGAAATGTCCCCGCCCACAGCTGTCTCATCCCTGCTGCAGTGTAGGTAAGGCATTAAAGAGCTCCAACTATAACAGAGTACTACCTCTTAAATAAAAACACAGGGTGCAGCAGAAAAGGAGATAAAATATATCCTAAAGCAATTAAAAAAGCGTAAGAGCAGGATGAAAGAGTGAACTGGTCAAGGAGGTATCGTTGGAGGACCCTCAGACTCATCATGGGGCACGAGACACCCCAGCCCCAATCCAAACTACCCTGTCCCAGCCGAAGGTAGCTTAAAGCTTTGTATCTGAAAGTAAAAATCAATTTCGTGGAGAACCAGTTAACCATCCATGAATCATCCACCAATGTTTATGGCAAAGAATTCAAGATGCCATGCTTAGGACGGAGGGCCAGAAAGAGCAGAGAATTCCACTATGATATGAGTTACTGTTTTTATGGCTCCACACTACAATGTGGAGGTAGCTCATTATGTAAAATAAAACTATGGGTTAGACTGGTTCGACCAATGTGGAGGCAACATTGGGCAGTGGATTCCTTCTGGAAGAAAAGGAAAGAAGAGCTCCATGCAGCAGCAATCTCTTCGACGGCACATAGTATATTAGAGGGGGGCACAGCAGACAACCACATGTCATTCCATGTACAAGTCAGCATATCTGGACCTCAGATCTGTAAAGCAAATGGGACACAAGTATTCACTCTATTGCCAAATGGTCAGCCACTTCATTCCCTGGGCTGCCCACTTGACATGGGACACAGAGAAAGACAACTGAGCAGCCAGTATAACGAAGTTCAGCAAGAAGATTATGAATATCAGAGATCATAGGGCGACAAGAGTGACACTGGTCACCCGCCTGAAGACTGTTAATTAAGTCACTACACATTAAGATGCAGTCAAGGGAGGTCCATTTAATAAAGCAGAGGGCTCTGTTAACAGCTATCAGCTCCGCTGTATGAACACTACATGTTCCTGGCAACAAATTGTGTTACTGGCAGATAGGGTACGTAAAAGAATATCCTGTCTTATCCCATGTTTTTACAGCTGTCAGTGTAAAAGATTGTTCGCCCTGACACTCCTCAAGAGGCTGAAAACTCATGGGCAAGAGAGATTTTAAGACCTTGAAATAGACAGGTCCTAATTCATGGCTTGAGCAGCAAACAAGGGCAGATGCGAGAGAAAACACGATGAGCACATTCCAGGGAGGAGAGGCGGAGATCCTAGCAGATAGCTCTGAGGTGCATTCCAATTGGTAATTCCACCTGAGGGTAGGAATTAGGAAGTGAATGCCCCCGGTATGCACAAAGAATGGGATATGTTGGGTGAGGAAGGAATTGTCGAATGGCAACTGCATATGTGACCGACAGTTGGTACCATCAGAACTGAAGAGGGGAGATATCCACTTAGACAAGAAGACTGTGTACAGGACTAGTCCCCAAAGGCACCAGCGGCTTAAAACTACACAATGATGGTCTGGGTCAAACAATTACAAAGCTGATGGTGCTGCCAATGCATAAACCTGGCATGCATAGTCCAGTTGGGATGAGGTCAGGGCCTGGTAAATATGGAGAACAGTAGCATGACCTGGACACCAAGAGTTGTGGGCACTGAATCTGGAAACTTGCAAAAAAAGGAAATGTTCTTTTATAGTAACACTTCTAAAACTCCCTATTCACAATATTTTCCTGCAACCTATTAGAAATGTAAACAGTTGTGACCTCATGCTCATCGAAACAAGGCCCACAAGAAAGACACATTGAAAGCAGTTTGTTGTCACATAGTATATCATAATCTTTAACACATATTGCTGTTGACAGATGCTCGTGTTGCACTGTTTTTTGATTACATAAATGGCACTTTTTTTTGCAACTAAAGTTTAATTTTGGTGTTTTCTTCTCATTTATGTTTTATTGCTGCAGTATTATTTTGGAGAAGCTGGCTAAATTAAAATTCTTTGTTAGAGTATCAGTGGTTACCAGTCAAAATTATAAAAATTTTACTGAAAACTGAAACAATGAGAAATTCCTGGAATCCTAAGAACTTCCAATGTTTTTCCTGGATTTCTCCCAGATGAAAAAATTCCCAGGTTTTTTCTGGTTGTTCCGGGGCGTATACACCCTGATTTATATGGGGAAAAAGGCTATCAGAGGCATTGTGGGGCTAGCACCACAGAAATCGTGTAGCCACTACTTCAAGGAAATTAATTATTATGACACTCCCTAGCACATACGTTTATAGTTGCCTAGTACGAGGTGCATTCAAGTTCTAAGGCCTCCGATTTTTTTTCTAATTAACTACTCACCCGAAATCGATGAAACTGGCGTTACTTCTCGACATAATCGCCCTGCAGACGTACACATTTTACACAACGCTGACGCCATGATTCCATGGCAGCAGCGAAGGCTTCTTTAGGAGTCTGTTTTGACCACTGGAAAATCGCTGAGGCAATAGCAGCACAGCTGGCGAATGTGTGGCCACGGAGAGCGTCTTTCATTGTTGGAAAAAGCCAAAAGTCACTAGGAGCCAGGTCAGGTGAATAGGGAGCATGAGGAATAACTTCAAAGTTGTTATCACGAAAAAACTGTTGCGTAATGTTAGCTCGATGTGCGGGTGCGTTGTCTTGGTGAAACAGCACACGCGCAGCCGTTCCCGGACGTTTGTTGTTGCAGTGCAGGAAGGAATTTGTTCTTCAAAACATTTTCGTAGGATGCACCTGTTACTGTAGTGACCTATGGAATGCAATGGGTAAGGATTACGCCCTCACTGTCCCAGAACATGGACACCATCATTTTTTCAGCACTGGCGGTTACCCGAAATTTTTTTGGTGGCGGTGAATCTGTGTGCTTCCACTGAGCTGACTGGCACTGTTTCTGGATTGAAAAATGGCATCCACGTCTCTTCCAGTGTCACAACCGACGAAAAGAAAGTCCCATTCATGCTGTCATTGCGCGTCAACATTGCTTGGCAACATGCCACACGGGCAGCCATGTGGTCGTCCGTCAGCATTCGTGGCACCCACCTGGATGACACTTTGCGCATTTTCAGGTCGTCATGCAGGATTGTGTGCACAGAACCCACAGAAATGCCAACTCTGGAGGCGATCTGTTCAACAGTCATTCGGCGATCCCCCAAAACAATTCTCTCCACTTTCTCGATCATGTCGTCAGACCGGCTTGTGCGAGCCCGAGGTTGTTTCGGTTTGTTGTCACACGATGTTCTGCCTTCATTAAACTGTCGCACCCACGAACGCACTTTCGACACGTCCATAACTCCATCACCACACGTCTCCTTCAACTGTCAATGAATTTCAATTGGTTTCACACCACGCAAATTCAAAACGAATGATTGCACGCTGTTCAAGTAAGGAAAACGTCACCATTTTAAGTATTTAAAACAGTTCTCATTCTCGCCGCTGGCGGTAAAATTCCATCTGCCGTACGGTGCTGACATCTTTGGGACATATTGACAATGAACGCGGCCTCATTTTAAAACAATGCGCATGTTTCTATCTCTTTCCAGACCGGAGAAAAAAAATCGGAAGCCTTAGAACTTGAATGCACCTCGTATATGCACAGTTGACAAACAAAATGTCAGACTAGCAAATGTTCACAACAGTTCTAAATATACCTCATCACATCTTTTAACAAACTGCCTAATAATAGCCACTTAGTGCCTTTGACCAAATTCAAAAACATAACAACAAAATCAGTAAAAGGCAAAGCATTTTATACAGTGAAGGAATTTGATAAACGTATAATAGATGACTTGAAATTTTGATTCTGGAGCACCTACATAAAAATATAAATTGTAGTACAGAGTGTACCAAAAAGAATCACGATTTCAAAAACTAACTATTATGTTATCTGAGGTATTTGTGTGTGAACAAAATACTGCTGGAAAGAGCAGACTCTCGAGTTTTACATCTCATGGGCAGCACAACCTTTTTTTTTAAAAAAAACTGAGTTTCCCATTCGTCAAAAACCAAAATTCACTGTATATATTTATTAGTTACAGAAAAAAAGAAGTGCCAAATCGGATGATTCTTTTTGATACACCATGTATTTTTCTGATGTTGCTAATGTGATGTGTTGATTCATTGTGGCATACTGTCTTGGCAAAGAAAAGCTTATATAACAATGCATATTACTAATTTAACAACTTAGGTTAATCCCTTCATTAGGCAAGAAGCCATGTAAGAATATTGTAACGTTTTAACTATACAGGCATATAAACGTTATATGACGACACCAATTGAACGTAACCATGTATACTCACTTTTAGGTCCATTAGTTAAAAACATGTATGTTCCATGGATCATAACTGCCATATCTCTCTACAATGTGAACAAGTCAGCTTTACAGTTCCAGTATACTTTCTAAGCCTAAAACAGTATTTTTCTTTCATGCATACATCCTTTTTTTTTTTTTAAAAAAAAACCATATTCTTGCACATTCAGATTAGATTCTTCACATCACTGAGTAGATGGTCAAAGGATTTTATGGCTGAATACCACACACTTTTTTGTTGCCACACAAAGGTGGACAGAGGGATAGTGTCTATCATTGCTACGAGGTGCATTCAAGTTCTAAGGTCTCCGATTCTTTTTCTCTGGACTGGAAAGAGATAGAAACATGCGCATTGTTTTAAAATGAGGCCGCGTTCATTGTCAATACGTCCCAGAGATGGCAGCACCGTATGGCAGATGGAATTTTACCGCCAGCGGCGAGAATGAGAACTGTTTTAAATACTTAAAATGGCGACATTTTCCTTACTTGAACAGCGTGCAATCATTCGTTTTCTGAATTTGCATGGTCTGAAACCAATCAAAATTCATCGACAGTTGAAGGAGACATGTGGTGATGGAGTTATGGATGTGTCGAAAGTGCGTTCGTGGGTGCAACAGTTTAATTAAGGCAGAACATCGTGTGACAACAAACCGAAACAACCTCGGGCTCGCACAAGCCGGTCTGACGACATGATCGAGAAAGTGGAGAGAATTGTTTTGGGGGATCGCCGAATGACTGTTGAACAGATCGCCTCCAGAGTTGGCATTTCTGTGGGTTCTGTGCACACAATCCTGCATGACGACCTGAAAATGCGAAAAGTGTCATCCAGTTGGGTGCCACGAATGCTGACGGACGACCACATGGCTGCCCGTGTGGCATGTTGCCAAGCAATGTTGACGCGCAATGACAGCATGAATGGGACTTTCTTTTCGTCGGTTGTGACAATGGATGAGACGTGGATGCCATTTTTCAATCCAGAAACAAAGCGCCAGGCAGCTCAATGGAAGCACACAGATTCACCGCCACCAAAAAAATTTCGGGTAACCGCCAGTGCTGAAAAAATGATGGTGTCCATGTTATGGGACAGCGAGGGCGTAATCCTTACCCATTGCGTTCCAAAGGGCACTACGGTAACAGGTGCATCCTACGAAAATGTTTTGAAGAACAAATTCCTTCCTGCACTGCAACAAAAACGTCCAGGAAGGGCTGCGCGTGTGCTGTTTCACCAAGACAACGCACTCGCACATCGAGCTAACATTACGCAACAGTTTCTTCGTGATAACAACTTTGAAGTGATTGCTCATGCTCCCTACTCACCTGACCTGGCTCCTTGTGACTTTTGGCTTTTTCCAACAATGAAAGACACTCTCCATGGCCGCACATTCACCAGCCGTGCTGCTGTTGCCTCAGCGATTTTCCAGTGGTCAAAACAGACTCCTAAAGAAGCCTTCGCCGCTGCCATGGAATCATGGCATCAGCGTTGTGAAAAATGCGTACGTCTGCAGGGCGATTACGTCGAGAAGTAACGCCAGTTTCATCGATTTCGGGTGAGTAGTTAATTAGAAAAAAAATTGGAGGCCTTAGAACTTGAATGCACCTCGTACTTCTAGTACTGCATTTACTAATGTTGCTGTTGTTTTCAAACAGTGACCGATTTTTAATAGCACATTTCATAAGGAAGTAACTGTATGGTAAGGCTTGTCAGCATGCCCACCAGTTTGAAGAGCTGTCTTCAGAATGTTTTAGAGTGGAAACCACGTATTTGTTACACACTTTTGTGCTATGAACTCTTCTTTCTCAATTATAAGTTGCCCCAGAAAATGACGACGTATGACA
This sequence comes from Schistocerca serialis cubense, assembly GCF_023864345.2. Classification (NCBI taxonomy): domain Eukaryota; kingdom Metazoa; phylum Arthropoda; class Insecta; order Orthoptera; family Acrididae; genus Schistocerca; species Schistocerca serialis. The sequence goes on along the minus strand of NC_064640.1, from coordinate 656,434,929 downwards.
TTAGTAAATGAATGTAGGAAAAGTCAGTCAACATTTTGATATGTTCATCTCTAACATCTGATATTACCCATAATACAAAAACTGCAGAGCAGGGACATTTAAGAAGATTGATCTGGATTACATGTATTGCGTTTTACTGAAGTTAAGTGAACTGTCCATTTGCAGAAAACCAGTTAACTGTCAAGAAAACATACCACAGTTTCAAGTTCTGAATTTACTCGATTAGTCTCCATTCTCAAGATTAGCTATTATTGTGTATACTCCACAGATTTCTTAATTCAACACTCTGCATTCTTTCAGCCTGACAGGATGAAATCCAGTATTTCAAGATCTCAGAAATTACATATTTAAGCTTCTCTAGAAGAACAGTGTGAATTACGTCAATGAAGATGCTAGTTGGCAATTTTGTCATTTAACTTTAGTATAATCTGATTTGAAAGCTGAAAAATATGTTGTTCTGAGGAAAAATCCTTTGGACTGACTAACAACAAGAACATGGCAAATGCCATCATCCAATTTCCAAGAAACTTCACTCAGTGGAAAAGGAGTCAAAATAAGCACATACATCTTTGCTGATGTGTAGATACTCAACTGTTTCTGAAAAAATGATGGTCAAAGTTTTCAAGATATTTTTGAGACACTTAAGTGCCTTTTAAAACATGATACTGTCAGATGAAATGATGGCTCTGGGATTACCGTTGCAGCTTCTTAATTTTGTGCCCTGTGTTCGAAACACAATTATTACTTTTATTTTTGTTTTTCATTTATATATCCATGTCCACAGAAGGTTACTACATGAATGTTTATTAGCAAATGAAGGGATATAATGGCATTATATTAATTGCAAAATTACACCTGGATTTCACAATGAACGTCATACATTTATTATATAATACATGTGCATATGGTATGTTGAGGAGTTACAATCTGTTTAAATTCTCATATTCTGATACTTCAGTCTCACATCAATTCTTATATTTTATTCATAAGTTTATTTTTCAGGAAGATTTGGTGCATTCCCTTAGATGACACCAGTTGTATGAATATTCTAAACACACAAGCATCATCAGACAATGGCCAATTTCTCACACTGACATTTCTTCATATGAATCTCGCTCAGGAAAGAAATTTCATCAACATTGCTGAAGATTTTGTGCATTGGGAATAATTTCGAACCAATCACGCATAACAAATCACTTTTCGAAAACAGGTGCTTGCATTTGATTATGAATCAAGATACACTAAAGGAATTTCACCAAAAACAATTTCAAATAATTTTCTTATTTAATTCATTCATCTGACATGCAATTAGTAGACGAATAAGGACAATGTTATACCAGTATACACCGGAAAACATTTGTGTAGTAATCTTCTACAGACATGGAAATATAAATGAAAAACAAAAATGAAAGTAATATAGTAAACAGGTAATTAAAAAGCTGTGGCACTAACCACTGCGCCACCATTTCATCTGAAGATATCACGTGATAAAAGGCACATAAATTACCTCAAAAACTTTAACCATAGTTTTTCAGAAATAGCCCAAATATGTACAGATAACCCAGGACACACTTTAGCTTATTTTGATCCCTTTTTCACTGAGCAAAGTTTCTGGGAAATCAGGTTATGACACTTACCATGTTCTCCTCTTAAGTATCTTGATCTGGGACATGTGAGTTGTGGTTCTTATCTTTGAGAAGAAGGTAAGTAGTGAGACCTGTCAGTTATTATTAATATTTGTCCTACTGTTCATTGTGACAATGATGAAACTATACTGTGATAAATACTTGGCAAAAGGAGATGTATCACCTACAGCTTACTTTGTTTCATCTGTCCCTCTAAAGTAGGAGTGGACAATTTCATGAAATGCAACAGCAAGTGGTATGGTGTCAGCCATTCCAATAGTAAGGGGTGATGGTCCTCGTGATGATCCTACTGGAACGCCAGCTGTGCGGAACTCCAAGCTCCCAACACTATCCGCACGGGCAATTGGAGCTGGACTCATTCTCCCACGCGTAGACGGACCCTACAAGTTGAAAGAAGAGCACAAAATATTTTCACACAGTGGAAACTATGAATCAGGTTGGGGGTGGGGGGTGAGGGGGGGGGGGGGGGGGGGGAGGGAGGAGATAGCTCAGTCAAATAAATAGCAAAGTAAAAAGATGTGTGTGTGATTCAAAAAGAATAGCACAACTTTAAAAATGTGTATTTAATGAAAGAAACATAATATAACCTTCTGTTATACATCATTACAAAGATTATTTAAAAAGGTTTTTTTTTTTTTCCACTCAAAAACAAGTTCAGAGATGTTCAATATGGCTCCCTCCAGACACACGAGCAATATCAACCCGATACTCCAACTCGTTCCACACTCTCTGTAGCATATCAGGCATAACAGTTTGCATAGCTGCTGTTATTTCTCGTTTCAAATCATCAATGGTGGCTGGGAGAGGTGGCCGAAACACCATATCCTTAACATACCCCCATAAGAAAAAATCGAAGGGGGTAAGATCAGGGCTTCTTGGAGGCCAGTGATGAAGTGCTCTGTCACGGGCTGCCTGGCGGCCGATCCATCGCCTCGGGTAGTTGACGTTCAGGTAGTTACGGACAGGTAAGTGCCAATGTGGTGGCACTCCATCCTGCTGAAATATGAATTGTTGTGCTTCTTGTTCGAGCTGAGGGAACAGCCAATTCTCTAACATCTCCAGATACTGTAGTCCAGTTACAGTAGCACCTTTGAAGAAAAAGGGACCAAAAACTTTATTGGCTGAAATGGCACAGAAAACGTTCACCTTAGGCGAGTCTCGTTCATACTGAGTTGTTTCCTGCGGATTCTCAGTGCCCCATATACAGACATTGTGACGGTTGACTTTCCCGTTAGTGTGGAAAGTTGCTTCATCACTAAACACAATCTTTGAAACGAAAGATTCATCTGTTTCCATTTGAGCAAGGATAAAATGACAGAAATCGATTCTTTTAATCTTATCAGCTGCAGACAGTGCTTGAACCAATTTCAGACGATAAGGTTTGATAACTAACCTTTTTCGTAGGACTCTCCATACAGTTGATTGTGGAATTTGCAGCTCTCTGCTAGCTCTGCGAGTCGATTTTCCTGGGCTGCGAACAAATGCTTGCTGGATGCGTGCTACATTTTCATCACTCGTTATCGGCCGTCCAGAACTTTTCCCTTTGCACAAACACCCATTCTCTGTAAACTGTTTATACCAACGTTTAATACACCACCTATCAGGAGGTTTAACACCATACTTCGTTCGAAATGTACGCTGAACAACTGTCGTCGATTCACTTCTGCCGTACTCAATAATACAAAAAACTTTCTGTTGAGCGGTCGCCATCTTAGCATCAACTGACATTGACGCCTAGTCAACAGCGCCTCAAGCGAACAAATGTACAACTAAATGAAACTTTATAGCTCCCTTAATTCGCCGACAGATAGTGCTTAGCTCTGCCTTTTGTCGTTGCAGAGTTTTAAATTCCTAAAGTTGTGGTATTCTTTTTGAATCACCCTGTATAACTGAATTATCATACAAGTTAATGAGGAATTAATCAAAAATTATATACAATTATTGTCTATTTATGTCAAATTTTATTACATTACCACAACATCAAGGCTTAGTATGTTGGCAACACTTGAGTTGTTATTTAAGCTGTGGAAGACTATAAAATGGAATTTTGTCTTTTCTAAATGAACATACTCATGCTTGCAACACATGACTAACTGAAATCAGGAAAATTAAACTGGTTGATTGAACAGGCTTTTGGACTACTAGGATCTCAGATGACACACTGAGAGACTGATTTTTTAAATGCAGTATATCTAAGATAGTGTTTTGTATTATATTTAATACCTCTCCTCGTCTTGATGGTGGCCTTGGAATTGCAATGGTGCCCTGTGTGGGTGTAGGTGTCTGCCGCGACTGCTTTGGTGGTAAGGCTGGCTGTTGCATTTCCCCAACTTCAGAGAAAAGATCTCCCAGATCTGTACAAACCAAATATTTGAACTATATTTAAGGTGTCTAACATTTGTGTCTGGAAAGTTTTTTAAGTCACCTGTTGTATAATGAAAATTTACATAGAGCAGTTTTGGCAGGCCGTCCATTTCTCCAAATCTGTGGCTCCCACAGGGAAATGGCATACCCTATCCAGATAGTGTACAACGAGGATGAGGAGGAGGAGGAGGAGGAGGAGGAGGAGGAAGAGAGTAATGTTTAATGTTCCGTTGACAACGAGGTCACTACAGAGGGAGCACAAGCTTGAATTATGGAAGGATGGAGAAGGGAAGCAGCCGTGCCCTTTTAGAGACCATTTCAGCATTTGCCTGAAATTATTTAGGGAAATCATGGACAACCTAAATCAGGGTACATTACCACAAAGCTTTGCAAGCAAAGTTTTGATATTCCCTAGGATCATAGAAACATTTCTTGTGTAACTGCTGAATTTACAGGAATTTACTATTATCTCTTACAAGGGAACATATAATTTTTCCCCTAAGCTTGATTTTTCTTTTAAGTGTCGATGCTATTTTCTTGATGAAATGTTAAAAACAATTTATATTCATATTAAGAATACCTTCAGTTGATGCAAGATATATGATTGAGCACATCCTGAAAATTTCAGCTTTTTATGTTGAACAGAAACTGAGGAAATGTACTTTTTGTACAAAAAAAAAGAACACTTATGGAAAATGGAGTCCAAAGTTGAGACATCAAAACTTGTCTACTGCATTTCTTGGATCATCAGTGTCTGGTTTATCTTCCAATTGTAATTTCCTCTTGGTACCTTTTGTAGTTAGTCTTGCACCCCCACTGTAGGTCTTTAGCATGTTTTCTGCATTTCTTAGTATACAAATTTCTCATCAGCTGAATGGTGTGACAGCCTACCCCTAAAACTAGAAATTGCAGCACTTCACATTTACTCAAGTTGCCTTGACTAAAATTAGCAATGACATCATAAACCCGAAAGTGTGACGTGTATATGCCCACAAACACAGTTTTGTGTGAGTGAGTCTAAGTGACATTGTTCACAGAATTATTTGTATACTGTATCCTGCCACGCAAACACTTTGGAAGTGGATCAGTGTTTCTCAAAACTTTGAATAATAGCTTTACTGCCTCTGCAACTGCAATAGACAGAATGTTTCTCTGATTATATTTCTTATCAGTTACTAAACCCTTACTGTTATTTGTACCAGCTTTCCACGTCTGCTGGGCACAGTCCATGCTGAGGTTCATCATTGGAGAGTGTATGAAAATTCACTGTCCATACAGTTTCCTTCATTGCTTCCACACAATGAGTATTTTGCCTAATTGTATCACAATAATCTTGGAGAGTCTTTGCAGCTGGCAGTGTCAGTCAATTCTTGCTAGCGATTGGTTCCCCATCACTTGGGCAAGTGTCCTCTCCGTGGGACACAGCCTTGTAGAAACACGGTCCATGTGAGTGGAGAGGCTTGCATGTTAACAAGAAGCTTAGCACTATGCTGGCAGCAGCACAGCTACTGGCAGAGTCACCCATGCTGGACAAGCCTCAATGGATGTACCAGACACAAAGAGTATCTCACAATGCCCCATCTCTCCCCCATCCTCTCCCACAGTCGTTCCCCCAGATACCCAACCTGATGTGTGAAATGATCTGTGTCAAGGGGTGCATAGCACATAGCAAGATGTGTTATCAATGTTGCCTCAGGTATACAGTGCGACCTCCCTGAGTAATTAGCCTTGCACTGCATGGCGTTCTGTGGTGTTCACTAAATACATCCCTAATTCTCATGGGATCAAAATGGACAACATGGAAAATAAAACAAAAACTGGGGGGCTTGATGAGACAAACACTCAAGCACTGGGGTTGGAACTGACAGAATCTGTTTCTACAATTGGCTTGGTTTGCAGACCAGTCCAAGAAGCTGGACAAGGTCAAGATCAAATTCTTGTCTGGGATTCAGAGGAGGAAACTCCTCAAAGAACAAAAAGGAAGGTACAGAATGGCTTCCTAAAAATAAATGGATGGAACTAAAAGGTTTTGAACTGAGAACCTCCAAAAGAAGAAGGAGAAGAAGACTGTCTCAGAGTAAAGGTAATAACCAGACCCCTACTACCAATTGGACAGGGAATAAGAGACCAAGGGAGAAGTCTAATACTCCCACTTCTCAGGATAAATGGATCCAGAAAAAGCTGAGGCAAGAAATAGGAAACAGATCCATAGTACTGAAGTCTTGGTTTTCAGGATGATGTTTATCCAACATGGATAGCCACTGTTCAGATGGCTCTATTTAAGAAGACTGGGGAGGGTGCAAGTCCACGCCCAATTTCAGGAGGGTCTGTCTGGACAAGGGTGCTCTTATCTTTGTCTGTGAGGGTATAAAAACAATCTGTTGGCTTAAGGAGATGGTGCCCAAGATATCTCTGTGGGAATTGGTGAAGTAGCTGGTCAATACATTGGCTGAGCTCTTCAAGATCGCATACATATTAATATGGGTACCGAAACTTCTTAAAGATACTCCTCATGAGACACTGAGAATTTATGGGCACGGAAACAGAAGGTCTCAAAAGCGAACTGGAGGGTAATCAACTGAAATGTTGTACTGGACGGCCAAACCCTTCTTGTGGAAACCAGTGAAAAATCCCTTGCGGCAATGTGAGGATAGGTTCTGAAATTGTTCTCGAGGTTCTCGCAAGTTGCCACTGGGTACAAGACACAGGAAGTGACCATGGTGTCAAGTTGGAGACTGCAAGTGTAGCAGATAAACATGCAACACTTTAAAACAGCAGCTGCCATTTTTAAACGGCTTCTAGGAGGGCAAGATGTAGACGTGGCCCTGATGCAAGAACGCTATCTATAAAAGGGGGGTGTTTAATGCCTCTAAGGAACTGGAGGTAAATTGATTTATGCAGAAACCTAAAGAACTCTGGAACAGGCATGTATGTTAAGAATGGAATCTAATTCATGCCAGTTGTGGACTTCTGTTCCTAGGACTTAGTGACCATCAGGATGAAACAACGTGAGAAAGGAAGCACAATGAATATTGCCCTCAGCTTACCTTCTTATGAGCACAGTACTAGTCTTTCCCAGGAAGTGAGGAGACTGGTAGACAGCTGCTCACAGCAGAATGAACAATTGCTGGTTGGTTATGATACCAATGCCCATGACCTGCTGGAGGGACACAGCAACACCAACAGCAGAGGTAAGTATTTTCTTGAATTATTTACTATAGAGTAACCTGGAGATCCTTAACTGGGACAGGGAACCTACATCCAGGAATATAAGAAGGGAAGAAGTAATTGGTGTAACTTTTGGTCCATTTTAATGGGCAGCTATGTTGAACAATGGCATGTAGCACTGGAGCCATCCTTACCTGACCACATGTATATTAAGTTTGTGGTTGTTATGGGTGTCAGACCATGGCCTATATGCATGTTAGGAAAACAGACTGTGACTCTTACACCAAAGTTCTCAAACTCACACTTATCTGAGGTTAGAACTTCAATAGGGAATCCAGTAGATTTCAGGGAAATGTCAGACACTGATGTCTGCCGTTATGACCTCATATTTAGAAAAACTGCCCAAAGTGTACGAGCAGGAATAAATCTTGGTGGAACAATAACCTGGAATTACAAATAAAGCAGGTAATGAGACTGTTCAACCTTGCATGAACAAAAGGACAATGGGTAAAATACCTGAAGGCCCCTGTCAAATACAACCTTGTAATTAAGCAAGTGCAACTATCATCCTGGAAGGTATAGATACGTGTGCCAGACTTCACAAAACCCTCACCAGAATACCAACTAATCCAAGAGGTGCTCTATGGAAGGGGAATGGTGAGTATACCAGGACAATGAATGAGATGCTGGATGTGCTCCTCAAGACTTATTTTCCTCAATGCACTGTGGCACGCAACATAGAACAGCAGCCAATCTCCAAGAGGCACTGGCCTACAGGTAATCAAATTGGGAATATGCCAGCAAAAAATCCAGTGGGAACAGTTCAATCATTCAAGTCGCCAGGCCAAGATGGAATCTTTCCAGCTCTACTGCAACAAGCAGGAGAGATTTTAATGAAATTTCTATGTAGGCTGTTTAGGTTATGCTAGCAGCAGGAGTCATTCCTAATGCTTGGAGGACAGTTAGGGTTGTTTTCATTCCAAAGCCAAGGAGAACTGATCATATCGAGGCCAAGGATGTAAGACCGATCCATCTGTCGCCCCATCTTTCAAAGACACTAGAAAAACTGGTTGATGTGCAAATTAGGGAAAGGAGGCAAACTAAGTTTTCTGTAAGTGTAAACCAACACAGACATCAACCGAGCAAATCACATCAAACAGCCCTTCGCCAACTTGTTGGGAAGGTGGAAAAGCTCTACACTTTCAGTGAATTGCTCTCAGCATCTTCCTGAATACCGAGGGTGCCTTTAACAATACAACCTATGAATCCATGGAAGCTGCAGAAGAGCATGGCATTGAGACCACTATATGTAGGTAGAATAAGATCATGGTGAGGAGAAGAAAGGTGAAAGTCATCATGATGAATGAAAAAATTATGATCAACACCATAAGAGGGTGTCTGCTAGGAGAGGTTTTAAACTGCTACTGTGGCACCCAGTAGTAGTGAATGAACTCATGAAGGAGCAAAGAGGCTACTTTTGCCAAGGATACACAGATGACAAAGTAATACTTAGCAAATTTGCTAGTACTGTTAGAACTATGTCACAATATGCATTGCACATTGTGCAAAACTGATGCAGGAAATATTATCTATGGGTCAGCTCCAAGAATACTGTTGTAGAACCATTTATGAGGAAGGAAGCATGTCCAGCACACCTACTGGAATCTTAAACTTCTCAATGAAAAACTAGCTTGGAGGCGGTAGTGAAGTATCTACAGGTAACCCTACATGCTAAACTATAATGGCCATGTTCCAAGACAAAAGGTACTCTTATGGGCACTAGAAGAGAATGGGAAACACTGAGGTCTAAACCCCAAAAGTATGTACTGGATATGCTGCAGTATGGTGGTTTAAAGCAGACCAGTAAGTAGCTGCTAAGGAGCTTGGCAAGGTGCAAGCTTGCTTAGCCGTAACATGCCAGATTAGCAGCACACATACTGCTGGGATGGAGACCATGCTGGATAATGGACATGTCCCCATCATACCTCTGGGTTAAAATATACGCAGGGGTTAAAAACAAGAAATAACTGGATACCCTTAGGATACCTTGAATCTCACACCAATATGGGGAATGTGGTAATTATAGGAATGGTTGTAGAAATGCTGATTGACTATAAATTAACTTCCAGCTGCTTCAATAAATCTTTCAATGCAACAACTGGAAGTAGGAAGCAGTAGAAGAATGAACCATGACACCATGCTGGAGACTAAATCTGTTTTACTTGTGAGTTGGAAACAGATGAAGGAGCCGGGGCCAGGGTATATGGGGTACAAACCAGAATAGAGAGCGGAATCTCTCTAGGAATGCTGGCCATGGTATTCCAGGCAGAAATATCTGGGAACTGTGTGTGTGTGTGTGTGTGTGTGTGTGTGTGTGTGTGTGTGTGTGTGTGTGTGGAGAATTTCTGCAGGGGCTAGAAAGATCTTAGCATCTACATTTATTCAGACAGCAAGCAGCTCCGAAATTTCCATCAGCCCCCGAAATATGAACAAAGATTGTAGCAGAATGCCAACACATTTGTGGGACTAGGGGAAAATAACAGAGTAAGCCTGATGTAGGTCCTTGGTAATTTAGGATTCAGTGGTAATGAACAAATTGATAGGCTGGGCAGGACAGGTGCGATAACTCCGTTTATTGGACCTGAACCTGTCCTTACCATCACTAAGGCGATGGTTAATTCAAAACTACAGAACTGGACCAGAAGGCATCATGTGGAATATTGGACTACAATAAAAAAAAAAGTGTAAAGCTAATTATGCCAAAGCCATGTTTTAAGAGAAATTCTGTAATCATGGCTTGAACAGCGTAAACTCATGGTAGGCCTAACAACAACCCATGGGAACTTGAAGAAACACCTACACATGATGCGTATAAAGAATGATGTCCGTGGGTGTTGGTTTTTGGTGAGAGTGATGAAGCCGCACCACAGCTTATCTTCCGATTCAAAGCATTGGAGATCAAAAGACACCAAATATTCGGGTCATCATTTACTGAAGAAACTATATCTAACAAAGGACTACTAAAAGGTCGCCTACTACTCTTTAAGGGTACTGGTTGACTATAAAAGAATCAAAGGGAGTGAAACCACACAATAAACCCTGTTTTGGTTCAGGCAATAGTGAGCTACGAAAGTCAGTGTTTTTATCCCACAGTTCAAATTAAGTCACGCCAAGTTTTCCCTAGCGACGACTTCAGTTTTTGAAGATAGAGGCCCAGTCTCTTCAGCACATGCCTGAACACTCAAGTTTCTTTATTTCTATCCCATCCTGTCTGCAGCTCATGGTCTTGCGGTAGCATTCTCACTTCCCGAGCACGGTGTCCCAGGTTTGATTCCTGGCGAGGTCAGGGATTTTCACCTGCCCAAAGGTGACTTGGTGGTGTTGTGTCGTCTTCATCGTCATCATAATCAACCATCTCAATTAGGGTCAGAGGAAGGAAACAGCAAATAACCTCCATTAGGACCTTGCCTAGTATGGCGGTGCGGGTCTCCTGCTTCGTTCCCTTATGCTCTGCCAAGAAGCATGGGATTTCATTTCCATATCCCATCCACATATGGCTTGGATGCCACAATTTCATTATAGGCTTTGTAGTCTCCATGGCCTACATAATTGATGTATTGTACATCATTGCACAGCTGCGAGTGCTGAAAAAGTTTCTTCATTCCTGCCCCTTCCATGACTCTACTTGTACCACTGAAATTTACTGTACAACTGTCTAAATGAAGTTGCTTTTGTCTTTCTGGACATCTACAAAATTTGGACATTATAGCAATGCCAGTCACTTTGCCTAAGCCCACACTTGTGGCTGAGACAACACTATTTTTTGAAGTGTGACCTCACTTTTGCTGAGTGACATCAAATGCTGCACTTATATCCCTTTCATTATCACAGTCTATTAACACTGTGTTCTCTACTGCAACTTTCATGCATTCATTGCCAGCATCTAGAGCTTCAGACCCCTAATATATGATTGCTAAATTTTGATCAGGGAGGAGGCAGGTTCATTACTCCACATAGCACATCCCCCTCTGCTTTTCCCTTCCCAATGGACATAGTCCATATACTAATTAACATTAGAACTGTCCAGTTTACTGTTATTTTCAGTTGCATGAAATGAAGGAAAAATAAAAACTAACACAATATTTACAAATTACCTGTAGCTCTGTAGCTATTCTTGTCCATCTGTTTATTTCTACTTTCATACTTTTGCTCTTACATTTTTGCACAATCTCTGGTTAAACACAAGCATACAAAAAGAAGCAAGAGAATGTAGAACTCATGAAGCCATGCAATACAGGCTAGGCAACAGAAAAAATATCTTCCTTTGAGGAGGAGGAGGAGGAGGAGGAGGAGGAAGGGAGATTAGGGTTTAAGATCTTGTTAATAGAGGTGGAGCACAAGCACGGATTAGGGAAAGGTGCAGAAGGAAAGTGGCCATGCCCTTCTAAAGGAGCCATCCCGGCATTTGCCTTAAGTGATTAAGGACAATCATGGAAAACTTAAACCAGGATGGCACTTCCTCCAAATTCACATTTTGTATGAATAGTGGCAAAGTTGATAGGACTTCCTAGTAGATAAATTATGGAACAAGCAATTATTTAAAAAATACAATAAAATATTCCTTGTGGCACTATGAACAAGATGATAATGATATTATTATTATTTCGTTCTTGTCTCAGTCGTTATGTCTGGTTAAAAATGGAAGGTGACGCGGACCTTGATCAAGCGTGACTTCCTTTTAACTGTACGGTATATGTTACATTGCATTTAGGAACTTTCGGGTAATTGAACATGTATCAGTAATTACGGATTTCTGTAGTTGTATATATAAGTTTGGATGTAGCTGTATTGCATTGATGTACTGGTGGATATTGTGTGGTATGACTCCTGTAGTTGATAGTATAATTGGTATAATGTCAACTTTATCCTGATGCCACATGTCCTTGACTTCCTCAGCCAGTTGGATGTATTTTTCAATTTTTTCTCCTGTTTTCTTCTGTATATTTGTTGTATTGGGTATGGATATTTCAATTAGTTGTGTTAATTTCTTCTTTTTATTGGTGAGTATGATGTCAGGTTTGTTACGTGCTGTTGTTTTATCTGTTATAATGGTTCTGTTCCAGTATAATTTGTATTCATTGTTCTCCAGTATATTTTGTGGTGCATACTTGTATGTGGGAACATGTTGTTTTATAAGTTTATGTTGTAAGGCAAGCTGTTGATGTATTATTTTTGCTGCATTGTCATATCTTCTGGGGTATTCTGTATTTGCTAGTATTGTACATCTGCTTGTGATGTGATCTACTGTTTCTATTTGTTGTTTGCTAAGTCTGCATTTACCTGATGTGGTATTGGGATCTTTAATAATATGCTTGCTGTAATATCTGGTGTTTATTGTTTGATCCTGTATTGCAATCATGAATTCTTCTGTCTCACTGTATATATTGCCTTTTCTTAGCCATGTGTTGGATGCGTCTTGATCGATGTGTGGCTGTGTTAGATGATACGGGTGCTTGCCATGTAGTGTTTTCTTTTTCCAATTTACTTTCTTCGTATCTGTTGATGTTATGTGATCTAAAGGGTTGTAGAAGTGGTTATGAAATTGCAGTGGTGTAGCTGATGTATTTATATGAGTGATTGCTTTGTGTATTTTGCTAGTTTCCGCTCGTTCTATAAAGAATTTTCTTAAATTGTCTACCTGTCCATAATGTAGGTTTTTTATGTTAATAAATCCCCTTTCTCCTTCCTTTCTGCTTAATGTGAATCTTTCACGTTGCTGAATGTATGTGATGTATTCTATATTTGTGGCATTGTGATCGTGTAAGTGTATTGAGTGCTTCTACGTCTGTGTTACTCCATTTCACTACTACTCCAAATGAGTAGGTCAATATTGGTATAGCAAAAGTATTTATAGCTTTTGTCTTGTTTCTTGCTGTCAATTCTGTTCACAGTATTTTTATTAGTCTCTCTCTAGTTTTCTTTTAGTTCTTCTTTAATATTTGTATTATCTATTCCTATTTTTTGTCTGTATCCTAGATATTTATAGGCATCTGTTTTTTCCATCGCTTCTATGCAGTCACTGTGGTTATCCAATATGTAATCTTCTTGTTTAGTGTGTTTTCCCTTGACTATGCTATTTTTCTTACATTTGTCTGTTCCAAAAGCCATATTTATATCATTGCTGAATACTTCTGTTATCTTTAGTAATTGGTTGAGTTGTTGATTTGTTGCTGCCAGTAGTTTTAGATCATCCATTTGTAGCAGATGTGTGATTTTGTGTGGGTATGTTCCAGTAATATTGTATCCATAATTTGTATTATTTAGCATGTTGGATAGTGGGTTCAGAGCAAGGCAGAACCAGAAAGGACTTAATGAGTCTCCTTGGTATATTCCACGCTTAATCTGTATTGGCTGTGATGTGATATTATTTGAATTTTTTTGGATATTAAGTGTGGTTTTCCAATTTTTCATTACTATGTTTAGGAACTGTATCAATTTAGGATCTACTTTGTATATTTCCAATATTTGTAGTAACCATGAGAGGGGTACACTATCAAAAGCTTTTTGGTAATCAATGTATGCATAGTGCAGCGACCTTTGTTTAGTTTTAGCTTGATATGTCACCTCTGTATCTATTATCAGTTGCTCTTTACATCCTCGTGCTCCTTTGCAACAGCCTTTTTGTTCTTCATTTATAATTTTGTTCTGTGTTGTATGTGTCATTACTTTCTGTGTAACGACTGAAGTTAATATTTTGTATATTGTTGGTAGGCATGTTATGGGGCGATATTTAGCTGGGTTTGCTGTGTCTGCTTGATTTTTAGGTTTCAGATAAGTTATTCCATGTGTAAGTGTATCAGGGAATGTGTATGGGTCTGCAATGTAACTGTTAAATAATTTAGTTAGATATGAATGTGTTGAGGTGAACTTATTTAGCCAGAAATTTGCTATTTTATCTTTTCCAGGGGCTTTCCAATTGTGAGTAGACTTAATTGCTTGGGTGACTTCATGTTGCAAAATTATCACTTCAGGCATTTGTGGTATCATCTTGTATGTATCTGTTTCTGCTTGTATCCACCATGCATGCCTGTTATGTTGTACCGGGTTTGACCATATGTTGCTTCAGAAGTGTTCCATGTCTGTTATGTTTGGGTGATTGTCTATTTTAATGTGTGTGTTATCTATTGTCTGGTAAAATTTCTTTTGGTTTGCGTTGAATGTTTGGCTTTGTTTCCTTCTATTTTCACTTTTTTTGTATCTTCTAAGTCGTTTGGCCAATGCTTGTAATTTCTGCTTCTTTTCATCTAATTGCTCTATCACTTCTTGTTGTGAGATTTTACCTAACCATTTTCGTTTTTTTTCTGACATTTCACTTCTTATAAATTGTGTTAGCTGTCCGATGTCTTTTCTCAGTTTTTCTATTCTGATCTGTAGCCTGTGTTGCCATGCTGGTTTTGTGGGTTTCTTCTGTGTGTTGGTTGGTTCTGATCTCTGCCTAGTGTGTATATTTAGTGTAGTGAGTGCTCCTATATAAACCAGTAGTTGTAACTCTTCCATAGTTGTGTTTTCATTTATTTTGTTGTGTATGATTGTGTTGATAGTTTTTATTGTTGTTTCGACTTGTGGGTTATTTGGCGGTCTGTGCAAGAATGGTGTAATGTCTGTATTTGTGTCTTTGTATTCTATATATGTCAGCTGAAATTTTTCTTCTATATCTAACATGTGTGTAACTTCGTGTTCTATTTGTGCTTGTTCTGGTGGCTGTCTTACGATTTCGTTTTCCTCTGACTGTTTAATTGATGTGTGTTGTTATTTGTTTGTTTGCTCTGGGATGTTTGAGTTCATTACTGTATTTTCTTCTTCTTCTGTTTGCACATTATTTTGTTCTAGTTTTTGTTGTACTTGTTGTTTGATGTTTTCTAATTCTGACTGGGGTATCCTGTTATTTTTTATTGTTACACGGATCTGATCAGCTAGTCCGGACCTCCACCGGAATAATAAATAATAATAATAATTATTATTATTATAATTATAAACCCCATGGAGGCCCGGCAAAAGAATAGGCCTCCGGTATGTTCTGCCAGTCGTAAAAGGCGATGAAAAGAACAGACCACTAATAGGGCTAACCCCCCTTTTAGTGTGATTAGTTGGTTCAGGACAGAACTAAAGAAGCCTCGGACGAGCGCAGTCATCGTCGGGGACGACGCTTGAACCCTATGCCCGCCCACAATGGTAACGACACTGCTAGCCAACTGGAAAATGATTTAAATCCAAATAGAGGTGTTTTGCAGGATATGTTTCCTGCAACCACCCTAGAAGGAAAACAAAGACAGAGGATGAGATGGTCAGATAAAGTTAATCGACACCTCATGTTCTGTTATTACCAAGCAACAAACCTAGGAACCAACACAACTGGATACAGATCACAAGTATACACAACATTTATTATCAGATACCGAGAATTAAAATTTTTAACAGAACAATGACTAGCTGATCAGATCTGTGTAACAATAAAAAATAACAGGATACCCCAGTCAGAATTAGAAAACATCAAACAACAAGTACAACAAATACTGGAACAAAATAATGTGCAATCAGAAGAAGAGGAGAAAAATACAGTAATGGACTCAAACATCCCAGAGCAAACAAACAAATAACAACACGCATCAATTAAACATTCAGAAGAAAACAAAATCTTAAGACAGCCACCAGAACAAGCACAAATAGAACTCGAAGTAACACACATGTTAGATATAGAAGAAAAATTTGAACTGACATATATAGAATACAAAGACACAAATACAGACATTACACCATTCTTGCATAGACTGCCAAATAACCCACAAGTCGAAACAACAACAAAAACTAACAACACAATCATACACAACAAAATAAATGAAAACACAACTATGGAAGAGTTACAACTACTGGTTTATATAGGAGCACTCACTACACTAAATATACACACTAGGCAGAGATCAGAACCAACCAACACACAGAAGAAACCCACAAAACCAGCATGGCAACACAGGCTACAGATCAGAATAGAAAAACTGAGAAAAGACATCGGACAGCTAACACAATTTATAAGAAGTGAAATGTCAGAAAAAAAACGAAAATGGTTAGGTAAAATCTCACAACAAGAAGTGATAGAGCAATTAGATGAAAAGAAGCAGAAATTACAAGCATTGGCCAAACGACTTAGAAGATACAAAAAAAAGTGAACATAGAAGGAAACAAAGCCAAACATTCAACGCAAACCAAAAGAAATTTTACCAGACAATAGATAACACACACATTAAAATAGACAATCCCCCAAACATAACAGACATGGAACACTTCTGGAGCAACATATGGTCAAACCCGGTACAACATAACAGGCATGCACGGTGGATACAAGCAGAAACAGATACATACAAGATGATACCACAAATGCCTGAAGTGATAATTTTGCAACATGAAGTCACCCAAGCAATTAAGTCTACTCACAATTGGAAAGCCCCTGGAAAAGATAAAATAGCAAATTTCTGGCTAAATAAGTTCACCTCAACACCTTCATATCTAACTAAATTATTTAACAGTTACATTGCAGACTCATACACATTCCCTGATACACTTACATATGGAATAACTTATCTGAAACCTAAAGATCAAGCAGACACAGCAAACCCAGCTAAATATCGCCCCATAACATGCCTACCAACAATATACAAAATATTAACTTCAGTCGTTACACAGTAAGTAATGACACATACAACACAGAACAAAATTATAAATGAAGAACAAAAAGGCTGTTGCAAAGGAGCACGAGGATGTAAAGAGCAACTGATAATAGAGGCAGAGGTGACATATCAAGCTAAAACTAAACAAAGGTCGCTGCACTATGCATACATTGATTACCAAAAAGCTTTTGATAGTGTACCCCACTCATGGTTACTACAAATATTGGAAATATACAAAGTAGATCCTAAATTGATACAGTTCCTAAACATAGTAATGAAAAATTGGAAAACCACACTTAATATCCAAAAAAATTCAAATAATATCACATCACAGCCAATACAGATTAAGCGTGGAATATACCAAGGAGACTCATTAAGTCCTTTCTGGTTCTGCCTTGCTCTGAACCCACTATCCAACATGCTAAATAATACAAATTATGGATACAATATTACTGGAACATACCCACACAAAATCACACATCTGCTACAAATGGATGATCTAAAACTACTGGCAGCAACAAATCAACAACTCAACCAATTACTAAAGATAACAGAAGTATTCAGCAATGATATAAATATGGCTTTTGGAACAGACAAATGTAAGAAAAATAGCATAGTCAAGGGAAAACACACTAAACAAGAAGATTGCATATTGGATAACCACAGTGACTGCATAGAAGCGATGGAAAAAACAGATGCCTATAAATATCTAGGATACAGACAAAAAATAGGAATAGATAATACAAATATTAAAGAAGAACTAAAAGAAAACTAGAGAGAGACTAATAAAAATACTGTGAACAGAATTGACAGCAAGAAACAAGACAAAAGCTATAAATACTTTTGCTATACCAATATTGACCTACTCATTTGGAGTAGTAGTGAAATGGAGTAACACAGACGTAGAAGCACTCAATACACTTACACGATCACAATGCCACAAATATAGAATACATCACATACATTCAGCAACTGAAAGATTCACATTAAGCAGAAAGGAAGGAGGAAGGGGATTTATTAACATAAAAAACCTACATTATGGACAGGTAGACAATTTAAGAAAATTCTTTATAGAACGAGCGGAAACTAGCAAAATACACAAAGCAATCACTCATATAAATACATCAGCTACACCACTGCAATTTCATAACCACTTCTACAACCCTTTAGATCACATAACATCAACAGATACGAAGAAAGTAAATTGGAAAAAGAAAACACTACATGGCAAGCACCCGTATCATCCAACACACCCACACATCGATCAAGATGCATCCAATACATGGCTAAGAAAAGGCAATATATACAGTGAGACAGAAGAATTCATGATTGCAATACAGGATCAAACAATGAACACCAGATATTACAGCAAGCATATATTAAAGATCCCAATACCACAACAGGTAAATGCAGACTTAGCAAACAACAAATAGAAACAATAGATCACATCACAAGCAGATGTACAATACTAGCAAATACAGAATACCCCAGAAGATATGACAATGTAGCAAAAATAATACATCAACAGCTTGCCTTACAACATAAACTTATAAAACAACATGTTCCCCCATACAAGTAAGCACCACAAAATATACTGGAGAACAATGAATACAAATTATACTGGAACAGAACCATTATAACAGATAAAACAACAGCACGTAACAAACCTGACATCATACTCACCAATAAAAAGAAGAAATTAACACAACTAATTGAAATATCCATACCCAATACAACAAATATACAGAAGAAAACGGAGAAAAAATTGAAAAATACATCCAACTGGCTGAGGAAGTCAAGGACATGTGGCATCAGGATAAAGTTGACATTATACCAATTATACTATCAACTACAGGAGTCATACCACACAATATCCACCAGTACATCAATGCAATACAGCTACATCCAAACTTATATATACAACTACAGAAATCCGTAATTACTGATACATGTTCAATTACCCGAAAGTTCCTAAATGCAATGTAACATATACCGTACAGTTAAAAGGAAGTCACGCTTGATCAAGGTCCGCGTCACTTTCCATTTTTGACCAGACATAATGTCTGAGAAAAGAAAGAAATAATAATAATATTTGATTGGTATTCCTTAACACATCCATAAAAATATCAATCATTTTGTTGCTATTCATTCTTAAATTATGTGTTTTTGAACACAATGATACAATTATGAATGAAACAGTACCAAAAGAAGAGGAATAATACTACTTAACACCACTCAACTTTAAAGATATAAGTTCTTGAAGCTTTGTGTAAAGAACACTGGATGAGATAGGAGTAAAAGAGCACCATCACAATTTTTTAATGAAGCAAAATTGAGAGGTTTATTTGAGGAACCACAAAAGCCATTTTGTAACTTTGACCATTATGGTACAAAATACTCAATTTAATATGCTCCCTGGGGAGAGTAAAATAATTCTATCTCTCAGAATTAATATTACAAGATAGCAAGTCAGTGCAGGTATTGAATTCAAGAAGGCTTTATATTTTGAAGGAAGTATCATCTATGAAAAGAAACTAGGGTCCCACATTATTATAATACAATTGCTAATTGACCCCCTTACAGCACAATTGGTGTAGCTCACATTATTCTTGTTTCCAGGTACTTAACCCTTTAACTGCTCTGGACGTGTTAACACGTGTGCCTTTGTACCTGTCCCTGTGTGCTCTGAACGATTTTACACATGCCACCAGTCCTTCTACATGGTATTCTGAACGTGTCTACGCGTAGGCACGTTCAGAGTACCTGTCCCTGTGTGCTCTGACTGCGTCTACGAGTATTAGATAGAAGGAGTGGTGGCGTGTGTAAACACATTCAGAGCACACTGGGACAGGTACAAAGTAGCGCATGTTAAATCGTCCAGAGCAGTTAAAGGGTTAATGGTTTACGAGTATTATTATAGCAAATTCAACAGTACTTTTTATATTACTTTTTATCATGTGTGTCATCACACTAATTGAACCATATAACTTTAAAAGAGCATCAGTCTGTGATTTTGTGTTTGCTATTGCTTCAGGTACTACATTTGTAACCGCACAGACTGACATTAAAGAGGTGTCAATGTCAGTTAGTGCACATTCCATAGTATTCTGAAAAACAATGTTATTTTTATAGAGGCATCAGTAGTGACTCATGTCCCTTTGAAAATAGTGGTTGGATAGCATTCGTAGAATACTTTCTACTCGCACCCCTGTGTAGCATTACCAGAAGTGTTCACAACAGAACAACATTCTGCAATTGTTTTGATTGCTGAATGTTGTCATTGTTGTCCACACAATTAAACATGCACTGCATTATAGTTTGGAAGCAACATTTATCTATTATTTGTAATACAAGTGCTTCCGGGAGCTTACCAAAGGAATACACCAAACTTCATCTATTCTCAGACAACTGCTCAGCTCAGAATGAAAATCACACTCTTAGCAGATTTCTGATGTACCTAATCAATTCTGGGAGATTCAACAAAATTCAAAACAAATTTCCAGTGAGAGAACACAATTTTTACCAGTCATGGTGGAAGCTGCACTAAAGGAAGAACAAAATTTCTGAAGAAACTCAAAGTATTGGAAGACAAGGGAAAGTGACATTCTTTAGCGCCACTTTTTCACATTCAGTTTTTGATAATACAAGAAACAGTTGTATTGCAGCTTCTACAGTGATTACTGGACTGATAATCACACTTTTCATCTAGAGCTCAAATGTGATCCACGAACTGTGCCAGAAAAATAAACTTACCCATCAGGATATGTTGCAATTAAGTCTAACACAATTGAATTCCAAAGTTATCTGCCTGATGAAAACTTACCTTTTTATAATAAAACTTGGAAGTGGATTGTAACGAATAACAGTCAAGATCGCGAGTGAATGAACTGTTATACACTGATTATTGTTGTTGTTGTTGTTGTTGAATGTTGCACTAGTACTGTGAAACGTGTAACTGTACGTATGTTGCATGCAATCAAGATAATGTTAATAAAAAGGAGTGTGCAATTTTAGTATTTTCTGTATGTATTTGTCTCTAAAGGCAACAGTTTCCAGCTTTTAATGATTAATTACTTTACTAAAATATAAAATTTGAAATTCAATATCTTCTCTCACAATCACATTTGCACCATGTAACATAATACGAGTAAATATGCCCATGTAAAGTTATTATACAAATCAAAGTTTTTTTTTTTTTTCTTTTTTTCAATTTCCTATAAATGTGTCTCAGTTGACTTACATGCTTTAAAAATATATGATTCAGTTTTTCCTAACTGTAGTAAATAATTTCAAGAAATGTTACCAGTTATAGATGTGACATAATGGCTGGAATGTAGTTACATCACTTGTGTTGTAAAATGTAAATAATTTTATTTACTATAAAAAATTATACTTATCAGTCAACAACAACCAATTTACATAACCTTTGTTACTTATCATCATCATCATCATCATCATCATCATCATCATCATCATCATCATTTTACATTCAGGATGCAATGTCCTCAGCACTGTCAGAAGAAAGAAAATGAAGTAGTGGTGAACAGGTTGAATGAAGAGCGAAAGTTTGTCAATGACCTCCTCCTCCTCTTTTGTAACAAGCCATGGTCCTGTGTACAGCTTTCCTTGGGGTAATTTCAAAGGTATCCCAAGGAAGTTTGATACGACAGTAACTATTTACAATGTACACTATGTGATCAAAAGTATTCGGATGCCTGGCTGAAAATGACTTACAAGTTCGTGGTGCCCTCCATAGGTAATGCTGGAATTCAATATGGTGTTGTCCCACCCTTAGCCTTGATGACAGCTTCCACTCTCACAGGCATATATTCAATCAGGTGTTGGAAGGTTTCTTGGGGAATGGCAGCCCATTCTTCACAGAGTGCTGCACGCAGGAGAGGTATTTATGCCAGTCAGTGAGGCCTGGTACAAAGTTGGCATTCCAAAACATCCCAAAGGTGTTCTACAGGATTCAGGTCAGGACTCAGTGCAGACCAGTCCATTACTGGAATGTTGTTGTTGTGTAACCATCACCACCATCCTCTAATTGCTCTTCAACAGTGGGAAGCAAGAAGGTGCTTAACACGTCAATGTAGGCCTCTGCTGTGATAGTGCCATGCAAAACAACAAGGGGTGCAAGCCCCCTCCATGACAAACGTGACCACACTATAGCACCACCGCCTCCGAATTTTACCGTTGGCAGTACACACGCTGGCAGATGATGTTCACTGGGCATTCGCCATACCCACACCCTGCCATTGGATCGCCACACTGCGTACCGTGATTTGTCACTCCACACAATGGCTATCCACTGTTCAATCGTCCAATGTTTACACTCCTTACACCAAGTGAGACATTGTTTGGCATTTACCGGCATAATGTGTTGATTATGAGCAGCCCTCGACCATGAAATCCAAGTTTTCTCACCTTCCGCCTAACTGTCATAGTACTTTCAGTGGATCCCAATGCAGTTACGAATTCCTGTGTGATAGTCTGGATAGATGTCTGCCTATTACACATTACGACCCTCTTCAATTCTCGGCGGTCTCTGTCAGTCAACAGACAAGGTCGGCCTGTATGCTTTTGTGCTGTACATGTCCCTTCACCTTTCCACTTCACTATCACATCGGAAACAGTGGACCTAGGGGTGTTTAGGAGTGTGACCTATGACAAATGACACCCAATCACCCGGCCACATTTGAAGTCCGTGAGTTCTGCGGAGTTCCTCATTCCTCTCTCTCAATGTCTAATGACAAGTGAGGTTGCTGATATGGAGTACTTGGCAGTAGGTGGTAGCAAAACGCACCTAATATGAAAAACTTAATTTTTTGGGGGGTGTCCAGATACTTTTGATCACACAATGTATATAAATGATCTAGTAGAATGTACAAGGAGCTCTTTTAAGGCTGTTTGCATATGATGTTGTCTATAAGAAGATACCACCACCAGAAGGCAGTAATCATTTGCATAGGGACCAATAAAAGATTGATGAATGGTGCCGGGACTAGCAATTCGCTTTGGACATAAATAAATTACACATATTGCACATACACAGGTAGAGAGATCAACTACTACACAACTACACTATTCATGACAAATTACTGGAAACAGTGACCACCGTAAAACATATAGAAGTATCGACCTGGAACCACCTCAACTAGAACGAGCACATAAAACAAATAGTAGGATAAACAGATGACAGTCTGAGATTCATAGGAAGAATATTAAACAAATTGTAATTCATTCACAAAAGAAGTTGCTCACAAGGCACTTGTTCAACCATTTCTTCAGTATTTTTCATCTATCTCAGACCATTGCCATGTTGGACTGATAAGAGAGATAGAAGATCCAATGAAGAGCGACATGTTTTGTTACAATATTGATTAGTAACTGTGAGAGCATGAAAGAGATGCTTAACTAGGGTGTATACATGGACAAGGAAAAAAAAAAAGTCCAGATTTTTCCTAGTTCAAAATAAACTTTCTCCCGGGTGAAAATACACTTTTTCCATGTTAAGTGACAGTGTACCTATCCTCGGAACTGTAAAACTTATCAATCCTTTCAATGGTTATGGTTTTATATACCGGTGCAGAATTTCCCGGCACTTTAGAAAACGAAACTCAGGGAAACAACATGCTTTGGAAAGATCTTTGATGTGCAGCAACACGTACACTGCATATTTTCGTGTTATGAAAGCATAAATCCAAATTCAACCTAACACCACATGTTACTTTCCAAAGCATTGAAATCAAGGTTGCGACGTGCTTTTGTAAGCCAGTCATAGCTCATGTCATGCGATCCCGCTGGCCGATATTCAGAGCATAGGACACGTGATGTAGTCAGCCAATAGCAACATCACTGTTAAGTTGCGCGAACACACAAATGGGAAAAGTTAATGATTTAAATTAATATAAATAGTGTTGCTACAAGAAAATAGAAGGAAAGAAAAGAAAAGAAAAGCAAAGCTTCCACATAAAATATTAGTCTCGAAGATTAATAAGCTGCAAGAGAAGCTAAGCTTTCACATATAACGTTGATCTTTTTTTGCGCGCGTTACACTTTAAGATACATCACACAAATATGCCAGTAAAATTTTTAACAATGGCATAAATGTCTGATCTTCTAGGCTCGAAATTCTTCTAAATGATCGTCCTCAAAGAGTCGATTTTTAAATGAGAGTCAACCACTCAGATTTAAGAAATTCATCCTACATTATTGCACATAGTTCACCTTGTGTAAAAGGAAATTTACTTTGAAAGTAATGCTTTTCAAACAACCATTCACAATATTTTTCCGTGACCTGTTGGAAGTAGGTTCGTTTCAGCAGTAGCCAGAGAGTGCCAGGTAACAGGCGTCACTGTGCTCACACAGCTACGATGACGCAGGAAGCCCATATGTTCGTACGTGTAATACATTAAAAGCTCTTAAACTGTGTCATAAAAGAAACAAGACATTAAAGGATACTCCAAGAGCAGAATTTCGTGAATCACACTAAAACGCATAATTCGGCTTGAGGCAATACTAGATAGTGGCACTCACCCTGCCACGAAACAGGGTTGCCTAATGTTGTAGTAATTGTAACACACCAAATAAACAAGACTGTTTTGGCACAAATGGTCATTTTTATAACACAACAGAACATATGTCGAGAAGTAGCAAAATCAAATGCCTATTAGGCCTACTACAAGGAAAAAGCTTCATGTTACGAAATAGTTTCACACTTTGTTCATACTCTCCAGTTGCTGAAACATGAGACCGAAAAGTAGTAGTACGAAATTTTTATATAAATTTGGAATCCTCATATTCTTCCATAATTTGTGTGATGTCCTAGCTTCTTCTCCTTGCCGTCACTAATTTTGCAACTATTCCTGCCAGTGTCAAAACTTAATCTCTGGTTAGCTTCACTAACCCTACCACAATCACCAGTTTAGTTATCCCATGTTTATTCTCTGGTTAGACGTTATTACGCATTAATACAACGCATTTTCTGTGCTACGCCCAGAATATAACTTAAGCAGCTGCCAGCCAGGGACTGTACAACTGCCCCTTACTAGTGTTGCGGTCTGGCAAAAAATTTTGGGTCAAAATTTAATTTTCTTGGATACACCGAGAAGATAATATGTAATCCACTGTTAGTCGTTCATTTCAATTCTGGTGGTCTGAACCTACGGTTTCGGTAGCAATTGTAACAACGCTGATCATTCGAAAACCCAGTCGACCACATAAACAGCGATTGGCATTCACCTGTTCGGCTTTATTCCACTCAGCTCGTGTAGCCCCGTCCTCTTTTGTCTGCAGGAAAGTTTATTTCTAGGTGCGATGGGGATTCCCCTGGCAGAGATATCAAGTACGCTACGCACGTATTCAAAAATCAACTTCTTATTCATTCAGAAATAAACTTAGAATGCGTTCAAAAATGTTCAAAAACCAATAGCGATGCGTTTTGAAATCATCCGAATAATTGATAGATCAACGTGCGCTGGATGCTAGGCGCTTTGTGAAACAAGGTTTTTTTCCTCAAGAATATGAATTTGGGACTTCCCAAACAATCTCCAGAGTAATCTGTCATGTAACAAGATTAAACTGTGCCAGGAAGAGGACATTAAATTTGTGCTTCTACCACCTAATTTACTCATTTGTGTCAGCCACTAGATGTGGTCTTTTTTAGACCTTTAAAACTTGGGGAAATGTGCTATATGATTGGAAAGGAAGAATAGAGGAGTGGTGCCAAAATCCAAATTTTCTAGGTTGTTGAAAAAACCTTTGAAAATATAGCTATCACGTCCATATCAAATGTAATATCTGGGTTAAGAAAAGCAGGAATTTTTCCTTTCTGTCCCAATAACGTCATTTCATAGATTCCAGAAGCAACCGATAATAATGCACATGGCACCAGCTCATCAAACGTTTCTTGCGCAACAGTCTTCAAAATGAAACTGAAACAGGTTCGCTCTAATGAAACAAAAGGAAATCTGCACCAAGGAAAGCTGCACCAAGCAAAGTGTTTGGCATTAACTCCAGGAAAAGGAATTTACTGTCAGTGACTGAAATGAAAATGATAGTGAAGGGGCTGGAAGTAGGGAGTCCCTATCCACAACATCTAACAGTGATCCAGAACAGCACGAGTCAAATGAAAATGAAGAAATGGACAAGGAAAAGGATAAAGATTGGCATGAATTTAAAGAAAATGATTTCACCATAGTAAAATTTCCTATGAAAAAAAGGTTCAGGTTTTTTATTGGTAAAATTTAAAGCATCTCTAATGACACCTAAAAAATGACATTTCTGATAAACAAAGTTCTTGATGATAATGTTTATTTTGTCTTTCCAGAAATTGATGATGCAACTGAGGTAGAAAGAGCCCACATTATTAAAAAAGCTTTTGCAGAACATAGAAGGCAAGGTAAATTTATTTTTGAAGGCATAGATGATCATGACACTGAGTAAGTACTTTTCACATTGTTTGCAACATACAATAACTAAAAATTAATATTTGTTTGTCAAATTTCATGAATGCAAGTGTTTTTATCGCAAAAATCTTAAGTTTAATGTGCTTGTAAAAATGTGTTTAGTATATAAATTGTAAAATTTTGTTGCAAATACAGCAATATGTTATTTAAAAATCAAAATAGTGATCGGATTCACTCCACTGGAAGTCTTCTTCCATTCATGCATACAAAATACAATGATGATTGGATTCGCCTCAACTGAGGAGGTGAAACCGATGAACAATTAACTTCAACTAATAACTGCAATTATAAATTAAAAGTAATGTAATACATGAATATATCATTATCAAGGTTGTGAAATTAACATACTGAATTTTTATTCAGATATCACTACAGTAAATGGGCGCACTTAAAAAAAAAAACTGCCGTTTATGATCAGATTCACCTCATTTTATGGTATATTAGAAAAACAGTGCATCGTTTTTTTAGATCTCAACTTGAAGTCCAACTTGTGAAATTCCATGTCTGTTGAACAAGTTGAACAAGTTTCCTTGAAAAAGAATGTGGATGGATCAATCTTTTAGTACCAAATCCACTGCATATTTAGCCATGACACTGGATGATTTTCAGTGCCAGTCCTCTTGATGACTGACTACACCAAGTTTTCCACAGACAAGAAGTCACTGTCATTACAGTGGTTTGAAAGGTATTTTTTTCCTACTGTCTTGACAATAATCTTCTACCAATCATTAGGCCAAAATATCTGTTGTACCTTGCTGTAATTTTCTACTGAGCCAAAATCACCATCATTGGGGAGATAGGAAGGAATAGCCACTAGTCATGAATTTTTAGTGCACGATTTCAATTTATTTTTTTTTACTTTAAACTAGTTTCACTAATGTCATGGTTATTTTCCATTTCCTGTTCTTTCCCATACAAACATTGCTATAGATGACAACGTGTTTTGTGGAGGGTGCTCTTTTTTTCGATGTGTGTGACTCAACAGGCACCAATTTCTTGGGAACTTCGAGATCCAGTCACTTCATCCCCACAGTACAATGATCCTAATTTTGATGAAAGCTCATGGCACTCCCGAATTGGAAGCATATAAATTACTTTTTAGTAAGCTACTTGACATGTCAGTCTATGAGAGGATACATATTTTTCTAAATCAAAACAAATGGCATAACAGGAACACTCAGAAACCAATGTTACAGTGTCTACGTTCATGGACACACTACCATTTTCAGCCTTATGTAGATGCAATTCATGGCCTTGTTGAAGCTGTACCTTTTGTTGTTCATCTCTCGAACAGACGAGTTTGTTAGCAAAGTTATCACACTGTACACTGGTGTTGTTCTACGGTAAATGTTTTCTTCACTTGACATTTTCCTTTAACTTTCACAATGTTATTTGTACAAATTCTTGAGCAGTCAAATATTCAAGTTTTCTGATAAATATCTTTTGTTTGGATTGCGGCATATATAGTACAGTGAGACGGATAAGAGTGAAATAATGCTATGTGGTCATATACTATTACCAGTTTTTCCTTCAGGAGTTTTGTTACCAGGAGTTTCCTAGCCTCAGCTGTCTTCACATGGAGGCTCTGTAAGTTTTACCTTTTTTATGAATTCTTCCATTAGAGATTTTGAATGTTTCCAAAAAGTATTTCTTATGCATTGTTTCGTTTCTTCCATTAATGGCTACACAAAAAAGTTAGTTGCCGTTGTGGTATTTTCCGTTTATCAGGCCACATAATAATGCAAAGTCAAGTTTATCTACAGCTGTTATGTCTCAGATATTGCACTTCATATTGGTAAGTGCATCCAAACACAAGAACTATTAATTTTGATGTCAAAACACTGACAATCACTGGGCTACCTCAATGTCATGGAAAATATTCATCACTGGATATTTTATTGTCCCAATTAATCAGCTCCTCAATGCTGTCTTTATTACTTTAACTCATAGTGAATAACACAGAACACAATTCAAACAACTGCAGAAGTAAAATCCTATTACAGGAACAGTCAGACATCCACAACTAGCTTGCAACTACACCACTTCAGCAGTCAACAGATAGATGTCTCTGAATACAGTAGAAATTTGTGCTGCTGCATATTAAGCTGCTATGCAAGTTACAAATAACGTAATTTGCTCTGTTGACAGAATGCCACTTCCTGAACAAGATCCTGACCTTATCTAAAAAAATAAGGGAAAGTGGAGTTACACACGTTATACTTTAAATGGCTCAACTGTGACAGCTAACTACCAAGCAGTAACAGACAGGAATGATGAAAGAATAACAATAAAATGGAATAAGTGGAAGAACATTGAAAACCATTTTACAGCAAATGAGAAAACAGCAAAAAAATCTGAACATAAAAAATTCTAGGGGCAGCAGTAAAATGACACAAGATCTGGCCACTGAAGAAAGAAAATGAGTTCTGCACTGAATACAAAAAATTGAACATACAAGGCATTGACAAACCCCGAGGAAGCATGGGAAGTACCAACCATAAAAGTAACAGGAAGGTGACAAAAACTGGAAAAGTATTGGATGTGTTGCAGCAAAATTGTATAAGAAGATTAAAGCAACCAAGACACCAAGGCAGCCACAAATCTGGGATGTTAAGGATTTGGACAATGATCAAGAGCCTGAACAAAGTTCATCATTCTCATATCTGTGTATTTCACAAAACAGTAACCTACTTAACAAATATTAATAAAATATTAAGAGGAAATGTAGCAGCACCAAATGAGAGGAAAAGAAATTAGGGTTTAACATACCAACAATATTTTATTTTTGTAGCAGTTGCAGTGTATGTGATTTTTGTAAATGACATGTTCACCTTTGACCGCACTATCTATTTAACTGGTAAAAACACAAATGGAAAATAAAAAAACAAGGAGTCATTCAGTATTAAAGATAGGATTCAAATTTGATTTTTTTATATTCTTGAAACTGAGAGTCCCTGCACATTATTGTTAAATTTAATATTTTTCTTTCAGCATGTGACTTATTTGTTTGGGAAGTATTGAAGCATTGCCTGACTCACTCATTACCAAGTGGGTGGGTGGGTGACTGGCTGGATAAAAAAGTATGAAAAACTTTACTTATAATAAATTAAATGACATTATCTCAGATTAAATTACAAACCTGCATAGCGTGATGATGATGTTGATGGAGCTGGACTGCTAACTGTTGGCTGCGTTGGGCTGTGTAGTGGTGCATATGGATGATTCCCTGTTGGGGTTGAGGCACTAGATGCAGTCGGACTTTGGAAGAGATTCAATCCCAAAAGATCACTACTTGGTTTCCTGAGAATATTTGCACATAATTATATAAAATGATTCAATTATATAAATTAGTGTTCACAGATTTGCTCCTCACAACACTGGTTCAGACATGTAAAGCAGAATAAAACCAATCATGGGAATCCATGAGTGTACTCCATATGCAGGAAAGAAAAAGAGGAAGGGGTCAAAATGCCCACACAATCTATTTTTCAGTTTTTTGTATCCACCCCATAGTCACAATTGAGACTTCACCAACACATGTGACTAACATTCGTAACACCTGACTATTTATGCTATGTGCAATAGGTTTGTTGGCTACTTTGATTCATTAGGAGTGTTTACTTCTGCTATAGTGAACAATTTCAACTTGGTTGACTTCTTTGTAGTCATATTATACTCATGGCAAACAAAAGGCAAAAGAAGCAAAAACAAAATAGTGTACTTTTACTTTTCCTGGAAAGGATTTTTAAATTTAAACTACAGTCAAGTAAATATGGAAATAACTGTTTACCAAGTGACAAAATATAAATGGATGAATTAACAATTACCAGTATTTCACTAATTACAGTCAATCTGTGTTGTGCCTCCCCTGACCAAAGGGCCTGGGTGACTTATTTGATCCTCAAAAAGCCCCATATCGTCATCTTTTTTATTTTTTATTTTTTTAGGTGAAATAATCCATATATCCAAAAGCTTGTATGCTATTGTTATTGTGTCCATTATAATTATACGGGCTGTTATGCCGTGGTCGGTTGATGAATTTTGTCTCAATTCCCAACGTTTCGTCTCCGACTGCGGGAGACATCTTCAAGGGGGTCCGTAGGTCAGTAGCGAGCCAGTGGGCGTGTTGGACCTTCCATCGACCTACGGACCCCCTTGAAGATGTCTCCCGCAGTCGGAGACGAAACATTGGGAATTGAGACAAAATTGATCAACCGACCACGGCATAACAGCCTGGATAATTATAATGGACATGATTTTTCAGGCCGTGAAAGTCTACATTTTAGTATTGTTATTGTGTATATTGGGCCAGTATTATTATTATTATTATTATTATTGTTATTGTGTATTTTGGGCCATTATTATTATTATTATTATTATTATTATTATTATTATTATTATTAACATCAGCACTTTTTTTTTAAGGACTGGTGATACAAGATTATGCTTTTCATGCTGAAGATGGTCTTTCAAAGTATACCTTATGGCTTGCATATAAAACTTATTATTCGCTATTTAATCTGAATTTTAAATTGAAGAACAGACAATGAGTGAAACTACAGTTGGATCCTTTCATGCGGTGCAATGAGAGGACTCAGGTTTTAGACCTTCTATTCATCATCTTATCCTCCTGTAAGTCATCATATGGGCAGG
The DNA here is from genome assembly GCF_023864345.2 of Schistocerca serialis cubense. Classification (NCBI taxonomy): domain Eukaryota; kingdom Metazoa; phylum Arthropoda; class Insecta; order Orthoptera; family Acrididae; genus Schistocerca; species Schistocerca serialis. The sequence goes on along the minus strand of NC_064640.1, from coordinate 656,403,906 downwards.
TTATTTGAATACTAAGAGTTATGTAGCTAGATAATGGAATCAGGAGAAAAAAATGGTGTTTGTGTGTACCTCTGAAAGCCCCTGGATGTTTCCCCAAACACACGCAGAAATGAACTCCTGTTTTATTACACACTCAACTTGTACACTATTTTTTTACTTTTTTCATGAGAATTTTGTTGGTTCAATGCGACAGAAGTGAACGGGCACTGTGTGTGCTCATCTCAAAAGTAGAAACAAAGAAAGCTGCCACAATGTTTTCACATCTTACAGCAAATGCATCAGCCAATACCGATACAAGTACCTGCATAGTTAGCTGCAACAGGCAGAAGTCATGCTTTGTTAGTGCTCCATATTTTAACAATTCTGACCGAGATAAACTCACGCTGCAGTGTTCTTCGACAGCACTCCAGTGTAGAAGTGTGCATAGAAATATGCTGCATGAAAAATCCGTGCGATGCGCACATTATTTACATATAAAAAATTACTTCAGAAATTTTCCTTTGTTTGAAACTGCATGTACAAGATTCGTGTGTCGATTTAAGTTCTACATTTGCACATTTTACTGTTTGCATTGCTTTTGCATAATCTTTCACCGATTGTATCGATACCTATTTGTATTGTGATATATTGTTAACTTTTGAACATTTGCAAATGCCACGATAAACTCGTACCATTGTCATCAATTATAGGCTTAAGGCAAGCCTATCCTTGTTCAAAACAATTGTTCTCTAATTTCATTGTACAATTATATGAGAAATTGGTTATCTGAGAATTTCTGGATCCTTACAATACTATATTTTCATAAGTTACCAGTACAAGTGTTTTGGTTACGTAACTTATTTTTAAACGAATCAGCATTTGTAGTTCACAATTCTGCCAGAGAATATATCACCCCTGAATTTCATTGTATATCAATGCAAATAAATGTGTATTTTTGTGAATTTTCAGAACCTACCATTGTCCTTTGCATAACCTATGAGCAATCTGTAGTAATTTGGTGTTTGTGGTTTAATCACTGTAGCAGATATTCTAACATATTGTGTTACATCTAGTTTCCCATTGAAGTGTAGCAGCCCTATATATTGTCAGCACTTATCACAAATTAACTGTTTTCGAGTTTGCTAACAACTGTAATAAACCTCAAAACAGTTTATGAAACTAGTAATTTTTATCACAGGTTTTTGTGTTCACTTAACACAAATCTTGTTGTGTGTATTTTCTCCAATTCTTATAGGAAATTAGCAACTTTTTAGCTCAACAGCCAACAAAATAGACAGCGGGTTTAAATTAAAGTTATTTGTTCACTGCCTTGTAGTACAATGGACCACCAAAAATGCAGCCCCATGTAAATGCTGTTCTCGAACATGGGATGAGTTGGCTGATGTTCATAAGCATCTCAAAATCACCCAGATTGCTGCTCATCAATTGGCAGCTGCTGCGAATTGGTGTGTTGGAAGAGCTGCCAAGAGTCGTGTACCTGTGTTACCGGTACCAGAGGTACCTCAAGTACTATTCTCTCCTGTGGATTCTGTCTACCATGCAGAAAGTACAGGATCCATCATTACACGTCCACTTGACTGCAAGCGGTGTGTCAACGGTAGATCTAGGTGGACGGGAACCACAGAGGGCTCAGGGTGTTATACCAATCCCCTAACCAACAAATTTGAGACACTATCTTTCACTGGAACTGAAACTGAGCCAGTGGGATTCACTTCACCTGTTTTGTCTGGTGTCAAGAGGAGGCAGTTACAAAATGGTAGGGTTCATTAACTGTCAGCAGCTCAGATGTACAGCAAATGATGGTACCCCTTAAGAAATGGCAGCAAGGGACATGAAAGGACACCACATACAGTCAGTGTATATGCCTGGGGGGGATTCAAAATATTGAAGAGGCTATCCCTGCAGTCACTGAGGGAACAGGGTGTAGCTAACTGCAGATTGTGGTGAACATTGGAAGAAATGATGCCTGTTGTCTGGGCTCTGAGGTCATACTTGGATCATTCTAGCGACTGACAGAGAAGGTTGAGAAGACCAGCCTTGTGCATAGTGTTTCAACAAAGCTCACAATTTGCAGTATTCTCCCCAGAACTTATCGTGGCCCTTTTGTTCTGTGTCGAGTGGAACCAGTGACTTCAAAGGTTCTGTGAAAAGCTAGGCGCTACGATTTCCTGGACTTGCACCATAGGGTCGAGAATTGTAGGGTCCCCCTAAAGGGTTACAAGTGTGCTACACATAAGAGCAACTCAGGTATTTTTTTTTTTGGTTGGGTTTAAGGGCGCTCAACTGCTGAGGTCATTAGCGCCCAGTCACTGTTGTTAGAGCACATGGAATCTGTTAAAACTCAAGGGGATGGGGGGACACCAGAAGGACCTGATAAAGATGCAGATAAAATAAGTAAAAAGGTTAAATGTCTTTGGACAAACCAGTTAAAGTTATAAAACGCAGAATACGAGCAGCTGCTCGAGCGTCATCAGCTAAAACATCCGGTAAAGTAGATGGCAGGGGCAGGACAACACGAAATTGACTAAAACGGGGACATGACAATAAAACATGGCGCACTGTTAATTCCTGACCACAAGGGCACTGCGGGGCCGGGTCACCGGAGAGCAGGTAGCGGTGGCTAAACCGGCAATGCCCAATCCACAACCTGGTCAGAAGGACCTCCTCGCGCCGAGATGGTCGGGAGGATGTTGTCCAAGCAGTTGGGAGCGGTTCTACTGCCCGGAGCTTGTTTCCTCGGAGGGATGACCAAGCATCCCACCACAACGACACAAGCCTCTTACATACATCCCCACGAACGTCAGATGACGGGACACAGTGGGAGGCTGGCCGAGGCAGGAGGACTGCAGCCCTGGCTGCAGCATCCGCAGCCTCATTCCCAGGCACTACTACATGTCCGGGAACCCACAGAAAGCTGACAGAACCACCATTATCAGCGAAAGAATGGAGGGACTGCTGTATCCATTGAATCAAGGGATGGACCGGATAGGGAGCTCCAAGGCTCTGAAGAGCACTGAGTGAGTCAGAGCAGAGTACGTACGATGAATGGCGGTGGCGGCGGGCATACTGAACGGCCTGATGGAGAGCAAAAAGCTCGGCCGTAAAGCTCGAACATTGGTCGAGGAGCCGGTATTTAAAGGTGGTGGCCCCGACGACAAAGGCACAGCCGACACCATCGTCAGTTTTGGAGCCATCGGTGTAAATAAAGGTGTGACCGGCAAGGCGAGCACGAAGTTCGACAAACCGTGAGCAATACACTGCAGCCGGAGTACCCTCCTTCGGGAGTGAGCTGAGGTCGAGATAAATATGACCCGGAGCCTGGAGCCAAGGTGGTGTCGGGCTCTCACCCTCTCTGAAGGTGGTAGGGAGGGCAAAATCCAATTGTCGAAGCAGGCGACGGAAGCGGACTCCGGGGGGCAGCAGGGCAGACACATACAACCCGTACTGACGGTCGAGAGAATCGGCGAAGAAGGACTCGTAAGAGGGGTGGTCGGGCATAGCCAACAGCCGGCAGGCATACCGACACAGCAGTACGTCACGTCGCGCCGGTAGGTCAATGGTAATTCGGCAGCTTCAGCATAAAGACTCTCGACAGGACTAGTGTAGAAGGCTCCGGTCGCAAGACGTATCCCCCGATGGTGGATGGAGTTGAGCCGGCGTAAGAGGGATGGCCGAGCGGACGAGTAGACGAAGCTCCCATAATCCAGCTTCGACCGGACTATGGACCGATACAAGCGAAGCAGGACAGTGCAATCCGCTCCCCAAGATGAACTGCTAAGAACTCTGAGGACATTAAGGGAACGTGTACAACGGGCCACCAAATAAGAGACATGTGGAGACCAACACAGTTTCCTGTCCAACGTGAGCCCTAGAAACTTAGTTGTGTCAACGAATGGGAGAACAACAGGACCGAGATGTAAGGATGGCGGAAGGAACGCTTTATATCGCCAAAAGTTGATACAAACCGTCTTCTCTTCAGAGAACCGGAAGCCATTTGCCACGCTCCATGAGTAGAGGCTGTCTAGACAATGCTGAAGGCAGCGCTCCAGGAGGCATGTTCTCTGGGCACTGCAGTAGATTGCGAAGTCATCGACAAAGAGAGAGCCTGAGACATTAGGTGGAATGCAATCCATAATTGGATTGATTGCGATGGCAAAAAGGGCTACGCTCAAGACGGAGCCCTGAGGCACTCCGTTCTCCTGGAGGAAGACGTCGGACAATACGGAACCCACACGTACCCTAAACTTTCGATCCGTTAAAAAGGAATCAATAAAAAGGGGCAGGCGACCGCGTAGGCCCCACCTGTGCATAGTGCGGAGGATACCTCCTCTCCAACAGGTATCATAAGCCTTCTCCAAGTCGAAGAACACGGCTACCGTTTGGCGCCTTCGCAAAAAGTTGTTCATGATGAATGTCGACAAGGTCACAAGGTGGTCAACAGCGGAGCGGCGGCGACGAAAGCCGCATTGGACATTAGTAAGTAGTCATCGAGATTCAAGAATCCAGACTAACCGAGCATTAACCATGCGCTCCATCACCTTACAGACACAGCTTGTAAGAGAAATGGGGCGGTAACTAGAAGGAAGGTGTGTATCCTTCCCGGGTTTGGGTATAGGAACAACAACGGCGTCACGCCAACGCCTGGGGACTTGACCGTCGGTCCAGACGCGATTGTAGGTACGAAGAAGGAAGCTTTTGCCCACCGGAGAAAGGTGTGCCAGCATCTGAACGTGAACGGCATCTGGCCCCGGAGCAGAGGATCGGGACAGTGCAAGCGCACGTTCGAGTTCCCGCATAGTAAAGGGGGCATTATAAGTTTCTAGATTCAGCGAGTGGAAGGAAGGTCGCCGAGCCTCTTCTGCCTCTTTCCTGGGAAGGAAGGCAGGGTGGTAATGGGCGGAGCTTGAAACCTCCGCGAAAAAGCGGCCAAAGGCGTTGGAGACAGCCACAGGATCAACAAGGACCTCATTACCTGAGGTCAGGCCAGGTACCGAGGAGTGGGCCTTAATGCCCGACAGCCGGCGCAGGCTACCCCAAACGACGGAAGAGGGAGTAAAACTGTTAAAGGAGCTGGTGAAAGAGGCCCAACAAGCTTTTTTGCTGTCTTTGATGATTCTACGGCATTGCGCTCGGAGTCGTTTGTATTCAATACAATTCGCCAATGTAGGATGGCGGCGAAAGGTGCGTAAAGCACATCGTCGAGCACGGATAGCGTCCCTACAAGCCTCGTTCCACCAGGGGACGGAAACGCGACGTGAAGAAGAAGTAGTACGAGGAATGGAACGTTCGGCAGCATTGATAATAACAGCCGTGAGGTATTCGACCTGACTGTCACAAGTGGGAAAATCGTGGTCCGGAAAGGTCACCAGGGAGGAGTAAAGTCCCCAGTCAGCTTTCAGTATGTTCCAGCTCGAAGGACATGGGGATGGGGTGTGGTGCAGGAGACGAACGACACAGGGGAAGTGGTCGCTCGAATAGGTGTCAGAAAGGACATACCACTCGAACCGACGGGCAAGAGTGGTAGAACAGATCGAGAGGTCCAAGTGGGAGTAGGTGTGAGTAGAGTCCGAGAGGAAAGTCGGGGCGCCGGTAATGAGGCAGACAAGATTGAGATGGTTGAAGACATCCGCCAAGAGTGAGCCTCTTTGACAGGATGCAGGAGAGCCCCAAAGGGGATGATGGGCATTGAAGTCGCCAAACAATAAGAACGGCGGGGGAAGCTGAACGATCAGGTGCATCATGTCAGCCCGACTAACAGCAGATGTCGGTGGAGTGTAGATGGTACAAACTGAAAAAGTAAAAGCAGAAAGAGTAATGCGGACAGCTATTGCTTGGAGTGGGGTGGTCGATGGGATGGTAATAGACATTGTCCCGAACGAGCAACATCACCCTACCATGAGCTGGTATACCATCCACAGGGGTGAGGTCATACCGCTCCGAGGTATAGTGGGTAAAGGCAATACGGTCAGTCGGGCGCAACTTGGTTTCCTGGAGACCAAGAACGAGCGGACAGTGCAGGCGGAGGAGCAGTTGTAATTCCTCCCGATTAGATCGAATACCTCTTATGTTCCAATGAAACAACGCCATCGCTAGTCAAAAAGTTGGGGGAACGAGACGGGGGAAGAGCTGGTCACCTCGACAGCCGCGGAGGGCCAGGTTGCGAGGGAACAACGCTACAACCGACGGGAGGCAGATCTGGTTCCATCGACTCGTCGCCAGCTGCGGCCGCTGTCCCTGATTGTGTAGGAGAGGCCGCATCATTTGCTGACGAAAGGCCGGCGGAGCGCCTGGCAGCAGAGCGTCCCAACGAAACTGAGGACGGCCGGGAGCAGCGACTCACGGATGAAGCGTCAGACGAAACGCGCCGGGGTGGAGACTTCTTCTTGGAGGCCTTCTTGGAAGGCCGAGGAGGCACAGGGATGGTGGGCTGGACCCGAAGAAGGTCCTCACGCGCGGGGTCCGTTTTGGAACGCCGGACCTCGGAAGCTGGGGTCCGGAACGTTTCCCCGATGGACGCCTGAGAAGAGGATCGCTTCTCAGGTGGCGTGGGGGGAGGAGGAGGAGGAAGGGTGGCCCCTGGGGCAGAGGGGGTGGGGGCCACGGGGGAGGAGGATTTGGAAGGGAGGGATTTGGGAGGCGGAGGCAGAGCCCCCTGATGGGCGGAGGAGGCGGAGGGGGGACAGGATAGGGGTGAGGATACCGCGGAAGGAGTGGACACAACTGAGGCAAACGAAGTGGTCAATGGCACGGGATGAAGGCGGTCATATTTCTTCCTGGCCTCAGAATAAGAGAGCCGATCCAAAGTTTTAATTTCTTGTATCTTCTTCTCCTTCTGATAGGCGGGGCAGTCTGAGGATCTAGGCGAGTGGACGCCAGGACAATTAATGCACCGAGGTGGTGGGGTGCATGTATGTTCCTCACGAAGAGGACGTCCACAATCGCCACAAAGGGGCTCAGCCTCACACCGTGACGACATGTGCCCAAAGTGCAAACACCTAAAACAGCGCATAGGAGGCGGGACGTAAGGTCGCACGTCGCACCGGTAGCACATCACCTTGACCTTCTCCGGGAGAACGTCCCCCTCGAAGGCGAGGATAAAGGCCCCGGTGTCGATGCGACGGTCTTTGAGGCCGCGCTGGACTCGCCGGACGAAATGCACGCCGCGGCGCTCCAGGTTGGCCCTGAGCTCCTCATCAGATTGTAGCAGGAGGTCACGATGAAAAATAACCCCCTGCGTCCTATTTAGTGCCAGATGTGGGACAATGGATACTGGGATGTCCCCTAGGCGGTCGCACGCCTGGAGCGCCGCCGACTGTGTGGTGGAGGTGGTCTTGATAAGAACGGACCCGGATCGCATCTTGCCGAGAGCCTCGATTTCCCCGAAGACGTCCTCAATGTGCTGAACAAAGAACATGGGCTTGGAGGTGGCGAACGTCCCCCCATCGGTTCGAGAACAGACCAAATAGCGGGGGAAGTACTTCGCCCCAAGCCGGCGGGCCTGTCCCTCCTCCCATGGAGAGGCCAAGGGGGAAAGGGCAGGAGAACCAGAACTAGAAACGGTACCTTTCTTTTGAAAGACTCGGCCGCAGAGCGACCTGATACGTGTTGACGTTTCATCTGCGAAACGTCCGCCCCGATACCACCCACTCCGACCAGGGGCTCTCCCCACGGGCGCCACCCAGCCGCAGCAAGGGCCACCTGGCAGGATGACCATTGCCGGGAGTCCTGATGCCCCAAGGAGACGGGCATCTACTCCTTGGCCGACGTGGGGAGGGTGCAGCTCAGGTATCGGCAGTACGATCCCTGTGTTGTCAGGGGGCTACAACCTAGAGGGTACATGACAACCCCACCACAACGGGCTGGCTACCGTGCTGGACTTCTGGTGCCATGGAAAGTCCATCATGATCGCTGGTGCAGATGGAGATGCATTATGGGCGTAACTTGGACAACCTATCAGGCGTTTAGGCCCAATTTGAGGAATAGTGGGTATGGTTACAACGCCGGTGCAATGCTGAGTGCAAAGGTCTTAGTGCACTTAGGACCAGTGGTACACCATGTAAGGTGTCCTTCCCCAAAAGGCTCGTACTTCTGTAGAATTTTGAAAAATGGAGGTCAAACCCCAAGGGGGACCATCACATAAAAGGCCGAAACGGTTGAAACTCCTTTTAGTCGCCTCTTACGACAGGCAGGAATACCTCGGGCCTATTCTTACCCCGGACCCGCAGGAGGGAGCAACTCAGGTAGCTGACTGTGTGTGCCGCATACAAGGTTTTTTTTTTTTTTTTTTTTTAAGGTGACTCTCCATCCAATCCAGATAATGATAGCTGTAAGAAACCTGGAAGTATCATTGTAAGGTTGAAAGAAATGCCTCTCACAGTAGAGAATATTAAAATCCTAATAGTAAACTGCCAAAGCATTTGCAACAAAGTGCCAGAGTTTGAATTGCTCATGAAAAGCAGTGAGGCTCACCCATCATCTGCTGCTACGGATGGAGGCTATGGAAGGAGTTGCCACATGACCAAGGAGGAAAAATTAGCTAATCGCCAATAATGAAATAAAGCATTTATTTCAGTTTTTTAAAAATGGCCTATGCAGGAAAATGACTTCTTTTAAATATCATGAAAATGCAACACCAACTAAAGTTGTATGGTGGTCAGCATTACATGGTAACACACGCAGCAGACTGTAGCAGCCTGGTAGACACTCCACCACATACTGTAGGGAACAAAAGCAACAATAAATGATGAGAACAAACGTGTGTGCGTGTGTGTGTGTGTGTGTGTGTGTGTGTGTGTGTGTGGTTTTTTTTTTTTTTTTTTTTTTTTAAACATTACCAAGTAAAATTTTTATTGAAATACTTGTCTGAAACATTCTGCGAGTCAGCTTCTGCCTATCTGTCAAAACGTAAAATGTGCTCCGTTATATTATTGCATACAAAATTTGTAGAACATCTTGGGTGTTGTGAGAGTGTGCCCTACAGGAACACGTGGTTGGGACTTAACCCCAACTCTATGATCAGAAGGAGAAATGTCACAGCCAGAACACTAATTTCACCAACTGCAGCATGTTGTCCTCACCCATGTTGTCCTGATATTCAGCCAATGCTCCAACTTTCAGAACACAACCCTGTGGTCTCAATATTAAGATAGTAGCTTGCACAGGTGTAGCACACTGTTCAGCTAATACTTCTACAGTTTTCCTTGGCTTCAGGATCAGCTTGCTCATTTCTCTGTTCCCATATGCCCATAACCAATTCAAACACAACATCTGTCCCTACTGTCATAGCAGGAAAATGGTGCTCTGGATATTCAGCTCCATTTTCTCAGCAGCACTTATTTATTAGAGACCCTGAAGAGGGCTAGGGCAACTGGAGCAGATGAGTAACTTCATCCTTTGCTGACATTTCATCTGCTCTTTACATCTTCTGGATCACATGCTACTCAGCAGGTAAGTTGTGAAAGTTATCAGCAGATAAAACCCGGTACCACAATCAGAGCATAAAACTGAAGAGCCACACAAATCTCACTGTCTTCTCCTCCCTGTACATACAATGTTAAAACTGTAGTGCTCATCTAAAATGTTTCACAACTATGATTTGTAAATATCATTTGAAATTCCTTTTTTCTAATATGCATCAGATTTCCAGTAAAACAATTATGTACTTCAAAGGATGTGAAACTGCAACCATCTGTGAAATATTGGTCTTTGCACACACTCTGAAGTGTCTTTCTTACATGCAGGTCTGAAAGAACAGACACTGTTGATAATCCACAGCTGTACAACACGTTTTAAAATTAATTTGCTGGCCGAATTAATTTTGAAATCCAAAGTGTCTCTTGACTTGTGGATGACTATTGCAAAAATCATTCCTTGATTGGGTGAGTAATTGTAGGATATGTATCATACCTGGGGTACAGAATACATTTTTTATGATCCTAAGATTGTGACATGATAGCAGTTGACCATCTGCTCTCAAGTTTTCCCATGTGTTTCATGAGGGGTAACATTACATTACCTATTTGGACCGGTAAGATCCTTCTGAGGCTTAAGAAGGGGAATTAATGTGACTAACTCTGATGAGCCAAAAAGTTCTCACTTCTCCATATTAAGACAAAGTTCAAGACGGATTTTGAAAGTACTTGACATGCAACAACATGCAATAATGGATTTTGTTGTGACCTAGTGTCATGTAATATGCTATAGATAATCTTGAAACCCACTCCCACAGAGATAAGGCCCGCAGCTCGTGGTCGCGCGGTAGCGTTCTCGCTTCCCACGCCCGGGTTCCCGGGTTCGATTCCCGGCGGGGTCAGGGATTTTCTCTCCCTCGTGATGGCTGGGTGTTGTGTGATGTCCTTAGGTTAGTTAGGTTTAAGTAGTTCTAAGTTCTAGGGGACTGATGACCATAGATGTTAAGTCCCATAGTGCTCAGAGCCATTTGAACCATTTTTGAACCACAGAGATAAGGGCTCACTGAAAACATCTTTGGTGGACTCAAAGTTCCAACTAGACCTTTCAGCCACTGCTAAATAGCAGTGGAAAGGCAGGTCCTCATTGATAATGATGATGGTGAAAATACGAGTGAAATGCCCTGTCTTGGATTCAGAAATCACTTCCTTGCTGGTCGACACACACTCATTCTTCATTACAGCACTTTGGATTTTGGAATTAATTCCCAGTCAGTGAATTAATTTTTAAGCATTTCCTATAGCTGTGGAATGTCAACAGTGTCTCTCCTTCCAGGCATGTACGTAAGACACTTTGAAATCTGTACAAAAATGAATCTTTCACAGATGGGTGCACTTTTGTGTCCTTAGAAGAACATAATTGTTTTACCACAAATTTGATAAGATTTTACCAAAGCTGAAAAAAATCCTCATTGGGCATTGAGTTAGTGGAATGGTCAGCTTTTGATCTTGATTTCCCGGGAGTGCAGATCACAACAGTAACCCACAGGCCAACGGTACTACATTGTAATAAACAGAAATTTTTTTACAAAATATATTATCATACCACCAACTGTAAGCACTCTGGAATACTTTGACAATTTGCTTTGACCAGAATGTTGTTAATAATGAATGTCATATTGCACTGATGCGATTCACCATCATTAAAATGCTCCTACTTTAGGGCAGGTTTTAGTTTCAGGGAAGAGCTCGAAGTCTACTGTGGTTAAATAACCTTAATTTGGAGGTTTGAGGACTTTTGTATCACTTAGTGTTAATATGGGAAACTTTGGTCAACATAGTTACAAATTCAAATTGTGGTATCACTTGTATCTCATAAAAATTCGATCTAGCAACTTATTAAACAAAATGTGTAGCGGAATACTCATGACCCCAGATACTGATTTCTAGAGCAGTTTATACATAAGGAACATGAATAGGTATCATTCTGCTGGGGACTTGGGACTTTAGAATCATGGTAATGAGTTGGAAGTCGCAGGAGCCAACCACGCTAGTGAGGAATCTGCTGTGACTGGATACACCATCCTCTTGTCTTTGTTCAGGTCGTACGTATGACCAGTTTAGCATTCTTTCAAAAACATTCTGCTTCTTAATAGATTCTGTAAAGCCAATTATTACAGCTACATGCAGTGAAGACATATCTGCCACACTAGTTAGTTAGTGTACTGGTACAAGGAATATGTCAAATGTGGTACACTCAACGCCTTGAAACTACTCATTAAACCACTTTCATTAGTTGTCTTGTAACACAAGGCAAATAGATATGGAGCATAATCAGTGTAACAGGGTGAATTCTCAAAATATGTGAAGTTTAATCCAGCAATGGTGTCAACCAATGGTGACAGCAAATACGAGTAGCAACAGACAGTGTGTAACCACTAAATGAAGCTGTAGTAACTCATTAGGCTACCTCTTTTGGGTAAAATATGTGTTTTCAGTAGACGTGGAAGCAGAAAAATGTTGTACGGTAGTTAGTGGCATGTCCAATATATGCTGCAGGTCTGTCTCTTAATCCCATACAGGATGCAGGAACTGCAGGTGGTTTTCTACAAGGTCCTGTATAGGCTGTGTTGGTTAGAGGTTGACAAATTTAGTACCCCATACTTATGTGGAAATGTTTCACAATCATTCCAGTCATATCCTTGCTTCCTGCAGTTGCACACTGTCCTGTTGCAAAATGTTGTCTGGAAACAGTTGACGAGAGGCTAGATGTGTGGTTCAGGATATCTCACACAGGGCACTGCACTTTCATAATCCCATTATTACTGTAACTGGCAACAGTGTTGCACACACAAAGGTTACCCAGCTCAGCACAACAGTGTTTGGGGAACATTTCTTCCCACAGCAAATGTTGGAGTCAGGCACCACTAAATGTCCACAGGAAATATGATCATCATCAATGGCCACAAAATACTTGGATTCATCACTGACGATCATTCCAATAGTACAGTCCAATGAACCACTTCATGAGAAAACTGTAAAAGATGGTTCCGCATCAATGCAAGTAACTAATATCCTTTTGGTAAGTCTCTGGTAATGATCCAAGTAAACAAATGAGATGTGCAGAGGTAGTGCCACACACGCCCAGTTAGAAGACAGTGCAGCATTTGAAACTGCATGAACCATTTGGCACATCTGACAACACGCGCTACATGATGTCTGATAGGAGTGATCAGGTCACGGATACTGCCTGTGCGTGCCCTCAAATATGTACTGGACTAAGCACCATGAAACAGTTTCATCTAAAGGGCCTTCATTGGAGGCAACCTGATGTGATCAGCATGTCTTGCAATGTAAAATAACTGACTCCTCAATCTCTGTCATCCAGAAAATATTTATTCATTAGTCATTACTTGTTGGATGATCCAAATGCTTATTACATATGGGAAACGAGACACCATTACACACCAGTTGCCATTATGAGCCCTCTTCACAGCCATGTGATGTGGCACGGTAACAGCCTATCACAGCAAGACTGTGCAAACTCCGTATTAACTACCTAGATATGAACCTACCTCCCATGATGAAACTGTCTGCAAAGTTTAAATGGGAAAAATCTAAACCTATTCCTTGATGTGTAATTTATTTTTTCAAAAAAATGCAAATCCTCTGCAATTTTGAATGATGACATTATACTTGTGTATTACAACAGTAACCTAATACTATCAGAAAATATTCTCTTGCAGGGAAATATTTAGGATGACTAGTTACATTAAGAAGTACGAGCTAGATTACGACAAAAAATTGCTCACAGAGCAGATTTCCAAAAAAGATCTGTTACATTAGCAGGAAACTTAGAAAAAAACTTACGTAATACAATAATGATGTTTAATGTTTGTAAGATGAATCAATGTTTCTAGTATTTGTGCTCTTTAATGGACTGAATGAGAAAGAAAAAGTATACACACACGTTTTAGCGATGCAATCATATAACTTTCTTCATTTTCGAAAAATAACATCATCCCCTGAAAAACTGAGTCACTTTAAAGAACTCTTCACACTGTCAAAACGAGTGCAAAACTTGTGCAGACCTTAAAAATTTAAAAAACCTATTGTCTTCTACCCCTTGACTTAATAAGCACTTCTAGTTTAATGAAATTATCATGCTCACAACTGGTCATGCAATTCTGTAAGCTAAAACATGCTTTAACATGGAATAATTTCATCATTACCAATGAAAGAGTAACTGCAAAGAAAGACTTTATCTATGAGATCTGATACAAACAAGGAACCAAAAAACTGCAACACACAGCAATACGATGTAAATAACTCAATTATTTCAGGACTATTTTATCAACTATATCTTTAAAACACTGAATGGTCAATAATCCCACCACTGTTGATTCCAAACAAGGTATTCCATGATCAAACAAATTACTTAGAATTATTTCTTTTCCCATAAACTCATTTGATAAACCAAAATGTATGAAATTTACTTCAAAACCTACATCCTGTCAGCTAAATACCTAGAAGGAACTGATGTGGCATAACACAAGTCAAACTTAAAGCTATCTTAATCAAACTTAACATCATCAGCTCAGTCTTGTATTGATTTCAAAATTATATTATCTAATGACTAAAATTAAGTATCATTGGTTCCTTACCCTCCTAGCTGTTGAGATACAGACTGGGAGCGTTTGATGTGAGAGTCTGGGTCAGCAGCTGAATCTCTTCTTGCCTTTAAAAAAAAAATACATAAAGTATGAAAATAAAAGGTTTGGACATCAATTAACCCTAAACTCATAATTACAAAGAACCAAATAAAATTAAAATGCACATTCAAAAAAGTTAATTTTGTGGCAATGAAGCACTCACTGTAACTGTAGCAACTGGTGAAAGAGACAAGTTTTCCACCGTTGCACGGAGCTCATCAACACTGGCACTCATTGGAGCAGACCCGTTGCTTAATGGTTTGATTTCCACATGAATTTTGTGTTCTCTTTCATCGTCTAAAAACAATGATTACAGTATTTCTCAATAAGGTATACACAGTATTAATTTTTTGAAGAAACTTTGATAAATTAAAATTACAGAGGCAGAAGAGTAGTTAAATGAGACTGGCTGGGGCTACAAAGAAGAGGTTGCATGAAACACAACACATGATAATAGCTTAGAAAATGCAAACAATATATTGCTAGACAACCTCATCATAACATTAAGCACACAGGTTACTTTATGTATTTTAGAGTGCATGTTCCTATCTTCTGATCCATGAATCACTGCTCATAAAATAAAAATATACAAATGAGATGAAGATAGAACATCTCCAACATTGGACAAAATGAACTACTCTAAAAATCATTCACTAAACCTCAAGACTTTGTGGTGATACTTTCATTATGGAAAGCTACAGAATACATTCAGTTAAGTTGATATATGTTACACAAGCTCTAACAATAAAATCCATACATTCATGACACACTACCAAATTCAGTGGGAAGACACGCATAACCAATAGTAGAATGCCCACTCACAAGTAGTGTTCAGGATTCTGTATTACCTCTTAACAAAATGAATGGTAATGAAAAATCAAAAAACAAGCTGCTGCAAAATGTAGTCTGCAATGCAGCATCGCAGACCTTGTTTCATCAGTGAGTCATTTGGTTCTCCTTCACAGTATATGTGCTTCAGAAACTTGGTCCTCATCATATTGCCTTTGTTAAGTTTGCTATGTTCTCACCAGTTTTTCCTCTCTTCCTTCATCATTTCATGTCTCACTTTGTCACATAATCCTTATCTGTCATTTCCCTGTTTTAGGTTTACTGTTTGTTATTAAGTTCCTCCTCTTTCACTATTCATTGTTTGCCCAATTATGTACTTCTTTGTCAGGTATTCTTCTGGATTTTACACCACCTTATTCTTATTAGCTATTTATCTTTCAATAACAGTATTTCTGAATTATACAGAATGAGTTCCCTTCTTAAATACTTACAATAATTTCAGAGCTATCAAAATTACCCATTTTCTGTAGCTGATATGCATCTACTCAAATACTGGTAACATCTACCATTTTTCGCCAAGAAATTTTGGTAATAAATTTCACAAATGCCTATCTTAACTATGAGTTAAGATTATCACATTAGAAATTTGTACATTGTAATAACCTCATTTTGTTAAATTTCAATATTTCAGAGTTGGCCTCTTGCTTAAAGCAATGTGTTGTTTCATAAACTCTTACTTGTTACCTCTGAGTTGTAAATGATTTTAGCACAAGTGTAAACTACTACAAAAATCCTTACATAACTATTTGTTTAAATAACAGTACCCTCCCTTTCGGGTTTGCCATGGATTACTACAAATGGTATTACCTCATTAGCTATATGGTTAACTGTCACACTACATACTAAGTGGTTTAGGATTTGGTTCACAGACAGTCGTGGGCTTTTTTGCTACCAATTACTTCTTTCATGCTGGGGCTTCACCTGGGTCAGCACAAGTGATGAACACGTATTATCAACAAGACCGCTGTGCTTGCTGTTGTAACAGCAAAAGCAAAATCTTGATCATAAATGTCCGGAATACATGAGAATAGGCACAGCAGATGTAGAAAAGTCAAATGAAGTGAAGTGACCCACAGCAGTTCTGCTCAGAAAGTGAAAAACTGAAACCATGAATGATACTTGGCTTGCTTGATTTTGGATGAAACTCTGGTGATGAATCGGGTAGTTCCGCAGGGAAGAACTAACTTGATGACTTCAACAAAAACAATAGCTTGTTGTAACCTTGTGAACCATGGGTTGCACCTGACTAAAGGTCCATGGGTTACGGCAAAGAACAACTGTGACATGAAAGTGTGAGTAACAACTATGTACACCCACTGCAAGGACAGAGAGTTCAACAGCAAACTCATGGACTGCACAAAGTTTAAGTTCAGTGTAAAGTCTCTCGATGACGACACTGATAGAGCTACAAGCACACCACTTCCACAACTACAAGACCCTCACTGACCAATATAATGTGTCAGTGCCTGTGAAGACACAGCAGAAGTGGATGGAGATGTGAACAACAAGAGCACTATTCCAAGGGTTACTGTCGCTGTGTGATGTACAATGAAGAAACAGTACAGAAAGGTTTGTTACATACTGGGTTTGGAGGTGTGATGATAACCAGACTTGTGAGAAGAGACCACTACTACTAACCCTGGCCACAGATATGGCAGAGAACAATGGGTGGAGAAAGGACACCGACAATGTCTATGGTATAAGTTCTTGGGCTTTCATGTCATGGTGGAATCGTTTCCAGGCATACTGTAACAGTCCCACTTTGACAAAGATGAAGAATGACAATCCAGCATGTGCTTACTGTGGTGGGCAAGTTGGCACAGCTGCAATGCCTTCTTAGGTAGAGCAAGGATGATGGAAGATGTGAACAAGGAACGGCCTTTCCTCCATGCTGCATTATAGGAAAACCCATCCAGGACAACAGTGTGAGTGAATTTACTGAGCTTGTGGCTGAGGCAGTGTCAGAGAACACACAACAAATATCTGTTGCACTCATGGAGACAGTGATGATCATATGTAAGTTGGCAAAGCCAGCAGTCCTAGCCACAGTTTTTTAAGGTTTCCCCCGTCTGTATGATGAATACAAGAGCTGTTGCTCAGGTCAAATTCTCTTGAAGTAAATTCCCAATTAGGAGCATAATCCACCCCCCCCCCCCCCCCCCCCGCCACCCCTTTTCCTTTGCTATCAGCGCCATCAACAAAATGGCACGAGGTAAAAAAGGAAAAACTTAACCCTACTGTTGATATGATAAAGGTCATTTCTTACATGTCTTGTAATAGACCAACCTTCTCCTACTGAGGGTGAACGAAATGTGAAAGAAAAAGAAAACCTCTTACTATTTTATATAAATGTAATTATCATATTACACCTAGGTATGAATTCAATGTTAAGTTTAGAGCTGTTGTCAGTGACTGCAATAGTTCACAGATGAAATGCCAGGGCATACCACTTTCAACAGAACTGTGGTGTTCAATCTTAACTTGAACACCACAGAACAGCAGCTGACTAGCTTCCATACAACTCTGACTGCGAATCTATTGAAATCCAGATTCGCATGCATGTGATGGGGTTTCTCAAGTTAAGCAATTGTTGACAAATCACAGTTTTTTATGTGTTATGATTTAACATTTTAAAAAGGTTTTTCATGTGCATAATAATAGATTCAGTGCTGATTAATCAGATTCAGAAATATTAACATATCTCTACAAACGGTGTTGTCCTTCTACAAGGTCTTATTTTTCGGTATTAAAAAGATACGTTTTTAATTCTTAGAAAGGAAACAGAAAAGATTTTTCAATCTGTTATAAAACAAAACACAAATACAGGCATTGCATACTTACACGAACTTTGTAAAACCCTTTTGTAAAATGTCTTATTCTATATGGGAGCTCAAAAACTGATTTGCCAAAAGCATTCTGCTCAATGTTGTTGTTGTTGTTGTTGTTGTTCGTGGTGGTGGTGGTGGTGGTGGTGGCGGCAGTTGCTTTTGTTCTTAGGGCACTGAACAATATGGTTGTTACAAATGTCAGATGGATGTAGTTGAAATGTATAAAACTTATGGTTTTTAGTCTGATTTTTTAGTGTGTTTCTCGGTGGTTTGCTTTTCCTTTTTTGTCTCTATGGTCGGCCAACCACTGTCACACTCTGTGTGATTTTAATTCCTTTTGTCTGGTATCTGTCTAAGTCTTTCTTGTACTGTGTCGTCTGTCGTCTTTTCCGTTGTTCCTTTTTATTCTGTGTGGGTGTTTGAAATTTTGGGACAAGGGACCGATGACCGTAGCAGTCTGGTCCCTTTAATCCCCCAAACCAACCAGGTTGCTGGGTATCCCAACATGGCCAGGGGTCCACACAAAGACCACAGAGCGGCCCCAACGGGCAAGAGTATGGAGGGACTCCTGGACAGCCATCACCAGACGAGAGCGAGGGAAACACTGGTCGATAGCTCGTAAACTGCTCAGGGAGTCGCTACAGATAACGAAGGACTCACCTGGGCAGGAGCGGATATATTGTAGGGCACGAAAGATGGCAACCAGCTCAGCAGTGAAAACACTGCAGCCAGCCGGCAATGAATGTTGTTTGTAGTGGTCCCCTAGAGTCAAAGCATAACCGACATCACCAGCAACCATTGAACCGTCAGTGTATACAACGCCAGAGCCCTGATACATGGCAAGGATGGAAAAAAAAGCGGCTGCGGAAGGCCTCCAGAGGGACTGAGTCCTTCGGGCCCTGTGCCAATTCGAGCCGAAGGCAAGGTAGAGGCACACACCACGGGGGTGTATGCAGAGGGGCCCGGAAAAGAGGTGGAAGAGGGAAAACCCCAAGCGCGGAGAGAAGCTCTCTGACGCGGACTGCGATCATACAATCCGACCGGGGCCGACGTTCTGGGAGATGGACGACCGACTGTGGGAACAGAAGATGATAGTTAGGATGCCTGGGCAAGCTACAAACATGCGTAGCATAAGCGGACAGTAAACGCTGGCACCAGAACCGCAGTGGAGGGACACCTGCCTCCACAAGTATGCTGTCCACAGGGCTGGTCCGGAAAGCACCAGTGGCAAGTCGAATCCCGCTGTGAAGGATTGGGTCCACCACCCACAATGCAGATGGGGATGCTGAACCATAAGCCAGGCTCCCATAACCCAGACGGGACTGGATTAACGCCTGGTAGAGCTGTAAGAGGGTAGATCGGTCGGCGCTCTAGCTGGTGTGACTCAAGCATCGCAGAGCATTAAGATGCCGCCAACACATCTGTTTAAGCTGCCGAATATGTGGGAGCCAAGTCAACCGGGCATCAAAAACCACACCCAAAAAACGATTTGTCTCCACCACAGCAAGAAGTTTGCTGACAAGATAAAGCCGCGGCTCAGGGTGAACTGTTCGTTGCCGGCAGAAATGCATAACACAAGTCTTGGCAGCCGAAAACTGGAAGCCATGCGCTACAGCCCAAGACTGCGCCTTGCGGATAGCACCCTGCAGCTGACGTTCAGCAGCTTTTGCCAGTGGAGCTATAGTAAAGGCAGAAGTAGTCAGCATACAAGGAAGGCGAGACAGATGTTCCCAAAGCCACAGTGAGTCCGTTAATTGCAATTAAAAACAGGCACACACTTAAAACAGTCCCCTGCGGTACCCCGTTCTCCTGAACTTGGGAGGAACTATGGGAGGCCGCGACTTGCACGTGGAAGGTACGATGCGACAGAAAATTTCGTATGAAAATCGGCAGCGGACCCCGAAGACCCCAATCATGAAGTGTAGAGAGGATGTGATGGCGCCATGTCGTATTGTATGCCTTCCGCATGTCAAAAAAAGACAGCGACGAGGCGCTGACGGCGGGCAAAGGCCGTACGGACGGCTGACTCCAGGTTCACCGGATTGTCGGCGGCAGAGCGGCCTTTACGGAACCCACCTTGAGATGGAGCCAGGAGGCCCCAAGACTCGAGTACCCAACTCAATCGCCGGCTCACCATCTGTTCGAGCAAACTTAAGAACATTGGTGAGGCTAATGGGGCGGTAGCTGTCCACCTCCAAAGGGTTCTTGCTAAGTTTCAAAACGGGGATAACAATGCTTTCCCACCATTGCGACAGAAACTCACCCTTGACCCAGAGATGGTTGTAAAGGTCGAGGAGGCGTAGCTGGCAGTCCACTGAAAGGTGTTTCAGCATCTGACAGTGGATGCGATCTGGCCCATGAGCTGTATCAGGGCAAGCGGCTAGGGCACTGTGAAATTCCCACTCACTGAATGGAACATTGTAGGATTCAGGATGGTGGGTGCAATATGAAAGGCTCCAACGTTCCATCCGCTCTTTAATGGAGCGGAAGGCCAGTGAGTAATTCGCAGAAGCGGAACTCAGAGCAAAATACTCTGCCAAGCGGTTTGCAATTGCGTCGGAGTCAGTACAAACTGCTCCATTCAGTGAGAGCGCAGGGACGCTGACAGGTTCCGATAGCCATAGAGGCGTCTAATCTTGGCCCAGACCTGCGACGGAGAGACATGGAGGCCAATGGTAGAGACATATCGTTCCCAGCAATCCTGCCTGTGTTGGCGAATGAGGTGGCAGGCCCCCACATGGAGCGGTTTAAAGGCGATAAGGTTTTCGAAAGATGGATGCCGCTTGTGACGCTGGAGCGCCCGCCGGCGATCTTAAATCGCCTCAGCGATCTCAGGCAACCACCAAGGCACAGTCCTCCACCGAGGGGACCCACAAGAATGGGGACTGGCAGATTCTGCGGCAGTAACGATGCCAGTGGTGACTGAGTGAACCATCGCATCAATGGCTTTCATTAGAAAGAGGCGCAATAGCGGCCATGGAGGAGAACAAGTCCCAGTCAGCCTTATTCATAGCCCATCTGCAAGGGCGCCCAGAAGAGTGACGCTGTGGCAGTGACAGAAAGATCAGAAAGTGGTCACTACCACACAGGTCATCACGCACACTCCACTGGACAGACGGTAAGAGGCTACGGCTGCAGGTCGAAAGGTCGATGGCTGAATACATGCCATGCGCCACACTGAAATGTGTGAAGGCACCATCATTTAAAATGGAAAGGTACAGCTGTGTCAATACATGCTCAATGGAGCTGCCTCGACCTGTTGCCACTGACCCACCCCACAGAGGGTTATGGGCGTTGAAGTCGCCCAGTAACAGAACAGCTGGCGGCAATTGGGCTATCAGCACAGCCAGGACATGCTATGGGACATCACCATGCGGTGGAAGATAAAGACTGCAGATAGTAACAGCCTGTGGTGTCCACACCCGAACAGCGACAGCCTCTAAAGGCGTTTGTAGAGGAACAGACTTGCTGTGGAGGGAGTGAAGGACATAGATGCAGACACCACCAGAGACCCTTTCATAAACTGCCCGGTTCCTATAATAACCCAGATAGCCATGGAGGGCTGGGGTTCGCATTGCCAGAAACCAAGTTTCTTGAAGAGCAAAGGGTGGAGGCTGAGAAGGTGTCTGAGCTCAGCAAGATGATGGAAGAAACCGCTGCAGTTTCACTGGAGGATGATATTGTCCATGGCTGAGAAAGGCGTGAAGGGGCTGGGGCGGCAGATTACGCTGCTGTGTCACCTGCTGCCTCCGACAGAGCACATGTGCAAGTGCTATCCATCGTGTCCGAGGGACCGGCGAGATCAAGGTCCTCAATGGATGCCAGAATCTCCACCTTGTCCTCAGATGCAGAGCTCGAAGGTTGCAGTGAGGTGGGTGCACTGCAAGTTCCTTTGGCTTAGAGCTCTTCTTCTTTGATTTCTCACGCTGCCCCTTTGGTTTCATTTGCTGGGAGGGCTTCACCGATTCAGTCTCCGGGACGGAGGAGGATTGCAAAGCCCTAAGACCAGCTGGTTGTGGGCACTTATGCCACTGTCAGTCATCAGCCTTCCCGCTTGTTGAAACCTGGGAAGGGAGGGACCCAAGGGACCCCTTGCGAGCGTGAGAAGCCGAAGAAGTTGGACACTTCTCCGGCTTAGAAGCGGGGACGGAGGTCCCCAATGTGTGTGTGTGTGTGTGTGTGTGTGTGTGTGGGGGGGGGGGGGGGGGGGGTGTTGCTCCCGAGGTAGGTGGCACAGGAGCAACAGGGGGGATAGTGCCCCCCCAGGGGCAAGAGGGCATGTGGAGTCGTACAGCTCTGTGATCTGGCTGGAATATGCTGAACTGATGGGGCTAACACAGTTGTCGTTGCAGCAGCATAGGAGGAAGTCATGCGCACAGGATGTAGTCGTTCATATTTCCGCTTGGCCTCAGGATAGGTCAGTCGGGCCAGGGTCTTATTTTCCATGTTTTTGCGCTCTTCCTCTAAGATACTACGGTCTGGCGAGCAAGGTGAATGATGCTATCCGCAGTTGACACAGATGGGAGGCGGGGCAGATGGAGTATCAGGATGTGATGGGCATCCGCAATCTCGACATGTGAGGCTGGAAGTGCAGCGGGAAGACATGTAGCCGAACTTTCACCACTTAAAGCACCGCATCGGGGGAGGGATATAGGGCTTGACGTCACATCGGTAGACCATCACCTTGACCTTCTCTGGCAATGCATCACCCTCGAAGGCCAAGATGAAGGCACTGGTAGCAACCTGATTGTCCCTCGAACCCCGATGAATGCGCCGGACGAAATGAACACCTCGACACTAAGTTGGCGTGCAGCTCATCATCATCAGACTGCAAAAGTAGGTCACTATGGAAAATAATATCCTGGACCATATTTAAACTCTTATGTGGTGTGATGGTACGTTAATATCCCCCAACTTGTCACAAGCAAGTAACCTGCGTGACTGGACAGACGATGCCGTTTTTATCGAAACTGACCCAGAGCGCATTTTGGACAAGCCCTCCACCTCCCCAAACTTGTCCTGTAAATGCACTACAAAGAACTTAGGTTTCACAGATACAAAGGATTCCCTATCAGCTCTGGTACAGACAAGATACCTGGGCGAATACGTTTCACTTTCATTCATTGCCTTTCGTTCCTCCCATGGTGTGGCCAGGGAGGGGAACGATTTGGGGTCATAAACGTTAGCTTTAAAATGAGCCCTCGAATGCTTAGAGACTGCTGGTGGCTGGTCACCAGCAAGAGATGATGTGCCACGCTTCATTGTGTGTCATTCACCCTGATGCCACCTACTCTGACCAAGGGCCCTCCCCATGGGCACCACCCAGCCACAGCAAGGGTCACCTGGCAGGATGGCCATTGCCGGGAGTCCTGATGCCCCAGGGAGATGGGCATCTACTCCTTGGCATATATGGGGAGTAAACGGTGCAGGCATCAGCAGAGCGATCCCTGTGTTGTCAGGGGGCTACAAGCAACAGGGTACATGGCGGCCCCACCACAACAGACTGGCTACCGTGCTGGATTTTAGGTGACATATAGTCCATGGTCGCTGTCAGTGCAGAAAGTGGCACTGCACATTGCATGGCGGAAAGTGCATGCAGGAATGTATCCATGCCACAGAGATGGAGAGCAGGCAGGACTGCAATGCAACAAAGAATAAGCTGGCGAAAGTTCTCAACGCAAGATGGACACAATGCACCAAGTAAGGCGCCCTTCCCCAATTGGCTCGCTCTTCGGAAAAATTTTGAGATATGGAGGTCAAACCCAACAGGGGACCATCACATAAGGCCGAAACGTTTTAGACTCCTTTTAGTCGCCTCTTACGACAGGCAGGAATACCGCAGGCCTATTCTTACCCCCGATCCCGCAGGAGGGATAAAACTTATGTCTACTTAAGATACAAACCCAGCAAAAATTCCATTCACTCTACCTCATTTTCACTCATATTCACCAGCCCTCTCTGTACCACAAACTGCTAAAATAGTTGATAGTTTAAACAGAGTGAAGGCTAAAACAAACACCTCAGAAAGTGAGACAGGGTGATTACTTACAAGATGTTTGATAAGCTACCTACCTTGATGATACATTAAAATCTCCTAGTAATTTGAAAATCAGATAATGCATTTCACGAAACATTAAAACTTTTACCCCATTTTTCTCTAGCTCTGAAAAACAGATTGTACATCACCTGACAAACTGGTCTCCACCCTGTTGTCTGAATATACACTAAAATACTACAAAGCATACCAAAAAGCTATACACCTCAAGTACTTCACATCAGTGGATCCTCTCACTTGGAAAGGAATCTATACACGTCCCATATGAAGATGTGTCAACCCCTTAGTGGTTGATGCAACACGTATGTCCCACTAAAGTAATACACAGTTGAGTGGTTAGGTATCTACGTCCCTTACCTGTCTGGTGCTGCCATCTGGTGAGATGCTTTCAAAACTTCAAGAAGAATACTACAAACCATGGGGTAGGCACACAGAACACAGTGAGACATCAAGTAAGGTGCCATGTGCTTATGGCTGGCAAGGTGCACATGTTTTGTGAAAATCAAATAATATCACCTTCTTCCTTGTTCCAAGAAAGTTTGAAGTTAGTAATTCTGTTTCCTCACACACAGAAAACATTGTTTTGAAACATTACAGCACTCCTCATCAAATTTGTTGGTTTCTACATGGTTTGTAGTTAATGGAATGTACATGTCCCAGCAAACTCCATAAAAGGTAAAAAACCTTGGTATTTTATATGACAAGGACACCTTCCATTTCATGTTTCTCCTTTATTGCCATGAGAATAAATGTGTTTTGGTACTGACTTCTTATTATTTGTTCCAGATTTATCACCCAGATTAAGTCAAACAAAAATTTAACTGTAGTATTCCACAGCTGCAATGAAAACATGAACCCAGTTACATTCATGTGACATGTATCCCATCTTGCTGATTTTCAAAATCTGTCAACCTAAAGTTTTCTTATTATTAAAAGTGCAGTGCTGATATGGAAGAAGGCAGCTTGTTATTCATCAATCCCACCCACTTATCTTTTCAATGATCCATCACAGAGTATGAATATCTTTTGTAAACTGAATACTAATGCGTGATGAGCAGAAAGCACAGAACAGCAAAGGTTGTCTCCCTGGTTAGATTTATCAGTGTTGATGCATAACTGTGGAGCTGATTGAAGACACTGCATGAAATATTTAAAAATATTATCTGGTGTACACACTCTTGTATATCCTATTAGAGCCAGTAGCAACCAGGACAGAACTTCGGTTTAAGATTATATACAGACTGACATTTGTTCTACAGCAACTGCTGCAAGGTCCTTTTGCAAAAATTCCAAGTGTTGTTTCTCATTTGTGAATGCCATTTCAATGGGTAGTCACTCTCTCTCAAACAGAATACCAATATTTGATAATTAAATAAAAATTTTCACATCCAACAAACCATGAGGCTTAGTTAATCTTGTATAAGTCCGCTCATCATGGGCTTTAGGCCACTGACTGTGATACTAAATACAGTGACCTTTAGAAACCTTCCTCGTGGGCAGTATTATTCTCCTATTCAAAATCTTCTCATAGTGTTCTGCACATCTGTGTCCCACAATCATGTTACCAGTTATGGTTTGCCATCTTCCGAACCCACACTGGAAGTGTGGTGTCTGAATTCATGAACCAAGACAAGATGGCAGTGCACCACCTGTTCAAAGATGTTTCTTGCACTGTTAGCAATGGCTATAATATAATAACACTAATGGACAAACTAGGAAATCTGTTCTCATATCTACATCTTACAAAGCAGTTTTTAAGCTGCTTTAAAATCAGAAAACTGTTAAGCTTCATGTAAAGCTTTTTAAGAAACTGATAAAATTCTATTTTTCATGGAACACCATTTGCTGGAAATACTTTTATTGTTTTCGTTATCTTTCATATACCATCATAATATTCCCTTGGACCCTGTCCTTTGCACAGAATTTATGCAAACATCTAAATATTTTCAAGTTTAATCACACTGAACTGGGGTCACCATGTCCACTGTGGCTACTTGTGGCTGTTGTAAACAGAAGGAAAAGAAGAACAACAGTCTGGCCTAAAGAGTTTCTTGATATGATGAGAGTCCAAAAACCACACCACAGATTTATTTCTGAACGACAAACATAACCAAGTTCTCTTATAAAACTCATGCACCTGTGATGTATCCAGATGTTCCTTCAGTTCCTAAACCAATTTCTAATGATCCTGTCACTTGTTCAATATCAAAAGCCATTGAAACATACACTGTTGACTCAGAAATGCAAGAAGATAATGCATTTTCATCTCTTTAACAATTCAGACTGACCAACAACATGCTGAAGACATAATAAATGATGCTGAGCTATGTGACATCTTATTGGATCTGGTAGTAAAAAGGCACTACTATTTTGTTGAAGGCTTACAAAATCCTTTGTTTGTACTGTGTAAAGCAACCTCACACTTTTGGCATAGACACAAGGAATTCCTGAAGTTCTCTGCAATAGGTGGCATTATTTGCTAGAGTATAGACATCAAACATCGTGAGTGTGGAACACAACATTGAAGATTCATGACTGTTAATTCATTCACATAAGACTAATCTTCAGACAATATTACTATCTCCAGAAACATATGCATCACTATTTGCTGGATATTCTGCCAGACTTGAAGAGACATACAACAGCATGTCACTACTTCTTGAAAAAACACTCACTATGAATGCAACCGGTGTAGCTGTGGTCGTTTGAAAGAATTCACTCTTGGGAATAAAAACAAGGTACTCAAGTACAACTGTTTTATATGCAAATAGAACAGTAAAGATAAAAACACCACTACGCAATGAATATACAGTTGATCAGAGAGAGAGAGAGAGAGAGAGAGAGAGAGAGAGAGAGAGAGAGTGCAGCCAAAATGTACCACTGATTGATCATGACAAAGATATCGTGCTCCATCTTCATTTGATGCTGGAACTCATAAATTTCGTAATGGCTCTGGACAAAGACTTAGATACCTTTTAATATCTGTGAAAGAAGTTTCAAGAGTTACTCGATGCAAAAGTGGAAGGAGGTGTTATGACAAGACCACAAATAAGGAAGGTGATTACTGACAGCTACTTCCCAGACTTAAAATTAGGTACTGAAAGACATCAATAGATGGCATTCAAGTCAGTTTGGTCATATTCCTTACAGATCATAAATCTGCTGACTCTGTGGATGTCATGTACAAGTTTACTGGAAAATAAAAACAACTGGGTTGCAACATGTACTTCAAAGTTCATCTCTTCAACTCTTATGTTGATTCCTACCTAAATTATATGTCTCTCTAAACTCTTGAAGTGAGTGGGGATTTTCTTTCTGTTACAGCTTCTACAATATTTTAATACTTTATCCTGAGTATTCATTCCTCTCTTCCCAAGAAAGACGTAGCTTTGAAATTTTGAAAGTACTATTTTCTATGTTAGTAGCAGTTTTGTTTCCATAAAACTTATGCTCCTAAATGTTGAAAAATGTTCTACATTCATCTTTAAAGATATTGTTTACAACAACTTCCTATGTTAAAAAACAAAGATGTGACTATATTGTCTTAAAGAATTTCAACAATTACTCATAGGTACTAAAAATCAGTGACATTCAAAACAATTGCAGTGCCAGTCAAAGCTGCAGTCCTGTTAAACTTAGATGTCGAACATGAACTTAGAACACATACATAATGAAAGATCCTTAAGGCAAGAGTAAAGCAATACACTAAGCGGTTCTGTGTCAAATATGTATTAATTTAGGCCTGAAAAGCCATAGAAGGTATATACATAACATAAACATAGTGCATAGACATAACAAAACAAGAAGTGGCATGAATAGGTTTAGACAGCACTGTAATGAAGGTATTATTATGCACTCTTAAGACAAATCGTGATGAATAATCAGTCCACATATCTAAACCTTTAACTAATTCTGCCATACATCATTAATTACACATCTAACATTTAGGTACCATAGCTCATATGTGGAGAATTTCAGGAAAATATATTCTTGCTCTAAATAAATCACCTGAATCAGTGTCTGAGCTCGAATAAAAGCTCCCTTTATCATTTTCCCAAGGATCCGGTTTAGGTTTGATACAGTAGCCCTCCTCATCCACTTCAGGAGTTGGTGTCTCTGACTTCCTATTGTCATCCTTGTCTTCCCTGGAAGCATCAAGACTTCCATTCTTTCTGAAGAGTTGAACAACAAAGACTTTAGTCTCTAGAGATAGTATCAGTCCATTTTTAAAAATAAAATTTTGAGACTTCTGACTTAAGTATAAACTACCTTTAAATGGAATGGAAACCAGTTTCTTCAATGTAGCCACAAAGCATATATTATTTTAACAATTTAGGAAAATTGAATCAAGGGTTGTCCCATGTATCATGTGTTTTTAAGGTGATATGACACTCTACTATGTGAATTTCCTACCTGAATGATTAATAGTTACTCACACATCTGACTTTTCTTCTTTACTACTAGTGTTATCCATGCCATCTTTCTTCTTTTTCGCTTTCTTTTCCTTACGCTTCTCACGCCTGCTTCTTAAAAACCCTGCAAATCACACATAATTCTGTAATATTTTACATCGATTAACAAAACTCTACTGTGCATTTCTTATTATAATTGCTAACTGGGAAGCTACTAAATGCTAATATTTAGACAGGCTATCAAAAAATGTTCACTTTGTGCACTCCTGAAGAGGCAACTACATAACTACTAAAAAATTACAACTAATTCAGAACACTGCAGTAATTATGTGAGCTGTATATCAGTGATAATGGAAAAGAACCTTTAGACGACATATTTACTGGCTGTTGTGTCAAATGGCGTTGGTCCCACTTGAAAACTTCACGCAATATTACCCAAATTCTTTGGTAAATGTATGTTCCGTGAAAAAGAACCAATATACAGATATTTGAGTATGTAACTGTTTTTCAGCCTTATGTGGCCATTACCTACTTTTCAGTCATCACATAAATGGCAATTAATATTTGGTTTAAATCAAAACAAAACAAAAACTAGTACATGCTGCCAACAAATTAATGAATTTGGCCTTTCACTACGATGTATACTTTTTGGTTAAAAATATTCCATTTCACTTCGCCGTCTAGACTGACACCAGTTGAATCAGTGCTACGATGCTGGCAGCACGAATGTCAAAACAATGCAGCAGCTCTAAACAAACCACATTTTTTTATTGTACCTATGGCAACACTAGCCATGGTGCCCATTTTCAGAAAACAATGAAGTACAATTGTAAGTCAAGTGAATTTGCAGTTTTTTCGGTAGTGATTGATGACAATGTACACAGGATATGGAATGAAGTGCATGTATGCATGCTAGACAGGGAAACAAAAGTCTGACAAGACTGCAATTTCACCTTAAATGAAGTGATGTACAACAAATGAAAATATTTAAGAAAACAAATTAGAATATTGTAACCAGACAATGTGGAGCATAAAGAAAACCACATATATATAACTAAAAGTAAAGCTGCTACAAAAAACGTCCACAAAAGTACTTGTGGCAGTGTCACATTGCAGAATGGACATTGAATACACGTGACATTGATTGAACTGTTTCCAGCCAAGCAGTGGCTAATTCTACTTCAAACCTCATTATGCAATCAATGTAAATAATGTGACATTTTAAATGATGTAGAAATCTTTGTAAGTATGGTGAAGTGCAAATGATCCCGAGTTTTTACTCATGACAGATCAAATTAGTTTAGCACTCACTATTTGCAATGAAAACCACTGAAAATTTTAAATAGACATTTCTTTGAACAGAGACACCAATGCATAAGTAGCAAATGTCAGCCATTTATACAGAGTGAACAAAAAATCCATCTACAAACTTTTAAGAGGTGGTAGTATGAGCCAAAATCAGAAAAAAGTACAGTAAACGTGGTCTCAAAAAAGCATAATTTAAGAACTATGAGCACATGCTCATCTTTGCTACTGTGAAAAACATCTCTTGTACTGGATAAATGTTGACAGTTCTTAAAGAATGCTTATTAGAGCCCATGTTTACTATCCCCCCCCCCCCCCCCCCCTACTTTTGGACCATACTACCACTGCAAAATTTTGTTGGAGGAGTTCTGGTTCACTCTTAAAGAAATATGCTTTCTTATGACAAACAGAATTACATTTTGCTATTGTGCTGTGCAAATTTTCTGGTGAACAGTTCACACTACTTTGCTCTATGCGAGGACAATAAGAAATATGTAGGCCACAACAAAAATGCAGGAATAAGTTGATTCAGCATAACTATAATTATAGTTCAATGTCACATTTGGCCAACAGCCAGTAAATCTTACTTTATTTCCCTTTAATACATGTCTGGCTACAAAAATCCTATAGGTTTCTGACAGCCTATTCTTCCTCTAAAGACAAGAGCTATCATCAGGAAACAATAGTACAGAAGGATGTAAGTAATTTTAGAACCAAGCAAGTAAAAAATTTCCTGTTTCTTTGAGTCTAAGTAAGGTTATACACCAGTAGTGCAGTAAATGCACATAAAATGTCTAGCAAGCTCACAAAACTAATTACTTTGCAGTGTTTACTATGAATGCAAAGACTAGATTTTCAGAAGTTCATACAAATAATAAATGCTGACACACACAAAAAAACAGTTAACACTTTCTACTATAGCAAAACAGGCAGCATTTGTGTAAAGTTCTGCTATGACTGAGTGATACAATCACCATTTGCGTGGAAAGCTCATTACTTCAGCATAATATTCTTTGATTTTACAAAAGCATTATGCAGAAGTCTGATACTTAATTTCTTAGCTGAATGTGGCTAAGCAAGTGCATAGAGGGAGTGAACAAGAACAGAAACCTGTGGTCCAGGATGAGAGACTAGAATAGGGTGATCGAGTTGGAGAGTCGCCTGCACATTTTTCCACGCATTTGGTCAGCAAGAAAAAAGAAAGAAATACAATAAATCCTTAGATTATTGTAAACAAAATTAAGAAAGATAAAAAATATACAAAAATAATTACAGTTTCAAATGACAGCAATCCAATTAATCACAGGCAAATTATACTATGTTATAAACTAATATGATAAGCTCTAACGATAAAAGAAAATTGCAACACATCCCGCCAACATTTAGGTAAGAACAGATGCCAGGAGTTTTGGAATGATGGATTAGCTAACACACATATTCTCATAGTACACTTATTGAAGAGTCAGTGGTAAAGTGTGCAATGGTAAAAAGAGGAAAGAAAACCCTTTGCTTAATTGACTCATTTAAAAGATAAGAGCACTAGAAAATACCACTTAAAAATGATAATCTTATTACAACAAAAGAGAAAGAAATCAACATTATTTCTGTCACCACTAAAAGTTTAAATATAAATACTTATCTTAAATTTCAAATGTGTTACTGCATGCAGCAATCGTGTGAAGGAATATTGTTGACAAAGATACAAAAGCTTAATAATGTTAAAAAGGAAGTTTTAATATATGTCAATTACAAACTAAATGTAGCAAGCTCAAACATATAACAATACTTCCATTGCATCACACTAACAGCCAAATATTTAAATGAAATAAACACAGTTCAACACCGAAAGTGAAGAGTGCACTATTTTAAATTTACTACAGCAAACAAAAACAAAAAACTGAAAACTTTAAATTTCCTCCAATATCTAATTTTTTCCTATTACCTTTACACTTTTCTAATTGAATGGCTGAATAAGTAACATTTTCCATACCCAGAATTAACAGAACAATTGTCATATACGAACTGCATTGATGTCAAGCAACCAAATGAAAATCTTACCTCCCATCCCTCACCTAAATTCAGATATAATCAATTCTTTTTCAGTGAGATATGTCTTAGACATGTAGCTATTCATTTCAACAGAACACAAGAGTTATCAAACAAAAGAAAATGAACCTCTGATGCTTTATACACAGGACAGGCAAAACAAAACTGACCCAGAAAATATTTTGTACATCTTAAGATAGCACCCAAAACCCAACTTCTATGATAAGGTCTCCTCCCCTCCCGGATGTGGATAATGTAAGTAGTTCGGGTCACCTACTTTAAGTTGCACAAAATTTTTCTATGCCAGTTTTATTTTGTCCACCCTATAGTTTGTACTGAACAGCAACCTTGTGAATGTCTCCTAATAAATCACTTTTTTTCCAATTATCTGACACACTTCTCCACTGCAGTGAGATGGAAAAAGTATATGTCTATATATGCTTCTAAATACTCACCAGCATCCTGCACATGTTGTCTTCCTTAATACAAAATATTCTGTTTTGTTTTTAAAATATGTCAGAGCATATTAGTAACTTCTTACCAGCCAAAGTAACTGCACTTCAGTTGGAGAAGCTATAGTTTCAAAAAGGATGCTTCACTGAACTAAACAAATGAAAAATTGAATAAGTGCTTGTGTTCTGCATTTTAAATGTCACAAAAAATTATTTCCACAGTTTTTACACATGTCCTGTCGCAATGACACAGGAGCAAATGTTCATCACACAGCACACATAAATCATTTGTTTCTAAGGTTTAAAGCAACAATCGTTAACAGAGCCTTAAGCAACATAACCTCCAATTAACCTTTGCCATAATGTCTAGCTGTAAACCTTTTAAGCTCCATACACCAATGTGATGAATACTGTACACCGTATAGCTTACAGCAACTAAATTCAGTCTGCTCACTCCCCACCTAATCCACCAGACTACTATAACTGATGACATACTTTTTTCAAATTTTTCCAGCTGTTATAAATGCTAGTTATATGCGTTAGACATATTGGCAAACATCTGAGTATATTTCGTGCATGCATAAAAATTCCTATCACCCAAACATTAAACTTATTGACAGCAGAAAAGACTTTAAAGGCTTTAAAATCCTGGCTGGCGTGCCAAAACACTAACTGCTAACTAAGAAAACAGATTTTAACCATTCTTTCTTCTAAAAGTTGATTACTTAATACATTTGACTACCTTGGTGGACTTCCCAATGCATACCAACTAGAATTTAATTTGTTGATTGTATAAATTAGGTCTCAAGATAATGCACTACTCTGCTGCTGTATTTTAATGGCTCAATGTCTATACTTGCACTCCCACAAGTATTACACAAATAATTCCACCCGCACAATACTTTACTGTAATAGATGAAGGGTAAACAACATTTGAAGTAATGGGGCTACACTTGATAGCCAAAATTTTCCTCTTTTTGTAAACTAACATACTACCAGTGGGTGATCAACTTCCAAGAGTCAACTACATAGTCTCTTGTTTACTAACTGAAGTTATTTGCTTAATGTCACCTAAAAGCATAGTTTCCTTACTAACACATTATAATTGCCTAAATCAGGATTGTGATGTTCTACAATACAAAATGCTTAGAGAAACTCATTTCTTACAGGGTCTGCATAACGAAAAATAAGGCTGAACTTAAGCATTACAAAAACATAGATTTGCACATACCAACAAGAGTAGCTTGGTGAAGGCGTACATAAACCAAAATTTTATAGATGAATGTGCTATGAAAAAGAAACCAGAGTGTAAAACTGAAAGCTGTTGCTATAATTACTAAATTATGTGATTTATTGAGCAAATTAAGAAGAAGCAAGCACAGTCCCACCAACAACCAAGATCAGCATACCAAAGCAACAAGCAAACCAAAGCATACAAAAGCAGGATCCTATTAGGGTGACAGGCTGAGAGATTACACTTTGATCCTCGCAAAGGGTTCCGTGCTAGCGAAGTTGCATTCCCAGTGGGAGGAACCCCGGCCCCAGTCGTTGGGCTCGTGGGAGCTGAGGTGGGAAGACTCCCACCCTCAGGGTTCCCACTGCTTCCTGCAAACATACAACATGCCAAGTTGCCAAATCTACTGGTGATGTTTTTATGTACTATTCACACTGTTTGTTCTGATCATCTAATGGAAAAGATCACTACTTTTATTTGGGAAACTGATCAAGTATAGCAAGGAAAATGTGATGTAATGAATCCTCAGCATTTAACAGTTTTTTATGTTGTTTGCATCAACTGCTTAAAAATTCACCACTGAAGTGCACATGCAAAAACAAACACGCATTAACCACTCTCCCCCTCCCCCCCCCCCCCCCCCGAAAACACACACACACACACACACACACACACACACACACAGTGCTGCTTCAACCACTCTAAAGGGAGAACTAATCTTGTGTTACCTCAAAAATCAAGATAATATTGAATGGAACATAAAGACAAAAAGGAAGTAAGTTTTGAAGTATAGCTTCATTGGGTATCTTTCATAACATGATAATTCTTTGCTAACAATAAAAAAAGAAACACCATGAAAGGCAACTGCCACCTCTGCGATCAGGCCAAGAGGAATATGCAGTACTAATCTGCTGCCATGTTATCTTCTGCCATATGGTGTCATTTGAATGCAATATGGAGGGGCATGGGGTCAGGACATCATTCTATCTGCCACTGTCAAGCTTTCCAGACAATGGAACCCCTACATTTCATTCAGGTAGGGTGTCAATTGGATTCACAAGGCTGAATCCACCCTATTCCAATTGTTCCATTGAGGAAATAATCCTGGAAGCACCAGGAATTGACCCTGAGTCCTTTGTGTGCCAGTCAAACATACTGATTGCACTGCACAGCTACAGAGGCCGACTGATATTGAAAACAAAATACAAATATCTGACAATGTGTGATCCATTACATGTTGGGCATGCAACTGCAGAAACTATTTCATCAGCTGATATTTCGGCCATATCTTTCAGCCATTTTCAAACAGAAAGGAAGCCTTGCTGACTGTTTTAATTATTGTCCACACAGATTCCTGAGCCATTTGATGCAGATCTTTGAACACATCCTTGACAAAAGTATTTGTAAGGTAGCTCAAATCAAAAGGGATCAAGCCAGATTTGCACAAAATTGGGTCACAACTGATTAATCCAAGTTGCACAGATGCTGGTTGAAAAATACTGCAAAAAGAACAAGCCACAGCACCTTGCTTTTCTACACCTATAAAAGTCTTTCAATCAGATATCACATTATCCAATAAGGTTAATGCTTCAAGTACATGGCATTCCAGAGCACCCTAACAGGGTATGGCTTTTGTATGTTGAAGCAAAAAGCTACATTCATGTAGCTGCAGGCAAATCCAGTGACTTTCACATCACAGTATGAGTCCAATAAGGCTTGGCCTTATCACCACTGCTGTTCGTTCTTGTGATGGGCACTGTCACATCAGACCTGCATATGACACTAGATGGGATCTTCTCTACGCTGATGTCATGTTGACTGCGGAGGACAAGTTTGATCTCCAGTGCCAAACAAGTGTGGAACAACCGGCTTGCACAATATGGCCTATGGCTCAACAACGAGACAACTGAGTACATGACATCAGATCCATGAGAAGTTGAGCCACCAAACCTTGAGAGGGAAGTTCCACGAACAGCATCAAAATTCAAGCATTTCATTTCTACAATCTCTATCAATGGCCAACTTACAGAGAAGGTCAATGCTAGGACGCAGACAGCTTGGATAAAGTGGTGAACGACAAGAGGAGTCACCTGCAATCATCAGCTTAAGTATCATCTGAAGTCATAGATCTAGTGGACTGTCATCTATCCTACTCTCTATGGCACCAAGTGTTGGCCAGCTACAAAAGAGGCCAACGACTAGGGGTCATGCTTACATGGACAAGCAGCATCAATCAACTGGATCAAGTTTCAAACGATACTCTCAGGAAATGTTTTGTGGTTGTACTGTTCCAGAAGAAAACATGAGAAAGCCATCTGTGTTGGCTTGCACATGCACTGCATGTAAAGGGTGATACTACTGTACAGACAACATACACATTGGGAAGTCGCAGGAAACAGAGCCAAGGGACGACAAATTGATGGACTGACACACTGCACAACAACCTGAATGCTGTAAGTCTTCATCCAGACATGGCTCACGATTGAACAAAATAGAGACACCAAAAATCCACTCAGCAGAGCCTGCCACCAGGCAGTACAAACACTAAAGAAAAAGAAGAAGAGACCTTCCCGCCATATTTCAAGTGATACGAAAGACATAGTAAGCTCACTCAGAAGATGGCCGAAAGGTATACAGCTAAAATGTCTGATGAAGAAAGAGCTTCTGTCATTAGGCACCTTAAAGCAAGTGGATCATTCATTGTGCCACTAAAACATAAAAACGCAGATCTGACATTGTGTTCATAAATAAATAGTTCTTGTGGTGCAGCAAGTGGAGTGTTCTCCAAGCATCAGTGAAATCTTGATTAGAGGGTGTTTCAATGTTCACTGACTTACAGTTTAGAATTAGAACAATCTAAGTCTGACAAATAAGAAATACTACATGGCATGTTTCAATATGCAGATAAAAATGATGGGATGCTTGTGACCTCTGCTTTATCTTCTGTAAGTTCAAATGGCTCTGAGCACTATGGGACTTAGCTTCTGAGGTCATCAGTCCCCTAGAACTTAGAACTACTTAAACCTAACTAACCTAAGGAAATCACATGGGGAGTAGGACACTAGCACAGATGTGAAAGGAAAACATTCTGGTACCTGTAATTTTTTCACTTCTACACTCTCCTTGGTCAAAGCATTCAGAACAATTTACATACAGCAGAATAAAAGTACACTTTTATCAGTTATATAGTTAGTGCCAATCAAAAGCAAAATAATTTTCCACATTAAATAGCACTCGAGCAGCACATAAATAGTCCATACTTTAAGCAAAACATACAAACAAAAACAAAAAATTACAATATGAATTCAATGAACAAAAACAGAATTGTTAGATTGCCAACAAGGACATACTGTGTCAAGCAACACACACACACACACACACACACACACACACACACACACACACACACACACACATTTCCTTTCTTTAGTTCTGCTTGGTAATGAAAAGATATGGCTAAAAATACAATCTACCATAGAAGTTTATGCAAATACTGCTAGTCTCATTGCCTGTAATATGAAGTGAGCTACAGCAAATTTATTAGTGAAGTTAGTGTTGGCAACTTGGTGGAGGTATTCTAGGAAATACCACTTAAAAAACAACAAAATCTACAATTAATACATTAATTATGTCACAGCAATACTCCCTGGTGTTCAACAACACAAGGTGTGTCGAGTTTGTTCCAATTTTTCAGTTACATACAGTTCATGTATCAAATCACATATTACCTAGTACTAAGAGCTTTTCAGCCTGCCAGACACCCTATGAACATCCTACAATGAAATAGTTTTATTAGTATTCATTTCTTCCACACGAATATGGCAGTTAACATTTTTTTCTTTTCTTTTTAGATGAAAGCAGAGTTACAGTATCAACAGCAGTAATCTGTGCCATTAGCCATGGTGGTTTGTAAAACTCTGTCTTAGCATATAATGTCTGTAGTTCATCTGCAAAAATTCCCCTGGAAGCATCACTTTCAGTGCTCAGAATATGACAATGGCAAACCACTTTCACTGGGACCTTGTTCTTGGACAGCTCTGTGTGAGGGTCCACACTCTACTACTCAATATATAAATGCTAATATGGAACACTATTTTTTTCTCTCAATGATTATGTTGATTTGGAGGGTGGGATAAAGGGGGGAGGGAGGGCAGGGATGTGTCTTGGCCTCTTCTAAAATATTAAAAAATCATGTAATATAATAACAAAAATTTTGATCAAAAGTCAAAAACCTGTGCAAAATTTATTAAAGAATGTGACAGAACAAGTTAATCTGTATGTCTGTCACGAAAATCGATCAGTAAATGTATGTGGTTACAGGTAATTAGGCATGCAACATTAATAAAACTCCATACTGAAAGTATTTAACACCAACAAAATTCATAATACTGCTATAACATGTGGCAAATTATTTCAATATGATGGAAATAATGATACTGGAAGGCTGCGAAAGGCCATTTACATTACTGTGGATTGTGGTTATCAACTCTCAACTAAATTCACCAGTAATGTCGTCCACCAACAGTCAGCCCTGATTAACTTTAAACATAACAATAGGATGCAGCAGTGTCCTGGGTGAAGAACGAATACTGGAACAAGTAAAGATAATAACCATTAGAGCTGTACTGAAGCAATCATATGGCTCTAGCACAGCTACCAAAGCTGTGTTTACAAGATGCTGCAGTCACTGACAGTCTTAAGTATCAACTAAGGTATTTTGATGTTTGGATAAGCATCTCTTAACCCATTCTTTCAAAAACCTTCACAATATTCAAATGGGAAGCTGTCGATGCTCTTCATCAGTTGTTTCAGCTGGAACTTGAAAGCAGCTACTTCATTAACTAGCTTCACTTTAATATCTGCTATATTTGGAATCAAAATCAGCTGCACATTTTCCAGGTAACTTGGAAGCAGCGAAAGTACTGACTGGAGGGGCAAGTATATTAAATTTTTGCTTGCTTTCTCAACTGATGTCTTGCTCTGGCCTTCAGTTGGCAGGAAACTGGCAAAAATAGGAAGCCTTCAGTCAAATAGCATATCTGCTTCCTACAACACCATAGCAAAGGAGCAGCAAGAAATCAGTTATTGAAGCAAGATGGGTATGTGGTAGTTGGGTGAATCAAAAACATCATTGTGGCACAAACCATATTAGTGATACTACTACTTTACGATGCCACTTGGTAAAAATGACCCTGTAACAACACTGCGTGTTACAGTCGTGAGCCAAGGGAAAGGCTTTTTCCTGTACGCAAAAGAAATCTCATACCTTGCCCGGTTAGTTCTTGGACTCACCCTTTTCCACCATCAATTATTCTGCCCACTCAGTGTCTGCACTCTTGGTGAGGCCCTAGCTCTCCATTCCCTTGGAACAGCCCTGGTAACAACCCACAACACAACTGAGGTGTATACTGGTTCACAGACAGATAAATAAGGCAAACTGTTGCGAAGTTTCTCAGTGATGTTCTTCCATGGAGATTGGAGAGAATTTCTGCCATTTTTATGTGCCTGTCGTCAACACAATGCCATAAATATACAATGAGCGGTTACTTTAACTCCTTTCATTAGATGTCAACAACAAGCTGTTAACTCTCTTCCATAAAATGACTAACAATTATTTGTACAAATAATTTCATGGGGCATACTCTGTACCTTGTAGTTAAACAAGGCAAGGGGCATAGTGTCCACTCAACAATGCTACCAATGAGTTAGCACATGTGGGAAACCAATGGCAGATGTTTTTCTGACCAGTTACATAGAGAGAAAGTTATGCAAATTTTTATTAGATACCGGATCTCAGGCATCTGTGGTAAGCAAGGGCACCGTTGATAAAGTGAAATTAAATCTGCCATACTGGGCATTACGCAGCATAGAAGGGGATCTTGTAGATTCTCTCGGTTCAATGGTAATACGTTTCCAAGTGGGGGAAGGTAACTTCTGAGTTGACATACAAGTTTTTCCTGTAGTTGGCAATGGTGACTAAGTCATTCTCGGTTTAGATTTTCTGGGTGCATATCGCACCAGAGTTGACTTCAAATGGTGTCAGTAGAACAGAACAGAGCATTGTTTCACTTTAGCTCTATGGCTGGAATACTGTTACTGTCACAAGGCTCACCTCTCAGCCAGATGCAGCCCCCTAAACTGCTTACAAGGTCCCTTGAAGTCAACTCACGGGATATAGTACCAAAAGGTACCACAAAGATAAGATGGGCTGAGGTGGGAGCTGATCTGCCAGTAAATTCTCTGTGCATTGTAGAATCTTTATCTGACAATGAAGAACTGGACAAGGTGGGTTGTTCTGCACATCTTAGTTTATTCTATGTACAGGAAATTTAAGGGAGCAAAGTAATGACGCTGAGCACTGATAACCTTGGCCATAAGAAGGTACAGCTATCACATGATAGCTCGATAGCTAATTGAGAAAGAACTAGATTCAGACAAATTGGGCAGGGATTTCACTTTAAATTACAGAACACCAGGACAGTGCCAACTTGACTGGGACTGTTCCAAGATGGCCGCCGAGTAAGTGACGCCAGAAACCATTTCCAGAAAGTTAAGTAATTTAGACAGGAATATAATTTAGTTTAACGCCGACAACAAATTAAATAGGTGCATTAGTGTATCGTTTAGTCTTGCCGTTAAAGGTTTGACTTTTCTTTGCGTATTTTTTCAGAAAACACGAAAAGATCGTAACTTCGCGAAGTCGCGCTTAGGCTTAAATTTTGTAAACGTGTTTGTTTCTTGTTTTACGGTAATTTAACTAGTTTCTCGGTAACAAATAAGTAAACTACCATAAATAGCGTGTAACTTCATTGTTTTAATACAGATTTCAGAAAAACAGCGTAACTTTATATCAGAAACTTGCCTATATACATTTGTTTATAGGCCTAATTCTCGTAACGTTTTTGGAGAATCAAAGTTAAAGTATCTCGTTTAATTGTCCATTTTTTCATTCCATCGAGTGAAATATATAATAAATAGCATATACCTTCGTTGTTTTAATACAGATCTCAGAAAAACAGCCGAATTTTAAAACAGAAACTTGCTTATATACTTTTGTGAATAGGCTTAATTCTTGTAACGTCTTTTTTGATTTTCGGTAATTTAATTGATTTATTCTAGCTAAAGTATTATTTTTGCCATGAGTGAGAAGTGCCTGACTTGCCGTAGAATTGTTAGTTCCGGGGTTTGGTGTGATGGATGCAGTAGTTTTTTTCACTGGGGGGACTGCAGTGGCGTGGGTGTTGGTAAAGTGGATCAGGCTCATCAGTGGTTATGTAGGATTTGCAGCAGAGATAGGAAGATAGTGGAACAGGAGGGGAAAATTGCTGCCCTTCAGGCTGAGCTAGATCAGGCTAGGGAAGATCTGGACAGGTTAAGGAGGGAGAAGGGCAAAGAGAGGTGGGAAGTGGCAACAGGTAGCAGAAGGAACAGGCCTAGAACTAAGTCTGACAGTTTTGTGGTGAATGTCAAAAATAAGTTTGACCTGTTGCTTCAGTTAGAAACTGATGAGCCTCAAGCAGAGGTAGGTGTAGACAGGACACAACAAACTTTCAATAGGAAATTGAAAAAGAATGTAGGAAAGTCATCGAAAAGGAAGAAAGTTTTGTTGTTAGGCAGTTCTCATGCCAGAGGTGTAGGCCAACTTCTGCAGGAGGAATTAGGACCAGAATATCAGGTCACAAATTTTTTCAAACCAAGTGCTAGTCTGGATCAGGTGACAGAGGATTTAGGTTCACTCTGTAAAGGATTTACCAGGGAAGACACCGTGGTTATTGTGGGAGGGCCAGGGAACAGCATCGACAGAGATCCTGGGTACAGTATAGAGTGTGACCTGGTAAAGATTGCGTCGGCATCGAGACACACCAATGTTGAATTTGTATCTGTCCTGAGACGCCATGACCGGCCTCATTTGAACTCTTCTGTTGGGAGAGTTAATTTGGAGTTGGAACAGCTGCTTGGGTCGGGTGCGGGGGCTCATATTGGTGTGGTTCCTGTTGATTATCTCAGTAGGTGGGACTATACCAGGCATGGCCTACATCTCAACAGGAAAGGGAAGGGGAAACTGGCTGGGGTAATAGCAGGAAATTTAAGGGGGGAGGCACTGCCATGAATGGTAAAATACCAGTGGTTACAGGTGTTGGAGCAGCACCTTTTTTAGGATAGGTAAGACAGAAAGATGTCAAGTTCTACGAGAGGTCAGGATTGAAACAAATCTTCAGTTTAGGAAAGAAATTAAACAGCACAATTCTAGCACATTGGATCAGCAATCACAGCTACCAATTATAAATTTTCACCAATCACCAGAAATTTTATCTCCACCAAGTTATATCTCAGTCCTAGGTAATTGCATTGACGAATTAAAGTCATCCAACCCAGTTGACATAATCTGCCTCTCTGAACACCATGTGACCACTGGTATAGGAACTAGGCCTAAGCACAATGAGAAACTCAGACAGGAGAGTACTGCAAATGTCAGAATAAGGAAAGGTTCTCATAAAAGTATAATTAAAAATAATGTAAGTATATTTCATCAAAATATTGGGAGTTTAAAGAATAAAGTAGATGAGCTTCTGGTTTGTTTAGAAGATTTAGAAGCTGAGGATGAAATAGATATACTATGCCTGTCTGAGCATCACATTGTTACTGATATGGATAAGGTAAATGTAAGTGGTTATATGCTCTCTGCACATGTAATGAGAGAAAATATGGAGAAAGGAGGAGTTGCCATATATGTCAAAAGTTATCATTGTGCAAAAAGTATAGAAACAAAAAAGTTTTGTGTAGAGAAACATATAGAGGCATGTGCCTGTGAGCTTAAATTAAATAAAGGCACATTTATAATTGTAACTGTATATAGGTCCCCATCAGGAAATTTTCATCTATTTCTGAAAAATTTGGACTCCTTGTTGTGCCATCTGTCAGACAGGGGGAAGCAAATTATTATTTGTGGGGACTTCAATGTAGATTCTCTGAAAGAGGGTAATAGGAAAAATGACCTTGAAGTATTACTCGGTTCTTTCAATTTGACACCTGTTATTGATTTTCCTACTCGGGTGGTAAAGGATAGCAGCTCACTGATAGATAACTTCTTTATAGACCAAGATAAGTTTAACCAGATAAATGCTCAGCCTGTTGAGAATGGTCTTTCTGATCATGGTGCACAGCTAGTTACAATATATGACATAGCTCCATTCAGCAATACTAAACAGTCCTCCAAAGTAGTACGTTCAGTCAACGATTTAACAATTGCAAATTTCAGGGAAAGCCTACAGCAGTTAGACTGGGATGAGGTGTACCGTGAACCTGATGCCAATTTAAAATATAATTTATTTCATGACATTTTTGTAAATGCATTTGAAAACCGCTTCCCCAAGAAAATAGTTAAATATACTCGTAAGAAACCTTGTAACAAACCATGGCTTACTAAGGGTATAAAAATATCTTGTAACCGGAAAAGGGAAATGTATCTGACAGCAAGAAAGAGTAGTGACCCAGAAACTATCAAAAATTATAAAAACTACTGTGTTATATTAAGAAAAGTTATTAAAAAATCCAGGAGTATGTGTATCATGTCTGAAATCAGCAACTCTGATAATAAAATTAAAACAATTTGGAATATTATTAAAAGAGAAACAGGTCAACCAAGAGCAGAGGAAGACAGTATTACCATCAAATTGAATGAAAGCTTTACGAACAAAAAGTCGGAAGTTGAAAATATTTTTAATAATCATTTTCTAAATGTTGTGGATATAGTAGGATCCAGGTGTTCATTAGAAGATGCTAGGCTGTTAATGGAAGAGGCCATACCTATGCAATTTGATACAATTGAAATCTCACCCACTTCTCCCTCTGAAATTAGGAAAATAATAAACGTGCTTAAAAGCAAAAACTCACATGGAATTGATGGCATTTCCAGCAAAATACTAAAAGCTTGTTCTCAACAGATAAGTAAGATTCTCAGCCACCTGTGTAATAGCTCTCTGGAACAGGGCATTTTCCCTGATAGACTGAAATATGCTATTGTTATACCTTTGCATAAAAAGGGGGATAGATCTGATGTCAACAATTACCGTCCAATCTCCCTTCTAACAGCTTTATCCAAAATTTTTGAGAAAGTAATGTATTCAAGAGTAGCTTCACATATCTGTAAAAATGAAGTACTAACAAAATGTCAGTTTGGTTTCCAGAAAGGTTTGTCAACAGAAAATGCCATATATGCTTTCACCAGTCAAATTTTGAATGATCTGAATAACCGAACACCACCCATTGGGATTTTTTGTGATCTCTCAAAGGCTTTTGATTGTGTAAATCATGAAATTCTGCTACACAAGCTCAAGTATTGTGGCATGAGTGGGACAGTGCACAAATGGTTTAATTCGTACCTAACTGGAAGAGTGCAGAAAGTTGAAATAAGTAGTTCTCGTAACATGCAAAGATCAGCACATTCCTCAAACTGGGGAACTATCAAGAATGGGGTTCCACAAGGGTCAGTCTTGGGTCCTTTGTTGTTCTTATTATATATTAATGACTTGCCATTCTATATTCATGAAGAGGCAAAGTTAGTTCTCTTTGCTGATGATACAAGTATAGTAATCACACCTGGGAAACAAGAATTAACTGATGAAATTGTCAATACTGTCTTTCAGAAAATTACTAAGTGGTTCCTTGTAAACGGACTCTCACTGAATTTTGATAAGACACAGTACATACAGTTCCGTACAGTGAATGGTATGACGCCATTAATAAATATAGACCTTAATCAGAAGCATATAGCTAAGGTAGAATATTCCAAATTTTTAGGTATGTCCATTGATGAGAGATTAAATTGGAAGAAACACATTGATGATCTGCTGAAACGTTTGAGTTCAGCTACTTATGCAATAAGGGTCATTGCAAATTTTGGTGATAAACATCTTAGTAAATTAGCTTACTACGCCTATTTTCACTCATTGCTTTCATATGGCATCATATTTTGGGGTAATTCATCACTGAGGAATAAAGTATTTATTGCACAAAAGCGTGTAATCAGAATAATAGCTGGAGTCCACCCAAGATCATCCTGCAGACATTTATTTAAGGATCTAGGGATATTCACAGTAGCTTCTCAGTATATATACTCTCTTATGAAATTTGTTATTAACAACCAAACCCAATTCAAAAGTAATAGCAGTGTGCATAACTACAATACTAGGAGAAGGGACGATCTTCACTATTCAAGATTAAATCTAACTTTGGCACAGAAAGGGGTGAATTATACTGGCACTAAAGTCTTTGGTCACTTACCAAATAGTATCAAAAGTCTGACAGATAACCAACAAGTATTTAAGAAGAAATTAAAAGAATTTCTGAATGACAACTCCTTCTACTCCATAGAGGAATTTTTAGATATAAATTAAGAAAAAAAAAGAAAAAAAACAAAAATGTTAAAAAAATAAAAAATAAAGAAAA
Organism: Schistocerca serialis cubense; assembly: GCF_023864345.2. NCBI lineage: Eukaryota > Metazoa > Arthropoda > Insecta > Orthoptera > Acrididae > Schistocerca > Schistocerca serialis. Next base: position 656,359,158 of record NC_064640.1, on the reverse strand, counting down.
ACAAAAAAACACAAAAAAATAAAGTTGTTATATTAACTTAAGTATGTTGTTAAATTAACCTAATTATGTCATGTATTGGAAAATTCGACTCGTTCGACATCATTACGAAATATCGTATTCATGATCCATGGAACTAGTATTAATCTAATCTAATCTAATCTGACTGCACTGAGAAATAAAGCACCACATCTAGAGGTGAAAGACACTGAGGAACATAGAGAGATTTTTAAAAGAATGCATTGTGTTATTTGATCCTCCTGGCCCGCTGCTTGCTACGCCACTAGCTCAGAATCATATTCCCACTGTAAATGAGTCACCTGTTTATTCAAAACCATATCATGTTCCTCAAATGTTCACAACTTTTAAGAGTCAATAGCTGCAAGACAGAATCATAAAAGTAATAGCCCTTTGTCAGCATCTGTCGACACTGTACTGGGGGAGGGGGGGGGGGGGGGGGGGGGCAAATCACCAGATGGCAGAAAAGTACATTAGTTATGTGGTGATTGTAGTACATAAATCAAAGAAAACAGAAACATTAAATAATCTGGTCCAGTGTCAAAATTTTACAACTATGTACCTACGAAATGGACACTATCAGTCAACAGATGGCACATGAAGGCTGGCCAAAGACAGCATTCAAACCCCCTTCTGGTAATTACCAATATCGCTACATGCCTTTTAGGCCGAAAAATGCATCAGCTACTTTCCAGCAATTATTACGTAGTGTGTTGTGAAAATTAAAACCGAAGCAATGTATGGGGTATTTAGATGATATAATTGTACTGGCATTCTACGGATCAGAGGGTGGAATGTCATATCCCTTAATGGGGCAGGTATGTTATAAAATTTAAAAAGGGAAATGGATAGGTTAAAGCTAGATATAGTGGGAATTTGTGAAGTTTGGTGGCAGGAGGAACAGGACTTCTGATCACATGAATACAGGGCTATAAATACAAAATCAAATAACTGTAATGTAGGAGTAGGTTTAATAATGAATAAAAAATAGGAACACAGATAAGCTACTACAAATAGCATAGTGAACTCATTATTGTAGCCAAGACAGACACGAAGCCCATGCCTACCACAGTATTACAAGTCTATATGCCAACAAGTTCTGCAGACGATGAAGAGATTGAAGAAATGTATGATGTGATAAAAGAAATTATTCAGATAGTTAAGGGAGACAAAAATTAAATAGTCATGGGGGGCTGGAGTTTGATAGGAAAAGAAAGACAAGTAGTAGATGAACAGGGACTGGGTGTAAGAAATGAAAGAGGAAGCCGCCTGCTAGAATTTTGCACAGAGCATAACTTACTCATGGCTAATACTTTGTTTGTGAATCGTGAAAGTAGGTTGTATACATGGAAGAGACCTTGATATACCGGAAGGTTTCAGGCTGATTATATTATCGTAAGACAGAAATTTTGGAACCAGGTTTTAAATTGTAAGACATTTCCATGGGCAGATGTGGGCTCTGTGACCACAAGCTATTGGTTATGAGCTGTAGATTAAAACTAAAGAAACTGCAAAAAGGTGGGAATTTAAGGCGATGGAACCTAGATGAACTGAAAGAACCAGAGGTTGTACAGAGTTTCAGAGACAATTGACAAGGACGGGGCAAAGAAATACAGGAGAAGAAGAAGAAGAAGAAGAAGAAGAATGGGTAGCTTTGAGAGATGAAATGGTGAAGGCAGCAGAGGATCAAGTAGGTAAAAAGACAAGAGGTAGTAGAAATCCTTGGGTAACAGAAGACATATTGAATTTATTTGATGAAAGGAGAAAATATAAAAATGCAGTAAATGAAGCAAGCAAAAAAGAATATGAACATCTCAAAAATGAGATTGACAGGAAGTGCAAAATGGCTAAGCAGGGATGGCTACATCACAAATGTAAGGATGTAGAAGCATGTATCACTAGGAGGCAAGATAGATATTGCCAACAGGAAAATTATAGAGACCGTTGGAGAAAAGAGAACCACTTGTATGTGCATCAGTAACCCAGGTAGGCAACCAGTTCGCAAAGAAGGGAAGGCAGAAAGATGGAATGAGTATATAGAGGGTCTACACAAGGGCGACGTACTTGAGGGCAATATTACTGAAATGGAAGATGTAGAAGAAGATGAAATGGGAGATATGATACTGCGTGAATAGCTTGACAGAGCACTGAAAGTCCTAAGTCCAAACAAGGCCGCGGGAGTAGACAATATTCCATTATAACTACTGATAGTCTTGGGAGAGCCAGTCCTGACAAAACTCTACCATCTCGTGATCAAGATGTATAAGACAGGCGAAACGCCTTAAAACTTCAAAGAGAATATAATAATTCCAATCCCACAGAACGCAAATGTTGATAGGTGTGAAAATTACCAAACTATCAGTTTAATATGTCATGGCTGAAAAATACTAACATGAATTCTTTACAGACGAATGGAAAAACTGGTAGAAGCTGACCTCAGGGAAGATCAGTTTGGATTCCATAGAAATTTCGAACACCTTAGGCAATACTGACCCTACAACTTACCTTAGAAAACAGATTAAGGAAAGACAAACCTACATTTCTAGCATTTGTAGAATTAGAGAAAGCTTTTGACAATGTTGACTGAATACTCTCTTTCAAATTCTGAAGGTGGCAGGGGTGACACACAGGGAGGAAATAGCTATTTGCAGCTTGTACAGAAACCAGATGGCAGTTACAAGAGTTGAGGGGCATGAAGGGGAAGCAGTGGTTGAGAAGGGAGTGAGGCAGTGTTGTAGCCTATCTCTGATGTTATTCAATCTGTGTATTGTGCACGCAGTAAAGGAAGCAAAAGAAAAATTTAGAGTAGGAATTAAAATCCATGGAGAAGAAATAAAAAACATTGAGGTTTGCTGACAACATTGAACTTCTGTCAGAGACAGCAAAGGACCTGGAAGAGCAGATGAACAGAATGGACAGTGTCTTGAAGGGAGGATATAAGATGAACATCAACAAAAGCGAAACAAAGTGTTCAGGCAGGTCCACAATTCCATTTCAGAAGGACACGCTGGTCACAGAGTAACGGAATGCACAGTAGTGCAATATTACTGGTAAGGCACATGACGACAGGATGTTGACATGCACACAAAGGGCAGTGTTCAGTCACCGAAGGACGATGTTACAAAGGCTACTCAAGGCACAAACCATTTCAGATGTTTGGGGTGGTTAGCGTTGGACCTTTTGCACAAACTCCATCACGAAACCATTATGTTTTGACAATAAGCGATCATCTTGTTTTGTTTGTATGGTAGTCATACGAAGCCAGCAGGCTGAAACAGTAACACATGCAATGGTAAACCAGTGAATATTCAAGTTTGGAATGTCTGAGACAATAGTAACTGACAAAAGGACAAATTTTATGTCCAATTTTAACAAAGTACTTATGCTGGTCACTGCACATTAAGAAACTTCAGACTAGTGTGTTACATCCACAGGCACACAGTCCAACAGAAAGGGCTCATCGAATGATTGCAAAGATGTTAAGCTACTACGTGAACTCACAGCATAACAACTGGGATGCTCTACTTGCATTAAATCATGCATGTGTAAAATTCAGAATTCCATATTAGCACAGCACGCTTGAGAATCTTCTTGGTCAGAAGACGTGTCTCCCTTTGTGTTTTGTAAGCCTTCTCCATGAAGTTATATTTCAGCAGTGAAAAATTTCTCTTGAAGGTTAAAAACTATTTGGCAATAGGTGAAATAGGTGAACACCAAAGCTTCTGCCTCAGCATGAGCATCAATTGCTGCCTGCTGCCAAAGCATCTGGATGCCAAAGGCAACCCCACACTTGGTTGCCATCCAGGGAGTATGACAAGAGGTGCCGTCATGTTCTCTGCGCCATCTGCTAATGACAAATCAAACCTCAATAAAGAAGTCTTTGTACCCATCATCGCACCTTCTTGAGCTGCCCAACATCCTTCATCAGCAGATAATTTTGCGCAGCACTAGGCTATCAGAACCATCATGTTATAATGCATTAGGAAGCATAACTTTATGAATATCTGCCTTGTTCTTTGTGAAGCTATCACAGAGGGTCAGATTCTTCTTATAAAGTTCTTGTGCAAGTGAAAAGAGGTAAAGAAGTTATCTGTTGTGACAATGTTAACCCTTTATTCACTTTAATTGCAAACTTTTTTGGTATAAACATTTAAGTTTATACAATATGTTGAGTTCACATCAACTTGGCCCAGATTTTAAAGCCATATTTTGCTGGCTTCGACTTCATTTACACTCTACAGGGACAGCATCCTCTGAAGGAAACAAGCTGTTCATCTACACTCTCATGTGAATCAGGACTATAGTTGGATTTGCAGTGAATAACAAAAAGTTCAACAATAATTCTAACTGCTACTAATTTATCAGTTCCTTTTTCTTTGGTCTTTGTATTGACATCAGTAAATCTAATAAATGATGACAACTGTTGAAACCTAATTCTAGACATTGCGGTAAGGAAATTGCCTCTCTCGTAGAGAGGGTCTGTGACCCAAAGAAATTCTACAGAGTCCCTTTTAGCTTTTAGGAACCTCATGTGATTACATTGCCTAAAAAGGCAATTATTTAATTAGTATATGTAGCATGCTGTTAGTGTTTATCCAGGTATTTTGCATTCCATTCATCATAAGAACGTAGAGCCTTTTCATTAGTGCAAGCTACAACATTTTGTGCCATACGTTCATCAATGAAAAATTTGAAAGCTTCGTTCACTGACTGAATACCTTGAGATGGGGTGGTCAAATTAGGAGGCACAATAATTGTATTGTGTGCAGTCCAGCAAGTTGTCTTTCGCAGTCAGCTAACCATACCATACCTGTTTTAGTAACGAGGCACACAACATAGTACTTATCGTCTCCCTTGCTGTTATTCTCACTGTCATTTCCACATTCCTCTATGTTTGGAGTTTCCTCTTCTCATTCTAAAGCATCTTTAGTCTCTGAACTCAAACTTTCAACATTTGTTTCTTATTCATTTTTATCATTGCTGTCATTTATTATTTGCATAACTTTCTCCACATACCAAGAATGACCTAAATCAAAAGTTCCACCTTTCTGTTTCAACATGACTACTACTTACAATACACACTGAAAGAATACTGAAATTTTTCCACGCAATTTCAAACCAACAATGCATGCTAGAATAACCAGAAAACACAAGGCAGCCAACAAAGCATACTAGAATAACTGAAAAACACAAGGCAGCCAACAGAAAACTCTCAATATGCAGACAATTTTATGAGTCATGAACTGCTATGAGGTTTTTTTTACAGCCGTATTTAGTGAACATTTTACACAAGTCTTTTATGGTAATGAAGCTGATTAATTTTGTAACACACTAAAAAATTTCAAAATTCTAAATTTGTTATTTTATTCACAGACACTAAAAATTTTAACACCAGGTCCAGCTGTAACCTGTGTAGCAGTCTGAAGGTCAATAAACCACAATGCCCTTCTAACAATCTTCAAACCCTAAACAATAGGAATTTTCATCCTCTGTGTAAAAGTCGCAAAAACTTAAAGGGAAGTTATGGAATAATGATTTGAATTTTGGTGAATTTTACATTTTGTTCTGAAATACTTTGCTCTGTGTGCAGTACAACAGAACACCATCACCTGTAAGCTTGCGTGTTAGAATTTATTAAAATTTATTTTTACAATATTTATTCTTTCAGATATGCAATCTTTAAATGCATAATGCAGCTGATATCAAAATTATTTACAACTGCAACTAATACTTTGGATATTTCAATTTACTGATAAAAATTTATAATCTGACGAAGGACTAATGAACTTTTCATTTTGTATGCTGTCAGAGAAAGTATGCCTATATAAATGTACAATGATACCAGCATTGTCCCCTCACAGGAATACTACATAGATCAGCTTGAAAGCCTGAAATTACCCTGCAAAGTATTCATCCAGGTGGCCCATCATATGTATGTTTTACTCTAACTTGGGAAAGGATTACTCCGAAAACTAGCAAGTTTCCTTTCTTTTTGTGTGTGCCTATTGACAACTGAAGCTCCTGCTTTTTGGTGAGTGATCTCCTTTAACCAAAAACTATTTACATTGTACTAGAACATTCCTATAACGATTAAAAATTTAAGTTTTTACGCTAGTGTATTAGTTGTTCATTATTTCTTCATTCTTGATATACAATTTAATATTTCACTCTTCAAACTACTTATGTCTACTTGACTTCATTATTTGCCCATAGACTCGTGTGTATTCTGCCCTCACTTTGTTAACTTGTTAGAAACAGTTCGTACCTTGTGAGCAACTTAGAAATAAAATCAAGAAAGATGGTGAAGTGGTTAAGGCAGTGGACCTGCTTTCAAAAGAATAGGGGTTCAAATCCCTGGCTGGCCATAGAGATTTCCTACATGGACAAAGACACATGTCAGGATAGTTCCTTTGAAAAGGACACGACTAATTTTCTATGCTCTCCTTGCACTATCTGACAAGGGCGCTGCCCAATCTGACGTGTCAAAACCTCTCATGGTTTTTTTCAAGAAGAATACATTGAAAGAAACACAATGTCAAAAATATTACTGCAAATATTTAAAAATGAAGTTGAAAATTGCCAAATTCATAGCTTACCAGGTGGCTTGAGGAAAGTACAGCCCTGTTGTAGCTGTGGCAGACAGTGCATGCACAACACTGTGAGTGCATAGTCTTGGTTGAGAGCACAACACTAAACAGATAACACGGCACAACGTGACTGTAATTTGTAAAATGAACTTCAGTTTCCAATTACAAATCCTCCGACATAATTTTTTGCAGTTACTATTCAATCAAATTTGCAACTCATTTAACATCCATAATAATTAGCAGTTGCCTCTGCAGTATCGCTAAATGTTTCAAACGGTGATAAAACTGAATTAATTTTCTTTGAGGTTCGAGACTTTTGCAAAACATTAGAAGAAACAGGAAATAACTAACAATTCTGTGTGCTAATTGCAGTCCAGGACAAAAACACAGTACCTTCCTAGCCCTCAGAAAACATGTACCATTATAGCTTTCAGTGTCAATGAAAAGGCTGTAAATTTTCTGGTTGCATATTGGAGAGAGAAAATGCTTAAAGTTAAGTAGTGCGCAAAGCTGGTTCCATTTCATAAAATCTGAACATGAATTGTGTATATGAAACGAAGATTTACACAAAGTATGAAATACATGCCAAAATTATTAGAATGATTTAGAACTGCCCATGAGAGTCAATGCACTGTTGCTGAGGGAGCTCTACGTGACTGGATCTTCTGAATTGTGAGTAACATTACCGACTTCCAAGTTTCTTTGACTTAGTTAACAGATCCAGGAAATTATATGGAAAAGGAAGTCACAAAATTATGAAGTTTACTTCAGTTAAATGCATAAACAAGATGCGATTAATAGTTAATACTAAAGGGAAATTCATAACTCACATGAAGACTAAGCTTCTTATGTATAAAGTGAGTCAAGTCAGGTTTTGTGCAAGAGCTGCATGCAAACCAAACTTTTATCATTTCGAATGAAAGGAAGACAAAATCACTTGTGCAGTCATATACAACAATGCTGGTATGAAATTTTCACTCTGACGCTGGGTGTGTCCCAGTATGAAACTTTCTAGCAGATTAAAACTGTTTCTTACTCCATCCCACTTCTGACTAAATAAAACTAGTAATTACTGTGACATGCATAAATGTATTAATTTTTCCTTTCTCAGGTGTGCCTGCTGCAAAGAAAATGTTTGTTTTCATCATCCCACTGACTCTTCGCATTTTTGTGACAATCACTGGAAATAACCAAGGACTTTTTTCACTGTTAGGAAATTGTACATTATTCAGAAATCATCATAATAACTCTGTTACAGGAATTATTATAAAATATTTAATGTCAACAAACTGATGTTCAGACTGATGGAAGTCATCTGTAATGTAACCTCATACACTGCCTTGATTTCCTTTCCTCTACTAGTCACCCATGTAACAACTACATTTGGAACAGTTTAGCTGACAATATGAACTGCAAGTTATTTTAAAAAAGATATGAGACATTTCTGGTATGGTTTAAGAGCTTAAAACTGACGTGTGTGCACTCTGGACTTTTCACTACACGGTGCTACATTCTCATCATGGCTGCATCTGATTGTTCGCCTATTTCTGCACCAGGCAGGAAAGGCTGTACAAAACACTGTTAAAAAGGGTTCTTTGGGCAGCAAAAATGAGTAATGTTTCTTAAAAAATACTTGCAGTGCACTGTAGCAACTAAAATTTTGACAGTATTTCTTTCGGCATATTCTTCCTGTATGAAAAATTTCAGGTTGTTGTCAATAGTAAATTACACCCTAATCTTTCTTCCTATTACTAAGAACAAAAATGAGCATGACTGACAAACAAAGAAAAAAACTCTGAAGCTTTCTTATTTAAGTACCCCCTTAAGTGCATTGAAAGTGCTGATAGGCGATAAGAGCCACTTGAATTGAAACCATCTTTGTTGGAGAACTCTTACACATATGCTCAGTCTGAGCTGCAGAGAGAAACACATTGTTTATATGGTCTCCTATACAGTTAGTGTGCCCCACACACAAAGGACTGCAGCCAACTTTAGTTGAGCTGCAATGGAGGGAGGGGACCGGGGGGGGGGGGGGGCGGGGGGGGGGGGGGCAGACAGGAATTTTTCTTTTTTTTTGGGGGGGGGGGGGGGGGAGAGATAGATAGAGATGTCTAGTGACATACCGTCAAATACAGAGATTTATTTTTCAACTGTGGTAGACCAATGTTAACATATTACCAACAAAGTTTGATTCCCTGAAATGTGTAAAATTTTCAGTGTAATGTATCAAAGATTAGAAATAAGAATTCTGAAGTGCAGAGAAAAGACGGAACGGTAAGCAGTAACAAGAGAGATTTGTTTGCACCATACGAAATAAGTACTCTAAGTTGCAAGTGGAAGGCAATGCTTTGTAAAATGATTACAAGCCCTTATTATCGGTAAACTAGTGTTGAAAAAATCGTGAAAACAATAATGATGGTTATTGTTGTACGGAAAGAGCAGAATACCTTTTCTCATCCTTTTCTGATTTCCGTAACATCCATATACTCAGTTAACTGTGAGACTTAGGATGGTGCATTAAGCCAGGTTTGGAAGGTTATTGGAAAGAGATACCACACAGTGCCTCAAAACACACACACACACACACACACACACACACACACACACACACACACACAGTTAGAATGTAATTTGAGAAACAATAGATTTCAACAAAAAAATATTAATTATTTATAAGCACCAAAAATAAATAACAAAATCTTAAAGCACACCAATATGAACTCAAAAGATTAGAACATTCACCAGTACATGCTATTTTAATTGACCCAAATTTTGCATCACTTAAAACCTAATATAAGCCATACCTCGGATATTTAAAAAACTGAAACTCTGACACTCCAAATACAGTATAAAAAATTGCTAACGCTCTAATTTCCTGCAACAGAAATTCATTTGAATAGAAGAATTGCATAACAAAGAACAAAAACTTGCACAGACACTGTTGCCGAGCCATTACACCAATAAAGAGCTTTGGATAGAATCTTTCAAATAACCCACTGCTTTAACAGAAATTGCACACTTAGTACTAAACGTCTTGAAACACACATACCCTGGGAGCTAGACATGAAGAGGTTCAGAAGGGAGGTAGTGCGGCGGGATGTTTTGCTTTCTTTGGGCTTCTGAGCAGCACAATCTAGATTACCTTCTTTCTTTGAAGGCTTTTCACCATTTGTTGTTTTTTCTGAGGAATCCTGCGCCTGACTAGTTATGGATGAAAGCCCTGATATACTAAACTCCTCAAATTCAATTGCACCTAAAATAGAAACATCAGTATTATAATGATCCATATCAAGTCAAAAACTTTGATAAAGAAAGATATAATTCATTCAACAGAACGCATTACAAAGACAGCACTTGTTAAGGAACTGTTAATCAAATAATAAACATCAAAGCAGTTTGAACTACATAGTGGAATAGTAATAGAACATCATTGTGGTATTCTACAATAGTGCTATGGCAGTAGCGCAACATTTTGCATGCATTGCGAATTATTGTTACTATTGCTCACTGTATTACTGAACAGCCAAAAAATTGACCAAAAACAATCCCACTGCACGCACACACGCGCACACACACACTGCAACAGTTCCCCAGCAAGAGTGGCTGCAGTGTAATTGCATCTTCTTTTGCTCACAAAAAGACAAGAGATTCTCTGAAAAAGAACTTAAAGTCCCAATACATAAGGATCTGCCTGTAATTCTAACTGAGCATGGGTCAATCTTCAACAAGACCCAATTAAGTTGTATATTTTAAGAGAAAATAATACATTTGCCCAATGTGCAGGTTATGGAATTTACAGATTGATATCACAGCCAGTAAATCATTTGCACACTTAATAATTTCATTGTCTCTTACCTACACAGCCTGCAAATTTTAAAACATTTCCACAAGCCCTTTTAATGACCAGCAGACTATCTCAACTTAGCATATAGGGAGACACAAAAACATTCCATATCCAGTGCATCTCAAATTTCTCTACAAACACCTTTAACTATGCCATTTTTCATTAATAGTTGTCATAAACAATGGTGCCAAGACTCACACAAAAGTTATTTTCAACTCACATGGTCTTTCCAAGCCAGTGTACTTCGTCAAAACGAACTGTTCAAGTAGTTTTTCAACAGTCATTTCCAAACACTGGCGTTTGAAGTCAATATGTATCTGCAAAGGAAATAATTAAAAGTTTAGCAAAAATTAAGCTGTTCTCAAAGTAATGAATAAAATTCAAAACATATATCACACTTTTTGCAGCGACCATTCACCTTCAGATCATGACAAGCTACAAAAATTACTTTCAAAAGTTTTCTTATGATCTGTAACAAATATACTAATCAGCTGTTTAGTGAAACTGGTAACTGAGAAGAATATGAAAGAAAAATATTTTTAGAGGATTACAGTATAGAAAAGAAAGTGACATTTTTATACTTAGTTGGTTACACTGTGGATATTTAGTACTACATTGTCACACCAGAACTTCCATCAACGATGGTTGCTTTCCAGTAACCAAACTACAACATACACATATTTACACCATCATGGAAAACATGATATCACCTATTATGTTCCTGAGCAATTTCCCCATATAAGATGTGGGCACTAGTTTCATTAGGAAATGAGGTCTCTTTGAGCTGCTTCAATTTAACAGCATCAAATATACGACAACATTAATAGAACATATTACTCACCTTTGTAATAAGTATAACAAATCTTGCAATAACATAACGTAGCACATAATTATGGAAGAACTGAAGTTGCTAAAAGAAATGTACTCGCCTAATAATGTTCACAGAGAAGTAACTATTCAAGATTACCCCAATAGAGAAGTATAACACATTTTTGTCCTTTAAAAAAAAAAAAAAAAAAAAAAAAAAAAAAAAAATACTTAAAGAATTTAAAATGTAGAGAATGTTTAGAACACATCATGACATGTATTTCGTCTGTGAAATGTAACTGCTGGCTAAACGGTGAATATGTAAGTTTTCATGGGTGTGTCCATCCTGTTTATGTATTGAAATGTGCAAAAGCACACATTTAGTGAATTTGAAGTAAGAAATTATTAAATTGCTTCAAGATGATGCTGAAATGCTGAAAACAGAAATTTTAACATTTAATCAAGCCCATGCTAAGTTAGTTAGTCAAACAGAATCCTGTGTATGCAGAAAACAACTAATTACATGACGAAGTGGTGAAAGTTCACAATCACATGCACTGCAGTCAGAAATAAGAGGGAAATCCTTCAGTTCATAGCCTGCAAATAAATATAAATAGATAACATTGACCTATAGTCAAAAGATCAAGAAAGAAACTGAAGCAAAGAAAGGATATCACAAAAATTACTTCCTGATAATAGATGACTCCATGGTCAAAAAATATTGTGCCAGACTGCAAGATCAACGATTGCACTCGAATTCAATCCTGTCTGCTAAACAAAGATTTTAGAAACATGTTTTGTATGAAAAGGTACACAGCCAAAAACGGAAAAGAAGCAGAAAACAAGAACAGTGTGTTTTAATCCATGTGGACACAAACTCTTACTATCTCCACACCAGCAGAAGTTGCAGCAGCTTGTAGGCGTTGTAGCTGGTGTCAATACTACAGCCTGAACACTTATCAGCCTTCACACCTCTCAGAACAGACATCTCGCAGCACAGAGACACTACTTACATAGCAGTGAGAAAGATACCTTAAGTGAAACATGGAACCTGATTAAATCAGCGATAACGTGTGCACAACCTCCCGGCTGGTAATTAGTGGTATTATTCACAGAAGATCAGTAAGCGATATACATGTTAACACAATAAATAGTGGTATTAGGGAACAATGTGACAGACTGGGTAATATTCACTGAATCAAGAAAGGTTTAAATGTTAAAGGATTACGAGAAGTTGGCCAACAGCTCAACAAGATAGGCTCTATGAATTTCACTTAAATGTTTGCACATGTGAGTAAAATCCTAAAAAGCAAGGGAGCGATACATCAAAGGTGTGCACTGAAAATATAAAGTATAAATATGAAGGAAAGAATGTATTACCAAACATAGCCTCCAATCATACTATTCTCTTAATTGACTGAAATATCAATAGCTTAACAGAAGAACTTGCAAATACATGTATTTTAAGAATGGTTAATTTAAAACTATGCTTTCAAATTGTAAATATCAAAATAACCTGTTTACATGGACACTTGTTAACAGAATATTGTATAGAAGTTGAAAATAGGCTTAACAGTTTTAAGGTAGCTAACAATTTTTGTACAAGAAATGAATCTGGAGATTCTGCATTCTTCTTGATACTTCATTAAGTTATAAGTAAGAGATGATTTTAATGATTTAAATGAAGAAAGTGTGCTTGGGAACTGTCTCTGTAGAGTTAAATGATGTGAATACAGCGATTATAGCAACCTATAGAATTTCTGGAAACTTAACAAAATAGTCTGTAACTAAATTGTAAAGGCTCCTAGAACAGCTTCAGAAAGCAAATACGAAAACCTTTTGATCACAGCAGATTTCATAATTCAACTGAAAGCAGTGAATCCACAGAAATTTATGACTTAATTCGTAAACTTTGAGGTACTACAGAAAACAGTTGATCAGTGATCAGCACTGATAATATTACAAACTATGAGTTGGAAAAACCAAGGTGAAGTAGTACCTAGTTCTAGACATTTTTAACCAGTCAGCTCTATTTACTGGGCTCCGGAAAGCAGATTAACTGAAACCTCAAACAAATTTAAATAAAAAGCAATTTCAGTGAAAGTAATTTAACAGCATAAAACTCTACCACAGTCCAACCAAGAGTCCTAACTAGGCCACTGTCACCACCACTAGTCACAGTCAATGACCTGCCGTTGTATCAACCATCCACCATGTGCCCGTTTCCATGTTGTCAAACTTCCTTGAGGTAAAGGTGTGGGCCTGGGATACTGATCAACATTGAGGAAGCTTCTGCAGTTCCACCCACTACCATAAGGCAACAACTGGACTTCAGTCACTGGCCCATTTGAGACATTTTTGAGACACGCTGAAATGTGGCTGCTTCCACATGGTCAGCACCGGAACGCAGTATTTAAATCCTCAGGACCAGCCCGTCATCATCGACATAACTGGGTCATACTATGATGCTCAGGCTGTACCATTCAACATTGTACATATGATGCAACCACCACCGCTGTCTCCAGGATGTGAACCACTGACTGCTGTCCAACTGCCTGCGCACCTGGCAACCAGCTGTCTTCCACTACCACATGGTCTGAGAGAAGCGGTAGGATCCTTCTAGTCTGGCACCACCACTCTCCAGCCTGCGGGCCCATGTTCAACACCTTCGGCCGTCCCATTGGGCAAGCCTGCCTATCCCTGGCTACCAGCCATCACGTCGCTGCCCTGCCCTCCTGACTTAGCAGTAACCATCCATCAAACTGCTGAGGTAACAAAACTGTGCACTACTGTGCACAAGGAGTGCCTGTGCACTGGAACAGATGCACACGCACTGGGGTAGAAGAGTCATAGCCTATCGCCTGCTGCAGACCCACTGCCCTATGTTTAATTAGGTTTGTTAGTAAGAAGTTTTGGCAACCAACTGACTGCTTAAGTCGTCAGCACCTCATCTTCCTCCAGCAGGGAGACATACCTTCCAATAGAATCCATTCGAGACTGGCGGTGGAAGAACTGTTGGAGGTTGAAATAGTTGACCAACGGAAGGCAGAAATCAAAAGGATTCAGCAGCAGTGGCAGTCAATGCAAGAACGTAAGTATGTACCCACTGTTTTTGGGCCTGTTTGGTTGTGTTTTTTCCATTCTGTTCTTTTCAGTTTGAGTATATTGTATGGTTGCAGTGGTAGCAATAAGCAAAAATGTTCATCGGTACAAGAGCAACAACCCAGGAGATGGTTCAGCATTTGCTGGAAGAATCTGATAATGAAAGTGCATATGGAAACACTTCGTTTAAAGGGTGAAGGAAAGGGACGTTCAACTTGTAGCGTGACTTTACCCATCCTGCCTCACTGATAGAGGGTCGTTTAACAATTAAGTAGAAAATCCGCGAAATGGCACTCATAGTATCAAAACAGTTTTTTGGTAGCCAGCATCATCAGTCGCTACAGAGCAGGTAAAGTTGCAGCCATATCCATCATGTGGTTTCATTGTCCTGTTGACTGAAACGAGAAGCTCATGTTTATTTTGCACCATGGAAAAAATTTAGTTTTGAGTGGATTAAACACTTCCATTGAGAAAGCATAACACTGAAATAGAACAATTCTAGACTGGATGAAGTTCAGGGCATGTCTGCTCCCGTTTTCACAACTGTTTACAATTGGGTAAATGAGTTTAAATATGGCTGTACATCCATAATAGGAAAACAGTGTTCGGGATGGAAGTGACAAAATCTACAATATGGTTTCGAGTGACTGACGAATCAAACTGCGAAAAATACTTGAGACCACAGACATATCACAAGGTACAGCGCTTTACACTTTACACAAAAACTGGGTGTGAAAAAAATCTCTGCAAGATGGGTGCCAAGTTTACTCTCAGAAGAGAATAAATGCAATCGTGTGGTTGACCCTGAGGATGTTTTGGCGCTTTTTTGTAGAAATTCTGCCAGGTTTTTGCATCAATATGTAACTGTTGACAAAACACGGATACACTACTACACTCCAGAGATTAAGGAACAATCAGAATGGTGGATTTTTTGGATGCAAACAAGTTCTGAAGAAGGCATGGACGGTGAAATTGGCTGGCAAGGTGATGGTCATGGTTTTTTTAGGGATGCAAGTGTAATCATCTATGCCCATTACTTTGTAAAGGAGCAAACAATAACTTGGGAGTTTTATGCATACTACTGCACCAGCTGAACAAAGAAGACATGGAAAATGTTCTCCTTTGAAAATGAGAAATACACTCTTCCATCATGACAATGCACAGGTGCACATTTGCGTAGTGTCAATGGCCAAAGTTATGGAATTAAAGTTCTAATTACCAGGAAATACACCGTATTCATCGGATCTGGTCCCTAGTAATTTTTTTTTTTTTTTAATTCCTGAAATAATGACTCAGAAGACAATGGTTCACATCGAATGAGGTAGTCATCGCCCAACCAGATGCCTATTTTGCACACATTCCGAAACTCTACTTTTTGGACAGCTCAAAAAATTTGGAGCAATACTTGGAAAACTACAGCTATAGAGCTAAAAGAGGATTATGGTGGGGGAAAAGCATCTCAAAATAATTTTCTTTCCCTTCTTTTTCTAAGGACTTATTGAACAAACCCCATAGACCCA
This sequence comes from Schistocerca serialis cubense, assembly GCF_023864345.2. Taxonomy (NCBI): domain Eukaryota; kingdom Metazoa; phylum Arthropoda; class Insecta; order Orthoptera; family Acrididae; genus Schistocerca; species Schistocerca serialis. The sequence goes on along the minus strand of NC_064640.1, from coordinate 656,343,283 downwards.
TTTTCAGGCAAAACTGGGGTATTGCCTCTTTTTTGACAGTTTGCATACAGCCATGAAGTTAGGAAACTAGCATAGTGAACTGTTATTAAGTGTGCCTCAATCAAAATTAATAGGGGATGTTAGAACATATTTAATGTTCAACGATAAGTTGTAGGATGCTCAGTCCTTCATGGACTTACATGAAGGGTTAGTGGATCATTACAGAAGAAAAAATACATCTAGGTATTACCACGAACAACTTAATGGTTTAGTTAAAAGAGACAATGAAATTGGTAGAATGTTTTGTTGACCATATCTGGGAAATCAATGTTAATGTGTATGAATTATTGGACGATGATCGTACCAGAAAGGCCAATTTGCACAACGCAGAACAGGTGCTTGATGTATTTCTGTGGGGGCTATGGGCTGAAATGTCACGAAAAGTGTGCATAGAATTCCCGAAAACCTCAGACGAAGCAGTAGCAACTGCGGCAGCTTGGAAGAGATTCACTCAGTGACTGGGCTGAGAAAGAAGAGAGTGGTTTTTAATACAGAGGTTATATGTCAGATTGGGGAGTGGGGGGGGGGGGGGGGGGGGGGAGGGGGGAGGGGGGGAGTGTCTCTGGGTCATATTCAGTGATTTTGTAGGAAGCCACAGTGTCAAAGATGCAAGCAGGTGGAGCACTTCAATAGAATATGTCCATTGTCGGGTGGAAGGTGGAATCAGGGTAACACGTGCCCATACGTTAAATGTGATGGGGACAGTGTGACCACAGGGCACTCCTGAGCGAAATGAGTGGTAGACATTTGTCTAACTGGTTATGTAAAAGTGAGGTTGTGTACATTTTCGATGGGTAAAGGACACAGGTTTCCACAGCAAGCCAGATTATATTTGATGCAACACATTTGACAGTTGACTAAATGCGATCTTGGTGGTAATATTGTTTACTCGTTTGGGACGGCATTGTTGGACTGTCAACTGGGGAATTCCCTTGGCATGGGCATAAGCTATGGTGCCACTCTCGAGCTAGAGTTCCTCAATCTACAACAGTGTATAGTAGAGCTAGACAGGATACCATTCCCATGCCATGAGGGGCCACCTAAACTGTGTACACAATCTCTTTGGAACTGACTTGCATGATATAATACCCAAAAGTACAGGAACGCTACTCTGGATTAACATAGGAGCTGAACTGTTGATTAATACTTCTTGTGTAGTGGAGCCCTTGCCAGAAAACAATAAATTGGATCAGGCACAATGTTTCATGCGCCATAGTTTATCTTTTGTGCAGCAAATTGATAGAAACCAAGTGAATGCTGCCAGTGCAGACAATTTTGATTCTAAAGAGGTGAAGCTATCAAGAGGTACATTAAACTAACTTAGAACTGTTAAAGGAAATCGAATTTAATAGGGATGTCAGACTAGAATATTCGACAGCCGGACAGTCTGTCGATTTAACCGCACTAAGGGGAAAGGTGCCGCATATGAAAGGACAGGATTGAGTGGGCTTGGAGCTATGTGATCTGAAACCAAAACAATGCATGGTCTACCTAGACAATATCACTGTACTGTCCAAGGACATCCAGAAACAAGTGGTGGGTCTACGAGAGGTCTTGGATCCATTATGTCAGCACAACTGACCCTTATTTTAGAAAAATGTGATTCCATATTACAGGATGTCTGCTAATTAGGCCTTCATTGGCCAGGATGGGGTACGAACCGACCCACGACTTTTACTATCTGCACAGCGTTTCCTAATGCACAGCAAGGTACAGAAATAACAGTCATTTCTTGAAACCAATAATTTTCATAGCAAATTTTCAATGTATCAATACTCCTTAAAGGGAGAAAAATTTCACTGGCCTCTGGATTGTGAAGCAGCTTTTGCATAATTAAGATTTATTGACCACCTGTCCCATCATCATCATCACTTTTCCTGACTACCAAAAAATACTGCTGTGTGAGTCAAGTGACATCGCTATAGGCTATGTTTTGGGCCAAGAACGAGATGGGAAGGAACACCCAATTTCCTACGCTTCTGGACAGCTCAATAAGGCAGAGAAGAACTATTCAGCTACTGGAAAGGAAGTGCTCACACTAATTTTCAGCATAACCTATTTCAGATGTTATCTGTATGGGCAACATTTTAACGGAAATCTCGCAGTAACACAGATGGACTTAGCTTTGAAGTATGAGTCACAGAATGTATTGAGGTAGGCACAGAACAATGGCAAAGAGTCAAAGACACTGACCCAGACTGTCACAAATCTTTGAAGCAAGTGCAATTAAGCTCTGGAAATGGAGTGTTGTACAACAAACAAGGTGCAGCTGCTGCACAGTTGTGCCTGCAAATTTGTGGAATAAAAGTATTGAGGCAGACACACTATTTCATTTAGGCAAGGTGTAGTGGACGACAGGCCACAGGGTACTGCATTGCAGAGCTTTACGTAAAGAACTGCATTCCTTGCGCTCAAATAGTCGAGGTGAGTCAACACTGAATATCATTATACAGGTTTCCTGAAGAGGACAGACCATTCCAAATGATCAGTACGGACATTCTTGGTCCATTTGCCCAACCACCAGCAGAGATAATTTCTCATATTTTGTAACCATGGTAGACATTCCAAATCAACAGGCAGAAACAGTGGCACAGGATATCATTCACTAATGGACACTGAAATTCAGAATACCAGAGGCTGTAATAATTGACCAAGGCATTAACTTTATATCCAAGTTATTGAAGCAGCTGTGTCAATTATTATGCATAAAGAAGTAATGAACTATTGTACTACACCAGAAAATGCCAGGACAGAAAGGATACAAAAAAAGGGTACACTGAATGATAGTAAAAATGCTGTTGTTATGTCAACAGTAGCCACAATGATTGGGACACCCTACTGCCACATGTAGTAGCAGCAAGTAACTACGATCCATGAAAATACAGACTTATAACTATAGTGGTTGTTTTTTGCTAAAAAAAACTTCATCCCATTTCAATTTATGCAAACCTAGCACAAAGGGTAAATATATCTTCTGCTCTGAAAAAAATTGCATAAACACATGTCAGGCAGTGCATAATGCCATCTAAACATTACATGCTGCAAAGAAAAATTAAGAGGTTCATTTTGTGTTACCAAGGACCTTTTGAGGTAGTCAAAATGACGTCTCCTGTCAACGCCAAACTATAACTTCCGATCCAAAGCACAGCAGTGGATTTAAGAAGTATTTGTCCACTTCTGGGTGAACCGGAAGCACTGCCTCAATTGGCAGCAGGTCCTTCTGAAGGGGAGGTGGAAGTGGTCGGAGAAAATACAAGAAAGAAAGGTAAAACTAGACAAGTAGATGTACTTGCAGTTACTCAGACACATCCACATGCCTTGAGGTCACGAGAAGCCCTTTGCAATCTAATTTCTTTGTGTCATTAGGGATATTTGTGAGTATATATCATGATTATTTCTATGTTTGCATTGCTTCTATGAAAGCGGCTCATGCGAGTGTAAAGCATACTTTTGTTCAGGTAATAGGTTACATGAACTTTCAAGGTGAAATTTTTATTTGCAATGTTAGTGAAACCTTAGCAAGCCTAATTCAGCTTAGAAGGAAAACACTTCAGTTACATGGTGTTTGTGTAGTAGTAGTAGTTGCTGTTGTTGTTGTTGTTGTTGTTGTTGTGCAGAATTGCAACGGAAAGTAGGATGGCAGTAAAAGAGAGTGGAGAGAGTATGTGTGAAATACTGTCATCTACCTTTCAGGTTAAAAATCCGTTAAGAATGGACGTCTGCTAGGTCAGTTTAGTCATTTAAGATCGTGGGGGACCTGAGGAAGTACCATGCAGTACTCTCCACTGCAGAATCACTACAGTGCTGAACCAGGGAAGTCACAGCCCACCCCCATGAAATGTATACACACAGTTCCTAAGGCATGCAAGAACACACTGTTTCATTTTGAGAAGCCTGTGACCGAGTGCCTCAAGGAGGTCATTAGTAATGTAGCTGAATTCTTTCAAAAGATAATGTCACACTGGCTATCCTTAGTAACAAAACTGGTAGTTGCCATTTGTACTTTTTATGAACAAGATCATTTTGTTGGTACAAAGCAAACCCAACTGCAGGGGCATAGGTTATTGATAAGCGGTACATTATTAGACGTGTTAGGACCTACCTTCCAGTTACTCGTCACAGCCACCAGATTGACAAACCTGAACACCAACTACTCATTAATCTACCTGCCAGATGTACCCTTTGAGATCCTGCCCCCAGGAAAACCTGGACCCTACCCTTCTTGCTTCCCTGGATCAGCTGACAGCCATACTCAATGGCTGTGTGGTGATGGAACACCTGCTCAACAATGTGAAAAACAATATCAAATCGAACATCAGCACTGACACATCACCCATAAGAACTACCACTTTAGTTGCCCAATGGATTCCAATAGTAACCACTAAACCGCCAATTCTTTATTGAATCTTATTCCATTGTACAGAACATCTTCCAATGTCAAATTACTTTAAAACTAAGTTAAGGTGTTAAATTTTTGCCTTTAAGAATGTGAGTAAGGAAAAGTTTACGAAAGGCTTGAAATCATGCTTCAAGTTTGTTGTAAATTGTCAAGTGCTCTCATTCTCAAATACTGGATGAATGAAATCAGGGTATTTGTGTGCTCTCGGTAACACTGCCTAAAGACAAACACACAATTTCGAACTGTAATAATTGTCTTACTGCATTAAAATAATAACATAAGATTATGCGTCTTAATGAGTAAATTACAACAGCATTTTACGTTTTTAAACTCTGTCAATAATTACTTGAAACATCTGAAAACAAATTAATGTTGCCCCTATGTTGCAACTGGGACTGGGTTTTGGGATAGCATTTTAGTAATATAACTAAGTATTCTGTATCGCCACCTCAGACAGAGTAGCCCAGATCCCACCCATCTCCCCCTTTAATCTGTGGGTCCATAGTAGTCGTGTCTCCACCAGTGAAGAAGTGACTCAATGACTCAAGCAAAGTAATGCATAAGAGAAAATAAAGAAAGCACCCACCAACTCCATACTTGAACACTGCAAGAATGAGATAGCGTATATAGGCAATGTATGTAGGTTGGAACTTAAATAGTGGTAACACTGCTGTGGAGATACTATACAATGAAATCTACAATTGTCACTGATAGCACACATTGTTGACATACCTACCTTACCTCCGAGCAAATGGACTCACCCGTCCCACGTTACCAGCATGCGCACAATCGAGGGAAACGTAGTCAATTGTCAGCAAGACATCTAACATAACGGAAGTCACTATATTTTTGAAACAGGAATAACATCTACATCTACATTTATACTCCGCAAGCCACCCAACGGTGTGTGGCGGAGGGCACTTTACGTGCCACTGTCATTACCTCCCTTTCCTGTTCCAGTCGCGTATGGTTCGCGGGAAGAACGACTGTCTGAAAGCCTCCGTGCGCGCTCTAATATCTCTAATTTTACATTCGTGATCTCCTCGGGAGGTATAAGTAGGGGGAAGCAATATATTCGATACCTCATCCAGAAACGCACCCTCTCGAAACCTGGCGAGCAAGCTACACCGCGATGCAGAGCGCCTCTCTTGCAGAGTCTGCCACTTGAGTTTATTAAACATCTCCGTAACGCTATCACGGTTACCAAATAACCCTGTGACGAAACGCGCCGCTCTTCTTTGGATCTTCTCTATCTCCTCCGTCAGACCGATCTGGTACGGATCCCACACTGATGAGCAATACTCAAGTATAGGTCGAACGAGTGTTTTGTAAGCCACTTCCTTTGTTGATGGACTACATTTTCTAAGCACTCTCCCAATGAATCTCAACCTGGTACCCGCCTTACCAACAATTAATTTTATATGATCATTCCACTTCAAATCGTTCCGCACGCATACTCCCAGATATTTTACAGACGTAACTGCTACCAGTGTTTGTTCCGCTATCATATAATCATACAATAAAGGATCCTTCTTTCTATGTATTCGCAATACATTACATTTGTCTATGTTAAGGGTCAGTTGCCACTCCCTGCACCAAGTGCCTATCCGCTGCAGATCTTCCTGCATTTCGCTACAATTTTCTAATGCTGCAACTTCTCTGTATACTACAGCATCATCCGCAAAAAGCCGCATGGAACTTCTGACACTATCTACAAGGTCATTTATATATATTGTGAAAAGCAATGGTTCCATAACACAACCCTGTGGTACGCCAGAGGTTACTTTAACGTCTGTAGACGTCTCTCCATTGAGAACAACATGCTGTGTTCTGTTTGCTAAAAACTCTTCAATCCAGCCACACAGCTGGTCTGATATTCCGTAGGCTCTTACTTTGTTTATCAGGTGACAGTGCGGAACTGTATCGAACGCCTTCCGTAAGTCAAGAAAAATAGCATCTACCTGGGAACCTGTATCTAATATTTTCTGGGTCTACAGAGTTGGATCAAGATTGAATGTGCCAAAGGTCGTACAGCACAACAGCGTCATCAAGGTCTTCAAGAGGCATGCGGGCAAACGGCATTGACATACAGAACAGTGGCATGTTGGGTAAAAGCCTTCAACGAAGGTCGTCAAACTGTGGCAGACCTGCATTGGGCAGGTTGTCCTAGCATCTCTGAAGAAGTAGTGCATGCTGTTGTCATGTTAGTGGACAGTGATCGACGCCATGCCATTTGTGAGCTCGCCCACGAAACTGGATTAGTGCATACGACTGTCCTTTGCATTCTGAAAAAACGCCTGGGCATGCGAAAAACTGCACCACAATGAGTTCCACATGACTTGACGGAAAAGCAGAAATGGATGTGCTACGACGCTGCTCAGACACACTTTGAGCGCTACGAGTGCGGAGGAGAGGCTTTCTTAAGCAGTATCATAACACTGGATGAGACATGGGCCACATCGTACAAGCCAAAACTGAAATGCCAAGAGAACGAATGGCGTCATTACGGGTCGCCACGAAAGTCAAAAGTGCGTCAGAGCCCCAGTATGGAGAAAGTTATGGTGATTCTCATGTACAACTGTGATGGTGTTATCCTAATGCATTACATTCCTCGATGGCAGATCGTCAATGCACAGTATTACTGTTTGTTTTTGGAGTATCACCTGTGACCAGCCTAGCGAAAGAAGTGGGGACACTTTCTGCGCAACTCACCCATCATTTTGCACGACAATGCGTGGGTGCATACAGTGCAAGCTGTAGTTGCTCTGTTAAGTCGACGGGGCTGGGAAATACTGTACCATCCACCATACTCCCCGGACTTAAGTCCTTGTGACTGATTTGATTCCAAAGACGAAGGAACCACTTCGTGGCATTTGCTTCAGAATTGTTCCAGGGATTTGACAGGCAGCAAACCGCTCCATTCGCACCATCAACAGAACAGGCTCTGCTAACGGTATACTACGCCTTCCACATCACTGGCAATGGGCTCTACACAATGCTAGGGCCTACTTTGAAGAACAGTAACAGGTGCAAACATGTAACTCTTTTGTATCGGTTGTGAATAAATAGTTACCGCTATTTAAGTTCCAACCCACCTAAAAAAAGAGAAGGATTACTTGTTAAGTTTTAAAGTTATACAAGAAATGTTCCCTACAAATTCATGCAGGAGAATCTAACATGCTGAAACAATGACAGATATAACAGTGTATCTTTATGCAATGCTCTCACAATGACTAAATGAGCCAGTAATGAAACATACTGCTCTTTGTTGAATCTTCTGTATATTTTCTATTAGTCCTACCTACTAAGGGTCCTAGGACAATGAGCGATATTCAAGAACTGGTGAAACAAATGCTTTGTAAGCCACTTTTTTCATGGGTGAGTTGCATTTCCTCAAGATTCTTCTTATGAATCTAAGTCTCGCATCTGCTTTTCTTACTATTAGTTTCTTGGCATTGCTACTGTCTTGCAGACAACCACGTCATCTACGAATTGGCTTATAGAGCTGCCAACATTTTCTACAAGAGTATTTTATATATTGTAAACATTAACGGTCTCATCAAACTTCTCTGGGGTAAATTAAGAGCATCAGATTAGGTTCTCTCTGCACAGAAGTCCAGTTATGAATCTGGTCTGGTACTTAGTAAGCTCTTATTTTTTCACTAAATGGCAATATGGGATGGTGTCAAATCCCTTCCTGAAGTCTACGAACATGGTATCAACTTGAGTGCTGCAATCTATGACACTGTGAATCTCACGAAGAAACAGAGCAAGCTGAATTCTGCAAGATGTATTTCTGTGGAATCCATGTTGATTTTGATGGAGGAGATTTCCACCCTCCAAAAATGTCACAATGTGTGAGTGTAGTACATATTCCATAATTTTATGACAGATACAGGCCTGTAATTATGTGCATTTGTCCTACAACCCTTCTTGAAAATGGGAGTAACCCGCACTTTTTAACAGTAGCTAGTTGCCTGTGATTGTATTTGATCATCTTATGATTTTGCTGGATGATAAATGACAGCATCCTCTGCAAACAATATGACGGCTGTTCAGATTGTCTCCAAATCATTTATATAGACTAGAAACATCAGAAGGCTTCAACACTTCCTTGGGAAATGCTTGATATCACCAGCGTTTCACTCAATGATTACTATAAACAGTGTCCTCTCTGACAGGAAACTGTGAATCTTGTTTCAAATTTGAGTTAATACTCAACAGGCAAGCAAGTCTATTAGAAGCCATTTGTGTTTACGGTGTTCTGTAAACCTAGAAATATAGAATGAACTTAAGATTCACTGTCAATAGCACTCATTACATCATGTGAATAAAGGGCCAGTTGTTTTTCACAAGTAAATATTCCGAATCTGTGCTGACTGTGTCAATAGACTGTTTCATTTCAGGTATTTCATAATTTTCAGACACAATACGTTTCAAAATCTTACTACAAATTGATGTCAGTTAAATAGATTCATAATTCAGCAGACTAATTCCATCTCCTTTAATGCGCATGGGGCAACAGCCTTGCCGCAATGGATACACCGGTTCCCGGGAAATCACCGAAGTTAAGCGCTGTCGGGCGTGGTTGGCACTTGGATGGGTGACCATCCAGGCCGCCATGCACTGTTGCCATTTTTCGGGGTGCACTCAGCCTCGTGATGCCAACTGAGGAGCTACTCAACCGAATAGTAGCGGCTTCGGTCAAGAATACCATCTTATGACCGGGAGAGCGGTGTGCTGACCCCACGCCCATCCCATCCGCATCCTCCACCGAGGATGACACGGGTGTCGGATGGTCCCGGTAGGCCACTTGTGGCCTGAAGACGGAGTGCTTATTGTGCACTGGTGTGAGCTGTGCAACTTTCCCGTCCTTAGGTACTGATCTTTCATCTAGTGAGCAGTTGTATACTATATTACATATGGAGTTACTACACCAGCACACTCCAAAAGGACCCTAACTGTTATACAATCTGGACCAGAAGATTTGCTTCACTAAGCAACTTAAGTTGCTTCCTATACTGAGGGTACATACTTTTATGAGTACAGGGTGGCAGCCAGTCAAGGAATATTTTAGGGAATTGGTTTAAAAAATTAATTTTAAAGGCCCAGTGAAATCTTTACAAGTTTTCTCCCACAGCAACTTACGCTGTGCCTATGTGACACAAGTTGCCTGTCTTTCAGAACTGCTGACAAGAGACGTCTTAAGCCCTCTGCTGAAACTGCTAGTGAATTCATGCCATTGGTTTTAGCCAACAGCGTGCATGGGATACAGGTCACAGGTGTGGACTCTGGAGGATTCTGCAGTGCAGAATGCAGCTGCTTCTCTCTGTTGTGATCTAGACCTCGAGCAAAACAGATGTCTTTTTGGAAGGCAGAGCCTCTGGCTCTGCGTTCCATGACTGGCCACTGACATTGATTAACGTGAACCCATTGCCCACTTAGTTATTCATACTCCTAGACTGCCCTAAACCTGTTAACTTCCGACCCTAGGTGCGCCCCTTGTACACTGTACACTAAAATATATTCTCTTTATTTTGCCTAATTTTCTGTTCTGTCACTGGATGCTCACTCACAAATCCTGACCACTGGACCTCCTGTACATTGTCATCTTAAGCAGATTCCGTCAACATTTTCCCCCCATCCCTGCCCATGTACATATGTTACTAATATTGGTAGCTGTTCTTTATTCAAATCCTGGAATATTTAATGTATCTTCTTTGGTGAAGGAACTTCGGAAAACCATTTTTAGTAACTCTGCTTTAGTGACACTCTCATTGGTAACATTACCACTGCTCTCTCACTGTGGAGCTATCGACTGTGTGTTGTCACTGGTGTACTTTACATAAGACCATAATAATTTTGGGTTTTCTGCCAGATATTGAGACAGAGTTTCATTGTGGAAAGTATTAACAGTACCTCACACTGAAATCTGCAACAAATTTCGAGCTTCCACAAAACATGGCCAATCTTGCATATCGTTTTCTTTTAAATCTGGCATGCTTTTGTTATTGTTTCTGCAACAGTGTCATGCCTAGTTTCTGTAAAATGGGGAATACATTCCTTCTTTTATTAATTCATTCAATATTAATCTCTCAACTGCCATCAATACTATTTCTTTTAATTTAAGCCACATCTGGTTTACGCTTACATAGTTTTTGACGAAACAGATACTCTCTCTTTGGAACACATCAAATGAATTTTTATCTGCTTTTTATTAATAGATATATTTTGCATTTATTTTTGGTTGATTTGGATGTTACAGTGTTCAGTTTAGCTACAATGATCTTGTGGTCAATAATTCCTCTATCCGTCATGATGCTCCCTGTCTGCTCAGGATTATTTTTTGGTAAGATGTCGATTATGTTTTCACAATCACTTACACTCTGGAACTAATCGCACAAAATAATTTTCAGAGAAAGCATAAGCACAATTTCTGACTATATTTTATAACTGCCACCAGCTTTGACTATGTTGTATGAAAATATGGAGATAATAAGCCTTTATTAACAAGAGGATTGACAAAAGATATTGGGAATTACCACTGTATTAGTCTTCCCTTTGTCTTCTCTAAAGTTGTCTAACAGGCTGCAGAAAAACAAATTAAAAATTTCATATGATAAACTGACTTCATTTTTAAAACCCAACTTGGCTCCCAACAAGGTTAAAGAACTATAAATGGCACCAGCGTGTTTACTCAAAAGATACAGGGTTCGGGGTTGGGTTGTTTTGGGGGAAGAGACCAAACAGCGAGGTCATAGGTCTCGTCGGATTATGAAAGGAAGTCGGCCGTGCCCTTTCAAAGGAACCATCCCAGCATTTGCCTGGAGTGATTTAGGGAAATCACGGAAAACCTAAATCAGGATGGCCGGACGCGGGATTGAACCGTCGTCCTCCCGAATGCGATACAAGGTTTGTATAAAAAGTAATGAGACTGAGCTTGTGAATCAAAATTTATTGTAGATATCACTAGAACACTTTGTACTCTTCAATGTATGACCCTTGACAGTCGACAAGCTGCTGCATGCGAGATTTCCATGCTTCAAACGCTGCTGGGAATGCCGAGTTCAGGATGGCCTTCAAAGCTCTTTTTGTGGCAGATTGGACATCCTCCAGGATCCCATGACCATGTCCTTACAGGGAACTTTATAGTTTGGGGAACAAAAAGGTCTGGGGAGGGGGGGAGGGGGGTGCACATCGGGACAGCAGGGGTGCTGGGGAATTGTTGGAATCTCTTTGTTGGCCAAGTAGCTGGCCACCATGAAGCAGGTGGCAGGTGCCTCTTGGCGCATTGTCATGGTGCAGCTTCCAATCATCGGCGATGGCTGGCTTAGTACGATGGACCTTGACTTTCAGTCTCTTCAGCACTTCACAATAAAAAGCACCATTAACAGTTTGACCTTGGGGGCACAAACTCATCATGAACCACGCCCTGACATCAAAGAACACAATCAGCATGTCTTTCACCATTGACTTCCTCATGCAAGCCTTTTTTAGATGTGGGGATGCTGTGGTGTGCCATTCGGAACTCGTGCACTTTGTCTCCGGGTCATACCGAAACACCCAGGTTTCGTGGTGATAACATTATCTAAAAATTCTGGATCAGCTTCAAGGCTCTGAAGATTGTCTTGGCAGGTGACAGCACGCGCTTGCTTTTGAACGTCTGACAAAATCTTCAGGACCACCTTGGCGCAGATCTTTCTCATCACTAATTCTTTAGTGGTGATGATGTGCACTGTCATTTTATCAAGTCTGAGGTCGTCTGCTATCATCCTGACACTCATCTGATGGTCGGTGTTCAACAACACATGCACAGATTCAATGTTTTTGTCAGTTTTGCTTGCTGACGGGCATCCGGAGCAGTCATCATCCTCAACGCTATCCCGGCCTTCTTTAAAGCTCTTCACCCACCTGAAAACCTGGGCTTTTGACAGGCAATCATCGCTGTAGGCTTACCGACACACATGCAACGTTTCCGTACCTGGTTTTCCTAGTTTCACACAAAACTTGATGGCATAACTTTGCTCTATCGTTTGCTGCATGTTGCGCCACGCCCGATGACTTTGCGATGTGTCCACTCAACACACGATTCTGCAAGACAAGAGCCCGCAGGCGACTGGCACACCATGCGTTTTCGGCCATACACCTCCCACCACCAATCTGAACCCCCCCTCCCTCCAGTAGTGCATGGTGTGAAGAAAAGTTGTGCAAGCAAAAAATCAGTCTCATTACTTGTTATGCAATTCCTGTATGAGCCACATTAGGAAAGAGTATAAAATTCACAGGAATATTCTGTGGTCTGACTGAAGCATCAGATTCAGTGAATCGCTTCTTACACCACCACAAGATATGTATGTATTGAATCAGGGATAGCACTTTACAGTATATCAGTTCATACGTAACAGATAGGAAACAAAGAGTAAGTGTAAAATCTAATACAAGCAGTTACTCCTCAAACTGGTAAACAGTTTCCAGTTTTCTGAGAAGTCCTATGGGTTTTGATACTGTGTTGCTATTTTATTAGATGTACTACCACTTGCTACTGATGTACATTCTTATTCACAGATCATATATCAGTTCTATTTCAAATACAAGATATCTGAAAAGATTCCTGAAAGCTTCGAAAATACTTTGGAAAAAATTTCACTCTTGGTTCCCTTAAAACTGACCAAAACTGAATGCAACTATAAACCAAATGATGCAATTTTAAGCTAAATCATTAGAATGGAGAGAGATGATAAGAACTCCCAAGAATCCGGAAAGAGTACAAGAAAATATTGTGAAGTTCTTATGGCTAAATCTAGACAAATCTTTACAATGGAAGGTACATTCTTAGACATAAACCCCAGCTGCCAGCTGGCTGCCACTGAGACTAAGTTGGAGTTGTTTACTTTAGGATGCAAATATAACTGGCCACCCCTCAGAATTCTATGTCTGGCAATAGGCACGCTCTGACAACATTGGAGGATGAATAGGTGTACGGAGGGAGTGCTGTCATTCTTCACGAGTTGCTACAGAGCTCTACCTGCTTGTGGTCTAGTGGTAAACATCATGCAGTGTAGACATGATGTTGTGATTTCAACACCCCTTTCGCCAATTTTTTTTTTTTTTTTTTTTTTTTTTTTTATCATATTTAGGGTATGCGCTAAAGTTTTGTCTGATGGAACCTCAAAGATAATTCACTTCACTATCTAACACATCGTCCGCCACTCGTTGCCTCGCAGTAGCGTTCTCGCTTCCCGAGCATGGGGTCCCAGGTTCAATTCCTGGCGGGGTCAGGGATTTTCACCTGACCCGAGATGACTGGGTGTTGGTGTGTCATCATCATCATCATCATCATCATCATCATCATCATCATCATCATCCTCCATCCCCCTTAAGAGTCAGAGGAAGGCAATGGCAAACCACCTCCATTAGGACCTCGTCTAGTACGGTGGTGCGGGTCTCCCACATCATTCCCCTACGCTCTGTCAAGCAGCATGGGACTTCATTTCCATTCCATCCAACAGACCAGTAATGGCACAGCTATACCCTACCTGCTGCCTAATGCCAGGTGTGGTCCAACCAGCTGAAAACGGTGCATCCATATGAGTGTCTTATCAACTGTCATTCTCTTATTTACAGTTCTACTATTTACCTTGCAGTTACCTATGAGATGATACACACTTTCATCTTATGAATGTTGTTCAAGAACTGCAAAATTGCATCGCAAATAAGAACAGGGTATTAAACAAAAAAGATATGAATAGATCAAGTGAGATAATTCTGTCCATCCAGGAAGGAACTTCTTGTTCTCAGAGTTACCAAACATATTCAGCATTACTACCAAGATTCAGTTATACTAATAGCAGGAAGTATAGCAGCCAAAGTGTTCCTTGAGTCGTCTGTGAAGTGACTACACATTCTGTCTTGAACACGTGGCTGCCAAGGGTCAGAATGCCAAAAATGTCACTGAGTCTTATTTGTGTTTCTGTAATTAGGTTTAGGGGCTAGAGCATAGTTACTAATAATACTCAGGTGTACTGTCTGCAGATCAAACATCATACACCAAGAACTGTCAGAATTATTAATGTTTTTCTGTTTGAAGAGCAATGGAAACTAAAAAGCTGATCAGCAAACATGTTTCATATTTCTGGAGCATCTCCATTTATAGAATTATAAAACAGTTTTCTTGAGATCACTGTCCTTGACACTATCCCCAAAACAAAGGACCAGACAGACAACAAAGCAGCATTGATTGCAAAATGTGAACATCTACAGTGAGACTCCATTACTTATGGAAGATAAAGTTTCAATCAAGAAAAGCTACTGGACTGGAAACCACGTACAATGACAGAAAATTTAGACTCAAAAAGCCATTGAAAATTAAACCAGCCACAACTAGTGATGCATCACAAATATTAAAATTCTCTCATTGCAGTAGTATAGGCAAAGGTAGAAAGAAGCAGGCTTTCCACAACATAAATGACAAGACACGTTGTAATTTAGTCAAAGTAACCTTGTTGCAGTCAAAAATTCAATTTTCCAACTCACTGTCACTTATTAAGCATGGACTGTTCAGAATATTTCACTGAATTTACATGTAAATATCTAGTGAATGTAGTAGGGTAATAAAGCTCCAGTCTGGAAGTCCGTCGGCTATCACTCAGTTGCCAGACATTTTCTAGGTGGTATTTTATATATAACTTTTTTTTTAAGCTAATACTAATGATTTTCAAACAATCGGCTTGCTATCTGTGTAATAGCTCTTTAATTGCATCCTTTCCTTACCCATTGTTTTGTGATGCCCTTAATTTGCATCAGATAAGAGGAACGTCCAGAATGTTAGTTTTCCTATGTTGTTTCCTTTAAAGCAGATGTATTTAGCTGGGAAAACTGCACGTGCATTACAGCTCTATGGCAATCAAATACCGACCGGACAGGTCTTGCCTGGTGCCAGTACCCCTAATGGTGTCTCTTATGCTGCCTGCAAGTTTCGGTCAGTGATAACATTCGTTAATGCACAAAACATTGCACCCATCAAAATTCATCATCAGCTCTGTCAGGTCTATGGGCATAACATCATATGCAAACAGATGGTATGTCGTTGATGTAGGCTTTTTCTGAAAGACATCGAAAGTTTCCATGATGAAGAGCACAGTGGGCAACCACCCGTGATCAATGATCACCAGGTTGAGCTGGTGCAGCAGCACATCCTGGAGAACCCATCGCTTCAAGATTACTGAGCTCAGTGGCCATTTTCCACAGAAATTGTCACTAAGCACCTGCTATTCAAGAAATTTTCTGCGAGGTGGGTGTCAAAAAACCTGACAACTGAGCACAAAACGAAATGCTTTGGAGCAGCACTGACATTTGTGCAGTGGTACTGTGATGACAGTTACATGTTCCTCAACAGGATTGTCACAGGCGATGGCACATGGATCTCCATCTTTTCTTGCACCTCAAGAAATTCCTGTCCTATGGCCAGCGTTTTGATCATGACGAAGAGCTGAAGACGATTGTCACACGTTGGTTCCATTCACAAGCAGCAGACATCTACGACACAGGAATACAAAAGTTGATCCCACGATATGACAAGTGTCAATTTTTCTGTTAACTATGTCAAAAAATAGCTCAAAGGTTGCTGTACTAGGTGTTAATAAACTTTTTCATATAACCTTTTTTTTTTATAGGGACACTTACTTTCTGGATGCTCCTCGTACATGTGAACCACTGAGTAGCGCCTGTATAATCAAATAACTAATGGTCAGTATGTTTAAGAACAGCGTAAGCAGGACAGCAGTGAGCTTATTACTCAACTAACTTTAACATATAAAATGTGTAGTGATTGTCAATTCAGATGCATAGTAGAGGGTAATATTTGATAAGGAATTATCAGCAGAATTAATTTAATCATCACAAGAACAAACTCATGCCTACTTGGTGCTTGGTGCTTCACGTATTAGACTGAGCAGACTGATGGTTGTTTCCCTTGTAACGTTGGGAGTTTTTGGTTCCATTCCCTGCTCGTTCTTGAGGGAAACATGAGATGGTGCAGCAAGGCGGGTGTTCCTCATCACAAATTGGTGTATAAAATATACTTGCTTGCAGAGCACGATGAAGTAAGTAGAACTTAATCTGTGATGTTGCCCATAAGAAGCATAGATGCCTACACGCTATCTTTACTATGGTAGTCAGCGCTGGAGTAAGTGCATCACCACTAATGTCATTCAAACCAAGTGGAAAGTGTAACACCATCGAATTCACCGTGTATTCATACCATTCTGATCATACAGTTGTTACTATCATCTACTGGCAACAATTAGAAAGTAATTGTTACCAATGTTTTGCCAAGAAAAGCCAAAAGTGCTTTATGAATGAGAATTTCTATTTGCTTTGCACCTAAGACTGAAACCCAAAAGACTATAAGAAATTAACAAAACATAGTGAAGGGCACAGCTTCTACTTATATTCTTGAGTTCTTGCAATTTTTGATGGGGGCTATGCTTTGCGCATTAAAGGACGTTATCAGTAACTGAACCTTGCAGGTAGCAGGAGAACGAGTAAGACGCCATTTCGGGGCACGGCTGCCGTGCTACTGGCACCAGGCAAGACCTGTCCAGCTGGTATTTATGATTGTCACATAGTAGACCTGCACCACATGTGCAATTTTCCCAGCTACATATGTCTGCTTTAAAGGAAACAACATAGGAAAACTAACATTCTGGATGTGCCTCATATTTGATGCAAATTAAGGGCATCACAAAACAATGGTTAAGCTTTCGGATGCAATTAAAGTGCTATTACACAGATAGCAAGCCGAATGTTTGAAAATCATTAGTATTAGCTTTTTTTAAAAAACAGTTATATATAAAATACCACCCAGAAAATGTCTGGCAACTGAGTGATAGCCGACGGACTTCCAGACTGGAGCTTTATTACCCTACTACATTCACTAGATATTTACATGTAAATTCAATGAAATATTCTAAACAGTCCATGCTTAATAAGTGACAGTGAGTTGGAAAATTGGATTTTTGACTGCAACAAGGTTACTTTGACTAAATTACAACGTGTCTTGTCATTTATGTTGTGGGAAGCCTGCTTCTTTCTACCTTTGACTAAACAATGGAGATGCTCCAGAAATGTGAATGACTTCTGCTGATTAGTCTTTAGTTTCCATTGCTCTTCAGGCAGGAAAAAAAAAATAATAAAAAAAAATAAAAAAAAATAAAAAAAAAATGAATAACTGACAGTTCTTGGGGTATGATGCAGCCTGCAATTAATTACGATACTGAGAACACAAGTCTCGGCTCATGCGTCACCATACTGGGACTCTGTTATAAAAGAGGCAGCCAAGATTAGAATGAATAGCAACAATTTCAACAGAGACCAGGGCTACACACTAAGTAGGGCATGGGAGCAGGCTTTGGATTTTGAAAGGAAGCAACAGCGGATGCTTAACACTTGTAGGGAGGCGGGAGCGGCAGTTTCAAACTTGGCGCTGGACCCTCGAATCACCTGACGTCACTTGATCCCACAGCGGGCCGGAGCTGCTATGAGCTGCCCAACTCGCCTTCCACACATGCATCATTTTGGCTCTCTCTGATTGGTGACAGCAGCCATAAAGGTAGGTATATAAGTGTGAAATAGTGCCGATCCCTGCAGTCAATAGTTTTACTCCTGACGACAATGGAGCTAGCCATCAAAATCTTGATAATTTTATTGGAATTGACGCAGCTTGAAAACCAAGAAGATTTTATCCAGTCATGCCACCGTGAAAGACTCTGAAGACACATTACTGATATATCTTCTAATTTTGCCTCAGAATGGTGGCTGGTCTCTGCTGGTGGCTTGAATAATGAAATTAAAGGCATTGGAATAATAATGCAATTAATTCATTAGTTATAACATATACCCACACCCTGATCCTCTCACTACAGAGGACACACTTTGAATAGTGAGCAACAATGCAGACCATAGTCAGTGCATCTGAGTAATATTATTAACTACGTTCCATTCCCTAAATCTAGTTACATAAATGTGAATAAGACTCAGTGACCTATACTTTTGGCATTTTGAGCCTTGGCAGCCACGTCTTTAAGAAAGAATGTGTAGTCGCTTCACAGCCAACTCAAGGAACACTTCGGTTGCTATTCTTCCCAACTGACTCTGGCAGCTGTGCTGGATGTGTTTGGTAACTCTGTGAATGACAAGGTACTTCCTGGATGGCTATATTACTTGATCTATTCAGATCACTTTCATTGAATAACCTGAGTGGTTTGCACGTAAGGTGTGAAATAATGTTATTAATTTATGGTTTTGAGTCAAAGAAAGTAGTTTGATGTGGAAATTGCAAATAATCTCTTCTTTTATCAGGGTATATATGTGGACAAAGAAAAAAAAAAAAACTCCCCAGATTTTTCCCGGCTCTCCCGGTTAAAAATATACTTTCTCCCAGGTGAAAATACACTTTTTCTGTGTTAAGTGACAGTATACTTTCCCTCGGAACTGTAAAATTTGTCAATCATTTGAATGGTTATGGTTTTATGCAGCGGCTTAGAATTTCCCAGCACTTTAGAAAACGAAACACATGGGAAAAAAACTTGTTTTGGAATGTTCTTTGATGTGCAGCAACATGTACGCTGCATATTTTCGTATTACAAAAGTATAAATTTACGTTCCACCAACCACCTCATGTTACTTTCCGAAGCATTGAAATCGAGATTGCAATGCGTTTTTGTAAGCCAGTCATAGCTCATGTCACGTGATCTTGCCAGCCGATAACAGCGGATATTCAGAACATGACACGTGATATAGTCAGCCAATAGCAACATCACTGTTACGTAGCACAAACACAAGAACAGGAAAAGGTAATGCATTAAATTAGTATACATTACGATTAATAAGCTACAAAAGAATCTAAGCTTTCACTTACAATGTTGATCTTTTTTGTTAGTTTTACACTTTAAGATACATCACATAAATGTGCCAGTAAAATGTTTAATACTGACATACATCTCTGATCTTCTGGGCTAGAAATTCTTCTGAATGGCTTTTCATCAAAGAGTTGATTTTTAAATGAGAGTCAAACGCTCTGTGATTTAAGAAATTCATCGTACATTCTCGCACATAGTTCACCTCCCTTAAAAGGAAATTTACTTAAAAAATAATGCTTTTCAAACCACAATTCGCAATATTTTCCCCGCAATCTGTTAGAAATACATTTGTTGCAGCAGTTGCCAGAGAGCGCCAGATAAGAGGCGTCACCACACTTGCACAGCTACGACGACGTAGAAAGCATGTATGTTCGTAAAACATTAAAATATCTTAAATTATGTAATAAAAGAAACAAAACATCACAGGATACTCCAAGAGCATCGGAATTTTGTGAACCATACTGAAATGAATAATTAGCTTAAAGTGCACATTCGTATATCCAGATTCCCAACGAAGTAGGCCTCGACCTGATATTAAGCTTTTCAGGGTGGTTTTCAGGATGTAAATTTTCTTGGAGTACCAGAACTGTATTATCTCATGTTTGCTTCTTTATTACGGCATAATGCCATACGTGCTAGAAGATGAGAACATGCACTTGAAATGCAGCGAACATTTGAAACTAGCCAATAGTGTGGAATTAAACACTTCGTTTCAAATAAATTGCCTGCCTCAGCAGAAAAGATAAATAAAAGCCGAATTTCTTTAGCAAAGCGAAATAAATAACTTCATTGTTCTGCAAGGCGATTAATGCTTGACTGTCAGAAAGGTGGAAATAAAATAAAATCTAAAACTAATTACACATTTTAGCCCTCCATAATTATGTGAATGTATTTTAATTCACTTGATAGCTCCCAGCCACAGAAATCACTTTTTTTTCATTTAAGGTGAGAGCAGTAAGCAAAGAGGAAACAGCAAAATCACTAAATGTAAACACTGATCCACTGATCACGTGCAGACTACACAGCCCCCCCCCCCCCCCCCCCCACTATAACTCTGACTGCTCTGTGCAACAGCCCCGGATCTATGATATTTCGAACCGGGGCAATACTAGATGGTGGCCTCCCCCCCTCCGCCCACCTCTCTGGAGCGTTTGAGATAGGACGTCAGAAATTTAAAAAAAAATTTCAAAAATATGTTCATTTTGGAGCGCTCTTCTTTCTGAAGAGTCTGATGCATAAAACATATAACTTTAAGGAAATGTAAGGTGTGTTATTTGGTCTTAAGTGTGCCAAAGTGCAGTGCCACGCCTCTTCACACAGCATTCGTCTACCGCATGTCACTGTATTTCGCACTGTGGAACTGAAATGTGTATATTTTGTAATGGATGCCATCAAACTATATTCAGGATAGCAGAAATTAAAACGTCCTGTGGTGCCTCTCCTGCTCCCAATAGGCCGGTCTGACATCCTGACCCCCCCCCCTTTTTTTTTTTGCTCCCAGAATAGAACTTAAGACGCTGCTAACCAGGGATTGTACAATTTGTCCTTTCTAGTGTAGCGATCTGACCAAAAATGTTCTGTCAAAATTTCATTTTCTTGGATACACCGAGAAGATAATACGTAATCTTTCTTACCTGTTATTCCTGTTAATCATTTATTTCCACTCTGGTAGTCCGAATCTATGGACTTGGCTGGTAATTATAACAACACTAATCATTCGCATACCCAATCAATCACCTAAACAAACAGCAGTTGGCATTCACCAGTTTGGCTTTATTCCTCTCAGCTTGTATAGCCCCGTCCCCTTTTGTCTGCAGGAAAGTTTATTTCTAGATGGATTCCCCGGGCAGAGACATCACGTACCCTATGCACGTATTCAAATATCAACTTATGATTCATTTAGAAATTAACTTAGATTGTGTTAAAAAATGTTCAAAAACCAATAGGGATGCGTTTCGAAATCAGCTGAATAATCGATAGACTAACATGCACTAGATGCTAGGCGCTTTGTGAAACAAGATTTTTTTTTCCTCAAGAATATGAATTTAATCCCAACTTTCTCTTTCGAATGCGCAAATATTTTATTGACACCCACCTACGTAGGGAGAAATGATCATCATAATAAAATAAGAGAAATCAGAGCTTGAACGGAAAGATTTAGGTGTTCCTTTTACCCACGCACCATTCAAGAGTGGAATAGTAGAAAAGTAGTATGAAAATGGTTGAATGAACCCTCTGCCAGGCACTTAAGTGTGAATTGCAGAGTAACCATGTAGATGTAGATGATTTTAAGAAGCATTGCATAGTCTTCCTAAAGACTCTCACACATTTTGCTTTTGGCAGATGCTTGTATGAGCTGTGTGTGTATTTATATGGCACATGTCCTTTGCAATTTAAGTTTTATTCTCTCATTCATGTTCTGTTGCTGCAGTATTATTCCACAGTAGCAGAATACAGAAATAGACATTGTTAGAGTATTGATTCTTACCAGTTAAAACTACAAAAAATTAAATGAAAACTAAAAATCTCTGAGAAATTCCCAGAATTCTAAAAAATTCCTGGGTTTTTCCCAGTTTTCTCCCGGATGAAAAAATTCCCAGGTCTTTCACGGATCTTCCAGTTATCCCAGGTCGTATACACTCTGTTTACATTATGATTTACCTGTCTTAGCCACAACTGGGGCAATAAGAGAGAGACTAATACTACAGCTTTTCACCAGCTCACAGGCAACGTGGGCACCTGCGAAGCGAAGGCTACTTTGACTCGCATTTCCCTGTGAAGGCCATATTTTTATCAGTTTTGTGACCAAGATACAGGCAATCAGCTCTAATATCAACAAGGAAATCTTGTTTATTTTATTTATGAACTGTCAAATTTCTACACTGAAGTAAATGCAGACCCTTTCAAACTCCGATGAGAGTAATATCTTCCTAATTCATGCTGAAATATGCTCATTCATGTTACAGGCTTCATGGTTTATTACAACAGACTTTTGGTTTATGGTTTCCGTAGCAAGCAACATTTCATTTGTATTAGTACAAAGCATAATCTAATAGCGTTTTCCATTATTTTACATCAGACAGGAATTAATCAACAACAGACTATTCTCTTAAATTATTAAAACAGACTGACAATGCTCAGGTAATTTACAGATTCCACACCTGTAAAATTGTACATGATCTGAGTTAAAGATGTCGTCAAACCAGGTTTGAAGTGCATTTTCGTTCAGAAAGTTATTTTATTGGTGGTAAACATGTGAGGGTATAAGATCAGAAGAATAAGTGCATGACGGACGACTTTTGAACTCCTGGATAGTTTTGTATGTTGAATCAGCACAATACATTATCTTACAGTAGCAACATGTGGTGCAGTTTTGTAGGTTGTTTTTATTTCACTGCGACTGAAAGATGTGTTAACTGTTGGCAACAAATACTAGCTGTGATATGCATGCCCCTGGGGAGGGGTTTGTAAGGCACAACACCACCTTTGAGCCAACAGATGCACAATAGTACATTCAGACTGACCTTTGTTTGAGTATTTGTCTTTTGTTAGAGCTCAGATATTAATTCTGTCTTAAGTAGTTAACTTAATGGCATCATAACACATCACCTGTAACAAGAACACAAAGGAGTTTTCAGTGAGGGAACTGATGACATTCAAGCAAAAATGTACCAATAGCCATCCCTTCATCTTTTGTTGCTATGTGTTAGACGATCTAGTACTCCTACTCCCGATATGTGTACCTTGCATATTGAATGCAAATGTCACACAATGTTTAAATGGGCATAGTTCATCACATATACCTGTTCTCGAGACTCCCTGAATTTGGAAAATCATTCATGCTGCAATAGTCTTTCTTGAAAGAAGAAAACCCTTTTCCAACACGTTTTCTCAAAAGCACTCAATACAAAATTCCAAGCTGCCTGTGTTGCCTTCAACCATCTATTAAACCTATAGCGAATAGTATGTCTCACACGTTAGACCCTTTCCCATTTGCAATGCTATTTTACAGTTCTTTAACAACATTCATAATTTTCAAGCATGCACCATCACACATGCAACTGCAAGGTAAGTACTGGAACTGTAAGTAGAAAATGAACTTGGTAATACAGATACTAAGCCGGAGACATTCACTTACGGCAGTCGTATAACTGGCCAACCCCCTCATGTTTGGCTGGTTGGACAGGGCCTGGCTTAGGTGGCAGGTGGTGTGTGGCCAACAGCTGGTGGCTGCTGTAGGCAACTGTTCTGGTCTTGACGCAGCCACAAACTGTTTGGTGGAACTGTTTCTGGAAGTTCTTTCTATTACTGGTGTGTAGGACAAAGAAGTGTGTCATCTCTAGGGTTTCATCTTACAGAACTTTAGCACATTTAAAAAAATAAGGCAACGAGGGGTCTTGAACTTGTAACCTCAAATCTATACTACACGATGTTTGCCACTAGACCACGAGCAGATACAGCTCTGTAGCAGCTTGTGAAGAATAACAGCATTTCCCCCACACATTTCCACATACTGCAGTGTTGCTAGACCATGCATATGGCCGGACTTGGAATTTTGAGGGAGGTGGCCAGTTATATGACTGCCTTAAGTGAATGTCTCCGGCTTAGTATCTGTGGCAGCCGCCCAACGGCGGGTTTCATGTCTAAGATAGTACTCGTAAACTAATTAGAAGTTCAAATTTTGGAGTAACTTTCCTGACAAACTATTTCATACCAAATTGTACCCAGATGTTATCTCTACGCTAAGTACTTGTCTGTTCTATCTATGGTTCTCAGTGCACGTTGCACAACTACAAATGCCCACAAAAGTTGAAATTAATATTCAGCAGATTTTGTAATTATTGAATTGAGTGGGGAAAAGAGAGACATTCTCAGTTCACAGGCAGAAAAATACAGCTGTTTCTAAAAAAAAAAAAAAAAAAAAAAAAAAAAAAAAAAAAAAAAAAAAAAAAAAAAAAATCATTTGTTGAAAGCTTAAATGCAGCCAAAAGAAGGAAGACACAACACAGGAAAAAAACTAAGTTTTTCCAAAAGCAATCATTCCAGTCAAAAACCTCCCCAATCATCATCTTTTTTAACAGCCAATTTCAGGTCACTCAGGCTTTTCTTCAGGCACGTAATGTGACAAACTTTTAAATTTTTGTGTCTAAGCACTTACAAACAAATCCACATACATAGTTGCATGTTGAAGTGCTGCTTCCAGGACAGTGAGGTGCACCGGCCCCGTACTGAATCCACTCAGTGGAGTAATGACCCCGGCCAGTGTGCCAGCCAACCAGCCAGCCTGGATGTGGTTTTTAGGCAGTTCCCCACATCCCACTAAGTGAATACCAGGCTGGTACCTAAATCCCGCCTCAGTTACACAATTTGCAAACCTTTAGAAAAATTTTGCTCATCATTTTCACATAACTAACACAACTCGCAGACATTTGGGTACACACATTCTGTCCCGCAGGTAATGGGGTGGTGACAGAAACGGCATGCAGCCAACCCTTAAATTAATCATGCCAAATCCAATCCTAACCATAATGACCCTATGCAAATGTGGAACACGTGCACAATAAAATGAATAATAATTATCTACAAACAAACAAAAATCAGACTGAATTTCACCTAATATAGGTGCAAAATTTTCAGGACCCTATTAATTAGCAAATAAATTGAATAGATTAGCATCTAAAATGTGTGTTTTTGGTGCCAAAAACATGGACACCAAAATAATAATATATCACAGTTACTCTGAATAGGTTACTCGTTTATGTCATAATTTCTTGGGGCATCCAACAAATGTCACAAGGCTCCCAATATTGCACGAGAAAATAATGAGGAACATACGTATTGCCAAACTAAGGATAGCTTATATAAATATGGAGGCTTCTGCTGCTGGTCTCAATCTCGCTAAAATCCTTCTAGGTGTACTGCTGCATCATCTTACAAAAAAGACTGAGTCCTGAGGGATGTCAATGCAACTTAGCCACAATGTCTACTTTAATGTTTCATCTATCTTTTAAGATGAAGCAGCAGTACAAGCACGAGTATTTTAATGAGAAATGGTAACTTGTTGCCCACTGTTAAAGAATTACTTTCCATTCCTTCCCAGTGAATGTATGAGGTCTTGATTTTCTTACATACAGGATGACAACTGTTTAACTATATGAAATAAAATAGTCATAACTTCTGCACAGTTCGTGTTATGATGTTCAAACTGCACGGTTAGCCACAGGTCACAATGGGAATTAGTATGGGCATGCATGCACGGTTTAACAACAACGACCAATTTCATTTGGATGGGTTCATCAATAAGTAAAACTGGCGGATTCGCAGGACTGAGACTCAGCATTTTGTGATTGTGAAGTCTCTTCAACGAGTGCCTCTGTGGTGTGCTATGTCAAGTCACGGAATAATCGGTACGATATTCCTTGATGTCACGATGACTACCAAATGGTACACGAAGGTTCTGAATACGATTTCATCCCCATTATGCAAACTGACCCTGATTTCGACAATGTGTAGTTCATGCAAAACGGAACTCGACCCCATTGAAGCACGAGAGTGTGTTATGTCCTGGAGGAGCACCTTGAGGACCGCATTCTGGCTCTGGAGTGTCCAGAGGCCACTGGAATGGGCCTTGACTGGCCACCATATTCTCCAGATCTGAACACATGCGATTCATTTTTGCGAGGCTATACGTACGTACAGCAATAACAACAAAACCATTGCTGAGCTGGAAACAGCCATTCAGGAGGTCACTGACAGAATCAATGTTCCAACACTTCAGCAGGTCATGCAGAATTTTGCTATTTATCTGTGCCACATCATCGCCAATGATGGCAGACATATCAAATGTGTCAAAACCTAAATCTGAATATCTGTAGTGATGTTTACATGTTGAATAAAGTGTGTGCATACCGTAGTAGTTTGTAACTAATTTGCGTGTTTCCCGCCTCCCCCCCCCCCCCCCCCCAACCATATACCAGCAGTTCAATAACTGCCACCCTGTAAAAACAACATGCACTCTAAACTTGCCATTTCCAGCACATCTACAGCACTCATCACAAGAATTTTGAACTTCCAACACATTGTTCAAAACACTATGCTAAAAAATCAGAGTACATGGAGTCAAAACCTTACAGCGAACTAAAAGACTGCATGAAAGCAATGTGCGATATTGGTCAACTGAGAAGATTATATTTTTCTCTTCTAGTAGAAAAGTGTTGTTGTTCTACCAAAGATGATTGGCACTGAAATTCTTTCTGACAGGTAAAACAACCACCAAATCATTAGTGTTGTTCACAGTTAGTGTTACATTATTACCAGGCCTGGTAGGACAGAATGCAAAATTTATAGTCGCCAGTTCGCCATTGGCGACTGAAAACTGGCAACTGGCAATCCCGGCTTACATGTAAATTTTATTTTATTATCTAAACAATGAAAGACTAGGTTCAGAATTGTACAAATATCATACAATTGTGCACCAAGATGGGCACAGCAGGAAGGAAAAGTGAACATAGTATTGACCTATGCCCCATATATCCCAAGAAAATGTAACTTCTGAGGAATGTAAATGTTGTGTTCCTTCCTCCAAACTGCACAAGTCATCTGCTGCCTTTGGACCTGTGCACAATACACTCAAAGCCAAATACAGAGTAGCACTTGTGTAGAGGTAAATTTCATTCTTTGAGAGGAAGGAAGTGATGGGACTCAGAACTGTACAGGCTACACATAGGTTTGTCACTGCCCGAACATCCATAACACAACAGATGATGTTAAATTCTTTCACACAGGCTAGCTGTTGTACATCAGTTGCTGCCGAAGACGATATTGCTCCACAAGAGTAATGAGGTAACAAAACTGATATTTCTGAAAATGCGACATTCCTGGACACTTTTTGTTGTGATGATGACATCTTGACTTCTGTATCCAAAGACTGGTGCAAATGAAATACTTATGAAGCAATAAATGTAGGAACTAGCAGTGACAATGATGAGGAGTGAAAAGATTATTTTTTTAAAAAAATAAAGTTAAGCATGTGTTCTATGGAAAGTGTAATAATTATATATTTACTGAATTTATAATTTGTGGCACAGGATATACATAATTTTGAAATTAAATAGCACTTTTATGGCCTAAACATGTTTGAATTACGAGTCTGTATCACTCCTTTCTTGTGCTCTGGCAAAACACCCATTTAAGGAAAAACCCTATTAAAGGAAAAAGTATTTGGCTTTATAGAGGCTCATTAGAAAGGGGTTTTATTGTTAACATCAGAAAGGGTCAGTCAGAAGGGTTGAGAGACTTTGAACGAAAGTCGAATCACTGTATGCCACCTGAGTAACAAATCCATCGGGGCATTTCCACCATTTTAAAGCTGCATAAGTCGATTGTTGGTGATGCAATTGTCAATTGAAAACATGGAGGAACAACCACAGTTAAATCAAGACCAAGAAGATCTC
Source organism: Schistocerca serialis cubense (assembly GCF_023864345.2). Taxonomy (NCBI): domain Eukaryota; kingdom Metazoa; phylum Arthropoda; class Insecta; order Orthoptera; family Acrididae; genus Schistocerca; species Schistocerca serialis. The sequence continues at coordinate 656,315,474 of NC_064640.1, read as the reverse complement.
ATGTACTGACAGATGGGGAATATCAAGCACTGCAGAAGGTGAGAGAGAGACAGAGAGATAGAGACCTGAAATAAGAGAAAGGAATCACACTCTAGTTCCATAGTGTTATCAGTATTAGGACAGCAACTCCATGTAGCGAGCTGCAGGGGAGGGGGGGAATAAAGGTATATGGGGTACACTGAAGTAGTGTAAAGAGTGACACCACTGGACAGTGGATGGCTGGAAACGAGTGATATGGAGCTATGAATCATGCTATGCCCTGTGGCAATCTGATGGACAGGTTTGAGATTGACAAATGCCTTCAGAATGTTACCTGCCATCATCTGTAGCACCAACATTGAGAAGTTTATATCAAGAGTATGTGGGCAGTTCAGACATGCCAATTGATTGTATTAGTATGACAATGCACCCTGCCATAAAGGAGCATCTTTGAGGTAACAGTTTTTGGACACTAATATTTCTCAAATAGAATGATATGCCAAGAATCCCAACCAGAACCCAATGGTACACCTTTGGGATGAGTTAAAATGTTGACTCCGTTCCAGCCCCCAGCTATCATCATTACCTTCTCTGGTTTCAGCTGTTGAGGAAGAATGGGCAGGCATTCATCTGCAGACATTCTGACACATCAAAAACTGTCCCCAGAAGAGTTGAAGCTGTCATAAAGGCCAAGGTCGGGCATATCCCATTATTAACATCCACTAACAGGTGCTCGGATACTTCCGATCAGATAGTGTAATAACAAGAAACAATATTAACCTTTCCCTCTCCTCTAAACAAACTGACACTATAATTTAATGTTGTAAAAACATAAACAGTTAATCTATCTGATAAAGTCCTGGATTGGTGTCTTTTTGGTATACCAAATGAATTTGTAGTACTCACGAGGGGGGACCAGTCATCAATAAAACCAACAGTCTGAATATTATGTCAAAATAAACTGAAAATAGTGGGCTCAAATGTTATAGGAATGACAGATACCTATTTGACTATCTATCCACAGTGACATCACTACACTAAGAGGAACATACCTGTCCAATGAGGTCATGGTTGTGCTGCAGATCGTCAGCGTAAGTATTGAGAAATTCTTTCATCTGTTTCACATGAGCTTCCTCAATTTCTTGAAAATGCTTTAAGAAAGAAAAAAAAAATGAGAGATTAAGTGAACTCCTATACTAACTTTAAATGTACAAAGTATATTCTTACTATAAATAAACTTTCAGGTAACTACATGCTCGATCAGTCACTGAGTTTTTTTTTATTGTTAACAAACACACACTGAGGTGCCAAAACATTATGGACATCTGCTTATTAGTGTATTGGTCCACTTTTGGAAAGAAATACAGCTGCTATTTTGCATGGCATGGATTCATGAAGCCCGTGGTAGGTTTTCACAGATATGTGGCACCAAATGCCTATACACAGGAGACGCGTTTCCCTCAAATTATAGGACAGTTGTATGTGGGCACATAAGTTTATGATGATTATTATTATTTTTCTTTCCTTTCTCAGACGTTATGTCTGGTTAAAAATGGAAAGTGACGCGGACCTTGATCAAGCGTGACTTCCTTTTAACTGTACGGTATATGTTACATTGCATTTAGGACCTTTCAGGTAATTGATCATGTATCAATAATTACAGATTTCTGTAGTTGTATGTATACGTTTGGATGTAACTGTATTGCTTTGATGTACTGGTGGATATTGTGTGGTATGACTCCCGTAGTTGATAGTATAATTGGTATAATGTCAACTTTATCTTGATGCTACATGTCCTTGACTTCCTCAGCCAGCTGGATGTATTTTTCAATTTTTTCTCCTGTTTTCTTCTGTATATTTGTTGTATTGCATATGGATATTTCAATTAGTTGTGTCAATTTCTTCTTTTTATTGGTGAGTATGAGGTCAGGTTTGTTATGTGGTGTTGTTTTATCTGTTATAATGGTTCTGTTCCAGTATAATTTGTATTCATCATTCTCCAGTACATTTTGTGGTGCATACTTGTATGTGGGAACGTGTTGATTTATTAGTTTATGTTGTATGGCAAGTTGTTGATGTATTATTTTTGCTACATTGTCATGTCTTCTGGTGTATTCTGTATTTGCTAGTATTGTACATCCGCTTGTGTTGTGATCTAATGTTTCTATTTGTTGTTTGCAAAGTCTGCATTTATCTGTTGTGGTATTGGGATCTTTAATAATATGCTTGCTGTAATATCTGGTGTTTATTGTTTGATCCTGTATTGCAATCATGAATCCTTCCGTCTCACTGTATATATTGCCTTTTCTTAGACATGTGTTGGATACGTCTTGATCGATGTATGGCTGTGTTAGATGATACGGGTGCTTGCCATGTAGTGTTTTCTTTCTTTTTCCAATTTACTTTCTTTGTATCTGTTGATGTTATGTGATCTAAAGGGTTGTAGAAGTGGTTATGAAATTGCAGTGGTGCAGCTGATGTATTTATATGAGTGATTGCTTCGTGTATTTTGCTAGTTTCCGCTCGTTCTATAAAGAATTTTCTTAAATTGTCTACCTGTCCATAATGTAGGTTTTTTATGTTGATAAATCCCCTTCCTCCTTCCTTTCTGCTTAATGTGAATCTTTCAGTTGCTGAATGTATGTGATGTATTCTATATTTGTGGCATTGTGATCGTGTAAGTGTATTGAGTGCTTCTAGCTCTGTGTCACTCCATTTCACTACTACAAATGAATGGGTCAATATTGGTATAACATAATTATTTATAGCTTTTGTCTTGTTTCTTGCTGTCAATTCTCTTTTCAGTATTTTTGTTAGTCTTTATCTATAATTTTCTTTTAGTTCTTCTTTAATATTTGTAGTATCTGTTCCTGTTTTTTGCCTGTATCCTAGATATTTATAGGCATCTGTTTTTTCCATCGCTTCTATGCAGTCGCTGTGGTTATCCAATAAGTAATCCTCTTGTTTAGTGTGTTTCCCCTCGACTATGCTATTTTTCTTACATTTGTCTGTTCCGAAGGCGATATTTATACCACTGCTGAATATTTCTGTTATCTTTAGTAATTGGTTGAGTTGCTGATTTGTTGCTGCCAGTAGTTTTATATCATCCATGTATAGCAAATGTGTGATTTTGTGTTGGTATGTTCTAGTAATATTATATCCATAATTTGTATTATTTAGCACCATAATTTGTATTATTTAGCATGTTGGATAGTGGGTTCAGAGCTAGGCAGAACCAGAAAGGACTTAATGAGTCTCCTTGGTATATTCCACGCTTAATCTGTATTGGCTGTGATGTGATATTATTTGAATTTGTTTGGATATTAAGTGTGGTTTTCTAATTTTTCATTACCATGTTTAGGAACTGTATCAATTTAGAATCTACTCTGTATATTTCCAATATCTGCAGCAACCATGAGTGGGGTACACTATAAAAAGCTTTTTGGTAATCAATGTATTCGTAGTGTAGCGATCTTTGTTTAGTTTTAGCTTGATATGTCACCTCTGCATCTATTATCAGTTGCTCTTTACATCCTCGTGTGCCTTTGCAGCAGCCTTTTTGTTCTTAATTTATACTTTTGTTCTGTGTTGTATGTGTCATTATTTCTGTGTAATGACTGAAGTTAATATTTTGTATATTGTTGGTAGGCATGTTATGAGGCGATATTTAGCTGGGTTTGCTGTGTCTGCTTGATCTTTAGGTTTCAGATAAGTTATTCCATGTGTAAGTGTATCAGGGAATGTGTATGGGTCTGCAATGTAACTGTTAAATAATTTAGTTAGATATGAATGTGTTGAGGTGAAATTATTTAGCCAGAAATTTGCTATTTTATCTTTTCCAGGGGCTTTCCAATTGTGAGTAGACTTAATTGCTTGGGTGACTTCATGTTGCAAAATTATCACTTCAGGCATTTGTGGTATCATCTTGTATGTATCTGTTTCTGCTTGTATCCACCATGCATGCCTGTTATGTTGTACCGGGTTTGACCATATGTTGCTCCAGAAGTGTTCCATGTCTGTTATGTTTGGGGGATTGTCTATTTTAATGTGTGTGTTATCTATTGTCTGGTAAAATTTCTTTTGGTTTGTGTTGAATGTTTGGCTTTGTTTCCTTCTATTTTCACTTTCTTTGTATCTTCTAAGTCGTTTGGCCAATGCTTGTAATTTCTGCTTCTTTTCATCTAATTGCTCTATCACTTCTTGTTGTGAGATTTTACCTAACCTAACCTTTTTAGTTTTTTGTCTGATATTTCATTTCTTATAAATTGTATTAGCTGTCCAATGTCTTTTCTCAATTTTTCTACTCCACAGATATGTGGCACCAAATGCCTATACACAGGAGACATGTTTCCCTCAAATTATAGGACAGTTGTATGTGGGCACATAATTTTATTATTATTATTATTATTATTATTATTAGAGACGAGGAGCGCTCAACATCATGGTCATCAGCACCCTTACAAAAAGTCAGAATGCCTATCTCAGGGGTGGGGATGAAGGCTGTCCCCACATGCGGAGCATGTTATGATGTATTAATGTCTGCCACCCTATCCCACCAATTTAGGGATGAGGCCTGACAGTTTATGAAATGTCATCACTCTTGTAAGACTGGAATAAATATCTGTGAGAATGGTGGGCAGATCTCTATAGAGACTGAGAGCTGCCCTAATATCAGTATATAGGACACACATTGCCAAAATATGCTGAACTGAAAGTGGCACGCCACAAACTTCACAGAGCGGTGGATCCTCTCACCGAAGGAGGAAACAATGTGTTAAAGTGCTATGTCCAATGTGCAACCTAGTAAGCAGAACCTCCTTCCAGCAGTGAGGCTGACACAAAGTCTGCCATGCCTTTGTGGTTGATTTGAGCGGCTGCAGTTTGTTTTCTGTCATCTGCAAGCATTCAGTCTTCCACTGATATATGATGTGTTTATCAGAAAATGAGATGATGGCATGCAACGGGATGGGACACTGATAGACAGCACAATCCCGACATGCTTCCTTTGCGTCTGCAGTGGTCATGTCGTTTCCCTGTATCCCGATGCGGCCAGGTACCCAGCAAAATATCACCACCTTGCCATGGTGTTGGAGCCACTGTAAGGAGTCATGGATGAGCTGAATCAGTTGGTCTACTGGATAGAATTGGTGAAGTGCTTGCAATGCACTAAATGAGTGAGAACCTACAAGAAATCTTGTACAGTGATGTTTGTGAATCCTCTCCAGTGTCATCAGAATGCCATATAATTCTGCATCATAATTTGTAAATAGTTCAGGAGGATGCACTTTAAAAACCATATCAGAGAAAACAGCACAACATTTTCTTGCTGGGATCCATCTGTGTAAACAATGATAAAACTGTGGTATGTACTTAGAATGGACGAAAACAAAGCTGTAAACAAACAATCTGGAGTACAAGTTTTCTTGTACTGTGTCAAGCTCAAAATCACTTTGGGCCTCTGAAGACACCAAGGCGGCAATGTGTCCCATCCCTGGCTGTGCATTTTGATGCCTGATAATCTGTAGCACATATCCCAAATGGCTTGGTCGCGCGGGACCGATTCCTGAACAGCCATTCAAAGGTGGGTTCGACCACTGCACTAAATTCCAATAACTGAGGTGACACTGAGATTTTCAGAGTCTGTCGAGCCACAAGGATGCAGCACTGAATCCAGAGTGGTGGTTCACCAGCCTCTGCAGACAGACTATGAACTGGGCTGGTCTGAAAAGCTCCAGTAGATATCCAAATGCCTTCATGGTGGACAGGACCTAACATTTTGACATAGGAAGCACAGGCTGACCTGCAGATCACGCTACCATAATCTAAATGTGATCGAACAAATGCCCTATAAAACTGCAGGGGCGGGACCTGTCAGGTTTCCATGTTTTTCTGCTAAGGCATTTCAAAATATTCAATGATTGGAAGCCCTTTGTTTGTATGTCTTTCAGGTGTGGGAGTCAAGTTAATTTCGAGTCAAATAACAAAAGCAAAAAGCGCAGTTTCTTGAAAATGTAAAATATTGCCCCCATTGTGAGCAGCTGTTGGTTAAAACTTAAACGAGCAGAGTTAACATTGACACATGTAGTCTTCTCGGGTGAGAACCGAAAACCAGTTTTCCTGGCCCAGCTTTCCAGCCGCCTAATGGTCAGCTGTAGCTGCCTTGTTGTCGTTATAAGATCAGAGGAGGAGTAGAAGATTGCAAAGTCACCCACAAACAAAGAGCATTTGACAGGGCTCCTGACTGTGGAGGAAATGCCATTGTTAGTGATGGCAAACAATGTGACACTGATGACATTGCCTTGGGGGACCCCATTCTCTTCAACATAGCAGTCACACAAGACACCGCCAACACAACATCGGAAACACCAGTTCCCACTCATGAAGTTGGATGTTGTACCTCCAAGTAGTGTCATATGCTTTTTGAGGTCAGAAAACACACAAACCAAATGGTTTCGGGGTAAGAAGGACTCCTGTATTGCCATCTCCAGTAGAATTAAGTTGTCGCGGGTGGAATGGTAGTGCCTGAAACTGCTGTGGGAGCACCTCAGGTGACCTTGGGATTCGAGCAGCCAGACGAAGTGGTGGTTGACCTCATGTTCAAGAGTCTTACCTATACAAGTGATACAGGCTACACTCCGTTAACCGTTAGAGGCACTACGGTCCTTGCCTGGTTTCCCAAATGGAATTAATATTGCCTCTGTCCAAGTTGTGGGGTACTGTCTATGAAACCAGATCGTATCGAAAAAAGAGAGGAGCTGTCCTTTCGCTTCACAGCACAGATGACAAAGCATAGCATAACGGATCTCACCTGGTCCTGGAGCAGTGTCTCTGGCTGCAGATAAAGCTGATTCCAGTTCCCACATGGACAACAGAAGGTAGTAGACTTCCTCATTATGCAAAAAGAAACTGAACTTCCTCATCCCTGCAGTCCTACAGAACACCTCAGAAGCAGGAGCTTGTCTGGATGACATAGTGATAATTAAGTGTTCAGCTAAAACCTGAGTCATGTCTTCTGGTGTATCCACCTCCGTAAGGGGTTGCCTGAAATCCATCTTATTTAGTTCCAAACATGCGCAGTGGAAGTGGACCAATTAATGGAAGTCGTGAATTCCCTCAGCAAGCCTTCTTCCATTCCTCTATCACTCACCTTGCATGTGCTCTCTCAGATCTGAGGGCAAGAACAGTTTCTGTAGTTGGGCAGTGTGAAGTTCTGCAGAGCTGTTCATCTGACCCTGACTGGCCATCGACAGTCATCATTTGACCAAGCTACAGGCCATCGTCTGAGGTGGTTACTAGACTGCGAGATGGACTCTGCAGCAGCCCATTGGATCTCACAAGTGATATGGGTCACCATCTCCTGTGCACAATCCTTTCAACAATAGCCTGTCGACTGTACTTTACCCAATTTGCCCTTTGTATCGTCCATCTGCATGGTCTGTCAGCCACCGTCCTAGTCAGCGGACGGATCCACACTGGGAAGTGGTCACTAGAATGTAAATATGTAGCCACTTCCCAATGAACTGAGTCTGTAATAGCTGAGGAAGGAAAACAAAGGTCAGTGCCTGAGAAAGACCCTGTAGCAGTGGAGAAGGGTGTCATCTGAACCGCATTCAGAAGGCAAATATTCTCAGAATGGACAAGTCGTAGCCGAGTCCAACAGCACGTTGTGTGCATTGAAGTCCCTCACAAGAAGGAATGAGGATGGGAGTGCCTGTAAGTGTTCTGTCAGTGGGTCTGCATCCAAAGCATCATTAGGTGGAAGACACAAAGAACACATGATGATATTAAAGGGTGCTAGAACTTTCATGGCAATTGCTTGTATGGTTGTGGTAAACGGGACAGGAGAGGAGTGGCATCTGTCATCATTGAAAACAGCCACTCCACCTTTAGCCTTGTCTTCAGTAATTCGTCCTTCCTGTATGGGTGGTAGTTCCGTAATGCAGAGTGTTGGTAACAAAGACGCATTTCTTGTAAGCAGATGCAGAATGGTTTCTCCTAGACCAGGAGTTTTAATTCTTCCAAATGTGAACAATAACCATGTAAATTCCAGCACAACACAGAATTCTCCACGGAAGCCACTGTTTAGGGAAGTTGTTCGTGTCTTTCTCCCTCAAAGGTGGTGACATACCGGGGGAAGTCAAGGAGAACGTGAACAGGTTCCCGGCCCTCCGGTTCCTCTGATTGGAAGTCCATATCCTCAACAGCATAGTCCCCATCAGTGAGGGAGAGAGGTCGCTGATGTTGCGGGGATGGCTTACTTGGCTTCTGATGGTGGCTGATGGTACATGGCTCAGGTGGTGAGCCAATTGCCAATAGCTTCCAAATGACTTCTGTTTCAAATGGAGTGTTTCCCCCACAGGTACACCAACAAGTGCATGTGCTCTTACTTGAATCTGTGGTCAGAGTTTGTGTGGAGGCATCACACTTGGCAACTAGCGGATGCAAAAGAAGTAGCAAAAACCAGAGGTTGCATAGCTTTGAAAACTCTTTTAGCTTCACCATAGGGTATGCACCTCTTGACTTTCAAGTCCTGAATTTTTCTTTCCTCATTGTAAACCTCTCACTTTCTGCTCAACACTTGGTGATCTCTGGAGCAGTTTACAGATTTCAGAGGAAGTGTACAAGAATTGCCTGATTTGTGAGCTGAGCCTCCACAATTGCCGCAATTAGCACTACCATTACATCCCATAATGGTATGGTCAAAACTTTTGACATCTGAAGCATCGCATTGGGCTAGCAACAAACGGGCGAACCTTAAGATGGATGTAGCCTGCAAGGATGCGTTTAAGTAATTCTGGAGTACTTAATGTTAGAATAAATGTTGCGGCACAGAAGTGACACCTGATAGAGTAACAGACATATTTCACAGGGCTCAGGTCAAGTAAACTTGGTGGTTAGAATGTCAATACGAGTTGAGTATCACACACCTTTAACTACTGTAGACCAATTCTGGCCTTGAGACACAGACAGCAATCCTGCTGGAAGACGTCATCACCTTCAGGGAAGATGTAAGCATGAAGGGATGCAGGTAGTCCACAATAATGTTCACTTAGTCCACAGCTGTCACTGTGCCTTTGACAACTACAACATGCTCCATAAAAGTGCAAGTGAATGCCCCCTCATAGCATAATACTGCCACCGTCAGCCTGTACCTGTTGCGAGGTGCAAGTTTCAAGCAGCCACACACACACGACATCATATTTGGACATGATCATCAACAAGACATTACCAGGCAACACATTTCCAATAATACACAGAGTTATCTCTATGTTCACTGCAATCTTAGCTGATGTTGCTTGATCAACATGAGAACACATAGGAGCTGTTTGCTACAGAGTCGCGCATTCCTTAATGTGTGCAGAATGATGTGCTCCAAAACACTTGTGCTTGTACAAGCACTGTACTAGGTCACCATATCAGCCACAGACCATCACCTATCCAGCTTTACAGAGAGTGCAGCCTCCACATTCTGTGATGAGCTGTGAATGTTACACACCTTACCACTTACACATTATTTCACTGTCCTTCAAACATTTCCAACGAATTCTCACAACAATAGCACATAAATAGCTGATCAACTTTGTCATGTCCTAGACACACGCTCCCAGACACCAGGTCATAACAATTTGCCCTCTGTATCCTCAACAGAATGATTCCTCATTCATCTCTGCTCTAATATAATTATTATATACCTTCCTTACCATGTCACATGCCAGCAATGTCACCAAGCAGCATTGAATCTCGTCATGGACAGTCATCATAATAATTTGGCTCATCAGTATGTGTCTACAGCAATTTTATTACAAAATTTGACATTTTTAGTGTTCTGATGCTAGACAACAGAAAAAAAATTGGGCATCTTTTGGATAAGAGAACATTACAATAAATACAAAAATTACTAATTTTTTAAGGTACTACATCACGTTCTCTTGTGTCAATTACCAAAATTATTGACTCAGTTGTGTACCTACTCACCATTTCGGTGCATGAATCACAGTAGTCAAAAACTACTTTGAGGAAAAAAAAAATGCACATAGTACCTTAAATCATAATGGTATTTAAAAAATACTCACTGTTGGAGTGAAGCTCAAAATAAAACAATATTTTTAACTATGTTTCACCCCAGGAAGTGGACTAAAATGCAGAATGAATACCAGTCCATTAATACTGTTGAAGGTTTTCACAAAATGGATTACAAAGTCAGATGGGAGTGGGGAGGTGGTATCACAGTCACAGATTACTCTAAAACAATTTGCTGTCCTTATACTAAATGGTGTGAAGATCGTCAAAAGCGTACATTACAAAACAAATCTAATTGCCAACTGAAATAAGATGTGTTTTGAATGATTTCACGATGACTTCAGCTGCCATTCTCTTCATTTGACATACTCACATCACGAAATCATTCAAAACATTTATTATAGCTGCAGACCATATCACAATGGAGATAATATAATATTTGTTTTGATCAAAGTATGACGTTTATTGTGTCTATACTTGCGGGGAACATTTCAAAGACTGGGAAAACTTACACATGTCAATCCATTGTTTGTCCCAAACTACAATGTACAGTAGTTTGAAAGAAAGGAATATTGGGTTTAACGTCCCATCAAGGTCATTAGAGACAGAGCAAAAACTCTGATTGTGTCAGGGATAGGGAAGGAAATACGCCCTGTCCTTTCGAAGGCACCTGGCATCCTCCTGTACTTTAAATACCCTGAAAATCGTTGTGGTGAATGCACCATGTAAGCAAACACAAGCTGTTGTGACTCAAGTAAAACAAAATCCTTACAAAACAAGAGAAAAATCTTAGTAGCCTCCCAAATGTACTTGTCAGATTATCAAGCTCTACCCAATAGCTCTTATGCTTAGAGACACCATCAGCGGAGTGTACTCATCAGTACCACCTAGACCAGCCCCACAATTGGCAAAACATATTACATTATCAAAGGAAGAGGTGCCTAAGAGTATGTGTGATCAACCAATTTACTTTAAGTTTTACCCATCGTGTTATATTGAGAGTCAGAATGAATGGCCACACACTTTCTATCACCAAAATCCAAAATCCTGTTAATAGTGTGTTGTAGAAATAAGAGCAGTGACCAGGTCAGGAAGTTCAGCATTCTAGATACCTGGATAAAAAATACAAAAAAATTAAAAAAAGGGGGGGGGGGGCGCACTAAGAGGTCAGTGACAACTCCAATCTTGTTTGCATCTCAAATATATGGTGAATACTCAGCACATGCAACAAACTGGATATTGTAATTTTTTACGCAAGTTTTTGTGATTAATTTCTTACTTTGATATATCCATCTACATAAAATAACTAAGTACTTTCTACAATAGAACTAACTACATGGCATGTACATGTGAAAAATGAAACAAAATATAACTCTACCCTGCAAGCCAATATCATTTTCCTCTCAAATTCCTCTTTAATCATCTTGTATTTTTCTATCAATGCTTTATACTCTTCTTGCGCCTTCTTAAGTTTTATTTCTGCTTTCTCCAGATCCTTAGGTGATGCATTTTCTTTCTTTAATTTTTCATATTCCAAGCCCCTTTGTGTGTATGTATCCTTAGCCTTTTGTAGTATCAAGGTCGTTGACTGTATAGCTTGGACCACTTCCAATGTGCTTCCTTCTTCCTCTTTAACCTGCAAATTATTTCCTTCATTGAGTGTCTTATTTATATGGTGATATTTTAGTTTAGATTCATTCAACAAATTTCACAAGCATTATGAAAAAAAAAAGAAAAATATAAAATCAATGAACCACTCACAATTGAACTTCCTCAAAGCAAAACAACTATATAAACCCGTTTAATATAGTATCAAAAATTAAGAATCCGATCATTTTAATGTAAGAGCTTCAGTATTTGATCACACATGTAAAATTGATTTGTCTGAATGAGACTGTGAAACAAAATTTCAGTTATTCGAACAACAAAATCAGTTTTCTGATAGCAACTAGTATGTATCAGAAACAAATTTAAATCAATAACAATTACAAAATGCTCTGTCGTCTTGCATCCAGACATAATTCTTAGTGCTGAAAATAGTCTGTGTTTCTACCAGAAAAATCTGACAGTACTAACTCTTAAGTTACTAAATTGAAAAGGCTATGGCTGAAGCCATTTCTTATCGAACAGAAAATCTTTCAACATTAAAAACTCTGTTTCTATCAATGCTCTAAGAGCTGCTTATTATTTAAATGCATTTTTTTATGTAGACCTGCAGGACTTTACAATGCTCTCTGACAAGGGGTAGTCAGTCATCATTGTTGATCACAGATCCGAATGTACAGATGTTCATCACTGAATAAAAAAAAAACTACACCATCTACTTTGGCTTTTAGTTCAACACTGCTTATCAGTAGTAGTAGTAGTAATAATAATAATAATAATTACTGATGAGATATAATGGCTGCTACCTCACAACCAAAAAGTGGATAATATTCAGTAGTACTTAGTTTTTGAGAAATCCAGTAAAGAAGATATCTCACCTGCTCAAGTTATAATGACTACAGGGCTACTAACAGTTAGTAAACCTGTGTGTGTGTGTGTGTGTGTGTGTGTGTGTGTGTATGTGTGGTGGGGGGGGGGGGGGGTGGGGGGGTGGGGGAATTGCCTCTGGTTCGATTCTCCTTCCAATTTCAAATAAACTTTTTCCTTATACAAAATACACTTCTTTCACAAAACAGTCAGAATTTTAATGATATAAACTACTTTAACCATTTGATGTTTAGTTACTGTATATGCAGGTTATGTCTTATTCATTTGTAGCACATTGTACAGTAAAGCCTGTGTTTCTACTGTTAACTGACCTGGGAAAAAAAGAAATTATAGAAGGTGAAAGAATGTACACACATTTTCAGCAAGGTGAAGGAACAGCACAAACACACATGCAAACTTTCTCAAAGTTCATTAGGTGTTTGGTGAGGACAGTCAGAAAAGGCAGTTGCCTCTTTTTGGTTCCAATATTGTGTGATCTCTCTCAACAATATTAACTGAAAGGAAGAGGTCCCCAGTGGTGGGATGGACTTTTTAGAACCAAATATACAGTGATGTAGGTTAATATCCCAGCTATACCCTGTAGCCACTCACTCTGGTGTCCCTCATTTGTAACTGATGAAAAAAATTTGTAATTTTGTGTGAAACTCAATAGCTTTTAAAAAAAGTGTGGTTACGAAGTGTGATGGTAAGGATAATAGCTTCACATGCAGGATTTTGTGGGTTGTAATCTTGTCACGTGTAGTAATTTTTTTATTTTTTAAATGCAATTTTTTATTTCCCTTCTTTTGTCACATGATTTTAGTCATTACATAAAGTTCTTCATTTGCTCTCATTTTTCTTCCTGTCATTCTTTTTCCACTTGAAATCTTTGTTCATATGTTTTTAATCAATTTTATGTATTATTTTGATTTATATTCCTTTGTTTTATCATCGTGGTTTTTTGTCCAGGTTATGCAGTGGCACACTGAAGAGAGAGCACTATTTTTTGGCCAGCCTGTACGGAAAACAGCTTCTGATTCATCATGAATGTAAACTGCAGTTTATTGTAAGGTATAATTATTAAATGGGAACAATACTAACTGCAAATGATATAAAAAATTAAAATTCTGTCAATATTCACAACCTCTTCCACATTACAGAAATAGAAACTCTTTATATTACTGAAATATTGATAGTTTTGTGAATATGATTAACCTTACAAAATAAAATTTTTTCTTAAAATTCAGGATGCAGACTTGAATCCAAGTAAACAAATACAGAGTGGGCCACTTGCACAGCTCACCTCTTGATGTACTGAACACTTTCACCAAATTGTTATCAACACAAGCACTTACGCAACACTGTTGCACAACTATTTCCTCCAAAACTACTGTGTCTAAAGTTTCTTCATTGAAGAAAATCTCTGGGAAATTTCATCCAAATCCAGGACATGCAATTGCTTTGTTTCTGCCCAAGATCAAAGTTCTGAAATACATTTTGTGTGTGTGTGTGTGTGTGTGTGTGTGTGACATTTTCTGGGAATATTCTCCATTTCATATGAGTAAAACATTTTCTCTGACTAAGGAATTCATTCTCACTACCTCTCATCATCCTTGAGAATGTTCTCAATGTGCACAGAACATCTGCATAATCTTATGTTTCATTCACCTGTCTCAAACAGGCAAACTATTTGACATACAAATATGGAACTGACATCAATGTGTTATGGAAGAGTTCCACTACCTTTGTTTTTAGTTTTGTGTTCGTTGACACATTATTAAGACTATTACAGACAGCCTATAAAAATGCATTTTCTGATGATGTTACTGAATTTTCAACATGCCGGAAACTTTTTTGCTACTGAAGTTAGGTGAACATAAAATGCAAATGAAATCGTAAGAATATATCATATTTTCACCTACTCCAAACCAGAACTCTGTCAGAGTTTTCCAACCTGAGATGATTTTGGTTACACATGATACATAATGTGTCTGCTCATGCTTTAAGTACTTAAGCAGTCATCTGTGCACTTTCGTTATGAGAAACTGATCACTAGGTTTGGAATAAAGCAGTTATTAACTTTTCTGAACTGCCAACTTATTTCTAACATACCAAAATGTAAGACTTATGTTGCGAGGAAACGTGATGATGAACATCTGAAAGTGTCAGTGGACACAGTTGTCTGGTACCTGCCTAAGTCTTCTCCTAAGTCAGACTGAAAACCTTGGTCTACTAAATAGCACAAAAATGTTTCATTTTTGCTTAGTTTGAAAGGTCACCCCTCTTTTTTCACGGTTTTTGGGAAGGAAGTTCGCCATCCAAATAACACTTTTATTGTTAAATCTACAGAAACTTCTACAGGTTATCTGTTCCTTATTCCTTTGGGCTACATGTAAATTTTTTTGCCCACTGAGCAACACAAATTCTGCCATTTTTACTATTAAAAAAACTCCTCTGTAAAACCAACCTTAAAAGAACTTATTCAGCTAGAAGAAGAATACTACAGATCTCACTTCAAAAAAAGGGAGAATGTTCTCCATTTGTGTGAAACTTCTCTAGGTTAGGGACCCAGGGATGAATGAGGCCACTAAAGTGCAAAGGTAGTGGAGTGGCAGGTTTTGGAGGCAAAAGTGTTGGTCAGGGGTGACTTGCAAAATTCTGTTGCAAGATACAACATATTTTATTCATCTTGGATTACAATGTCAGAGTGCTGTGGCACCCTCTGATAAGTCTGCAAGCGTCTGGTCTGGTGATGATGACATTGGAAAACTGCGACAGTGTGATGGCCAATTGACATTCACATCCTGCTTCACTAACACTGTTCACCCCACTCAGCAGCGTGTGTCTGAGTTAACACAATGCAGTCCCAAGTAAGCAATGCCAGCAACACACAATTCTCCTGAATTCCCATAGGTCGCCAACGTTACTGAGTTAGCAGCTCACCATGGTGTTGAGGGATGGCAGCAGAACCACCATGGCAGCAAACTGATGCTGTCCAAGGCAGAAATTCGGTGTTGCTGTGACCCCTGAGGTTGCTTGGTTGGTTGGTTTAAAGGAAGGGGGGAAGGAACCAAACTGTGAGGTCATCTTTCCCTTGTTCCCAGTAAAATAATTACACAAGGGAAAGAAGAAAATGAACGAGACAAACAGCACAAAAACAGGAGAATGGAAGAACCAAAAGAATGACAGAAGGACAACCAACACTACTATGGACAAAACAGGAAAAGAAAACCACAGAGAGAACCAAGAAACAGTAGAAGGGATAAAAACAATAGAGCAGATGACCGTGGCTGGCTGACCATGAGAATAAAAAGGAAAATCCAGCCACCCTGCGACACATTAAAACATCCAGCCTAAAAGTGTTTGAGTGGAGAACACAAATGGCCAAAGTACATGCCCGAAAACTTATATAGAATCATAAGACCCACTGTCACGTATAAAACATAAGACTATATTAGCTGATGAGGTCAGATAAAATTAATGGCAACGAGTTCGGTAACTGAAGAGCCAATAGCAGGGCAGCCAAAGGAGGACAGCTCACCAAGATATGGGCCACTGTCAGCTGGGTGCCGTACCGACACTGAGGTGGGTCATCACGGCGCAAGAGGTAGCCATGTGTCACCCAAGCGTGGCCAACGCAGAGCCGACAGAGAACCACAGAGTCCCCGCGAGAGGCCCGCGTGGAGATCTTCCACACATTCACAGAATCCTTAATGGCACGCAGTTTGTTGTGCATACTTAGATTATGCCACTCCGTCTCCCAAATCTCCTAAACCTTGCGGCATAGTAGTGAACGCAGGTCAGTTGCAGAGAAGTCGATCTCCGTAAGTGGTTTCCGCGTAGCCTGTTTGGCCAGCCTGTCAGCAAGTTCGTTGCCTGGGATTCCGAAGTGACCTGGATCCAGACAACACCACTGAAGACTGCATCATTCCAGGGCATAGATGGACTCCTGGATGGTCGATAGCTTGTAGGCTGCTCGAGGAAGACAGAAGAAACGACTCCCCAGGGAATGAACGTATGTGCTCAAGATCACAAGGTATAGCCACCAGATCAGCAGTGAAAACGCTGCAGCCATTGGGCAAGTAATGCTGTTCAATATGCCCTCCATGCACGTATGCGAAGCTGACGCAATCATCAGCCATCAAGCCATCGGTGTAAACGACTTCATGCCCTCAGTACATGTCAAGAATCGAGAGGAAGTGGCAGCAGAGAGCTGTGGTGTTAACTGAGATCTTAGGGCAACATGAAAGCTCCAGGTGAAGCCGTGGCCTAGGTGTACACCATGGAGGTGTACGTGAATGGACCTAAAGTATAGGGATAACGGCAAGGACTCTAGTTCGGAAAGAAGGGATAGACACGAACTGCAATTGGAAGCCCTGACCTGGGCCGCCAATGCGGGATATGAACCGCTGTGGGTGGGAAAAGGAGACAGTAATTCAGATGCGCAGAAGAACTACAAACGTGTGCAATGTAACTGGCCAGCAGTTGTGCATGCCTATCCTGCAATGGAGGGACTCCAGCCTCCACCAGGATGCTGGTCACCGGACTCGTCCTAAAAGCTCCTGTCGCTCGGCAAATGCCACACTGGTGCACTGGGTCGAGTACACGCAATGCTGAAGGCGCTGTCGAACCATAAACCAGACTCCCAGTCAAGGTGGGATTGAACAAGGGCTCTGTAGAGCTGCAGCAGTGTAGAGCAATATGCACTCCAGCTGGTTTTGCTCAGGTATCGGAGGGCATTGAGGTGCTGCCAGCACTTCCGCTTAAGCTGATGAAGGTGAGGAAGCCAAGTCAATCGAGCGTCGAAAACCAATCCTAAGAATCAGTACGTCTCCACTACAGTGAGTGGTTTGTCATTAAGGTAAAGTTCTGGTTCCGGATGAACAGTATGATGCCGACAAAAGTGCATGACACATGACTTTGCGGTCGAAAACTGGAAACCGTGGGCTAGAGCACATGACTGCACCTTGTAGATGGCTCCCTTTAGGTGCCGCTCAGCAACACCAGTACTGGAGGAGCAGTATGAAACGCGTAAGTCGTCTGCATACAGAGAAGGTGAGACAGATAGCCCTACAGTTGCTGCTAGGCCATTAATGGCCACTGAAAATAGAGACACACTCAATACAGAGGCCTGCGGGACCCCATTCTCCTGGATATGAGGGGAACTATGGGAGGCACCAACTTGGACACAAAAAGTACGGGGCGACAGGAAATTTTGGATAAAAATCGGGAGCAGGCCTCAGAGACCCACTCATACAATGTGCCAAGGATATGATGTTGCCAGGTTGTCACACACACTTTTTGTAAATCAAAAAAGATGGCAACCATGTGTTGGCACTTGGAAAAGGCTGTTCGGATGGCAGACTCTAGGGACACAAGATTACCAGGGGTAGAGCAACCCTGGTGGAAGCCGCCCTGACAGGGAGCCAGTAGGCCACATGACTCCAGCACCCAACCCAACCGCCAACACACCGTACATCCCAGCAGCTTACAAAGTGTGTTGGTGAGGCAGATGAGCCAATAGCTATCCACATCAAGCGGGTTTTTACCGGGTTTAAGCACCGGACCGATGGTGCTCTCCCGCCACTGCGATGTGAAGACGCCATCGCACCAGATCAGGTTGAAGATGACTACAAGATGTCGCTTGTAGTCAGATGAGAGATGTAGTCAGATGAGAGATGTTTAATCATCTGACTGTGGATCCGATCTGGCCCAGGAGCTGTGCCAGGGCACTGAGGAGCTTCCACTCTGTAAATGGGGTGTTGTGGCATGTAGTGAACGAGAGGACTTTCCCTTCCAGTCACCGTTTGAGAGTGCGAAAGGCTGGAGGGCTAGGGGTAGGGTGAGGGGGGGGGGGGGGGGGGAGTAATTCTTCGACGCAGAGAGTCGAGCATAGTGCTCAGCAAAGTGCTCGGCAATCCCGAATGTGTCGGTAGATAACAGGCCATTTATGTTAACACCAGGAACACATGTTGGGGTCTGGTACCCGAAAGCACATTTCATCCTTGCCCAGACTTGGGAAGGTGACGTATAGCACCCAATGGTCGAGACGTATCTTTCCCAACACTCGTCCTTCCATCGTCTGGTAAGCTGTCAAACACAGGCACGGAGCCATTTAAAGGCAATGAGGTGCTCCAGGGAAGGGTGCCACTGTAGAGCTCGCCAATGCTCCTCAATTGCTTCAGCGACTTCCAGCGACCACCAAGGAACTGCCTTTCGCCGGGGCACCCTAGAAAGCAAGGTATTGCATTTTCTGCTACAGAAAGGATTGTTGTAGTCACCTGCTCAACCATCACATCTGTGTTCCCATGTCGGTGAGATTCAATGGTGACAAGCAGAGGTGAAAGCTTCCCAGTCCACCTTGTTTAAAGCCCATGTGGGCAGGCGTCTGTGGACTTGATGCCGGGGCAGTGACAGGAAGATGGGGAAGTGGTTATGACAACACAGGTCGTCATGTGCTCTCCAGTGTACAGATGGGAGAAGTCCTGGGGTGCATATTGATAAATCACTGGCTGAGTAACTACCATGAGCCACACTGAAATGTGTGGCAGCCCCAGTATTTAAGAGGCAGTGGTTGAACTGAGACAGTAAAGTTTTGACATCTCTGCCTCGGCCAGTAAGCACGGTGCCACCCCACAAGGGCTTATGGGTGTTAAAATCCCCCAAAAGTAGGAAAGGTTTAGGGATTTGATCCATCAGTGCAGCTAATACATTCAGGGGTACTGCAACATCTGGAGAAAGATATACATTGCAGACAGTTATTTCCTGTGTCCCCCTCATTCTGACAGCCACACCTTCAAGACGGGTTTGAAGGGGCACAGTTTCACTACAGACTGAGTTTAGGACATAAACACAAACTCTGCCTGACATTAAATTGTAGTTGCTACAGTTCTTCTAATATTCCTTATAGCCACAGATGGCAGGGGTCCGCATTGTCGGGAACCAGGTTTCCTGGAGGGCAATGCAGAAAGCAGGTGTAAAGCTAACAGTTGCTGTAGCTCAGACAGGCGGTGGAAAAAACCGCCTCAATTCCACTGGAGGATGATGTCATTGTGAGACTGGGAAGGCATGGAACATTCAACGAGGCAATTTACGCCTCAGGGTCACCTGCTGCCACATACTTAGTGCCTCAGCAGTTTATATCCATTGTGTCTGAGGGTCCAGCCACATCTAGGTCCTCAGCGGACACCAGCACCTCCACCTCATCCGCAAACGCAGAGCTTGTAGGCAGCAGTGGTATGGGTGCCACCGCAATTCCCTTGGTCTTAGGGATGATCTTTTTGGATTTCTCTTGCTGATCCTTGGGTTTCCTTGGCTGGGAGGGATTTATTGATTCGGTCTCCAGGACTGAGAATGAGCGTGAAGCCCTGCAACCAGCTGCTTTTCAGCTATTCAGCCACTGGCAGCTGGCATCTTTCCCACAAGCAGAAGATGAGCCGGAGAAGACTTACGCTTCTCCGGTGCAGAAGTGGGGATTGATATCCCCGAAGGTTGGGGGGTGCTGCTCTCAAAGTAGGTGGTGCAGGAGCAACAGGGAGGGAAGTGCCCCCACTATCAAGGGGGCAGGTGTGTTCCTCCAGCTCTGAGAGGTGACTGGGGTTGGTGAAGACATATGGCCGAACTTCCGGCATTTAAAGCACCACATTGGGGGAGGTTCATAGGGCTCGCCATCACAGTGGTAGACCATCACCTTGATCTTCTCAGGTAATTTATCACCCTTGAAGGCCAAGATGAAGGCACTGGTGGCAACCTGCTTATCCCTCAGACCCTGGTGGACACACCAAATGAAATGTACACCTCACTGCTCTAAACTGACGTGCAGCTCATCATCAGACTACAAAAGACGGTCCCTGTGATATATGATTCCCTGGACCATATTTAAGCTCTCATGGGGCGTGATGTTTACAGCAACATCCCCCAGCTTGTCACAAGCGAGTAATGTCCGTGACCAGGCAGAGGGTGCTGGTTCCATCAAGGCTGACCCAGATCTCATTTTGGACAAGCACTACACCTCCCCAAACTTGTCCTCTAAATGCTCAACAAAAAACTGAGGCTTCATCGTCTTGAAAGATTCCCCATCCGCTCTCTAACATACAAGGTACCGGGGCGAATAAGAGTCGCTGCCATCCTTAGCCTGATGTTCCTCTCATGGTGTGGCCAGGGAGGGGAACGCTTTGGGGTCATAGTTCTGTGCGTTGACTTGAGCTCATGAATGCTTAGAGACTGCTGGTGTTTGACCTCCAGCGAGAGATGATGCACAGGCACCACCCAGCCTCAGCATTGGCCACCTTCAGGATGGCCATTGCCAGGAGTCTCTATGCCCCAGGGAGACAGGCATCTACTCCTTGGCATACAACGGTGCAGGCATCAGCAGAGTGACCCCTGTGTGGTCAGGGAGCTACAACCAACAGGGTACATGGCGGCCCCACCACAACAGACTGGCTACCATGCTGGATATCAGGTGCAACCAAGCAAGCAAGTCCATTATCATTGTCAGCATAGAAAACGACACTGCACAGTTGATGGAAAAATATGCACCCAGGAGGGTGACCTCACTCAACAGTGGGAGAATAAGCGGAAGTACAGATCCACGTCGACGAAGGATGCAATAGGTCTCAGTGCATGATGGACACGATGCACCATGCAAGGCGCCCTATTCCCATTGACTTGCTCTTCGGAAAAATGTTGAAAAATGGAGGTCAAATCCTACAGGGAACCATCACGTAAAGGTTGAAATGTGAGACACTCCTTTTAGTCACCTCTTATGACAAGCAGGAATACCCCCGGATCCGCAAGTGGAGGCCCCTGAGGGATTACTCACAATTGTCGCCTCAATCAACAGTAATATACTTATAATCTAGAGCTGGTCTGATGGAGATGGCTACCCAGACTGGCATTGGCTGCTGGCTGGCCCACAGTGTGCTGGAAGCCAATGTGGACCAAATGTTGTGGAGGATGCTGTCAGACAGCACATAACTGTGCTAGCAGCAGATGGTTTTTATAGCGATTGGTGGCACAATTTTGTCAGTACACTGCTACCAGACACATACAGATCAACACCTTTGTTTCCAAACACAGTGGAGATATACCACAGGATGATCTGTCACTGCAAAGTCATTCTCCAATGTCACCATGATTGCACAGCTTAGTCTGGCCATCTCACATGTACAGGCTCACTTGTGAAATTACATTATCAGTGTCTCTGTGACTACCTGCTTGCCTCACACATGGCTGCCATCGTTTTACTTGAGATTAGTAACGCCCAAAATTAAGCGATAGTGTTGCATATATTCCCTCTTTTGGAAGACCTGGACACCAGGTCTAAACTCTGACTGCTGGTCTGCAACAGAATACTTCACCACAAAGTTACAACATATGTTATTTACAGTTTTTCCTCTCACATCAAAAATCAAAACTCCGAAAGTGAGGTACTTTCCCTTACAATTCCAGCCCCCTGGTTCCATTAGTCCACAAACTATTACATATTATCTCCATTCTCACCTGAGCTACCCCTTAAATATTAAGCAACTACTAACATGAATGCTCTCGTATTGTGCCCCTATGGCATCTCTTCTGCAGGCAGCAATGCTTGTTTCAACACCACCCAAGGTTCCTCATCTTTCAAATCACAATTAATTACATCTTACAATAACTCACTCTTACTACTATAACTGGTTTTCACACTCATCACACCTTCCCATGTTTGGGCAGTTAGCCAGTCCAACAGTATCTGATGTACAGAGGATTGCATTGTCTAGCTGCCCTCCACCTAAGGTAGATGAAGGCTGCACAAAGCGGAGTCAACATTAAAGTGGCGCTTGTATTTGTGATGCTTATGGTCTTGTTCATTCACTGCTGCTCCTCTCAATACTGCTGAACATCTGAAAGCGTCTGCTCCACTGGAACACACCCCTCTTGCATGTCTATGAGCCAGTTCGGGGACAGTATTATGTTAGGATTTAATATTTCGTTTAGGTAAGTCAGGTTTTTCACTGGAAGTATCACCTGCTTCTCTGACCAGTATGACTGAGGCTGCGTAATGTTCAACTTGGTTTCCCCAAAAACAAAAGTTGAAAGATGAAAGGTGAAACATCTGCCTGGTTATGTCACAGTCCATTCCATTAATAATTATTCCACCCATGTGCCAAGCCAAACATTTAGGTTACTCGAGCTTATCTTGTTCATAGCAGTTTGCTACTACAACTTCAGTACTGTTTACAAAAAACACCCTGTGCAAACGCACTTGATGAAAATAGGGTCAGGTGGACAATCCTGACATCTTCCTTTACCAAATTACTAAGTTCAACTGTACCTCGCAAATGCCAGCACCTGTATGTACATCCAGGTCGGGCAGATAATAACCCTCTCCCTCTGACAATGTTTGAGTCCCGTTAGTGACATAACCGCACAGCTATCACCATCTTCTGTGATCAGTAGTATCTCCTGTGTTTTTACTTGGACAAATTTCCCCAAAGTTCTCCATTTTATTGGGTATGCATGTGTATGGTGTAACATTTGAATCTGGCTTGCCCGCTGCTAACTGGAAACTGTACCAGTATGTACAGTTGCACTAGACATTTTCTGGTCACGACTGCTGCAATATGACAATACACTGATCAATTCAACTACTCTGGTCCTAATTCCAGTGGCAACTCCTGCATTTTCTGTATGCCTACCAAAAACTGATCCAGCATTGATAGAACTGGGCTAAGCTGCCCGTGCACCGCATATAGGACTGTTCCTTACAATTCCTCTACTACTACCCAAGTATCCCACAAGCTACCAGCCAAAGACTGCAACAATCTTGCTACTGCCATTCTCTTATCCAAAGTATCCATCTGAGCTTCTGTAACTCCTAGATTATCGCCCACCATCTATACTGCTGTTTCTTAGTATGTCTTTCCCTTCCATCTCACTCTGTAAATCCATAAACATATTTTCCCAATAATTTACCTCATTACACATTTCCCAAGCATTCAGTGTCGGCTTCAATGCCCAATGACAGTACTCCTGTTTTCAATTATAATACCTGCAGCGACCCCCCCCCCCCCCCCCCCTCCCAATCCACTCCTGGTGAAGACGTGCAACCTGGTAAGATAAAGCCTCCCCTCTGATTTCGACCCACGGCAACCTGGGAAACGGGGACTCCCATCACCCCCCCCCCCCCACCACCACCACCACCACCACCACCACCACCACCACCACCACCACCACCAAAAGGTCTGCCATTATACAGACATAAAAGAACACTCAACCCTCAAATACTTAACTTTCCAACAAATGAGCATAAAAGACAAAACTTCTTCCCACCATTCTCATTTCCTACTGATATAATGATCATTTATGCTCCTGAATAACATGTACACACTAATCCAAATGTATACTATCCCCCTTTACTCCCTTGGCCTTAATGCATACGGAACCCTTTGTACAGGTTATGCAAGGTTTCTTCACTTCCTCACCTTCCTACTCCCGTACTTTTACGCCCAAAGCATTACGTTACCTGTGCAAAGCATCTGGAGCACCTGAAAATGGCTTGGCATTTACCAGTGATATTGTTTCAACTACCCAATTTGGCCCTTGGTAATAAGTAACAAATTTCTTGTCCTTACCTTTCGGAATGTACGGGTTCAGTAACATTACCCTCTGGCTGATTTTATATGATGGTAACATGCCCACATGATTCCCTAACCACTCTTGGCATTCCAAAGCTCTGGTGTTATTCCCTGCACACATTTCCAAATTTCCCTTGTCTTTTTAGCAAAATCCTTAGCGAACTCCCTGCCCTTGCCATTTCTTCGCCCTATTTTGTCAAACAGTGACAGCATGTGCCTTCCGTAAACTACCTCATATGGTGAAAACACTGTCACAGAATGGACTTTTGAATTATATGCACTCCCATTGAAGGATAAATATATGTTCCAATTGTTAAGGTGCATGCCCACATAGTGACTCAGCATCTTCCCACTATGCGATGTACCCACTCCGCCCTACCATTAGCCTGAGGGTGTAATGGACTCATCATTAACTCCTTAACCCTTACAAAATTACATAGCTGCTTTAAAAAACCAGACATAAAATTGTCCCTTGGTCAGTGATCATAGTTTCTGGCACCTCAAATTTGAGCAACCAGCTGCTAACCAATGCTTGTGCAACTGTTGGTGCCTGTTAGGGATGGCAATCATTTCCACATATCTAGAAAAAATTATCAATAGTGGTCAACACGAATCGATTCCCAGCAGAAGTCTTGTTGAATGGTCAGAGGACATCCAAATTAACATTCTGAAAGGCTCTATTGCTTCTAGTAACCTCTGCAAAGGTTCATATCTGCCCGCTGTGTGCACTGTACCACCAACCCCTTACATACTGATCCACATCCTTTATCCTAGACTTCCACAAGTGCCGCTCTGCTACTCACCAACTTCTTGTTCTACAACCCCTGTGTCCTGAAAATAATGTGGTCATGCACTTCTTTCAGTATTTCCTCCTTTAGGTTTGCAGGCACCACTACTCATGGCTCCAACCTTCTTGTCTTACACAATAACTGGCCCACAAAGTGAATTATAGCTCAGACTCATACTGTTTACATTTAAAGTCAGCCCATTCTGCTGTTTGCCATTCTGCAAGGTTGTGACCTAGTGTCTCTATCACTGCTACTTTCCAGCTTAAACTATCTGTGTTCATATGTCTCTTACCAGGCTTGTGTGCTAATTCACTTACCCCCAATACCCATTTAGTTAGCCTACTCGAATGGACCTAAAGCCCCAACAACCACTTAATGGCTGCACGGTCCCTTGCTACTTTAAACTTCTTTCCCTACAAAAAACACCTGATATACATGCTTCCATGTATTACATTAAGTATCTCCTCCGTTGTTGAGTAGTTTTTTCGCACTCTGATCAACTGTCTAGAAGCATATGCTACCCAATGCTCCTCTCTGTTCACTACTTCAATAAGAACACGCCCTAGGACCCGATTCGAAGCACCCATTACCAAAATAAACTTTTTCTCATAGTCTGGAACAATTAGTACTGGACTTGACATCAAAACTCTCTTTAACTCCTCAAACTCATCTTGGCATACCTTTGTCCATTCGAAATTTACCCCCATTTTTAACTGTTGTATATGTGGTCCCACTATATCTGCAAACTCTTATGAATCTTGTATAATTCCCTAACCCCAGGAAAGATTGTAGCTCCTTAGTATTACTAGGAATCAGAAATTCTTGCACTGCTTTTGCCAACCTCAGATAGGTCTAACCACTCCACTGTTAATAATGTGCCATAAACACATAACTACTTTTAATCCAAAATGACATTTCCCTATGTTAAGTTCTAAATTTGCTGCTCGTAAACTTTTAAAACCCTCCTGCAAAAACTGCATATGCTGTGCTATATCCTTCACGAAAATGATGTCATCCAGGTATACCATGCACTGGTGAGGTTTCAGTCCCCTCAGACTCTGTCCAGCAAACGCTAAAATGTTGCCAAATGGCATCCTACAATACTGAAAATTGCCCCAGGGGACTGAGAACGCTGTTTCTAGATGGTCCTTCGGGTTTACTTCTATCTGAAATCTTCAGGTCTAAGATACAGAAGTACTTGCACTGGCACAAATTGTCAACAGCTTCATTGA
The DNA here is from genome assembly GCF_023864345.2 of Schistocerca serialis cubense. Lineage (NCBI taxonomy): Eukaryota > Metazoa > Arthropoda > Insecta > Orthoptera > Acrididae > Schistocerca > Schistocerca serialis. The sequence goes on along the minus strand of NC_064640.1, from coordinate 656,289,368 downwards.
TGTTTGGGATCGGATATGCATTGGTTGTAGTTTTGCTGTCAAGACGTCTGTAGTCACAACAGAATCTATATTTTCTGACCTCATCCTGAGATTTTTTCGGTACAACTATGACCGCTGCCATCCAACAACTAGTGTTTTGCTCTACTACCACATCTGCTAACTGTTGCTCAATTTATTCCTCTTATACTGGTTGCATATGGTGTGGGTCTACGATATACCAGTGACTCAGCTCCTGTAGTGATACAATGTTGTGTTACAGGAGTTGCTGTTAAGGCTAATTCTCAAATTCAAACAATAATTTCTTGATTTCCAATCTATCCGTACCTCTAAGATGATCTAACTACCTACGCAATGCAGTTTTATCAGCAGCTTGTACATTACACTGCTGCACACTGGTCGAGTCTCTACTCATATCATCCAGGACTTCCAAACTAGCTACAACATTCCCTTGGTGAGCTGTCCTTCGTCGGCATCTAAATTATATAAATTCAGGGGCACTATTTACCTGTCCAATTCCTCCCCTAAGCATACTGTGCTTCTCCTGACAAAAGCAACATGATGTGTCTAATACATCACTTTCTGCCAACAGTTCTACCAAGCACAATTCTTTAAGAGGAACATGGAGAATTTAATGACCACTGACTCTCAAGGTCCATATGCACCACCAACACAAGTGCCCCATCATCTCATAAAAACTTGTGCTTTCTACCTTCACTATTCATACTATACTACATTTTGCCTCTTCATTTGTATTAGTTGCAGCAACACTTATCAGGAACTCTGTTTGGCAGGCCTGGGGTTCCCTTTTGCATTTAACACCTGCTTATTCGACTCTTGTTTCTCCTTACCATTCCTACCATCAAGATGGTGGTGCCTAACCACTTTACATCTACTGCAATGAGGTTGGCAACACTACTTCTGCACATGTCCCATTCTCCCACCTCTGTAACACCTCACATTAGTAGAGAAAACTACTCTCTTATCCCGTATTCCTGTTACTACATTAATTTCTTCAAACTCTGTCGCTAATCTGGCCACAGTGTATAAGTCCCTCAGGCTATTTGTTCTCGTTCTTCTACATATCAGGAACAAGCGCCTCAAAAATGTGTCCAGTGCTCTCTATTCCATTTCATGGAGTGTGACTATTTGCTTCATCACTTTCGCTTAATTCATATGTCTGCACATTCACTTTATATATTCTGGCCGCAAACTTCTCTACTGACTCATTATGCTTCTTTGACATAGTACTTAATTGCTCATGAAAAAACCTCGCACTGTTTTGCTTGTTGTTCCTATGTAGCAGACCTTCTTTTCAATTCCTCAAATTTCTGTTCTCCTCTTAAGCCCCCTTGTACATGTCTTGGCTTCCCCTACCCACTATAACTTCATCATCTATAATAACTGATCCTGTGATCACCTCCTAATATTAGCTGTTAACTGATGGTCATCCAGAAAGGACATCAAGTTATCAATCGACTTTTCTGAGAAGGGTTTGATAAAAATGGCTGTAGCTGAATCTAACAAAGGAGTAGTTTGATTGGCTAATTCCAACTCGCCCTCCCTGGCTGTAAGGTTATTATGCAAGTCCGCATTATCTGCTTTCAACTGAGTCATTTCGTTAACCAGTGGTTGATCTGCCTCCCACGTAGTGACACCCTCCACTTGAGATTGCCATTGCAGAACCGTAATCACCAATATACACTAAAAGCTACAAAATTTACTCATAACGAACTGTATTAAATTACACACACTTATATCTCACTTTTTATCATTGCTATTAAATATATTCCTCGAGGTGGTGACAATTAGTACAAATCACTGGTATTAATACTGTACATGGTGCAAACTGACCTTACAAGTTACACTGAGATCCCATATTATAGACCGAAAATAAAGCTCCTTTGAATTACCATGGAATTTCAAAAGAACAGCCAGTCCCCCTGACTATACAAACGTACCCTCAAATTATCATGCATCACCTACTTTGACTCCATACCCTCTACACACAAAACAAGAAAAACAACCACAAGAACTAACTGTCTGCTCACTCATCCCACTGTCTGATGAAACTGCGTGCTGCAGTTGTGAAGATATGCTGCATGTAGGTTGACTCTGCTGGCACCATCTGCCAGATGATGGCCATAAGTACTTCTGACACCACTCTATAATGACCCGGAGGAGAATTGGACTGTTATGGTGCAGAGATGGTGGAGTGGTAGGTTGTGGAGGTGGAAATGCTCGTTAGGGGTGGCTAGGAAAACTCTGCTGCAACTTAATTTATAGTGTGCCTAACTTGTAAGTAATAACTCTGGCAGGGCATATGAAAGACAGCAATTCTCTTCTATTATGTTCCTGTCACAGGATGGATTTCTTTTTAGTATCTTTTGCTGTCACTAGAAAACAACAGGAAATACAATTTTTGATTATCTCTCCTAACTCAGCTAGTGCCTTTTTTCAGCTTTCAGGAGCAATATTTATCTACAGTTACACAGCATTATTTTGTTATTGTTAGTTATTGCTAAATGATAATGTCAGGTTTCACAAATTGACTGCCAAACAACAGAATAAAAAAAGCAGTTTTGAAGATAAAACATTCATCCTATGAGTGGACAAGTGACTATTCCTTCTGCAGGGTCATGTAGCCACACAGCGGGAGGGGTCTGCTAAATATTGGGTTATGTTAGGCGCGTTATGGAGCTTCTTAGGGAAATAGCATCCAGGGCTTAATTTTACGTAACATTCATTAAGGAACAATTACAGAAAAATGAGGTGAACTTGGAACTTTGTACTTGACAGTAGATTTTATACCTCCTATTAGTACCAAACATCTTTTCAATGGCTAAAGGGTTCTCTCTCTCTCTCTCTCTCTCTTTCTCTCTCTCTCTCTGTGTGTGTGTGTGTGTGTGTGTGTGTGTGTGTGTGTGTGTGTGTGTGTGTGTGTGTGTGTCCACAGCCTTTGGATTAGATGAAGAAATGACACCTATGTAACATGCAGCCTGAGTGTACCTTCTATTATCCAACAGTCGGTCAACAGATAGGGTGATACTCTAAAAGTAGTAGAGTTTGAAGTACCTAACAAAGACATTGTCAGCATCTTTGCAAATATTTTCTTGGTGAATGTGGCTACAGTTTTAAAAATGCCTAAAATTCACACACATCTGCTCACATTTGCTCTCACATTCACCAATGCAATCTCATTAGCTATCAAACTGTGACATTGCCAATATGTTGTATGTTCAAAAATGTTCTAAATTTATTGGCAGAGAAACAGACACAAAAGTACACTGATAGTGTGGTTTTCTGATCACCTATAAAATAAATTTATGAGCCAACAATCCTGGCAAAAGTATTGCCTAATCATTTAAAAAGCAAATCAGATTATTCAGGAAATTAGAAAGACTTGCTAACTCTGTCCATCCACAATACACAGAAAGTAGTAAATACAGGTGTCTCAAATACCATGTTCCTTGAGTTCCAAAAGGCTTTCGATACAGTCCTACACTGCCACCTAATGAACAAAATCCGAGCGTATGACATATCAGATCAGCTGTGAGACTGGACTGAGAAGTTTCTAGCTAACAGAATACAGCATATCATCCACAATGAAGAGAAGTCTTCAGACATGAATGTAACTTTGGGTGTGTCCCACAGGAGTGGTATAGGACCATTACATGTCACAATACATATAAATGACCTAGTAGATAATGTCAGAAGTTCCACGAGGCTTTTCGTGGTTGATGCTGTTATATACACAGAAGGAAACACCAGAAAGTTTTACCAAAATGCGGGAAGACATGCAGATGATTCATGCTCGGAGCAGGGAATGGTAACTGACCTTCAACATAAACAAATGTAACATATTGTGAACACGTAGACAGAAAGACCTTTATTATAAGACTACACAATTACAGAACCATCACTGGAAGCAGTTACTTCCATGAAATATCTAGGAGTATGCATACAATGCAGTTTGAAGTGGAATAACCACATAAATTAATCGCAAGTAAGGCAGATCCCAGATTGAGAAATTATTCATTTGACCAATACTTGAATATTGTTGATCAATATGATCTCTGTACCAGATAGGACTGTTAGAGGAAATAGAGCAGATCCAAAGAAAAGCAGCATGTTTCATTACAGGTTCATTTAGTAAGGATGAAAATGTCAGAGTTGCTCGGCTAACTCCAAGGGCAGATGCTGCAAGAGAGGTGTTCTGCATCAAATTATTGTCTACTGTAAAGGTTCGGACAGTGTATATTCCTATAAGAGCCAACCAATATATTGCTTCCTCCAACACATACCTCGCAAAAAGACCATGAAGATAAAATTAGGGAGATTCCAGCCCACATGGAGGCATAGCAGCGATCGTTCTTCCCGCGAACCATACGCAACTCGTGCAAGAAAAGGGGTAAGTGACACTGGTCCACAAGTACAATCTGCCACACACTGTAAGGTGGCTTGTGGAGTGAAAATGTACATATCACATCATCTGATAAAACAGAGGGCAGAGCAATTACAAACAAGTCTCTATCCCCATCCATGAATATAAAGCAGTTACTTAAAATGACGGCTTGACAATTGCAAATACACGCTCGCAACATACCGAAATCTCAAAATCTCAATACCGTACACGTGAGCGCTCTCTCTCTCTCTCTCTCTCTCTCTCTCTCTCTCTCTACCTACGGATCTCTCGCCAAAGCACGAAGTCAGTCCTACAATTTTTGACTATGTGCAATCTGTAGAAGAGTGTAAATCTCATTCTATCTACATAGCTATGAGACGGTATGCGACAAAAGGGTGTTTACTAATCTCGGCTTACTGACCCCCAATTTCAGTCACACTTCTTTTCCATCTATGTACAACTCCTATCGCAATAACAAGATGATGGCTATTGCTTCATGTGTTGTCAGCACCATTTTTTCCATTTAAATAATGAAACTACTCATTCTCTACTACGGTATTTATGATATCTGTTATTTGTTTGCCTGTGAGGAAGTGTCAAAATTTGATATTTCACAGCCACTGCAATCTTTTCAGTAACAGTAATGGGCAATTTGGAGAATGACACATTGAACATATAATGGCAAGAGCAATGGTTAATATTAACATTTTTCCTTGCTTCCATGTTGTAATTTAACTTACTTGTGGCCTGTTCCACTGTCAAAAAGAGACTTTACTGATTTTGGTTGCTGCACAGCATTAATGGTCTACTTCACTTCATCATGTGGTATCATTACTGGCCTTAGTTTTTTGAATCAATTTTTATTTAGCACAGATGATCAGTCGCTGTTACCAGCCTGATTTCGGTCGTAACAACTAACTTACACTGCAGAGAATGGACATTCTACGCCTGATTTTCTCCTCTCAATGTTTATTTGGCCCTTATATATGCTCACTGACTAATTTCTTCCAGGACACTACTCCACAAATTTAATTAAATAAGTTTTGTGGAACTCAGATATCATAGAATAATAATTAAGTTTGTTAAGACTTAATAAGTTTAACACCTTATCTGAAATTTGCCATTTTAATTAGCATATACCATTTTGAAAACTCTCTGGATATTTCAAGTTAATTATAATTCCCTATTATCCTTCTTGTACAAAGAAAATGGACACCTTACCAAAGATTCCCTTTTCACTGAATTCACTACACTCAGCTGGTGGCTACACGGGTAGCGGAGGCTGTGTGGTGTGGACTGGGCGGTTTTTTAGGTTAGAAGGCCTCGGGAAAGTACAGGGTGGGCTGCAATCTCAAAGAGTGCATGGCAAATACAGGACGTGCTTGGATCAAGGAACAGAGAATTATAGTTGTAAATTGTTGTAGTTGTCCTGGGAAAGTCCCTGAGCTTCAAGCGCTAATAGAAAGCACAGAAGCTGAAATAGTTATAGGTACAGAAAGCTGGCTAAAGCATGAAATAAGTTCTGCAGAAATTTTTATGAAGTCTCAGACGGTATTCAGGAAAGATATATTACGCAGAATTGGTGGTGGAGTGTTTGTGTCTGTCAGTAGTGGTTTATCTTGTAGTGAAGTCGAAGTAGATACTCCGTGCAAATTGGTATGGGTGGAGGTTATACTTAACAGCCGAACTAAGTTAATAATTGGCTGCTTCTACCGACCCCCAGACTCCGATGATATAGTTGCTGAACAGTTCAGAGAAAATTTGAGTTTTGTAACAAGTAAATACCCCACTCATACGGTTATAGTTGGTGGGGACTTCAACCTTGCCTCGATATGTTGGCAAAAATACTTGTTCAAAACCAGTGGTAGGCAGAAAACATCTTCCGAGATTGTCCTAAATTATTTTGAGCAGTTAGTCCACGAACCCACACGAAAAGTAAATGGTTAAGAAAACGCACTTGACCTCTTAGCCACAAACAATCCAGAGCTAATAGAGAGCATCATGACTGATACAGGGATTAGTGATCACAAGGTCTTCCAAATCCACCAGAAACAAACGCAAAATAATTTCGTTTAAAAAAGCGGATAAAGTGTCACTAGAAGCCTTCCTAAGAGACAATCTCCATTCCTTCCGAACTGACTATGCAAATATAGACGAGATGTGGCTCAAATTCGAAGATATAGTAGCAACAGCAATTGATAGATTCATACCTCATAAACTGGTAAGAGATGGAACTGATCCCCCATGGTACACAAAACAGGTCCGAACGCTGTTGCAGAGGCAACGGAAAAAGCATGCGAACTTCAGAAGAACACGAAATCCTGAAGATTGGCTAAAATTTACAGATGCGCGAAATTTGGCACGGGCTTCAATGCGAGATGCCTTTAATAGGTTCCACAACGAAACATTGTCTCGAAATTTGGTAGAAAATCTGGAGAAATTCTGGTCATATGAAAAGTACTCAAGCGGCAAGACGCAGTCAATACCTTTGCTGCGCAGTGCCGATGGTACTGTTACTGACAACTGTGCCGCTAAAGCGGAGTTATTGAACGCAGTTTCCCTAAATTCCTTCACCAGGGAAGACGAATGGAATATTCCAGAATTTGAAACATGAACAGCTGCTAGCATGAGTTTCTTAGAAGTAGATACATTAGGGTTGTGAAGCAACTCAAATCGCTTGATACGGGCAAGTCTTCAGGTCCAGATTGTATACCGATTAGGTTCCTTTCAGATTACGCTGATACAATAGCTCCCTACTTAGTAATCATATACAACCGCTCGCTCACCGATAGATCTGTACCTACAGATTGGAAAATTGCGCAGGTCATACCAGTGTTTAAGAAGGGTAGTAGGAGTAATCCATCTAACTACAGACCTATATCATTGACGTCGGTTTGCAGTAGGGTTTTGGAGCATATACTGTATTCAAACATTATGAATCAACTCGAAGGGAACGATCTATTGATAAATCAGCATGGTTTCAGAAAACATCGTTCTTGTGCAATGCAGCTAGCTCTTTATTCGCACGAAGTAATGACTGCTATCGACAGGGGATCTCAAGTTGATTCCGTATTTCTAGATTTCCAGAAAGCTTTCGACACCGTTCCTCACAAGCAACTTCTAATCAAACTGCGGGCCTATGGGGTATCATCTCAGTTGTGTGACTGGATTTGTGATTTCCTGTCAGGAAGGTTGCAGTTCGTAGTAATAGACGGCAAATCGTCGAGTAAAACTGAAGTGATATCAGGTGTTCCCCAGGGAAGCGTCCTGGGACCTCTGCTGTTCCTGATCTACATAAATGATCTGGATGACCATCTGAGCAGTTCTCTTAGGTTGTTCGCAGATGATGCTGTAATTTACCATCTAGTAAGGTCATCCAAAGACCAGTATCAGTTGCAAAGCGATTTGGAAAAAGATTGCTGTATGGTGTGGCAGGTGGCAGTTGACGCTAAATAACGAAAAGTGTGAGGTGATCCACACGAGTTCGAAAAGAAATCCATTGGAATTCGATTACTCGATAAATAGTACAATTCTCAAGGCTGTCAATTCAACTAAGTACCTGGGTGTTAAAATTACAAACAATTTCAGTTGGAAAGACCACATAGATAATATTGTGGGGAAGGCGAGCCAAAGGTTGTGTTTCATTGGCAGGACACTTAGAAGATGCAACAAGTCCACTGAAGAGACAGCTTACCACATTGCTGCGTGGTGCAGTATCCTTACCAGGTGGGATTGACAGAGGACATCGAAAGTGTCCAAAAAGGGCAGTTTGTTTTGTATTATCACGTAACAGGGGAGAGAGTGTGGCAAATATGATACGCGAGTTGGGATGGAAGTCATTAAAGCAAAGACATTTTTCGTCGTGGCGAGATCTATTTACGAAATTTCAGTCACCAACTTTCTCTTCCGAATGCGAAAATATTTTGTTGAGCCCAACCTACATAGGTAGAAATGATCATCAAAATAAAATAAGAGAAATCAGAGCTTGAACAGAAAGGTTTAGGTGTTCATTTTTCCCGCGCGCTGTTCGGGAGTGGAATGGTAGAGAGATAGTATGATTGCGGTTCGATGAACCCTCTGCCAAGCACTTAAATGTGAATTGCAGAGTTATCATGTAGATGTAGATGTAGACTTGTCATAATCAATTCCAGACATAAGAAAGTTGGATAGAGGTCAACACACTAACCATAGATTGCACTTGAATTATGCAGGTAAATGTTATTTGTGTGAAAAATTAAATCAAATAGTAAGAGAAAGGATTGAAGTGAAAACCTTATATATAAAAACCAGTTTGTTTGGAAGTAAAAGTAGTCCTACAGAATCGTTTTTGGAGTATAACAGCCTTCACTATGCAAACGTGAAGGCAAAGTACTTGTCAATAACATCATAAATGACAGTACACTCAAAATAATATCACAAAACATCCAATATCTTACTGACAAAACTGAACAAACTGACAAATTTCTGAGTGGTAGTAGTCCTCCTCATATTTATTTTGTGAACGAACTACAGTGCAAAACTGAAGAAATGAGTAGCATTAATTTAAGTAATTATAAAACTGTCAGTGTCCGTAATAGGAAACAGCGTAAAGGCGATGGCGTTGGTATTTATGTCAAAAATAATGTCCAGAGCAAAAAAATTGACTGGGTGGATAATTTTGCACGCAGGATGGTTTTTTAAATAGCTGCAATAGGAATAAAGCTGAGAAACAGCAGTTTAATAATAGCTAGCCTATACAGATCCCCTAACGGTAACATGAAAGAATTCTTTTGTCATTTACAGGAACGTGTTTATAAACTTTCACCTCATAAAAAGCAGACTATCATAGTAGTAGATGTGAACACTGACTCCTTAATAATAGTATGAATTATCTTAGATATATTGATAGGTTTCAGCCCTATAATTACAGTCATGTGAGTTCAACACCAACAAAAATGAGATGAGACTCTCTGACATGTACTGACTACGTTATTACAAACTTAAGCAAGGAAGACCTTGTAGTCAGAACGGTTGAGAACCACATTCCAGATCATAATGCATTAGTTCTAGAGCTTCATACAGACAAAGTAGTAGTATCTCATGGGGTCCTATAAAAGAAAGCTAGACTATCACACTTTAAAGGAAACTCTGGCACACACAAACTGGGATCAGGTAGGCCTATATGAGACAGAAAATATTAATGAAAGGTGAGACAAATTTTATACAACATTAACCCATTATCTTAATCAAGGGTGCCCAGTGGTCAAAATACTAAGGAGAACTGACAATTCCAGTAATCTTAAACTTCCCCCTAATGGAATAAAATTACAGGAGATATGAAGGATTTATATATTCTTTTCAGAGACACCAAACTGCAGTACTTGCAATCTACATACCAAGTCTGTAGAAAACCTACAGGGAAGCACTTAAGACATTAACAGCACAGATGTATGCAGAAAAGATTAGGAAATCCAGTAATAAGAAACATGCAGGAGGGGGGATATACAATGCAGTGTGGCAGTGTGCAATAATATAACAAGAGGCAATGAAAAATTGCTGAGTGACCCAAAGGAATGAGAGATTCACAGACCAATTTAGTAAGATGAGCAGGGAAGATGTGACTGACCCACCAAAAGTGCTAAAACCCAGCAACGTCAGTAATTCATTCTCCCTGAGGTGTGCTACAGAATTGGAAATCCTGAAAACCATTTTCAGTTTAAAAGCAAATACATCCAGTGCTGGGATGACACCTCAGCTGAACTTCTGAAAGAATGCAAAAATGATTTAATAATGCCACTACAACATTTAATAAACAGCTCTTTCACTCAGGGGTGATTTCCTCACTTGCTAAAAGTCACTGAAATAAGACTAGTGCATACAAAGGGAATATCTACTGACATACAAAATTATAGGCTCTTTCATTGACATCAATACTTAGTAAGTGGTTGAAAAGGCTACTTCTTGCATGAATTATTGTTCTGTAAGTACAATTTATTAAAAGGCTATAAGCATAGTTTTAGGAAGGGCAGGTCTACAACAACAGCTGTAGCTACATTTTTTTTTTTCAAGTGTTATTGAATAAACTTGATGATGGAAATAAAAGTTATTGGTGCCTTTTTAGACCTATCCAATGCTTTGACTCATTCTATTCTTCTATGTAAATTAGGAACTTCTGGAGTCAGAGGAGTGGCTTTTGATTTGTTAAGATCCTATCTTACTGACAGAAGACAATGTGTTAAGCTGTAGCATACAACTGGGGGACACATATTAAACAGTAAAATCATCTTATAAAATTCTTGACTGTGGAGTTTCTTTTGTTTATTGTGCACATCAATGACATAATAATTGCATAAAATTCAAACCTAGTAAATTATGCCGACGATGCCTCCTCCATAAGCTGAGGCTCTAAAAAAGCAGTGAAAATAATACAGAGTACATTAGCCTTATGTCAGAATATGCACCATAAAACAAACTGGCACTAAATGAGGACAAAGAAATTCTGACGGAGTTTCTGCTGAATTATAAATCAAGACAACTGGATACTGGGCCATAGTTATCAGTTGAAACAAGTGATAAAACACAAATTCCTAAATATTATAGTAGATTAACATCTTACGTGGATGGAGCACATCACCTACATGTGTAAAAAATCTCCTGTAACACCTACATGCTAAAACGCCTTTCTACCATAATAGTGCCACCTGTCTTAAGACAAATCTGTTTTGGAATTACACACACTCACCTACAGTATGGTATTGAGATTTGGGGTGGGGCACCAACGGTATACATGTGCCCACAATAGAATAATTAGGATAATAGCTAATACTAGTAAACATCAGTCCTATAGAGAATAATACTTAATTAAGTATAACATACTAACAGTATATTCATTGTACACTGAAGCACCAAAGAAACTGGCATAAGCATGTGTATTCAAATACAGAGATATGTAAACAGGCAAAATATGGCACTGTGGTCGGCAATGACTATATAAGACAACAAGTGTCTGGTGCAGTCCTTAGATTGGTTACTGCTATTACAATGGTAGGTTATCAATATTTAAACGAGTCTGAATGTGGTGTTAGAGTCGACACACAAGCAATGGGACACAGCATTTCGTGAGTGTACCGTGAATATCAAGAATCTGGTAAAACATCAAATCTCCGACACTGCTGTGGCCAGAAAAAGATCCGGCAAGAACGAGACTAACAACAACTGAAGAGAATCATTCAGTGTTAAGGAAGTGCAACCCTTCCAAAAACTGCTGCAAATTTCAATGCTGGGCCACCAACCAGTGTTATCGATACGGGCTTTCTGAGTCCACTCATCTACCCTTGATGATTGGAAGACACAAAGCTTTATGCCTCGCCTGGGTCCGTAAACACTGACATTGGACTGATGATGACTGAAACATGTTTCCTGGTCAGACTAGTCTCATTTCAAATTGTATCAAGGGGATGTATGTGTATGGGTATGAATCCTGCATGTCAGCAGGTGATTGTTCAAGCTGGTGGGGACTCTGTAATGGTGTGGGGCATGTGCAGTTGGAGTGATATGGGATCCCTGATACGTCTAGATATAACAGAACGGTGACATGTACGTAAGCATCATGTCTGATCACCTGCAACCATTCATGTCCATTGTGCATTCTGACGGACTTTGGCAATTCCAACAGGACAATGTGACACCCCACATATCCAAAATTGCAACAGAGTGGCTCCAGGAACACTCTTCTGAGTTTAAACACTTCCACTACCCACCAAACTCACCAGATATGAACATTACTGAGCATATATGGGATGCCTTGCAACATGCTGTTCAGAAGATATATCCACCCTATCATACTCTTATGGATTTATGGACAGCCCTGCAAGATTCATGATGTCAATTCCCTCCAACACTACTTCAGACATTAGTGGAGTCCATGCCACGTAGTGTTGCAGCACTTCTGTGTGCTCGCAGAGGCCCTACACGATATTAGGCAGATGTACCAATTTCTTTTGCTCTTCAGTGTATAACATGGTCTTACGTCATGTCAAAGGTGCAACCTGCTGGATTCCACAACTGCTCACACCCATTCAAAACACCCACTGAACGAAGGCAGAAATGTTGCAGCTGTGTCAAGTCAATTCGTGAGACTTCTCTGGTGACCCAATCTCCATTTACTGGGTGCATCACTACAAACCCAAGACGAAGGAGTAAAGCAAGCAACTCACTCTGCCAAAGACACAGTCACATGAACTGCTTCTTTGGGCTCTCAAATTTTACCTTGCCCCTTGTTTTCTCCCGAATGGCACCCAGCTACTTCCTCCCCTTCTCTGATGAAGAAACCATTGTGTGGTATGCATTTCTAGACTGATGAGGAGGTGATTTTTTTTTTTTTTTTTTTTAAATGTTGCTTCTACCACCAATGTCGCCAACAAATTATGCATTGTGAGGAAAAATGTGTTGCACTGCAGGGTGAATATGGACAAAAGGACTAACACCATCACCATGTTCCATGGCCTGAGCTTGAGTTTTCCACAGTGATAATTAAAACTTTGAGATTATCTCTTGAACAACATATGGCAGCAGCTTTCAATCTTTATGTTAGGGCTCCGTAATATTTCTTTCCACATTCATTCATTCATCTTCGCTCAGTGTCTAACTGGACAGAATGATCCAGCATACTCATCCAAGACAAGGAAATCACTCTTTCAATTGGAAAGAAGGAGTACAATGGAGCTTGATAGTTTTTGACAGGGAAAAAAGCTTTACGCAATGCGAATCATCATACTAACTCCAGTTCTTACCATTCTGTGAACTAACAATATTCTGACTTACAGATGGCTCTCTTATTATATGAATTATGAACCTGCTACCTCTCTCCTTATCATTTATTGGTTCTCTTCCTTACCCTTCATTAAGAGCCTCTAACACGTAGTATAACACCAATCGCAGAAGACGAAATGAAAACAAAGTAAAACTACCGCCCAAGATATATTTATCAAAATCACCATAATTAGTTATTTATAAAAAAAAATTGCATAATCACAGACTATACTGTCAAGCATATGAACAAACTAATGTTTGTAAAAGAAAATTTGATTACAAAATAGACTATAGACATAAGTAAAATTGTTCACTTTTAACAGTGGAATACACACAATAAACCCATCACCAAAAAAACTTCGATTCTAAGAGGTACTTACAGTAGTATAAGGAGAGATTATACTTTTTGTTGGAAAAAAAAGAGAATATACTATCACGATAATGTAACTGCAAGAGAATGTCATGGAACAGAAAATACTTTAATGCTCAAAATTTGTTATTGGACTCAAAACACAATAATATACAGTTACAATACCACATCTGAAATTGATGAAAGAGGCTACAGTTTCAGACACAGGTGAGGTTACAATCATTAAGAAAGATAATGCCAAAATTTGATGTAAACTGTATGTAATCACACAGTTACATTTATTAATTACTATGTAGTTACCAATTTATGTTTTTTATGAAGTTCTTCGGCATATTTGCTAACTTCCTTCACCAGTTCAGTAACTTTCTGTACCATCTGCATGTGCAAATTTGACAGTTTCTCTGCTGAAGAGCGGAGAACTTGCCAAACTGGAGCAAATGTCCCTTGCACACTGCCAGAACTTGTTTGCTTAGCTAACTTAGCCAATAACTTTGAATTATTTTCTTCAATGTTAGATCTGTAACAAAAATGAACTTATATTTTCTCCTCCTCTCTGCACATACTTCTATGTTTATATATTCACATAATAACTAACCAAGTTTGGTACTAAACCTTAACAAGATCCTTCTCTACCAACATGTGTGAATATAAATCAGTAGTTCACTGTCTTCATTTATGAAAGTTTCTACACTGTCTATGAATATTATAAACCTATTGTTATGAAGTGCTTGGCTTATTTATTTATTTTGTTAGGTTCTGTGTAACCATCTGAATTAAAGCCACCCGGTAACATAATTAGTCACTAAATATATATCCATACAATGCTGATTATAAACAAAAAATACAATGAAATGTTTCCAAATGGTTCAAATGGCTCTGAGCACTATGGGACTTAACATCGGAGGTCATCAGTCCCCTAGAACCTAGAACTACTTACACCTACACATGCGAACATTTTAAGTTAGGCTTTACCATGACTGTTATTGACATTAAATGAAACAACAAGTTTACTGTTACCAGTTACCGTTTTATTTTAAATTGTCACCTATGTATAATTTTACTGCTGTAGCCAATATGATTATTGTACTTAACGTCTGTAACATTTCACCTGATTGTTATTAACAAGTATGAAATTTAAGCCATTTTAACATTACACCTGATTGTATAAACGAGTACACATGTTATGCTGTTTTAACTTGTCAAAATCATATTTATATGCCACCTGAAGTACACACACACATATATTCAACACCTCAAAACAACCACCTCCAAATCCTTTAAATAATTATTCTGTAATAATGTTGTTACGATGTATATTCTATGTACTTTGCGATTATGTCTTCTCTTCTGCTACACGAACCTTGCACCTAGCAGATTCCAGACGCCATATTTGTTTACAAATGTGACAGTATACATCTGATGTGTTACGAAAGCGAATAGGAACCTGTGACCACTGAAGGTACTCTATTTTACTTATTTTATGTCAGAAGAAATCCAAAACCATGTACTGAAATAGTGTCATGTTTCGCCACTAGGCAGTGCGACATGTTCATCCAAAAATCGTAACACACACACACACACACACACACACACACACACACACACACACAAATGTCATACTAAATAATGTAAATCCACCCGATGATGGAGGTTTAAACCTTCGAAACACATCGTGGAAATAAATAGAACAGTGACTGGTAACAGTAAACTTGTTTCATTTAATACTTAAACCTAACTAACCTAAGGACATCACATACATCCATGCCCGAGGCAGGATTCGATCCTGCGACCGTAGCAGTCGCATGGTTCCAGACTGAAGCACCTAGAACAGCTCACCCACTCCGGCTGGCGAAATATTTCTAACATTGTATGTGTATAAGTATGAATACAGTAAAAGACCCTAAAATTACTGTTAGGAATTTCTGCGGGGAATGAAATGAGTGTGTCATGAGGAGACCTTTTAACTTAGAATTGAGAATCTGGGATCCATCTGCCAAGTTTTTCAGTCTGTCTCTGGGACTGAATATGCAGAACAGAACACACCTTATCATACAACAGTCAAGTATGTGTTACCCAAGTACTAAATGTTTTCCAATCAACTGTTCAACGAATGACTGCTGCAGTTTCTTTTGAATGACTCCATACTACTAATTCTACTGTTCATCTTTCGCGGTACAAGGACTATGGAGATTGGCCACCAACTGGGGTGATGAGGTATACGTTCCCAGGAAGGAGATTTAACACTTCCTCCATTCTTACTGTGTTCGTTAGATAGCGAGCCCCAGCAAAAAGTCGCTTAAAAGTGATAAGGTCAGCCTGCAACTGATGAAACTTTAAACTTTTCACAGCTCTTCAGCAATTCTGCGAAGCTACTGCAATGTCTTTGGTCCATCATGGCACTGGCTGGCTGTGGAGGGGAGCTGTAGGAAAGGCAACAGCAGTTCGAAGTGGTGCAGGTGTGTCTTGCACTACCTCGGAGACACAATCTTACATAAAGAGGGTGAGCGTAACAGCAGACACGTGCCAGTTGGCTCTTCAAGGCTCTTCAAAGCACTCAATGTGGTAGTCAGTCCATATGGCAGTGGCAAGGAAGTAACAGGATCACTGGAAAGTGGTCACTGTCAAAGATTGATATGCAGTGAAGCCACGAGACTGGGGGACAATTCATTAGATCGGTAACTGAAAAGGTGCCATGGACAGCACTGAAGTGGGTACAAGTACTGAGGGGAGATAGGTCATGGATGGTAAATCAGAAGATCGTTGGTTGGTTGGTCTGTTTGGGGTATAAAGGGACCAAACTACAGTGTCATCAGTCCCTTTCTCCTGATGCAAGCAAGGCCCAAGGCACAAGAACACCCAACACCACACCTAAATAGAAAATGAATGGAATGAACAAAAAACAGGGAAAACATACACCACAAGGAAAAGTGGAAGAAGGTATTAAAACCATAGAGCATATGGTCTGCATTGGCTGGTCACAATAATAAAAGAGGATGAGCCAGCCACTCTACAACACATTAAAATGTCCACTCCAAAATGACAAGGCAAGATGAACACATGTAGGGAACAGACGACCACCAAGACAAACAAATGCAAAGAATGTGTGACAGAGTAAAAATGGAAAGAGGGTGGTGACCTCAGAGAGAACGCTAAATGCCCACCCTTAGATGGTACGATAAAAAAAACCCCTCATGAGTAAAATGTGAAACTAAATCTGCTGTTGAGGCATTGTTGCCCAAAACCAAAGGTAGGGTGCTGGGAAGGTTAAAAGTCTGCCGCAGAGTGGCTAAAAGGAGGCAGTCCAGCAAGATGTGGACGACAGTCATATGTGAACCACAGTGACACCGAGCTGGGTCCTCGCGACAGAGGAGGCAGCCATGTGTTAGCCACGTATGGCCAAAGCGGAGCAGGCAGAGAACCACGGAGTCCCTGTGAGAGGCCCGCATGGAGGTCTTGCGCACATTCGTAGTCTACTTAAAGGTTATGCAGTTTGTTGTGCATACTGAGATTATCTCATTCTGGCCCCAAAAGCTCAATAATGATCATGCAACAATGATTACAGGTCAGTTACAGGGATGCTGATCTACAGAAGCAGTTTATGTGTAGCCTATTTGTCCACTCAGTCGGCAAGTTCATTTCCTGGGATTCCGACTTGGCCTGGGGTCCACACAAACATCACGGAACAACTGGACCATTCCAGGGCATGGATGGACTCCTGGATGGTCACTACCAAAGGATGGAGAGTTCGCACTGGTCGATAGCTTGTGGGCTGCTCAAGGAGTCAGAACAGAGAAGAAACGACTCGCCAGGGCATTAGGGGATGCACTCATAAGCACAAGAAATGGCCACTAGCTCTGCAGCCATGTGGCAAGGAGTGCTGCTCAATATGTCCTCCATGAACATAAGCGAAGCC